>NC_064280.1:15412500-17812500 GCF_003254725.2 Canis lupus dingo | reverse complement strand
GAGAGGAAAGTATGGAGGACTGGGTTGGGAGAGCTCCAGAAGACAGCTCAGCTCTGCAAACATCTTAGCCAAGTCTTGGGGGACTCCAAGGACAAGGTTTGCCTATGAGAAGGATCTTGTTTGGGCCAGGAAAGCCCAGCTGTTGTAGCCACACCAGGCTTAGGTCCGGGCTGGGAGGAGCCTGGGAAGTGAGTGGCTTTGACATGAATACTGCAGTGAATCCTGAGGGTATGCAGCTGCTAATGTTATTGACTACTTGAAGCAGGTTTTCTCTTGAAGAGAGATTTGATTTGCCACCAAAGCTATCACATCATTGTATATAGAAGAATAACCCTGTCACTCTATCCGCACACTCAGCTTTGTTCTTCATGACACTTCCCAGCACTTGATATGCTACATATTTATCTGTTTATTGTCTTCCCCTCCCAAGATGAGAGCTCTATGAGAGCAGAGACTTTGTTTTGACCGTGTAGCACCTAGAAGAATGCTAGGAACTGGATTGCACTTAATAAGTTATCTATCAAATAAATAAATACAGGCAAATATGCTTATCTCTTCCTTACAGCTCTGGAGTTTTCAGTCTTGGTTAAGAAGTCTTTCCTTAAAGGGGGGGAAAAAGGTTTTTCTTTTCCCTAGACTATTTATATAATCATCTAGAGTTTTAGTGAAATTTTAATTGTCTATTTATTTATTATTTTTGCATTTAAATACTTACACAATCTGAACAATCTTATTCTAGGATAAGTCTTAAGACAATTGTACAAAGTTTTTCTTCCAGATTGATAACTAGTGAGACCAGCACTGATTATTAAATTATCCACCGTTTTCCCATTGTCATGAAATGACATACGATGAGATCTATTTCTGGGTTTTATATTTTGTTCTAATCTGTTTTCCTCATTCCATGGAAATAGGTTATTAGTTTGACTACAATGGCCTTATTATATATTTTTCTATCTGGTAAATCAGGATGTCCTCCTTAAATCGTACTTGGTTACTTTTTTTCCTTCACATAAGTTTGAAGAACACTTTATCCAATTAAAAAAACTAATTGTGACTTTAATTGGAAAAAAGTTTATGAAATGAGTTTAGGAATATTGACTGTTTTTGATATTAAGTTTTAAGACTGAATTATGGTATTCTTATGTATTTTTACCATATTATTTTATATCTTTATTTTAAGGTTTTATGTTTTCTCCATATCAGTCTTGTGCTTTTATTGCTAAATTTCTTAAGTATTTTGTAATTTTTGTTACTATTGTAAATTAAATATATTTTAGGTGCTCATTGCTGGACTACTTAATGGTTTATTTTATGTTTTCCATTATCTGCATAATTATATAATTAAATATCTATGATATAATTTTTTACTGATCTGATGGTTATCCTTTTTTTGTCTACTGAATCTGTATAAATATAAGAGAGATATAATGAAGTCTCTCACTATATTTGAAAATTTAAGTTCTCCTTGCATTTCTAATAGTTTTTTCCTTAAGTATTTAGGTGCCATAATTACCTTTTTTAAAAAAAGATTTTATTTATTTATTCATGAGGGAGGCAGAGACACAGGTAGAGAGAGAAGCAGACTCCTTGCAGGGAGCCCGAAGCAGAACTCCATCCCAGGACCTTGGGATCATGATCTGAGCCAAAGGCAGACACTCAACCACTGAGCCACTCAGCATCCCGGTGCCATAATTACTTTAAGCACACAGGATTATGAGTCATATTGTCTTCCAAAATTTTGCCTCATGCTTTGTCTCAATACATAAAGTTTCCCTTTTAACTGTTAATCCGTTTAAATGTAAATTTTTATTGATATTAGCTCCTGCTTTAAAAAAATAGTTGTTTGGTGCCTCTGCCTTTAATTAATTAATATCTTCACTTTGTTTTAAATATGTTTATAGTAAATAGCATATGCCCAGTCTTGTTCCCCTCCCCCTTATTGAACAGTCTCTGCTTTTTAATGGGAATTCAGTTATTTTACATTTATTCAAACAACTGATATACTTGACTTTATTTCTCTCATGTTTATGCTTTTTTTAAAAATTTTATTTTATAGGAGGGAGAAGAGACAAATCTTTATTCTAGAATTCCAAAACCAAAATATATGTAGATACTCCCTGGTCCAGCAGGTGGAGCTTAATTCCAGCCTCGGGGGCACCCCCATCCCCCCACCCCCACCCCACTGGAGTTGGAGACTTACTGGCTGGCTTCCAAAGAATAGAGTGGGGAAAGAAAATATTGGTAATTTTACAGTTATGCCAGAAACCTGGCCAACACTACTTGAACCCAGTGATGAAAATTCATGTCACCGGTGATGTTGTGTGGGTGTCATCTCTCACCTGATAGGATGTGATGACAGGGTATTTCACTTCTGTGGGTTTCAAAAACCCATAATCCACGTGTCGACGTGAGAAAGAAAACATGAGACATACCTAGCTCTGTTAAAAAAAAATTATTCTACGTTGTTATTTCTTTTATTTGCTAGTTTGTTCACACAGCTCTTTTTTTAAAAAAAAAATTTTATTGGAGTTCAACTTGCCAACATATAGCATAACACCCAGTGCTCATCCCGCCAAGTGCCCCCCTCAGTGCCCATCACCCAATCACCCCAACCTCCCGCCCACCTCTCCTTCCACTACCCCTTGTTCATTTCCCAGAGTTAGAGGTCTCTCATGTTTTGTCACCCTCACTGATATTTTCACTCATTTTCTCTCTTTTCCCTCTATTCCCTTTCACTAATTTTTATATTCCCCAAATGAATGAGACCATATAATGTTTGTCCTTTTCTGATTGACTTATTTCACTCAACATAATACCCTCCAGGTCCATTCATGTCGAAGCAAATTGGGGGTATTTGTCTTTTCTAATGGCTGAGTAATATTCCATTGTATACATAGACCACATCCTCTTTATCCATTCATCTTTTGATGGACACAGCTCTTGACTCCGTTTCCTGCTCCTCCTTTCCTTGTTAATCTTAAAGTTTTACTTTGCTTTCCCATTGATTAATGAGTGATTCACTCTCTACATTGGTCATCAGACACATATGCTTCTTGCATTTGAAAACATACCAACTGGTCTCTCCACTAAGTCACACAAATGCCCCTAAGGCACTTTCTCCCCAGCTTTATTCTACTCTAATAAGATGAGAACTCCAGAAAACTTTTACTTCTTCCTTTTCTATTCTACCTCAATGGCTGCGCTTTGCTACTTCCAGGTTTTTAAGTACTTTTAGTTCAGACAATTTTATTGTAGTATATACCTTCTATTTCAAGAGACCTTTTAAAACACATATATTTCACATTCATAGACCATTCATTAGTATCCATTTAGGTTCAATTATTCACATGGCATGGCACAGCTCATTGCCCACCACTGTTTCTTCTCATATTTTTCTCCTTTGTCTTAAAAGTGCCTGTTCTAGTTCATTTGCCATTTGCTTAGAGTCCCTTACCCTTGATTTTTAAAAATGGTGCTAGTGTGATTAAAGACATTAATTTCTAATTTTTAAAAACATCTTTTTTGAAATATAATTCACATAAGTACACAGCCAGTGGTTCTCATTATATTCAGGGATGCAACTATCACTAAATGTAACTTCAGAACCTTTCACCACCCTCAAAAGAAAACCCATACTCCATACCCCTTACCCATTGCAGTCACCCCTCATCCCATCCTTCTCACTCTCCCCAGCCCCAGGCAATCGCCAGCATATTTCATTTTTAATAGAATTGGCTATTCTGGACGTTTCATACAAATGGAATTATATAATGCGTGGTCTTTTGTGGATGGCTTCTTTCACTTAGCATAATGTTTTTAAAGTTCTTCCAACTTGTAAAATGTATCAGTACTTCATTTTTTTAAATTGCCAAATAACATTACATTGGATGTGATATGCCATGTTTTCTCTACCCATTCGTCAGTTGATGGATATCTGAGTTCTTTATACTTTCTGACTGTTGTGAATAATGCTGCTGTGGACATTCACATACAAGATTTTGTGCAGATAAATATTTCTATTACTTTTGGGTCTATATCCAGGAGTGGAATTGTTGGGTCATAAGGTAACTCCGTGTTTAGCATTTTGAGGAACCGCTAAACTATTTTCCAAAACAGCCACACCATTTTATATTTCTATCAGCAAGGTAAAAGGATCCAATATCTCCCTATCCTCCCTCACACTCACTATTATCTATATTATTTTATTTTATTTTAGCCATCCTAGAGGGTATGAAGTGGTATCTCACCCTTGTTTTGGTTTGCATTTCTCTAATGACTAATGATGTGTTTCTTGCCATGTGCTCATTGGCCATTTGTATATTTTCTTTGGAGAAATGTCTACTCAGATCCTTTGCCCATTTTTAAAATTGGATTGTCTATCTTTTTAATACTGAGTTGAAAATTCTTTTTACATTCTGGATACAAGTCTCCTGTGCAATATATGATTAGCGAATACTTTCTCCCATTCTATGAGTCATCTTTTTACTTTCCTGATGGTGTCCTTTGAAGTATAATTTTTAAAAGATTTTATTTATTTATCTGAGAGAGAAAGAGAGAGAGAGAGAGAGAGAACCAGCAGGGGGTAGGGCAGAGGGGGAGGGAGAAGCAGACTCTCTGCTGAGCAAGGAGCCCAAGGCAGAGCTCGATCTCAGGACCCTGAGATCATGACCTGAGCTGAAGTCAGATGCTTAACTGATTGAACTACACAGGTGCCCCCCCCCCCAACTTTTTTTGAAAGACAGAGAGAGCTTGTGCAAGGGTGGTGGTTTAGGGGACAGAAGGAGAGAGAGAGAGAGAGAGAATCTTAATCATGCTCCATGCCCAGAGCAGAGCCCGATGCAGGGTTCCATTCCATGACCCTGATATTGTGACCTGAACTGAAATCAAGAGTTGGATGCTTAACTGACTGAGCCACCCAGGTGCCCTACAAATGGTTTTTATTTTTGATGAAGTTCAGTTTTTCTCCATTTTTATTTGTTGTTTGTGATATTGGTGACCTAAGAATCTCCAGTCATTGCTTAAGCCAAGGTCGTGAAGATTTACTCGTACCTTTTCTTCTAGGAGTTTTATAAATTGTAGCTCTCTTACTTTTGAGTTAATTTTTGTATAGTGTTAGGGACCTGACCTCATTCTTTTCCATGTGGATAACCTCCTTGGACTCTTTTCTTAAGGTGAGCTATCGGAGTGATGCCCGCCTTGATTTCTGGCATGTCCCCATGCATTTCTCCTTCATTCCAGTCAGGGAAGGATCTTGATTGGGTGTAGAGACCAGGTTGTAGTCTCAAATGTCTGTGGATGTTCTTCTATGGTTTTTCCTCTTCCAAGGTCGCAGAAAAGAAAGCTGGTGCCATTCTGATTCCATTTCCCTTGTAGAGCTTATGTTCCTTTTATTTGAATGCTTGGCAGGCTTTTTTTTTCTTACCTAACATTTGGAATGTTACTGGGATATTCTTGGTGGATCCTTTTTTCTTCAGTTCTGACGAAACTCCAAGAGGCCATATTTATTATGTGTCCTTTTTCTTCTTCTGGGATATTTATAATCCACATGTTAAGTTTCCTGAATATGTTCACCATGTCTCACATGTTTTCCTTCACAATTTTCATCTCTCTATCATTTTTTCTCTGTGCTCTGAAATATTTCTTATATTTGACCATCCAGGCCACTAATCTGGGTCTCAACAATGATCTCCCTCTATGTGATTTCTCTCTCAATCTTTTAGTTGAGAGGTTTTTTTTTTTTCAGTTCCAGGAAGACTATTTGGTTCTTGTTGTTGCTGTTGTTGTCTGCACTTGGACCTCCTTGAGTACTCATTATTTTTATATTTAAGATGATGGTGTTCTTCTTTGGCAGCTCTATGTTCAGTTTCCTCTGATGGGTAGTTTACTCTGGCAACCAGAGGAGAGACACTTCAGCTCCCTGAAGACCAGGTCCGGTTGTGGAAGCTCCTAATATGGCAGCAGTCTCAGCCATAGCAGAAAGTGATCCTGTCCTTACTGTGGGCTAGGGAAGTGTGTGCAAGCTGGCAGATTTCCAGGGCTCTGGAAGAAGCCTCTTTGCTCCTTCGTTTTCTCATGCTCTCCCATCTTCTCTAACAGGGAGGACTTTGTCTACTTGTCCTGTTCTTCTGGTCGCAGTCTGGAGCCCTCCAACTCTGGCTCCAGTTCAGCCCATTATAGAGAATGTTTGCATAGGTTCTCTCAGTGGAGACCCTGTGATACCCAAATCCTCCCTTGCACCTGCTGTCCCCAGGTCTCTGAAGCCATTAGGATTGGGTGTGGCAGAGAGATTGAAGGTACGCCTGAAGGGAGGGTAGGAGTTCAGATCCTTATCTTTCCAGGACTCTCTGCTATACATCACATCACTTCAATTTTAATTGTTGATTTATTTCTCTGTCTCCTTGAGCACAGTGTGTCCTCTAAAGCCCGAGCCTGAATTCTGTTTGCTTTTGTACACCCAACAGTTGGTGCAGTGCACGAGGTATAATAGACATTCACTAACTGTATTTGGAATGAATGAAAACAAGTCTGAAACTGCAATGAATGACTTGATCAGGCCTCAGGAAATCCATCTAGATTCTTGAGTGGCACACAAAGCCTCTGACCCTGATAATTTAGACAAAGGGTATATTAAAGGTCTTATTTATTTATTTATCTAGAGAAAGAAAGTTGGGGGAGGGCAGAGGGAGAGGGAGAGTCTCAAGCAGACTCTCCACTGAGTGCAGAGCCCAATGTGGGGCTTGGTGTCATGACCCTGAGGTCGTGACCTGAGCCAAAATCAAGAGTCAGATGCTTAATTGACTAAGCTACCAAGATCCCCCTAGACAAAGTGTATTTTATTGGAATGACATTGCAAGAGTCCAAGAATTGAGAGGAGTCTAGAGAGCTAGGCTTGGAAGTGGGCAGGAGTCAAGGCACCCTCAGGAAACTAGAAGTCAGGACTCATGCAACAGGAATGTGGTCAGGGTCATATTACTGGGGGCATAGCCTCTGGGTACTTTTTAAAAAATGTCTTTACATCACCTACTAAATGTTCAAGGTCCTAGGAAAGAATCTATTAGCTGTGTTACTGTATGATAGCATGGTGGGAAAAGTTTGATCCATTGGCTTCCAAAGTGGGAGGTGGGCATCTGGGTTTCCCATCCCACCAAGGCAACCCACAGAAGGACAGGACAAGGGAGTATTTTAGAAGACACGTCCCTGATTTCCAAAGGGATGCAGTGATGCCTCCCATCTCTTCTCCCTGCTGCTGGATCCCCTGACACCACTGCCAAGGCTGGAGGGAGGGAGGAGAGGGGCAAGGGTGGATGAAACCGCTGCCAGACTCCCACTCTCCACCTCCATATTCTAGCCCCTGCTACTCTGAAGTGGACCCTCTTCCACTTGGGAGGCAGGGGGATTCCCAGAACTGGTTTTATGGAGAGGAAGATGGGCTTCTGGGTCTCTACAGTCAACCCCAGCTCATGCCCTTCTCTCAGAAACACTGTGTAGAAGATGACATTTGGTTCTTAGATTAAACAAGCTTTTATGGGTTGACTTGAGACCTTAGTCACTATGTGTTACTAGTTTCCAAGCAACATTCTTTCTCCTTTTCTCCCTTTCTTTACAAATGTTTCTTGAACAGCAGCCATTAGAAACCAAAATAGCCCCTTTCTTAATGGCACTCATGGTCTGGTGGGAGAAAACACATGTGAAACAAACAACTACACAACAAAGCATGTATTTGCAAACTGACTCTGTGCTACACACTGTAAGTAGTAGGTTCTGTGATGGGGACCTGATTCAGATGGGGCAGAAACAGAAAGGCCTCTGAGGAGGTGACATGAAAGCCACAGACCTGAGTGAGTGGTGGGTATGCTGTGCCCTGGCAAGTGTTTCTTTGCCAGGGCTCCATCTCACAAAGTTTTCTACCATGGATGGTGTTCAGGTGTATGTGGGTGGGGTGGGGGGCATGATGTTGTTATCACAATGATTCAAGGAATACTACTGGGAATTAGTGTCCAGAAGCAGAAATTCTAAATGCTAAAGATGGTTCTGCACAACTTTCCTGCTCCAAATGCCAATAGCACCTTCATTTAAGAAGCCCTAGAAGCTGGTGGCACTGGAACCCGGGTGGCTCAGTCGGTTAAGTGTCTGACTCTTGATTTTGGCTCAGGTCATGATCTCAGGGTTGTAAGACAGAGCCCTGCATCAGGCTCTGGGCTCAGTGGGGAGTCTGCTTGAAGATTCTCTGTGCCTCTTCCCCCACTTATTCTCTTTCTCTGTCTCTCTCAAATAATTAAATAAATCTTTTTGAAAAAAGAAAGAAAGAAAGCCTAGAGGCTGAAGTCAGTTTCCTGGCAGCTGACCTTTTCAGAGAGCTGCTCCTTAGCAGTGATTGCTCTTGAAATCCTGGGGTGGAACCAGATTGGCACAGCTTGAGTCCTCTTTGTCCACCCCCTAACCAAGCATGGTGGCCAGGGATGGAGTGGTGACTCAGAGTGGGAAAGGGGTGAATTTGATGAGGAAAATAGTGGAGTTGTTGGCAGAAGATAAGGCATGGCTGCTGGGCAGGCCAAGTAGTTGAGGAGCATGGCATGGGTGAGAAGGGCAACCATGCAAGAGGCTAGATGGGGAGGCCAGACCATTTTGGGCCTTGTCAAAGACGTTAGACTTCTCTGAAATGCCCTGGGAAACAGCAGACAGGTTTTAAGCAGGGGAAGAGGGTGACAAAATCTGTGCCACACGTCAGAGCCTTGGATAAGTTTAGGTTTCGTGGGCATCTGGCCCAGAACTTCCTCCATAGGAGGAATACTGTATCTCCCCTGCCTCTCACCTTCTCCTTTCTCTTATCCATTCAGAAAGTGTAGCTTCCTTGTCTTCTGTTTAGAGGCAAAGGACAAAGGCAGAATTGGGCTCTGGGAAAGCACTGATCTTTCACTGACCTCTATCAAGTGTGATTTTATGAACCAGATTACATTTCAGAATTTCTTTCTGCTCTGGAGATAAGAGGTAGGACTGAGTGAGTGTCCTCATCCCAGGAAGTCACTGGTTTCATCCAATTAAGGATCTAGTGGAAAATCTTTTTCCATCCCAGGGATGTTTATGCCACTGGGGCCAAGGCCAGGGCTTTGCCAGCGTGTCTTCGCAAATTTCAGCAGCAGCAATGATTCCCATTTACCTTTGGGTCATTAATGAGTTCGTTCAAGCAGGCCGTTTCCAACACCAGCCCGTGACTTGCCCTGGGTTTTGCTCCCAAGCAGATGTAGTTCCCATTTACCTCTGATTACGTAGTATTTTCATGCTGCCAGCATTCCATGTAGATGAGAGCATTCCCAAAGAGGCCAGTTGAAGTTGGAGCACTACTTTTATGGAAGTCATTGTCAAATGCGTCACTGACGCCCATGTCAAGTTGCTGTTCTCCCGTCACCTACTCGTTTTTCCATTGTCTCTCTCTCCCTCACCTCCTCCTATTCCTGCTCTCCTAACAGGGTCTGTTTGTTTTAATTGTGGGGAAAATACACATAACATTACATTTCCTGTCTTTGCCCTTTCTAAGTGCATGGTTCGGTAGTGTTAAGAATAGACACAGTGCTTTTTCAAGAACTTTTCCAGAATGTTTTCATTTTACAAAACTGAAACTCTGTACCCATTAAACAACTCTCCATTTCCTCTTCCCCCTCAGTCCGTAGAAACTACCATGCTAGTTCCCATTTCTATGAGTTTGGCTACTCTAGATACATCTTATAAGTGGAATCATACAGTATTCATCTTTTCGTGACTGGCTTATTCCATTTAGCGTAATGTCCACAGGGTTCATCTACATGTCAATTTTTTCCTTTTATAAGGCTGAATGATATTCCATTGTATGGATATAACACATTTTGTTTATCCGTTCATCTATTGAAGATGCTTGAGTTGCTTCTTCACCTTTTAGCTATTGTGGATATTGCCACTATGAATATGGGTGTGCAAATGTCTCTTTAAGACCCTCTTTTCAATTATTTTGGGCATATACCCAGAAGTAGAATTACTATTGTTGACTTTTTGAGGAATCTCCACACTGCTTTCCAGAGTGGCCACATCATTTTATATTCCCAACAGTGCACAAGGGTTCCAATTTCTCCACATCCTCACAGACACTTGCTAGTTTCTATTGTTTTGATAGCAGCCATCCTAATGGGGACGAGGTGACATCATGTGGTAGTTTTGATGGGCATTTCCCTAATGATTAGTGATGTTCAGCATCTTTTCATATGCTTTTTGGCCATTTGTATATCTTAGGAAAAATGTCTATTTAAGTCCTATGCCCATTTTCAAATAGGGTTACTTTTGTTGGTGTTGTTAAGCTATAGAAGTTCTTTATCTATTCTAGATATTAACCTCTCATCAGAGACATGACATGAAAATCTTTCCTCCTATTCCATAGGTTGCCTTTTTACTCTGTTGCTCATGTCCCGTGACACACATAAGTTTTAAATTTTGGTGTAGTTTCCTGAGAGTTTGTACGATTTTAGAAATTATCGCATTTCCTTTAAAAACTACCATTTTTGTGGGCTTGCCATTTTTTCCCCTGTCATCCAGTGCTGATCCTTGCGCTTTTATTAGGGTTAGCATTTCTGAATCCTAACTGTTGGTATCAATTTCCACAATATAAAAGAAATCCTTGTATCCATTTAAAATAAGAAAGTGAGATGGGTAGTTTGCTACTTCATTTGGGAAAATGAAGAAGGGCCAAGTGTTAGTGAAGTAGAACGGTAATATTATTAACCAGTGTCTCATTTTGTCGCTAATCAGTTCTTTCTGCCCGGGACCCCATGTAAAAGAAATAGTTATTCCCACTTTACAGATGAGAAAACTGAGAATAAGGAGAGGTATCTTATTCAGCTTCACACACCGGTATGCATGTGAACACCATGAACATTTTTCTATTCTGTCCCTGGTCTCCAAGGTGCCATTTTCAAATTCTTCTGAAAATATGTGGATTCCTACTCATTGGATTCCTCTACCTTCATCCAGCTCTGTGTTCTGATTGATACCAGCTCCCCTGCCACATCTCAGCTTTGCACCGTAAACTCCACGTGCGTGAGTTCACTAATCCATACCTCACTGTGGAAGGTAGCTTGAGGCTCAGGGAAGTAAGAGAATTTTGCCCAAGATCAACATTCTGGAAGGGTAGAGGTAGAGCAAGGATTTGTACCCCAGCCAGTCTGATTTCAGAGCTGCCTTACCTCAAGTGTAGATCGTGAAAGTGTACGTGAGTCAGATCTTCTTGGCTTAAATTGTCTTCCCACTAGCTGTGTGACTTTTGGCAAGACCTGAACTCCCCTCAGTCTCGATTTCTTCATCTGAAAGCTAGCCATTATCTTACCTACCTCATGTGGTTGGCCTGAATGGCAAATGAAATAATGTATGCACAAGTGCTCAGCAGACAGCCTGGCACAGTAAACACCCAGTAAATGCCAGCTATTATTATTAATTTTATAAACAAATTCGATCCAAATGGTGTACACCGTAATGTCAATATTGCCTTACCCTAGTTCTCCACAACTTTTCCTTTCCAGACAGTACATGAGAAGAGACCCATATGGAAAAAAGGTAACTACAGACAGAAAAATCTGAACAACACTGCATTAGACATGTCGGACTTACTCTTTCACATAAAAAAAAAAAGTTAGAGACGGGCAACGGAGAGCTGGTATGGCGACACCATGAAGTCATGAAGAACCAGGCTCTATCTTCTTTCTGCCTCAGTGTCTCTGAAGCATAGTCTCAACTTCCAAGTAACCTAATAGTCCAATATGGCTGCTGGGGCTCCAGCCATCATTCACATATCACAGACACCAAGAAGGAGGAAGAACTGAAGGGCAGAAAGGACACGATTCTAAGTTTTAAGGAGTCTTCCCAGGAATCTTTCATGATACTTCCATTTATATATCATTGCCTGAACTTGAGTTACAGGACTGGCATTACCTGGTCGTGCAATGGGCTGGGAAATGTGGTCTTTTAGTTGGTTTCATTCCCACTAATTAGAATTCTGTTCCTAGGGTAGCCCCGGTGGTTCAGCGATTTAGTGCCACCTCTGGCCCAGGGCCTGATCCTGGAGACCCGGGATCAAGTCCCACATCCTGCTCCCTGCATGGAGCCTGCTTCTCCCTCTGCCTGTGTCTCTGCCCCCCCCCCCCCGTGTGTGTGTCTCTCATGAATAAATAAATAAAATCTAAAAAAAAAAAAAGAATTATGTTCCTAAGAAAGAAGGGGAAGGGATACAGGATGGCAAGTTGCAGTGCCTGCCTCTGAGGCACTGCGGGTGCTTCCCTGCCAAGCTGCTGTGTCCCTTACATTCCAGGTTGCTTCTGAGGCTGGAGAGAGTCTTGGGAGGAGAGACTCAAAGATCTCTGCTTATATGTTTAAAAGCTTGGAGTGGCATAGAAGGCTTATTTTTCTAAAAAGATTCCACTGCCCAAAGTAAAACCCTGCAAACCACCAGTGGCGAGGAAAGGCAGTGTCAGTGCATCCGAACCAAGACTGAAGGCAGGAGCACTAGAGAGGCATGGGGAGGGGGTAGTCTTGGCAATCTGAGAGGTAGAGGAACACGAATGAGGTAATAAACAAGTTAGCTGTGTGCATGTCCCCGTAGCCAGTCAGACAGGTGAGCACCTGGATTTGTCACCCTGCACACTGAGCTGCGTGGAGAAGGGGTGAAATCTCATTTCCTTGTGCAGACGGTTCTGCCCATCTTTGATGTTGGGTCAGACCTGGTGTTTTGATTACATTAGGTTTAACCACAGGTGTGCAGACCTAATTGACTGTTTCAACCAATGATCCCACTGACCTTTCCAGCCCGATTTCAAGCAAGCAAAATCTTGGCTTTTCTAAGATAGTTCTATATTCAACTTTTCTGTTCCAGCAGACTCGCAGGGACATTTATGCTGGTCAGATCATGTGTTCTGATTTCTGGTCCTTGATGCTCTGCCAAAGGGTTGATTCACTCTTGCCTGCATGTTCCTCAGGCCCAGGGTAGCAATGGATATTTGATAAATGTCTGTGACAGAAATTGCTGCTACTCATTCAGCGCAACTCCATTGCAAAACATGGTGGCCCTTATGGCTCTTCAGAATCTCTCCGGTACGATCACCTTATAATTAGGCTGGGTGTTTTTATGCAGTAGCTAAATTATCTGGAGGGATCCAGTGTGGGACCTCCAGATGCTGAGGTCTGTTCTAGAAAGCGGGGCTTCAAGGAAGACTCAGGAAAGGGAACCCACTGCAGTGAGTGCTTGCTTGATAAAGGCTTGCCCTTGGGTTTGGCCAGGCTGTCCTGGCCTCCTGATGCTGGAGGGAGCCCTGGCTACTGCTGCCTGAGAAATGCCTCTCCTCCAAGGTGCCTTGTCAGGTCCAGTTTAGAGTCTTGACACCGTGAAAGAAGCCCCTGCTCCAAAGGGTGAGGCCCTCTTTCTAAAAACCCTGCTTCGTCCATTCCCTCCTCATTGAGAGCTCACCTCCTGGAGGTTCTGTGGAAGGTTCCCTTTATGACCTCTGCCCCAGTGGCTACCAGAACAGCCTGCTTTCTCTGTCACTGGTCCCCCAGAAAGGTGGACAGGCAGGGTCAGGCTCCAGTTGCCTGACCTCAGGGAAAAATTGTTCCTAGAAGCCCCAGTGGGGACTCCATGATGTCCATGGTCTCAAAAGCCCTTCGAGAAGACATGTGGGGCCCTGAGCACTCTCCAGGTCCGCAGGGATCTGCAGCCAGTGTTTCTTTGGTGGGCATGTGCTTTGCATGACCCATCACTGCCCGACGAAGGCCTCTCTGAACCCCACAGGGTGCGTCATGGAAGAGCACCACGTTGGAGGGAAGATCAAACGTTGAAAAGGGATTTAGGGGAATGTTTCTGTTCCTGCGGGCGCGAGCTACTCTGAGGCTCAGTTCTGAAGCCTTTGTGGTAGAGAGCAGGGCTTCAAATCCCAACTATGCCTCACACTCACCTGGGAGGCTTGTTAAAAATGTGGAATCTTGGGTCTCATGCTAAGATATTTTGAATCAGAAGGACCGGGGTGGGATCAGACATTTGCACTTTTGCCCAGGTCTTTGGGTGCTTTTGAGGCAGCCGCTGGTCAGCGGGTTTCTGGTTGGAAGAGAACAACTTGGTGTGAACAGAGCACAGTGCTGTGGGCCTGCAGGGGCTCCGCAGCCCAGGAGGGCACCGTAAGAATGCGGCTCCGGTCCTCCCACAGAGGACTTGGCAAGTCAAGGGCTTCTGGAACTCTCCACAGGACAGAATAGATCCCAAGGGGGTGAACCGCATTGGGGAGAAGGCAGGAGGGCATTTGGGGAAGACAGCGATTGCGAGTCTTTGTGGTGCTTGAGAGGATGTTAGGAAGAAGGATGGGTAAAGAAAGGAGTTTCTGGATATTTGAAGTGGGACTGGCCTTTTTGCCTCATCTTCTAAGACTTCTCTGAAGACCTACATTAGTTTGCAGCGTTGTTGGGGTTTTTGGCTTTCGTGTGTGTGTGTGTGTGTGTGTGTGTGTGTGTGTGTGTGTGTTTAGATGTCACACCATGCTGAGACTGGCCTACAGGCAGCCCAGTTTCATTCAGGTTATAAATGTAAAAATACTGCCCAAGCAGGACTGTGGCAAGGATTTGAGGTAGCCTATTTAAAATGTCTGTCAAATAGTAGATGTTTTTAAAAAAAATGTGGCTATCTTTGGATTACCAGCCATGACTGACCCACTACGCCACTGCATCTATAGCACTAGGTGTTGAGGATGCAGGCTGATGAGGAGCTCCCAGTTTGAGTGGGTTACTTAACTTTTACCATAAGTACAGGTTCCAGAAAGGTCTTATGTGTGATTCAGACACTGCCAGGTACCTGGCTACAGAAGCTCTGAAGAGGAGTCTGTATGGAGCAAAAGCACACATTTAAGAATCTGGCCAGATTCAAAAGTGTCTGAGCTGGAAAGTGCCCTGTAGACCATGGATTTCATTTTCCACACTTTACTGATAAAGAACTGAGGCCTGCAGAGGGGAAGGACTGAGCACTATTAACAAATTGTTACTATTTTTTTTTTCAGTGTTTAAAGATGTGGTCATTAGCTATAGGGCATGTCTAGAAATTATTACAATACAGCCCTTCTTAACAGATAGAGCACGAAGCATGACATATCAGTGCTGGAATCTACCTAGGGATTGCCTGGTTCAGATTGCTTATTTTACTAACGAGGAAACTGGGGATGTATTTTATTTTGTTTACTGCTGAGTCATAGCCTCCTGGTGAGTGCATCTGAGCATGATTTGGAGTTGGGGAATGGTACATGATAATACAACGGTCTTGAATTTTTGTTTTCCAGAATAGTGTTGATAAACTGGTGTTCAAATTCGTTGCCTTTCCTTTCTTGACTGCCTGGTTTTATCTGGTCAAGTAGCTATAAATTCACTAGAATAAAGAAAGGTGAAAAATGTAGAGACACAACATGTGTCTACAGGTAGGCAAAGGATACAAGCGTTAAGTCCAGATACGTTTGCATACAAAGTGACATAATGCCTAACAATGGCTTAAGCAACAAAGATATGTAATTATCCTATGTAGCAAGACGAGAAGTCTGGAGATACGGGGGTCCAAGTTTGATGTGTTGGCTCAGTCTGTCATTGGAGACCCCAGCTTTTAAAAATCTTTCAGCTCTGCTATCCTCAGCATATTGGCTTTTTGTCCATAGGCTGACAAACCTAAAATGGTTGTCTCGACTCCAAGCATCATGCTCTACACACATTCAAAAAGAAAAAAATTGCAGTGGACTAGCTCAGTGTATCTGTTTATCATGGAGCAAAATCCTTTCCAGACACCTCCTGCAACGTTTCATCGGTTTTTATAAAGCGAGATTGGTGTCACATGTCTACCAATCCCCAGCAAAGAGAAAGGAGGTTACTCTGTGTTGCTCAGATCAATGACAGTTCATCTCCAAGGTCTGAGACAGGATCCCTTTTGCTTTGAGTTGCTGCCTTTCAAACAATGTGAAATTCTATAAAGAGGAGGCTGGGAACCGCTGGGAATAGACGAGGCTGGTTTGTGCTACATGGCAGGTGAGGTGCTTAGATACTGGAATTGGTTCTGGAGTAATATATTGTAAGAACAGAACACCTTCTAGATAGGTTTAGTTAAGCAGATGGGCTTTAGAGTCAGACACGCTAGGTTTGAATCTTGGCACCAGTACACACGAGCTATTACTCAGCTTTCTCATCTGTAAGTTGGGGATAAGTAATGATACCTACTTCATAGCTTTGGTGGGGTTGTTGTTGTTATTATTATTATTATTATTATTATAGAAATAGTAAATGGGTAATATTGTGTGATTATTAAGTACTTGAAACTGTGTCAAGCATATAGTAAGCACTCAAGAAACGTTACTTGCCTTTATTTTGGAATCATCGGTGCTGGATATTTAGATTCTGTTTATCGTCATTTGAATCAAAATTATTTAAGCTCCTTCCCTAGTGCCTAAGCCTGTTGCAGTACTTCTGTAAATATAAAACAGCATCTGGTATAGATGGGTCCCCTCCTGGGTGGGTGGGGGGTCTCTTTTTTAGCCCAAGAAGTGTGGGCAGCATTTCCCTGGCACTTCCTTCTAATTTTTAAACTGCTCTAAAGTAAGTCCTATTTAAAAAGCTTACTCAGGCCCAGGATCAATTTATTTGATCTCAAATTGGATGTTCGCCTCTCAGGTTCAAACCAAACAATGATGCATTTACCATGTCTGCTTTTACATTTCTGGCTCCCAGAGAGTTGCACTTGGCCAGCACTTCATCTCCCAGGATGCCGGGACACACAGCCCACTGGGCTTTCTGTCCCAGGCCCAACAAACTGATCTGATCTGGAAAATTTATAAATTTTCAGAAGACTAGCAAAATAGTTGTCTCCATTCCATTTACAATACTGACGGGAGGGCATGCTTACTTGGAAGCCAATCACCAGATTTCCAAGTGCGTCTGACAGCAAGTGGAGCTGGTGGCAAGAGGTAGAGCCATCACTGTGTCACTCCTTCCAAGACGGCAGGTGGACCAATCTGTTCAAGGTCCTTCTGCCCACAGTGCCCTTGACAAGTTTTGGCATGATGGGTTGTCTGGATTTTACTGCTACCTTTCTATTTCTTCCCAAGAGCCTCCCCATAGTTCTGGACACAAAGAGGTCCCCTGTGAGGGACTCGGTGTTGGGAATTGATGGTTCCGAAGGCACATGCTTCTTGTACAGTGGGTTTCAGATCACAACTGGTAAACATCTGGCTTCCCAACATGGGGGAAAAGGAAAACCTGCCTCTCTTCACATTCTGATTCCAATGTGAACTCTGCTGGGCCTTCCATAAGGTGTCTGCTCAACTTGAGGAAGGTCATGAAGCTGGTAAACTTGGGTTTTGGGTGGTCATCTTGGGAATTGGGAAAATCCAGGGAGCCAGCAGGTGGCTGGAACCTCATCCTGCTGTGACACTGTTTCTTGTAGGCCCTTTGATCATGGAACTTGAAGTAAGCCAAGGCCCCAAGCAATGTTTGTTGTAGCGTTCTTTTCTCAGCTTCCTTTTAAGGGTGGTGGAGCCTGGATTCTGGTGGTTTTGTCGCACATCAGAAGCTTTCCCTTTTATGAGCTGATATTAGAGTCACCTCTGCCTCTTTCTGCATCCCGGGCCCGATGGCTGTGCTTAGCCCCCTCAGATTTCTTTTGTTCCTGGGACACACAAATGCTGCCTGTTGGTCTATGTCTCTCTCTGTCCTTGCTACAAGTTGGTGACCAGGATGGTGCTGAAAATATGATCTTCTAGAGTCACGCTGCTGCAAGTCCTTGATTAGTAATAGAAGAGCTACACAAGCCATCTGCCTCACTCACATCAGTAAACAGACTGCCGGCCTGCAGGGAGCATGGCAGGGCAAGATATCAGACACAGGTCCTCTCTATCAGATGCAGGGCTCCCAGATTCAGATTCCCTCAGAATCCAGGTGGGAGGAGTGGAGGAGCTATGGCTTACTCCACCTGAGGCTGCTGCTACCCAGCATTGGCTGACCACAGCTACAAAGGATTGAAAACACTGCATTGTAGGAATATCTAATTTTCTCAAGAGAGGGAATTCTATGAACAATTGAAATAGTGTTTTTGACATTTATAAAGAAAAACTATTTTGGCTTTTAGTTGAAACCTCCTGAGCTCTAAATGTTGACCATTAACTCCACGTGAGCTGAACACACGTGGCCGTCAGCATGGCCCATGCACTGCCCGATTGTGACCTATCAGCTGACATTATTCGTTGGTGTCTTCATCCATCCTGGTCACATCTGGGCTGCCAGAGACTTCGTGCTTGCCTCCCAGCGCTGACTGACGTTTTAAGTGCGGCACAGTCTTTTTGGAAGAAGGCAAGCATAACTTGTGAATTACTAAATAAAAAAAATTAAATGCTCCTCTGTTTGTTTTCATCGTTGGCAAGCATTTATATATTCCATCTTGCATATGGAACACTGTAATTGGAGATGTGAGAGGAAGCACATTTGGTATGAAAACTGTCTGGCCATCAAGCATCAAGCTGTCTGACCCAAGGCAGGCTTGGGTTTGAACGCTGGTTCCTCTGTTTTTTAGAGGTTTGACCTTGGGCAAATTACACTCCCTCTGAGCTCTGCTCTCCTCGTGTCTCACATGTGGAAAATAACACCTCCTTCCTGTGACAGTGCTGTGGGGCCGGATGAGATAACACGAGAGCAGAGTGCTTGGCACAGGGGGAGGTTCGGTGGTGGTGGCTCTTATTAGCAGCCCAGATCCACGCTTTGGAAATACTGAACACATGCATGGAAAACCCAACCCAAACTGATGGATCAGCAGCTGATTATAACCTTAATGTATCCCACTTCACGTGCCTATTCATGTTTTATTGAACAACTATGAATGTGTTTGGTTATGGGTGCTACCCTAGGACCTCTATTATCTTTCTAAGATCTGGAAAGTTCTGAATTCTGAAACACATTCAACTCCACAGTTTTCAGATAAAGGATAAACAATCTGCAGTCTTCACAATGTGCCAACAGGTGGAGAATGACACAATCCAACCGGAACACAAAACCGTTTGACTGCTGGAAGGTGAGAGCAAATAAATGATTAGAGATGGTCGTGGTGGTGGTGGTGGGGATGTTTAAGTTTGGGAAGGTTTCCTGGAGGGAGTGACCTTGGGGCCCGATTTTGGGAGTAATGAAAGAACCATAGTTGGTGAAAAGGAGGCAAACCACACCAGGGGGATACAGATTACTGAGGGTCTTTACAAGGCTCCTAGCAAGCCAAATCACTTTCAGGGCTGTGCAATCCTGGGAGGAGGAGTGATCGCCTCTAGGAAGATGCACCTGGGGACAAGGAAAAGAGTCTCTGGCTGGGCGAAGTCAGGACATGCACATTCTGATGAAGCACCGTCAGGGTGTAAGTGTGTTCCACATGGCCCCCAAGGGGCCCTTTGCCTCCCCGTGGAGAACTGAGTGTGGATGGTGATGGCTCTCTTCGCCTGACTTCTGCAGACGCCAGTGAGCAATTGCTGCACTTAGAGATGTTCTCCCGGAGTGGGAACAACGGTTCACATTCTAAACCACACATCCTACATCTTTCCCACTCTGCTTGTGTGTTTCTGATAACCTGGAGATGGAGCTGAAGAGATGCTCTGGCTGAGTGGGGAGAGGCAGGGGGCAGCGCAGTGACAAAAGCGGTTTAGGTTTCAGAAAAGCTCTCTGCCACTCAATGCCTAGAAGATGGGCCAAGCAAGCCTCAGAAAACATGTCTTATTTATCACTTGCTTCCCAGTACTTAGGGCAGAGCCAGACACATGCTGGTTTAATTTATTAACAAGCATGATGTCCATCTTGGCAAGGTCTCCTCCCAGCATGGAAGATAGTGCATTGAGGACACATTAAAAGGTGGTGTAGGGACAGGGGGCAGGGGCAGTGCACCTGAGTGGCTCAGTTGGTTGAGTGGCCAACTCTTGGATTCAGCTCAGGTCTCGATCTCAGGGTCCTGGGATTGAGCCCTGCATCAGGCTCTGTGCTCAGTGGGGAGTCTGCTTGGGGATGCTCTCTCCTTCTCTCTCTGCCCCTGATCCCCCATTCTCTCTGTGTCTGTCTGTCTGTCTCTCTCATAAATAAATAAATAATAAACAAACAAATAAATAAATACATATTTTTTTTCCTTTTAAAGGTGGTGCAGGACCCACTCCTTCACTCCATGAGAGTAGTGGTCATCACAGGACAAGGGTGGGGGCACAGCAAGTAGGTTCCACAGTGACGTTTCACTGCAGTTAGATATGCTACTCCTGTTGTCTACAACTGCAGGACAGGAGCTAAGAGGAATACAAGAGAACAGAAAAGCAGTAACCACTTCCCAGGACACTAACAGTTAGGGGTTAGGGTGTACTAATGGGTGCAGCTCTGGGCTCTGACCCTAATACAGAGTCCCCAAGGCTTTCTAATTAGAAGATATTTTTATTTTCTCAAAGTATTTCTTTCTTTCTTTCTTTCTTTCTTTCTTTCTTTCTTTCTTTCTTTCTTTCTTTCTTTCTTTCTTCTTTCTTTTCTCTCATCCTTTATTTCTTCCTTCTTGTATTATTCTTCTTTATTGATTTGAAAGAAAGAGCACAAACAGGAGGGGCAGAGAGAATCTCAAGCAGACTCCTAGATAAGCAGAGACTCCAACACAGGGCTCCATCTCATGACCCTGAGATCATGATCTGAGCCGACATCAAGAGACAGACACTTACCTGACCGAGCTACCTAGGCACCCCTATATTCTCAAAGTCTTACTCTCACGGATGGGGACAGTGGTTTCAGGAGGATGAGGTGGACACAGGTTGTGTGGGGACTGAAAGGTTGATTGGGAACTGAAAGTATTGGAAGGGCCACAGAGAAGACACATTATGCCAATGTCATGGAGATCTCCATAGATTTTGGAGAGCGGAGGTCAATCTCTCTTGGCTACTCAAAAGTGACAACTTATTGGTTGCAGACCATTGGTTTGAGGCAGCCTTAGTAATCTAGTTCTGGTTTGCTCAGTTGTCATTTTATCTGAAATTTCCATGCAGACATCAGCAAGGTTGAAGTCACAGTTGGTCCCTATTCTATGTGTGTTAGAGAGGGCTGCCTCACTGCTGTGCTGGTTCAAAGAGGCCATCTTCACGTAAGGGATAGCCCAACACTTCTCAGGATTACATGAATTTTCACATGTTTAGATTCTGGTAACATCACTTGTGGTGGTGTTGAGGATAACAGTAGCTCACCTGCACTGAGCACCGTGCATGCTTTATCTCACACAATCCTCACTACTCCACTTTGCAGTGGGTGCTACTGTAATTTCCATTTACAAGTGAAGACACAGAAGCTTTAGAGAGCCAAATAACTCAAGGACACGTGGTCATTAAACAGTGGACTGAGGATTTTGATCCAGGCAGTCTGTGCTAAGTTCTCGATAAATACTGAGTTCCTACAAGATCATAACACCGCATCTAGCATGGCAGGGATTTCAGAATGGCTAAACACAAACCCCTGTCCCCAAGGAACTCTAATTGCATCCAAGGGTGGAAAGACATCACAAAGCCAATGAAACTAGAACACAAGACAGGTATATAAGAGATGAGCAGGGTATAGTCAAGATGTCAGACAGAGGGATCCCTGGGTGGCGCAGCGGTTTGGCGCCTGCCTTTGGCCCAGGGCGTGATCCTGGAGACCCGGGATCGAATCCCACATCCGGCTCCCGGTGCATGGAGCCTGCTTCTCCCTCTGCCTGTGTCTCTGAGCCTCTCTCTCTCTCTGTGACTATCATAAATAAATAAAAATTTAAAAAAAAAAAAGATGTCAGACAGAGGAGCCATGGAAACTGGGATGGCTCCAGGAGAGACTCATGGAAGAGGGAAGGAACCTGAGGAGGCCCAAGTGGGAACCAGAGTTTCAGAAGATGAGGCAAGGCTCTGCAGGAAGGGAGATGGCCAAAGATGTGGGCATGGGATGTGTTTGGTGGATTTGAGGGACAATGAATGGGGCAAGTTGACTGGAGAGAAGTTCATGAAGGGACAGCAGGAAAGAAGAAATTTGGATTGAAAAATCCAAGGGATTGGGAAAAAAAGGATGAAGAATTGGTTTTTCATTCTGTACGTAAGGGGGAGTAGTGAAGTCTTCTGAATGTTAGAATTAAATATTATTTTACAAGGAGTTACTGGCAGAAACGTGCCAGTGAATTGTAGGGGGGAAAGACCCCTAGAAACTAGATCCTTCTGCAAGCTCCAGAGAGTGAATAAAACTCAGAATCCCAAGGTCCTTGGATTCCAAAACTGATTGAATGGGGCCTATGATGGCAACCATGAGTCCAAGAGGAGGGTGGGGTGATTGCTCAGAGTTGCTGTAGCTAAATCATTCCCAATGACAAGTGTCTAGACTAACTGCAGACCTGGAGCTTTGTGCATAGGAAATTTACAACTAATTAATTTACTGATATTCCTCTTCCCAATTTAATTATCTCAAGGATTTTAAACCAGCATTGCCTCTTTTGACCTCACAAGCGCATAAGTCCATTTTTATAAGAGGACATCTTCTAATTGAAACAGTTGCTTATGATCTCAGAAGAAAGGCTCTTGATGTACCTGCCCTACATCGTCGACCCATAGGCTTTTAAAACTCTTTGCTCTTGTCTCAGCACGGTGGCCCTACCACCCCTCATAATTTTTCAGGATCACGACTGTCTTTGACAATCTGATCTCAATCTTAGGGGACTGCCCATCTCCCGAAGTTCTTTATTAGCCCAGATGAGAAACCTGAAGCACCAAGGAATGGAGATGAATTGAACAGAAAATATTTTTTTTAGAAAGGAGAAAGTGGGATAGAATCTTAAAGCAAGAAACAGTAAAATGAACACAAAGAACTTTTTAAAGAAAGTAATTATTTTAAGAATTAGTTTCTCCTTTTCCTTAAAATGTGGCTCAGGAATCCTGGAGCCCTCCCTGTCCCTCAGGGTTATCACAGGCAGCCTGGCCTTTGCTTGTAGAACCCCTTGCCCCCTGTGTCCCCAGTCACTCGAAGAGTAGAGTCTGGAATGTGGCCCAGCCAGGAGTTGCCAATGAGCTCCAGCTATCACAGGCAGAAGAATTTATTTTTAGCCACTGGGAAGGGAAAGTGAGGCAGGAAGTGTTGTGGGAATAAAGCCTTTCTTTTGGCTGGACTCTTGCATGTCCTACCATGAGCCTTCTGCCCCTCAGGCACTTGAGTCATAAAGACAGGCCTCAGAAAGCCACTACTGGGCAACTATTGAGCAGGGATGAATTCCAGCTTCTAGTGACTTCCTCAGCCCTGGGGGCATTTGGCCAGAGTGCTCCGGGTTTTCTCACAGCTGGATCAGCAAGGACCTGTGGGGAGGGATGTAGGTCAGGGTTGGAAGTCGTAGATCAAAGGATGCCAGAGCTCTTGAGTTACAGAAAGGACTACATCCAGCTCCTTACATGACTGTTGGGTGTGATTTATCTGAGGTCCCACAGCTAGAAAATAGGATGACGGCCTAGGGATCTCCCCAGTCTTCTCTCATATTCTTCACAGAACTGCTGGAAAGATGGCTGATGCAGTATATGTGAAAATGCTTTATAAATGGCACAGAATAGGTACATATTATCTATTATATGTGTGCATGGGCATCTGTGCATTACAAACAGATGGCTCTCCTAGATGCTGAACACCTAGAATGTGGATAAGGCCTCTGATTCTGAAGACAGACTTAAGCTTAACCTCCAGTTTCCACCATCCACTTAAGTTCTTAATTTACTTAATTTCTCTGAACCATGGTTTTTGTCACCTACAAAATGGGAGTAACCATTGTGACTATCTCGTGTGGTTGTTGTTTGGCTCAGGCCCCATGTACAGGCAAGTCTCAGTAAACTGTCAAGGAAATGAAGTGACACAATCCACTTGCTCCAAATATCCTTAGATGTCATGTTCAGTTCATGGAAAGCATGTTTCCAGCTGCGCTCATGTCTGGCACATAAAGGTGGTCAACGATTATTTGTTGAATCCATGCACAGATTAATCCCTTGGTTTTCTTTGTCAGTTTTAGTCACTGAGGGCTGAATGGCAGGGTGCTGACTGCCTGGAGGAAGAAAAGGCTCTAAGTGAACCTACAGAAGGAATAAATGAATTTTAAAACTTCAGCATCCTGGTGGCAGGTGGAGATGCAGTTGGACCCATTTCTGGGAAGGTTTGTGAAAATGGGACCTGACTCTCCAAGCATCCAAGAATTGTCATGATTTCTTTTCTTCCCCCAAATAAAAACGCCTTTTTATGCCTCATTATATATTTGTGATTTTGTATTTTTTTCTTCTTAAAGAATATCCCCCAAACAGTACAAGTTTGAGGCACAACTACACCTGGGTCCACCCCTATGTGTGTCTCCCCTAAGAATAAGCTAATTGGGGTCATCTTTCTCCTTCAGAGGGTATATATCCAAGTCTAGAGCTAGCCTCTGACAGCACACCAACACAATATTAATTGAGTTTCGTGGTCATTGTTGCCTTGCAGGGGTCGACCCAGCCATGAAAGACATAGAGGTCATGGGGTAAAGGAAAAATTGTCCTAAATGTAGACTAGGACAGAATTTTTTTGTGAGATGAGATGAATTTTAGAATCTAGTTGTGGGAAGACATTAGCATTTCTGATAAAATGCTTAACCTCTTTTCTGGAAAGTATAGTGGGATTGAGACTTCTCTGAGAAAACTAACCACCCACTCACCCACCCACCGAGCTGACTGTCAGCTAAATGTCTAATGACCTTCAAATGAACATTCTTTTGCTATCTAGTCTAATGATGATTATCCATCCGTTCTCTCCTCCTCTAGGGTTTTCCTACCAAGAGGGAATCTCTGGATGGGTCTCCTGGAGGCTATGTTTCTTGTAGCAAGATTGTAACAAATCTTGGACCAATCTCATAACCAGGATGTCTGCTTCACTACTCCCTGCTGCCATTTGTCATCCTTTGAACTACCTTGACAACCCTCACCCATTATGTACATTCTTTTGGGACTTTCCTTCTACATTTTGTCTTGTTAAATATCCCTATGGAGCTATCTTCTCTCCTCAAAACTTGAAAAGCAAGTTTTGTTTTGCTTTTTTCCAAACAAAGATACAGTGTCCTGTTCACTTCTTTCATCTTTGTTTTCCCTGCCTTTCTCTCTGACTGCTGATCCTCCCACCCCCACCCCGGAGTCTAGCATAGGGATGGTGCATAAACAGGACTCAGTATGTGTTGGATCAGGGACTGGTTGTTTCCTCGGAGGTGCTGGGAAGCAAGCCATGTTATGTCCCAGGTCACTTTGACCTGGTCAAGGTAACACACCTGCCAGACTTGGGCTCCCTCAGTCATAAACCGGAGCCACAAGCCAAAGCCACAAACCTGGGTCTGGAACCTGAGAGGGGAGTACAGCATGAGCTTTTTGAGTTGGTGGTTTTGAGTGTGGTTTGCAACCTTAGAGCAGAGAACACTTCTCTGTTCCTACAACTGGCCACCCCAAGCCTTTATTTTTGTGTATGTATGAACTAGTATTTGAAAATTCACAATGATGGGCTTGGTTCAAGAAGAAATGGGCCCATCAAACACACATGGTCCTTGAAGCCATCCTTTGACCTGCTATAGAATTAGCTCTCAGTGATTGATCAAAAGGTCTGACTGGGCTCAGGTGCAGACATTCCCACTCACTTTGTGTGTGACCTTCGGGAGTTATTTCATCTCTCTGGGCCTTATTTACCCATTTGTAAAATGCAGCCTTGCCAAAGCTCAGTAATGAAATGAACCCTTTTGAATTTCAGTTTGTAAAATGAAAACTATAATAAAATAAGGGAATTGCATCATTGTCCAGCACTTTGTACTTTTTACAACTCTTCAGCGTGTAGTGAGGTGCTTTGAGATGGCACATCAAAATTCTGGAACTCTCTTGGCTTGAAATAGACAAAAGAGTTGTTCTAAGGCTACTGGCATTTTGCTTCCTTTAACCCAAGAGGCCAAGGTGGCCTTTAAGGCTGAGTCCTGGTTCTGAAGAAACAGCTTGAGTGAGTCCTCTTTTTGTTTAGGTGAAAGTAAGTCAAGCAGCTGTTCTTTTTAATTTTTTTTAAAGATTCACTCTGAAGTTTGTGAAATAATCTAAACACAAAGAGTTTAGCCTGGGATTTTAATATGTTTAATCATGTAAAACTATACCTAGTAAGGATGGGTACAAGGAAATAATAGAGCTTTATAAAAATACAAATTGTTTTTCACCCCTTACTTCTTTCCCAGTGGAGTTGTGTCAAATTTGATGCAGTTAGCAAAATAAAACTAATACTCACTCCACAGGATTGTTGTAAAATACTTGTTGAAATACTGTGGTTTTTTGCATTGCAAAATGCTATTTGAGTTGTAATGGTTATTATTAATGAAGTGTAGGAGGGTATCCCCTCAGCCCTTTCCAGCCTGTGGCCCTGAAGTTCAGCGGGGAGTCCTAGAGCACAGCGGTTGTGGGGTGCCGTGGGATGGAGTGCAGGTGCTGGTGCTGGAGCCAGGGAGCAAGGCTCCAAAGCCCAGGCAGGGCGAGGTACCTGCCCTGATGTTGCCCAAGGCCTCATGCTGAGTGTGTCATTCGGTGCCTCTCTGATCACTCCCTTTGCCACTTTAGGGCCACAGTCCCTCTCTGTTCAGCCCAGACACTGAAGCCCCTTGCTTCCCTTTCTTTGTTTCTCTTCTGGTCCAGTTCCTGTGATTTCAGGGCCTTCAACACAAAAATATTCATTAAACCTTTTTCTGTCTGTAGTGGGGCTGGTTGATCCATCTGGCAGGACCCAGAAAGTGGAAGAGTGATGCGGTTTATCTTCCTGGAGGACAGGGAGGGCCCAGACTTTGGAATCACAGTGTAAGAGCACACGAATGGGTGGTAGGTGGTCAGGGTTACCTTTCTTCTCCCTTGTCCCACCCCAGGAAGCGGCTAATTAATGTAGTCCTTTCAAACACACACAGTGCTCTCCCCAAAAGGGATTCTTTCTCTGTCTCATGGCGTAGAACACACTGGCGAAGAATGTGGCAGACAGAGCAGATGTAGAAGACCCCTCCCACTTTTAGCACACAGAAATGCTCAGTAAAACATTTTTAAAAATTTATTTAAATATGTAACTGAGTTATGTATTTTAAAAAGCTATATCTGAAAGAAAGAGAAGAAAATTCTTAGGTGCCAAAAAAAAAAAAAAAAAGAGGATCAGAAAACTTGAGCAGTGGATGGGGAGCTAATGTTAGAAAGTGGGGGCTGGACAGAGGGGAAAGAGCAGAGGGGAGAGGACCCAGGTTGGGGATTTTATTGCCCACTTGGAAAGAAGAAATGAAGCCTCAGGCCTGTGCAAGGTGAGGATATGAAAGGGAACCCCCTACCTCTGACAAGGAACCTCAAAGGCCATCCCTTTCCTGAAGGGAACACTAGAAAGCTCCCCTGATAGTCTGGGGAGCTTCCCATCATCTTTGAGACCCTCTACAGAAATAATGTAACCTTAGAGAAATCACAATTCTAAGTATGAATCATGCTTGAATATTCAGTCAAAATTACCTGGATGGTGCAGAATGCCAGTTTGCCAATTGAGAAATGGAAATGATAACTGATCCAACCAATGAGATCCTCTCTAGGGATAAATCCACAATCCTGGGCATATGAGGACCCAAAAGAAATGATCTCTGCTGCTGGTAAGATTAAATTTAAAAAATAAAAAATAAAAAAAAATCTTTGGCCCACACCAGGAAATAAGTTTCATGAGGAAAAAGTGCTCAAGGGAGGAAATAACAAAATTAATACCCTAAAAATTAGAGAAAAATCAAATAAAGTTGAAAGGACTATAAAATATGAATCTTTCAGATTATGACAATTCTAAATACTTACTCTATGCCAAGCACTGTTGTGAGCACTTTCCATGTGGTACCCTTCCCCCCAGGCCATTGAATCAGAGACTAACACTGTACACACTATAGAGAAGAGGAAACCAAGGTACGGATTGGTTAGCCAAGACCACACAGTTGGGAAATGATGGAGCTAGATTTGAAACAGCAGACCCACTGCAGTACTTACCTTCTAACTACTATGACAGAGACTGAAGCTGTCTGGCCAAATCCATGGCCACCTTCCTCCAGAATGATGGACTCAGAGAGGAGCATATGACTGCCTCACTACCCTACATTTCCTGGCCTTTTGCATAGTTAGATGTGGCCATGTGACTTGCTCAGTTCCTTCCAGTGGAATACAAGCAGAAGTCAGTGCCACTTCCCAGCTGGCACCTGACAACAGTAGGGATTTCTCCTCCATGCCACCTTCCCTTCCATGTGACTGCAACTCAGGCATGTTGCCACAGCTTCAACCATGCCCAAGAGGACAATGCCCTCAGAATGACTAAAAGTAAGGTAGAAGGAATCTTGGTTCTCCAGTGACTACATGTATGGATCAGAATCACCCACTGACCTAGATGATTACATGAAAGAGAAATACCTTTCTATTTCCCTTGAGCTTCAGAATTAACATTTTGTCTGTATTCCTGCTTTAGTCACTTTCGAAAACTAGTAGTGTTCGTTGATGATCGATTCCATATTGATTACTTGGCAGGCAGCCATACCCTGTATCACACCATGATTACATACCACACTCAGCTGACAGGAGAAATAGGAACCATAAGACAAGAAGTGGTCAGAATGAGAAAGAATAGGTGGGTTTAAAAAGGAACCAAACAGAATTTCAAGAAATGAAAACCACAGTGACAAATTCTTGTGCCAAAATTTTTTGGAGGAGTTCGCCTCTGAGGCACTGGTTGAGTAAGTAGATCATGATGAGGCAGGAGCAAGGGAAGGGAGTTTTTGTGGCTCTTGAAGGAGCCTAAGGAAGAGAAGTGACAGAGAACCATGGGGGCTTGCCGGCTGTAGAGAATGAAGACAAGGCCTGGAATGATGGAGGAATCATTTCAGAAAACAATTGCTCTGGAGGCCAGTGCTTGGGATTTGGCTCTGTTCCTATGGCAGGCCACTTGTCTTATCTGCTCTCTGGTAGGGGCTAGAAAATCATCCCAAACTCTATTGGCTCCTCGTTCTGATGCAGGTGAGTGTTGGTCCTCAACCCCTACGTGGTGTGGGTGGGGAGAGCCCCTGCAGGCATCTTGAGTGTTATAGCTTGAAACAGAGACATTTCTCCTCTGCTCCAAATATGCCAGATTGCCACTTTCATGGGCAGGACTGATCCAAGTGGGAAGACAAAGCAGAAATGGCACAACGAGGCTGTGCTTCTGTCCAAATGAAGATGTCCTTTTCCATTCCATGGTACCACTGTCAACTTTTATGCACCACTTCTGAGCATCCCCTGGCCATGATGAAGATTCGCAGTGATGTCTCTGTCAATGAACTAAACGTGGATGTGCCCCTCAAATTCATATGTTGAAATCCTAAGCCCGCAAGGTGTTGGAAGTAGGAGGTGGTGACTTTGGGAGGTAAAAAGGCCACGAAGGTAGAGCCCTCATGAATGAGATTAGTGCTCCTATAAGAAGAAACACAAGAGAACTTGCTTTGTCTCTGTGTGTGTGTGTTCTCTGCCACGTGAGAATACAACTAGAAGATGGCCATCTGCAAATCAGGATGCAGGTTCTCACTAGACGCCAGGTCTGTTGGTGCCTTGTTCTTGGACTTCCAGCTTCCAGAATTATGAGAAATAAATATTTATTGTTTAAGCCACCCAGTCTGTGATATGCTGTTATAGCAGCCCAAACCAAGATGCCCTCACTTTTAATTCTTGGCCTCTTAGGTCTATCTATGCATGCTGCTACTCCACAGCCTTCATCTGAAGGACTTTCTAGAATAATTGTCTAAGACTCTCCTGAAAGGTATAGGAATCTGGGCCTACAGGGCCAAGAGTTAGGGTGAGCAACTGGCCTGGTTGCTCAGGACTAGGGGGTTTCCTGAGGCTCTGGACTTTCAGTGCTACAACTGGGAAAGTAGAGAAACAGGATAGTGGGTCCCTCTACTAACAGGACATATGCAGGTCCACAATGCCCCCACTCCAAGAAATGGCCCAGAGGAAATTTTTTTTTTTATGATAGTCACACACAAAGAGAGAGAGAGAGAGAGAGGCAGAGACACAGGCAGAGGGAGAAGCAGGCTCCATGCACCGGGAGCCTGACGTGGGACTCGATCCCGGGTCCCCAGGATCGCGCCCTGGCCCAGAGGAATTAAACTTATTTTGGGATTGTCATCAGTGGAGTGGGGGAAAAAAAAAGATTACCAGGCTAGACTGGATTTTCCCTGAATCTCATACTTTTCTTTTCCTGAATATAGAGCTACGGGTAGAGGAAACTGTCACAGTGATTACCAACATTGGTGACACTCTCAATCATCCTCTCTGCTCATGCCTCCAGACAAATCCCTGAAGTCTTGTCTCCTAAATGACCATGTGGTCCAGAGATACCTAAGATTAGTTTAATGACTCATTTATTTGCAGCACTTCCAGAGACAATGAAATTCTAGCACAGTCAAGGAATCTAGGCTGTCCCTTCGAGGGGAATTGGCCTAGGACTTGAGCTGTTTCACCTGGTTTGGCCAAGTGTTTTCAAGTTGGATCAGTTTATTTCCTCTTAGGGATCTGACTCCAGGCTTTGCCTGGGAGAGAGGTCTGCCTCACATGGCTGCACACGCATTTATGCTATTCTTTATTCACTTTTTCGGAAGCACGGAAAGGGCATCTATTGATGCCCAGAAGAGTAGCAAAAGCATCCAGCCAGTTGTGTGTGGGAGTTAGCTTGTACTGGGCTCTGGGGAGCCAACTGTTCAATTTTCAGGAAACTAGACAACCTGTTACTGAAAATTAGATGAGCTCAGCAATTAAGAAAATTACATTATATAAACTTACAATTAAATTATATTAAAACAAAGGTGACATACATAAAATCATCATTTCCTAATTATTTTGCTATTGTCTATGTCCTCATCTATATGGTAGAAATTGTCTATTATGGGGTGTCACTGGGCATCTCTCCCCAATCGCTCAGTGGTGTCAGGCTGGTAGCTCACCTCAGCAGACACCCCACATCAGCCCTCAGAACCAGTTTGTTAAACAAACACTGGTGTGCCACTGTGTAGAGTTCTCATTTATTGAGGACTTACTATGCGTTACGCTTAGTTCCAAGAGCGTAAATATTGTAAATATTTACCATTCATTTGGCCAGTCGTAATGCACTGCATACAATATGCCAGGTATTATTCTTGTTGTTAATCATCATTATTATTGTTAGCTAACATTTATTGAGTACTTACTGTGGGCCTGGCACGCTCCTCAGCACTTTTCAGGAATCAGTGCCTTAATCTGTGGGACAACCCTATGAAGGAGGTACTGTTATTAAGCACTGAGAAGTTAAATGATTTTCCCAGGTTCACACAGCTAGTGGTTTTCAGGTGTGTATCAGAACCCAACAATCCAGCTCTGGAGCTTTTGCTCTTAACCACAAGACTCTCCTGCCTCTCATTGTCTCTCAGCACCATAGATACAGCGGTGAACGAGCAAAGTCCCTGCCCTCATGGGGCTTACGTTCTGGTGGATGGGGAGAAGACGTTAAACAATGAACATGTAAATGTGTTAATGTCAGATGGTGGTCAGTTCCTTGGATAAAAATAAAGCAGGGTGTGGGTAACAGAAGACACTGTAATGAGGGTATGTTACTTCATTTATCTTATTTTTAATCTAATACTATCCCTGTTGTACAAATGAGGGAATTGAGGCTCAGAAAAGTCAAAGCCATTCCAAAGGATGCACACCTAAGAAATGGTAGAGCTGGAATTCACACTTACAATAGCCTGGTTCACAACTCTGAGCATAGTCCCCCTAAATGCCTGCCTTCTCTACTTCTTCAAGCCCCCAGATTACCAGGCCCTTATTTCAAGCTTCAGTTTCCTGTGCAAACTCAGCTCAGCTGCAATCTACCCTGTGTCCATCCTCCTTTGTTTCTCTGTCCCCCAAAGCCACATGAGAAGATAAACAAGCTCCAGCTCACAGTGACGCTGCAAGCTGGCAGGGCTGGGGGCCCCTGAGAAGCCAGCATGAGCAAATGTACCATCTGTAGCATGGAACCCGCCACACTGCCTTTCTCCACATAGGTCACCAAGGGGGCTTTGTCTGTGAAAACAGACTTATTGTGGCTAATATAGGTCGCAGGTGGGAAAGGCCGGGGACTGACAAAGAGTTTAACTGGATTCCATTAGCACTCAAAATAAGCTCAGAAGATAGGCATGGCAGGGGCTTGTGGGATCCACTCTTTCAAGCACCTGCATTGTCCCACTGGAAATACTGTATTTAATGTCAACTAGGCTTGACCTTTAGTTTTGGTGGCATTTACTAATTCTATAAAAGCAGCCATTTCTTAGTTCTCCTGAAGCTTTATAGAATATCAGACCATTAGTTAAACCCAGTACAGCCCATGTGGAGGGAAAGTCTCTAAAATGTTTCCCCCACAACCTGAAAAAAAATAAAGGACAACCTCCATTATGTTGGTTCATTTAAATTTCTGACACTGGGGGAATCAAAAAGAAAGTGGGGTTTTAATAATGTTCAAAGCATCAGTTTGACATCTTTGGGAAGCTGAGAGAAGGCCAGATCTCTCAAAGTAGGCCTGATTCTTGGGTGGAAGAAAGCTCTCCTGTCACAAATATTTCAGGGTTCCTGATCACTCAGTGATGAATAGCTACACAAGTGTACTAGTTTTCCATTGCTGTCGTAACAAATTATCGCAACCTTAGTGGCTTAAAATAACACCCATTTGTCATCTCGCAGTTTAGGCAGAAGCCCAAGTGGGCACAGGTGGATTCTCCACCCATGGGCTCACAGTGCCAAAATCAAGGTGTTGGCCAGGCTGGGCTCTGATCCAGAGGCTCTGGGGGAGAATCTGCTTCCAGGCTCCTTCAGGTTGTTGGCAGAATTAAGTTCCTTGCAGCAGTAGAACTGAGGTCCCAGTGTCTTTGCTGGCTCTTGGACAGAGGTTGTCACTTTTCGAGGCTACCTGCATTCCCTGGCTCATGATATATGCACCCCCAGGTCTGCTGCAGCATTATTCACAATAGCTAAAGCATGGAAACAGCCTAAGTGTCCATCAAGGCATGAATGGATATAGATATGACTGTATATATAATATTATACATGCATATCCAAATATTATAATAAGCCAGACAGAGAAAAACAAATAATGTTGTGGTCTCTCTTACATATGGAATTTTTGAAAGTTGAACTCATAGAAACAGAGAGTAGAGGAGTGGTTACCGGGGGCTGGGAGTGGGGGAAATGGGGCAATGTTGGTTAAAGGGTCTAAACTTCTAGTTAGAAGACGGTTCTGGGGATTTAATGCACAGAATACTGATTATAGCCAAGAACTATATACTTGAAAGCCACTAAGAGGGTAGGTCCTAAATGTTCTTACCACAAAGAAGAAATGGTAATTATGCAATGTGACAGTGGTAGTACCAGTGTTAATGTTAATTAACATTAACTCTACAGTGGTAATCATTTTGCAATACATAAGTGTGTCAAATCAATACATGGTACACCTTAAACTTACACAATGCTACATGTCAATTATGCCTCAATAAAGCTGGGTGAGGGGAAGCCCAGAGTTGCTTGAAAGTATGACTGCTAAGACTTGGGCTACCAACTCATGAATATTCCAGGCATTTTCAGAAAAGACTAATTTATTAACAGCCTCTATTCTTTTCTTTCTAGCACTGATTTAGGTAATATCTTTCTGATAATATCCTGTATCCTCCTGAATAAAGCTGGGGTGGAGGAGAGGGGAGCCAGCAATGGCAAGGGCAGACTCATTCTCCCATTTGGACTCTTTGACCTTTCAGCCACATCTCTCCTGCTTCCAGTAGAGAAAGTTCTCTGCTTTTAAGTGCTCATGGGGTTAGATTGGTTCCACTTGGATCATCCAGGCTAACTTCCCTATCTTAAGATTTGTAACCTTCATTACATCAGCAAAGTCCCTTCTGCCATGTATTATAGTATATTTTCAGGTTCTGGGAATTAGGATGTGGACTTTAGGGGATGCATTCTATCATACTTAGTATCCCCCTCAACCTTGTGGGGCTCAGATACCTGGCTCATAGGATTCTGGAGGCAACACTGTTATGGTGCTTTGGAAGCTGACAACACCAGGCAGCCGTAAGGACTAAGATCTGTTTGCAAGGTAAGAATAAACAGATGTGTTAGAAATCAAGACCACCCATTGGTGTTAAAATGGGTGTTTTCTGTTTTGATTTTCTGTCCCTTAATTTTAGAATCACTGCTGTAAGGACATCCATCCATCCATCCATCCATTTTCACAAGTATTTATTGAGCACCTACTATGTGCCTGGAACTATTTGAAGTATTGAGAAAACCATACTGCAGAACAGACAAAATTCCTGCTCTCATGCAGCTTACATTCCAAAATTGGGAAGCACAAAATAAGCTCAGTTAATAGATTATCCTGTATATTAATTAGAAGGTAAAAAAAAATTTATGAAGGAAAAGAAAGTAGGGAAGAGGGATAGAGAGTGGCCCAGTGGAGTGGAGGCAGCTTTAAATCAGGGTGGTCAGGTCGGGCCTCCCTGGGAGTTTGAAGGACAGGTAGGAACGTAGAAGGAAACTCAGAAGGTAGTTAAAAACGTGGCAGCTGTCCGTATGGGTATAGACAACTTTGATAGTTTTCAGCTGAAAATAGAGACTGAATGAGTTCTACGTGGGAGTAAACATCGACGCAGGATACAAGAGAGCTGAGGGATGGGTCCTGAGGCACTTCACAGTCAGAGGAGCAGGAACCAGCCTGGAATGTGACAATGAGCAGCTGGTGAAGCAGGGGGACAGTCAGGAGAGGGTAATGTTCTAAGAAAGTGTTTGGAGGTGAGGACTTGTTCTTCTGTGTCCAATGTTGCTCATGGGGGACGTAAGATGAAACTGAATGGTTAACCATTGGATGTAACAATTTGTAGGTCCCTGGTTTCTATGTTGTGGGAACAACATCCTGATTGGAGAATTTCAACAGAAAATAGGAAAAGAGGATTTGGAGGCAGCAGTCAGTCCAGACCACTTAGGAAGAAGGAGAGAAATACCAGGGTTGGGGGGAGAGGGGAGGCTGTGTAGGCAAGAGTTTTTTTTTAAGATCAGACAGCATGTTGAGAGGACAGCTGGTGAGAACAAGGAAGTAGAGAGGAAAACACAGATGGCATGAGGGAGAGAATGGTCATTTCCTGGAGTGGGCGGGAGGACATGGGACCTGGAAGAGGGAGTGACCTTGGATAGTAGGATGGACAAACTGCCCATGGTCACAAGAGACAAAGAACACACTGGCACACGTACAGGTAGATGGGTGGGTGGAAGCATGTGGGTGTGCTTTTCTGGTGGCTTCTGTTTCCTCAGGAAAATGGGAAGGAAGTTCATCGGGGAAAGGAGATGGAAAGGAAAAATATGAAAGGAATGGCCCTCTCTTGGTGTGGCCACTGGTGAATAGAAGCTGAGACCCAAAGAACCACAGGAAGAAATGGGGAATCTAGCAGTGGTCCCACCCCTGTGAAGAAGTCCTCCCCTTGTTGTCTAACACTTGCAAGATCCAAAATTGAGCTGTGGGAAGAGAGTTAGCTAATAATCCTTACAGGTATCCCCCCTGTTTTTAGGTAGAGGGAGAGAGGGAGAATCTTAAGCAGGCCACACACACACATTGTGGAGCCCAACACACTGGATGATCCCACAACCCTGAGATCACGACCTGAGCCAAAATCAAGAGTCAGCCACTTAACCAACTGAGCCACCCACGTGCCCCACAAGTATCCCTTCTTAAGCAACTATTTTGTATCTGACACTGTGCTGATTGTTTTTTAGCCAGTACCTAAATCAGTACACAGAACACGCCCTGGCATTAGGGACTGTTGTCCTCATTACTGACGGTCCCTGACTTATGATGGTGCAAATTATGAGTTGTTGACTTTATGAGGGTGCAAGAGCAATACTATTTAGTAGAATTTTGAATTTTCCTCTTTTCCCTGGGCTAGTAGCATGCAATATGATCCTGTCTCTTGATGCTGGGTAGCAGCAGGGAGATGTCGCTCCCGGTCATCCAATCACGAAGGTAAACAACCAATGCACTTACAACTGTCCTGTACCCACACAACGTCCTGTCTCACTTTCAGGACAGTATTCAATAAATGACATGAGATCATCAACATTTTATTATAGAACAGATTCTGTGTCAGGTGATTTTTTTCCAACTCCAGGCTAATGTAAGAGTTACGTTACATGTCAAGGTAGGCTGGGCTACACTACTATGCTCAGTAGGTTAAACATGTTAAATGTATTTTTGAGATGATATTTTCAACTTATAGTGGGTTTACTGGGATGTGACTCCATCATAAGTCAAGGAAGACCTGTATTATGCTCATTTTATTGAAAGGAAAACTGAGATTCAAACTGGTTCAATAATTTACTCAAATCTTCAAAGCAGATCTACTGGCAACAAATTCTCTTCATTTTTTTTTTTCATTCAAGAAAGTCTTTATTTCTTCACTTTTGGAGAATTCTTTTGCAGAATGCAGATTTCTAGGTTGGAGGGTTTTTTCTCTCAATACTATAAATATTTCACTCCACTCTCTTCTTGCTCAGATAGTGGAGACATTGCTCCACTATAAATAAGGAGCCCTGCCCCTGCTAGCTTATTTCAAGATTTGTTGTTTATCTGATTTTCTACGATCCGAATGTATGTCCAGGTGTTTTGATTTGGTTTGGTTTGATTTGGTTTTGGTGGTAGTGGGTTTTTTGTTTGGGCGTTTATCCTGCTTATTATTTTCTGAGCTTCCTGAATCTGTGGTTCAATCTCTGACATTAATTTGGGTAATACTCTATCATTATACCTTCAAACATTGCTTCTGCTCTTTTCTCTCTCTTTTGTCTTCTCATATCCTATTGCACATATGTTATATCTTTTGTAGTTGTATTGAAGTTCTTGGATATTCTGTTCCTTTCTTTTTTTTTTTTCCTCCAGTCTTTCCTCTTTGCTTTTCAGTTTTGGAAGTTTCCACTGATGTGTCTGTCCTCAGACTCAGAGAATCTTTCCTCTGCTGTGTCGTCTACCAATGAGTCCATCAAAGGCATTCGTTTCTGTGACAATGTTTTTGATTTCTGGCATTTCTTTTTTATTCTTAATTATAACTTCCATCTCTCTGCTCACATTACTCATCTGTTTTTGCATGCTGTATACTTTTTCCATCAGATTCCTTGACATATTAACTAGATTGTTTTACATTCCTGGTCTGATTATTCCAACATTCCTGCCATATCTGGTTCTGATGCTTGTTCAGTCTCTTCACATTGTGATTTTTGCCTTTTAGAATGACTTGTAATTTTTTTCTTGATAAATGGACGTGATGTATAGAGTCAAAGAAACTGTAATAAATAGGTCTTTAGGGACGTTGCCTCTTCTGCCAAAAGCAGGAGGAGTGTTTTCTCTCATCTTCATTGTGAGGATTAGATAGTGTTCTTGGAGGAAAAGCTCACAAAGTGTGGGGCTCCCATATGAAGGGACCTTTGTGGAGGTTTTCATTCTCAGATTTGTCCACACCAAGGCATCAGCAGTCTGTCAATCTCAGTTTAGATATCCTGCCGAGGTATGAGTTTCTACAGAGGTGTCTGCTTGTGGGTTTCTGCACTGGTGAGTTGTGGTTTCCTGTAACTGTGTCTCTGTCCCTCCAATTGTGGGGCAGTGGTTTGCTTTCTGACATCACATCTCTGACGAATGTAAGAGGAGTTGTTGACTTTTTTTTAAAAAAAGTTTTTTGTTGAACTTTTTATTTATTTGTTAGGACCACACAACTACCTCCAAGCTCCTTCTATACCAGGCAATAAACTGGAAGTCCCTATTATTTTTTCAGGTATTTTTCATCACAAGTCTGGATAAAAAGTGGATGTTGTAGGGTGCCTAGGTGGCTCAGCCAGTTAAGCGTCTGACTCTTAGTTTCAGCTGAGGTCATGATCTTAGGGTGGTGAGATTGAGCCCCTCATTGGGCTCCATGCTCAGTGGGGAATCTGCTTAATGATTCTCTCCCTCTGCCCCTCCCTCTGCTCACACTCACTCTCAAATAAATACATAAAATCTTTAAAAAAATGAAGTGGATGTTGTTAGCTTAGTTTCAGTGATAAGAAAATAGGCTGAGAAGGCGAAGGGACTTGCCTAAGGCCACATTGCTTGAAGTGGCAGAAGCAGGGTCACACTCAGATCTCACTTTTTCAAGGCCATTCTCCTCACACGGTGCTAGCTGTCTCTGCTCACACCCAGCATCACAGGCTTGTGCTTTGTTTGACTGATTTGTGCTGGTGCTTACCTGAGAGCTCTTTAAATTAGGACCTGGGTGTATTGACCCGGTTTTGTAAATTGGTAGGTCTTCTGGGGGAAATCCAGCCCTTGAACATTCAGTGGTCTATTACCTCATTCCTTTTTAACCTACGACTTTGCCTTCTCCTTAGGGGGAGGAGGAAAGAACATAAAGTGAAATATGCTCATTTTATTACTTGCTATTAGCTCCAGTAAGATGATTTAGGATGGCATAATTTGAAAGGGAGAGCCAGAATGTAGCTGTAGGAATACATGCGATTCCTATGAATTTGTGCAGAGAGGAAAAATGGACTTCCAGCCGTAAGGCCAGGGTTGGAGTTGAGCCCTGGCTTTGACCCTTGGTCTGTAAGCAAGTGGGAGCCTAAGCTTCCTCATCTACTAAGTAACTACTCTTTTATGTTTGCATCAGGACTCGATTACAAAGCATCTACCAACAGTTTATGAACACCTTTGTGCCCAGCATGATGCTAGCTAAAAGGAAGAATAGAAGAGAAATATTGATGCCTGTGCACTAGGTATTTATGGAGAATGGATAACTGTGTGCTTCTGGAAATAGGCTACACGCTATTTGTATACAGACCTTGTATCAGTCTCCTTTGTCTGCGAAGTCAGCTGAGGCATCTCACACCCTCTGCTTTGGCTCCTAAATTCTGAGGCTTTTGCTCAATTTCTTAATGCCTTTGGCCACTTCCCAACAGACTGCTTCTTCCTGTTGGTCCAGGAGTCTATTGAATCCATTTGCTTGCAAAGCTCTAGTTTTATTTAGCACAGCATCTTTCTGCAAAGCTCACCACTTTCCCACCTGTGGGCCCATCCTAACCAAATGCTCAGGGCCTTCCTTCCTTCACTAACTCCACAACTCACCTCCTGTGAACTTGCTTCACCTTCAAAGAAAGGCAAGGACAAAGCATGTCTTCCCAATATCTCTGTATTCACCTATAAAAAAAATAAGTAGTGCTTATAATTGAGCACACTTAGCAACATGAGACCTCACACCTTACACCCAAGAGTGGATACCGAAAACTCTGCCTAAATTGTTCCTGGCAGACTTGTCTACATTTGTCATTCTGAAGCCTTCTCTGGTCAGGTTCAACTCAGGAACAGAACATTGGAGTCTGCAGTGAGTTGCCTCAAGAATGTGGCAGATGAGGTCAGCATCCAAGCAACAGACCAGGAAGACTCAGCAAACAGTGGATACACTTGGCCATGCCAGAGAGGGCCAGCCCTAAAAAGTGCTTTGTCAACATGCTGCTGATGCAGGTTCAGAAAATCTTCAAGTGTAGCTGTGATGTGTCCTTAGGCTTGGACTTCACTGCAGGGAAGTTGTTTAATCATCCTTTGGTAAGAGTGATTTGGCAAAATGACCAGGCTGCACTAGACCTGGGAAAAAGGAACTGTACTGGCAAATATCACCCAAACAAAAAATGTAGGTACCATATCAAGCAGCAACAAGGATGTGGGTCCTCAGAAAAGTTCTATTTTGGTGTAGATCTTGCACAGTTGTTCTCATATGGGGAATGTTTTTCTCCATGGGGACATTTGGCAATTAACTATATCCTCTAGTTCCCCCGAAGAGTAAGTTTTAGCCTTGGAAAGAATAGAGCATCTTCTTGGCCATGTTTTCTCTTATCCCCACCTTAGTTCCTCACACAGCAGTTTAAGTGTGGGCTGGTTGAAGTGTCGCGAACCGGAAAGAAGCTGCAAAACCTCGTAGAAAGGCACGAGCAGAGGGTGCTAGGGGTACAAACATGGTGAAGAGATGCCTAGTGGAGATTTTTTAAAATTTTGACTCCTTCTTTCCATCCCTTTCTTTCCTCAAACAATTAATGTGGGCTTACAATGTCCAAACCCAGTGTGGGGCATTGAGAATACAAAGACGAATGACTCAATGCCCATGCTTGAGAAATTCACAGGCTAGTGGGGAAAGGCAGCCATAGAATATTTGGTTGGTCCTCAAACAAAAACATGAATAAAGGTCTCCGAGGAGCAAACTGCTAAGGAGTTTTCTATTAGTTTTACATGGTTGCTGTAACAAATTACTACACACGTAGTGGCTTAAAACATCACAAATTAATTCTCTTGTAGCTCCAGGGACCAGAAGTCTGAAATCAGTGTCATTGGTCTAAAGTCAAAATGCTAGCAGAGCTGGTTCCTTCTGGAAGCTCCAAAGGACATTGGCTTCCTTGCTTTTTCCAGCCTTTATAGGCCACCTGCATTCCCTGGCTAGGGACCTCTTCGCTGTATCACTACAACCTCTTCTGTCATCACATCTCCTGCCTCTCCTTCTGTAGTCACATCCCCCTCAGGCTCCTTCTTGTGAGAAGTCTTATAATCACATTTAGGGCCCACCTAATCTAAGATAATCTCCCCACCTCAAGATCCTTAACTCAATCACATTGACAAACTTCCTTTTTGCTGTATAAGGTCACACGGTTTCGGGTTCCAGGAATTAGGACCTAGGTATCTTTGGGGGTCATTATTCAGCCTATTACAGAGTTATAGGATGAGGACAAGGGCGTTTGGTCTGGGCCCTGAAGGATGAGTAGGAGTTCTGCAATTTTATAAGCAGAGGGGATATGACATGGAAGGCCTCACCCTCAGAAACTACTAAGATATTTAAGGAACTGGACTATAGAGTACACAATGGAGAAAGACAGGAGCTGAAGCTGGAGAGGAGATCAAGGCGAAGCCACAAAGAGCCTTGAATGCCAGACTAAGAAGTTTGGATGTGGCATTTTTAACTACAGAGCGGTTCCACAAGGGATGGAATGGGTTGTTGACATGATCAAGCGGAGAGACAATGAGGTCTGAAAGGAGGCAGATATCGGCACCTAACAACTACCAAATAATACAGCTGGTCCAATAGGGGCTTCCACAGGTACTGGTGACACGAAGGTCAGAGAATCTGTAACATTAGGGTATCGAAGCCACCCTGAGATTTAGCTCCTGCCCAGTCCCATCCTCACAAAGCATGCCACTTAGTTGATGTTCAATAAATATTTGTGGGTTACATGAATGAAATAATCATTTGAGAGGGAACCTCCTTGTTTGGGTCCTGCGGTTGGGGTTCTCCTCCCAGGTCCACTCAGGGATAAATCAACCTTCATTAAGAGAGAGAGGACAGTTCTCTAGTCTGGCTCTTCCAAAGGCATCTTTCTGGACATCAGAAATGTGGTACACAGTGAAGAGTGCCTTGACATTCAGAAAGAAGACACAAGACAGAAGAAAGTACCATTCAAGAGCCCGTAGAGCCCATCTCTGCCTGCTTTGGCTCCAATTTAGGCTGCCAGAGTGGGTCTGGCACCTGTACTCGATCAGTCAATAACCTCAACTGCTGTCCCCCGTAGGGAAGCTTGGACATAAACTCCTGCAGCCCTCTATGCCATATTGGAATTAAAAAGGAAACAATCCATGTTAATGTGCACAACCGACAGATGGGCAGTTGAATGACCCTTTTTGGGCAGTGAAGGTGGCCCTGGGGCTAACTGTTACAGTCCACATTCCAAGAACACAAAGTATTTTTTCAGTCTGGCCATCCAGACCTTAATTCTTTCCATACCACACATTATTATGTGATTCCTGTCACCTCGGAAAGCTCAAGATGATTAAAAGGGTTTATGTTTTCTACTTCCAGGAATCCCTCTTGCAATTTAAATGATTCATGTACCCAAGTTTTACAAAGAGGAAAACAACCTCATTGTTATTTGCTCTGTTAAAGCCCTCAAGTGTTCAGCTTATTATTTTGTTATCTGGTAAAAAGGGGGAGTTTATCTCTAATTCTCTAACCCTTTCCATGGGGATTTTCTATAGTATAATAAAATTCCTTATTTAACTAGCAGAGAAACAGCTCCTGCTCTCATCTTCTCTCCTGTTTTGGGAGGGTGGAAGGAAGAGATCCTGTCCATCACATTTTAGTATTAGACTCTGTAGCAAATCCCAGAAGAAATGGACAGAAGTGAGGTCAGAGTGATAAGAATATTCCCCTATCTCTATAATCCTTGCCCCAGAACAATGACATGGTCATGGTAGAGACTGCTGGCTGGAAGCATTCACCTCCCTCCACTTCGTTTCCTTATACATATTTTTTGAGTTTTGCTTGTACTATTTGTGTGCTTGTATTTAGCTCTATGTAACTTGACTACCGTGTAGGCTTGTGTGTCCACCACCACCACCATCAAGATGCAGAACAGCTCTATTATCACAGGGTCCCTGGTGCTGCCATTTTATAACCTTCCCCACCTCCTGCCTGTCTCCTTCTCCCCACTACTGCCCCTAATCTCTGGAAACACTATCTCTTCCCTGTCTATGATTTTGGCATTTCAAAGATGTATATAAATGGAATAATAGTAAATATTGAGACTGGCCTTTTTAAAATTCAGCATAATTCCCTTGAGATTTATCCAAGTTGTTTTGTGCATTAATAATTTGTTTTTTATTGTTTTTTTTTAAAGATTTATTTATTTATTTATTCAGAGAGAGCGAAGAGAGAGGCAGAGACACAGGCAGAGGGAGAAGCAGGCTCCATGCAGGAAGCCCGATGTGGGATTCGATCCTGGGTCTCCAGGATCACACCCCGGGCTGTAGGCAGTGCTAAACCGCTGCGCCACCGGGGCTGCCCTGTTTTTTATTGTTGAGTAGTATCCCATGGTATGGGTATACCACAGCTTGTTTAATCATTCCCTTGTCAAAGATTATCTAATTGTTTCCAGTTTGGGCTATGAACATCCACGTATAGGTTTTTGCATGAACATACATTTCATTTTTCTGGGATAAATGCCCAAGAGTGCAATTGCTAGGTTGTACGATAGATGCATGTTTAACTTTATAAGCAATTGCCAAAAATGCCGCTACTATTTTATATTCCTACCAACAATGTACAAGTGATCCAATTTTTCCACACCCTCTGGCTTTTGGCACTGTCACTTTTTTTTTTGTTTATTTGTTTTAGCCACTCTGATAGGTATGTACTAATAGCTCCTTGTGGTTTTAATTTATATTTTCCTAATGGCTAATGATATGGTACATCATTTCGTAGTGCTTACTTACCTGTATATTTTCTTCAGTGAAATGTCTGTTCATGTCTTTTGCCCATTTCCCACTTGGATTGTTCATTTGGGAAACAATCAAAACTAATTTACTGAGTTTTGAGAGTTCTTTATATGTCCTAAATACTGGCCTTTCATCTGATATGTGGTTTTCAGTCTTTCTTTCAATAACTGAAGGTCATTAAAAGACCTTGGGCTTACGCCAGACACTTGGCTAGGACAACTCTCCAGCTTCTCTTGCATATTGGCATAGCCACATGACCAACTTTGAGCCAATGAGAGCAGAAATGATACATGCAAGGTCTGAGTCATCTCTAATGAAAACACAAACCACTTGTACTGAACATCTATCTTTCCCCCCATCCTATAACATAGACCTTGCAGCCACCCAGCTCCAGTGATGCAGTTGAGGACCGTGCCTTAGAGCAGGGCCAGCAAACCCCTGGCTAAGGAATAGCTAATAGGTACTCTAAGCTTATAGGCTGTACAGCCTCTGTAGCAAACTATTCAACTCTGTGGTTGTAGCACAAAATCACCTATGAGCAATGTGTAAACAAATGGGCATGGTTGTGTTTACATAAAAACAGGTGGTCTGCTCACAGACTTCAGTTAGCTGACCCTGCCTTACCAGCTTAAGTCAAAGCTACAGATAGCAGGAACTGGATCCCCAAAGAGTCACACAGAGCCATCCTGTCAGCCCAAAATGCTGCCTTCAAAACTAATTCATGACCAAAAAAATGAATTTATGTATTTTTCAGTCACTTTACCTTAGGGGCTCTTTACAGCAGCCCAGCCTGTGACTATGTGATGCTGAAATTGGAATTTACCAAGCACTTCCTATGCTCAACGTACAAAGATGATTCAAAGGTAAGTTGTCTATGCTCCTTGCCCAGACGGAGCACATAGTCCAGTATGAGAGATGCCGGTGCAGTGAGGCTGAGCTGTAACTGAGTAATGAGGAAAGTGCTCTGGAAATATTGTAGCAGTGGGAGTGGGGAGAAGGGACAAAATGCTAAGTGCCTAATGTGTAACAGTTGTTTTATGTTATTATATTACCAAACGTTTGGAAAAGTCTATGTTGTGTTTCCATTCTAGAGATGAAAACAGTGAGTCTCTGGAAGGTTATTTAACTTACCTACTGACAGAGATGAATTTAAACCTTTGAAAAGTGTCCACTCTGATTATGGATTTATTCATTATGGACACTTTCAGACTGGGCTGAGTCCACTTCTTCTGGATACAGTGGGCCCTTTCAATCTTCCTGAGCCCTCTCTGGTAGGTAGAGCTTCCACCAGATTCAATTAAAGTTATCTCATAAGCAATTATTAAAACCAGCACCAGTGAGGTTAATGGAATGAAGAAAAAAGCCTAGAAAGGATTTCACCTTTAAAAGAACAAGGCTTTTAACAATGTTGGACTTTGCCTGAGCCCTGTGCTCCTACAAAGCAGCTACAGTGAAAAAATCCCCCAAATTTTTGGTTCCTGGAATGATTAACTGCAAAGGGCCTTTCTGCCCTTGCATAGTCTGATATGAGATCTGTCTCCATCCTTCCTCATGACCCTCATTAAAACTCACGATGACTCCCTTGGTTACCTGCCTCTATAAATCTCAGGTCACCTTCTTTTTCCTTGAGACATTTCTCATTAATGAACATTCTCCCTATTGCAGCAACATGAATTAAAACATCTCCTTCATTGTCCAGCACATTTTGTCTTACACAGTTTTGATGTGATTCAAACAGAATTGGACCTCACCTTTGAATCCTTATTTATTCCATCCACATACCGAGGCTCTTCTGCCCATTGTGCTGTCTTCCTGACTTTTGATCGAGGGGGACCCATTGGTGGGTCCAGCCCCTGGTTCTGTGCTCTGGATTCTTGTCCATTGGTAACACAGTAAGTATTTGCCATTGATTCTTTTTGAGCACTCATTTGACTTCCGGTACTGGCTTCTCTTGATTTTATTGTCTGACAAATTGGTGTTCTTTGTAAACTGGTTAATGTAAATATAACAGATGTAATGTCATGAAATAAATCTTTTCTCTATTGGATGAAATAGGACAGAGTTTGATTTGTTGGTCTTTTCTGTTTGTCTATTTGAGCTGAAGTCAACTAAGAGTTTGCATCCACTAGGAAGGGATTGGTTCCTTAATAGGGACTGGTAAGTTTTCTATTTTTGTGTTTATGCTTGATACATAGCTAAAGTTTTGGACTTGAAGCTGTAAGTTTTTCTTTGTGTGTGTCTACATGTTTATATATCTGTAGTCCAAAAAACTTTTACCTCTCATTGTGTGAGTTTGGAATATCTTCCTACCTCTGGGTGTATGAACAAATTAGATTATAAAATCTCCTATAGAGGCTCAATTCTGATGGACTTAGTGGTAAACAAGTGCTTATATAAACTAAATATTCCCAGAATTCCCAGAAATTAAGAAAATTAAACTTTAGTTCCAATGTTAAAAAAGAGGTATTGTTAATATAAAATAACTCAGAAATGTTTTAAGAATTCAAGTTTACGTAATTTATGTAAATTGTTGACAAATAAGACTAGTTTAATAACTTTAGTTTAATAAAAACAGCTATGTTTTCTCTGAGTAATTAACATTAAGTGTAATGAAAGCACAACATTTTTATTCTACTTGAGTATAGGTTCCTAAACTTATACAGGTTTACTTATCAAATAAGTCACATTATTTCTACTTAATGTTAAAGATTATGAAAAATATAAAATTTCATGCAGCCAAAGTAAATCATTATTCTGAAACTTTATTTCAACAATAATTATGTTTTGTAGAGTATAAGCTTGAAGATAATTTCCAGGATCTTTAGGTAACATAAAACCTTGGACTTCTACTAAATTGAGTTAATTAATGAATATTCATTGGATACATACATCATGTCTAAGTAAGATGAGTACTGAAACATTAATTACTACTCATAATTTTAGCTTTATATACATTTATCCCTTATTTATATACGCTGCAGGGAAGCTATATATTTTGGCTTTGTTAATGAATGTGTTCATTTTTTTTGCCACTTTGAGACACTGTACTATAAAGAATGTGTATGGCTATAGGAAGTTGTGAGCCTTGCTAATCTGCTGCAAAGGCTGGTATGTGACAGATTGTTTGCAGTTATCAGCCTTCTAATATTTTTCTATGGAATATAAGTTACTGTGGTTAAAGTTATTATCAGTATATGTGAATGAGATGACAGAGAGAAACAATTTTGTGTGCAAGGTGGACAGGATGTGTTTTTGCTAATGAAGAATGAGAGTAGTTTTGTCCTAAGCTAAAATGACTGATGGTTGCAAAATAAGAAAGAAGGAAGAGGAGGACCAAATCTAAGTGGATATAAAATCTTACGGAAGATTTGTGGAAAGGCACTTTTATTTGTTGTGGTCAAAGCTCACTAAGATTTGGTGAGCTTATTTATTAGACTATGAAAAGGACTTTAGTATCAGATATTATGCTGATGCAAAACTAGAATTTGCTTTTATCTTTGTTAAAATGACAAAATTTTCTTAGATCATTACTCTGCTCTTAATATGAGTTTTTAAAAATGTTATTCTTTACCTTCTGTGTAATCTGCCAAGATAGCAAAGATTCTGTGTTTTAACAAAGTCACCTTCTATGTTTTTATGTTGGTTTTTATTATGTCCTTGATGGTTTAAGAAAACAAAAGCTTCTCACTTAGGAATGAGCTAAGATTATTTAAAATCATATTACCTTCTATGTTTATTTTTATGCTTTATTGTTGCTTTGAAATAGAAAGTAAAATGTGTGCTGTAAGTACCCATGATCCAATTCCTAACTTAGATGTTCAGATCTCCTAACAACCTTTGCTTTTTTTTTTTTCCAAAATCCAATTTTAAGTGATGCTTTTTTGCACCTAAAATCATCTTTGAGATTTCCCAGAGGGTCCCTGGAAAATCAAAGAGGATTCATTTCTTTCACTTTGTAAAAGGAGAGAAGGTGCTAGAAATAATGTTTATTTGATATGTTATTATTGATTAATTGCAAGCAAAGAATTGTCAAATCAAAAGAGATGTTTAGCTTTCCCTGGGTTAAATTGCTGTGGGTAATGTTATTAATACAAATATTTCAGAACTGCATGTCATGTGGGAAGTACCTACAAATTTGTCATGCCCTCACTGTTTACAATATGACAGATTTATGAAAGTCCTGGCTATTCTTTGCCTAATATTAGACAAAGTTCAGCATAAGTCATATCTTAGAATTGTTTTAATGTTACCTGTGTTGCAAGTTTATTTCTTTAATTTAAATCTAGCATCTTCCAGGACTGTAGTTTTCAAGTGGAGTTTTACTATCTATGGAGTTTTATTAACATCAGTTACCTATGGAGTTTTATTAACTCTATACCTTAATAAAACTCAATGATGTATTCTTGATTCTGTATGTTTGAAATCTTTGTGGTATATTATGTCCTAGAATTATAATACGTTAAGTATGATGTTTTCTCTTTGTAAAGATTGTGTTCTTCCATGTTTATAAATTATACATAATATCCACAAATTGAAAATAGGGTTAATCATCATATTCATAGATATTTTATCTTGTTTTGCACAGAAACAAACTCCATTGTCACTTGTGTTATGCCTACATGAACACTTATGAAGTCTTTTACTTTTGAAAGTCACAAGTAAGTGGCAAATATGCAAACTTTGTCTTATCTGGTTAGAGATTTAATTGCCCCTCAACACTCTCCTGGAAAAACCCCTGTTGCTTGTACCAAAAATAGACTGAATCCTGTTACCTTGAGTAAATTGTCAATCTTTACCAAAATTTTTAATCCTTTTAGTTATCTTCAATATCTGGCTATAATTCCAAACAAACTTTTCCAATTTTTCTCCCTCCCACCTGATTTGACATCACTCAGAACTAAAACCTGGCTGCCCAGATCCCTATCAAGACTCAAGTTTGCCTTGCCACTGGCCCCTTCTGGTAGGATCTGAAAAAGCCCTGCAAACTGGATCCCAGAAACTTGATATAAGCCTCCAAAGGCTCACCACTACAGCCAACAATTCATGGGCCAGAATTCTGCATCTGCACCACTAAAGGAGTCCAGTGAAATGCTGGGTCATACATACTCCTGTTCAAGAGGTAACCAACATAGTGAGTGACATCAGCAAGAACATCAGTGTCTAAACTGGAGAGCTTCAAGAAACTCAGAGTAGTGCTGAATGACCATGAACTTTCTCCACCAACTTCTTGGGATGCATTGAACTGCTTATCTTCAGAATTCAGCTTCTGGTTCTTTATGTAATGTTAATATTTCCCTTTTAATTTTAGGAATTCTTGTTTTGAGATACCTAGTCTCTGGAACCCCCAAACAACTGATCTTTGTCACCACTTCTCACCAGGCAATTCAATGGGTTTTATAAGAACAACACTAACAAGACTCCTCATGAGACTTTCTTAGACCTCATCTCACCTTCTCAGGAGGTTTATGATCACCTTTGAGTTATTCAGAAATGAATGCTATTTGTCTTGAACAAATGAGGGGAACTGACAATGTTGAACTATTTCTGAGCCTGTGCTTCCAGGAAGTTGTGACAGTTAAGAAATCTACCATCATTCTGTGTCCCAGGAGCAGCTAACCACAAAGAACCACCCTGCCCTTGCTTATGTCAAGATCCATCTCCATCCTCCCTCAGAAATCCTGTAAGTCTCATAGATGACTCTTTATTATGTTTCTATAAACCCTAGGTCCCCTCCCTTTTCTTTCAGTTATTCTTCATTAATAAACATTGTCCTTATTCCAATAGCCTGAATAAAATCATACCCTTAATTGTCTGGTGCATTTTGTCTTTCATACTTTTGTTTCCTCTCATTTTCATGATTGAGTTCTATCAATATCTTTGCCTCTCTGAGCCTCAATTTCCTCATCTATCAAGGACTATTACTTCTACCTCCGAGAGGTGTGAGGGTTAAATGAGAGGAGGCATGGGAAAGAACCAAGCTAAGCAAATAGTAAGTGCTGAATAAATATCAATCCTTCTCCTTAGAGGAAAACAATCCCAAAGCAATAGGTGACTGAAGTGCTAACTGGTTAAAAGACAGGGGATAAATCAATGTAACTTTGTTTCCACAAATGGGAAAACAATTCAGAGCAGGTGCCGACATTGAAGTAAATAGCACAGGGCAGGAGCACCGTTTCATATGAGGCAGAAACTATGGCACTAATGTATGTTGGAAGCGTGCCTTCCTTCCCTGTAGGAAGCATGTGGTGGTGGAGGGGGCTGTTGCATATTGAGATCATTAGAAAAATAATTTACCTTTACATCCCAGTGACAAGGAGTATCTCAAATGGTAGCCCTCCTCCTACCTTGGAGTGGCTGAGTGACTGGGTGCCTACACTGTGGGTTTACTGACTATTTCCAGGGAGGTCCTAGTGGCTCTGTCTGCCAGGTGTGTCGCTTGTATTCACATCTCAGGCCTGGAGAACATAGGTCTAAAAACAGGTTAAGAGTGAAATTTCTGACAGCACTATATGAGTTTTTCCATAATTCTCCCAGGGCTTTGTGGAGCCCTTTTCAGGTCTACTGGCAGGGAATGACAGCTTCCTAACATACTTCAAGATTACTGGAAAGGAGAAATGCTGAAGAAACTAAGAACATTACATGGAAGTTTACAAGTGAGAGAACAAAGTCACTACTTGACAATTCAATCAGAAACTCAAATTGCTGCAGTTAGCATTCACGAAATACCAGTTTTAGATACACAAATGTAAAGTAATCAGAAAAACATTGCTCCTGAAAAGTGATCACCCTGGTGCTTTGCATTAAACTGTAATCAGCCTGAATGTAAAATGAGTGAATTCTAAGACCTGGAGACTTTAACCTCTGAAAAGAGAAACTATCTGGGGACCTTGACAAAATATGGCTCCTTATTTGCTGCTTTATCTTACCACTCTGTGGTCCTTAGTGATTTTTTTTTTTCATATTTCCAATTCTTTCTTCCCCACCAGCACCTTTTAATTTAATTCTTAACCCCATCAGGGTCAAATTACCCAGTAAGTACAGGCAGGCACAGTGCCTAAGTCTCACAGAACTGTTTTAATTTATTTTAAAATCAGAAAAAAAGGGATACCTGGGTGGCTCAGTGGTTAGGCATCTGCCTTCGGCTCAGGTCGTGATCCTGGGGTCCTGGGATCAAGTCCCTACAGGGAGCCTACTTCTCCCTCTGCCTATGTCTCTGCCTCTTTCTGTGTCTCTCATGAATAAATAAATAAAATCTTCTAAAAAAATCAGAAAAAAGAGAGAGGTGCCTGGGTGACTTAGTCGATTTAGCATCCAACTCTTGATTTCAGCTTTGGTCATGATCTCAGGGTTATAAGATTGAGCCCTGTGTCAGGCTCTGCACTCAATGCAAACCCTGCTTGGGATTCTGGCTGCCTTTCTCCCTGCCCCTCCCCACTCTTGAGGGTGCACACACACTTTCTCTCTCTAAAATAAATAAATTAAATCTTTTCTAAAACTCAGGAAAAAAGAACTCTTAGGTCAAAGAAAATATTTTACTATACAGTATTAATATATTCATCTTTATACCAACACATAGAATATAATTTAAGATGATTTTTTTTATGGAGGAAGTGCCCATGATGACAAGTGTGCCTAGTTGGGTTAGTTTGTAATTTAGAAGTGCTCTTAAATAAACCTTTAGGGACACAGAAACTAAAGGGTTACATTTCTTTTGTCCTAAGCTAAAGCTAGCAAGGCCCAAGGCCAACTTTGCAGGCCACCAGCCTCTGGGCTGGGGACACCTGTCACTTGCGAGGAACATCTTGCACCTGCGGGTTTCAGAAGGTTTCCCCTCTGGCTCTAAGCATGGGTTCCTGGCCTTCAGCAACCACACTCTGAGGCTTTTGGAAGCCAGCAACATTCTGCCGGCAGGAGCCATTAGAAACTCTGACTCGTCTATGATGGAGAAACCAGGGTTATGACTAAACTGACCACCATTCAAAGCAAAAATCAAGTTACAAATTCCAATATAGGATTTTCTTCCTCATTTGCATGAATTTAAATTTTAAAATGTATGTAATTTAAGCCCTAAAAGACAATCTTATAATTTAATAATGACCTTTAAGATGATAATAAAATCATGTGAGAAGTAGACCAAACCGGCAAGTAGAGCCTACTTATTAATCCAGTATTTGAATATCAGACACCGAGGCACGTACCAGGCATCGGTCTCCTTCCTTCTATGAGCAGCACCTGTTGGCATATGGAGAGTCTGCTTTCTTCCTCTAGCTTTTCTTGAAAAGTGCATTAACCTGATGTACTACTAGTGACTCCCATTTTGGGGCTCCTGCTGGGTGTCATACCCATTCCATAAATTATATCTAAATAATACAAAAATGCTGCAAAGTATCACTAACATTTTTATTTTAAAGACCAGAAAAGGGGCGCTTGGCTGGCTCAGTTGGTGGAACATGTGACCCTTCATCTCAGGGTTGTGAGTTTGAGTCCCACACTGGGCAGAGATTACTTAAAAATAAGATTTAAAAAAATTATAAAAAATTTTAAGATTTCTTTGTTTATTATTTATTTATTTATTTGAGATTGAGAAAGAGAGAGAGAGAGAGAGTACAAGCAGGGAGAGAGGCAGAGGGAGAAAATCTCAAGCAGACTCCCTGTTGAACAGAGTCCAACATGGGGCTCCATCTCATGACCTCAAGGTCATGCCTTGAGCCGAAATCCAGAGGCAGCTGCTCAACTGACTAGGCCACCAGGCGCCCCACTTAAAAATAAAATCTTAAAAAAATAAAGACCAGAGAAGAACTGGGTAACTTGTCAACAACACGGGGCCAGAAGTGCTGTAGAAAATTCTGACTCCGCTCTGTGTGACTTGAGCCTTGGGTTCCAGATGCTTCCTAGTGGCTGCAGGCCACTGCCACATTCAGAATTCGAGATGGAAATGAGCTTTGTAACTAAAGGCAGCGCAGGAGCCCCAAGGGTGGCTCCAGAATTGGCCTCTAACTGAGGAGATCTCTCAAGGCACTCTCCGGGACAAATAGCTGCCTCGGACCCTCTTGGACTTTCCTCCTAGGTCAGGTAACTGCCAGCCTCCAGAGGCTGGGTCACACCACTAGCTTGTCATCAGTGTTCTTCCCAGGCCTCTCCTTTTAGCCTCTGGGTTCAGCTCACACCCCCACCCCTTGCCAGACAGTCTTCCACAGAGACCCCAGCCCAGCCCGGCTTTTTTCTCCACCATATCTCTGCTTTGCCTCCAGAAGTGGGGAGTCTTACAGTTTGTATTATGCAGAAAGAAAGCTCAAAAGCACATCAATGCAGGTTTCAGTTATCAGAAATCCAAAGCAACAGTGAGGGTAAGTAGAGACTGTGCTTGACCATCATTTTCCCCATTCTTGACACCCTGACCTGAAATTAACTTGCCCCCCTCTGGACAGTAGGTACTAGCCGACACCCAGCACGCTGACAAACAAGCCACTGCTCTGAGCTCTTAGTTTCCCCTTTCTCTCTGGGTTTCAAGGGAACTCAAGCTCTTTTGAAAACTATGTTGCAGCCTGGATGAGGAAGGTCATGCTTTTGGAACGGTCCCCTCGGCCCCAGACTTCTAGAGACCCTTCCAGCAGAGCTCTGAAGGCTCAGAAACCTGTCAGCCTTTGAAGGTGGATGTGTGAAGTCAATTAAGAATCAAGTGCAAATTCATATCTTCCCGGGTTCTTTTTATGTGTGTTCTTTATATCTTGCCGATAAGACTGTAAATTCTTGGTGGGCAGGGATGAGCTTCTCATTTATTTTGTGCCAGAGGCCTCCTCTCTTTCACTTGCCTGTGCTCAATATGTGTTTAGTAAGTATTCTATGCAGGAAGAAGGAAGATTGAACTTCTTTTACATTTTCTGCAACACCAGCTCAGGGGTATACCTTCTCCTGGCCCTGAGGAACAGGCAAACAAAACACAGTTTATATGGGAAAACTTATTCCTAGCCAACCAAGTTGCTCTGACCCAGAGATTAGGATCCTAGAATCTGATGGAGACCTTGCCGCATTCCCTCCCGCCCACTTGAACTGTTCTCTCCCTGTACCTGCAAGTCTCTCTGCTCTGTGGAAATCATGTTCCCTTTATCGGAGCTGATGGCAGCCTCTGAAAGAAAAGGATAAAAAAGGTTAACAGTCACGGGTTTAAATTCCATCAAAAAGAAGAAGAAGAAAAAAAAAAAAAAGCACTGGGTGCTAATAACGTGAGAAAAAAAAAGCAGAGGGATGTTTCCCCCCATTCCCAACCAGGCTGTCTGTTCTCCTGCACACTAAGCTTGCTCCTTCTCATCATGAGTGAGGTTATTAAGATTGACTCATCTCCTGTTTGGGCCTGCGTGGAGATTCTGCAACCTTGCACTAATTTGTGTTCCATCGAGCCCCAAATAAGTTTAGGGCACATGGCAAATTGGATTTCAGGAGACAATGCATCTTGGAACAGGGAAAACTCAAATAAATGATGTTTACTGCCCTGGAGAAAGGACGTTGCCTTAGTCCTTGTATTCGGACCTGCTTACTTCCATCTGTTTCAGGGTGGTTGAGCTCAGTGGGAGGGGTGAGAAATGGGAGGCATCCCCTTCTCCTGCGAGGGTGGGGCAGGCTGCTAAGCAGTCTCTCAAGAAAACCTATCTGCCGCACATCCTCAGACCTCCCCATTCTCCACATCCTCTCCTCAGCTGCTCAATGGTGTGTCCTTATTTCCATAGATCCTTGGTATTAACCGGGTCGGTAATACCCTACTGGCCTCAGAACTGATGGGGCTTAAGTTAAATACCCGCAGAGCTGACCAACTGGCATATCCCAAAGCTACACTGGGCTGATTTTTAAATCCTCAAGAATCAGGGCAGTGGCTGTTGATCTGCAGCAGTGGGGGCAAGACGGCTGGGGCGAGGAGGTGTGGTGGGAAGTAAGTTGGGCATCACGCTTAGAACTCAAATCCCTTTGCCAGCACTCAGATCAGTTTCCTTCTTCTTAACACTTTGGCATCTATCTATCTATCTATCTATCTATCAAAAATTTTTTTAAAGTAGACTCCATGCCCAGCACAGAGCCCCCTGTGGGGCTTGAACCCACAACCCAGAGATTAACACCTGAACTAAGATCAAGAGTCCCAGGCCTAACCAACTGAGCCACCCAGGAGCCCCCTTGGGCATTTATTTTTAAGGAAATAATATATGAATGGCACAAAAGTAAAAATATTCAAAAAGGCTGATGGTAAAAGGTGAGATTGTCTCCCATTCTTGCAGCCCCTGCCTACTTTCCTTCTCCCGAGGTGATGGGTGTGACCCTTTCCCCGTGGGTCCTGCTGGTCATTATCTATGCATAGGCAAAAACATGTGTATATGCTTCTTATTCTCTAAAAGTGCAAAAGATCAGACTCTTTTACACTCTGATCTTCTTCATTTAACAGTATAAAGTATCCTGGAGATTAGTTCATGTCAATCCACACAGAGCAGTCTCAGGGCTTTCTTTAATAGCCATACAGTACGATTTTTAAATTAATTAATTAACTAATTAATTATTATTATTATTTTCATTTTTTTAATTTTTATTTATTTATGATAGAGAGAGAGAAAGAGGCAGAGACACAGGCAGAGGGAGAAGCAGGCTCTGTGCACCAGGAGCCCGATGTGGGACTCGATCCCGGGTCTCCAGGATCGTGCCCTGGGCCAAAGGCAGGCGCCAAACCGCTGCGCCACCCAGGGATCCCTAATTATTATTTTTAGAGAAACAGAGACCATGAGTGGCCATGGAGGGTGGGGCATGGGGGTGAGGCGGTTGGGGGTGAGGGAAGGCAGAAAGAGAGAGGAGAGAGTCCCAAGCAGCCTCCCCGCTCAGTGACCTTGAGATCATGACTTGAGCCAAAATCAAGAGTCAGATGCTTAACCAACTGAGCCACTCAGCCGCCCCCATGAAGTCCTGAATTATAAAAATGCATCATAATTCCTTTAAAAGTCTGCATAAATAGATTCCGACAGGTTGCTTTTACAAACAATGCTACCAGGAATAACTGTGTACGCATCACTCATGCAAGTGCTGGTACGTATGTGGGATAAAGTTCTAAAAGGAGAATTGCTGCATAAAAAGGTATATGCTTTATCATTTTGTTAGACTTTGCCCAAGTGGTTTCAATGGAGATTTTCACCAGAATTTACATTCTCACCAGCTCTGTACTGCTACTCTGCATTGTTGTACCTGCTATTCTACATTGTTGCCAATTTAATGTTTTCAAACATTCTGACCTTATATCATCTAGTTGTTAAAAAAGAAAAACATTATTGTTTCAATTTTCAATTCTTTTATGAATCAGGCCAAGCAATTCATTTTCTAAATTATTAATCTAAATTATTAATATTTATAGTATCTTCTTTTTTTTTAGATTTTATTTATTTATTCATGAGAGAAACACAGAGAGAGGCAGAGACACAGGCAGAGGGAGAGGCAGGCTCCATGCAGGGAGCCCGATGCAGGACTCGATCCCGGAAATCCAGGATCATGCCTTGGGCCAAAGGCAGGCGCTGAGCCACCACTGAGCCATCCAGGGATCCCCCTCAACCTTCGTTTTAAATTTTTAAAATTTTTAGATTTTTAAAAAGATCTTATTTATTTGTTTGAGAGAAAGGTTGAGAAGGGGGAGGGGCCACTGAGCAGGAAGCCGCTGTGGGGCTCAGGGCTCAATCCCAGGACCCTGAGATCATGACCTGATCTAAAGGCAGATGCTTAACCACTTAAGCCACCCAGGTGCCCCCCCTTTCTATGCCTTCTTGATTTACTTTACTTTTATTATTTCATATTTATTTTTTTATTTCATATTTATTAACATCACTTTTAAAGTACATTTCCTTGTTTCTCTATTAAACTATTATATAGGCCCAATTTTCTTCGTTTATTATGATAAATGTACTTTTGCTGAGTACTACTCATAGATTCTGACAATGTTTTAATTATTGTTATTTTGCTGATGAAATGTGATTTCACTTTTCTTCTCTGAACTAAGAATTGTATAAGAGGAAGACTTTTTTTTTTTTCCAATTTTGCTAATTGACTTCTAGTCCATTGCATTGTAATCAGAAAATATTGATATACTCATCCACATTTTGGAATATTTGGAGACTTTCTTTGGGCTTAACAAATAGTTGACTTTTAAAAACATTTCTTGGGATCTTGAACAAAAATACAGTCTCAGTTTTCACCAAGTTGTACATATGTTAGAATTCTGTACTATATATGACTCATATAACTCTAAAAATTTACACACACACACACACACACACACAGAGATACACACACACACACTATTATTTTAGTCAGGGCTCTCCAGGGAAACAAAGAAAGAGAGACTTATTTTAAGGAATCAGCTCATGTGATTGTGGAGGTTTGGCAAGTCCCAAATCTGCAGGGCAGGGGGCAGGCTGGAGACCATACAAGAGTCCCAGCCTGGGTCCCAGGACTGCCTGCTGGCCGGATTCCTTTTTGGTCAGGGGAGGTCAGTTTTTGTCTATCGAGGCCTTCAGCTAATTGGATGAGACCCACCCACATTTTGGAGGTAATCTGCTTTCCTCAGAGTCAACTGATTTAAATGGTAATCTCATCCACAAAATACCTTTACAGAAACATCCAGAATAATTTTTTTTTTTTTATTTATGATAGTCACGAGAAAGAGAGAGGCGCAGAGACACAGGCAGAGGGAGAAGCAGGCTCCATGCACCGGGAGCCCGATGTGGGACTCGATCCCGGGTCCCCAGGATCACGCCCTGGGCCAAAGGCAGGCGCCAAACCGCTGCACCACCCAGGGATCCCTATCCAGAATAATTTTTGACCACATATCGGGCACTGTGGCCCAGCCAGGTTGACACATAAAAGTAATCATCACAAATATATATATAGTATATATAACTGTGTGTATTAGAGTTTTATATATTTTATTCTAGTAGTCACTTTTATATCCACGTCTTCATATAATACACCAATCTTCTATGTCTATATGTAGTATCTTGATGATCTTCAATGAGCAAATTGCATTAGAGTACTTCCTCTTTCTTCTCTTTCCCTACCTCTTCCACATCATCCAATTTCCATTGACTATATAGCTTTTCTTTGTGTTTAACTTCCTATTTTTCAAATATTTATATGGCTATGGCTTGGTTTGGCAGCTTTAAATAACTTTTTATTTTTTTTAACCTAACTGCAAAAGACAAGGTAATCAATTCTTACATTATCTCATACCACGTGTCCTCCCTGAGCCTCATTCCTGGTTTTTTGTGCCTGCGCTGTAAGGGTTTGGGACATTTCAGTCTGCTCTGTAACTCTGCTGTCCACATCTAGTTAGGACTCTGGCTTAAAGGTAAAGATTCATTGCTCATGATTGGCTTTTGGGCCAGTTTTTCCATTTGTTTCTGAATTTCTCATATGTTCCTCAAGAAGGACTCAAGGTAAGTATTTTCTGAGTGCTAGCAGGTTCAAGGTAAGCATTTTCTGAGTTCTAGCAGATTTTCCTTCTGGCTTTACAGTTGAACTTATTTTATCAGGGTATAAAATTCTCAGGTCACATTATTCCTCAAGGACTTCAAAAGTATTTATTGAGCACCTGTTTTGTTTGCTTGCTTTTCTATTGCTTAGACCGTTTACTGCTTAGTCTGCTCTCTACGCAACCAGTTTTATTCTATTTCGTGATACAATCTTCTTGTCTAGCTGCCCAAAATATTCCTTATTTTTAAAGGCTTATAATTTTATCAGATTATCTCTGCTGTTGGTTATGGGACAGTTTGCCTTCTCAATAAGGGGAGTCAAATTTCTCTAATTATTATAAAGTTTTATTAATTATACCTTTAACTAGACCTGTGTTTGTTCCTTTATTTGGATTATATTCTTTTGGAGCACAAATTAGGTGGATCTGTCATATTTTTTCGTCTCCGGTCCTCTGTAAGTATTTCATGTACTCTGATTTCATTTTTAAAAATTTCCATTCCATTTTTGTTTGCTCTTTCTCTGTCCTGCTCCTCATGTCCTTGCTCTGTTTTCAACAGGGTTTATCACATTTGTGATACTTTCAATTTGGTTTTCCTTTTGTGATAGTTCTTACTTTTTTTTTCTTTACCAAATCATATTTTATCCACTTCTATTTCTTGCCGTGTCTCCTCCAGACTTTTCCACCTCTGCTCTAAAGGCTTGTTTATAGAGAAGCAATCACTTGGTTATTATTTTCAGTCAGATTTTTCATATGTTCTAGTACAACAGCTTTCTTGTGCAAGTGTTTTCAACTGCTTTTGCCTTTCCTATTGCATTTGCCCCTTCTCCCCCTTGTAGTTCCTTACAGTCTTGTAATCACTTCTTTAAGTTAATAATCATCTTTGAATTAGTGGGGTCCTTTCTGGGCCAGCTGTTGGCAGATGATTCGTGGCCGAGAGGGCCAGAGCTCCCTCCAAGCCACAGGAATCTTGCCTCTGACAGCACTGTGTCAGCGTGACCGCTTTCTTCCAGCCAAACTAGGTTGGCACAGCAGGATCTTCCCAATTTAGAGACTCTCTCTTTTCTCCTGCCATCCTGGTATACTACTTCTTGCAAATATGGCATGCCTGTGTGATTCCTCATTTAGCTCCACCTTTCCAACTTCTCAAGCCTTTGTACCAAAAAGAATTTATGGAAAATCCTACTGCCACACTGTGGTTTGCCCCTAATTCTGGACCCATGTTTTCAGAGCTCTTTTCTGCTGGCATTACCAAAATTCTGAAGCCATGGGCATCTTCCCTCAGGCCTTCATACACCCTTGTGAGAACTTTCCTGTAATTTGGGAACTTTCCTCTATCTTGTGATTTGGGTTATATCTCCTAATTTCATCCAAGAGGCAGAAACTCTCTTGTTTGCTTTTTCAAGGTTTCTTATGAAGAGGGGATCTCTTCAAGCCAGAAATGATCTTCAAAGCAGACTTATGTGTTTGGCCTCCAGAAGGGATGGGTCCTAGCCAGGCTCTGGGATGATCCCAATTATCTTTGCCTCTGGTATTCGCACTTTGTGCAATTCCCTTTTTGAGCAGGGTATGACCTATGACTTGCTTTCACAAAAATAATATGGCAGAGATGATAGGATGTTATTTCCAAGATTATGTTACATAATATTATAAACTATCATGCTAGGAGACCCTTGCTGTGCTTGATGAAGCAAGAGACCATGCATTAGAGGCCCATGAGGCAAGGAACTGAGAACAGATTCTAGCCAAAAAGCATCTAGGAACTGAGAGTAGCCTTGGGTCAATAGCTGGCAAGAAACTGAAGCCCTCAGTCCTATAACCCAGAAGGACCTGAATCCTGCCAGCAACCACGTGAACTTGAAAATGGCTCTTTCCTCAAAAGACATGAAAGGACATTTCTCCAAAGAAGACATACAAATGACCAACAGACACATGAAAAAATGCTCAATATCACTTGGCATCAGGGAAATACAAATCAAAACCACAGTGAGATACCACCTCACACCAATCAGAATGGCTAAAATTACCAAGTCAGGAAATGAGAAATGTTGGCTAGAATACAGAGAAAAGGGAACTCTCATACAGTGTTGGTGGGAATGCAAGCTGGTGCAGCTGCTCTGGAAGAGTATTTTCAACTTAAAAAATTTTAAAATAGAGCTACCCTATGACCAGCAATTGCACAACTAGGGATTTACCCCAAAGATATGAGTGTAGTGATCCGAAGGGGCACCTGCACCCCAATGTTTATAGTAGCAATATCCCCAATAGCCAAACTATGGAAAGATCCTAGAAGTCCACTGACAGATGAAGAATAAAAAAGATGTGGTGTACATATATACAATGGAACGTTATTCGGCTATCAAAAAAATGCTATCTTGCCATGTACAATGATGTGGATGGAACTAGAGGGTATTATGCTAGGTGAAATAAATCAATCAGAGAAAGACATTTATCATATGATCTTACTCATATGTGGAATTTAAGAAACAAAACACAATCATAGGGGAAGAGAGGGAAAAATAAAACAAGATGAAATCAGAGAGGGAGACAAACCATAAGAGACTCTTAATCACAGGAAAAAAGCTGAGAGTTGTCAGGGGGGTGGTGGGAGAGGGTAACTGGGTGATGGGCATTAAGGTGGGCATGTGATGTCATGAGCACTGGGTATCATATAAGAAATGATGAATCACTGACTTCTACCTCTGAAGCTAATAATACATTATATGTTAATTAATTGAATTTAATTTTTTTAAGTTAAATAAATGAATAAACCTTGGAGCTATAAAAAGAAAAAGAAAAAGAAAAATGACTCTTTCCTTAATCAGGCGTTGAGATGAGACCACAGTCCTGGCAGACATCTTCAGTACAACCTTGCTAAGAACCCAGTTGATCTGTATCCAGATTTCTGACCCACAGAAACTGAGACAAAAAACGTGTGTTGCTTTAGCTACTGAGTTTGTTGTGGTATTGTCACACATTAGTAGATAACTAATACAGCATGTCCAGTCTGTGTTAGAAACAGACCACGGCCAGCAGTTCTGTAGGCTCTAGAAGAGCACCACATGAGGCTCATGGTTTTGTGTTGAAGAACATTAATTTTGCAATCAAATAGATGTGTGTTCAGGTACCAGGCCCACCTTGAGTTATGAGGCTGTTAGGTCAATCAGGAGCTGTGTGGCCCAGGATGAGTTGCTTAATCTACTTGAGCTTTGGTTTTTTCAATTTTTAAATATGAGTGTTAACTGGACTCATATTCTATTGGTGAGCAGAAGGCTTAAAAGAGATTAATAAAATGGGGCACCTGGGTGGCTCAGTCAGTTGTGCGTCTGCCTTCTGCTCAGGTCACAATCTCGGGGTCCTGGCATCGAGCCCCATGTTGAGTCCTGCATCGGCGGGATGTCTGCTTGTCCCTCAGTCCCTGACTCTGCTAGTGCTCTCTCTATCTCTATCTCAAATAGATAAATAAAATCTTTTTAAAAAGAGAGATTAATACAATAAAATGCTTTCCATTATTCCGGGCACAAAAGAAGTGCTCAGTGAGTATCTATCAGTCTTGCTGTCCCAGAAGCGCTATGAAGTACTGGTTCCTGGTGGCCACACAACCACCACCAGATTCCAGGGTTTGATTTTTTTTTCCCTCCAGGAAAGGCTATGATAGCAGAAGGAGCACTGGAGTGGGAGTCAGAATTTCTGGATTTCAATCCTTTCTGTGCCGCTGCTAAGCTGGGTGACGCTGGGAAGTCATTTCATCTCCTTGAGCCTAGTTCCTCATCTGAAATTCATCGTGTTTGTCCCTGCTTATGTCTTGAGGGTCCAAGGTGTATGTCAAATGCTTGTGAGCAGTAATAGGGTACACAAATATGAGCACTGGCACTGTTAATAAAACCATTTGATAAAATGGTAATTAAAATCTTGGAGAGGCCCTTTACCATGACGACTCACGGTATCTCTATGGCCACGCCAGGATGGGAGCTAAACCCGAGCACCCAGGAGGTAGCCCAGGTGTGGCACAGTGGTTGAAAGTGTGAGCTCCAGAGCAGGACTGCCTGCCTGGGTTAAAATCCTCCTCTGCCACAGATTGTTGAAGCCCAGGAAACTACTTACCTCTCTCTGCTTCCACCTCTGCAGCTATAAAATGAGTATGAGAGTTACCCTTTGCTTCACAGGGTTGGTTTTTTTTTTTTTTTTTAGATTTTATTTTATTCATGAGAGACACAGAGAGAGAATGGCAGCGACACAGGGAGAGGGAGAAGGATGCTCCCTGTGGGGAGCCTGAGGTGGAACTCAATCCCAGGACCCCAGGGTCAGGACCTGAGCTACCCAGGGGCCCTTCAACCTCTGAGCTCAACCTCTGAGCCACCCAGGGGCCCTTCAACCTCTGAGCCACCCAGGGGCCCTTCACAGGGTTGTTCTGAGCATCAAATGTACTGATGCATTTGAGCACTCTGAATCCTAAATCTTAGAAAAACTCCTTCATATGACATGCTCAGTGACTATCAGCCGCCATCATTATTCTTGAAGACTCCTTTATCATTTCCTTCATTTCTACGCTTTGGGTGGGGGAATGAAGTTCTGGTTTTGTTCCCATTCAGCCACCTGGCACTTCCTGTTTGTCTCCTTGCAAGGATTTCACAACAACTGATGAAGGGAGGACAGATTTGGACCAAATCAAAGATAATAAAGGACATCAAAAACTACTTACATTCAATTTGTGACTTCATCTGCTCTCTTGAAGTAAAAGATGACTAATAAAGGATTTAAAATTGGGAGGGGGGAAAGAAGTTACAAAGTTAAACGTGCTCTGCAGCTAGAAAAAAATAGAAATTCATTGTCTTTGGATAAAATGGCATAAATTTCCCCAAATATTTCGATTACATGAATTCACTCCCTTTATTGGAAGTGGCTGGGTAATGAGATAGCTAACTTCATTGAAAACAGATTCCCTTTAGAAGATAATTTCCTCATTATCCTCAGAGGCTCTAGAATCTGCTGTTAGATTCAGAATTCAATTTTGAGTGACTTAAGGGAATAAAACCCTCATAACTTTTCTTTCTAAATTACAGAAGATCAAAGACTGAACATGCCCTTTAAACAAACTTATTATTATAGCATCTCACACTATCTCACACACTTAGAAACTAATAATTTTTCAATAAATTTAACTTATTACATTAATTTTTAGAAGATTTTTCTGAAATCTTTCAGGAATGACAGTTTTATCTCTCGGTTTTCACGTAATTACGGTCAAGTTGGTTGACAAGTAGAAAAAAGTTGCAGACCATGAGTGCGACGGGGCACCTACTGGGGTAACTCACTGAATCCCTCAGTAGCCCCGGAAGCGAGGGGTGAATTTCCTTATTTATATGTGACTCTGATAGGTAATCCAGCATCCTGGTGCTAGAGGCATCTAAACTCAGCTCTATCCAAATTCTAAGCCTTCATTCTTTCTACCATAGATGCCACCCATCGACCATGAAGCAACGTCCAGTGACACCCCACCCCACCTGACAGCACAGAGGAAAAGCCCAAGTCTAGAGGAGATGAAGGGGCTAGTCCGGGCTCCACCGTGACCTGGCTGCTGGCACTGGGATCGCTAAGCAGCCGGCAGATCTGGGTCGTCCTTCCTTCCCCGCGCCCTAGTGATGTGAGTTTGGACCATCTATTTAAATCTCCTTGCGCTTCAGTTTCCATACTTGTCAAATGAGAACAAACTTACATCATCAGGATGTTCTGAGGGTTAAATGAGCATATTATGTCAAATACTTAGCACTAGCATCTGGCATATGCGATGTGATCAATTATAGGTAACTGTTCTCAGGGACCCTAGTAATAATAATAATAGCCCCGTGAGTTCTGATAAAGGACTTGTTCATATTTGTCATCACTCTAATTATATAAATATACCAACAATGACTGGTGCGCTGTATCCTACCTATGTGTTTCCGTGTGGCTTAATTTAAACAGATGAGCCTTGCTTTAGGCTGCCGTTAACGTGCAGGTGGAATGTACGTACATATATCTGCCAAGGACTGTGCCCTCCTATAGATACGAACTGATGCTATTATTTCCTGGCACTGACCACTAATTTCCTGGGGCCTCCTGAGAAATTTGGAGTTGTGCTTTTGCTCTCTGCACCTCCTGGGACCCCACCCTGCTGTTGCCCCTGATGAGTCAGCCCAGGCAGGTCCAAGTTCATTACTGATTTCCTGGGCTCTCTGGGACTCAGGGCCCTGTTAATCTGCCTGCCTCCCAGCTGCCCAAGCCCGGCCCCCTTTCTGGCAGCCACTGCCCCCTACAGCTCTCTGATCCTATCCCAGTAGCTCTTAATTGTCTTAGGGCTACCTGTCTTTCTTTTTCTCTGTGAGTGAAGCTTAGCGTGTGAATCACTTTGTACGAATTGTTTATTTTGCACACCTCCCATTTTTCAGTAGTTTACCTCTGCACACTTCTTTCCTTCTATGCTGGGGCAAGTGTACCAAAAAACCCTATTGTTCTCCTAATCCCTCCTGGCCATGGTGCCTCCCCCTCCCCATCCTTATCTTCCTTTGTAAGCTTTTACTGACACAGCAGATTCTTACCTTGCTCCCTTTCGATTTTCCTAAGTACAAATGGTTGCTTAACCCCTTGCTAGCAGATGCTTTATTTGCAAAGCCATGCAGGTTTTTTCCTATTTTTCTCAAGCTCCTGCTTCCATTCATCTGACATTAGTTTTAAAAGAACCCTCGTGTTCATACCCAAGTGTGACTTTAAAGGACAGAGACGGGAACATAGGGAGCCTACACGATGGGTGCTTCTCTTTGCATTTGATGCTGAATATCTACATCTACCCTATAACGAGATCATCTGCATTTATTCTAGAACTGTATCATCCACAACTATTCTATGTCATGTCCATCTATCCTTTATATCATCTCCACCTATTCTGTATCCTCACTGGGTTGCCATATTGCTCGTGAACCTTCCAGAATTTCAAAATATGGTAGTGACGAGGAACTCACTGCCCTGCAGCGCCCCCTCCATCTCTGCCAGGACAGCCCCAACTGCTCTTCTATGCACATTTCCATTTCAGGCCTTACCCTGCCCTGAAATCTTCCCTGGTGGTATCTGAGAATCACAAGTACTTAGTATCTGACTCTCAAATTTGGGTATCGGGTTATCGGGTGGATTGTTTTGCATCCTCCTGTGTACTCTCTTCTACTGTGTCCTTAATTGTTTTGTAAGTGCAGCTTTGCGCTCCTGACTCATGCTTTAAATTACTTACAGGTAGACAATGGTTAGGCATCCTTCATGCTTCCATCTTAATCTACTAGACTCTTTCATGGGCATCAGAATGCCTCCAGGAACCTGCCTTCAAAAGATCCCTGGGTCTTTTGCCAGCCCAGCTGAATGAGAAATTCCAGGCATGGGGACATGAAATCTGTGGTTTAAATGAACTCTTAGGAGCTTACGAAGTCACTCTAAGTTTGCTAACACTAGGTTTGGAGAAACCTCTAAAACAGCTTTAAAATTTCCCTTCTTGGGTGCCTGGGTGGCTCAGTGGTTGACTGTCTGCTTTCGGCTCAGGGCATGATCCTGGGGTCCTGGATGGAGTCCTGCATCTGCTCTCTGCATGGAGCCTGCTTCTCCCTCTGCCTGTGTCTCTGCCTCTGTGTGTGTGTGTGTGTCTCTCATGAATAAATAAATAAAATCTTTAAAAAAAAAAAAGATTTCTCTTCTTTTCCATTCCCACAGTCCTCTTGCTAAGCAAGGTTCCTATCACCCAGAGCACACATGTGCACACACACACGTGTGTGCACATGCACACCTCTTTTTTTAATTTAGTATTTGAACAGCAAACAAATATTAATGAATACTTAGTATGTGCCAGACACCGTGGTAGATGTAGAGAGGAACAGACCATGACCCCTGTCCTTGAGTTGACAATACAGAGAGGATGGCACACACAGGCATCCCACACTTAATGAGAGGTCAAGGCTATGAGCCAAAATGAGGCTGAAAAGCTAGCCTGCCTCGAGTTTGTGCCTAGAACACCGGTGTTAGAGTTTAACTGCGATTTGTCCATCCTGTCCCAGGAAGGGCAGGTGTGAGGTTAATTTGTGTTCCATTTCAGAGAGGGGGAGATGCATCCAAGCAAGCAAACAAATAAACAAAGGAAGAACATCCATGCTTGGTTATTTTCCATTGGACCAGCGTTGCCTCCATGACCCAAGCCCGTGAACATCCCCCCTCCATCCCAGAGTACACACAAGCAGGATTCGTGTGCAGCAGGCATGGGTAAGTGTCAGGAGTGGCTGAGGCCTCTCAGCAGGTGCCTGGCCAAAAAAGAACTGTCCTCACATGTACTCGGGACCCAGGCTTGGGATGGGTTGTCAAAACATATGTCTCAGGAATAAATTCCTGGGGCAGTGACAGTACTGATTCATGACAGCCCCTTGATACATGGAGGTTGACGATTTGTACTGACCTCTTCAGCATTCTCGTTTCTCGAAACAGAGCCTGTCATTTCAGAACATCTAACACTTGAAAACAGCTTATTGTGGTGGTGCCATGGCAACACAAAAAGGCTTTCCCCCGTTTGTACCAAACAAGAGCTAGAGGTGTTTGACGAGCACACAGAAACAGCCTGTAGTTCAGGACAGAGGACATTTAAATAAATTGGCAGGACTCATTTCTGCCCTTGCAAATTGACAGACTTGATTTCTAGCCTCCGTCTCTTGTGCTGTGAGCCTTGAAACGTAGCGGGAGCATGAATTCGGGGCAGCTGGCTTTTCTTCCCCCATTTGTCCCCATTTGTCCGTCACGTGAACATTCTTTTCTGGTGATGTGGGGAATATTTATGCTAATGCCTTGGCTGTGGGTAATATTTTGATCGGACAACTGCTCCTTAATCTCTCACTTTCCTAAGTCATACTCATCACTTCTGCAGGCAGCAGACTCCTTTGTAATAAGGGAGATTTAGATTAGATCAGCATTTTCCAAACCTGGTTGTACATTAGAGGAGGCTGGGAGGCATGTTAAAAATGCAGATTCCAGAGACCTATCCAGACCTACTAATTCAAATTCCCCTGATGGAGGGGCCCAGCAAACTGGCTTTTTTAAGCTGTGGCTTGGTGATTTTTCTTTTTCTTTTTTTTTTTTTTTTAAGATTTTATTTATTTATTCACTAGAGACACAGAGAGAGAGGCAGAGACATAGGCAGAGGGAGAAGGCAGGCTCCCTGCAAGGAGTCCAATGTGGGGACTCGGTCCCAGGATCACAACTTGAGTGGAAGGCAGATGCTCAACCAATGAGCCACCCAGGTGCCCCCTGGTAATTTCAGTCTAGGCAGGCCTGTCCCTGCCACTGAGAACCCCCAGCTCAGACACTGCCCAAGGCCCTTCTAGCTTTGCTGTGTGTGGATTCAGGATCTCCTGACCCTCTCCCTGCTCCTAACTGAGCCCCTCCATCACCACGACCACCACCACCACCACTACACACAAAGAACCTGCCAGTCTCTTTGGTAACTCCTCTGGGCACTAGAAGATCTAAGGGTTTTGTAGGTTCAGCAAATGAGCCTTTTGCTCCAGGGTATGCAGGTGGCTCATGAGCACTGCTGTCGGATGGCTGAGGAATGGTGGTTCCTTCCAGAATAATAGGCTGCCTTGGTATCGCACTTAAAGCTCATTTTCAGGCACTTGTGCACACTTTAATACAGGACTGGAATCCTGAGCCATTTCTGTCCGTCCAGCTGTGTGAGTTAGAATTGCAGAGGAGACAAACATGAGAATGAGGTTGACCTGGGGATATCTGGGGCAACAAAATCAGACAAGAGCTGGGAAGCAACCTCTGTCTATAAATCCTGCAGGCCAGTGTCTCATGCTGAGTAAAGCAATCTCCTAGTCATCCAGGAGAGTAAGATTTATGCCAGGTGAGAAAGGACAGTCAGCTGATTTCCTATCTGCGGACGGATGAGCAGGGTAGGGAGGCGGGAGAGCGCAGTAGCTCAGGCCAGGGCCCCCGAGGCAGACAGGCCTGCCGTCCAATCCTGTATCCCTCACTCACCAGACCCGCTGGCTTAGAAAATTCTCTAGGGACTGATTTTTCCATCATAAAATATGGATAGTAACAGTCCTGTAGCATAAGGTTATTGTAGAGGTTAAATGTAAAAATCTGGGGCACCCTGGTGGCTCAGTCAGTTGAGCGTCTGCCTTCGGCATAGGTCATGAGCCCAAGGTCCTGGGATCGAGCCCCGGGTCCGGCTCCCTGCTTAGTGGGGTGTCTGTTTCTCCCTCTACCTCTCCCCCACACTTGTGTGTGCTCTATCTCCTTCTCATTCTAATAAATAAATCTTTTTTTTTAATGTAAAAATCTGTTAAAAGCCCTCTAGCATCAATCAGAGCCTAACTTAGAGTAGCCCTTATTGTTTCTTATTGTTCAGAAAATGCAATGATAGTTAATGTGATTCCCACATAAATAAAAACTATAATGTAGACAGTTTTACTATCTCTCACTGCTCCCCTTACAGTGCTCCTCTGAGCGACCACATCACAGGTGACTATCCCTTTTAGGCCTTCCACCTTGCGGCTAGAACTGGAGCAACCCACTCTGCCTACCCCTCCTTTTCAGTCGTCATGCAGCCCACACCCTTCACTCAGGTTACCCCACTGCTGATTTGGCTCTCCCTGTGTGTGGGAACCCACTCATCTCCCAAGTACCACCCCCTCCCAGCACCTTGATAGCACTTAGGTATTTGCCGAGGCTCCACTGGAAATCATCTCTTAGGGAGCCAGTGCTTGCTCACCTTCTGCCAAAGCGAGCTTTCTTTTAATTGATTTCAACCAGGTTTCACTTTCTAAGTGTGGCCTCGGCTAGTATTGTTAGCTTATAGGATTGCCATGACAACGGAATGAAATGATGTTCAAACGCACTTAGCACAGTTCCTGGCATGTGGCGGCACTCAAAACACGTTACTGATTTTCATTATTGGACCCTGGGAGCCGGGAACAAGGTCTTGGTCGCTGGTCGTCCCTCAAGGGCTGCCATTCTTTGCAAACCGGCCTCGGCTGTCAGCCCTTCTCTTTGATGGAAGCACTTTGTCTTCTTTGAACTTGCCGCCCTGCAAAATTCTGTGGCCTTTGCCTGCCCTTCTACCCCCTTCCCAAAAACTTCATTTTTTTTTTTCATTTTTAATGATATGCTTAAAAATTGTACATATTTTTATACAATTCGAAGATACAAAAAAATGTAAAACTAAAAACTAATCTCTCCCACTTTACAGTTTAATACGTAAACTTCTGAACTTTTCTCTATATTTATGTAATGTATGGCGCTTTCTGTTTCTTTTCTTTTTTCGTTCTTTTCAAAGATGGGCTCGTACCAGACATAGTATTCCATGACTTGTTTTTTATTTTTTCTATCCGCTTATTTTTGTTTTTTCTTGCTCAACAAATACCATGAATATACTTCCATGTTGTGACACATCATTTTTTTAGACAAGGCTGCATGGAATTTTAGAGTACTGTTTCCAGTTTTTTCTATTCAATGGATTCTTCTGGTTTCAATATTAATATGCTTTTTACTAGAGCATTCCACCTTGAATGTTAATTTTGAGCTTGGGCAGCCCCAGTGGCCCAGCGGTTTAGCACTGCCTTCAGTCCGGGGTATGATCCTGGAGACCCAGAATCGAGTCCCACGTCAGGCTCCCTGCACGGAGTCTGCTTCTCTCTCTCTCTCTCTCTCTCTCTCTCTCATGAATAAATAAATAAAATCTTTAAAAAAAATTTTGAGCTTATTCTGGGATTCTCGAACCTGAGAGGCTCGTTGCTGGTGGTGAGAGACAATGAAGGCATCACAATGCTGTGGTGGGGAAACAAAGGGTTTGTGTGCATGCTGCTGTCAAACTTAGTTTAAAATGATAAAACTGAAATCATGGCCTCACTGCACTAATTGACAATAGATAAGAATTAACCTATTTTAGAGATGGGAAAGATGAGGTAGGGGACAGTTTGTATTCACTTTACCCCTGTAGGGTTCAGATAAAACCCAAAAGCTCTGCTGGACTTTTTTTCCAATTGAGAAACACTTCTTCTTGAAGTCTATTACTCATTTTCAAAAACACCCAGTGGATCGCCAAATCATACAGAACATCTGCTTTCATCAAGAGATAGTGCATTCAAATGTCTCCAGACATCACTTAATGGTTTTAGGATTCCCTGCTGTTTTGTCCATTCTGTTTCTATTCCAGCATCTCCAACCAGTTTTTATTCTCTCGCATCTTTGCCTTATCTCCTCCCCAGAGCTGGGAGGAAAACAAGGGGCCCTCAGGCATAGCCCCAGCCCTCAAGGAGCTCACGATCTCTAACAGTGCCTTCATAAGCATGGTGGCCTAGTGGGTACCATCTGTGGAAGCTACCATGGGCAGAGTGGGGGTGAGAGGTTCACAAGCAAGCAGAGATGCTTCTGGAGGGGAGGATGAGTTACTTACTCCCTCAGCTGAGCTGGCACTGGGGCGTTAGAGGGCATAGAACTGAGCCTCTGCGGTGGGAGCCAGCAGAACCTTCCACTCCTGCAGGGCATGCATGCCTAAGGCTTGCCTCTAGGGTTAAAGAATCTCATCTTGGCTTGAAGGCAGGACCCATCCCCAGCTCCGAGTGGATACCTTGTCTTACCCACAAGGAGGTTGGGTGCTGGCCAAATCTTCCCAAAAACAATATTCTGGGAACCCACCTGGACCTGAAGTGTATCTCCCCAGGGTAGTTTCAGACAAGAAAATGGTCTCCAGCACAACCATGTCTCTTCTTTCCCCAGCCTGCAGGGTAGAGGTGTGGGGAGTTCCTAGGGAGTGACAAGCTATCTGCAGGGCAGAGTCAGGAGATGGTAAGGAGTCCAGGTGGCCACGCAGATCCTCTCCTTATAAAGAACACCGAGAATCAGAACAGGTTTTTCCTCACTTGGGGCAGAGATGCAGGAGTGCACCTTATAGGGTGAGCACAAGGGGGTAGCCACGAAGAGTCTCTGAATTCTTCGTCCTCACTGAGACCCTTACTGTTGCCAAGTGAGAGAGTCCTCTCGGCAGAGAGGACAAACTCCAGGATGTACCCAGGCTAACTATTCAACAAAATCGTGGGTCCAATCAAAGGAGCAGGGCCAAAGGAGCTCATTAAGAAATGAGGAACTTACTTACTGGAGGATTAGTTGTTGCACACATGTGGAGGGAGAGGGGGGTAGTAAAGGTCAGAAAAGCAGACTCGGAGGTCCAGAGAGAAGTTATTCATCCGCCCTCCTGGGGTGCCTGTGTGAATGGGTAAGTCAGAGCTTGCAGAGAAATCTCCATGTGAGGCGCATCCCGCTCATGCAGTGGGACCATAAGAGGAAGCTGGTGTTTCTGGAAGGCTGTCTTCTAGTATCTGTGAACTCACAGCCTGATGTAGGCCTGGATTGCCACTGGTCGGCAGGATGGAAGTTGGGAGGAAGAGCGTGGTGTGTGGTGAGGAGAAGAGCAGGGCACACTGGGCTCCGTCCACACCTCACAGTCAGCATCTCACGGTAACCTTTGGAGCAAAACTGCTGCTGCTGCACTTCTGCCTTACAAATGTGTAAATTCTCTTTTGTCCAACTCTAACCTGGAGCCATACAGAGATGAAGTCTGGGGAAGATCATTCCAGCTGAGCCAAGGTGACACGGTATTAAGCCGCCACAGCCTATCAACATTCTAGGCACTGCGCTAGGCACTGGGTGTGAAGGCAGAGGTCCAGGACGTCCTGGGAGGTTAATATGTGTGAATTGGGGCACCAGGCTGGCTCAGTCAGTAGAGTATGTGACTCTTGATCTCAGTCAGGGTCGCGAGTTCGAGCCCCATGTTGGGCATGGAGCCTACTTAAAAAAAACTAATATGAAATAAAGACATTAAACAAAAATGTGTGCGAAGTCCCAGAATTTAGCAACATGACAGCATCTTTTGGGAATCTATAAATGGCTGAGCATGATTGGGCCATAGAGCCCAAAATGGTGAGTGAGGGTGGTGAAGGGATGGGAGATGAAATGATGCCTGGGGCCACATTATTTTGTGATGTCTATCACAGTAGGAACTTTAGACATTATCTTATGAGAAAGTACTACTTTATCTTTTTTAAAGATTGTATTTATTTATTTGAGGGAAAGTGAGCGAGCAAGAGAGCACAAGCAGGGGCAGAGGGAGAAGCAGACTCCTCACTGAGCAGGGATCCTGATGTGGGGCCCAATCCCAGGACCCTGGGATCATAATCTGAGCTAAAGGCAGATGCTTAACCAACTGAGCCACTCAGGATCCCAGAGAAAGTACTACTTTAAAGAGTTGCAATCATCATATGGTTTCACTCATACGTGGAATATAAGGAATCATGAAAGGGATTGTAAAGGAAAGGAGAGGAACAGAGTGGGAAAAATTAGAGAGGGAGACAAACCATGAGAGACTCCTAACTCTGGGAAACACACAAAGGGTTAGCGGAAGGGAAGGTGGGAGGAGGATGGGGCGATGGGCACTGAGGAAGACACTTGATGGGATGAACACTGGGTGTTATACTATGTGTTGGCAACTTGAATTTAAATTTTAAAAAAGTAAAAAAAAATACTGTCTTGTATAACTTAAAGTTGCTAAGATGGTAAATCTTGGATGTTCTCACCACACACACGGAGACACTTAAAGGCAAGTGTGTGAAGTGATGGATGGGTACACTAACCATATTTGGGGTCATCATGTTACAACATATATGTGTATCAATCATTTTGTTGTATGCCTTCAACTCACACAAAGTCATATATATATATATATATATATATATATATATATATATATATATAAATGAAGTTAGAAAAAAGGAGGGGAAAGAGTTGCAAACAGCAGGAAGAAAATGAGCTCATTTGCATTTTAGAAAGGTCACTCTGGTTGTAGTATGATACTGTTCAGAGGGACAAACCTGGTGGCAGGAGCAAATAGGAGGCTGCTATAGTGACTCAGAATCAGGAGAGACATGAACTTATGTCCAAGGGATGAGGAGAAGCAGATTGATGGAAGAGGTATTGAGGAGGAAGAAACGTTGAGCCCTGGAGCTCGACTGGATGTGGGAATGGTGAGAGAGAGAGAGAGAGAGAGAGAGAGAGGGAGAAAAGTCCAAAGTGACACTAAGATGTTTTACTGGGACAACTGAGTCGGTGATAGTGCTGTTCACTGAGATAAGGGGACCTGGGAGGGTTTTGGATAGGAAGCGAATGAGTTCCATTTGGGGCATGTTGCTTTAGAGATGCCTGCTGGATGTATGTATGGGTCTCTGTGAGGAGTCTGACCTGAAAATCTAAATGGTGGGCCATTAGCACATTCTAGAATTCTTAACTTTGTGTTTTCATGGACCCCTTAGAGACTACGAGAAAAGCCATCTTCATCAGAAAATGCATATATATACAAATATCTACATATACTTTCAGGGGATACACAGCTCACTTGGAGTCCAACTGTAGATCCCTTAGGGACCAAAGCATGTGCATGGAATCTGGATGGAGCAAGACAAGATGAGAATATAGCCTTGAGTAAGGAGGAGGAGCTCTAGGACAAGGAGCTAAACCATCCATCGAGTAGTGAGGACAGGTGAAAGTCAAGGTAAAGAGATTCAAGGAGAACATGATAATATAAAACTCTAGAAAAGGCAAGTGAAAAAAAAAATACTCATTCAGTTTAGCAAAAGGGAGAAATTTAAATGTGGAAAAGCAGTGGCCACCAGACCACACACAGGCTGCTAGGAAATGAGGCGACAGTTGAAGTAGAGGTGATTCCGAACCCAGGTGGAGGACTTCATGTTAGACGACAAGGGGGCAGCCAAGAAGGAGGCACATATGAAGAAAATCTCCTGGGTGGAGATGAGGGGAACAGGAACTGGGGAGGATTCGAAGTGCTTGTCCTCTGGCTTTTCTCTGCGTCTGTAAAGAAGAGGTCGAGGCCAGGTGACGGGAGGGCCCACTGGCTATAACTCTGAATTCAGACTTCCTGGAGGCTGAGACCAAACTGGACTAGGCTACATGACGTCATCCTTTCTGTTCAAGAGAAATGGTTATTTCGACATTTTATTTTTTCAAATGTATCTTCAACACAGCACTTTGGCCCGATGTGACTCATTGAAGCAGCTCAGCCCCGGTCTGCATCTCACACCTGACTCTGCGAGAGGGAGTGCAGCTAAGCTGTGGTGACGGGCAGAGGCCCGAACTCACCTCCTGCCCTTGTCTGCGTTGCCATGCCTCTCTCCCAACTCCAGGGCACCCACCTTACTATTCACCCGTCTTTCTTCTCCCTTGAGATTTGGTGCCAAGCTTCTCAGGAATGACTCTGACCTTACAATTCAGCAGCCCACTCCCCACACCTCCCCCACATCCACATAATGTCAGGGAACATCAACAAAAAGAATTTTAAGGGACCCACGGGTGGCTCAGTGGCTTAAGGCCTGACCTTTGGGTTTTAGCTCGGGTATAATCTCAGGGTCCTGCATCAGGCTCCGCACTCAGCACAGAGTCTGCTTGACTTTCTGTCCCTCCCTCCACCTCTAAAATAAATAAATAAGTCTTTGGGGAAAAAAATAAGAATTTTAAGGGCTGAGTCGGTAAATATATGCGTTTTTTAAAAAATTGAAGTGTAACTGACATACAATATCCCATCAGTGTTAGGTGTAGATCACAGCGTTCGATATTTTCATCCGTTAGGAAACGATCCCCATGGAAGTCTAGTTACCATCTGTCGCCATGCAAAGTTGTAACAATATTATTGACTCTATCCCCTATGCTGCACATTACACCCCCATAACTTCTTTATTTTATCACTGGAAGTTTGCACCTTTTAATCTCTTTCACCTCTTTTGCCCACCCCAAAGCGCCACCCCCCCCCGCCCCACTCCCCGCTTGGGTAACAGACAGCTTGTTTCCTGGATCTATGGGTCTGTTTCTGTTTTGTTTTGTTTGTTAGGGATACGGAGACAGACAGCGAGTGCTATCTTGGTGATATGAACAAGGGCAGGATGGAGGATATTTACAGTCTGGTGAGTGGGGAAGCAGAGAAAACAAAAAGCCCTGAGAGACTCTTGCCAAAAGCCAGTGGGGGCGAGGGTCTTCTTTTCAATGATGTTTCGGTGATTCTGACTCCTCTCTTTAACTTTTACTGACCCGCAGTAGGAGATTCTCCATCATACCTAACCATGAAGTTGTGTTCAATGTTTCTTATTTTGGAACACTAATCACACAAAGAATAAAGGACATTTCCTACCTGAACTGTTTGAAAGGAAATCGCTAATCTGTTGCCCCATCACGTCCAATTACTCAAGTATCTCCCACAAATGAACATACTCTATAAAACCTTAATTCAATCAGCCAAATAAGGAAATGAACATTAATATATTACCATCTAGCCCTCAGCTTCCCAGATGCTCAGTAATGTCATTTACAGTGAGAGCGTCCAGTTCAGAATTACACACTGCATTTGATCATCATGGATTTTTTTTTTTTAGCTTTCTGTCTAGAACAGTTCCTTAGCCTTTTCCTGACATTCAGATCCTTAAATTTCTCTAAAATATTTTTATTCATTTATTTGAGAGGCAGGGAGAGAATGAAGAGAGCACAAGCAGGGTGGAGGGGCTCAGAGAGAGGGAGAAGCAGACTCCCCACTGAGCAGGGAGCCTGACACGGGGCTTGAACCCAGGACCCTGGGATCAGGACCTGAGCCGAAGGCAGACCGTTAACCAACTGAGCCACCCAGGGAATAGGCCAATCGGAGCATAACCTTCAATTTAGATCTGATGATCCTTCACACCTAGATTCAGATTATGTATTTTTGGCATGAATATCACAGAAGTGATGCTGTGTTCATATTGCATTTTCTCATCCAGTGGCAGACGATTTTTATCTGTTCCATTGCTAGTGAGTTACTCTAATCATTGATTAAGGCAGTGTCTGCCAGACTTCTCCACTGAGAAGTTATCCTTTCCCCCTTTTAAACTTATTAAGCATTTAGTAGGGGAAAACTACAAAACCATGTAAATATCTCATTTCTCATCATCTTTCAAAGGATCTGATTATTTATATCTGTACATGGAAAACTATGATATTCAATCAGTTGTAATCCATCAAGACCCATATTTATTTTAATGTACAAATTGTCCTCAATTTGATGGTGCAAATCCCTCCAAGCCCACTTCTGCATCCTCTTGTCATGTTTTCATTGTTCTGGTTCCTTCTGGTGGAGAACAGTTTTTAGAAATCAAGTTCTGGGTACCAGACGTATTCATTGCAATTGGGGTATCACTGATCCCAGGTCCCTTCTGAGGACAGATAGAAGGGATATATGTATGTTAATATATACATCTCTACTCACATTCTCTTTCATACTTATTTCTATAACTATTTTCATTTATTAAAATACTTCTGTGCATCTGAATAACTCTAAATCCCATCATACACTATGGAGTTGATTTTTACTTTTCCTCCTTCCACTACCCTATAACTCCCTCCATCAACAATGGAAACCTGGCTGCCATGACCTTTAATATAGCTACTTATCTCATCAACTCCCTTTTGTTTCCCAAGATTTATTCATTTATTTTTTAGAGAGAGAGCAAGTGTGCGTGCACGGAGGAGAGGGACAGAGGGAGAGGGAGAGTCCCAAGCCGACTCCACACTGAGTGCAGAGCCCTAGGTGGGTCTTGATCCCATGATCCTGAGATCATGACCTGAGCTGAAACCAAGAGTTGGACACTCGATGGACTGCGTCACCAGGCGCCCTTCATCAACTCCCCTTCTTGTATTATTTTTCCCACTCTGCTGCCCCCCTCATCCCACTCATCTTTCCCATAAAGATGTCCTCTTTAGTTTGAATTCAGAAATCCTGTGCTAGACTACATCCCCTTTGACATCCTCCTCACCCTTTGGGGGCTATGACCCTCCATGCTAGGCCACCTCCTTACATGGATATCGACACCATCTTGCCTTTGCTGAGGCTGCCCCCAAGCATAAATGCTTTTCTTACTTGTTTTGGGTTCTGACACGCCATGCCAGGTGTCCCTCTTCTTGGAGGCCCTCCTTACCCTGCTCAGACTGATTCATCCTGGCTCCTCCCCCATCTCATGGGGACACTGACCTCCTCACCACTTGGACTCTGGATTTCAACATTAGACTGTTTCCTTGCCTTTCATGTGGATGGCTTCTGAATCCCTAAGCCAAGTATCTGGACACTGTTCTCAATGGTTCTAAACTTTTACTCCAGTCCACTTCTTGACAACCTACATACACTCAACTTCCTCCAGGTGTTGATACCCTTGTCACCATACTCACGAGCAGGGTGGCCCTGCCACTCCACATGATGCTGCCCTTCTGGATTGATGATCTCCTCTTTCTCCTTGGGTTCTGATACCTCATGGCAGGCTATCCCCATGCATGAATGTCCTTCTCCCCCTACTTGGGCTTCCACACCTCATGCCAGGACACTTCCCTGTATGGACACACTGTTTGAGATTTGACATCTGACTCTGGATTTCTGAAGTCTACCCTTAGGCCCCTCCAGCATGAATGCCTACCTGGCTCTGCTCCATTGAGTGGCATCCAGAGCATTAGTACTGAATAGAGGGTCAGGGGTGGATAAAAACAAAGAGGAAGAGTTAGAGGGACAGCAGTCACTAAGTTTTAACTACAAAGTTTTCGCTTAACCACGAGGGATATAACCTTCAGTAATGGAGTTTGTTACACAGTCTTATAAAACATATTTGTTATAAGAAATAGCTTGTTCACTTAATCACTTAACCAGTTATAGAATAAGGTGGCCTGAAGACCGAACTTGTTCCTTATAACTATAGAAACTCGCCAGTTCTGTTTTAATTAACAACCCATCACTATAGATATACTATGCCAGGTCTCTTGAGAACCAGAACCCACCCCCTGCCTCACCTTCATGCTTCTTGCAGTCCAGATGGTATGTCCAACAGATTCAGATCTCAAAACCCTCTAAAGCCTCATCCTGCATTACCCAATCAGAGCTGATGATTCTTCTACCATTAAAAATTCAAATAAAAATCTCACTTAGGCTTATGCTTTTACAACTATCCTCATACTGCTCTAGAGTTTGGAGACTGTACCTCAGGGGCCTGGGGAGGATATCTCATCTTCAAGCAAATTTCTGGTATTTTTAAAATCAGTTTTTCACATTGAGGTTCTAGGGAAGAATCCCTTTAAGGAGAGGGTTCTGGGGATACCTGGGTGGCTCAGCGGGTAAGTGTCTGCCTTTGGTTCAGGGTGTGATCCTGGAGTCCCGGGATCAAGTCCCACATCAGGCTCCCTGCATGGAGCCTGCTTCTCCCTCTGCCTGTGTCTCTCCCTCTGTGTGTGTGTGTGTCTCATGAATATATATATATATATATATATATATATATATATATATATATATATACTTTTTTTTTTTTAAAGAAAGGAGAGGGTTCTGGGCTGCGTACCCCTCCTGGCATCCTTCACACACACACACACACACACACACACACACACACACACACACACACGTAAAGAAAGTCACTGCTCTAACTAAATTCATTGATCCCAGTTTAAATGTGTAGCTTTTATGTGGGGTATTTTTTAAGCTTTAGCAGACATGTTTCAAGCTGGAATTTGAATGCATTGCAGAGATTTTTCTGCAGAGCAGAATTTCTCTTAAGTGAATGGTCGTGTGTACATGTCAACAATTGCCACAAACCACAGTGTATAACTAATTGCCTTCAAATTTATAGGACAACAGTCATCTGTCCTCATTGACCTGCATGTTGGCCGATCTAGGCTGCACTGGTCTGGATGACTATGCCAAATTTGGTTGGTTGTAATTCACAGTGGGTATCTGCTGGAGCCAACGTTGCTCTGTCGTGTGTCATCTTTCTGGGACCAGCAGGCTGGTCTGGGACCAGTCTGAGCCATTTCTTCTCTTACCTTTCAATAGGAAGCCTTAGCTTGCAAGTGCTTTTCAAGTCTCTGCCATGCTTATGTCTGATTGAGAGGACACTGACAAGTGCCATGGACACATGGAGGGGTAGAGATTGGGGCCACTTATTCAATCTGCCACAGAGTACCACAAAAAGAACAGGAACAGAAATGCACACTGACTGCCAGAGTTTTACAATTTTACCTAGAATGTTGGCTGCTTTAGATGGTTCTTCATCCTCTACAGTTTCTCCTTCATTTGAAATAGTTAGAGCTCCCTTGGTAGTTGGGCTCTCTTCTTCCTGGGGGCCTCTCACTTTTCAGGAACATCGTGGTTCATCAGACTGGCCCTGGGTAAGTACTCAGAAGAATGAATGAGAGAATGAATGCTACCATGACTTCAACATTCCTTGGCCCTCCTTTAAGAGTTTGGGTAATGAGGCAATTACTGTAGTGTATCTCCAGAGGCTAAAATTAGGAACCCACTTGCCATAGGATTTCCATTTTCATTTTCAATCCCTACCTTCTAGGTTTCCATGGGTGCTGCCAAATAATGATTCTTAGGTGTTCTAAGACAACCAAAATTTCTTCCAAATTTTGAGTTTACAAATCGTGTGTGTGTGTGTGTGTGTGTGTGTGTGTAGGACAATTGTTCCTGTTTTAAATCACTTGTTATTTTTCAATAACATTTTACTAATATTTTAAATTAATTTTGATGGGAAGAGATATGACCATTCTGGTGTCCTGTGCTCACTAGAAGAATGACTACCATTTAGTAAGAACCTCTATGTGCCTGACGTACCTTAGCTTTACTCTCCAAGACAATCATACAAAGTAGGCGTTATTTAGTATTCTCATTTAATAGTAGAGGAAACAGATGTTTAGGAAAGTTAAGTAAATTAGTCAAGGTCAGATAGGTGGAATGGATTGATCTGGACTGCAGGCTGAACCAGCTACTCAGGCAGCACTCTTTCCAATACACCATGTTGTCTTAATTTCTCATTAGGTTGGCCTCATGGTACCTCCCACCCCACCACTCTCCCAGCATCTTTTCCTGGAGGAAATGATCATGCTCGTAGAATACAATGCATGCTCTGGGTAGTTTGATAAACTAGAGTAGTTTGATAAAGACAAAAGCAATAACAATGACAAGAAACACGTTTATAATTTGCCTCCACTAAGCAAAAGATTATTGTGATGATTTCTTCTTTGTCTCTACCAAGAGCAGGGAAAGGGGGTGGGAAAGGGCTTATGCTCTGGAATAAAATACTTAGGTCAGATACAAGAAAGGACTTCCTCTCAGGTTCATCAAAAACTATCATGGGATCACTGGAAAGTTGGCAAATATTTTCATTTGGAAGAGGCATTTCAAACCTTCTCCTGTCTCCTCCCCTTCTTCCTCTTTCCACTGAGTCTTTGTTTCGAAATAAAATCTCAGAAGCAATTCCACCCATCTGTTCACTCATTGAACAAATGTGGAGCCCCTACCGTTGTGCCAGACGCTGTGTTGGGTTGAGGACACAGCGGTCAATGGAAGACACAGACCTGAGCGGTCCTCACTGTCCTACGGCAGGCAGTGGCTCTGGTTGAAAGGGCAGGAACCTCAGATCTGCCCCCACCTGGCCTTCTCTCTGCGGAGCAGCCACGCTCTGCAAAAAATGGCAAGAAGATCCCTGCCCTGGAGGCTTTTAGGAAGGACAGAGACTCCAACCCACATCTCCACTCCCTCCCCAGCAGCTTCCGTTGAGGAAGCCAGGAAAATAATGTTTAGTCTGCGATGCACATGAATGTTTGTGTTGGGGATTGTTTAGCACAGAGCTGCCTGGAAGCACGAGGTGTGCTGTTTCCTTGCAGTCTCTCCCCCACCTGCCTCCATCAATCTGCCTTACCGACCACCTCCGAGGCAGCGATGGTAGACTTGTCTTCATAAAACTTTCAGTGGCTCCCTGTTGACCTCTTAATAAAGTTCAATCTTTTAAACAGGCATTCGGGGATCTCATGAGTTACCCTAACCCCTGCCAGTTTTCTGGCCTCGATTTCTATTACATCGGTCCAGGTATCTGGTAGTCTCCTTCACCAACCACCTGCTAGATCCCCCAAACACCCAGGACGTTCATGCCTCACCTTTGTTTGGCCCAGAATGCCTGTTACTTCCTCCACTAATCAAAATCCATGCAAGCTTCCTGGCAAGGCTCATTTGCAGCTTCTCCCTGAGGTCCTCCCTTATCTCTCAGCCAGAATTAATTGCTTCCTCCTCTGTGCTCCCACGGCCCTTTCTCGCGCTTCTCTTTAGCACATATTTCTGCTCTGCCTCCCCCAAACATGATATGTTTACATGCCTCTTTCCTGCAACCCCCTCAGATACTCCGAATTGAGGTCACGGGTCCATGTCGGGTCATCATTGTATTTTCCGGTGCTTGATTCATCAAAGGGCTTCCACAAAAATATCCTACCTTATTGGATTACATTCTCCTACTGGAGAGTCCTGTGAGGTCAGGTTTGGCTGCTAATGACTAAATTTTTAATTCTCTCTTTAAGAGGTGTGCTAGCCCTTGGTCTAAAACAGACCTGGGGTCAAATCACTTGTCTGTACTCACTTGGTGAGCTACGGTGAATCACTTAACTTCCTTGATCCTGTTTTCTCCTCTGAAAACAGAGATTGAAACACCTCTGTGGGTCGTCAGGCAGATTAAGTGACCAATGTGTGCCTAGCACAATGCCTGTCACACAGTAGTGAGTGATAAATATTAGCCATCGCTAATGATTTTCTTTGGGGAGAAATCCTAGCCTATACTGCCAAATCCCTACTAGGTTCCAGGTGCCTGTCTATATACTTTGCCTGCTTTTTCTCATTTAACCTCGACAACCATCCCCCGACTCCGATGAGAAGGTGCTTTTGTGTCCCTCCCCATGTTATAGATGAAAAAACTGGAAGATCAGTAGCTGCCTTGAAGACATGCAGCTCGTAAGGAGTGCAGCTGGATGAGAATCCAGTCATCAGACATGAGAGGCCCAGGTCTTAACTATTGATGCCGTTTGGTGGATTTGAGAAGCTCAAGAAAAAGTTCTAGTTTTAACGGAACAGGAAAATCAGATGGCGACATCATTCCTAACGGGGATCTAGGAGAGACCCTGTCATGATGTGGACCTCTCGTAAAAGCAGTGGGAGCGGGCCAGCAGGACGATTTCTTCTGGTTGTGCCGAGATAAGCATCAGAGAGCAATCATTGTGCTAACCAGTCTCTCAGATTCTCTGCAAAGTGTATTCTTTCAAGAAGGGTTTCCGTCCTTTAGATTGCTAAGTAACTTCCTACATTTTTTTTCTGTTATAATATTTCAAGCCAAGGTTGGCTTATCAGTTTCCTCAAGACCTCTCCCCCAAAGAGGGGCAAAGTCAAATCAGCCTCTGATTACACAGTACCTTCCACATGTATAGATTGCAATAATCAGCTCTAAAATTTCATTTAGTTCCCTGGGAGTTAGTGTGTGATCTATTTCAAAATGAATAAAAAGGACGCTTCTTATACCATTCATCTTTTTTATTTGCCAGCATAATAATTCCCCTGGTTTGTTATCTGACTCACACTGGGGCTGGTTTAATCTGAATTATGCATATTCTACTGTGTTGCTATAATTTAGCCAAACATGATTTTGTATTATATTTTATTTTAAATAAATCCATTCCCTGGGGACCAAAACAAGAGAAACCCAGGCCTCTCTCCTCTCTGAAACCCCGGAGTATGCATATTTAACACTTCTTTTTCTTTTTCTGTTTAGTTCTTTGTTTCTTCTCAAGCCAGAAACTTTAGATCTGCAGTGACTTTTGTGGTTGGATTCTTGGCTTTTTAGAGTGCTAAATTCAGGGATTTTTTTTTTTTTACCCTCCTTCCCTCCCTCCCTTTCTTCCTTTCATCCTTTTATTGAGATCTAATTTACATACCATAAAATGCACCTGTTTTATATGCAAGATTCAGTGATCCTAAGTAGGTTTTCAGTGTTGTGCAACTCTTGCCACAACCTCATTTTACAACAGTTTCCATCACCCCAAAAAGGAACTGCGTGCCTGTGTGCAGCCAGGTTCCATTTGCACTCCTAGCCACAGCCAAATATTCCTCTACCTTTTATCTCTAGACACTTGCCCTTTTTTTTTTTTTTTGAAATTTCACATAAATGGAATCATATAATATGTGGTTTATTGTGTCTGGATTCTTTCACTTGGCATAACATTTTTGATGTCCGCCCACATTGTGGCATTTATCAGTACTTTGTTCCTTTCTTTTCTAAAGATTTTATTTATTTATTTGAGAGAGAGAGAAAGAGAGAGAGGGAGAGAGAGGGAGAGAGAGGGAGAGAGAGAGAGAGATTGACCAGAGTCAGAGAGAGGGAGAAGCAGACTCCCCGCTGAGCAGGAAGCCTGATGTGGGGCTCATATGGAGCTCACATTGGGCTTGATCCTAGGACCCCGGGATCACGATCTGAGCCGAAGGCTGTAGCTTAACTGACTGAGCCACCCAGGTGCCCCAGTACTTTGTTCCTTTTTATTGTTCCTATACTCTCTGATGAGAGTATTCTTTCACATGGACCTATTGCATCTGGTTTATCCACTCACTGGTTGATGGACATTTGGTTTGTTCTCTTTTGGGCTATTATGAATAATGCTGCTTTGAGCACTCACATGTAAGTTGTTGAATAGTCGTATATTTTTATTTCTCTTGGGTAGGTTCCTATGAGTAGAATTACCGGGTCTTGTGGCACATTTATATTTAACATTGTTTAAGAGACCACCAAAGCATTTCATAAGATTTTATAAATTTTGCATCCCTACTATCAACACATGAGTGTTCCTGTTAATCCATATCCTTGTCCACAGTTGTTCTCTTATATGTTGGTGAGATGTTTCCAGTGAGAAAATGGTGGGGAAATGGTATCTAGGTGTAGTTTTAATTGCAGTTCTCCTGTTATGAGTAAAATTGGGCATCTTTTCACTTTTAAGGACCACTTGTAAACTTTAAATGTGAACCTCCTGTCAATTCTTTTGTTCATTTTCTATGTAGTTGTTGGTCTTTCTTTTCCCTTATTGATTTTAAATTTTCCTCTCAAAATAATTAAAGGGTATTTTCTCCATTAGAAACACCATATATGCTCATTTTGAAACAAAGATAGAAAGCAATGCTTCACATTAATCAGGTAAATTGACTGAATTTGTTTTATTTCCTCCAGAAAGTCCACCAGAGTGATTGTGAGGTAATTAAAAAAAAAAAAAAAGAATTAATCTGGAAGGATAAAAAGAGCAGAAATCAACAAGTTTTCATAGATGGAGGAGAACTCATTGCCCAAGCAGAATGGAGAAGTTAGACTCCAGCATCTGCAGAGAGGAGTCTGAGGAACGATCCACCCAACAGATACTCCAGAGAGTATGCCTAAGAGAAGACAATGGCTGTGAGCTATTTTGCAGACAGGTTAGACCTCCCCCAAATTCCCTTCCCACCCTTACCAGCCAGGTGACTACATATCTCCTTGCAAACTACCCCTCTCCCAGGAAGTGGGAGATCCCAAGGGGAGGGGTGGAGGCCAAAGAGAGAAAGAGTGAATCTGCCTATTGAACCCTGTAACTCTCAGCATCACTTACTCTTCCTTCCCAGAACACACTAAGCCCTGCTTTATCCTTTGCTCCCTGTCCCTAGGCAGGAAATTGAAGAATTCTTGGGAGAAAATCCTAACGTTTGAAAGTCCCCCAGTGAAAAGCCTGCCTCACCCCTTGGTCACCTTATGCAGAAACTCAACAGTTGACAATCACTTCTACCTCCAAATTAAATATGAACATAAAATTAAAGATCATTGATATTTGAAGGAAGCTTTAAACATAAAAGAAGCGGCAGGAAACAGCAAAAATACAAATGAGAGAAAGAACCCTCCTGGAGAAAATAAATAGTTCTCCAGGGAACAGAAAGACCTCAACAAACAAAACCACGGAATATTTTCATAAAGATAAGATACTGTAATCATAAGCCAAATACAGGATGCTATGATAAAAGAACAGAAAAGCAGTAAGAGCTTCTAGAAATTAAAAATATTACAATAAAAAAATTTAAAGCAGTAGAAAGGCCCTTAAAAATATTCCAGAGTACTATATTTTATATTTTCACGTACTATAAAATGTGAAAGAAATGGGCAATAACAGGAATAAAACATAAACTTACAGGATTGACCCAAACTGTTTTTTATTTTCATAAGATTTCAAGAGGACAGAGCAGAGGAAAAATGGAAAGAAATTATCCGACAAATACAGAAATTTCTCAGAATTGAAGGGCAAGTGTCTCCAGTTTGAATGGGCTCATTAAGTGCCAACATAATAAAAGAGGGAGGAAGACATATCATTTTGAATTTTAGAGCATCAGAGATAAAGAGAGGCTTCTAAAGAGAGGGAAGCTACGGATCCCAAAGTCAAGGATGACACTGGATTTCTCGATAGTAATCGTGGATCCTGGACATCACTGGGGGAATTTCTTCAACGGCTTTCAATTTAGAATTCTATATCTAATCAAAGTATTCATTAAGGATGTGGGTAGAAGACATTTTTAGATCTATAAAGACTCTAAGTATTTATCCCCACGCATCTTTCAAGTAGCTGCTTGAAGATGTTTTGCAGCAAAGGAAGTGAGTAAATCAAGAAAGAGAGATGTTGCTTGACCTCCCAGTAAACTGCCTTCACATCAGAATAATATAATCTCCCTCCACTTACTTAGATAATCATTTCCATGTCATTATGTAAGGGCAAGGGCGGGAAGGAGGTTCTCGTAAGTATGTCTGGATGACTTTAGAGAGTTAAATCTTCAACTACTAGGGAAGGAAATGAAAGGACGTTGTCTGACCTGTGTAAACCAGGACATAGAAATATATTATCTAAAAATGTTATTTAAAAGAAACAGGAGGGATGCCTGGGTGGCTTAGTGGTTAAGAGCCTGCCTTCAGCCCAGGGCATGATCCTGGAGTCCTGGGATCGAGTCCCACATCAGGCTCCCTGCATGGAGCCTGTTTCTTTCTCTGTCTATGTCTCTGCCTCTCTGTTTCTCTCATGAATAAATAAATAAAATTCAAAAAAAAAAAATAAAGAAACAGGAGAGTTCCAAGTGACGTGTCTGGACGGGGGCCGGGGCACTCAGGGTAGTTGGTAGGTACGGGAGGGGGGTCCAGGACACTCGTTTGGTAAACATGAAATAAACAACTTAGCAAGAAGGAAGCATTTGGGGGCCAAATATAAACTGCTACCACCGAGGAACCATGACAAAACAAAAACAGTAGGTGGGAGAAAAATCACTGGTGGTCACACCACACGGATACATGTTCAGTGCCATTAGTTCGGTGCCATTATTTATTTATTTGGTCTCCACGAGCAGGTTCTTGTTTCGGGCTTTTGCAGAGCTGTGCTGTTCTCTATCTATTCTCTTGGCATAAACATTATCCCAGGTTCTTACATCACATTCAAACTAAACGGACTCTGGAAGGGCTGCATGATAGCCCAACCGGGTGGCTGCACTGTAATTTACTTTTGTCATCGTCATTTGCTGTTCTCTCTGCCCTAAGCTCCCATATTCTTGGGAAGAGCCTCCTGAGAGATGCTCACGCGGGCAGCTGGGCAGCCGTGTGAGTCAGGTGGGGGCGGCCAATCCCACACTCACCCTCTGGCCAGAGCCCTGAGCAGTTGGGCAACCAGATGTTCCCAGGAAGTTCTCTGACTGGGGCTGGACCAGAGGGCTTGATGTGATGATGTAAGCCTGGAAAGCAGTGATGTGAGCCCAGACTTCTGGGACAGCCAGGCTGAAAGCAGAAAGCATGGGGAAGCAGACACAGAAGGGACCGGCCAGGGGACCAAACCAGGACAAGAGGGAAGAGAGAGAGAGACAGACAGAGAAGAAAGAGATCAACCTCACAGAGCATCCAAACCTGTGAATCTGCCTCTCCTTGAGGCCAATCTTATTCTAGCCCTTTCCATAACTGGCTACATTATCTGATGAATACTTTCTTTAGACATTTTCTATGTAAGAGAGGTTGAACTTGCTTCTATTATTTTTAAATGAGTGAGCTGTCACCAGTGTGACCTCTGAAATGGAACATAATATTCAAGTTGTCTTTAGCAGATACTTAATAAATACCTATTAAACTGAATTAAATTAACTCCCCTAGAGGCAGAATGGTACAGTGAAAAGAACACAGACTTTAGAAACCGGCTGACCTGTGTTTGAATTATGGATCTGTAAGAATTCTGGCAAATTATTTCCTATGTCAGAGCTTCAATTAGCCCTCCTCCTCCTTCATCCCCAGCAGCATTATAATCTCTGACATTTGTGGAGTTCTTTCTCTGTAGCTCACACTACGCCAGGTGCTTTGCATGTGTTCTCTCTTGGATAAAATAATCCTAGGGGACAGGTCTCATTATTATGATTGTTATGATCTGTGAAATGAGGACTCAGTGAGACAACTGATAGAAAGCACTAATAATTAATAAAGTGATTTCTCCCACTTTTTCCCTCTGACTTAATCCTGCCTCTTACCACTTTGCCAGTATTCAGAATTACGGCTCTTTTGCTTTTGGACAGGTTAATATGTTTGCTTTTTGCCATCAGAACTTGTTAGCTTTTGTCCTCTTGTCTTTTAGCTACTCAGTTACTCAGTGTAAAATATGCTTAATAGTGTCACAACACAAAAGTGAAACTCAGCAAATGGAAAGGTGCACTATGCGCTTGCATGGGAAGATGGAGCATCCTAAAGAAATAACCAAGACCTTCCCCTTCTCCTTCCTTGAAGTGGGGCAGGTTAAATCTATCTGTCTTTGGCTCAGATCTTGATCCCAGGGTCCTAGAATCGACACCCCTATTGGGGTCCCCGCAGGGAGCCTGCTTCTCCCTCTGCATATGTCTCTGCCTCTGTCTCTGTGTGTCTCACAAGTAAATAAATAAAATCTTTTTAAAAAAAGAAGAAGAGAAAAATCTGAAAACCAGGAGTGATGAAGAATCGGCTCCTGTCGATATAATGTATGTCATTCAATCTCTGTATCAAAAAGAGTGATCATGACACCTGAATAGACCAACAGGCCATAACACAAACCAGAAAGTTGGAAAATAGATCTGATTAACAAAAGGATTTAGGGGAGTAAGTAGTGAATGTGATATCAACATTCAGATTTTGACTGCACACTCTGTTGGCAAGACAGACGGGAATGCCGAATAGTGCAAACTCCCATCCCATGAATGGAAATTTGCTACTATTTATCAAAATTATAAATGCATTTACTCCACTTCTGGGAATTTAACCTATACATTTAAGTGCATACAGACAAAATGATGGGTGTTCAAAAGGGATTTGTTGCAGCATGTTTATGAGAAGAAATCCAAGTTCCCATAACTGGGACACTGGATAAATAAATTATGATAAGCCCACACAGTAAAATACTATTCAACTCTGTTTTTTTTTTAATTTTTTTTTAAATTTATTTATGATAGTCACACAGAGAGAGAGAGAGGCAGAGACACAGGCAGAGGGAGAAGCAGGCTCCATGCACCGGGAGCCCGACGTGGGACTCGATCCCGGGTCTCCAGGATCGCGCCCTGGGCCAAAGGCAGGCGCCAAACCGCTGCGCCACCCAGGGATCCCCCTGTTTTTTTTTTTTAAACAGAAAAAGTTCTCTAATTATTTCTATGAAAAGAAGAAAATGAACATCTCCAATGTAGCATAGTGTATATCCTACATTGCATTTTGGGAAAAAAAATGGGGGGGCAATCCAAATAGATATTTGTATGGGCTTGTATCTGCATAAGGAAACACTGAAAAGATACGTAAGTTGCTAAGTATAGCCTCCTATGGGGAAGGGAAGAGGGATGAGAACACTTGCCAACACATATTACATTGGCTTGGTTTTTTGAATCATGAGTTTATAGTACCCATTTAAATAATTTTTTTAAAAAGTAAGGGTTAAAAAAAATCAAGCAGTGAGTATTTACTATGTGTAAGACAGTGAGCTAAACTTGTAAATACATCATCATTTAATCCTCACAAAAGCCCTGTGAGGTTTTATTTTAATCTCCATTTTATAGCCGAGAAAGAGTGACTTCGATCCCATGAGCAATTCGTGCATCCTTCCTATCAGTCTGTGTCCCTTCTTTCTTTCACGTCCTAGCTCCATGCTAACCCCGGACAAGTTTGCATGGATTATTTCCACCAATTCCAACTAGCTCTTGGAATCTCTTTAACAATCAAATACCTAGTTCACACTATATTCTTTTAACATAACAACACGGCTAAGGCCTTCTGCCTATCTATGCTCCATCTCTCAGACTAGACTATCAAAGCCATATTATATACCATAGTTTCCAGATTTGCCTCCTGGCCTCTGGTGCTGCGAGGCACATTGAACCTCTACTCAGTAAATCACAGGATATAAAATAGTAACTTTTACTTGTGTAGTTTCATGGAGTTTACATGGTCTCTAATTAAATTGAATCTGCCTAACGGCCTGCCAAGGAGGATTTAGTATCTTTACTTCATAGAAGAAGAAATTGAGGCCCAGAGAGGCTCAGAAAGGTCAACCGGGGGCCATATCCAGGACTTCAGGCTCCAAGATAAGTTCTCTTTTTCATAACACCACAGCTACCTCTAGCTCACCTTCCAGGAAATATCTGGGTGATATTTATTGCAGGAAAATGTCTGTGTCGACTGTTCTAGGAACGAGGAACAGAAATAGCTCCAGGGTCACGAAACTGGCCCTTTGTCACTCGTACCAGGCATCACTGATTATAGAACCTTGTCTCTGGGTTCTGAAGGCTGCTTCATATTCTTCGCTGTCTCAAAACGGTCTCTACCTCCACCATCCATCAGTCTCAATCAAAGAGGGACACTCAAGAAGAAGTGTACTTACCATGGGAGAATTAGATGATCTCCAGTACCTCGCTGCTTAAAACGTAGTCCCTCAGACCAGCATCATCCATCTCTTCTGGAGGTAGAATTTCTGTCCCATCATAGACCTACAGCATCAGAATCTGCACCTTTACATGCTTGGGTAATTCTTATGACTATGGAAGTTCGAGAAGTTCTACTCTAAGATTCCTTTCAGTGAGAGTTCTCCATGATTTCATGGCCCATGACCCTTCCATCTCAGAGAACCAACCAGAGCTTCCTCTTCACCCCTTCCTCAGATGGGTGGTTGTGAAGGGCATCTACGAAATTTCTCTAAAAACATCTTCTAGGAATTTGGGGTTGAATGAGAAATTGGTTCCACTGGAAAAGATCCTGCCAAAGCCAGATTCGCATAGCTGAGAAATGAGGGAAATGAGAGGAGTTTATTTGGCTACATCTGCATCTCTTGTGGCCTGGAGGGTTGCTCTGTGCTTTGTGTTAATGGTGTAGAGGTACGACACTTCTGCCCCAGAGTTCCCAGTACCCCAGCAAAATGGAATCTTAAGACTGCTCTCCTGGGTGTGCCGGCGGCCTAGCCCATCTGGCTCACATTCCAGGGGGAGGAGCTGACTGCCTGACACACTATCTCTGTGATCATCACTTTGTATGCTTTCTGTTTTGTATTCCAAAGGCTACTGCTATGTTAGCCAACTTTACTTCTTGTGCACTTTGTTGACGTTTTAAAAAAATTTTTTTCCCTGGGAGCACCTGGGTGAGGCAGTAGGTTAAGCCTTTGCTCTTGGTTTTGGCTCAGGTCACAATCTCAGAGTGGTGAGGTGGAGTCCCATGTTGGGCTCTACACTCAGTGGGGGAGGGGAGAAATCTGCTTGAGATTCTCTCTCTCCCTCTTCCCTCCCTCCTTGCACTCTCTTTTTTTCTCTCAAATAAATAAAATAAATCTTTTTAAAAATGTTTTTATGTTCACTTGTTGGTTTTAATATATGGTGTGACAGAACGATGTTTCCAATCAAATTATGAGGATTAGTCACCCATGGGGAGCACTTGAAAAGGTGGTAATTGGACAGAAATAACAATTTTCTGTGTTTTCCTAGAAAATTCTCCTGGGTATTTTCTTTATTTCTACATTTGTCTGTTATTTTTCCATCTTTATTTTAAATGTGTGCAATATTTCATCTAGTTATGAAAGAAGAGCTTTTTTATTTTAAAAATCTGGAAAATTGGGATCCCTGGGTGGCGCAGTGGTTTGGCGCCTGCCTTTGGCCCAGGGCTCGATCCTGGAGACCCTGGGATCGAATCCCACGTCGGGCTCCCGGTGCATGGAGCCTGCTTCTCCCTCTGCCTGTGTCTCTGCCTCTCTCTCTCTCTCTCTGTGTGTGACTATCATAAATAAATTAAAAAATTTTAAAAAAATCTGGAAAATTCAGAGAATTGTAGGGGAAGTAACAAAAAAACAAGTCCCGGGGCACCTGGGTGGCTCAGCAGTTGAGCATCTGCCTTTGGCTCAGGTCATGATCCTGGGGTCCTGGGATCGAGTCCCACATCAGGCTCCTCGCAGGTAGCCGGCTTCTCCCTCTGCCTGTGTCTCTGCCTCTCTCTGTGTGTCTCTCATGAATAAATAAATAACATTTTTTTTTAAAAAGAGAAAGAAAACAAGTCCCATACTTAGCATTTTGTTCTTTTCCCACTCTTTTTGCTATAACAGGGATTTTCCTTGCTTGTTTCTCTTAACAACTTACAGAGGGGAAGCTTGTCCTCAGATCTCTTATTTCATGACCACAGGAAGGACAGCAACTAAGCTCCATCACGGAAAGCAGCAGGATGAGCTGGTGAAATGACACAGAAGGCACACCAACAGATATGCAGTTGGACCTCTCTGGGACACCTTCCTCTGACTCTTGGATGTCAGACAAAGGTGCCTGAGGCCCAGCCACTCTGACTCTTTCTGCACTAAATCCCATGTGCTCACACCACAACCTCCACAGCTGTGAGACCAAGCAGCTTGCGCCATCTAGGACACTCGCCTCACTGGAAAGGTATCACCTCCACGTGGCTGGAGGTCCTCTTGCTATGTGAGGGCTGTTTCTTGGTCCCAGGAGAGATAGGATACACATGTTCTCCATTCTCTGGATGATGTACATGCCTGTGGGAAGGCCATGGAATTCAGAGCCAGGCAGTCTAGGGTTCTAATTATAATTCAGTGTCTTAGTGGTTTTATGATCAGGAGCAGAGGTAAGTTCCCTGAGTCTTAGTTTTCCTAGTCGTGAGATGGGGCTACCAAAACCTGTCTGCAGGGTCATTGTAAGGATGATAGAACTCCAGGAAGGCCAGCCACCACTTGTCTACACCTTTCTTTCATCTCCTTTGCAGGCTCATGTTAAACGAACCTTTAATATTGGTTTTACATCCCCATTTTTCCACGTTTCTGTCTTATAAGCAAATTCCATCTGGAATTTAGAGAGTTCCAGAACATCATCAGATCTCTCTTAAGATTTCAGACTCTCTCCCTCCCTGCCCTACCACCCTTTCCTCATATTTTCTCGCTAGTGGTAAAAAGATACAAGGGAAAAATCAAACCTAGCCTCTGTCCTTCGGGAGCCTTTAATCTCATTGGGGAGACAGGACTTAGATGCAAGATACAATTAGAGAATAATAAAAAAGAGCGAGAACACTCAAATGTGCTGAGTATAATGTTCTATGCCTCTGTCTGCTTCCGAATTCCATTCTTGCTTTATTAAACAATATCGCCGCACTGCTGACTCATGTTCAGTTTCTGAACCTCTAAGACTATAATATTTCTCTGCTGGGTGTGCACATAACAAGTCAGAATATTCCATTGTGTATAATATTTCTGCAGCGTATTATATTTGGGCAGCCTTCCCTGGGTGTTCTCCATGGCACTAGTCCTCATCCAAGTTCGCTCTTTGTGTCTGATAATGTTTCTATGCTGTCAACCTTGTAACATGATGCATCCGCTTCCTAACAGAGATGTCTTAGAGTAAAGCTCTTCAAACAGCTGTCTTCGCCACCAGTGTCTGGTATTTCCACATTTTCTCTCTGTGCTTGGAATTCAAACTCTCATAATGGTGAGAAGGGGAAGGAGGGATGGGTAGATACTAGATGCCGTGCCCCTAACCAGATAGATGACCTTGGACATATCTCTTACGCTATCAGGGCTTTGATTTCTTCCTAAGGGGGAAGGAGGCTACGTGGGAATTTCTGTGATAGGCAGACACGCTGTGATTGTACATGTGGACACTAGCGTTGATGTGAGTGATGTCATCAACAACCAACTCTGTCGCTGAAGAGTGAGATGGGGCTCAGCACCACTTCCTCTCCTGTTTTCTTTACCTGAGGACAGATCTGTCTGTGAGATGGGAAAAGATGGCTTTTCCCTGAAAATAGTGGCAGGACTCTTCTCAGAGTCTTCCTCGCCTCATGATGGGTCTATAACACAGACCTGTTAGACTAGTGAGATCAAGCCATAAGGCAACACAGATGCTTAGCAGGAGCAAATGTTGGTTTCTTGGGTTTGTTAGAAATGGAAAGAGAGTTTGCCAGGTGCCAGCTATAGAAAGTGAGAGCTCCCTGAGGCTGTGTCCTGCAGAAGATATTTCAAAGGCAATATAGCATCTACCTTCAAGACATTGGCATGTGGTGTAAGTGATGAGAAAAAGAGATGGGGTAAGTAAACACACAGAAGAGTGACGTAAGAGCAGTGCCAGTGCTACATTTACCAGAGTGTGTATGTGGGCACCAAACATGGAGGAGATGTTATAAGATCCTCTCAACATTCACACTTTGCGGAAAATAGAAATGAGACTTTGGAGGCAAATGGCCCTCTCGGGGGGGGGAAATCCATGGAGCTGGTTAGTAGCAGGTCTCCTGTTGATTGATTCAAGGTCATTTCCACCATAATATGCTGCCTCTGCTGGGATTATTTGATTTGGGTTGGTTAGTTAAGGTTACATGCACAGGATGGCTATATTTGAAAATTATTCTCAAATGCGAGAAGTCTAGTTTGGCTGGGAGGCACATGGTTTGGGTTTGCGCAGATAGATTTGTGGCCAGAGGAAGGTGTACAGAAAGTATTGTGGCTTGAACTTAAGAGTCATTCAGTAATGGTTGTTAAATTGTGGTGGTGGAGGGGGGATTTGTTGAGCATACAAACACAAATAAAACTTCCCTTATCCTTCTCAATTAATATTTCCTGATTGGGGTGGGAGTGGCTGAGTCATATTCATGAGTTGGTTTGCCTAATTATACAGTACCAGCTGGTGAGTGTATTGATAGAGCCAGATAAAAAGCCTCACACGTAAATGCCCAGTGTGTTGGAAGGGCCAGATGTTAAGGTTAAAACGGCGGCCTCCGCCAAATTTGGGTGTCTCAGCAAATTCCCCCCACGTAACAGGGTTTAAAAGATGAAGAAATATTAATAATCTGAGTTACTTGCACCCGGGAATGAATGGGCTATTTTACCTGCAGAGTCATTTTCCTCTTTGATCCACTAATAGCGCTAAAATAAAATATCCTACATCTTCATGAAGCAATCATGATCAGACATCTGCTCCTGATGGAAAAAATCTACAACCAGTCAGGAAATTTGTATTCAGTGCCAGTTACAAATGGCTTTTTTTGTAGAGAAACATTCTGGGCTTTCCAAAGGCATATTAGTTATATACACAGTACCTCACCTCTGCATTTAATCATGATATAATCATGTGTTTTGAGCCCTTCATAATTACATATTATCTGATAGCTTTCAAAGACTTTTACATTTTCTTTTCTTTTTTTTATAAATTTATTTTTTATTGGTGTTCAATTTGCCAACATATAGAATAACACCCAGTGCTCATCCTGTCAAGTGCCCATTTTCTGATTAAGACCTTACAACAGCCTGCTGAGCAAGGTAAGTATACTTTGTCCCATTTTACAGAAGCAAAGGAGAAGGGGTGCACTTGGGAGCCCTGTTTTAACCTTGGGTCATTCACAGTCACATTCTGGGCTTAGGGGAAAGATAGGCTTCAGTGCTAGGGGAAGAGAGATTAAGTGACCTGCCCAAGGCCACATGAATGTTCAAAGGCAAATCCAGAATGCAGCCCAAGACTTTTGACTTTGGCCAGTTAATTCCCCCTCCACACTAGTGGCTCTCAAACATTGATGAGCATCAGAATCACCAATGAATCTTATTCAAACTTAGATTCCTGGCCCGATCCCAGAGTGTTTGAAATAGGCTTCAGGCGAAAGTTGGCCAAAAATTTACATTTCAATAATATCTCAGGAAATGCTGATGCTGGACAGAGAACTACTTCCTGTTCAAAGCATGGCCCATGAGCTCCCAAGGAATGCAGAATCTCGGGTCCTATCTCTAACCCGTAGACCGAGACTCTGCATTTTGACAAGATCTCCAGATCTCAGGTACAAATTTGAGGAGCGCTGTTCTCCACACCAGCTGTCAGTTTGCATGGCGCTGGGCTAGGGGTTGAGAGGAGAGGGGAAAACAATCAATTTTCAGGCCAGACACTTTCTATATGTCAAGCGGTCCTCTAAGCCCTGGGTATATTATCTCATTTAAGCCTCACAATAGGGGCACCGGGGTTGCCCAGGCTGTTAAATGTCTGCCTTCAGCTCAGGTCATGATCTCAAAATCCTGGGATTGAGTCCTGCGTGGGAGAGTCTGCTTCTCCCTCTGCCCCTCCTCCCAGCTGGTGCGCACTCCCTCTCTCCCAAATAAATACATAACATCTTTTCAAAAAAGTCCTCACAATAACCCTACAAGGGAGATACTAATATTATTTCTATTATAAAGTCAAGGAAATACCATGGTACAGAGAGTTTGGTAGCCTGCCTTGGGCCACTCAGCCAAGGAAGATAGGCCCAGGTTTCGAAGCTAAGCCATTCATTCTCATTTACTGTGCTACATATGAGGCAGGTCGCCACTCACACTGTAGGACAGACAAGAGGGAAAGCCAGACAGATAGAAAGCAAGAGAAAAGTTATGGTTGGAACAGAGTGCTGGAGTCACAGGCACCTGTTTGTGTGCCCAGTGAAAGTCAGGAGAGCGGGGTCTGGCTGGGCCCCCACAGAGATTTCCGATGATGTAGCCTTGGTGAGTCCTGCTTCTTAGTATCTTCACTTGTAGAACCGATCATTAACAGCTGCTAAAGAGAAAAAGGACCCGTCTGGCAGCTAGGCTGTGGAAGGAGGGTACCAAGGGTTGAAAAAGGAGCCACGATTTGTCAGAATGGACTGACACTCTGATTTGGCAAAACAGACACATGTACCAAATCGAACCCTGTGATGTTCATCGCAAGCCCTAGCTTCAACCCTTTTAACACTGACCTATTCAGGCTCATGGGTTCCAACGTCAAACGTCAGACACATTGATCTTATGGTGACCCTGAACAGATGTGTGTGTTCCGAGGACAAGGCTGCGGATTGTTTCAGAAACTTTCTCGTTGATTCCTGCCATGCCCATCCTATGAGTGACGAGCTTCCAAGACCTTTGAAAGGACCTCTTTCCTGACTCCTTTCTGTGGAGACACCCCAGGGGTCCCAGGGGTGTATAGTTTCCATTGCTGTAGCAAATAGTAATCCACTTTACTCACTACAAGTGTGTTCCTAGTGGTCTTTGCCTGATGGACTCCAACACAATTATTTGTTCCTATCTCACAGACTTGTTATGACTGTGGAAATAAAGCACGGAGGGCTCCATACACTCGTGAGCTTCTAAATGTGTTAGAGTTATTACTTATGTACTGTTTCGTCTCCACCCCACCCGGACAGCAATGCCCCAAGTTAAAAGAAGAGACCAGGTCTTATTTTCTATGTGTTCACAGTATCTAGAATGGTTCTTTTTAAAAGATTTTATTTATTTTTTTCATGAGATATAGAAAGAGGCAGAGGGAGAAGCAGGCTCCCAGAGGGAAGCCCAATGTGGGACACGATCCCAGGATCCCAGGATCACACCCTGAGTCAAAGACTCAACCACTGAGCCACCCAGGTGCCCCTAGAATGGGGGCATAAGAGACTCCATAATTGTTACTTGAATGAAAAAACAAATCCATGGGCAAAGGAAAAAGAATTCATCTCCTAGTTCTTCTTTTCTGGCTGCAGCCCTGTGGGTCAACCAAACCTCCCCAAACAGGGTAAAAGGTTTGTAAGGGCTGGAAAGAGAAGGTTATCACCTGGGCAGACTGTCACTAGCACTTGGTAACAGTTGCACATAACCTCTTTTGCCTCTTAAAAGTTTCCCTATGTGTAAGCTGCCTGGAATTGCTAGTGGGAATATTACTCCCCTTGCCTACCACCACACAGATCTTGGAGCAGTAACTGTGCAGCACATTTTATAGTTTGTGGAGCTGGTGTGTGTCAGTGTATCAGCTGAGTGGCCCTTGCAATCACACCGGGTGTTTAGCAGCACAAGATGCTTAGGTACTTTTGTAATAGACTTGTGCCAAGAGGAAATCACAGGTGCATAGAACACAGTGACTCCAACAGACATCCTAAAATCCTCTCAGCACAGAGAGTTCTAGCTGTGGCTAGAATCCCTGGGGAAATTTTTGATCAAGTAGAGGCTGTCAAAGATTCTTCAAACTCAAAAATCACAGGGGCTATCCACTGCTATACACACTCCTTTCTAAGCTGCCCCCTCCTGCCCTGTGCCTCGAAGCTCACTTTCTGGTTGTCATGACTTCCAAGAGGGGCACCTGAAAAAGCAGGCAAGCACTTACCTTCATGTAGGACGGAAGGAAGTGGACACCATTTATAGGAGGAGCAAAACCATTATCTCAGGAAGTGCAAGGTCTTACAGGACAGAGCTCAGACCAGTGGTTTCTGCAACCATGTTCTCCCCTAAGGCAAAGTCTACCCTACAGGGTATCTCCCAAGAGAAACAACTACAGCCATGTGCTTCCTTCCCAATGCTGTCCTCCTAAGGCAGGAGTGAGGACAAAGAGAACACTGTACTGGCTTCCCCTCTTGCTTCCAGCCATCAGAGGGACACTGCTCCTGAAACAAAAATGAAATGTGTCCCTCAGTGGGTCCCAGTGCCAGGATAGAGCTCCCCTTCATGGGTTAGAAAGGATAGGGCTTGTCCTGGGCCAGGCCTTGCTGCCTCCTGGGCTCCCGCCAGCATAGAATGGTTCCCAGTCAATTCCCAGTTTCTTCTCCCTGCCCGGAATCTGCCCTCAGCCTGGACAGAGGAGAGGGTAGGATTTCCTTCTAAGAGGTCCTCCTCACCCCTTGGCATTGGCATCGACTTGGAAACTTGGATTTGACTGGTGACTTAAATCCCCCACATTTCCCATCTCTTTCTGTGCATTTCCCAGTATATGATGTGTGGGCCTTCCCCCATCCATCCGTTAGGATATAAGCATCTCTTCTCTCCCCTCCCCCCATCCTAGAGGTGAGCATAGTGCTTGATCTGTAACATAAAATTTTTATTTTATTTTTTAAAGATTTGCTTTCTTGAGGGTGTGCACACATGTGTGGGGGGGGGGGGGGCAGGTGCTGCACAGAGACAGAAGGAAAAGGAGAGAAGCAGACTCTCTGCTGAGCCCAGAGCTCAATCTCAAGACCCATGACATCACGACCTGAGCCAAAACCAAGAGTTGGAAATCCAACTACCTGAGCCACCCAGGTATGTGCCCCTGGATACACATATTTTAAAGAAACACATACGGAGCCAAAGATTGCAGGGTTGTGGCAGTTCCAACAGATTTAAGATTGTTTTTTTGCTGAAGGTGACTTGAAGGCAGCATGGGCTGACTCTTGCTTCTTGAAGTTAGAAGCTGAAGAGAAAGGGCATCACATCTGGCTGCTGATGCGCTGTCCGAGACTTTCCAACCAAGTGAGGACCAAGGCTCAGGCTTCTTCCCCAATGTGGCAGTGTCCTCCTCAGTCAAGTTCCAGAGGTGGGATGGAGGCGGTGTGCTGGCCCCCACACTGGGCTCACCAGCGCTTTCTCAAAGCTGTCTCAGAAACAGATGGTGAAGAACGGTACTTAAACAGCATTTCCAGGGCTACTCTGAAAGAGGGGAATGTTGTCTAGTGAAACCTTAGATCTCATCCCAGAAACTTCACAGGGACAGAGGTCAATGTCAAGAAGAACGTTTATCCTTTCCGCTGGAGGGTGCTGTCTTCTTGGGTGGGAGGAGACCCAGGCAGGGTCCTTCCCAGGTTTCTGGGAGGGGTGGGTGGGCTCTGAACATTTGGTTTTATTCTTCTGATGTTTTTGTTTTTGCTGTTGAACGGGACTCCAAGCTGCTGCCCGCCTCCTCAACTGGGCTCTGTCCTGAAGTCATCTGAGCCTGTGCTGCTGAGAAACTTGAAAAGATAAAAGTTGATGTCTGGGGGACTGTTTTGAAAAGCTAAAATTCAAATGTGTTATCATTGTTAATTATAAGTTCAAACTCAAAGTGATAGTATCACTACTAATTCCAGTTAGCTTCCTCTTTTGCAGAAAAGATGGAGGATGAAAGCCATACATTTTGTAAATTGATTACTGATGTTCAAAGGGCTAGACTATAAGATAACATGCCACGTTCTCACTCGATGAAGCGTAATTTAAATTTTCTTTGATTCAGAAAACATTTCAGCATTTTGCAGTCAATCTGCTAACACTATAAGAAATCTTGATTTTTGCATGGCTAATTGAGTTTTGGATAAACTCTCGTTCACCGTGTATTTAGTAGTGTTATTAACATATATTTAACTAAACGGCAGTTATTGAGGACTTCCCGTGTGCCGGGTACCATGACATGTCATAACAATAAAGAGTAGTCTAGATGGAGAAAACCAAACTCGATGAGATAGAACGAAGTGCAGTTTGGTTGCAGGGAGCTCTGAGCTGAAGGCCTGGGGAGGGTAAGCGCAGGCGTGCTCGGGGAATAGGGAGATGATGAGTATGCCTGAGAGAAGGGGCCCTGCAGATAGTAAGAATAATTATTGCAATAAGATGCCAAGTGTTTGTTGAGCATTTACCACTGGTCTGGCCTTGTGTTAAGTGTTTTCCATTTGAGGTGCTGGGAAAATTGGACATCCACATGCAGAAGAATGAAACTAGACCACTCTCTTTCACCATACACAAAGATAAACTCAAAATGGATGAAAGATTTAAATGTGAGACAAGATTCCATCAAAATCCTAGAGAAGAACACAGGCAACACCCTTTTTGAACTCGGCCATAGTAACTTCTTGCAAGATACATCCATGAAGGCAAAAGAAACAAAAGCAAAAATGAACTATTGGGACTTCATCAAGATAAGAAGCTTTTGCACAGCAAAGGATACAGTCAACAAAACTAAAAGACAACCTACAGAATGGGAGAAGATATTTGCAAATGACATATCAGATAAAGGGCTAGTTTCCAAGATCTATAAAGAACTTATTAAACTCAACACCAAAGAAACAAACAATCCAATCATGAAATGGGCAAAAGACATGAACAGATATCTCACAGAGGAAGACATAGACATGGCCAACATGCATATGAGAAAATGCTCTGCATCACTTGCCATCAGGGAAATACAAATCAAAACTACAATGAGATACTACCTCACACCAGTGAGAATGGGGAAAATTAACAAGGCAGGAAACAACAAATGTTGGAGAGGATGCGGAGAAAAGGGAACCCTCTTACACTGTTGGTGGGAATGTGAACTGGTGCAGCCACTCTGGAAAACTGTGTGGAGGTTCCTCAAACAGTTAAAAATATACCTGCCCTACGACCCAGCAATTGCACTGTTGGGGATTTACCCCAAAGATACAAATGCAATGAAACGCCGGGACACCTGCACCCCGATGTTTCTAGCAGCAATGGCCACGATAGCCAAACTGTGGAAGGAGCCTCGGTGTCCATCGAAAGATGAATGGATAAAGAAGATGTGGTTTATGTATACAATGGAATATTACTCAGCTATTAGAAATGACAAATACCCACCATTTGCTTCAACGTGGATGGAACTGGAGGGTATTATGCTGAGTGAAGTAAGTCAGTCGGAGAAGGACAAACATTATATGTTCTCATTCATTTGGGGAATATAAATAATAGTGAAAGGGAATATAAGGGAAGGGAGAAGAAATGGGTGGGAAATATCAGAAAGGGAGACAGAACGTAAAGACTGCTAACTCTGGGAAACGAACTAGGGGTGGTAGAAGGGGAGGAGGGCGGGGGGTGGGAGTGAATGGGTGACGGGCACTGGGTGTTATTCTGTATGTTAGTAAATTGAACACCAATAAAAAAAATAAAAAAAAAAGTGTTTTCCATTTGAAAGTCATGAGATCGAGCCCTATGTCAGGCTCCATGCCCAGTGGGGAGTCTGCTTGAGATTCTCTCTCTCTCCTTCTCCCCCCACCCTCTGCTGAGATAAATAAACAAATATTTTTTTAAAAAAAGGATGATTAAGAGTCCGTCCCCTCAAATTATGCTCTTGGGCCTGAAACTACCTCGCTTCCCCCCTCTGCCATTTATCATCCTTCCAGGAATAGCGTAATAGAAAGAGGGAAGAGATGCAGGTCTAGCTCTCTGCTTTGCTGCTAGCCAGCTGTCCAACCTTGGATAAGCTCGCCAGCCTCACCAAACCTTAGTGTCCTCAATTCTAAAATGGGAAAGGATTCCAAGGTTGTTGTCAGGATCAAGCTAGATATCCCTTGTAAAATAGAACAAAATCTGAATTTATTAATACCAGCCAGTGGGTGTGGCTCCAAATAATCTTTTTCACAAAGCTTTGTTAATCTCAATTATCTACAGCAAGAAGTTATGCTTGAATGTTGATTTACTCATCTTTCTCCTCAAGGTCGGTGTACTATCTCCACTATCTTTATAGTCCCAACACCAACACTTCCTGATGGATGTGAAATGACTCTGGGTTCCTTCTCCGTGTAATGGATCTTCAGGGTCACCAGCTTCATCAACCCAGTGTGATGTCAGCCTAGTAGGTGACCAGACCAAGGACCAGGGTCACTTGCTGACAGTTGAGTGAGGTGTGAGGAAGAGATATGGGAAGCTAACATAATTCTCAGATAAAGCATGGGCCCCTGAAGGGCCCATATACCACAGAAGGAATTGCAAAGTGGGTGGATGTCGGTCAGAGGGAGCACCAAAGGGCAGGACACTGAAGGATGCCCCATTTGGCCCAGGACTGGCTGGAATGGCATTCCCCTCCCGGCCTTCCCATTGGCCCAGCTTCCTCTGCTATGGGGCACCAAAGCCATTTATGAGTTCTGTGTGATGGGCTTCACTTACATCACTCTGCACACCCCAATTCCCCTGCTGAAGATAGAGGGTTCCTAAATTTAAAAGTTTTCTATTCTGAGCCATTATACTGGATCTTTACAGAGATTATCTCTAATTTTCACTGAAACTCCAAAAAACAGGATTATTAATATTACCATTTACTGCAGAGAAAACTGTTATTTCAACAATACAGCTGATAAACAATGGAATAAATGCTAAGAGCCATGGTCTTGTAGCTGGAAACCTTTGCTCTGGCCCCTCAGTGTTTTGTCTATGAATTGGAAAGACCTGATCCACTTTACGCAGAGAGAATAGTTACCAGATAGTGTACGTGACAGCATTTTGCCAACCAGTCACAGCACAAATGCTTATTGGGCAACTAACACATGGCAGCCAATGGCAATCAGTCACTGGAGGTTGCTTCTTTTAATTCCTATAAACCTCATGGTGGATAACCCCATGCCCTGTGCCCTCTCTTCTGAACCTGCACTTGGGATGGAAGGGTTTATCTTATACCATAGTTCCTGGGAAGTTCCACCCTGACTCACCGTATTATTATCAGACAAAGCACTTTCTCATTTTCCCATCTAGCAAATGAAGGCAAAGATAACTTGTCTGGGAAAGCTCCAGGACAAAAGTCCTATCTGGACCCCAAGCATTATTCAGGAAAAAAAAAATCCGATATGGATGTGAGTGGAGTGTTGATTTTTAGCAGCTCTTAACAAGTGCGCTGGTGGGTGAGCAACACCCAAGGAAAAGCAATCCACACAGACATTTTTTTAAAGATTTTTTAAAAAAATGTATATTTTTTTTTTCGAAGTGGCAAGGGCTTTTATTCATTTTTAAATGTTATTTGTTTGTGGACTAAGTAATACACTAACAGCATTCACATTTCCAAAGATAAAGGGGTGTGAAGAGAAAATCTCTTTCCCAGTTGTTTCGTTTCTGGAGACAACTAATGACTGCAGTTTTTGGTTTATTGTTTACTTTACAATAGGTCATGGAAACCCCTTCACATCAGTATATAAAGGGCTTCCTTGTCTTTTTTTAACAGCTACATAATGCTCTGCTATGGGGATGTAGCCCAATTTAACAAATTTCGTATTGGTAAGCATTTAGATTATTTCCAATCTTTTGCTATTACAGAAAATTATGTATTAAATAACTTAGTACACACATTATTTCACACATGCTTGAGCACACATATAGGATGACTTGAAATTGTTGCATTAAAATACAGGCCCATGTATGATTTTGATGTATATTGCCAGATTGCCCATGATGGTGTTGAACAATTTAACCTCTCATTAGTAAAATTGGAGTGACGTAAACCATGCTTGTTTCAACAGCGAATTTAACTTGATTTTGCCCAATCGGACAGGTGAAAATGTTATCTTTATATGAGTGAACTAGAACTTCCTTCATTTTATTTCTTTTTCTGAAAACTCTCTCTTTTTTCCTGTTGATATTTTTCATATTAATCTGTAGGAACCCTTTACGTGTTATCTGAATTGCAATTTTTTCCTAAAGTTTGTTTTTTGTCTTTCAACTTTGCCAGTGTTTTGTTGTTGTTTGGCCATACGGAAGTACTGGATTTTATGTATATACCAATCTTTTTTTTATGGATTCTGGCTTTTATTTTATATTTCAGAGCCTACCCTATTCTGAAATTATATTTAAAAATTACCTAACAATTTATTCTTCCATGCTCAGAATTTTCTTTCCCTTTCTTATTTCTAAAAATGTTATCCATCTGGAATTTATCATGACAGAAGGTGAAAGGTTTGAATCCAACTGTAATATTTTCTCCCCAGAGCTTCTCAATTGCTTGAACACCATTTATTGAATGGGCATCTCTCTCCACCGATAAGAGATACCGTTTTAGCTTATACTAAATTTCTTTTTTTTTTTGTAACCTTTAGTGGCTCCTCATCTCTTTTATTTTTTTCCCTCTTTTTTTTTATTGGTGTTCAATTAAAAATGTATTTATTAATGAGAGATACAAAGAAAGAGAGAGAGGCAGAGGGAGAAGCAGGCTCCATGCAGTGGGACTCCATCCCGGGTCTCCAGGATCAGGCCCTGGGCTGAAGGCAGTGCTAAACCGCTGAGCCACCCAGGCTGCCCCACACAGACATTAGAACCACTTGAGATGCAGAGAGGAGACCAGGCCTCACCTGACTGTGGGGAAGGGTGCTTGCTACCGTTGTAGGCCCTGAAACCATTACATCCAAGGGAAGTGGTCCCCCAGGGCTTTCCTGGGGCAAGGGTTGGCACCAGCTAAAGCCAGGAAGAAGCGAGTCTGCTGGGATGCCCTGAGGATGCTGAGCGACACTCTGTCCAGATAGCAGATGGGCGTGTAGAGCAGAGCAGGGGACGCAGACTGGATCCTGCAGCCAGAACACAGTCTTGGCCTCACCCCGCCAGGCGATGCTGTTAGAAGGAGAGGAGCCCAGCATTCATCCCCCTGATCCATAATATGCCTTTTCTCGAACACACAAGCATGGCTGTATTTACATGACCCGGAGCACCAAGAGCTCTCGAGACTTGAAACCCCATTATTACAAGGGCCCTGGCTGCATGCCAGACTACAGACCTGAGGTTTTCTCTTGCAGCCTCACACCTCAGTGAGGGAGGAAGGGGCCCACGACTTATAAGGAGCACTGTTCTGGCTTTGGGGTGCTCCTGCTGGGAAGCAGGAAGCATCAGAAATGCTAGGAATACAGTGTGGAGGGAGGGGTGGGTAAGAGAGCATGGCCTGGGAACCAAGATGCTATGTCTGGAGAAGGCTATCATCTCAAGAGGGAAAGCCTGGAGCTGGAGTTCTGGCTGCTGACATCATTAGCCATGTGACCTGGCACAGGTCAGCTCCTCTCTGGGAGGCCGGTGTCCAGGTCCAGCGTTCTGGCCTCGGAGGGTGCCCGTGTCCCTGGAGCACTTTGCCAAGTGCAGACCGCTGTTGACACATCAGGAATGAGGCTGTGCTGCCAACAGTGGTGAAGTGGCCAAAAGAAGCAGGCCCCCAGCATCTCTGCACCTGGGTCCCTACCGGCACAGTGTGGATGTGTGATTACTTTTGAGGGGTGAATGATGGAAATCACTGAGCTGCAGGGGACCAGAGCGGTGACAGGGTTCGGCTGCCCTGGAAGAACGAATGACCGAGAGCGAGTCGAGCCTGCCCCACGTCCAGGCAGATGATACATGAAGCCCGAAAACGTTCAAGTATGCTCTAGATCCATATTTTTCTAAAATTCAATGCTATATAGGTCTCTTTTATTTATTTATTTTTAAAGATTTTATTTATTTATTCACGAGAGACACAGAGAAAGAGGCAGAGACACAGGCAGAGGGAGAAGCAAGCTCCATGCAGAAGCCCGATGGGGGACTCCAGGATCACGCCCTGAGCCAAAGGCAGAGGCTCAACCGCTGAGTTACTCAGGCATCCGATACAGGTGTCTTTTAGAGGAAGAAAACTTTCTGTGGATCCATAGGACCAACTTAAATTATGATTTTGCATGTGGTTATTTATTTAAATTTAATCTGCCAACATACAGTACATCACTACTTTCAGATGTAGTGTTCAATAACTCATCAGTTGCATGTAACGCCCAGTGCTCATCACATCGTGTGTCCTCCTTAATGCCTGTCACCCAGTTACCCCATCCCCCCACCCGCCTCCCTTCTTCAGCGACCCTCAGTCTGTTTCCCAGAGTTGAGGTTGGGCTATGGGGTCGGAGGCTGGAGCAGAAGACTTTTGCAACGATGTGCAAAAAGGATGATGGTGGTTCAGACCAGCATGGCAGCAGCAGAGGTAAAGAGAGTACTCAGTCTCCACAAATGTGTTGAAGAGCCAAAGGATTTCCCCTTGGTTTAAATGTGGAGTGTGAGAGAAAGAGAAGAGCTCAGAGGCTCTGGTTTGAGCAATTGAATGGATCTAGCTGGTTTCCCCCAACTGAAATAGAGGGACAAGCGGGCAGGGAGGTTTTTTGGAGATTAGGAGTTCAGCTCAGTGTGGGTGGCCCATTGGCAGGGTGATCATACAATTTATTGTCCAAACTAGGATACTTTTGAGTATGGAAGAGAAAGGAGACAATATGAACAATCATGGTGGAACAACAGGAATCATCTGGACTGAGCCAGTCCGACCAAGATATGTAGCCATCCTACCCAACATCCAAGTAGAAATGTTGAGTAGGCAGTGGGCTGATGTTCGGGAGAGAGGTCTGGGCTAGAGTTATACATTTAGGGGTTGTCAACTTAAATATGATAGTTAAAGTTCTGTGATTGGGTGAGATCACTAGGGGAGTGAGTATAAACGAAGAAGAGAAGAAGACCAAGGAGTAGAGTCAGAGGCATTGACAACGTAAGGACAGGGACACTCCCACTTTGAGAGGTCAATGAGAAGAGGAGGAACCAGCAAAACCTACATATGTGAACACAGAGTTCAAGGGGCAGGATTAGGGTCATGAGGTTTTCTTCAGAAAAAAAAAATGTTTTGAATGCTTAAATTAATATGTTTTAGATTATCATCAAAATATAAAGGGAAAATTTTTAAAATCACTTACATTCTCAAGAATATTCCTGGATCCCTGGTTTGAGAGACTGTCACATTAATCAGGAGCAGGTACCCATGGCACAGATGGCTACTACTGGTCCCCAGGCAACTACTGTTTGCCTTAGTATATTAAGATTACCATGTGATCTTCTTGGGTCCTGAAAATAATCCCTCATTTAGGCAAAGAAAGACAGTCACATCCCATTTTATAGATGTCAGAACTGAAACACTGAGTGAACCTCCTGGTCTTACTTCTTTAAGTGCAGGTATCTGCCTCTTGAAAATCAGTTTTTAGATCTGTCTGTTTTTTCTTCTTCACACTGGCCTTTTACATACTTCCTTTAAAAGAAAAATGTTCAAGATTTCAAGACTCTACTTCTGCCCCCATCCTTTTTAAATTTCTTGTTCCTACCCCATGTAAGACTTCTAAACTAAAAGTTCTCATCCCCAGGACCCTCCAGACTCAAGAAGCTGGGATATCTCCTACCCCTCTCACCTCAAAAAGATTCTCTTCTAAGAATTTCTGTTATGTGACCAATTTTTGAGTAGGAGCCACTTTCTCTGTGGAACTGATAGCTCTCCAAACTGAGCCCATTTTCAGTGGATTAGCCTATAACTCTGGATATGGGTCCTCTTGCTAATGAAGAACAGAAGATTCAGGATGAAAAGATGGTTGGGTTCTCCATCTTACTGCCCAGGGGAGTGCTGTGTCTTCATGGAGGATGCTGTGGGTTGAGAGACAAAAAGGCCTGGGCTCTCGGGATTTGTGTCAACCACATTCCTGAAGGCATCCATTTCCCAATACTCTGGTTTGGAGTTCAGGCCAAGATCCATCTTGCTGTGGAGTCTACTAGGGATTCTTTAGGAAATAATGAAAAATCAAAAGTGTATGAGGTTTGGATTCGAATGATTTGCAACTGAGATTTTTGTTTACCTATTTACTAGCTGTGTATCCTTAGACGGATAACACAATCCCTTCCTACCTCAGTCTGTTTGCCTATAAAAATGGGTATTACAAATAAAACTTCACGGCATTATGGGAACAAATGGGACCAGTGTGAAAGGCACCTAATGATTAAACATTATACAAGTGTCAGCTGTCATTATTGTTGTTGTTATCAGATTTAATATATTGAGCAAACATGAGTAGATTAGTCATGACCAGAGGTCTAGAAGCAGCTGGAGAAATGGAGAGGAGCAGAGTTCCAGGACTTTTTCTCTTCTGTCATCACAGAGATGCTAACCTAATAGAAGGATTCTTCAAGTCAGTAATTTCAATTTCCATCACTGCTGATAAATACAGGGATTTCCTTTGATTCTCTGAGTTATATTATCTCCTTTACCCCAAGTCTGAACCTGGTTGACTTATCATTTGCTTAGATGGTGCCTTTCTTCAGAAAGCTCCATTTATTCATTTATTTATTCAATAAAGGTTTGTGGAGTTTCTGCTCTGTGCTACACAGTGTGGGGCACACAAAACCTAATCACACTTGGACACTCCCCTCAAGGATCTAATGGTCATGTGGCAAAGATAGCTAATGTAGGTCATTATGGCAACAATGATACAGGCCTATCAAGGGCACTGTAACAAGGGCACCAATGATAGGGCATGGGGACGGGGGTGGGGAAACAGTGCTATTTTGGCTAAAGGACTTCAGAAAACTTTCACTAAGAAGATGAAATGGGACCTGACAGCAGGCAGATCAAGGGGTAGAGGGACAGCATTTTCAGCCCAGGAGGGTAGGTTGAAACAAGACAGCGGAGGTCAGAGGTTCAGGGAAATGGAAAGCAGAGCAGTATCGCTGAAATTTTGTGTGTGTGTGTGTGTGTGTGTGTGTGTGCCCATGGGAGGGTGGCTGGGGAGGGAGACAGAGAGAGAGAGAGAGAGAGAGAGAGATTGAACATGGGAAGGAGAAAAGGCTGATTGACAATATCCTTATTAAATAAATGGATAGCAGAGACAAAATGTCTTTCCCCTTTCACATCTTGGCTTTTCCTGAGACTGATGATTTATCTACTTTTGCACACTTCATTCTAGTGCTGCTGGCTATAGGCCAAGCACTGTGCTGAATGCTAAGGATTAAAAAACAAGAATAAGACACTGGTGATAACAAGGACACTCAAAATCTTGACTTCAAGCACGAAGTTCTCTCCTTTCAGCTAATTTACTCAAGTATTAACCTTTGACCCCATTAAGATCACCAGTCCATTGGCCATACCAGGGTTTCCACTGATCTGACTGACCTTCAGCTGTTCATTTCCTCTTCACCTGAATTCCATATTCTGGTGTTGCTGCCACTCCTTTATAAAAACTTAACTTCTGGGACACCTGGGTGGCTCAGCCTTTGAGCATCTGCCTTCAGTTCAGGTCCTGATCCCAGGGTCCTGGGATTGAGTCCCACATCAGGCTCCCTTCTCCCTCTGTGTCTCTCATGAATAAATAAATAAATAAATAAATAAATAAATAAATAAATAAATAAAATCTTTTTTTAAAAAAACCCTTAACTTACTCCCCATCCTCTATGCTAATCAGCTGGCAAAGTGCCACCTTGGTTAAAACCAACTGTTCATCTACTCTACACCCTTAGTGGAGAAGCTGAGCATCATTAAAAGGAAGGAAAGGAGGGAGGAAGGAAGGAAGGAAGGAAGGAAGGAAGGAAGGAAGGAAGGAAGGAAGGAAGGAAGGAAGGAAGGAAGGAAGGAGAAAGAGAAGAAAAATACACATACAACTCTGTTTGCTCAACTTCTTCCAATTTATGACCATAAATCTCAAAAGAATACCCTACATTGGCCAGACAATCCAGCTACATTTTTCTAAATGTAGAAATTCACCTTCCTACTTTCTGAGATTACTATTTTATGCCTTCCTTTTTTCCCTCCAATTTCTGCCACCATCCCCCAGCTGACGATCTTGCTTCAAAGATATCTTTGGTAGAAAAAAAACGAGGTCATTCTCAAACAGATGATTCTTCCAGACTACTGTGTCTGTGGCCATGGATGCTGCCTCCCTGCCCTGTCACAATGGAGGACACACAGCTGCTCTATCTCTCCTTCTATGCTTTGTTCCCAATGCTTCTTATCTTCTCAAGAGGTTTGAGAGAAAAGAGGACAGAGAATTATATAAGTTTTCTAGTTTCAGAGCAGATCAATGTGATATTTTTCCAATATGGTCCCCCACTCCCGCCCCTTGGAAGAAGGCTCTATGACTTTAAATAAGTGACTGAGCCTCTGAGTCTCAGCTTGCTTGTCCATACAGCGGGCCACATCTTCTGATTTATGACAGTACGCTGTACAGGTATTCATCTCCAATGACTCAAAATAAGAACTTTGGATGAAAGGACTATTTAAAGAGGTGTGGGCAGAGTTCAAGCGACAGACGAGGTGAGGCATCTCTGGTGAGGCATCCAGAGATTAGCCACAGTGGGAGGCAGCTATGTCCCCAAGGACTCGAAGAGCTGGTGTCCCTGGAGCTGGAGAGGCAGCCAGGAGGCAGGGCAGTGCAGGGGAGCTGCAGCCCTGGAAGTGGGAAGCTAAGCAGGGGGAGCTAAGCTCTGTCCTTGCACCCCTCCGGTCCCCTGAGGCTGACTGTTGGCCAATCCAGCAGAAGCCAGAGGGAAGGGAGCCTGGGCAAGGTGGTACAGAGTCAGCCTCTGGGGGGCAGAGAGTGGGTGGCTCAGAGGTGAGCCCACAGCCTGCAGGCCCCTGAACCCAAACTGCCAGGACAACTTTGAGATTATTGATTTAGTTCACAGACTATGATGTGGGTTCAGGGAAGGATATCCAAACAACTCTCAACTTCTTATTTTTCTATTGCTCATCTTAAAGCCATACCTTTCCCTTTCTTTCCTCCTCTCTTTTCCTTTTTTTTTTTTTTTCTTTTTTTTTTGAAAGAGAGCCTGGTTGTTGACTAATTGTCAGCATGGAGCATGCATTTGATGCTCTCCTTGGAGATTCTCATCTTTGCAGTCAATCAGCAGGCTTCACTCCCAACAATATTAGCATCCAAGATGGTGAGATAAACAAGCTCATTAAAAAGCAAGTTGTTACACGCAGCAAACACCTTAGACTAATAAAACTTGGCATCCTCTGTGGTACACCCAGGGAAACAGTATTAACAGCCTTGATAGCAGTCTGCATTTAAGAGAAAAGCCCAGAAGGTAGCTAGTTGATCCTGTAGAATTATTCAGGCAGCCTCATCCATGTATGGCACCATGGGGAAATGCTGGGCCTGTGAGCTCAGAGGTACAATGTTTAGATAGCACACTTACAGGAGGAGATTTTCACTCAGTTAGGGAGACTTTTGCATTCATTTAACAAACATCAATGGGGTATCCATGACATGCACACTGCTGGCTACTGAACACATAAGCTGTTGTCCCAGCCATGAGGGGCTCACATTCCTCTGGGTAGCATAAGCTGTTGGTAAACAGACCCAGGATCTAGGGAGTTAGCAATGATAGAGAGTTTCCCAGAACGAGCCTATGGGACACAAAGAAGGAATAATTAGCCCAATTAGGGCTGGATACAGGGTGAGAACAACTCTTTGGGTCCTGTAGCTTTTTTATTTATTTCAAAGAACAGTTACTACAACTCGCATGGGAAGTTATGTCTAAGAGCTTGATGGCCTGGTCTTTCCTTTCACCTGGAGACTAAATGAACTTATGGGCACCATATTTTGCTAGAGACCATGTAACTTGATGCAACTTAGAAGATGGTCCCCACCCCCAGGCCTAGAACCATCCCTGAAGTAGTGGAAAGCCTTGGCATGCATATGGCATCCATGCTGGTGCTGACTGGGATGTCATGTACTGAACTAGAGAAGTTGGGAGAAGTTAGGAGTCCAGGGAGAGCAGGACACAGAGGACTAATTGGGCTCAAGAGAGAAGTGGGTTGAAATGATTAAGATGAGATTGGTTGTTTTCTATTAAACTAGTCTGATTGAGGAGAAATTTTGGAGGTGCAAGGTCTCCCTGGGCCTTTCAGGGAAAGCTTGGACCTGTCTGATCTTGGCAAAGAGTCCCTGAGTAGCCTGTCCATCTCTGAAAAGCTGAGTGTTGGAGGGAGGAATCTAACCTTTCTTGAGTCCATATGATATGCTCTACAACTCTGATTGGTGTTTAGCTTATCTAATGTTCCCATAACCCCATGAAAGTAGATGTTTTGTTTTGTTTTGTTTTGGTTTTTTCTTTTAAATCTCACCTTGAAAGGAATTGGAGGTTCCAGGGGGCATACAGAACTGGACCAAATCACAGAGGAGGTAAGAGGAGGTTTTTGAGTCAATACCTAATTGATCCTCCTTGCCCCATATCCTACAGATTCTGAGCCAGGTCTGGGTAACATTTTGGCTCAGCATTTGCTCTAAGGTGGCCGTGTTCCCATGATATCCTTGGCATATCATTTGATTGGTCAGAAAAGAATGATAATGAGCCAGCATATTATTGAGCTGGCCTGCCCCAGTCTGTGTGTAGGTTCTTAGGGGACTCCTGAGACAGACCATGGAATACCCATGGGAAGCTACTTGAGGAAAGAACAGCAAATCCGCAAGTCTCAGAGTCAATGTAGAAGGAAAGGGTTGTGAAACAGCCACATTTTTGTGTGATTATCATTGCAAAATATATTGATCTCTGAAGAAAGCAGAGATTTTGGCTAATTTTTCTAGAAAACATTCTTTTTCACTTGTATCTTCCTAAACTGGGGTTCCTTCTATTAATCTCTATTGAGGTCATGAGATTAAATCTTTTGTAATAGGCACTGGATCATCTAAAAAAGAAATTATTGGATCTTTTGAGAGAGGCATCGTGTCTGTTTTTCTGTATCCATAGCATTGTGTACCATTCCTGATCGACTCCCAGTAAGTATTTACTAAATTAATGAATTCCAGAACCATTAACTAGAAAAGGCTATCGGTACCATGTATGAGTTCACAAATGGTTTAGGGTGGGAAGAACAAGATTAGTGGAATCTAAGGTAAATTGTCACTGATGCAAACAGACACATGGCATTGCTAGAGGTCCCTCATGTCTCCCCTTTCTACCCTCTTCACTTTCAATGGACCCCAAGTGGAGGGAGGGAGACAAACATGGAAAAAGACTCTGATAAAAGGCAGGAAGTGTATTTCTCTATTTACTTAAGCCTTCATGATTTTTTTCATCAGTATTTTGTAATTTTTAGCACACAGACTCCGTACATGTTTTGTTCAACTTATACCTAAGAATTTCACTGTTTTTGTAGTGATTATAATTGGCATTGTGTTTTTATTTCAGTTTCATATGTTTGTTGTTGGTACATAGAAACACTATTGACTTCTCTTATGTTGATCTTGTATTCTGTGATCTTGCTGAACTCCTCTATTAGCTCTAGGAGTGTTTTGGTGTATCACTTGGGACTTTCTGTATATCTAATCCTGTGATCTATAAATAGAGTTTTAATTCTTCCTTTCCAATCTGTAGGCCTCTCTAGGAGTCATAAGAGTCAGATATGTTTTCCTTATTCCTGATCTTAGGGAGAAAGCACTCAGCCTTTCATCGTTATATACTATCTTAATTGTAGGTGTGTTTTATAGATTTGATTTATCAAGTTCAGTAAGCTTCCTTCCACTCATAGTTCACAGGGAATTTTTATTATAAACAAGTAATAAATTTTGTCAAATGTTTTTCTGCATCTACTGAGATAACCACATGATTTTTCTTCCTTAGTCTATTAATATGGTGGACCATATTGCTTGATTTTTTGAATGATGCGCCAGTTTTGCATTCCTGGGGTAAATTCCACTGGTCATGATATATCGTCCTTCATTTATCACTGGAATTGATTTGATACTATTTTGTTGAGGGTTTTTGTGTGTATGTGTGTGTGTGTGTGTGCCAGATCACGAGATATATTAATCTGTTTTCTTAAAATATTTTTGTCTGGTTTTGATATCAGTATAATGCTGGCCTCATAATATGAGATGGAATATTTCTCACCTCTTCAAATTTCTGGAAAGGATTATATGGAATTAGTATAATATCTTCCCTAAATGTTTGGTAGGATTCATTGAGTAAACCACCTAGGCCTGGAGGTTTTTTTGTTATAAAGGTCTAACTATACATTCTATTTCTTTAATAGAGTAAGAATTGTTCAGGTTATTTATTTTGAATGAGTTTTGCATTTTTCAAATAATTGCTTCATTTCTGCTAAGGATTCAAAATTATGGATATGAAGTTATCACAATCTTCCCTTATTATTCTTTTAGTGTACATGGTATCTGTAGTGACGTCATCCCTTTCACTCCTGATATTTGCAATTTGTGTTGTCTTTTTATCTCGTGCAGCCTGGCTACAAGTTTGTCAATTTTGTTCATCTTTTTAAGAACTAGTGTTTAGTTTCATTGATACTTTCTGTTGGTTTTCTCATTTCAGTTTCATTGACTTCTGCTTTTGTCTCTATTGTTTCCCTCTTTTTTGCTTTGGGTTCGATTTGATCCTTTTTTTCCCTGCTTTTTTAAAATATAAGCTTATATAATTTGAAACTTTTCTTCTTTTCTATATAACTATTTTTTAAAATATTTTATTTATTTATTCATGAGAGACACAGAGAGACAGAGCAAGAGAGGCAGAGACACAGGCAGAGGGAGAAGCAGGCTCCATGCAGGGAGCCTGATATGGGACTCGATCCTGGGACTCAAGGATCATGCCCCTGGGCTGAAGGCAGCGCTAAACCACTGAGCCACCCAGGCTGCCCCATCCCACACATTTTGATGGGTTGTTTTCTCTTACAGCTCTTGCTGTTTATCCTTGTTGCCCAGTTCCACAATGGAGGCTACACTTGGCTCAAAGGTGAGCGAAAGAGGACAGATATCCCCAAAATCTCCCCTTGCCAGTTATTCTTCACCCTTTGACATCCCAACTCAATTTGCATGCTAATGTGAACTCTCAAAGTCCTCAAGCAGTTGGGTTTTTGTTTTTTTGTTTTCTGTTTTGTTTTGCTTTGTTTTAATAATAAATTTATTTTTTATTGGTGTTCAATTTGCCAACATACAGAATAACACCCAGTCTTCATCCTGTCAAGTGCCCCCCTCAGTGCCCGTCACCCGTTCACCCCCACCCCCTGCCCTCCTCCCCTTCTACCACCCCTAGTTCATTTCCCAGAGTTAGGAGTCTTCATGTTATTTCTCCATGCTAATGTGAATTCTCAAAGTCCTCAAGCAGTTGGGTTTTTTCACTGCGTTTAGAGTTTTTCACTATAATCAGTGGGATATGGGCTGTGGAAGGCTAACTTCATCTTCACTTTGGCCAGCATCCTGTCTGATTCTGAGCTTCCGTCAGATACCTAGTACAAAGCTACAGGTTGAAAGATACTCATCCATATGGAACTAAACCTATGCACTAACTGCCCTACCACCACCACAATTACCACCTGAGGGAAGGGGCAGGGAGTGGCATGTGGAAGATGTCTTCTGTTCCCAAAGGAAAGAAACTGCCTCTCATGCTTTCTAAAGGAATAGAAATCCTCAGGCTGCTTTCAGACTAGAAGAATGATGCAAAGGTGGCATCTGCCCCACAAATATCACAGCTGAGAAGCTCTGGTCAGCAAGCGAAGAGAGAAGTAGGCAGAGAAGTCTCTCTGAATAAACACTAAGTGTCCTTTGTGGATACTCCAATCCAAATGATATCTCTCCTTCTTTCATTCTTTTGCTATCCTTCCCCTCTATTTCCTTCTCTTTATTACTCTGCCCATGCTTAGACAGTGGTCTCAAAATTTTAATTATATATCTCTATAATTAAAAGCAATTTTTAAGGGTGCCTGGGAGGCTTGGTCAGTTAAGCAGCGTCTGTGTTTGGATCAGGTCATGATCCCAGGGCCCTGGGATGGAGCCCTTTGTGGGGCTCTGTGTGCAGCAGGAAGCCTGCTTCTCCCTCTCCCTCTGCCCCTCCCCCTGCTCTGTTCTCTGTCTCTCAAATAAATAAATAAAATCTTTAAAAGATATTTAGAAAGAAAAAAGTAATTTTGAGCACTCATTCCCCAACACATACACAAATTATCTAATTATAACAAAACCATCTACAATGCTTGCTATATGTTAGGCACTTCCCTAAGCCTAGGTTAGTAGATAGATCGCTGTTAATATATCAAACAAAAATGAATAAAATTAACTTTTGCTTTAATTGTCTTAGATGAAAAGTACATATTTATAGAAATTCTAATATTTTCTTCTCATACCCCTGTGGGGCATCTTGCACACCTTGAGGTTATATGCACGCCCCACATTTGTGACCACTATTTAATCTACCCACTTAGAGCCAAGCAATGATCAGCCTTTGTATTGTTCCCCAGGTACCTGCTATGTTCCAGATACCTTTGTTTCACGTACAAGGAAACTAAGATTCAGAAAGAAATTTCATGACATGCTAATAAATTACTGGTACCTTTGTGGTCACACTGATAATAAATGGTACCTCTGGGGCTTCATCCTCCAGCCATCCAGTTCTCTTTTACCCCAATTCCCCAGAAATGGGATTTTCTTCAGCTAATCAGGATCCTCTTAAGAAAGAAATAGGAGGTGGTGGCAAGACAGGGGACCTACAGTTGCGGGTATTCCAGGGGTCTCCCTCATAGAAGGTAGAAGCTCCAGATCCCCTGGAGGGTCAGGAATCTCAGATCAAAGGAGGAAATTACGTTCTCCCTCCCTTTCCCTGAAGTCCCCGTCTCTACCTTCCTTCCCAGTGTGGCACCAGAGGGACAAGTGGCTTCTCCCATCACTCACCGCCTCTTCCTCTCCCCTCTGCCTTTCTGACAACACCTATCAGCTCTCACCAGCCTCCTCAATTCCAAGCTGTTCCTTGCAAATTCACTAATGAAATTCCAGTTTCTTTTGTAATTGTATTTTAACATGGTTCATGCTCTGATACCAACCTTAAATCAAACTCTTTGCAGAAAGACTATCACAGGGTGACAAGTTCCTTTCTGCATGCCTCATTACTGAAACATTTATTCAGGGCTTCCTGGATGCTATGAATGGCTGCCTCTGAGTGCTGCAATGACTTAATCCACTACAACCAAAGGATTTTAATTTCCTCCCCTGGGCTCCCCATTTTGGTTTCCTGCCTGAGTTTGTCCCTCATTTTGGATGCACAGCTCTGGTGGGACAGTGGGGCTTCACTTGGGTCTAGAGCCTGTAGAGGGCCTACTCCCGTCCCAGAGCCTGGGGCACAGATCATAAAAGCAGCCTTCAGCCCTGAGCCTCAGTGGTTTGTCCGGATTCTGGCCAGCTTGTTTTCTCATCGTGGTATGTGCTCTCTCCACAATGAAGTAGAAAATGTTAAAGTAAGCTCTCAGAGACAGGAAGGCATGATGGTAGCTTCAATATTCTTAAAAGCCCTGGCAAGAGATCTACATCCAAGATACTTTCCAAATATTTGTTTAGCAGTTGAGAAATATGGTGGACTCATTCTGACATGAACACAGGGCCATGAGGGTGAAGCTGCATGAAGACACAAGTATGACCTGAAGAGGACATGAGAAGCAGCAAATTCTGGACAGGGACATTTGTTTGGGTTTCTCAAGGGGGGAAAATATGACTCAGAAGATAAGCATAATGGGATTTTTCTTTTCATTCCAGAATTAGCAGCTGGGACTCGAAGAAGACATGGAAGATCAAGGGTCCACACATGGTTATTTCAAGATTTTATTTACTTATTTTGAGAGAGAAAGAGAGACAGAGAAAACAAGCAAGAGGGAAGAGCAGAGGGAGAAGGAGAAGCAGGGAGCCCGATGGATGTGGGGCTCGATTCCAGGACCCTGGAACCATAACCTGAGCCGAAGGCAGACACCTAACTGACACCCAGGCACCCCAAGGAGGTACACATTCTAACAAGAGTCAGAAATAATTAGAGCCAGACAGCTTTGAAGGCTTCATAAGAGGTAAGCTGTCTTTGCTCAACTGTTACATGTTCATTGAACAATTTGACCTGAAAGACACAGGAACATCAAACAAGATTATTTCTTTTTTTTTTTTTACAAGATTATTTCTAACAACTGTCTTCAACTCTCCTCTGCTCAGTCCTCCTTTCCCTCCCTTTACCAATGCCTCAGGCAAACCCCATAGTTTTCCAGTTATTTTCAGTTATAACAAAGTCCAATGTAAGAGGCCCATCCTTTGCTCCAGCTTGGCCCCGACCTACAGTCCCAACAACCAGGAGGGAGAAGAACCTTCGTCTCTCTCCCTCTCCTCCCTCTCCTAGTTGCAGCTTAATGAGGATTGGGATTGAGAGGCAGGAATAAGAGAGAGGACAAGGGTCCTCCTAGGTTGCTGGCCATTGCCCATAGAAAAACCTTGGAGGTGGTGAGTTTGGAGACAGACCAAACCATAAGAGATATCCAGAATTCAATTGGATGCCAATTAATTAACCCATTTGATTAGCTCTTACAGATGTAAGAATTTTGTGGCCTAAGAGGAAGAGCTAGGCAGGAGTGCATATAAGTATCTCAAGGGCTAAGTAAATACAAGTGTAGTCAAGTAAAGAAGCAGCTGGGGTGGGAGGTGGGGGGATTCAGACATCCCTCAGTGGCCTGGGACCTGGATGGTAGGGGCTCAGATGGTTATGTTCTTCCTGAAGCCTGATCACCTTCCCCCTTAACAATTGAGAAGGCATCCTCCAAAGTTGTTGGATGATTCAATTATTATCTAGTGAGGAAGCACATTTTTAGCCTTGAGCACATTCACAAGTATACCAATGTTCATGAAAATTAAACCCATAGTACAATATTTTTAATAAGGAATCTATACATATTTGTATTCCAGGTATTTTCACTGTTTAAAAGAATCTGGCCCAGAAGACTACATGGTCAGGGGTGCTTGGCTGGCTCAGTTGGTGGAGCTTGTGACTCTTGATCTTGGGGTTGTGAGTTCAAACCCCATGTTGGGTAAAGAGATTACTTAAAAATAAAATCTTAGAAAAAATAGTAGGTCAATCTTGTGATTCTAATTCAAAGCAGTTAATTGAGTAATTAATTTGAGCTTGAAACTTTAGGAATCTTATTAGGTATCATATTTGTATTAGAGTATTTAAGAAGTCTTAATTTTTACCTTTATTATAAGCTTAATTTATTAGATCTGTCAGTGTTACTCAAGTACATAGGGAAGAAGCATTTTTGTTAAGTCAAACATCTGGGAAAATTAAGTGTATTTAATAATTTAACATATAAATGCAACTTAAAATATTAGAAGAAGTTAGACTAAGTTTGTAAATGAGACCTAATGTTAATCAAAGGCCTTTTAAAAAGCTATTGTTAATGATTGCTAGAACTATAAATAGAATAATAAGATCTGTAAGCTGAATTTAAATGTTGCACAAAGAGCTGGATTTTTTTAATAAATGGAATATTAATTTCGAAGTCAAAGTAACCTCTGAATAATCTTTCCTGTGCACCCAATCTGCCCTTGACAGCCGTCTGTCAGAGTCCTCGGCTGGCTGTGGCTTCTCCTCGGGCTTACACTGACTGTCCCCAAAAGCCCTGTCTGTGTGCAGCAGGCCTGAATGCAGTCCCTTGGGAGTGGGGTGGGTGAGGGGCCTGCCCACCCCTTAGCTCTCCATACTCTGATCCAGCATCTTCCAAGAACGTCCTGCAGTTCCGGCTCCTAGGGCTGTCTGAGCTGCAGCTCTGCCCTCTTAGTTGGGGTAACAGCAAGTTTCCTCTTCAAACCTTCCTCCTTCTCCAGCATCTGCATGCGACCTATGGTGGAAACACAGGCTGCTCTACCAACTTGACCTACCTTGATATTCATCCTTCTCTCTCTTCTTCCCCCCTCTCCCAGGTACCCACTATTTCAACAAATTATCTTCTTGGGGTGCTCTCACTGAGTTTGATGTAGAGAAATAACCCACAAGCTTGTGACTCATGACTTCGGTGATTGTCTCAATTCCTTTCTACCATCCCCCAGGCTTTTCAGTAGACTAACAGGAATGCGTGGGTACTCGATGGTTTCCATTAGGCAGAACTGGACGCCACAAACCACTTGTTTAGAGCACACAGGTTGGTGGTGGCTCCTGTACAAGCACATCTGGTGTCTGGACCCTAAAATGAGACCAGGCTGCCAAAAAATGTTTAGATGCAAACAGCAGGACTTCTTTTTCAAGCATCTCTGGAATGGCCTTACTACTACTCAGAAGCAACATTTGGAACCTGTTGCTGTCACGGAACATTCTCTCTCACTTTGCCTTACCAGCTCTCACTTGAGTTCCGAGCCACAGCTGGGTACCTGGCTGTGAGGATGCTATGCACAAGGACTCTGAGAAAGCTGCTTTCCTTTTATTCCAGATTCTGCTTGTACCTTCTAAGAGCATAAACTTGAGTTCCCCTACGCCCACTTCCCCCAAGACGACCAGGCTCTATTGCAACAGCCGTGGTGGTCAGTATAAAAGCAACGTAGCTAATGACACATATATTTATTGAGCGTGTATTCAATAACAGTGTTAAAAATGCTTTGCATGTGTTAACTCATTCGGTTCTTATAACCACTGCACTTCTATGAAGTAGGTACTGTGATTACCCCCCCATTTTGTAGAGGAGGAAACTGAGGCACAGAGGAGTAAGTAACTGGCCCAAGGTCTCACAGCTTGGCCAGGACTGGAGTCAGGATCTGACTCTGCCAAGTTCCCTAGATCTCGCAGTTGTCATACTTTTTCATACACCCCTGGTCTCAGAAATAACTAGGCTTTCTTAGAACTAAGGTGCCTGCAGAGAATCAGCTTGGCTCAAACATCATCAGAGAATTCCATATTCACTGGAATCAACCAATAAGAATAAAGCAAATTTTCTTCATTTTACAACCATAATGCTCCCCACAATAAAAAGATTCCCTCCGAGTGCACTGAATATGGCATTTAATTTGCCAAGTCTAATTTTCCAACAGATTTTCCAGAAAAGGTCTCCTAGTAGAAGAAACTCTCTTGCTTTGCAGAGAGGAAACTCTAGGGTGAGGTCCCACAGTGAGGTGCTATTGGTAGAGTCAAAAAGGGAATCAAGTTTAGATTCAACCCAAGTTCATTGACTTGTGGATGCATTTAGTAAATCCTCACCAACCACAAAGACAGGAGGGAAGACATTTAAATATGCTATCTTTTGGTAAACAAACAAACAAACGATCCCAGGACATTATGATGTCTGGTTCATTTAAAATCTAATTCTTTCTCTAATATTCCATGTAGGCAAGGCAAGAATTTTGTGAAGTTAATTAGTTCAAGTGCAATGCCAAGTCATAGAGTAGAATTTTCACTTTCACTGCGTTAGTCCTTTCCCACTGCTTTAGAGCAGAAGTTAAAGAAACATGAACCAATAGTTTGTCAAAACCCAAGAGATGTTACCAATTGTATTTAAAAGCATGGCAGTCAGAAGCTGTCAGGGGCACCTGGGTGGCTCAGTCGGTTAAGCATCTGACTTCATTTTTGCTCAGCTCATGATTTCAGGGTTCTGGGATAGAGCCCCACGTTGCCACGTCGGGCTCTGTGCTGATGGTGGAGTCTGCTTGAGATTCTCTCCCTTTGCCCTTCCTCCACCTCAAAAAAAAAAAAAAAAGAGAGGGGGAAACTGTCTCTGGCACAGTAAAAATTCCACAGCATGGTCAGGAAGTCTAGGGTGTTGGAGAAAGGAAGGAGAAGGGCTGGATCCAGGGAGTGCTAAGAAAGCAGTTTTGGTTAGAAGGTGGTGGTTGTTGAATGAGGGGAATTGGAGGAAATTTATTTTTACTTCTGACAAAAAATGTGACGATTGAGTGCATAGTGCCTGTGTTGAAATGTGAATAGAGTAGGTTAGCACAGACTCTGAAGCTGGTTTTTTAGATTTGGGGTTTTTTTTAACTGAGATATAATTGACAATACATTATGAAGCTTAAGGTGTACAACATGTTGATTTGATACATTTGTGTACCGCAATATGATTACCACCATGGCATAGCTAACACCTCTATCATGTCACACAATTATTATATCCTTTTTGTGAAGAGAACAATTAAGATCTAGTGTCTTAGGGGGTCCCTGGGTGGCTCAGTGGTTTAGCTCCTGCCTTCGGCCCAGGGTGTGATCCTGGAGACCCAGGATCGAGTCCCGCGTCGGGCTCCCTGCATGGAATCTGCTTCTCTCACTGCCTTGTCTCTGCCCCTCTCATTCTCTCTATCTCTCTCTGTGTCTCTCATGAATAAATAAAAAACCTAAAAACAAAATCTAGTGTCTTAGCAACTTTGAGGTTTATAATTATATAATCACTATATATTGCATATTAACCTAATATTTATATTATGTAAGATATGTATTAATGATAATACATTTGATCCTTGAACAACGCAGAGGTTGGGGTGCCAACCCCCACACAAAAATCCACATATAACCTTGATTCCCCCCAAACTGAACTACTAGTAGCCTATCTTTTCACTGGAAGCCTTACCAATAACATAGTCGGTAAATATATATTTTAGATGTCATATGTATTATATGCTGTATTCTTACAATAAAGTAGGGCTAGAGAAAAGAAATGGTATTATGAAAATCATAAGGAAGAAAAAAATACATTTTTTTCATCTTTATGGATTGTCAAAATTTATTGGAAGTAGTAAAGAATACTGGCTCAGGACAATAGCTATTTACTTATCAGTACAGAAGTATTTTAATATTTTTTATATTTGGAAATTTTATTTTTTTAATTTAAGTTCAATTAATTAACATATAGTGTATTGTTAGTTTCAGAAGTAGAGGTCAGTGATTCATCAGTTGCATATAACACCCAGTGCTCTTTCCATCACATACCTTCCTTAATACCCGTCACCCAGTGACCCCCCTCCCCATCTCCTCCCCTCCAATAACCCTCAGTTTGTTTCCTATGATTCGGTCTCTTATGATTTGTCTCCCTATTTTCATCTTGTTTATTTTTCCCTCTCTTCCCCTATGATCCTCCGTTCTGTTTCTTAAATTTCACATATGAGTGAGATCATAAAGTAATTGTCTTTCTCTGACTGACTTATTTCATCTAGCATAATACCCTCTAGTTCCAACCATGTCGTTGCAAATGGCAAGATTTCTTTCTTTCTTTCTTTTTTTTTTTTTTTTGATGGCTGAGAGGTAGTCCATTGTGTATATATATCACATCTTCTTTTTCATTCATCTGTCAATGGACATCTGGGCTCTCTTTAACAAATGATGTTGGGAAAAGTGGACAGCCACGTGCAGAAGAATGAAACTGGATTATTTTCTTACACCATCCACAAAAAATAGACTCAAAATGGATGAAAGACCTAAATATGAGACAGGAATCTGTCAAAATCCTAGAGGGGAACACCTAGGGGAATACAGGCAGCAACCTCTGCGACTTCAGCTGCAGCAACTTCTTGCTAGACACATCTCCAAAGGCAAGGGAAACAAAGGCAAGAATGATCTATTGGGACTTCATTTAGATGAAAAGTTTCTGCACAGCAAAGGAAGCAGTTGACAAAACCAAAAGACAACTGACAGAATGGGAGAAGATATTTGCAAATGTCTTACCAAATAAGGGGCTAGTATCCAAATCTATAACTAACTTACCAAACTTAACACCCAAAGAACAAATACATAATCAAGAAATGGGCAGAAGACATGAACAGACATTTCTCCAAAGAAGACATACAAATGACACATGAAAATGCTCAACATCACTCAGCATCAGGGAAATGCAAATCTAAACCACAATGAGATACCACCTCACACGGTCAGAATGGCTAAAGCGAACAAGTCAGGAAATGAAAGATGTTGGCGAGGATGCAGAGAAAGGGGAACCCCCTTACACTGTTGATGGGGATGCAAGCTGGTGCAGCCACTCTGGAAAACAGTATGGAGGTTCTTCAGAAAGTTGAAAATAGAGCAACCCTACGACCTAGCAATTACACTATTACTGGGTATTTACCCCAAATATATAAATGTAGTGATCCGAAGGGGCACTTGCACCCCAATGTTTATAGCAGCAATATCCACAATAGCCAAACTATGGGAAAAGTATATTTATAGTGGTGTACTGTATTTATTGAAAAGAAAAACCTGCCTAGAGGTGGACCTGGGCAATTCAAGCAGGTGTTGCTCAAGAGCCAACTCCAATTGCATTACTGTTACAGTCAGTATTGTTGACTATAATCTCTATGAGTAGTTCTCCAGGATGGATTCCTGGATTTGAATCCTGACCCCTCCACTTATTAGCTGCGTGATCTTGGGCAAATCTTTGGACATTTCTGCCTACATTTTCTAATTGTACATTATATATAACCTTTTAGGGTTATTGGGGAAATTAAATAGGCTAATGCATATAAAGTGCTTACAACAGTGCTTGGCATAGAGTAAACAGTATGTAAATAGGTAACTTTTATTATTGTTAAAGATAGATTTTTTAAAAGATTGATTGATTGATTGATTGATTTGACAGAGCAAGATAGCTTAACCAGGGCAAGCAGCAGAAGGAGGGGAAGAAACAGGCTTCCCACTGAGTAGGGAGCCTGGTGTGGGCTCTATCCCAGGACCCGGGGATCAGGACCTGAGCCAAAGGCAGACACTTAACCCACTGAGCCACCAAGTGCCCCAAAGATATATTTTTTTAATCAGGGTGGTATTGCCTTTGAAAATCTCCAGCAGTGACATACATTCTGGTCCATTGCACATTTTGGAATGGTCCATCCAAAAGTGCAGGCATGCGCTAATGCTGGTTGATGGCCTAAGGTCCAGTGCAGCTCTGGGACTTGAGACTTTTGGGGCTTCTCTTTCTTGGGGCTTCAAGGTGCGGCTTAGAGACAAATGCTTCAGTCACTCAAGACTATGGCGCCCTCTAGTGCCTGATGAAGGCTGATGCTCTCATGTGCTCCCCAGCGCCTCTGAACCATCTGAGCAGCCCTGAGCAGAGCATCGCCCCACCCTCCAGGGCTGCTGGGAAAACCCTGCTGCCTTATCTAAGATCCACCCCTTGGAATCACTTAGAGACCTCACTGTACATCTTCCATCTGCGACTCTTCACCACCAGCAGCTGCAGTGGCTGGTTAGAGGCTCCCTGTCTGCGACCCGCTTTCCACCACCAAGTTCTTTCTCTGCATGGTTGGCAGGGTGGGAGAGGGGCACGGTGGTCATGTGCCAGCCAGTAAGGGATATGCCCAAGGCAAATGCTGCAATAAAACAAAGTCCATAATTGCTCAGGTGAAGACGCCAGTGTATTTAAGTGGGAAATGCGAGTGAAGAGCACCCTGTGGGAGTTTAGAAAGGAAGAGATCTAGGAGGTCACTCCTCTTTCAAGTCATTGTATAAGGTTACATGAAGGAGGCGGCATTGCAAGAATGTTTGGATGGTTGGAGAAAGAACTGTTCGATGTAGGGTGAGTGGGAGAGGGTGGGAGGTAGAGCCTGAGGTGTAGGTAGGCTGAGAGAGAATGAATGGAACCTTCTTTGAAGTGGTGAACATCATGCTTCCTCAATACTCTCTTTATTTCTTCCCTCTGCTGGTCCTCATGGCATTAGAGATGACAGGGAAAACGGGGTGGGTTAGGGGAGAGAATGAAAGCTCCCTTTATCCTTGTTACTCTCCTAGGGTGGAAGTATGGGAGAGGCAGACACAACCAACTTTGATCAGAGTAAGGTTCTTGAGTGGGCGAGTGTGGTCTCTTCCAGCCTGAGTATTTTCCCTGAATGTTTCTCCTTCTTGTGAACAACAACCACTGGTCACCCAAAGGGATGTGCCTGCTGCTTGCCCCCCATATACCTAGATACAAGGTGCAGTGTAAGGCAGCAAAAGCAGCACACAACTGAAGCTTTATCTGGGCCCCTCGACTAAGAATGGTGACGCCAACAAGCCTACCTTTCCTTCTTCACTGCCATCTTGGCAATGTCCACCAACGCCATGGGAAGCACTGAATTATCTTGTGCGTGCTTGTGTGTGTATGTTTGAGGGGAGGATGCACGTTAACACTTACCATATATCATTAATTCTAAGATGCAGGAGGTTTTTTTATTCATGTGTATTCACATCCCAACTCTGAACTTGAGATGCTTCTTACATGTGACATTGTATTTCATCATTTAATTGATGTTATTTTTTATTGCTTCAGTAATATATAAATTTATAATAAAATTGAAATCCATCTTATAATTACTGACATCTTGATGATTATAACTGATGAAATCTCGTAATAAGGAAGTATCTCTCCACCTACATAAGCCCCAAATCCCTTCCGGAAGCTGCTCTTCCCAATGCCACCCAACAATTTCTTTATTTTATTTTATTTTATTTATTTTATTTTATTTTATTTTTATTTGTTTTACTTATAAATTTATTTTTTATTGGTGTTCAATTTGCCAACATATAGAATAACACCCAGTGCTCATCCCATCAAGTGCCCACCTCGGTGCCCGTCACCTAGTCACCCCCACCCCCCGACAATTTCCAGTGCAAATGTTATTCTTCTGGACGACTGTAACTCAGCTCTAAGGCATTAATCTTTTTAGTGGATGTCAGGGTGGTCTGCCCAGATGGCTTCCCCCAGCACTGAAGCACTTGCAAATGTTGGTCGGCAGCTCTCAGATGAACAGAGCAGTGTCCCCACTGGGGCCAAGCCATATCTAGTGACTGGTTGATGTGGGGATAACTTTAAAGGACCATCCAACTCCAGAACTTCCTGTAGGATTGGCTAGGGGCTTTATTACAACTGCTCTGCAGTTCAACTTCTCCCTTTGACCATGATGCTTCCTTTACTCCCTCACGTGTGATCACGGCAAGAGCATTTTCCTGCATGCTCAGTTTCATCCCAGACCTCTACTTCTCAGGGAAACTAACCTGCAAACAGTTGGTACCAGGAGTATCCTGAGAAACTCTACTATGGGATTTCAGAACTGGATCACCTGCTCATGGATGGAAACGGGATAAGGGTCTGGGTTATTATAACAGGTAAGCCCTACTCACTAACAGAGGCACAAATCAAGGGTGAAGGATCTCTAGAAGGGGCTGAGGGGATGCATGGAAGAGGAAGATGATGAATGGAGACTGTAGCTTCAAGACAAATTGCGGTGGCAGGGCCTGTGGTTTATGGCACTAACCTTCCTCTAAAAAGTTTCTATCAGAAGAGACCTGACAAAATCCTGGTGGAGCTTTTCTCAGAACGTAATATATGAAGCAAGGGAGTACAGACAGCAGAAGAAATGGACTGTGTACCATGCAGCAGCCCTCAGTACCCCCACCCAGGACCAAAGCACTTGTTTTCCCAGCTTCTGGGGATGCTGGTAGCCAACAGCTCTCAATGAATCCCTCTGGAATCCTTGTCCCCAACTGAATGGGTCTTGCCCAGGGTTAACCACGAGATCAGACCGCCTTCCACGATTGTTCACTGTTTCCCAAATGCCTCTCCTCCTTCTGACCCAGAAACCTTGTAGGGGCCAGATTTAGCTAGACTAGGTCCTTATTAAACAGAAAATGTTATTAATTTTAGGCTTTAAAGTGGGCTTGACAAAAATAGTGTATCATCATGGTCAAGAGCAGAAGTTTAGGGACACCTGGGTGGCTCAGTCGTTGGGTGCCTGCCTTCAGCTCAGGTCATGATCCCGGGATCTGGGATCAAGTCCCGCATCAGGCTCTTTGCGAGGAGCCTGCTTCTCCCTCTGCCTGTGTCTCTGTCTCTGTCTCTCAGTCTGTGTCTCTCATGGATAAATAAATAAATCTTTAAAAATAAAAAAGAGCAGAAGTTTAGAACAGGCTGCACTGGGTTTGAAGTCACTTTACTTTTCTGTGCCACAATCTCCTGTCTGAAAATGAGGCTGATAATAATGCTTTTATCTCATGGGGATGTTAGAAGTTTCAACTTTGACCATGTATGAATCATAATCTCTAGACATGCAATAAGCAATCAGTCTAGGATTGATATCATCATCATCATCATTATTAGCTATCTTATCTAAATTATTAAGCTCTGTCTTCTACTTCTCCAGGCTGGGCTACACAGAGTCTGTATCTTTCTCTGGAGAGCCAAGTGAAGTGTCTTAAGCCTCTCAGTAGTAAGTTCTCTGTAAAGTATTTTAAAAATTCTTATTTTGTCAAAGGACTCCATTAAGATAGTTAAAAGTCAGCCCATGGGATGGAAGAAAATATTTACAATACTTACATCTGACAAATGACTCAGATCGGATAAAGAACACCTACAAATTAGTAAAGAAAAAAAGTCATTTCAATAGAAAAATGGGGGATCCCTGGGTGGCGCAGTGGTTTAGCGCCTGCCTTTGGCCCAGGGCGCGATCCTGGAGACCCGGGATCGAATCCCACGTCAGGCTCCCGGTGCATGGAGCCTGCTTCTCCCTCTGCCTGTGTCTCTGCCTCTCTCTCTCTCTCTCTCTCTGTGACCATCATAAATAAATAAAAATTAAAAAAAAATTCAATAGAAAAATGGGCAAAAGATCTAAACAGAACACACCCCCTGAAATAGCTAACATAGAAGACCCTAAGTGTTGGGAAGATGTGAAGCAAATGGAGCTCTGTTTAGTGCTGAAGTTAATGTCAAACAGTGTTTTCATTCTGGAAAGCTGTAAGCATCTACTCAAGCTGAGCACATATACCCCCAGTGACCCAGCAGTTCCATCCATAAGCATAAACCAAAAGTGATGGGTGCTTATTTTCACCCAAAATTTTTTAAGAATCCTCATAGCAGTACTTTGCATAATAGTCCCCTCAAAAGGGAAAAAATGGAAATTGGCCAAATACTCATCAACATTCGATAGGGTAAGCACCTTATGGTATATTCACACAATAAAACTCTACACCGCAATGAGAATGAATAACCAAAAAGCACATAGAACAACAAATCTCATAAACCTCATGTTGAGGGGAAAAAGTCAGACACAAAACATACATGCTATAGAATGCAATTTTTATGAAGTACATATTATACAGAGTGAAATGGTGGCCACCTTGGAGGTTCTCATGACCTACAAGGAGCAAGGTATTGGCTTCTGGGTGCCAGTAATGTAGTTGTTGTTTGAATCTGGTGTTAGTTACATAGATATGTTGCATTTGTGAAAATTCATTGAGTTTTATATCTACATGCACTTTTATGTATTTATTTGGACCTCAATAAGCATCACGTATACATATCTAACTTCTTCCAGGATGCTCATGCATTGGCAGAGACAAGGTGGACACCAAGTTATATTTAAATGCCACCATCCTCCTCCTCCTCATCATCATCACCAGAGAAAGCGATCTGAGAGTTTGGTGTGCGTGGACAGGAATATCATACAAAAAGGAAATAGAAAGTTTAGAGGAAAGATTTGGGATTTGTCCTTGAACTTAGGGCTTTGTTCTAATTTCTTAGGCCCACCAGGATTTCTCTAGGCCTCAGAGCACTGAGCCAAGGGCTTATTTTGGCGGCTGTCACTGACATATGCAAACAGGCTAAAAGCTTTCCCCTGGCTTCCTAATGTGTTAACAAAGCTGACTTATAAGCAGCAATTTATTTTTATCAACATTTGAAGCTTGATAGTGCAGATGATGTTAATGATGACAGCATATTGATGAGCCAAATTAGAGACTAGGCCTGGGTGTGAGTTGGAAAGGAAGAGGCACCTGGAGAACGGGGCTGGCCGACGATGACTCCTGCTGTAGTAGAGTCCCTCCCTTCCCCATTTTGCTGTCTTCATCCTGCATCAATATCCCTTAGCCACTGCCTACCAAGGACCAGCTACTGCTCTTCTTCCCTGTCTCCAAGATTTCTGCTTCCTGCAACTCCTAATCTACATCCAAAAAATGACTTGTCTCTAATGGCGATTGTCAGTGGCCAAAAGCTAAAGCAGCAGCCCTTGGAAACAAGATGCAGGGGCCTTGCATCAACCCACAGATTCTGCAACATACGCATGGCGTCCACAGCTACCTGGGCATCACCACACTTTTACTTATGTTATCTTCCTGGCTATGATCAAGGACGTGGACTGTCTCAAAAATTTATTTCTAAAAAGTGTATTGCTAAAAGAAAGATTCTTTCAACACATTTTTTTTTTTAGGATCCAAGGGTTAGGCCAGAAAAACACAGGTCATTCCTTCTATTTTGAGCCCAGGTCCTGAAGGCAGCTACTTTTGTGTGAAAATCAGAACAAAGTGTGCCATTGGTAGCCTCATGACCCTATTGGATTTCCCAAAAGCAGCCACCAGAGTGCTTCAAAGGTCACTTTGAAAATGATTAATTCACTAAAGGATATTCCTAATGAAGAGCTCATGATAATTCTTTATTTATAAGAAGGAGAAATTTATTAGAAAGTTCTTTTTCTATATGAAGTCATGGTCTCAAATGTATCTGACTTGGGAAAACATCACAGATGCCATCACTCCGGCAACTTTCCTTCAAAAGTGTTCTTACCCATAAGCTTATCCCCCCAAACTCACCACTGGCTTTTTATGATATTCATCAGAACTTTTGTTTTTCTTTTCCATGCATGGCCAGAAAAGCAGAGGATTTTAAGGAAACATACTCAGTCTTTTGAATTTAGCCCCATGAGTGAGTGGCCTCTTACTCATATATTTGGTGAATGAGATGCAAGAGAGGTAATATGGCAAGAGCATGGCTGAGGTATCTGGAGGCCTCATCCTCGTTCTCCTCTCATAAGCCATGTGATATTGGGTTGGTTACTTCACTCCCCTGGACTCTAGTCTCCCCCTTTGAAAAACAGGGAAAATTCTTCTACCTTCACATTTTTGAGACCCTCATAAGGTATACGAAAGTGATTTATAGGGGTGCGTGGATGGCTCAGTCAGTTGGGTCAGGTCATGGTCTCAGGATCCTGGGATTGAGCCCTGTGTTGGGCTCCCTGCTTGGTGGGGAGTCTTCTTCTCCACCCCTCCTTACCCCTCCCACCTGCTCATGCTCTTGCTCTCACTCTCAAATAAATAAATAAATAAAATATTTTAAAAAATAATTTATAAACTGTAAAATGCTAGCCAAATAAAGAAGGACCGTTAAAATTTTCATGCTTTTCTTACCAGGCTCTAATTCCTCCACTATCACTTCTGTCTCCATCACTTCCCGGGGAGTAAAACTGATTATAGCTTAGAGAAAAGGCCAGCACCAGGAAATTTTCATCTTAATCCTTCTGCTCAATTTCCACTAAGGGTCATTCATCAATATTAAAGTTTGAATTTTAATTTTAAACACCATAGTTCCAGGGAAAAGGAAAGGTCTCTTTTGTCTTTAATTCTGCTTATTTGAGAGCAGACACTGGGCCACCCACTAGTAATGGGAATTCAGGAATCTATATTCTTGGAGTCATGTTTTTCCCTTGACAACCCAAACATCCATTAACACAGGCCTCCTGGTCTCAATGACTGCAGAGACTCGAAGCGAGGCTTATGTGATGTAATCGCTAAGTGATATTCTTTGAAACTTTCATGGCTATGAATTCCCTCTATTTCAGGATGCTGTGTGCTGTTGTGATGTAACATTTATTTTAATGGCCCCGGAGATGCACTGAGCAATAGTGCAGCAAATTAACACCATCTTCTGGCTTGCCTGAGACTGTAAAAGGCAATTTGAACCACATTTGGTGTTTATAATTATTTTGTAATCCAATTTGCAGAATTGCAACAATTATTGGGTATGTAGATAACATATAAATCTTAATAAGAGATTTTGGTTCCTTTTAGAAGACCCACATACTTACTTGGGCAATGGAAGAAGAAAGAAGGAGGAATATTTATCTGACTGTCCCTGATGTGATCCTCTCTAGGTTATCAGGGATAAGCAGCAGAAAAATTCATGACAGTGAATGAGAAAGAGGAGAGATACTCTATTATTTACTCCTGTCAGGGATAAAAAGTTCACCATAGAGACAGAGGCTCACTTCGGTCATTGGGATGTATAAACATTTTACCCATTGCAGACTGTACTTGGCCTTCTGAAACCTTATATTAACTGAAGTCTACCCCAGAACAGCCTGTGATGGGGAGCTATCTTCAGAAATGGTTTTACTTTCAGTGGCTGCCCATGCCGACCTGGTGGGGCAGCCAGATAAAAGCACCCGATTACTTTCTTCACATGGAGGGCAGTTGGCCCGTAGAATTGCTTAATACTGCAGCTACCTTTGCACAAGCAGGAAATATATCTTTGTGGCACTAAGCCTTGGAGACTGGGGGAGTCATTTATTATAGCAGCATAACTGGATTAGTCTGCTCGACTGCCATAACAAAATATAGACTGAGTAGCATAATAAGCAAGAGAAATTTATTTGCTCACAGTTCCAGAGTCTGGGAAGTCCAAGATCAAAGTGCTGGCTGATTCATTTCCTGGCAGGTGGCCACCTTCTCTCTGTGTCCTCACATGAGAGAGAGAGACAGAGCCAGCTCTCTGGTGCCTCTTCTTATAAGGGCGCTAATCCCGTCATAAGGACCCCATCCTCATGAATTCCTTGAAGCTCAGTCACCTCCCAAGGGCCCCTTCTTCAAATACCGTATGAGCATCAACACATGACTCTAGGGGAATCACAATTCAGTCCAAAACAATAATCTCACTTATCCTGCTTGATTCCATAAGGATTTGGGGATTTCTTAGCATCTTCATACCCTCTTATTAGGGTATATGAAAATTTCAACAGCAGTTTTACCTCTGCACATGCTACTCTGTCTTCCTTTGCTGTGATGGAAATGACCTCAGTGGAACCTCTGGCATTATACTCAATGAAGCATATCATTAACTATCTGCTAAGGTTTCTAAGGCTCCTAATGTCCCACTCTCTGAATATTTCTTTTTTTTTTCTGTGTTCCAGTTTTTATGGTTTTGCAGCAGAATGCCTGACATGAAACATAATTGCAAATATTCGGTTGTGCAAAAGAGAACAGTGCTTAAGTACAAATAGAGACATGACTCTTTTTTTTAAATAAATACTTAAACACAACCCGGGTCCCACAAGCACCTGGACTCTACGGTCTGTTGCAATTCTGCAACACCTGGACTCTACGGACTCATGGGCTGAGCTGCCAGCCCATGGACCCTCGAAGGCATCATGATTGCCCTCCCCCCTCTCTGAATATTTCTACCACATTTTCTCCTAAGAGGAGAAAGACTAACTAGGTTCTAGTCTGAGTGGAGGAAAGCCAGCATTTGCATGTCCAACCAGTTTACATTCTCCTTGTCTCCCTCTTCTCTCTATAATCAACTAAGATGAGTAAAATAGGCTTTCCGCTGTCTCCTCCGATCTAGCAAGATTTCCCTAAATCACATACTTCTCACTTCCAAGACTTTGCTCTCTTCCCTTGGGCCACAGGGTAGGTGCAGGGAGAGAAACCTTCTTATTGATAAGAGCAAATAGAAATGTGATATCCATGTTTCCATTGTATGCTTGTACCGGCTTATTTCATGAATGTGATCTTCACTATTAAGTGATGAGGTACGTCAGAGGAGGGATTGGGTCCGTTTTCCTCACATTGTATCCCTAGACTAGTTCATACCCTCACACAGAAAAGGAGAGCTTTTCCTTAAGAATGGAAATGGGTCCACACTGGGCAGGTGCCCGAGACCTCCAGCTGCCTTCTATTGATCTAACACATCCTTCAGACCTTTGGCCAAGGCTTGGTTCAAATACTATTCCCCCCGTCACCCCTTTAGCTAGAACAAAAAATACATAACAACTGGTGTGATAACACTCATCTCATTCTACCTTAACTTGTTTCTATGACTATTTCCTCAGCTAGTTGTGGAGGGTAGACCTCCTGCATTATTAAGCTTTGTTTATCCCTCCCTGTCCTTACTATCCTCAATGGTGCCTAGCTCATTGACTAGTCAGTGTTGGGTAAACATCTGTTGAATTAAAATGAATTCCCACTGTCATTTTCTCTCTAATTTCTTAAAAATAGAAACTATAGAACCCCATACTGTTTCTACATGATTTTTTGTGTGTCTATCAACATCATCTTTGATCTGTTTGCCAACCTGACATCTGAGGATGTCTAGCATAGTTCTAGCACAGAAAAGGCTCAAACAATATTGTGTTGATAAATGGATAATGAGGTCTATAGGGGAAGAAGAAATTTGCCTGGAGTCCCACAGTGGCAATTGGAAGCTACACTTCTTGTATGTCATTTAATTCTGGATCCACGCTTCCTCCTCACTCAGCGTTCTTTAGTTTAGCAAACATTCATTTAACTTAGTGGAATAGAGAATAATGCAATATGGACAGAGTTACAAGATTGGTTCTGTATGAACACCTGGCCTGGCTCTATCCCACAGCCAGAGACTGGATCACGCACCATACCCATCTATCATATAAAGGCAAGATCCAGTTACAAGGGTTCAGACAAGAAAGTGGCAACTCTCAGTGGATGAACCACAGATGATATGTCCACAGCATTACTTCTGTAAAAGAAGCAATCTTCTTCCCACTAAATGTGCTGAATTCACAAGAGGAGCATTGGCTGAAAATCCATTCCATGACCTACTGACTAGCCTCAGAGTGGCTAAATCCCTGCTAGTACTCTGGAAGCTCAGTGCTCATACCTACATGTGTGCTATCAAAAGAGCCTCCCACTTGTCCCTATGAAAATGCTGACACCATTCTCCAAACCATTCTCCATACTGACTCTAGAATTTTCCTTGAAAAACAGACAAGCAACCACAAAGATTTCATGAATTTGATTATGAAAGTAGCTCTATTCATGAGGGGAAAATGCAGGATTCCAGAGTGGGGAGGAAACATCAGGGGGCCTAATTTAGTCTCTCAATTCAGGGTATAAATCATACTCCTTGATTCTCTTTCTAGTGGGAACTCTCTAGTGAAAGGAAGTCCTCCTTTCCATCTTTGGATGCATGTGGCTGATCAAAGAATCTTTCTTGAGGAGTGGGTATGATACACAGAAAATGTAAGCACGTAGACCATTTCGGTCCCATCAGCAATTAACAAGATAACATTGAACATAACCACACATGGGGAATTTCCAAATAATTAGTGGAAACAGTTTACAAAAACTTCAGCTTAGAAATTCCTTTCCCATGAACAACGAGGCACCCTTACAAGGTTTGCCTTCCTGCATGAGCACAGGACATAACATTCAGCATCTCTTTCAGGTAGGCATCAAAGAAGAGCCATGTCTCCTTACACACAGATGTATGTATAATAATAGAAATAGAAACTTCTAGAGTCAGGACACCTGGGTGGCTCCGTGGTTGAGCATCTGCCTTTGGCTCAGGGCATGATCCTGGGGTTCTGGGATTGAGTCCTGCATCAGGCTCCCTAGAGGGAGCCTGCTTCTCCCTCTGCCTGTGTCTCTGCCTCTCTCTGTGTGTCTCTCATGAATAAATAAGATCTTAAAAAAATAAAAAGAAACTTCTAGAATCAAAGAACCATGGATTATTGGCATAATGAGACATAAAGCCTAACTCTGAGTAATTATGAACAGAAAGAGAACTTTCTGCCCCTGGTCTATCAAACCTGATACAAGACAGACACAGACTGGCATAGAAATGAGGGATGCAGGAGGATAACAATAGGATACAGAGAAGAGAATTTCCAGGCCAGACCAACATGGAAACAAGCCCTTTGGCAAAATCTGACCAAGATTTCACCAGCTGTGGTGCCTGTATCTAGCAAATGTTTATTGGGTACCTACTATGTGCCGGGAACTATTTCTAGGGCCTGAGGATTCAGCAGTGACCGAGTAGTGGAAGAGTCCTTGCCTTCAAGGCCACCACTCCAGTGGAGGGAGACAGAAAGCAAAATGAGCAAAAATACCAGATTATAACAAGTGGTATCAGCAAATCAAAATAAAGGGATATAAAAGGGGATGGCTTGGTGGATACTTTAGTTTGGATGACCAGGCAAGGCCTCTCCAAGGGGACATAATGCTGAAAACTTATGTCCAAAAAGAATGCATACTCTGGAAAGCAGGGGGAGGAGTCTTCCGATCAGAGAGAGCCCTTAATGCAAAAGTCCCACCATGGGAAGGAGAAAGGGAAGCAAGGCAGCTGGACTCCAGCATCGAGGGGAAGGCGAGGCCAGAGAGGCGGGGGACCGATGATGTGAATGCAAGACTGGGTTCGGGGTTCAACACCACTGTCATCGCAGTGACAGTCACTGGAGGATACGCAGGAGAGTGACGGGGTCTGTTTTATTTTGGCAGCCCAGTGGAGCACACAGCTGGAAGAGGGATGGGGCAAGAATGGAAGTGGAGAGGCCTGTCCGGAGCTGTCAAAGTCCTCAGGTGACAGGCTGGGGGCTGGAACCAGGATTACAACAGTGAAAATGGAGACAGATGAAGAGGGCTCCAGATACATTTTGGAGAGAGAGGCAGCAGGACTTTCTGACACTCAGACTGTGGAGAATCAGTGCCTGAGCAGCTGGATAGAAGATGGTATTTAGTGGGATGGCAAAGTGGAGAGCAGGGCAGGTCGGCTTCAGCACACCTGTAGATGCCCCACTACCCTAACCGTAATGACCTCCTCGCCTTCAGCCTCCCAGCCTCTACTTCTCCAGGGGGAAACCCCTGCTCCCACCTGCCCCAACCCACAAAAGCACCTCTTCTCAGCCTTTCCTTTACTGAGCCTCACCCTAAGGAACTAAGGTGCTGTCCTGGCTGTTTCTTTCCAGAGCCTCCGAATCAGGCTTTGTGCTGAACAGGGGCACCCTCCTGCAACACAGGGCGAGCATGGTTTCTGGGGAGCCCGTGGGCACCCTCACACTTGCTCTTCCAGGCAAGCACACCAAGAGCTAACTACAACACCAAGGAATTCCTTTTCAAACATTTCTGCCTCACCCTCCCAGGACGTATTTCCATTCAGTGACACCATGAGACAACACAGATAAGGTGACAGGTACCCACAATTACTCAGGGTACTGTTTTTTTTTTTTTTTTTTTTTTTTTTTTTTTTTTTTTTAAATTTTTTTTTTATTTATTTATGATAGTCACAGAGAGAGAGAGAGGCGCAGAGACACAGGCAGAGGGAGAAGCAGGCTCCATGCACCTGGAGCCCGACGTGGGATTCGATCCCGGGTCTCCAGGATCCCGCCCTGGGCCAAAGGCAGGGGCCAAACCGCTGCGCCACCCAGGGATCCCCTCAGGGTACTGTTTACACTAATCCTATTAGAGCTCTGGATGCTGTGGGCTCGATTTAACCTTTCTATACAGAAACTCCCAAATTTCCCATGAAGATATCCCATGTTTGCTAACTCAAATCCCTTCCAAACTTTGATTCTTCTATTTCAAAAAAATGATCACAGTAGCTCATGTTGTGTACATGTCAGGCATCTGGCTAAGCACATTACATGGATTAGCAATTCGAGCCTTTCAACATGCCTATGAGTAGCTACTCTAATTATCACTGTTTTACAGATAACTGGACTGAGGCTCAGAAAAGTTAGGTACTTGCTCAAGGCCACATAGCTAGTGGGTCATAGAGCCAGGCCTTGAGCCCAGTTCTGTCCTCAAAGCCACCATGCCACAAAAAAACAATGAGCACATGCGTGCACGCGCACACACACACACACACACACACAGCCACTGGCACACAAAGTTTTTTACATGTAAAGACATTCATTGCCACATTGCTTATAACAATGAAGAATGGAAATAAAACATCGGATAATCTTGGAGGACTCAAACCAAGTTACATAAACTCATCTGACAGTTTGCAGCTATTAAAAATCATGAATTTGAAGTAAATAAGTACTGTGGGGAAAGTCTTATTATATTATACATCCAAAAAAAACCCCAAATGACGTAACGATAGCGTTGGCAAAATTTCTAAGACATCTGGACCCCCGGAAGAGCTTGATAAAGGAAGGGCACACGCCAAAATCTTGACAGTGATTTTCAACCCCGGTGGTTGGATTATGGGCAAGTTTCCTTTCTCTTCTCTTCTCTGTATTCTCCGGTTTGTATGATGATCATCAACCCCAGTGCCAAGCGCCTAAATGCATTATCTCACTTAATTCTCACATCAGTGCTCTAATCGCCAGCTAACAGGTGACTTGACACTGTGCACAGGTAGGAAGTGAGAGAATTTTAAATGAGACTGGCTCCAAAGCACACAAGACAACTGTCCTTACATGCTGTCTCTCCACGGCTTCTGTGGTCAGAAGAATAAAGCCACAGAAGATAAAGGATGGTGAAGAGAGTTAACTACCCACACAAAATGCATGCTGTGGACAATATGTGGATCCATTGAGACCAAAATGTCCAGAGGGGGAAGTAGACTTGGACCATCCCTGCGAGAATAGATTAATCTTTCATATTCCTTACAGGATTCAGTGTATTACAAATCTTAAATAGAATTGTGTTCAAGCTTTTGGTTTCTAGAATGGAGTGGGGTGCTCTGGAAGAAATCCGGGGGCCTTCCTGTAGGAGACACAGAACGTGCCTTTGACTGAAATGCGCTCTGGCCGCTTGGCCCAGAATCACACCCCACAGCATCACTGACAGAGATCCCCAATGGTGCACTGCCTCCGAAGCACAAAGGACTCTCTTGTAGAGAAGAGCTCCATTTCAATTAAATAGCACATGTATACACGGCTTCAGAACCAGACAGAAAGGCCTCGACAGCATGACTTCGGTGGAGAAAGAGATGATCTTAGATGTGGCTGGAAAAGTATTGCCAATGTACAGAGTCTAAACACCTAATGTATGCAGAGCATAGTAGCTGCTTAGAAAAGGGGTGGGTGGGTGGGTTGAGGAAATGAATGAATGATGCATGAATATAAAAACTTTTATATGCTCCTTCACACGGGCATGGCCAGGTTACTGGCAGCTCAGTGGATAAGGATGCTGTGTCTCATGGTGCTAATATGCTTCTCCTATCCCAGGTGCCTTTTATAATTAATCACGTTTACAGGTGGCTCGTTTGGTTAAAACAAAGTCTATGCAAAGGTACCCAGTCTAGGAAGACATCATTTTGCTTTGGAAATTAGTGCTGATAGACTGTGGATGAGTGGGGATTGGCCCTCACTCCTCAAGCCTGCTCCTGTTACTTGTGAACCGATACGCATGGGGAAGTGAGGAGCCTGGGATCTCTTCCTTAATCATGCTCTTGGCTTTCAACACAAAGACATTAGGTGTCATCCACAGAACTCCAGGGAGGTGAAAAGGCCATCTGGGATTCTCTAGAGGGCAACTACTTCAGCCCTCATATCTTTCCTTGCTTGCCATGTCTTATTGCTTTGTCCCTCTTTTTGTTCAACAGCTGTTTCCAGAGACAGGGGAGTCAACTACTTTCTTTTTTGAGAGACAGAGAGAGATAGAGCAAAGGTAGGGGCAGAGGGAGAAGGAGAGAGAGATTCTTAAGCAAGCTGCATGCCCAATGTGGAGCCCAACTTGGGACTCAATCTCATGACCCTGAGATCTTGACCTGAGCAGAAATCAAGAGCTGGACACTTAACTGACTGAGCCACCCAGGTGCTTCAAGAGTCAATTACCTTTCTTGAAGTGCAGTTAAAATTTTGTGTAATGTCAAGGGATCGTAGTAAAATAAGGCTTATGGATCATTATTACACATGCTTCTTTAACCTGCTTCCTTGGCAGATCCCGACACTGAGTATTTTATGCATGCTAACTCTTTTCTTTGCCACAACAAATCCTATCACATCTATGTAATATTATCACCTCTGTTTTATAGGTGGGGAAAACCAAGGCATAGAAAGATCAAACAACTTGTCCAAGGCCACAAAGCTATTCAGTGATAGAGCAGGGAATGGGAACCCAGGTAGGCTACTTGTAGTATTAACCTCCCAGCTGTGCTGACTCTTTTCAGAGGTGACAGGGAGTTTGGTTACATCTCACACTTTTACCTGTCCCTAAAAATCAGACCAGTTTGTGAAATTCCTTGTTCTCTTTATAATGGTCCTCATACTGCTCCTCTGATTTATGCAAGCTGCCCGAATTTTATTACAGCAGTTGAGAGGCCTATCCAAGTAAACCCACTATCAGGTGTGAAACCCTTCTCTTGCTTAGCTCAGTTGGCAGAGTGGTAGATTGATTATACTTAGCATAAGTCCAACAGCAGCCTGACCAGGCAGTTACAGACAGGGAAGCACATGACCAGACATCCTCATTCTCTAGTTCTGGATTTATTTTCCAGAAGGAAAAAAAGATACACCTAAATTTATTCAACTCCCCTGCCTATTTTTCCTTTCTGTGGAAGACTGGCCAGTCCACTCTTTCTCATCCAATCTGGCCCTCCCTTTGTTAGAAGCCGGTTAGCCTGGGGCACCTGGGTGGCTCTGTGGTTGAGCATCTGCCCTTGGCTCGGGTCACAATCTCAGGGTCCTGGGATCAAGTCCCGAATCAGGGTCCCCACAGGGAGCCTGCTTATCCTTCTGCCTGTGTCTCTGCCTCTCTCATGAATAAATAAATAAATAATCTTAAAAAAAAAAAAAAAAGGAAGCAGGTCAGCCTTCTAGAGTGAGAAGTAAGTTTTCTGCCCCTTGTGGGTGGTTCTCATTTGCTCAGAATACTTTCCTCTACTGCTTCACCACTGCTGGATCCTTACCATGGCCCCCTTGTCATGCTCTCACCTGCTCAGAGGATCTCGCCTACCAGGGGGCTCTGGCATCCTCCAACCTCAAGATCTCAGAATGCATAGCTGGGCACTTTGGGGCAAAAGAGTCCTGGCATTAAGAATGGACAAGTGATGGGACACCTGGGTGGCTCAGCAATTGAGCGTCTGCCTTGGGCTCTGTTCGTGATCCCAGAGTCCCGGCATTGGGTCCCTCATCGGGCTTCCTGCATGGAGCCTGCTTCTCCCTCTGCCTATGTTTCTGCCTCTCTCTTTCTGTGACTCTCATGAATAAATAAATAAAATCTTAAAAAAAAAAAAAAGAATGGACAAGTGAGAGGTGGATACAATGGTGGACCAAATAAATTCTAAATAATATTCTGATTTCTGCCCTCTACTTATCAACTTTGAAGGAAGCAGTCATGAAAATCCCTCACTTGGAAAGCATGATCATGTGGCCACTCTCTCAGGATCCAACAACAGCACACCATGCCCAAGCATAGAATTGAATGGGTTGACATATGCCACTTTAATGCAGGGTCATTAAAAGGCAAGCAAACAAAACAAACAAACAAACAAACAAACAAAAAAGGCAAGCAAACAAAAAGCCAGAAAACCAACATTGCCACAAATTTTTGGTCCAGGCATTTCAAAATCCATGGTCTCCTCCAATCTTTGTTATAATCAAAGATGGTGGGTATTACAGACAACACATTACAGATGAGGGAAGTAATGGTGATCAGATGTAAATAGCTGTTCCGGGTTACATGTTTAGTTGATGCCAGGTGAGATTTGAACCTGGGTTTGTGACCTTCATTATAGCAATCTCTTGAATTCACAAGTAATTGTTCAAGCAAGCACCAAACTTTTGCAGCAGGGTTTACTTAACATTCTCTACAATCAGATGACATTTTCAGATACAATTATTTTCCATGAAGAGTAGATTCATCAAATATAATCATGAGTATAATCTACTTGATTAACCTTCTCCTTCCCAATTTCAGATAAGCTTTGGTGGAGCTGTCCTCGCCCACCAGACTGGCTTCCATGATTAAATGCAATGCCGCTGGGCTGCTGTGGACAGAGTCTACGTTTGCTGAGCACCTGATCTGGAGGACCAGCTATATTATGGGGTTTTCCTACTCCGTGTATCGAGATTCATGCCAGAAGGTCTTTGAGGGTAATTCTAACTAGTTTTATTTGAAGACCGTTACCTTGCCAATGCCCATTGTCTTCATAGATGTCTTTCCTGACTCAGTCTCATGTGTTTATCTTTAGCCAGTGCTTGATTCCCACTTGCCTGGACTTGTAATCATCTCCAAAGTGGTCTGGCTCCAATTTCTGAATTTTCATGCAATTAGTTTTGTTCCAAAGCATTCTTTCCCCCACCTAAAACCATAGACCATACCTATGGAAAAGTGCAAGTTCTTAATATGTATTTAAAATCCTTGAAATGCCTGTTTTACCATAATTTTTTAGATGTATTTCTTTTTACTCCCCCTCAAGATACTTGTTCTAATCAAACTGGCCCCTTGCTGTTCCCAGGATATATTTTATCACTTCCTACTCTGCTTCTTGCCACATGCTGGGCCTGAAGTGACCTTGTTCCTGTCTTTGCTTGGTGACTCCTTCCCCTTCCTAGCCCAACTCAGGTTCTGTCCCCTTCTTGATACCTTTCCAAGCCTACACATTCTCTCCTTCATCTTGGCTTCTCTTGTATTTTAAATTGTTCTTTTACTATTACAGTATTTAATAGTCTCAGCCTTGAATTTTAGTTGCTTATAAGTAGGAGTCTGTCTCATTATTCTGTAATTTCTGTAAGGGAGGGACCATTTCTCATTCAGAATTGTATATTCTGCAAAGCTAAGCACAGCACCTTGCTAATCACAGGTATTCAGTAAGTGCTTGATGACTTAAATATATTCTAATAATTTCTGAATATGTGACAAAGGCTATGGAATCATTAAAACTGGATGTTTAATTTTTTTAAGATTTTATTTATTTATTCATGAGAGACACAGAAAGAGAGAGAGAGAGAGAGGCAGAGACACAGGCAGAGGGAGAAGCAGGCTCCACACAGGGAGCCTGATGTGGGACTTGATCCCGGAACTCCAGGACTATACCCTGGGCTGAAGGCAGCGCTAAACCGCTGAGCAACCTGGGCTGCCCTAAAACTGGATGTTTAAGAAGTAAGAGCTAACAGGTCATAATCTCAAGGTCATGAGATCAGGGTCATGAGATCAATGCCAAAATAAAACAGACCCCTGCTTAAGATTCTCTCTCTCCCTCTCCTTCTGCCCTTCCTCCATTCGTGCACATGCGTGAACTTGCTCTCTCTCTCTCAAGAAAAAAAAAAGAACTAAAATTATTTTTATACTCTGCTGCCCTACTGACAGAATGTTATGTTTGACCAGGTGCCTTCTTTAGTAGAACTCCTTCCAAAATACCAAATATCTCCATGCAAGGGAACTCACTGTCATCTGCACCTTATTCTGGATGTCACATTGCTCCTGTCTACTTGATGAGTATTTCAGTAGCTATTGGATAAAAGCAAAATCATTTGACCTAATCTGAGGAAAATCCATTACCATGCTTTGTTATGATCTGCTTGGCTTGGAAAAACTATGAGTTGTTCTTTCTTGGTAATTGGACTCTCTAAACTGTCAATAAAATATAATTCATGTTATGAAATTGATTACTGGAGGCCCTCAATGCTCACGCTTTGCTTTCCTCCAAATACTCTTTTACCTATTTTCCACTTCTGATAAAAAATGACTTGTTTGAGTAATAATATACATGTGTATATACATTATATCACATCATATAACACATGATATATATCATATACACACATTAGTTATATGTGATTTTATATGTATCAGCATTGAAAGAATGGCCAAAGAATGGCAAGCTTTGCAAGATAGTGATACATTTTTAATATAGGGTGATCTTAGAATGAATGTGCAGGTTCTATGCAAATCATTTGTGAAATTAACATATGATCTTTTGGGCCAAATTGTGCCAGATCGAGCCCAAGAAAAGTGTCCTTCAGGAGCACATCACATACTTCTGTTATGTATCTCACCAGAGAGCCCTGTTTGGTCTGGGCTTATAGATAAGGAGGCACATGAGGAAGTTGAAATATGTCCTGACAATAATAACAAAAATGGTAAAGTAGTGGAAAATATGAAGAAGAGGTCACCAACATGGATTAAATACCAGTGAGAGGACCCCTTTAGAGGCAGGGTTTTCAAAGCAACATCTCCATCTGCAACCAGCCTCCTTCCCCGACCCAGTGGTCAGAGAGGTCTTTTCTACAACAGGCAACCCTCCTGTATAGTTCCACCTGGACTGGGTACTGACTTCTTCTCTGTTGAGACTATCCAGAGTAACTATGCACTGTAACTACGTATAGTGACTATACATAATGACTACACGTAGTAACTACACATGGTAACTCTACCCCTCCTTTTGTCTGTGGTCATGAGTGTGACACTTGCTTGTGACTCTGTCTATATCTCAGGGGTCCTTCATCTTCTGTGTCATGTTCCCTGATTAGAATCTGGTAAAAAGCGATGTATCCTCCACTCAGAAAAATGTACATACACCCCCAAAGCTTTGCATGGAATCTTGAGGCTTCACAGTCAATGGATTCTAAGCTCACAAACCATTCACTAGATTATAAACTCTATGAGGGCAGAGATTGCACTTTATTCATATTTGCGTTACCAGTGAACCTAGCAAATGCTTGGTAGGGGCACCTGGGTGGCTCAGTGGTTGAGCATCTGCCTTTGGCTCAGGTCATGATCCTGGGGTCCTGGGATCAAGTCCTGCATCAGACACCCCACAGGCAGCCTGCTTCTCCCTCTGTCTGTGTCTCTGCCTCTCTCTGTATATCTCTCATGAATGAATAAATAAAATATTTTTTAAAAAAAGAAAAAGAAAGAAGTGCTTGGTAAATGCTTGACAAACTAATAAAATAAGAAATTTTGGACAATTATTTTGGAGAAGAGGGACCTCCCACTCTATTAGTTATAAGACTGTATTACTTTAGTTCTTACAGCTGTTGGTCTCTGAAACTACTGAGTCAAACAGGAGAAATAGGATGCCCCTTACTAATTGATAACTGGACATTTGAGCTGGCTGTAAGGGGAGCTTCACCAGTAGGAAGGTTGATGCTTTCATACTGAAGTGAATTTAAAAGGAAGGTGAACTTCTCTGGGTTGCTTTTAGAGCAATGTTCTTCTCTACTGTGGGACAGATCCACTGAAGTGAGGGGAGCTAGTCAGTGATGGACCAGCCTGGGATTCCCATGGATGTTGCTTCCACCACATATGGGGGCTCTGCAAACCACAGACCTCAAAATGGACTCTGTCCCCCAAGGACTTAGAGACCGCATCTGAGATGAAACACCAGACTGAACAGAACCCCAAATCAGACACACACTACGTGGCCAAGGCAACAGTAGGGGCATGGGGAGGAACCCACTTGGAAGGTGGGGTAGGGGCTACATTTAAAGAGTTTGATGATGAGACATGGAAGTCTGTTCCAGACAACCAGGAAAGCAGGATAAAAGGAAGCAACAGCATGAAGCGACACCTGCAGTAGTAACCAAAGTACCTTTCCATTCTCTGCTTACCTCCCCAGCCTGGACTCCATTCTCAGGGTTAAGAAGAAACAAAAGCCATCCCAGAGACCCAAGGGGTTTTGCCAACATCATTCCAGGGCTTAGGGTTTCCCAGAAGCTCATAGTGTAAAATCCAGTGTGGCATGCATCCAAAGAAGAGCATGTTCTGAAACAGAGAATACTGTTGGCAACTCTCTATTTGCTTTTTTTAAAAAAAAAAAAACCTATTTCCTCTCTATGACTTTCTCTACTTCTCACTTTCTCTTTTCACCACCTTTTCTTCTCTCAGTTACCCTTTTTTTTTTGTTACTTTTCCAGGTGTTTGGTGTATTGGGAATGAAAATATCCTGGTGCTTCTGCCAACTGCATGATCTGGGGCAAGTCACTTCATATTTCTTAGCCACCTGCTGTCATCTGTTAAGTAAGGACATTAGACTAAATCGTCTTAGTTGTGATGGTCTATGGAAAGCTAACGCCTACCTCCCTCTCCTCTTCTCATTTCTCTTATCTCAACTTCTGGACCCTGGAGAAGGCATCTCTTAGGGCTAAAGTATTTTTTTAAATAGCTTCTGGTACACAGCAGATACTTACTAAATGTTTATTCGATGTATGAATATGACTATTTTACCATTTCTACGTGCTAATGTGGGCTCTTATTCATATTTGATATTTATTATTTATGTGTATTAATATTCAGTTATTGAATAGATTTTTTTTAGCCTTTGCCACGTCTCAAGTGACAGCTTACCCTGTAACTAAGGATATGCTTTTCAGCAAGAAAAATAAAGTTCCTGCTCTCATGAGACTTAAATTTGAGTAGGCAAGCAAACAAAAGTGTGTGTATCCTATACACAAATTATATATATATGATATGTTAGGGAGTGACATTTAGGTTAAGAGTTGAATGACTAGGGCCGCCTGGGTGGCTCAGTTGGTTAAGCATCCGACCTTTGATTTCAGCTCAGGTCATGATCTCAAGGTTGCGAGATTGAGCCTCCATTGGGCTCTGCACCGGGTATGGAGCCTGCTTAAGATTCTCTCCCTCTCCCTTTCCCCTACTCTCTGCCCTTCCCCACCTCCCACTCAGGCACACATGCACTGTCTGTCTCTCTTTAAAAAAAATAATAAAGCTGAATGATTGGGAAATGGCTATGTAAATTCTAGAAGGAAAAGCATGCCAGGCACAGAAAACAGCTTGTTTAAAAGTGTGTTTAGGGAATTTAGGAAAGCCAGGAGGCTCTTGGAATTCGGAATGAGCCCAGCATGATGGAGGAACAGCAAGAAAGCAAGTAGGCTGCAAAGAAGGGGAGGAGAACACCATGAGGGGTCAGAGGAGTAGCAGGGGCAGGTCATGCAGGGGCTGGATTTTAGTCTAAGGGCAGTAGGAAGCCATTGGATGGTTTCTTTTATTTTTAAGATTTTATATATTTATTCATGAGAGCCTCACAGAGAGAGAGGCAGAGACATAGGCAGAGGGAGAAGCAGGCTCCCCATTTGGAGCCCGATGTGGGACTCGATCCCAGGATCCCAGGATCATGCCCTGAGCTGAAGGCAGACATTCAACCACTGAGCTACCCAGGTGACCCCATTGGGTGGTTTCAAGCAGGGAGTTATGAGATCCAATTTACATTTTGTAAAGGTGACTATATACTGTGTGGAGAATGGATTGAAGGGCCAAAGTGGAAACATTGAAACCTGGTTAGAGGCCATTGCAGAAAACCAGGCAAAATTAAGTGGTGCTCTAGGGTGGCAACAGTGATAAGGAGAAATAAACAGATGTTAGATACTTCTATCATCTATGGCAGAGTCCATACAGCCTGCCATTGTGTTGGTTATGGGGGATGAAAGAGTGAAAAGAATCACGGAACTTCCAGTTTGGGGCAAAGCATCTGGGGGGATAGTGATGCTACTTCAGTGAGGTAGAGAAGGTGGTGTGGCTGGGGAGCAAGTTGGAGGGAAAATAAGAGACATATAGAAGCACAAAACACATTACCGGACACTAAACAAGTACTTAATAATAATGGCTGTTTTTTATCTAAAATGGGATCCCACGCGCGCTCGTCCCCAGCTCGTAAGATGTCCCTGCTGGGCATTCGCATCCACATTTTATTGATGACCCTACTGACTTTAAGAGAGACTAAAGAAGGTGCTGAAGACCACTCAGCTAAGAGAAGGAGTCAGGATTGGAACCCAGATGGTCCTATTAAAACCACACTGCCTCCCAGCCCCAGGCAGTTTATCCTCTTGGTCTCCATCCTGTGTCTCAGATTTGTACTAAAGTTGCTGTCCCCTGCTGTTCCTTCAATGTAACCACTGTGGTTAGGAAGCCGCCATGTTCAGTTAAACTCAACAAAATCCATTGAACACAGACTCATAACAAGACTCTATAGAAAGAGTTTGTAGAGGATTTATATGAAGAGGAGACAGGCTCTGCCCTCAAGGACTGTGGAAATAACAGACTTTTTTGGAGCAGAGGAGTGAAATGCTTTAAGGAGCATGAAGTGGAAACGAGGGAGGGGAACCCCCAAGGGAAGTAGGGCAAGCAGGGATTAGGGACTGCTTCTGCAACGCAGGAACATTTGACAGGGACCCTGAAGGATGGGGTGGACGTTGTGGGAGAAATGGCCCGTTCACACCGAAGCCATAGCTTGAGTCAGAGCAGAGAGAGGTCAGGGGGTCTCTAGAACACAAGGGGATAAATGACTGCGTTCTGAGCATGAACACTACCCGGAGAACCACCTCAGCCAGGCTCTGTCTCTGACCTCTGAGTGACCTCAGGCAAGGCATTTAACCTTTTTGAGACTCAGTTTCCTTTTCTGTAAAAGAGTGATAATAACAACATTTACTTCACAGGGTTCTCATGAGATAGAAATGATTTGATGAATTTAAAGTGCTTAACACAGTTCCCAGCTCACAGGAAGTGCCAAGGGATAGAAAGCCAGATAGCTGGAATCAAATCTTGGATGGCCTTGAATGCCAAGTTGTAGCTTTACAACTTTATTCTCTAGGCTGCGGGGATCCATCAAAGGGTTTCTGAGCAGGGGAATGACATGAGGCGTCTTCCAGAGGTAATTCTGGCCTCTACACATAGAGAAATAGAAAGCAGGTGACCAGATAGAAGCCATCAAATTTTCTCACTAAGGTGCCCGGAAATTTCCTGGGATCCTGTGAATGTGTGTTTTGCCTTGTATCTTCATTCATTTACAAATGTTATAACTACACATCCCACTGAACTGGAGGCTGATTTAACATGTTGGGAAGGGGCTCTGATATGGCTTTATTTACTGACTGAATATCTCAATTTTTCTGGAAATGCTTTCACGGCAGAAATTTGCCTAGTGTAAAATGTCACACTAGCTAAGACTGGGGTTCACCAGACAAGACGTACTTCTGTGCAAATATTATGCCAAAGTTGAGATGAGGAAAAGAGTCATTCTTCTTCCCTGGAATGAGGACAGATACAGTATCTAGAGGGGCAAATAAAAAATAAGTTTTCAGGGCTTCATTGAATATGTAGATTAACCCAGAAGCGACCCCACAGCTCCTATAAAATCTTTCTCCTGGCTTTACCCCAAAGGAAGGTAAAAAATCTAGGAACACGAAGTGATCGGTGTGCTTCCTTTTGTGTTTTAAGAGGATTTGTGTCTTTTTCGTCACAGCTGCCCTTTTACCATATTGATTTTTTTAACCTGAATTAGTGAGATTATTTGTTCATAAATGTTTTGTGAGCGACTTCAACAATAACTCACAGGAAAATTGTTCCAACAAAAATCAAGCAACCTGACTCACAAAAACAACACTTGCTACCTGCAAAGAAATGCACACAACCGCTTTTCTTTGAGCTTCATAGAAGCAGAAGTGAGTGTCCAGAACCCCAAGTAAAGTTACGAAAAGAGGAAGTGACATAGTGCCTATGAGCCAATCTAATACAGCACCTGCGTAAATGTTGCTTTTTTTTTTCTTTTTTTGCAAGGTTGCTTTTCATTATTATAATTATTGTCCTGTTTTTGTAAGCAAGCATTTACTGTCTTCTTTTAATATACATCCTCATAACACAGTCTTCTAGACAGGGAAAAAAAATCTGTGGCTTGATACGTTGGACTGTGACCTAACTTAGGGTAAAAAAACAAATCTTATTACCTCGTAAATTTCTTCCAGTGATTTCTTGGTTTAATTTGAATTCAAAACATGCAAACTCTTCCAAGAGAATTGCATGGAAGCAGTTATATTGGGATGTGAAGGTATCTGATCTGTGGGCTGTCCCTCCATCTACCACTGCTTGAAATCACCGTGACTCTTTTATTGACTTGATGAATGATTAAGTCCCAAGGGTGGCGACTTCTTTGCAATCTGCTTACTTAAGCTCAAACTTACACTTTCTTTTTTTTTTTTTTAATGTTTTCCTGTTTATTTGTCCTGCTGTTATCGCAGTAAGATAATGGTCTCTGCTTTACCACTCCACTTCTGTGTCTGTGATCATAAAAAGCCTGATGGATCAATATGAGGCTTTTAATGTACTTTTGCTGCCTTTTTCATTAAAGGTTTGCAGTCAGAGTATTAAAATGCAGGGGAGACGTAATCTCTTTCTAGCATTGGGTTCCCAGGAAGAGTGCTTCCCAGGGAGGGTGAGAGTCTACACATGGTGGCTTTCATGACACAAAGCAATGGAACCTCAGTTCCAGCAATTTTATGGGACTCTTTCTTTCTGAGGGATCAGAGATTGCCGAGCAGATGTTTGCGGCAACTTTCATGTGCATTCTAAAGCACTGTCTTTGTTTGAATGTTTAGTTCTCATTGGGAGGAGAGGCCCAAATCAGAAAGGTTTATTCCAATGCACCTCAGGGTTGTGCTGAAATGGTTAACCACAGGCTCAGGGGGGAAGAGGATACCCCTGATTTGCAGCACTGGCTAATTTCTAAGGTGGAAATACTCCCACCAAGGCCACTCTTAAACTACCAAATGATATCCCCAAACGAGGACTTGGGAAGAGGTGCCCACTAGCACATCATGACATGCTAGTTCCACCACCCAAGTATAGTACATACAGATAACCACACGAATGTGTAGATAACAGTAAAATGCAGTGAAATAATTGGGGAGTGATGGGTTTTGCATTTTCGTTGGCTTCAGTTTTAACGAAACGCACTCAGTTGTAAGTTTACATAAATTTTACTAATTGGTCATTAGTAGGCTTAATAATCGGCTTGCAAAATTCCTAGAAACTTAACACCAAGCTGATTCCGAGGGGCTGGTGCTCCTACTTTTCTGATCAAAAAAGCACCTTTTCCTAGGTAAATGATCACCTCTACAATGCCTCTGGCCCTTAGGGGAGAAATGCCTGCAGCCACAATCTGGAAAGCTGACTGCTTTTGCAGAAAGCACTCCATAAAACGAAGTCAGTTGTGGGAGCAGGCTGTGCTTACTATTCAAAGGGCACATCACCTGGCCAAGTGCTTGGGAAGGCTCCAGAAGCATGGCCATAACCCAGCCAGCCAGCAGTGGCGTTTCACTATGACAGGACAGGGAAATTGTACAATAATTCTGCCTTGAGGTCCAACCGAAAGAAGACATGAAATGTATTTATTGTGCTATATCCTGTTTGCTTGTGCTGTTCTTTTAATGGGATGGGGGGAGGGAATTTGACTTTAGATCAGTAATAAGAGTTTTCCACATTATTTATTCTTTCTTTCAGGGTACATTTTCACACCATTTACTGAGGTAAGTCTGTCTTTGGTAATTTATTCATGCGTTCATTCTTTGCATATTTATTGGATCCCTATGGCATGCAAGATGTGGTATTAGACAAAGGATATTCAAAGTAAACTAGTCCCTTCTGTTCTGGATGTCACAGTCTAGTGGAGAGACAAATACATATATAAATCACAATTTAACATATTAATTTCTTTTTTTAAGATTTTGTTTATTTGACAGAGAGAGAAAGAGCACTAGCAGGGGAGTAGCAGAGGGAGAGGGAGAAGCAGGCTCTCCATTGAGCAGGGAGCCCAATGCAGGGCTCCATTCCAAGACCCTAGGATCATGACCCAAGCCAAAGGCAGATGCTAAACCAACTGAGCCACCTGGGCATCCCTAACATATTAATTTCTTAGTATAGAAACAAGCAAAGTGTATGAACAACTGGTTAGAACTGTTAACAAACTTTTCCCTAAAAGAATTGAGGGATTAAATAATAGTTTAAAGAAACATCTCCAAGAGGTGCATGATGAAGAAGGACCCACATTTCAGGCTATTTCCTACATGGATTCCCTGCTTCTGTTTTGGTGACACCCCACTGGTAGTGGCCTCTGAGTTGTTCAGCCAACACTTGGTAGGAAGGGCTCAGTGCTCAGTGCTCTGACCTCATGGGATTCAGGTTAGCCTTAAATCATAGCACACAGCATAGCGAGCCAAAGAAAATGGTTTTTTTCCGGGACACAGACAGCCATAGTGCAGCCATTTTGGAAAGCCATAGATGCTCTATTTCCTTTTCAGGGGCTGGGCCACTACCTTCTGCTTCTCTCTCATCTCTTTTCTCTCTCTCTCACCCCCTCTCTCTCTCTGCTGAGCAATATCCTTGTTTTACCTCATCCATGGCCCATAAAAACTCCCTTAACCTCCTCAGTAACACTGAATCTCTCCATATGCTCCATCCCTCTGAACTCTCCCTCTCAGTGCTAGCTTTGGAAGGATTAGGAGCTTACTCGGTACAGGCAGCTGAGACCAGGGCTGGCAAAAGACACACACTGTCCAGAGCATGACTGCTTCAGACCATAGAGGGCCCAGCCAGGAATCTCCCAGAAGGAAGTGTGGGTGAGTAGGAAGGGAATGCTGGGGAAGAGCACCGGACGGGAGGTCAGCCAGCCCATGTATGTAGCCTTGTTTCTCTGTTTGCCACTTGCAGACCTTGAAAAATGCTTACTCTTCAACTAGCCATGGCTTCCCTCATGAGGGAAATGAGATTGTATGAGCACTTGGCCTACCTACTTCTTCTAAGGGTCATGTCGAAAATAAAGTGTCACCAAAGTACTGGAAAGATAACTAAGCATCAACCAATGTCAGTTGGCTGCGAGAATTTATCTATGGATGTTTTTTAGAAACAGCCACAGTGTGGGCAAGCTCAGAGGCAAAGCACACAGGCACTTCCATGAAAACGTGGTAGGTGGGAGGGGAGAGGGCAAGACTGGGCAGAGTGGGGCCTGGAGACACTGGCCTGCTTCTAGAGGCAGGTGGAGACTGTGCATTCCAGGGGAGGCCCCTATCTGCCTCCGGCTTATTCAACTGCTGTTTCTCCCTTTAATCTCTGTTCTAAAAGAAAAGATTCACGGCAGCCGCCCTCTCAGTTTCAAAGAGAAAAAGTACTTTATCAATGTTACAAAAATCTAATAGAAACAGAAAGAAGAGAAAAAGGGAAATCGATGCATAAACGAGGGCAATAGTAAGCAGAAAGGAGAGTAAGACAGAGTCACATCAAATCAGGTACCTCATAGCGGAGGCATCCAGGCTGGAGTCCAGATGGAGAGGCCCCGGGCGGAGCATCCTCCCCTTGGGTGAGGCTTCCGACTGACCACCCCCATCAGGGCCATATTTATCAGGCAAATGATGGAGTCCGAAGTTAAACATTTGTTTGCATTTGCGGTTTGGAGCAAGCTTCCTCTGGAGACACGATTCCTCTGTTATTATGTCTTTACATCTTCAAGGCGCCTGGGCTAGGTGTGTTTGCTTCCCCTCCCAGATTCCATTCCAGGGGGTCAGCCTAGCCTGGAGTTGGACGGGATGCAAGACAACGTTTATAGCTCTTGGCGTCCAGATCAGAAGGGCCAGTCCTGACGTGGAGACCAGCTAATGTCAACTAACCAGGCTCCTGAGGTCACTTATGCAGCATGAGTCTCACAAGCAATATTCTCTCTTTTCAAGAAAAATTATGTACATATTTTTAGAGAGAGAGAGAGAGTGGGGTAGGTGGGGAGGACAGAGGCAGAGAGAAAGAGAGAGAGAATCTCAAGCAGACTCCCCACTGATCACAAAGCCCAATGTGGTGCTTGATCTCACAACCCTGAGATCATGACCTGAACTGAAATCAAGAGCTGGACAGTTAAAATGACTGAGCCCAAGGCAACGTCACTTAGGTTTCAACAGAAGAGAGCCATCTGTTTTGCCTGGACTGCTATGCTCTGCTCCAGTGCTCACTCCAAGAGGAACATAATAAGAGAAGAATAATCAGAACAGTAAAGAGTCAGGCAAATGCAGGATGGTGGGTGTTTAAAAACCGCTGAAGCTATTTAGGCTGGAAAATATGTGTTAGGGGCAGGACAGGAGCCCGATCAGTATCTTGACCGCAATATGAACTTCATTGAAAGATGGAATCAACACCATGTGTGTTCTTGTCCAGCAGGACAAGAGCCAGTAGGGAGAAGTCCCAGGGAGGTGGGCTTGACTCGAAATAAGAAGGGATTTTCCAATAAGGAGTCATATCTCAAAATGAAATGGTCTGCTTGGTGAAGTAGTGAGTTTCCCAAGTCAGGAGGTATGTAAGGAGAAACTTGTGACCATTAACCAGGGCTTTTCAGATCAGTGGTTCTCAACCTCCAGTGTGGTAAGAATCACTGTGAAACTTTTAAAAATCAGATTGCTGGTTCCAGCTCCCTGAGATTCTGATTCAGTGTGTCTGAAGTGGGAGCCATCGATCCGCATTTGACAGAGTTCCCAGGCTATGCTGCTTCCAGTCTCCAGATCACATTTTATGTAGCAAAGGTTATATTAATATATAACGTAAGATAGGACCAGACCATCTAATTTTCCAATTTTGATAGTCCATTGTGATAATGATAGAAAAAGTGTAGTTCACTGGATGAATTTAGATATCACCAAAACAAACTTGCTCTGTAAAAATATATATAAAATAACTTGATGTGTATGCTCTGGCAAATCAAATTTCTGCTAACATCAATTGATGTTGTCTATCATAGAAGGACCAATGGAGAAGGTGACCATGGAACTATATAAATTTTAGTTTTAAAGTAGGCTCACTGGGATGCCTGGGTCGTTCAGTGGTTGAGCATCTGCCTTCAGCTCAGGGCATGATCCCGGGGTCCTGGGATCAAGTCCCACATCAGTCTCCCTGCAGGGAGCCTGCTTCTCCTTCTGCCTGTGTCTCTGCCTCTCTTTGTGTGTCTCTCATGAATAAGTAAAATTTTAACACCTAAAATAAATAAATAAATAAATAAATAAATAAATAAATAAATAAATAAATAAATAATAAAGTAGGCCTGCTATGAAACTATAAAGCTTACTATACAACTGTGTAAATGCAATGGAAGAATTGATGTAAGCTTGGTGTTTCCTGAATCTAAACTATTTTCAATTACTCTGCTTCCGCAGTGTTTCCATAGCGAAGACTCTAAGAGTCCAGAGGAATTGATGGGAGTGAGAATTCCCGTGATGGCCAATGGAATCCTGGTGCTGGCCCAGTTGTGAAGCTCAGCCACATTGTAAGCACGTCTGGTTTCTTAGAGTTGTGTCTTGTTGACCTGGCATTTCTCCCCTTGCCTGTGCTGGTGCACAAACTGAGGATTACCGAGATTCAAGGCTTATTTGTATGGCTTTCCACTGGGAATGCATATCTATGGATAAAAGGCTACAGAAGTTTTGAGCATGTTAGTGGAGCCAAGTGGATACTCTATAGTCATGACCAGAAATTAGCCTGTTGCTCTTTATCAAGATCTTTGTCATGATCTCTAGCAATTAATACACCCATGTCGTAAAAGACTACATGGTTTACAAAGATTGAAGCACAATTATATGTGCAGATGTTAAAAGATATTCATTGAAAAAAATCTAATTGTGGGACCATGGGCATTTGTGATCCCCCATATACCTCTGATTGTACACGTATATGCTGTTTTAGGAAGATACAAAACACTTAACAGTGGCTTCCTCTGGGAATAAGGATTGGGTATGTGTGTATATAGGGGGTAGTCTTTCATGTTCCATGGATTTTTTTTTAACAGAGAGACTGAGTATAAAATACTGGTGAAATAAAATGGCAGCGACTTGGACAACTAATTCAAATCATCACTCTCCTGTCCTGAGAGGCATGGTTTAGAAAGGTATCTATAGTCTGCAAAGAAAATTTAGAGGGTTCAGAATGATCTAGATAGTTGACTTCCATATTGCAAATTTTCCAAATAATTACTTAACATACCTCCCACTTTGAGGTCTGTGAATAATTTGTGCATGTGTGTAGTTGTGCTTATTTAGTATGGTGAACAGAGTGCAAACAGAGCAGCTGTCGGAAACATGCTGAGCAATTGCACAGTGATCCAGTCATACACTGAGGGGAGCCCACCCACCAAGGTAACCCATCTACACCAATGGTGAGTTTTGTCAATGTCTAAGCTTGCCCTCTGCTGCCTCTTGTGGGGAAATCACGATGCTTTAAAACAATGTCCTCTCTGACTAGGGTTCAGATAATTCCTTCACTCCAACAGTATTAATTGGTCACCTACTATGTGCCAGGGGCATGTGTATGTCATCATATGTGATACTTTTATATCTATTGAATAAGTCTATTTACTTTCTTGTGTGATTATTTTCTTATTAAAACTATCCATTGTAGAGAGGGGGGAAAGTCAAAAAAATGATTGGTAAACAAAATTTTACATTTGTAGTGTAAGCCCTGATAGGTTTTCTTTTTCTTTTTTTGTAATGCAAGTGATAAGCCAGCCATTTCAAGGAGGCATCCACTTAATGAGCTGGAATAAGCACATTGTCAGCCACATGGCTCCATAAAGAGCCAGGCTGCCTCTCTGCACTGAAGTTCCTTTGTTTCAGAGATCTTGGCTGATTTTGCTAACTTACCATTTGGGCCACTTGTCTTTTCTCTTCCTCATGCTTTAAATCTCCATGCTTTAAGGTTATGGATAATGAGTAAGCCCTCAAAAACTTAGGTCCCCATTCTCAACCCCAATAAAAGCAGAACCTCTGGCCAGTGAGCACTGTCTCTCTTTCTCTCTCTCTCTCTTTTTAAGATTTTCATTTATTTATTCATGAGAGACACAGAGAGAGGCAGAAACACAGGAAGAGGGAGAAGCAGGCTCCCCATTGGGAGTGCTATGCAGGACCATGCCCTGAGCCAAAGGCAGATGCTCAACCACGGAGCCACCTAGGTGTCCTTTCCTCTCTTTCTTTCACTGTCTCTCTACCTGTGATCTTGCTGTGTGATAGTAGGTGTGTTGCATAACTTCCAGGTCTTCTAAGTAATAAAACTTTATTTTTTTCAAAGTTTCCAGATGGTTGTTACTCAAGGGCATCTTGCAGTCATAAGAACCATGAGGATTGGTCCAGTTGGAACATTGGTTTGGAAAGGGGACGTGTCTGTGGAAAACTCACTGAGGCCCCAGGGAGGGCCCTCAGGCATTTCCAGCCAATAGCATTTCCTTCAATGATAGGTTGACACTGGCACAAAACAGTATCTTAAAGGAGTTCTGATAGTAGTTTTTTGGACCAATTAAACTAGGTAAAGGCATGTAATAGATGCCATAGCATTTTAGAACTAGGGATAGCTTAAGAAATTATGTAGTTCAACCCTCCTTTATTTGAGAGCCAAGAAAACCAAGGTTCAGAGACAATACCAGCTGGTAGAAAGGCAGACAGGAAAGTAGAAAAAAAATGGCCAGCACTAAAATTTATATCACCTTGTTCATTGATTTGCCACATTTTCAACCTGAGAATGAAAGAACTAATCAAAAAGAAAAAGGATCAAGTTGTAATGTTTGTTTTTTTTGTTGTCACTGTATTTTTATGTTTATGCCATGACCACTGGTTTGAAAAAGGGAACACATAAAAACTAACACTATATGTAGAGATATATATTTAGGACTCATGCACAGGGAAGTAAATAGCTGACATCAGAGAATAGACAAGAACACCAGAGCTGAGCCAAGAAGTAAAAACAAGGAAAACTGATCCCCAGTCCTTTGCAAGGTGTGTGATTTGGGAGGTCAGGGCCAAGAGAAAATGCCTGCACCAATCCAGGCCTGGAGTCTGGCAGAGCTCAGGAGACTGAGAGGGTGAGAGAGCCCATGAGCTGCTGGGGCACTCGATATGCACAAGGCAAAAGCACTTGATCTTGAGAAGCCTATTGATGAGCAGGACACACAGTTACACTATGCAAAGGTTGTGAAGTCTTAATTTACCAAGTCTTTTTCTTTTCTTCTTCTTCTTTTTTTTTTTTTTTTTTTTTAAAGAACACACACTAGAGTCTGGGCAAGAAGAGTCGAGGCCTTTGTGAGCACAGGCCAAGTCTTCAGCCAGGTCCCTGAACAACGAGGTGGCGCAGTCATGCTCCAAAGATCCAGCAGAAGGAGGTGCTGAAGGGTGGGGATGGATTCTGGCTCTTGCCTCCTTTCCAGCCCAATACAATCTTTACCCTGTGGAGTTGACCTGTGGTTCTGTCTTTATCAAAGAGACCATGTAACTTCTATGTTCTTTGTCCTATCCAACAGCTGCCCTGACTACCCCACTTTGAACATGCTCCTGCTTTATTCCAGGTGTTTCTAAGCACCAGATGAGAGGCTTGGATATTGAACCGTGTGTAGGACACGCTCCTTTTGGTTTGCTTTAATGATGCATCAAAAAGACCATGACGGCATCTGTGATGATAACTGGGCAGAGAATAAATTAAATTCAAGGTTGCAATCATGTAGACTATGGTCCGAAGCCTCAGAAAAGGTATTGATATGACCCTGTAGGGTGCATCTTTCTCAGCTGACATGATTATAGGAAATGGAAAGGACCAAAACAGGCTTATATACTCTGCAACCCATACCAGTAACTAATGAGACAGGATTGGAACTAATCCCTCAGAATTTATTGACGCTTAATTTTACAGATAATTCTCACCATGGGTTGTCTGGTTTGTCAGGCCAGAGCAATAAATGAGAAGGGAATTACTGTTGACTTCAGACTCAATGACAAGAACTGTAATAATGACCAGAATAGGGAGGAGACATTAAAACCTCATCATAGTACTTGGGCAGTAATTAAGGTGCTTAATGATGAGAATGAGCAATAAAAGCAGTTTAAGTTATGTTCGTTACACACGGTTCAAAAAAACAAAAGTGTGATAAATTTTAGAAATATTTTTGTCAAAACACAAAGTTAAAAGTAATGGGATTAAAAGCAAACAAGGATTTCCTTACCTGTGTAAATTTCAGTGCCCCAGAATTCTGTTTGCATGACTGCACCTGATAAATGAAGCTTCCCTCTATGTATACAATCACTACTACCAGGTGAAAGTTGGCTGAAGATCTCAGCACTTGGCAAGAGCTATGTGCTAGAGCCGAGGTATCACAGCAGAGAGAGAAGGAGAGCTGGGTTGTTGTGATGAATACTTGATCAAAGTGGAGAACCAGGATCAAAGTTGAGAATGGGACCATCACATTCTAGCAGTGGCCTATACCTCTGTCTTGCACTAGTGGAGATAGCTACTTTTTTTTTATATATATATATTTTTATTGGTGTTCAATTTACTAACATACAGAATAACCCCCAGTGCCCGTCACCCCTTCACTCCCACCCCCCGCCCTCCTCCCCTTCTACCACCCCTAGTTCGTTTCCCAGAGTTAGCAGTCTTTACGTTCTGTCTCCCTTTCTGATATTTCCCACACATTTCTTCTCCCTTCCCTTATATTCCCTTTCACTATTTTTTATATTCCCCAAATGAATGAGAACATATAATGTTTGTCCTTCTCCGACTGACTTACTTCACTCAGCATAATACCCTCCAGTTCCATCCACGTTGAAGCAAATGGTGGGTATTTGTCATTTCTAATAGCTGAGTAATATTCCATTGTATACATAAACCACATCTTCTTTATCCATTCATCTTTCATTGGACACCGAGGCTCCTTCCACAGTTTGGCTATCGTGGCCATTGCTGCTATAAACATCGGGGTGCAGGTGTCCCGGCGTTTCATTGCATTTGTATCTTTGGGGTAAATCCCCAACAGTGCAATTGCTAGCTACTTTTAAGATGAAGCCTTTTGCACTCGATGACCAGACTGTGTTCTCCTGGCTTTTTACTAGCTTCTTTGTATGATAATGGCCCTGTAGAGAAAGAGAGAGAGAAAGAGAAGAGGAAAAGCATAACTTTGGGGTCTTGACCTTTCCTAAAGAACATTTTCATCTCATATGCGGGAACAGAATTCAGAAAAAAGCATACCCAATGAAGTTCCTGGAATGAGTAAATGGATAAGTGAATGTATGCATGGAAGGAAAAAAAGGCTAATACGAGTCATCTTCCCTGGTTTTGCAGATTCCCAAACTCTCAGACATCATTGCCAGCCTTCCCAACCACATCATTTATGGTGGAACAATGGTCAAATCCAAAATGAAATAATTCATAGAAATAGCCATCATTTTTGAAGAATAGCACTGCAGAGAATACTGACGTGGTCATCACTACAGGATATACCTTCTCTTTTCCTTTCTTTGGCGATTCTGAGAATAGCACTGATTACCAAATATCCCTGTAGCATGGCATATTCCCACTTCATTCCCAACTCCGGCTTTCATTGGCTTAGACCAGCCAGTGGGAATGGTCATACTAACAACAGAACTCCAAAAGTGCTATTTAAAGGTGAGAAGACAGGGGCACCTGGGTGGTTCAGTCAGTTAAGCATCTGACTCTTGATTTCATCTCAGGTCATGATCTCAGGCTTGTAGGATCAAACTCTGGGTGGGGGAGGTGGGGGGTTCTGTGCTCAGGTCAGAGTCTGCTCCAGATTCTCTCTCCCTCTCCCTCTGCTTCTTCCCCGGATCACGTACTCTCTTTCTCTAAAATAAATAAATAAAATCTCTTTTAGTCTTGTTGACTGTTTCTTTTGCTGTGCAGAAGCTTTTTATCTTGATTAGGTCCCAATAGTTCATTTTTGCTTTTGTTTCCCTTGCCTTCATAGATGTATCTTGCAAGAAGTTGCTATGGCCAAGTTCAAAAAGGGTGTTGCCTGTGTTCTTCTCTAGGATTTTGGTTGATTCTTGTCTCACATTTAGATCTTTCATCTATTTTGAGTTTATCTTTGTGTATGTTGTAAGAGAATGGTCTAGTTTCATTCTTCGGCACGTGGCTGTCTAATGTTCCCAGCACCATTTATTGAGGAGACTGTCCTTTTTCCAGTGGACAGTCTTTCCTGCTTTGTCAAATATTAGGTGACCATAGAGTTGAGAGCCCATTTCTAGCTTCTCTATTCTGTTCCATTGACCTGTGTGTCTGTTTTTGTGCCAGTACCACACTGTCTTGATGACCACAGCTTTGTAGTACAATTTGAAATCCGGCATTGTGATGTCCCCAGCTTTGGTTTTCTTTTTCAATACTCCCCTGGCTATTCAAGATCTTTTCAAAATCAATATTCAAGATCTTTTCTGATTCCACATAAATCTTAAGATTATTTGTTCCAACTCTGTGAAGAAAGTCCATGGTATTTTGATAGGGATTGTATTGAATGTGTAAATTGCCCTGGGGAGCAGAGACATTTTCACAATATTAATTCTTCCGATCCAGGAGCATGGTATATTTTTCCATCTCTTTGTGTCTTCCTCAACCTCCAGAATGGGAGAAGATATTTGCAAATGACATATCAGATAAAGGGCTAGTATCCAAGATTTATAAAGAACTTATTAAACTCAACACCCAAGAAACAAAAAATCCAATCATGAAATGGGCAAAAGACATGAACAGAAATTTCACCAAAGAAGACATACACATGGCCAACAAGCACATGAGAAAATGCTCCGCATCACTTGCCATCAGGGAAATACAAATCAAAACCACAATGAGATCCCACCTCATACCAGTGAGAAAGGCTAAAATTAACAAGACAGGAAACCACAAATGTTGGAGAGGATGTGGAGAAAGGGGAACCCTCTTGCACTGTTGGTGGGAATGTGAACTGGCGCAACCACTCTGGAAAACTGTGTGGAGTTTCCTCAAAGAGTTAAAAATAGAGCTACCCTACAACCCAGCAATTGTACTGCTGGGGATTTACCCCAAAGATACAGATGCAATGAAAACCTGGGACACCTGAACCCCAATGTTTATAGCAGCAATATGCACAATAGCCAAACTGTGGAGGGAGCCTCAGTGTCCATCAAAAAATGAATGGATAAAGAAGCTGTGGTATATGTATACACTGAAATATTCCTCAGCCATTAGAAATGACAAATACCCACCATTTGCTTCAACATGGATGGAACTGGAGGGTATTACACTGAGTGAAGTAAGTCAATCAGAGAAGGACAATCATTATATGGTCTCACTCATATGGGAAATATAAGAAATAGTGAAAGGGATTGTAGGGGAAAGGAGAGAAAATGAGTGAGAAAAATTAGAGAGGGTGACAAAACATGAGAGACTCCTAACTCTGGGAAATGAACAAGGGGTAGTGGAAGGGGAGGTGGGCGGGGGGATGGGGTGACTGGGTGACAGGCACTGAGGGGGGCACTTGCCAGGATGAGCACTGGGTATTATACTATATGTTGGCAAATTGAACTTCAATAAAAATATTTTTAAAATAATAATAATAAAAATATCTTTAAAAACAAAAGTGAGAGGACAGTAGTAGAATGAATCTGTGGTTTCTTTGCTGCTGATAGACACCCCGAACCAAAGGAGTATGAAAATCAATCCAGTTTAAATTAAAGGACTGGAAAATTACAATCACTATTACTATGAACTATTTTTTTCTTTTAAAATAATTCCATCTTCCAGCCAAATTTTATTTAGCTTAAATTAATAACAAGGACATATTTTCTCTCTCACACTTTTTTAAATAAATTTATTTTTTATTGGTGTTCAATTTGTCAACATACAGAATAACACCCAGTGCTCATCCCGTCAAGTGCCCACATCAGTGCCTGCCACCCAGTCACCCCCACCCCCCTCCCACCTCCCCTTCCACCACCCATAGTTCGTTTTTTTTTTTTAAATAGACTCTATGCCCACCCAGCATGGAGCCCAACACAGGGCTTGAACTCACAACCCTGAGATCAAGACCCGAGCTGAAATCAAGAGTCAGACATTTCACCAACTGAGCTACCCAGGTGCCCCTCTTTCTTCCCTTCCTTCTTTCCTCTCTTCCTCTCTCTCTCCCTCCCTCCCTCCCTCCATCTCCCTCTCTATTTCTCCCACTCTATCTGTCTTTCTTTCTTTTTGGGGAATTCAAAAGGCCTAAAAAAGAAAAGTGGAAGAAATCCATTCATAGCGATGTTACAAACATGAAGGACTTCCCCATCCTTGTCCATGCTGAGCTCTACACACAGCACGAAAGTAGCCGGAATCAGGAGCCAGCACCAGCCTCACACCAGTGCTGTGAGTTCCACTTAGAATTTTCATACAAATTTTTTCTGGATCACAAGTTCTCCTTGATTCTTTTTCTATCTATCCTATGGAACCAATAGTAATTAAGGAACCAGAGAAGGGAAAATATGTTTGTTTTTTTCCACCAGTTCTGGTTAACTCCCATCTCTGTTGCTAACAGAAAAGTCAGGTGTGTGTTTTCTTTCTAGAGTTCCTCTTTCAGGTCCTTTCAATCAGCTATGGACAAGCTCAGCACCTGAGTTTCCCTTTTTTTTTTCTTTACTTTCCCAAGCATATGCTATCTTTCCCTAGACCCCTCCTTGTACCATTTATTCTTTCATAGGCCTAAACATGTTACCTTCCTTCAAGGATGTGATGGCTGACATCGTTTAGAGAAGAGAGGCTTTGGGGAGAAGGTAGGGCCCTTTCCCAGCAGACAATTACTGCAAACAGCATTTATGGGCTTAGGGAGGTGGGGTCAAAGGAAAGCAAAATCTCTGAGTCAGATTTTAAACGAAACTTCTAACATCAGGGAGGCAGTCCCAAGCCCGTCCAAAGCTAAGATTGATAACTCATTATTGCTTACTCTTACACTTACTCTGTCTTGGTTTTAATATTCACATATAATTTGGTTACCCTTTAAGCCAAGAGAAAATACTTCATAATGTGGAAATAAGAAAAACAAAGCAGAAATTCACTTACGAAACAAATATCTGAGAGCTTACTGTGCATTGGGAACTATGCTCGCCAAATGGGAGAAAGGTGGCAATAATAGAATTCCCACCCACAAGGAACTGCCAACTGACAATAATTAAATGTTTGCCGACCGAAGATTTCTTCACACAAGCTAAGACCACAAATGTGTCCCAGGAGAAATTTCAAAAGTGGCAGGAATCAGTTGAATGCTCTAATCAGGAAAAGACCTAAGACTACCAGATATTTCCTAGGTTCCTACTCTCTCCTTTGGGAGACTTCTGTGCAAGTCTGTATTTAGGCAGGGGGATGGGTGACTGGGTGACAGGCACTGAGGGGGACACTTGACGGGATGAGCACTGGGTGTTACACTATATGTTGGCAAATCAAACTCCAAAAAAAAAAAAAAGAAGGAAAAACAGGGGTGCCTGGCTGGCATAGTCAGAAGAGCAGGTGACTCTTGATCCCAGGTTCATGAGTTCAAGCCCCATACTGGGTGTAGAGATTACTTAAAAATAAAACATTTAAAATAAAATAAAATAAAATAAAATAAAATAAAATAAAATAGGGGGAAAATAGTGAGGCACCTGGGTGGCTCAGTTGATTAAATGTCTGCCTTCAGCTCAGGTCATGATCCCAGGATCCTGGGATCAAGCCCTGCCTCGGGCTTCCCACTCAGCAGAGTCTGCTTCTCCCTCTCCCTCTGTCTCTCTCCTTGCTTATGCTCTCTTGCTTTCTTTCTTTCAGATAAATAAATGCATTCTTTAAAAAAAAAAAAAAGGAGGGAAAATAACCTCAACCCTTAAAACAATAGAAAACCAAATTCAACCTTCTGTGGCCAGATGCTCCAAATGAACTCTTAGATAATTGTGGGAAATAGTTAAACAAATGTCCACTTCACACCTAGAGATGTACTGAAACCTACGGAGGCTATAAAAAGGTCCACAAGCCCTGGTCCCTGCTAACACGCAGGTTAGGCATCGTCAAGAACACGAGACTCCATGTGCATGAGAGATACCCCCAGACAACATGTGCAGCACAGAAGGCCATGGTAAGAAATTGGTGAGGGCAGGAGCCCCAGTGGGGAGAGATGGGGAGAACTTGAGTGGTCACGAGAGGGAGGGATTCAAGCCTCATCCTGAAGTAACACTTGTCTGTGCCAATGGAAAGACGGGCCAAGCATCCCAGGATCAAGCGTGGCCCCAGACGCTCCAAAGTCATGAACAGTTTCTAGTCTCTCCGCGCAGTCTCTTCGCCCGTGTGGTCCACTCTTAGATATCTCAGAACCCTCTGCACAGGCTTCCAGAAGGATTACATAAACCACATGGACACCCTTACCTCTCTGGTAGGAGTGCAACCCAGTTTGCTGTCTCTATTCATCACCCATCCCAATCTAGCATTGGACGTTTTCTTTGCGTCATGTACCTCACACCAGTACCACCAGCAGAGACTGGAGAAATGGGGCACAGAGCCCACAGAGCCATCCTGACCCAGAGAGAATGGATTCTCAAACCCACGACACCTCAGGAGGCCCATGAGTACACCTGCCAATCTCTTAGGCCAACCCGGTTCCATTTTGTCTGAGCCAGCCTGGCCATCTCAGTGTTTATGAATACCAGCTATTAACATGACAGATTGGAGCCAAGGCTACAGGGGACCCCCGTGTCCCTCTACTTCCAAAGGCCAACCCCACTGCCTTTCAGTGGCTTCATTCCCCTCACCTGGCTTGCTCCCAGAGAGAAATTTACCCATCACAGATCACTAAGAGAGGAGGTTTGACTGGGTGTTATCACCGTCCTCTGTCATTATGTATTCAAGGCTCACTACACACATGTCCCCAACAATGGTAATCATGTCACACTGCTTGAGCATCAGTCAAAAGATATGTACCTCATGGAATTCTATTTGATTAGCATCCCCATTCAATAAGAGCAATCAGATCATGGTTGCTTCGACCAAGTACCTCTACATATCTATTCCTAATAGAGAGGAATTTGAAAGATATCCACTCCCCATAGTGTCTGGCAGGATTATTCCATAATTGTAATTGCCCATTATTCAGCCAACACATAAATAAATGAACATTTATTTATCGACCATGTGCTAGCCACTTTTCTAAGTGCTTTACACGTGTTATGTCATAAACATTACAACAATATACACAGGGGAAGAATTCTTCATTTCTTTTTTATGGAAGACATTAGCCCCGATTGCCCAGGGTTATAAGACTAATAAATGGTGGTTCAGCATTTGAACCTGATACCAAAGCCAGTGTTTTTTGCTGTACACCACACCATCTTTTTTTTTTTCACACTATCCTTCATTATTTTCAATGGATATTTTTCAGGAGTTTATATACTGGAATATTTAAAGCCCTACTAGCATGACATGTATTTTCTTTATTGCTGATTACTTGCTGAAGCAAGCAAATTGTTACAGGGTACCTAGGCAAAAGATGCATTTTTCCAGCAACACATAAATATTTATAATAGAATGCCTTCTTGAAACTTCCTTTTCCATATAATTTACAAATTGCATATTACAATGATATGAAGCCAGAAACATTGTGAAATAAAATTCTATTTCCTAAGGTGCAAATGTTTATCATCTCAGTCTGTTTAGAACGTTTGAATAAAAAAATTGTACATTTTAAAGACTTTTTGGTTAAAAGCCTTCTTTAATGATGAGTATGAGATATATATATATATATGATGAGTATATATATATATATATATATATATAGAGAGAGAGAGAGAGAGAGAGAGAGAGAGAATCAACTTCCAAATTCTGGCATCCAGTAGAATCTGAGGTCATGAAAGTGTAAACTGTATTTTCATATTGTAAAATATTTGGAAAAGCATCTATAAGTCTATCAATCTCATTGTAAGATTCATTAAGGTTGTTCATCGAATATTCCTGGTTTCCTCTCTGACCACATAGTAGGGAGTTAGCTTCTTTGCCCCCTTTGAAGTTGGACCTGACAGTGTGACTTGCTTCAGCCAAATAAATGCAAGGAGTCACATATTTCATTGCCACTTAGAAGCTTTAGGATATCGTGCCAATCACATCTTTCCTCTGGCAAAGTTTTAAAAACTGAGGCAGCAGGTGTGAGGATGGAAACTTTCTCAGACTGGGTCCCAGAGTGGTTACAGCGAGCACAGGCTGGTCACATAGGATGAGCATTTGTTGTGAATCACCGATAGATGGGAATTGTTTGTGTAGCACAACCTTGCTTATGGTGACCGATGCCAGCAAGGGTTTCCATTTTTTCATGTTCCCCTCACACTTTATGCACCTAAACATACAGCTTTCTTTACATGGACAAAATCATAATACACATAACTTATCTTTGACACTTTTCAAAACATATTGTAAACATTTTCTCAGCTTTTTCTCAACACCATGTTTGTCATTTTAATGGTTTTATAGTAGCCTATTATATCAATATGCAATTATTAACTGCTTTTTTCCATTATTTACATTGTTTCTGGGGTTTTTTTTCTATTACAAAAAAATGCAGCTAAAAGTAATTTTGCACATGTAGCTTTTTTTTTTTTTTTTTACTTATGATAGTCACACAGAGAGAGAGAGAGAGAGAGGCAGAGATACAGGCAGAGGGAGAAGCAGGCTCCATGCACTGGGAGCCCGACGTGGGATTCGATCCCGGGTCTCCAGGATCGCGCCCTGGGCCAAAGGCAGGCGCTTAACCGCTGCGCCACCCAGGGATCCCACATGTAGCTTTTTTAATCAAAATTATTTTCTCAGGATAAAGGAAAGAAATTTTTGTTTGCCTTCCAGTTTTATAGCAAGGTCTTTTATAGTCAAACTTATAGTACATTTTTCTCTTTATTTTTTTATTTTTAATAAATTTATTTTTTATTGGTGTTCAATTTGTCAACATACAGAATAACACCCAGTGCTCATCCTGTCAAGTGCCCACCTCAGTGCCCACCACCCAGTCACCCCCACCCCCTCGCCCACCTCCCCTTCCACCTCCCCTAGTTCATTTCCCAGAGTTAGGAGTCTTTCATGTTCTGTCTCCCTTTCTGATATTTCCCACATATTTTTTCTCCTTTCCCCTTTATTCTCTTTCACTATTTTTTATATTCCCCAAATGAATGAGACCATATAATGTTTGTCCTTCTCCTATTGACTTATTTCACTCAGCATAATACCCTCCAGTTCCATCCACGTAGAAGCAAATGGTGGGTATTTGTCGTTTCTAATGGCTGAGGAATATTCCATTGTATACATAAACCACAGCTTCTTTATCCATTCATCTTTCGATGGACACCAAGGCTCTTTCCACAGTTTGGCTATTATGGACATTGCTGCTAGAAACATCGGGGTGCAGGTGTCCCGGCGTTTCATTGCATCTGAATCTTTGGGGTAAATCCCCAACAGTAGTGCAATTGCTGGGTCATAGGGCAGGTCTATTTTTAACTCTTTGGGGAACCTCCACGTAGTTTTCCAGAGTGGCTGTACCAGTTCACATTCCCACCAACAGTATAAGAAGGATCCCTTTTCTCCACATCCTCTCCAACATTTGTGGTTTCCTGCCTTGTTAATTTTCCCCATTCTCACTGGTGTGAGGTGGGATCTCCTTGCGGTTTTGATTTGTATTTCCCTGATGGCAAGTGATGCGGAGCATTTTCTCATGTGCTTGTTGGCCATGTCTATGTCTTCCTCTGTGAGATTTCTGTTCATGTCTTTTGCCGATTTCATGATTGGATTGTTTGTTTCTTGGGTGTTGAGTTTAATAAGTTCTTTATAGATCTTGGAATCTAGCCCTTTATCTGATACGTCATTCGCAAATATCTTCTCCAATTCTGTAGGTTGTCTTTTAGTTTTGTTGACTGTATCCTTTGCTGTGCAGAAGCTTCTTATCTTGATGAAGTCCCATAGTTCATTTTTGCTTTTGTTTCTTTTGCCTTCGTGGATGTATCTTGCAAGAAGAGAAGTTACTGTGGCCAAGTTCAAGTACACTTTTCTTTAAATTGGTATAAGAATTTTAGTACTAATGAAATTGAGAAAACATTGCCTTTTCTGTTGTCATTCTTTGAAATCGCCATGCTAATTGGTTCAAAAGATAATGTCCAGAATATTCTGAAGCCATGTTCACAAAGATGTCCTTCAAAGATAAAATCGAGTCACACTCTAAACCTCACTTCCTGATGAACTACTTGATCATAGAATTTTTTACTTACTATAAATGACTAAAAATTATACGGGTTTCTGCACTAAATGCAGCTGAATTGTTTCTGCTGAGACCTAATTAGCAATGTTTCATCCACATGTTGTTCAACAAGGGAAGCAATATTTCTATAGAATCTTTTATTGTTGGTAAATGTGTTCATACTACATTAATCCTTGGGAAAACCAGACTGGTTGCCTGGCCAAGAAACAAAAAAAACTCTGCTTTCCTCACTTTACATTGATCACTTTGATGAATAAAGCAGTTTTATTTCTTTTAACGCATAGACTATATATCTGAGATTGTCTGCCACTTTCATATTCTCAGTATTTTATATTTATCTGACACTATTTTCCAAGGCACTCAAAGTGCTTCTTAGATATTATCTCATAAATGCTCTGTAGAAATGATGAAGTCAGCACTTTACACAAGTATTTGAAACATTCGGAGCCACCATTTGTGAAATATTTAACCCTGCCAGGCTTCTGCCCCTACTTTGCTTTTCCTCTTCCTCCCACATCATACTTATTTTTAGTTTTCCCTTACATTTCAGTGCCTAAGAGATAAAAACATCACACCCAACACCCAGACAGTAGACATAAGGGCTGCCCAAAGAGTGGGGGACCTTCTTTTCTTGATGTTCACTGACTTAAGAGTCTTGATTACAGGCCAGACAGCCTCTGACATCATCAGATAGGCACTCACACCATGACTTCCCATGGTGGGCATTACCTCCAGCTTGGAGACAAATTGCTGAATGACCAAATGGTGACCTTAGGTCAGCCACAGGATCTTTTTAACATCAGACTCTTCCCTGTAAAATGGAATGAGCTTCTGTTTCACCCTTCTCAGAGAGTGGCTGAGAGAATCAGATAAATAATGCAAGCAAAAGTGCTTTGAAATCATCTAGGTACAGAGAGGAGTTAAGATGGTAGAGGAGTAGAGGGCCCCTCAGTTTGTCTCATCCCTTGAATACAACTAGATAGTTATCAAATCATTCTGAATACCCAAAAAATCCATTGGAGGTCCGAAATCATCTATGTGCATATATGACCATATCAGTCTAATAAAAGAAATCTGATGGTATTAGTACATGCTCTACCACAGAAGAAACCAAAAGATTTAAAAAAAAAAAAAAACTTATTCCTCCAAACAAAAAATCTTAGGTTAGGTTATGTCCTACTGCAGGAGAAAATAACATGGGAAAAAAAAACATTGTTTAGAGAAATAGATAGAAAACATTTTATGCTGACAGGTATTTTTCATAAATAGAAACTATGTTCTTTAGATGCCTCATTCTAAACTAGCTTCCTGCCACCCATCCCAGTGATTCCTATAAACTGTGAGGCACTGGATTTGTTGCCAGAAGGCCTGAATTAAAATCTGGGGTTTCTCCTTTAGTGACATCGAGAAAATCACCCCATCCTTCCATGTCTGCTTTGCTGATAATAAGTGAGAATACCTGTAGTATATACTCCCAAGGATCAAATGGGAAATTGTACATTGAGAACATTTTGTAAATTAAAAAGCAAATGACCCTCTTACAGCATCCATCTCCACAAACTCAAAACAAGTTTTAAAAAGGATATCATGGGGCACCTGGGTGGCTCAGTCAGTCAAGCAGCCAACTCTTGATTTCCGCTCAGGTCATGATCTCGGAGTCCTGGGATCAAGCCCGGCATCAAGCTCCCCACTCAGCAGTGAGTCTGCTTAAGAGTCTCTCTCTCTTTCTCTCCACAACCTCAAATGAATAAATCAATCTTTAAAAAAATAAATTACAAAGGACATCGTTAGCCAATTAAGGTACCATTTCTAAGTCAAGAAGAACTTGATCACCATCGAATGTTAGTAATAAGAGGAGAACAAGATTAGGCCACCATAGCCGGTAGGAGCGTAGCTTCTTCACTTCACAGACGAGGACTCTGGGATGGAGCTACCCTTCTTCTCCATGACCCCTCACCAGAGCAGCTCTAAAATCTCCAGGCAACTTCCAACTACCAAAGGCCATAGGCACTCTTAAATCTTTCCTGGCTTTAGTCTTTTTTTTTTTTTTTAAACCATTTGCTGCATAATTGCTCCCTCCTCCTTTGAACTCCTCTCAGATTTTGGTGTTACCACATTTGCCTGACATCTTCCTCCTTTTCTTTTCATATCTAGTTTGCTTATTTTTCTGAGTTCTTACTCCTCTGTCCAACATCAAATGTTAGTGTGGATGCAGTGCAGCCTTTTTCACACTTATATAGAGTTTATGACATTTCAGGCCCTGCTCTAAAGACTTAATCAATATTCAGTCATTTACACTCATGACCACTCTGTAGAGGAGGTACAGATCCAGCCGGGGAATGTGAGGCACGGGAAGGATATGTAACTTGCTTTGGCACTTCCAACTGTGTTATGCTCACTCTGCTTATACTCCTCCATGGGCCTCCTGACTTCTGACTTCATTTCATGGGGTAAGTTCTCATGGGGTAGTAAGAGCTTTCCCTGCCCTGGGCTTTGTAAGATCTGTATCCCAAATCTGTACATCTAGACTCAACCCCACTCCTCAGCTTCACATTCCAACCACTCAGGAGGAGGGAATCTGGATTTACCATGGGCCACACAAACATAATACAACCCCAACTGAATTCATTGTCTCTCCACCCCAAACTTCCCAGCACCCACTCTTCATGTCTCTTTGCTTCTTTGGGTCTATTTCCCCATCTGTATAATTAATGGGTCGAACTAAATAATCTCCACAAACATCCTTACTTTAACATTCTCTGATTCTCCAAACATCTGTCTGTTTTAAATTTTCCTTAATTCATTCAATGCTATAAGCAATCATTGAGCATATTCTGTGACCCAGACCCGGGGCAAACACCGGTTAGGAAGAAAAGATCCCTGCCCTCGAACATGGACAGGAGACCCACGTGCCCAAACAGGCCAGTAGGTGGGCATGTCACCATGGAACCAGCTGCCAAATCCAAGACCTGCCTGTCAGCAATGCCTGCGTCTCCCTCACCAAACACTCCACCAGCCACTGGGCTCCATATCTTTACCTCCTAAACAGCTATCTTCTCTGCAAACTCTGTCTGCGCCTTCATGATGACTCAATTTGTTCAGTGCTGGCTGACCAGTGTCCCTGCCTTTGTAGTTTCCCCACTATCTACAGCATAATCTTTGCAAAACCCAAAATCTGACTGTGGCACCATCTTGTATTAAAGCCTCTGGTGGTATCTATTTGTGGGAAGACTCTCTCATGGCAGGTGCCCTCCTCCTCAGGCCCTGGAGCCACCCCAACCCCTTTGCTCTGCATTCCAGGAGGGCTCCCTGGGGGTCTTGCAGTTCCCTGCACACCTGGACCACCGCTCACACCTGTGACTGTGTATATGCAGATTCCTGTTGGTCTGCCTTTTACCTCAGTGATAAATCTTTATTGAGTCTTAGAAACTCAGCTCAGCTAGCACCCTTCTGAGAAAACTTCTCTGCCCCTGCCTCTCTTGGAGTCATAAATTCCCTTTTCTTGTGCCACTTCCATTCCTGAAGTGTATTTATTACTGCCCATAACACACACCATTATAATTATCACTTGCTGTCCGACCCAACTAGAGCAGAGGGCTATCCAGAGTGTGGACTGTGCTGGGTTATCCCTGTGCACCAGGGATGCCTGGATAGCAGTGCATAATCGGCCCACAGTGAAGGTTTGCTGACTGGATGACCGAGGGGCACTACTAGGAAAAGCTGTATGGACTGGATATGTTTGAATGTGCCAACAAGAGTCCAAAACCTAACATCACAACAATACAGTAAGTTTCGTCTACACCACTAGCCTGGGAAGAAAGGACAGCAGAGGGCAGCTCAGGGATGAGTGTGAGAGCCAACAGTCCTCGCTCACATGTGTGGGGCTCTTCTGTGCTTCACTTCTCAAGCTCATCTCCCAGACAGGGGATGATTTAATCACATTGGACTCTTTAGACACAGGTGCAGAGCAACATGTACCACCTTTCCCCAGTTAGGGAAATGGAATTCAGTCTATGCAGCAAGAAAACTCTATGGAGGCAAAAGGCTAACTGACTCAGGCCCTTAAGTATATAATTAGAGGAATAATCTCTCTGAGGATTGAAGGTGGGGCAAAGGCTTTATGTGTCAGAAGGGATAGGCAAAGTCTTAATTCATTGTCCTGCCATTCTTATGTCCTCCCTTGCCTCAGCCCAAGAGGGCACGCAGGTTCATGGGGACTTCCTGGGATCTTCCCCAAATCACATGTATGCTCTGGGCAATCTGAAGGTGGCCCTTAGGTGAACAGGGTAAGAGTGCTTTAGCTAGCAATCTTTTCTATTCATCCACTCACGTAGGTGTCAAGCTGGAAAGACAGGCTGACTCCACCTGTAGCTAGCTAAGCCTTTTCGAAAACATAACCCCATCTTCTCAGTAATTTTGTGGCAGAAATAGGGTGAGCCTTTGGCCATGATACCAGGAGTATAGCCGCTAAACCAAAGCTCAGATATTATAGAAGAGTAAACACAGTAGCTTTCTCCTCAGAAGATTAGCTTCTGGATTTCCTGGGAGTTGTGCAGCTACTCAGCTGATGAGTGAAACCCCAGCTCGATTCTGTAGATCCTCCCCACCACCTCCTACCTGCATCAACACACACCCAAGGCTCTGGCCTCTGTTTGGATTCGTGGGACACCAGTGAACACCACATTGAAATGTATGAGCTGCCCTTACTTACATTCATTACCCTCATGCATGTTCCAAGGGCAGGGAATTTGTCCTACTTAACCATATATTCCCAGGGGTCAGCCCAGGCTTTGGCCCCTAGAATATAATAATCATTGCATGTAGAACAGGTGAATAATGAAGAAAAGTTTAAGAGGAGAGAGGTAGAGAGTAAAACCTGGAGATAGTTCAGGGAATTAAAGAATGCTAAAATAAGAATTTTGTGGAAATTATTTAGTTCAGCTTGTTAATGAGGTAGCTAAAGCCTGTAGTAAGGAGGCTCAGTTATTCTTGGTGAGATAAGAAGCCATTGAAAAGCTTTGAAACAAGTGACTTATGAGTTCGCCATTCTGGACTCACATGGCTCCCAAATAAAGGTAGTGCTTCTCACGTTTTAATAAGTGGACCCTGTTAAATGTAGGTTCTTGGGCAGTAGGTCTGGAAGGGCCTGAGAATCTGAATTTCTAAAGAAGCACCAAGTCGATATAGATGCTGCTGGTCTTCACGCCACTCTAAGCAATGAGGGACCAGGAGACTACCTCCTTTTTTGGTATATTCTTTGCATGGCAACCTAGAATGCTCAAAACTTCAGCTTGTATTTGCCCGGTATATCTTTTCCTATACTTCCACTTCCAATCTTAAAGGAAGTTATAAGGAAATGGAATTTAGTCGTCAAGCTGAGGTCTTCTGGTATCCAAGGAAAGATGGCAAGGGCATAGAAGGTCAGGGTTAGTTTTGCTAAGCCAAGATCAGGGACACAAAGTCAGAGTTGAGAGCTGTTGGACAAGCATTCTAGTTTAGGATCACCAAAAAAGTGGGATCTTTATCAGAGAGGGGCTTGAGGTTTTAAATACCAGGCCACGAGTGATAGCATCTTTTATTTGTATTCACCCAGATGCAGAGATTGACTTTGGTGCTCCACTTGCCTGCCTCTCCAGAGGGTTCTGATGCTTTCAGTCCATGAATCATCAAATACTACCATACACCCAACTATGCCAGGCACCTTGCAGCCACCGGTAACACAGCAATGAACAAAGAGAGACCCTGCTCTCAGGAGAAGAGTACACACACACACACACACACACACACACACACACAATCATTTATACAAATGACAGACTTGCTAGGGAAGACCAGTGTGAGAAGAGGGATTGAGAAAAGGGCGGCGTCTCCAAAATCTTTTGCCTCTGACTGTCACTGAGTTTACTTCGTAACTAGAAGCCAAAGCTGAAAGTGGAAACTTGCTTCTTGAATATGACCTTTTCCCTTCTCTGGAGCTTTTTAAAAGTCATCACTACTGTTACATTTAATCCAGCCTTTTTTTGCAAATATAGAATTATTGCTTGCAAGAAGTAAAAATATTTATGAGTATTTTGTTCAATCTATTTTGTTTTGTTTTGTTTTAGGGGCTGTCCTTGAGGTTACAAAATATATTATTAACCTAGTGCACTCTCAAGTAATGTTTGTTGTACAAATATAACCCAGTATACTGTAATGTCCCACTTGGTCTTTTGTTCCATTCTTGTCATGCATCTTACTTCTACATATATTTAATCCTCACACTACATTGCTATTAGCTGTGCCTTCAACCATCTATTATCTTTTAAAGCTATAGTTTCATTACAACAATACTTTTTTATATTTATCTCTATATTTATCATTTTTAGTGCTTTTCATTCCTTTTATACATCTAATTTTTCATCTGGCATAATTTTACTTCTTTCCAGAAAACTTCTTAAAAAAATTTTTTTATAGTGAAGATCTGCTGGTAAGGATTGACTTCAGTTTTTGGTTTGATAAAATCTTGACCTTTATGTTTGAAAGTTATTTCCACGGGTTGGAAAATTCTAGGGTGACCTTTTTCTAAGTATTTTGGTGATGTGCCCCATTGTCCTCTGGCTCACGTAATTTCCGATAAGAAGCCTGCTGTCAACCTTATCTTTGTTCCTTGAATGCAATATGCCACTTTTCTCTGGCTGCTTTTAAGATATTTTATTTAGCACTGGTTTTCAGCAATTTGATCAGGATGTCCCTAGGTGTGGTTTTCTTTGTTTCTTTTGCTTGGAGTTTAATGAGCTACTTGGATCTATAAGCTTATAGTGGTCTTCAAATTTGGATAGTAACCGGCCATCATTTCTTTAAGTATTTCCTCTCTCTTCTCTCCTTCTGAGACTCCAGCTATGCTATATTAGTTTCTCAGTGTTTTCCTATAAGTCACTAATGCTCTGCTCATTTTTTCCTGTTTTTTTTTTTCTCCCATTGCCCCATTTCAGGTAGGATCTATCATGAGGTCTTCAAATTCACTCATCTTTTTTCCCACAGTATCTATTCTGTTCTTTTTAAAAAAGATTTACTTATTTATTTGTGTGTGAGAGAAAGAGAGAGAGAGCAGGAGAGAGAGACAGAGAGAGAAGTGAGGAGGGGCAGAGGGAGAGAATCTCAAGCAGACTCCCTGCTGAGCATGGATCCCAATGTGGGCTCAATCTTACAACCCATTAGATCACGACCTGAGCTGAAACCAAGAGCCAAACACCTAACCTACTGACCCACCCAAGCAACTCTATTCTGTTTTAATCTCAAACATGCATTCTTTCATTTCGGCCACTGTATTTTTCATTTCTAAGAATACCATTTGGGCTTTTTTTTTTTTAGGCCTTCCATTTCTTTTCCTCATGCTATGTTTTCCTTTACAGTTTTTGAGAATATGCAGCCTTGTATTCAACTTTAGGGAATTTAGCTCTGATAAACACAGAGTGAAGCCCAGAGGGATGTTCAGCATTTATTTATTTTAAGCTCCTTAGTGATTTTAATGCTCAACTAGGTTTGAAAACCACCAAAATAGGTAATCTTCTAAGTAATAAAAACTAAATTTGTAAGTTATGTTCCATTTTTGAAAATATCTTTAAGTATAGCTGTTTGTCTAAACCATATCATAATTTTGTGAGGTTCATATTCATATATTATCATTCCTACTTTACACATTTTTAAAAAGAAGCATTGCTCAGATTCACACAAGTAATAGCAAGAAGGGAGATGAGCAATTCTCCTGACCTGTAGTTCAATGCTTTTCCTGTATGCAATGTTTCCAACTGCTTCATTTTGGGTATTTAGTTTCTGTTGGAACACTTGATGGATTTAGCTGTCTTTACAGTTAAATGCGTGATATGACTATCAATTATATATAACCTATAACTTTACAGTCAAAATGGGTCTATATATGTATGTATACAAATTAATTACTTAAGATGTAACAAGAAAATAAGCTGCCGCTTTTTACCTTTCTACTTTCACTTCAAGAGGTCATAAAGGAATTGAAGATGTTGATTTTAGGGACTTTACCTCCTCTGTATCCCACAAAATTGTGAAACCCTTAGTTTAGAGACATTTTACCTTGTCTGTTCTTAATTAATTATAACAATCTCATTGCCCATTAAATAGACTCACTGGTTTTAATTAACTGAAGAAATATTGGCAATGATTTTAAAGAGCCAGTAAGATTTAATACAAAGTTATTAAGATGTGTTATAATGTCATGATTCATTACCATGAAATATAAGGTAAAACTTTATTAGATAACTTTATTATATAACCTTCCAATCTATTTTCCATCAGTTACAAGGCAAAACTTGAGTTAGCACCTGAGAACATGACTACAGGAACCTGGGGGGTGGATTTAGTTCTTAGACCCTCTCCCATAATTAGATGTACCATAAGGCAATTCAGGAGTTGTGTTTCTGACTAAGGGCATGAGCCAAGACAAAATTCTTGGAACAAGACAGCTGGAGAGTTTTTCCATGGACTTCAGCATTTCATTCATTGAGTGTCCTCAAACTTTTGGTTTCTAAACCCTTTTGATAGAATTTCACCATATGTGTGATACTAAGTGGGTCTCCACTTGGTCGATGTTTGAGAACAATCCTAGGTCAGCATTTTACATGCTTCTTTCTTCCCACCCAAGGATTTGTTTCCCTTGCTTTCTATTTTAGATCTATTAATATTCATTTTATTTCTAGGGTTTCCTTAACTGTAGAGTGTGATATGGATCCCTCAAAAAAGTAAATTAGGTCCTTTCCTTTTGTTTTGAGATTTTTCATTCTGTGAAATGGTCAGGGAGTAGCAATAATAACACAGGTGCAGAGATCTCATGGCCAAGATCCCAGATCCAGCTCCTAAGTTGATTGGGGATGCTACTAGACTTTTTCACCTTCAAGAATATTGGAGCTCATCAGGTACACTGCCCTTCCCTGAGAACATTTCATTTTCTATCAATTTTACATCATCCTTCAATTATCAATATTGACTAAATAAATAGCCAATAAATATTTACTGCCATCTCTTATGTGATAGCATTATCCCAGGCATCCCAAAAAAGGAAAAAGTTCTTAAATGCCTTGATCTTTTGGCTCCTTTTTTGATCATTTAAATTGGTGTTGTTTAGGGTTTCCTAAGACTTTTGTAAGTTTACCATCAACAAGGATCTTTTGATGTTTTTGCATCTCATATCCCTTTAAGGAAGATGAATACTTGGATATTTTCCCCCAGAAAAATGCAAATTCACCCATGCACAACTTTTGCATACATCCTTGGGAGGTTCAAGGACTCATGTATCCTATCTAAAACACCTTGAATAGCGTGGGTTTAAGGTTTAGAACTATAGACATAGACATTTCTGCATATTATTTTCTGAATCTCAAAGAGGAGTTTTGAGCCAAAGGAGATAGAGCAAGGGGCAGGCAAGGAAGGATTACAAAAATAAGATGATGAACAGAATTTTACTTGAGCTTCTGGTTGTTGTTCACTTTCAGCTGTTGTGCAAGCTTGTCTTGAAGCAGTACATTGATTTACATCCTGAAGCCAGCTCCTTATCCCACTGGGAACTGGTTGGCCTAGCTCTGCAATTAGTCCAAAATTCTATTTAATTTTTAAAACTAATGTACCCTACAACGTGAAAAAGAACAAAAAGCTACAAATCAACAGAGATCAAAAGTTATAAAATGAGATTACATATAACACTAGCTTAAAATTTTGAAATATGTAAATGAATAATCTTCAAAGAAAATAATAGTTGTATATGAAAAAGTATAAAACCTATAAAATGAAAAGTTTAAAAATAAAAATTATTTCCAAAGAATAACTGGGCTCTGATGATTGCCCAGGAAAATTGGTATTAGTTTTCAATATACAAATAATACCATACTATGTATCCAAAGTATAAGGTAAATAAGAAAGCTTCCTCATAACCCTTATAACAAAGATAACATAATCTTGAAAAAGAACAAAAAAGGTAAGCAATACACCAATATTAGTTGTGATTTTAAATCATTAACAAAGTTTAAGAAATAAAATCCAACATTTTTAAATACTAGTATATCGTGACCAAGTAAGATTTAATGTAGAAATGCAAATATGGTTCAATGGGAAATCTATTAATATAATCCATTACAGCAATAGATGAAATTAGATAACTATATGATTACCTTAATTGCTTTAAGAATGCATTTAACTAAATGAATACTGTGTCCTGGTTAAACATACACACACAGAGACAGAGCTATCAAGAAAAAGAAGAATATTTCCTTAATATGATTTCTGTATCTCTCTTGAATAAATAAATAAAATCTGAAAGAAGGAAAATTCTCAGATCGGAAGCCAGTATCATATTCAAGAGTGAAACACACAAGGAACATGTTCAGTAACCACTTCTGTTGGAAATTGTTCTGAAAATTTTAGACAATTCAGTAAAAGAGAGGAAAAACAAAGAGAGGAATATTCCTTTTCTAATATTCATTAGAAAGGGAAAAACTAAATCATATTATCATTTTGATTCTTTGATTATTTATTTGGACTGACATAAGAATCTATGAGATATTTAGAATAAATGAGAGTTTGGGAAATGATTGAAATTATATGTGTGTGTATGAACTATTAAAAAACATTTATATACTTTCCTACATAATATGTCAATAAATTATATATATATATGTACATATATATATATATACATACACACACACACAACTATTAGCTGATGTGCCAGCAATAAATAAGTTTGAAAATATAATGGAAAAATCAATAATACCAATAATAATCAGATATGTAACTAGAAATCAATAAAACGTATCACAATGAAATTAGTGAACCCATGTAAATAACACTTCCCTATAGGATACACAAAGGATATGAATAAAGAGAGAAGTTCCATGTTATAAAGATGTCAGTTATTCCATAATTAACTGCTACATTTAAATAAAATTTTATTTCTAGGAATGGTGAAAAATTAATCCAAGTTTCATCCAGAAAAGTGAATTTGATTTAAAAAAAAAAAGTCAAGAAAATATTGAAAAAAGAAGAGTAATAATTGGAGGCTGCACAGGGAAATATCAAAAATCTTTTAAAGCAACAATATTTAAATAGTGAGGTTTTGATATCTGAATATAAAGAATCATTAGTGGAGCAGAATATGAATATCTGCAATAAAACAAAACATATAAATATTGAGGATGTTATAAATATGACATTTCCATTGTGATAGGGGAAGAATGTCTTGTTTGATAAAATGGGCAGAAGCACCTGGTGATTAATGGGAAAAAGGATCACAATGAAGTATTGCTTCACACCCTATCAAAATTGAACTCTGAGGGCCCCTCGGTGGCTGAGTTGGTGAGGAATTCGACTCTTGATTTTGGCTCAGGTAATGAGCTCAAGCCCCACATTGGGATCCATGGTTGGTGGGGAGCCTACTTAAGATTCTCCCTCTCTCTCTGCCCCTCACCCTGCACCACTCGCCTACGAACATACTCTCTCTCAAAAAAAAAAAAAAAAAATCTAACTTTGGAACTATCAAAATGTTAAATAAAAATGTAAAAACATAATTAATATGGATGAATAATTTTAGAAACTTGAGATAGGGAAAATTTAGGAGTATGACATGATAGCCAATAACTGTAAAGGAAAAAACATATTTTACTTGGTAAAAATGGAGGAAAAAAATCTATGTAATTTTTAAAAGCTAATAACAAAACAAGAAAAATATTTGGAACACATACAAGAGGAAAAATGGTTCCTATTTATAATGTAAAAAGATTTCTTTAAACAAAAAGGGTAGAAAAATGTAGAAATTATATTATCAAATTCACTAAAGAAGAAACACAAATGGATCAAAAATATATTAGTGGAGTTCAGAGTCATTGATATTCAAAGAATGGCAGATACCATTAAGAAAATGGAATATTTGGGAGTCTGAGTGGCTCACTGGTTGAGTGTCTTCCTTTGGTTCAGGTCGTGATCCTGGGGTCCTGGGATCAAGTCCCATATCAGGGTCCCCACATTTTTAATCATCATGAAACTACTTTAATCTTTATTAGAAACTATTTATCAGAGATCTTAAAAACTGTTCCTCAAATGCCTTTGGACTCAGCCATTGCCGATGTAGACATTTACCCTAAAGAAATAGTCATAAATAGACAAAAAATTATGTATGAGTATGTTACTGGTCTATCGCTCCCCCTCCCTATCCTAGCTTTGGTGAGAATGCTCCATCAATTGGAACGCGTTAACGCTCATTATCTATCATCCCAGGCAATGAAATGTTTTCCCATGTTTTCCAGGCTTCACTATAGATCAATTTCCAAGCTGAATACTGTCTTAATGAAGTTCCTTCCGGGCTTCTCAGTACCTTCAATTTAATTAGACTTTGTGAGACCAACACAATTACTATGTTTAGAAAAATTTGATGACCTGCCAGCTTCTTACCTGAACCCCAACTTTCTTACCTCCACCCCATCAGGCAAAGAGGAGAGACACACGGGGAGGAGTTTTTGCAAATTAGTCATTGCATAAAACTCACCCTGGTGGGCTCCCTCAGTGTTGGGAAGAGCACAGGAGCTGTCAGTCCTCTCCGAAGAGGCAAGGATTCTGGAGCCCATCTCTTTACCCCAGTGCCGGGAGACCTCAAGAACAAATCTGCTTTTCTTTTTCTTCTTGCTACAGGTTAGTCTTATGACATTTACTTCGTACAAGACATGGAGGCTTAATGGAATTTTTACGTTTTTGTTTTATGACATGTAACTGCATGATTAGAAAAATTTCCTGTGTTCTCTATAAGCGATCAAAAGCAAAAGGGTAACTAAGGAGTAGAGAATATTCACAAGACTTCATCCAAAGAGCAACTCATTACCATTTCTAGTGGGGCAGAAAACAGGCTGGGGCCAGCGTCGTCTATACCTATGGAGGGAGATTTGGCCCACTGGGTGTCATTTGGGTTTGTTTCAGGTGAAGGGCTAAAGAGACAGAGGTGACAGGGCACTGGAGTTTAAGGGGAGCTACTGGAGGAGCAAGAGGATATAAACGATCAAGGAGACAATAAGCCTCACTAAGCACAGGTTGTATGGACTAATAGGCTTTTATTGCAATAGTCAGGGAATTTGAATACCCAGGAGAAGAGTATTTGACTTGATATTTCTGACATTTGAAAGGTGATTTTTCAAACAAATGTACATATCGCAGTGAAACATAATAGCTTTGGCATTTAAAAATGAGCACTGAGTATTCGGATTTACTTTTCGAATAAACAACAAATGCAACATTCATTATCCATGTATTTCTGTTGATAGTGATTTCTTTGTTAGTATGCACTCATTTTGCTACTTCGTGATCCAGGGTTCTGGCTGATACTACAATCCTGCTAAGCACTTGAAAAACCTCTGCATTAACTGCTGTACTCAGGAGGATTATTTAGGTACTTGCTGCTGTCATTGGGTAAATTCATTGGTTATTGCCTCTGGATACATTTTCAAGCCGTAGCAACACATCAATGGTACAGGGTTAGGTTAATAAGCCTTAATCTAAAAGAATTTAAGAAGGAACTCCAGATTAAAAAATAGTCTCGTATTTTAATAGCTGCTCTAATCCACTATGATAAAAAAAAAAAACTGTTAACATTGCCGTACAGAATTCGATTCTGTTCCTCCTTCAAAGAGAAATTCATATTAAAGGGGGGAGGTTAAAAAAAAAGGGGGGGGAGATACAGGGAGAAAGTCACCAGATGATAGTTAAGGGGGCCTCTCTTAAGAAAACTCTATTTCCGAGAGAAGGAAAGAAACAAAGAAAAGAAAGAAAAAGAGAGGAAGGAAGGAAGGAAGGAAGGAAGGAAGGAAGGAAGGAAGGAAGGAAGGAAGGAAGGAAGGAAAAAGAAAACTATTCCTTCAGGTTCAGCTGAACAGCAGAGGGTGGAACAACCCTGTAGAGCAGATAGTGTCTTCGGAGGCACTTACAGGTAAGTGGCATCTCTGAGCACCTATTGATACTGTCCATATATTTCCTTTGCTCCATCCTTTGAAAAAGTGCACTGCCTGGTCTGACCTCTAGTACTGATCCTGACTCTGACACTGATGCCTAATACTTCCTCTCCAACCTCATCATCCCCTCTACCCTTTTGGCACCTACTAAAACATGTCCCTTGCTTTTCTTCAAAAATGTCCAGCATGTTTCTGCCTCAGACTGTCTGCTTGGAATTCTCTTTCGGGTCCCCCACCGGCTGCTTAAACATCATGAGGGAGCCCTTCCTTGACCATGTTACAGAAAACAATACCCTGCGTCTACATTCCCCCATAGCCCCTACCCTGCTTCATTTTCCTCCATAGTTGGCATCATCGGCCGGCTTACTACCTACTTACTCCTTTGTTTATTTTCCACCTGTTTTCAAGGCACTATGTCAGATCTATTCACTGCAGTATCTGCCCAACTAGTGTCTGGCACATAGTAGATACCAGTAAATGCTTATTGAATGAATGAATGAATGAATGAATAGCAGAACATTAATCTTTGATATGAAGACAGTTGGACTACTTTTCTAAAGACTATCTACATGGGTAGCTTGCGCTTCGCCCTAAGAAGAGTGTGATGAGTGATATTTACTTGAAGGAAAGCTCTGTGGCAGTTTTCTTCCTGCTCTTGCCACTTCAGACCCTATCACAGGGCCAAAGTAGGGATTCTCTGGCCTAAATCAAAAGTAAACCATGCAAAACAAAACAAAAGTAAACCATGCAGAAGTACCCAATGTGAGTGTTTCAGCAAGCAGATAGTAGTAGCAGAAGGAATTAAAAGTCGGTTTGGGCAAAATCTGTGTATGGAGTGGTGTGTGTGACTTTAGCAGTCAAACCTTTTTTAAAAAAAAATTATTAATTTGACAGAGAAAGAGCACACAAGCAGAGGGAGGGGCAGAGGGAGAGGAAGAAATGGGATCCTAGCTAACCAGGAAGCCAGATGGGGGACTGATCCCTGGAGTGCTGGATCCCAGGACCCTGGGATCATGACCTGAGCCTAAGGCAAGCGTCCCCCCACCACATTTTTGTCTTAGAAGCACTCTACTTTGTACTTGAAAATAATAAAGTCTTGTGTGAGGTAGGGTTTTCTGCTGCTCAGAGAGCCTTCGAATTGGAGAACAGCTTTGAGTAGAACATTTCTCAAATGCATTAGTTAGCAATTTTCAGGGAAAAAAAGAGCTCTGATGATCTTGCATTATAGAAAAAAAATTCCATGACAATAAAAATCTGCTTTTCTACTAATAAATTCCCTGATACAAGACACAATGCCACCAAAAAGAATTGCAGTGATTGGTGCTGGGGTCAGCGGATTGGGTGCCATTAAGATCTGTCTGGAGGAAGGACTGGAGCCCACCTGTTTTGAAGGAAGCCACGACATTGGAGGACTGTGGCGCTACGAGGTACGTTTGAATAGACTACACTTCCACATGTGTGATGACATCTTTTCCATATCAACGAAATAGGAATGCACAGATTTCAGCAGTAACGTATCAACTATTAGTATAATAAGTATTATTTTTTATTGGTGCTTGCACCTGTGCATTGAATCCCAATCTTTGCCTCCCCCAAGGATGATGCTCCAGCTGTCCAGAGTCTAGCTCCCTGAAGGAGAAGCCTGTGCTCACTCTCTGCATTGTCCTCCCCCTGGGGCCGTCTACACCATCCTTACCTGATGGGCTTTCCAACCTGTCCAGAAAGCTGCTCTTGCTGCTGACACCAAAGTGGTCAAAGCAGATGGACTTCCTGGGCTGAATTTTCTTGCTTTCTTGAGGGACTCTAAAAATGTCAAAAATCAATGTCTTTTTAAAACACTTATTCCCCCCCCCCCAAAAAAAATAAAATACTTATCCCTGGCTTCTGTTATTTCTCTCTCTTTTCTTCTCTGCTTTTCCTACCTATATTTTCCCACCTGGCCTCAAAGTGTAGCTGATTGTTCTATTCTCAATCCTCTGGCCTTTTACTTTTTGCAAGTCCCTTAGGATTCTTCCTTAGCATCTTTGGCTTCAGCTACCTCATATATGCTAACACTTGATCTGTAGACTTTTATCTTTGGCCTAATAATATATATATACTAGTAAGGGCAGCTAACACTCACTGTCCCACAGACAAACTCTGACATCTCAAGAGCTTAGCACAATAACAGTTTTTGTCCTTCATCAAGGTCAGATGTGATTAAGTGGTCCTTCTCCAACTTAGTTATATCCCTAGACCACATGGCTCTGTGGCCCCCAACTTTACCATGGGAAGTGGGGAAGAAAGGTAGCAGTACACCAGCTCTTAACTGCCTAGATCTAACCTCGGTGGTGGTGGCTGCCTGCTTTTGCTGACATCTGGGATGTCTTGCCAACACCTGGTTGGTTTTTCAGGTCTTTCATTTTTGTGTGTGAACAGTTCCCTGCATTACATTCCTGGTTTCAAGTATTGAAAGTAGTTTCCATGTTTCTGGTTGGACCTTGAGCAATACAGACACATCTACAGGAAATCTTCTCCAACTTCCAAGCCTGATGTCCAAGCACCCTGTGCACACGGGCACTATTAGTTGTATCACACTGTATGCACTTGTTTATTTCCTGTGTAAGGTTTTTAAAGCATTTTATGTGCATTATTTGGTCTTCATAACAACTCTGTGAGGTAGGCAAGCCCTTATTTGCCAGCTAAAGAAATAGATTAAGAGAAAAGATTTGATGTCAGTTTCCCTTATCCAAGCAAGACAACGATATATCTCAAGGACCACGTCAAAATGCCACAAAATACCACAGCAAGCCATCTAATTTCACTAGTCACGCCCATATTTTTTAAGGTTTCACTTAGGAAAAAATGCTGCTCATATTTGCAGAAACTATTCCTATCAGAAGGGGTGTTTTTAAGATATGTGCACTTCGATACAGTGGCCTTTATTAAACAATGCTCTTCATTTGGAAGAAGAAAACACATACTTTGATCTGTTCTTAAAGTTAATATACCTTAACAGGAATTAGATTCCATATATCCTGGCTTCAAGTTTAGAATATTCATAGTGCATGCATTACTGATTCCTTATGTCACCAATAATATACAAAAGATACAGGAAAAATTGATCTCCCAATTGTGTTTTCTGTGTACATATATTAAAATGATTACATTTTAGGACTATAGTAAATTCTTCTAGGAGAAAACAGCATATTGTAAGTGATAGGGTATTTTTTTTTCTTAGCCTTAAATTAGATATCTAGCTTTCATTCTTTTTTTAAGATTTTTTTATTCATTCATGAGAGACAGAGAGAGAGGCAGAAACATAAGAAGAGGGAGAAGCAGGCTCCTCACAAGGCACCCCATGTGAGACTTGATCCCAGGACCCCCAGATCACGCCTTAAGCGAAAGGCAGACACTCAACCACTGAGCCACCCAGGTGTCCCTCTATTCTTCATTTAAAAAAAAATCAGGAATGGTTGCTAAAGCATATAACAGATATTGTGTGTTGTATGCACTGCTGTTATAACCTGAAAAATGAAGATGATAATGTGCTTCACAGGATTGAATTAGGTAATATATATGATTATATGTATATCATATTACATATAATAATATACATTAGTATATATAATGCCATAATATACTAGTATATAATTATAAAAATATGGTATATTACATATTATATATTATACCATATATACTATTATGTATAATTATAAATATAGTTATAAAAATAATATATTAGATATAATTATAATTATATATATTTAATATATAGCTAAATAATTATATTTTGCATAGAAAATTAGAAAATAGGGGATCTCTGGGTGGCGCAGCGGTTTGGCGCCTGCCTTTGGCCCAGGGCACGATATTGGACACCCGGGATCGAATCCCACGTCGGGCTCCCGGTGCATGGAGCCTGCTTCTCCCTCTGCCTGTGTCTCTGCCTCTCTCTCTCTCTCTCTCTCTCTCTGTGTGACTATCATAAATAAATAAAAAAATAAATAAATAAATTTAAAAAAGAAAATTAGAAAATATAATATAGAATTATAAATTATATAAATATAATTATACATAATTATAAAATTATATATAATCATAAAAATTATATGCATATTTGCAGTATAGAATTTTGTATATGATGTATATTTTATAATTATATATAATTATATATTCCATATATGATATAATTATAAACCATAACACATTGAAAAGCACTAAAATACTATTTCCTGTCTGTATGCATATAGATAAGTAGATAATATATAGAACGATTCTGAAGGATTGAGAGACTGAAACCAGAAGGGTATATATATATATCAAAACATTTAAAGCAATCACCAAGAATGATATTCGTCTCTGTGATTTTTCTATAAAATTCTAACTAACGTGCTGTTGTAATTAGAAAAAAATTTTAAAAGGAAGAATAAAAAGAAAGCCTAATGAACTGACACTCTATTATTTTCTATTCATCACTACAAACAGCGTGGACATCTTGTATACCCTCTGGCTGGGACTCTGACCCCATCAAGCTCTGTCGGCAGAGAGGCAGCCCTATCTTCCTCTGTTTATTTTCATTCTCTGGTATTCTACATACATTTTTCTTCTCATGTCCTTTTCATGTTCTTTCTTCACCTTTTCATATTTTTTCTTTTTGTTGCCCAACAAAACTATTTGCTCTTTTAAACTATTTATGACAAGGTATCTTACCTCTTGGGAAAGTACTGGAAAAGCAACTTTCCTTTCTTTGGAGGAATTCATCCCAGTAACTTCATCACTTGACAATGAAAGGAGTCAACTTTTTTTTAACTGTTACTCTTATATTCTAAAAAACAGGGAATGTCCTTTTTTTCTTGGTAGGAGAAGGCTAAGAGTAGCAGGCCGAGTGTCTATGAATCTGCCACTAGCAACACTTCAAAGGAGATGACAGCCTACAGTGATTACCCGTTTCCCGATCACTTCCCCAACTACTTGCACAATTCTAGAATCATGGAGTACCTCAGGATGTATGTACAACACTTTCACCTACTGAAGCACATCCAGTTTCTGGTGAGTGGGGCAGGGAGCACTCAGCTTGTGCAGAACCTTCTTGGTCGGGTCAAGAGCCAGGCCAGAGTGAAGGGCAGTAATGCACACCTGTTCAGTCTGGGAGGTTATTCTACAGGCATCTCCAGTGAAGTGAGCAGGATCTCCCTCCTCATTTCCTTCAGGAAAAAGTAGGATAGATTGGGTGAAATGCCAGACTGTGCACCTGATGTTGGCTCACCACCAACTACATTTAGAAACACAGCTGGGCACACACTGGCCTACATATCTACTTTTTAAAAGCCTTGGTAAAGGCTCTTGGATGGCTCAGTCAGTTAAGCATCTGACTTCAACTCAGGTCAATCCCAGGGTCCTGAGACTGAGCCCTGCATTGGGCTCCCTGCTCGATGTGAAGCCTGCTTCTCCTTCTCTCTCTGCCCCTCCTTGCCCCCCATTCATGCTCTGTCTCTCAAATAAATGAATAAAATCTTTAAAAACAAAAACAAGCCTCGGTAGGAAACAAGCTTTAAAGAAACTCTTTCAAGAAACCCCAAAGGAGAGTAGTTATAACCAACCTTACTCACTGAGGCCCAAATTTCGGGGACAGGAGGTAATGGGGAATAGAGGCTGCAAGTCCAAGTTTGTCTTATTCCCAGTCAAAGGTGTGCAGCGTGAGGAAGCGCTCCGACTTCTCTTGCACAGGACAGTGGGATGTCATAGTTGAGACTGCAGGAAAGCAGAAATCCTATGTCTTTGATGGGATTATGGTGTGCAGTGGCCTTTACAGCGACCCCTTCTTGCCACTCCAGAACTTTCCAGGTATGTCGCACTGAATGCTAAGGTGATGTGGGGTTTTATCGTTGTTGCTTATCGTTATTTTTGAAGACAATTTGTAACTCTGAAAGCCACCTTATTTTCAAAATAAATATTTTTTTCTGATTATAAAGCAATGCATGCTCTTTCAGGGTCTATGGAAATAAAACAATGTTATAACATTGAAAATTAAAAATTACTAATACTCTATTGCCACAAGTTCTGGGCTATTTTGAGAAAAGTGTTACATTTTTCCAACTGGAAAATAAAATGCAGGAATTGTTTTGTGTTGGTAATAGTTGGAGTGAATACGGGGTACCTGGTGGGTTCATTTGGAAGAACATGGGACTCCTGATCTCGGGGACACGGGTTTGAGCCCCACGTTGAGTGTAGACATTACTTAAATAAGTAAATAAAAACTTTCAAAATAGTTTCGAGTAAATAGTAGAATCAATGGGACAGAAAATAAATTACGATTTAGCTTTATTCCTGAAAGTGTATGTATGTGCATAACATGATGAATATAAATAGCCATGTACACGTCTTACACGCTACTGCAACGCTATTGTTTACTATCTGGGAGCTTAAGCACCTTGCATATGGGGAATAGTGTGGGAATGGTCTACCTGCACAGCATCTCCCTGTTTATCTCTAGGAACGAGATATACACTCAGTCTTCTCAAAAAGGGCTAAACCTGTGACTCCTTTGGATTTCTCAGGAGAGTCTAGACTCCTCTCACTTCCATTGCAACGAGTGTCCGTGTCCCAGTGTATGAGAAGATAGAGAAATTTAAATTGGTCAAGAGAAATCTATTAGCTGGTTAGTTAGTTAGAAATTTAAATATTCCTGTATTCATTCATTCAACATTCATTCAAGGAACACCTATCCAGCACCAGGTGTCCAGAGGCTCAGCAGAGAGCAAAACAGGCAAAACCCCTGTCCCTGAGGAATGTGTGTGCAGTAGATGGACACAGACAAAAATGGGATAAATATGTGAGAGGTGATGACTATGGAAAAGGGAAAGGATATTAGGGATGGGGGTTGTGGTGCAAAATCAGACGGAGCGGCCAGGTAAGGGTTCCAGGAGAAAGGGACATTTGAGCAAATGCCCAAAGGAGTTGAAGACGTGATACAGATATCCAGAGAAAGCTCACTGTGCAAAAGGAAGAGCAGATGCAAAAGCCTGGAGGTGGGAGTGTAGCTCACAGGTCCAGTGTGGTGGGAGTGAAAGAGGTAGGAAGGAGAGATGCCAGAGAGTAGACAGACAATGAGCCATTGTTTGCACTCTGGCTTTGACTTTGAGTGAGGTAAGAGCTGTTAGGAGGCTTTGAGCAGAGGAGAGGCATGCTCTAATCTCTTCAGCTGCTGTGTTCATAGTAGTTGGGGAAGGAGGTGGTAAGGAGGAAATGGAGAGACCAGGGAAGAGGCTCTTGCACTAATGCAGGTGAGAAATGATGGTAGTTTGGACCAGAGGGGTGACAGTGGAGAAATAATGAAGTGCTTGGATCCTGAGTATAGTGTGAACATAGAGATGATAGAATTTGCTGATGGACAGGATGCGAGATGTAATAGAGAGGTGTCGAGGATAGCTCTCATGATGTTGGTCTAAGCAACTGAGTTGCCATTTTCTGAGATAGGCAGACTGCAGGAAGAGCTGATTTTGGTTGTATGAGGGAGAAACATTGAGGAGGCCGCAAGATAATAAGGTTGAAGAGATGTTCATTAAAAATGGGAGAAGGAGGGATGCTTGGGTGGCTCAGCAGTTAAGTGCCTGCCTTCAGCTCAGGGCGTGATCCTGGAATCCTGGGATCGAGTCCCACGTAGGACTTCCTGCATGGAGCCTGGTTCTCCCTCCACCCATGTCTCTGCGTTTCCCTCTCTGTCTCTCTCATGAATAAATAAATAAAATCTTTATAAATAAATAAAATAAAAATAGGAGAAGGTGGGCTGAAATTAAAGATTTTTTGAAAGATTAAAGATATTTAAAGAAGAGCATCAAACCTATTTCTCAAGTCCTATAAAGGAACATTTTAAGGGATCTTTATACCATTCCATTAGCTCATACCATGAGCTAAGTGAAACCATTTCCATTTTACACATTGCAAATGTCACTGGTAGTGAAAAAGCTGAGATTTGTGCCTATGCTTGTTTGACCTCAAAACCCCCCTTTCATTTTTGACCCACAGGGCAAAGGGTTCATTCTGAAAGAGAAGAGAAATATTTTCTCCTGGGGAAAGGAGACAGAGGAAGGATGGATGAACACACAGTAACTTTTAGGTGTTGAGAAACTCACTTAAGATCTTTGTTGTTTCATAAAAATGAGAGGAAAGGTTGTCTTCAGGAAATGAGAGGGATTACAGTGGGACCAAGAGGAGGAGGAAATACTGAAAGAGCCACAGTGAGAAATCTGATGGACTGTCCAACTTGCAAAGATGGAGTTTGGGAAAAATTAGATCCATGCCAGGAGCTCACAAGGACTGATTCCAAAGGAAAGCTGGAGTTTGGGATCAGATTCTGTAGGGAGAAAGGAACATGGCAAGGACTGACCCTCAGTCAGGGCTGACTAGAGTGTCAGTCATTTGCTCCAGCATCACAAGAGGAGCAAATGAAGCCCATATGTGCAGACCCCAGTGTTGTTTAAAAGATGAAATTTTGTAAAATCAACCAGCCTTCATTGGTTTGCCATATGAGGTTTTTGTTTAAGTCAGAGCAGATTTTTAGGCAAAAAATGAAGTTCCTACATTCTAAGTTCATACATTAGCTTCAGATCCTGATGGGTGATGTTGGTGCATTTTTCCCCAGTAGAAGAACAGAGTGAATAGTGCTGGTGGGAAGGGTGTACTGGACCTAGGAAGAGATGGAAACATCTAGACAAGGATGAAGCTTGGGTGGAGAAAGTAAGACAGGAAAATGGGTCTAAGGCAGTTGTTGCAAATAACAAGAATGAAGGATAAGGAAGATGTAGTACTTAAATTAGAGCCAAATTCTTTGAAGATTTGGCAGGGTTTAGGGAAGTAAAAAGGAGGCAGAAATTAGATGTCTGAATGTAAACATGGAACTTACAGTCTAAAACAAAACTGTGTGAGGATTTATTCTAATGATGGGCAGACATTATCCACAGCCCCACATTTGTAGAACAACAAATGAGACGTTTAAATAGGATGGTCTTTGAATTCAACAATAAACTGCAAAAAATAATGTGAAATAATGACCAAGTCTGGAGCAATACTTTCTTGCCCACAGGAATCAAGAGGTTCAAAGGTCAATATATTCACAGCTTGGAATACAAGAATCCAGAGAAATTTCGGGGGAAGAAAATCGTTGTGGTCGGCATTGGAAATTCTGGAACTGATTTGGCAATTGAGCTCAGTCACGTAGCTTCACAGGTTTGGTTCCTAAAATTCTCTTTCCCCGATGTTACCCTGTCCACTGCCCTCTGAGATGTCAGCATTGTGTGAAATATGTGTCAGGTGTACCCACACACTGCTTCAATCCCGATCGTTAATGACCTCTTCACACTTGTTTTCTTGGTAGACATCTTGGCAATACATTTTCTGAAAAGAGAATGGAATAAAAATAAATATTTCAAATTTTAATGACTGCCATATTGCTTATTTTTACCAGAGAGTGTAGGCTTCATCAGCTCAGCCTACAGTTACAAATATGAACCACTTTAAATCCCTTTCCTTTTCCTTTTCACCGACTTGACACTTGATACCTCCCCCAACTGATTCCTTCTGTACTTACATTTCAAGGAATACAGATTAACTAAGTATTCTAAATTCCGTAATATCATAATTGGCAGATGAATGGTGTGTGTGAATTTGTTGATCTCTAGTCTTCCTGCAACATGTTTGTCCAGGATTTGCAATTTAAGAGATGGCAGGCATCAAACACTGCTTTGGAGAAAGGAGAGGAAGGATAGTGAGTGAGATCCAGAGGTAGGCCTGGGGAGCTCTCTGGGACTATAGCAAACAAGTCAGATGTGTAATTTTGTGTGACTCTAATTATCAATCTGTCTTTGAAAACAAGCAAGAGAGTCCTTATCCATTTCTCATGAGCCAAATGAGAGATATCTGTGATTCAAAGACCATCCTATTTAAACGTCTCATTTGTTGTTCTACAAATGTGGGGCTGTGGACCGTGTCTGCCCATCATTAGAATAAATCCTCACACAGTTTTGTTTTAGATTGTATGTTCCATGTTTACATTCAGACATTTGAAAAACTGGGACAGGAAACTCTTAGATTTCAAGGCATCTATTTTTCATTTATTTGCATTCTCTCCTAGGTGTTTCTCAGCACAAGGCGGGGTGCGTGGATTTGGAACCGGGTCTGGGATAACGGAATGCCCGTGGACACTGTTCTCTTCACTCGTTTTAATGCTGTCCTCACCAGATTTTACCCCACATTCTTAATCAACAGATGGGCAGAGAATAAATTAAACGCTCGATTTAACCATGATGTTTATGGTTTGCTACCTCAACACAGGTATGTTCTAGGATTTTTACAGAGTAATTTTGTCTCTGCCTTTAAACCCTGGTATAGTTAAGTATTTTTTCTTTCTTTCTTTCTTTTTATGTTGGTATAATGTAATCCCTATCCACCTATCCACTGTGAAATATAAATGTGGAAGCACATAAAATTGACTGTGTACAGCCTACATAAATTTAATAAATATTTCTGGGTCCCTACTATGATCAAGTAGGTTTCTGGGTACTGGGAGTGGAAGGACAAGGCCAGGTAGAGTGCTAGCTCTTGCTGGGCCTCCTTTCTATTAGGAGAGAAACCAACTAGTCAATACATAATGTAATGACATGGAGCAATATGTGCTATGAAGAAATAGTAAACAGAGTTGGGGAGAGGAATCTTTTTTAGATGAGATAGTTCTGGAATACTCACATGATGAAAAAGCATATGAATGCAGACCTGAAAGATGTGAGGAGGTGAGTCCTGAGAGAATATCTAAGATGAGAATGACATTCTAGGGGCGCCCAGGTGGCTCAGTGGTTGGGCATCTGCCTTTGACTCCGGTCATGACCCAGGGTCCTGGGATCGAGTTCCACATCGGCTTCCCTATAGAGTCTGCTTCTCCCTCTGTCTGTGTCTCTCAAAAATAAATAAATGAAATCTTAAAAAAAAAATAACATTCTTGCAGAAGAAACACCAAGTTCAAAGGCTGGAATGAGCATAATTTATTCAAGGAAGAGCAAGGAACCCAGTGTAGCTTGACTACTAGGAGAGGGCAAGTGGTAGGAAATAAGTTCAGGGATGTAGGCAGAGGCCAGGTCACAGAGGGATTTTTTTAAAAGATTTATTTATTTATATTAGAGAGAGAGCACATGTGGAGGTGGGGGAAGGAGCAGAGTGAGAGAAAGAATTTCAAGCAGACTCCCCACTGAGCACAGAGCCAGACTCAGGGCTTGATCTCACAACCCTGAGATCATAACCTGAGCCAAAATCAAGAGTCACTCAACTGACTGAGCCACCCAAGCACCCTCAGAGGGATTTTTAGGGCTACAGCATGGTCATAGCTTTGGGTTTCATTTTTAGTGAAACAGAAACCCATCAGGATATAACTCTACATTTTAAAAGGATCACTCAGGCTGCTAAGTGGAAGAGAAATTGTGGGAGGTCAGAGGTGGAATCGGAGACCTACTAACAGTATTAAATAATGTCAGTAAAATTTATAAAGATGGTATTTAGGTTCTAAAATAGATGGAAATCAGAACGTGATCTGATTTTCCTGTTCTATTATGAACACTTACACCAACTGCTCTTAACAATCTCTCCCCCAAAAAATTGTTTTAAAGAAGTTAGATATCAATATTACCATTGGTATAACTTTTATTACCACGTTTTGAAATCTTCCCTTTGCATGTAATAAGCATTAAGTAAATGTTATTGGCAGTCTAATAAATACAGAATGTTTATTCAGTAAATAATTCAGAAAAAGTATTGAGTAAAAGAAATCTTTTCTAAAACCAAAATGTAAGTCTTTTTTTCCTTAGCTCAACTAAAAAACATTTGAAGCATTTTCTGAGCTCATTTCTAAAAAGACACATTAATTTTCCTGGATTTTAATTTTTATTCTCCAGATTTCTGAGCCATCAGGCTACTTTCAGTGATGATCTACCCAATCACATAATATCTGGAAGAATTCTGATAAAACCAAATGTGAGAGAGTTCACGGAGACATCTGCCATCTTTGAAGATGGCACAGAAGAGGACCTCGATGTTATCATTTTTGCCACAGGATACACTACTTTCTCTTTCCCCTTTTTGGAAAATAATTCAACAGTTCTGGACAGCCAACGCTCCATGTTTAAATTTGTCTTTCCTCCTCAACTAGAGAAACCATCCCTAGCTTTCATCGGCATCCTCCAGCCAGTGGGAGCCACCATACCCACATCAGAGCTCCAGAGTCGATGGGCTGTCCGCGTATTCAAGGGTATGAGCTGACCTGTGTAGTTAGAGAAGGCCATCGAGATAGTGTGACTTCACAGACATTGTGAAGCTCTTCTGCTGCAAAATATGTCTGAAGTTAACCTTTACAGTATCCAAAATTGTGCCACTTGAGTATTTGTTACTTTAGGGTTTGATAGCTATTTAACCTGTAGGGTTCTGATATGAAAATGAAGATTAAATATATAAATATCTAAGATGAGAATGACATTCTAGGGGCACCCGGGTGGCTCAGTGGTTGGGCATCTGCCTTCGACTCAGGTCATGATCCTAGAGTCCTGGGATCAAGTCCCACATCGGCCTCCCTACAGAGTCTGCTGCTCCCTCTGTCTGTGTCTCTCATGAATAAATAAGTGAAATCTTAAAAAAAAAATAATAACATTCTTGCAGAAGAAACACCAAGTTCAAAGGCTGGAATGAGCATGATTTATTCAAGGAAGAGCAAGGAACCCAGTGTAGCTAGACTACTCGGAGAGGACAAGTGGTAGGAAATAAGTTCAGAGATGTAGGCAGGGGCCAGGTCACAGAGGGATTTTTTTTTTAAAGATTTATTTATTTATATTAGAGAGAGAGCACAAGTGGGGGTGGGGGAGCTATCGTCAAATGACAAGTTATTGGCAAAGAATTCTTTAGAGCACTTCAGGGCAGGATATAGTATAGGAAGTGAGGGCAGTAAGAAGAAAGGTTTCAACCTGAAGCATAGATGGGAAATAATAACTATTCTACTTCCCAATGTTGCTAGAATTATTTTAATGAGCCCAAATTAAAGGGAGCATTTTGCCTGTCTCTCATGTTCAAAATAAAAAGAAGACAGGCAGAGTCACAGAATTATGAATTGTAAATTATGTGAATTATGAGAACTATGACAGAATCACAGAATAACCAGAGGAACACGACAGCACAATTAAAAGAGCAGGAGCTTTGATAAACCCGGGATTAAAACCAAGCTCCTCCATGTACTGACTGCATGATCTTGTCACATTCCCTGACCTCCATAATTTTCTCACTTATAAAAATGGGAATATTTGGGGCACCTGGGTGGCTCAGTTGATGAGCATCTGCCTTTGGCTCAGGGCATGATCCTGGGGTCCCGAGATCAAGTCCTATACCTGCTTCTCCCTCTGCCTGATGTCTCCTATCATTAATTCTAAGGTTGAGAATGAATTGATGAAAACAGATTTAAAACCTACCTTTATGGGAGGCCTGGCTCTTGGTCTCAGGGTTGTGAGTTTGAGGTTGGATGTAGAGTGTGCTTAAAAACAAAATCTTAAAAAAAAAAAGCCCTACCTTTATGAAATTATGTTAATCACATTATAATGATTCTGCTCATTTATTTGTTTCTCCTTTAAAAAGTTCCTGGAACATCAAGTCCCTCATCAGGCTCCCTGCGGGGAGCCTGCTTCTCCCTCTGCCTATGTCTCTGCCTCTCTCTCTGTGTCTCTCATGAATAAATAAATAAAATCTTTAAAGGTCAGCCAGAATGAATGGGTAATGGGACTACACACACACTATTTTGTATCTTGTCAGTTAGAGTATGACTCCTTTCAGTCCATCCTTTTTTGTGGGCTTTGAGGTCTGCTAGTCAAGATGCAAACTCATCAGAGGACATGCTTTTGCATCCGTAAGGCATGTGCACCCAATAAAACAATGAGTGGAGGGCATTCCAGAATAACTCCTGGATCTCTCCCCCACTCTTGTGCTACCTCACTCATGGTGTTCTCTACCAAACTGACTCTACTCAGGGTATTCATTTCTTTTGGAACCTCATCATCTTTCTTTCCTAGGATTGAACAAATTACCTTCGGTGAGTGGCATGATGGATGACATAAGAAAGAAGAGAGAAAAAATTGAAAAAGAGTAAGAAACTTGCTTCTTAGTGAAAGTCAATTGAAAGTGTTTAGGTGGGTGGGATGCCTGGGCAGTTGAGCCTCTGCCTCAGGCTCAGGGCATGATCCTGGAGTCCCTGGATAGAGTCCCGCATCGGGCTCTTGCAGGGAGCCTGCTTCTCCTTCTGCCTGTGTCTCTGCCTCTTTCTGTGTCTCTCATGAATAAATAAATAAAATCTGAAAGAAGAGAAAGAAAGAAAGAAAGAAAGAAAGAAAGAAAGAAAGAAAGAAAGAAAGAAAGAAAGAAAGACGGAAAGAAAGAAAGGAAGAAAGAAAGGAAGAAAGAATGAGTGTTAGGTGGAATTGCTTGCCTATCAAGCATTCTTTATATTTTTCTTTTTTTTAATCTTTTTTTCTTTATATTTTTCTCATCATAGAACCTGAGTCTCTTTGCCTAGATGAGATCTCAAATTATCAACTTCTTCATTTCTTCTTAAGCATAATATAAATGTATGGAATATTTGTGGGAAGAATGGATACAGAATAATTCAACACAGAAACTTTAGAATTGTGTTTAAAATTCATGTAATGCTGGATAAGCATACAATTATAAATTTATGTCATAGCATAGCCTTAGAGGTGCAAAGTGTATAAAAATGTAAGATGAAATGAAGGGTTGTTCACTCTTCTAAGGAGTTGGAAAGATAAATCAATGTGAGAAATGAGTTGGCAAATCATTACAGAATCCAATTAAAATTCTGACATGAAGTCAGAGGCTCGGAGGTTGTACCAAATCTTCTTAATAGAAAATTATTCTCAACCTTTGGGGTTGGAAATAAATTTCTAAAAAACAAATACCTGTTGAGAATCCATCGTGTGAGAGTCACAGCTTGTTCTCTTTGATCAAGGGTTCATCCTAAAAATACTCACTTATGCAGTAGCTGGTTTAAGAAGGTCAGCCAGGGATTGCATTTCAGCAATACCAAAAATCAAATTAATTAGGTCACACATACCTAAATAACTGGCCTGTACAATTCATATTTCCCACCAATTTACCAAAAGGAGATTATATCCTGAATGATAATCAAATGCATGGCCAAAGTACAGAAGATTTCAGGAAAGAATATCATTAATATGACAAAAATCTCCTGAAACCCACCTATCACTATCCAAGACCTTTGGAAGGATTTGAGAGTGAAACATACAGTGTGTGACTGACTATTTTGTTAGAAACCACCAAGAAATTATCAATAGCCATTAATTCTTTTCCCCATAGATTATCCCTCATACAAGATCCACTGATGTTTAGAGGAAATTGTGCTTGGAGGCATGGGAGTTGTCATCGGACTTGAGGTTTTTAATTTTTTTTTCCCTTCTGATTTCAGATTCCTGAATAATCCTCGTGACACATGCAGAGTGCAGTACGTGGATTACATGGATGAAATTGCCTCTGAGATAGGAGTGAAACCCAACCTGCTCTCGCTCTTCCTGTGGGATCCTAAACTGGCTAAGGACATTTTCTTTGGACCATGCACGCCTTACCAGTACCGCCTGCAGGGGCCAGGGAAGTGGGCTGGGGCCCGGAGAGCCATCCTGACCCAGAGAGAGCGGATCATCAAGCCACTGAGGACTCGTACCCTCAGCCATGACCAGCCCCCATACTCTGTGCCATTTTGGCTTAAAAGTATCTGTGCTGTTCTTCTCTTTGTTCTCACTTTAATCATTATTAAAGGATAATCCTATGATCGTTAGTCCATTAGAGTCGAAGAGTGACACACACTAATTAAGAGACAGGCATGTGCAAGTGTTTATCCCTCAGTTCAGACTAGACCAGTACAATAAATTATCTGATAATTCCAAAAATTCTCTTGCGTGAGTATCTTGGCCAAACTGGAGATTTTTCTTCAACAGAGATTTCAAATGAAGTGGCTTGTATGAAACTTTGCTTTGGAAGTGTAAAGTTAATTTCCATAATGTGACAGATGTTCTCCGTTATGCCAAGTTCTCCTAGGCCCTCCCTTTATAGTAAACACATGGTTTGTCAGCTGTTTGCAATTGGCAAATTCTTGATTTTGCATGGAAAGCACAGCCTAGGAAAAAGTATCTCTTCAAACAATCTTGAATAGCTAAGAAGGGACAAAGTCTTCATCAGAAACCTTCTCTTCTAGGGTCACCTTCTATAGAATCATGGATGTGGAGGTAACAGAGTACTTGTGCATGGGTTTATCAGGGATTTTTGAGGGTATTTTAGGAGATGGAGATTGCCACGGAGGAAAAAAGAAAGAATAATATAAGTCAGGAAATGTACATAATTTTGTGTTCTCTTAAAACTATCGAAACATGAATTCTACAGTAAACATACAAAATTCTATAAAAACATGTAGGGGAATGTGAGAGGAAAAAGTTATATATATGTATATGTATATGTATATATATATATATATGGTGAAATGATTACCATAACCATGGTAATTAACATATCCATCATCACACATCAACACATTTATTTTTGAACTGAGAACACTAAAGATCTATCCTTTTAGCAAATTTCAATAGTATGAAATTCAATAAAATATTTAATAATTCAGTAATACAGTATTATTAACTAGAGTCACCATACTGTATATTAGATCTCCAGAACTTATTCATCTTATAACTAAATCTTTGTTCCTTTGACCAACAGCTCCCCATTTCCCCCCAACCATCAGCCCCTGGTGACCACTCTTCTATTCTGTTCTGATTCTGAGAGCTCAATGTTTCATAATTCCACATACAAGTGAGATAATGCAGTATTTGTCTTTCTGTGTCTGGTTTATCTCATTTAGCACAATATCCTCCAGTTTCACCCATTAGGTCACAAATGGCAGGATCCCCTTTTCTAAGGCTGAATAATATTCAATTATATGTATATACACGCACCATATTTTCTTTATCCCTTCATCTTTATCCCTTCATGAACACTTAGGGTGCTTCCCTATCCTGGCTTTGTGATGGGCACTGTGATAAACTTGGGAGTGCAGATACCTCTTTAAGATTCCGTTTTCATTTCCTTTGGATATGTAGTCACAAGTGGGATTGCTGATCCTCTATATGGGAGCTCTATTTTTAATTTTGGGGGGAACCTCCATCCTGTTTCCTACAAAGGCCATACTGATTTATACTCCTACCAAGCGTGTAAATGGGCTTCCTTTTTTCAAGGCTCTCGATTCTTCTCTTTCATATCCCATATCTAGTCGAACAGCAAATCTTAATACCTTCAAAGTAAATCCAGAATCACCACTTCTCATCACCTCCACCACTGCCACCATCTTTTGTTTTTATCATTATAACAGTCTCCTCATCATACTCCTTGCTTCACCCCTACTCTTTGTGGTTTATTCTCATTAGAGCAGCCAAATGATATGTTTAAAACATAAACCAGATTATGACATAGCCAAAATTGCCAGTGACTTCCCTGTCACTCAGAGTAATGGCTAAATCCTAACAATCCTACCAGTCCTTTCATGACGTACTTCCCCACTGCTTCTCTGATCTCCCCACCACTGCTCTCTTCCATGTTCATTCCTTAAACAGACCAATCCTACTCTCCCTCCACGGTCATTGCACTTGCTGTTTCTTTTCCTGGAACTCTTCTCCTCCTACATATCCAAAAAGCTCACTCCTTCACCTCCTTCAGGTCTTTGCTCAAATGTCATCTTTTTAAGTGAGACCTTTCTCTTTTTGTTGTGTATATCATATTCCATTAGGCAAAACTGTGAGCTTTTTTGTTTGCAGGTTTGCAAGGTTTGGTTCTTTTTTCTTTTTAATTTTTTAAAAATTTATTTATTTATTTTTAGAGAGAGGGAGAGCAGGGGGAGGGGCAGAGAGAGAGAACCCCAAGCAGACTCCCTGCTGATAGTGCCCGATGCGGGGCTTGATCTCATGACCTTGAGATCATGACCTGAGCTGAAACCAAGAGTCAGATGCCCGACCAATAGTGCCACGAGACATCTCCTTTTCTTTTAAGATTTATTTATTTATTTTGGGGGGTGGGGAGGGTGGGCATAGGAAGAGAGTGAGAGAGAATCCCAAACAGACTCTCTATTAAAGGCAGCTAGGCAATTGATCCCAGTACCCTGAGATCATGACCCAAGCCAAACTCAAGAGTCAGCCACTTAACCACTGAGCCGTCCATGTGCCTCGTGCCTCTGGTTCCTTTTTTTTTTTGAAGTGAGATCTTACCTGACTACATAAAATAGCAATTCCCATCTTCCTTATCTTGCTTTAGTTTTCTCGCCATCATAATACATTTTAACTGTGACTCTGTTACCTATTTCTCTATCTCCCTCTTCCACATAGCAGACTTTCCCTATTCTGTCAAACAGTTGCTGGCACAAACTAGGAGCTTAAAAAAGATTCGTTTAATAAATAAACAAATGGATATTGTCCCTATTCTCAAAGAGCTCAAAATTTAATAGAAAAAGTAACCACCTGAACAGACGAATAACATTTGAACATTGATGCATCTGTCTATAGCAAATATATGAACCAGTGCTGTGGGAATACAGAAGACAGAGCAAAGAACTCAGAGAAGGGGAAGAAGTGAGGAAGGAACCACAAAGACAGGGAAAATAGACTTGGATCTCGAAGGATGCCTAAGAGTTTATTTCTGGGAAAAGAGAAGGACATCAATTATGCAATGGAGGAGTGAGCAGCCTAGAATGCTAGCACAGGGTATGCAAGAGTGCATGACAGAAATGAGCCCAAAGAGGTGTTTTGGAGACAGAAATGGAGGAACTTCTGCCCCCCACACCTACCCCCACTCCCTTGGTTCATCTGGACCGGAACCAGAATTTCTCATGTCCCTACCCTGCATCCAGCTTCCACCACGCATCATGCTATCTCCTAAAGAGCCAGCGGAGTTAAACTTCTCAAAGGCAGGTCTAGACATCATTCCCTATTAAAACTAATTGTCATTCATTATTGGTTCTTTGAACCAAACTCAACTCTTTAGCTGACATAAAAAGGTTATAAGTGAAGTGAAATTTTCCATTTTTTTGTGTGTTTTATTTGTTTAGTTTGTTTTGTTTTCCTACCTCCTAAAATTTTCCATTTTGTGGTGTTTTGTTTGTTTGCTTTTCAACCTCCTCAAATATTCCATTTTTATTAAAGTTTTTTTTCATTTTATTAACCCAGAAATGCCATACTGGGATCCAAATTAACATCTGATACAAACGCTGTTTTAGTAGTTCTGGTCTGGCCTCCTGACAAATGATCTCCTTCAACAGTAGTTCTCAAATTTCAGCGTGCACCAGATTCTTCTAGAGAGCTTGTGAGAATACAGATTACTGCATTCTGTCCCCAGAGATTATAATTTGGTAGTTCTAGCGTGAGGCCAAGAACTGGCATCTCTAACGAATCCCAAGACAATGTTGCTGCTGCTATCTGGGGGCCACCATTTGAGAGCCATTGTCCTGTGACAGCTATAACCATGTGATTAACTCTGAAACCATTTAATATGTTCATGGGAAGTGAATTCCGCCAAGAATGTCAAAGTATGGTTTTTAGAAAAAATGGCAGCTTCTGCTCATTCATCCTGGAGCAGTTGCATAGACAGATATAGAACGGCAGATACCAGACCCACAGGGACCCTTGGGAGAACCAGCCCAGCACCCTCTTTAAGTGACCCACAGAGGTGTTCTCTGTTTTAACCTCATCTGAAAGACCTAGGGAAAAAAAAAAAAAAAAAGAAAGACCTAGGGAGAGATTCTTCTTGGTCACGGACAATCCTTTCTGAGGCCTGGTGCCAGTGGGCCCATGAGTGGCTACAAAACACCCTACTCTATCAGCCTCTACATATGTAACACCTACCTCAGAGCTCAATCAAGGCTCACAGCAAATACTTATACCTGAACGATCAAGTTCCACTAAACCCAAATACGCTGGAGGGGTTCAGTGCCAATGGAAATAACTTTTGAAATGTGTTTCTTGCCCTATGCTTATCCTGGATCTTTGATGGTGTCAATTTCAAAGAAACAGTAATTGCATGTATACTATAATTTTTGACATCAGATAATACTTTGTACAAAATCCTTCAGAGGTCAGAAAGTTTTTAATATCCTTTCATTTCCAAGAAATGAAGCAGATATGTTAAGCTGTCTGGCCTGAGGCTGTACACTGAGTCACTGCCAGGTGTAGAGATTAAAAACCCTAGAACTCTAAGAGTTCCATATTGTGCCTGAATCAATACAGTTGCCCAGTCACTGTTCCCTCACTTTTCCTGAAGAAATTACTGAAAGAATTGAAGAGAATCAAGAGCTCAGAAATAAAGAAATCACGACATTAGACTGAAATTATTCTCTGAAACCATCTAAACATAGAAATGTTTCATAATGACTTCGGTTCAGAGTACAATACTGAACACAAATGTCAACACTGTTTTCTGGAAAAACAAGTTACATAATGACCATGGTTTTAAAAAATAACACTGTTGGGGTGCCTGGCTGACTCAGATCAGGTGCCCCAGAGCACGCAACTCTTTATCTCAGGGTCCTGAATACCTCAATACCTGAGCCCCACCTGAGGTATTGAGATTTCTTAAGTAAATAAATAAACTTAAGGGGCACCTGGGTGGCTCAGTGGCTCGAGCATCTGACTCTTGGTTTCAGGGTCTTGGTCTCATGGTCCTGAGATAAGGGCCCTGAGCCCCCATGCTGGGCTCTGTGCTCAGTGTGAGGTCTGCTTGTCCTTCTCCCTCCTCCTCTGCTCCCCCTATCTCGCACACACACTTGAACTCTCCCTCTCCCTCAAATATATAATAAAAATCTAAATAAATAAGTAAATAAATAAATAAACTAAAAAATAATATAAAATAGGAATGGAAACCTGATCTAAAATGTCACATTTTGTTAAGACAAGTTGGGATGGAGATGAAGAGAGAGAGACTAAGCTTGTGCTAATTTACCAGTCTTACTAAGGACTGCTCAAAATCTTTCCTTGTAACCACACTGCGGTGACTCTGAGATACCACTGGGGGTGGGGAATGTTTCTTCTTTAGCTTTCATGGCACCTTCTGGTAGTTTGCTGTTCTCTGTACCCCCTGGCAGTTTGCTTGTTAGGGTCTTCTCCTTGGCCATACCTGACACGGGCTTTAGGGACTCTGTCTTCCTTCCTGACTAAGCAGCTTTTCTTGTCTATTGTCTACACCCATAGATGGCTGGGAGTCCAACCGTCATTTTATCTCAAACTGTCCCAGTCTGTTTTCATTTAGGCAGATGGTTCTTTTGACAGCACAACTCTCTCAAACCTTTGCTTATCTCTTCAGTTCTTGCCAGCTGCAAGTACCAAGAGCCAGCTTGCTGTATTTCTTTGCCTCCCCACACCCACACACACCCCTGCGTCCTCTGTCTCTCTTTTCTCTTTCTCCACCCCATCTTAAGTGGATTGCAAGCTCGTCTGCTCAATTGAAAGGATTTACTGAGCACCACTGCCAAGGCTGGATCTTGACACTTTAATCCACTCAGAGGTTTTAACAATGAGTGGGATGGCTCTCCCCTTAATTTGATGCCTCCCAAGACTGAGTTTTAATCAGCCTTGGTCACTCAAAGGTCTTCCCAGTTTTATAATTTATTTATTGGATTAAGCAGCAGTTGCCTTTTCCAATCCCCAACTTTTAAATTTTTTTTATTCCTCTTATTCTTGCTTGCTAACTGGCCAGTTCTTTTCTGTGCTTGTTCCTTTCTTACGGTACTGAACCAACTAAGAGCAATCAACACACATTCCTGTTTCTACACTCCCCAATTCCAAGGTGGGGATTCTCCCCACAACAATTCTCTGACACAATAAGCAATTCTCTGACACCAGGGGGTGTCCTACAATTCAATGAAATTCTGACCCTATCTTATTAAGAGACGACATGAGATCCTCATGGGCGCAGTCACACAACCTTGCCCCTACTTCAGATGCCAATCACAAGTCCGGTTTGTCTGTGCTTCTGACTCTATAAATCAAAGATTCCAAGACCTTCTCCCTGGCTTTGATTAATTTGCTAGAGTGACTCACAGAACTCGGAAAACAGTTCCAACAGCCAGATGAAGAGATACATAGGGAGAGTTCCTGAACAACGGAGCATCTGTCCTTGTGGAGTTTGGGGCCTGTTGCGCTGGCAAGTGGAGGGGTTCCGGTTTACAACCTGGAAGCTCTAGGAACACCATCCTTTGGATTTTTACAGAGGCCTTGTTACAAAGGCATGATTGATTAAATCATTGGCCATTGGTGGCTGATCCAACCTCCAGAACCTCTCTGGAAATTAGGGGGTGGAAAGGAGAGTCCCAACCTTCTATGCGGGGTTGGTTGCCCTGGCAACCAGCCCCATCCTTAAAAGCGGGCTAAGTCACTCCATTAACATAACAAAAGATACTTTATCACTCTCATCTCTTGGAAAATGCCAAGGATTTGAGGAACTCTGTGCAGGGGATGGAAACCAAATATATATTTCTTATAAATCACAATATCACCATTCCTAACATTGTTTTCTAACCTTTTCTCTAGGTTCTAATGCAAGAGACAGCAAACTTTCCATAAAGGTTGGGATAGGCAATATTGTACCTCTGCAGGCCACAGTCCTGCAGCAAGTACTAAGCTCGGCTGCTATAGCTCGAAGACAGCCAGACAGTAATGACATGGATGAGTATGGCTGTGTTCCAGGAAAACTTTATTTATGGGCACTGAAATTTGAATTGCATATCATTTGCACATATTGTGAAATGGTATTTTTCTTTTGACTTTTTTTCAATCATATGAAAATGTAAAAACCATTCTTGGCTTGCGGGTTGTATGAAAACAGAGAACAGGCCAAATTTCAGCCTGTGGGCCGCAGTTTGCTGACCCCTCTTTAGAATTCGAAGTTGCTTCATGACATGCATTCCAAGTCATCACGGGTGACCATTTAACCGAAAGTCTCGGCTCTAATTTGGATCATTAATGTTTTCCTTGAGTTTTGGCATGGCAGCATCATATTTCGAGGTATCAGTTTATCACTCAGGATGACAGATTTTGCTGTCATTCAAACAGTCCCCAAGTCTCATCAGCTCAGAATCACAAATGTTTATTTCAATGTATATTGTGGCAAGGTCAGCAGGAGGGTTCCACACATCATAGTCAATCAGGGACCCAGGCTGGTAGAAGAAGCTCCATCTCTGCTCATCCCTGCTTCCAAAATTGTTGACACATGAGAGTGAACATGGTAAATTGGGCATTCATTATTCAATTACTTCCTAAAAGTGGCATGTGTCACCACCACTGGCATATTACTGGGCACACCTGACTTTCAAGAAGAAAAGCACAATCCTATCACCATTAGGTAGAAGAGTTTCCCAGGAACTCTGAGAACTAGAACATGTTTGAACAGTCCTGATGACCTGGACACAGGAATAGGTTACAGAATACTTCCAAAAACTTTCACCAGTAAAACCAAAAACAATAAATACAACTTTCTAAATACCAGAGGAGAAAGAAGCAAAGACAGCATTGTCTATATAGTAAGGATAAACATGGATACCTTAAAAAATGGAAGCCAAAAACCACAATGATGGAAATAAAGTCCAACTTATCACTTTTGAAAATAAATGTAAATGGGTTAAACTCTCAAACTGGGATGCCCGGGTGGCTCAGTGGTTAAGCACCTGCTTTCAGCCCAGGGCATGGTCCTGGAGACCCAGGATCGAGTCCCACATCAGGCTTCCTGCATGGAGCCTGCTTCTCCCTCTGCCTGTGTCTCTGCCTCTCTCTCTCTCTGTGTGTGTCTCACGTGAATAAATAAATAAAATCTTTTAAAAAAATAAATAAATAAACTCTCAAACTGATTGAATAAGACAAAGTCTAACTACAGATGATAAAACAAATGACACAAAAGGTTAGACCAAGGAACAGCAAACTATGTCTCATAGGCCAAATCCAGCCCAGTCCACTTTTGACTTTTATAAATAAAGTTTTATTGGAACTCAACCATGCCCATCTGTTTATGTACTGTCCATGGTGGTTTTCTGTGGAATATTAACAGAAACCGTATGGCCCACAAAGCCTAAAATATTTACCTGCCTCTTTACAAAATAAAAAGTTGACTGACCTCTACATTAGACAATGAAGGATAGACTAAGATATAGAATACAAATAGAAATAAACAATTATTATAATATTAATAAAGTGGGATGAAATGTCAGCCTTCACTAAGTATATAGAAAATTCCTGTGTGTTAATGAAAAGGAAAATGAGCTCAGAGTAGAACAATTCACTTTTTTTTTTCAATTTCTTTTTAAACTACATAATACTCTGCTTAAGGTAGAGGCTTATTTAATTTCCCAAATCATAATTCTTCCTTTATAATCATGAAGGTTAGATAATAGTTGTTCTTCCTATCTAAACCAATTATTCAATATCTAATTTGCCTCCTTTCAAAGACTGGTATTTGAGTAAACCCCACAACACAATACTGTGGACACAGTGTTTGATAATGCTGGAATGAATTTTTTTTTAATTTTTATTTATTTATGATAGTCACACAGAGAGAGAGAGAGAGGCAGAGACATAGGCAGAGGGAGAAGCAGGCTCCATGCACCGGGAGCCCGATGTGGGATTCGATCCTGGGTCTCCAGGATCGCGCCCTGGGCCAAAGGCAGGCGCTAAACCGCTGCGCCACCCAGGGATCTCTTGGTTGAACATATGAAAAATTTTAGGGAATTATGAATAGCATGCATTTACAACATACATAAGACCTTAACAACATCATTAAACCAAAATACTTTATATAAAGTGTTTCTTTAAATTAGGTAAATGCAATTTTTCTCCATCTTTACACTATTCTTATATTGGATTAAACTTTTTAAACTACAATCTGAAAACATGATAGCTCACCTATCTGCAATATATGCTCCTCTCTTTTAATGGGTTGGAGGGCTCTATCCTAGTTTGAAGGGAATTCTCCACTAAAGTTAAAGTGAGCTTACATGCTCTGGAAGAAATCAGTTCCTCTAATACATCTGGGTCATCGAAAAAAAGAGCCCATGTATCCATTACACATATTTCAATCCACTGCTAAGTTTTAGAACATCTATGAAAGATGGTGTATACATCCATGAGTTCCCCCAGGTAATTAGTATCATGAAATGGTGTCTTAATGTTGACTATCCTTCCCCAACACTCTTGGACAATTTGTTTATTGGAAAAAAGCAAGACTGTGACACATCCCCACCCCCCTCCTATTTATTCCTCTCACAAATATTTATTGAATGTCCACTGTATATATTAGCCAAGGTTCTCTGTTCAGAGAAACAGAACCAGTAGAATATAAGTAGAGAGATAAACAGATCTAGATAGATATCTATATATAAAGAAACACAGAGGCAGAGAGAAATCAATTATAAAGGAATAGCTCATGTGATTGTGGAGGCTGGCAAGTCTGAAATTTGCAGGCAGAATGGAGACCCAAGAAAGAGAGAATGTGATAGTCTTGAGTCTAAAGACAGTCTAAAGGCAAAATTCATTCCTTCCTGGGGGACTTTAGTCTGTCCTCTTAAGGTCTTCAACTGGTTAGATGAGGCCCACAGATAAAATAAAGAGCAATCTCCTACTCAAAGTCTACTGACTTAAATTCTAATCACATCTAAAAAAATACCTTCACAGAAACATCTGGACTGGTGTTTGACCATGGGCACCACACCTAGACAAACTGATGCATAAAACTAACCATCATGCTTACTGCATGCCAGGCACTGAAGACAGAAGTGGGCAAGGCTGACAGACCTACGACCTTCAGTAGCACAAGAATACAGATTCACAGAGCAAAGTTGAATTAATACAAGATAGAGAGCAAACATATATACAGACATGGAATGTGAAGAGAGCAGGACTTAGGAGATGCAGTAAGGAAAACTTGGCCTCAAGGTCACTGATGTGGGATGGGTGTGTTGCTGTTCACTTGGGTTATTAAAAGTTGACTTTCACACAGTGCATACACATATGGTAAAGTACATGCACGGAAAATGCTCAAAGAGTAGCCACCTCTCCTGACTACATCTCCATCTTCTTCCATTTCCATCTTTTTGTAAGACTCACTGAGAAAATAGACCAAAATGCATACCTTTGTGGAAGTGCCATTCAACTTAACTACCAAGACTTGGCCACTTGGCCAGCTTTTTTCTGGTGACAGGCCCAGTGAATTCCAACCATTGCCCTGAATTGCATGCTGTGCATTTTGCTTCACTAGAATCACATATGTGACTTTGCATGACTGTCAGTCCCTTTTACAGAGCATGTTAGCCTCATATGACTTGAAAGTGATCTTTGTAATTACATAATCGCCACAAACCTTCCCTGGATATATCATAATCCACTTATGATCCAGAAGGAAATACAAGTGTTATGTTAAACAATTGTTGAGCAACAGAGAATTACTCAAGAGTCAAGAGAGTTCTGAGAGGAACAAGGGTTTGTCTGAGTAATCTGATGATGTCAAGACCCTGCAAGTCCCAGAGCTGAGAGGAGGTGATTCCACTGGCTGGGCTTAGCTATGTTAAGTCCCAGGCACTCCAACCTTTATGTCTTATGTTGTCCCTCTGTGATCCTGTATTTTCTCTTTCCTCCAACTGTTAAGCTGAGTTCTCAGATTTATTTCATAAGACTTCACCTACTGTTCCTCTAGTCCCTCACCGTGGTAACTTTCTTCAGATTTCCTAACAACTGTTTCAGCTTTTCGCTCACCAGGGACTATATACGACTCACTTACACACAATAATTCAACGCAAAGAACACAAGCTCTTGCTCTTGATAAATATCTTTTAGGGACAGAACACTGATCCTTGGAGAAAAGGGGAAGAAATAGATATATTTTATATAGATTTTTTAAAGATTTTATTTACTTATCAGAGAGAGAGAGAGAGCACAAGCAGGGGCAGAAGCAGAGTCAGAGGGACAAGTAGACTCCCCACTGAGCAGGGAGCCCAATTCCCAGGACCCTGGAATCATGACCTGAGCCAAAGGCAGATGCTTAACCAACTGAGCCACCCAGGTGCCCTTATGTTGATTTTTAAATAGAATATTGATTCTGTTCCATAAAATAAGTTTGTAGGCAAACTCTTTTTAAATCACAAAATTATTTTACATCTTTAATTCTAAAAACTTTTTCCTCCTCATATTACCATCATCTTAAAAATATTTAATTAATATGATGCCTTGGCACCTTTGTAAATTTAAACATTGTATATTATCATCCAGGTAATAAAGCAGTCAGTGGGAATGTCAGCAGGGAGAAATATTGTTTAGAAGTCCCTGAAGAGACTCACATCACACTCCAGGTGACAATGGTATAGAGCCTAAGCTGCAGAATTCAATATACACAGGTGCTTCAAAACGTTATTAAGAGTTAAATACGACAGATCTTGAGGGCATCACAATTAATTAAGTGAAATAAGTCAGAGAAAGACAAATACCATATGATTTCACTCATATGTGGAATCTAAAAACAAAAAAAAGAAAAAACAAAACAAAAAAGGAGCCACAGATACAGAGAATGGATAGGTGGTAGTTGGGGAGGGGTGATGGGCACAATGGGTGTAGGGGTTCAAAAAGTACAAATAAATAAGTCCTGGGGATGTAATGTACAGCATGGTGACTGTAGTTAACAATACTGAACTGTATATTTGAAAATGGCTAGGAGAAGAGATCTTAAAAGTTTTCATCATAAGAAAAAGAATTCTGGGGGCAGCCCAGGTGGCTCAGTGGTTTAGCATCGCCTTCAGTCCAGGGTGTGATCCTGGAGACCTGAGATCGAGTCTCGTGTCGGGCTCCCTGCATGGAGCCTGCTTCTCCCTCCCTCCCTCCCTCCCTCTCTTTCTCAGAATAATGTCTGTCTGTCTGTCTCTGTCTCTCATGAATAAATAAATAAAATCTTTTTTTAAAAAAAGAAAAAGAATTCTGTGCACTATGTGAGGTAATGGATTATTACTACAGTGATCATTTCACAATATATACAAATATCAAATCATTATGTTGTACTCCTGAAACTAATATAATGTTATATGTCAATTATGCCTCATTTTTTAAAAAAGTTAAATCTAAAAGTGTAACTGAAGTTACAATTGCTAGTTCTATCCAAGGACGATTCTAGTGAAAGACCCCTTTGGTGGATAGTTCCAGTACATTTTTTTCCTTGGCAAGATAAATAGCATTTATTTGTACTTCTAAATTAAGAAGACAAAAATTGAAAGATTGGGTGCCTGGGTGGCTCAGTAGGTTGTGTCTGCCTTCAGCATAGGTCATGATCTCAGGGTCCTGGCATTGAATCCTGCATCAGCTCCCAGCTCAGCTAGGAGTCTGCTTCTTCCTCTCCCCACCACCCCGTCCCTCCCCCAATTCATGCTCTCTCCCTCTCTCTCAAATAAATAAATAAATAAATAAATAAATAAATAAATAAATCTTTTTAAAAATTGAAAGATTCCTGGGCCAAAAGCACTGGGAGCATCAGATTTTATGATTATTTCTCCCACAATACAATTATTCAAACATTGACATTATAGCTTCTGGATTTTTTTCTTTCTTTCTTGCACTTTTATTTTGTTCATTTGTTATTGTACCCTTGTTGGTGCTTAGCAGACTGTTCCACCTTATGACTGTTTAAAATATATTTGTTGAAAGCAGGAAACCACACATGTTGGAGAGGATGTGGAGAAAGGGGAACCCTCCTGCACTGTTGGTGGGAATGTGAACTGGTGCAGCCACTCTGGAAAACTGTGTGGAGGTTCCTCAAGGAGTTAAAAATAGACCTGCCCTACGACCCAGCAATTGCACTGCTGGGGATTTACCCCAAAGATACAGATGCAGTGAAACGCCAGGACACCTGCACCCCGATGTTCATGGTAGCAATGTCCACAATAGCCAAACTGTGGAAGGAGCCTTGGTGTCCATCGAAAGATGAATGGATGAAGAAGCTGTGGTTTATGTATACAATGGGATGTTACTCAGCCATTAAAAATGACAAATACCCACCATTTGCTTCGACGTGGATGGAACCGGAGGGTATGATGCTGAGTGAAATAAGTCAATCAGAGAAAGACAAACATTATATGGTCTCATTCATTTGGGGAATATAAAAAATAGTGAAAGGGAATAAAGGGGAAAGGAGAAAAAATATGTGGGAAATATCAGAAAGGGAGACAGAACATGAGAGACTCCTAACTCTGGGAAACGAACTAGGGGTGGTGGAAGGGGAGGAGGGCGGGGGGTGGGGGTGACTGGGTGACAGACCCTGAGGGGAGCACTTGATGGGATGAGCACTGGGTGTTATTCTATATGTTGGCAAATTGAATACCAATAAAAAATAAATTTATAAAAATAATAAAATAATAAAATAAAAGATATTTGTTGAATTCAAATTTAATACAGACATGGAATTTTCCAACTAGTTACTATAACATAGGCTACTACCTACTGAGAAGGTTCTGTGTCCCAGGCACTGCCCCAGAGAGATGGTTGGTTTGTGTACTCATAAGCGTCAGTAATAGGAATGATTGATGAAGATCCGATTGCCTGAAAGGGGAAAGGAATAGTACAACTTTTTATAGTTGGAAAATCTTTTGAAAAAGTAAGAAATTGTTTCCTCATTTATAATAGGGAAATTCCAGAAAAATCTAAAATGTACAATAATAAATTATATAGTGGAAATGTCTGCAGCCATTAAAATCCATTAATTCATTTAACAAATATTCTGAGAGCCTCTATGTACATGGAAATGTATTCAGAAAATTGTTAGGTGATAAAGAAGTTTATTTTTTAAAAAGATTTTATTTATTGACTCACAAAAGACAGAGAGAGGCAGAGACACAGGCAGAGGGAGAAGCAGTCTCCCTGTGGGGAGCCCAATGCGGGACTCAATCTCTGGACTCCAGGATCATGCCCTGAGCCACGCTCAACCACTGAGCCACCCAGGTGTCCCAATAAATGAAGTTTATATACTATAAATAGTACATACAAATTTAGATATATATATATTCTTATTTTTAGTAGATTTATGCAGAAGTAAGAGTAATGTATCATGATATCTACAATATTTTCAAAAGATTCAGCCAAAAGTATGCCTGTGTGTGTGTACATGTGCATAACAGAGAAAGTGAAAGGGACAAAATATTAACAACCAGTGAAGCTAGGTGAAAGGTATACAAGTGTTCATTATACTATTCCTTCAGCTCTTTTTAAGTTTGAGAATTCAAAAAAAAATTACAGAAAAACATATTCTCTCCAGCGATTTATCTATGTGCCACAGTTGGGCCACAAATTTAACTTTTATTAATCAAACCAAAAAGGAAAATGTAGATAGGCAAATCATAGAGCTTATGAAATAAAACAGATTGTTAAGAACAAAAAATATACTCAGTATTACAATGAGGCAGTTTTTATGGGGGAGTCCTTTCAATGAGGATACTGTGTTATAAAAACAATATCCTTCATGGCACCTTTAGGCTAACTGCAATAGGATCTCTATTCTCAGGAGCCCATTCATTGTGATCTGGTTCCTCATCTTTCACTAACAAGGTTTATTACCATGATGAGAGTCTATAATCACGTGTGAAATCAGGACAACTGTTACAATACCAAAGAAGGTAGAAGAAATGATAATTTATTGGTTAGAAAAAAAATCCCAAATGAAAAAGTATAAGAACACTAAGTGAGATCCTACAACCTCTCCCTGGCTTCCAGCACCTTAATAGTCTCTCAGGAGAAATGAACAAAAATGGAAGACTCTTCACTATTAAATGGGAATCATCATCAAGATTCTTGATGTAGAAACATGAGATCCTAAGGTGATTTATCTAGGAAATCTACTAGTATCCCATCCTTAGTAACAGGAGAGATACAGTTTACCAACTAAATTCCATATAATATCTCAATTGCCCTTAAGGATTCCTAGGTGAAAAAAAACAAAAACAAAAAACGTTCTATTCATTCTTCCTAAACACTCAATTTATTAAGTCCATGGTTCCATGAAACTTTGCTTTTCCTTTTGGCTAGAACGTTTCCATTGGAAATCTGTGAGTCCAGGACAAGACCACAGGATTTCTATCACTGAGTCTCAACCTCACTGAGACAGTGGCAACCAAGATATTATGTTACCTCAAAATAATGGCAAGATATGAAGATGAGATGGAATGCCATGATCAATTCCTTATGAAGCATGAGAAGGCTATTTGCACTAGGCTGGACCATAGTACAAATACCTCACTAGTCAAGACCCTAACTTGTTAGCCCATTTAGGGGCAAGATTGTCACCTGTATCCTAGTATCCTAAGAATAGCTGTGACTAGGTCTGGGGCTTGTCTCCTACCTCCATCCTTAGTACATTTATTGTCACACTACCATTTCTACGGAGCCCCCCTTTTTGCTTTTTCTTTAACCTTTCTAGTAAAAGCTCCTCTGCTTTTCCTTTTCACTTCCGTTCATTTTAGCCTAGGCAAAAATTCCAAAGAGTTAGTTTGATTCCTTATCCAACCAACCAGCACATACACAAAACTTGCTAAGTCATGACTTAAGGAAATAGGGCAGAAATTACTTCAGAGTAGTAGAGCTGGAAAAAAAAAAGAATAGTAGAGCTGTTTGGGGGTTTGTGTGTGTGTGTGACTTTAGTATGGTTAACCTCATACGAGAAAATTCAACAGGGACTTAGCAGCCTAAGTCCTAGTCATTTCCATATAATTAGTATATATTGCATTTATATAAGCTTATTAGATATATATTCATTTATTAATGAGTATTTTTCAGAAGTCACACTTCCACATATCTGCAATTGGAAGTTCACATCACCCTAAACACCTTTTCTGAACTTCTCTATGGAAAAGAAAATAAAAACTTCTAAATAGTTTTAGAAAATATTCTAAAAACTCAAAATTATAACAGCTGCCCAAGATTAGCTTCTTTCTCTAATAAATATTAATGATTTTCATTTAACTTCTGAACAGAAATTTTGAATGATTTGAGTTCATAGCAAATTTTGAGATGATTTGAGTTTATAGCAACCTTATAACTTTGTTAAAAAATAAAGAGAAAGAGGTTACGGTATAACGCTGTAAGTCTGAGGCAATTTTTTCCTGAATTAGTTAATTGTCTCAACATTCTCCCATTCAGTTGGCAGATTCTCTGGTAAATCTGTGACTACACCTACTCAAGCAGTAGCAGAATCTAAGTATATTTAAAATGTTTGATCTATTTAAGAGGCTCTCTTGGAGACTTCTGGAGATTGGGGCATTCCCCTTATTTCACATTTCTGTATATTTGTCATCTAATTCTCTGGAATTTTCAAATTGTTTATTTCTGCAAGAAGCAGTATAGTTTAGTTTCTAAGAAGTCATGTTCTGGTGCCAGAGAGCCGAAGTTCAAATCCCAGCTTGGCCATTTCCTGGCTCTGTGACCTTAGCCATGTTATCTGCCCTCACCATGTTTGGTTTTCTCATCTGTACATTGAAGGTGATAATATCTCGGTCTAAATAAGCTAATACACTGAAGATGTTCAAAATGGTACCTGCCATGAGTAATCAGAAGGGTACCTGTGTTACTAAGTGTTCACTATTATTTCAGCCACACTTCTGTATACCCAATCCATTTGTGATCCTGATTCAGTATTGTTTAGTGTTTTTTTAAAAAAAAAAAAGTTTCATATGAAACCAAGTGTTGGTTCTCAAGCTCCTTGGGAGCATTCCAGGTGTAATCTGAAACTGGCCCCTATGTTCGGAGGGCAGGGAGAGACCCAAGAAACATGCAGCCCCTCCAGGATGGTAGGTGGCAGTTTTAATAAGCAAGGGAATTTACATATGAGGCTAATCTTGGATGACCTCCCCACACCCACCCACCAAATCTTAAACGTTTATAGAGAGGCCTTAACTGGGGTTAGTCGGGTATACTGGCCAGATACTCTCAACACCACATTGCTAACTCAAGGCTGTGTCCTTGGAGCAGCCTCTGGGAGTGGGCAAGGCAAAGGGCAGTCGTGACCCAAGGACAGGGGAGAGGGTGAGGAGCCTCTGATTGCCCAGAACCAGCTCACAGGTCAGCTGGCGATCACAACCCCTCAATGACCTCTCCAACACCATGGTGATCTTCAAAGTTGGCAAGCTCATTTGTGTTTCCAATTGATATCACGTCAGAGTTCATTGAGAATCTCTACATTATTTCTTTTGCAAAAATGGAGTTGTACCATACATATTCTTTTGTGACATACCTATTCATTATTTCAGCGAGTCACCCATACTTGACACTTGTGCTGTTCCAGATTAATCCCCCATTATTGTTCTGACCTAGGTTCAACTCTTTCTTTTTGGGTGGTGTGAGGTCTTTTCTGAGCAGAAGTTTAGGGCTGGTTGATTTGTTCAGCTTCCAGTTCATTACCCAGTTTGGGGTCACCGTTCATTGATTTCAGTTCCACTTTGTTACCCTTTGTCCTACTTCCAACACCTGATTCTTTGATTGGCTGAATCTGTAAAGTACATGGAAAACTATAAGTCCAATACTTCCTATTTTTGTCCTACTGGCAGAGGTTTATTTATGGGCACAACACTTCTCAGGATACCTCCTCATTCCAGACACTTCACAATTCCTCTCCACCCCACCACCTCTAGTTCAAGTCCACTATTTTCTGAGAATTGCTGTTTATGAATTCATTCGAAAAAGAAGGCTAGGATATACTACTTTAGCTGCTTCGAAAAAGCACCACAAAGTTGTGGCTGGATAGACAGCTTCCAGGCATCTGAGTCTGAATGGCCAGTGGGGAGTAAGGGCTGCGATCGCGTTCTGCATTGGGCTCCCCACAGGAATCTTGCTTCTCCCTCTGCCTGTATCTCTGCCTCTCTCTGTGTGTCTCTCATGGAATAAATAAATAAAATCTTAAAGAAAAATAAATGCCATGGGTGAAGCGGGTCAAAGGTACAAACTTTTAGTCACAAGACAAATAAGTCCTGGGGATGTAATGACATGGTGACTACTGTTACTACTGTTGTATATTTGAAATTTGCTAAGAGGGTAAACCTTTAAAATTCTCACCACAAAAAGACTGTAACAATGTGTGGTGATGGATGTTAACAAGGCTTATTGGGATCATCTCGCAACATATGCAAAAATCAAATCATCAAAATGCACACCTGAAAATACCATAATGTTATATGTCCATCATACTTCAGTTAAAAAAAGGAAAAAAAAAAAAAAGGCAGAGGCCTCAGCACCCCTGGTTTGTACACACAACTTCCCCTGGTTTTTTTTTTTAATTTTTATTTATTTATGATAATCACAGAGAGAGAGAGAGAGAGGCAGAGACATAGGCAGAGGGAGAAGCAGGCTCCATGCACCGGGAGCCCGACGTGGGATTCGATCCCGGGTCTCCAGAATCGCGCCCTGGGCCAAAGGCAGGCGCCAAACCGCTGTGCCACCCAGGGATCCCCTTCCCCTGGTTTAAGACATTTTCAATAAAAGATAATGCTTCTCACTCATAAATAAGAAGTATTTAAATGTAACTTTGACAAGATAAATTCCATTGTGCCATGTGGTTGGTCATCAGGATCCCTCGTGTTTTCATAATTTCTTTCTTTTGTGCACTTTTTTGATAATTTTATTCATCTAAAAAAGGAATGTTTTTATGTTTAAATAAGTTATAGCAAAAGTCTGTACAGTAGTTGATATATCCTAAGTAGTTTTCAGCTGCCCTGTCTCAATTCCCCAAAAACAGAAGCAGTGGGAGGCGTCTCCACCTACATAGTGGCTGAAAGCCTCACACTCCAAAGCCAAACTGATGGGTTCAAATCCCAGTATTTCCCCTTATTACATGTGAGATCCGGCAAGTTGCCTCAACCCACCGAGTTTCCATGTCCTCCTCTGTGACACATGGATGCCAGTCCCCACCCCACAGGGGAGTCAGGAGGATGAAATGAGTAAAGCATGTGTGACACATCTTAGCACAACACCTTGCATTAGGTGCTGTTAAGATTACTATGCTCTTTCTGATTCATTCCTATTCTACCAAGGAGGTCAGAAATGGAAGTTAGATCTTGATTTTGAGAAATACTGTGCACGAAGCAGAGACAGCAGGGCAACAGAAGCCCCTCAGCCTCATGTAATATGCCTGAAAGCTTATCCAAGCCAACGTGACAAATCCTCAAAGAAAATACTTTTAAACTTCCTTAAACTCTCCAAACCTGCACTCAGAGGAGTGACCACATAGTTTTCTGAAACCAAGTGCCTCCTGAATAGCGATAGTGCTTCAGCACCCTGAATATGCCTGTTAAAAATGTTAATTTTGTTGGGATGCCTAGGTGGCTTAGTGGTTGACAGTCTGCCTTTGGCTCAGGGTGTGATCCCAGAGTCCCAGGATTGAGTCCCTACATTGGGCTCCCTGCATGGAGCCTGCTTCTTCCTCTGCCTGTGTCTCTGCCTCTCTCTGTGTCATGAATAAATAAGTAAAATCTTTAAAAAAAAAAAAAAAAAAAAAAGTTTGTTTCCTTGATGTTGTTCTTTTTAACTATTTTTAAAAAATTTTTTTAAAGATTTTATTTATTCATTTGACAGAGAGAGAGAGAGAGAGAACGAGCACAAGCAGGGGGAACAGCAGCCAGAGGGAGAGGGAGAAGCAGGCTTCCCACTAAGCAGGGAGCCCAATATAGGACTTGATCCCAGGACCCTGGGACCATGACCTGAGCCAAAGACAGATGCTCAGCTGACTGAAGCCACCCAGATGCTGCCTCCCTGATGTTGTATGAAAGTAAAAAAACCAAAATTTTGTAAACTGACCAAAAATAGAATTTTTATTATGCATGAAGACATGGATCAAGGTCCATACATGCCTTTTCCATTCCAAAGGGCTCTGGGCCTGGCAGCAGCAGCGTGTGAGTCCTGGGACAGGCTACGGGATATTCTGCTACCCGTGGTTCCTCTAGACATTTTAGGCACTGTAGGGTGAAGAGGCGACCCCAGGCACTCCATCCTCCATATGGACTCTGGGATCTGTCTTTTCAGGATGAATAACCTATCAGACTCCACTAGGAAGCCCTAACCAAATATACAGTCAGAAGTATGCATTGCTGAGAATGGCTCAGTCCACTCCAGGGAGACCCCCTCATAATTAGTGGATTCTTTCATAGGACATGAAATAACCTCTGAAATACCCTCTCCTTCTCCTCCGACACCCTCCAACAGGGAACTGTACCCAGTGGAAGCTCAACACACACTTCTGCCCAAGTATCTCCTGTTGGGTAGGCCATGCCCAAGGAGAAGAAGTAAGAAGTCAGATTATAAGCTTAGTACTTTTGACATGTGGTTTTCCCAAAATCTTCGAAGGAGTTTGTTTCAAAATAATGATACGTATAAATATGAAACAATTTGAAACATGAACTAATTACAGTCTATATCATGTCCTTTAGGTGCCCAGAAGCCTGAACATCCCTTCATGTTTGAGATAATGAAACAGGTACATGCAGTTGCCTGGCCTAAGGCACCACAGTTAGGAGGGATTAAGAACCAGGAACACCCCAAGTAGATCTTGTGATTTGAATCACAGCTGCACTCTCTGTTTCCAAGGACTTAAAGGAAATCCTTAGAAAATTGGTGACTCTAGGGATGCAGGAGGTGGGGATACCAGCTGCCTTGCACCATCTGCCACAAGGCAGCTTCACAGTCAAGCAATGACACCAGGGCATCACAGGCCCCCCGTTTCCCCAGCTGATTGGAATTTAAGTGGGTGGCTCATAGCTTAATACCCCAGCTGGATCTAATTCAAAGCGTGACTAGGTCCTTATATTCTCAGAAAATCCTTCCCTTAGTTGGTTAAGGCATTCTGTTTAATTAGCAGACAAAACCAGTTGAAGCCTGCACCTACTCTGCACCCCCAAGAAGCACTGTGCTAGCAGTGTTCTCCACTTATGCAATTTCATTCCCCGTCTATTCATTCATCAGCACAACAAACATTTATTGAGCTCCAGGCACTGTCCTAAGCATTAGGGATCCAACAAGGGACAAGAAAGCCAAAGTTCCTGCCCTCATGGAGCTATATAGCCTAGGGGGTCACAGATACTAAACAGACAGAAAAATATAATGCCAAGGAGGGGAAAGACCAGAAAGAAAAATAAAGTGAGGGAAAGGAATGCAAAGTGACCAGGGGTGGGGGGTGGTGAGGTGCTGCTTTTCAAATAGAATGATCAAGGAAGGACCCTCGAGGGAGAACCTTTCAACAGAGACTTGAATGAGGGCAAGGAGCCAACTACGGTGAGCAACTTGGGTGTCTTCTGGATACGTGTAAACACCCAAACAATTTTGCAGCAAAAATTGAAACATACCATACCTGCTTTCTTGTAAACTTCTATAATTTATTCCAGGAACCTGACAGTTGGGGGACTTTGGTTTGTTTCAACATATTGGAATTTATAAAAAAAAAATCCTGATCAGAAATTAATTATCTATGAGATGGTAGATAAGGAATACTTTAGATAACTAAAAAGTCTAAAGGCTGGGAAAGATGTTGATGGTACATCCAAACATCGCTATCATGTGGACCGGTTTGCTCCTAGCCAGTTACTGCACGTCATCCAGAAGACTCCTTTATAGCACCTGTGGGTTCCTCTGCTGTTGCTTCACACCCATAAGCACCACCATCACCTCCGTGATCGATTATCGCCTAGAGACAGTATTACTCTATGAGCCAGTTCAATACACACGAAGTGATTCCAGGTCTATTCTTCTTAGCACTAGAAAAAGCATCTGAGTAAGACACATCATCTGCCCCCCCCCTTTTTTAAGATTTTATCCATTTATTCTTGAGAGACAGAGAGAGAGAGAGAGAGAGGGAGGGAGAGACACAAGCAGAGGGAGAAGCAGGCTCCATGCAGGGAGCCCGACGTGGGACTCGATCCTGGGACTCCAGGATCACACCCTGGGCCGAAGGCAGGTGCTCAACCGCTGAGCCACCCGGGCTGCCCTGGCTCCCCTCCTTAAACAGACACATCCCTCACTGAAGATAACACACAGCTGGAGCCTTCCTAACCCCAGGACGTTCTACTTCTACCCTCTGTCCTCAGGTGGTCCAGTGTTCCATCCACTCCCTGACACACCCTTTACTACTCATCAAATCCCAGTCTCAAAAACTTGAGAAGATGAACTAGACACATGGCACAAGAAGTACTGAATTCCCACGGGAACCTAATCCACACTACGACCTAGTACAAGGGGCAGGGTATGAGCTGAAAGAAGAGTCGTGGGAGCCTGGCCACAGCATCCTTCCTTAATGAATCATGGCTTTTCAGGGAAGCCAGGGCTCTGCTGTACCAGGGTTGGAAAGCCTAAAATAAGACAGATACTTTCTGCTCATCTCTTTAAGTGGGCCAACTCACTGGGCTGTCACCCCAACCTCTCCACTCGCCGTGTCGATTCCCACCTATACTTATCCCTTGGCCCTTACGTATAGCCCCTGGCCCATCTCCATGGTTGCCTCATGTGCCCACTTGCTTGGGTGACCTTCAAAATTCCCTTCCAGTTATTTTAGATGTTAGCTTTGTAGTAAAGTTTTATTCTGTTCACTCTCCCCAACCCCTCCACCACCAAAAAAAAAAAAAAAAAAAAAGTGCAAAACTTTATTAAACACACCCATCTGATATCTTTTCAGGTGAGGACAGCCTCAGTTCAACTAAACATACAAACCTTTGCAAAGTTGAAAACAAATGTATAAATAATATAAACCAGAGTAATAAATATTTCCGTAGGTGTGCCGAATATGCATGGTCATCGTCAGGTAATTTGTATAAAAGCTTTCTCCCTTCTTTTCCCAGAATGGGGATGTCTGTGAAATGTGAAACTGAAGAATTTGTTCCAAATCGGAAAGAGAGCTGGAGAGAGAAAAACAGGGAGCAGCAGGTGGGTAGAAAAGGCATCGTTGGAATCTTTCTGGAAACTTGTTTTTTGTTTTTAAAGATTTTATTTATTTATTCATGAGACACAGAGAGAGAGAGAGAGAGGCAGAGACACAGGCAGAGGGAGAAGCAGGCTCCACCGCAGGGAGCCCGACGTGGGACTTGACCCCAAGTCCCCAGGATCAGGCCACCCGGGCTGCCCTGGAAACTTGTTTTTATTGCTAAAACAGGCACACCGCTTCCACCTGGTGGCATAATTGTGAGTCACAGGGGCAGTTTTCCAAGGTAACCAAGTCCCTTTTGCAGCTGTATTTGCAAAATTAAGATTATGAAACTCGCCCTATTATGCCGTCTCGTGTGATCTTTCTTTTTTTTATTTATTTATTTTTTATTGGAGTTCAATTTGCCAACATATAGCATAACACCCAGTGCTCTCCAAGACAAACCTATAGAGCAGATGAGTAGCAGCAACGCCTATGGACAAAAACGGGGACAAGACAGGGCCGACCCAGAATTTTCTGAGACGACGGAATGTTATAAACTCATTCCCTGGATCAGGAACTTCTGCTTCTTCCATCGTGTTAGGTTCAGTGTCAGGCAGATCTCTCAAGAAGCCCGAATGAATACCCAGACTGATGGCAGGACCGAAGGGGTGAGCTGAGGCAAAGCAAACATCCATGTGGACACTTCCAGCAAAATGCTTGCTAGAGACACCGTGATTATGTGGACTTTATATAAGCAAATAAGTCACGTAATTTCCAAGGAAAGCCAATTAATTTTTTATCAGCTATTCTTAGTTCCATTGTTGTGTGTGCATGAGAAAGAGAGAGACAGAGAGAGAACAAACTGAAGTCAGGAGCTAGAGACAGATGAACCAGGACTGGAGCCCGGTCTCCCCACCCAGGGCCTGGCTGACTCAGCACCTGGTAATTCCAGGTGCCACCAGCCCAGAAGGGCAGTGCTGGATCCCATATGGGCCTTCCCCTTCTGGACAGGGAGGTAATTGTGTGGGAGGACTTCAGAGCCCTGTGCACCAGATCTGCAAAGCCAGAGGGTCAGGAGCATCCCCCCAGGTGGTTGCTGCTGTTAGTAAAGGACAGAGACCATGTCTTTTTTTCCTCTTTTTTAGCCCTACCATCCAGAAAAGTAAGTAGCACATAGCATGTGCTATGAACATTTACTTGGTGAGTGAAAAAAAAAATTCCAACCATAAGGGTTTTAGAAGAAGCAGGATTATGATCACTAAGCAGATGAAACAGGGTGAACCCCACTGAGTAAAGTTAAATTTGGGACACATCCTTTAAAATGCTCTCTCTGCCATGTATAATTAGTGAATACTGAATACCCCTTTGACAGGTAGGAAGGCTACACAGTTGCTCCAAAATAAGGCCATGATCTAGGTATTTTTATAAAGTGACAAGAATATTTCTTTTTTTTTTTAAGAATATTTCTTTTCACTGCTGACAACTGTTTGCATTTTTCCCTTGTGAAGTTAACCTAATCTCGTACCTTGTCATTTTCTTTCTCCTGCAGAGGTAATCCTCTGTCTATAAATGTATACAATCATAATCCCATGAGCTTCACAAAGACAGCTCAACAGTTTTGACGGAGTAACATAATATTTAATAGCTCAAGGGGTAGCTGACAAAGAAGTAATTAAGAGAAACAGATTTCACAAGCAGATAGGACGTCTTTCTGTAGCACAGTTTGCTAACTACAAAGGTAGGACTTAAATCTAGAGATAAATATCCGAGATAATTAGTTCCTGGGCCCTTGCAAAAATAAGCTAAAAATAAATTTGAGCTTAAAACCTGCTGAATGTAATTAACGTCAGTTAAATCTCAGTGGCCTTCCTTCTAGCTTTTTGTCATTTTAGAAAAGCTGGCATTAAAAGACAATCAGAAAATGCTAGAGTATGTTCAAGTTTAGAGCATGGAATTTTTTCAATATTTGTGATTACTGGTTTACAATATTCCAGACACCATCCTCGGCCCTGGGGCACGAAGATGAATGAGATAGATAATGGCCACTGCTCTCAAGACATTTACAATCTAGGGCAAATGAGCTTGTGATTCTATTTTTATAATAACGATTCAAAATTGAGGAACTCTGTATGAGCACAGATCTCTGGAAGTTTATTCCGTAGCACCTAGCAGGTCTCATTAAACCATTCCAGATGTCTATGCTCATTACTCTTGGCGAGAGCTGTGATAAACTAAATGTCTACTGGAACACTATTAATAATATGTACCTTTAATAATTAATAAAAACCATCAAAAAGAAAATCAACATCTAATAGATGGCCAGTGTAAACACGATCAAAGCATTCATTAGTCCCGTATCAAATGATTAAAAGTTGATGTATTAGGAGCCAAACTACAAAATCCCCTTAAAATTTTCTGGGAGAGCTCACAAAATCTGTGGGATCTTTGAAGTCTAGCCACATTCCATTATGGGAGGATGATTTGAGAGAAAAGATTCATTTTTCTTAGCAGGACTCTTATATCTGTAGCCATTTAGGTGTCCACAGCAACATAAAAATGCCTCATTTATAGTTTCTTTACTAACTGTAAGGTCCCCCCTGCCTAATGCAAGTCTCCAGGTCATGTTAGTGGATTAGACTTGATTTTTAGGCCATTGCTGCTTTTTCCTTTCCTCTCAAAGCAAAAATACCCCCACAAAAGATCATGGACATAGAGTCTGTGATAATAGTACAGACATACGATCATGCTGGTATTAGGACTTCAGTGAAGTAAAAGGCAACCTATTCCAAGCATTCATCTCAATACAGCAGGAAGCCAGCAGATCTGCTGCTGTGACAACTACAGGCAAAGCAAAATGGCTCAAAATGGCCCAAATGGCTCAAAATGGTGCATACTGTCCAAGCAGTTTCCACTCTTGCTTCTGGCCTTTCCTCTCTTGCCAAGTCCTGGCTCTCCCTATGGGAGGTAACTAACAGTGAGGTAATTGACAGTATAAAGGTTACAAAAAAAAGGAAGGATTTCAAAGTCCAATTTCACTCTTGACTCTAGAAAAATGCAGGTTGAAAATATTTCAGAAACACATCAAGGTGGCCGCTAATGAAGATTGACAACTTCTTGGACACCCCCCCACCCCTGCAAAAAAAGCAAAAACAAAAAGCATATAAAGTAAAAGGAAGGAAATACTTTTTTAAAATTTTATAACACAGGAAAAAGAAAACACAACAAGATGACAGAAGAAACAGATTTATATAAATTAAGGTAAATGAATTAAAACATTACAGTAAAACAAAACAAAACAAAACAAAAACCCTCCCTTATGTTGGGTTAAAATGTGAAATCAAACTCCAGTTGTTTAAAGGAGTCATATTTAAGACGAAGTGGCCCATATAGCAACTTCTTACTAGACACATCACCAGAAGCAAGGGAAACAAAAGCAAAAATGAACTATTGGGACTTCATCAAGATAAAAAGCTTCCACTCATGGGACCCTGAGTGGCTCAGTAGGTTAAGTGTCCTTCGGGTCAGGTCATGATCCCCGTGTCCCGGAGTCGAGCCCCACATTGGGCTCCTGCTCAGCGAGGAGCGTGCTTCTCCCTCTCCCTCTGCTGCTCCCCCTGCTTGTGCTCTCTATCAAATAAATATAAATAAATAAATAAATAAATAAATAAATAAATAAATAAATAAATCAATCTTAAAAGAGAGAGAGAGACACTTGGTGGCTTAGTGGTTGAGAATCTGCCTTTGGCTCAGGTCATAATCCCAGGGTCCTGGGATCAAGCCCTGCATCAGGATCCCTGCAGGGAGCCTTCTCTCTCTGCCTCTCTCTGTGTCTCTCATGAATAAATAAATAAAATATTTGAAAAAAATTTAAAAATTTAAAAAGCTTCTACTCAGATAAGGAAACAATCAACAAAACTGAAAGGCAACCTACAGAATGGGAGGCGATATTTGCAAATGATGTACCCAACAGAGTTAGTATCTGAAATCTAAATAGAACATATCAAACTCAACACCCAAAAATCCCCAAATAATCCAGTTAAGGAATGGGCAGAAGACATGAATAGACATGTTCCCAAAGAAGACATCCAGATCACTAACAGACATATAAAAAAAAAATGTTCAACATCACCCATCATCAGGGAAATACAATCAAAACCACGATGAGATACCACTTCACACCTGTCAGAATGGCTAAAATTAACATCAAAGTAAACAACCGATGTTGGCGAGGATGCAGAGAAAGGTGGGAATGCAAGCTGATGCAGCCACTCTGGAAAACAGTATGAAGGTTCCTCAAAAAGTTAAAAATTGAACTATCTTACAATCCAGCAATTGCACTACTATTTACCCAAAGGATACAAAAATACAGATTTGAGGGGGTACATGCACCCCAATATTTATAGCAGCATTGTCAACAGTAGCGAAACTATGAAAAGAGCCTGAATGTCCATCCACTGATGAATGGATAAAGAAGATGTGGTCTCTCTCTATATATAATGGAATATTAGTCAGCCATCAAAAAGAATAAAATCTTGCCATTTGCAATGCAATGGATGGAGCTAGAGTGTATTATGCTAAGTGAAATAAGTCAGAGTCATCAGTTGCCAACCACCAAAGTAATAATTGATTTAGGTAGGTGTTAAAGAAGGACATGCGGTAAGGGCAATATTGTTTCTTGATCTGGGTTTTGTTTTAATGGGTGTGTTTAATTATGAAAATGTATTGAGCTGATATATGTGTACTTTTTTCAAGACAAAAATTTCAGTAATGCCCTTGCTAGCAAGGACATAGAACATGGACATCCTGAGTCTTGTTGGTACTAAGATAACATAGTATGACTTTAAATAAAGAATTGGGGCAAATCTGTTCCAAAAATGTCCATCAATCCAGTAATCTATTCCTAGGGCATTACCTACAGAGACACGTGTGTGAAATTGTTGCCTAAAAGGATAGTCATCTGGGCATTGTTTGTGAGAGTAAAAGCTTGGAAGCAGCTGTTGCTCTGCACCGCTGTCCCTTTAAATCTATCCCGTCAACTGGAACTTGAATGAAATCTCAGACAAATCTCAAAGTTTTTCTGGTCACTCTCAGCCCTTAACAAATAGATTCGCTCATCAGATTCACTCATAACATTTCCAGACCAACTGAATATCAAAGCTTTAATGAATCATCCAGTTTTAAGTCCCAAGTTGAGCTTCTCTTGGAAGTTGGCCTCATTAGTCCTAGGGTAATACAACCCCCTCACCTGTGAAAGAAGTGAAAGCAAGTGACAGAGCAAATGTGCAGTGTGTAGAGTATGTTAACATTTGTGAAAGAACAAAGGGAAAACATAAAGTTATGTATGAATTGTCATTACCCAAAATATTGGTAATAGTAGTTGTCTCCAGAGAGGAGAACCAGGTGTCTTATACCTTTCTATACCTTCTAAACTGTCTACCATGTATGTCCATTGCCTAGTCAAAAAACAAATTGGATAAAGAAAGAGATTCATACTATATTGTTGAGCAGAAATGACATAACATTACAATCCTATTTTTATAAACCACTTACATGTGGATTTTAAGCAAGAATTTGATTTTATTCTCCACTCTATGTATTTCTGTATTGTTTTAATTTTTCAATGAGCTCATGGTTTATCGATATAAAAGATATTTCTGGTTATAAAGTATGTAAATAAGCACATTTTGAAGTTAAGGGAAGCTGTTTAGGGTCAGTTTTCTGCTCTACAGGGTGCATTTGGATTGACAAAATACGTAGTATAAAAACAAAGCCAGCTACAACTAAATATGTAGCCTGTTATTATGCATACAACGTACAGCTCCACTTAATCTGATTAACAAATCATTGTGTCATGCCACTTTTACTGAAGATGATTCATAGTGTTCTCAAACACTTTTAAAATCAGACATTTCTGTTTCTGGAATACAAGTTAATCAACCACTTAGAATGTTTTCCTCTGTTTCTCAGCTGCTCAGTAGGACCACAACCTCTAATGGTTCACCAAACACAGTCTATACTGGTGAAAAGGTCCCAGCCATGAGGAAATCACAATAAAAGCATAATCGTCAGGATCCAGACATTAGAATTAGAAGTCTAAGCATAGCTGCAATTGAAATGCCTATGAAATCCCATATTGTATCATCCCGTCTAAAGCAAGGATAAGCAGGGCTGTGCTTAAGGAAACAAATAATAAGACAAAATTTTGTATGATTGCAGAATAAAAAACATTTTTAACTGTGGTATGCATTGTGTATAGTCAGAGGATTTAAGCCTGGTTGCCTCAGATAAATTCTTCTGAAGTCACTCCTACTTCACAAATCTACTGCAAGCGAAGATGTAGTTTGTCCAGACTCAACAGGCTTCTAACTATTTCTACGACACAGATAAAGGAAGTTTTCTTAAGTCCACAGTAGCTTTTCTTCTGAGATTCAAGGACACTGGCAAACACTAATTTCAGAATCAACCAATAATGATATATTCATTAAATAAATGGTATGCATACAGGTAAGTTTACTGCTCTAAGGCTCTTTCAAGATGTTTAAACATAGAGAACACCTAAAACCATAGCCCTTGCAGTCTTCTGATCTAATGGGATAGATAAAAACATACTAAAAAAAATTTTAGTCCAAATATAAAAGACACTTATTTAGGAGAAACTATATGAAATATGGATATCTGTAACTGTGAGCACCTTCTATTAAAGAAGAATTTGGGGGAGTTGTGTTTTTTTAATTTTAGATTTTGATTTATTCATGAGGGACACACAGAGAGAGAGAGAGAGAGAGAGAGGCAGAGACATAGGCAGAGGGAGAAGCAGGCTACCTGCAGGGAGCCTGATGTGGGACTCGATCCCGGACTCCAGGATCACAACCCGAGCTAAAGGCAGATGCTCAACCACTAAACCACCCAGGCGCCCCATGATAAAGAAGAATTTGGTGTAAGAGAATCTATCCTGAGGTTTAGCTCAAGGAATTCAGATATTGAATGAGCAGAAAGACTTGCTCATAAGCAAAATCTGTAGTTATTATGTTTTAATTAAATGAGCATTTATTATGGTCTCAATTTGCTCATGGAATAATGGTGTCATTATATAAAGATGATCATTTTCAAGACTCATGGCCTTTAGAGTGCCGAATAGAGAGTCTAAAACTTGAAAACAATCAAAACATCCTTAGGAAGGATAAATAAATAAATAAATAAATAAATAAATAAATAAATAAATAATCTAGACAATGTAATATTATTCGGCACTAAAAAGAAATGATCTATCAAGCCATGAAAATGCATAGAGGAAACTTAAGTTCTTATTAGTAAGTGAAAGGAGTTCATCTGAAAGCCTTCTTATTATGTGATTCCAACTACATGACTTTCAGAAAAGATACAACTATGGAGACAGTAAAAACATCAGTGGTTGTCAGAGGTTAGTGAAGCACAAGGGGTGAATAGGAGGAGCACAGAGGATTTTTAGGGCGATAAAACTATTCTGTGTGATACTGTAATGGTGGGGATCCTTATAAGTTTATCCAAACCCATAGAATGTAAAACAAAAGTGAATCTTAACACCAACTGTGGCCTTTGAATAACGATGTGCTGATGTAGGTGCATCAATTGTAAAAAAAGTACCACTCTGGTTGAGGGGGTGGTAATGGGGGAGGCTGTGCATGTGTAGGGGCAGGAAGTATGTGGGAAATCTTTGTACCTTCTGATCAATTTTTCTATGAACCTAAAAGTCCTCCAAAAAACTAAAGTGTATTTAAATAAAAATTTAAATATAGGTAAATATATATCTGTTGACTAAAAGATGCCCTAGGATATGTAGCCATTCCAAAATGATAAAATTAGCATGTTTACAAGCCTGTTGTTTTTTTAAATAAAAATTTATTATTTTAGAGAGAGAGAGCACAGTGGGGAGGGGCAGAGGGAGAGAAAGAATCTCAAGCAGACTCCCCCTGCCATGGAGCCATAGGCTGGCTTGATCCAACAACTCCCCTTCCTCCCAGATCATGACCCGACTAGAAATCAAGACTCTGTTGTTAATCTACTGAGCCATCCAGGCTCCCCTACAGGGTTCGTTTTTCATCTTTTCCTGTTTCGCCACTTCTGTTCTCCTCAACAAGGGTCGGGATTTTTGCAGGAGTTCTTTCTCTGAGATCCAAGTCACCAAACAGTGGTAGGGCCTGGACTACACAAGGATACTCTCCAGTAAGAGACATCGGGGAGCTGTGATTGCTGGACAAGCCCTGGACCCCATCAGGCAGCCAGTCCAAAGGCAGACTGACAGTTGCCAGTATTAAGGTGCTTTCAGGGGTGGGATCTCTCTGCCCAGGGGGCTGTGCAGGTGGTCCAGGCCAGCTGCCCTCTGCAGAGTGGCAGGGCAGGTACTGCACATGTGCCAACTGCTCACCTCTGGGAAGCCAGACACCTGGAAGGTGGCAGGTTCCTGGAGAGGCCAGTCGCTGGAGCCAGCTGTCACGGATAGGAGGCATCTGCCTAATTCTAAGCTGTCACCTACACAAGTGTGTATATTCCCCCTGGAGGGAAGAGCTGGGGAAAACACGGCGGCCCTGCCAGGTGAGTCACAAGGATGGTTGGGACATCCTCCAATTAGAGACACCTGGGAGCCTTGATTGCTGGAGAACCCTGGAAACCCATTGGGCAGCCCGTCCAAATGGAGGCTGACTGTTGCCATATTAATCTGCCACTTCAGAAATATTTTCCCATCAGGGCACCTGGGTGTCCCAGTCGGTTGAGTGTGGGACTCTTGATTTGCCTCAGGTAGTGATCTCAGTGTCCTGGGATCAAGCCCTGCCTTGAGCTCTGCACATAGCTTGGAGTCTGCTTGAGATTCTCTCTCTCCCTCTCCCTCTGCCCTCCCCACCACCACGCACACACTCACTTGCTCGCTAGCTCTCTCGTCCTCTCTCAAAGTAAATTAAAAATCGTCAAAGAAAAAAAAAGAAAGGAAAGAAGGAAGGAAGGAAGGAAGGAAGGAAGGAAGGAAGGAAGGAAGGAAGGAAAGGAAAAGAGAAAGAAAAGAAAAGAAAAGGAAAGGAAAGGAAAGGAAAGGAAAGAAAGAAAGAAAGAAAGAAAGAAAGAAAGAAAGAAAGAAAGAAAGAAAGAAAGAAAAGAAAAGAAAAGAAAAGAAAAAAAGAAAAGAAAGAAAGAAAAGAAAAGAAAGGAAAAGAAAAGAAAGAAAAGAAAAGAAAAGAAAAGAAAAGAAAAAAGAAAAGAAAAGAAAAGAAAAGATTTTCCCATCTTGGGCTCCCTCTGCCCTGAAGCCATACAGATGGTTGAGGGTCCTCTCAGAGCTCCTTGGGCTTGCAGAGCCCAGTTCAGCCCAAAGTCAGCAGATAAAGTGCAGATTGCTCATGCGTGCATCAGGATAGCCAGGGACAGAGAACAGAGCAGATGTAGGGAGAGGCCAGGCCAAGGAACAGGCTATTTGGAGTACCTAGCATCTACTTAATTCCAAGCCTTATCTTACACAAATATGCCCATTTCCACTGACAGCAGAGCTGGAGGACACTGGACTGCCTTGCCAGGGTGGGGCCAAGCTGACTGGTTGGGGTATCCTCTGATAAGAGATAGCAAGGAGCACTGGTTGCTGGAGAGGCCCCTGCTCCAGGGGGCCTGGTGGGAGAGAGAAATTTGTGTTTGGTGTCCCAGCACAGCTCTGGAGCAAGGGGTAAGAAGAGCCATTCAGTGCCCTGCTTCTGGGCTAGGACCCATTTTAAGAGCAGAGTCACAGTTGTGAGCTCTTGGGAATAAGCACACATCTGCCAATATCCAAGCTCACACTACACAAAGGCTCCTGTTCTCTCTAAAGCCAGATATGGAGAGAATTCTGAAGCCTTTTTTGGAGGGCCTGAGTTGTCCTTGAATGAGACACCTGGGAGCTCTTTTTGTTTAGTGCTAACCTTGGTCCCTATTAGCAGCACTTTTATTTTTTTTTAAGATTTTATTTATTTATTCATGAAAGACACAGAGAGAGAAAGGCAGAGACGTAGGCAGAGGGAGAAGCAGGCTTCAGGCAGGGAGGCAGGGACTCGATCCTGAGACTGCAGATTATGCCCTGGCCAGGGGCAGGTGCTTAACAGCTGAGCCACCCAAGCATCCCTTAGCAGCACTTTTAAAAGGGCATTGACTTTCACACCTTTGTAGCCTCAGTACTATATTATTTTGTAGAGGCATCCCAGGAGAAGATCCAGGTGGTTAGCCCAGCCATGGCATCAGAGGCTTGGAGGGCCTGGCTGCCCAGGGTCTGCTGAAGGGGTGTGTGCTGTGTATGTGCAAGCTAGATGCTAGGCAGTGGTTACCAGAGATTTGGAATGGTTCAGCATTTGTCCTAAGCAGCAGGATCAATGGCTCAGGCTCTTGGGAGACCCAAAACATCTAAATAATTCCAAGCCTTAACCTAACTAATGGTGCCTATTTCCCTTGAAGGCATATCTGAGGGGAACTTGCCAGGTTCTGAGGTTGAAAGTCTTGCCAGGGCTGAGTTTGGGGTTACCTTCCATTAGAGAGACACCTGGGAGCCCTGACTGCCCAAAAGGCCTGTACTCCTGGCGTCCTGGTTCAGGATGGGGAGCTGTGCATGTAGGTCTTGGCAGTTGTCTGAGCAAGGGGGTAGGCCAGCCAGTCTGTGACCCGGTAGCTACCAGGACCTAGTTCAGAGGAGTAGAGACACTGTGGTTGGCTCTCAGGAAAATTGAGGCCTATTAGATTTCCGCTGTTCCTCACCAGCTGTTTGTTGGAGACTTCAGGGTTTACCAAATGGACCTGTCCATAGGCTACACGAATGTACTCACAATGTAGCAGCTGGTTCTCCCCAGAGTAAGTGATTTAAGGAGACCAAAACAGTAGCCATTGTCTCTCTTATCTCAGAAGTATCACACCATGGCTTCTGACATATTCTATTGGTCACATAGATGTCCCTTGTTCAATGTGGGAAAGGCTACATAGGATGTGAGGGCCAGAAGATGAAGGTTATTGGGACCATTTGCGAGTCTGGCCCACAAAGCCTGGGTGTCCTGATAATTTAGCTATCTGGAGCTTAAGGCCAAGAGGAACGTCAAGATTTTTGTCTCTTTGGTTGATAGCACCTGAAACAGTAACTGGTATGTGGAAAATGCACAATTAATATTAAAAGAAGGAATTAACATTAAAGAAAATGTGTACTTCTCTCGCAGCCATAGCCTGATAAGATCTGGGTATTGGTTTCCATTTGTTTTCTTTAGGATATTTAGCTCAAGATTTGATTGATTTGCATATGGTCACTGACCTTAAGGGTAGGCCACCTCCATTCTTTCAGGGGAGAAGAAAAACAGATTGAGAGTATAGTATTTGCTAGGTAAAATTCACTCCTGCTAATATCATCACACTTTGGTTTGCCTTGTTCTCTAGAATCAACACTGAGTAGATATATTCCAGGGTACAGTTAATTTTTAAGAAAAGTAGAAAAATAAAAAAGCATCCATCATACGGTCTGTTTTGAAGCAACTTAGCAAATAAAGCAGGGACAGAGTTTTAGTGTGATCTGACACCTGAGGCACAAATAACCAATGCTTAACTGGTAGGCTTAGCCACTTTTTCCTGCTACATCAAAACCTCAGATTTACTTTATCTTGAAATCAGACTAACAGGGCCTGTCAGATAAAGAACTAAGATTGACTCCTTAATGGGGATAAACCACTCAGATTCCTTCAACCCACAATTGTCATCAGTATTAATAATTACAACTGATATTAAGGTTCAAGTACCTAATTAGAACCATATGCCTTTCCTCAGTTTTCACATTTTATCCTTAGAATGGTCGTGGGGTGTGTCTGCCTACTTCACCTTAATCTTCCTCTCTTGAGAATCTTGCTCACTCAGAAGTAGATCCTATATTCATGTTGTTGCTACATGACTCCACTTCCCTGGTCACAACTGATCAGATGAGGGATGGTCACCTGAGCCAAAAGGCCTGATCAGATTCTATGTCCTGTATGCTTGGAATTGGAACAGAGGGGCAGTGACTTAAACAGGTGAGTTATAAAATGTTATGGATTTGACACCAAAAGCAAAAACAACAAAAGCAAATGCAAACAAGTGGGACTACTTAAACCTGAAAAGCTTCTACCCAACAAAGGAAACTATCAACAAAATGAAAAGACAACCCCGTGAATGGGAGAAAATATTTGCAAATAGTGTATCTTATAAGGAGTTAATGTCCAAGATATATAAAGAATTCCTACAACTCAATAGCCCTCCCAAAAAATCAAATTTTAAAAAGTGGAAAGAGCATCTGAATAGATATTTTTCCAAAGAAGACAAACAGATGGCCGACAGATATATGAAAAACCGCATAATATCGCTAATCATCAGGGAAATGAAAATTGAAACCACAATGGGGTATTACCTCACTCCTGTTAGAGTGTCTAGTATCAGACAAGAAAGAGCAAGAGTTGGAGGGGATGTGGAGAAAAAGAAACATTTGTGCATTCTTGGTGGCAATGTACGTTGGTGCAGCTACTATGGAAAACAGTATGGAGGTTCCTCAAAAATTGAAAAGTAGAACCACTACATGATTCAGCAATTCCATTTCTGGGCATTTATCCAAAGAAGATGAAGACACTAATCAAAAACATATACGCACCATGTTTATTGCAGCACTATTTACAATAGCCAAAACATGGAAGTACCCTCGATGCATGAATGGATAAAGGAAACAGGGTACACACAGAGACACACACATACACATATATATTTGCACAGTGAAATATTTTGTAGCCATGAAAAAAAGGAAATTTTGTTATTTGTAACAATATGGATGGACCTTGAGGGCATTTTTATGCTAAGCGAAATATGTCAGATGAAGAAAGACAAGTACCACATGATCCCACTTACATGTGAAATCTAAAAACTGACCAATAAAAACACACAGCAACAACAAAAATCCAAACTCGTAGGTAGAGTGAACAGATTGGTGTTTGCCAGAGGTGGAGGATGATGAGGGGGTGAAATGAGTGAAGGTGGTCAAAAGGTACCGACTTCCAGTTATAAAATAAATAAATCATGATGATGTAATGATGCAGCATGATAACTATGGTTAATAACGTTGTATATTTGAAAGTTGCTAAAAGAGTAGATCTTAAAAGTTCTCATCCCAAGAAAAAATTTTTCTGTGTGGTGGATGTTAGTTAACTAGACTAATTGTAGTGATCATTTTATAATACAAGCAAATATTAATCATTAGGTTGTACACCTAAGACTAATACAATATTATAGATAAGTTATATCTCAATAAAGATTACAAAATAAAAGAGCTAGGGCACCTCAGGAGCTTATTCTATTGGGTGTCCAACTCTTGGTTTCAGCTCAGGTGGTGATCTCAGAGTCATGGGATTAGGCCCCTCGTTGGGCTCTGTGCTAAGCACAGTCTGCTGGAGATTATCTCCCTCTCCCTCTGCTCCTCCCACTGCTTTCATGTTCTCTCTCTCTCTTTCTCTCTCTCTCTCTGCAATAAATAAATAAAATCTTTAAAAAAAATAAAAAATAGGGCAGCCCCGGTGGCTCAGCGGTTTAGCGCCGCCTGCAGCTCAGGGCGTGATCCTGGGGACCCGGGATCGAGTCCCACGTCGGGCTCCCTGCATGGAGCCTGCTTCTCCCTCTGCCTGTGTCTCTGCCTCTCTCTCTCTCTCCTCTCTGTGTATTCTCATGAATAAATAAATAAAATCTTTTAAACAAAATAAAATTTAAAAAATTAAAAAAAAATAAAAGACGGGATCCCTGGGTGGCACAGCGGTTTGGCTCCTGCCTTTGGCCCAGGGCGCGATCCTGGAGACCCGGGATCGAATCCCATGTCGGGCTCCCGGTGCATGGAGCCTGCTTCTCTCTCTCTCTCTCTCTGTGTGACTATCATAAATAAAAAAATTAAAGATTAACTGTAAAAGATAAATAAATAAAAAAATAAAAGAGCTATGGAGTGATCTTTCTTCCTCACAGGAAAGAAAGATGAGAAATGGAGAGAGTGTTGCTCATGTATGTGTTTATTAGATTTGTTCTAGATGTACTGAAATTTATGCGCCCTTGGGGTGCATAAGATACCTCAATACCCCTCCAAAAAATTCTTTTTTTGTTGCATAAGCTAGTCCAAATTGAATTTGCTGCCTGTATCAAATCTGCTTTATACATCAGAACATTGTGAAGTTGAGTCACTTGCACAGGGCCATCGGGTTACAAAGGGGCGACAGAGCTGAGATGAAATCAATACCATATCGATGCTTGAGTCTGTCATTTATCCCGTACTGCTGCTGGAAGAAAGTGTTTCCCCTTCTCAGCTGTCTTAGGAGGCTCACACCCCTTGAAGTTAATTGTGTCCATGTGATTTGCTGTGGTGGAAGAAACATAATCAAAAGTGACATGTTTTATTCTTAGTGGAGACACTGATTGCGAGTGCTTAACTGCCCACTCCACTTCTGCTTCAGCAGCCCTGAATGCATCACAGTCTGGAGGAATCGTAGGATCAGAGATGCAGGTACCACTGCGCCAACACTCTGGGAAGCCACCTGAACTGACAGTGGACTTCTCACGAGAAGGAAACAAAGTGTTGTTGTTTCAAACCACTGAGGTCTTAGAGTTGTCCTATTATGCCACAAAACCTGTCTTATTCTCATATATTCAACCAACAATGCCTTATTCTCCAGGCCTTCTTCTAGATTTTATATCAGATCAATTCCAAGTTCCCCTTCTCTTAGAGCTATTATTTCAGCTGCATATTCCTACATAGCAAACCACTCCAAAACAATAATGATTTATTATTTCTCGTGATTCTGTGGGTTGACTGGACTCAGCTGCAGGGTTCATCTGCTCCACGTAGGATAAAGAGGTCCTTTATGTGGCTGCATTTGGTGAGGAGCTTGGCTGGGACTGGAATGCACGAGAGTCTTTCATCCTTGGGAATTTCTTTCCATGTGGCCTTTCATTATTGAGAAGTCAAGCCCATTACAAGGTGGAGTTCTTTTTCTTTTTAATATTTTATTTATTTATCTGAGAGAGAAAGAGAGACAGAGCACAAGCAGGGACGAGGGCAGAGGGGGAAGCAGACTCCCCGCTGAGCAGGGAGCCCAATGTGAGACTCCATCCCAGGACATTAGGATCATAACCTGAGCAGAAGGCAGATGCCTAACTGACTGAGCCACCCAGGTGCCCACAAGGTGAAGTTTCTAAGATGACAGGTTTCCATCTGCAGGTGCTCATCAAGCCTCCACTTGCATCACCTTTGCTACTGTCTCATTGGCTGAAACAAGTCATGGGGCCAAGCCCAGGGTCAATGTAAATGGGGCCGTACCATGGCATGAATTCCAGAAGGCATAGTTTTTTGGAGACTTTCAAGGTAACAGTCTATAACAGCCATTAAGGAAGCGTTAACATTGAATATTTACAGTTTTAAAAGTGTTTTCACATTTATATCATTTTGTTTAACAATAACCCTTGAAAAAAAAAAAAAAAAAAAAAAAAAAAAAAAAAAAACAATAACCCTTGAGGAATAAATATATGCCACCCCTATTTTACAAAGAAGGGGACTAAGGCTCACACAACTAGTGAGATAAAATCACACAACTAGTATAAGATAAAATTGAGACTTGACCTCAGGTCTTATTACTGCAAATCCTGTGTTTTTCTATTATATCCCAGCGACCTCTGGCCAGCACAATTTGTGATATCTAGCTATGATTTCCATGTGTGATCTTCCCAGGTTTTAAAATTTTGCTGACAAATAAATAAAATCATCTGTTTTTTCAAATACTTTTTCTAGAGCCTAGATTTTTTTTTTAATTGTGTGTGGGGAAAATGCACCCAATCCTCAAAGACTTTGATGTACAAAGTTACTAGCAATGTTTGCTTATTGTAAAGCAAGCCCCAACTAAGCCAGGGTGGCTTTGGGGAAGCACACACCTTACATCAAACGCTGAAAGGAGACTTATTTAGTCTTCACAATGCCCGAAGTATCTTCGGGAAGAGAGCTTCTTTTCTGTACCCTAGCCCCATGATGAAGAGTTTCAGTCCAAAACTGCCAGATCCAAATTCCGTAGGGCATTTGCATTTCTGTGCAAACATCAATAATAAGAGTTCATAACTGACTAGCAAGACTTGCATCACTGCTGGGCGGAAGGGGGGGCGGGAGTTGACTTGGGGGGCTTATAAAATTGAGAACGCATCCATAATTCTCATTATTGCTTGCTGAATAAATCACAGATCAGCTCAGGAGCACTACCTGTGGTGCTTTGGTCATGGTCACCAATAGCAGTGGAACAGACATCCACAGGAACTATAGTCCTGCTGGCCATTATGAGCTGAAATCTGCTGCCAGGCCCTCCCTGGAGGAGGCGCTCCACTGAGGAACACCCTCTATGATGTCCTGTTGTCTAGTTCCATACTCTTGGCCCCTAGCTTCCAGATGACACCTTTCATTAGGAATCTTGGCTGGCTGGGCCTTTGATCCATCCCCTTCACTTTCCTTGTCACTTTCCTGGTATGGAGAGAAATATAGCAAAGTTTAATTGTAAACTAAATACCTCTGAACTCCTCTTGCAGAGTCACCCCTGTGAGAAGCTTCTTTATCTAGGCAATCTCAGGCTTCATGTTCAACCAACTTCTATACCCCATCTGATGACATTCTGACTTTACACAGAAAAGGCAAATCAGAAGTGTCCTGGGGTGAAATTGTACATGATTACCCGGTGGGAAAATAACTTCTATTGAAGTGGAAGCAACCAATCTTCCCACATCAGGGGTCTTGGTATCCTCCATCAGGATGTCACATACCTTACTTTGTGTCCTATAGTATTCGTTTAACACATACTGATATTTGGGTTGATTAAGGCCAAAGAAGGTAGCAAATCTTCCACCGAGGAATTCACATGCTAAAGGAAAGAACAAGCACTTTTGGTAAGCTGAAGTAAAAAGTAAACCTTAGTGTCAGTTGAGGGGACAAGAGTTTAAACATGCCTGCAGGTGACCCATTACTACACTTACCTTCAAGGCTGACAAAATATTGCAATTGCTCCAAACTCTCAAAAAGTTCTAGGACTCAAAAGGAATTGTTAAATCTTCTATCTTCACATGGGATTACTTCTAAACTGTCCCTTCCATATTGGTTATGTCAGGAGAGATTTTCAAAATACTTACTACCAGGTACAGCATTGGTCCTGGGCAATCAGAATAGATGCTTTGGTTGTAAAAGTTAGGGATAAAGGTTTAGCATTAATAGTGGTTTCCTGAAGTATCTCCTAGAAATGTTATCCTTTAAAACTATAGGATATCTGACACTCCACCCCCATCCCATAACACGATTTTCTGATCCCCATGACCGCTTGTTCCTCTTGGTGTATTACTCATATAGCACATCAGAATGGTGCTCCCCATTTTTAATGGGTTTATCTTTTCAAAAATATCTAGCTCTTTAATCTGCTCATTTGCCACCATGCCTGGTAAATGGATATAAGAGAAGTTTCTAAAATATTAGAATAAATCTTAGGAAGTTTTCTTGTTCATGACCGACTAGAATTTTAAATTGGAAACATTAATTACAGCTTCATCTGGGGGTTAGCTCTCTCCAAAGTTTCTGTGTGGAGACCAGGGTGCTGAGTGCTGGCATATTTATGCTTCCACTAATAGCTGGAAGCCCCCACGCAGATGCACTTGAATGCTACAGTTCTGCTTGGAACCTGGAAGGCAGCTTGATTCCCCTTGCATCCTGACTTTGCCATTTTAAGTCAAAGCCCAACATGGAAATCACTGCAGTACCTGTTCTTCTCATTCTCATATTAACTGCATTGGGTTTTGCTACTTTCACCTGACCTAATCTCCTAAGGCTTTCTACCTCCAAAACATTTCACCTCTTTAATTAGTCTTGACCAAAATAAAGCACAGAGCTCTCTGGCAGATGTATTTTTTCTGTCAGTGTGTTATGGTTGAGGTAAGATTGGTATCTCACTGGATTCCCAAAGTAACTTCCAAATTCCTAACCCTCTTTCCTAAAGTGAAAGCACTTGCTCTTTTAAGGCTCCTACCATCTGACTAAATCACCCCATCATCACTTTTTTACTGTAATTTAAAGGCCTTCCTCCTCTCCTCCACCCCCAGTGACTTTTACAATCAGTCCCCAAGCTGACCTTAGCCATACTTTCATAGCACTCTGAAGGTATTGCCTCCATATGTCAGCATTATTGAGTCACCCCATCAGTAGTCCCTATGCTCCTTCTACCCTGGCAGTTGTGGCAACAAATTGTAATTATAGGCATGCTTCCTAGCCTATAATATCCATTGAATATTGAGTCCCTTGAAAGCAAAGACTGTCATTTGTCTTTGTGTCCCAGGGACCAACATGGTGCCAAACACACATTGACACTCAATAAATGTTTACTTAATGAATGAATGAAGATCAATTCCTCAGAGCTAGAGCTATACTTCATAATTTCTTAAATTTTTAAAGTCATTTCCTCCCTGTTGTACATATAATCATGCAAGTTAGAAGAGAATCAGTAATTAGATGCCGCCAATCATGTTTTAAAGAAAATTGGTGTACATCGAGCAAAATAAAATTTAGTATTTCATGTGTTATAAATAGCCAGCCACTTAGGCCATTCGCTATGTCCCTGGGAAGCATCAATAAAGTTGTTGTTCATAATAGAGTGATTATGATGAAGGGACTTGGAACTGTGTCACACAACAACAGTTAAAGAAAAAACTTGGAAGTTTATTCAGGTGAAGAGTCAAGGGGGGATGGTGAGAGGCTATTATCTTCAAATATTTGAAACTCTGTCCTATGAAAGGGGAAATCTAGACTTGTTTTATATGGTCTTAAGAAAGACAACTAAGATCAATAGGAACAACTTTAAAAGAAGACAAAATGTAAGGTAGTGTTTACTAAAAAGAGTCAGAAAGAGCTGGAAAGGTCTGCCTGAAGGTATGAGGTTCTATGCCTTTGGGAATCTTCAAGCATAGATTAAGAAGGGACCAGGTCATCCCCTTTCTCCAAGATGCTGTGGAGTAGATTAAACTATTGGAAGCCCCAACTAACTCTGAGGGTCTGTAAGTCTATCTTTGAGTATTTTGGACAAAATAAATAAGTAAATAACCTTGGCAGTACTTACTAGAAAATGAGGTGCTTGCTATTTGCTCTGCCCAAAACCATAGGTAGGGCCCCCATGAAAGTGTAGACTGGAAAAAAAAAAAGAGAAAAAGAGAGAGAAATCAAGTTAGACTAGTTGATAACAAGAGTGGTGATACAGAGTGTTTCATGTAGAGGTCTTAAAATGCTTTATATTTATATATTTATATTTATATTCCATTTTCTTTCTCAAAGAGGAGAAATGTAAGGTTATAAAAATTATCAGTTTACTATAAATGGATCTAGAAAACAACCCAATGGGATCAAAGAATTGGCTTAAAATTTTATTTTCTACAAACCTTGCCTGTCTTAACCACTCATTCATTCAGCCCCCATGTTCACTAGTATCAATACCCTATGCTTACAGGATCAAGTGTTGACTTTGTTTCCTGTTCCTCTTTCTCTTCATCTTCCTCCTCTGTGCTATATTCTTCCATGACATCTCCATCAACGAAATGGATAATTCTTTTGGGAGTAGTTCTTTTGGAAGATCCACTCTTCTCTAATTCTGACTTCTGGAAATTGTCTTTTTCCATAAGGAAATAAGACACGTAGTGAATTGGAAACAGGGTACCTTAGGAGAAGTTTATAAAGCTGAGAGGTATCTAGTTATTTTCAATGGATGGTAAAGCTAGACAATTCAGATGTAATCATAGCATGACCTCATCAGTTCTTCAAATCCAACAAGGACTGTTCATTTCTGCACCAAAATGAAAAAAAAAATCAATTAGTAGTGAAAATGTGAACCTCGAATCTCCAAACAAAAATTTCAACACGGTTCCCTTACCCCTTATTAATGATAAAACCAACAAACTCTATTAGGAAGAGGCCATTAACCTGTGGAAATTTCCCAATTATTTCAATAAACAGTGAGGGGCAATATATGCAGTGACTAAGAGTGCAGGCTTTACACAGAGAAGAAAAAAATTGTCAATATACCTAGTAAAGGACTTATTTTCAGAATATGTAAAGAACTATTACAATTCAATAAGTAAAAGACAACTCAATTGAAATGTGAGCAAAGAATTTGAGTAGACACTTTATCAAAAATTTACAGGTGCCAACTAAACTTAGGAAAAGATGCTTAATATCATTAATCATGCAAATTGAAATAATAATGAGATATAACATACTCCCTAGGAGGCTAAAATTAAAAGTACTAATAATACCAAGTGTTGAGGAATAAGTGGATCAATTAGAACTCTCATAAGTTGGTAGTGGGGATGCAAAATGGTACACAGCCACTTTGGAAAACAGTGTGGCAGTTTCTTAAAAGTTAAACATATTCCTACCATATAATTTTGTGATTCCGTGCTCTTCTGGTTCTGGGACCCAACTCCAAGCTGTGGGGGGATTTCCCCTATCAACAAGCAATTCTTAAAGTGTCAGGACACCAACTGGATGTCTTAAAAATCAGCTCAATTCTGGCACTACCCACCCACAGGTTGCATCATATCCCACAGGACTGTCCCTCTTCCCCTAACTCAGAGGCCAATCACAAGCCCAGGTTGTTATTTGTATTTCTGACCTACTGTCTATAAATCAGAGGTTCCCACATTCTCCTCCTTGAGTTAGATTAACTTGCTAGAGCAGTTCACAGAACTCAGGAAACCCATTTGCTCTAGATTACCAGTTTATTATAAAGGATATAATTTAGGAGGAGCCAGATAGAAGAAGTACACAGGGCAAGGTATGGGGAAAGGGTACAGAGCTTCCTGCCTTTCTTGAGCACAACACTCTCAACGAAGCTCCACATGTTCACCAACCTGGAAGCTCTCCCACCCTGTTACTTATTGGGGTTTTTTGTTTATTTGTTTTGGTTTTATTTATTTATTTATTTATTTATTTATTTATTTAGGTTTTTATGGAGGCTTCATTACTTAGGTATGATTGACTAAATCATTGGCCACTGAGCACTGACAATAAATTCAGCCTCAGCCAACTGAAAGTCCCAACCTTCTAATCACGTGTTGGTTCCCCCCTGGCAACCAGCCCTGGTCAAAAAGTCCTCATTAAAGTATCAAGAGACATTTTGTCTCTCTCCACACTTAGGAAATTTCAAGGGTTTTAGAAGCCTTGTGTTAGAAGTGGGAAGACCACAATACATATTTATTATAAATCACAATATCACACATAACTTGATATTTACCTAAAAGAAATGAAAACGTATATCCCCCTGAAGATTTGTATGTGAATATTGACAGCAGCCTTATTTGTAAAAACTGAAAACAATCCAAATGTCCATCAATGAATAAACAAAACGTGATCCATCTGTTCAATGGAATACTACTCCGTGATTAAAAGTATTGGATACTAATTTTGCAACACTGTGAATGAATCCCAAAAGCATTATGCTAAGGGAAAGAAGCTAGACGTGCTGTGTATTAAATGATTACATTTAAATAGCATTTTAGAAAAGGCAAAATTATGGTTGTAGAAAAGAGATGAGTGGTTTGGTAGGGAAGAGAAGATGAGGGAAGAGACCATTACAAAGGGACAAAAGGGAAATTTTGGGGTGATAGAAATGTGTTAACAGATGTTATGATTGTAGCAGTGGTTATTCAACTATCTACATTTGTCAAATCAAATTCCACACTCAATAGTGGTTCATATCTCAATAAAGCTGACAAGTTTTGGAGCTGGACTGCCTACACTTAATATCCTATTACTTATTATCTCTGTGCTTTGGTTTCCTTATCTATAAAATAAGGATAATACAGATTGAGTGTGTGTTTGAATATAGTACCAACCTTATAAAATGAGAATTCGATGAATAAAGACACACCATGGAATTAGAAGAATTCTTAGCAAATAGCAAGTGTCTAGTAAAGCTAGCTATTTTTAAGTACCTATCACATAATAGTGTATATGTTAGGCACTATTTTAATGTGGTAAGCACACTATTGTCTTAATTAGTACTTAATATATTTTAAGATGATATCAGCAAATATGGTAGACTGAGCCAATGTGAAAGACTTCATCTTGTTCCAAATACACAAAATTACGCAAACAAAAATATAAAATCAAGCAGTGCTAAGGCAATAAGAGAGACTGGAAAGAAAGAAGCCTAGGTGTCAGCAAAAGAAGGGAAACTCAAAATCCTAAGGGTGAGCTAAAGCCAACGTGATTCCTGAGGGTTTCTGAGCTATGTATAGTCATGGGGGCTAAAGTTTTATATATTTTTTAAAGATTTTTTTTTATGATAGTCACATAGAGAGAGAGAGAGAGGAAGAGACATAGGCAGAGGGAGAAGCAGGCTCCATGCACCGGGAGCCCGACGTGGGATTCGATCCCGAGTCTCCAGGATCGCGCCCTGGGCCAAAGGCAGGCGCCAAACCGCTGCGCCACCCAGGGATCCCCTTTTTAAAGATTTTATTTGTTTATTCATGAGAGACACACAGAGAGAGGCAGAAACACAGGCAGAGGGAGAAGTAGGCTCCCCACAGGGAGCCTGATGCAGGACTTGATTCCTGACTCGGTATCACAACCTGAGCCAAAGGCAGATGCTTAACTGCTGAGCCACCCAGGCATCCCAAGGGAGCGGGGTGGTGGTGGTGGGGGGGGGGGCTGGAGCTTTCATATGTGTGCAGAGAGTTAGGAGAGCCCAAATCACAGATCCTGTGAATGTGAGGAGCCAACGTGAAACACCTGCATAAAGCTAAGATAATAAAGTACAATTTGATCTATAAAATATGGGCTAGGGGCACCTAGGTGGCTCAGTGGTTTGGCGCCTGCCTTCGGCTCAGGGCATGATCCTGGGGTCCCGGGATGAGTCCCACATCGGGCTCCCTGCATGGAGCCTACTTCTCCTTCTGCCTGTATCTCTGCCTTTCTCTCTCTCTTTCATAAATAAATAAAATCTTTTAAAAATAAAATAAAATATGGACTAGAAAAACTGCCTATTGCTTTACAAAAGTGGCAAAGTAATTTGTCATCTTCTGGCAACATGGGTAGAATGAGTCCTGTAAAAAATATTGGAAGACCAGGCCAATACCAAATGCTGGCTGTAGCCAAATTCATAGTCCACCTGTGCTATGAGGACCCGAAGTGAGGCTGCAGGACCTAAAGGCAGCATAACCCACAGAACTTGTTGGAAACAAGCACAAAGTCACCCTGGAGGGCAACATCAGCCAGACAGGGTACACTGGATCACCACTAAAAACACTTGCTGAGGACGCATTATGAAAAACTTACAAATCACAGGAAGAAACCAACCATCTAGAGGAAGGGTAAGCGGACTGAAAAAGTTGGGAGAGTCCTCACCCAAGAGTTAGGAATAATAGAATGACACAAAGCTTGACAATGAATATGGCTCATATATTCAAAGAGATAAAGGAAGCAAAACATAATACCCAAGAGAAAAAGGTTGATTTGGAAAAGAACTGATCAGAAATTCTAGGAACGGAATATATAGTCAACCTGGGATGTAGACTGAACAGTGACAAAATCTCTCATAACCCAGCATAAAGAGGTATATATATTCCATTTACAGAAAGAAAAGTTTGGAGATGAAGACTGGGTGAGAAAGTTCAATACGACTTGATTGGGGAGTTCAGAAGTGGATAGAATAGGGGACATAATGTTTGAGGAGATAATGGCTATGAATTTTCAATATTTGAAGAAAGACATAAATCCTCAAATATAGAAAACATGAAGAAAACTACTAGGGGTAAATAATAATGAAATCAAACCTAGATCATGGGAATTACAGGAAAGCTTCAAGTTTACAATAGAGAAGGCAGATTGCTCACAAAGGAATGGCAACTAGACAGTGGCCAACCTCCCATCAGCAACAATTGAGACCAGAAATACACGTTTTATGTATATGTGAATGTTCATACACGTATGTGTTGTAAGGACCAAGGGCAGGCTGCCCCAAGATGGGCCACCATGGCATATTGATTATTTTGATTAAAAGTTACCGAAGAGCCAGCCTGTGCAAGAAGGACGCCCAGAGCCTCCTCTGTCCCCCAGCAAGCAGGAAATCTATGTGAAAGTTCCCCTCCCTGAACCAGGAGGCAGAGAGACCTCCCCATCACCAGAGGTGGAAAATGCAGAGCCAAGAAGTCTGTACAAACAACCTTTGTTCCTTTTACTGATTTATACTATCCCAGCCCAAATTCTGTTTAGAATTCCGTTCCTTACTAACTGAAGCTCCGCAAGTTTTGTTCGTCCGTTCAACTCTTCACAGATTTATTGTCTCTCTGTCTACAAAGTATAAAAACTGCCTACCTCGGTCATTTCCTTGGGTCTCAATTGCATTATTGGGTCTCTGTGTGCATGTAATAAACCTTTGGGTTTTTTTTTTTCACCTCCTGTTAATCTGTCTCATGTAAATTTAATTCTTAGTCCAATCAGAGGACCTTGGACATAGAAAAGAATTCTCTGTTCCCTTCAGTCTATGTGAATACATTGCCAGATCTTATTGGTACAATGCGGAGCTTATGTCCTTGTCAAAGGTGGTGAGAGTTGCACAAGGCCCGTCAAGGGTTAAATTTGTCATCTGCAGCGAGGTGACGGGATGGGGGAGGGCAGCACAGGGTCTTCTAAGGAGACTTGAGCAACACACAGGGTCTTCCCTGCCTGACTTAGTGACTGTATCACAAAAAAGCCTCAGCAAGTAATAGAAAAGTTGTTACCATTTAGTGTCTGATGCCAAAGAGCAGCAAAAAGCAACCATTGTAATTTGGTGTTTAAGACCAAATTGTCAGCACTGTGAGAGATAAAGCATAACCTACAACAATAATCAAAAGGAAATAAAAACATGTTTAAAAGCAACTTACCAAAAAAAAAAAAAAAAAAAAAAAGCAACTCACCTACCTTCATCCTTCTGCTTTTTGTTGTTGTTGTTGTTGCTTTTATTCGTTGTTTGGTTCTGAAAGTACTGGAAGTTTTTCAGTAGATGATAAATACATGAAACTTGGCCTGAGGCCACACCGAGCCCTCAAATAAGCTGACGTGGAAGTGTTCTAGTGTGTGTGTCTTACGGGGTGGGACATGTTTGAGTTGTGGGAAGGTCAGTTATACTGTGCATTCCACAAACCCGGTGGCGGTTAAAGTTGTCCAGATTAGAATCGTCTAAGGGTCTTTTAGGAAATTCTAAGGGCAGACCACTTACATCACAATCTCTATGGGTGGAATGTGAGCATCAGTTATGTTTGAAGCTGCCCAGGTGATCCCATGGGGCCGGCAGGTTTGGGGACCAGCGCCCCAAGGGAGTGGGAAGAGACTTAGTAATTTGGTGTACATGAAGCTAGTGCCAAGACATCTTGTGCATGTTTTTTCAAACCGGTTTTTTGCTTTTTACTTTCTGAGCCTTCCCCCCCAAACTTGCTCCGAGCTTAAAAAGCTTAAATATCAAAAGTTTAAGAATAAAGCCTAACAGTCCCACTGTCGTTTATTGCTCTTTACTCCTCTGAAGACCATCTCCCAATTCATACATTTCCAAACCAAGTGATGTCCCCAACCCCCATCTACCTGGCTCACCTGTTGCCTGTATTGCAGATTAACGGTATCTGTTGGCTCTCTGAAGAAAATACTGGTTCTTTGTGACAACAGTGTTGGGAGTTAAAGAGGCCTTTGTATCTTTTAATTCAGGGGGCTCAAGGGGAGGGAGGGAGGAGAGAGAAGGAGAGAGAGAAAACAAAGAGGAAGTGAGAGACCTAGCTTATAGTCGATTTGGTGAATGTGTTTCTGCCACCTAATGGATTTTTTAGGATGTGCTGTGCAAAAGTACCAGAGTGTGGAATCTACTTAATTTACAAAACTCTTGGGAGCATCACCAACTTCACACTCTGTAGGTAGACATGGATGTTTTGCCAGGGACCTTTCAGAAGGCCAAGTAGTCCCACAACATGCTTTTTACCTACATTTAATTCTTATGAGCCCCTCTACTTTTTCTTAAAACCCCCAAATCCAGTTTATCAAGGGCTGTGCCTAACTATATAATTAACAGACTATATAATCTCCCTAACCTTTCAGTATTGGAGTACCCCAAGGCTCAGTGATCCGATCTCTTCTGTTTTTATCTATTCATTGACGGCCTTTTTTGGACCCTAATGGCTTCAAGTACTATCTACACACAGACATATAACCAACAGTGTTATCTCCAGGTCAGACTTTCCCATGGACCTCAGATTCATAGCTCCTCCTGTCTACTCAATGTCACCTCTTGGTTGTCTAACAGACAGCTCAGTCCTGACATGCCTAAATCTTCGCTCACGCTTCCAGCGCACTCTCCTTCCTGCACACCCTACCTAGACACACACTCGAATCTCTTCCGCTGGCAGTCTTTCCATTTCAATAAATGGCAATTCTATTCTTCCAGTTGTTCAGACCAGAAACCTTGGAGGCATTCCTGATTCTTTTCTTCTAATTACACCTCTCATTACATCGTCAGGAAATGCTCCTGGATATTTCTGGACTCCTCCTACCACCCCTCCACATTGGCCTGAGCCATCATCTCTCACCTGGATAGTTGCCCTGGATCCTAACTAGCCTTCCATGGTCTATATTCAAAAGGCAGCCAGGGTTGTTGAATCCTAAATCAGATCCTGTCACTCCTCTGCTGAAAACCCTCCGGGGGTGGGGGTGGGGGGCCGCTCACATGGCACCCAAGGGAGAAGCCCGCATCCTTACAATAGCCTTTGAGGCTGTAGCTCTGGCCCCCAATACTTTCTGATCTCATGTTGTGCCTATCACTTCCACACACTGTTGTTCCCTGAGCACACACTCTCCCTGCTGGGACCTTGTGCCCGCAGGTCCCAGGACTAGCCTTTCCTCCCCTGGACTTTGTCCCCTCACTTCCTTCGGAGCTTCCGTGCAGATGGTCTGCTCTGAGCTCTTGTCTCTGGAAGCCCCTTCCCCTTCCCTTCACCACCGCCACCACCACTCAACAATCTACCTGTGTTTTCCCCTTCGCCCTCATCATTGAACATACTCTGTATTTTGCTTGTGTCCCTCTCTCCCTCCCCCCAGCCTGTCCTCTGGGCCAGAGTGGGAGGGGCTTTCCCTGTGTGCTTCCTGCTGTATCTCCTGCTCCTGTGTACCTGAGACGTGGCTGGAACTCAGTATTTGTTTAATAAATGAGCCATATGTTTAGATCATTGGAAGAGGTGGGGGCAGGCATTATGTCAACGATTGGAAAAATAGAGAACAGACTTGTAACTGGCTTTATATCTGATGCTGAAATGGCTGCCTTTTGATATTTTTCTCCTTCTGTTTACACATTATTTCCTTAACTCCTTCGCTCAAACACAGCACTGTCATCCATACCGACAAATTAAGGCACTAGCTCTACATCCCGGCATTTGACTTCAGGAAGACATCATACCTAAAACTTCCTGGAGTTCTTTCGGTTTTCACTAATCAAAACATGGCTTCAAATGAACCAGGTTAGAATGAAGTGAAGCAGCAGCGCTGGGTAGGTCGGGCCCAGCTTCCGGAGGGGGGTCTAAAGGCCGAGCCTCTGGGAAGGCAGCGATGAGACACCAAAGCCCCACCTGGCAGAGAACCATGAGCTCCGGGTGCCTGCAGCCCATTACCCCTGAGGAACATATGTATCCTGAATATATGTATCAGGAAACCACTGCTCCCCGTGAGAACTACGGACAGAATGTCACCCGGCAGGATCTTTGTATCTTTATTTTCAGTGTTGAGCCCTTTCCTCGCACCCAATCACTGTGGACAGAGCGACATTACTGACAGGCCTGCACTACCAGGGCATTTCTCAACTTTTTCTACTTAGTGGTAGATGATATAGGGAATGCCCCGACAATCTGGAAGGGACCAGCGGGAGCTCCAGCCACCTTAGGCTCTGCCCTGCTGAGAAGCTGAGTTGGCTGGGAGCAGTAGCTTGAAGCAAACTACTTGGGAAGCTCTAGAGAATAAAGCCCAAGGGGCACCTGGCTGGGGCCAGGGGCAGTTCCAGCCCCATGTTGCAAGAAGAGATCACTTAAATAAAACTTAACAAAAAAACTTTTTTAGAGAATAAAACTCAAACTACCGGTGAACATTTTCTCCGGGGAGCCCACTCGGAATGCCAAATGAACTCACACCTACCTCAAGCACATCAAAGGCTTTAGATGTAGTGAATTGCATTTAAGTGATAGCTCTGGCCTTTTGGATAAGTGAGCTTTTGTTCTATAATTCAGAGGAGACTCCCCTTAATTTAGTCACTTTAGTTTACTACTAAAACGTTTCTAAAAACAAAAATGTAAGGGCACCTGGGTGGCTCCGTTGGTTAAGTGTCTGCCTTTGGATCAGGTCATGATCCCAGTCCTTGAATGGAGCCTCAAGTCAATCCCCCCTTCTTGTGCTCTAATAATAATAAAAAAAAAAAAAATACATTTAAATGTAGATTCTAAGCAAATTACTCAAATATCAAGTCTTTAGACACAAAATTATGGTAACCCAAATGACATTGTAAGTTTCTTTTTTAAAGATTTTGAGAGAGAGCACAGCAAGGGGAGTGGCAGAGAGGGAGGGAGAAGCAGACTCTGCGAGCAGGGTGCAAAGGACCATGACCCAGGGCTCAATCCCAGGACCCTGGAATCACAACTTGGGACAATGGCGGACTATGGTATTTTCTAAAGCTCACTCTGGAAAGTAAGATTGCTGAATGGGGTTTTATGTCTCAGTACATTTATATAATACTGAAAATGCCACCGCAGGTGTCCAAAGTTGTGTACAGAGCACTGCACAGCCACGAGGACGGGCTCTCTGGCCGTTTCCCACAGGACATACCACTGCGTCACACTGGAGAATGCTACAAGTACGGTAGATACAGGCCAAATGAATCCTACACTTCAAGATTCAAAAGTGATAAGTACCAATAAATATAAATAGAAACCAAGTAGGTTGAGGAGTGCTGAACATTTAATGAACTTATGTGGTGTGAAACAACTGATACACGTGTCTGTCATTTAAAACATTACTGTGAAGAATTGGGGCTTTTGTGTCGTATTAACGGTTATTGGTTTAATAAATAGAAAAATATTTGTCAAAAAACAAAATCCTGATGAAACTGTAAGTAAAATTAAGATTTATTTTCATAAATAAAAAGATAATTCATTATACAAACACCACTTTTAGCAGAGTTATGTTAGCTGTCATTATCCAGTTCAAACGAAGTATGAAATGTATGCATAGTTAACACAAAGTTACATTCCTCTACAGCCTTCATGCAACTGCTTTACATTTGTTAACTTCCCAAAATTTCCAACACCATTTTAAAGAATATGACAAATACTGGGGGATTCTAGTCACAAAGCGTCACTTATGCTGAGTCAACATACTATTACTTGCTCAGGGGCAAGTTGCCAATTACTGATTTAAAGTAATACCAGTATTTCCTGCATTTTACAGAAGCACTGACCATATGACAAGGTTTCATTCCATATATGGTAGTATAAGTCACAAAAATGTCAATGTGAAACTTTAGTGAACTAGGTTAATAAACACTAGTATCCAAGATAAATAGGTCCTATAGGCCAAGAGCAACAAGCTGGCATCAAGTATCGTTTAAAGTTTTGTCAGTAAATGGCATACAGCAAACCAATGATTTTGTAGTAGCACACAAAATATGGTGAAATTTAATTAAAATTTTTCTATACACAGCAAAACAAATTAATTGTCTGTCCAGTTATTATTTCACTTATAATCCGCAGCTTCAAATATTATACGTTATACAGTAAGGGGTAACTAGCATTTCCATACATTTTAAAAAAACCCTCACTGATTCTATGTATTTTCAAGAGTGAAAACTAGGATTTAAGTGATCATTTATTTGAACACAATATTGATTCAGTTAGGCATAATCTATTTTTTAAGTGTATTTTTTTTTTGTAATCTCTATAGACAACGTGGCACTTGAACTCATGACCCCAAGATCAAGAGTCATATGCTTCACCAAACTCAGCCAGCCAGGCGCCCCTATTTATTCATCATGAAATGTTTATTTCAGCACTTTATGCAGATTTTACTTATTTGTCACAGGGCTGCTGTGTAGATTCAATGGTTTATCTACTTAAACAGGTTTTTTTTTTTTTTTTTTTTTTTTTAATTTATGATAGTCACAGAGAGAGAGAGAGAGAGACAGACAGAGACAGAGACACAGGCAGAGGGAGAAGCAGGCTCCATGCACTGGGAGCCTGATGTGGGACTCGATCCCGGGTCCCCAGGATCGCGCCCTGGGCCAAAGGCAGGCGCCAAACCGCTGCGCCACCCAGGGATCCCTGGTTTATCTACTTATGTGTTTAGCAGAGGGCCTGGCACATAGTAAGCTCCCAATATATACTACTATTATCTCTATTAAGTGAACCAATCTGTTAGGATTGGAAATGATAGAAAAATTAGATAACACTCAGAAGAATCATCAAAAGATAAACCTACAAGTGTGTGACTTTTGTTATAGTATTATGCATCCACTATTTCCCAAATGCATGTATATGCTAAACTAATCATTTCAGATTGTACAGTTTTTAGATCATACTGTATGTCTGCTCTTATTTTGTCATGACCTTTGGCCTAAAGCAATACGATTAGGATAGGACATGTATACATATCTATTAGAAAGCCATATATAAACAATGCACACTGAAGTCAGGTAACGAAGGCATTTTACCATAACTTCTGTTATCAAAATGCAGTTACCAGTGTAACTCAGGACAACCTATCTCATTTAGGTTTAAAGTTTCTTCTTCACATCATGCAGTATCTCACTTCTGCAAAAACATTTTCATCCTGTGTTAAGAGCTATCACAAAGTTCTGTCCTCTAAATGAAAAAAACCCATTAGGAAAGGTAGCTGTAAAAATCACTATATGTTTATTGAGACTGAAATAAAGTGCAGGGCTACCAGAAGAGGAGTATTTTTTTTTTTTTTTAAGATTCATTTATTTATCTACGTTACCTCTATGTCCAACATGGCGCTTGAACTCAGAACCCCACGATCAAGAGTCACATGCTCCCTCCCACTGAACCAGCCAGGCACCCCTGGAGTAAGTTCCTAAATGGCCTCAAAATACCTATGAACAGTGATACTGGAACAAATTATAGCTTCTTACATATGTAAGGAATTTGGTATGAAGATTTTCTGATCCTTAACTGTAAATGATTTTCCCACCAGAAAAGATAATGGACTCAGAACATAACAAGTCTGTGAGACAACATAATGGTGAGGGGGGAAAAACTCTGAAAAACCAACTCCTGTCATTCTTCTGGTGTCAAAAGATGATAAACTTTTGTGTGTGAAGACAGAAAAAGATACCTGAAACCACATGATTCTGGCCTGTAATACATTAACCAAAACTTATTTCTACCCAGAGTTCGGAGACAAAAACCAACAACCTAATATGCCCTTCAACCTAATATGCACAATAAAATCCTTACATGTTGTCCTGATTGAAAAGGAGTCTGGAAACAAAGCATGAGACATCTCTACTATATTAAAAATCAAGAACAAATAAACTGAAGGCAGATTCCCTCTGAATGTACTAAATCATTCTACAGGCTTCAGACAAAACACTTCAAGAAATAGGAACTGAACTTCCACGGTTTATCTCATCCACTAGTAGAGAAATTCAAAGTGCACATTTTATCAATGTACTTTAGGAGATGGAGCACCCTGTGTCCTTCTGAGGTTTGATATCTGGCTCTTTCACAGGTTTCACCGTTTCTTCTGGTTTGGATTTGGTCTAGGGAGAAAGAGAAATACAGTGTTAAGGGCATAAACTAAGATTTGGAAAACATACCCAGAAATTTGGAAAACAAAATACTCTATCTTTTCCACCTTAGACTTTTAAGAGATACTGTATTAAATTACACAACACTGAGATTAACAAAGTTGTTCCAGAAACTATGTTATCAATTCAAGACATAATCAGAAAGCAACATTTCAGTGAAGAGGAGACACTTGATGGGTAGGCAAACATCAAGCTAATGGTGCTCTTACTCTGAGGAGGGAGAAACTGAGTGATCAATCTATGCATGCGGAAAATACCTCATGATAGTTAACAGGCTACCTCTTACAGCATTAATTTGGGGTATAAAAAAAGTCATTTTAAGTAATAATGGTTTTAGAATGGGGGAAGAAATTATATTTAAAAAATTATATTATGAAATTGTATTTAAAAATTCCAAGTAAGGAGCTATGGCTGCTTATTAATTTCCATTCCCTTTTTTTCACAGACCCCACCTCTTTTGGCAGTCAAGCCTCACATTTTCCACTTAACCTACTATTTGATTTCATATACCTAGATATACTTAGATATAAAGTGAATAAACCAGTCTTCTTTTACTCCTGAATGATTTCATGGAATGTTGAAATTAGGTCAAATCTTCAAATACCCTGCGGTATGCTAACTCAAAAACAAAGTATTGCTATAGCAATATAAACATGGATAAGCCATCTGTTTTAGACCTCTTCTCCCACACTCTTCTGAAAGGAAGCTCTGATAAACTACAGAAAGGCAAGATAATGTGTTTGAAAACAACCTCAATTATGTAGAAAATCAGAAGATAATTAAGGCCTAGAGATCTTCTCTCTGAGAGTTCAACAACACACATTACACCACTGTTTAGACAAACATATATTTCTATGTAAGTAGAGAAAAATATCAAATTGTTAATTCTAAATTCTTTTTGAACTTTAGTGAACAAATGGAAGAAAGCCAATCTCATACACTGTCATCCTTGGGTCTTTTGGTGAGATCAAATGCAGCCAGTGTGTCTGGTGTCCAGTGTGCACTTGTAGGAGGAAATTCAAAAGGTACTGGCTCTACGAGACCATAATTTGCTTTGAGTTCCAGCTGTGGGGCTTCTGTTGGAATTTTTTGAAAGTAACTGCAAAAAGCAATTTAAACAGCAATTCATTCATTCATCAATTACTTGAGCATCTACTATGTTCAAGGCCCTGTACAAGAGAAAAGACAACTTAATGATGAGTAAGACAGACAAGATTTTCCTGCCTCACGTAGTTTGCGTGAGTGGACGAAAAGTTGTTGACAACAACGCAACCTAACCAAAGCTATGACATGTCACGTGCTGTAAGAACACAAAAGTGATGCAATTAACCCCAAAGCTGGGGGGCAGGGTTGGTTCAGGAATGCTTTCCGAGAGAAGTGATAGAAGTTATACTAGGTATGTTTAAGTGACAGTGCAGAATGTATGGGCAACAATGTAAAGATAAAAGGGGGACAAAATTGGGTAGCCCGGGTGGCCCAGCGGTTTAGCCCCGCCTTTGGCCCAGGTTGTGATCCTGGGGACCCGGGATCGAGTCCCATGTTGGGATCCCTGCATGAAGTCTGCTTCTCCCTCTGCCTGTGTCTCTGCCTCTCTCTCTCTCTCTCTCTCTCGCTCTGTGTCTCTCATGAATAAATAAAATCTTAAAAAGGGGGGGACGACAAAATTGATTCTACCAACCTACACAGGTGGTGATCTACAGTTTGAACAATGCTGACTTAACAATGGAAAGCTGCTTCATAGGACTGCGCAAGACTGACAGAAAACCATCTCCCCGATTTACAGGCAGCTGCAACCAGAGGGAGATGAATATGCAAAGGGAGCAAAGCCATACATAACATACGGTGGAGAAACAGCAGGGAGGTGAAGCAAAGAGAAAATTAAGACACTATAAGTGAGCTGTATGTTAGTAACTAAAGTTCAAATTTTAAAATCTGCTTTTATATATCATCAGAAGTAGAATAAAGTCAGGTCCAACACAAGGGAATTTTATCACAATTGAAAGATAAAATTAGAGTTAAATGCAATCTGACATAAAGTCTTTGGGGGTAGAGACTAACAGAAAATGTGACATCACTGACATAATAAATATTTAAACATTATAAGTATATATACTGTATTAACATTACTAAAATAATACCGAGCTGTACACACATAAATCCATTTTCTCTCTGACATTTCTCGAGGGTATTCTTCACAAGATTTCCAAGTTTCCTAAAGAATAAGTGTCCTGAAGGTTTGACTGTTGGCCCAGGTCCTTTGGTTTCTCCATATTCTTTGCACAATGCTTCTGCCTTTGCATAAACTGCATGTGAAAGGAATATAGAATCATTGGATTATAATTAACTACTGACTATACTAAAAAGGCTTTAAATCAGAGATCATAAGAACTTTTCTGCTCCTTACTTAGTATGACAGTATCAGTAATAGAGTTAAGGGGAAGGGGGTATTTTCTACAGGTTTTTTGGTTTTTAAACTTTGTTTCTCTCCAGTTCCCTTACACGGACCCATTCTCTTTCATGAACTCAGCCAGAATCTCTTTTAACTGCTTATTTCCTTTTATGATAAAACATTTGTTTTTAAAAAGGGAGTTAATATTCTGGCAGGAATACTTACATTTTTCTGCTTCTTGGAGAGACCTGATTGCTTCACCACATTTATCACTAGCCAACAAAGTTTGACCATGATAACAGTAAGCCTGATAAAGAAACAAATTTTTATTCATTCTCTCCACAATTATGCTTTCTGCTATCATTGTTTTATATACGCATCAGATGAATTACCGCCTTTGTCCACTGTTGTAGGTTATCAATGCTAGCCCTTACACTTCTTTACTAGAGGCACATACTGTATGTCTGCTCTTATTTTGTCATGACCTGTAAGCTTCCCCCAATTTCTGGAACTATAAAAGGTGGGATTATGTTAAACTGTGAGCCAAACTAACTTTCTAACTACAGGCTGAGAGCAAAAAGCATTCTGAATAATGAAATCTTTCTACAATTTGGGCACAGCAGATAAAGGAAGGAAATCATGGTGCTAATGCAGAAGGACGGGGAGGGAGGATTCTAAGGTTAATGACTAAACAATTTTCAAAAGAAATCTTATCAGCCTGTAGTAGGACACATGCTCACTCTTTAAACATCTGTCTCAAATGCAGGGATTGCACATGGTCCAACACTGTATGCTTGAAAACAGATTTTAAGGTATAAGAAATAAAAATATCTACCTGGATCCAAAAAAGGTGTTTGATTATGTCTCACGTGATATTCTAAGCAACAAACAAGTAAGTTTGTTTGGCGGGTGTAAGAGACTGGTAACTTCTCAAAGAGTGCTTAGTAATGGTTCTGCACAGATCCAGGGGACATATTGGGTGGAACGTCTAAAGATGAGAATCAGTAAATACCTTCTTCAACGTGTAAGATGAAAGGAGAGACTTCTCATTAAGTACGTGGAAGGTTCCAGCCTAAAAGTGGGTTTCACTCAAATAGTAATTCCACTGCTATTCGCCCTTCTACAGTTCACATCATCTCTTTCCACCCACTTGGGCTCACAATGGCTGCACTGTCCCTGAACATTTACTGAGACATTACTGTCCGTTATTTGTAAAATGCCAATTAAGAGCCTGACAAGATGACAGACCTAGCACTCGAGGGCCTGGAAAGATAGTAATTTACATGGTTTTTCAGATTATAAATACTTACATAAGCTGTGTAGAAACACATTTTCAAGTGAAGATATTTTCTCCATTTAGCAGAATAAGCAGGCTCCAAACTGGATAAAGTATGATCTAAAGTTACATTTTAAAAAGCAAAATATAATTTCACCCTGATTCACTAGAAGACTTTTAGATCATGTGTTCAGATGCTAAAAGCAGAATGCCACTCAAGTCTAAAACTCAAGCATTTACACAATTTCTAAAAGCTCTGATTTAAGTGATTTTCCCTTAACTATATTTAACTACATAATAAGACTGCCTAAACACCACGGCCCGTCTTTTGACGGTTAATGTAACATGTTTAAAATAATGATAAAAATAGAACTTCAAGATAAACATAAAATACATACATTTTACTATCTGTTTTTTAACATTATATAATATAGCAATGCACAGCGTAGTCACTCAAGTCAGAAACACAGACACTCTCCTTACCGGCCCCATCATGGCAACACTGAACCTTGCCTAAGACATACGTTCACATCCTGCCAACTTCTCTCTCATCTGTTTTTCTCCCGCTTCTCACTTCACAGTCTTTGTCAATACTTCCACCACTTCCTCCATAGACTATAATCACTTCTTCCTAAATGCTAAGTGGAGTCAGTCTACTAGTCCTTCACTAGGAACCCACTTCTCATTCTGCAATTAGAGGGACTTTTCTTTCTTTTCTTTCTTTCTTTCTTTCTTTCTTTCTTTCTTTCTTTCTTTCTTTCTTTCTTTCTTTCTTTCTTTCTTCTTTCTTTCTTTCTCTCTTTTTTTTTTTTTAAGATTTTATTTATTTATTCATGAGAGACACAGAAAGAGAGAGAGGCAGAGACACAGGCAGAGGGAGAAGCAGGCTCCATGCAGGGAGCCTGGTGTGGGACTCGATCCCAGGTCTCCAGGATCACGCCCTGAGCTGAAGGCAGGCGCTCAACCGCTGAGCCACCCAGGTGTCCCAAGAGGGACTTTCCTTAAATTCAAATCCAGTCAAGTCAGATTTGCTTCATATATTTTAATGGGTTCAATTATCTACCAAACAAAAGCCAAACTTCTTAAATAGGCTTACAAACCAATTCAGGATCTCATACATGCATACTTTCCTAACATTTTCTATCACTCGCCCTGTGTTTCAGCTGAGGCGTCTGTTACAGGTCCCAGAATGTGCTAAATTCTTTCCTTTCTCTGTACATACTACAGAATGTTCTACGCTTCCCATATGGTAAAGCTTCCTAGCAAACTTAGAACTTCTATTTGTGTTTGAGTAAGGCTCAAACGCTACTTTCCCCTAGAAAGCCTCCTCTAGAATGCCTAGATCCTTTAGGTTTTTATTTCACAGCTGTTAATAACATCTTATTTTATGCTATAATAATGTAGCTATGTGTTCCCAGACTGTGAATCTGTTCTACTGATCTTTGTATAGCTAGAAACTAAAACAGTAACCACCCTATAAGTAGAAACAAATTCACATTTCCTAAATAAGTGATGAAAAGAGGGACCCTACAGGTGGCTCAGCAGTTGAACACGTGCCTTCAGCTGAGGATGTGATCCTGGAGTCCCAGGATCGAATCCCATATCAGGCTCCCTGCATGGAGCCTGCTTCTCTCTCTCCCTGTGTCTCTGCCTCTCTCTCTGTGTGTGTCTCTCATGAATGAATAAATAATATCTTAAAAAGCAAAAGAGTGAATGAAAAGAATAATAGGCTAATGAGAAGACCTAAGTTCTAGTCCCAACTTCACGCCTCTAACAGTTAAATTACAGGTTAATTTTCTGGAGTTCAGTTTCTTTAATGACAGCATCTATAAGATTATTATTAAAACAAAACAAAAATTCAAAGCTAAAACACCTGTATAGTTATTACATACAACTTAAGACTGCACTGTCCTTTCCATTAAAAATTATGCAGCATATTAACTGTGAACAGCTCTCATTCCTTCAAATAAAATAATAAAATAATGCAGATATTATTCCAGTTTTGCAAATGACGAAACAATCTGAGAACCTTTTTGTTTTGCTTGTTCCCTATTAGGCGAGGAGTTTAAACTGCAAATCTAAAGACTATAAATATGGGCCACCTGGGTAGCTCATTGGTTAAAAATCTGCCTTCGGCTCAGGTCATGATCCCAGAGTCTTGGGATCAAGACCTGCATTAGGCTCCCTGCTCCGCAGGGAGTCTGCTTCTCCCACTTACCCTCCCTCTGTGCTTGGTCTCTCCTCTCTCAATCTTTCTCAAATAAATAAATAAATCTTAAAAAAAAAAAAAAAAGATGATAAATATAACGACAAACTTATAAACTCACCAGCTTTTTGATAGAAGTTGGCAGTTTCATATGCCAGGGCAGCAATAAGCCCAGGAGCATGTTTCAGTTCAATGGCTCGAGCAATTGTTACTATAATCAAAGCACAACAAACTGAATGTATACTTAAGTCCACTTGCATTCACACTAAATTAGTTATTGTAGCAAAAGACAGCCCAACAATCTATTTGGAATTTTAATAGTTTGTTAAGAATTTTAACATGAAGAGTAAGTTACAGAAAATGCAAACATAAACAGAACACACTGAGCTTGCTGGTTCTGATACCATTTCTTTAAATCGCTAGCCAATTACTAGTTAATCACAAAAACTTACTACTACAAGATAGCATGTCAGAGGAAAACAAACACTCCCAGGGCACTGGGACCTGAAATAAAGAAAAGCCAAAAGCCTACAAACTTTCTTTACTGGTTTTACTTGAGTCTTCATTTATTTCCAGGTCATGGAAAGGTGAAGATTGAAAAGCAGGCCAAACAGTGCAAGAGGAAAACCAACGAGTAAGGCAGAGAGGAAAAGAGGAGTTACAGAATTAATCTGATGTTGTCAGAAATGGCATGACCTCAAAATCCTTTTTAAAAGAGCCATTAAATTGCAAGGCCTTTTCTTTTCCTGCTAAGTATCCATGAAGTTGAATGCTGAAGGTGTGACTTGTTCCTCACTACAAATTTCTCAAATGTGAGACTCAAATACAGCTAATTCTGATTAAAAAAAAAAAAAAAATAGATGCCAACAGATTCCTCCAAAAAAAAAAAAAAAAAAAAAAAAAAATCTTACAATATGTAGGATACCTTCTTGAGCTTCAGCCTGACACTGGACAACATAAGCTTCTAGAAGTCGTGCCTCTAAGTCCCTCCCCTTTTCTGCAGGTGTAATAAGCTTTGGGATCTGACTTTCCTGAGAGAAAAAAAAAACAACAACAAAGAAACCACATTTTATTTTAACCCAGTAGTTAAAAATGAACAAAATGGAAGTTATGAGACATACAATTTGGGGATTTAACAGAAATTCAGGGGGTGCCTGGCTGGGTCAGTTGGTAGAGCATGTGACTCTTGATCTCAGGGTTGTGAGTTCAAGCCCCATGTTGGGTGCAGAGAGGACTTAAAAATAAAATCTTGGGGTGCCTGGCTAGCACCCCAGTTGGTTAAGTATGGTTAACCCAGTTGGTTAAGTATACAATTCTTGGTTTTAGTGCTGGCTGTGATTTCAGGATCCTGAGACCAAGCCCCCCACATGGGGCTCTGTGCTCAGCATGGAGTCCGCTTGGGTTTCTCTTTCCCTTTCCCTCTCCCTCTCCTCTCCCCTCCCTTCCCATTTTCTCTCTCTCTAGAATAAATACATCTTAAAAAAAAAAAAAAAAAGGATAAAAGAAAAATAAAAAATAATGAAATCTTAAAAAGTCTTTAAGAAAAAAAAATCCTAAAAGAAGAAAAACTCAGGACACCAAAATTGTGAAAAAGGAGCAATTATTAAGCTTATAGATTAAAAGCTCTCACATACTAAAATTTTTAAAGCCTCTCATATGCATCTGCAGAACTCAAGTCAAAATAGATAGCTTAGATACACAAGTTCTATTTTCATCTCAGAAAATGTTTAACTGAAAAAGTAACCAAAGTTCTCTTTTGCATGACACCAGAATTATTCACTCATATTAATAACCGTAGAGTAGAAAGAGGTCTACAATGCTACAGGTAACTCAGGATCATAGGTTTTTAATCACTGTAAAAGCATCTTATTTTATCATGAGACAACCCACCATTGGCCTCTAGAAGGTGTTTCGTAAATAGTGGTTTAATTAGGATGAGGTGGGGGTCGTCTTGATCACTAAACATATCAGTCTTTCTCCTAATCTCTATCACATCTTCAGATTTAATATAACCAGTGGGTACCTACTGCCCCTCTAGTGTTTTTACTGAGATACAGAGAATACACTCAGAAGTTCAGTTTTGCAGAATCATGATTGATCCTGGCAACTGCTACAAGACCACAATGAGAAATGGTAAGGAGAGTAAATTTTTGCTCTTTGTTTTCTTCTATCTTTACTGAAGAGACACAAAAATAACCAGTGAATTATGACTTGAATTTTCTAATCATAAAATTCACTGATGATTTCCTAAAATGAAGATACTTAATATTCTAATTGGCTGCCATCATCAACAAGGTATTTAACAAAACACATAATAGGTTCTTTTTACGTAGTGAAGTTAATTTCTTCCTCCATCCCCCAAAGAAAGAAAAATTATTCAAGAACTAAAGCAATACAGATATATTTTATTGTTATTTTACCTTTAAATGTTTAAAAATCCCCGCTGCAATTTTTAGGCTTCGATGGACTTCTTTTGCTTCATCTTCTGTTATGCTTAAAGATAGTGGTTACATTAGTTAGATGATGAATCCTGTTTCTTGTACTAAAACCAACTACTACTATATTTTCACAAAACCAAATTAGTCATTTGGTTTTTCTCCCTTTTAAAAAAATCTAATTTGACACTTAAAAAAGTAACAAACACACATGAAAAATATCCACAGAAGATACTACAAATGAAAAAAAGAGAGATCCTGTCTATAGGTTTTGGACAAAGGCTTCTTGTTGTTCTTTCCAGATAATCTTCTGTGCATTAAACAAGCACAAAATATTCCACACTTAATGCATGTATATGCTTAAAAAAGATACATACACAATATTCATTATTCTACTCTTGTTTTAGTCACCTAATTACTTTAAAAATAACTTTACATTTGTACATATAATTCAACTTTATTTTACTTGTAAGATTTTATTTTTAAGTAATCTCTAACCCACTGTGGGGTTCAAACTTACAACCCTGTGATCAAGAGTTGTATGCTCTATTGACTGAGCCCACTAGGTGCCCTGACAATTCAATTTTTTTAACTTTATTTTTAAAAGATTTTTTTTTTTTTTTTAATTTATGATAGTCACAGAGAGAGAGAGAGAGAGAGAGAGAGAGGCAGAGACATAGGCAGAGGGAGAAGCAGGCTCCATGCACCGGGAGCCCGACATGGGATTCGATCCCGGGTCTCCAGGATCGCGCCCTGGGCCAAAGGCAGGCGCCAAACCGCTGCGCCACCCAGGGATCCCAGATTTTCTTATTTATTCATGAGAGGCACAAACAGAGAGGCAGAGACACAGGTAGCAGGAGAAGCGGGTTCCCTGCAAGGAGCCCAGTGCAGTACTCGATCCCGGACCCCAGGATCACGCCCTGAGCTAAAGGCGGATGCTCAACCACTGAGCCACCCAGGTGTCCCTTATTTATTTTTAAAGATTTTATTTTTGAGTAATCTCTACCCCCAATCTCTACCCCAGTGGTGCTCGAACTCAAAACCCCAAGATCAAGAGTTGCATGCTCCACAGACTAAGCCAGCCCCCCTCAACTTTATGTTTTTTTTTTTTTTCAACTTTATGTTTAAATGGCTGTATTATATGCACGTTCAGATGCACCGTAGTTGGTAGTCTCCATGTTTATATTGTTAACATCAACTTTTACTATTATAAAAATTGCATCTTATTTTATTTCACAGTTCTTTAATCCTTCAAAACATTATTCACATCTTTGTATTTCTTTTTGAGTTGTCTATGTCCTTCGTTTATTTTCAACTGATTTGGTCTTTTTCTTTCCTTTTCCATTATAAAAACAATTTGTCACATACATGCAATTTTTTTGACCATCTGTCATTTGTTTCTTAATTTTGCTTATGGTACTTTTATGCAGTCAAATATTTTATTTTTTCCATTTCTTGGTTTGGGGTTTTATTTGGATAGACCTTCCTCATGACAATATTAGTATTTTTTCCCTTTTAACACTGGGCTCCATAATTGATACTTAAAACACCAACATTATGACATACTTTTTTATCAAGTCTAGACTTTTTAATAATGAATCTCTATGCATTTGAAAAATAACACATATGTATATAGCCCTCCCCTTTAGACTTACTTTTCTTTTCCAGCCAGTCTTGAAGCATATTTGGTATACCATAAAGCTACATTAAATCCCATGGAAATTAATTCAAAAACAGCATCCTGCTGGGCACTAGAATTATAAACACAGGTGTCATTAACTTGTCAGTTATGTCAATTACTATGACATTGCTATATGAAGACCACTGTATATCCACTCAGAATTATAAAAGAGCTATATGCTAATTCTAAAAATGAAGAAAATAATCATGTTTTTTTTTTTTTAGATTTTATTTATTTATTCATGACGGACACAGAGAAAGAGAGAGAGAGAGAGAGAGAGAGAGAGGCAGACACACAGACAGAGGGAGAAGCAGGCTCCCTATGGAGAGCCTGATGTGGGACTCAATCCCAGGACCCTGGGATCACACCCTGAGCCGAAGGCAGACGCTCAACCACTGAGCCACCCAGGTGTCCCCCTGAACAAACTCCTCAAAGCAGTTCTACCCCACTGAAAAAAATTTTATGCATAGTTTAAAAGCTCCTTTTTAGCATTCAGAACTTTCAAATGAATTACATCTGGTGATGTCAGGCACATCATAATTTATAAGCTTACTTTAACTACTTTCTTCTTTTATTTTTTTATTTTTATTTATTTATTTATTTATTTTTTATTTACGATAGTCACAGAGAGAGAGAGAGAGAGAGAGAGAGAGAGAGAGGCAGAGACATAGGCAGAGGGAGAAGCAGGCTCCATGCACCGGGAGCCCGATGTGGGATTCGATCCTGGGTCTCCAGAATCGCGCCCCGGGCCAAAGGCAGGCGCCAAACCGCTGCGCCACTCAGGGATCCCTACTTTCTTCTTTTAAACTACTGTTTACTTTTACTTTAAAGATTTATTTATTTATTTATTTATTTATTTATTCAGATAAGATACACAGAAAGAGGTAGAGACATAGGCAGAGGGAGAAGCAGGATCCTGATGTGGGACTTGAACCCAGGACTCTGGGATCATGCCCTGAGCCAAAAGCAGATGCTCAACCACTGAGCCACCCAGGCATCCCTAAATTTGCCTTTAAATCATATAAATTACCAAAACTATCATGTTAAGTCTTAAGAATAACTCTCTCTCTTTAGGTTTCATTTATTTCAGTTTGCCTTGCTCCCAAACACTCCATTTCTATTGTACACATCTTAGTAATCAGAATACAGTTGAAAAAACATTTTTCAGAATAGATATATTCACAACACATTTTCTACTGAGTAAGTAGCAATCAAAGATAAAGTAGCTTAAAAATCTCAGATATAGAGAATATTGGATATGACTCCTGAAGGCCTTCATCACCTAATTCTTCACTGTCTCATAAAACTGTGTTGCAAAATGCTGTGTCACAAGTAATCAAAATTTGGGATGGTGTGCAAAAGGATGGAATGCATGTAATGCAAACACTTTAGAATCTGCCAAAATTTTGTGATGTAATAATGACAGAGGTTTGACTCTAAAAAACATTCTTAAGAAAAACGTTCCTCAATTTTAGATAAAGTACAAAGGGGTCACAAAAAGAAAAACCTAAGTGAGGACTCAAAAAACCTTAGCATCCCAGAATAAAATCTGGAAAGAATCCACAGTCCCCAACAAGGAAGGAAACTAACAATTTACTAAAACCTATTATATACCTGGCATTATTTGAGTCACTTAACATAAATTTGCCTGTTTTGCTCCTCACAAAAGTCCTGTATCTGTAACCCCAACTGAGTTGAAGAAGCAGGTGTTCACATAGTAGGAGACCTGAGATTGCACCTGAATACGTAGGGATTCAAAGTCCACTGGACTCCTTCCACTGCAATGCCTGCCCTGGGTCTCTTGGCAATCTTCACTTCCTTCCCTTCTGACTTTATACAATTTTCTACAGCAAATTGAGATCAAGATACATGGTCATTTAAATAACACAATGGTGTTTAAAAAAAAAAAAAAAAAGCTCAATATAAATTTAGCATGACTACAATGTTTTCTGTTATAACTAAACCTCTTATGATTAGTTTCAAGTGAGTGATGAGAAAGTTTTGAGAGGAAATTTTTTGAAAACAGCAAAACAGTGAAGAGAAATTCAGGAGAAAACAGAACTATGACTCCAAAGAGTATGGAGCTGGGGTAGAACCAGGGACAAAAGAGACTGACCAAAGACATCTGAACTATCCATCAGAAAAGAAAACTAGATGAAAAGCAAAATTCTGTTCTCCTGGAAGGCAGGCAAGGACTAAAAGATAGATTTGGGTTCCAAATTCTCAAACCTTTCTTTGTGTGTTATTAATAAAGCCAAGACTGATCAAGTCTGGTTGACATTTATATTGATTATCCCAAAAACAGATTTGGCCCAGAAGAAATAAATTGTATTTTTACTTAATAGAATGTATTAGTAGTTTAGGTCAAATATTTTTAACCAATTTCCTGATAAGGTAAAATGCTAATCAGATATATGTTCTATTTCTTCAAATACAGAGGCTACGGGTTAACCACTGGCTAAACAGTTACAAACGGCTTTCGTCTACTACTGTTAGCTTGCCTACCTTGGAACCTGTCCTTGTAATGTATCAGTCCACTTGAAATTTTGAATATATCGTAACTTGCTCTCTTGGGTAGATTCATCCAATGAATTTATGAAACCTATAAAAAGGTACGGCATTTCAGTTTTAGAAGAAATATACCAAGTATTCTGTTTAGAAATTTTTTCAGATAATGACTTTTCCAGACACATAAAGAAAACTACCTAGACCCTCCCTCCCTTTCTAAGGTAACGTAATGTGAAATATGTACACATTTAATTTTCAAAAAGTTAGAAGGACCAATACCACCCTGACATTCTCATGTCTCTGAAACTCAAGTATACCAAAGAATACAGCCTAGAAGACTAAACTATTCAAATTTGTAAAATCTAAGAATTAAATGTGAATTTCTACAGAGTTGTTTTTTTTTAAAACTCTGAAGTTCCCATAAATAACTAACCTTGTAAAAGTGAAAAATAGGAATCTGCTGCATTCTTCATCATTTCTGGATTACAGCTCAAATCAGTGAAGAGTTCGAGCAGTCGTGCTCTGGATGATCTCAAGTCACTTATATTAGACAGAAAGAGGTAGTAAAGTTAAGTAAACTGCATTATGATGTAAAAGTGGCTTAGAAGTTTCTATTGTAAAAGCTTTAAAATAATACACATGCACACACTTCCTCTAAGGTATTATTACTGAGAGTACATGGGAGTGAATTTAAATAGGATAGACAACTGAAGGTAAGTGAAATTTCTAATAACATTGTTTTAAAAACTGTACTAAAATAAACTAAGTCTAATATAAGGGGCAAATCATGTATATAATTATGTAATAAAAATACACAGCAAGTTATAATTTTTAAAAAACCAAACACAAACATTTAAGATGGGAGAAGAGAATCAAGAACAAGTAAATTAAACAGACCAGTTCAGAATGAAAGTTTCTTGAAAAATGGAAATTTAACATGTTTATGCAGTTTTAGCATCTCCTTAAAAATCTCAAAACTTGACATATCAATATACTTTATTAAGTAGAAAACTCTATTCTTGAATTGCATTCTATAATCCAACATACACATCAAGAGTGTGTGAGAACACACGGCCACTAGTCATTTTAAAGGTGCTCTCTTATCCCCATTTTCCCTTTACGAAAGTAAACAATAAATGTTGCAGATCCACCAATTCCTTCTTAAAATTAGTCTCTTCTCTCTTTATTCCACTAACACTAAATTTTCCAGGCTCTCTTCTTACCTCTAAAAGTTCCTTTCACATGTTTTCTGTGTCCCCTTTCTATTCCTACCTTCAAAAATGTTTAGTCTTTGGCTTTCCCCTCTTCTCTTTTGAGGTCTCAATTTTACATCCAATCTGAGATCACCATCATCAGCACTAACTTGGTTGGCTTCCAGTTCCACATACAATTTCAGAAGGCAACTTGTTTAACAAGGGTTCAGAAATCATACTGCAAGGACAATGACTGAAGAGAAGACGCTTGCGTGTAAATGACTAAGGAAAGACTACACTTAAGTTGTTAGTTGGAGAGACTGGGGACTGTATACCCAGAACTTAGGAGGTGCCTGGGACAAAGCACATACTCAAAGTTCTTTTTTGAATGAAATAGTAACATTTCAAATATTTTAAGATTTACACGGGCTATAATGTAGCAGTATGTTTAGAAGAAAGAAACTGAAGTGGTCTGGATGGAATGTTTACTCGCTGGTACAAGTTCCATGAAGGCTTATTCCAAGGAAGTACATACCAACAATTGCACACAGATGACCAGAAATAGGGCTACCTCATGAATTTGTCATTGTTATTTAACTAGAAGCTAGGCAAGAGTAATTCCTGGACTAGGGGGGAAAAAAAGTTGAATTCTTAAGGCCTATTCTAGATTCAGAGTTTACTAGCTATTTCTGGGTAGGCACTCAAATCATCTGCAACCCAACTGTGTAAAGTTATATCTACCTTAAAATTACAGAATATCAGAAAAAAATGGTACCTTAGAAATACCCATTTCAGGCTGTCCATTTTATAGATAAGTAGGCCCAAAGAAGTTAAGGGACCTGCCCAGTGCTACAGATAAAACAATTAAGTGGGAACCAACCTCTAGCTCAGATCAGGGGTTGGCAAATGACAACCCATAACTTGTTTTTGTACAGCCCACAGCTTATTTTGTAAAAATGAACAAAGAAAAATATACAACAGCAACTGTATTTAGCCCCACGAAGCCTAAAATGTTTACTACTCAGCTCTTCACAGAAAAAGTCTGATAACCTCTGATCAAAATAAATAAGCCAGTTTTCCTATCATTTGTTCTAATTACTTCTTTCCACAAAAAGCAGCAACATTCTCAATTTACCATACTGGTCCCATCATGGTTCTGTATTTCATATAGGCTGAATCCTTTTCCACTTCCCACAGCAAATTAGACACTCTGACCAGTTGACTCCTCTGTGAAATATCTCCTGCATAATCTGTTTCAAGCTGCTCTACTCACTACCCCTAGAATAAAAGTTTTTCCTGACAGAAATGATTTTCTCCTGTCCATTCTTAACAGCCTAAATCAAGTATCAGCAAACCTTTTCTGTAAAGAGCCTGAAAGTAAATATTTTAGGTTTTGTGGTTCATAAAGTCTCTCCTGAAACTACCCCACTCTGCTATAGGAGAGGAAAGCAGCCAAAGGCAGCCACACACAATATATAAATAAATGTAGTGAGGTAACGTAGCTGTGCTCCAATAAAACTTTATTTACAAAAATAGGCAGTCGGCCAAACCTTGATGACAGTTTGCCAACTCATGAACTGAGCCACACAATTTATTTAAACTCCACCTCAAGTCCTTTCTCCTATATGAACACTGTAAAGCCTATTTCAGGTTATTGGGATCTCTCCCTGCTCAGAACTCCATGAAGTTACTATCTGGCTAATCAACTATCCATACATATACAGCTGTGTGTGAAGTCTCTTGTACAGTTGTAATATATACCTTAACTCTTTTATTAAGATTGTTATAGCCTCTCTGGGACTCACCAATCTAAAATTGAGGACTGCAGCCTAGACGACTGCCAAAGTTTAAATAATCTAGGATTTCACTCTTCACAAGTCATTTATAAGTTTATAAGGAATCTAAGGGTAGGGTAATGTATTATATACTTCTATATTGCCCATGACACCTAACAAAGTACCTTGTATCCAAAAGTGGCTCCATCAGTATCTGAGATGGACTAAAACTAACCTGCAAATTTTTGAAGCGGCAGGACCAGCAGCTACACCATAGTAGTTAAAAGCAACGGGAGCTGTGGCTTTTAATGGGTTCCTATGAAACCAATGTGTCATTTTCTCCAGCTGTCTCCTATAAACGTAAAAGGATATGCATAAAAAAAAATTAGAAGTTTACCAAACATATACACATACAATAAAAGCATATATATGCATACATGACATACACAGGTACAGATAATCCTTATATAGACTGCTAAGGTTACCTGAAATAGGTTTTATTTATTTTTTTAATTCATTTATGATAGTCACACACACAGAGAGAGAAAGAGGCAGAGACACAGGCCCAGGGAGAAGCAGGCTCCATGCACCGGGAGCCCGACGTGGGATTCAATCCTGGGTCTCCAGGATCGCGCCCTGGGCCAAAGGCAGGCGCCAAACCGCTGTGCCACCCAGGGATCCCTGAAATAGGTTTTAAATTAACTATTATTTCCAACACAGGATTGCCGATGCCAATTCACTGGTTACAGCCCGTGTTTCCACAATAAATATACTTCCCGCAGAATAGCTAATAGAAATCGGAACTTCCATGAATAAAAAAACACAATACTTGATCAATAACTTCTATAAAACCCAAAATACTCGAAAAACTACCTAAGTGAAATGCCAACTTAAAAAGAATAGTCCTAAGGGCTCCTGGTGGTTAAGTGTCCGACTTTTGGTTTCAGCTCAGATCATCATCTCGGGGTGGTGAGATCCAGTCACGAGATGGGCACCAGATGGGCTCCACACTGAGCCTTGAGCCTGCTCAGGACTCTCTCTCTCCATCCCTGAGCCCCTCCCCCTGTAAACACTCTCTCAAGTAAATAAATAAATAAATTCCACTCCTTTGGGCAGCCGGGGGTGGGGGGGCTCAGCAGCTTAGCACCTGCCTTGGGCCCTGGGTCCTGGGTGTGGTCCTGGAGACCTGGGATCAGTCCCACGTCAGGCTCCCAGCATGGAGCCTGCTTCTCCCTCTGCCTGTGCCTCTGCCTCTCTCTGTGTGCCTCTCATGAATAAATAAATAAAATCTTTAAAAAAAAAAAAAGTTCCACTCCTTTTATGGAGGAAAAAAAAAAAAAAAAGCGTGTCACTTGCCTCCAAGTCCTTGGGTAGATAATGCAAACACAGGAAGGTCTAGCAGAACATGTAAATGTGGCCAGTAGATTCCGGGAAGTCAGAGACAAGAAATCCTGATAAGGTTTAATTTACTTAAAGGCATCATACAATGTTGTTGATGCACTTTTCTTGGGGGGGGGGGGGGGGGGGGCACACAACCGTAGGCTGCACGGTGTACGAAATACCTCCTCGAGCACCTCCCTGAGAATATTTATGTGGGAGAGCACCAGAGGGCCGATGCATTGTATACTCAACGAAAAACTGAGCGAGTTCACTTATGGCTCAAGACATTTAACAAGTTCTTTTAAGAATATTTACGATCTTCAGGGCAGCCCGGGCGGCTCCGCGGGTCAGCGCCGCCTTCGGCCCAGGGCGTGACCCTGGAGACCCGGGATCGAGTCCCACGTCGGGCTCCCTGCGTGGAGCCTGCTGCTCCCTCTGCCTGTGTCTCTCATGAATAAATAAATAAAATCTCAAAAAAAAAAAAGAAGGAATATTTATAATCTTCTAAACATCCGTGTAAACCAGCTTTAGAAGTTAAATCAATACAGCTCTTTGTACGTGCACATCAACCAAGCCTTCCGGGGAGAATGGCACACCAGACTTGATTTCGTGACCGCAAACTCCCTACAAACACCCTTTCCAGGCGGATTTCCACTTCCTGGACTCGGCCGTGGGGATGTTTACTCCAGGAACCAAGAGGGCTTAAGAGCCGTACTCTCCGCCCGGACCCCACCTTGCCCCTTCCGAGACCTGCCATTCCCGTTTCCAGGAATTTCGCAGGGTGGGGACGACAGCGACACAGCCTCCCGCAGGGGCAAGGGTGCCCGCGGGGCCACCTCCCCGGCCTCCGATGACCGACGGGCTGAACGGGACCCCCGCTGGCGAGGCCCTGGCCCCCCAGGAACCTACCTGAGCGCCACCCCCGAGCTCCGAGCGCCCACTTCCGGTTTATCCCCCGCCTCTTCCGGCCGAGCCCCGACCCCCGGGGGCGGCGCGCGGCGATACTGCGCAGGCGCCAAGCCTCGGCGCCTCTGCTCCCACCAGGCATTTTCGTGGAAAGCCGATAGGTTCCGCCCGGGAGAGGCGGGCAGCCGACGGCGGACCCAGCCTCCCCCCCCCCCCCCCCCCACTTAGCTTTAGTATCCCCGCTGCCAGCGGAGACGCGGGCACGGGGATTCGGCGAACCTCACTGTTCATACGGTCGATTCGCGGCGCCGACGTGCATTTTCTTTCAAGGCATTAAAAGCAGACTTTTTTTTTTGGACCACTCTCCGGGAGTCTATGGAGACTGCACAGGGGGGGCGGGCCCTGCCGCTCGGGGCTCCGGGGATAACGCCGGGGGGCGGGAGTGTTCCTGGGAAACGCCCATTCTCATGACAGACTTACCGGGTTTCTCGGGAGTCGGTGCGGCCGTCTTCCGGAGGGAAGAAAGGCAGGATCCGAGTCGGCGGACGAGAAGGGGAGGGAGGCCGAGCCCGAGCGGCCTGCGCCGAGCCGCGGTCACGTGGCCCGGGCCGCCATGACAGCTACCGAGGCGGCAGTGCGCGCCGCGGAGGGGCGGGGGCGCCCCGGGGTCGCGCCGTCCCTGCGCCCCGGCCCGGCTCCTCTTCCGCACTCTTCTCTGCGAGCTGCTGCAGCGTCTCCTCCGGGGAGGAGGAGCGGCACGCGGCGCGGCCCCGCGAGCCGGAGAGGGACGCCTCGGTAGCGATGGCGGCCCTCGCGGGAGCGGGGCGGGGCGGGGCGTCGGGGGCGGGGCCGCGGCGGGGCGGGCGCTTCGGAGCCGCAAAGTTTGGCTGCGGCTGCGAATGGGCTTGGGCGGCTCCTCGGCGGGTGGCGGCGGTGGCCGGAGCGGTGCGTCCTGGCCCTGCTGATGTCGGGGCCGGGCCCGGGGAGGATGGCGCCCTAGAGCCCGGGCTGGCGGGGACGGGCGGGCGCCGGCCATGTCGGAGGTGACCCGCAGTCTGCTGCAGCGCTGGGGCGCCAGCTTCAGGAGGGGCGCCGACTTCGACTCCTGGGGCCAGCTGGTGGAGGCGATAGACGAGTATCAGATGTGAGTGAGCGGGCGGGAGCGGGCCGGCGGGGTCGCTGCCCGGGGCGGGGCCCCCGCGGGCGCGGCCGAGCTGCCCTGCGGACGGCGGGCGCTGCCCGGGCTTCGCCCTCCCCCGCCGCCTCCCCCGCCGCGGGGCCGGGTCCATTCAACAGGTGGCCCCTCCCTCCCGCCCTCGCAGGCCGCCCCTCGGGGGCCTGTGCCCCGGGTCCGCCCGGAGGGATGCTGGCGCGCTCCCCGCCCACGCTCCGCGGATGCGTGGCCCCCGCGCGGGCCGGTGCTCGCTGCTCCCGGGCGCGGGGGGTGTGGGGGGGCGCCCCGCCGGCCGGCGCTGGGGTTCCCGCCTCCCCCCCACCCCCCCCCCCCGGCCCCGGCGCCCCTTCCCCGCCCCCCTCGTCCGGCCGAGCCGCGTCGTCGCAGCCCACCTCGACTCCCTTTCGGTTTCTGGGACTGTTATTTGCTCGGCCGAGTGTGTGGCTCCCACCCACCCCCTCGCTCTCGCTCTCGCTCTCGCTCTCGCTCGGTTGCTTTGGGTGGAGCCGGCGCAGGATGTGAACGGCGGAGAGCGGACGGGATCCGCAGACCGCGCGCGGGCCCCTGCTCCCGCGTCGCATGTCCGGCCGCGGGGGACCCTCTGGGTACCAGTTTCTTTGATCTTTGACCCGAGGTCCGATTGCTTGCAGCCTCGCTGGCTACGCCCCGCCACCCCGCCCCTCCCGAAAAAAAAAAAGAAGAAAAATCTCCATGCTTACTTTCTCGCACCTTTTGCTGCAAATAAGAACTGCCTGCTGAAATGCAATCGGGGGCAAGCTGCTGCTGCTGCTGCCGTTAAATTGCTTCTTGGTTGAGGTGTGACGGAGGTCAGCATCCTCTTGAGTGATACCTCCCCCCCACCTCCCCCTGCTCCAGTGTCTTCTGGAAATAATATGCGATGGAGACCTGGAATCTTTAAGTTGGTTTTCCTTTCTCTACCGTAGCTACTTGTTTCCATTTGACCATTAAGATCACTTAAGCGTGCAGGAGTTTTGTACTCCACGGTGCTACTGACTTGTCGTTTCAGAGATGACTTTCTGAAGTCATCCCGCCCCCCCCCCCCCCAAAAGCCGAGCTCTGGGCCCCATGCTGCCAGGTGTAGTAACAACTACTAGCGTTGGTCTTGCATCTTCATGTGATCTCACTCGCTTCTGCAACTACTTAGTGAGAAAATGAGTCTCATTTTGCAAAATGAGGAAACTGAAGCTCAGGTTAAACGGATTAACGGGGGGTCCTAAAACTACAGGACCTGAAATCGGGATTTTTTTTTTTTTTTTACTCCAAATCCTGACTGCTCCCTTAATGCTTAAGACACTTTTTATTTTTTTAAGATTTTATTTATTTATTAGAGAGAGAGGCAGAGGGAGAAGCAGGCTTCATGCAGGGAGCCCCACAGGGGACTCGATCCGGGGTCTCCAGGATCATGCCCTGGGCTGAAGGGGCTAAACCGCTGAGCCACCGGGGCCGCCCTTAAGACACTTGATTTAAGGTGCTTGGGTAAGTGAATTGGACAAATGAGGTTTCCTTCGTTACCAGGGAACTGCCTTAACCATCCCTTAGCCAGCTGGTGAGCACCTGTGTATGCTCATTCCGCATGTGAACTAGAATCGCATACCCCGAAATGTAAAGCTGCCTTCACTTGCGATGCGGTGGGACCTAGCAGCTGTTGGCAGTCCGCAGCAGACTTCACAATGGAAAGTGAAGAATACCGTGTCCAATTGAAATTACAAAGGAAAATTGAGTGTGCAAGATGTTTAGCTGGAATTTCTAGAAACATCTCAATGAGAGTAATAGTCACATGCAAATCTATTGTTGGACCACAGTACTGACCTTTGAACTTCACCATTCAGAGTGGTTCTCAGATTTTAAAAAACGCCAGTGTCAAATCTGAGGAGTAAGAATTGGCTTTAAATTTTGTAAACACGTAGGCTACATATAAAGCGAGGTTGGATTTAAAATTAACATATTCAAAAGTGAAGGCAAATCGTCTTTTTAATATCAGTTATCTGTTTGGGAAGAAAGGCTGCAGAAAAGAAGGCCATTTGGGGGCAACTAAGGCATGTAGAAAAGAATGGACAGTAGTGACCGAACGTTGAGAGTGAAGGAGGAAGAAGTCTAAGATAATTGGCGTTTCTAATGGGGTAGGCCGCAGGACTTTATAGTCCTGCAACAGCAAATTTATAGGAGAAGGGATGTCGGGGAGGAAATAAGCATGTTTATACCATCACAGTGTAAGAATACTATAGCTTAAACAATGTCACCATTCAACAAGTGAGAGCAGGGAATATAAAGATGATGAATATTTGATTCCCACCCTCAAAGCCCTGAGAGTCTAATGGAGGATTTTAAAGTTTTGCTTTAAAGGTTTTGCTGTTATGGAAGTATGAAGAGAGTATGTGCTACCACACACTACATACTGTTTCCAGGAGCGTGCTTCTCCCTTAGGGCTTTTGTACTTTTTCTGGAAGATTCTTCTCTATCTGCTTGGCTCACTTGGTCACCTCCTTCAGTCTTTGTACATACAATGTCTTCTCAGTCCTCTGGCTACCCTACTTAAAAATGCGAAACCTGTTATCCACTCTCTTGCACATTCTAGTCACCCCTCCCCAATCCTGCTTAATTTTCTTTCATAATATTTATCATTTAAAATACAGTATATGTTACATATTCATTTGGCTTATTGTGTCTCCCCACTTGAAGGTAAACCCTGAGAGGGCAGAGTTGGAGGTGTTGTCCTGTTCTTTACTGTATACTTAGTGTCCTAGTGATGCTAGACTGTTGTTATGTAATTGTTTCTTTAGATATTATATATTCTTTTGAATGAGTATGGATTCAGAAGTATGCTGTGGGAGCATTGAGTCGAAATTAAAGTGCTGTTGGAAGATTTAAACGAATATGTCGAAACTAGAATTGCTAGCCAAAGTATATGTGGTCAGTTGAAAACAATTCCATGAAAAAAAATTTAATAAAAAAAAAGAAAATTCAGGCAGCCCCAGTGGCTCAGCGGTTTAGCGCCGCCTTCAGCCCAGGGCGTGATCCTGGAGACCTGGGATCGAGTCCCGCCTCCAGCTTCCTGCATGGAGCCTGCTTCTCCCTCTGCCTGTGTCTGCCTTTCTCTCTCTGTCTCTCTCATGAATAAATAAATAAAATCTTAAAAAAAAAAAAAAATTCCGTGAAGCAGGCCAGCTCTTTCAGCAACCTGGGGATACATGACCCCTAACTTATGGTAGAATGGTATGGACTCTTTTGCTCAGAATCAGATATTTCACAGGATCAGTGGTGAGGTATTAATCTAGCACATGGATCCTCAATAAATATTTGTTAAATGAATGAGTGGGTTTGAAGACTGAATAATACTTGCCCTTAATCATCTTTCCTATGCCTTCATCAGTGCTACTCAGAGTGGGTCCACAGATGGGTGCTGGTCTGCAATAAGATAAAGGAATTGAGATCTAAGATTTACTAAGATTTAGAAACTTTATAGCAATTTGACATCTCCATGAGAGTTTTTATTGAATTTATACAAGTGTTAACTTGGAACAGATTGGGGAAAGGACTAGTTAGTTCTTCACTATGGATAGTTTGAGGAGCACTAATTTCTGTTATCTATTGTGTGGGGTTTCTTTTTGTTTTTAAGATTTTATTTATTCATGAAAGATAGAGGGAGAGACATAGGCAGACTGAGAACCAGGCTTCCTGCAGGGAGCCCCATCACGCTCTGAGCCAAAGGCAGCCACTCAACCACTTGAGCCACCCAGGTGCCCCTATTGTGGGGTTTCTTTCAATCACTTGTTTATGTCTCTAAAGTATATTTTAAACTCCCTCTTGAGAATAGTGCTGTTTGACCTATAGGCGTCCTTGGAAGAGGAGATTATTCTCTAGAGAAGAATATTTGAGAGGTTTCTCACCTTTCCTAATGTCATCTCTTTGAGCTACTCATCTACTATCCAAAGCGTGTGGATTTTCCCTCAGTGGACAAAATCATGTCTTGCTTTGTCTTAAAATGGTGTAATCATTTAGGGATTTAGAATTTTTTTTTTACCTAGGTCTTTAAAAAAGTTTTTTAAAACAGTAAAACTTACATACCATAGAATTCACCCATTTTACATATACAATTCAATGAATTTTTAGTAAATTTACTAAGTCGTATAACCATCACTACAATGAAATTTTATAACATTTCCATTACCCTGCAAAGATCCTTTGTGCCCATTTGCAATCACTCCATATTCCTGCTCCAGCCCCAGGCAGCCACTAATCTAAATTCTGTCTTTAAAGTTGTCTTTTCTGGATATTTCATGTAAATTGAATCATATAAAATGTGATCTTTTGTATGTGACTTCTTTGATTTAGGATGTATGTGTTTGAGGTTCATCCATGTTGAACATTATATGAATACTTTGTTCCTTTTGTCTGCTGAACAGCATTATGTTGTATGAATATACCACATTTATGTATCCATTCACTAGTTAAGCGGTTTGAGTTTCTACTTTTTTTACTATTATCAGAAATGCTGTTGTGAATATTCAATGTAAGTTTTTGTGTGCATATATATTTTCATTCTTTTTGAGTGGATATCAAAGAGTGGAATTTATAGTTAAATATTGGTAACTGTGTATTTTTTTCTAATGTGTACTTTTTGAAGGAAACTGCAGTATTATCCAGACTGGCTGTTCAAGTTTACATTTCTGTCTCAGTAGTGTATAAGAGTTACACATTCTCCACCTTCATGTATTTGTCATTGTCTTTTCTATTATAGCCATTCTAGTAGGTGTATTGTGTACGTCACTGTGGTTTTAATTTGCCTTTCTCTTATGACTAATGCTGAGCAGCTTTTCTTAGGATGCTTATTTTTCCCTCTGTAAATCTGGTTTGGGAAATGTCTTCAAGTCTTTTGCCTATTTTTTTTTTTTATCAAGTTGTTTGTCTTTTACCTATTGAGTTTATAAGGTTCTTTAAATATTCTGGATACAGGTCCTTTTTTTTAAAAAAAGGGGGGGGTTCTTTATATATTCTGGATACAGGTCCTTTTTAAAAAAAAAAAAAAAAAGATTTTATTTATTTATTCATGAGAGACACAGAGAGAGAAGCAGGCTCCATGCAGGGAGCCTGATGTGAGACTTGATCCCGGGACTCCAGGATCACGCCCTGCGCCGAAGGCAGGTGCTCAACCGCTGAGCCACCCAGGTGTCCCTGGATACGGGTCCTTTATCAGATAATATGATTTGCAAACATTTCCTTCCAGTCTGTTGCCTAATTTTTAAAAGCAGGATTCTGTTTGAATTTAACATCCTTGTCTGCTGACTTTCAGCAGTTGAGCAGGAGTTTAGAACTACCCCCTTTTCTTCTGACAGTGACCCTGCTTAGGTTAAGAGTCACTATTAGCATATAATGTGTAGAAGTATTCAAATAAAGATAACGTGCCACATTCTAACTTCCCTGAGTTTGAGGATGTGTAGTTGACGTCGTTAAACGTAGACTGTAATTTCTGAAAGAGAACTTCATATATGTGGTAGGCCAACAAGAGTTAGAAACCAAGTACAGAGCAAGGACAAGAATAATGGTTATGCCTGTTTCTATTTGTACTTTCTCCTGTATCGAATCCACAAAGAGTGGGTCTCTAAATTACATCATAGGAAAATATGGGGTTTCTACCTTTGAGGTAAAATAAACAAAGGGATGGAAACAGTTTAAGTAGTATGGTGGAGTGATTCCTGGCAAATGTCAATGATTTCATGTAGGCGTTTACTTATTTTATGATGAGGATGCAAACCTTTCATAGATCGGATAGAGGCCATCAAATATAATGAACTTTACACCTGATCTTTAAAGACGTGATTGCATAGAATAGAACTCTTATCTAAGACTTTTTATTTTTTGAAACTCAGTGTCTTTTGCAGTGGGCTTGGTAGGAATTCTGACACTTACTACCCTTTGCATTCTTGCTTCCACTCTCCACCCAGAACAGTATAGTATGCTTGAGAATTACAGTTTTAAATTTTTTTGCCAGTTATGAGATGTTTCACCAAAGAATTGAGATAAAAATCATGTAACATAAATTTCTCATTGTAAAGCTGTACAATCTGGTGGTTCTAGTATATTCACAGTATTATTATCAGTCATTGTCAATTCCTTCCTTACCTCAGTCCCCCACCCACAAATTTGCTGTTTCTATTGATTTATCCATTTTGGACATTTTGTGTAAATGGAATCCTGTGATTTACTTATTTTTTATTTTTTTGCACCTGGCTTGTTTCATTTAGCATAATGTTTTTGAGGTTCATCCGTGTTGTAGCATGTATCAATCTTTATTCCTCTTTACGGCCAAATTCTATTTCATTGGGATGCACCACATTTTGTTTATCCATTCTGCAGTTGATGGACATTATGGATGTTTCCATTTGGGGCTAGTGTGCATGAGACTGCAGCTGTGAACATTCGTGTACAGGTTTTTGTGTGAGCATGTTTTCAGTTCTTGGACTATACCTAGAATTTTGAAATTGCTGGGTTATATGTATGGTAACTCTATGTTTAACTTTTGAGGAACTGCCAAACTTTTTTCCACAGCGACTGCATCATTTTACATTCCTACCACACTGTATGAAGGTTCCAAATTTTCCATATCCTTGCCAAGACCATTATTTTTTCTCTTTCTCTTTTTAGAAATTATATCCATCCTAGTGGGTGTGAAGTCATATCTCATTTTGGTTTTGATTTATATTTCCCTAATGACTAACACTGATATTCATGTGTTTATTGACCATTTTTATAACTGCTTTGGAAAAATATTCAAGGGGCACCTGTGTGACTCCAAGTGACGGACTCATGGTTTTAGCTCAGGTCATGATCCCAAGGTTGTGAGGTGGAGCCTTGAGTCAGGCACCGTGCTCAATAGGGAGTCTGCTCCCCTCCCTATTGTCTCTCCCCCCCCCCCCCATTCGTGCTTGCTCACTCTCACCTGCTTTTTCTAAAACAAATCTTTTAAAAAAAGTTCAATTTTTTCCCCATTTTTAAATTGAGTTATTTGTCCTTTTATTGTTTAGTTGTAAGAGTCAATTTTTTAGTGTTTGTTGTCTCAGAAGGAACTTGATCCTTACTGTTGAGTTTGGGCTAGTAACACAGATCCATCCTTGAAAACTCACCCAAGGCCCAGCTGCTATTTTTAAGAATGATAATTGGGCAAACAATGATATTCATGTCTGGTTGGTGGAGAATTTTCTTTATTTTTCATGAAAAATATTTTGAAAAGCATAATTTAATAGACTTACCATTTTATAATGGCTGTTATTTTGGACTAATCTTATCAGCAAATTATGATTGGCTGATACTATTATTACTGGTGCTTATTAGAAGTGTTTAAGCAAAGTCTGGACAACTGCTTATTGGCTTGTTAAAAGAAGAAATTCATGCATACTAAAGAAAGTTGGATTAGTTGCCATTTGAGATTCTTTCCAGCTCTGAGATTCTGTTTTTACTGCCTAGAGCTGAAATTTGTCCCAGTGAAATGGTATAAAAAGTAATATATCTCATTTTCATTGTTGTTGTTTAAAGAGTTTGATTCTAAAGATAATGTAGATTTATACTTTAAAAATACAGCAAAGTATTGTACTTCTTTTTTTTTTTTTTAAGATTTTATTTATTTGAGAGAGAGAGCAAGAATGAGTGGGCGAGTGGGAGGAGGGGCAGAGGGAGAAGCTGACTCTGCTTGGAGTAGAGAGCCCAACACAGACTGGATCCCAGGTCTCTGGGATCATTACCTGAGCCGCACGAAGGCAGATGCTTAACCAACTGAGCCACCCAGGCACCCATCATTATCTATTTTTTAAAAGATTTAAATTATTTCACCTTGTTGCACTTGAGATAGTTTGCCTTCCTTCAATTCTAAAGGATATATTTTTTTCTTCTTGCAGATTAGCAAGACATCTACAAAAAGAGGCCCAAGCTCAACACAATAATTCTGAATTCACAGAAGAACAAAAGGTATAAAATCTCTACATATATCAGATTTCAAATGAAAAAGATTCTTTCAAATCCATTAACCAAAAACAACAGAAACTGTTATACTTAAGTACAAAGAATGACACTGATTATACTTTGGGGAACATAAAGTGATCACTGAGAGATAACATGATTTACCACTTAGTGACTTTCTCACTTGATGAATTTCTCAACTCAGCCATTTAGACCTTAACTTTAGTGGAGACGGTCTACACATTTGGAAGAGGAGTAGATTCCAGACTGAAGTTTGTGAGTAATTATGTCCAACTTCAATACTTATTTAACTCTGAATTTTCTTAACTCCTTCCTCCTCTCAAAGTAAAAAACAAAAAACAAAACAAAACCCAAAAGCCATCACTGAAAAAAATTAATAGTAAAATAATGATTAAAAAAAATAGTTCAAGTGAAGAATTTGGCATCAGAATCCATCAGCAAAATAAATGCGTATGGTTGCAAAATGTCTCAATGGGACTCTTTCTCCTTGAATTAAAATTTTAATGTGTCAAGTCAGTCTGAACCTTTAGAGATTATAAAAAGTGGAATACTTTAAGAAGCTTTGCTTTCAAATAGTGAGAAGAAAGAAGTCCCATTTTTCCCTGGCTCAGTATCTAGTGTTAAGTCAAATTTTAATTTTGTAGATAATGAAAAAAATATTACTGTGTCAGTTTTTCCCTCACCTCTTAAGACATAGTGAAAAAGTGACTTTATTAATCCTTTTTCTGTACAAGGGGTGGGAGTGGTTTTATACACGTGTTTTAAGTAAGCCTGAACAAATTTATTTTAGTCCTTTTGTGTGTATTCATTTGACTCTTATATACTTATATTTAGTATCTACATCATCTAATATACTTTTTTTTGTAATTTTTTTTTTTTGTATTTTTTTCCTTCCTTGTGAAGTAGATTAAAGAAATTTAGGATCCTAGTCCAGGAAAATAATTACCACAGAGGAAATGATTGGTTTGCTTGAGGAAAGAAACAGGGACTATATGCTTTATCACCTCTTATAGTATTTGTGAACTCTAGGAATTGATTAGGAAGTGATCAACTGGCATCACAAAATTGAGGGGTAAAACACCTTAATTTTGAAACAGAATCTCAAATATCTGAGTATGTAAATTAATAGCTGACAAAGTATCTTTTGAATATGGAAACAGATGAAAGCTTAGGGAATTTTTAAAAAGTTTAATGCCCCCTCCCATACTTTAATCACCTGTTTGACTCGCTTTACTCACATGCTTTGTCACCAGCATCTATTCAATGATTAGACTAACGAGAAAAAATAAACTTTTTCTTAATTTTCTTTAACTTTCTAAGGCTGAAGCTAGTGTTCGATAATGCTCTTTATTCCTTAATTTTTATAGCTGTTCCATAGTAGCCATCGACACTGCCTTCTTTTCAGTTTACATAGACCCACAGGTCTTATACTCCATAAGGGCTGGGAGACAGCATGACCTTCAGGAAAAGCCTAAAATCTGGAGTCAGAAGACTTGATCTTGAATCTGGGCTCTGTCCCCAGCCCTAATTTCCTTATGCATGAAATGAGGGATTAGATAACCCTAAATGATCTTAAAAGATACCCCTACATCTTCTAATGACATCTGCCTTTGCAAGAACCTTTTCCTTTCCTGGAGACCTGATTTCTGAGGATTTGTTATTTATAATTTAACTGCCTAGGGGGCACTTATGGCTGCCCCTTGTGACTACAGAGAGTTTGTGGCTGCCTAGTCCTTGGTCTTGAAGAAGGACCCCCAAATCATTCTGTACTACACTGGGAACATAAGGCAAGTTGCATGCATTTACAAATTTAATTTTCATTAAAAATACACATGAAACATTTACAGTGTGCCAAAAAACTCATACTGACATATAGACCTTATTTTTTAATGTCACATAAGGAAAAAGTTAGAGGCTCCAAGTAAACGATTAGGAAACAGATTTCCCAGCTGTGATCTCGGGGAACACTGGCTCTGAAAAATTAAGAGACGTTCTTTGAACAGAGAGAGTATGTGGACTTGTCAGGGCTTTTAATATACTAATGTGTAAGTTGAATTTTTTAAAGACTTTGGGTAATGGAGTGTTTCTTGAATTTGTTTGCTTTTGGAAGCCTCACCTCTTTCCTTTATAGAACACTTCATTGGGTCTAGTGTTCCCAAGAACATGTTATGGAGGATTTTGAAATCAACTGTTAGATCTGCAAAATTAATTGAATGCCAGCCCTGGTATATAAGCCAAAGGAGAAGAAACTCAATTGTGTTTTCCTCAAAAGAGGAAAATGTAGAATATACCTTATATTATTCTAAGCAAAGTTCTTTATATTTTCTATTTTGAATTCTATTTTTTATGCTTTTACTAGTCTCTGGTTTTGTAGCAGTGATAAATCTTAGAATTATGCTAACCATAGTTTATGGGACTTTGAAAAATTTTTTAAAAACCATTATTTCTTTGTGGAGCTTTTTATTATCTCACAATAAGCTTTGAAAAATAGATGATGATTAAATGCTTTGTTGGATCTCAGGTTACTGATATTTATCCATATATAATTATTTTAAGATCAAAGAAATCCTAAGCTTTGGGTAAATAATATATTATGCATCTTCATAGTATTTTAAATCTAAAGAGCAGAACTACCGATTTCTCTAAACTTTATTAATTGGTGATTTTTAAAATTCTTCATATGGATTTGCTATTTACAATATTCTCAAAGATTTCTGGTGGAAAATGAGAAAGTTTATGATTCTTATTTGATCCTCCCTCATGATTAGTTGACTTAGCTTTCATTTCAGTCCTCAATAGTTTTGTCATTATAACAACTGAGTTTAGTAGCCAAAGAATAGCTGCCAAAAGCTTTCATTCCATTACATTCCCTACTTTGGTGTCGTAGATTTTCTCATGTAAGTTTCTGGACAGACTAGAACATCCTGTCTCATGATGCTTAGAAAGTTTTTCCCTGTTTTGAATCAAATTTGGTAGTAATGAGAGTTCCAGCACTATGTGCTTGTTTTATATTTTATAGATTTTTCCTTTTCTCTGCCTCCCTCTTCCCCATTTTCTCCCACCCTGGCCTCCCCCCAGCCAGAGAGTATATGACTGGCTGTTTAAATAAAAAAATTAAGTCTGGGTTGAGACTGTACTACTTTATGTGTACTTTTTAAACTTCTTTTTCCTCATGTAAATTGCATATGTTTTAGGAAAATTAACTTGGCTCCATTTTTATTCCATCTTTCGCTGCTCTTTTTATTAATTTCTCTTCCAATGACAAAATAGCCAATATTCTGAAAATGACATTTTCCATTTCTATACCATATGAGGCATGAGCAGTTAATTTGAATGAGGCGCAAATAATTTAAATCTTTTAAAATTAAACTTCTTCACCTGCAGTACTTAATCTTAATTTACATTAGTTAATAGTACTTATACTCAGACACAAGTGACCTTGTGCTGCTTCATAATTTTTCCTAACCATTTTTTTCTGAGAAAGGTGACATAATTTCAGTAGTAAGCACTTGATTTTGACAGCAATAAATGCTACATGTTTTAAAAGTCATTGCTGCAGCTGAAAATGATAATATTTCGCTCCCTTTTTAATACTGATGTTGGGTGTGGTTCCTTAAAGTAGTTATGAATAATGCCTATTGGTATTTTGCCATAGTGCAGTAGATTCTGTATAAAAAGCTGTTGCTTCTACTTAACTTGCAGAAATGCTTAAATTTAAAATAAGTTATTAGTGGAATTGTACTTGTTAAACTTTTACCTTGAATGTTAACAGCTCCAAATCAAATGGCTTTTATAGTAAATGAAAGAAAAGGAGTTAACTAATATTTCTAAAGACTTACTCATTGATACATCTCATGTAATATGAAATCTTTTTTAAAAAGCATTTTTAAAAGAATGTAAAAGTGTAACCAAATGGTATTAAAATAATTATATTGCTTTATTGTACGTATTACTATTTTATGTATAGAAGACATTGATACCTAGGGCAAGTTGTTTAACCTCTTTTCAGTTTTCACATTGATAAAGTGATTGTAATTCAGGGTTACAGTGAGATTTACATGAATTAATGCTTGTTCTTAGGAGAGCCTAAGTTCTCAAAAACTGTTTAGCCATTACTATGTTTTTTATATATGTTTATTTATATGTATAAATAATATGTATGACTAATATGTATAAATAAATATATGTACAAAATATAAATATATAATATAAATTTTACTTGTATATATTTAAATCACTTAGTTTTGCCAGAGTTGAGTGGTATGTTTGAACAACAAACATTTTATGTAGAAAAAACTATTGCTGGTTTCTATGCAATAGCTATTTGAGAGAGTAAATATATGAGTTATCTTGAGTCCTTTTACAGTTAATATACTTAAATGTAATCTTTAAATATAAAATTTCAGAGTAAAATTGGGTATTTTCTATACTGTGATGTTGAGATTAAAAGGAATTTTTAAAGATTGTGAAGGTAATTAAAGAGTATTACTTGTTCCTCGGTGAAGGGTCCCGTCTTGCTCAGGAGTGGCTTTACCAGCTGTTGATTGTTGATCAGATAATTGCCTAGTTCCTGCCAGCCTGAGTTCCAAGGGCTGGGACAGTACTTGCTACACCTCTTTGTTCCTCATTTATCTTATAAAGAAAGTGACCGAAGAGAAAATCCAATTTACTAAACTTTTGCGAATGATCAGTACATTTCATTTTTTCCCCTAAGAATATTTTGTGGTGAAGGCATTGCAAAAAATATATAAAAACATAAGAAATGCCTTTTTGGGAAGAACTTAAAAATGTTGATGGGCATAATTCAGCTGCCTGCTCTTACAGATATTTCTTCTGTGGGTCTCCTCTTCATTTCCACCCTAGTTGTTCATTTCTTTTTTTTCTGCTTCACGTTTACCTGGACAGCTAGAGTAACCTGGCCGCTTTTGCCTTTAGTCTTTTCCCCTTTCTGCCCCCGCTTATGGAGACTGTTGTCCTAAGTTTTCTTAAAGGGCAGATCTGATTGTCATTCTTCTGTTCAAAAACCTCTGTGGAGGGGCGCCTGCATGGCTCAGGTGGATAAAGGTCTGTCTAAGCGTCTGCCTTGGCCTCAGGTCATGATCTCAGGGTCTGGGATTGAGCCCTGCCTTGGCTCCCCACTCAGCGGGAAGTCTACTTCTCCTTCGGCAGCCTCCCCCCACTTGTGTTCTCTCTCTTTCTGTCAAATAAACAGCTTTAAAAAGAAAAAAAAAAGCCTCTGTGTAATTTGTTGCCAAAGTAATAACAGATTGTTCAGCCAGTCATAGAAGATCCCATTTAGAAAGACCACTGTTGCCCCCAGCGTGTGCACGCACGCGCGCACACACACACACACACTCTCTCTCTCTCCCCACTTTTCAAACCTATGTTCCCTCTGCTTTCAGTTTGAGACTTTAGACAATGAACCTTGACAGTTTCCTAAACTCTTCAGTTTTACAAATCCTCCCAGTCACTGGGGCTTGATTTCTAACATTCTTGTACTGTTTCTTCACAACTTACATAATGGCTCACTTTGCTGAAACTTCTAAGAATCAAGTGTCTCCTAAGAATCAAGTGTCTCTTCTTTATATTATAGTGATTTTGTAGTGTCTCCTCTCACATAATAGAACTTGAGCTTGTTGAAAGCAAGGACTACACCATCATTTATATCCATCATAACTCCTCTAAAACAGATCTGACTCTAAGATTGGCCACAATTCATCACAGCTATTGATTTTGCTGAGTATTACCTCTGTCTTTGATTAGACAGGTCAAGATTGGACTTCCATCAAAATTAAATGATACCATTATGCTAACTTTCAGATATTTTTATTTTAAATCTTTTAGCGAATTTCAGAATTAATGGAGAAGAAGAGAAGGCAAAGCTTAGGAAATAAATCTAAAGCTGTCACCGAAGCAAACTTGATTATAAAAAATGGTCATGGTACAGTTAGGTCGGGAGAGAATATAGACTCACCTTCTCTCCCTTATCCCAGCCCTTTGCCACCTGTTTCTCTTCTCTAAAATTTGCAAGATGCTACAAAGAAGTAAAATACAAATTTTTAAAAAATTACAGATCCTTTATTAATAAATGAACTCCATGGTTTTGAATATATTCGGTACTTAAAGCTTTTTCTTTTTCCTACAGAAAACCATAGGCAAAATTGCAACATGCTTGGAATTACGAAGTGCAGCTTTGCAGGTAAACAAAGCTTGGTTTTCTTCCTGCTTTCTAGTATAAGAAAAAATTATTATGAACTATTCTAATAAACCTTGGGTAATGCTGAAAGCAGTATTGTTTCAGAAGATATTTCTAGCAATAAGAATTCCTGGGTTAAACTCCTATTAAAAGATTTAGTTCATATTTAATAAACTGTAGAGAGAAAAGATATAACTTCAGTTTTTTGTTATTGTTAGATTGGATGTTCTAAAATATAAAAACAAAAGCCAGTTTAGGACTTTTCATTTTCTACTTTGAAAGCAAGAAGTGGATTTATTTATTTTGGCTACTTTTTGAATATTTAGTTTTTGCCACAAAAGGCACAGGGTGTAGTGAAATCCTTGTAATAAAAAGATATAATATGCATATTTTAAATTCAGTCCACACAGTCTCAAGAAGAATTTAAACTGGAGGACCTGAAGAAGCTAGAACCAAGTAAGTTTTATTTTATATTTTTAGTGGCACTCCTTTAGAAAAATAATTAATCTATTGTACATATTAAGATTTTCTAGCATAGATATTTATTCATTTCTGTTACTCTCTAGTCCTATGTGATTTCTTTGTGCTTTTATAATTCCTGTGATATTTCTAGTAATTATTGTTTACCATTATAGAATATGAAAAATTATTTGATTCCAGGTTGTGCCTCATTCATGTGTTTTAGCCTTTGTTTTGTTTTAATAACTTTAATAAGACTATAATTACTTTGGTAAGGATTTACAGTAGAGTTCACTGGAGAGTATAAAGTTACGGTCATTAAGGCTCTATTATACTACACGTCCTTTAAAACTACAGTCTAGCTGTTTGCAATACTCTACAAAAGATTTCCTTGTCCCTATTTTCCTGTCCCTTCTTGAAAGCTTTTTTGAAGTAAACAATTGCTTCAAATGTGTTGGTAGTTAGAATGTGCCAGATAAATTTTTCTTATTGGTTCACATGAATGTTCTCTTAGAAGTGTTTGCAGTGCAGGCAAAGGCAAAAGTATGGAGTATCACCACAGTCCACTTTAGAACAGAAGGAAACCCTGTCCTGGTTTAGCACATACCTGCTTCCCCAACTCCTCAATTCCTGGCCGTAGGCAACCATTAATCTACTTTCTGTCTTGTGAATTTGCCTGTTCTGGGCATTTGTATAAATGGAATCATACCATATACGGTCTTTTGTGACTGATTACGTATAAGATTATTTTAAGAAAAGCACATTGATGTCTTTTAAAAACGATTACACCACAGTGAGGATGTCTGTATTGTGTAATGGTTTTAAAGAATTTTTTTTTTTTTTTAACAATAAGAATAATTAGGATTTTGGCTTTCTATTTAGTCAGTTTTTTGTTAGTTTTTGTTTCTCAGTTTGTTTCCAAATATAATTTTAAAATTTTACAGATTTCTCCTATTGCCTTATAGGATCTTCCATTGGCATTAATGGTTACCATTTTTTAGAGTAGCAGCAATGGACAAAACGCTCCAATAACTCCAGCCAGCTACAGTTTGCTGACACTTGCCTGTGACCTTATAGCTTGGAAATGGCAGAACTGGGTTTTGACCAGGGTTCTGAGTGACCCCAAAGCCTATGTTCTTTCCACCATATTCTGTTCTGATATTTATAATGGTGCAATATTGACATCAACCCTAAATATGGGTTTCCAGTTCAAGCTCCTGAGAGATTATTAACCCCTTTATTAGTGGCAGATTGGGTTAAAATATGCATTAGTCTTCTATTTCTTTTTTGTTTGTTTGTTTTCTTAAGATTGGGGTGAGAGTGGAAAGGAAAGATAGTATTGGGATTTATTTTGTTATGTTTTGAATTTATATAGTGCTTTTCATTTGGACTTTTGCCTTCTTGGTACTTAATTATATTTTTAGGTGATTTTAATTTGCTATTACCTCTTAAAAGAATGTGAATGTGTATATTATTATCTCAGGATATGCTCTGTAATTTTGCATTTATCAAAGCTAGGCACTTGTGAGGAGTTATTTTCTCAGCATTAAACATTTTCTACAAATTGGTATTTGAGTATATTTCAAATTAAATCAAGTTAGTTTCTGCCTCTGCTAAGACTATAAGGAAAGGAAAATTAATATGTGGGACTTGGTTTATTGTGTTAATGTATTTTTCCTTCAAGGTTTAAAAAAAATGTCTTAATCCTGTCAGATTGGTCCTACAACTAAGATTTTGAAAGTATTATTTATTTCATTTTCTTATGCTAATCCTTGATAGTATATTATCAAGATACACTTCTTACTGAAACTTATCTTTCCCCTCCCCCCGCCCTGCACCACTCTGTAAAATTCCTTCGATTGATCAATCCTTCAAGGCCCCAATGAAATCCCACCTTTTCTCTGAAAGCTTTTTCTGCTCCCCCATCCCTAATTAAACTCTACCTCCTGTCCTATTTATATCCATGATTGTAGTCTGCCCTGTATGATGCTCACTTAAAGTCATCTTGCTCCTAAAGGAGATTGTCAATAATCTTTGCATTTTCTCCACAGAGGCTAATTCATTGCTCTGCATATCGTATGAACTTGGCAAATTTTTAAGTTGAAAAGGGTTGAATGTCTTCAGAGAATCATCTCCTATAATTTAAAAAATAACCTTTCAGATGGGAAGAAACTTGTTCATTTTGTCCACCAGAAAAATGAAACAAATCAGCCACAAAAGCAGAACATACTTTGTTGACTTTGTGTCTGTCATTTTTAGAGTGACGTTCAGGAGGGTGGCAGGCCGTGCTCTGTGAGAGTGGGCTGGGAGTGCTGAATTTTTCCTGCAAAGATGTACCATCAGATGTCAGCCACAGGGTGGGCCTGTGTGTGTACATTGTACTGATTGAGCTTAGTGGTCCCCAAACCATGATGGACTCTGTGCTCATGACAATACCTTGCCAGAAATTATAAACTGCCCCTCCTTTTCAAATCTTCCTAAAATAATTAGCACTACTATCAGTGGAAGAAAAATCCTATGTAAAATTTAAGTAGAACCCTATTGTCAAAGGACATTAGAATCTCTGTTACTCCATAGTTGGTGAGAATAGAAACCTATCCTGCAGTTACAGAAAATAAGAAAGCACCTGTTATTTTCTTCCAAAAGGATTCAAATTAAATATCTGATATGTTCAATTCTTGTAAATAGAAACTAATGACAGGCTGCTATGCCAAAACACACCTTTCCTTTGAAAGCATTGGTACCTGAGAAAATAAATACTGTTTCATTCTCACATTACAGTAAAAACATATGGTATTCTTAATAACTGATAGAGTATTTGACTTTTTTAATTGATTTTTCATACTTGTAAAGATTTTTCCCCCTTTTACTATCAAAATATCATTTCAGTGCTTTCGTTTCTGATATGAATGCTACGTGGGCTGCTTCTTGTCTCCCACTCCCCTGTTCTTAGGATCTAGCACAATACTGTATAAATGATTAATTGGTATTTGAGTTGAATTAATAGTTTATTCACAAGTTTAAAAAAGATGTTTTTATGATTTTAAGAATAATCCTTCTAGGCTTGATAATTTCTTCTTTTTTTTTTTTTTTAAGATATTTATTCATGATAGAGAGAGAGAGAGAGAGAGAGAGAGGCAGAGACACAGGCAAAGGGAGAAGCAGGCTCCATGCCCGGAGCCTGACGCGGGATTCGATCCTGGGACTCCAGGATCACGCCCTGGGCCTTGCAGGCGCCAAACTGCTGAGCCCACCCAGGGATCCCTATTTTTTATAATTTCTTTTTTTTTTCTAAGATTTCCTTCTTAGACTTGAAATACTAGGGTTCTAGTTAGTCAAATAGGGAAAACTCTCAAGAGAATAAATTACCATATATTAATATGAGCTTATACTTCTATGGAACTTTAAATTTCCCATGCAATTTCATATAAATTTAATTCTTTCCACAGGAAGGAAGTGGTATTCGCATTTTAGAATTGGGGAAACTGAGATTCAGAGTAGGTGATGAATGACGTGACAATAGACGTAATTATAAGGCTAAGATCTGATTTCATATCTTGTGCCACTCCCCCTTTGCTTATCAAACTTCAGTTATATAGTCTGTTTTATTCCTTGAACAAGCCAAACTAGTACTTGCCTCAGAGCCTTTCTTCTTCTTTTTTTTTTTTTCTCAGAGCCTTTCTTATTGCTATAAAGATTTTATTTTCAAGTAATCTGTCCACTCAGTGTGCCTCAAGCTCATAACCCAAAGATCAAGAGTCCCGTGCTCCACTGACTGAGCCAGCCAGGCACCCCTCTACCCTGTTTTTTAATACTTGGAAAGCCATTGTTCCAGTGCTACTTATGGATGATTCCTCTCATTCCAGGTTATGGCTCACTTGTCTTCTACCAAGTTAGTTTTGAAAGGCCTACCCTGTCCACCTTAGCTGAAGTTGTCCCTCTACTCCACTTAAACCCACTCATCCTGATCCTGTCCTTTGTCACACTAACCACAGTCTAACGCTTCCTGGTTAATCTCTTGGGTTTATTTACTGTCCACTTTTCCTGACTCGAATCTAAGATCCATACATGAGAGCAAGAACCCTCTGTCTTGATGACTGGAACATTGTGAGCACTCAGTGCACATTTGTTGAGAGAAAGAGAAAGGAAAGATGAGGGTAAGAGCTGGAGGGAGAGAGAGACTAAGAATGAATAAGAAGCGAGACGCAAGTCTCAGACCTTACTCCCTGAAGGACTCAGTAAGAGTGCATGTATGAGAAGTCTGAAAAACACACCTGACTCCTGTAGGAATAAGTCATAAAATTTCAACCTGTGCTCTGGGATTTCCTACTTGGGGATGACAACATATACACCTATTTTCTCTGTAAATGACAGCACTCCAAAATTAGGCTGAGGAAGTTGAGTACAAAATCATAGGAACTTTTTGGATTGCTCAGTTAATGCCATTACTTTACCTTCATGTAACTGCAGGTAGTTACTGAAAACCCATAATGCCAGATAAGAGGCACTGAATTATATATGTTTAGTAACCCTGTGAAGTATCCATATTTATAGTAGCTCTCTAAATGTAGGCACAGTTACAGGACATCTCTCTAAGTTTATATGCCAAAATGTAATCATGGACCATACCGTGATACAGACGGTGGTGGGTGCCATGTTATCTGAAGACTTCTCAAGGGTAAATCCCTCTTTGTGAATTTGTCTATGTATGTATATAATAAACTATCATAAATGGCATATAGAAATTATAACCAATTTTAACCAATTTTGTCAGTTTTATGGAGTTGGAGGGAAATCTAATCAGGACATAGTCCAAAATAAGTTCATGTACCTCTAATTGGTTATCTTTGATACCAGTCTTTTAATTGAAGTACTCCAGGGAGGAGATCTTTTCTTTCTTTGCTGCCCTGTGTCTCACCTAGGACTTGTACATCTGTTTTGGAGTTTATTTTCCATAAGGGCTCTGAGACTCTGGAACTTAATCTCCTTGGAGATCTGACGAAGTCATGGTACCTAGAGTATACTTACGGGTATTTTCTTTTGCTAAGACCTTCAATGGACCAATGTATTGTGGCTCTGACTGATGATAAGATTGGGAATTTTTTTAAAGTATTAATATGCATAGTAAAATTGATGAAAAATCAGTATTTCTAATAAAATTTTTAATTTTGATTCATGGAAGAATTTATGTATCTTTCTCTCCATTTTTATTCTAGTCCTAAAGAATATTCTTACATATAATAAAGAGTTCCCATTTGATGTTCAACCTGTCCCTTTAAGGTAAAATAAATATGCACCAATATTTGTCTTCCTATTTATTATTTTGTACCTGGTTTTCAGATATTTCTGCATTTTTTATATCAGTATTAGTATTTTTAATATATCAACATTTTTATGTCTACATTTTTTGTATTCATGTCTTTTGACTCTGATGCCTCTCATAGGGTAGTTTTGTAGCTCACTGTTTTTTTCTGCCATTTTGCATGTAGAAGAATTTTAGCACCCGGTGAAGAAGAGCATTTGGAATTTGAAGAAGATGAAGAAGAGGGTGGTGCTGGAGCAGGGTCTCCTGATTCCTTTCCTGCTAGAGTTCCTGGTGAGTATCACTTATTAAAAATAGGTATAACTTGGTGTGCCTCGATGGCTCAATTGGTTAAGCATCTGCTTTTGGCTGAGGTCATGATCTCAGGGTTCTGGGATAGAGTCCCACATTGGGAATCTGCTTCTCCCACTCCCTTTGCCTGCCACTCCCTCTGCTTGTACGCGCTCTCACTCTCTCTCTCTGTCAAATAAATAAATGAAATATTTTAATAAAATAAAAATAGGCAAAACTTAATCTAAGTTTAGGGTGTTTAGAATTTATTTTGGTACTTCTACTGGGAAGTAAAACCTCCCTAAAGCTCCTGCTAATCTTAAGCAAATTTTCATAGCCATGTTATTGGCTGGAGCTATTTTATAAGAAGAGTCTGAAAGTATCTTACTGTTTTGGGATGCACAGGGCCACCCTGAAGTTCAGTGATTTGCTAGGAGGACTCATGGATTCAGCATATAGTTGTATTCACAGCTGTGATTTCTTGCCGTGAGTAAAGACAAAGAACAAAGTCAGCAAAGGGAAAAGGTGTGCAAGTGAATGAAGTCTGGAAGAAACAAGACACAAGCTTTTTTTTTTTTTTTTAAGATTTTATTTAAATCCATGGTAGTTAACATAGAATGAATTATTAGTTTCAGATGTAGAATTGAGTGATTCATCAGTTGCATGTGACACCCAGTGCTCATAACATTAGATGCCCTCCTTAATGGCCACCACCCAGTAACCCCATGAGGTGCAAGCTTCTGAGCGTCCTCTCCTAGTAGAATCACGTAGGTTGTACTACATGTAAAGTGCTGTATCTGAGGGAAGCTCTTAAGAGACTTAGTGCCCAGAGTTGTTTGTAGGGGCTGATCACATAGGCACCCTGTGCTTATTAGCACTGGCCGGAATTCCAGACTTCCAGAAGGAAAGCAGATATTCAGTGTAAACCATATTGTTTGCACAGTTTACAGATAGAGACCATTCTTATTGGGGTGGGGGATGGTGGGAATGTGCCTGAAATCCAAGTTCCCAAACTCCAGCCCAGGGGTGGCCTTGCCAGCAGGCCTTCTGAGAGTAACAGTCTCAGGCCTGCCACAACAGCTCTTTTCTGTACATTATTGTAAGCACTTCTTTGGTTAATCAAATGTAGTCATTAAAACTAGATCCAAGGGGAGTGGGTACGAAGCAAATGGTTTTTTTTCCCCATCTTGTTTTAGGAAAGGAAATAATGTTTGGCAAGCCTTTTTTATTAGCAGAAGGTCTCGATGAGGATCTTCCATTTCTGTATATGACCTGGGCAGGCACCCTGGATGAGTTTCTTGCCTCTCCAAATCACTGGCTCCCTCTGTCCTATTCTTATACATGCATAGTTTGCATGTCTGGCAAACTAATTCACTTAGGAATGATAGCAATATTCTATAAGATTATCATGCATTTTGAAATAGACCCTGGAAGCGTTACAGTAGCACTAAATATAATCTGTGTGTCATTCAGGTAACTTGCTAATAAAAATAGAATAATATTCCAGGGTTCTTAATACTTCTTGGGGAGGAGGCATCATGGAGCAGAAACAGCATAGATACTTGGGCTGGAGTCTCGGCTCTGACAGTTACTAGTTGAAGGACTTTGCTCTTGTTTCCTAAGCCAGTCTGAAGCTCAATTTCTTTCTTTATAAAATGGGAGAATAACAGTGCCTAACTCGTAAGGTTACTGTGAAGACGAAACGTGGCACTGTGGCTAAAGCTGCATCCCATGATGAATGTGGCATGACACCTGTTGTTCTGACTGTTCCCCCTCTTCAGCGGAAGGTAGCAGGACCTGTGCTGGCGCGGGGGGCGGTGGTTCCTGGGCAAGTTATAGGCACTAGAGGGAGGGAATAGCTAGTGTGAATGTTTCCTTGGTACAAGGGCATTATTTCCAATCTGCTTCACTATGAAGAGTGGTGTATTTTTCTTATTTTTGTCTTATACATGGGAAATTTCAAGTTTGCTGAGCTGCCGAGAGAAATTACTTAGCTGTTTTATTGACTGAATAATTCCCTTTTCAAAACACATATTGTAATTGATGTAGCTTCCAGTGCTATAAATTTCAGTCTGATTTGGTGGTTTGCTCACTTGCTATATTTCTAGAGCAAATAAGATCCTTAAAGTAGATGATGTAAAACCATGACACAGATTAAGCTCTTTGTGGGTTTCAGGTTGCTGAGTTGAAAAGAAACTTGTACCATAAATTAAATCCATTTGCCACATAGGATTAAGTCCGAATTACATAGATTTTTGTATTCTATAAAGCAGTGTGATATTTTGTTTCAGAGATCCAGAAAGATTACTGAACCCTTCTCTTCACTGAATTTCTTTTTCCTAAAAGTAAGAAAGAACACATGTAGTTTAACTGTATTTAATAGTTACATGAATGTTATTAAAAAGTAATTTGTAGGGGTGCCTGGGTGGCTCAGTCGGTTAAGTATCTGCCTTCAGCTCAGGTCATGATCTCAGGTCCTGGGATCGAGCCCCACATCGGGTTACCTGCTCAGCAGGGAGTCTGCTGCTCCCTCTCCCTCTGCTCCCTCATTCATGCTCTCCCTCACTCTCCCTCAAATAAATAAATAACATCTTTTTTAAAAAGTAGTTTGTAAAGTTATACCTAATGAAATCATTATTGAAATAGGAAGATGACATTTAACAGTTAATTGTAAAGCAGGAAAAAAAAAAGCTTTTCCTTATTACCCTGAGGGAATTCAACAGGATTTCCATGATGCCTAGGCAGTGTCTGCATTTTGGTGGCAAAAGTTTCTGAGAATTGTGACTTTTTATTTGTCACCACCTTTGTTCTTCTATAATTTATTGAGTTGTAAGTTTATTGTGACTTTTTAAATTTAAAGGCAGATTTACTGAAGTATCATTTACATGTATAAAATTAACACTTTTTAATATGTGGTTGTGTAAGTTTTGACAAATACATAGTTATGTAAACACTACCACTGTAAGGCTGATGAAGACTGTGTTGTATGTGATAGGATATGACTCAGTAGTTTTTTCCCATTCAAAATTAAAAATGACTTTTAGCCAACCTTTCTTGAGAAAAAGAAAGATTAAAAAAAAAATCTTAGCTTTCTTGATGCTACTTTCTCTTTTTAAAAATTTAAAAAAACTCCTAAGGCAAACATAATAAATTTCTGTTAAATAACTGTCTTTAGCCAAAATGAGATTTAATTTGTCTAATGGTAGGCTTGAGGTATACATCAGTGGCTCAGTCAGTTAAGTGTCTGACTTGGGCTCAGATCATGATCTTGGGGTCCTGGGATCGAGCCCTGCTCAGCAGGGAGTCTGCTTCCCCTCTCCCTCTCATTCTTTTCTCTCTCTCTCTCTCTGTCTCTTTCAAAAAATTAGAATTTTAAAAATAAAAAATAAAGATAGGCCTGGTAGATTTCATTTTAAATAAAGGATATAAATTTTACAACTTGTTATTTACGTCCAGAAAATTTACTGACAGTGTTGAATAGTACAGCTACTAAAATCATAAGCCAAAACAATATGAATTTTAAAATAGCCCAAGACACAATTTTTTAAGATTTTAAAAAACAGGGGCACCTGGGTGGCTCAGTGGTTGAGCATCTGCCTTTGGCTCAGGGCATCATCCCTGGGGTCCTGGGATCGAGTCCTGAATCGAGCTCTCCCAGGGAGAGCCTGCTTCTCCCTCTGCCTATATCTCTGCCTCTCTGAATGGCTCTCATGAATAAATAAAATATTAAAAGAAAAAAAAAAAAGATTTTAAAAAACATTTTCTTTTTTTTTTTTAAAGATTTATTTAATTTATTTATTTATGATAGTCACACAGAGAGAGAGAGAGAGAGAGAGAGAGAGGCAGAGACATATGCAGAGGGAGAAGCAGGCCCCATGCACCAGGAGCCTGACGTGGGATTCGATCCCGGGTCTCCAGGATCGCGCCCTGGGCCAAAGGCAGGCACTAAACCGCTGCGCCACCCAGGGATCCCTAAAAAACATTTTCTAATTGAGTGACATGTTCAAGCTCAAATATAGGCTCAGCTGTTTCAAAATTATTATACAAGTGTGATGATTTATCTCTATATAGGCTTAAATATGTGTATATATCTTTATTTTTGAAACTAAAAATAATGAAATTTATCTCTTTAATGTGGAAACAGTTTTAATATTTACTCGGGAAAAACAATCTTTCATAAAAGGAGAATCTACCATTGACTTTGACAGTTAGATAAACAGTCCCTTTTGGGGGTTGGGGAGAGCAAGTGCTTGCATGGTGGGGATGGGGCAGTGGGGAGGGAGAGAGAGAATCTCAAGCAGACTCCCTGCTGAGTGAGGAGCCCAAGGCGAGGCTTGATCCCACAACCCTGAGATCATGACCTGAGCCAAAATCATACTTGTGAAAATTGGAGCTTTTCTTTTCAGATCAAGAACAAGGCAAAAGTAAGAGTGCGTACTGTTACCTGTCTTTATTAACGTTGTCTGGAAGTCCTAGCAAGTACACTAGGACAAGAAAAATAAAAGATAAAAATCAGAAGAAAATTCTTTTATCTGTAGATGTAATGAGTATATAGTACCTGTAAAAGAAACAGAGGAGTAGTAATTAGGATTAATAAGAGAGTTTAGCATGAGCATGCATGTCTCTTTGAACGAACCAATTCTTAAGTATAGATTTTTTTAATCTATAAACAAGCAGTAATTGCTTAGAAAATAAATATTATAACATTTATTATAGTATCATAGAATATCAAATACCTAGTAATAATAACAAAAGAAGTTTAAGACCTTTGTGAAGAAAATAATAAAACTATCAAGAAATTAAGAAGTCTTTAATACATGAAAAGGTGTATTTCAGTTACTGGATTGGAAGAAGCAATTTGTAAAAGATGTGACTGTTTCTAAAGTTGATCTGAACTTCACTGCTATTCCAGTAGACTTTTTTAGAAGAACTTGACAGCTGTTTTTATACTTTACATGGAAATGCAATGGGCCAAAAGTAGTTCACTTTCAGAAAGTAATCTCAAGAGGAGAGAATTTGTTTTACCAAATGTCAAGATTTGACAAAATTACAGTGATTAGGACACCATGGTACTGATACAAGGATAGGAAACAGTCCCGTGAGACAGAACGGAAAGCCCAGAATAGCCCACACTTGATTTATGATCAGAGTGCACTGCAGATCAATAGGAGAAGTGATGGTTTGTTTTTTTTTTTTTTTTAAAGATTTTATTTATTTGAGAGCGAGAGGGAGGAAAAGAGGGTGATCAGGAGCCAGGGGGAAGGGCAGAGGGAGAAGCAAACTTCCCACCCAATGGCGCTTTGGCTTGGGATTCTCTCTCCTTCCCCTCTACCCCTCCCACTTGTGTGCGAACTCTTTCTCTAAAATGATAAATCTTTTTAAAGAAATAAGTAAGTAGTGCTGGGACAATTGTGTATCCCATGTTGGATAGAATGAAATTGGCTCCTACTATACACCAAGGATAAGTGAATTCAAAGTGGATTGTGGAATTAAATGCAAATGGAAAAATGGTTCTTACAAGATAAGAAAACACCTCATGGTCTTGGAATAGGACACAGAAAGCGGTGACTGTATGGAATTCAGGGATTAAGAAATATTGAACTTACTAACATTGAGACTTCATCATAATCAGAAGATGCCACTAATAGAGAGGAGCTTAACATGTAAAACTAAACTTTGGTGTTAGACGTCCAGAACGCACTAGAATATGTATACAGGAATATTTACAGCAGCGTTGTTCAGACAATTCTAAAAACTTGGAGCAGCTCACAATGGTAGGGAATGCTCTCGTGTGGTTCTGGGTGATTTTTCCGTCTTAAAAAATTTAATAGATATGTACGAGAGGTTTCAGATACACAGTTGCTGTTGTTGTGTATGCCATTCTCAGCAGGATTAATTTTCCAGAGAAAGATCAGACAATAGGATGCAGAAAGGGTGGGAAGTTACAATTATTTAATTAAATATGTAAACATCAAATTAAGTTATTCCATTAATAACTAAAAGATTTGTTGACTGAATCTGGTATTAAGTTTCTCAAACTTCAGGATAATAGAACAAAAGTCTAAAAAAGCTCTTTGTCAGGGCACGTGGGTGACCCAGGAGCTGAGTGTCCGCTTTCAGTCCAGGGCGTGATCCTGGAGACCTGGGATCGAGTCCCACGTCGGGCTCCCTGCATGGAGCCTGCTCCTCCCTCTGCCTGTGTCTCTGCCTCTCTCTCTCTCTCTCTCTCTGTGTCTCTCATGAATAAATAAAATCTTTAAAGTAAAATAAAATGTTCCAAAAAATAAAAATAAAAAGCTCCTTGCCTTTATTCTTCCACTTTCTATAGAGATACGAAATACACCTTCTGCCATAGGAGTAAGCGTGAAGTATAGGTACAGGAGTACGTAAAGTATGCAGGAATTGGGGCTGCCCGGAGTCAGTCGAATCTATAACAGATTTGGAAGTATTTGTCCAAAAGAATCACATTGAAGGTTTGGGAGTTCGGGGAACTAGAACCAGGCCTGGCTCGTTGCTGAGTCCGTTACGAGCAAGGCCGTATCTTCTCTGCGTTGTCCCAGTACTTGCTGTGCGGGCGCGGGCGGAGCTCACCGTTCTCGCTCTTCTCTCGCCAGGCACTTTACTACCCAGGCTGCCGGCAGAACCAGGGATGACGTCGCTCACTATCAGAATTGAGAAAATCGGTCTGAAGGATGCGGGGCAGTGCATCGATCCCTATATTACAGTTAGTGTAAAGGGTAAATAACTCGTCTGCGTTTTCCCTTCTGGCAAATTGTGTGACGTTGTTTCTCACCTGGGACGTTGGCGGGTATGGGGTGGGTCCTTGCCTCTGTGACAGTTGATTTGCATTCATCCTACAGTGAGGTAAAATCACTGGGCGGCCGTCACCGTTCCTTCACTGAATATTTCTGAATGATTTTCTAAAAATACTTCATTATTTATAACATACATGCACATTTGCTTTTGAGGATTTTTTGGTACGTTTCAATATTCTTAAAATCCCATCCAGGGTGCTGACTATACATACACACTGTCTTTAACGCCAGATACTTCCTTCCTGCCACCTTCTCAGGGTGTGTGCTTTTCTCTGCAAAGCCCCACGCTCTCCTCTTCCCGCAGACGTCCCCTTCGGGGCCCTCTGATTCCCGCTGCGGCGCCCTGGACACGGGGCCCCTGCAGGGGTGCATGAGAGCCGGGCCTCCGGTGGAGATGGGGGAGGAGGACAGCCACGTCCATAAACCTCATACCCTGAGCCTAATGCTGGGGAGATTACAGAAGCAATGTATTCCCTATGAAGTAAGCAACGTTGTCCTCAGGATTTGTTTTCTACTGTCCAGTGTGGCATGCCATTTATTCCTTGAAAACAACTTTTTGAGTCTTTGGTTTAAAACAGAATCTGCACTGATAGGATTCTTTGGTTGGTGTCAGGCATTTATACGGCACCTTACTAGCAAAGCGCCCGGCGGTCTTTTAAAAATACTTATTAAGTGATTGACAGTGAGGTTGTCACACTATTACTCAGAAATTACTGCACCATCAGTCTTCATCTACAGTTTATCTGCACTTTGAGACAAACCAAAGAAACAGATAAGGACTGAAATGGAACTTTTATCAATCATAGAAACAAATTCAGGCCCCGGGGTTCAGTAGTACCGAATAAAAGAGAAATGAATCCAGATGCAGAGAATTCTAACATAGAGACCCCACGGCCCACAGCAGTTATCGGATAGGCAGTCTGTAAAGGCCTCACTTGGGACTCACCTGGGACGGGACACAGTAAAACAGAATGTAACAAACGATGGATGTGATAGATATTATGTTACCTTTGCACCCACACTGAACTGAAATCTGTTTTTGCGTAAGTATTTTTAGGGACTGAAATAATGGAATGTACCAAATTGTTTTAAGTTCTCTAAGATAGAAGTCTGTTGAGTAATATATAAACACTCGATCACTAAATAAGTCCATGTTGAATTTGATTAAACTGGAAGATTCCTGGCTCCAGGAAAGTAAAACCATACACCCTACATAGTGTACCATCTGGCGATTATAAATCCGGTTATTTTCTAGCAGATAGAATGTAGGTATTCTGTCTAAAAAATTACAATGAAAGAGAAAGGTTTCATTGGCAGCTTTCATGTCCTTTGCTTTAGTTCTGACTGAAGTACAGCAGGACGATTCTGATAATGATCAATGAAAGGCCTTTCCATGCCATGCACTTGATCAAGGTTGGAAATGGGTAGGAGCCCCGCTGTGGAATAGTATTCATGTTCCAAATTTTTATTGCAGACAACAGTATAGTGGCATAAGGAAGACAACAGTTCTTTTCCCCTCTTAACTATAAGGATCACGCTTTTTGTTGTCCTTCAAGCTTTCTTTTGCCCCCATACATGGCCGTGCTGCCTTCCCTGGCCCTGAGGCCTCTCCCCCTACGCCCCATCCACTATTTCTGTGCCACAAACCTCTGGAAACCAGAAGCTCCCTGGGTAGGTGCTCACAGCAAAAGGAGTGTCTGCTGAGACTCTCCTCTGTGGTTCGTTTGCAGTGTCGGAGTTTATATATTTGAAACTCTTCCTTTCCTCTGTAGATCTGAATGGCATAGATTTAACTCCTGTGCAAGATACTCCTGTGGCTTCAAGAAAAGAAGATACGTACGTTCATTTTAATGTGGACATTGAGCTCCAGAAGCATGTTGAAAAATTAACCAAAGGTTGGTTTGTGATGGTAAACATTGGCTTCTTGTGGCCTGGGTTCTCCTCGTGTGTGTGTGTGTGCACATGTGTGTGCGCGCCCAGTAACCTCGTATGGTGGGCAGAAGCAACTGTCACATAGTGTTTATTGACTTGAATGAAATACCAATTTTTTTAAATGTGGGAATTAGGAACTGTATGACCTGGTTGTGTAATAAATAATAGTTATGTAATAAATGTTCTTTGATTATAACATTTCATCATCTTGAACAAAACAGAACGAAGCTCGCCTCTTACTGAAGAGTGAAGGGAGGCAGAGGCTCCCTAAGGTGCTCTGGTGGTTAAATCTCCAAGAATTGAAAGAACCGGTTTTCCCAGCTGATTTTATTGGGCAGGAAGATACCATAATTTGTACTTGGTTGGCAGAAGGATGGGAAAGGACAAAAGCACATTTATGAAAAGGTGAAGTTATGTTTCCAGGTTAGCCGGTTCCTGGGACTAACGCTTCTCCCTGCCGTGTGCCCGGCGCGGTGCCGGCGTTCTAGGACAGGACCGCAGAATCCCTCCATCACCTGGGATTCAGGTGCAGTTGTTGACTTGTCATGCTTTTGCAAGAAGCCTTCACGGGACACAGAAGTGCTTTTTGAACAGTTGCCACATTCTCTAAAATATTCGACATTTTACTTCTCAGATCTGGCGCCGGGGCCCTGCCACTGAAAGACTTGTCTCTCGGGGCTTCTCTTGGCGCAGTGGCTGCAAGTGTGCGCAGCAGCAGGCAACATAGGCAGAAAGAGAAGCAGGCTCCCTGCAGGCAGCCCGATGCGGGACTCGATCCCGGGAAGTCAGACGCTCAACCGCTGAGCCACCGAGGCGTCCCAAATAAAATCTTTTAAAAAAGAAATTAATTGTTCTTGGCTACATTGATGAGGCAACTTACTCTGTTTTAAGCTTCTTTCTGTTGGGAGAGCTTATCTGTTGGGCTTTGGGGAGATAAAAACATCTGAATTTTTCATTGCAGCTTGCTCATTGAGGGAGGAGTGGGATAGGAGTAGGCTTGCTCTTTAGGCCTTTGTCTTCCAGAATGCTGTCTGCGCACAAACGCGTAATTCCAAGAAAACCAAAACAGTGCTCTGATCACTATAAAAGGCTTTAGGAAACAGGTAACAGTTTAAAAAAAACCGAACCAGCACATGATGTATGTTCTTTGAACTCCAAAACACCCACAAACATTGAACTTTGGAGCTTTTGTTTCAGAGGGAGAAGAGTGCTTTAAGCTTGGATATTTTGACGAATTCTTATACCTCTGCTACTTACTGAGCGTCTGCGGGCAGCGTTCGTGCTTCACAAGCACCCTCTGTGTTCCTCGTGTGGTGTTGAAGGGATCCCACGTGTGCGTGAACTTATATGCGTTCTTGAGCCCGCCCAGCTTCAGGACGCGTTGCTGTGCTTTGTAGGATTGGAGGCTGTGGAGAAATGTCACTGCGTTCAGTTGAAGAGGAGTTTTAGGTGAAACCACAGTCGTGTGGTCAGAGAGACTGTCTGACAGAGGTTACTTGGTAAAATTATGCTACTCGCTCGGATGCTTCTGGTGATGGCAGAAAATGATGGGCACGCTGAAAATACACCGTCTGTGGCTGATGTGGTTTGTTTTAATTCCGTAGGTGCAGCTATCTTCTTTGAATTCAAACACTACAAGCCTAAAAAAAGGTTCACCAGCACCAAGTGCTTTGCTTTCATGGAGATGGATGAAATTAAAGCCGGGCCGATTGTAATAGAACTGTAAGTGACGCGCACGCGGGCTTCGTGCCAGTTGAGTGGTGACTCGTTCTTAGCGTGTGACTGTAGAATAGGTCCTTTGTCCGCTCTGGTAAACCATGACTTTTCTGCTGTGGTTACAGATACAAGAAACCCACTGACTTTAAAAGAAAGAAATTGCAGTTATTGACCAAGAAACCACTTTATCTTCATCTACATCAGACTTTGCACAAGGAATGACCCCGACATGAGTCACCTGGAACGTCTGTGAATCCTCCCACTCAGTAGCGACCATCCCAGCTCCGCGGAGCGCACTCGCCTCCAGCAGGCGGGGGGCAGGCCGCACGGGCGCCGGCAGGCCGGAGCGAGCCCGCCCCGCTCACAGCCCGGCACGCCACTGACACAGACGACTCCTTTGGATGCGGGCTTGTAGTTTTGAAACGTGTTTTAACTTTTATAGTGTTTGTGCAATTCATAGTCTCTTTTCCTAACTTACCACTGTTCCTGCCCTGCTTCCTGGAACAACACTGCTGTGGGTAGGACGTGCTCGTCTTCAAAATTAATACAGCAATAAGAATGTGCTAGAGTTTACACGTCCGTTCACTTCTGCTCCAGTATGCTTTTTTGGTTTTTTGAGTGAATGCCAAACTTTGAGCTGATGGGGGGAGGATCGTATGAGACTGTGTTGAGAGAAGGAATTGGATCGCGTAGGCTCCCAGGGCAGGTCAGCCCGGAGACGTACGCAGTTCCTCAGAGGTGGCCTAAATTCACCCTGCTCTCATGGTTTTCCTGTTTAGAAATCGTGTGCCTTGGCCAGATCAGTATCCCAGATGGGAGTGTTCCCAGGTCGTAGCTGTGATTTTTCCAGATGACCAGATTGTTTTTCTGAAAGAGCACATTTGTAGTCCTGTTGATTAGCTGTTCTTCCCATCACGTTATTTGTTCTGGTAGTGATTCTAGGGGTAACGATGGAACATGTCAGAGTAATTACAGATTTCTAGATGGCTTTGTAACGCCCTCTAAGTCACGTCATCTAAGCTGAGTCAGATGCTAACGAGATAGTGCAGGGGTAACTGCTGTTTTCCTGACAACTGATTGTGAAACCTTAAAGCCTGCATACCTCTTAGGTGGTGAGTATGCAAAAGCTGGAGCTCCTCTAGTTGTTTCTATATAGGTAGATAGGATTGCCATTTATTTCCTCTGTAGATATATTGACTTTCATCCATATGGGAATATGCAGGTCATTAGCTTATTATAATTTGACTATTTACATTACTTTTGACTTAATGGGGCATAAATAAAACTTTCAGAGGACACATGAGGTGGATGGATATGTGATCCGCAGAACATTAGGATGGGGGGGTTGGATGCAGACCCACACGTTCAACATTCCCCGTGTTAACGACCACTGCTGGTAGGAGGGCAATGCAGCGCCAGTACTGGGCCTGTTCCTAAACTAGTGTATTAACCCGAATCCTACTGCTGGATGTGTGCTTTTTAAAGTAGCCACAGTGAAGTGTTCTGGTCCTTATACTTCAAGAAAGCTGGTCTTTACTTCCGGTTGTCTGTCTGTTCTGTTAGAGATGGATGTTAAAAACTTGGAGCCTGAAAGAATTCACAACCAAAATTGAGTCTTGTCTGTCTTAATTAGATTAATTCCAAAAATGATTCAGTCCACAATAGCTCAAGGGGATGAAGAATTTGCCTTAATAAATTACCTTGTTTGTTCACTCAACCCTTAGACTGAGTTGTCAGCCCCCGACTGTCAGCTTCTCAAGGGGCAAGAACCACATTTTCTTCAAGTCCTGTACATGTTCTAAGGTGCTTGGCAGCGCTCTGTACCCTGTGGAGTACTCAGTACCTTCTGTCGGATGTTGCTGACGAGACCTAAAAAAATAATCCCTTAAAGTACCTACTATTAAAATGTAGCAAAACTGATCTGTTGTTGGTCTTTCTCTTTTCTCATAGACCGTAAGACATGTATGTCAGTGATAATTTGTACGAAGCCGCATCTGCTGTCGTCGACATGTATGGACTACAGTGCCTTTCAGCAGTAGTGAAGCTCGAATGGGATTAGCGTAGCTTTAATTCAGCCCTGAATGGGATGTGACAAGTGGTTATCTTGAAGCAGTAGACACAATACTGGATACTGTGCTTCCCACAAATTATTTTTTTGTTTTCCAACGGAAAAAAGCAGCTATTGGACAAGAACTGTAGTAGAAATGCTCTCATGCTGAAACACTGCTGCTTCATAAAAGATGGTTTTAGCAACCAAGCCCAGACCCCCGGTTAGCTGGAGGCCCTGTGAAAGAGCTGTGACGGGAGGGCGCCCCGGGGCCGAAGGAGGCACGGAGAGGCGGCCGCCCCAGCTCAGGTGAGCAACACTGGAATTGTTCTACAGCTTATGGACTTTCAGGAACAAGGAGAAACAGGACACACACACACACACACACACAATTCAGAGGCACAGAAGATTAGCTTTGGTTTTAAAATAGAGCTAATTTAACTTTCCTACTTGGTTATTTTTGTTATCAGGTCTATCTATTCATTACTATATAAAATTAGCGATTATACTAACTTCATTATTTTGTCCTGAGACTCACCTACTGAAAAATTATATTTGTGGATTTAACCTTATTTTACATGGTTGAAAATAACCTCTATTAACTATGCAGTGTTCCCTTCAGTTTCCTCTGTTCTTGATATTAAATGGTAAGACCTATGAATTCTCTTCCAGAGAACTATTTATGTTTTTCTTATGAGTTTTGAAGAGTTGTCTTCTTTCAATGCTCCTTATCTTTCCAAAGTGGTATCTTTTAGTAGTTTAGTGTAAAAAAAGACCTTTGTTTCAGTGAAGCTTTTGCTGCTTTTTATTTTATAGGGTATTAGAACATTAGATGTTGTAATGGTGACAAGTCATGGTCTAGGTTTCAGCAGTATCATGACACAGAACTTTGGAGAAGGGGACAGTATGCTCTAAGTGGTGAATACTACCAGCCTTTCAGAAATCTGATTAAATCTTAAACGTTGTTTTAAAAGACAGGTCATAATGGGCATAAGGGATACTTTAAATATGATGTAATATCAGGCTCAGATTTACTGATTTTTAAATAGAAATGCCAGCATTCAGATACTAATTTTGGAGTAGCACAGACGAGCCTTAGAGAATCCTAAATTGTTCTTTCTTACAGTATTACACTCTTCTGATCTTTTTTGCCTGGTTTTACCTTAAAAAACAGAGGCAAGGTATGGGAGAAATAATAGACTACTTTTGGAAAAAGGAATTCCTGCTTATGGTCACAACATAACATTCTCAGTTTTCTGTTATGCACCTTTCCTTCAAGAATGGTAAAAGCGGTAAGAGCAACAGAAAACCCAGTCAAACAGCTCCTGCTACTAATAGAAGCTCATAGCCAGGAAACCATTCTTAGTGAGCAGCTGAAGTCACCGGAACGCACCTGGGCTGGACAAGAACACGGCTGTGGTGTTCCCAGGTGACTTTAGGCTGACCCTCCTAAGCGTTGAGCAGCAGGGAGCCTGACTTGACGTGGTTTCGGAGGGGCACCAGTCTCATGAGAAAACAGTCCAATGAAGCAACAGACACTCGGGAGATACTAATAACCAAATTTTTATGAACTATTACTACAAAGAACTTCAGCAAGAAGGGAGAGAAAATTTAGTGATCTTTTAGTAAACATTTTTAGCATAACAGTCTTTGCGACCAGTATTTTAAAAAACCAAGCTAATAAACACCATTGCTCTGTGTTCAACTGGTGTACACTAAAAATAGGATAGTAAATGGAAATACATGTTCTAGCATTTCCACAGGAAATGTTCATATTTTTCATGACATTCTAAATCATTTAGCAATTACATACGCTACATTAACTAAAACACAGGTATTCTTTATTGCACATTTCAAAGTTGTAAGGAGGCTCTAGCTTATGAGGTGGTTTTTATTCAGGGGGAAATGATATTTTTCAATTGTTTGGCTCAAAAATGCACACTGCCAGGGCAGCTTAGTTCTAAAAACAAACCTTTTAAAATAAACTTTTGATTTTGAAGCCAATGAAATCCTTTACTGTAACGAATAGTGCACAGTCCACTTTCTCAGACTACACGTTAGAGGTCAGAGTCACGGGCTCTGTTTTAAAGCCTGTGAACAGTCCTGGCTACTGCCCTGGGAGGCAGGTGGAGGCTCGTCTCTGGAGCCAGAAGGCAGTAAGTCTCTTGCAGCAGGTGGAGGTGGATAATCCTGGGGACCATGGGCAGGGGGTGGTAGTCGGGTACCGGGAATAAAGTACTCTCTTGGGCCAAAAGAGCCTAAAGGTCTAAAAGGTGCATGTCCCGGTAAAAATTCTCGAGGATCAAGAGACAGGTCCCGTTTTCCAGGTGGAATGCCTGGTGCGTATTCTCTTAAGCCTAGTGGTGGACGTAAAGCAGGACCTGGAAAAATAAAAATACATATGAACACAGGCAAATGTAGAGGACTCTAGGTAGGTTAGTCTTAAATTTCTCCTGATGTCAGAGAAGAGGTAAATTTTGTGCTGATGGCCAGCCGGCCAGGAAGCCACACAGGCAGGACTTAAACACGGCTCTAGTGAGCTTGTGTTTCCTGTTACACAGGTCTGCCATCTTTCTCTCACAAGGGATTGGTTTAGTACTTGAAAGTACCCCTGGTCACAGCAAGATGATGGATTACAAAATAAGGGCTTTACTGGAACAAATGAAACTTCCAGTGTCCACTTCTGAACAATCCATGCAGTAACTCCCCATGGACCTAACATGCCATCCAAATCCAGGTGCCTGCCCTATTAGGGAAAGACCGTCTAGCTCCCTCCCCCCTAATCAAGCTCAGCGACATTTATCTGGCATTAAACTCGACCTTCCCTAGAGCTAACACTTCCTTATTTGTTCCCAAAGCAAGGAGTGTAACTTTAATCAATTCCCTCCTCTCTCTGACCCACTGCTTATACTTCCGTCACGGTGATTACACACTTCATGTTTCCTAATACGTGCATCTGTTCTAGAGGACTCTGTAAGCTCTCAAGTTGGGAGAATTAGTTCTACCCATCTGCAGAATATTTCTATTACTACCTCTTGTCTACAAGAGAGATCTGCCCATCTCAGTACGGGGGAATTAGGCAGCACCCCGTGTGTCCTAAAAACTTGAGGAATCAAGTTAAAAATGTACTCTGCTTGCTTTGCACTTTCATTACCTAGGCCTGTAAAAGCCATTATTATAAAGTTTCAAAAAGGAACAGAGAACTGCAGTGGATGAATTGCACTCTCCAAGTCAATTACTACTATTCAATCATCATACCAAATGGTGGAGGAAGCGGCCGAGGCCCGAAAGGCCCGCAAAGTTGAGGGGGTGGTCCGTAGCGAATGGGTGGTGGTAGAGGGCCGCCCACGGGGGAGCCCATGAGGGGCACCCCTGGGAAAGGAGGCGGCCCTTTTGCAGCCATAGGAACCTGCAGAACAGAAGTAGTTACAGTTCTGAGAGACTCTGGTATGACGCACAAAAGCACCAACACCAGTAAAAGCTGAAACACAACGAAGCAGATGTCAGGCACCTGTCCAAAGAACAGAACCGGCGCAAAAAAACTTGAGCCCTCCCGTCTGTTCCCACTGGCAGCTTAAAGGAATGGCAGGGAAGCGAATGGTTCACCGGAATCCCCTTACTGCTGGAATATGCAGGGGGAAGAGAAAGCAAGAGGATAGTTGAAGGACATTAACAGAAATGACTCCTGACTAATAAACCCTACCACAGACCCTCAAGTCCTTCCCACTGCCACACGGTGCATTACTGCCACACTGAGCACAGACAGGACACAACAATGAAAAATCCACTCTCTACACATGTAATGGTACCCACTACTCAATTTCCTTTCATGAATTTTAATCCTCCGATCTCTCAATCTCTAAGCAGGAGCATCCTGTTTTCAATGAGGGCACAGAGACAGAGTATCAGATAATCTGCTGAAGGTCACACAGCATGTAAGAAGCCACACTGCAATTCTGTATCAGGTCTGCCTCTAAGCCTGCCCGCCTGCCTCTTCCTCCCTAACGTCCACTCCAAAGGGGTCCCGGATCCATGCTGCCTTTGGATAAAAACTCAAGAAATGCACGTTCCTAGAGTCCTGTGGTGAAACTTGGAAGCATTTTCCAAAAGAAGCAAGGTTACATGTGCAGAGGCAGGCACACCCCCAATATTTACCTTCTGCACCAGTTAATGCCGTGCTTTACAGTAAGAGACTTTCACATGGGAAACGGGGTTAGAAATTCTAAATAATCAGAACACACACTGCGATTTCAGCCCAGAGAAGCCCAGGGAGCCATGAGGACTGGCGCAGCTCTAGTAGAGAACACATTTATGTGGAGATCACCGAAGGCCACTGCTGGGAAAGGAGGCCACGGGTAAGGAGAGATGTTCAGCGCTCAGCACTTCACTTCCAGCCTGCCTTCCTCCATTACGCATCTGTACTCTCAGGTTATTCAAAACAGGCTGCTTGCTATACAACTGGAGATACTCTTAACTGGCGCACTTGCAAACACCTAAGTGGTGAATTAAGTTGTTCAGGACTGTTTTACGTTGCCTCAGAACTCGGAACACCGAAGGACACACACTATGTAGTCAGGGTGATGACTTTCCACGTCCTTTAGTAACAAACATGTTCCAAACGGGTTAACAGCCTAACCAAGTCAGGAAGGAGGAGGAAAAAAACCCAACCAACCAGTCAGATTTCAGCAACCCAGCAACACTTCCAAGTCCAAGACAACAGTAAGGTCAGCATTAACATGCAATTTAAAGCAAAGCGGGTTAGTGTCATGCTCTTCAGATCCTTTCCAGAAATACACCCAAGTAACAGCTCAGCTCAGTCCTCAACCTCGAAGTACTTACTACTACCGACTGCTCAGCCACAGGTGAACTGCTGGGAACTGAAGGGCCTTCGGGGTCTTGGGGAACAGTTTGCTTTTTAAAAAAATAAATGAGATAGTATAGCTATAACAGACACACAAACAGCAAAAGGATGACGCAGAGAGAGGGTTATAGCAAAAGTTCAAGGTTCCCTGAAATACTTAATTCCAATTCAAAGTGACTGCAGGATTTACCTTGCCTTCATCCGTCACCTTGGTAGGGGAAGAGCTTCTCGAGCTGCTGTTCATCGTGGGAGCTGCACCAGATCCCAGATCTGAGGAAGGCCAGAGAACGGATTTAGACTTATCCTGATGTATATTCCCTTTGAGGAAGAATAAGGGCTCTTCTGCCCACTTCCTCCATGACTTTACACTCTAACACACTCGGATCCCTTACCAGAGGCAGAGGGTTTCCCAGATGCCTCAGATGACCAACGAGGACGAGGTAGAGGCCCGTCCACTGACCCTTGAGAAAGAAAGAACAGAGCCCTTGTATGGATTTATCAGAAGAAACCAACCAACTGTGGACAGGTCAGGGTTCAGCTCTACCTAGAAAGCGACATTAAAAATGGGTCTCCTCATACATGATGGGAAATCCCGACGTAGGCACAGACTTAAAGAATTGAAAGCTGTTGGATTAAAAGAACAGCAATAAAACCTGCACGTTCACAGCAGCAGCTGGCGCTTCAAGTTACAGGCTTGGTACAGTCGTACAGGCTGATGTGTTCAGTCTGTGATCGGACTTCCGTATCTTACCAAGTATTGCACGTGTGTTTACGATTAGAAACAGACATCACCGTGTATTAACGAGAAATGGGTGTATGCTGTATTAAGTATATAGGCTTGAAGCTACTTTTACAACATCCAAGGGAGTTACTCTATAGAAATGCAAAGATAAAGACTTCTACTTTACAGTAATAAAGAAACAGTAATTATATATTCTTATAAAAATATTTTTATGTATCTAAAATACTTATATTAATGTTAATAACAATAAACACGTTCTATTCTAAAGCAGATCTTACAGCAGACTATACATCACAACAAATTAAAACACTTTTTTCTCTATAAGGGACAGACCCAAATTCTAAAACGCTATCTTCATTAGAATTCTCAAATAGAAGTGGAGGAACCTCTAGAAACAACTTGCTGCCAAGTAAAATGTGGATGCTCACCAAATTCACCTCTAGGCATCTCTCTTCGATTCAGCGTAGCAGAGAGCGGTCTCGTAGGCAGGTCAGCCGTGGGAGGTGGGGAGCACTCCCCCCCACTCACAGGGGATGGACCAAAAGAGCCGTTCTGGCTCAAAGGACCTGAAGATGACAGCAAACGTTACCGCTTAGAGGCAACTTTTCATTAGGAAATTCTGGGATGACTTCTAGGGCATCAGGACGAGAATGTAGTGCATATATACTTGCACCACAGCCCCGGATGCTGTTCCCTGAGAGCGCGGCCCACCTCTCCACGGAGGGTTCTGGGCGCTGGGTCGGCCCGGCCTCGGCTTCACAATCACAGGCTCCTCTTGCAGCATTGCCATCTTCTGGGTTAATTCCAGTAACCTGAATACAGAAAAAGAATGGACTTAAATGTGAAATACAGCATCAGTTCCTTATTAGATACCCAGCAGCACTGCCTTTGGAATCCTGAGAAGGCGCTGAGAAAGTGGAATTCCAGATCTCATACTTGTGTCTCAAGTTGGCAGCTTCCCTCTTCTCCTCGGCTATAGCTCTTTCTGCAGCACGAGCTTTGAGCTATTGGGGAAAAATCAGATCTGAATCAGTTGTGGCAGACTACACACACAAGGAAAGAAAGGAAAAAAAAAATCTTACCCAGTTATCATGAGCTTTCTTCTCATGAGTCGCAATCTGAAAAAGACAATACATGGAAAACCATGTGGGGACTCCTCACAGCAGCCGCTACAATCATCTCTATCAGACAAGAAGAATCCTGCTGCTGTAGGGCAGGGCAGGGTGAGGCAAGGCAATTACCTGGTTTTTAAACGAGCGCTCTGTCTTCTGCAACTCATCCTCCATCTCTTCGATTCTACGCCTAAAAATCACATGTGCTTTTATCAATTAAAGTGCAACTAAAGAAAAATCTGAACGTCTCACCATATCCCCCTCCCTGTAACACCTGCATTCCTGCAGACTCCATTCACACGTAGAAACATACTTACAAGGTTACAGTCAGTATAACATGATCAAAACTAAGACTGCCTAATTTCCTGATTATCTAATGCCTGGAGTCTGAGCTGACACACTGTAATTTTCTTGACTGCTCTTCAGTGTCCTCCAGCAATCCTGCTATGACTATCTTCCTCCACAAAGGTTTTTCTTCCTATAATTACAGCCACAGAAAAGTTCCCAGAGTTGTGACTACTGTGTCTACCAAGTGGCACAACCACTGTAATGATTTCAGAAACATCACTATAGCCAGGCGGCTTCCTGAAAGAATTCCTCCAACACGCAGAATCACGTGGAACTGCTGGCACAAACCAAGTTCCCTGACAGTCTTGCCAGTACTGGGGAGAAGGCAATGGTTGTTAAAGTTTTTTCCTTTGTTAACTTAAAATTCATTTTTTCTCATAGGAATTAAACTGTATTCACATCCTGTGACCATTTACTTATGTTCTGTTGTTCTGTTCTACACAACATAACCTGCTTTTGAAAGACACCAACAGAGGTTCCCTGTCCCAGACACCACCCTCGAAGCTGAACTCACTTGTACGTTTTTACTTCCTCCGCAGCCAGAAGCGCCTTCTCGTCTGCAGCTGACAGCCGCTGCTCTCTCTCCTGCCGCTCATACTCTTCCTGACTCAGTTTCCTAAGACAAAATCAGGTGTCAGTCAGACGTGTTTCTGCCTTCCCAGCAGTCTGTCTGAATGCCTCTGGTCACACATTGCCTCCCCTCCCCGCTAAAACGCACAGACATACAATGTCAGAAAAGAGTCCAAACTTGACATTCTGGGATAAAAATCAACCTCTGGGCTGTCAGCGAATCACCCGCACTTTATAACTTCTCATGATTGTTTACTCGCTAGTAAATAGTTTAACAAATGTCAAACACACTCTATACGTATGGGAAAGCTCCTAGTGCTTTATACGCTGAAAGGTCATTTAACTTGACTGTGGAAGGCCATGGCCGATCAACCTCACACAATTAAGCTTCTCAAAGCAAGGGATAATTACTTCTCTTATTTCTCACCACAGAAAAACCTATAATGACTTCCATTATTTCTACCAAGAAAGGACAGCTTCTTAACCCAAGATGGGTACCGAGATAAGACAGTGAGCCAAACAAAGGCGGCGCCTTTTAAAATGTGCCTTCTAGCTTCTAACCTGTGCAATTAATCACAGAACATTCCTGCACTTCAGATATGGAACGCCTACTACTACCCATTTCAATGGAATTGTGATTTGAGAAAGAGAAAATCAGAAAAAGCAACATCTAGTGAATGCAACAGAAAAAGAATCCCAGCTGTTCCATAATCAATCTTGCCTACTGAAAACTGGTTTTAATCCAATTAACCTTCAAGCTCAAGATGTCCATGTACTATAAAATAGATTGCAATGACGGCAGCATTTAAGAGTTTAAAAACGTTATTTTCTTATTACCCTTGTACATCTTTGCTAGAAATCGAATTCAGAAGACATTTGAAATTTAAATTTCTGAGAAGCAAAATAAGAAGAGCTATATAGTTAAAAAAGGTTTAATAACAGGAAAGAGAAAAAGGTTTATGTATTCTTTTATAATGGCCCATTCAATACTCAGCAAAGTATTTTATGAATGGCTATAATATATTGGTACACTGGACAAAACTATATAAAGAATGTGCTTGAAGGCATCAGAAAGCTAAGATACTAGCTAACAAGTTTAATATATGAGGCCAAGATCCAGAAAAAAAAGCAATCTCAGAATTACGAGAAAGCCTGGCATCGGAAGCCACCTTTTCCCCAGGTTCATTCCATGCACAGAAGACAATGAAGATATAAGGAGACTGAGCAGAGCTTTCAACAGATCTGGGTTTAAAGAAAAATGAAGTGGAGTTCAAGGTTGCCAATGAGGGGGACCCCCCCCCCAACTAAAAGTCTGAGGCTGTGGATTTGGACTAAAAAGAGTTGTGCAAAGAGGCAACACGGTGTCTTTTGAAGGGACGAGGCCATTTTTTAAATGACCTGAATTGCTGACTGGATTAAAGTAAGGAACTCATGCTACAAATAAACTGAAATCTTTTCCGTAGGCAAGTAACAGCATCCAGGACCTTTAGTTTCCTCTATAATTATTATAGACAATTTGGCCACTCAGTGAGAACTAACCAGACACACTTGTGATCAAAAGCTAAAAAACAAGAGGGACTGACCCATAACTGCATTACACAGACTTTAAAATAATTATGGTTTTATATTCAAAGAAGTGAAAGTCAAAATTATAAATTTTGGCAGAACTATAAAACTGAAACATAGTAATTGAAATTAAGAACTCAGTGAATAGAGGCACCTAGGTGGCTCAGTCAGTTAAGCATCTGACTTATGATTTCAGCTCAGGTCCTGATCTCAGGGTTCTGGGATCGGGATCGAGCCCTGCATCAGGCTCCTGGCTCAGCAGAGGGTCTGCTGGGGATTTTCTCCTCCCTGCTAGCCCCCTACCCCCCCCCCCCCATGCATCCCTCGCCCCTGTTCATGTACACAAGTGTGCACTCTCTCTCAAATAAATCTTCAAAAAAAAAAAAACAAAAACCCAATGAATGGTTTTAGCAGCCAATTTGACAAAATGAAGTGAAGAGAGTTTAGCACACAAGGTAGACAGGTCAGAAAAAACACCATCCAGAATGTAGCAAATCAAGTAAAAATGTAAGAAACATAGGTGAAAAAAAAAAAAAGTTTAAATAGAATCTTACAAGATAGAATGAAACACAATCAATACACAAAGGTCCCCCAAACTAAGAAGTGTCAATGACCTCAAGCAGCATAAATGCAAATAAGATAGGGGAGGGCAGAGAAGCAAAAAATGCAACCCCAACTTCCCACTCCACACCTGCACACCTCCCCATAACACTGCTGCAGCAGCAGAAAGCATGACGGAAGGCTGCAAGCTGCAAGGGCAGTGATGAGAAACTGAGTAGGGATGAGATGACAGACACTGGACTCCTCAAAGGAACTATCAAACCAGAAAGTAACTGGTTATTTTCAAAGTAATGATATTAAGTAACTGCAACCATCTTACAGCCATCCTGTAACAATCCTTAAAAAGATGTCTTCATACAAAGATAAACTGATCAAATCTGTAACTAAAGGATGTCCTTCTAAATAATAAAAGGGACCCCCAAGGAAAGACTACAGATGGGGGAGAGAATGAAGGGCTACACAGGAACTATGCACGTGTGTGTCAGCAGAACTGGCCAGAAAGTGCTGGAGGTGTACAGAGAACTAAGTTATGTTACTCAGACAGCATCTACACCCCACTCAGGAGCTCAAGCCCTGAAAGAGGCAAATCTGTTCATGTATGTCATACTTCAACAAGTTCAGGACACATGTTGTGGTCTTTAGGGTAACTACACGAAGAGAGAGCAAGCTTTAACTATCAAGCTTAAAAAGAGGAAAAGCAGAATTATTAAAAATACTCAAACAATCCAAAGACACAGGGAAGGAAGGAACACAGAACAAGCCATCAATCAGAAAGCAAATAGTAACAGGTAGATTTATTTTACTTTTTACAATTTTTTTTTTATTTTTAAATAATCTGTACATCCAACGTGGGGCCCAAACTCACAGCCCTGAGATCAGGAATCACATGCTTTACCAAGTGAGGCAGCCAGGTACCCCAGTAACAAGTAGATTTAGAAGCCATATTATAGAAGAAAAGGCACACTCACTCAGTCTCTACAGGCAAAATGCACTCACCCAGTCTCTATAGCTACCTACCTATTTATGGTACAAGGCATTCCAGAAAAGATTTTAAGGAACATAAACCTTTCAGTAGGCAGAAACTGCCAGGTGGAAAAACTGTAAAAAGACATTTTACTGCAGAGAAAGCAGCACACAAGGCTCAGAGTGGCATGAAGAACTGTGTTTGGTGTGGCTGCAGGTCAGAAAGCTGGTATCGGAAGCTGCCTGCGGAAATGCATCTGAAGAGGCATCTCCAAACAACTAAGGGGAAGTGTCCTACCTGCCTGTGCAAGAGTCTGGAATTGATCCAGAAGAGAACGGAGCACTCTTGATAGATTTTAAGCCCAGGAGGCCATTGCAGAGACTTGCATTTTAAATAAGTTCACTCTAGGCTGAGAGGGAACTGATGACAGCCTGGAAGAGGGGGTATGAGAAAGGGAAAGTGGAGAGAGGTGACCAGTCACGGACTAGCAGGAAAGAGGATATGGGTCCAAACTAACACAGGCTTTGGGGATGGAGAGCAGGGTACAAACCAGACAAGGTGACTCAGCGCATGCTGGATGAACTGAATGAAACAGTGCCATGATGACTATCATAAGAATTACCATTTAGGAAATGAAGATTACTATTGGTGGCAAAGAAATGCTCTTTAAAAAAAAAAAAAAAAAAGTAATGGGGTCGGGGAGCCTGGGTGGCTCAGTTGGTTAAGTATTTGCCTTTGGCTCAGGTCATGATCTCAGGGTCCTGGGATTGAGCCCTATATGAGGCTCTCTGCTCAGAAAGGAGTCTGTTTCTCCCTCTCACTCTCCCTTTGTGCTTTCTCTCTCTCAAATAAATAAAATCTTTAAAGAATAAAAAAATTCAAAAAATTTTAATAAAGTTATGAAATTAGAAATATTTCTCTGAAATAGGCCAAGTATTTATAACTGGCCTGAACGAAATCTGGAAAATCTAAACTGACTGCATGGTGAGCAAAGGATCAGAGAAAACATTAGTGGTATGCTTTCGATGTTTCGTGGCATCAAGTAATAGCCTGAGCACTTAAAAAAGATTAACTTTGCTCAGCAGGATAAGCCTTCTCAAAGGCTGAGGTAGATATATGCCAGAGTAAAGAACAAGACCAATCATGAACAGCCACTGCCACTGCCAACCTATTTGTAGAGAATTCAGATATTTTGGTGGAGAAAAAAAACTTAGAACTATAAAAGTGCATCTTTAAAAACATACACCTAACTTCAAATTTGAGATGTAGATTTCAGAAAATTAATACCTAAATATACATACTAAACAGGCATGTCTATATTTAAAACTCCAAATATCCTCACCATGATTACAGTATGTAACATTTAATCTGAGAATCTAACTAAAGGTCCAAAATTTAGGATATCTCCAAATTACTGAATATTCCATTTGGAGTATTTATTCTATTAAACATCATGTCTTACAAACCACTCCGATTCTGAAAAGCTGGATCAAGGAGTATTAGAACACATAGGATGATCAAGAAGGAAAGTGAAGTATGCCATGGAGCCACGAAATGAAGTGGATCCTCAAGGAGCACGTCTCGGTGGTAATCATTCACACCAGTAAACCACTACTTGCCAAACAAAGTACAGGCAACAATTTCTGACAACTGATTCCAATGGAAAGAAAAATGCAAATTATGGGAAACAAGAAAGGAAGAAAGACAAACTTCTACAAACTGCAGACAGAAAAAACCCTACAAATAATCTTTTAAAAAGACAAAATTCTGTCCAACAGTTCACACATTCACTTACACGGCAAGACTGCTAATGACGAAACATGAACATCTTACTTTTGCAGAGCCATTTCCTTCTGTTGATAGAGTTCGTTCAGAATCTCCACTTTTTGCCTCAGGGTTTTGCATTCGTCCTCCAGGCCGGCTTTGGCAGACTGCAGTGAATCACGGTCATCTTCTAATTTCTTTATTTGGTCTGTAAAGGGTAAAACAGTTGAGCAGTGTGTGCTAGTCTGCAAGGGGTAAGAATCAGCACTTTCTTTTCAGGAAGCAGCCTACCTTCCAGGTTGCATTTAGTAGACATTGAGGCTCTAAGCTTAATCTGCAGAAGTTTTAGATCCTCTTCAACTACTGATATTGCAGTTTGTGTCTAAAAATTCCGAAAGAGAGAACTATCCTTACAAAGGAGGCACGATGAGCATTCACAGGCACTTAGGGTACTCCACAAAAAAGATCATACCCGAGAAATGTCCATCATCTGCTTAATCTGATTTTTCATTTTCTCACTCCGGTCACCTAAAATACAAAAGACTTTAATTGCATTTTCCTCTTTTGCTTTTTAACTCTATTTTCTTGATTTCCTCCAAACTAAACAACTGCCATGTTCAAACATTCAAAGGAAAAACAAATCAACCAGGAAAAGTAATTAAGCTCCGTGACTTTTCAGAGAATTGCAAACTTAGATTCAAAAAGTGAATTCCCAGTTTATATAAGAAAAATGCCATCTGTGCCATTCTCAAACAAGAAAGGATGTGTGAACTAAGGCTCTTTCTTCTCCCTCAGATCTACATACCCCTGGTCAGGTATCTCATATAGAAAGACTTAATCTTCTGCTCATCCCTTAAATCTGCTACCAGGTGTGGCTGAAAATGCCCATTGTGCAAGGAATGTCCAATTTGGAACAGTGTCCAGAAACAGGTCCCTTATCAGTAAACACTGCTACCCTTTAGCTCCACTCTCACGGCCCTAGTGTATGGCCCCCAGCACTTCAGTCCTCTTGAAATTGGTTGTAGGCTCTATAACTGCAGAGCTACAGAGATGATGACAACCAAATTCAACTGTCATCCCCACAGCACTGAGGGAGAAATAAATTTCTTCTACTGAACCGTGTTTACACTTAGAGGTATAAGTCACAACTATGCCGGTCCCAGCTCCAGTACATACACACACAAGCAGTCCTCGGTGGGATGGAAAAGCAGAGTCCACATTCATTGCACACCCACTGCTATGTCACAGCCCTGCAACCCACCTCTGTCCAGTGCATACAGATAGAAACCTACAGCTCTAACACTTAAAAGGAAGTTAGTCAGGGGCACCTGGGTGGCTCAGTCATTTTAAGTGCCCAGCTCGTGACTTCAGTTCAGGTCATAATCTCGGGGCCTTGAGATCAAGCCCTGCCTCGGGCTCCTTGCTCAATGGGGAGTCTGCCCCTCCCCCTGCTCGTTCTCTCTCTCTCTAAAATAAATAGATTTTTTTAAAGAGGAAGTTAGTCCAAAGAGGAGCATCAGTGTACTTAAAGACAGGAACACAAAAAGAGGTCCAACCTCCCTGAAACTGAACTTACCTCCTACTTCTCCATTTGCTAACTCATCTAACTCACTTCCTCCTTTACTCTGATCCTCAGATTCAGATTCACAATCTAACCGATTCAACTGGGTAATGCAATTAGTCAAAGCCTAGAAAAGATGCAAAAGGGTATTAGAAAGAGCTTCTCAAGCAGATTTCAGGAGAATTAAGTATGTATTCAAGCGAATGAACTTACATTAATATTATCATCTTTGTGAGTAAGAGCTACTTCCAAATTTTTCTGAGATGTCTCAAATGATTTGATTTGCTCACTGAGCTCAGCGTGTGATTTGCTCCAATCTTTGATTTCTTGCTGCAACTAAAAAAACACATGAATTTCCAATAGGGCTTTTGCACTGAACATTTCAGGGCCAAGTGAATAAGACCGGGAAACAGGGAGTCATGCTACACTTTGACCTGTCATTATGGACTGAAGCCTTGGTGAAGGGACAGGGGAGAGTGGCCCCGATCCTAAGAACTGCAGTAAGAATACAACAACTCTCAAGGAAGTCCATCCAGTTTACTGTATCCTTCAGAAAATTGCAGCCAATTCAAATAATTCACTTCAATAGGGACAAAGGAGCACATCTCACTATCTCCCATGTCCACACTGCAGGTCATGTAACCTTACTTTGGTTGGTGAACAGTAATTACTCAAAGGAGGGTTATAAATACCAAATTCTTTGGTCAAAAGCAAATCATCTTACTGACACTATTCAAATGAATAACTGGTTGGTATTTGATAAGACAAAGACTACATTACATTCTGATAGCTATAAGAAATTATAGAAAAGATCTTAATTCAGAACAGATGGAGAATATATACATGCACTCAATTTTGGGAGTTTAAAACTTTGCACATCTAAGAATAGAATTCTGCATACATATTTCATTTCCTTAAAAACAGATCTGAGAAAAGATACTCAAGAAGTAATGATACTCAGGTCCCCTAATTCACACAATCTAGGACGTTAACTTTTCTTTACCTGTTCCTTCTTCTTCTTAAGCCTAGCATTTTCTTCTTGAACTCGATGGCATTCAGACTTCACCTTCTCTTCACTAAGTTTAGCTTCATTAAGGGCAATTTGAACCTAATGCAAAACACTCCTATTAGTGAATAAATTCTAAAGGAAGGGTATTACACCTTCCCAACTAGAAACATACAGTTTTCATTTATTGCATATTCTAGCACAGATCAAATGTTTGCTCTTCAACAAAACTATTAAACCTATGAACATCTTGCAGAAATTATAGGCAGCTTTACCTCTGAAAATTCTGAGGCATTCACTGAAATAACATCCTTCAGCTTCTCTATAGATTTCTTGTTTTCCAGTATCTGCCATTTGGAAGAACACAAAAAAATGTATGAGGATTTTAGTAGAAACAGTGGGATATGTTGTGCTAAAAAGATGAAACATTATCCCAGAGCCATCCTCTACATATCAGGTAAAAGCAGATGATTCAGTTTTAGCCAAGGAGAAAAGTCAAGAATATAATAAAGAGATAAGGAAAGAAGAAAATAATTGGAGCTCTGTTACATGCTATCCACAGCCTTTCCGGCTATGAGATAATGTGGTAGGTGACCAGACAAAAAGGTGAAAGAAAAAAAGAAAAAAAAGAAAGAAGAAAAAAAAAATCAAGTAATCTAGTTCAAATCATGGTTTCTCCTATTGGTATAGAAAAAAAAATCCCCAAAGTGACTTTAAAAATTCTCTTGCCTGAAACTAAGAATGGTGGGACTTGAGGCAGAATAGAAAAATCTGTCTTACAGAAGAATTCCAAATAATCTGTGAAGGTACTGCCTCCTCAAGGAGGTGGAGCATACTCTTCACTCTTAGAAGAGAGGGCTGGGCATAGTTACTTCCTTCCAAAGAGTACACCCAAGAGTGGGAACAGGTAAATTCAGAGTGGAGAAACCTGGCAAGTACATGGTCAGCCGAGTGCACAAGCTTAACTGCGTGTGTGATATATGGAAACCCAACATTAATATCACTGCCACTTTCCTACAGTTCTAAAACTATTTTTAAAAGGAATCATGTAGGGGATGCCTGGGTGGCTCAGTCAGTTAAGCATCCGCCTTCGGCTCGGGTCGTGATCTCAGAGTCCTGGGATCGAGCCCAAAGTCAGGCTTCCTGCTCAGGGGACAGTCTGCTTCTCCCTCTCCCTCTGTGTTCTCTCTCATGTAAGTAAATAAAATCTTTTTAAAAAATCCAAGGAGGGGAATTCCTGGGTGGCTCAGCGATTCAGCGCCTGCCTTTGACCCAGGGCGTGATCCTGGAGTCCCTGGATCGAGTCCCGCCCCGGGCTCCCAGCATGGAGCCTGCTTCTCCCCCTGCCTGTGTCTCTGACACTCTCTCTCTCTCTCTCTCTCTCTCTCTGTCTATCATGAATAAATAAATAAAACCTTAAAAAAAATTTTTTTTAAATAAAAGGAATCATGCAAAACCAAACAAAGTACAGTTTCTTAGTTGCTCTCCATGTTTCAGGGGTTAGAGCCAAGCAGTATGGAAATTATCCAAGCCTGAGGACAAAAATACTTCCTAGGATCATGAAAATAACAGCTTGTGGTACTAGCATTTAAGATTCCATAAAGAAGGATGGATGTAGATTCATTTTCCCTGACTCCCAATCTTCTGTTGGTTATGGCACGGGAAAATGCAGAGTTCAATCCACCCCATCTACAGAACAGTTTGAAAGCCAAGTTACAGTTAATGCTTTGCAGCAAAACTCTTACCAAGTCCTGATTCTTGGCATTCTGTTCTCTCTCAGATTCTAACATAACACGCAGATTTTTAGCTGTATCGTCCAGAATTTCATTTGTTTCTTCAAGTTTCTTGATTTTATCCTTTTAAAAAAAAATTAAGATCAATAATAATTACTCATATTTTTCTTTTGTTTTTAGAAAGTAATTTTAAAAAGAGAGGATTTTTACCTTAAATTTAATTGCTTCATCAGACAGAATTATATTTTGTTTCTTGGTTTCTTGAACATGTTTTTTTGATTCCTTAATCTATATAAAATAAGACACACAGAATTCAGAAATATAAACCACAGGGCTATCAGAACTTATCTCTGAGTGGTAACCCATTAGAGAAGAAACCCGTACTTTACGCATATGATGATTATTTCAGATTTGGATGCTTTGTAGGAAATAATGAAATTTTAAAATACCGTAACAACAGACCCATAGAACAGGAGGAAATAATTCAAGCTAGAATCATGAGGGGAAAATACTGAAAGAATATAAGAATAGTTATTTAGAGTTAACTATAATATATTAAGAACATAACATACCTTCTGTTCATAATTTGACAATTTTTGTACAAGTTCTGCATTTTCTTTCATGATGTTCTTCAACTTCTCAGAAATTTGTTGTTCAGTGACTAAAAGGGAGGGGAAATCCATAAGATTATGAGGACTAAATAAAACTAAATTACCCAACGTATTAGCAGTACGTTATCTAGCACTATGAGGAAAAAAGAACTTATCGTAACGATTACGCCTTTAAAAAAGCAACCTGTAGTTAATACCAATAATGGTGTAAAAATACTACTGAAATTCAAGAAAAATATATAAAGACCCTTCTTTCAATGAGATTCCAATTTACACTTATCTCAAAGATAGGCTACAGGGTATAAAATATTTTAGCTTGATATCCTTCCCTTCATGGAGTACCTTTCTTCTTAGAAAAATGTGACCATTTCAAAAATATGTCAATTGCAAAAAGAAAAAGACAAAAAGACAAGCACATTGGTTTACATCTCTATTCCTCAAATTATCTACTTAAATAAACAGATACCATATTGATTAAACCACTAGCACAGGAACTCTGTTCACATGTAATAAATGTCCACTAAATCAACAAAGCTAATCTGCCCCAAATCAAACTGGTCATCTTCTTCCTACTCCCACAATTTGTTCGGTCTCCTCTCCTAGCTCACTGGTAGCATCACCATCTACTCTGTCATCTAAGCTAGCAACCGAAGGTTAATAAAACCACTCGGGAGTCAGTAACTCAATCAGACATCAGAAATCACTGTATCTATTTCTAGCTTATATGAAACTCGTATCAAGCACCAAAACTGAGGGAAAAGTACAAACAACAAAATAAGCCTAAATATTTACCTTGATAGACTCTACTCTTTACCTAGAAAAAAATAAATTAAATTTGATGTCAAAACGTTTTGTTAACAGAAATATTACATTATACTATAGAAATATTATATATGACAGTTAAATCGTAAGTAAGTAAATGAAAATTTAGTAAGTTTGGTTCATCATAACAATCCACAGGATTAAAAAAAAGAAAAGGTTAAAAAGCATTTCAAATGTAACTGGTAGGGATTACCTTACAGTTTCTGACAGATAAAAGCTCTAAAGTAACTCATTTTCTAACTAAAGGTATGTTTATCCATTAAATGAGTACCAATTTTATTAAAGCATTTAACTTTAATAATGGAATTGCTTATTTTCATATTAAATATACTAATGTTTCTTTTACTAGATCACTGGACAACCCCCAAATAGCCAGAATGAGGTCAGGAAACCATGGCTATTCAAAGATAATTTCAGGAAACAAAATTAAAGGCATAATCTTTGTCCCAAGGTATGTCTCTTTCTCTCACCAGAAAACTTCTTTGAAATCCTATTAAAAGTTGCCAATTGGCTAAACTTAGAGATCTAATAATTATGCTGGATCATCTGATTATCCCAAGCCCCTAAACACAGTGATCACAAACCTGAAAGGGAAAGAAGACTGCTAGAGAGAAATGCACAAGCAACAAGAGAAACACCAACTAACCACCAAATCATCTCTAAAGATAGCACTCAATTATAGGGTCACAAAATCTAAGTGGTACTCGATTTTTTTAAAATTGTTATTTAAATGTCTCTGTAACCCAGAATTTATTTCCACTTTCAAAAGTTGTAAGTGGTAATGAGATACTCAAATCAGTCCATAAATCATCCACGTATCTCATTATTACAGTATCTAACACCACTTATAATGTTATAGGAAAATGCACTCAGAGTTCCAATACAAAAAGAAATGACTGTTTCTCTAATGTCACAGCCTTGCTAATGAGACAGTAAGCTTCTTTGGCCCTCCTTTCACCCAAATCAATAGGCAGGAGGAGGTAGGAAGAAGCAAAGAGCAGGCAAATGAGAGCAGGGATAGCAGGAACCAAGGTTCCAGAGCCAAATTCTGAGGATGAGTAGCAACACTTAGGACATAAAGCCCTCATCATTCTGTGAAAATGTAAGCAGGTTTTAGGATTTTTAAGATGGGAGAAACAAGAGTGGGAAATAAAAACGTTTTCATCTTTTCCCCTTTCATTCATCCTTTCTATGCTCCCTTTCTCCTTTTACCACAGGAAAAGTCCGATGAGGTTAGAGGACTCTTCCCAGGAATCCATGCAAATGATGCTCCTTTTTAAGTGATTTTACCATCACTCGTGCAAGGAGAGAAAGCTTATGAAAGTAAGACATCAGAAAAAAGAAATAATCAATCTTAGAAAGACATGCATCCAATGTTCTCGCTACTTTACCAGCTAAGCCACAACTGAAACTGAAAGCTTTTCATCTGCAAAGCTCATTTACACAAAATGACTTTTTTCTCCAGTTATGTTAGACAACTATCTACAATACAACACACAATACACTCACAAGAATGAGTATGTATGGGTGTACATATATAGACAAGCACAAAAGACAAATTCTGCACAGACCCTCAAGGAATAAAAATTTTAATAGTATGTCTTTGCAAACTACGTAATCTGTATTTCCAAATAAAAATATTTTATGTGCCAAACAGCGCATGGTCAAATTAAAAATCTGTGCAACAGATACATATAAAAAAAATACTGCAAAATTACCTAGTGTCCTAGATACCACTATTTTTTACTATTCTTGGTCTTGTGGCATTTTTTCTATTTGTACATTTTTATATATTTATGTACAGAATATACAGTTTACCTACACTTAGCAGTCTTCATTTATGCCTTTTTCCATTTGACATTAAATTGTGAGCATTTTCTGGGCCCCAATATCTTTGAAATACATAAATAGTTATCTAGTATCCCATTATATGGATGTACAATAACTTATCAATCCCCTTACTATGGATCATTTAGTTTGTACCAAGTTTTCATTCTAAAAGTGTTCCACTGAACACCTTTATATAAGATTTTTAGTGCACAAGTGGTTATCTCTTCAAGACCAATTAACTAATGGTATTATACTATAATAAAATGATATAATAATGTTCAGGATTCTGATACATATTACTTAATTGCTTTTCAAGATGACTGTAGGAGTTCCCAATTCTACTAGGAACATATATGTGTACCCAAGAAGGTATATATAAACTTAATCTTAAAATTTTGATTTAAGATTTATAAGTTGAAGTTTTCCCCTTAAGATTATGCACATTGTCTTATTTGCATAAGTTTTTACCAACAAAGATTACACTGAATTATTTCATAAGATTATGGGAAATGCAGAGATTATAAGCATTTGTGTTCATGTTAGTAACTGAAAAAGAAACAAAAGTGATTATAATAGATCTGTTGTCTTGATGAGTGAAGGTTTAAGTTTAATTTACTCACAACAAGGACAGTTTTCCAGAAGAAGACCGCAAATGAACCAATTCCCAAGAAGGCAGTGAGAAGTACAGGCTTCCATGGCAAGCCATAAAAATCAGGCCCAGGCTGAACGTCATCAGGCAATGTAGCAACTAACTGAAAGAGAAATAGGAGAAATAACAAGAAGCCATGAAGGAATTAACAAGAGAACAAAGAATCATCCACAGAAATTCTAAATCAAGCTTCACCAGGTAACTACCCCCTCAAAAATCTTCAGGAGCTTCCACTGCTTCAATAAAGATGGGATACTGGCAACCTCATATTTCTTGTTTGGCTTGAAGTGCGTTATAAATATTATGGGTCTAAGTTCGGGTTCCCTGGGGTGGCTCAGCGGTTTGGCGCCTGCCTTCGGCTCAGGGCGTGATCCTGGAGATCCAGGATTGAGTCCCACATCAGGCTCTGTGCAGGGAGCCTGCTTCTCCCTCTGCCTGTGTCTCTGCCTCTCTCCCTCTGTGTCTCTCATGAATAAACAAATAAAATCTTAAAAAAAAGAAAAAAAAGGTCTTTAAAAGTTGAACATATGTTTCCAGTTTCCAACAGGTCCTATCACATCACGCTCTCTAGAACATGCCTAGATCTCTTTGGATCATACTTTCTTTCCTCTTAGTTGATGTTTATGACTTAAAAGCCACATAAAGGGACCCTGGGTGGCTCAGTGGTTGAGCGTCTGTCTCTGGCTCAGGGAGTGATGCTGGAGTCCCAGGATCGAGTCCCACATCCGGCTCCCTGCATGGAGCCTGCTTTTCCCTCTGCCTGTGTCTCTGCTTCTCTGTGTGGGTTTCTCATGAATAAAGACTTAAAAAAAAAAAAAAGCCAATAAAACACAAAACTGAACACCCTATAGAGGAATCGACTTTCGTGGCCCTACATAAAACCAAAATGATGGGCAGCCCAGGTGGCTCAGTGGTTTAGCGCCGCCTTCAGCCCAGGGCGCGATCCTGGAGACCCGGGATCGAGTCCCACATTAGGCTCCTTGGAGGGAGCCTGCTTCTCCCTCTGCCTGTGTCTCTGTCTCTGCCCCCCCCCCTCTCATGAATAAATAAAAATCTTTAAAAAAACAACAAAATGATGATAACGAACCCAAATAATGTGCTTTTCCTTAGTCCTTCCTATTCGACTGTCACATGAAAACAAATGCTGAGTAATAAGCTCAGACACAGCTCCCGAGAACTGGGCCAGACTGCTCTGAATGTGACCGCCTCCCACCTAACACAGGGCTTTTATTTTAAATGCTTCCTCGACTGGGGTCGCCCTGAACACCTGCCTGATTGTACAGTTTCGCCGCCCTCCCCGACCACACAAGTGACCATCATACCGCCCCCCCGACACACACACACACACACACACACACACACACACACAGACACTCACACCAGCGCCGAGGCTCCGTGGAAAGGGACCCGAAGAGATCCTGACTGCGCACCAGAGATAACACAGTGCCTGGTACACTCTGAGAAACCAATGGCGAACGAACCAGCGCCGAAGCCTTCCTACAATCCCCTCCCCCCTCCCGCCTCCCTCGACAGCACCGCAACGTCCTGCCGCCCCGGGCCGGCCCGACTCCCGGGCTCCCGCGCCCCGCCAGGCGCCCACCGCGCCCACCCTCGCCCGCCGGGGCTGGGGCCCCTCCCCGGGAATGGGGGCCGTCACCTCCAGCAGCTTGGCTATGAGGGCCGCGTAGAGCACCGACAGGGGTCCCAGGAGCTCCGAGTCCCCCGGGGAGGCGGTGACAGAAGGCACAGTGGCGGGAACGGAGTCCATTGTGGTGGGGGCCGCTGCGCGGAGCCGACGCTCCCCCGCGGAACAGCACCGGAGCCCTCCGCCCCCCCCCCCTCCTTTCCACCGTTTCCTCCTCCGGGAAGGAGCCGGCCGAGGAGGCGGACGCTGGGAGTGAACTTCGCCTTCCCCCGCCGCCGGCCCTTTCCGCCCTACGCCTCCTGCAAAAGACGTCATCAGACGCCGCCCGTCGGAGGACGTACGCGCGCGTGCGGGGGCGGGGCCGGGGGGCGGGGCCAGGGCGGCGGACGGCGGCGGACGGCGGCGGGCGAGCCAGGCGGGGAAGAGCGAGGAGACCTGCGCGGGAGAAACCCCGGGAGGCGCGCGGACCGAGGCTTACCTGCCGCGGGAGCTGGGGGACGCCGCGCCACGGAAAGGGCCCCGGGGTGCGACGAGGAAGGGGAAGACGGGCTGGGGCGAACCCCCCGTCCCGCCCCGCCCCCCGCCCCCCGCCCCGCCCCCCGCGCCGGCCCGGGGTCACTGCGAGCGGGGACCCCAGCCGCCGGTCCTGCAGCCCACGCGGACGGCAGCCTCGCCCGCCCTAACAAGGTCCACCCCACCCCGTCCCCCGGGCTGGCCGCGGTGCCCAGGGCGAGGCCGGCCTTCCCCGGGACCTCTGCCCCCCCTCCCCCACCATCCGCACCCCACTATCCCCCCACCCCCACCCCACCATCCCCACCACACCCCCACCCCCACCCCATCTTTTTCCCTGTCCACTCCACTGGCTCACGCTGTCTCACCGGCCGGCGCCCCAGAAATTAAGGCTTCTTGGAAGGAGCCTTGTCCCCACCACACCAAACCGCAGGGCCCCGTATTTTACAGTCACGTGACACGTGGAGCCAGGACCAGGCCTGTGCATAGACACGTTCTAAAAGTGGAAGAAACGGGGGACGTTTAACGTGGAGGAAAACTTGATGTTTGCAAATCTTTAAAAGGTATGTGTTCCGGTATTTAAAGTCAGTTCAGAAGAACACACAAGATCTGGAAAATTCTCAAAAAAAAAAAAAAAAAAGAGCAAGGGGAGGGGGTGGGAGGGGAGGTGTGGCAAGGAGGCTCTGCAATGAAAACTGCATGGTGTGCTGGCCCAAGAATATAGATTACGGAACAGAACTGAAAATCCAAAAAACAGACCCAACTGCATTGAGAACTTGGGATACAATACAAGTCAGCTGGGGGAAAAGACACTTTTCCATTAAGTGATGTTAGTAATAATTAACGTTTTAGTTAGTTAACATTTACTGTTAGTTATAACTAACATATGTTAGTAGTTATAAGTAACTAAATGTTAGTAACTAAATGTTAGTTATAACATTTAGTTACAAAAAAAACATTTAGTTACTACATGTTAGTAGTCACAACTGACTAAATGTTAGTTATTACTAACATTTTAGTTAACATTTTTTTTCATAAGGATAAATTGCAAATGAATCAGAAACCTGAACGTAAAAAAAAAATGAACACAAGTACTAGGAGAGACATGGGTGAATTTCTCGATGTATTACGAGTGAGCAAAACCTTCCTAGGTCTCAAAATCCAAGAGAAGAGATTTGCAAACAACTGCTTAAAAAATGTCTAGCCCCTGCACACAGAAAAAAAAAAGAAAAAGCAAAATGTCAAAAAGTTTGACAGTGACAACTGGAGAAAAAAACATGTGTAACATTAGAGACAAAGGGATAATATCCCTAAAATCTAAAGAACTGTGCAAGTAAACGGAAGAAAACAGCCAGCAAACCGATAGAAAAAATGGGCTGAACAAAATAATCAACAGCTCTCATGAAAAGATATAGGAATAGCTCACAAACATATGGAAACATGCTCTGCCTCACTCATAATAAAAGAAATACAAACTAAACCTAAGCTGAGATACCATTTCTCACTTACACTGGCAAGATCTAAACGTCTGACACCATACTCTGTTGGTGAGAGGATGTAGGGGAAACAAGTATTCTCATACTCTGTTCATCATTATGTATCTCATACAAAATGACAAACCTCTATGAATGGTAACTTCACAACATCTCCCCAAATTACTCCTGTATTTACCTTCTGAGGCAACAATCCCACTTCTAAAGATCTCAAAGATACTGTGGACACAACAAATGTTGAAAAGATATATGAGGGATCCCTGGGTGGCGCAGTGGTTTGGCGCCTGCCTTTGGCCCAGGGCGTGATCCTGGGGACCTGGGATCGAATCCCACATTGGGCTTCCGGTGCATGGAGCCTGCTTCTCCCTCTGCCTGTGTCTCTGCCATTCTCTCTCTCTCTGTGTGTGTGACTATCATGAATAAATAAAAATTAAAAAAAACTATAAAAAAAAAGAAAAGATATATGAACGAAACTGTTATTCCAGTATTATTTATAATTACAAAAGATGGCAAACCACCCAAACGTCCATCAAAAGAAGAGCTGCTGCATACACTAAGGTATATTGTGAAAACAGAAAAAAAAAAAATTATATATATACATATACTGCTAGGGTATGGCTTCCAGAATTTTTTTTTTTTTTTTTTTTTAAAGAAGGGGAGAGAAAAGTGTAGACTACTACTTCTACAAAAGAAAGTAGCGAGAGACAAATATATTTTATACGGCTCCAGGATAAAATTCACATGCAATAAACCACATATTCAAAGTGCACAATCTGGTTTAAGTTTTGACCTACGAATACACCTGTGAGAATGTCATCACATTCAAACAACGTATCCTTCACCTCCACAAGTCTCCTCATCCCCTTGGGAATCCCACCTCCCACCACTTGCTGACCAGGCCTGTCCCCACCCCAAGGAGAACTGCTATCCTAATAGTTTGCATTTCCTAGTTTTATATGTGGAATACGTGATACACCACATATTCTACTTCTCTGGCTCATCTCACTCAGCATAACTTGAGATTTACCCATGTTGCTACATACATCAATAGGTTATTCCTTCTTGTTGCTGAGTAGCCGGTCAGTATTTGGATCTAGCACAATTTGCTTATTTATTCAGCTGTTGGGCATTTGAGGTGTTTTGGGTTTTTTTTTTTTTCCAGTTTTTAGCTTTTATAAACAGAGAGGCTATGAATATTGATATGTAAGTAGATGGATGTAGATGCAGGATTTATTTTCTCAAGAGTACATGCTTAGCAGAGGGATGGTTGGATCATTTGACAATTACCTTTTTAAGAAACTGACAAGTGGTTTTCCAAGATGGTGTACCATTTTACAGCCCCATCAACAGTATATATTTCCAGCTTCTCCACATCTCTAACATTTGGTATTTTAATTTAAATCATTCCTTTTAGCTTTAGTCATTCTAAGAAGTATGTATGATAACTCGTGATGGTTTAAATATGCTTTTCCCAGAAAAGTAATGATGTTGAACATTTTTTCATGTGCTTATTTCCTATGCACACATCTTATTTGGTGAAGTGTTACTTACTGGGTTACTTCTTATTAGTGACCTTGGAGAGTTCTTTATATATTCTGGATATAAATCTTTGTTCACATATATGCTTTCCAGTGATTCTCTAATCTGTGTCTTGTCTTTTCATTCACTTTAACAGTGTATTTTGAAAAGCTGAAGTTTTTATTTTGATGGAATCCAAATTATCCAATTTTCCTGAGTGAATCCTGCTTTTGGTGTGAAATCTAAGAAATATTTGCTTAACTTTTTTTTCCTGTAAGTCTTATAGTTTTAGGCTTTACATTCAGTTCAATGAAGCATTTTGAGTTAATTTATGTGTACGATTAAGATATGGATCAATTTCTTGCACAGGGATATTTCCAATAGTTCCAGTCCTGTTGGTTTAACACACTTCTCTTTCTCCACTTTGTGTTTCTACCTTTGTCAGAAGTCCACTTCCAGGTACGGATGGATCTATTTCTGGATTATCTGTTCTGTTCCAGTGATCTTTTTGTCCACTGCCTACACTGACACCATGCCCTCCTAATTACCATAGCTTTATCCTAAGTCTTGAAATCAGGTTACGTTTGTGTGTTCAAGGTCCCTGGAATTTTCTATATGAATTGTACAATCAGCTTCTCATTTTCTACCAAAAAATCCTGCTGAGATTTTGATTGGGATTATGTTGACTCTGGGGAGCAAAATGGGAGCTTAATACTTTACATACTGTTTGTCATAGTGACAAGTTTTTTTTTTTTAATATTTTATTTATTCATGAGAGACACAGAGAGAACATGAGACAGAAACATAGGCAGAGGGAGAAGCAGGCTCCACACAAAGAGCCTGATGCGGGACTCGATCCTAAGACCCCAGGATCATGCCCTGAGCCAAGGGCAGAGGCTCAATCCCTGAGCCACCCAGGCGTCCCTAGTCTTCTGGCTCTTGAACAAGGCATCTCTCCATGTATTTAGGTCTTCGATTTCTTTCAGCAGTATTTTATAGTTTTCAATTATAAGTCTCACAGTTTTGCCAGATTTATCCTTAAGTAGTTCTTATTTTTTGATGCTATCGCACACAGATTTTAATTTAATTTTATTTTTTTAAAGGTTTTATTTATTCATGATAGAGAGAGAGAGAGAGAGGCAGGGACACAGGCAGAGGGAGAAGCAGGCTCCACGCCAGGAGCCCGACGTGGGACTCGATCCCGGGACTCCAGGATCGAGCCCTGGGCCAAAGGCAGGCGCCAAACTGCTGAGCCACCCAGGGATCCCCCCAGATTTTAATTTTAATTTCCAATTGTTCATTGCTAGTATATATACAGTTGCCTTTATTTTTTTTTAAGATTTATTTATTCATGAGAGAGGCAGAGACACAGGCAGAGGGAGAAGCAGGCTCCATGCAGGGAGCCCAATGTGGGACTCAATTCAGGGACCACGGGATCACGCCCTGGGCAGAAGGTCGATGCCCAACCGCTAAGCCACCCAGGCATCCCTACAGTTGCTTTTAGATGTTAATCTTTATCTGGAAACCGTACTAAACTGTAGCTTTATTGTAGATTCCACCTGATTTTATTCAGAGATATTGAGTGTCTGCAGATAAAGACAGTTTTACTCCTTCCTTCCCAATCTGTATGCTTTTTCTTTCTCTTGACTCAGTGCACTGGCCATTTCTTACTTATACTTACTTATACTTACTTTATAGTGCCCCACTATAATGTTTATAGATGGGATGAGAGAGGACACCCCTGTTTTTGTTTCTGGTATTAAGAGGTAAACATTCAATTATTCACACTAAGTACAATGTTAATAAGTTTGTCATAGAGGCTACTTTAAGCCCCTTCTATTCCTAGTTTGCTATCACTTCTTTTAATATCAGTAATCGACAATGCATTTTTTCCAAATGATTTTTCCTTCTATTGAGCAGAAGATGTGGATTTTATTTTTAAAACTTGTTAATATGGGACTTACATTGACTGACTTTCTAATGTTAAATGAACCTTGTATTCTTGGGATAAACCATACTTGGTCATTATGTATTTATTACCCGTTTTATATATTGTTAGGCTTGATTTGCTAAAATGTCCGTGGTTTTCTTTTCTTGTTATATCTTTGAATTGGGAAGTATTTTCTTATCTTCAATTCTCTAGAAGAGTTTGTATAGAATTATTAATTCTTCCTAACAAGTTTAATTGAATTCACCAATGAAATCATCTGGGCCTGGAGTTTTCTTTGTAGAATGGTTTTTAACAATAAATTCAATTTCTTGGGGATCCCTGGGTGGCTCAGCAGTTTGGCGCCTGCCTTTGGCCCAGGGCGCGGTCCTGGATTCCCGGGATCAAGTCCCATGTCGGGCTCCCGGCATGGGGCCTGCTTCTCCCTCTGCCTGTGTCTCTGCCTCTCTCTCTCTCTCTCTCTCTCTCTCTCTCTCTCTCTTTCTGTGTCTATCATAAATAAATAAATCTTTAAAATAACTAAAATAAAATAAATAAATTCAATTTCTTTAATAATCACAAGACTGTTATCTGTCTCTTGAGTAGGCTTTTGCAATTTGTGTCTCAGATGGAATTTATTCATCCCATCCAGACTGTCAAATTACGTGACATCGGGCAGCCCGGGTGGCTCAGTGGTTTGGCACTGCCTTCAGCCCAGGACGTGATCCTGGAGACCTGGGATCAAGTCCCGCGTCGGGCTCCCTGCATGGGGCCTGCTTCTCCCTCTGTGTCTCTGCCTCTCTCTCTCTCTGTCCCTCATGAATAATAAAATCTTTTTAAAAAATTGACATCAATTATTCATAATATCCTGTTTATTGCTTTCATTTCTGTAGAATCTGTAGTGATGCCCCTGTCTGATCAGACATTGGTCATTTGTATCTTCTCTTTTATTTCCCTGATCACTCTGGCTAGAGGTTAGTCAATTTTATTAATCTCACAGAACCAGCTTTCGTTTTCATTGAATTTCCTTTTGTTTTGTTTCAGTAAGTCATGCTCTATTTTTCTTCTGCTTCGTGGGGATTAATCTGCTCTTTTTTCTAGTGTCTCATTGTAGAAACTGAGGTCACTAACCGGAGACATTTCTTCTTTTCTAATATAGATAGTGCTATAAACTTCCAAGTAGTGCTTTACTGCTACTGTACAAACTTGACATGCTATTTTCATTTTCATTCAGTTCAAAATACCAATTTTCCTTTTTATGTCTTTTTTTTTAAGATTTTATTTATTCATCAGAGAGAGAGAGAGAGGCAGAGACACAGGCAGAGGGAGAATCAGGCTCCATGCAGGGAGCCCAATGTGGGGCTCGATCCCGGATCTCCAGGATCACGCCCTGGGCCAAAGACAGGCGCTAAATTGCTGAGCTACCCAGGGATCGATCCCCTTTTTATGTCTTTGACCTATAAGTTATTCAGAAGTATGTCAGCTGGTTTCCAAATACATGGGGATATTCAGGAGATCTTTCTGTTACTGATTGCTAATTTAATTTTACCAGCCAGAGAACATACTTTCTATGATTTGATTTGATTTTTTTTTTTTTTTTTAACATTTGCCTATGGCCCAGTATGTGACTTATCTTGGTAGAAGCTCCAAGTGCACTCAAATGCATATATTCTGCTCTTCTAGGGTATTCTATAAATGTCAATCAGGTCAAGATGGTTGACAATGTTGCTCATATCTTTTAGAACCTTATTCACATTCCATCTCTTCTATCAATTATTGAGTGAAGAATATTGAAATCTCCAATTATAATTATATACTTATATCTGTTTTTTCCATTTAGTTGTATCAGTTTTTGTTTCATGTATTTCCAAAGCCTATTATTAAAAGCACCAATATTTAGGATTGTTAAGTTTGCTTGACTACTTTATCCTAGAAAATAACTTTCTGTATCCCTGGTAATATACTTTTTCAATCTTTTTAGTTTAAACTTTTTATGTCTTTTTACTTAAAGTGTGGTTCTTGAAGGCATCTATTTGGGTCTTGCTTCTTCTTTACCCAATCCAACAATCTGTTTTTTTGTTGGGTATTTAGACAAGTTCTATTTAATGTGATTACTAATACGGTTAAGTTTAAGCCTGGGCAATCTTTTTTTCTATTTATCCCATCTGTTCTCTGTTCCCTTTTTACTTTTATTCCGCCTTTGTTTTGATCAACCAAGTCTTAATGATTCTCATTTATCTCCTCTGTTGGCTTATTAGCTCCTTATTTTGTTGTTTTAGTGGTTGGTTTAGGGTTTATAGCATTCATCTTTTAACTTATCACAGTCTACCTTAAGTAGTCCATGTGTATAAGAAGAAGTTTATAAGAGTTATTACCGGGATGCCTGGGTGGCTCAGTGGTTTCGTGCCTGCCTTTGGCCTGGGTGTGATCCTGGGGTCCCGGGATCAAGTCTCACGTCAGGCTCCCTACATGGGATCTGCTTCTCCCTCTGCCTGTGTCTCTGCTCCTCTCTCTCCCTCTCTCTCTCTCTCTCAGGAATAAATAAATAAAATCTTAAAAAAAAAAGAGTTATTACCATTTCTCCATCTCCTGATCTTCATATTTTTGTTGTCATATATTTTACTTTTATCTATTTTTGAAACCCTATGCTACAGAAAGTTAAATTTTAAAGATATTTAAATAAGATAATGGTTTTATATATTTACTTATATGGTTATCACTTCTGGCATCCTTCACTACTTTCTGTAGCTCAACTATTCCCATCTGTCACTTTTCTTATGCCTAAAAGGCTTCTTTTAACATTTCTTATGGCACAGGTATGCTGATGAATTCATTCCAGCTCTTATACAATGGGGAAAAAAAATCTTCATTTAATCTTTCGTTTATTAAATTATTTTGCTGGGCATGATATTGTGGGTCAACAATATTGTTCTTCAAGTACATTTAAAGATATTATTCTGGGCAGCCCGGGTGGCTCAGCAGGTTAGCACCTGCCTTTAGCCCAGGGTGTGATCCTGGAGACCCGGGATCAAGTCTCACATCAGGCTCCCTGCATGGAGCTGCTTCTCCCTCTGCCTGTGTCCCTGCCTCTCTCTCTTTCTGTGTCTCTCATGAATAAATAAATAAAATCTTTAAAAAAAAATTATTCTACTGTATTTTCCCATGCCTTCTGACAAGAAATCTTGACATCAACCTTATCTTAACCCCTAAGTAAAATGTCTTTTTTCTCTGCTTTCAAGATTGCTCTTTAACATGTATTTTGAGCAATTTGATTATGATATACCTTGGTATAGTTTTCTTCATGCTTCATATGTTTGGGTTTCATTGACCTTGAATATGTGATCTACAGTTTTCATAAATTTTAGAAATTTTCAACCATAATGTCTTTAAATATTTGTCTGAACACCTCTTCTGTCCTGTCTTCCAGTGATTCCAGTTATATTTATTAGACTGCTTGAAAGTATCCCACAGCTCACAGGTGATGTGATCATTTTTCTTGAGTCTTTTTTTCCCTATGTATTTTATTTTGGATAGCTTCTATTGCCATGTCTTCAAGTTCACTAATCTTTTCATCTACAATGTCTAGTCCAGCATTATTCCCACTTAGTATATTTATTTCTGGCCCTATAGTTTTCATATCTAAAAGTTTGATTTGGGTCTTTTTTTGGAAATATCTTTCACGTCTCCACTTAACTTTTTAATATCCAAAATATAGTAATATAACTATGTTAATACCTTTGCCTAATTCTAACATCTCTGGTAGTTCTTGACTGGTTTTGAAAGGTTGATTTTTCTCATCATGTTTATATTTTTGTGCCTCTTTGCATGCCTGATAACCTTTGACTGCATGTCATACATTATGAACAAATATGGTTAATTTTATGTGTCAACTTGACTAGTTAATGGAGTACCCAAATTAAACCTTATCTTTGGGTATGTCTGTGAGGGTGTTTCCAGGTGAGATTAGCATTTCAAACAATAGCCTCTATAAAGTAGATTGCCCTTCTGGATATGAGAAGGCAACATCCAATCCATTGAGGGCCTGAACAGAGCAAACTGCAAAAGGAATTCACCCCTTCCTGCCTGATTCCTTGAGCTGGAACTTCATTCTTCTTCCACACTTGGTATTTCTGGTTCTCAGGCCTTCAGACCATCAGCTCCCCTCTGGTCTCAGCCTGAATTACACCAATGGTTTTCCTGGGTCTCCATGTTGCAGACAGCAGACTATGGAATTTCTCAGCCTCCAATTGTGCATATGTCAATTCCTTATAATAAACTTCTTCTAGCTATCTATCTGTGTGTGTGTGGGGGGGGGGGGGGTCCTGTATTTGTTTTGTTTCTCTAGAGAACCTTGACTAATATATGCCTTGGCATTGTTCTGTTTGCTCAGGTAAATTACTAGGAAATATTTTTATTCTTTTTGCATCTTGTTTTTAAGGCTTGTTAGGCAAGACCTTTCTGAGTACTTTATCCAATTCTCCTAGAATTATAAGGTACTGTTCCTGACCTTGTGTCAGGATCTGCTCCCTCTAATCAGTTGGATGGTTTCTCCGACTTTCAGTAATTTTGTCAAATACATATGCTGATGAATTCTCAAAGGGGACCATTCACAGATTCCAAAGCTCACTCTCTGTGTAGAGCTCTCCTCTTGGTACTTAGTCCAGGAACTCTAGCTGCCTTGCTTTCCCTGGACTCTCAGCTCCATCTCCTCAATTCACGGTTCCTCACTTCTATGCTACAACCAAGGAAGTCTTTCAGTGCAATAAGCAGGAATAACTGCAGGGCTCATAGCACTTAGTTCCCTATCTTTCAGGAATTACTGTCCTTTGTTACCTAATGTCTCGTGTCTTGAAAACTGTTTCTTTTGTCTGGATTTGCTTTTTTTTTTTTCTTTTCAGTTGTTTCAGTAAGTAAGGTAAATAAAGCCAGAATCTTGGCAGAATGCAGAAATCATTTGCTTATTTTTAATTAGATAATGAAATGAATTTTTTAAATTACCCATAGAAGAGGGTAACAGGCTTGATGGAACTGGGACAAAACCTAGACCAAGATCTCTGAAAAGATCTTGTTTTATAAATTGGCATTGTAACTTGTAAATATGTTAGCTACTTATAAAACAACAAAACCAAATATTTAAAAGTAATCCCTAAAAAGTGAAAGCAAAAATGAAACCGTTAACCTGTGTATCAAATTGATGGCAGGACAACAGAAAGGAACTCTTTTAAGCATGTACTAGTGGGATATAGCTTAAAAACAAAAATAACTACAAAGCATCCTGGAAACATTCCAATAAGAACTGTGGAGAGCAGTTTGATATTGATGTTTTTTAAATTGTTTGAATATTTTCCTAGCTTTTTCCTCTGAAAAGGCCTAGAAATGATGGCCAACTCAAAAGCAATAAGCAATCTTAGTACCCAGATTATAGTCTCTAAATACCATTTCCCATTAAAAGGAATTAGGGCCTCCCTAGGGAAATAACTCTTTCATGATCTGGGCAAAAAATGTAGAAGATGAGCTTAGAACAGTTTGCCACAGTAGAAAGCAAAGAAGGTATCAATGACCACTGGGTGGTGTCACAAAGGCCCAGAAGCCAAGCTGAAGTGGCTCCCTGGCCAAAAATGGGAGAAATTGAGCACTGATATAAATAAGAAACATAGCTGATTAAAACACACCAAATATTTTTAAATTAATGATGTCATAATGGTTAGAAAGAGAAGAAACACATTAAAAAAATCCCTTTGGCATCTTTTGATAAAGCTGGGAAGACAACTCATTATTTTGGAAACTACTTAAAGAATCAAATATTTATATTGCCTGAACTATGCACACCAAAACTCAGTGTAAAGAATTCTTGATTATAAGCTTCTTTTTGTAGATAACCCAGCCTTTAAATGAAGCAGGAACAATATAGTCAGCATATCAGCATTTTGCAGCTTATAAGTACATTAACAAATTTAGTCAATGTCACCAATGACTAGTAACATCAAAAACAGAGGGACAGGGCATCTGGGTGACTCAGTCAGTTAAGCATCTGACTCTTGATTTCAGCTCAGGGTTGTGAGATTGAGCCCTTTGCTGTTTTCTGCAACTCAGGGTGGTGGAGTCTGCCTGAGATTCTCTCCTCTCACTGCCCCTCCTGCTTGCATGGACTCTCTCCCTTTCAATAAATAAATTAATTAATTAAAAAAATAGAGAGACATCTTGATGTTAGATGCCTCCTGCTGAAAGTGCACATCTCCTGTTAGGTATCCTTGCCAATCAATATTGAACCTGAATCTGACTACTAATTCCCAGTAAATATAAAGAGCCAGAGAAACATGATCAGTTATAGTGGGGGACGTGGTTAGCAACATGCAGACCATGATAATCCCTAGAAGCCAAACAAACCTGTTTCTTCAATGAATACATTCCAACAACAATAAACAAAAGGATAAACCTATAGAGTAAATTATGTACTTGCCCTCTCACTGAAAAAACTAGAAAATCAGGTAGAGAACAACAGGCAGCACACAACTGTGACCTCTGAGAAAAGGGAAACAAACAAGGTAGGCCTGGAGGTCAACCAGCTTTCTACTTGGAGGCACTTTCTAGGCCTCAGTACAAGGAGGGAGAAACCATGTGGAGTCCACTAACCTCACTGAGGAGGCAGAGGTACCTGAGACAGACAGGGAAAAACATCTAAAAGATGGGAGCTACAAAGAAAGTGAGTTTCAGCAATCTCCAAGGGGGTTTCCTTCAATCTTTAATGAATCTGAAGCAGCATCTGTATAGGGTAAGATTAATTAGGTAAGATTTGAGAATGGCAAAAAGTATAGATGAAAAGAACAAGTCCCTGGACGTTGGAAGCTGAATGATTCTCAGAGTTAACATGGGCCTGGGAGGCAAATAGTGTTCCAGCCAGTTAGAGTGACCTGACCTTGTTGAAGGCACAAGGCATTCAGTAGAGTACAGAAGAATCACACCTTAGGAGCAGAGCTATACTAGCTCTAGAATAAAGACTACTAAATACACATCCTTAACAAATCTTAAAAAGAAGATTAGAAAGTATCAAGCAAACTCCCTTTTTAAAGGAAGCCACTAAAAATTAGGCACTTAACAACGTAACATTCACAGTGCCTAGGATCCAAAACAACAACAAATCACCAGATATGTAAAAAAAAAAAAAGCAGGAAAAGAGGTCTCAGGAGGAAGAGAGCAATCATCAATCTATAAAAATAGACCAAGAAGTTCCAACAGAGAGGACAGAATTAATTTGCTTAAAAGAACTTTAAAGAATTATTTTCAAGTATATTAAAAATTAAGACAAAACAAAATTATGACCATACTGACAGAAGGTGGAAGATATAAAATAGAATCAAATACAACTTTCAAAGCTGAAAAATAAAATACCAGAAATGAAAAATTCACTTGATGGGCTTAACCACATATTAGATACTACTAAAGACCAAAGGACACTGAAGACCGTAATGGGAATATCTAAATGGAAGCAAAGACATGAGAGACCAAAAAACAACTAAAAGAACAGGGCCTCAGTGACCTGTGGAGCTATAAAAAGGGGTCTCAACATATGCGTAGAGTCCCAGAAGGAAAGGCAAGAGAAGAGGGATACAAAAAAATCTAAAGAAACGATGTGAAAACTCATCAAATTATACAGTGAATTTTACAAAAGTAATGTTTTAATTAACCTGACTTTTTAAAAAGGTGTATTAATTCACAGATGACATGATCATCTATCTACAGAGACTCCTATGAAATCTACAAAAAAAAAATCCTAGAATAAATTTAAAAAGGTATTAAGATACAAGGTCAATATACAAAAACCAACTGTATTTCTAGATATCAACACAAAACAACTGTAAATGAGATGTAAGACACCATTTACAACATCAAAAAGCATGAAATACACAGGCATATATAAACAATATGCATGAAACTAAGCAAGTTTCTCAGCAGTGTATATTGTAGGTCACTTACAGATCTTTTTTAGATCTAAATGTGGAGATGAACTTAGTTCTTGGATTAGAAGCCTTAATATTTTTGATATCAATTCTTCCTAAACTCATCTATAGATTCAACATAGTAACAAAATATCAGCGAGTTTTTAATAGAAGTTGCTATTGGTTCTAAAATTTATATGGAAATGCAAAGAAACTGAAATAGCCAAAACAATTTTACCAAAGAACTACCTGACTTCCAATGCCTACTATAAAGCTATACTAACCAGAAAAGTGTGTTATTATCATAGAATAGAAATATAAGTCAGGGGAACAGAAGAGAGTCCAGAGAGACCCACGATATGGTCAGCTGATTTCAACTCAAGGTGTTACGGTAATCTCAAGGGAAAAGAAATGCTACAGGAGCAACTAGATATCCCAGAAGAAAAAAAATGAAACATGATGCCATTCACAAAAATTAACTTAGCATGGAACAGAGACCTAAGCAAAATATAAAACTTCTAGAAGAAAACATAAGAAAATATTTGCATCATTGGAATAGCCTGATTCCTTAAGCAGGAAACAAAATGCCCTAACCAGGGCAGCCCCGGTGGCGCAGCGGTTTAGCGCCGCCTGCAGCCCAGGGCGTGATCCTGGAGACCCTGGATCGAGTCCCACGTCAGGCTCTCTGTATGGTGCCTGCTTCTCCCTCTGCCTGTGTCTCTGACTCTCTCTCTCTCTCTGTCTCTATGAATAAATAAATAAAATATTTAAAAAAAAAAAAGCCCTAACCATAAAAGTAAAAATAAGATGATGTTCGTCAAAATTAAAAATTTGCTCTTTAAAAGCAATGTTAAGAAATTGAAAGGCCAGCCCAAGACTGGAAAAAGCTATGCATAATATATATCTGACAAAGGAGTCATCTCCAAAATATATGAGGAACTCTTAGACCTTAATATTTAGAAGGAAAAGAATCCAACTGAAGAAAGGGCAAGGGGCACCTGGGTGGCTCAGTCAGTTAAGCATCTGCCTTTCACTCAGGTTGTGATCTCAGGGTCCTGGGACTGAGCCCTCCGTCAGGCTTGAGTCTGCTTTTCCTTCTCCCTCTGCCCCTCCCCACCTTGTGCTTGCTCCCTCTCTCAAGTAAATAAATAAAACTTGAAAAGGGGGAAGCAAAGGAGGGGTGCCCAGCTGGCTCAGTCAGAAGAGTACACAACTCTTGATTTTGGGGTTGTGAGTTCAAGCCCCACGTTGGGTGTAAAGATTACTTAAATAAACTTTTTTAAAAAGAACAAAAGAAAATAAATACATAAATTTTACAAGGGCAAAAGATTTCAAAAGCTATTTTACAAATAAAGCACAAAACATATGGCCACATGAAAAACTGCTCATCATAAATCAATAAGAAATACAATTAAAACCACAAAGACGTGCTTACTAGAATGGCCTCAATTAATGACTGATAATACCAACTGTTAGCAAGTATGCGACCAACTGTAAGTCTCATTGCTAGTGAAGTATAAACTGGGACACTTTTGAGAACTGTTTGGTAGCTTCTTTTAAGATAAACTGACCATACACAGCTGGGCAGTTTCACTCCTAGGTATGAGTCCATTTTATAATTATAATTCTACAACAGGAAAACCTAATCTACAGTGAAAAGAAGTGTTGCCAGGAGGAGGTGGTGAGGGAGATACACTGGAGAGGTACATGAGGAACTTGTTTGAATGAAGGAAATGTGCCATGTCTTGGTTATGATTGTTTTTACATGAGTGAATACATTTGTTAAAACTCATTGAGCTGTACTCTTAAAATGGGTACCCTTTGTTGTACATAATTTATATCTGATTAAAGTTAATTTAAGAGGGTCACCTGGGTGGCTCAGTGGTTGAGCGTCTGCCTTCAGCTCAGGGCCTGATCCCAGGGTCGGGATCGAGTCCCAGATCCGGCTTCCGGCAGGGAGCCTGCTTCTCCCTCTGCCTGTGTCTCTGCCTCTCTCTCTGTCTCTCTCATGAATAAATAAAATATTTTTTTTAAATTAAAAAATAAAGTTGATTTAAGTTGATTTAAGACATAGCAACCTACTACAACGTCTGGACCTCAACAAGATCCTGATTTGAACAAGAACAATTTTTAAAAAGCAGGGGAGGGGATTTCGAATGTGCCCAATATCGGGTGATATTAAAGAATCACTGTTAAACCCAGTAATAGACCCATGGGTTCATTTTACAATTATCTCTGCTTTTTGGATGTTTGAAATTTTCCATGATAAAACACTTAAAAAATTAAAGTATAACTTCAAATATTTAAAAGGTTGCTATGTAGAAAAACAATTCAATTCTAGGAGAAGGAGTCATGTGGAGGAAAATCTGGAGTCAATTAAGAGAATGAACTCACCAAGAAAGCATCGTGTGGCTTTGTAAAGTTAGGATGCTCACGCTAGGACCTGCTGCTACCCAGATCCTATAACTACCTGCTAGGTTGCAGGAGAGGAAATTACTGCAATTTGTGAAGCTGGACAAGCTGCCCTCAAAGGTCCCCTCTTGCTCTAAGATTCCATTAGCTGTGGATTCATGAAACTGATGTCTGGTTCAGTTTTCCTGAACAAGTCAGCACCCCATTCCTACCCAGCCCTACCAAATAATTATCTTTACTATTTAATACTTCACAAAAAATATTTCAGATATTTCCCATTTTCCCTAATTTTCATATATATCTGATATGCCCTTTTCTTAAACCTTTCCAAAATCAGAATCATGCTTTGTACCTCTTAGAATCTTTTATTGCTAACACAATACGCTGTACATACTGGGCCATCAAAATGCTTTCTTAACATCACCTTTCAAGTCAGTGTTGCTTTATAACACTTTTCCCTCCCCATCCCATCTGTGTCTTCTCCCACCATCTCCCATGCAGAGACCCTGTCCTCTACCACACCTGTGTCCCACAACCCAGGCCTAGAACAGAGCTCTGTGCAAATCCGCAAAAAAAAAAAAAGATGAATAAAGAATTCCTCCCACATCTGGAGCCTGTTAAATTTCTGAAGTGGCAAGGACTCATTCTGATGATCAAATCTGAATTCTGAGACTACCTTAATCACTGAAGATATCATTATTCTAATTGCACAGGTCATATATACCTTTACCTGTGTGGCTGTAAACCACAACCATGGGGAAAACTGAAAAATCTTTTCCATCCTGGCGGCCTTTCTCCTGAATTACTCAGGTATTCAGTGTCTTTATACTGCTCTCTGACCATCCAAGTGAGAAGTACTCACAGGCTGGATCCTACAAAATGCCAGGCCCTATACTAGACACTTTATTACCAACTCATTTAATTTTTGCAACAACTGGATAGGTATTATCTGCATTTGGAAGATGTATGACAGCTACACAAAGTTAAGTAATTTGCCCAAGCTTCTAAATGATGAATCCAAGATTTGAAACCAGATCATCCTGGCTCAAAATTCATGCAGTTTTACAGAACAGAAAAACAAACAAAAAAAAACCCAACCCTCTTTCCCACACAAGTCTTGAAGTCACAGAACCTAGTGGAAAAATATTTTTGCGGGGGAGGATTCTTCCTCTACAGGTCCAAAGACAACCTGGCCTCCAACTTGTGAAAGCCTGCTCATTCCCACAATTTACCAAGAAAAATGTCCAATTTCAACAAATACCACAAGGGGGAGCTAAGTCCTAAAAAGCTTCCAGATTAATGTCTCATTTGGATCCTAACTCCCTTAAGAAAGATAAATCTGAATAGATACTCTGTCATAAGTGATTCTTTCTAAGAAACAAATCTAACTACATCCTTTTCCTGCTTAAAACCTTCCAAGGATCCCCACCCAAAACAGTGCCACACTATCTGTCATGAACACAACTTCCTTTATGGTTGGCCTGTCTTCCTCCAAAGGCCACCTCCTCTGACTGCTCAACACCAAGGCTTCCTCAGCTTCCCCAAAAGGCCTTTTTTTTTTTTTTCGTAATAGCTTCCAACTCTCTAACCATGTTATTTCTTTGGTCTAACTGCATGCCACCTCTGTCTCCCTCTCCCCAGCCCTTCTATTCAGCAACACCCTACACATCAAACTCCCATTTGTCCTTTAATTCCTGCCGAAACGTCTCAGCTAACTTCTGACCTTCTTTACCCATTCTCCCACCATGATGAATCAATTTATCCAAAACATCATTCTACCATACTTCTGCCGATATCACAACTCCAGTCAAAGTCTTTATATACCTGCTAGACTGAAAGGTCCCTAACGGGAAGAGCCACGTGTGTATATACCCAGCACTGACACACCGGAGATCCTCTCCAAGGGCTGCACTGTGCTAAGAACCCATCAAATTATACCCTTGTGGTTTGTTTCAGATGCTAACATCAAAGGATCAGCAGAAATTTTTATAAAGACATTCTAAGTTCTTTACCTCATGCTCAAGATCAACTCAAAAACCATAATCAGCATTCTATCTAAAAAAACTATGTTGAACTTACCGTCTTAGTTAAATAAAATATGAATGAATATATTAAAAGAATTGCATTTTCCAAAGGTGTGACGCTTGCGGGCTCTTCAGCATTGGTTTGTAGTTGCTTTTTTGCATCATCAGCATCAACAGGACTGCTTTCTGTTGTAATTATCCCTAAAATTGAGGGTGAAAATACTTTATTTTATGTAATGAAATTTTCTCACGAGAGAAACTTGTTTCTCTTCACTTAAAATATTTGAGTGCCCACTGAGTATTAGTCAGTGGTTTCTCTTAAAGACTTATAAATGGTTCAGGGGTACCTCGCTGGCTCAGTCGGTAGAGCATGCAACTCTTGATCTCGGGGCCATAAGTTCAAGCCCCACACTGGGGGTAGAGATTACTTAAAAAATATTTACTAGAAATGTTTAAGAAGACATATAGTTTCTAGAAGTCTTATATAAAGAGTTATATAACTTATATAGTTACTCTCTTAAAAAATTATAAAGAGAAGGGGCACCTGGGTAGCTCATTTAGTTAAGAATCTGCCTTTAAAAAAAAAAAAAAATCTGCCTTCGGCTTGGGTCCTGATACTGGTCCCTGCATCTGGCTCCCTGCTCAGCGGGGAGGAGTTTGCTTCTCCCTCTCCCTCTGCTCCTTCCCTGACCCCGGCTCTACTCTCTCAAATAAATAAAATCTTAAAATTAAAAAAAAAAAAAAGAAAGAATTATAAATAGAACAAAATTCAGAATGCCAATTAAAGCCATCATAGCCTTCCATTATGAATTGAACATATCTCCAACACAATCTACCCCTCACTAAACTCCTCTATCATATCCCTGGCAATGCAACTGAAAGCTTACTTTTCTTTCTTTCTTTCCTTTCTTTCTTTTCTTTCCTTTCTTTTTCTTTCTCTCCTTCCTTCTTTCTTTCATTTATTTTATTCATGAGAGAGAGGCAGAGACACAGGCAGAGGGAGAAGCAGGTTCCCCACTGGGAGCCCAATGCAGGACTCCATCCTGAGATTCTGGGACTCTGGGACCACACCCTGAGCCGAAGGCAAACGCTCAACCACTGAGCCACCCGGGCATCCCAGCAGCTACTATCTAAACAACATTTAGTCATGGGAATTGAGAAAAGCAGAATTTTATGTTTTTTCCACATAAACACAGTTGCGCTTAACAAACGTTCATTTAGTGCTGGTGAAACATCATGTTTGAATCTTCAGGCAAACGAGCAGAAAAGTGTCAGTTTGCAGACCTGCAGGTGGGATGCACCAATGTTTAGCATAGTGTCTGGCATATATCAGGCATTCAGAGATTGCTTACCGACGGGAAAACAGCTACACCAAAGAGAATACAGTAAATGCCCGAACACACTGACAGGAATGGCTTGGGGGGCGGGGGTGCCTGGCCTGGAGCTCTGCAAAAAAGGGAGGATTCCAACTTGGAATCCTGCCTGAAAGGGTTTCACCTGGGGAAGTGATGAGGAAGGGATTTCAGTTTGAATTACCTGAGTCTGGGGCATGTCTGATAAACCACTAGGAGTTCAACAAATGATTAGTGATGGGTTGAGTAGGGGCCTCTTGTGTCTTCCAACCAGGAAATTCCATTCACTATTGATCTATGAATCTGACCTCTGGGGAAGTATTCCCAGTCAGGTCAGCATCTCTGTATCTGAGATATTTGGGAAGATGAGCCTGTAAAGGTAGTTGATGTCATTTTGTGACAGACCATAAAGGACAGAGCAAAAAAAAAAAAAAAAAATCTGTCCTTAATTCTGCAAGCTGAACTTTTCCCAGCCCTGAAAGTTTCTGAGCAAGAGAATAACAAGACTTCATGGTATAGGACTCATTTTCAATAAGTAGAACCTTTTGACTTAAAGGAGTTTAGAACTAGAGAGAATTATACATGAATGCAATATTCTCTGGACTATGGGAGACCTCTGATGTCATTTCTTCTCAAATTTGCAGTATTCCTCCCCATGCTGTGGCTTCTCCCCCACTCTGAAGAGAGACAGAGGGTCCACCCATGCTACCAGGTCTTAGAGTACCACAGGGTAACGCTATACCCATGGTTAAGGACCACAACCTAGCACGGTATGAAATCATGCCACCACGATGGGTACGCGAAATAACACAATTAGTTCTTCTTCATTAGAAACCTGTTGAGGGGCACCTGGGTGGCTCAGGGCGTGAACCCGGGGTCCCAGGATCGAGTCCCACATTGGGCTTCCTGCAGAAAGCCTGCTTCTCCCTCTGCCTTTGTCTCTCTGTGTCTCTCGTGAATAAATAAATGAAAATAAATTTAGAAACCTGTTGCTACCATTATTGGGGTTGTATTTTTGTTTTAAACGTTTTCCTCAATTCAAGTGCAAGGAGTTGCTCTCCACAGACTGTTTGCTGAGCTCTGTGATGAAGTTCTGTTCACCCATGTCAGGCCACACAGGACCAGCACACACTGCAAAGTTCTGTACTGTTCCCAATGGTATGAAGACACTGAGGCATAAATATCCCCTTCACTGTTTTTAAAAAGGGTTTTGCCAGCCTAGGTAGCAAATTAACAAAAGAGCTAAGCCACCCTGTATTCTGGGGGCAGGCTGGGGTGGAGAGGACTAAGGAGTGGGAGAGAAAACCCAGAATTTGTGTTCACACAGTGGTTCTTAAACTTTCAATGGATCAGAATTTCCTGGAGGGCTTGTTAAATACAGCCTGCTGGTCTCCCTCCCCCCCCCCCCCCGCCACCCCCGAGTTTCTGATGCCTCTGGTTTCGTTGAAAACTGTTTCAGAACATAAGGCTTTTTAAGAATAGTATTTTAGATTAAAATTATTCACATAAGTACTGATGGCCAGACATTGGTTTGTGGTTAGTCTCTGGCCTTTTTCCCACTGCTGACCTCTATCTGTCTCAATGCCTGCTTTTCTTTCCATTCTGGGCTTTCTTGTTTTTTAAACTCACTCATGCCTATATTATTCTCCTTTCTGATTTCCTGCCTTTAAAAACAAGTGTCCAGGGGTACCTGCCTAGCTCAGTCCATAGAAAATATGACTCTTGATCTTGGGGTCATGAGTTTGAGCCCCACTCTGGGTACCAAGACTACTTAAATAAACTAAAAAAAAAAAAAAAAAGTCCTAGAAGCTCCTCTTTATGACATATTTCTACCCTGTAGAGAAAAATCTGCAAGCTTTACCTGGGTCTCCATCTTTCTCAGTATTTGGCTGCTGTGACACTTCTGAGGCACCCATGTCACCAACCACAGGTTGATCCAACTGGCTGGGCTCTTTGAGAATCTGTATTTGAAGGTCTTCTGTGTGATCTTGTGGGAAATTGTCTTCTGTGTGATCTTGTGGGAAACTGTCTTCTGTGTGATCTTGTGGGAAACTGTCTTCTATGTGGTCTTGTGGGAAATTATCTTTGGTGTGACCTTGTGGGAAATTATCTTCAAGGTGTGGCTGCATCCCTAGAAGGAAGAAGAATGCACTGGATGGCAAAGCCTGAGGACACTGCCCGCTCCGCCCTTCCCACTGGGCAGCTATCCCTCACCATCCATCACCCGCCCCCACCAGGCACTTCACTACTCCCCTCCCACACGCTGGTCTCCCAGGGAGCACAAATGAGCAGGAAAATGCGGGTTCCAGCTGCTTTTGTCTCACTCCACAGATGGCCAAAATTTATAAAGAAACCCTTATTCCAAGTATTCTATAAACACATTTATGGTAGGGCCTTCAATAATCCAACTTTCCTTGACCAACCAATATATGCTCACAAACATAAATGTACAGAAGAGAATCTCCATCAAGCGCAGAAACATGAACCACCTACTCTACACAGAAAGAACACAAACTCTTTCCTATGCAAGCATGAGTTATTTCACAGAGCTGGCACAGAGGACATTACGTACAAAAGCAGCTTGCTGAAGTACCTTTCAAATATTTTCAGAGTGTGTCTAATCATCAAAAAGAGCGAACCCATTTCCCTCCCCAACAGGCTCAGAGCGGAGCCCCATGCAACCCGCAGCAAGGACGAATTTTTTTTTTTAAGACTTTATTTATTCATTAGAGACAGAAACAGAGAGAGAGAGAGAGGCAGGCGCAGAAACATAGGCAAAGGGAGAAGCAGGCTCCATGCAGAGAACCTGACATGGGACTCGATCCCGGATCTCCAGGATCTCCCTCTGCCTGTGTCTCTGCCTCTCTGTGTGTGTGTCTCTCATGAATAAATAAAATCCTTAAAAAAAAAAATGAATGAATAAAAAAATTAACGTTATACTAACTAATACAAAGAGCAGTGACATTGTGCTTAAGAAACTATGTTCAAAAGAGCCCATTCAGAGGCTCCTGGTTATGGAAGGAGTAGGTTACAGGGCTGAATGCTACAGCACAGGGAATATAGTCAGTGGTGTTGTCACAGTCTTGTATGGTGACAGGTGGGAGCTACACTTGCCCAGAGCATAGCAGGCAGTACAGACTTGCCCGATCACTATGTTGCATACCTGAAATTAATGTAACATTGTGTTTCAACTACACTTCAATTAAAAAAATTTACTCCAGGTACCTGCCTGGCTCAGATAGTAGAACATGTAGCTCCTGACCTTAGTGTCATGAGTTCAAGCCTCAAGCTGGGCAAAAAGCTTACTTGGAAGGAGGAAAGGAAAGGAAGGAAGGAAAAAAGGAAAGAAGGAAACCTACTAAGATTAAAAAAAGAATCCCTTTCATAATTTTACATGAAGCTTGTACTTTGTTACATTTGGGGGAAAAAAATTTTTTTAAAGATTTATTTATTTATTCAGAGAGAGCGAGAGAGAGGCAGAGACACAGGCAGAGGGAGAAGCAGGCTCCATGCAGGAAGCCTGACGTGGGACTCGATCCCGGGACTCCAGGATCACACCCCGGGCTTCAGGTGGCGCTAAACCGCTGTGCCACCGGGGCTGCCACGAAAAAAAAATTTTAAGTGTTAAAAAACAAAACAAAAACCCAAGGACATGTTTACTTGGAGCATGATTTTCTTGTCTACAGCCTTCTCTTTATACACTTGTCAAGTTTCCTTTTGAAAACACTACCAGCCTCAACTGTCCTAAGGGGTAAACGAGGTAAGAAATTCTCACCCACATTCCAGCCTGAGAGAAGGCAGGAAGGGACACATGCATGTCACAGTGCTGTTGTCCCTTACCTTTGGGCACCCCATCCACTGTGGACAGAGCTTCACAAATAAGGCAGGAGGCACCTCAGCAGCCACCGCCCCACCTGCTTCTCAAGCGCACCCCCACAAGGCCACAGGCAGGCACCTTACCTTCCAACGTGCCACCCCAGCCTTCCTGGGGGGGCTGTCCCGTGGCCAGCGGGGCAGTCTCCTCCATGGTGGAGTGTCTGTACCTGACAAAATAGATCAGGTCTTGAATATCGTCTAGTACGGCTGCCTCCTCAAATATGTTACTTTCCATCATTCCCAGATCTCTGTTTTCAGCCACACGGGTATCAAGCATTTTCTCTGCTGTGCTCAGAATCTGTGACTCAGATGCACGGAAGACCTTATCTAGGACTTTCTCCACGTTATAAGGCAGGCTCTCCTGCTGCGCCAACTTCAGCTTTAATGACATTTCGTGGAACATGGCTTCCAGCTCGTGGACATCGAAGTACTTCTGGAACCTCTGCAGAGACTGTTGTTCTTTAAAGAAGCTGCCAATTATGGGCAAGTCCTTCACGTAGTCGCTACGCATTGGCCTCACCACCGTGGGTGGCGTCCCGTGCAGCGGGCCACCTTCCTGCTCCTCGGGGGCAGGCCCCTGGCTCTGTGTGTCCGCGGGTCTCTCAAAGTCCTGGTCCTCTTCAGAGAGTTCTTCTACCCCAGGCTTCTGTGCAGATTTCTCAGCGCTGTCTTCTTTAAAATAATCAGAGTCTTGATTCTGAAACATTTCACCTAACCCCGGAGTCCGATTTTTCTTGTCAGGAGAGTCACTTCCTCCAGATGCCATCTGTGCTTTTGCACCTGCAAGAGGGCTTTCTGTTTCCACCACCCCACTACCTGCTTCCCTGCCCCTGCCCCCTGGCTCTACCTCTTTGCCAAAAGTTTCACCTTTTCTTTCTATTTCCAAAATAGTACTAGCTTCTTCTTTGTTTCCTTCCATTTCTGCATCGGTATTAACCACACCTAAAGGAGCTCTTGAGGGGGACTGCAGGTTAACGTCTAACCACCTGCCCTGAATCCCGGGGCTTTTTTCTTTAGCCTGTTTTGCGCTGAGAGCATTTTCATCCTCCAGGAGTTCTTCAGGGCTGTGATCGTCTTCTGCCTCTGGTTTCTCAGTATGGACACCTGGCACTTCCGGGCTACCTGGCCGGCCTGTGGGCTCCACTTCCTGGGAGCCCGCCTTGGGCTGTTGAGGAGCTAACTCTTCAGCTGAGGAGTCCTCTCTGACCTCCTCCTCGGCAAGCCTCCCCTTCTCATCCATCTGCTTACTATGTGCAGCAGCCACTTCTCCTCCTTGCGGCCAGGAAAGATTTCTTCCCCAAATGGGACCCTCTTCTTTCAGTTCTCCTGGCAAACCAACTCCATCCAGAGGGGAGGGCCTAGGTTGATTCTGAGTTTTAAGAAGCCGTTCCTCTCTAAATTCCTCCTTTGGATGCTCCACTGACGGTGTATGTGGTTTCAATCCTGCTAAAGCGTGGACGTCTTCCACACGGTCCCTGGAGGCATTATGCTGACCACCCCCAGAGGGTGCTGCGATACCCACAGACTCCTGGTCAGGCTTTTCTTCGTTCACTTGACCCCCTGTGGCTTGAGGGAGGGGTTCACGCTCCGAGCCCCCTTCTGAAATCTGCTCTCCGGGCTTTTCTTCATGGAGCATTCCTTTTGAAATATGAATAGCCGCTCCTTTTAGGTCATCTTCTTTGTTATCAAATGCTGATTCCAACATTTCTTTACCCTTTCCAGTAGATGTCAAAGAGCCGAGGTCACCACTATGAGTAGAACCGTGTGTGGTCATGCCTTCCTGCTTCTCCTCCTCCGGCCCCATCTCGGCCTGTGCCAGGCCCGGCTTGGGTTCCTTGGCTCCCCTCCCTTTTCCTGCAATGTGAATTTCCAGGTCTTCGTCGTTATCTGTTTTAGTACCTACATCGTTAGCTGTAGGCAAAAGACCATCTTCTGCCTTCTTAGGGTCAATGTAATCCGCTGCTGACCGTGGTTTCCTCCATTTGCTCTCTGGGATGAACGCATCATCACCTTCCTTGCCTTCCTGTGATTCAGAACTCCCCAAATCCATACTTGTTACGCTGTCATCTTCTGTGAAGAAGACAGTATCCTCCCAGGTTGTTAATATATCTTTATCATAGTTTTTGATGCCAGGGGGCTGAGGTGCCTCAACCTTATCCTCTTCATTTGAACTCTGCTCGCTCTCTGCTGAGTATTTCTCAACTCCGGACTTCACTGGAGTTTTCACATCTTCTCCGCCATGTGCGAAGGTCAGTAACGGCAGCTCGTCAAAGTTGTCTTCATTCTCCTCTTCGTCCTTGCCAACTATGTGATACTCAGCATCCAATTCCTCATCAAAATCATCTTCTAATGAAGTAACAAGTCTGGTTGTCTCATCATCAGATACAAGTGCATCAGCAGTGGAGCCAAATTTGGTTTTTAAGTCCAGGGTCATTTCTTTTTTCAAAAGTTTATAAGCATCAATTGTCTGCTGTTCATTCGAGACCTGAGAACCATTGCTGGTTTTGTTGTTTTCACTTTCTGGCACTTTTAGTTTATCTTGTAGCATTTCCTCAAAAGGTTCGAATGAAGATGGATCTCCCTGAGCATGATCTGCTGGACTGCTTACATGCGGGTGGTTCTTCTGAGCCCCAGATCTTTCCTTGAGTTCCTTAGTGTTTTCTGAGGCTACACTTTCACTCTCCTCTGAGTTAACTTCTACTGGTTCTAGTTCGAGGTCGCTTTCCTCCAATACTTCAGGAGGGGTGTCCTCCTCATACTGAGTTTCTTCTATGGCTTTCTCAGACTCTTCAGTTGCAGAATTGTGTAATTCCAAAAATCCTAAAAGTTCTTCTACATTATAATTATCAAAATCATCTCTTCCCCCATCAAAACAAACAAAATCTGTCTCCTATAAGAGAAAGAAAAATGTTAGCATGTCACTAAGTATCAAAAGAGCAAACTCTTACCCATGCTAGTGACAGAGACAATCTCAAATTGGCTCTGGAGCGACTTCTGTGCCTCCCTTGAGTGACAACTCTTCTTGGGTGGTGAAGGGATATAGTACCTAGAATCCACTTTCCCTGGTTGCCTGCGTCCATGGATAAGGGCTCCTACCTGAGTACTATTCCCAGTTTCCCTTCGCTGTCTCTTTCCCATGGGAAACATGATTTACACAGCTGGTGAATTTGCTCTGTACCATCCCTGTTTTCTGTTTGGGACCTGCCAGAGGGCACACATATCCACTCCCCTCTGCACTGCTAGTTTTATAGGGACAATCCCCTTGGGGTGGCCCCGTTAGCTAGCTCTGTCTATGGCTGAGCAAGTCTATCTTATTCTAGACTACAAAGTTAGAAAGCCTATTATTTCTACAACTTGAGCCACTTTCACTGAAAAGCTTTATCAATAAATAATAGTGACAATTTGGTCTCCATGTGCCTGACTCCTAGATCTCTCAAATTTGTTCTGAGCACAAGTGGAAAAAAACAGGATATCATTTATTGGGTACCCCAACTCCCCAATATCCATATCTGATGTTCTGGGAATTCATCTCATAATAATATGTGCAGGAGAAGCTGGAAGACCACCCAGCTTCCCTATCGCTGTGACCTCCAGGCTACACTTCTGTTTACCCAGCTGGAGACATGCAGAATCACTTTGCTGTGAAGATCTAAGTCTATACAGATTTCTTTTGGCTTATATTTCCTTTAGATTGGGAAAGATACATCAGCTTAGGAAGTATCCTATTAAAACACAGGTACAGGGATGCCTGGGTGGCTCAGCAGTTGAGCATCTGCCTTCAGCTCAGGGTGTGTCCCAGGATCCGGGATCGAGTCCCACATTGGGCTCCCTTTGAGGAGCCTGCTTCTTCCTCTGCCTATCTCTGTGTCTCTTATAAATAAATAAATGCATCTTTAAAAATAATAATAAAAAAATAAAACACAGGTACATGGGAAATAAAAATTAATGGCACAAGGAAGAGTTTGAAACCACACCCCCACCCCACTTAATTATTTCAAGTACAACTTGAAAACAAGATTCAGGGGGTAGCCCAGGTGGCTCAGCGGTTTAGCGCCTGCCTTCAGCCCAGGGCGTGATGCTGGAGACCTGGGATCGAGTCCCACATTGGGCTCCCTGCATGGAGCCTGCTTCTCTCTCTGCCTGTGTCTCTGCCTCTCATTCTCTCTGTGTCTCTTATGAATAAATAAATAAAAATCATTATTAAAAAAAAAAAGAAAACAAGATTCAGTAAGGAATATGCTCTACTCTAAATCAGGGTTCTAGGTGTCATTAAGATCTGCTTTCAGGACTATCCATAAGCCTGTATTTTTCCTTTCCTCCAATAAAAAGCAAATTGACATAAAAGGGGTCATAAACAAAGGAAGTTAGAAAGCCAACAAAGATTATTCTCTTCTCCTAACTCAACTTTCACAAAAAGTCCGAGGAGCCCTGACAAGTGCAGTAGGGATGGATGATTTCTTCTTTGCATCACATGTGTTTCCAAGCCAGTTTCTTATTACTGAGGGGAAGCCTGCAATGGGAGGTGCAGTGGGAAGGTGACTCCCAAACTACTGAGGTCACTGTGACCAATGAACTGCCATCTCACACCTCTATCCTGGGGAGTCTCTTCATTAGGAATGAGGCCAGACAAGTGATGGGGCTGATTTTTATGACCCTTGAGATTATCAAGAAACGTTAAAGAGCAGTTCTGCCTCTAAGACTCCATATGTCCAGTGAGTCTCATCTAAGAATGGCTCTAGGCCAGCAGTTCATATGTTCTCCAGCACCGCAAAAAACTGCTCAAAGATGTGCATCAATTACTATACATTTCAAAACTCCAGAAAATAATCAAGGGTCAGATCAACTCCAGAATATAAAAGACCAAGGGTCCCAGAACACAAAACCCTTGTCATCACAGAGCTGTCAGTGTACTCAGATGAATACGTTACAGGATGTGCAGATCTGAAACCAGACCTCCTCCAAACCTCTAAGATTTCCTATTCCAAACCTAGAACTTAACCACAATCCCTGAAATCACCAAAAGAGTCAGTAGTAAGAAAACCACTGTAAATTGGCATTTGTGGCCTAATACATAATTTAGTGTTTAATTTCACAATTTCACCTGATTTCTCTACACTTAAAATGTCTAAGAGCTATTCAATGGGTGGCTTTCTGATTGAGATACCATCTTCTCCCTTTGCTTCTAAAAAGATTTATGTCTTGGGGAGCCTGGGTGGCTCAGTCGCTTAAGCCTCCTGTTCCTGATTTTGGCTTCGGTCATGATCTCAGGGTCATGAAATAGAGCCCTGTCTTGGGCTCTGCACTCAGTGCGGAGTCTGCTTGAGTTTCTCTCCTTCTCCCTCTGTCCCTCCCCCTGCTTGCACTTGTGCGTTCTCTCTCTCTTTTGTGCTCGCTCTCTCTCTCTAAAATAAGTAAGAATTTTTTAAAATCTTAAAAAAAAGAAATATCTACCTCTGAAACTTAATAACTGAATAAGACATTGAATTCTTTAATTTTTTCTCATATAAAGCACCAAAGAAAAACCCTATATAAGAGTATATATATTAGACAACTACCAAATAATGATTTAGTCTCCTATAAATTCTTTTCAAACTTTCTTTTTTTTTGTTTCTATTTTTAAAGGTAACGTGATTCTAAATTAAAACTTGATACACAAATGTGAACTTGTTTTTTTTCTGACCAAAACACAAACACTTTCAAAAATCATTAACTGACTATACCTGATGAATTTGAAAGAGAATTTAAAATTGAGAACAAAAAAAAAAAAAAAAAAAAATTTCCATAACTTACATCTGTTGGAACCTGTAGCTCCTCTTTAGTATATTCATGGACTACTTGTATTAAATCCTTTGGAAAATATCCAAAAATACGCCCAACCTATATGAAAGAATATGCAAAAATAAGCAAACAATCAAAATTCTGTATAAGAAATACAAACAGACATCTTAGCAATGAGAGAAAATACACAAATAGGTAGGTAGCTATAAACACGAGAGATACAGAGTTGCTATTATGATTACACAGATAATTATTCCAACAAAAATTAAATACAGAATATTTTAAGGCCAACTTTTCTAAAACCACTGAGGTTTCCTTTCAACATGCAACTTATTTCTAAACACAGAGCACATAAAATTAGATTTCTAAAGTAGATAAAAGACCTACATAAGAGAGAGTTATTATATATTATGTGGTTAAAACTATGAAAACCAGGTGTACTCAGCTGGCTCAGTCAGAAGAACATGTGACTCTTGATCCCAGGGTCGTAATTTCAAGCCCCACACTGGGTATAAAGATTACTTAAAAATAAAAATTTTTGAAAAACAAACTATGCAAATCAAAGCTGATTAGAAACACAATTGCAAATAACCTCCATCAAGACTTTACCTGCACATTTCATAGCTTTGCTCATCAACTGGAACTTAGAAGTCTTTCTTAAACCAATAAACAGCCATGAAAATTAAGGAAAAAGAATACAAAATTCCTAAAATATTTTATCACTATGACAAAAAGCAAATATTTATTGACAGAATAGGCTGTAGCAGCTTTTTCAAAAACTAGATTTTCCAGTATTTCAGGGAGAAAATAAAATTCATATTAATGTATATATCAAGCTTTAGTTTGCTACAAAGTAAACCTCTAGAGAAAATAACCCCATTTACCAACAGCACTAACAGCTAAAATACGTAAAGTGTGTCCTCTTGAGACACATACACTGTCTTCTCTTGGCTACGCCTGAAACGGAAAGCAGATCTCTCTAGGCAGATCCAATGTACCGAAAGAGAAAAAGGCTATCTTATCATCAACTACTAAAATATCCTCATTAGGAGCACTGTTGTTATATCTGGCAAATATGTGAAAGCCTGTCTTAGAGCTAGAATACAGTCCTGAAGATTAGAGAAGACAGAGCAATTAAAAACTGCTATGCCAGAAGTTAAAATCTACAACTCTAAGAAACCAAAAAGGATTGCAGAACAAAAACTAAAAACCAGAAACAAGAATCATTTTGAAGGCTAAGGGAAGAGAGTTTTTAATTTCCTAAAGTATAAGTTTCATGAAATAAGAAGAGAAAATGAGGGAAAAATATACTTTTTTTTCCTTTTGCGGAAAATTTTATTAAGAGAAAACCTGGAAAAGGAAGAGAAATCAGAAATACACGGTAAAAGGAAATACATTTATCTTTGTGCAATCTCTATCCACTGAGACTATAGGTCATACAAATTCCATTATTTGGGGGGCACCTGGCTAGCTCAGTCAGTAGACTGTGTGACTCTTGATCTGAGGGTTGTGGGTTTGAGCCCCATGTTGGGTGTAGAGATTATTAAAAATAATAAAATCTTTAAAAAAAAAATACCCTCCATATTTTTACACTGGGGGATACTCTGTGTCTTTGGATCTGACAAAAAGGGGTTGCAGAATCATGGACCCTCAGGACCGGAAGTAAGTTTTTTATCTAATTTTGCTTCCATATATCATCCCTGCCAAGGAACTGCTGATTGTATTGGGTGGGGGGGGGGGAGAATATCTGTTCAAGAGAATGATTTCTGTATAAGCTACTATCGGGACAAATGTAAATAAGTGCCACAGCCCTGAAAGGAAATATTCAAAAGGAAGATAGGTAAGACATGGGCTCTTCTGTTACAGGGCTCATGACTTCATAGGAGCAAAGTCGGTACACAAACCAACTGCAATACAAAGCAGTCAAGGGGATGCCACGTGAACAGTGCAAACAAAGCGCCACCTGAACAATTATCAAACAGCCAAGATCCCTCTGCTGGGTTGCTGAGAACAGTGCTTCCCTCAGAAGGGAGCATGAGAGGTGACTATGGCCACAGGAAAATGCAAGTTGAGCTCACTTGCCCCAATGCTCCAACTTAACCACCTCACTGTATATAAACCATGCAGCCTAGGAACGTGGAAAAAACTTCCCAAGAGTAAAGTTTATCAAGAAACCTCATGTGGTCGATTTGAAGGAAACGGAACAGATCCTTCTTTTTATATAGTGATTCAATCAGGATTCTGCCCAAATTACAAGGGGTGAACCTGACTAGGTAGTTGGTCTTTCAAGCTTCCTCCCTAAGAATCTGGAACGCCAACAAAATGGATTTATCTTTCCCTGAGTAGGTTTCTCGAGCCTTATTTTCTGTTGTTTGGTATTCTATTGAAAGTAAAAGTTTTCACAGTGGAGACTGGGTATTTCTCAAAGTCTGAACAATCCTAAGGACATCAAGAACTCTTCCAACTTTCAGTACATAAACAGTATGCACATCACACTTTTTAGCAAATAAAGGACAAGAACTCATAAGCCTCTCCATCAGATCACTCCTAGGGAATCTCCTCATTTAAAATCAAAAGCATGAGCATTATTTACAATAGCCAATGGAGCTCACTTGGTTGGCTCAGATGGTTGAGCAACCAACTCTTGATTTTGGCTCAGGTCATGATTTCAGGATAGTGGGATCCAGCCCCGGATAGGGCTCCACGCTCACCGTAGTCTGCTTATCCCTCCGCCTGCAAGTGCACATGCTCTCGCTTGCTCACTCTCTCTCTCTCTCTCAATATCGGTCTGAATGAAGAAGTAAAACCTGGGGCAGCCTGGGTGGCTCAGCAGTTTAGCACCTCCTTCAGCCCAACCGTGATCCTAGACACCGGGGATCGAGTCCCACGTCGGGCTCCCTGCATGGAGCCTGCTTCTCCCTCTGCCTGTGTGTCTACCCCTCTATCTCTCTGTTTCTCATGAATAAATAAATAAAATCTTAAAAAAAATAAACAATATTTGTTAAAAAAAAAAAAGTAAAACCTTACAATACCCAAGACGTGGAAGCAACCCAAGTGTCCACCAATAGATGACTGGATAAAGATATGGTACACATACACAGACTGACTGACAGACACACACACACACACACTGGATATTACCTGGTCATAAAAAAATGAATGAAATCTTGCCATTTGTAACATGGATGGACCTAGAGAGTATTATGCTAAGAAAAATAAGTCACTCAGAGAAAGATAAATGCCATATGATTTCACTCACTTAAGAAATGAGAAATTTAAGAAACAAAACAAAAAGAAAGACAAAAAAACTAGACATTTAAATACAGGGAGCAAACTAGTGGGTGCCACAGGAGAGGTGTGTGGAAGAATGGGTGAAACAGGTGAAGGGAATTAAGAGTACTCTTATGGTGATGAGCACAAAGTAACATATAGATTGTGGAGTTACTACACTGTACACCTGAAACTAACAACACTGTAAGTTAATTATAGTCACATAATTATACAAAAAAAATCTTAAAAATCAGAGCATGGGGGGTGGGCTGGGTGGCTCAGTTGGGATGAGCATCTGTCTGCCTTTGGCTCAGGTCATGATCCTAGGGTCCTGGAATCAAGCCCCGCATCAGGCTCCTTGCTCAGCCGGGAGTCTGCTTCTCCATCTCCCTCTGTCTGCAGCTGCCTCTGCTTATGCTCTCTCTTTCTCTCTCTGTCAAATAAATAAAATCTTTAAAAAATAAAAAATCAGAGCCTGAGGATCATCAGTTTCCATGTCCACCATCAGGCCACCCATAAAACTGAAAGAGAGCAGCTCAGGGAGTCTCCAGGAGCAAGGTCCTGAGAGCAGGAAAAGGATGACCCAGAAGTTACAACCCAAACAAGGAAACAAAAAAACACACAGTGAAAAGGACATTTTGCTTTTTTAACAGACTAATAACAGTACCTATGATTAGGTAACTGTTTGCAGAGCTGCCAACCTTTCACAAATATTAATAGTTTAGAAAAAAATACATATACAATGAACTTTACACGTGAACACTTGAAACGTTGTCCTGCACAAAGTTGAGAGGAGGACCTCGAATGCTCACGAGCCCTTCTGTTGTGAAGCAACAAAGTCCAGGATTTTCAGGTTTTGCCACTACCACCTTTCCTATGTATGGAGCATACACGGCTGGTAAGGCCTGAACTTAATACTGAGAAGAATCAACCCCGAGCCATTCTGTTTTGTTTAAGGAACCGAGCAGAGCCTCTACCTGGTTCCAGGCCTGATGCCTGCTGGGGACACAGGAAGATGTCGCCATCAAAGAACCCAGGAAAACAGTTCCACCTACAGCACTAAACAAGCCAATACAAATAAGAAGATAAAGTGTGTCAAATTTGTACTTACACTTCCGGCCCAAACTTCAGGCGGTCTCCCTGCCAGTTTATAGTAGACATACACAGCATCACCTTTTTTAAAACTCACGAAACGACAATCTGGGCCTATAAAATCTTCTAGAGCCTCACCTCGGTACATTAACACTGCAGGTAAAGAAGGAGGGGGGAGAAAAACAGGTATCAGGATTCTACTTTCACAGTCCATATTGATTTTTCAGGAAAGAGGAGGGTTTCCTCTACTCTATAAACAACAACCAAGTTTCTCCAGTACTCTCTGGAATCAATCGCTTTCGATTCATATGCTCCAAGTATCTAAAATCTTTAGAGCTTTATCATTATATATTGTCCCCTACAAGTAGACAGGGGAGATGGCCACTTTGCCTGTATTTCTCTATGGATAAACCAAAAGCAATGAGTCCACCACTACACGTAGCTGGAGCTGGTCTCAGGAGAAACTCTTGGTTCTCTCTCTAACCTTCTTGTCCGCAATCTCTGCTGTTCCATAATCATAAAAGGTTCACGGTGCAATTGGATAAATTCAAGAGCAGATGCTGGCTGGCTTAAGCATGGCTGCATGAAGAGGCAACAGGGAACTGGGGAGAGCACCCAGGAACCCCCAAGGGGTCAATTAACTTCAACTAACACTAAAAGGCACTATCTTTAAGTGGCTATAACTGCTACCATGCAGCAGTAAACACTGTCAACTTCATTTGAGGCCACGCTGTGGCCTTCTTCCCTGTATAGTTATCTGGATAAATTAACGGGAAAGGACATCACATCCTATTAGTGATGAATAGTGATAATCACATATGATTATCCAATCATATGACAGGGTAATGTGAAATTATTATGAAAGCAGATAATGTTCACTGTCCCCAACACTATGAAGGTTTCAAAACGAAGGAAAGATACCCTTTTTTTATGTTTATACACAAAATCACATGTGGGCATCACGTGTTGCAGGGACAAGCAAAACTAGGAGAATTGTTCAGTAGTTACCTTCAGTCTTAAAATGCAGGACTTATATCACACTTGATCTAGAAACTAGGGGAAGCAGCATTTCTCTGTTGGCCAAACACACAGTTTCTGATATAACATGAAACGGACAATAGATACAATTAAATAAGAGAGAAAATAAGGGTGACATTGAAAGTACATTTCTTCTTAAAGCCAGTCAGCCATAAGTACATTAAAATGTATTTCAGGTACATATTTGAGGGATGAACAGACAGACTGGCGGACAGTTTTTTGGATTTTTCAAGCTAAAATCAGATGACTTTAATACATGTCAGCATCCTAATTCAGATGTAATTGGGGAAAAGGCCAGGTTGAAGATGATGGACAATTTAAGACCCGGGATGCTATCAGAACTGGAAATGGCAATGCTGCTTTTGTTTCCCCCTTAGAAGAGATCACTGAAAAACTGTAACAATAAATTAGATGACAACACTGCCCGCTGTTGGAACAACTCTCTGAAAAGCACACAAGGACAGCTCACACCCACACACATACCCCTCACTGGATACTTTATGCAAAAGCACAGTCCCAGGCCCTGCTGGGCTGCCGCCTGTCGGGTTTGGGTTTTATCTGTTTGGACACTTCTCCTTCCCCAACTCCTGTGACAAGCAAGGGCCTTCTCAGGACCATGTCTCGGTACCGGTACTGGGGAAGCATCAAGGATGGGATCCTCCAGGTAACTGGTTCCTCCTTTGAGGAACCCAAGGAGGGGAGCGCTTGAAGGCAAAGAAGAGCAAACATGTCTCAACCCTGCCTGCTAAAAATCGGGATTTGCTCAGAGAAGCCCGAGGGGGAAAAGGCGTGGAAGACGCTCCACTTTGGTCGTGTGTCTTTGCCCTAGGTTACCTCTAGGAATGGCTTCACACGGATCAGATGCCTCCTCGCTTCCCGTGCACGGCGTGTTGCCGGGATACAAACTCTTCCAACTATGAAATCTGTTTTCGAATAGCACCAATTTGAATATGAATAAGCCAAACTCCATAGGCTGTAGGGCCTCTCCCGCAGGAGCAGTCTGCGAGGTGCACCGGCGGCCACTTAGGAACGCTCCCGCGCGCTCACCGTCAAGGTACAAGGTCACTCAAGACCCTCCGCGGGGCCCTAAGACCGATCCCGGTCCCGCAGACACAGAGGCAGGGGTCCCAGCACCGCGAGGCACCAAGGCCAAGGCCGGCGGGGCTCAGGGGCCCCCCGAGTGCCCCTCGCGGTCGCTCCCCGAATCCGGTCCGTGGGGCTCCGGAGCCGTCTGTCCCGCTCACCGCCCTCGGTCCATCCCCCACCCGCGGTCTAGGGCCGGGGCGCGATTCCGCTTCCTGCGCCAAGCGGAGGAGGCTGCCGGGCCCAGGTGGCCTCTGCGGGTTCTCGGCCTCTTCCGAGAGCCTCAGCTTTGGGCCTCCTGAGGGGCCCTCCCCGCCCGGCGGCCGCCAGGAGCCCTCCCGGCACAGACCGACAGGAGCGAGGCGGGGACCTCGGGCTCCCGGCTCGTCCCAGACCCAAGCTCCGACCCCGTCCAAAGGCGCTGCGAGCCCCCAACCGAGGGCAGCGGGAGGGCAGAGGGGGCAGCGCCCGCGCCCGCGCCCGCGCCCTCCCCGAGCGCCCCGCGGCCCGCAGGCTGCGCCCGACCCACCGCCCCGCGGAGCCCAGCGCGCGGCGCGCACCCCAACCGCCCGGTCTCCCCTCGGGGCCGGGCCGCCGCCCCCGCCCCCGCCCCGCCGGGCCAGCGGAGGGAGGGAAGCCCCCGCAACAAGTGGAGGCGCAGCCCCCGGCAGGGCCCGCGGCGCCCATCCCGGCCCGGCCGGCCTGCGCCCCCCGCGCCCGCGCCCCCCCCCCGCCCGCCGCTCACTGCTGCACTCCTCGTCCGCGCACACTTTGTGCTCCGCGAAGCGCCGGCTCGCGTCCGCCCGCGCCTGGCCCCGCACCCGCCACGGCGGCCCGAGCAGCAGCAGCCAGAGGAGCAGCCCCGGCGCCGCAGCCATGTTGTGGTCACCGCGGGGAGCCGGCGGCGCCGAGGCCGAGGCGGAGGCGGAGGCGGAGGCGGAGGCGAGGCCGGGCGGGCGCGGCGGGCGGGGCCGGGGGCGGGGCGCGGCGGGGCGGGGCGCGGGAGGGCGCGGCGGGCCCCGCAGACACGTCAGCACCGCCTCGGCGGCGGCCCGGGGGCTCCGGGGAGGGGAGAGGGGAGGGAAGGGGACAGGGGAGGGAAGGGGGGCGCGCTCCCACCCGCGCCCCGACCCGCGCCTCCCCCGACCCGCGGCCCCGCGCGCCCTCGGTACCCGCGCCCCCCTGCTCCACCAGCGTCCCCGCGCGCCCTCGACCCGCGCCCCCGCGAGCCCTACGTGCCCTGCCCCCGCCCTCCGACCCGCACCCCCGCGCGCCCTCGGACCCAAGCCCCCCTGCTCCGACCCGCGCGCCCTCGCCCCCGGGCTGCGACCCGCGGTCCCCCCGCGCGCTCGGGTCTCCTCCCCCTCGCCCCGTCCCCTAGTCATCGGCCCTCCGCACCGCAGCACTCGTCCCTCACCCCTCCCTGCGACCTTGGAGCCCCCACTCCGTCGGCCCAACACCAGGTGCGTTTCTGGCACCTTCTCGCAGCTCTCATTTCTGCTCCAGCCCGAACCAGCCTAGCCCCCTTCCCGCCCTCATCCCCATGTTTGGTTTGGCGCGTCCTTTTCCAAACTACCAAATCCCACCCACGAGTGGCCACTGTTGGTCTCTGGTTTGCGGCTCCCCCTCCTTCAGGCTCCCAGGGGTTCCTTCGGGGACCCCATCCATGATCCCCCCCCCTCATTAGGAAAGCGCATGAGTGGAATGATGGGTTGGTGATGGAAGTTAGAGCCGGTGACCGGCTTGGTCTTTTTTTGAGCCTTAGAAGGGGTAGGGGTTGGCAGTGTCTACCAGTGTTGAGATCTTCAGATCCTTGATTCTTTATCCCTAAGGGAAGGAGCAGGTTTAATTCAACAAAAATGTGTTGAGCTTGCATTTATGCATGCCAGATCCTAGGGTAGTGTGGTGAAGGATGTAGGTCAAAAGACAAGGTATCAGGCCTTTGTCTAAAATCCACAATTTAGTAGAAGCTAACATAAAACCGGCTCAAGAATAAGTATCAGGTTGGGAAAAGCTAACTAATTGCAGCTAACTCTTTCTGAGTTCTTGCTTTGAGTAAATGGGGGCATTCGCATTTCCGGTGAGAGATGAAGCTCAGCTTCAAACCCAGGGAAATCCTCCCTTTTAATCACAACTCTGTAAAGCCTCCATCGAGCAACATGTAATTTTTGTACTTTCTTTCCGACTAGGTGAAGCAAAATCTTGTGTAAATTACGTTATAACTGAATTATCTATATGTGCAAAGAAAGAAAGAAACCAGGGAAGATAGAAAGAAGCCACAAGCCCACAGGTCAGCCCAGAGTAGAGTGGCTACAATGTTCTAGCCCTGGCTGGAGCACTTTACATCTGAGACCAGGGGCTTCTCACTGCAGTCCTGTCTGCTGAGGTTACTCATCAACCTCAACACTAACCCCATCGGTTGGTTTTCCAAACTAGTCGGAGTTTTTAAAAATGAGAGGAAAGAATGTGGCCCATCCATGCAATCCAATGTTGAATAAAGAAAAAGATAAGATGTTCATGTAGATGTTAACAGTTGTTTGTAGGGGCCATGAGACTTCCTGTTGGTCTAGTGGAGTCCCCATGCTCTCTGGAGAGAATGTACAATGGATAGGGCCACTGGCCATCTAAATATAGTGCCCATTGAGGTTCATTTCCTTTCTACTCCGAGTTTGTTTGCTTTAGAATCATGAGTGTGTCTACAGGCATCTTCAACGTTACGTGTTAAAACCCAAAGTCTTTATATTTTCTCCATCAAACCCTGTTCCTTTCAGTCTTCCTTATCTCAACAAATGCCATTTCAATTCCTGTCTTCCAACGCTCAAGTCAAAACCTTAATTCCTCCCAACTCTTTCTCTCACACCAAATCCAGTCCATCAGACAGTCCTGGGCTTTCTTTAAAAGCTTTATTGGCATGTAATTGGCATATAATAAACTGCACACACTTAAAGTGTACACCTTGATAAGGTTTGACATACGTATATTGCCACGAGACCATCACTATAATCAAGATAATTAACTATATCCATCACTGATAAAAAAAAAAAAAAGGAGTCCTCTCATTCTCCTTTGTAATCCTTCCCTTCCCTTCCCTGCCTGTCTCCAAACAACCTTCTGTTGCTATAGATTGATTTGTAATTTCTGGAATTTGATGTTAGTGGAATCATACAGTATGTCTTCTTTTTTTGTCTGACTTTTTTCACTCCGCGAAAACACTGGAAATACATCCAGAATCTGACTGCTCTCACCGTCTCCGTTGTTAACACTGGATGACCAAGCCACCATCATCTCTCACCTAAAAGGTCACGATAGCCTTACTGTTGCGCCTTTGCCTCCCTAAGGTCGACTGCGTCAACAGCGGCCAGATAGATCATTTCATGATATAAATTTGGTCATGTCAATCCTCTGCTCAAAACCTTCCTACGACTTTCCACTTCCAAGTAAAATGCAATGATTTATGATGGAATACACTGTCTTATTTGATTGGACCTTGATCATCCCTTTTACCCCCACTTCTCAACATTTTCATCTTGCCCTACTAGTTCTCCTCAAACTCACCAAGCTCCATTCTTACAGTAGAACATTTGCAGTTGCAATTCTTCATCAACCTGGAACAGTTCCCCCAAACAGTCCACCTGACTACTAACTAGTTCCCTCAATTCATCAAGTGTCTGTAGACAGCATTTCTTGTTAGAGAAGGCTTTCTTTACCACTCTACATAAAATAGAGCTCCTTCCATGAATATCTGTTCATCATCCAGCTTTGTTTTTCTTTAGAGTACTTCCACCAGCCTTACATTTGTTTATCTATTTGACCAAATATAAGTTCCAGGGGAGCAAGGAATTTGTTTTGTTCACCACTATAATATATATGCCTAGAAAAATGTCTGGAATATATGAGATACTCAACAAATGATTTGTGAGATGAACCCATGATAATTCACATATTATATTACATCATTAACCTACACAGAGCCTCCATATGTAAATAGTACCAAGAGGAAGTATGCCGTAAAAAAGCATTTTGTTTCTTTCCCTCAGCAGCATCCTCAACACCTGGAACAGAACCTGAAATACATTGATTGTTGATTGAGGGCATATTTGTTATGGAGGGAGTGAATGAAAAAATTGCAGTGTATATTTTCCCTATGTATTACCAGAATAGATAAAGCAGATAAAGGAAATTCTAATTTTTCTTATTTCTATTTAGAGTAGAATTAATGACAATTCATTGGTGGAAAAGACAAGATTCCAAAATGATCTAATTCAATATTGCTTGACTTTGACTAATATTCAGATATGCTTTTATATGAAGGAAGAAAGCTCTCAGTTTCTGAAGAACTGGCTGCTTATTTTGTTGATTTTCCAGGGTTTTCATTCATCTGCATCTATTAATTATTATTATTACTATTGCCTTAAAAAGATATTAACAAATTCAATAAACAGAAAAATCTCAGCTGACCACAATAAAGATGGTGTTTATATATACATATAATTATAGTGGATGAATCAGCATTCATTTTTAATAGCATTTAAGGATATGGCCCTGATGTTTAACATAAATTCTAATCCCGTGTGTTATTTCTTAACACCTCACATGGAATTTTCACTAGGTAAAGGTTAGTGAGAATTTTAAAAATTAACGTGTCTAGGGACGCCTGGGTGGCTCAGTGGTTGAGCATCTGCCTTCCGCGCAGGGCATGATCCCAGTTCAAGGATCAAGTTCCACATCAGGCTCCCTGGGAGGAGCCTGTTTTTCCTTCTGCCTATGTCTCTGCCTCTCTGTGTATGTCTCATAAATAAATAAATAAAATCTTTAAAAAATTATAATGTGTCTAGTTGGGGGGGGGCGCATAAAAAATTAGACTTGGGGGGCAGCCCCGGTGGCTTAGCAGTTTAGCGCCACCTTCAGGCATGGGTGTGATCCTGGAGACCCGGGATCCAGTCCGACGTCAGGCTCCCAGCATGGAGCCTGCTTCTCCCTCTGCCTGTGTCTCTGCCTCTCTCTCTCTCTGTCTCGAATGAATAAATAGATAGAGTCTTTAAAAAAAAAAGACTTGGAGGGTTCCTGACCTTAAGGAATTTGCAGTCTGCCAAGAAGACAAGACAAATACGTTTGAAACAAATAGGAGACAGAATAATAACATATATTATTATAAGCTTCCCATTGTGCCTGCCCAGGAACTTCTAGAAGGCCTAATACTGAAGTTATCAGAAATAATACAGTCTATTGCCAATAATGAAACCAATTCAGAGCTCAGAGAATGGTGTAAAATAATTATTGAGGACTATGGCTTCCAGGTGAGATGGAGAATAGGGGCCAGATTTACCCTTCCATGTTAAACATCTGAAAAAATTGGGCAAAATATATGAATAACTTTTAGAGATTGGACAACAAGCCGTACAGGGCAATAATCCCTAAGAAAAGTGTAACAAATGGGAGTGCTACGATTCCCTCACCTTACTCTCTGGATGAAGTTTCCAGGCCACAGTCAGAGAAGGGATGCTCAAACAGGTGATCTCCTTGAGTGGAGGAGACAGATTTTAAAGTTTGGGGAGGTCATAGAAGCTGGAATTTGCAGGGAAGAGTACAGGAGAGAAGAGAGCTATATGGAAAAGACAACTGCAGGAAAATGCCTGGGTGGCTCAGTGGTTTAGTGCCTGCCTTTGGCCCAGGGTGTGATCCTGGAGTCCCAGGATTGAGTCCCTTATTAGGCTCCCTGCATGGAGCCTGCTTCTCCCTCTGCCTGTGTCTCTGCTCTCTCTCTTTCTCTGTGTCTATCATGAATAAATAAAATATTTTTTAAAAAAAGAAAGAAAAGACAACTACACAGACAGAGCGCCAAAGATCTGTAGAGGGTTCCGTCAAGTCTCCAACTGAACAATGATAAACATCTTTACGTGTGTAAAGAACTACCTGAGGCCAGGTAAAGAACCACCAGAGAGGGCAGGAAGAACAATCGTTGGAGTAAAGGATAGATTATGCTGCCATCAGCTGGAATGGAAAATCTGAATAAACAGAGCATCAGGTAGATTGCTTAGTAAAGGGGAGAATGTCATACAAAGATTGAAAGCTACTCTAAGAAAGCTTTTAAAAAGCCTTGAAAATATAAAAAATGTGGGGGCCTGGGTGGCTTAGTTGGTTAAGCATCTGACTCTTGGTTTCAGATAGGGCTGTAATCTGTGGGTGGTGAGATCAAGCCTTGCATCAGGCTCTGTGTTCAGCAGGGAGTCTGCTTCTTTCCCTATCCCTTTCCCTCTCCTACTACCCCTGCTCATGAGTGCACACACTCTCTTTCTCAAATAAATAAAGCTTTAAAAAGAAAAAAAAAAAAGAAAATGTTTCCAAGTAAATTCAAGAATAAAGCTGAAGAATATTTAAAAGAATACAAAACATCCAACACCCAACATGGTAAAGTAACAATGTCTGGGATCCAAGAAAAAATTATAAGGCATGCAAAGAAGCAGGATAATATCCATGTTGAAAAGAAAAATCAATGAACAGAAACTTTCACAAATGACACAGATGTGAGAATTATTATACAAGGACATTAACACAATTCTATTCCTTATATTAGAGATGCTATAGAAAAGCATAAGCATGCAAAGTAGAAATATAGAGGATATAAAAGTGATCGAAATTAAACTTAGGGGATCCCTGGGTGGCGCAGCGGTTTGGCGCCTGTCTTTGGCCCAGGGCGCGATCCTGGAGACCCCAGATCGAATCCCACGTCGGGCTCCCGGTGCATCGAGCCTGCTTCTCCCTCTGCCTGTGTCTCTGCCTCTCTCTCTCTCTGTGACTATCCTAAATAAATAAATAAAATATATTAAAAAAAAGAAATTAAACTTAGGTGAACAAAAAAATGGTTGAGATGAAAAATACAATGGTTGGGATTAAGAACAGATTAGACACTGCAGAAGAAAACATTACTGAACTTGAAGACATGGCAGTATAAACTCTCCAATAAGAAATGGAGAGAAAAGAGACAGAAAGAAATGACTAGGGCATCAGTGTGCATGCATTAGTTCAGACATGTGTAAATAGGGGCCCTGAAGGAGGTGGGAGACAGAAAATATGTTTGAAGAAGTAATAAAAGTGTTCCAAATGTGCTGAAAACTCACAGATCAAGGAGTTCTAAAAACCTCAAGCACAAGAAACATGAAGAAAACAACACCAAGTCATATTAAATTGCTTAAAATCATTTAGAGAAAGCAGGCACACTGTGTACAAAGAAGCAAAGATAGTGACAGGAGGTGTCTCGTTGGAAAAATGGAGGCAAAAAGTCAGTCATTTGACATATTTAAAGTGTTAGTGGAAAAATGACACTCGAGTTGTATTATCAAGTGAAAATATATTTTTCTTTCTTTTTTTATTATTTATTTACTCATGAGAGATACAGAGATATGGACAGAGACATAAACAGCGGGAGAAGCAGGCTCCTCATGGGGAGCCTGATGCGGAACTCAATAGCAGGACTCCAGGATCAGAACCCGAGCCAAAGGCAGATGCTCAACCACTGAGCCACCCAGGTGCTCCTGAAAATATTTTTCAATGATGATGCTGGGATATCTGGATATCCACATGCTAAAGAATGAAATTGAACCCTACCTTACACCACAAACAGAAATTCAAAATGGATCACAGACCTGAATGTAAGAGCTAAAACTAAGTCTTAGAAGAAAACATAGGGAGAAATCTTGGAGTAGGCAATGATTTCTCAGATATGACATGAAAAGTGCAGCAATCAAAGAAAAAATAGATAAATTAGACTTTATCAAACTCAAGACTTCTGTGCGTTGAAGGATATTGTCAAACTAGTGAAAAGAACCACACAGATGGGAGAAAAATATCTGCTATTCATATGTCTGATAGGGGATATGCACCTAGAATATATAAAGAACTCTTAAAATTCAATAATAAAAAGACACATAATATAATTTAAAAAATAAAAAACCAAGGCAAAGAATTTGAATAGACATTACTTCAGAGAAAATATGCAATGGCCAGGTGTGTAAAAGATGCAGCCACCTTGGAAAACAACCTGGCAATTTCTCAAGAGGTCAAACATAGAGCTAACATATAACCAATTAATTCCACTCCTAGGTAAACAAACAATAGAAATAAAAACACATATCCAAACAAATATGAATAACAAATATTCATAGTATCATTACTGATAATAGCAAAAATGGTAAACAACCCAAATGTCCATCAAGTTAATAAATGAATAAAATGTGATACATCAATACAACAGCAATAAAAAAGGAATGAAATATTGATACATGGTAAAACAGAAATGTCCCTTAAAAACATTGTGCAAAAAAAAAAAAAACATTGTGCTAAATGAAAAATCTAGCTACAAAAGACCATATATTATATAGCTCCATTTATATGAGATGCCTAAAATATTTAAATCTAGAGACAGAAACTAGATTATTGGTTGGCTAGGGCTTGAAGAGATAGGAGTATTGGGAGGAAACAGATAAAGAGTACAGGATTTCTCTCTGGGGGTGATAAAAATGTTCCAAAATTGATTGCGGTAATGCAGAAATCTGAGAACATATGAAAAACCATTGAATCATACACTTTAAATGGATGAACTGTTTAGTTATGTTAATTATATGTCAGTAACACTATTACAAAAAAAGATTCCAATCACAAAAAGCAAACTTCTAAATATGGAAACCAAAGCAAAAAGATGATTGAATATATTTTCAGACACACAAAATCTAAAAGTTCATTTTCACTGTATTTATACTGCAAGAAATAGTGAAGCTCTTTAGGCAGAGAGAAACTACTGGATGGAAACTGAATCTATCAAAAGAAAAATATAAGAAATGTATATATGTGGGAAAATATGGAATATATATCTATTTAAAGTACATAAAAGCAAATAATGTAAAATAGTTTTTTCTTATTTAAAAAATCTCTTTAAAAATAATCAAAGCAAAATTAAATACATATTGTGAGGTTCATAACATATGTGCAATTAAAATGACTTCTCAGATATGACATCAAAAGCACAGCAACCAAAGAAAAAATAGATAAATTAGACTTTATCAAACTCAAAACTTCTGTGCTTCAAAGTATATTGTCAAACGAGTGAAAAGATAATCACACAGAAGGGAGAAAAAAATATCTGCTATTCATGTCTCATAGGGGATTTGTACCTAGAATAAAGAACTCTTAAAATTCAATAATAAAAAGACACATAATCTTTCATGGAATTGTAGTCATACAATTGACTACAATTGCATGAAAGTAGAAGAGGAGAAATGGAAGTATACTGTTGTAAAGACCTAAGGCTACAAGGGAAGTGATAAAATATCACACGAAGGTATACAGTAATAAGCTAAAGGTGTGTATAAGCTAAAGGCGCTATAGCGATACAAACAATAACAAAATCCCAGAGAGAGAGCTAGTAAGTCAACAGAGGCGATAACACATAATTAATCAAAAGGGAGACAGAAAAAGAGTAAAGGGGGAACATAAAACAGAAGATACAAACAGGAAGAAAAATGGAAGACCACAGATTTAAACCTAATCATATCACTAATCACATGAAATGTAAATGGTCTAAAAATTCCTTTAAAAGGCATAGATTTTCATATTCAATTTTGAAAAGGCAAAACTCGGGGTGCCTGGGTGGCTCAGCTGGTTAAGCATCTGACTCTTGAGTTTGGTCTGGGTCATGATCTCAGGATCATGAGATTAAGCCTCCCACTTGGCTCCATGCTCAGCAGGGAGTCTGAGATTCTCTCCCTCCCTCTCCTTCTGCCCCTCCCCTACTGTCTCTCCCTCTCAAAAATAAATCTTTTTTAAAAAATAAAAAAGCAAAGTTCAACTATATGCTTCCAATGAGAAAACACAAATAAAAAAGATAAGCCAACCTAATACTAATCAAAAGAAAGCTAGAATAGCCATATTAATATCAGACAAGGTAGGGATGCCTGGGTAGCTCAATGGTTGGCCCAGGGTGTGATCCCAGGCCCGGGGATTGAGTCCCAAATTGGAAACCTGCTTCTTCTTCTGTCTATGTCTCTGCTTCTCTTTCTCTGTCTCTGTGTCTCATGAATAAATAAATAAAATCTTTTTTAAAAAATCAGACAAGATAGATTTCTTTTTTTAAGTTTTTATTATAATTCCAGTTGGTTAACATACATTGTTATACTAATTTCAGGTGTACAGTATAGTGATTCAACAATTTCATACATCACCTGGTGCTCATCACAAGCGCATTTCTTAGTCCCCATCACCTTTTAACACATCCTCCCCAAACCATCAGTTTGTTCTCTATAATTAAGAATCTGTTTCTTGATTTTACTATCTCTCTCCCCCTTTAAGTAGGCAGTTCTCATTTTCCCCTTTGCTCATTTGTTTCCAGAGAAAATAGATTTCACAGCAAAGAATGTTTATCAAGAGTAAAGGGAAACATTTCATAATTTAAAGAAATCAATTCATCAAGAGAATATAACAATTTTAAATGTTTATACACCTAATAGGAAAGCTTCAAAATACAGGAAGCAAAAACAGAACTTATGAACATACTGCACAAATTCACAATTATAGTTGGAGACTTCAATATCCCTTTCTCAATAATTGATAGAACAAGTAGACAGAAAGTCAATAAGACGATAGAAGACTTAAACACCATCAGTTGACTTAATTGATGTCTCTAGAACACTCCACCCAACAACAGCAAAATATACATTTTTTTTGGACTATGGAACATTTACCATGATCATGGACCATGAAACAATACATTTAAAATTTTTCCAAACAGGTGAAGTATGTTTTCTGACCACATGAAATTAAATTAGAAATCAATAACAAGGATGCCTGGGTGGCTCAGTGGTTGAGCATCTGCCTTCGGCTCAGGTCATGATCCCAGGGTACTGGGATCTAGTGGCACATCAGGCTCCTCACAGGGAGCCTGCTTCTCCCTCTGTCTATGTCTCTGTGTCTCTCATGAATAAATCAATAAAACCTTTAAAAAAAAAAAAAGAAGTCAATAACGAAAAAACATCTGGAATATCTCCAAATTTTGGAAATTAAGTAACAAATTTTTATTTTTTTAAGGATTTTACTTCTGGGTCACCTGAGTAGCTCAGTGGTTGAGTGTCTGCCTTCAGTTCAGGGTGTGATCCTGGGGTCTTGGGATCAAGTCCCACATCAAGCTCCTCATGGGGAGCCTGTTTCTCCCTCTGCCTGTGTCTCTGCCTCTATCTGTGTGTCTCTCATGAATAAATAAATAAAATCTGTAAGAAAAATATTTTATTTATTTATTATTTGAGAGAGAAAGAGAGAAAGTGGGGGAAGGGGAGGGGGAAGAGGGTCAAGCAGACTCTGCACTGAGTGTAAAGCCCAATATGAGGATCAATCCCATGACCTCAAGATTATGACCTGAGCCAAAATCAATATTCAGACACTTAACTGAACCACCCAGGCAACCCTAAGTAACACACTTTTAAATAACCCATGAGTTAAAGAAGAAATCAAATAGGAAAATAGGAAGTATTTCACAGTGAATGAACGTGAAAACACAACATATCAAAATTTGTGGGATACTATGAAAGTACTTTAGAGGGAAACTTAAACCTAAATGTCTATATTAGAAAGCCAGACACGTTTCTAAATTAACCACTTCAGTTTCTACCTTAAGAAACTAGAAAAAAGGGCAGCCCCGGTGGCTCAGCTGTTTAGCACTCTCTTCAGCCCAGGGAATGATCCTGGAGTCCCAGGATCGAGTCCCACATCAGGCTCCCTGCATGGAGCCTGCTTCTCCCTCTGCCTGTGTCTCTGCCTCTCTCTCTCTCTTTCTCTCTCTCTCTCTGTGTCTCTCATGAATAAATAAATAAAATTAAAAAAAAAAGAAACTAGAAAAAGGAGAGCAAATCAAAACCCAAGCATAAGGGGCGCCTGAGTGCTTCAGTCGGTTGAGCATATGCCTTCAGCTCAGGTCGTGATCCCAGGGTCCTGGGATCAAGCCCCACATTGGGCTCCCTGCTCATTTGGAGCCTGCTCCTCCCTCTCCCTCTGCTGCTTCCATTGTTTGTGGTCTCTGTCAATACAATAAAATAAAACTTAAAAAAAAAAAAAAACAAGCAGAAGAAAGGAAATAATAAATATCAGGAATCAAAAAAATAGAAAACAAAAAGAAAATAGAGAAAATCAATGAAGCCAAAAGTTTATTCTCTGAATTTCAATATTAACTGATGAACCTCTATTCAGAGTGAGTAGGAAGAAAAAAAAGAGAGATGACACTAATTATCAATATCAGAAATGAGAGAGAAGACAGGCATTAGAAGAATATGAAGGGAATATTATGAATAACTTTATGCCAATAAATGATACAACTAGGATGAAATAGACAAAGTCCATTAACCTAGACCCTTACCACATAACATATACAAAAATTGATTGGTAATACATTATAGGCCTAAATGTAGAAACTAAAGCTATAAGACTTCTGGAAGAAAACATAGTTCTTCTATGTTTCTATGTTTCCTATGATCCTGACATTGGGCTTGACAAATTTCTAAATACACAAAAAACATAAACTCTAAAAGAAAATCAATAAATTGGGACTTCATCAAAACCAAAACTTTTGCTCTCACTCCTATATTCACTGTTAAGAAAACAGAAAGGTAAGCCGCAGAGTAGGAGAAAGGTTTGCAAAACATGTATCCAAAAGAAAGAAACCTAGAATATCTAAATAAGTCTTACAACTTACAAATGAGAAGATAACCCAATTTCAAAAAAGTGGATGAAAGATTTAAGTAGACACTTCACCTTAGAAGATACACACATGGAAAACATGTATATGAAAAGATATTCAACATCATTAGTCATTAGGAAAAAAGCAAATCAAAACCACAATCAGTATCATTGCATATCCACTAGAATTACTAAAGAAGGCTAATCATGCAAGTGTTGACAAGGATAAGGACAGTTGGATTTCTCATGACACTGCTGGCTATAATTGCAATTGGGCAGTTTCTTTAAAAATTGAACCACATCTACCATATGAACCCAGTTTTTCCACTCCTGGGTATTTACTCAAGAGAAACAAAAGTTATTTCTTCACCAAGACTTTTCACAAATGTTCTTATTAGCTTCACCTGTAATAGTAAAAACAAACAAATCAACCAAAACCCAGGTGTCCATTGAGAGATACATAGGTATTAAATTTTGGAATATTGTTCAGCAATAAGGAGTTCCTGGGGTTCCTGGCTGGCTCAGTCGATTAAGCAGGTGACTCTTGATTTTAGCTTAGGTCATGATCTCAGGGTCCTAGCATCCAGCCCAGCATCTGGCTCTGTGCTCAGTGCTCTGTGCTCAGTGAGGAGTCGGCTTGGAATTCTCCCTTGTGCTCTGTCCCCCACCGCACCCCCACTTCACACATGGGCGCTCTCTCTCACTCTCTCTCGAAATAAATAAAATCTTTTTTAAAAATAATAAAGGAGCTATTGGTACTACTAATGGCAAGGAAATTCTGAGTGAAATAAACCAGACCAAAAAATATATACTTATAATTCAATTTACATAACATTCTGGAAAATTCAAACTAATCTATAATGACAATTGTTGCTTGGTAACAGGACAGGGAGGCAAGGAACACAAAGAAAGTTGTGGATGATGGTTATGTTCCTTCCCTTGTGGTGATGGTCTCAGGTGTGTAAGCATATGTCAGAACTCATAAAACTGTATCATTTAAATACTTAAATAGAATTTATTTATTTATTTATTATTATTTATTTATTTATTTATTTATTTATTTAGTTTGAAACAGCATTTACAACTCAAGAAAGTTGTCAAAAAATTATATGGGGAAAAGTAATTTGCAATCATTGGCAGAAAGAGATAAAATATGGTTATCCTTAAAGGTAACTGAAGAGTTATAAGTCAGGTTAAACATGAAAACACTATGATTGGTTACAATATAGTGAGAAGAGCAAGAAACACATTTTTGTTTTACTCCATCCGGTCAGCCTGCATGGTATCATTTCCTGCTGGGCACCCTGAGATCTTCTCTCTTGCCAGATTTCTGACTTCTCGTGTCTAACGTCATCCTTTGTGGCCAGTGTCTGAGAGATAGGTCCACTTGTTATACCTGTGCTAAAGGAGGCCCAATCTTGGCTCCTACCCTCAAGAGTGCAGGAGGACTCTGGATTCTATTATATTCTTCAGAGTGGAAACTCCTAAAAGATAAACAAATCTCTCTTGTTAATGCCAACCACTTCTCTCTGTAACTTGGGGGTGCGGGGGATGCAGACACAGAACCCAGCTACACAATAAGTGCTAAAATGAAAATACATTTTCACATTCAACACAGGTACAAATTCTAAGCACTAAAGATAATGGTAGGATTTGAGTTAGGGCTGGGTGAGTAGATAGGAGTCAGATTGTAAAAGGAAAAGGAAAGGGCAGGGACACCTGGGTGGCTCAGTGTTTGAGCATCTGCCTTTGGCTCAGGGCGTGACCCTAGGGTTCTGGGATCAAGTTTAGCATCAGGCTCCCCACAGGGAGCCTGCTTCTCCCTCTGCCTGTGTCTCTGCCTCTCTCTCTCTCTCATAAATAAATACATAAAATCTTAACCAAAAAAAAAAAAAAAAGGAAAATAAAAGAAAGGAAAGGGCAGGTGAAGAAAGTGACATAAGAGAAAAGAGAGCAGAATGTTCAAAGGACAATAAGGGGATCTAATCTTACCACAGTGAAATGATTCTAGTAAAGAGTTGTGGGAGATAAATTCAGGCAGCTAGAATAAGTCAGGTTATATAAAGCCCTTGAAAATCAAGTACAAGAATTTAGACTTAATAGAGTAAGAAACAGAAAGCTATCAGATTTTAAGTAAAGTGATCATATAACTGAAGTGGAATTTAAGCAAATATCCGGTTCCAAAAGCCAAGGAGGATGGAGTTCTGTGTTGGGCATGGACAGCAGGGTTAAATTCTTCTTGACAATCAAAAAGCCATGTCAAGGTCATGTCAAAGGGTATGTTGTACGGGGAGTGAGTCATATACAAGGTTCTATATCTATCAGCATGCACTATTTGTCTAGTCCTGACAAATATTATCCCAATTTCTACTGTACAAAGAAAGAAACTCAAACATCTGAAATTGCCACTGGTATACAGACTGATATATAAGTTCCTGTTTCCGGTTATGCCTAATTTACCTTGGCACTATATTCACAGAAGTCAAATATTTGAGCTTTGAAACAAATGTGTAACAGATTCTAAGGTGAGGTGGGTAGAACTCAATATCCACAGTGTAGACTGTTCGGCTTTATCCATTTACAGTTTTCAGATATGAATTACTTCCTTGCTAAGACAACAGCAGAGGCAAGGAAAGTAATCAAAAGCACTAACCTAGGTACCAGAGGTCCAATTGTGTGACCTTAGGCAAGTCATTGATTTTTCTGAATCTTAGATTCTTCATCTATGAAATTGGGGCAAATGTTAAAACCAGAGTGTTCCTTTAAAAAGCAAATGATATATTAAAAGGTTACCCATTCGTGTTGTTTAAATAATTAAACAGCAATGTATCTGGCTCTTAGCCAACAGAGATGGTTAATGGTACAAAAGTCTCAGTAAGTTAATGACTGTCACAAAGGAGACCTTTTTGTTTTTTAAAAGATTTTATTGATTTATTTGAGAGAGAGCGCGAGAGTAGTACGGCAGCTGGCACACAGACAAGTAGGGGAGGGGGTGATGGGGGAGGGTGCAGAGAGAGGGGGGAGGGTGCAGAGAGAGGGGGGAGGAGAAGGGGAAGGGGTAGAGGGCGAGGGAGAAGCAAACTTCCTGCTGAGCAGGGAGCCCAACATAGGGCTCGATCCCAGGACCCCAGGATCATGACCTGAGTGAAAGCAGTCGTTTAACCGACTAAGCCACCCAGACGCCCCAAAGGGACACCTTTTTTTTTGACAACTACCTTCCCTAAAAACTTCCCTTTTAGTATAAATCAGCAGAGCAGGTAACATCTTCCTAAGCTATGCCTGGTAGGTTCAAAGCGACTCCTGGAGGTAACCTTAAAAATTAAGAAGAAAATATATTCTTCAGGATAACATACGATCACAGTAGACCTCTGTTACAGATCACACAACAAGACAAAGCAAATTTCCTGAATCTTCAGTATTTTAAATAATACATGTAGTATAGAATTAAGAACAGGAACATAAGTACCATTATGAAGACTATTCAAGTGTGAAAACCGATCAATTGTATACAGAAAGAGTAAGAGTTCCCTGCACATATGAAAGCTCGTTCCATTGAAATCTACATGAGATGTGAAAGGTATGGAATACATAAGAGGATGAATTAATGATATTAAACCAGAATGATAAGGGCACCTGGATGACTTAGTGGTTGAGCGTCTGCCTTTGGCTAAGGTTGTGATCTGGGGGTCCTGGGATCAAGCCCCACATTGGGCTCCCTGCTTGGGGCAGAACCTGCTTCTCCCTCTCCCTCTGCTGCTCCCGCTGCTGTGGTCTCTCTGTCTCTCTGTGTCAATACATAAAATCTTAAAAAAAAACCTGAAGGCACAATAGACATTTTTAGGTAAATGAAAACAGAAAATTCAACACTAATAGACCTGTATCATAAGCAATGCTAAAAAAAATTCTTCAGGATTAAAGATGATGACATACTTTATGGAAACTAAGAGATACAATGTTTTAATTTTCTTTACTGTGTAATACATTTAGTGGTTTTTTTTTTTTTTTAAAGATTTAGTTTATTTAATCATAAAAGACACAGAGAGAGGGAGAGAGAAAGGCAGAGGCACAGGCAGAGAGAGAAGCAGGCTCCATGCAGGGAGCCCGACGTGGGACTCGATCCTGGGTCTCCAGGATCACGCCCTGGGCTGAAGGCGACGCTAAACCGCTGAGCCAATGGGGCTGCCCTATTTAGTGGTTTAAAATTATAGTCATTTATTATTTCTCCCTATTCTGTGCCTTATCTAGACTTAACTGGTTGGTTCTTCAGATTTGGGTGTTATTGACCTAGGTCACTCATGTGGCTGCACTAAGATGGGAAGTTAGTTAGGGCTGAAACTTCCAAATTGGTTTCATTCACATGTCTGGTGACTCAGATGTGGTTCCTGCCATGGCTGGGATGGGCCTTTTTCATTCCAAGTATTTTTTGATATTTAGTAATCTAGCCCAAACTTACTTAGTTGCTGGCTATATTTCTAAAAGATAAAAGTACAAAATGCAAGGCTTCTTAAGGTCTGTGTCTAGAACTGGCATGACATCACTTTTGGCACATTTTATTCACCAATGCAAGTCAAAAGACCCACCCAGATTCAAGGGATGGAGAAATAGACTCTACCTCTTTTTTTCCCTTTTTTCTTTTTTTTAAAGATTTTATTTATTTATTCTTGAGAGACACAAGAGTGAGGGAGGCCGAGACACAAGCAGAGGGAGAAGCAGACTCCATGCAGGGAGCTCGATGTGGGAGTCCTAATCCCCCAATGTAGGGCTCAATCTCATGATACTGAGATCATAACCTGAGCTGAAACCAGTTGATGCTTAACCAACAGGACCATTCAGGCACCCCTGGACTCTATCTCTTAATGAGAGAAGCAACATGTACATTCAGGCAGGAATGGGAAGAATTTCTGACAGCTATTTGAAAATAATCTATTAGAAGGAATGATAGTGCTAAAAATAGTAAACAGGTAAATATAAAAGGCAATATATAGGGATGCCTGGGTGGCTCAGCAATTGAGCATCTGCCTTTGGCTCAGGGCATGATCCTGGAGTCCGGGGATCGAGTCCCACATCAGGCTCCCTGTATGGAGCCTACTTCTCCCTCTGCCTATGTTTCTGCCTCCTTCTCTCTGTGTCTCACATGAATAAATAAATAAAATCTTTTTTTTAAAAGGCAACATATTGGGGGATCCCTGGGTGGCTTAGTGGTTTGGTGTCTGTCTTTGGCCCAGGGCATGATCCTGGAGTCCCGGGATCAAGTCCCGCATCGGGCTCCCTGAGTGGAGCCTGCTTCTCCCTCTGCCTGTGTCTCTGCCCCCTCTCTCTCTCTCTCTGTCTCTGTCTCTCATGAATAAAAAAAAAAAAAGGCAATATATATGTTTCTTCTCTTAATTTCTTTAAAGTACATTATGACCATTTAAAGCAAAAATGACAATGAATGTAGATGTAGCACATAAGACAATAAAGCACAAAGGACTTAGGAGTGGTGGTAAATAAAGCCATACAAGGTAAGCCTCTTTTATTTTATGTGAAGTATCACAATTTTAACTCTAAGTAGATATTAGTAGATATAACTTAAATTACCAAATTTAAGAATGCATATCATAATTCCTTACAACTTTGCTAAAACAATAATGCAAAAAAGGCATAGTTAAAAGCCAATAGAGGAATTCAAATGGAATACTAAAGCATTTGATTAATCCAAAGAAATGGCAATAAGTGAAGAAGAGAGGAGAGGAACATAAAACTAATGAGACAAACTGGAAAAAAACATCAAAATGATAAACTTAAATTTGACAATATAAATTATTACAATTAACACAAAAGGATAAAGCACATCAATTAAAAGACTGGAGATTGTCACATTAAATTAAAAACAGGAAGATCCAACTAAGTACTGTCTATAAGGGAATCACATTTAAAAAAACATATATAGGTTGACCACATAAAGATGGAAAAAATATAAAACCTACAAACAGTAAGCTAAGAAAGCTGCAATGACTGTATTAATATAAGAGAAATTTCATTTCAAGATAAGAAGGGTTATCAGAGGGCAGCCCCGGTGGCGCAGCAGTTTAGCGCCGCCTGCAGCCCAGGGTGTGATCCAGGATCGAGACCCACATCAGGCTCCTTGCATGGAGCCTGCTTCTCCCTCTGCCTGTGTCTCTGCCTGTGTCTCTCTCTGTGTGTCTCTCATGAATAAATAAAGTCTTTTTTTTTTAAAGAAGGGTTATCAGAGACAAAGGATTTTTCATAATGATAAAATGGTTATATCATCAGAAAGACATAAGAGCTATCAGTTTATTTTTTTATTTATTATTATGATAGTCACACACAGAGAGAAAGAGAGAGAGAGAGAGAGAGGCAGAGACACAGGCAGAGGGAGACATAGGCTCCATGCACCGGGAGCCCGACATGGGATTCGATCCCGATTCTCCAGGATCGTGTCCTGGGCCAAAGGCAGGCGCCAAACCGCTGCGCCACCCAGGGATCCCAGAGCTATCAGTTTAATGTGATCAATAAAACTTCCAAATATGTAAAGGAAAACCTGATAAAACTAAAGAAGAAACGAATCCACAGAGTGTATGCATTTTTAACTCCCCTATCTCAGAAATTAATAACAGCACTATATGTGAAGTCAGTGATAGAAAATTTGAACAAAACTATCACCTACCTCAACCTCATTGACACTGATGCTCAACAACAGCAGGGCACATTGCTTTTTCACTGCCCATGGAACGTTTACCAAGATAAATCATATTTGGGGGGATAAAATAAGTCTCAACAATTCTTATAATATTGACATCTGACAAAGTTTGTTTCTGATCACATCATAAATAAATTGGTAATCTCTAACTAGACTGATGGAGAAAAGAAAGATGGAAAATACAAATGGCCGATATCAGTATTTTAGATATCTATTGCCATATAACAAACTATTCCATAATTTAGTAGCTTCAAACAACAATTTTATTGCTCATATTTTGGAAGCCAGAAATTTTTAGAGTTCAGTGGGAATAGCTCACCTTTCCTTCATGTTGTCAAGTAGACTCACTCAAGCAATTGCATTCAGCAGTAGACTGATCTGGGTCACAAGGTCCGTGAAAGTTTGCCTCAGATGTATGGAATTAAGATGTAGACTGTGGGCTTCATGTGGCCTCTCTCCATGTGGTTGTTTTACCCATTAGGAACTTTTTTCTTCATGTGGCCTTTCCTGTACAATTGCTTGAACTTCTTTATGAGGGATTTGGGGCATCAAATGGGCAAAAAAAATGGAGCCATGCCTTTGAGAATACAGTTGCTTGTTTTTTTCCTCAATTCTGAGCCTGGGGTGGGATCTTCATCCATGTACTTTATAGAGAGTTTATAGTTAGATAGTATCTTCCTCTATATTATTATGTAAGCTGCCTTTGTTTTATCTTTTCATTTTTGCTACTTTTTTATCTCGTCCATATTATCAGCTGTGATCTAGTATAGACTGTTTATGATGATGTCTTTCCAACTGGTTGTCTAAAGCTTGTTCTTTATTAGACTGCGGGGAATAAAATAGAGTGTTTGTGGCAATCACTGAAGGGTTTGTGGAAACAATATTTTCTAAATAAGTTTGCAGTTTTTCAAAAATGTTATTTTTAAAGATTTTATTATTTATTTGAGAGAGAGGAAGAGAAAGCACAAAGAGGAGGATAGCAGAGGGAGAAGCAGGCTCCCAGCCCAGCAGGAAGCCTGATGTGCGGCTCAATCCCAGGATCCTGGAATCCTGACCTGAGTGGAAGGCAAATACTTAACTGAGCCACCTGGGCTGCCCTTAAAAAAATGTTATTATTATATTAAGTTGTTCTTCAGCATAACACAATTGTAAAGATATCTTTATGCTTCTTAGAATATGTTTTCTTCTAGATTGGAGTCTAGAAACCTTCTGTATGCTTCATTTTGTTTTATATTTGCATTTTTGTCATCTTTTTTTTTTTTAAATCTTGTTTAACTATTGGATGAGTTGTTTTCATTTTACTGTCTTCATCTTTTTTGTTTTTTAAAGATTTTATTATTTATTCATGAGAGACAGAAAGAGAAAGAGAGAGAGGCAGAGATACAGGCAGAGGGAGAAGCAGGCTCCATGCAGGGAGCCCGACGTGGGACTCGATCCGGGGACCCCGGGGTCACACCCTGGGCCGAAGGCGGTGCTAAACCGCTGAGCCACCGGGGCTGCCCTGATCGTCTCACTTTTGACGCCTCTCTGCCTCTCTCCCGTATGTTCATCAACATTCTTCAGGAAAAATGACCCCAGACGTGTCCCCAGAGCCATCTCTGCCGAGAGGGCAAAAACACATTCTTGCCCAAAATTTGGGGACATATATAAATTCAAAGTTAAAACTTTAATCAAAGAGAAAAACAAGATTTCGAGGAAGCGGTTAAGAGGTTATGCAGATTAGGGGCTGCCTGGGAGGCTCAGCGGTTCGCCCCCGCCTTGGGCCTAGGGCGTGACCCCGGGGTCCCGGGATCGAGTCCCGCGTCGGGCTCCCTGCGTGGAGCCTGCTTCTCCCTCTGCCTCTCTGTGTCTCTCATGAATAGATAAACAAAATCTTTAAAAACAAAAAAACAAAACAAAAAAAAAAGAGGTTCTGCAGGTTTATCTCGGTCAGGACCCCGTCCCTTTCTCCGCCCCCCCGCCCCGCCCCCGCCCCCGCCCCCGGCCTCCTAACCCTTAGGCCGAGCAAAACTCTAAAGGCCCCGGTTCCGTGAATCACTCGGTGCGGTGCAATTCCGCTCCTCTGACTGCTCCCCTCGTCCATCATCGCGTCGTCCCGGTCTCCAGAGGCACTTAGAGTCCCGCATTCCCCCACCGGGACCCACCCCGAGGGAGGGCAGCGGCCCGCAGCCACTTCCGGGGTCGAGCCGCCGAAGGCGACGCCTCCGCCGCGGGAGGAGGGGTTAGGGGCGGGGCCGCGTCTGCGCACCGCCTGAGAGCGCAGGTGTGCGAGGGGGCGGCTTTGCGCATGCTCGCAGCGAGGCGTCTCTAACTCCGCTTCCGGTGGCGGTTGGCTCTCGCTGGGCCCCAGTCGCGGGGCTGCGTTAGAGCCGCGGAGAAGTGTGGGCGTCGGGCAGGTGAGTGCCGCTGCGTTTGTCCGTCCGTCCTCGCCGCCGTGCAGAGTAGCACCCGAAGGGCTGCGCTAGGATTCACCCTTGTTCTGCTGATGTTTTTTTTTCTTGATGTTCTGAAACCTTTATTGCTGAGAACGAGGCGGAAGGGGTGGAGAAACTATGATGGTTACCGTGGCAACTGCGGGGGGCACCCACTTAGTTTTTGAGAATTTGGGAAGGGAGAGTTTCTTCTGTAAGGGCTCGTTAAAATACACGTGTTTCGGGTGTTATTTCAAACCCATGCTCCTAAACCGCAGAATTTGATTTTTTTTTAAAGATTTTATTTATTTTTTTCACGAGAGACAGAGAAAGAGGCAGAGACACAGGCAGAGGGAGAAGCAGGCTCCATGCAGGGAGCCCGATGGGGGACTCCACCTGGGACCCAGGTCACGACCTTTGCAGAAGGCAGACGCTCAACCGCTGAGCCACCCAGGTGACCCTCAGTCCTGTCTTCCTACCCCCTCCTCTACATGGACCCAAGACTATTCATGCCAAGTAGTTTGATGCCAAGTTTGATGTCCTGGAATATTGTCTTCACTTTTCTTATGTTGGCTTAACTTAATTAAGCCCCTCAGTTTTTTTTCAATATGAACGTGGAAGAAAATAATCGTAGTTTCCTCTGGATTTTTATAGGAATTAACGAGATAATTTAAAAGCTTGGTGGTATAGATAGAGACAATACATATTAACCATTACTACTGTTATTGTGGGTGTGTGGTTTTATTATTATGTATCATTTTGCTGTTTCTTCCTCTAAGCTTGAGCTGTTATTTTTATGTGTGTATTTATTAAGGTGCACTATCTTATCTATCTTTGTTCTTGTAACATAGTAAAGATTAAAAAGTTTTTTTGAATGGATCATTTTTTTTGGCTGTTGCTGGCATAATTTTACTCCTTTCTTTAAAGGAGCTACCTGGGGATCCCTGGGTGGCGCAGCGGTTTGGCGCCTGCCTTTGGCCCAGGGCGTGATCCTGGAGACGCGGGATCGAATCCCACGTCGGGCTCCCGGTGCATGGAGCCTGCTTCTCCCTCTGCCTGTGTCTCTGCCTCTCTCTCTCTCACTGTGTGCCTATCATGAATAAATAAAAATTAAAAATAAATAAATAAATAAAGGAGCGACCTGGGGGTGCCTGGGTGACTCAGTCCGTTAAGCATCTGCCTTCAGCTCAGATCGCAGGGTCCTGGGATCCAGCCCCTAGTGAGGCTCCCTGCTCAGTTGGGGGGGGGGGTCTGCTTCTCCCTCTGCCTCTTCCCCGCTTGTGCACTGGCTCTCTCTCTTTCTCTCTCCCTCCCTCCCAACCCCCCCCCTTGCTCTCTCTCAAATAAATGAAATCTTTTTTTTTTTTTTTTTAAAGGAGTGACCTAGGGGATCCTTGGGTGGCACAGCGGTTTGGCGCCTGCCTTTGGCCCAGGGCGCGATCCTGGAGACCCGGGATCGAATCCCATGTCGGGCTCCCGGTGCATGGAGCCTGCTTCTCCCTCTCCCTGTGTCTCTGCCTCTCTCTCTCTCTCTCTGTGACTATCATAAATAATAAATAAAATTTAAAAAAAATAAAGGAGTGACCTAGTAGATAATTAATTTTGCAGATTGAGTGTTATTTATTAGATAAAAAGATGGCATTTTTTTCTGTTTAAGAATTCTGTGAAATAAGATATACAGAAAGGAACTGATAATCTCAATTTGGAGCAGGTATGAGTGATTTCAGTGAAGAATTGGTAAGGTCCAAGACAGAGGACGAGCAAGAGGAATCATGCATGTTCTCTGGTACAGGAATGTCCTTTCCTTGGCTCCAGAAGCATATAGAGACTGTGGGTAAGTAAAATCACATACAGCCATTTTAATTGTAATGCAGAGAGATGATAAAACTCTGGATACAAAGTGAATAACCAAACTGGTTTACTCAGTTTTCAGGATGGGACTATATAAGGGTTTTTGAGGCTGTAAGAAAAAAAAAATAGATCCTTTTTTCTATTTTTCCTTTGAACTAATAGCAGTCTGTATTATGGTAGGTACACTTTTTGTTTGTTTGTTTTCTCTAGCAATACTTACTAGGAACTGAGCAGATAGGTGTAAGTCCAGAACTTACATATTTAGAAATGTTTCATAAGTTATGGATAGCCTGTTAAACCCAAAATACATTATGTCTGCAATGAGAAAATAATTTCAGGTAATATTGACATTGTAGAGATTTAAAAAAAAATAGCCATAATAGGAAAACAGAATTGCCTAGCAATTGCTTATTTTTTATTCTAGTAGATATCTTTTGGGGTTTTGAAGGGTATGCCCCCTAGAATAAAAACTTCGAAGACAGAGGCCAATCTGGATTAAAACTGAATGTTGAGTACCTTAGAATAGTACTTGGCTCAAAATAGTGCTCAAAAAATATTTGTTGACTGACACATTTCCAGGTTTTTTCAGGGGCATTAGAGATAGGTTGATGGCACTTGTTCTTTATTGTACCTCATTCTGTACATTTTTGTACCTCAAAATTTCTTTTCCTAGGCAATTAGTTTTGAAAGTGTATTGGCAACAAATAGGATAATCTTTTGCTCATAAAGAATGAAGTGAGAGATATTAGTAGGGTAACTAGGCTAATTTGGAAGACAGAAGGAGAATTTTCCAAGGATGTAAGGACACTAGTCTAAAGTCCAATTTCCATTCTGAGTAGTGAAAACTTGAGGGGTAGATGGGAGCTTGGCCTGAGGTCAGTCCTCCTTTATGTGAATAAATGAGTTTTTTTTTTTTTTAATTTTTATTTATTTATGATAGTCACACAGAGAGAGGGAGGCAGAGACACAGGCAGAGGGAGAAGCAGGCTCCATGCACCGGGAGCCCAATGTGGGATTCGATCCCGGGTCTCCAGGATTGCGCCCTGGGCCAAAGGCAGGCGCTAAACCGCTGCGCCACCCAGGGATCCCAATAAATGAGGTTTTAAGGGAGAGGTGTTTTGTCATTTTCCCAGACTACCTCCCTGGTGTTGCTATTAGTCCTGGGCAGCTTGTGTGTAGATCTTGCTAAATGTAGCTTCTTATTCAGAGAGCTGGGTGGGGCATATTATTCTGCATTTCTGATAAGATCCCCAGGGATGGTAAGGCTTTTGTTTGTAGGAGCACACACTGAACAGTAAGCATCAGGATCGCCAGGTGATCTGTGTGTATTTTTTTTTTTTTAAGATTTTATTTATTTATTCATGAGAGACAGAGAGAGGCAGAGACCCAGGCAGAGGGAGCAGCAGGCTCCATGCAGGGAGCCTGATGCAGGACTCGATCTGGGGACTCCAGGATGACGCCCTGAGCTGAAGGCAGGCGCTAAACCACTGAGCCAGGCAAGGATCCCAGATCTGTGTTTTTTTTTTTTTTTTTTTTTTCTGTGTGTATTTTTAAAAAGTTTGAGAAGCACTATTGTAGAGCAGTAGTCTTCAAATCTGTTTTGCTCCCATATCCTCTTTTTTAAAAAATCACATATTGCTTTGCACGGTTTTGAGATACCATCTAAAAATTGTAAGTTTAAAAAAAATAAAACAAAAAAAATAATAAAAATTGTAAGTTTAATAGTCGCAAAAGATATAATTTCCACTATAGGTTGCCATTTTTAAATGAAATTCATTTACTACTTTTACAAATATATCCAGTGAAATCTAAAGAACATAGGAATGTGATATGCCTTTCATCATCCATTTAAAAATATTTATGAAAAAGATTTTAAGTGATGGAGATTTTATACTAGTTTATTTTCCTTTCATATTTTTATCTTTGCAATAAAGCTATGTATCTACTTTTAATTATTTTTTGTTAATATCCGATAAGGCTTAAAGTATTAAAATTTTGTCTGGGGTGAGACATCGTAATTAATAATTGTACACAGCTGATGAAAACATAAGTATTAAAAGTTGTGTTAAAATTTGATTAAAAGTAAATTTTTATTGCTTCTTTATTTTAATAAAATAAACAAGGTTGGGATGCCTGGGTGGCTCAGCAGTTAAGCATCTGCCTTCGGCCCAGGGCATAATCCTAGAATTTCAGTATCGAGTCCCACATTGGGCTCCCTGCATGGAGGCTGCTTCTCCCTCTGCCCGTATCTCTGCCTCTGTCTCTCCATGGCACTCATGAATAAATAAATTCTTTAAACAAATAAAAATTTAAAAAATAAGGTTATCATTTTTTTCCAATTATTTTAAATATCTGTGAAGGAATATATGTATTTCCAGAGTGAGAAAAGATTTAGCTCTGGTTCTATTTTGTTTTCATTGATACATTTCTGAGAACTCTTAGTTACATAAGTAAGTAGATGGCACCAGATAGAGTGTAATCATAGCAGTGTATAAGGTTTTTGAATTTTTGAAGAACTCATGATGAAATTGTGTAGGGATCTATTATAAAGAATTATTCGGCCCTTCCACACTTAAAAAAAAAAAAGATTTATTATTTTAGAGAGAAAGAGCGAGAGAGAGCGAGCTGAGCGTGCACCAGGAGAGCAGGCCAGGGAGAGCCTGAGGAGAGAGGGAGAGGGTGAGAGAGTCCCCAGCTGAGGGCAGAGTCTGATGCTAGGTTTGATCCTAGGACCCTTAGATCATGACCTGAGCTAAAATCAGGAGTGCAATGCTCAGCTGACTATGTGCTCGACTATGCCACCCAGGTGTCCCCCACACTTTTGATAGCAAAGACTTGGAAACCACCCGACTTGCAAAAGGGTGTGTTGTAGTCATTCACTTTCTCAATATTTACCCTTATATTCTCACCTTAAGGTAATATATAATGATTTCAGTTGTGCAGCCTTGACTGTAGAACAATTCTCTAGGAGATTAATTTTAGGAAAGAGTATGAGGAAAGTGAAGATCTGCAAGTTGATTTCTCTCAAACTATCTTTGCACAGTGCCTCTATGTGTCTGTGTATTCCCAGGGGTCAGGGTACCCTTGATGGAAGACCTGCTGGCCTATAGGGGTCCTATGGTGGTGTGGAAAGAGAAGAAGAGGTGGCAGTGTGCAACCAGTCACTCCTAAAACGGGGTTGTAACTAAGTCCAAATATTCTTAACATGAAGATTGTCCATACTTTAGAGATATAAATGCTAATGTCTATAACTGTTAAATCCCATTTGTATTTAATATCATTAAATGTTAAATATCATTTCAGTTACTGGGAACTTGAAAAATAAAAACTCTACCTTTTGGAGTTTTTAGAACGCTGCTAGGTAGTAAAGACCATGCTTGTCTAGGATAACCTAATGATTTTTACCCATTCAAAATATTTGGGTCTTGCTTTTGGGGCCCTCTTTGGGAGATATTATACAGATTGTTGAGTGCAAAGATAAAAGGATGATTGAGTCAGATTTGGAGCCTCTGGTACTCTGGTAGCCCAAAAATATCAAATTAGGTATCTCCAAATTAGACATTTTTTTTCATTTGCTAAGACTAGTCAAAATAGTGTGGAAAAGTTTGTTTCAAGTAAAGCTTGCTTTGATATTAGGGATGGCCTGTTAAGTTATAACTGCTGTTCCACTCGATAAAACTTCTGCTTATCAGAAGTAAGTTTTTTAAACTTGAATTGGAATCACTGTGGTTAAAGACTTTTCTCTTTAATCTGTAGCAACTGGAGGGAAAAAAGAGAAGGATTTTGCTCAGACAACAAGTGCTTGTTTGAGTTTTATTCAAGAAGCTCTGCTGAAGCACCAGTGGCAGCAAGCTGCAGAATACATGCACAGTTATTTTCAGATCTTGGAAGATTCAGATAGCTACAAGAGGCAGGCCGCACCTGAGGTAAGTGAAGTGTGAGTCTGCTGGAGGAGATCACAGATACTTGAGTTTCTGCCTAAGCTGGTCCCTGAATGGCATTTGCAGGATCTCAAATTCTTCTAAAAGCTATTAAAAGTAGTTTTGGGTGGAGAGTTTGTATTGGAACATTGTTTCTCACACTTCTTTTACTTATCAGGATTTTTTTTTTAAAGATTTTATTTATTTATTCATGAGAGGCATAGAAAGAGAGGTAGAGACAAAGGCAGAGGGAGAAGCAGGCTCCATGCAGGGAGCCCGATGTGGGACTCGATCGGGGGGACTCCAGGATCACACCCTGGGCCGAAGGCAGGCACTAAACCGCTGAGCCACCCAGGTGTCCCTACTTATTAGGATTTTTTTTTTTTTTTTTTTTAGATTTTATTTATTTATTCATGAGAGACACATAGAAAGGGAGGCAGAGGGAGAAGCAGGTTCCATGCAGGGAGCCCGATGCGGAACCTGATCCTGGGACTACAGAATCATGCCCTGGGTCAAAGGCAGGCACCAAACCACTGAGCCACCCAGGGATTCCCAAAATATTAAGATTTTAAAGGAAACTCAAAAGTGTGAACTCTAAACTCTCATATTCCCCACTATTCATATCTTCCAATAATTCTTCTCTCCCTGTATCATTTCCCCCCCTCTCTGTAGAATGTTTCCTATCCCCATACAAACATATTATGTCTTCCATCTTAAAATCATCTCTTGACCCCCACTTCCTCCACAGGTGTGCCCAATTATCCCATTTCCACTTTCAGCAAAACCCCTTAAAAGACTGAATACTTGTTCTAAGCCCTCTCCAGTTAGGCTCCCCTGATCACCAGCATCAACACTTCTTCCAGATTACTTTGTCAAGGTCAACAGTGCCCAGTTCTCAGTGCTCATAGAACTTGCTCCATCAGCAGTATTTAAGACTGTAGATCACTCCCTCCTGTGTGATAAACTTTCTTCATCTGGCTTCCAGTACACTACAGCATCTCTCTCAGTTTTCTCTCACCTCACTGGCTTTCCTCAGCCTCATTCTGCGAATGCTCTTTGTCTCTCGGCCTTTTGACTCAATCTTTAGTCTTCTTCTCTATCTGAACTCACTTCTGATGATCTCATTCAGTTTCATGTCCTTAAATTTAGTCTATATGGTGGACGATTCCCAATTGTATATCTGGCCCTGACATCTCTTCATGTCCATGTTCCCATATCCCAGCATTCATATCCCACATCACCACTTGGATAGTGAACAATCCTGTCACAATAACATAAAATAGGTCTTCTGATCTTCACCATCAAACCTAATTTTCCTCATCTCAGGTGATGGTTATTTTATGTATCTAATCACTGGGGCCAGATTCTTTTTATTGTTTTGTTTTTGTTGCTTTTTTTTTTGGGGGGGGGGGAAGGGCGGCAGATTCTTAAGTTCTCTTTCTTTTATGCCCCCTTATCCAAACCATGAAAAAGTCCTGTTGGCTCTACTTTCAAAATTCAGTCTGAGGGGTGCCTGGGTGGCTCATTCAGTTAAGTGTTTGACATCAGCTCAGGTCACGAGCCCAGGGTCCTGGGCTTGAGCACACACGTTGAGCTCCCTGCTTGGTGGGATGTCTGCTTCTCCCTCCCTCTGCCCCTTCCCTACCTCATGCGTGCTCACTCACTCGCTTCTCATTCTCTCTCAAATAATAAAATCTTTAAAAAAAAATTCAGTCCAAATACCTCTCACCCCTGCATTGCCGCATGCTGATCCAAGCCACTGTCCCCTCACTTAGATGACTGCTTGCCATCCTGTGCCCCCCCCAGTTTCTTTTCAACATAGTGACCAGGGTGATCCTTTTAAAAAAACGGTTTTATGATTAACACATACAGTTCACACATTTAAATTGTACAATTCAGTATTTTTTCATATATTCACAGAGATGTGCAGCCATTACCACAATCTGAATTTCAAACATTTTTGCTCCCTCCCACCCCCAAATAACCCTATGCTCACTTGAGGTCACTCACTATTCCTCCCTTCGTTACCCCATTCCCTAGCCAACCACTAATCTACTTGCTATTCTGGATATTCCATGTAAGTGAATTTTATAATATACAACCTTTGTACATGACTTTTTTCCTCCAGACATAATGCTTTCAAGTTTAGCTTCATTGCAATATGTATTAGTATTTCATTCCTTTCATTTTCTTTTGTAATTTATTTTAGAACAAGAGAGTCCATGTGTGTTGGGGTGGGGGGAGGAAAAAAGAGAGAGAAGCTTACTTCACTCTGAGCAGAGTCCAGTGCCGGACTCGATCTCATGAGAGATCATGGTCTGACCCAAAATCAAGAGTTGGATGCTCAACTGACTGAGCCACCCAGGTGCCCCAGTATTTCACTCCTTTTTATTGCAAAGTAATATTCCATCACATTTTATGTATCGCTTCATCAGTTGTTAGACATCTGAGTTGTTTGCACTTTTTGGTTATGATTAATGCTGCTATGAACATTCACGTGCACACTTTTGTTGGGGATGTTGGTTGAAATTTCTCTTGGGTATGTACCTGAGAGTGGAGTTCTGGGTCATACAGTAATTGTGTTTAACCTCTTGAGGAACTACCAGATGGTTTTCCAAAGTGGCTGCACCATTTTACATCCGCTCCCTACCCCCCAGCAATCTGTGAGGGTTCCAATTTCTCCACAGGCTTGCCAGCTTTTGTTACTGTGTCTTCCTGATAAAGGCTGTGCTAGTGGTTGGGGAGTGGTATCTCATTGTGGTTTTGATTTGTATTTCCCCAGTGGCTAATGATGCAGCATGATCCTTTTAAAACACAAGCCAGATCATGTCACTTCTGTTCTGGAAACTGTAATGACTTCCCATTTCACTCAGAGAAAAGCCAAAGTCCTTATGACTGCCAGCAAGTTCTGTATGGTCTGCTCACTCCCTGTCCCCCTTTGACCTCTCTGACCTCATTTCCTGTTACTCAGATATTTGTTTTATTTTTTCCTCCAAACTCACTAGCTCCTTGTTCTTGCTTGAACAGGCCGTCTGTACTTTTGTCTGATTGCCTTTGCCTTAGCTGTTCCTTTACTCGGAAGGGTCTTTCTTCAGATACCACTATTGGTTATCCATCAAGTCTCATTTTCAGCAAGGCCTCCAGGGACTGTTTAAAATTGCAGCTCCATACCACCTCTCTCCACTTTCCAGCAGTCACTCCTGATTCCTTTTGCCTGCTCCATTCTTTTCCCACAGTACTTGCAATTTAATTATTCTATTTCTTGGTTATTGTCTCTCTACAATAGAATGTAAATTTCATGAGAGGAGGGATCTAGAACAGGGCCTAGAATACACTTATAAATTTCTTCAGTAATACACAGTTTACCCATAAATAACTTCACATGAATATCTCAAGTAGCTCTGACTAGTACAGTAAGCATTGCATCAATTAGATAATTTAGTGGAGCCAAAATAAAATCTGAGAGAAAAAAAATTAATTATTGGTTAAAAATTTAGTTTATGGACAAAGCTACTGTGCATCTATTAAACACTGGGCAAGTTTATAGGTTAGGTTCTTTTCAAAATTGTATTATAAAATGAAGGATTTGAATCCTTGGTTTTCAGACACTTGTCTGCCTCTTTTTTTTTTTTTTTAAGATTTTATTCATTTTGAGAGAGAGGAGAGAGAGGGAATATGAGTGGGGGGACAGGGGGAGGGAGAAGCAGACTCCCTGCTGAGCATCATGAATTCCCCCCCACTCCCCACCCCACCAAAGTGGGGCTTGATTCCAGGACTTTGAGATCATGACCTGAGCCAAAGTCAGCCACTTAACTGACTGAGCCACCCAGGTGCCCCATCTGCCTCTTTTTGAATTAGCTAGGGCTTTTGTTGAAAATACAGATTCTTGATACTGAATCAGAATATTTATATTTAACAAGTGTCCTCGGTAATTCTTACACATAACTAGGTTTAAGAACAGCTGTGGTAGAAAATCTACAAATTTTCTTTAAGCTCCAGAGACTATAGTTTGGTTATTCTACAAAGGAAATCTTAACCTCTTTTTTTTTTTCTGAGTTGGGAAGGTAAGTATTATGATTATACCAAACAACTATTATGTCTGTTCACAGAAAGAATTGATTTAAAATTCTCTTAAATTTACTTTTAAGGTCAATAATGGAATACTTTAAATTGGGGCAAAAGAAATAGACTTTCGCCCCCATGAAAAAGAAGGGCTCCAAGTTCTATCATCAAAGTTCTGGTGCTCTGGAGAGAAAACATACTTTATTAAAATTTGGCTGTAGCCGATGACAAATTTTAAGTTGTAGTTCTAAATATAGGTTAAGTATAGTCAGTAGTTACAGAGCTTAATGATGTCTCAGGAAACATCTAGTCTGTTGCTCTCATTTTGTGGATAATAAAGATGAGACCAAGAGCAGTGAAGAACCAAGTTTTCTGACCTTAATATTCTTGCCCCATACTAATTAAAAATTCTGTCTTCAATAGACTACCTTCTTTAGACTACTACCTTTAAAGTGGCACTAGTATAGCCATCTGGTATTTTAATTTAATTGGAAAAAAACTTTCTTGCGTAAGATAAAGTATTTAGTTTTATTGGGTGAAATAAAAAACAGTAAAATGTTGACAGGAGTGTTATTTGGGAAAATGAATTATAGGTTGTAAACAGAACAAAAATAGCATTCTTAGAAATTTGTTAAGGTACGGATTTTACATTTTTATTAGTAACTTCTGTTTTGATAGATTATTTGGAAGCTTGGAAGTGAAATTCTGTTTTATCATCCCAAAAGCAACATGGAGACTTTCAATACCTTTGCTGACAGGATGAAGAATATTGGTGTCATGAATTACTTAAAGGTGAGAATGCAGGCTTTGTGAATTTACATTTGCAATGTTCATTTTTTAAAAAATAGTTTGAGGGATAGGTAGGTAATAATGTAAAAGGCATGGAAATGGGTGAGACACCTGGATAAATAAAGGAGGCTGAAAGGAAGTCACATTTTAAAAGCCATTTGCATCTCAATTTCCTGCTGCCTACCTTGTTCTCTGAGAGAAAATACCTTCTCTTTGTATATCTCTGGCTGCCAAAACCAGTCCTTGAGAGATGGCACTTGTGTTTCATTATGGCGCTGGGCCAAATTCTAACATCTCTGCTTACGTCATTTCATTTCTCTAGGAACTGATGCCTTTGCAAAAAGGAAAGAGCTAAAATAAATTTGGAATTTGAATTTGGAAAATAGTATATATTGTGTGAGCTTAGGGTGTATAGTGTGATGACTTGATCCATGTGTATATTGTGAAATGTTTACCACATAAGGTTAACACGTCCTTCACCTCATGTATACCACTTTATTGTTGCTATGGCGAGACCATTCAAGCTCTACTGTTACAGTAACTTTCAAGTATATGATCCATTGTTACTGATTATGGTTACCATTCCATACATTAGATCTCTGGAACTTACTCATCTTTAACTGTAAGTTTGTACCTTTTGACCTACATCTCCCATTTTCTCCACCCCTTTACCACCATTCTACTCTCTCGCAGTCTGATGTTTTTAAATTCCACATGTAGGTGGTGAGATCATACAATATTTGTGTTTTTCTGACTTAATTTCACTGAACGTAATGCTCCGAGGTTCCATTCATGTTAAAATGGCAGGATTTCCTTTTTTTTTTAAATTACTGAATAATATTCCATTGTGTTTATGTAGACCTATATGACATCTTATAGACCCCAAGTTTGTTTCCATGTCTTGGCTATTGTGAATAATGCTGCAGTGAACATGAGAGTATAGAAATCTCTTCAAGATACTGGTTTCATTTCCTTTGGATATAGACCCAGAAGTAGAATTGCTAAATGATATGTAGTTCTACTTTTAGTTTTTTTGAGAAGCCTGTATATTATTTTCCTTGGTGGCTGTATTTACAGTCTCACCAACAGGGTATAGGAGTTATATTTTCTCCACATCTTAGCCAGCATTTGTTACCTCTTGTTTTGTTAATAGTGATATCTGATAAATGTGAGCTGGTATCTCATTCTGTTTTTTTTTTTTTTTTTTTTTTTTTTATTTTTTATTTATTTATGATAGTCACACAGAGAGAGAGAGAGAGGCAGAGACACAGGCAGAGGGAGAAGCAGGCTCCATGCACCGGGAGCCCGATGTGGGACCCGATCCCGGGTCTCCAGGATCGCGCCCTGGGCCAAAGGCAGGCGCCAAACCGCTGCGCCACCCAGGGATCCCTCTCATTCTGTTTTTGATTTGCATTTCCCTGATGGCTGGTGATGTTGAACAGCTTTCTATGTACTTGGCCAATTGTGTTTCTTTAGAGAAATCTCTATTTAGGTTCTCTGCCCATTTTTTAAATTGGATATTTAAAAATATATATTTAAAAAATTTTTAAATTTAAGTGATCTCCACATCCAACACGGGGCTCAAACTCAACAACTCTGAGATCAAGAGTCTCATGCTCCACTGACTGAGGCAGCCAGGTGCCCCTGGGGTTTTTTGCTGTAGAATTGTATGAATTCCTTACTTATTTTGGATATTAACTGCATATCAGATATATAACTTATAGATATTTTTTCCCGTTTCATAGACCACCTTTTCATTTTGTTGATTATTTCTCTTGCTGTACAGAAGCCTTTTAGGCTAATATAGCTTCATTTGTTGACTTTTGCTTTTGTTGCTTTTGTGCTTTTGGTGTCATATTTAAAAAAAAATCATTGCCAACACCAATGTTGAGGACCTTTTTTTCCTGTTTTCTTCTTGGAGTTTTATGATTTCATGTCTTAACATTTAAGTCTTTAATTCATTTTGAGTTAGTTTCTGTGAATAGTATAAGATACAGGACCAGTTTCATTATTTTGAGAATATCCCATTTTCCCAGCACCTTTTATTAAAGAGATTTCTTTTCTCCCTTGAGTATTCTTGGCTTCCTTGTCAAATATTAGTTGACCATAGATGTGTGGTTTTATTTCTGGGCTTTTTATTACAGGCTTTATTTGTTGGCCTGTGTGTCTGTTTTTATGTGAATGCCATACTGCTTTAATTACTATAGATTTATGATATAGTTTGAATCAGGAAGTGTGATGCCTCCAGCTTCTTTGTTCTTTCTCAGGATTGCTTTGGCTATTTGGGGTCTTTTGTGGTTCCATACACATTTTAGGATCGTTTTTTTCTATTTTTGTGAAAAATGCCACTGGACTTTTGACAGGATTATGTTGATTTTATAGATGGCTTGCATAGTATGAATATTTTAGCAATATTAACCCTAATCCATTCATAAAAATGTGTTAATATTCCTAAGGTGTAGGTGGAACTTCGTCTCCTAATTTTTTTTTTTTTTTAAATTAGAGTCTCATCCAAAAGCATTGAGATGTTTCCAGTGTTAGATATCTCCCTCTTTATGGTATATGTTTGACTAAAAGAGCACTTTTTCAATAAGATTTTAAATGCTTTACTTTTTTTCCCCCAATATCTCTACATAAAGTTATTGAAACATAGCCACACCCATTCATTTCATAGCTGCTTTTAGCATGACAGATAACTGAGTTGAGTAGTTGTGACAGAGGCCATATGGCCTGCAAAACCTAAATAGTATTCAGTGGTTCTTTTTTTGTTTTGTTTTTATTTTTCCTATTTTCCAATTTTTTTATTGCAGTAAAATACATATAACATAAAATACCTTATTTTAACGAGTATAAGTGTACAACTCAGTGGCACTAATAAACTCACAGTGTCATGTGACCATCACCAGCATTTCCAAAACTTTTTCATCATCCAAATGTAAACTTTGTACCCATTAAGCAATTACTCCCTGTTTCCTCTTCCCAACCCCTGGTAACCTCTAATCTGTTCTCTGTTTATGAATTTACCTATTCTCAGTATTTTATGTAAGTGGAATCACGTAGTATTAGTTCTTTTATGTTTAGCTTCTTTTGCTTAACATAGTATTTTCAAGATTTATTTATATTTATATTGTACAACTTTTTATGGCTTTTTTTATGACTTATTAGCATTCTGTTGTCTGTACCTATCACATTTTGCTATCCATCTGTGGTTGGGTTGTTTCAACCTTTTTGCTATTGTGAATAGTGCCAGAGTGAACATTGGTATACAAGTATCTGTTTGAGAGGGATGCTGGGTGACTCAGCGGTTGAGCACCTGCCTTTGGCCCAGGGCGTGATCCTGGAGTCCTGGGATCAAGTCCTGCATCAGGCTCCCTACATGGAGCCTGCTTCTCCCTCTGCCTCTCTCTCTCTGTGTCTCTCATAAATAAATAAATAAAATCTAAAACAAAACAAAGCAAAAACAAAAGACAAGTATCTGTTTGAGTTCCTATTTTGAATTCCTTTGAGTATATACATACCTAGGAGTCGAATTGCTGGGTCATGTTTTATACAAAAATGTATATAGAAAGATGTATATAAGTAAATATAAAATATAAAAAGATTAACTCTACATTTAACTTTGCACCATCTTACATTCTCACTGCTTGCTTAATTTGAAGAAAGGTTTCCCCCAGATTAAGATTCTTATTAGAAGAAATTTTTCTGAATTTCCACTTATGTGTCACATGCTCTCTTATGATCTTATTCTCTAGTAGCCCAGGTATACTATAAGTAGAATTTAAATGGAAGCGGCTTAAGGTTCTGCTTAACGAAGAAATTTCCAACTGAGCAGTTGGAAAAAGGAATGGCCTGTCTTAATGTATGTTCCCTTCTGTTCTTTCAAGAACAAACTGGGTAGCCATTTGACTGGGGAGGGAGGGTCAAATCTTAACTATATTATTGGTTGGGTTCTTTGAAGCCCATACAATCTATTCAATTGAAGTGAAGAAATCTGAAAGGAACCTTACTTCACACTTTAGGGTCTGAGGGTGATAATTAGGATAGGCAATGAAGCATTTCTTGTTAATAGTTTTAAAAAAAACACTTACTGCTATTTTCCAGACATATTCCTTGCTGTAGAGGGAGACAGGCATGTACATGGAATAAATTGTGGGTACAGAGTAGAAATGCCAGATGCAGTGAGAAGGCAAAAGAGGGGAATGATCAGCTCTCTAGAATCGGGAGAGTGCTGTGAGCAAATGAGTGATGCTTCAGATGAGGCTGAAAAAGCAAGTGGGTGTTACCTGGGCCTATTAGGAAAGAGGGTGAACAGGCATGGCAGGCATTGATGAGAGTTTGATAGCCCTCTATCCAGTGCTTTCGTTACTTTAAAAGTCGATTGAGTAGAAGCCAGGAGGAGTCAGCTGGACCCTCTGTGCCATCCCTATGGAACTTAAGATTTTATCCTGTAGGCAATGGGAGCCATTGAGGGGTTTTATATAAATGAGATTTCTTTGACAACCACGTGGAAGGTGGATTGTAGGGGGGACAGGGTTGAAGAAACCAGTTGAGAAATTGTTGCATTGGTTTGCGATGAAGGCCTTGAACTCTGACTTTACTCACATGATTAGCTGTACTTCCATTATTCCCCTTCTAAGTGTCCTCCCGACCTTTGTGTATTTAATCTTACTGCTTCTGTATCAGGCATTCACTTTTCCATCTGAACCAGTGCCATTCTTTGGTACTCCTTCTTAAGATGTTTTCTCTGAGCTTATGTGACATGTATAAAATCAGTCATTGATCACCTGCTATGGGCCAAAGTAGGTACTAGGTAGTATGCAAATATTATCTCATTTAGTCCTCATAACAGCCTTCTGAAGAGTTAATAATTGTTCCCTATAACCCATAAGACTCACAAAAGCAAGTAACATACTCAGGTTTATTAACTTTAGGTAGTATCTGAGCCAGGACTGTCTGTCACCAGATCACACTGTCTTCTGTAAATTTATGTAATTTAGCTTATTTACATAATGTTATTTCATGTATCTTTCCTCTTTGCTAAATTGACATTTTTGATGACAGTGTTGTTATATCATCTGTGCCTTACCAAGGTCTTAGCCTAGCATATATATTCACTGAGTTTTTGGATAATGAATATCTAATGACCTATTTGGGCTTTTTCTTATTATTGTTTCAGATCTCCTTACAACATGCATTATACCTTCTGCATCATGGAATGTTTGAAGACGCAAATAGAAATCTCAGTCATGCGGAGACATGGAGATACGGTGAAAAGTCAGCTTCCCAGGAAGTGTTAATCAATCTTATTCAGGCCTATAAAGGGCTTTTACAGTATTATACTTGGTCTAAAAACAAGATGGAATTGTCTAGGCTTGGTGAGTGAAGAGGAGTGTGCTTCTTGTGTCGATGAGACTGTTAGGATTTTTTTTTAATTAATCATCCAGTTACCCCATCCCTCCACCTCCCTCCCACAGCCCTCAGTTTGTTTCCTAGAGTTAAGAGTCTCTTATGGTTTGTCTCCCTCTCTGATTTCATATTGTTTTATTTTTCTCTCCCTTCCCCTATAATCTTCTGGTTTGTTTCTTAAATTCCACATATGAGTGAGATCATATAATTATCTTTCTCTGATTGATTTATTTCACTTAGCATAATTCTCTCTAGTTCCATCCATGGTGTTGCAAATGCAAGATTTCTTTTTTCTTTCTTTCTTTTTTTTTTTTTTTTTTTTTTTTTATGGCTGAGTAGCATTCTATTGTGTATATATACCACATCTTCTTTATCCATTCATCTGTCAATGGATATTTGGGTTATTTCCATAGTTTGGCTTTTGTGGACATTACTGCTATAAACATTGGGGTGTAGGTGCCCCTTCGGATCACTACATTGGTATCTTTGGGGTAAATACCTAGTAGTGCAATTGCTGGATCATAGAGTAGCTCTATTTTCAATTTTTTGAGGAATCTCCATACTGTTTTCCAGAGTGGCTGTACCAGTTACATTCCCACCAGCAGTGTTAAGAGGGTTCCCCTTTCTCCAAATCCTCACCAACATCTGTTGTTTTTCCTGACTTGTTAATTTTAGCCATTGTGTGGTAGTATCTCATTGTGGTTTAGATTTGCATTTCCCTGATGCTGAGTGATGTTGAACATATTTTCATGTGTGTTGGCCATTTGTATGTCTTCTTTGGAGAAATGCCTATTCATGTCTTCTGCTCATTTCTTGATTGGATTATTTATTCTTTGGATGTTGAGTTTGGTAAGTTCTTTATAGATTTTGGATACTAGCCCTTTATTTGAGAAGACATTTGCAAATATCTTCTCCCATTCTGTCAGTTGTCTTTTGGTTTTGTTTGCTGTGCAAAAAAGCCTTTTATCTGGATGAAGTTCCAATAGTTCATTTTTGCCTTTGTTTCCCTTGCCTTTGGAGAGAGATCCCTAGTAAGCAGTTGCTGCGGCTAAGGTCACAGAGATTGCTGCCTGTAGTTCTCCTTTAGGATTTTGATGGATTCCTGTCTCTACATTTAGCTAAGTCTTTCATCCATTTTGAGTCTATTTTTATGTATGGTGTAAGAAAATGGTCCAGTTTCATTCTTCTGCCTGTGGCTGTCCAATTTTCCCAATGCCAATTTTCCCAATTCCATTTGTTGAAGAGTATCTTTTTTCCATTGGATATTTTTTCCTGCTTCATTGAAGAATAGTTGACCATAGAGTGGAGGGTCCATTTCTGGATTCTCTATTCTGTTCCATTGATCTATATGTCTGTTTCTTGTGCCAGTACCATACTGCCTTGATGGTTACAACTTTATGATAGAGCTTGAAGTCTGGAATTTTGATGCCACCAGCTTTGGTTTTCCTTTTCTTTCTTTTTTTTTTTTATTTTTTTTTATTTATGATAGTCACACACACAGAGAGAGAGAGAGAGAGGCAGAGACATAGGCAGAGGGAGAAGCAGGCTCCTCGCAGGGACCCCAGTGTGGGACTTGATCCAGATTCCGGGATCACGCCCTGAGCTGAAGGCAGATGCACAACCGCTGAGCTTCCAGGCGTCCCTGATGTAAAATTCTTGATCATCCTTTGTAGTATTTCTGTTTTTATCAAACTTTTCAGACATAAATTAGATAATTCATAAATTAAGTCCATCTTAGATTTATTGCTTTTTAAAATTATTTCTAAGAAAGATTGCAAATTTGTTTCATTAGATATTGCATATAAGAAGTATTTCTTCCCATAAGTTTAGAATGGAGTTTAGTTTATGATTTTTTTTTATGATGTTTATTTATTTGCATGTCATCCTTGTACAGGGGCCATGCTAATCTCTGTGTCATTCCAATTTTAGTACATGTGCTGCCGAAGTGAGCACAAGATGTTTATTTATTTTTAAGTAATCTCTGCACTCACTGTGGTGCTCGAACCCATGACCCTGAGATCAAGAGTCTCATGCTCTTCTGACTGAGCCAGCCAGGTGCCCCTGCTTTATAATGTTATTCATCAGAATAACATGCTTAGAGAATAGGATAAGGTAAAATTATTTTATTTCTATACAAAGGTCATAACAGTTTTCTTGATTGACCACACCAAGATTGGTTGTGTGTCCTTATTTCTCAAACAGAGTTCCTTTTCTCTTACTTCCCATGGTGGTGTTATCCTCCTCTATCCACAGATTTGTATTTGATTCTCTGCATTTTCCTTGTTTTGTATAGTTTTTCTCCATTGCATCTCTAGAACGAACCCTTTTCATTTTCTCATCCTCCATCCAAATCTCAGTCCCTATATATATTGGGTCATAAGTATGAGCAGTGATTCCATATTAACCTTATGTTTGATAAGTAGTATTTCCTCTGTCTCCTGGGCATGTAGCTTTACTAATCTTAAAATTCCTTTCCCTCTGAGTAGGCTCTCTCCCAGGACACTTCTGATATGCTATCTTATGATAAGCTTGCCTCCTCATCTAGAATGCCATCTGCCCTGCAGGACTCATTAGACCTGTGATTTCCATGCCACAAACCTCATATGTCAGCTGCATGTTCAACCCATATTGTTCAGCTCTTTCTCTCTTTTTAATTATCCAAGTTTTTTCATGTCTATTTTATGTTGTATTTCTTCTAGATTAATTGGTCTTCTGAGGTCACAGATCTCTCATGTCTTCTGTTAACATTCTGTTAACCTTTCCATAATGCTTGGTGTAATATTTCTTTTAAAAAAGGCTTGTTGATATATTTTTTTTTGGCTTGTTGATATTAATTGATTGGATGAGTTTTAAAATCAATATTTACCTTTTTCTTACACCTGGGTGGGTAGAACTCAAGCAAACATTGATGACTAAAGCAGTTGGAACATGGCATTTGTACTGTCTCTTCCATGGGCAGATGATTCAGTACCTTTCTGCAGCTGACACTTTGTTCTGTAACAAGAGATAAAGATGGAGTAATGTGTGGAGCCCTTTAGATGATCTTTAACCTTGAATGTCTGTTTAATAAGAGAAAAAGGTTAGGACTAGTTCTGTATAACCAGACTCATGAGAACATAACACATGAATGTATGCTCAGTGTTGGCTTGGGATTTTTCTCATGGCTATGGCCTGTCCTGCTTGGGTTTCATGCACTTGGTGACTGGAAATCCCCCTTCCATGGTAAATTCACACTCAACTTATTCTGACTCAGGGGTCTGCCTTTTTTTCTTTTTTTTTTTTTTTAATCTCTTTCTTTATAGTTCCTTACCTACTTTCCCTTTATGATTTCATTTCCAAATCCATATTTATATTTATTTAGTTGAGCCTCTGGGAAGAGAACACCAGTGCCTTTCATGGGAGGGGAGAGCTGGGTTTTTTTGGCCAAAAAGTGGCCAAAAATAAAAAGATTTTGTTTCTATCAGCTGTCTCTTTTTTTTTTTTTTAATTTATTTATTCATGAGAGACACAGAGACAGAGAGAGAGGCAGAGACACAGGCAGAAGGAGAAGCAGGCTGCATGCAGGGAGCCCTACATGGGACTCGATCCTGGGTCTCCAGGATCACACCCTGGGCTGAAGGCAGTGCTAAACCGCTGAGCCATCTGGGCTGCTCTATTAGCTGTCTCTTTTGAAGGACTAACTTTCCTTCTAAACCTTTAATAGTGTGAAACATAACACGCAAAAAAGTATATAAAACAAATGCGTGATAAGATGAATAATTTAAAACAAATATCAGCGTAGCTACCAGCTAGATTCATCCTTGAATTTCCCCGTGTGTGCACTTCCTCCCGTTCTGTCCTTTGGGGGGCGGGGAGTGGGGAAAGTTTGTGAAGAATTAGTTTTATTCTTTAAATATTTAATATTATAAATTATTCTTTAAAAGTCTCTGTTAGAATTTATTAGCAAAGCCATTGGAGCCTGAACTTTCCTTGTGGATAGTTTGTTGATTGCTTTTACCGTCAGCAAAGCCCTCAGTACTGAATAACTTTGAAAAATCTTTTATCTTTGGACAGATAAAGAGGATTATGCTTACAACACAGCATTCCAGAATATGCTCAACCACAGCGGGAAGATGTCTGTAAACCTTTGTACATTGATTCAAACTCCTGGAGTTTGGGACCCTTTTGTGAAGAGTTATGTAGAGGCAAGTAGGCTTCGTATAAAGTTTTCTTAGTTTCATTTTGTTGTAAACCGTATCTTTATTGATCAAAAGGCAACTAAACGGAGAAAATTGTTTTTTTTTAAATTTTCTATTTTTAAAAGATTTATTTATTTATTCGTGAGAGACTTACAGAGAGAGGCAGAGACACAGGCAGGATCCCCACAGGGAGCCCGATGTGGGACTCGAACCCGGGACCCTGGGATCGTGCCCTGGGCCAAAAGCAGACGTTCAGCTGCTGAACCACCCAGGCGTCCCGAGAAAATTGTTTTTAAAAAAGAGAGAGGGATCCCTGGGTGGCGCAGCGGTTTGGCGCCTGCCTTTGGCCCAGGGCGCGATCCTGGAGACCCGGGATCGAATCCCACGTCGGGCTCCCGGTGCATGGAGCCTGCTTCTCCCTCTGCCTGTGTCTCTGCCTCTCTCTCTCTCTCTCTCTGTGTGTGACTATCATAAATAAATAAAAATTAAAAAAAAAAGTCATGATCAAATACAGTTTTAAAAAAAAAAAAAATAAAAAAATAAAGAGAGGGGCGCCTGGCTGGCTCAGTCAGTGGAGAATACAACTCTTAATCTCTGGGTTGTGAGTTTAAGCCCCGTGTTGGGTATAGAGATTGCCTAAATTAAAATCTTTAAATAAATAAATAAACAAAAATGTTTTAAAAATTAAAAAAAGAAACTATGTCTCTTTTTGGTCTGAATAATTTTTATTTTACTAATATACTGTAAATGTTACTGTTTTTTTTTTTTTTCCTTCGCCACTGGGTAATGTGTCATGGTCAAATAGTTATAAATAGCAATATAGTTTATAAATATTCATCCTATATAATTCTTAATAAACTTAGAAGAAAAGCAGGGAGATATTTTATGATTTAGTGGAATAGAGAAGACCAGGGGCCAAAAATCTGAAAATAGGTCATAATTTGTGGGATGAAGACTAATGGCTTTTAAGAAGTTTAGAGTGCGCTGCCGTGTCATCCCCGAGTTCGTGTGAAAGGACAGGGAGCCGTGGCAGGGGCACTAGGCATAAGCCTTCAAAATAATTGGCTTTCTGGAAGTTTCATGAATGCTACCATGATATTTATGTTGTCAAAAGATAATCTCTGAAACCACATGCCAGTGAATTGGAATTCCCACGTACGGATGGGAACGAAAGGAGAGGGGTTCTAGTTCCCATGCACTCCGTTTGTGGCTGCAGTTTTGTCGGGCCTGAGGTCAGTTGCTTCATGTGGTCTTTTTCAGTTGCTAGTGTGCCCTGCTTGGAGGACTTTATTTCTTATAGGAATAGTTCCTAGGTTGAAGTTGCTGCATTTTTCAGTAACAAAAATGTGGTAAGGAAGAAATGGAAACCCATGTAGGCCTTTGTTGTAAGTAATCTGTGTTCCACAGAAGTTGTAACATTCTGGTGAAAGCAAAAACTGGCATGACTGTTGTTCCCTTTATAGTAAGTACTGTTTGTCATTTTAATGAATTTTTGTACCCCTCAAGAAAGTTGTGTATTATCTTTCATACAGTTGTTTTCAAGAATTTAGCCAAGACCTTATGACTTATTTTATATAGATGCTGGAATTCTATGGAGATCGAGATGAAGCCCGAGAGGTACTCACCAATTATGCCTATGATGAAAAGTTCCCATCAAATCCAAATGCTCATATCTACTTATACAACTTTCTAAAGAGAGAGAAGGCACCGAGAGAGAAACTGATAAGCGTGCTTAAGGTATAAAATGTTCATTTCAAAGTTTGAACAGGGTTGGGGATCTACTTTAAAATATCCTTAGGGCTGCTTGGCTGGATCAGTTGGTGGAGCATGAAACACTTGATCTCAGGATCATGAATTTGAGCCCCGTGTTAGGTGTAGAGATTACTAAAGAAAAAAAAAAAGTAAAATTTGAAACATCCTTAGGTCATGCTTTCCAACTTTCAAATTCTAGCATTCATAGAAAATGACTGTGTGTGTGCCCTGAGGTGGACAGAGCAGGCTGGCTCTGGGTGGCCCTCCACTGTCATTCTCTACCACTCTGTCCAAGTGAGCCTGAGAGCAAAGGGTCAGAATTTTGGAAACCCTTTGCCACCCTTGTGGGAAAGTTCTGCTTTGATATTTTTTGAAAATCAGCTTTATTGAAATTTAATTTACATATAGTAAGACTTATTTTAAATATACACTTGAATGCATTAAAATTTTTTTTTAATTTTTATTTATTTATTTAGAGAAGGAATGGGGGTAGGGAGAGAAAGAATCTCTCCCTGTGTGGAGCCTGATGTAGGGCTGAATCTCACGACTCTGAGACCACAACCTAGGCTGAAATCAGGAGTCAGATACCTAGGCGACTGTGCCACCCCTGGGGCCCCAGGAAAAAAAAAATTTTTTTAAGACTTTATATATTTATTCATGAGAGACACAGGGAGACAGAAAGAGACACAGGACAGAGGGAAAAGCAGGCTCCATGCAGGGAGCCCGATGTGGGTCTCGATTCCGGGTCTCCAGGATCACGCCCTGGGCTGAAGGCAGCATTAAACAGCCACCTGGGCTACCCAAAAAATTCTTATCTAACAGTCTTCTTTTAAAAAGTCCATTAGCTGGGGTGCCTGGCTGGCTCAGTTGGTGGAGTATTAGGGTTGTGAATTTGAGCCAGACACTGGGTATAGAAATTACTTAAAAATAAAGCCTTAAAAAAAGATTCCATTAGCTCTAACGTATACTTATGTATTTATAAAGTTGATGTTATCAAAACTTCATATGTGGAAACTATACATTTTAAAGTTTTCAACAGGCTTTATTTCACTGGATAATATTTTTAAAGTTGGTATTTTAATGTCCAAGACTTATTTTTACCCATTTTGCAACAAAATATTGAGTATAGTTATTAACAAAATAAAAAGCAAGTTGGTGACTTCCTAAATTTAGATTGTAAATCACTAATGGTATTTTTGAAAATATTTTAATAAAAAATGTAACAGGGGCCCTGCTGGTTCAGTCAGTAGATAGAGCCTGTGACTCTTGATTTCAGGGTCGTGGGTATGAGCCGTACATTGGGTGTAGAGATTACGCAAAAATAATATCTTTAAAAAAATGTAACAGAAAACAACTATATTGAATACTTAATTAGGTTCAAGATAAAATGGATTTAGGGAACTTCTGTTTTCTTTTTTTCTCTTTCTTTTGTATATTTTTTTATTGGAGTTCAATTTGCCAACATACAGTATAACACCCAGTGCTCATCTCCGTTTTCCTATTTTAAAATGCAGTGTTTGAAATTAAGAACTCAGTAGATGGGTTTGATAGCTGATTGAACATAGCAGAAGGGGGTAAATGAACTGTATAAAAAATATCAGGCCAAAGCCCAGAAAGCAGAAAGGATAAAAGGGTGTACAGAGAACTCGGTTAAGGTTCCAGGGAGAGGAGAGAGAACAGGGCAAAAGCAGATACACAGAACCAATATTTGAAGAGCTAAAGGCTAAGAATTCTCCAAAACTAACTAAAGACTATTATGGTTCTGATAATGTTCTAGTTTTTGATCTGGGTGCTGATTATATGAGTGCGTATAACTTTTTAAGAGTGTGTTGAATGGCACACACAATTTATTTACTGCAGAATTCTATAAATCATAAGACAAATGTGATTTCATAGGAACTGAGGTTTAAAAATACTCTTTGATATTGGTATATTGATTGTGATTGATCTTCACTTAAAAGAGTAATTAATAAAATTAATAAAATTTATCTTTCATTTTGTAGGAAATAATTTCACTCTAAGGTCAAAGGAGCCCAGCAAGCAGACAGAATAAATTGATTTCTAATGAGAAATATATTGAAATGAAAAATATGATTTTACTTTAAATCATGTTTTATGTATTCATAAAAATAGTCTTTCTTGGGTTGCCTGGGTGGCCCAGTTGGTTAAACATCTGCCTTCAGCTCAGGTCATGATCTCAGGGTCCTGGGAATCGTGCCCTGTATTGGGCTCTCTGCTTAGCAGGGAGTCTGCTTCTCCCTTTCCACTGCTTCCTCCCCCTGCTCATGCTCATGCTCTGTCTCTCTCTCTCTCAAATAAATAAGTAAATAAAGAAAAATGAAATATATGTGTGTATGTGTATAGTATTTCTTATTCTTAGAAGAATAAGAATTTTTTTTAAAGATTTTATTTATTAATGAGAGACAGAGAGAGAGAGAGAGAGAAAGAGAAGCAGAGACATAGGCAGAGGGAGAAGCAGGTTCCATGAAGGGAGCCTGATGTGGGACTTGATCCCGGGACCCAGGACACGCCCCGGGCCAAAGGCAGGTGCTAAACTGCTGAGCCACCCAAGGATCCCCCATAAAAAGGTTTTAAAAACCTTTAATTTCTCCCTATTGTGTAAAATGATAAATGGTAGAATGGTGAAAATATTTTCTTGAACACTCTTACTGGGCTGTGTTCCTGAACACAATCTTCCAAAGTAGCCACCCCTGCTTTTTTGGGCTTTTTTTTTTTTTTTTTAAGATTTATTTATTATTCATGAGAGACACAGAGAGAGAGGTAGAGACACAGGCAGGGGGAGAAACAGGCTCCATGCAGGGAGCCCAACGTGGGACTTGATCCCGGGACTCCAGGATCATGCCCTGGGCTGAGGGCAGGTGCCAAACTGCTAAGCTACCCAGGGATCCCTTTTTTGGGCTTTTTAATTTATATAAATAACCTGTGACATTTTGTGATCAATAAATATTTATTGTCTTTTCTCTGTGATTTTGATTCTTTCTTTCCTTTTTTTTGCTCTCTATCTAGGCTTCTCAAATAAATTAAGTTTTTAATGTGGTAGACAATATAAAAATGTATAAGGAATAAATAAAAAGTTCCTGTCTACTTCTCCTACCCTCCCCCTGACTATCTTGTTATTAACAGGGATTTTCTTCTTTTAAAGATTTTACTTATTTATTTGAGAGCGAAAATGAGAGATCACAGAGGGAGAGGTAAACTCCTCACTGAACAGGGAGCCCAACATGGGGCTCGATACCACTACACTGGGATCATGACCTGAGCCCAAGGTAGATGCTTAACCGACTTAAGCCACCCAGGCACCCCTAGAACACCTTTCTGTACCCAAGTTAAAGGTGGACAAAAGCAAGATATCTTTTTAAATCCTTGATTGATTTACTGAGGGTTTATTAGATAGTAAGAACTATATTTGAAAGTAAAATGAAATTTGGGAAATGCTTTTATAACGTATCAAAATTATGATTATTTTTTTCTTTTAGATTTTGTATCAGATTGTACCATCTCATAAACTGATGTTAGAATTTCATAGGTTACTGAGAAAATCAGGTAAATAGTTTTTGTTTTATATCTCTTTGTGTAGACAAGCTATAAACTAGCAGACTGTGTCCAGTGGGGCAAATCCACCCGTCACCTGTTTTATAAATCGAGTTCTATTGAAGCATTTTTGTGTTGTCTATGGCTGCTTTTGCACGACAACAGCAGAGTTGTGTAGTTGTGACAAAGACCATATGGCTCACAGAGCTGAAATGTTTACTTTCTGTCCCTTTATAGGAAGAGTTGGCTGACCCATGCTATAGAAATTAGGCAATAGTTAGCACAAGATAAATGGCTTCAATTTATATAATTCACCTTTGAATCTCTATTGCATTTCAGTTCAATATAAAAAAAGAACATACTTGTTCATAGAAGGAAGTCAGCTTAAGTCCAGTGGTACTCGGGCTACGTCAGTCCGTCTCCTGTTAGAAGAGAACATATATGAAATGCCCAAACAGGGCCGGTTCCTTAAATAATGTCCTCCCTCAGTAGAATATAGTAGAATGATTTAGAAATCAGACCCACCACTCTAACTTTCATTAGCAGGGACTAAATTACTGAATTTTCAGATTTATCACAGCAAAATATGAGCATAATGAATTATTTTAAACTGTTAACCAAACTAGAAGGCTTACAACTCAGTAATATTTTATCAACTGAATATGTATTTTTAGCCTTGTGCACTTCAATACCTCGTGTAAACTCTTTAATTGTTCTGCCCATTGCAGACAAAGAAGACCACCGTAAACTGGCATTGGAGGTATTATTTGGAGTCTTAGATTTTGCTGGATGCACGAAAAATATAACTGCTTGGAAATATTTGGCAAAATATCTGAGACAGACTTTAATGGAGTAAGTAAAAGACACAGTATTTATTCCTGGATCAGTGTCAATAAAATTTCCCAGTATTTTAGCTAATATTTCTCAGTGTTTAAGTTCTTTGCTTATGTTTTTAGATTTCTTGAACTGTGTCTTCAGCTGTTCTGAGTATATCAGAAGCAAGAAAATACAGTCCCAAGTAAAACATGCAAAAATTCTATTAAGATATTTTATGCTGTCAAAATAAGTACTGTACCTTACCGCTGAAGTACTAGGGAATATGTATGTTTTCAAGTTGGAAATAGTGGCAAAAACCGGTCATTCCCAGTCTTCGCTAGACTCTTTGTAAAGCTCTTGGTGACCTGTGTGTCGTCATCTTACAAGACCACATAGGAAGCAGCTTTTCTCCCAGCTGTTTTTCAGTAATTTTTAGTGAGGCTTTGAGGGCCCCAAAGATCTTTGTAGGTTATTCATTCAGCGAATATTTGTTAAGTCCATTGTGAGCTAGATACCTAAAACTATAGCTGTGATCATAATATTATTAGTGTCACATTGCAAGTGAAAGCAGGAGTGGTCCTTGACATTTTTACTTTGAGAGAAGAGAGATCACAAAATTAAGTTTCATTTATCATATCTATCTTAGTTGGTTAGAAGCTTCCTCGTCAGTGGGAACTTGGGTCAGGCTTCAGATCTGACTTGATCTTGGAGACGGAAGAATGCTGCTGATAAAATGTTTTTGGTGTGGTAACTGTAAACCACCTTCCACATTTACAGCAGCGTATAAACCCCAGCTAGCTGCAAGATTCGTGAAGGCAGAGAAGTTTACTATTCAGTTTTTTAACCTCTGGAAGTTCTGCCACAGGGTCAACATGGGTGTTAATAAATATTTGCTCAATTAAATTATTGACGAACACATAGTGTTGTCTGGGTTCAACTGTCAAACCTGTGTGTTAACAATTTGTGTAATAATGGCATCTTAATTTGAGTGGTAGAATTCTTTGTGGCATATAAAGTAAGGTTTTAAAGTAACTTTTAAGTTACTTAATAATCATAATAGCTAATATTTATTGAACAGTTACTATGTACAGACAACATGCAAAGAGCTTTACATGAGACCCCTATACTCTTGGACCAGTTTTGTTTTTTTTTAAGATTTTATTTATTTATTCATGATAGACATAGAGGCAGAGACACAAGCAGAGAGAGAAGCAGGCTCCATGCAGGGAGCCCAATGCGGGACTCGATCCCAGGACTCAATCCCGGGACTCCAGGATCACGCCCTGGGCCAAAGGCAGGCGCTAAACCCCTGAGCCACCCAGGGATCCCCTCTTGGGCCAGTTTAATAACAATGCTGTGAGATGGGTACTGTTAATAGCTCTATGGAAATTGAGGCTCAGAGACGTTAAGCAGCTTGCTCAGGAGCACATAGGTAGTAAATGGAAGATCTGAGATTTGAATCCAGGATCTTGAGTTCAGACTGTGTGCTGTTAATCACTATGTGTATCCAACTGGCTATTTATAAATGGATAGCAGAAATCAAAGAGAACTAAAAAGAATTTGCTTTCATGCATGTGCCATACCATGGATAGCGGCACTCAGAAATTACTTTGAGAACATCTTCCTTGTCATCTTTCCACGAATTCTTTTTTTTTTTTTTTTTTTTTTGACTGGGGAAAATAAACTGTTTTCTTTTGAGGGTGTGGACAAATGTCTGTCTAGTCTCAGAATTTCTGAACTGCTTCCTGGTGCCGGTGGCCTTGGTGACTTTGAGCACATTGAAGCACACAGTCTTGCTCAAGGGTCGGCACTCCCCCACTGTGACCATGTCACCTATCGGGACGTCCCTAAAGCAGGGGGACAAGTACACGGACTTGTTCTTGTGGTGTTTCTCTAATTGGTGGCACTTTTGGATGTAGTAGACATAGTCTCAGCAGATGATACTGGCCCTCTGCATCTTCATCTTGGTCACCCACCACCCCAGACAGAATCTGTGCTTGGACAGAGATATTACCAGGAAAGGGGCATTTCTTGTAAGTAAAGGTGCCCTCTGTGGCCTCCTTCGGCATCTTGAAGCCCAGACTGATGTTTTGTAATATTGTAGGAGCTTCTCCTTGCCAGTTTCTCCAAGCAGGACTCTTCTCATTTTGAAAAATGGTTGACTGCTTTTGGTAGGCCCGCTCAGTCTGTCCGCCATCTTCTCAGCTGCCTGAAAAAAGGACTTCACAGACTCTTAGGTTCAGATTCTGGCAGTATAGGTTCCCCTCCATCATTGACCTTCCCTTTTGATATTTTTCTTTTCTAGGAATCACCTTGCTTGGGTTCAAGAAGAATGGAACTCCAGGAAAAACTGGTGGCCAGGCTTTCACTTCAGCTTCTTTTGGGCAAAAACCAATTGGAAAGAGGATAAAGCTTTGGCTTGTGAGAAAGCTTTGGTAGCTGGAATATTGTTAGGAAAAGGTACCAGGTTTTGTTTTCTTCTTATCTAGACACAGCTTTTGGATGATTTCGAAATTACAAATTGTGACCATTCATTCATGCCACAGCCCAAGGACATTAGAGACTGGAGACATAACTGGCAAATGGGAAAATGAATCTTGAGTTTGGCCAGGTGATCTGCTTGTCAGGACTGTCCGTAGGCTAGAAACAGTGATTTTGTCTTGTTGATTGTGGTGGTTGGTTTGTATGCTGTAACTTGAGTATCCTCAGCAGCCAATCAAGGCAGAGGATGCAGACTGTTTTCCCAACAACGATGTAGAAAGTTTCCTGACATTGTCTACCTTACAGTATTAGAAATAGAAAAATACCCTTTACCGGACTTCATTGTTTTATAATCACTCTCTATAATATATACTTATCTGTTCCTATTGGATGAAACATTTCTTCCTGTAAAAAAAGTATACTTCCTATTAATTTATTTAAAAATCCTCTTTTTTTAAAAAAAGATTTTATTTATTTATTCATGAGAGACACAGAGAGAGGCAGAGACACAGGCAGAGGGAGAAGCAGGTTCCCTGTGGGGAGCCTGACACAAGAGTCCATCCCAGGACCCCAGGATCACGACCTGAGCTGAAGGCAGACGCTCAACCACTGAGCCACCCATGTGCCCCTTAAAAATCCTCTTAAAACAAAGGGAAATTGATCTTTTCTTTGTGGATTATTTTGGCTGTTAAGACTCTGATTGTGCCACTGCTATATGAGGACAAAGATGGGACCACTGCTGGGTCTGCTCAGAGATGAACTGAATGTCTCCGTGTCCATGAGTAAGGAGTCTGTTGCTAGTGAATTCAGAGTATCCTAAACAGATTCTTCAGTGTGGTTTTAAATATGGGTGCTATTATTGTGGAATTAGTATTCTCAAGTGAGTGTTTCAGGTGGTTACTAAGGTTAATAAAATGCTGGCCTCTAAGAGGGACAATTAAATATGAAAGCAGTTGTAACATTTCTCAACCCACACCAAGGAATAGAAATAGGATTCAGATGGTGATTTCTCACTTAGGAGCAGGGTAGATGCATCTAACAGATATCTAAAGGTGTTTGTATTTGAGCAGAGTCTGGAGACCTGGGCTGATCTTCTGGTTCTGTCACCTTTCCCTGTCACTTAGGTCAAACAGTTAACCTTTGGGAGCCTTCTCTGGGAGTGGGGTTTGTTAACACCTGTCCATGTTGCTTACAGGATTCTTGTAAGCATCACGTGAGCATCACATCAAAGTGCTTCATAGATTCAAAACTGCTCTATGAATATCAGGCATAATCATGCCTGAAAGTGGGTACATCTCTTCTTTGGGGCTGTAGTGTTGGTTGAGTCAGTCCGTTCAGGAGTTGAGCTGGGTTTTGTCTGGGCTCTGGTTACCCTCTTTAAATCACAGGATTCAAATTCTGGTCATGGCCTGCCTTTGCTTCATGCTAACAGTAGGGCATGGTACCTGCCTTTCTTCCCATGCTCTTCTAAGGCAAGCCAGTCCCACCCCTCGAGACTTCATGAGGTCTGGTGGCTCATGATAAGGTAGGAGTTCGTAGTTACTTGGCTTTTTCTCTGTGTTAGGTGGGAGCGAAGTTCTTTTCATCTTTCTGTATTCTAGATAGAAGCAGAGGTCTGGGTACAAAGCATTTTATTTATGCTAAAGTAGTAGAGATGTGTTTAGAAATACAGGTTATAATATTAACACCACAGACACCACTGCTTCCTAGCTAATGAAATTTTAGTGACTCTGGCACACTGTTTTCAGGGATAATAAAAATGGTTAGTAGGTACAGTATATGTCCTAGCAATTTCCCAGAGAAGATGGATTTATACATGCTGAGATTATGATGAAATTAGTTTTTCTTATGTGATTTATGGTCTCGTTCATTTATCAAATATAAAAAAAATCGCTTGTAATACCCAGTTTACATTTTTTTTAACAGAAATTTGATTCATCTCTGAAATATTTAACCAGTGATCCGCTTAGCGTTGTAAGATTATGAAAAGCACTTCTGATGAGCACTAGGCGCCCTGGTCAGAGCTGCACGCTCACCACCCAGCTGCTCTGCTAGGTGCTAGAATGACTGATAGGTTCTGCTCTCTTCTGACCTGTGAGTTGTTTATTCTGATCCTTCACATCGAGGTTTCCTTATAGAGAACTTTCTTATTGTTACAGATGCCTCTTTGGCTGTGTGACGAGCTAACATTGAAAGAGAAGCTGCAGTTGTTTGCTTTTGGGGGAGGGCTCATATAATATATGAATGTGTGTATAATACTCATATCACCAGGGCTTGGGAGGCAGGTGGAAAACCAGTGGAGGTATATGCTCTAATCATGACGGATCAGAAACATTTTCATATATAGGAAGCGTACATTTCACTGGAACAGCTCTTAGAGTGTGTTTAGGACATGTTGGTATACATAATACAGATCCCCCCATTTTCATGATCATTGGTGTGCCAGAGTTGAAGCAAAATTTTTAAAGTGTAGAAATCTACTTGAAGAATTGAAAAGTAGTGAAACTTACCATTTATTTTGCTTTGTTTTGTTTTTTAGGTTGCAGGTATTTTCGATATATTTCCAAGCAAGATGATCAAGTCATAAAGAAAAAAATTAAGCGGATAAAGAAATCAGTGAAAAAATACAGTATTGCAAATCCCGGACTGTGATCTTGAATATTAGTTATCTCAGATGATAGCCACAGAATAGTAGCTCTGGGGGTAATTATTGAATGCATTTATTTACTGGATGTTTCTAGGAGGTCGTTTATATGGCTACAAAAAAGTTATTTTTATATTTTTCTATATTTTATTATAATTGTAGCTAAAGAAACAGTCTCACCGCCTTTGTCCTTTGTAAATACATTTTTCTTTTTTTTGTACTGTGAAATATATTTATTAAAGAATAACTCCCATGTAAGAAATATATTTGTTTAATCAGAGAATACAGTTACAGAGCAGTTATTGCCATTTCCAGATAATTTGCTCTATGTAATAAAACATAACTTGTAGTATTAAGTGAATCTGTATTCTTTTTTTGAGATTCTGAATGATCTGTGTTAGGTTTACCTTCATAAAGAATACATTGAGGGGTGTCTGGGCGGCTCCATTGGTTGAGTGCCCAGCTCTTGATTTTGGTTCCGCCCAGGTCATGATCTCAGGGTCGTGACATCGAGCCCCTCAGCAGGCTCAGTGCTCAGCAGGGGAGTCTTCTTCTCTCCCTCTCCCTCTCCCTCTGTCCCCTCCCCCATTTGCAGGTGCATGCAAGTGCACACGCTCTCTTTCTCCAATAGATAAATCTTTAAAAATGTATATATATTGGTCATGAGTCCTGTCAAGGAATTTTGGGAACAGAGAAGGAATTAAAGGACTCCTCTTTCTTATTTGATATTAAGACATGGCAGTTTGGGGCCAAGTGACCTTCTGCCAGAGAGCTACCTTTGACTCTAGAAGACTCATTTGGGTCAGAGACAGTAGAGGGGTGGCCTAACTTCAAAGGGCTCTAGTTTGTTGTTGTTTTGCTGAGCACAGCAATAATCTAAGACATACCTTGAATCCTGTGTCCCTCACCTTTCTTTTGGAGCCTGGGATGTGGCAGTAGGCAGCTGGGCAGTGGAGGAGATTGTGCCAGTGAAATAGTGTCCCCAGGTCACCCAGTCAGCCCAGTGGGAAAGCGTGCTGCAAAAGCCAGGAACGGCCTTCCTGGAATAGAAGCCGGAGCTTTATAGTACGTTGTGGTAACTAGTAGAGCGAGTGCTTCTTCCAGACTGTCTCAGCTCTTACACCTTTATGGTGCAGATAACTTGTATTTGAGTTCCAGGAAGGCCCACTTAGCCTTAGAGCAACTCCTGTATGTAGATGACAAACCACCCATTTTCCCTGTTGCTTATGTTCTCTCTAATTAGAAACCATCTGCAAGAAAATTGAGGGACGAGTGATGCTTTGTCAATAATTTGATTTAGTATTTTGTACTTAGTGAGATGACTATCAACAAATAACCACTCATCCTTATAATATACATATGAAACTGGTAGGTTCCCTGCAGACTAACGTAAGCCAGGTTCAGCTACCACATGAGTAGGGCCAGCTTTACTGCTGGGAGTTGGTGAGTGGATTATGTAAGTTCTGTAGAAGACCAGCACTGGGAATGAAATCCCCAGACAATGTGGACAAAATCTCAAACCACAGGCTGAGTTTGTCAGGGCATCTGCTCCCTGAAACCTTTAGTCAAAAGCTATTAGATAGGATTTATGAGTTCTCATGATCTCTGGCAAATGGAGGTGGGAATGAAAGAGAAATGAGTAGATACGATTCTTGGTGTCTACGGAAAGCTTAGTTTCCTATAGTTTTTATATCAAATGGTCAAATTTCATTAGGCAGAGCAGTGTAAATCAGCTGTGAAATTTGCTTGAGGTCCACTAAAGTCAGTTTCATGAATAATAATGGCTGAAGCTGATCAAGTACCTTGGGCTTTACATTTCGTCTTAGTATCACCACAGTTCTATGAATTAGCCCTATTTTATCTAGAAAGAAAGTGGGGGGTCTCACAGATTAAGTGACTTGACCCAGGACCTCAGCCTGATGTGGATTCGAAAGATCACACTGTCTCTGTCCTATCTGTACCTCCTCCTCACTTAATGTTTATAGCCTGCAGAGCACTGAGCTAGGGAGCAAGGAAAACAATAGAGGGGGGTTCATAACCCAGAGCCTGTCAGCTCAAGCAAAACCTGTCCTCCCTGCCAGGCTTGGTAGGTTCCCTCTCTGTATCCTCACTGGTCCCTCCCTATACAGCCTCTTATTAAATTACTACATTGTTACCTTGACTTTGTACATTTGTCTTTTTTAATAGTATATTATCTGGGCTTGATAATCTATTGTCAGCCCCTACCTATTTACCAATTTCTAGCTCATTAAATAATGAGTAGAACTAAATGAAAATTCATGAAACATACTGACCTAGTCTGCCTGTGTCATAGGGAGTGGTATCTTGGGGTGCCTGTGCCAAGTGGGAGGCCTCGGGAGACTGTTAGGCTTGAATTCTGGGTTTATCATTAGGTAGTTCTGTGACTTCTTGGGCAGGTTACTGAGCTTTCATAGTTCGTTTACTTGCAGGTGAGGGAGAGTAGAATTTATCTCATTGGATTGCTTTGAATAATGAAAGATATAATGAATGCCTAGGAGTAATTCCTACTTAACAAATCTTAAGTGACCATCCATCATGATTGGTCTTTAAACACTAAATAACAGGAACTAAATAAAGATAATTTAAAATCTTGTTTTCTCCTAGAAACCTCTGAAATATAGAAATTGTGTAATAGTTGAGTTAATACTTCCCATGAAAACATACCCATCTTTCAGTCTGTGTACCATCTAGCCATTAACCATGGACTGGAGGGCTTCACACATATTTGAGATTACTCAGTCTGCATAGTTCTCTCCTCGCTCAGCTGCCCCAAACTCTGATCTTGGGCTCACCAGCTTCGTGGGATTGCCATGCTTTGCTTGGACTCCTCCTCCATGCACTGCTCATGAGAAGTTGTCCTGAGATAGGGAAGTTAGGCTATTGTAGAACTTATTTTAAGAGATTCACTTCAGGGACGCCTGGGTGACTCAGTGGTTTGGTGCCTGCCTTCAGCCCAGGATGTGATCCTGGACTCCTGGGATCAGGATTGAGTCCCACATCGGGCTCCCCACAGGGAGCTTGCTTCTTCATCTGCCTATGTCTGCTTCTCTTTGTGTCTCTCATGATAAATAAAATCTTAAAAAAAAAAAAAAGATTCACTTCAGTAATCCCTGTCTTGTGTTGTCTGTCCACTACCTTAAAAACAGTTGTCCCATATATTCTATCTAGATTAAATGATATGTAAACTAACTAAATTAAAATTAGGACTTTTTGCCTATCAAATGTTACCTTTAAGAAAATTAAATACAGTCTATTAAAAGAAGTATCTGTGGGTCACCTGGCTGGCTCAGTCAGTAGAGCATGTGATTCTTAATTTCCGGGTTGTAAGTTTGAGCTCCACTTTGGGTATAGAGATTGGTTTTAAAAAAAAAAGTATTTGCAACATGTAAACTGACAAAAGAATAAGATAAATTCAAAATAGAAAGAAATGGGCAAAGCCCATGAACAAGTATTTCACAGAAGAGGGCAAATATGGACCATAAGCACTTAATTCAGGGAAATGCAAATCAAGAGTGTAGTGGACTGCCAGTTCAGACCCATTCAACTAGCAAAAAGTAAGATACTAAGGTTCAGGAGGATGTGGGTCCACAGGGTCTCTTGTACATGGCTGGTGAGATATAAAATATTGTAGTCACTAACCTATCTCTAGTTCTCTTAAAATGTTTGAAAATACGGATCTCAGTTTTCTTTATCTGAGGAATGATTTGCTGCTGCAGTATTGAAACTGAAGAATCAATGCTAGAAGAAAAATAAAGTGCTGTTGGAGGACTGGAATCGGCAAGCATGTTGTGAGCCAGTGCTTACTTGGTTCTAGAACGCTGTTGTCCTCTGAAGTAGAGTGTACTTACCCACGTTTGTTTTGTTTCTTTTTTTAAACATTCTATTTATTCATGAGAGACACAGAGAGAGAGTCAGAGACACAGGCAGAGGGAGAGGCAGGGTTCCCACGCAGAGCCTGATGCGGGACTTGATCCGGGGACTCCAGGATCACACCCTGGGCCTAAGGCAGACACTCAACCGCTGAGCCACCCACGCATCCCCATACCCATGTTTATTTATTTATTTATTTTAATTTTTATGTATTTATGATAGTCACAGAGAGAGAAAGAGAGAGAGGCAGAGGGAGAAGCAGGCTCCATGCACCGGAAGCCCGATGTGGGATTCGATCCCGGGTCTCCAGGATCACGCCCTGGGCCAAAGGCAGGCGCCAAACCGCTGCGCCACCCAGGGATCCCCATACCCATGTTTAGTACGTTTAGTGTGTTGATGTCAGAAATCAATAAAAAGGGGAAATTGTGGGGGGAAAATTGTTTTAGGGAACACTTTCTTTACCATTTTCTAATACTCTCCCTGAGTATTCACTTGAGAAATGCTTGTACATGTATGCCAAGGGACAGTCGCACTGTTCATAATAGAAAAACTAGAAAAAAACCCACAAATGTCCATTGGTGTGTGACTGGATAAATTGTGGTAGAATCATGTAAAGAAAAATGAATAAACCATAGATTTATACACCAACATAGGTGGGTCTCAGTAACATACCAAGTGAAAGAAGGGAGTCCCAACTTACTACTTTGTGGCTACGTAGAGATCAGACTTCATAACGTTCAAACTAATGACTAAAATATTTGTAAATGCATACAGGTTGTGATGAAACTGCATATAAAAAACCAGAGAAGAGTGAACACAAGTACTTACCTCTGAATGGGAGAAGCAGAGCCGTAGGATGGCAGAGAAACACAGTAGGGACGTGAATTACTGATAGTGGTCTAGTTTCTTTTTTTTTTAATATTTTTTTGTTTTATTTTATTTTTTTAAGATTTATTTATTTATTTATTTATTTATTTATTTATTTATTTATGATAGACATAGAGAGAGAGAGAGAGAGGCAGAGACACAGGAGGAGGGAGAAGCAGGCTCCATGCCAGGAGCCTGACGTGGGACTCGATCCCGGGACTGCAGAATCGTGCCCTGGGCCAAAGGCAGGTGCTAAATCGCTGAGCCACCCAGGGATCCCCTGTGGTCTAGTTTCTTAATTAAGCAGCAAGCTCTTCATGGACTAATGTTGACAGTGAATTATGAGCCAGGGATTGTGATTTATCCCATCCTGTGCAATTCAGGTCACTTTATTTTATTTATTATTATTTTTTAAGATTTTCTTTATTTATTAATGAGAGAGACACAGAGAGAGGCAGAGACACAGCAGAAGCAGAGGGAGAAGCAGGCTCCATGCAGGTAACCTAATGTGGGACTCGATCCTGGGTCTCTAGGATCATGCCCTGGGCTGAAGGCAGACGCTTAACACTGAGCCACCTGGGCATCCCTACTTCAGGTCACTTTAAACAATAAAAAGGACTATACAATATATGATTCCATTTATAGGAAATGTCCAGAATAAGCAAGTCTACAAAGATGAAGAAAGTAGATTAGTGGTTGCCTAGGATGGAGGGGGGTGGGGGGTAGGCGGAAAGAAGAGGTGGGAGTGATACCAAAGGGTACAGGGCTTCTTTTGGGGTGATGAAAAATATCCCCAATTTGGGGTGATGGTTGCACAATTCACTCTTGAATATACTAAAAAGCATGCACGAAATGAGTCAGTTGTATATTGTCTGAATTTTATCAATGACGCTTAGCAAAAAGAACCAACCAAAAAAAATAATCAGCAAGCTTTATGGAGTCAGAAAGGTCTGGATTCAAACAAAGCACCTCAAGTTTGTGCTGTAATTTAGCCTCAGGTTTATGCTGTAATGAGGTGATCTGAGGAAAGGCAAAGAATATTTAGCATGAGTCTTGGTGTATTGTTTTTCTCTCAGTAAGTGGTAATATTTACTATGAACAAAAAAAAGGTAAAGAAACTAAGAAATGAATACAAAACCAGATCATTCTTTAATGAAGGGGTAAGTGGCCTCTCTGGATTGAGTTATTTATCCATGGATGCATCCATGCCTTGTGCATCCAAAAAAGCACAAGGGCTTTTTCTGCTGGATTTAATTAGAATATATTTTAAATATTTCAAAAATAAGCAGACCCTTGATGGATGTGACCTACAAATCCTAGAGCTAGCATCTCCTAATAAGTTCATTTTTAAAAATTCATCTATTTGGGATGCCTGGCTGGCTCAGTTGGTAGAGCATGTGACTCTGTATCTCAAGGTTGTGAGTTTGAGTTCCATGTTGGGCTCCAAGGTTGGAGCTCAAGTGATTTCAGATACCCAGTCTGGTCCTAGCTTGTAGCTCCAGACTTCTAAGTTCATCTAACAGCCAAAACTTGTTTCCTGTTCTCCACCTGTACCTCATCTGAACACCCTGGGCAACCCTTATTAGGATTTTCTTAGCCACTCCAGCCTGATGCCATCTTTCCCTTCGAGGGATTTCTAGTGGCAAGTTTGTTCCTTATTGTTATCCTAATATCATCTGCCTAGTATTATTTGGACTCTTATTTTTAACCTTTCTTCTCAGAGCACAAACTCCTTGAAAAAGTGTATTTTGTGCATCTGTTTTCTGTTAAACATTCCTCTTTCAGCATAATGCTTTGAGCATGATAATAACATATCCGTGGTAAAATTAGTAACTGCATAATTATTATATAATCACATGTATTGGGGATCCCTGGGTGGCTCAGCGGTTTGGTGCCTGCCTTTGGCCCAGGGCATAATCCTAGAGTCCTGGGATCGAGTCCTGCGTGGGGCTCCCTGCATGGAGCCTGCTTCTCCCTCTGCCTGTGTCTCTGTCTCTCTCTCTCTCTCTCCCTCTCCATCTCTCATGAATTAAAAAAAAAAAAACTTAAAATCACATGTATTATGTAATTATATCTAAAATATTATGTAGTCCCACCTGAAATATTGCATCTCTTAATAGTCAGAAATTTATGCCATCACTGTGTCTGATGGGACCTGCTTGCTGATGTTTTCCTGCTAATTTTGAAATCCCTTTTTGCCTAAAACAAGAAGATCTGATTTGAATTTACATGTCCTGGGTGGATAGAAATTATTATGTCTAATATTTTGTTTTGTTTTTTTAGTGCTATGCTGTATTTTTTTTTTTTTTTAGGATTGGGTTGTTTTTGGTTTTTAAATTTTATTTATTTATTTTAGAGAGAGAGTGCTTGTTCGAGCATGAGTTGAGAGAGGGGCAACGGAGAGAGGAAGACAACCAGATTCCCTGGGGAGCCGGGAGCCTGAGCCCCTGAGCCAGAGACAAGAGCCAGACAAAGGGCTCAATCCCACAACCCGTGAGATCATGACCTGAGCTGAAACCAAGAGTCTGGTGCTCAACCGACTGAGGCAACCAGGCTCCCCTGTGCTGTATAATTCTTTTTTTTTTTTTTTAAGATTTTATTTATTCATGAGAAAGCCAAAGAGAGAGAAAGAGAGAGAGAGAGAGAGGCAGAGACACAGGCAGAGAGAGAAGCAGGTTCCATGCAGGGAGCCCGATGTGGGACTCGATCCCGGGTCCCCAGGATCACACCCTGGGCTGAAGGCAGACCGCTCACCCTCTGAGCCCCCCTGGGCCTCCCTAATTCTTTAAACACAATCATTAAGAATTATTTTCCAAGAAGGAAGCATTCCTTTTGAACTCATTTTTTGTGGCAAAGGGAAAACAGACATAAATGTCAATAAAATCTAAAAGAGGGGCACCTGAGTGGCTCAGTCAGTCGGTGAAGCATCTGCCTTCAGCTCAGGTCATGATCTTGGGGTCCTGGGATCCAGCCCTGCGTCTGGCTCCCCGCTCAGTGGGGAGTCTGCTCCTCCCACTGCCCCTCCCCCGGCTCATGTTTTCCCCCTCTCAAATAACATGTTTAAAAAAAACATCTAAAAATACTTTCAGGTCCCACATGGAAGGAGAGAATGCAGTCATTCTTATGCCTCACAGGACCTTTCTGAGAAGGCCGTGGAACGTCAATCTGCAGGCTGTTTGTGACTCCTCCTGCCCAAGGCTTCTAGAGTGATGACATTATCTAACCTTTCAGCAAACAATCCCATGGAAACAGGAGAGTCACCAGTGACTCATGGGTGCTGTATTACATTTAAAAAGCAATATTCACGTAGGGATGATATTGAGCAGTACAAATAGGAGAGCAGGGATGTGTTGTCAATTATTCTTAATGACTAAATCCTCCAGACTTTTCCCTTAGTTATAAAAATGTTGTTTGTTTGTATTTTAAGAGCCATTTGGGGCCTTTGTAACCCAAAGCATTGTGAGGACCCACTTGACTAGATTGAGGCTCCTTGTGCTCTCTCTCTCGACACAGTCTGGAAAGGCTATTTGGGATGGTGAGCAGGAGCCCACCTTTGATTTCATCTGCATTTCAAAGGGCAACTCCCCCTCCCCACCCCAGGAGATCTCAGGGTGGAATAGAACCATGGAAAGTACCAGAAGTGAACTCAGGTACCTGATGCTTCTGCAGGCTTATGCCCAGCTTCATGCCTCCGTCTGGGTTTGGGGTTGTGTGAGTTTGGAACTCCATGTCCTTCCTCCACTCATTAAAGAAATATATATATATATATATATATATATATATATATATATACTTTTTTAAATCTATTTTTTGAAACAGCATGAGCAAGGGAAGGGGCAGAAGGAGAGGGAGAGACTCTCAAGTAGACTCCACACCCAGCATCAAGGGTTACGACCCTGAGATCATGACCTGAGCCGAAATCAAGAGTTGGACACAAGCGACTGAGTCACCCAGGCGCCCCTCATTTAAGAAATATTTATCAAAGGACCATGTGTAAAGTGAAACACATTCTTAAATGCTAATGTTGAAACATCTATTAAGTGAGGAGGTGCCCCGGGGGGGCAAGTATAGATTTGGCAAAAAGAAAGAGCCCGGAGGTTCCGTGCTTTCTGATGGCACTGTCCCCAGTGGCCCGCGCTGACTCCTTGCATGTCCACCAGGCCAGGCTCCCTCCTTTCTTCTTGCTCCTGGTGTAGACGCCAGATTCACAGGATGTCCTCTCTTCCCACCACTGCAAGGATAGAACTTTCCGGATCACAGAGACCAGACAGTCCCCCTGCCTCCCCCTGCCTCCCCCTGCCTCCCCCTGCCTCCCCTGCATCTTTCCAGGTCCACACCTTTCATCACTACAGGAGCTCGGGGATCCTTGCCCTTTCACACTCGGATTGGGCGGCTTCAGGCCTGCGAAGAAAGTGTAAACAAAGTGTGAATTTCCTCCCCCTCCCCCCAGCACGGCAGGAATTCTTTGCAGTTTTAATGAAATCACAGCACGTCTGCCAGGGACTCTATCCACTGTACCTTTTCCTAAGCAGCCAGGCACCCCGAAAACTCGGCAGTGGGGGGTCAGGACTTGCACCAGCTTCCTGTTCAGATGGGATTAGCCGGGATGGTTACCTTCCCCAGTTATCAGGCTGCTCAGCTACCCAGACCGCTGAAGGGACACAGCTCAGAAACCACTTCAGGGAACTCGGTGGGGGTGGGGGCAGAGGGAAGGAAGAAAACACCCTGGGGCTGGGGCTGGGGCTGGGGCTGGGCCTGGGGCTGGGGCGGGTGGGGAGTGAGGAAGGGAGCTAGAGCACCTCCCGGAGCCAACCTGAGCACACGGCCACCTGCGGCTTCCCAGCCCCAAGACCCAGATGCGGAGGAGGTGCGTTCCTGGGGGGGGCCTGAGTGGCTGGGCCCCCAGGCTCCTTGCCTCTAATGCTGTCTCCCACCTCTGCCTCACATTCTTGCTGGGCCAGCTGGGCTTGCTGCTGGGACACCCCCAGTGCCTGGATTTCGGGCCCCCCTTCCAGCCTGCGCTGCACCTCGAGTTTTGCTCCGACTACGAGTCCTTCGGCTGCTGTGACCAGCGCAAGGACCGTCGCCTCGCCGCCCGCTACGAGGACATCATGGATTACTTAGACCTCAAGGGCTACGAGCTGTGCGGCGGCTACGTTAAGGACATCCTGTGCCAGGTGGGCCTGGGCGTAGCCCTGCAGCAGCGAGGGAGCCCGCCTAGCAAAGTGCGGGTGCCGGGCTGGGTGGCGTGGGTCCCTTCAGAAGCTCACCTGGCAGCTGCCTCCCCTGGAGCTCTGGACGGACACACGGAGACGGGGGGCAGGGGGTGCTGGGTTTGCTTTCTGCTGGGAGACCCAAAGGTGGCCCCCATCCCCGGGCTCTGCTGGCCCTTGTGCTTTCCCAGGCAGAAGGCGGAGATGGGTGTCCGTGGAGCTCCCAGAGCGCGTTGGCTGGGTCCCCCTGGGGCACCGGGCGCACCTGTGGTGGCTTACGGAGGGCTTGGGGGCAGAGGTGGCACCTGCTGGGGCCCGGTCCTCATCTGGCTCCTCTGTGCTGGGGGCTCTGCGGGGTCGGGGCCCCCCCAGCATCTGGAGCTGGGGCTTTGGAGCTTCAGGCCCCTGGTGGCAATGACTCACAGGGGTTGTGCTTCTCTTGGCTCTCCAAGGGCCCAAATTCACCTCCCTGGCAGGCGTCACCCCCCCCCCCCCACCATCACCGACTCTGGGACAGCAGCCCAGGGCCCAGGGGAGAGAGTTGCATTGGGGAGCCGATCAAAGAGGCTGTTGCGGGTGGGGGTGCTCGAATGAGGTGTTGGGGGCGAGGAGGCGGGAAATCCAGGCCGACCTGTGACCCGAGACCCCCCGCCCCAACCACCACCACCAGCTCACGACCCGGAGCGAGTGCAGCGGCCCTTCGCAGGGAACATCGCAGATCCCGACCCAGTCACCTGGGTGGCATCACCGGGCTGGACTACCCCACCGCCGGCGCCACCCTCCGCTGTCAACTGGAGAATTAACTCTGGGATGACACTTAGGGCAGACGCTGGGCTCTCAGGAACAACACTAAGACTGTGAATTTCTGAGACACCCCTCTGGTAAAAGTGTCTCCACCCTCCTTCCCACTTTGCCTACTGGGTGAAGGTTCCAAAAGCCGAATTCAGCAGCTCTCCTGTTTTAGGGATTTGAGGAATCAGAATAACCTAGATGAGTCTGTTTATTAGAAGCCCCTTCCCTTTCTTTCCACATGCTCCCCTCTTTCCAACAGCAGGGAGTTTGCTCTGCAAGCTGCTGAGGCCAAGGTTGGCATAAGAGTGAGCAGGGAAGTCCTGCACATCTGAGAAATGCTGCTGCCCCTTTGTGGTGGGGAGAGCTTGGGGGGTGGGGGGTGTCAGGGATGGTCCTGCCCCTGCGGCCCCTGGGAGGGGTGTCAGTGATGAGAAGGGGCTTTGCAGGCCCTGGGCTCCATCCGAGGCCCACAAGCGTGCCCCTTAAACTGGCCTTTCTTACTTAGTCCCGGTTGCTTGTCTTTCATGACTATTGGGAGTTGGTTGTCTGCCCACAATATTCTATTCTCCTCCTAAAAAACACTGTAGTTCAGGGAGCCCCGAGCAGCAGGTCTTGTGTGTTTGTGTCAAGAGCAGTGGTGTGACCCCGTAGCCACAGCTGAGATTTGTCTAACTCCCAGCGTGGTGCTTTGTGTAGATGAAGCACTTATTTTATTTTATTTTATTTTATTTTATTTTATTTTATTTTATTTTATTTTATTTTATTTATTTTATTTTTTTATTTTATTTTTTTAGCACTTACATATTTTTAATTAGTAAGTGAAGAAATGACTAGATGCCTAATCTATGGAAGTGATAGATCACATGTCCAGTTGGTAATTTTACTACTACCGGTAAACTATTTCAAACATACGGAAAAGCACAGAAAATTAACTCATTAAATGTACCATATATCCAACACCCAGATTCAGCAAATGTGGAACTTTTGCCACGTGGCTTCAGATTTGGATAAAGACATAAAATCTTACGGATGCAGCATTTATCGGTGGGGTAATCAGTATTCTTTTAAAAAAGTCATTGCTTACTAAAATTTTAAGTGTCTGGCAGCCTGGGTGGTTTAGTGCCGCCTTCAGGCCAGGGTGTGATCCTGGAGACCTGGGATTGAGTCCCGCGTGGGCTCCCTGCATGGAGCCTGCTTCTCCCTCTGCCTGTGTCTCTGCCTCTCTGTGTGTGTGTCTCATGAATAAGTAAATAAAATCTTAAAAAAAAAAAAATTAAGTATCAAGAACTAAGTTGAAATGCTAGAGAAGGTATTGTGAACATGAAAGATTTCTCAACCCTTTTTGCCTTCCAGGAGCACTAACTGGCTAGAAAATTTGGGGCGTTGAGATGCCTGGGTTTTGGCCCAGGGTGTGATCCTGGAGTCCTGGGATCGAGTCCCACATTGGGCTCCCTGCAGGGAGCCTGCTTCTCCCTCTGCCTGTGTCTCTGCCTCTCTCTCTGTGCCTCTCATGAATAAATAAATAAAATCTTAAAAAGAAAAGAAAAAAGAAAAGAAAAGAAAAGAAAAGAAAAGAAAAGAAAAGAAAAGAAAAGAAAATTTGGGGCGTTGGTCATAGTCACTCCAGAATTCTGATTCTTTCCTTTAATTATCCTTTTTAAAGATTTTATTAGAAATCTTTAAAAAATCTAAATCTAAATCTAAAGAAGCGGGCTCCATACAGGGAGCCTGATGCAGGACTTGATCCCAGGACCCCAGGATCACACCCTGAGCAGAAGGCAGACGCCCGACCGCTGAGCCACCCAAGGGTCCCTCTGATTCTTTCCTAGACCACTTTTCCTTCCCCTTGCTCAAAGCTTGGGCCCAGCCCCCCTGCGGCCGGTCTGACCACCCAGCAAGCCTCTTTTCCTTTCCCAGGAGTGCTCGCCCTATGCAGCTCATCTCTACGACGCCGAGAACCCTCAGACGCCCCTCCGGAACCTTCCTGGCCTCTGCTCTGACTACTGCTCTGCCTTCCATTCTAACTGCCACTCTGCCATTTCCTTACTGACCAATGACCATCGCCCCCGGGGGCCACAGGAAGTGGACGGCGCCCATTTCTGCCACCTCCTGAACCTTCCTGATGAGGACTACTGCTTCCCCAACGTCCTGAGGAATGACCATCTCAACCGCAACCTGGGTGTGGTGGCCCAGGACCAGCAGGGCTGCCTGCAGCTCTGCTTGGCCGAGGTGGCCAATGGGCTGAAGAACCCGGTCTCCATGGTCCACGCAGGGGACGGCACCCATCGCTTCTTCGTGGCCGAGCAGCTGGGGGTGGTGTGGGTCTATCTGCCTGACGGGAGTCGCCTGGAACAACCCTTCTTGGACCTCAAGAGTATCGTGTTGACTACCCCCTGGGTAGGGGACGAGAGAGGCTTCTTGGGGTTGGCTTTTCATCCCAAATTCCAGTGCAACCGCAAGTTCTATATTTATTACTCATGTCTGGGCAAGAATAAGGTAGAAAAGATCCGGATTAGTGAGATGAAGGTTTCTCGGGCTGATCCCAACAGAGCTGACCCCAAATCAGAAAGGTAAGACATGCCTGTAAGAACAGGCACCTCTGTACCCTGCTCCAAGACAATGCCAGCCTGTCCTCCAAGATGATAAAGGGAAACGTTTCTGGTTTTAGAGCCACTGGCTTATAATATTGACCAAGGAGTCATTGTTGATTAATAAGGACAGACAAATTAGATTTTTGAGTGGGGGGTCTTCATGGGGTATAGCCATCATCACCTTATAGTTACCTAATCAGAGCTATGCTTACTTGTTTTTATAGAATGTAAGCGATGGCCAGCAGCCATAAGGGTTTGAGAAATGATTATAGATAATATCAATATATTAAACATAATAGCAGCTTCTGTTTATTGTGTGGCCTTTGGATTCCAGGCCCTTTGCCTTGAACATGGGTATTATCCTCACAGGAGCCTGTGGCACAAGGCCATAGAGCTATGGATGCTCAGTCTGATAAGGACTTAATTCTATCAAATCCAAGCTCATGGTCTTTCTACTCCACCATTCTGCCCTTTTCCCTTCTTGTCCTTTCTGCCGCGTCTCTCTTTTCCCAAATAGCTAAGTTGGGGGATTGAAAAGAACATGGTGAACTGATACATTAACCCCTACTGGGTTGCTCAAAGGAAGGGATTAAGAATTCTGGTAGAGCCAGGAGTAAGGCCCAGCCCCAGAAAAGGGTGATTGTTAGTCTGGCTGTGTCTACAGCTCATGGAATCATGATATGAAATGATATGGAATCATGATATGAAAGAAAAATGAAGGCGACATCCTGGGAAACAAGGAGTGTCATAGAGCTCCAACCTTTGTGACCTTAGAAACTCCGAAGCAGGACTGGCTTGGACCAGTCCTTTCTGGGTGTCTCAAGAGGATGCAGTTTTAGCTTGTATCAAAGCCCAATGCATGGTTTCTTTTCCTTCCAGAGTCATCCTAGAGATAGAAGAACCAGCCTCAAATCATAATGGTGGACAACTTCTTTTTGGTGTGGATGGCTACCTGTACATCTTCACTGGGGATGGAGAACGGGCTGGGAATCCCTTTGGCAAGTTTGGAAATGCTCAGAACAAGTAAGCTGGATGGATCTAGGTCCCTGTCCCTGTAGGGGTGAGCCCTGGTACATTTTTGCTGAGATGAAGTCTTCAGAAGGTCAAACCCAAATCACTTGCTGCAAGATGTAACCCCCTTTGTTGAACCAAGTGGGAGGAACGTTTAGGTTTTCGGTCCTATACATTTCAGGCACAGTGTATTTGGTAAGTAATACTTTGGATGCTCACCTGAGAACACTATGTAGAGATGAATTTAGAGTTGGATATATATTAGCAGAATATTATTTACCACACCAAGGTCTAACCCATTTCATTCTTTAAAAAGATTTTATTTAGGGGCAGCCCTGGTGGCGCAGCGGTTTAGCGCCGCCTGCAGCCCGGGGTGTGATCCTGGAGACCTAGGATCGAGTCCCACATGGGGCTTCCTGCATGGAGCCTGCTTCTCCCTCTGCCTGTGTCTCTGCCTCTCTCTCGCTCTCTCTGAATGAATAAATAAATCTTATTTATTTTAGTTAAGTTAATTAATTAAAGATTTTATTATATTAATTATATATTAATATATAATATAATATATATAATTAATTATATTATATATTAATTAAAGATTTTATTTATTTATTTATTCATGAGAAATACAGAGAGAGAGAGAGAATGTAATTCTAACATCTCACAAGGGCATCATTTGTTCATTGATGTATCCCCAACACCTGGAATAGAGCCTGGCCTGGGAGTCCCTTCAGAAATACTTATGGAAGGGACGACTCCTATGAAGTGTAGATATTATGATAGTCATTTTGCTGACAAAAGAATAGAGGCACAGAGGAGTAAAGTAGCTTGTCCAAGGCCACACAGCAAACAAATGGCAGAACCAAAATTCAAACTCAAGCTGGTGTGGGAGGGAGCCCAGTGAAGGCCGTGCTAACCTTGATAAAGGTCATGTGATCCTTCTGCCCTTTGCACCAGCAAGCACTTGAATCCCATTATCCCTGGTAACAAAATATTGAAGTTCTAATAATCAAGAGCTAATGGGTGCCCAGGCGGCTCAGTGGATTAAGTGGGCAACTCTTGATTTTGGCTCAGATGGGGAGTCTGCTTGTCTCTCTCCCTCTGCCCCTCCTCCCATTCTCTCAAATAAATCTTTATATTTACTTATTTATTTTAAAGACTTTATTTATTCATGAGAGACACACACAGAGAGAGGCAGAGACACAGGCAGAGGGAGAAGCAGGCTCCCTGTGGGGAGCCCGATGTGGGACTCGATCCTGGGACTCCAGGATCATGCCCTGAGCCAAAGGTAGACGCTCAACCACTGAGCCACCCAGATGCCCCAATAAATGAATCTTAAAAAAAATAATCAAGAGCTAACATTTGTCAAATGCCTACTGTCGGGAATTGCCTCACCTGCTGCGTGCAGAGTAACTCACACCACAACCACACTTCGAGGTAGTGTTTCTCTCCTCTGTTTTACAAATGAAGAAACTGAGGCCCAGAGATCACAGTTACTGGCAGAGCCTCACCAAAAGCCCTGTTCTTTCTGTTTTTGTGACCACAGTGCTGTAAGAGGAAGAATCAACCTTTTAAAAATTTATAGTATTTGTGCCCACTTTAACAGCACATATACTAAAATTGGAACACTACAGAGAAGATGAGCATGGCCTCTGCAAAGATGATGTGCAAATTCATGAAGTGTTCCAAATCCCCCCCCCCCCAAATTCTCAGTATTAAACCAAATCTGAGAGAAACCATCCCATCGAAAACATTTTAAAAATTGAAGCTGCATCTTGCTTGCTCAGGGTCACACGGGCCAGGATCACATCAAACTTTTGCCTACCAGTTTTCTTTGAGCCCAAACTGGGTGAGCCTTAACATTTTGCCTAAATCTATACACTTATCCATCTATCTATCTATCTATCTAGTATAGACATGACTTCATGTATATATCTTGTGTACATATGTGTGTGTGTGTGTGTATATATACACACACACACACACACACACATATGTGTATATATATATATATATATATATATATACACACACACATAAATATCGTGTGTGTATAAAATCATGTCTCCCCATGTGATTCCTGGAGGTTGTTTGGCATTGACTATCAGTAGGCCCTCCTGGGCAGTCTCTGGTCTGGTGCCATTTTATTTTCTCTTATATTTTCTTTTTTTAAAGATATTATTTATTTATTCATGAGAGACACAGAGAAGCAGAGTATCATCTAACAGACTGGAACTGATTGAGAATCAATATCAATATTGAGATCAATATCTCAATCATATGAGAACAATATGCCTCACTTTGTATACAGTGAGGCACGCCACCCCTCTGCTCACATTCTATACTCAACAGTTTTTACTAAGACAAATGATAAGCTAAAAGGAAAGGTAAAACGTATGGGGTCCACTTCCACTGATGGAAGAGGGAGAAGCAGGCTCCCTACTGGGCCTGAGGCGGGACTCGATCCCAGGACCCAGGGATCACGACCTGAGGGGAAGGCTGACGCTCAACCACTGAGCCATCCAGACCCCCCTATCTTATATTTTATTATTTTAATTAGTTTTAAATTTTGAATACTTAACACAAAATCTACCCTCTTAAAAAAGACTTAAGTATTAAAAAAAATCGTAAGTACAATATTGTCAATTATAGGGACAAGTTACCCCAGATCTCTAGAACTTACTCCTCTTGTAAACAAATGTCCAACAGGCATATGAAAAGATACTGAGTGTCACTAATCATCAGGGAAGTGCAGATCAAAACCACGATGGGATAGACAGCAGGTGTTGCTGAAGATGGGGAGAGCTTTGTGTGCTGTGGGTGGGAATGCAAAATAGTGCAGCGGCTATGGGAAATGGTGGAGATGCTTCAAAAACATGACAAATAAAACTAGCCGATGATGCAGCAATCCCATTTTGGGGTATTCATCCTGCACCTGTTGCTTGGGCTCCTTTCTTTCAGAAGTTCCCTGCTGGGGAAAGTGTTGAGGATCAATGTGAACAGTGCCGGCTCAGAGGGCAAGAGGTACCGAGTGCCCCCCGACAATCCATTCGTGGCTGAGCCGGGGGCCCACCCTGCCATCTATGCCTACGGGGTCAGAAACATGTGGCGCTGCGCCGTGGACCGAGGGGACCCCGTCACACGCCAGGGCCGTGGCCGCCTGTTCTGTGGGGACGTGGGACAAGATAGGTTCGAAGAAGTTAACATCATTGTGAAAGGTGGGAACTATGGTTGGAGGGCAAAGGAAGGATTTGAATGTTACGACCGAAAGCTTTGTCACAATGCCTCTCTGGGTAAGTAAGATGGTCTCTGGGTGATTTCTTGAAGGAATCGTGGGAGTTGGAGGTGGAGGTGGGGGATACAACCTGAGAGTGTTGTGCCCTGCAGGTGGTCCAGGTGTCCTGGCTCATGGCCTGTGGGATCGGACTTCTCAGCTTGGCCCTCCAGCCACTGGCACCAGAAATGCATGAGTGGTGCCTGTTGACCTGATGCATTTGAATCTTGGGTGTATTCAGGGACTGGGATTGACCTAGGGATCTATAGTTCAAATAAATTACCCACATGATCTTTAGGCATGCTATTTTGAGAACCACTAGCAGAGGAAGATTGGTGGTTGTGTGTTTTAAATTATTCCCAGTTGGAACAGCCCACTGAAATGACATTCCCATGTAGAGTCAGGTGGTATAGTCCATGCACAATCCCTCAACGTCAGTAATCAAGGTGTGCTTTTCAGTTGTGCTTTATCACCAGTGTGTTTCGGTCCTCTAAGTTACAAAGGCGTCCTTGAGACCCTCAAAAGGTTTTCAGATCCTTAAACCTGAGTATCTGCTGTGTCAGCCTAGGGGATAAACATAGGTGTGTGGATTCTGAGGTCACTGCCTCACAGGTGGGGGAATTTTCGGCTTCTTCTCTGCTTGCAGAGACCAGTCAAATGGGAAGCTCACGAATACTGTGGCTGGTCTGTTGGGAAAAATAAATGTGATTCTCTTGGTTGCTTGCCCTACTGAAGACAAAGAGATAAAACATTCTCCACTCAATCAGGCAAACTACATTTGAAAGTCCCCATCTTCCTCCCTGAAGCTCTTACTTTTTTTTTTTTTTAATGAGACAGAGAAAGTGCACGTGCCTGCATGAGCAGGATGGGGGAGTGGGGCAGTGGGAGAGGGACAGAGACAATCCCAAGTAGGCTTCATGCTCAGCATGGAGTGTGACAGGGGGCTCGAGCTCACAACCCGGAGATCATGACCTGAACTGAAATCAAGAGTTGGACGCTTAACCAACTGAACCACCCAGACACCTGCAGGCCTCAGTTTTTAGCTGTGACCCTCTCTTTGTTCCTGGACAGATGACATTCTCCCAATCTATGCTTATGGCCATACAGTGGGGAAGTCAGTCACTGGAGGATATGTCTACCGTGGGTGTGAATCCCCAAATCTCAATGGCCTCTACATCTTTGGGGACTTCGTGAGTGGGTAAGAGGATTGATGTCTCCTTTCATTTTTCTTCTATTTTAACCTTTTTATTGAGATATAGATTACATGTGGTGAGATAGAATCTCTAAGAGCACGGTTGGATAAAGTTTTACAATATATACTTGTGACAATGTCAAGATGCGGAACATTGCCATCACTCTAGAATACCATCCTGTCCTTTCCTGTCCTTTCTCACACTCACACACACAAGCCAGAGACAACCACTCCCATCACACACTAATTCTACTTCTAGAACTTAATATAAATGGAGTCATGCATATGTATTCTTTTCTTGTACATGTATGGCTTCTTTCATTCAATAATGTCTGTGAAATTCATCACTGTTGTCACATGTGTCAGTAGTTTTTCTCTTTTATTGCTTTGTAATATTCAATTGCATGGATATACCACAAATTACTCATGTATTCTCCTGGTTTGACTGTTTCCAGTTTTACTATATATTTATATTTATTATACATTTGTTATACATATTTAAGTGTCTGTGTGTGTGTATTGAGCTTGTAACCAGCTACCTTGCCAAACTCTTATTAGCTCTATTAGCTTGTGTGTGTGTAAATTCTATTGGATTTTCTATGCACAAGATCATTTTACCTGTGAATATAGATACTTTGATTTTTTTTCTTTTCCTGAATTGCAATGCCTTTATTGTTATTCTCTTGACTTATTGCTTCATCTTAAATTTTAGTACAATGTCGATTAGAAGCCTTTCATTTTCACCAGTTAGTATGATGTCAGTTGTGGGTGTTTGTACATGCCCTCTATCAGGTGAGGAAATTTTCCTTCCATTCCTAGTTTACTGAGAGTTTATATTAAGTATGGATGTCAAGTTTAGTCAAATGCATCTTTGCATCTAGTGAGAGAATCCTGTGGTTTTCTCATTTTTCGTTTTTAAGAAATTTTTTCTCCATTTTTTAAAAAAAATTTTTATTTATTTACTCATGAGAGACACACAGAGAGAGGCAGAGACATAGGCAGAGGGAGAAGCAATCTCTTTGTGAGGAGCCCGATGTGGGACTTGATCCTAAGACCCTGGGATTATTCCCTGAGCCAAAGGCAGGTGCTCAACCACTGAGCCACCCAAGCAGTTTGCCAATTTATAGTATAACACCCAGTGCTCAACTTCATTTTTAGTTTTTAATATAGTGAATTACATTGATTTTTAAAAAAATCACTGCATTTGCATTTCTGGAGTAAATACCACTTGGTCATGATGTATTCTCCTTCTAATATATTGTTGGATTTGATTTAGTAACATGTTGTTTGAAAATTTTGCATTTGTGTTCATAAAAGGGATTTCTTTCTTGGAATAACTTTGCAAGATTTTGGCATCAGGGTAAGGCAGGCTTTAATAGACTGAGTTGGGGAAGGTGTTCTCCTCTTGACTTGTCTGGAAGAGTTTGTGTAAAATAGTTATTATTTCTTCCTCATATGTTTCTTCCAAGTGAAGTCATTCAGGCCTAAGTTTTCTTGTAGACAACATATATATAGTTGGGTCTTGTTTTTTGATCCACGCTGGTGATCTTTGTTATTTGTTTGTTTATTATTTCTTCTTAAAATAAAAAGATTTTATTTATTCATTTATTTGAGAGAGAGAGAGCAAGGGAAGGAGCAGAGTGAGAAGGAGAAGCAGACTCCATACTGAGCGTGGGCCGACGTGGGCCTCAATCTCAGACCTTAAGATCACAACCTGAGACAAAATCAAGAGTCAGAGGAGAGACTTAACCAACTGAGCCACCCAAGCTCCCCTTTTATTTTTTCTGTCTTCCTTTTTTTAAAAAAATATCTTATTTATTTATTTATGAGAGACACGCAGTGAGAGAGGCAGAGACACAGGCAGAGGGAGAAGCAGGCTCCATGCAGGGAGCCCAATGTGGGACTCGATCCTGGAACTCCAGGATCATGCCCTGAGCCAAAGGCAGACACTCAACTGCTGAGCCACCCAGGCGTCCCTTCTGTCTTCTAATTGGTGCATTTAGACCATTAACATTCAAAGTGTTATGGACATAGTGGGATTAATATCTACTGTATTTATTACTGCTGCTTATTTGTTGCCCTTGTTCTTTATTCTGTTTTTGACTTCCACTCTTCTTCTGTCTCTTGTAGATTTAACTGAGCATTCTATAGAATTCCATTTTCTCCCCTGTCTTAACGCCTCAGTTATACTTTATTTTTTTCCTTTTTCAGGGGTTGCCTAGAGTTTTCAATATACATGTACAACTAATCTGTATCCACATTCAAATAACATACTACTTCAGGATGGAAACTGAGATCACTGAGTTGAGACTGTCATTTTCTTTACCTTTTTTTTTTCTTTAAAGATTTATTTATTTGAGAGAGAGAGAGAGAGAGAACACAAGCAGGAGAGGAGGGGCAGAGAGAGAGGGAGAGGGAGAAGCAGACTCCCTACTGAGCAGTGAGCCTGACATGGGTCTCAATCCCAGGACCATGGGATCATGACCTGAGCCCAAGGCAGACACTTAACCAACTGAGTCACCCAGATGTGCCAGGAAGATAATCTGTTAAGCAGACTCCATGTTAAACATGAAGCTGGACACAGGGCTTGATCCCATGACCCACAAGACCATGACCTGAGCTGAAAGCAACAGAGACCCAACCAAGCCACTCAGGTCCCTGGAGACTGTCATCTTTTCTAATACATGTGTCTAGTGCTATGAATTTCCCCTCAAATCCTGCTTTAACAGTATCCCATAAATTGTGATACATCATGTTTTCGGTTTCATTCAGTTAAAAATATTTTCTAATTTCCCTTTGACTTATCTTCTCCCAAGTTATTTTGAAGTGGGTTATGTAGTTTCCAAATATCCGAAGTTTTCCTGGATCTTTGTGCTATTGATTTGTGATTTAGTTTGATTGTGGTCACAAACAGACTGTATTTGATTTGGGAGATTACCCTGGATTATCTAGGTGGGTCCTAAATGTATTCACAAATATCACTGGAAAAAGGAGGTAGAGGGAAACTTGCAGAAGAGATGGAAGTCAGTGTAACAACAGAAGCAGTGTGATGAGCCCGAATCAAGACATGAGGACAGACAGCCTTTGGAAGCTGGAAAAGGCAAGGAAATTGATTCTCCTCCAGAGACTCTAAAGGGGGCACAGCCCTGCCAACATCTTGATTTTGACCCAGTGGAACCAATTTCAGGATTTTGGCCTCCAAAACTGTAAGAGAGTAAGTGTGAGTGTTTTCAGCCACCAAGCTGTGGTGATGTATTACAGTGGTGGCAAGAAACAGAGTTACCCTTCTCAATACTCCTCATTGCCTTGTGCACATTTCCTTCCCAGGATGTCCTTTTTTTAATGCTTGAAGAATTTCCTTCAGCATTGTTTGCAGAATGGATTCATTGGTGATGAATTCTGCTTTTGCTGTCTTTTTTATCCCTTCCTTTATGAAAATATTTCTGCAAAATATAGAAGTCTGTGTTGATGTATTTTTTCTTTAATTCTTTAAAAATGTTGTCCATGGGCACCTGGGTGGCTCAGTTGGTTAAGTGTCTGCCTTCAGCTCAGGTCATGATCTTGGGGTCTTGGGATGAGTCTCGCATTGAGCTCCCTGCTCAGCGGGGAGTCTGCTCCTCCCTGTCCCTCTGCCCTTCCTCTGCTCTTGCTCACACATGGTCTTTCAAGTAAATAAATAAATAAATAAATAAATAAATAAATAAATAAATAAAATCTTAAAAAAAAAAAAACTTCTCCATTATCTTCTTCTTTGCCTTAATTCCAGTGAGAGATCTACTGTCATCCTTATATTTTTCCTCCATGTTTAACATGTCTTGTTTTCTCAGGCAGCTTTTGAGTTTTTAACATTGGTTTTGTGCAATTTCATTTTGGTATATATTGGTGTAGTTTTCTTCATATTTCTTGTGCTTGGATTTGGTTGCACTTAATGGATTTGAATTCTAGTGTACGTCAAATAAAGAAAAATTTTGACTATAATTTTTTCAAATATTTTTTGATTCTCCACCCTCTTTTTTTGTCTCATTTGGATACTTTTTTTTTTTTTTAAATTCTATTTATCCATTCATGAGAGAAACAGGCAGAGGGAGAAACAGGCTCCCTGCAGGGAGCCCCATGCATGACTCGATCCCAGGACCCCGGGATCACAACCTGAGCTGAAGGCAGACACCCAACCCCTGAGCTACCCAGGCGTCCCTTATTTGGATACTTAAATTATGTGTATATTAGGCTGCTTAAACTTTTCCCACAGCTCATTGATGATCTATTCATGTTTAAATTTTATGTCTCTGTATTTAAATTTGGGTAGTTCCTATTGCTATGTCTTCAGTTCACAAATCTTTTCTTCTGCAGCTTCTAATGTGCCATTCATTTCATCCAGTGTTTGTTTTTAAATCTTAAGCACTGTATTTTTCATCTCTAGAAACCTGATTGGGGTCTTCTGTATATTTCCCATTCTCTACTTAGCTTTTTGAACATACGGAATCAGAGTAAAAATCACTATTTAATGTTCTCTGCCGAAGTTAACATCTGTGTCAATTCTTTTACAGTTTTGATTGATTTTTCTCTTTATTATGGCTTGTATTTACCTCTTTCATTACTGCCTAACAGTTTTTTAGTGGATGCCAGACATTGTAAATTTAACGTTGTGGGTGTTGAATATTTTTGTATCTCTAAATATCCTTGAGCTTTGTTTTGAGACATAGTTTTAAAAAAAATTTACTTATTTATTCATGAGAGACACAGAGAGAGAGGCAGAGGCATAGGCAGAGGGAGAAGCAGGCTCCCTGTGGGGAACCTGATGGGGGACTCGATCCCAGGACCCGGAATCACGCCCTGAGCTGAAGGCAGATGCTCAACCACTGAGCCATGCGACATCCCATGTTCTGGGACATAGTTAAGTTACTTCAAAATAATTTGATCCTTTCAAGTCTTGCTGTTAATATTTGTTATGGAGGATCAGTGTGGTGCTTATTCTAGAACTATCTATTCCTCAATATTGAGGCAAGAGTTTGCTAGAAACTCTTCCCAATGCTCTCTGAGTTATACTTAAACTATGCCTGATCCTGAGGAAGTTCCAGGTACTTTCTTTCTAATTCTTTCCCCTGTTTTAGGTAGTTTCCTCACATGTATATGCTATGAAGTAGTGATGGATATTCAAGCGAGATACTTTGCAGATCTCTGGGGCCTGTTCTTCCCATTATCTGTGCTGCAGGTTCTTCCTGCTTAGTCTTCCTGGACTCTCATCTCTGTCTTTTCACCTTGAGGAGTCTGCTGGCTCTGCCTGTGTTTTTCCTCCTCATTCTGGAAACTTTTTTAAGGCAGTAAGCTGGGACGATTTTAGGGCTTACCTTGTTTGTTTCCCATCTCTTAGGGATTGTAGTCCTTTGTTTTCTGATTTCCAATGTCTTTTAAAAATTGTCATTCCCTTTTGTCTAGGCTTTTGACTGTTTAGGGTGTGAGGGTAAGTCTAGCTCCTGTTACCCCATCTTTGTTAGAAAGGGTGGTAATATTTTCATACTGCAATTCTTGGTTCCAGAAATGGGGTAAAACTAGTAATTGGTCAGTTCCTTTGTCATCACTTGTTAGATCTTTGGGGTTTAATTGTTCTTTAGGTTTTCCCCACAACTCTCATCCACAGTTCCACCTCCTTACATGTCACTTGGTTGATATTCAGTGATTCCTAGTCGAAGCATACACACCAGAATCACTGGGATTGAACATCTCTGTTTCTATAAAATGTTTCAGGTGATGCCCTAATTTACCCCTCTTCCTTTTCTTTTTGTTCTAAAAACCTGCTTTTAGGTCAGACAGATGATGGAGGGAGATGAAGCATCTACCTGCTACTAGGCATAATAGCAAAAATAGCTTCTAGTTTTTGAGCCCTTACTATGTGCCAGGCACACTGGGCAGCTATTTGTGTATATTATCTTACATAACCTTTGCAACTTTTGTCTGCGGTAAATTCATTTTACAGATGTGGGAAGTGAGGCTTAGCCAGTTGAGCGATTAGTGAAGGTCACAAACTAATAGAAATTAGATTAGTTGGGCAGCCTGGGTGGCTCAGCAGTTTAGCACCTGCCTTCGGCCCAGGGCGTGAGTGATCCTGGAGTCTCGGGATCAAGTCTCATGTCGGGCTCCCTGCATGGAGCCTGCTCCTCCCTCTGCCTGTGTCTCTGCCTCTCTCTCTCTCTCTCTCTCTTTCTCTCATGAATAAATAAATAAAATCTTTTAAAAAATTAGATTAGTGTTTTGAGGGGATCTCTGGGTGGCTTAGCTGTTTAGGGCCGGCTTTTGGCCCAGGGTGTGATCCTGCATGGAGCCTGCTTCTCCCTCTGCCTGTGTCTCTGCCTCTTTTTCTCTCTCTGTGTCTCTCATGAATAAATAAATAAAATCTGTAAAAAAAAAAAAAAAAAAAGATCAGTTTTTTGTAGTGATGCAACCTGCACAGGGCACTGGACTCCTCCTGTAATATAAGAGGAGCTTCTCTATCTGGGGCCAGCGGGTGACTGAGGTAACTCTGAAGCAGCTTTCTGATTCCTGGGAGAGACTAGGTGTTGATCTCCTAGGGGAGACTCAGTTCTAGTACTCAGATTCTCTGTTTCCAGGAGGAAAAATATCCTGCACGGTGAAAATATGGATTCCTATAATAAGCGTTTTGCTTTTCATCTAGTCGACTTATGGCTTTGCAGGAAGATAGAGAAACCAAGAAATGGAAGAAACAGGACATTTGTCTGGGCAACACTGAGTCCTGTGCCTTCCCAGGGCTGATCAGCACATACAGCAAATATATCATATCTTTTGCGGAAGATGAAGCAGGTAAGAAATATACAGGGTTATTCTGTTTCTGCTTATGGGAACTTAAATCATCACAGGCATTGTGAACTAAACATTTGTCATAATTATTATTACTATTATTATTGTTATTTAAATAGCAACTACACTTGTATTTTCACTATCATTTAGTCAACTTTTTTTTTTTTTTTGAGAGAGAGAGAGAGAATGTGTGATGGGGGAGGAGCAGAGGGAGAGGAGAGAATTTTTTTAAAGATTTTATTTATTTGTTTATAAGGGACACACAGAGAAAGGCAGAGACATAGGCAGAGGGAGAAGCAGGCTCCCTCCGGGGACCCTGATGTGGGACTTGATCCCAGGACCCCAGGGTCTGAGCTAAATCAAAGGCAGATGCTCAGCCACTGAGCCACCCAGGTGCCCCGAGAGAGAATCTTAAGCAGGCTCCACACTCAGTGCAGAGCCAGATGTAGGACTTGATCTCATGACCCTGAGATCATGACCTGAGCCAAAATCAAAAGTTAGACGCCTAACCTACTAAGCCACCTGGGTGCCCCATAGTCAACTTCTATAATATACTGGATACTGTTCTAAGCACTTTATATTTTTCTTTATGTTATTTAGTACTTACAACACCCCCATGATGTAATTATGCTTATTTCACCAGTGAGGCAACAGATCAAATATCCCTACTTCTTGGTTGAGGCCCATACCTCACTCTATGGGGCAAATCAGGCTTTATATTCTGGTCTTTTGTTCGGTCTTTTGACCATGAAGGAGATCCGTGTCCTGATTTTATCTAATCTGCAATCACAGGAACGTGGACAGGGCCAGTGGTGGGGCCGACCTGGTGACACTGATGTTTATCTTACTGGTGCTGCCTGGGAGGAAGCACCTCTGGTGATCCTCCCTTTCCTGACCCTGCCAGGAGTCTGGGAGGCCAGTGCTATGAGTGAGCCAAGGATAATTTATTTCCTGAGAGATCTGGGAAATGGGTCGACAGCCAGCTAGGACGCTATTCACTAGACAGATGAGGTATTTGTTAAGGGCATCGGCAGAGCAAAGCCTGTGTGCACGTATGAGAGACAGCCTCAGCTCTTCCAAATTTCCTCAAATTCTGTAATCAGAAAATGGATTTTTAATTTGTGCTTATTACATAAGTTATATTGCATTCTGAAAGATACAGTTTTATTTTGGGAGGAGGATGGGGCCTATGATCTCTTTAGTATTTGGCACTGCATCCTAGCCATGCTTGGAGTCTCAGAAGAGAATAAAATGCTCTCTCAGGGTCCCTTCCAGACCTGGGCTTCTCTGTGAGTGTAAACTAGAGCCCTGAAGGTTTCCTCAGTACTGGGTTTCTTTCCACGCTGAGTCATGGGGTGCCTGTGCCAGACCTTGACTTGAGCAAGACATAAGGAGATCCAGTCGGCTGCTGGACCTTTTCCTAGCTTATAGTTTGGGATGAATATTTTAGAGGAGCAGAGGATATTTTAGAGAATTCAAGCATTCTTAATAAAGAAAAGTCTAAATAAATGAGTTCCAAATTGGAAGTCCAAACATACAAAAAAGGAGAGAAACCACAGGCTGGCAGGGTGATGCTCAGTGGAAAGTGGATGATGTGAAAGTGGATGGATGCTGGGGTCTCAGCCCTGGTGGAACCCCTCAAGCCTGGTGCCCCAGGGAGGCTGGAGTCCTTGAAAGCTGGAGCTTGCTGTCCCTGGAGGCTGGAGCCCTGGAGCCTGGAGCCCCGGAGGCGGCTCTGCCCTGGGATCCTGGGCTGCTGTGTTCTGTGGCTTTTCCTTTTCGGAGGCCTCAGAACCCCTGGCTTTGGTGGTTTGGTTTGCTGTGCCTGTAGGCTTCTCGCAGGAGAAAACAGGCAGCTTTTAAGTATCAGTCAGTACATCTGGCAAACAAAACTAAGTGTCCTTGGCTGAATTTTATCGAGTGGACTTGCCAGGGTGTTCCCAAGCCAGACTTTGCCCGATGGTCCTAAAGCCAGGAAGGCTCTTTTTAAGGCAAGTTATTTTCTTCCAGAGTTGCTTGCTGTTGTGTGTTTGTGCAGAGTGATTCAGACTTTTTGCTCATGTCATAGCCTTTGCCACTTAGGGACATATTTTTAGATCTGAGCATTTTATTCTTTTGTTATCAGCCACCAGCCATAGGCCCGTCCTTTTTGGTTGAACCCCCAGTACTGCTGCGGTGTATTTCCAGGTTTTTCTAGCTGACAGCTGGTGCAAATAAGTGACTGCAGAGGGAGGGGTGGGGACAGGGCTGCCCATTGCTGGCTGGGCTGGGTCCCTTTGGGTTGGATTTCTGCATGTCAGTCACATTCTCAAGAGGGCTGGCTTTCAAAGTATTACTGCTTGCAGTAAATTTGCATCACACACATTTCGTTTTACATGGCATATTACAGTGTTTTGGGGTGGTCTTTTTTGATCCTAAAATATATTTTTAAAATTTTCGGTTGAACTTTACAGATGAAATTCGCTTCCAGCATTGTTTTCCCCTAAAAATACAATGAGAAGTCTGTGGCATGTTTAGGACATACTTCTTACATAAACTGGTGGTGTTGGTGCAGGGAATATGCCACAATGGGGGGTTTTCAATTAAAGCAGGAATTCTCTGTATGGCTTAGAGGGGCTTCTGTATGATGGCATTGTGTACATGCAGACACTTGGTAAGTCCCTCATTTATCTAATGGGCAGTGCCCGAGTTTCCAATCAGAGGAGGCAAACTGGCTTTAGGGTTGGGTGTGTCCTAATGCCTCAGACCTCATATAGGGCAGGATGATGATATAGTTCATGACTACACAAAATCCAGAGTTTATTAGGCGGCTGTGCACAGGGGCTCTGCGAAGCCTGTAAGCCTTGCATTCAGAACGAGACAAATGTTGGTCACTGTCCTCCACAAATTCAAGGAAGAAAGTTGTGGAAATAACTCAGAGCTGCCTGAAGTTCTAGGTTTATTCCAATTAGCCATTTGGTAGACATTAACTTCCATGAAATTGAGAGAGAGCCTACAGCAAATGAGTTCCATTCAGTGCATTGGCACAAATGTGACGGCGTAGAGATAAGAAGGTAAGAGTAACGGCTGATTATCACTTTCTAGTATTTTTTTTAAAAAGATTTATTTTTTTATTTGAGAGGTGTGGGGAGGAGCAGAGGGAGAGGGAGAGAGAAAATCCTTGAGTAGACCCCCACTGAGTGTGGAGCCTGATGTGGGGCTCAGTTTCATGACCCCGGGATCATGACCTGAGCCGAAACCAAGAGTCGGATACTTGACTGACTGAGCCCCCCAGATGCCCCATCACCTTCTAGTGTAATCCCTAATAATCATGTGACGTATTTTGCAAATGAATTAATCCACAACATCAGGGTTACCCAGGTTGAAAGTTTGCCCAAGACAACACAGCCAGCAGCTGGTGGTGTCAGAATTCAGTCAGACGGCCCCAACTCCAGAGTTGGGCTTGTCCACCCTATCCCATCCTGTCCCTCACAGGTAACCAGGAGAAGAGGTGGAATGAGGTAGTGACCGTGGGCAGAGTGTGTTCAGACAGGGGTGAATGGGAGGAGCAGGAGACATGGGTAGAGGTGATTTCTGGAGGTGTGGAGAAAGCCAGCAGGAAGCCTGAAGAGTGGGAGGGTAAAGGGAAACCAGGGCTCCAGGGACCAAGGAAGGAAGGTGCAGATGGAGAGAAAAGTGAGGCCTGAAGAAAGGGCAATAGAAAGTGATGGATACACTGTCTTGACCTACAGTGATCTCAGGGTTTTTCAGAGAATCCTTATCAGTAGTAAGGAGATGGGGAAGGAAGGGGAGATTCGTTAAGGTGACGTTTCTAAGAGCAAAGTGATGATAAAGGGGGAGCCAGTTTAGTTTGGTGCACAAATGGGCCTCTATGGGGTGCACTCTGAGGTAGCCTTTGGGGGTCCAGACAAGGGTTTCTTCTGTAGGGGGCTCACGGCCCAGTGAAGGCCTCGCTGTCAGGATTCCGGGGTTCCCTTCCTGGGGCTCTAACCCCATGTTGACAGCTTTCTCTGTGCATCAGCTCTGTGCCTCGACCATGTTCTTGATCGCCTGTTCCTGTTTCCTAGGGGAGCTCTATTTCCTGGCCACGTCTTACCCCAGCGCCTATGCACCGCACGGATCGATTTACAAATTTGTTGACCCATCCAGGTGAGCTTTGGTCTCATTTTTTCTTAGGCGCATCTACATCAGCCCGATCTTCATGGCAGATCATAAGAACAGCCCTGGCTCCCTAGGAGTTACCAGAAATGATCAACTGAAGCAAATCTCTGCTTTCGATAAAAAGCAGATTGGGCAAATGAATGTGTAGGACAGTGTTCTAGGAATTATGAAATATTTGGGATACAGTCTCTTTGTGGTGGGAAATGAGGACTGTGAGCTTTTTTTTAGGATGACTAGCCTAGACCTTTGGCTCCTGTTTTTTTTGTTTTTTGTTTTTGTTTTTTTTTTTGTTTTTTTAACATGCTTCTGGAAACTTCTGTCTGAGATCATCTAACAATGGGTGTATGGTTGTGACCACCTAAGTAAGGACTGTGGCCCTATCCCCTGGGTTTGGTTGAGGTCTCCAGGTCCTAGGCAAACATCTTTTTAATTTATTTTTTAAAATTAAAAAAAATGTTTTAAATTGTTATTATTTTTTTTCTGCAGGAGCTAGCTTTTTTTTTTTTTGGAGCTAGCTTTTTTTTTCATTTATTTATTTATTTATTTATTTATTTATTTATTTATTTATTTATTTACAGGAGCCAGCTTTGAAGGGCTCCTAGTGGCCAAATCTGGGACAACTTATTTATTTAAGCATTTTTAAATTTAAATTCAATTAATTAACATATAGTGTATTATTAGTTTCAGAGGTAGAGGTCAGTGATTCATCAGTCTTATATGATACCCAGTGCTCATTACATCATGTGCCCCCCTTAATGCCTGTCACCTGGTTACCCCATCCCCCTCCAGTCACGCTGTTTGTTTCCTAGAGTTAAGAGTCTCTTATGGTTTGTCTCCCTCTCTGATTTCATCTTGCTTTTCTCTCCCTTCCCCTATGATCTTCTGGTTTGTTTCTTAAATTCCACATCTGAGTGAGATCATATAATTGTCTTTCTCTGATTGACTTATTTCACTTAGCATAATGCCCTCCAGTTCCATCCACATCATTGCAAATGGCAAGATTTCATCTTTTTTTGATGGCTGAGTAGTATTCCATTGTGTATATAGACCACATCTTCTTCATCCACTCATCTGTCAATGGACATCTGAGCTTTTTCCATAGTGTGGCTATTGTGGACATTGCTGCTATGGACACTGGGGTGCAGGTGCCCCTTTGGGTCACTACATTTGTATCTTTGGGGTCAGTTCCTAGCTCTGTAATTGCTGGGTCATAAGATAGCTCTAGTTTCAACTTCTTGAGGAACCTCCCTACTGTTTTCCAGAGCGGCTGCACCAACTTGCATTCCCACCAGCAGCGTAAGAGGGTCTAGGCAAATTGTTTTTTTTATTTATTTTATTTATTTATGATAGTCATCAGAGAGAGAGAGAGAGAGAGAGGCAGGGACACAGGCAGAGAGAGAAGCAGGCTCCACACACCGGGAGCCCGACGTGGGATTCGATCCCGGGTCTCCAGGATCGCGCCCTGGGCCAAAGGCAGGCGCCAAACCGCTGCGCCACCCAGGGATTCCCGGCAAATTGGTTTTAATGGGTTTCTTGGTGTTTCCACCTGAGCCTTTTTGGAATTCAGTGGCAATAGTTATTCACTTGGTAGATTCCATTCGGTTTACTTCTGCTCTTTTGCCAACCTCTGTCAGAGGCTAACCGACTGCCCAGACCAAGGCTACAGTACAGCTTCCCATCTGGGAAGGTGTCGAGTGTGTGGTTGGGACCCTCCTGAGAGGGTGATGCAGCGTGTCCCTCGTGAGAGCCTGGGGCTGTGCATGGATTTATCTCAGGATTTTTCCCCAAAGCAAGAAAGTCTGCCCCACGATTCAGCTTGAAGACAGGCCCGCAGAAGAAAACTTCCTTGTGAGGCTACCTGACTCCTGTCTCAGGTGATGTTCAGAAGACGTGTGACAAATGGGCTGCACGTGGGTCAGGGCTCAGGGCTCAGGAGCCAGGCCCAGCTCAGCACTGTTTGGAAGCTGAGTTTCAGTGTTCTCGAGAGTTCCTGGAAGAAGCTCAGTGCCCGAGGCGGTGCCTGGGGTGCTCTCCTAATGGCACGTGCAGAGTTCCTAAGGGACGAAGCAGGTACTGGGCTGGCTTCTCTATGGGCTCTGCATATTTCCTGTGTTTAGGGGGAGCAAACCCAGCACCCAGTTAAAGCACCTCAGGCAGCAGATAATGGCTGGGGCCGGGGGCAGTGCTGTCCTTTCCACTCGAAAGTTTCCTGTGTGAATCACTTTGCCTTTCCTTTGACAGTTTCCTGATTTGGCTAGGGGACAGTCTAGCTCCCTTCTATCATCAGAGCAGCCATAAAACAAGTGTAAAGCCTCTCCACACGGAAGACATCCCTCCTCGCTCACCTTTCTCTCAAGATGACAGTTACTGAGTTGTCACTGTGTGCCAGGCACTGTGCTGGTGCAGGGGGGCCTCTCTCTCCCAGGGACAGGCTCACACTGTCACTCTACAGGGAAGGTAGGAACTGAGCCTGACCACATTAAGTTACTTGCCTGAGGGACAGCTAGCAAGAGGGGGCCTGGGATGGGGACACTGTTCCCTTTGTGGGTCAGAGTCCTTTCAGCAGCTCTCATTCACTTGGGCTATAATCATGTTGAGCTGTACAGACGTTCTGAGCTTCTCCAGTAGTGAATCCAGTTTTTTTAAAAAAGATTTTTATTTATTTATTCATGAGAGACGGGGGGGGGGGGTGGGGGGGGAGAGAGAGAGAGAAGCAGGCTCCATGCAGGGAGCCCGACATGGGACTCGATTCCTGGTCTCCAGGATCAGGCCCTGAGCTGAAAGCGGCGCTAAGCCGCTGAGCCACCTGGCTGCCCTTCTTTTCTTTTTTTGAGATTTTATTTATTTATTCATGAGAGACACAGAGAGAGAGGCAGAGACACAGGCAGAAAGAGAAGCAGGCTCCATGCAGGGAGCCCAATGAGGGACTCGATCCCAGGATCACGCCCCCAGCCGAAGGCAGATGCTCAACCACTGAGCCACCCAGGTGCCCTGGGTCCAGATTCTGCTCTGCTTACTTATTCAGCCTATTTTGCACTGCATGCACCTGTGCCAGCTTTCTGAGGAACAAATGATTTATTTCTGTGTGATATTTTACCCCTTCCTTTCATCATTTCTTCCTGCCCTTCCTTGAGAGCCCGGGTTTGAAACTTGACTTTGCTACCAACTAGCTTTGTGGCCTTGCATCTGTTTCTTTTTTTTTTTTTTAAAGATTTATTTATTTATGATAGACAGACAGAGAGAGAGAGAGGCAGAGACACAGGCAGAGGGAGAAGCAGGCTCCATGCACCGGGAGCCTGACGTGGGACTCGATCCCAGGACTCCAGGATCGCGCCCTGGGCCAAAGGCAGGCGCTAAACCGCTGAGCCACCCAGGGATCCCCTGCATCTGTTTCTTAATCGTTGTGTGGCTCCGTTTCCCGTGTGTAAAATGGGGATCATGATGGCACCTAACTCATAGATTTGTCGTGAGGTTTCAGTGAGTTGGATTTATGAAGCATTAGTGCAGCGCCTGAGCACTCGGTGTCCCTTATATAAATAAAATTACTTTTTTTTCCCACTTGGGTTGAGGATGATAGCAAGGAGAGACTGAGCTGGAGCAAGGACAGCAGAAGAGGAGGCAGTGGGACTGACTGGAAAGTTCTATCTCTGCTCTGAATAGCGAGTGCTCCTAGTCTCCAGGGTCCATGTTATTTCAGAAGATGCACCTAGGGAGTAGCAGTTATGAAATTCTAATTCTAGTAGGCAGAGAGGCTGGCAATCCTTCAGGGGCTGTGCCGTGAGTTCTTTTTTTTTTTTTTAAGATTTTATTTATTTATTCATGAGAGACACACAGAGAGATGCAGAGACACAGGCAGAGGGAGAAGCAGGCTCCCTGGGACTTGATCCAGGATCCCGGGATCACGCCCTGAGCCGAAGGTAGACGCTCAGCCACTGAGCCACCTAGGTGCCCCTGTGCCATGAGTTCTCGATGGAATTCTCTTTATAGAGAATCACCAACCACCATCACCACCATTATCACCATTGTTGTCATCTCTGGGGCACTCATTATGTGTTGGGCACTGTTCCAAGTGTCGTTTTTTAAATCTCCTTAAAGAATAATTTTAGAAGTGACTTAATCACTTATAGTAGGCCAAGTACACAGTTCTTATTTTTATTTTCTTTTTAAGATTTATTCATTTATTTAAGAGAGAGCAAGAGAGTGTGTGCATGGCGGGAGGGGAAGAGGGAGAGAGAGAGAGATCCTCGAGCAGACTCCCCACTGAGCACGGAGCCCCACATGGGGCCTGATCCCAGGACCCTGAGATCATGACCTGAGCTGAAATCAAGAGTTGGCTGGCCACTCACCCGACTGAGCCAGCCAGGCGCCCCACACAGCTCTTCTTTATTCCTTCTCGGATGGGTACTATTACTTTTTCTGTTTTATAGATGTGGAAATTGATGCCTAGCAAGGTTACTTACCCCAGAGTTTGAACCCAGTTCTGTTACTGTGCCGGTGCCCCTGACCTGCTCACTACGCTGTGTCCCCAGAGCCTGCAGTGTCCCTGTTCTTTCTCCCTCTCTGAGCTCATCACTTATTTCCTCCTCCATCTGTCCCATCCCCATGGATAAAAGAGAGCTGAAGCCAGCTCTTGCCGATGTGTGCCTTGTGGTGATCTTTTTTTCCTGTCCCGTCTTCAGAATCTTGTGTCCTCCTCTTTTCTGTTTTTAGGCGTGCGCCCCCAGGCAAGTGCAAGTACAGGCCTGTGCCAGTGAGAACCAAGAGCAAGAGGGTCCAGTTCCGGCCGCTCGCCAGTGAGTCCGTCTCTGTCTCAGGCTCAGGCCTCAGAGCCCTTGGCAGAAGCGCTCCAGTCCTCCCAGGGTGGGAGATCTGTTTCCCACCCCAGCAAGGTGCTCTGCATGAGGACCGTAACCGTGGCTTGGTCTATACAGTCCACACACCGGGCAGTGCACGCTTCCTCAGAGACCTGCTGTCCTCTGTCCATTCATCTCTTCCTCACTGGACACCGTTCCTTTAGCACTGATTTTGCAGCCGTCACTGTGCTAATCCCTGGGGCTAACAGCCGTGAACCTGGCTTGTAGCTCAGAGTTAAATGTAGCGTGCAGGCAAATGAAACATATATATAGCACTGAGGTTCTGGTAGAGAAGGGTGTCCTGGGGAACGAGGGGCCCTTCGAGTGAGCAGAGGCAGGGTGGGGATTCAGGAAAGGCTTAGAGAGGAGCAAGACTATCTTAAGGGAACTATTCCAGAGCCATGGATCCCTGGAGTGACCCTTTAATCTATTTAGATCAAGGCCGGTCATGGGGCTTGAGCTCACAACCCTGAGATCAAAAGTCACATACTCTATCACTGAGCCAGCCGGGCGCCCCTGAAAAGAATTTATGTATATATATTTTAAAGATTTTATTTACTTACTCATGAGAGACACAGAGAGAGAGAGAGAGGCAGAGACACAGGCAGAGGGAGAAGCAGGCTCTATGCAGGGAGCCCGACGTGGGACTCGATCTGGGGACTCCAGGATCACGCCCCAGGCCGAAGGCAGGTGCTCAACCGCTGAGCCACCCAGGGACCTCGAGAATTTATATTAAAGAGCCCTCATGTAGTTGTAGGTATCCGGGTGGTGCTTCCTTTAGAGTTTCCTTTCCAGGATTTCTGTTTCTCACTAAATAAACGTTTGTTTCCCAGAGACAGTCTTGGACCTGCTAAAGGAGCAGTCGGAGAAAGCTGCTAGAAAATTATCCAATGCAACTTCAGCCTCCAGCCCAGACCGGGCCTCACCCAGGAAAGGCCTCTCCAAGAAGCTGGCTTCTCCGACAAGCAGCAGGAAGATGTTTCAAAGGCCTGGTACAAAGAAGAGAGCCCGAGCAAGGTCCCTAGGCCCCCAGGGCAAGAGGAAGCGAGCCTGAAACCCCACCAGGGCAGGGCCAGGCAGTCAGCACAGCCCAGGCGAGCTGGCAGGAGTCTCCCTTGGCCTTTTCTGTCCCGGTGGCTGACCTGGGGACGTGCCAGCGGAGAACCACTTCTCCGTGTGCAGGCTGCTGCTGCTGTTGAACTCAGGCCTTAGCAGTATGTGAGCTGGAGGTGGAGGTGGAGGTGGGGGCAGGTGGAGGGAACTGCACCCCGGGCCAGTGTGGTTGTCCTCTGCACGGGAATCTTGCTCTCTGAATGGACGGATGCTCCATATCTGCTTCTGCCGGGAGACCAGATCCCACATTGCCGACGCACCTGGCTAACCTTGTGCGGTGGTCTGGAAGTCCCACTGCGCATCTCTGCTGTTTTATAAATCTCTACAACCTAATGTAATAAATCAGTACTTGCACAATCAGGTCACGTATCCTTTGATCTCTTGGATGTTTGTCTGGCGTTAAGAAATCTGGTGTGCTTCATCATTTGGCCTACGAACCCCGTCTCCCTCTCTGGCCTCCATCCCAGGTCTAGGAGGAGGCCCATAGAGACGTGTTTCCAAGGAAAGCGTCTCTAAAGTGGTCCCCTCCTTTCCCCAGGCTGCCACTCACTGGCCGGCTCAGGGTGGGCTCCCGTCGGTAACTCCAGCGCCCACTAATTTGCCCTGGCAAATAGCACCGTGGACGTAATGACATTCTGAGTCCCTATGATGTGCCAAGATTATATACATTATCTGAAACCTCAAAACCTTGCTGTTTATGTGTTGCCATGTAATGCCTTTTGAAGAGGAGGAAAGTGAGGGGTCATGAGCATAAGCCATCCGTCCTAGACCACAGCAGGAAGGGAACAGGGAATTGTTCAGCTGAACTTCAGCCAACCCCCCTGTCACTATCTTGTGCACCTGCCCCCCAGCAGGGCCCTCAGTGAGGGTCTCTGTGGCCTTTAACCAGGTATTTGAGGAATAAAAGAGCTAAGAGAGGAAATGTTCCCCATCTTTAGGAAGTTCTCCAAATCCTGCAAATCATCCAGAACAGTGTAGGCAATTTGGTTTTCTAAGAACAAAAACACAAAACGCCAGGGTTGTGGAGGACGTTCCGAGGTCACGTAATCACTGCTTTCCCCACAGTTGGATGTACCCTGCGCAGATTCTTTTAGACTTCCAGAGAGGCAGATTCCATTTTTTTTCTTTAGCAATCTTTATTTGCAGGCTAACCTAACCTAATCTAAATACATGAGGCCTCTTTTTCATTCTTTTTCTCTTGTCCTGGGTTTATGAAAGATGCAAAAAAACACTGGTCATCATTTTCTCAAGATCACTTCTGGATTTTTTTTTTTTTTTTTTTTTAGCTTTTTCCTTTGCCCTTTCTCATAGCTTTTGTTTTTCTTTACTTTTGCCTACCTTTGTAACTCATATGAACACTCTAGGATAGACGTGAACTTTGGGATCTAACCAGCCCTGATATTTTACACTGTTAGCGTCTTCTCAGATGAAGACACCACCATAAACATGGGAGGAATTCTAACCTGGACTGTTTTGTTGAAAGATGGCTAAACATCCTGAGTCCGTTCGGTTGGTTAGACCCACCTCTTGAACAAATACTTGAACTCACTTGTCACGTTTTTTCTGTACACTTTTCCTTCAAAGACGTGGCAAAAATAGGGTGGGGCCTGGAAGAGTTTTGAGCTCTCAGAGGAAGGTACTCAGAATTCATGTGTCCTTCAGGTTCTAGGCCGTCTGAACACAGGTTCTGAGTAGGAGGGTGTCGGGTCTAGAGAAGGGAACTGGATGGGTATCCCTGAAACGCCAGGAAGCCGGGGGACAGGAAGCACAATTCCTCTCTGCCAAAGCGGTTTTCTTTTCTGGAAGATGGCTGGCAATGCCCGTGGGCTGTCTGGTACTATGAGAGAACAATCACTTAGGTCGCAGCTTGAGTGTTCTTGGCTTCCATGGAGGCTAAGGTGTTGAGAAGTTCAGAAAAAGGCACACAGGCTTGTGTTTGTTCTTTTCAGAGACTGGTTGGAAGAAGGGGAAGGGGGAGGAAGTGTGAGGAGTGGTTATGCTGGAGGGAGAGGGGATGGGGATGCTTCAAAGGCATCTTTTTCCTGCTATGTTATTACTAATAGTATGGTATTTGAGGATCTGCAATGGTTTTGCAAAAAGGCATTCAGTGTCAGTGAAGCGCTGACCCTTCTGTGATCACTATGGATCTTGTTTTTGCACCAGTGGGGCCTATTTCCTCGGCACCCTGAGCATTTCACCTCCACAGCATTCCCAACAGCAGCTATCCTGATTACAGAAGGGCCAACAACCAACAAAAGTGTGAGTGTTTTTCCAGACCTAGAATCTTGCAAGCCAAGATGGAAAGTCTTAACAATTGCATCATTCCCAAAGCTACCTCAACTGAGGAAATACATTCTCTTAAGACAAATACCGTATGATTTCACTCATCTGTGCAATCTACAAGACAAATGAATAAACAAAAAGCAGAATCAGGGGATCCCTGGGTGGCTCAGTGGTTGTGACCCTGGAGTCCTGGGATCGAGTCCTACATTGGGCTCCCTGCATGCAGCCTGCTTTGCCCCTCTGCCTGTGTCTCTGCCTCTCTCTCTGTATCTCTTATGAATAAATAAATAAATAAATAAACAAACAACAAACAAAAATCTTAAAAAAAGAAAAAAGCAGAATCAGACCTATAAATACACAGAACAAAGTGATGATGCTGCAGGAGAGGAGAAGAGGGAGCCTGGGCAAAATGGGTGAGGATGAGTGGGAGGTGCAGGTTTCCAGTTACCAAGTAAATCAGGACAATAAAAGGCACAGCATAGGGAATTAAGTCAATGATACTGTCATAGTGTTGTATGGTGACAGATGGGAGCTACACTGGCGCTGAGCACAGCACAGAGAAGTTAAATCACTATGTTGTACACCTGAATGTAACATTGCCAACGAAACTCAAGAAAAAAAAAAAAGAAAAAAAGAAAGAAAGACATTCTCTTGCTCCTGTGGGGTTCAAGATTAGGCCGGGAAGATATTTCATATTAACCGATGCCATACATCCTGCCTCCCCAACACGGGACTGGCTCTGGGAAACCCACACACCAGGGAGGCTAGGCTGCCCACCCGTTTACCTGATGGGAGCCCGGGTTAAGAATCACCTTGAACTCTAGGTCCCAGGCTCTCTAAAGCTGCACCGTCCAACAGAACTAGGGAAGCTGCATGCACACGGGAGCCTCCGGTGCGATGGGAAGTGCTCCGGTAGCCACACACGCACACACACACAGGTCAGATTAATGTAATCATGTATTTTATTTAATCCAGCCCAGCTACAATATTACTTGACACGTGATCAGTTAAGAACTAGAGCCGGAGAGCGCAGCGCTCTTGCAGGTGCGGTGCCTCCCGGCTCCCGGCTCCCGGCTCCCGCCCGCGCGCCCGCGCCGAGCCCCACTGCAGGCCGCCGGGCCCGGGGCCACGCGCTCCTTCGCGGACGGTCCGAGGTGCGGGGGCGGGAGGCCTGGGCTGGGCAGACCGCGCGGGCGGCCTTCCGGGAGGCCGGGCAGAGCGGGGCCCGCAAGCTCCGGCTTCCCAGCGGCCCGCGGCTGTTTGCTTGCGGAAGCCGCTCCCCCGCCCGGTGCGGAGGGCCACGGCCCCGGGAGCTCGGCCCGGCGCGCGGCGCGGCTGCCACGTGGCGGTCACCGCGCGCTCCCGCCCCGGCCACGCTGGCCGCGCTCGGGACCCGGCGGGGCGCGGCGGGGCGGGGCGGGGCGGGGCGGGGCGGGGCGCGGGTGGGAGCCGGCGCGGCAGCGCCACCCGCCGGCCTCGCGGCGTCACTGCAGGCGCAGCGCCGGCCCCGCCCCCCGCCGGCGCTCCAGGCCCACCCGCCCCGCCCAGCCCCCGCCGGCAGCGCCCCCGTCGGTCGCGCGGCGTCACTGCAGGTGCAGCGTCGGCCCCGCCCCGGCCCCCTCCCCCGCCGGCCACGCGGCATCACTGAGGGCGCAGGGTAGGCCCCGCCCCGGCCCCGCCCCGGCCCCGCCCCCGCCGGCCACGCGGCATCACTGCAGGCGCAAGGCAGGCCCCGCCCCGGCCCCGCCCCCGCCTCCGAGGCCCGCTCGGGCATCACTGCAGGCGCAGCGCCGGCCCCGCCCCCAGCCGGCGCTCCAGGCCCACCCGCCCCGCCCAGCCCCCGCCGGCAGCGCCCCTGTCGGTCGCGCGGCGTCACTGCAGGTGCAGCGTCGGCCCCGCCCCGGCCCCTCCCCCGCCGGCCACGCGGCATCGCTGCAGGCGCAAGGCAGGCCCCGCCCCGGCCCCGCCCCGGCCCCGCCCCCGCCTCCGAGGCCCGCTCGGGCATCACTGCAGGCCCCGCCCCCGCCCCGCCCCCGCCCCGTCCCCGAGGCCGCTTGGGCATCACTGCAGGCGCACCCCGCCTCCGTCCCCGCCCCCGCCCCGCCCCCTAGGCCCGCTCGGGCATCACTGCAGGCGCACCCCGCCCCCGCCCCGCCCCCGCCCCATCCCCGAGGCCGCTCGAGCATCACTGCAGGCGCACCCCGCCTCCGTCCCCGCCCCGCCCCCTAGGCCCGCTCGGGCATCACTGCAGGCCCCGCCCCCGCCCCGCCCCCGCCCCGTCCCCGAGGCCGCTTGGGTATCACTGCAGGCGCACCCCGCCTCCGTCCCCGCCCCCGCCCCGCCCCCGCCCCCACCGCAAGCGCCCCAGGCCCGCCCCGCCCGCCGCCCCAGGATCCCGCGGCGGACGCCCTCCCGCGTCCCCCCAACCTCTCGGGATGCGGGGCTGGGGCTCGGCTTGCACAGGGAATTGGAAACGAGCCCCTGGAGCCTCGCGTCTCCTCTGCCGGGGCCCGGGCGGCAGGTCCCGGTGGCACCGGGGTCGCCGAGGGCGGCTTTTTTGTCTTTTTCCTGCTGTTTGTGTAGGTCCAGGATTTTCTCTTCCGGGTCACCTCTAACGCCCTCGAGGACGCCCATCATTTGCATTTCAGGAGGAGTCAATTGTTAATCCTGCCCGAAGTAACGTTTTCGGAAATGGCTTTTCCATTTTGGAGCTTCTGTTCCGAGAAGGGGAGGGTTTCTTAAAAAAAAAAAAAAAAAAAGCAGGCGCGAGCAAAAGGCCCCAGCGAGGATCGAACTCGCGACCCCTGGTTTACAAGACCAGTGCTCTAACCACTGAGCTATGGAGCCTGCTCGTTACCTGGGCTGCTCCCGTTCAGGGACTTTAGAAGCAATATTGCGTTAGCTGGCAGCCTGTGCAAACCACTGACCTCATGCATCCATTATCAGTGATGATCCGAAAGACTATGAATTGCTAGAGAAAAGTGCCTACAGTTTGACAAGCATTAAAAAAAAAATCCCAAAGTCAAGGTCCTATGTCTAGGATTACAAAACACTAAGTTATGCCACTGACAAGGGCTGGCAGGGAACATGCAAAAATTGAATCGTGTTCTGGTCCTAGTCTGAGTGGTTCTTTTACGTGTGAAAAAAGCCTGGGAGCTGTTGTTTATATGACACATTGTATCAAGTTTAGTACTTCCAGGGAAGTTATGGGGAGTGTCTTTGCTTCTCATAAATTAGATAAGCTATTGATTATGGATGAATTAATGGGGTTAACAGTATTTATGGAGTCCTGGCACACCCCTGGACTTTGGAGATAGGGTGGATGAGTAAAGCTGCGTCCCTGCTCTTTCTTTAATGGCTGGGATCATAAAACTATGCCTCATTCTTTTTTGCTTATTAATGAACTGTTTGCCCAAAGAATGAAGTTATGGTTACAGCATGACCCATTCCTGCAGGAAGGAGAGAATGGAGGCCGTGCGGCCCAGTGCTCTGCGGGCCTCTCTCCTACAAGTGTCTGCTCACCTGCACTTGCTCAACAAAACCCTTCCTGAAGGGTTCTGTTTGAAACTGCACCATGGTCCTTATCCTGTCCCTTTTACCCCGTACTACGTTCCCATTAGGTAATGTGCTTTATTGAGGCCTAAGGGTTTTGTTTTATAACCAGAATAGTGTGTAGCACATAGTAGGTACTCAATAAATGCTGAATGACTGACATCTATGTTAATTTTGTAAGCTAGGAGAAATCAGGAAAGTGCTTGGGGAGAAGGCTTCTCATCTCAGTTCCACTTGCACCGCCTCTGCATCCAAGCTGGAATTTGGCTAACACTCTTTGCATTGCCACACGGTTCTGGAGGCTACGAGTCCGATTCAAGATGTGGGTGTGGGCAGGGTGGTTTCCTTTGGAGGGCTCTGAGGGAAGGACCCATCTCAGCCTCTCTTCTTGGCACTTATAGACGGCTGGCTTCTCTCTCTGTTTCTTAACATTCTCTCCCCTCCGTGCGTGTCAGTTCTGTGTTCAAATTCCCCCACTTTAGGGGGATCTCTGGGTGGCTCAGCGGTTTTGTGCCTGCTTTTGGCCCAGGGCGCGATCCTGGAGTCTTGGGATCGAGTCCCGCGTCGGGCTTCCAGCATGGAGCCTGCTTCTCTCTCTCCTCTGCCTGTGTCTCTGCCTCTCTCTCTCTCTATGTCTATCATAAATAAATAAAAATAAATTAAAAAAAATATTCCCCCACTTTATAAGGACGTCAGATTAGATTAGGACCCCCCTCGCTTTAACTTGACCACCTCTGTGAAGACTCTGTCTTCGCATTGGTCACATCCTGAGGCACTGGGGTTAGGGCTGTCACTTGAGAATTTTGAAGGGACACAATCAGTAACAAATGCAGGCAGGCATTCAGTTAAGGCAGGAGCAAGGCCTCCTTCATTCCCTGACTGCCTCTGTTAGCAGAACTCACCAGCAACCTTCACTTGCCTCCCCCTCTCTTTCCCCAGACAAATGATAAATCCCCAGCAGCCCCCCAGCAGGAGGAGGGATGTGATAGAAAAATGGAACCTCTCCTTCTCTCATCTCTAACTTGTGAACTGTAGGATAAAGCCTACAAAGATGAAAGGACAAGGTGAAAAAAAGCTAGGCAGGGTGGACATCCTATAAAGACTTCAGTCTGCTTTTGTGTAGCACGGCCTTAAAGAAAAAGTCTGGGAGAGCTTTACATTGAATCCTAGGACTCCTCTTTCTTCTCCCTGTCCCCTCTTCCCCCCTGTGGGGGCTTATGGAGCACTTAACCATGCATCCACCACCTTCGAAATGGAGGTGATCATTTTGGTTCTATCTCACAGCAGTCCAGGAAATTCAACCCAATAATGAACTTGAGAGTGCTGGGAAATTGTGAAGTGCCAGAAGCAAACACGATAGGAAGGGGAGGCATCCTAGGGTCCGGTTTAGGTGGAGGGAGAGGACAAGATGGAAACAGAAGTCTCAGCAGCATCCCTTTGCTGTTCTATTTCTTTTTGCTTGAAGGTGAGAGTTTCCTTTGCTCACCCCGGCCCTCATTTTCTCCACAGGAGTCTGCTGTAGCCCTGGGGCTCCAGGAAGCAGGACAGACAGCTCCCCCACTCCCCGGCTTGGGGCAGGGGCTCCCACCCTCTCTTGCCCTCTCCTTGGACTCACTGTCCTGTGTCTTCTCCTCCTGGAAGCAGGCCATGTTCTGTCTCCAAAGTCAAACTCAAGGTCAGAGGGTGTGAGGGTGCAAGGGCCAGGAAGGACTTCCAAGCTTATCTAGCTGGGCTTCATTTTGAAGACAGGGAAGCATTGGCCCAGCAGTGGAAGGGGCTTGCCACATGGTGCAGTGCAATGGTCACAGAAGGCACATCGCAGTTGTGGGGGTTGGGACTTTCCATGGTTTTTGTTTCCTACTCAAAGGTTGGCCAAAGAAAGTTAAAAAACAAAACAAAACAAACGAAGCACAAACACATGTATTATCTAGCCAGCCAACCCACCACCCAAAACAGAGGGCAAAGGGGCTTTCTAAAATCATCCAAGAAAACGGAAGGCTCTTTAGTGCAGAACCTGGGGATGGGGGTGAGGTGGTGGTGGTGGTGGTGGGTCAGGACGGGGAAGGAGGGAAGGAGGTAGAGGGTCCTTCCTCTGTTCTGGTCCCTCCCTACACCCACCCACAACCCAGCTAGAGGTGGAGGGTAGAGGATAGGACCCCTGTGGCCAGCAGAAACCCAGAGGGAAGGAGGACCAAAGCTAAAGAAGGAGAGGGGGCAGGAAGCAAGTTGCTCTTCATGTTGCTTTATAAACCCAACACAGATTTACATGAAGCCAGCCACCTGGTCCAGTGTCTGAGCTCTTCCACCCCACTCCCCGCCAAGCCCCTTTCCCACTGTTGGATGGGGAGTCCAGAAGGAACCCAGGGCACAGACGGGGGGCTTTAGAACTTGGGGTGCTGGGGTCAGGGACTCTGGTTCCAGCTGACCCTCTCCTCCCAATTGCCTGGATACTTGGCAGGAGGGGCTGTAGCATCCTCTAGAATAATTCAGGGCATAACCCTTCTCACCATCCCAGATGGGAAAGTCTTCGGGTAGACAGCTCAGAAAGTGGGTGGGCAGCTCAAAGGTGAACACCTGCCAAACTTAGGTGGGCCCAATGGAATGCACTCACTTATTAAAATCATTGTACCCAAATTCATCTCCTGGATATTGATCCTATCCCACACCAAATAGCCCTCTCTTGGGTAGGTTTTTAGTAAGATTGCTGGGGTTTTGGGTGGAATTCATGAAAGGACTACAATTTTGCATCCGGAGATAATGTGCACCAGTCGTGCAGGGATGGCATTGGGTGGGAGTGCTCAGCCACTTGGCAATTGGACAGGGGCAACCAGTGGTGTTTAGGTTGTTCTGAAACGGAGGAGTCGGGAGGGGTGAAGACTGAAGAGAAGGATGGAGAAAATGCACCCCCAGCCCCACCACCTTGATACCTGGCTTGCAGAACGAATTTACTAGCTCAAAGTCCTGTTTGGTGGGCTCCCCCAGCCTTGCGTGTCCTCACTTCCAGATCCAAAGAAGGAAGCCGGCGGGCAGGGGAAAGATCTCGGGCCTTTGAGGTCTAGTAGACCTGAGTTCTAATCTGGGGACCTGTGGAGACACCTGGTCACTGCAGGGGGTGACCGGCCACTCCTGGATGGACCTGGTTGCCAGCCCAGCTCTGCGCCCTGCTGGAGGCACCGGGGTTTCCGTGCTTCCAAGGCTCCCGGTCTTCACCGGTGCGGTGGGGCCAACAGGTGGATGCGGCTGCGAGGGAGGTGGTCAGCCCGGTGGCCTGGCCTCCCCGCCAGGTGCTGCCCACCTGGACGTGCGCGGCCCGGTCTGCTTTCCCGCCTTCCCTCAGGTTGCAGTAGCGGGGCTGTCCCTGGCCCCGGACCAAGCCATCCCTCCTCGTTCTGTCCTCATCGGGATCCCAGCCGTCCCCTTTCTGCCCTTGATCCCGGGGACATCCAGCCTCTCTCTGTCCCCTGGACCCTTCCCATCGGCTTTTAGCACGCTCCAGTCTCTCCCACAGAAAGCATCACATGAAAGAGAAGGGAATACGAGGCCTCCACTCCAGTGAGTTGCTTGCCCTGGTTCCCTCCCTCAGCTGCCACTCACTCAGCTGGGCCTCTGCTCCCCACCCACCCTGGCTCTACGTGTGTAAAACCTTGGTGAATTGGCTGCACTTGACCCCACTGACCACTTTCTCCTCCTTGAAGACTGTCTTCTGTGTCCCTTATGGCCCACTTCCCAGGAAGCTGCTTCTCAGCCCTCCTCTCCCTGGGGCAGGGGTAGGTGTGCAGGGGCCAGCCTGCCTGCCTTGAGCTGTGCTGCTTCTCCTGCCAGTTTGTGAGCCAACGCAGATGTGGTCTCTGCTCTTGCAGAACCCCAGGGGGCCAGAGGGGGGAAGCCACTGTCATTTGGAGAATTGTTGGTATCATGGGGTCCATGGCCGGTGGGAAAGAGGAACAGTGGATACAGACAGCCCGGTTTCCTCGCATATAAAACCAAATGATGATGATGACGATGATGATGATGATGATGATGATAAAATGTGAACAACAATAATGTGAACAACAATAGCCTCTCATGGGGGTACTTGGGAAGAATAAATGAAGTGATGTGTGTACACTTGATCTTAGCCAAAAGGCCGAGAAGCGATTGTGATGTGTGTAAATGCTTTACCCAGGACCTGGCATCCGGGAAGTGCTTCATGATGCACACTGCTTGTACTCCTAGTTGTACCTGGAAGTACTGTGTGAAGCACCCCCTGTCGTAAGAGGGTCTCTCCCAGAAGGCTGGGTGGCAGTAGGCAGAGGAGGGGATACAGAGCATGGGGCTCACGGGGCCCAAGAGCCCCTTCTCTGCAGCCAAAGCTCCTCTCAGGCACCCGCTGAGTGAGACGTTATCACTCTCCTTTGGGAGCTGACACAGGAGTGGGTGAGTCATGTCCAGAAAGGGGAGCTTCTCTCACCTCTTGAAAGACCATGGATTAGAATGAACGTTATTAAGGTCAGACAGGGCAAGGGCTCAACGAAGCCAGGAAGAGGATCGTCTTTCAGATGACGCAGCTGTCTTTCCCCTGCTCCCTGCACTCCTTTGGAAGAGTTTCCGGCCCCTGGCCAGTGGGGTGGGGGAGCCCTACTTGCCTACTTCCAGAATGGTACTAGAAATGGTTAATTCTGGGGCCAGATGGCAGTTGAGACCCTGAGGGCCTCTCAGAAAATTGTTCAAAGCTTTTGGGGCAGTCTTATGAGACCGAGAAGCTCTCTTATGTCCCATGATCCTGGTGGGAAGGGGGAGAAAAAGCCATCCAGCTTAAGGGGAGTTGGGCCTGAAGGCAGAAACACAGACCTGGAGAGTCTTAGAGTCCATCCAGCCCCATGGGTCTCAATTCTGGCTGCACATTGGTTATCTTGGGGCTTGAGAAATGTCATTGCCCAAGCCCCGGAAATTCTGGCTTATTGGTTTGGGGTGAGGCCTAGGCATTCCTCTTTCAAATGTCCCCACGTGATTTCCGTGTGCAGCCACGGCTGAGAGCCTGATCTAACCAGTCCTTTTTATCTTGTAGATGAAGATAAAGGGATTTTGAGAGCTTAAGAAATTGACTCCAAATGAGGACTGTACAGTCAGTTATTGGCTCCAGAGTCTGAACTCATACCAGGGCTCTCACCATTATCCTATAGCAACATCTCCTCAGCATTAACACTTAGGGTTGGTGTTCTTACAGAGAATAGCCATGATGTTTATGTCTTTAAAGATAAATCTGGATGTAGTATCTGAACAGTGTGAGCATACTTTACAAGGACCGTTGAGAACCAAGACTCTTCTGGAAACATCTGTGATCTATGGTCCGAGGATCTGAAGACGGTGATTAGCTCAGGTTGTGGAGTGACTAAAGGTTGGTTTTAAATGGTAACTCTTCCACTACGAGCTGTGTGACCTTGGCCACGTTATTTAACCTCTCTGAGCTTCTGTTTTTTTTTTTTTAATCTAACATGAATATTTCCTTAGAGAGTTAACACAGCTTGGTTTCTTGAATGCAAAGATTAAATAGAATATTGTCATCAGGCTCTTAACATACAGTTTATGCCTTTTAAGTGGGAGCAGTCATAGGAGTTGTTATTAGTATTATTTTTATAATCCGATGTATTTGCCTTCTAGAATAGCAGTTCTCAAGCAGGGAGATTTTGTACCCCCGGGGAGCATTTGGCCATGTTGAGAGATATTTTGGTTGACATAATGGGTGGGGAGAGAGATGCAACTGGCGTCTAGTGGGTGTTGGTCAGAGATGCTACTAAACATTTACAGCACGCAGAACAGGTTCCCCTCCCTCCCTGGCCACCTCCAAAGAGTTATCCCACCTTAGTGTACCAAGGATTAAAAAAAACCCTGTTCAAGGTATCTGAAAAGACTTGGGATTTAAATTTTTTTTTTTAAATTGGAATTCAATTTGCCAGCATATAGCATAACACCCAGTGCTCATCCTGCCAAATGCCCCCCTCAGTGCCCATCACCCATCACCTCCTGTCCACCTCCCCTTCCACTACCCCTTGTTCATTTCCCAGAGTTAGGTGTCTCTCATGTTTTACCACTTGGGGTTTTGAAGGCCAGAGCTGTTGGGTGGTATTAGGATCACAATTTTTGGTTCTTGCGCTGATGACGAAGCAGGGGCAACGGCGAGCCTAGGGGACAGTGAGCAGCTCCATCTCTGCTTTCATCTTCCACGGGGGGGATAGATTTTCTACCTCCTGGCGTATGGGTTCCTGCGGCAACCTGCAGGCAGTAGTAACACTGGTGTTTATACCCCCTGAGAGGTGCTGTGAGGATAATCCCCAAACCTAGAGCTTGGGGACGCTGGTATGAACGGGCGTCAGTAGCGCCAAGACGATTGCATCAGGTCCCACGGGAGGGCTGTCTTGCCCCATGGTTGTGCTCTGGGCACCTGGGCCTTGCATTCGGTCTCCTGTCTCATGAGCTCATCATTTATAAATGACAAACCACCCAAATTAGAAAGTATGACACCAAGCTGGCAAGTGGGAGCCTTACTCAGCTTTCTCGCTGGAGCCTTGTGTCTTAACTTATTTATCTTCAAAATAAGATAAGTGCAACCCTGCCAGGCCAGCTGTGTTCTGCGAGGAGAGGAGAAGGCCTGTAAAAAAGGCTCCCGAGGAGCCCCGAGCGGTCAAGGTTACCGCGGGGAGGGACGTGGGCTGCAGGGGGCGCGCGTGGGCACTAGGTGGCGCTACGTCCTCGCGGCGGAGGGCAGCCCTGCCCGGGACCCAGGGCCCCGCGGCTGCAAGACACCCCGAGTGAAAAATAGGGTACCAGGCAAGACTTAGTTCTTAAAATAAGTCAGCAGCCCAGTGAAGCAAATACTGCCATGGCAGGTACATTTTCTTGCTTGAACTGGTGGAAAAGGGCAAGAACTGCCTACAGGCATCTGGCTACCGCTATCAAACGATAAAAAAAATAAAAATAAAAATAAAAAGATGCAATTAAATGAAACCATGCAGCAGGCCCGGCCTCCGAAGAGGAGCAGAACCAGCCAGGCTGGGCCATACATAGGTCTGGGATCTGCCGGGGTTCCTCCCCGATGACTGTCGTGCAAATGTGCAGGTGCCACGTGGAGACCCTTCTCATGGCCTGGCTGGCTCTGCCCCGAGGAGGCCCCGGGCATCAGTGTCCGCAGGTGGGATGGGAGCAGGCTCGTTGCCCCTGTTGGAAGGTAAGCGAAGTGAGGATCGCAGGAGGGAGGCGGTGCATGGGAGTGAGGATGGGGAGGCGCTGAGGGTTGTTGTGGCATCGGGCCATCAAGCTGCTCAGGGGACCAAGTGCAGTCCAGTCTCCGCAGGGCTCTCCAACTCCCCTGTGGGTGGGGGTCGGACTCACTGGGTTGGACCAAGTTCACAATCTTCTTGACCTGTCCACCCTCTTGTCGCCTTCCCCATGGAGTCTCAGGGAGGCCGTGCTTTCTGAAGGGCCCCAGCGACAGGACGGAGAGGGTGGCTCTGAGCCCAGCAGTCTTGCGTTCCAGCTCTGCCGCCACCACCAACTGGCCCTTTGACCTTGGATATGTCATTTCACTCAAGCCTTGGTGCTGTCATATGTAAAGGGTGGATAAAATGGCCAGGAAGCTCGCAAGAACCGCTCCAAAGGAGCTCGCAGCAGTGGGAAACGGAGAAGATTTGCAGATAAAGGGGCCAAACAGCCCCGAGTGGCATCGTGGGAGGAAATGTGACACCCAGCGGAGGGGCCTCCAATGGACACGGGCAAATGCCGTTTTCAACACTTTAAGCTCTTTTTCATCTTTGCTTGTGGCTGCCTAGCCTTGGTCCCTACCCATGCTCAGTAAATTGTTGCAGTTCTTCTGTTTCTTGGCCTCTAATGATGGAACAGTAGCTGTTACGGTCGGAGAAGCGAGCACAGAGCACGAGCACTTTAGGAATACTCATCCCCTCAGTTTAATGTGTGCAAGCACCTGTGAGGCAAGTATTCTCACACGCAGGGGACGTGTGAGTCACTGTGGACAGCCCTCTGGCAGGTGGGCAGGAGGGCCTGGAGGCTGACTCAGGTCTGCCAGAGGAAGCAGCTGGGCACACGACTCAGCTGCCGCATATGAGAAGCACAGGTTCCGCCTTTTTCCTCAGATTATAGAATGTCTCAAAGCTGCCCTGGAAAGAATATACCATGAGCTCCTGTTTGATCATGAACAATACTTCAAAGGACATACAGACGCACCCCCCCCCCTTCACGTAGGTGCAGAGCTTTGTTTCTATCCCCAGTTGCACACCTTCATTGTGTTATAAACACCCATGGACTCAACTGGGTGTCCTGCAGAGTGGCTCTCCTCATGGCCAGCTAAGACATTTGCCAACATGTGAGGGGACATGAGCCTGCTGGTCCAGGTCCAACCAAGGGAGCTCCTGTCTGCTCCTTTTTGGTTTAGAATAGGCCAGACTCCTAACCCTGGGATATTAAACCAGGGCTGTCTGGGCCAGTGATGCTTCAGGGTTGAACACTCACCTTCCTGCAGTGACAAAGTGGTAGAGGATCTTAGCACCCTTTTGAGGTCAAAGCTTTGGGTTGGAAGTGGTTCTTCAGATAATCTTGACTTCTAATTGGTTAGTATCTCGCTGTCACATAAAACTCATTTCAGGCCCCTTTTTTATTTTTATTTTTATTTTTATTTTTTTATATAAATTTATTTTTTATTGGTGTTCAATTTGCCAACATATAGAATAACACCCAGTGTTCATCCCATCAAGTTCAGGCCCCTTTAGAGTCAAGAATCACCTTGTCTTTCACACTTTGTCTAAAAGTCAAGCCTCTTGGACCTGATATCTGAGCTTTGCCAACTTGCTTGTGCCCTAACTGATGACACATTTGCCACCAAATGTGTCATCAGTTTCAAGGAGGGTGCCTTGGGGAAGGGAACTAACATTTATTGAGGGCACACTGTGTTTCAGGTACTTATTAGGTGCTTTATATGAATTTATTTATGTAATTAGCCTGATTTAGAGATGTCTTCAACAATTAGCCGATTTAGAGATGTCTTTAAGGATGACCTTGTCTCTAATTAGGCAGCTTGCAAATGTACTTGGGTTTAAAGCTCAGATCTGAGCTTTTTCCCAGTGCATTGAAGTGTATGCCTTAATCAACACATATTTAAGTATCTTTTCTGCAAGAAGTACTGTCCTGGGTAACCTTGAGCAATACAAGGACATGTGGGCCACGGTTCCTGCCCTCGGGGAATTACCACACAGTGTGGGAGGAAGATTTACATGGACAGGAGTTCATGAGTAATATCAAGTATCACAAATGCCCAGTAGGAACAGATGAAGTGTTCACTTGAGGGAGAGACACCTGGGTGGTCAGTGGAGGTTCATGAAGAAAGTGGGCAATGAGTTAGTTCTTGAAATAGGCATAAGATTTGGCTGGAGCCAGATTGGGCAGATTACAAGTGGAGTTCACAGGATGTGCCCCAAGGACCCAGAGTCAAGTGGTTTCAGTGCTATTGATTCCTCTGGTGGAGAGATGGTTGACCCGAGCAAGGTGGGGACCCTTCTTCCCACAGTCTTGTTTAGAGCTTGGTTTCCACATCCCCAGAATGGCTCGGGGTGGGGGTTCCCTAGAGAGGGACAGTCAACTGGATGACCTCAGTGACCCCAACTTGGTCTCCCAAATCCAGGAGGACTGGTAGGATTTTCAAGTCTCTCTCTCAAACCACAACACGGTCATGTTATTGCCTGCAACTCCCTGTCCCTGGGGGGACAGAGGATCTAGTCTGTGGACGTCCGTGCTTTCTTTCTCCCAATTGTCCCTGTGGCCGTGAGCCTCTTATCCTGCAAATCCCGGGGCAGCAGAGTGAGAAGGACACAGACTCTGTATCAAGCAGCCTTATCACTTACTTGCTGTTTCACCTTGGCCGAGTTGTATACACTGTAGTCTCCTCATCTGTAAAATCCAAATTAATACTAGTTTCTGCTTTTTAGGGTTACCCTGAAGTTTAGGTTGGATCACACGTAAAACCATTTTATACAATCCTGGTCACCTTAGCTCAGTTAGCTCTTGGCTGCTCTGATGAAATGCTTGTTGTTTGAAACAAGTCCTCACAAGATGGCCTCAGTATCTGAATTATTCTCTTCCCATTGACTTATTGAGAACAGGTTGACCATCTTTGCTTGTAGACTTTCCAATTTCTTTATTCAAATGACAAACCGAGAGCCTTACAACATCACTGGGTGTCCAGTGATGAACGATCCTTGTGAGTGTGCCCTTGGGTGCACACCATGGGCTGGGCTGGTAGGCTGTTCCCAGGTGCTCTACAGAGGGGTGGGGAGCAGAAGCTCTTTCCATGTGGTGGCCAGTGACTTCCAGGATGACCTCAGAGCTGGTGAACTGGTGGTTTCTGGGAGTCTTCACCTGCGGCTGCCTTCTCTCTGCCGTGGACTTACCTCTCTGTCTTCTCGGTGCCCAAACATCAGCCACCCACCCATACACCTTCTGTTTGTGAAGGTGCCCCAAGAGACCTAATAAGAACACAACACCCCATTCCTGGGTGTGGCTCCCTCCTTTGGGCTGCGGTTTGGGAATGTTCTCTATGGACAAATCCTTCCTGCTTTGAGTGCCATATATCAGGGCTCAGCTCTGGCTACGTGTTAGAACCACCTGGGACCTTTGAAAAGCTGCCGATGTGCTGGAGCCCACCCTGGACCACAGGATCAGTGTTGGGGTGGGGCCTGGGCATCCGTGTATATTTGACTTTTCCCAGGTGGTTCTAGCAGCATCAAGATTGAAACAAGTTCTTGTCAAAACCTTAGAGGAAAGAATCTCCTTAGACTTTGCCTTTCAGCAGGCAGTTTGTTGGTGATCGTTGGTGGGATTGTCTCAAAATGATTTCCCAGGTTTTTTCCTTAAACTTCCCCCCGAGGGTTTGAAGTGTTTGGTTCAGAAGACCTTATTCTCAGATACAGCTTCTGGCATTTTGTTGCAAGTGAACTTGCTTTTTATTTTTTGATGAGTTCTGAAAGCTCTGCAGAGATGTAAGAAGTACTTGCCTGTAAAATGGGACCAAAGTAAAAGACGATTTCTCACCCATAAGACGGGAACATAAGAGAAAAAATGAATGGGGCTAATTAATGGAAGAAATCAAAATTTATTAAGTACTTATGTGCCGTGTATTTTGCTTAGTGTGTGTGTGTGTGTGTTTATGTACACACACATATATACAAGATGAATAGGATTTGTTACTACATTGAAGGAAAAAAGTCCACCTGCCGGGAATTCACAAGCAGGCCAGTAGTAAACACTGCCGGCTTGGAGTTTGTGTGGCCTCTGCAGCCAGCCTGTCTGGTCTGGTTTTGATTTCTGTCTCTTAAACTTTTGAAAAGGCATCAGATCTTGATGTACCTTAATTTTTTCATCTGTAAAATGGGGGACAAGACTCAGGGCTTGTCAACTGGGTTGTTGTGAGGATAAGGTATGTAACATATATAGATTTTGTAGATAATGCCTGGTAAAGAGGAAGCCCTAGGTGCAGGAGAGTAATTACCCTTGGGGGGTGACAACACGAGCCAGGACCACATCTCCCATTTTCAACGATATTCAAAGACTTGGAAATGGCAGCACAATGATGAGTGAGGTGGGCGCCCTGCATTTCAGATGTAGGGAGGTTGGTGGTTCTTTTCTTTTCTTTTCTTTTCTTTTCTTTTCTTTTCTTTTCTTTTCTTTTTTCTTTTCTTTTCTTTTCTTCTTTTCTTTTCTTTTCTTTTCTTTCTTTTCTTTTCTTTTCTTTTCTTTTTTTCTTCTTTTTTCTTTTCTTTCTTTTCTTTCTTTCTTTCTTTCTTTCTTCTTTCTTTTCTTTCCTTCTTTTCTTTCTTTCTTTTTTTAGATTTTATTTGTTTGTTCATGAGAGACACACAGAGAGAGGCAGAGACACAGGCAGAGGGAGGAGGAGGCTCCCTGCGGGGACCCTGGGATCACGACCTGAGCCGAAGGCAGATGCTAAACCACTGAGCCACCCAGGTGCCCCTTGGGGGTACATTTCTTTCACCATCCCTAGCCTACCTGTGATTTAGATGCTGTGAGAACCTCCTTGGGTATGTTTTTAACCTTTGTGAGTCTCGATGTTTTCATCTGTTAAATGGGAGACTGTCTTTCATCAAGCTGGCATGAGGATAAGACCTCCACACGGGGCTCCTCCACCTAAGTGCTCAACAGACGGGTCTTTATTCTGCAGCGAGGAGCGTGTGCCTCCCTGGGGCCAGGCCCTGCCCTCCACGTGGGGGTGTTACTAAGTGTGGAGGAAGGCTGCTGGAGGCAGCTGGGGTGGGGGTGGAGGGTGGGGAGATGAGGCTTTTGACATTGAAACTGCGTAACATTAATCCTTATTTTCAAAGCTCTTTCTCCAGTTCATCTACCGCTCCCCAGTTGATACGATTGTACTTTGCGTGTGACTTGGCAGGATTAAGAGTGCCACTGGATTCAGGGGACAGTGGTGAAGGTGAGCCGTCTGACATTCTCATCTGCACGACGGGATAAACTGTCCTTGAATCTAATCCACACTCTAAAGTGTAAAGCTATTAGGCAGGTCTCTAGGCAGAGCTTTATTGGACCGGAGTGTCTAGAGTGGCTCTCCATACCTGATAGATAGTCGGGAAAGACTGAGCGTGCATATTAATTCCCTTTTTCTGCAAAACGAAACCCACATTGGCGTGGTCCCAGCTTCTTTCAGGACAACGCAGGATCTATGGCTGATGTGCGGAAGCGATCGGGATCGCACAGTGCACTTTTCAGGCTCACCGATGGCCTTGGGGACCCCGTGCCCTCCTCCCAGGGCGGTTGCTCTCCGGCTGAACTGCTCTAACTGGCTGTTTCTAACTCTGCCCTCTGAGGGCCCTGGGAGTCCTCAGCCTGCTTCCTCTATGGGGCTCTGCAAAGTTGAGAGGATGGCTGACGATCTCTCTGCAGCTACGAATGGGCTCAAAAATCTCTATAAAGAGTAAATTGGATGAAAAGCATAAACTCAGAGAAGATCCTAAACACCATGCTTAACCATTCGCCCCTCTCTTTTCTTTAGCTTTTGACTCCAATTCCTCCCTGAGACATAAGCACTGAGGGACGTCAGCAGAGATGTGAGCAGTGAAGGCTGAGGCAGTGGGTACCACGTCTTGGAAAAAGTCAGGGTTGGAATGAACAGTCATTTTCTGCAGCAGTTTAGGGGAAGACGGCCTCGTTTGGATTCTCTGTTTTTGGTGATGGCTTCTCTGAAGGGAAATGGTGGCCATTTATAGACTCCAGAGGAAGGGGGCATCTGTGCCCTAGATGTGACATTTAATTGCTAATTTCCTTTAATTTAAAATCTCATTTCCTCAATGACAAGCCAAGGACCTGTGCCCTAGAGTGATATTCCAGGAAGAGAGTTTTGTGGTCACAGGGGCCTGGGAAGCCTGAAGACTACAGTGCCTCTTGGAAATTCACAGCTCCTGTTGGCTGTTAAGGCCCTGAGAAGTCCTGCAGAGAAGAGAAGGGTGCTAATTTGTTTCACCAAGCACTTCACAAACTTCTTTGAGTACAAAACCCATTTTACATGTTATCATACCCACACTTTGGGAACCTGGATTACAGTGAAGGGAGTAGCATTTCCCCGAGGTTTTTCCTTCTCAGGAAACATGCTGGATGTTTTATAGACATTGTCTTATTTATGTCACGTATTGGCCTTCTGAGCTGCACATTTTCATTTCCATTTTACAGATCAAGAAACTGAGGTTTAGCGAAGCCAAGGAGCTTGCTCACAGTTACGCAGCTAGCGAACGGCAGAGCTGAGATTTGAACCCTGCACCGTGTCACTCCAGATGACAATCTTTTTTTACCTGGTCCCTCTTCATGACGCCTCTTGCCTTTTTAACCAGTGAGATGGAAACAGGTAGATACAAACAGTAAAGGACTTAGTTAGGGGTCAGTCAGGTCCAGGTTTGGCTTTGTTTTGTCTTCCCCATGGCTACAGTCAAGATCTTCCACCTTGTAGGGCTCTCTCTCTGTCATGAGACGTAGTTGAGAGGTGGCCAGATCCCACAAACCCCGGGACCCCTGTGAAGAAGGGGCAGCTGCCCTTGGGCCCAGAGTGCAGGTGGATCAACCAAGTCCCACGGCTTTTATAAGGATCCTCAAGTAATTTCACCAAGTTGCTTCCCTTTCCCATCTGCTGAAACTGTGGGTTATGAAACTGTGTCCCCAAGTTCTGCTAAAGAATCACTTGCCAACATGAGCCAGGAGGATAAAGATGTTGGATGAAGCATCCTGCTCCTGCCAGGGGTCTGTGATTGCCGGGCTTGGATGCCCTGCGTGGGGGGGTGCTCCTGCCTGCTGGTGCTCGGGGGAAGGGGCTTGTGAAGCAGGCAGCCGGGCTGGCAGGGTCAGGCTGGTGGCCAGAGGATAGGGGACATGGTTGCTGCTAAGCCAGGCTCTGAGGCCCTTCTCCTGCTGTGCAGGGGGCTCTCTGCTCTTCCTGGCATGTCGTTGACCCCTTGCCCCCCACTGGTGTTATAAGGGTTTTTAAAAATTTTATTTTATTTATTTATTCATGGAGACACACAGAGGCAGAGACACAGGCAGAGGGAGAAGCAGGCTCTATGCAGGGAGCCCAATGCGGGACTCGATCCCAGGACCCCAGGATCACATCCTGGGCCAAAGGCAGACGCTCAACCACAGAGCCACCTGGGCGCCTGAAGCTCATCTTTCACCTCAACCCCCTTCTGACTGTACCCCTCCGGCCTGGGCAGCATGGAAGTGATGGGCAGGATCCTTACTTCTTCCCGAACCTTCGGGGCAGGCAAGCCCTCAGGTACGGGCTGCACCAGATGCCCCCACTGTTTGGGGAGAGGCCTTCTGCAGGGCTGTCAGGGCCCAAATATATGCAGTGTCCAGAGTGGCCATCGAAAGCAAAATAAAGGAGATCTCTATGTGTGCCAAGATGTCACACCTCAGAGATTTAAAGCTGGACAAAGCGACTTGCTGACCTCCATATGCTCACAGGGGGCACATCCATCTTCCCCTAAGTAATTCTCTGGTCTCTCCCTGACACTCCAGCTGGGCCCGGCTCTGTGAATAAACACCGGCCCGAGCCTGCTGGTCACTGAGAGGCTCGGCTTGCTGCAAGAGGCCCAGGCTTCCCTGGAATAGGATGCATGAAGATTTTGCTTGCTTTTCCCCCCTATTTGTCTTAATCACACAGAGTGATTAGGGAATAATAGGTTTCTAGGGAATAATGGCAGGGAAATGTCATGGGAGAGAACCAAGGGAATGGGAATGATGGTGACCCATGCTGGCTCAGTGGCCTGTGGGGTCCTTCTGGTGCTCTTCACCAAGACCTCTGCAGAGCCAGTGGGGTCAAGCAGGCGTTTGTGGTGGGTGGACTGGGGAGTGAGACAGCCTGAGAGACAGACTGGGTGAGCAGACCTGACAAGCTTGTGGACCAAGGAGCACAAGCCAGGAGAGAGGCAAGGTCCCGGGTGCCAAGAGGCCCAGGGAGCAGAGCAGGGGAGGGGACCTGTGTACCATGGGTGCGGCCCAGAGGCCAGGCTGTGGGGTCTCAGGGTGGTGAGATGAAGACAAGGCTTCCAGAGAACCAAGGGCAGGGAAGGAGCTACACTTTTCCTCCTAGAGCCGTTCTCAAAGCCCCTAGAAGCCAGACTATGGAGGAAGAGGATGGTCGTGAACTTGTGGAAAGAAGATTGGGCTGGGAGCTTGACCCCAAACAGCAGGGTTTTATGAACCAATGCTTTTCTTTTCCTCCTGTTCCCTCCTCCTCTTTCCAGGTGGCCCCCACCCTTTCTGGCCAACCCACATGACTCCCAGCCTTGAGGGAGCGTGGGGTTGTGTGAGTTAGGGCTGAGGTGCTAATGGAGACAGGGCAAAGCTTCTGACGTTGGGCTGGACCTTGTGCCTGCTTCCCTGCGTCCGGGAGGTGGTGAGGATGGACGAGGGGCCTTCTGTCGGCTGCCTTTTCGCCTCCAAGTTGTCCACCTCTGTCTGGGGGGAGCTGAGGGGTCGCCACAGCCATCAGTGAAGTGTGATCGTCGTAGACAGGTTTGGAGAGGGTGAAGCCTATGTGGGACATTGAGTCAGGCTTTTGTCCTGCTTCCTGTGGGGACGGTAAGACACTCTGAGGTCACAGCAGAATTCTGGGTGACAGGGCTCTGGGTCGTTGGTGATCTGTCCCCACCTGGAGGGATCAGGACGTAGTGGCCGCCTGGTTGTCTGAGAGGCAAGGAAGGGGCCCAGGTGCCTCCAACGACTTGCTCCCTATTATGGTTTGGCAAAGGGAAGCTGGTCTGCAGCCCTGAATTCGAGGGATTCACTTCTCTCTTGGCATCACTGAATCACGAGGTCAGGGTGTTTATCTGGTGGGGTGATCAATCACACAAATCCTTTCTCCCTCCCATCGCTTGCTTTCTTCAAAAGCAAGCAGCAAACTGGGAAAACAAACAAAAGACAAGCCAAAACAAACAAACCAACAAACAACCCCACAGCAGCCTGGAGGCAAATCATTAAGCACTCAAGAATAGAAATTGTCTTCACAGGACCTCCTCCTTTTAACTGCCACCCCCATCCTTTCCATATTAAGGAAATTATTTTGAAAGCCGGAGTTTTCATTGTAGGAAGCCCCAGTTGGTGTTGCGATGGCTTCGCAAGACAGTTAGGAATAGGGTAATGCCAGGGAACACCTGCTTGGGGGGGATGGAGACCATTCTTTGCCTCCCACTGGGAGAGCTGCATACCCTGAGCTCAGAAAGGGGCCCTGGGGCAAATGGGGGTCCCTGCCCTTAACCTTGGCTCTCTGGTTCCATTCGTTTCTGCTACTGTGTAAAATGCTTTTGGAAGCACAGTTTTTGATTTTGAGATCCTTTGTATTTTAAATTTTATTTTTAAAAAAGATTTTATTTATTTATTCATGAGAGACACAGAGAGACAGAGCAAGAGAGGCAGAGACACAGGCAGAGGGAGAAGCAGGCTTCCTGCAGGGAGCCCTATGCAGGACTGCATCCCAGGACCCCGGGATCACGCCCTGAGCTGAAGGCAGGTGCTCAACCACTGAGCCACCCAGGTGCCCCTTCTTTATATTTTTTAATGCTGGGTAGACCCCGGTGGCCTTGTCCTTGTAAGAGCTCCGGATGCAGGAATAAAGGATCTATGCAAGGGAGCTATATTATTTAAAATAACAACTGAAAATTGTCAAGAAACATTTTATATTAATATCAAATCCTTTAAATAGGTCTTGGGTCCCTAAAAAGTCCTATATTGGAGTCATGAACTTCTAGGAATCTCACATCTTCATCCATCACTAGACAATCTGTTTCCATGGCCTTGGTGCCTGTAGATGCAGGCTCTCTGCTCAGTCATGGTGTCTTTGGGCAGGAGGGACTAAGAGTTGTTTATTCCTGCCACGCCTGAGTGCTTTGCATTTATCATCTCACGAGGTTCCTCTGTCCTGTCTCCCCACCCTCGACACAGTTTGGTGTCTCTCCCTTTTGTGCAGGTGAGGACAGGGAGGCTGAGTCTGGGTCCTCTGTCCAGTATAGTCAGAGCAAAAGGGCAGGAGTTAAGAAGGGTCAACGCTGGGATTTGAGCCCAGGCTAGTCTGACTTGGAAAGCTTTGCTCTTTCCATTACACCCTGCCATCTTTCTATGGCTTTGGTTCCTGTTTTAAAGGTCACAAACACAACATATTCCACCTTTTCAGGTCAGGTGTGCCAAAATTCCAGGTTTGGCATTGGACCCTTGGACTCTGTGAATGCCTTTGAGGTGGAGCCTGTGATTTGCGTAAATGCTCCCCCTGCCTCTCACAGCTGTGTGCTAAGTTGGGTTGATAGGGCAGGTGGCACATAAGGTGGATAATTGATTTTCTTCTTATGAATATTCATGTGAGGTTACTTCTCCATCTGCTCTCCTTCTGCAGTTTCAAAATGGCCACTGGGTACTGAACAGGAGCATGTCTGTCCCTCTCCTTCTAGGTCACTCTTCGTACCACTGGAGGAACAGGGCTGAGCCAATTACTTTTGGAAGGCCAGAACAGAGAACACTGGGTGAATTGCCTGGGCTTGGGGCTTTTCCAGATTGTATATTCTTAATTGTATTGAGCTCTTTGGAGCCATCTGATGAATTGATTCTCAGCATGGCCATCTGTACAGAAATGCAGGGCTGCTTGCAGGACCGGGAGGCAGTTATGCCCGAGTTATGTGGCTGAGCCCCTGGGGCAGCTCTCAGAAGGGGAGAACTCATAGGTCAGCCGATAATAGTCTATGATGGAGAAGAAGAGCCATAAAGTGCAGAGGCCTCATTAGTTTTGATGGATCTGGCCCAAAATAATATAACATATTAGTCCCTTGTGTAAAAGCCAGGCTAAGTACCAAATAAAAATGTCCCTTTGGGCCTGTAGGAACTGACTCTTGGGGGAGGAAAAATTCGGTGACCCTCTTGCTATGGTTCAAGGGTTCAGAAGTGACTAAGTTTGTGTTGAAGCCATGTCTTTGCCTCACAACAGGGTGTTTACCTGATATCCTGTCAACAGGACTGAATATTGAATGACTCTTCCCCCATCAATGATATTCCTAATAATGACCCCTCAAGATAGAAATACTTGAAGAAGCCCCTCCTCTCATTACATATGGACAAATCTTGTTCACTGAAGTTTTAATGTAAAATGCATTTCATAGGTCCAATTCTGGGGAGGATTACAAAGTGTGTTTTTCTTCCCTCCATATCACCAAGCAATTCGTGGACACTAGCTGGGGGTCCTACAACTCAACTCAATTCTGGAACTATCTACCTGGAGATAGTATCAGATCCCACAGGTTGAAGGCTCAGTCTTCCACTCCAGGTGCCAATTTCAGGTCCATGTTGTCACCTGTACATCTGACCTTCTCCATAGGTTTGATTATTTTGCTAGAGTGACTCATAGGACTTAGGACACTAGTGTACTTGCTAGGTTATCAGTTTATTACAAAGGATATAAGGATATGAATGAACAGCCAGGTAAAGGATAGGAAGGATGACTCTATGTCCTTTGAAATTTGGGACCCCATACAATGGCACATGGAAGCATTCTGGTTCATCAACCTGGAAGCTTTTCAAACCCTGTCCTTTTTTTGGGGGGGGGGGGGTTTATGGAGGCTTCATTACACAGGCAAATCATTGGCCATTGGTGATTGATTCAATCTCCAGCCCCTCTCCTCTCCCCAGACATCAGTGGGGAGAATAAAAGTTCTAATCTGCTATTCAGGTTGGCTCCCTAGGCAACCATCCTTGGTTCCAAAAGTCACATTATTAAAAGAGAGAGAGAGAGAGAGAGAGAGAGAGAGAGAGAGAGAAATCATTAGAGACTCTTAAGGATAGAGAACAAACTGAGGGTTGATGGAGGGATGTGGGTGGGGGATGGGCCAGGTGGGGGATGGGTATTAAGGAGGGCACTTGATGTGATGAGCACTGGGTGTGGTATATAAGTGATGAACCACTGAATTCTACCCCTGAGACCAATATTATACTGTATGTTAACTAACCAGAATTTAAATAAAAATTTGAAAAGAGGGACACCTGGGTGGCTCAGTGATTGAGTGTCTGCCTTCAGCTCAGGCCATGATCCCAGGATTCTTGAATCGAATCCTACATTAGGATTCTTGCGGAGAGTCTGATTCTCCCCTGCCTCTGCCTCTGCCTCTTTCCATGTCTCTCATGAATAAATAAATTAAATCTTTAAAAAATTTTGAAAAGAGGGATCCCTGAGTGGCACAGCGGTTTGGCGCCTGCCTTTGGCCCAGGGCGCGATCCTGGAGACCCGGGATCGAATCCCACGTCGGGCTCCCGGTGCATGGAGCCTGCTTCTCCCTCGGCCTATGTCTCTGCCTCTCTCTCTCTGTATGACTATCATAAATAAATAAAAATTGAAAAAAAATATTAAAAAAAATTTTTGAAAAGAAAAAAACCCCCCAAACAAAAAACAAAAGTCACCTCATTAAGCATAAACCCAGTCATGGTAGAAAGGAGTTTGTTGTGAATAACAAGACACTCATTTTACTTTTATGGTTCTGAAGGGATTTCAATAACAGAGGGTAAAAGACCGAATAGAACAAAAGATATTTCCAGGGTGCCTCAGTGGCTCATTCAGTTAAACATCAAACTCTTGGTTTCGGCTCAGGTCATGATCTCACGGTCCTTGTGACAGGCTCCCACTGGGTGTGGAGCCTACTTAGGATTCTCTCTCTCTCTGCCCTTCCCCTCCACTCCTGGGCATGCCTTCTCTCTCTCTCCCTCTCTCAAGGAAAAAAAGATGCTCCCATTGCTCTTCTCAGGAAATTCCAAGTGTTTTGGGAACTGTGAGCAAGGGATCATAGACAAAGACCAAAATATATATTTATTATAAATCACAATATCCCACAAGGATACAAATTCTTTGGAAATTGTTAAGTTTTACATTGTATTTAGGAATACTCTCAGTATTGAGATAATTAGTACAATTTTGACCATGATTGACAATGTATAGCTTATTCTATATTTCCCTTTCAACGTTCATTCACTCCTCATTTACAATGAACTCTTTCATTTTTTCTTTACCCTTTGCCTGGCAAAGGGCAAAAACAACCAATAAAATTTAGAAGTTAGCATTATGTAAAAAAGAGCATTAATTGAGAATGAATCTTAGGCACTGTGATAGGCAGAAAAGATCTGGAGTCCTGGGTAAGAAACAGTTAGTGCTGGAATGGAACATACGTCTAGTGGGGGCACAGGCCAGGAAACCAAGCAGTGAATGCCTCAAAAAGGGGTACGTGGAAGGGCTTCCCACACTTGAGGAGCTCAGGGAATCTGAGGGATACGTGGATATTATCCAAAGGGGAGGGGTGCCTGAGGGTGAGAGAGAGTGCACTGTATTCCAAAAGAATGCTCTTAAGGAGAGTGATGACTGAATTGCCTCTTTCTTTATAGGAGTCATCTTTGTGAACTTTTGGTCTACACCAGTGTTTCTCAATTGGGTTTCGCTATGCTCCTCCACCCCCAATTCCAGAGGCATTTGGCAACATTTGGAGACATTTTTGGGTTGTCCCAATTGGAAGGGTTGGACGCTACAGTCATCTAGTGGGTACAGGCTAGGGATAGTGGTAAGCATTCTATTCATGCAAAGGACAGTCCCCCAACAAAGGGTCTCAGGACCCAAATGTCAATACTGCTGCTGAAAAATGGCAATCCAAGTCTCTGCACCAATTCTCTACCTCTGATCTCCCTGCAAGAGCACTTTTGTAAGGAGATGGTAAGTGTGCCCCCTGGCTGGTAGTGGAGGGATATTGAGGCACCTGCCAAGAGCCTTTTCACAAGTTTGCCCCGCTAGATGCTGGAGGAGGGATTCCTCTCTGTCATTCATGTTCCTCTCTCTCCTAATATAAAGTAGTTAGCTAACAACTATAAAATGAATTGAAGTACAAACCACTGCCTTACAATGGCATTTTAACCAATAATCACTTGAAGAGTCTGTATAAAATGAAGATAATAATATCCCTTCGGGTGGTTGTGGCAAGTGGAGGAGAGAGCATATGCAAAGTGTTTAGCATGGACTACACCAACAGTGCTGCTGCTTCTCATTTTTATTATGGTGTGATGGCTTCCTTGATGTGTCAACTTGGCTAGGCTCTAGTCCCCAGTTATGCAATCAAACTAACACTGATCTAGGTCTTTCTAGGAGGGGCCTGGCTGGCTCATTCAGTAGAATGAGTGACTCTTGAACTTAGGGTTGTGAGTTTGAATCCCATGTTGGGTGTAGAGATTACTTAAAAGACACATTGATCTAGCTATTTTGCAAATACAGTTAATGCCTCTAATCAGGTGACTTTAAGTAAGGAAGATTATGCTGGATCACTTGGGTGGGCCTGGCTGAATCCGGCAGAAAGCATTAAAAGCAGGACTGAGGCTTACCCATGGGAAAGCCGGAAATCTTCCCTTGGATGACAGCATCAGCCTGTGCCTGTGGGTTTCAGCCCAACTGACATCTTTCCTTTCTGATTCCTTGTTTGCCTTAGGGATATCAGGCATGCTCAGCCAGCCGTCACAACTACATAGGTAATTCCTTGTAATAAATCACTTAATATGTGTAGCTCCAAGGGTTCTGCTTCTCTGGTTGAACCGTACTGAGACAATTAGAATTCATAGTATTTTATGTCCACCTGGTAGGAGGTATTTCAAAGTGCTTGAAACAGTTTCTGCTCAAATCCCTGTCCCTTCCCATTTCTGAGTAGACAGATTATTGTCACAGAATCCTCAGAATAAAATGAAAGATCTTTTAGTCAATCTCTCAGGAGTTGAGGCTGGGAAGGTAGACTGGATATGGAATTGGACAGTTAAGTGGACATGACCTCTAACACTGTATAAGCTTACAATCTAAAAATAGGATTTAGGGGGACACCTGGGTGGCTCAGTTGGTTGAACGTCCCACTCTTGATTTCTGCTCAGGTCATGATCTCAGGGTCATGAGATTGAGCTCTGCATTGGGCTCTGCTCTCAGTGGGGAGTCTGCTTTTTCTCCATCTTCCTCTCCCTTTACCCCTTCCCACCACTCTCTCTCATAAATAAATTCTAAACAATTAAAAAATAGGATTTAGGGAAAAAGAACTTATTTTTGTTTAGTTCAGTTAGTTAGTTTGGCTTTCTAATGAGGGTGGATCTCAAGGTTAAATGTTTATGTGTTGGGCTGGGTGATGATAGGGCAGAAGCAAATTACAGTGATCATTTCCACCTAAAAATGGAGATGGAAGGACACTGAGTAAGGGCTGGTGAGGAGATGGGCTTGACCAGGGGGCTACTGAAGCTGCAGAGGTGGCCTGAGAGAAGAGAAGGGGGTAGAGTGGCTGTGCTAGGAGAATTTTTATGGGAAAGAATAGAAAAGTATCCAAAGGATTTTATTTTTTAAAAAGTTTTTTTATTTATTTAAGTAACCTCTACACTCGATGTGGGGCTCGAACTCATGGCCCTAAGATCAAGTGTTACATGCTTTTCCAACTGAGCCAGACAGGTGTCCCTATGCAGGGTTTTTAAAGAAAGTTTTGCTTATGTTGTGAGAATGTAGACCTTTTCTCCTGCTTTCCCACAAATCTTCAATGAACTATTCCTTTGTATTAATGAATTATGAAGTTTGATCAATATCTGGGAGGTACTAAAAGTGCTGCGAGAATGGAAGTTGTAATGGTGGTTCATGTGGGATGTGACCATGTGTGGCTTAGAAAACCACTAAGGTTGTGCATGATCTAGTTTTAGAACCACCAAGGAGGCACATGATCTAGTTATAGAACCACAAAGAATGCACATTTAATAGTTTTGTTACAGCAGGTAAAAAGTTTGTCATTTATGATAAAGTGGCTCATCCTTGCATTCTTCATAAACTTATTACGCTGTCTGGGGTGCCTTGCTAGGTACCAGGCACATGTCTGAGAAAAGGACTGCCGTAGGACTTCAATCTGGGTTGGAGGACATGCTGCAGATGAACAAAAGGCAATTATAATACAATGTGGTGTGAAGAAAAAGCAATGAGAAGTTGCTAGGGTAGTCCATGAGAGCATACAACCTCTACCTGGGAGCTCATGGGGGCTTTCTGGGGGAAGTGACTTAAACTTCCATCTTAAACTAGAGGATGGATAGGAGGTGAGGAGAACAAAATATGACCCCCAAATATGCCACTTTGGCATATTGATTACTTTGAGCTGAAGGCAATCAAGAACTGGTAGACACAAGAAGAACTTTTAGCTTTCCCTAAACTTTCTAAAAGAATTTATATAGAGGGCTTGGCCCAGAAAGAGAACTGTTACAAAAGATAACTTTTATCTGAAAGACCTCTCTGTATGGCAGGGCAAACAGCTGATTGCCAAACATCTGATCTTATTGTTCTGTGAATGACTCCTCCCTTTGTAGACCCAGGCACTTATCCTGTTCCTTAGCTCAGGATGGCATATAATCCTCAACTGGCTCACTTCTCCTTGGGTCTCATATTTTTTATGAGGCTCCTGTACATACATAATCGATTTGTTTTTCTCCTGTTAATATGTCTTATTCCAATTTAATTAATAGACCAGACAAAATAACCTAGAAGGGTAGAGAAAAATTTTTTCCCTCCCCTGCAGAGGTAAGAAGATAAAGAGCTAGAGACAGTGATTAATGCTTTTAGTCTGGCAGGCAATTTGTTGAATAGGTGCTATGTTTCTTATAAATACTCTTCCATTTTGAATCTTGCTTGGAAATTCCATATGGACATAATACCTTGACATGAAATGGAAACTTATTTGGGGCTAGGGCTCTTGAAGCCTCTTTTTTTTTTTTTTAAAGATTTTATTTATTTATTCATGAGAGACACAGAAAGAGAGGCAGAGACACAGGCAGAGGGAGGAGAAGCAGTCTCCATGCAATGAGCCCAATGTGGGACTCGATCCCGGGAATCTGGGATCACACCCTGAGCCAAAGGCAGAGGCTCAACCACTGAGCCACCCAGGCATCCCTTGAAGCCTTTTTCTAACAGAAAATCTTCACTGTGCAAACCTTCTAGGCATAAGAACAGTCCAATATGGCTGGTTTTCTGGATGTCCTGTATATAGAGATTGAGGGTGGTACACTAGAATTTGAGTTAATTATAAAGGGAACAAACGTGGTACAAACATGGATTTGATAACAAGTCTCACAGTAACAGAATTTCGAGGCAACCTTCAAAGCCTGAGATAGACAGTTTAAGGACAAATAAAGCAAAGCCTTTCTAGAGTTTACTTTATGGAACTTTTATTCTCTAAAATGTAGCACAGACTGAGTTATAGAGATGTTCAAGACCTTGGATCAATTAACGTGTGATGGATTCATAATGGGCTGCTAAGGGAATCAAGAGCTATTTGGAATAAATCATGTTATTATCAAGTTTTGGCATCATGGAAGATTTAAATGGCCTCAATGACACTACCAGAAGGGGATACTGGGAGACATGGAACATGAGACCCCCGATGATTATGATAATGCTCTTTCCCTAAGTGGATGTTTTAAGTAATATATATCTAATAATGTTTTTATTTGTACAGCTTTTCTCTCTCTCTCTTTTTTTTCTGGAAGAGAGACTTAGCCACATAGAGCTATGACTAATTGCAAACAACAAACTACATGTCTGTTACACGTCTCACTACCCATTTACACCTTTCAGACTTCATCCATGTGTCCTCTGTTGGGCTTCTCTTTCCTTGCTTCCTTTCCTTAGACCTTGATTCCATACAGCTGAGATTATATATATATATATATATTTAATCACCAGTATCTGCTGATTTATTTCCTCCAGAACTCTGAAATTAAGTCTCAAGTTCACCATGGTGGGACTTTCTTTTACACATGTTAGCAGGAGAGTCAGCCAAAGAGAAAGACATTAGCTCATTATTTGATATGGCCCCTGGATGAATTGATTTGTAAGTAGAAGTCTCATTGATTTGCAGGACATGGAGAATAATCCTCTAGAAAGGACTATAGAAAAGAATTCCAGCAGAATGAGAAAAGGGCTGTCATGCTGTCTTTTTTTCCTTTTTCTAATTAAGATTGTTTTTTTTAGAGCAGTTTAAAGTTCACATACTATCTTGTTTTTAAGGGGCCTGCTTCCCTAAACAATTGGAATAAAAACCCAGTTATTTAGACAACTCTTGTTTCTAGTTAGTTTCCATGAATCATCTGAGTGATCATTTGTGTTTGGGGTATATTGTCAGCATTTTCAGGATTGTTGATACAGTTTTCCACATCACTTCACACTGTGCAAAGAATATGACACAATTTGGTGAATTACAGGAAAAGGCAGCAGAATTATCAAGGAGTGGTGGGGAGGGTAATCTTGGGGAACTAGCCCAAGACTTCCTTGAATTCCTTTCTCTAGCCTAGTCCCTTTCCACTGAATGGGCTTGGTGATCCTCATCTACCTTCAGAACTATATTGATACCATACTGTCTGCCTCCTATTCCTTGGAGTATCCCACAGCTTGGTCTCACTTGTACTTTTTTATTACTTCTGCCCTATTATTAATTGACTCTAAGTTCTGGAGCTTTCATTTGAACGTGGAGTGGAACCTTGGTCAGGAGGGTAGGCAGATGGGTTGGAATGGGATTCTTGGCACAGGAGTGAGGTTTCAGCACTGGCTGTATCTGATAAGATACCAAATGTCTACCTATCAAGGTGTGGTAGGAGAGTTCCTTTGATGGGGCAGAAGGAGGAGGTGACTTCTGCTTCCCTAATATTTTTTGATTTTAAGATTTAAATGACAACTCACTATTTTTCTACATAATCTCTAAACAACTTTGTTTTTGTTATTATGTGTGTTGAGTAAAATAGAAATTTTCTTTAATTTTCCTTTTTCCTGAAAGCTTGTGTCCTATCTAATTGCTGTATCAACTAAAATTCTCCTCTTCTTGCCCTACTCAACTCTTGCAATTTATTTAGTAGATAAAGAAAAACTACCAAATTAATATAGGATTATTGTAATGTGTGAAACAATACAAAGATATATGTAAAATAGCTAGTAACAGCTGGTCTGTAAAGCAGCCACCTTAAATCCTATCCTTATGAAATAATCAGTGTTAAAAGCCTGTTGTATAAAGTCATGCTCCTACCAGCCTCACAAACATACCTGACATGCATAGGTTCTTTTTTCCTCTAAACGTTATGAGCTCTTAGTGTCTAATATCCCCTTCCTTGCATTTCCCCCCTAAAAACACACCATGAATATCCCTCTGGATAAGTAGATATCTTTAAGCTTGCTCTGGTTAGTACAGAAGCCACTGGCAATGTGTGGCTATCAAGCACTTTAAATGTGGCTAGTCCAGATTTCTTTTTTTTTTTTTAAAGATTTTATTTATTAATTCATGAGAGACACAGAGAGGGGCAGAGACACAGGCAGAGGGAGAAGCAGGCTCCCTCCAGGGAGCCCGACCCGGGACTCGATCTCGGGTCTCGATCCTGGGTCTTCAGGATCACATCCTGGGCGGAAGGCAGCGCTAAACCACTGGGCCACCAGGGCTCCCCTAGTCCAGATTTCTAGGGCTTAGGACAAAAATAAAAAGAATGTAAACTATCTCATTAATAGTTTTTTTTGTTGTTGTTGTTGTTGATTACATGTTGAAATGATAAAATTTTGGATATTTTGAATTAAATAGCATATGTCACTAAAATTAACTTCACTTATTTCCTCTTGTTTTTCTTTTAAAGTAAACACTACCCACTACTTTCCATGGAAAACTACTTGAACTCATGATCCTGAGATCATGGGTCTCATGCTCTACTGGCGGAACCAGGCAGACACATCTATTACCTTATGCCTTAAAAAATTGTGGCTATCAAAAAAAAATTGTGGCTATCAGATTTAAAATTACTTGCATTGGGACACCTGGGTGGCTCAGCAGTGAGTGTCTGCCTTCGGCTCAGGGTGTGATCCTGGGTCCAGGAATCGAGTCCTACGTAAGGCTCCCTGCATGGAATCTGCTTCTCCCTCTATGTCTCCGCCTTTTTCTGTGTCTCTCATGAATAAATAAATAAAATCTTAAAAAACATAAAATTACTTGCATTATGTTTGTACTGGACAACACTGCTCTAACCCATTCTTTCAACAGGTAGTTATATTCCAAAGAACTTCATGTAAACTTAATAAGTTGGTGATCTACATCCGTACAAAAGCTTTTTTAAAAAAAGATTTATTCATTTATTTTAGAGAGAGAGTGTGAGTTAGGAGGTAGAGGGAGAGAGAAGCAAACTCCTCACTGAATGGGAGCCCAATGACCCAGGGCTTGATCCCATGACCCCTAGATCAAGACCTGAGCTGAAATCAAGAACTGGAGAGTATTATTATGCTGAGTGAAGTAAGTCAATCGGAGAAGGACAAACATTATATGGTTTCACTCATATGGGGAATATAAAAAATGGTGAAAGGGATTATAGGGGAAAGGAGAGAAAATGAGTGGGAAATATCAGAGAGGGAGACAGAACATGAGAGACACCTAACTCTGGGAAATGAACAAGGGGTGGTGGAAAGGGAGGTGGGCCGGGGGTTGGGGTGACTGGGTATGGGCACTGAGGGGGGCACTTGACAGGTGAGCACTGTCACCTGGGTGTTATGCTATTTGTTGGCAAATCGAACTCCAATTAAAAAAAAAAAAACAGTTGGATGCTTAACCTACTGAGCCACCCAGGTGCCCCTTTGTATGAAAGTATTTTGTTTGAAACTCTTTCCGTGGAGAACTAACATTTATGGTCTAGAAAAGTGGCTATTTTTCTTGAAGACCACACTGAAGCTATCATACCTAATGCAAAGTTCACATTTCTAATAGGATACTAAGCTATCAGCAAAATCACCAAACTGCATCTCTTAAACCAGCAAGTCCCCTGTCCTATTTTTCCTTGAATAGCTATCATATGTGTAAATAATTTTACAGAATTATATATATTCAGCACTGAGGCTGGAGGCACTGGACATGCCTGGAGGCATGTAGAACTGGGAAGATGTTAGGGAGGTTTTAATTTTTTAAAAATTTTTTATTGGAGTTCAATTTGCAAGAGGAGGGTTTAAATTTGAGATAGAGTTTGCTAATGAGATGGATGTGGCACTGTAATTTGGAAGAATATTCTAGGAGGGACAATAGTTGGAGAGACTGACTGACTGATAAGCTATCCAGAACCTGTAGCATTTTCATTTTATAGACCTTATTTGAATCAGAAAACCTGGGTTGGAATTTGTACTCATCTACTTAAAAGATATGAGACCTTAGATAAATCACTTAGCCTTTCTGAGCCTTGAATTTCTTGCTGAAATGAGGTGAAAGGACTCCCTTTTCTTCCACGCCATGGTATTTCTCAGGTTGATGGGAGGAGCTGATGATTTGAAATGAATAATTGTCATTAAAATTTTAAATTAAAAATAAAGTCCATTTTATAAATATTGTAAAAATATTTTTAAATATTTTATAAATATGCAACAGTAATAATATGACCTTATTGTCATATATATAATCCTTTTTTTCTAATTTTCCACATTGTAACCCTAGTTCTTCTTTAATTTTTCTCTCTTTTGTGGTCATGGTTACAGATGACTTGGACTTGTTCATCATCATACTGTTAGTTTTAGAGACAAGTCTAGATTCTCAGTCCTGTCTTTAATTTGGTTCCCTGTTCTTTAAAATACACCACTGCATGGCTTTCCAATAGCTTGAAACCTTCTTCATACATTCAGTGACTAAATCCTTCCAAGAAGAAAAATCTGAGGGTTGTATATCTTGGAGTGGAAAATCTGGGTGATATATATCTTGGACATAAAGTTTGGCTATGTTATAGGAAAATATTTATAAGTAGGAACTCTAGAACATGGCTCTACTCTGCTAATGACTATTACAGAAGGCCTCACATTCATTGAAAGGAATCTTCTTTGGGGGATTCTGGCCAACTCTATGCAGTGGTCCTCACTCTGCAGCTCCAGGGTATATCTCTGGATATTTGTGATGCTGGAGGCTAGAAGAAAAGGGAGTTGTCCTATAGCCAATGGAAAGCATCCTCCTAGTGATTCCTGCATTGGGTTTGGCTGACTGTCCAGGGTTAAAGACCTTGATGCAAAGCCTCTTTAAGTCACTGTATAGGTTTGGATGACTTCCACCAAGCAGGCCAGGCAAATTTCAAGGCTTCAGACTGAGCTTCCTCGGGAGAAATGAAAAAGCAGAAGAGGGGAGGGACGTCAGAGATTCTGGTTGGGGCAATAAGCTTGTGTGTGTGTGTGTGTGTGTGTGTGTGTGTGTGTGTGTGTCTAGAAATGCCCAGGATACCCTCAGCTACCAGGCAAAGGTCACCCCACTCTTTTAGGTTATCTCCCAAAGCCTGTTAAATCCTCCAAAAAGAAATTGATCTATTGTAACTCTGATAGTTCTGAAGCTGACTGTACTTTCCCAGAGTTTCACATTATTCATTTCCAGAAAGTAATTTTAGTTGATTGCCTTGTGGTCTTTTTGAATGAGGCATTTTATGAAATAGGAGAAAATTGAAAAGGTTGGCTCACCATCAAAATATATGCCTTCTGAATGCTCTTAAGGGCACTGCAACTGCCAATTTGGGATGGAAACTTGTTGGAATTTCTGTCCCTGGAGGTTTTTAATGGGAGGTGAGACAAGTATCTTTCTTGGTCCATTTAGTTGGATGCCTGCCTTGGACAGGTGTATCAGATGACCTGTGATCCTTCCCAGTATTGGCTTTTTGTGATTGGGTAGATTCATGAGACTATATTAGGTTCAGGATTTTACCCATCTGCTTTATTATTTGGCCCAATGTCTCTTGATCTTGTCTCTCCAAGCAGATTTTAAATTATTTGGAGGCTTGGATGATGCCTTGTGTTTCTTTCATTTTCCCCATGGAACAGAGAGAGCATGAGGATAACTTATGGGGAAGGGTTCTGGAAGAGACAGTGTCCAGGAAGACAGGAGCAAAGTCCAGGGTGGAAGATTGACCATTAATGAGAGGATTGATACCACATCTTCTGAGGTTGGAGGAAAGGTATCAGAACTGATAAAGGTGTAAATAAATTAATAGATAGTCATGCAACATGGTGAGGGAGATTCCATTTTATAATCTCAGTTCCACTGATGAAGGATGAGGAAAGATCTTTCACTAAAAGAAAAAAAATTAAGGGATGCAAACAGAATGGTAAATATTTGGAATAATTTTTGTTGGGGAATGGAAGAGGGGGCTGACCAACAACAGGTCAAAGGTTTGATGGAAAAAGGGGATTGGAGCATCAATTCAAGGTTGGGATTTTCCTGAACAGTGTGGTAGAGACCAGGAGATACAAGGTAATCAAGATTGGCAAGCAGAGGAGAGTTCAGATTACCCATCTGGGGATGTAGAACGGGCAGGGAAGGAAAAGCATTGCTGGGTGATAAAAGGGAGAAGCCAAGAAAGGGAACACACTATGAGGCCAGAAAGCAAGTGAAATAGGAGGAATTAGGAAGTGGGAAAACCTCAAGGGGTAGGTGAATATGGTCAGAGAGTAGAATGTTGGAGTTTAAGATTTTGGGGTGATGACAAAACCAAGAGTGTTGTGAGGATAGGTGGTCCAAATGCAGTGCAGTAACTGAGTAGAGTTAGGGAGATCCATGAGTTTCAAGATCACATTATTGGGGTTATCAGATGAGTGGTTTATCTTCAGAGACATGCATATCTCCTTGGATTTGGGTAGGAGTTGAGATAGGAAGGACCATGAATGAGGACTCAAAGAGCCATGATGAGAGGAGCATGCAGTGCTTTTGGGACTCATTGGAGGATTTCTTAACCCTGACCTAGGGAACAGACAGATGTCTGGGAGAAGTGATAGCTAACATGAGCCCACCAAAATGAGTAAGGTTAGCCAAGGGAGGGAAAATTAAGGCAGGGGAAAGGGTAGGATTCTTTAGGTAGAGGGAAGTAGGATGTTAAATAGATCAATATTTTATAAAATGTGTTGCTTCATAAAATGAAAGATAATCAGGAGACACAGAACTTATTATTAAATAACGTTGTCTATGTTTCTTTCTTTCTTTCTATAGCTTGGTAATCTTCACTTACAGTAGGCCTTATTTTGTTACTTTTAATTAAATTTTTTTCTTAACTCAGACTTCTGGGGGCTACATTTCACATCCTCACATTTATAACATATTATTATGTTAAAGGAAGGTGATGAAGAGTTCCTGAGGACCCATCCTCCTGATATTCGCTATGACTTAACCCTCTGTCTGCAGATTAATTTTCAATTATAGAACAAGTGTGTGATTTATTCTACATGATTGGGTTGGGAAAAAAGGAAAAAAAAGACATGATGCTAGCAAAGCAGAGAACAAACAATGAAAGACAGATAGTATACCCAAGAGCATTGTGACTTGTGCCTTTGTAATATGCAAATGAGGGGGCATTATTACTCTGTGCAAATGTTCACATGCTGAATGTGGATTAAGAAAAGGTGAAAGCACTCAGAGAAGAGAGCCAAAATGTCTGCAAGGAAAAAAAAGGAAAGTCAGAAAAGAAGCCAACTCTATTTCAACCAAGTATGTTGGGTCATAAATTATATCCAAGGAGATTTAGCTAACTGACACGTTGGACTTGGAACCCACGTTCCTTTTCCCACCTTGTTCTGACCATGAGAAAGGGTTGGTTATGGCACAGGAAGAACCCAGGGTTTGGACCAAAGTGCAGCTGGGCCTGTGTCCTGGCTCTGTCATAGTGCTGGCGAGCAATGCGACCATGAGCATATGCCCAAGCTTCTCTGAGCTTCCATTTCTGCATCAGAAGAAGAAGAAGAACAAGCAAAAAACATAAGTCAAAGGGTGGATGTGAGGATTGGGAATTATGTATGTGAAGTACTCAGAACAATATCTAATATGTAGGAGGTAGCCAGGAAGTGGTAGTTATTAGCTAGAAGTACTACTAATATGACTACTCCTATTAGTGCTCTCTTTGACAAATGAATCAGTAGAGTCTGTACGATGGAGAGAATGCTTGCTTATAAAAGGGATATTTTATACGTGTATGCTACACTCAACAAATAATTCAAAATGCAAATGGTACCTCTGCAGTGCCGCAGACAGGGTCATACTTCCTCCAGAGGCCAATACATGTTTGTCAGAGACCGTCTATTTGTGTGTGTGTTTGTGGGGAAGAGATGTCAGGAAGATGGGAAAGCAATTGCGAGGCTGGAAACAGCTTCCTTCCTTTAAATCCACCATCTAGAACTATTGCAGCACCAGAGGAATTTTCTTAAGCTGACTTAGAGAAATAACCCAATCCTTGCAGCAGTGTACAAATGCTGCTGTGATCCATTTTTCAGAGGGAAGATAGTAACTCTCTTGGCAGCATCCCTGGCTCTTTCTTTGAGCAGGACACCTAGAAGGAGCATCATTTGAGTAGTTGGCATAAGAAGTATGACCTGGTGAGAGGGGTGATTCAGTGCTGAGCCTCTTTGTAAGATCCATGTGTTACAGGTCTTGAAGGGCTCCATTGTTCACCTTCCTGGCTTATGCCAAGGCTCGTGTCCAGCGGACCAAGGACAGTGTACCTATCCTGAGCAAGATGCCAGGGAGCTGCTGTCAAATAAATTAAGTAAACTTTAGACTTGACCATTTACATAGTTCCTGGCAAACACATTTTCTAAGTGTATAATCTCCTATCTGATGTCCCTGGGGATAAGAAAGCAAATTTGGTGTATTAGAAAAGCTACACAAAAAAGGGTCATTAGGAAAATACAGCAAGGGATCAAGGTCAAATGTAGGAGCTAAAGTGAATGAACACTGGTGTGGTGATTTTAGAATAGAGAAGCACAACGCCGAGGGGTGGGGTTTCTTTCAGTAAACATAGTTAAATTTCTAGGAAAGTTACCTGGGAAAGTTATGGGGTTGCCTTCTTCGGAATACCTGGGGATGGACCTTCATCTGCTCGGAATGAGTGAAGGAAGTTGGGCTATAGGCAGAAAGATTGATTAGATAATTGCTACACCCACATCATACATTTTGATTCCATATTTAAAAGTAGAGCTGCACATTTTAAACAAAGCATTTATATGCAATGAAATGCCGGGACACCTGCACCCCGATGTTTCTAGCAGCAATGTTCACAATAGCCAAACTGTGGAAGGAGCCTCGGTGTCCATCGAAAGATGAATGGATAAAGAAGATGTGGTCTATGTATACAATGGAATATTCCTCAGCCATTAGAAACGACAAATACCCACCATTTGCTTCAACGTGGATGGAACTGGAGGGTATTATGCTGAGTGAAGTAAGTCAGTCGGAGAAGGACAAACATTATATGTTCTCATTCATTTGGGGAATATAAATAATAGGGAAAGGGAATAGAAGGGAAGGGAGAAGAAATGGGTAGGAAATATCAGAAAGGGAGACAGAGCATGAAGACTCCTAACTCTGGGAAACGAACTAGGGGTGGTGGAAGGGGTGGGGGTGAGTGGGTGACGGGCACTGAGGGGAACACTTGATGGGATGAGCACTGGGTGCTATTCTGTATGTTGGCAAATTGAACACCAATAAAAAATAAATTTATTATTAAAAAAGGAAAAAATAAAGCATTTAAAAATATTTAGATAAGCATATTTCTGGAACCATGCAACTAGTAAGGTATTACATTGTCTGAATTCACTTAAGTGAACCTGGCTCTTATTGGCAAATGTATGCTGGTAATTGTCAAGATGCTCCCATAGATATCGACACTGGGATTGATCCTCAATGATTGACCTTTCTTTATGGCCCAGTGCCCTTGTTCTGTTGCTGGCTGAAGCCCCAGGATTGACATCCTGGTTTGACATCCATTTCCAACCTGGCTCTGGCTCCCCCGCAGGAAGCATCATATGAATTTATTCACTCACCTCACCTCTGTGGCTGTCTTCTGCTCTCTGTGGGCTCAACCCTGGGCCCAAGGAACTGAACAACTGGGACCAGCTGGTGCCTTGTCCCCCAAAGCTCTACCGTGACAGAGGAGAGAAAGTTGCATTATTGCCTTGTGGTTACTATCTGTTAAGGGAAGAACAGTCAGAAAATTCATAGTGTCTATAGCTGTTTCCTAAAACAAGGGTATTCATCTTCTTTACAGTTTTCAGAAAATAAAAGTGTACTTGCAATTCTACAAGTTGCACTAAAATTTGCAAAATATTGCATATCAAGCCAGGGAGTCAGGCTCTACAAACCTCCTTTCAAAGCTAACAGTTTTTTTTCCCCAATATTTTATTTTATTTCTTTTCTTTCTTTTTTTTTTTTTTTTTTGACAGAGAGAGAGAGAGAGAGAGAGAGCGGCAGAGGGAGAGGGAGAAGCAGCAGACGCCCCACTGAGCAGGGAGCCCGACATGGGGTTCGATCCCAGGACCATGGGATCATGACCTGAGCTGAAGGCAGATGTAACTGACAGCCACCCAGGTGCCCCTCAAAGCTAACAGTCCTAATGACGAGTCTTTTTAGTTGAAAATTTAGCTTGGGAAAGAGGTAGGCAAACATGTGTCTAAACTTACTAGCCGTTCACAGCCATTAATGTTTAGCCAAGTGAATGTGGCATCAGACTCCTCATTACTTCTTGATGGGGCCTTGAAAAAACATGGGCCCCTCTGGACCTCCAGTCTCTTCCCAGTATGAAAGTGTACTGTGGGCTTATGACCACAGTCTCATCTTCAGAAAAGAAAGTCCTGTGAAGAGTAGATCCGTTTCACAAAGTTCTCATCATGGTTAACCTGTTCACTGGAAGTGAATATGGTCATGAGAATTGTGCTCCGTCTGGGAAGGATCAATCAACCCATCGTCACTATCTTCGTGTCACCGAAACCACCTTGATGCCTCATCTCAGAGTCCACCAAACACTGTCACGTGAGCGATCTTGTTTCATTCTCTCAGCAGCCTTAGAGGCAAGTCAGACAACATTTTCTCCATTTTGCAGATAAGTAAACTGTGGCCCAGAGAGGGGAAGAGGGTTGCCTGAGGTCTCACAGCTATAAGGTTGCAGGACTTGGACTAGAAAGCCGCTCTTGGAAATCTGAGTCTGTGCTTTTGCTGCTGTGCCACTCTGCACTGAAAGTGTGTATAGAGACACTGCAAGAGTCCCGCTAAGTGCTTTATAAGGCTGATTAATCACCATCCTAAGTGCCTGGGAATCATCCAGCATTATTAATTCTTTCACCTCCTGACCCTGGTCATCAGCCTCTTCAGAGAGGGATCCAGCCTATTAGCATCAGCATCCTTTGGTCATGCCCTGCGTTATGGAGATGGGGCTTCATTTCTTCTGATGTGGAGGCTGCTGCTTCAGGGTGTGGTTCCCGGCGAGCCGTGAGCTACCCTGGCCAGGAGAGGCGAGAACATAGGACCACGATCTATCAGGCTGCTCTGCCCTGGCTTCACCATCCATGGACCTTGTGTCTGCAGTGAATGACAGTGGCATGAAGACGGTGCTTCCAGGGGAATGAAGCCACTACAGGAAAAAGGAAAAACAGATTCACAAATAATGGATGCATGATACTGATAATGATGGTACATTTTGCTGCACTTTTTAGTTCAGACCAGAGATGATAGAACATGGCATTATGTGCTGATGCCCACTGCAGCTTAAAAACAAGTTTGTAAGTAGCTAGGAGGAGCCCTGAGCTGGCAGCCAGGAGCATTCTGGTTTTCTTTGTCAAGTGTCTTCAACTATAATTCTATCCATGTGGGCCTCACATGTTTTGCCCCTTTCCTCATCTGTAAAGTGGGGATAATTTTGCCTAGCTTCATCCTCCATTATGGGATGAACCAGGTTGCCGGTGTGACGTGTCTGAAGGAAGTGTCGCATAGACAACATGATAAGTACGTCTGGCTACTTGGGCACATTGAGGGAATATTTGGAAGATATCACTAGCTTGTATTACTTCGTATTTTATGCAATATTTTTTTTTTAAATTTTTATTTATTTATGATAGTCACAGAGAGAGAGAGAGGCAGAGACACAGGCAGAGGGAGAAGCAGGCTCCATGCACCGGGAGCCCGACGTGGGATTCGATCCCGGGTCTCCAGGATCGCGCCCTGGGCCAAAGGCAGGCGCCAAACCGCTGCGCCACCCAGGGATCCCTATGCAATATTTTTTTTTATTGGTGTTCAATTTACCAAGATACAGAATAACCCCCAGTGCCCGTCACCCAATCACTCCCACCCTCCTCCCCTTCTACCACCCCTAGTTCGTTTCCCAGAGTTAGCAGTCTTTACGTTATGTCTCCCTTTCTGATATTTCCCACACATTTCTTCTGCGTATGCTGCAAATTATTATTCCTTCCTGCCTTCCAGACATCAGATAATGAAGCTAATGTTCAGATCAGATCATTGCTAAAAAGCAGAGAGTTGCAATGGTTTTTGACACTGGAACACTTACCTTTTTCTCTGCAGGATGCTCCTCCACTCGTATGAAGTCCAGGTTAGGTTTTGGGCTTTCCTCCAGATTAAGTATTCTGTGTTTTGGCCAACAGCTTGGGTGTTTTATTTCTGTGTTCTCTGTTGTCCTGCAGCATTGGGAAGGTTTATTTTCTACTTTTCTTTTGGTGGTAGGGACAGCTCTCTGATTGGAGCCGGCATCCCTGCATTGGGCGGAAACACAGATGCACATGTTTCTTTTTTTTTTTTTTTTTTTCACTTTTTTTTTTTTTTTTATTGGTGTTCAATTTACTAACATACAGAATAACACCCAGTGCCCGTCACCCATTCACTCCCACCCCCCGCCCTCCTCCCCTTCTACCACCCCTAGTTCGTTTCCCAGAGTTAGCAGTCTTTATGTTCTGTCTCCCTTTCTGATATTTCCCACACATTTCTTCTCCCTTCCCTTATTTTCCCTTTCACTATTATTTATATTCCCCAAATGAATGAGAACATATAATGTTTGTCCTTCTCTGACTGACTTACTTCACTCAGCATAATACCCTCCAGTTCCATCCACGTTGAAGCAAATGGTGGGTATTTGTCATTTCTAATAGCTGAGTAATATTCCATTGTATACATAAACCACATCTTCTTTATCCATTCATCTTTCGTTGGACACCGAGGCTCCTTCCACAGTTTGGCTATCGTGGCCATTGCTGCTAGAAACATCGGGGTGCAGGTATCCCGGCGTTTCATTGCATTTGTATCTTTGGGGGATGCACATGTTTCTTGCGTAGCATCCCTAACACACTGCTAGAGCACATCCTCCGATGCTGTCCCGTGGCTAATATTGTGATGGCATCTGTGATTCTACTACACTCTTGGGTGAGGCATGAGGAGTAAGCAGGATGCTGGTTTTGAGACCCAAGCCTTGGAGTCTATTCTCGTCTTTCACTCTAATGTCATTTTATTAAGACAAAATTGGAAGCATTCCCAATACCCATCAAGAGAGGATGGATTAAATGCATTATTATATGTCATTACAGAGAAAGAAGTAAATTTGTATAGCTGATGTGGAGAAATTTCCAATTAATAGAATTAAGTGAAAAAGGGATATATATTAATATATATTAGTAATAATTATATAATATATATTAGTAATAATTAGTGATATATATTACTATGATTCCATTTTTATAAGAAAGGGTCTATCTATCTATCATCATCATCATCTATCTTAATATCCTTACTGATGAATAAAACACTCTGGAATGATATTCTTAAAGTAAGGAAGGATTCACAAGAGAATTTTAACAGTTATTAATTTTAACAGATAGCCTGAGGGTTGGGAGGGAGATTTTACTGGGACTTAATTTTTTAAAAAAATATTTTAATTATTTATACACGAGACACACACACACACACACACACACACACACACAGAGGCAAAGACAGGCAGAGGGAGAAGCAGGCTCTATGCAGGGAGCCTGATGTGGGACTCGATCCCGGGTCCCCAGAATCACACCCTAGGCTGAAGTCAGTGCTAAACCGCTGAGCCACCCGGGCTGCCCAACTGGGACTTAATTATTTATTTTTAAAGATTATGTTTATTTATTTAAAAGAGAGAGAGAGAGCAGGGATCCTTTGATGGCTCAGCCGTTTAGCGCTGCCTTCAGCTCTTGGAGTCCCGGGATCAAGTCCCATGTCAGGCTCCCTGCATGGAGCCTGCTTCTCCCTCTGCCTGTGTCTCTGCCTCTCTCTCTCCATCATGAATGAATAAATAAAATCTTTAAAAAGAGAGAGAGAAGCATGAGTAGGGAGGGAGGTGCAATGGGTAGGGAGGGAGGGGGCAGAAGGAGAGGAAGACGTAGGGAGGGAGGCTCTCTGCAGGGAGCCTGATGTGGGGCCAGATCCCAGGACCCTGGGATCATGACTGGAGCCAAAGGTGGACTTTTAACTGACTGAGCCACCCAGAGCCCTGGGAGGGAGTTTTAATTTCTTATTTTATGTCTTTCCATATTTTCTGAAATTTTAATCATAATCCTTATTTTCTCCATGCCTTGGTTTCTTCATTTACAAAATGAGGTAATAATACATGAGTGGAGTTTTGGTTTATGACACCCAAATCTTTTTATATTTATTTATTTATTTATTTATTTATTTATTTATTTATTTATTTATATTATTTATTTATTTATTTATTTATTTATTTATTTATTATTTTTTTATTGGAGTTCAATTTGCCAACATATAGCATATCACCCAGTGCTCATCCCATCAAGTGCCCCCCTCAGTGCCCATCACCCAGTCACTCCCACCTCCCTTTCCACCACCCCTTGTTCATTTCCCAGAGTTAGTCTGTCATGTTCTGTCTGTCTCTCTGATATTTCCCACTCATTTTTTCACCTTTATCCTTTATTCCCTTTCACTATTTTTATTCTCCAAATGAATGAGAGCATATAATGTTTGTCCTTCTCCAAATGACTTATTTCACTCAGCATAATGCCCTCCAGTTCCATCCACGTTGAAGCAAATGGTGGGTATTTGTCGTTTCTAATGGCTGAGGAATATTCCATTGTATACATAGACCACAGCTTCTTTATCCATTCATCTTTTGATGGACACTTAGGCTCCTTCCACAGTTTGGCTATTGTGGACATTGATGCTATAAACATCATATGACACCCAAATCTTGAGGTTTACCTAAACCTTGGTTTTTCCACTGTAATGTTTTTGTTAAGAAATCATTGGGTGCAATCTAAATGTCCATTAAGAGGGGATGGGTTAACATCTCATAAGATTGTTGAGAGGCTTAAATAATTAAATACATATAATGTGACAAGGATGATGCCCAGCACATAGTAAATGTTTAATAAGTGTTCACTGTTATTAGTTTTGTAGTTATTAGTGAAGAGGAATAACTGATTCCCTTTGGGTTCTGCTGGAATCATATGTCTATGAATTGAAAAGCCTCAGGGATTCACTTCTAGGTCTGTTCTCAATGGAGCCTGTGTGAGACGGGATCGGGAGGCCAAGCTCAATGGTTCTGTCTGCCTCGTTCCTCTTTGCTACTACAGATGGCAGCCACTTTGTATCTCAGAAAGGGAGAAGATGTTGTGAAGGTCAAGTAGACTACATTTTCAAACTTTTACATCAGATAGAGAAATAACTGAGTGTGGTATAATAAAGAATATATCTGGTATCTGCCCCTCGTTTCTGGCATGAAACTTGAAAAACCCTTAGTGAGTTTCCTGAGTGACAGAAGGGTCTTTGTAAGGCCAACAAGGTGAATGGAATCATGGCGGGCCCCTACGTAGCTTCAAATGGGGTCATCAGAAAGACCAAACATGGGATTAGGAGGTTTGTCAGAAATGTGGGCTGCCTGAGCACCCCTGGAATGTGAGGCTGGAAACAGGCTGGAAACCTGTGGAGTCTGGTGATAACTCTAGGTGACTAGTGTCAGAACAGAAGTGTTGTGGTCTACCCAGGTGGGGTGGAAACAGTACAGTCACCTGGTTTAACTGATCATAAGCAAGATGTCTTTCCCATCGACTAGGCAGCCCATGTCACTACAGCTGTTATGAGGCAGAGTAACCCAAACCAGAGAATTATCTGGAATTATCTGGCTGTCACCATATTCCATTTCCCCCTCACTTGTTCTCATCCTCTGGTCTTTGATTCTTGTGAAAAGTCATCAATAAAAATGGTGAAACCACTTAATCTTTATCCTCAATGCAGCCCCTCTTCGTATACAAATTGCAGTAATTGGTTTTCCTTGTTTTCTTTTTTCCCACTGACTTTCCTCAAGTAGGGACTGCGAAGGGCATATGTTTGCTGAATAACAATTTCATTTACAAGACCTTCCCAATCTATTAGACTTGGAGCTCACACAAGACTTGCTTCTCAGCGCTTAAATGTAACTCATTAATTGTAAGACACATTACTCTTCCTTGCTGCTTAGATTTTTAAGGAATGCAAATGACATTTTGTTTCAAAGCTGGGTAAAGCAACCAAAAAAGTGCCAAGAATTGTCCTGACTGGTTTGAGGTACTTGTTAGAGGAAGATATAACGAGTGCTCTAACCTCAGACTAACCAGTGTCCTGTGGGAATTGGAGCTCTTGCTCTCCTGTGTCCTGATGCAGAGATTTGATTTCTTTTTATTTCTAAAACTTGAATATCTATCTGCAAGCCAGCTACCATTTCCCATCAATAGCAGCAAATTCCAGCATTTCTTGTCAAAATAAATGTGTGTATCCTTAGGAAATGCAAAGCCATTCTTCTACCAGCATAGTGGAATGAAATAAGAAATGCAAGTGTGTTTTTTTTAAAGATTTATTTATTTATTTCAGAGAGAGAGAGAGAGAGAGAGAGAGAGAGAGAGGCTGAAAGAGAACAAGAGTGGGAGGAGTAGAAGGGGAGGGGAGGGAGAGAATCTCAAGCAGACTCCCTGCTGAGCATAAAGCCTGACTCAGGGCTTGATTCCACGACCCTGAGATCATGACCTGAGCCTAAATCAAGAGTCAGTCGCCCTACTGACTGAGCCAGCCAGGTGCCCCAGAAATGCAAACACATTAGCAAATATACATAATACACAAACACTTCCAAGCCACAGAGGTACAGGGTTTCAGATTACTTATCTGTCCATAGGACTCTCCTTGGGGGATCAGGGTGGGGACAATGGCAAACCACACTTGTGAAGACCACACAGAATTTAACAAAAATCTTAAAGGTGAAAAGATCTTCATACTTATAAGCCCCCTTCATCATCCCTTTTATAAAAAGACATTCAGATTTTGTAGGAACAGTCAAAATACAGCAAAGCTTCCCATGGACTTCTGGGTGGTTCACTGTCAGTTAGAAGGACAGCTCTAATTGTGAAATGTTTCCTTTTATGTTTCTTGCAGCCAGTGGTCCTGTTTCTCCTTGCTGGCCCCACACAGGGGCAGTGTGTGCCCTGTTTGCTGTAGCAGCCCTCCTCACATGGGGAGACAACTGTCCTATGGCAAGCCCCTGTGTTGGTTTCCTAGCATTGCTGTGACAAAGCACTGTAAACTGGGTGGCTTAAAACAACAGAGATCTCTTCTTATGTAGTTCTGGAATCTAGAAGTCTGAACCCTAGGCAATGGCAGCATTGGTACCATCTGGGGGCTCTGGGGGAGAGTCTGTTCTTGCTTCTGTCCTCGCTTTTGGGTGATGGCATACCAGCCTTGGAGTTCCCTGGCTTGTAGCTGTATCACCAGTCTCTGCTGCCATTTGCATATGGTGCTCTCACTGCATCTGTGTCTTTGCACACTCTGTGTCTGTTTCTTTGTCCTAAAAGGACATAGTCATATTGGATTAAGGACTCATCCTACTCCAGTGTAGCTTCAGCATCACCTACGTAATTTTATGTCAAAGACTCTATCTCCAGATAAGCTTCCAGTGTGACGTACTGGAGGTTGGGGCTTCTATGTGTCTTTTTTGGGGAACACAACTCAATCTACAACCGTCCTTGAATCCCTTGAATTGTTCTTGATAGAACAAAGCTTCCAGGCTCCTCCTCGTCGTGTCCATCTTTGTTCATAGGGTCCGGCTATCAATGTCACCTTCACAGCTGTGGTTTGAGAGACAGTAGAGCAGAAGGCAAGAAATTGACTTTTACTCTCCCTTTTTTGAGTCTAGAAATAAAACATTTCTAGTTGTAAATTGTAGAAGGGGTAAGTTTCAAAAACTGGCCAATGAAACTTTTAAAAGTCCTGTTTTTCCATTAAGAAGAAAATACTTAGTTTTTTCATGTAACTGAAACCTCCTCTTCTCAAAGCCTGCCTTCTCCCCTGCCCCTGTCCCTGGCTTTCTCAGATCCCAGGGCATTGTATCACACACTCTCCTCTTTGCAGAATAGCTGTTCCAGAAAACACGTTAGAATGAACCATACTCAGAGGGCAAAGGAAGCCATAAGAAGACAACTTGGCTGATGATGATATCTGGATGGAAGATCTGAGTCCTCAGAGCATTTGCATTTTGGTGGGCTGAGCTGTTTAGGATTGATTTGTGGCCACAATGAGTGTTTAGTACTTTCTACATAGAGATCATGTCCTCCCTTGGTTGGGGTTGTGAGGCCCCAAAGTGGGAGTTCAAGGGAGTTGAGCTGTTGTTCATTAGCCGTCCTATTGCTGTGGTTCTATCCACACTCTTTCCTGCACAGTGATGGGGAGCATTTTGAAAGCTTTCCTTGTGTTTATCCCATTTTGAGACCCTGACTTTGTCATTACTGACTTTGTCATGTTCTAAGACTCTGGCTGTAAGAAGAGATCTTCTGCTAAGGGTGGGTCCCAGCAGGGCTTGGCAGAGACATGGGAAGGGGGTTATGGAAAGTGGATAAAAACAGCTACAGTGAATCACTACTTATTTAGGGTCATGGTGCTTACCAGTATCTTTGGGTAAATATTCTCAGCATTACATTATAGGCATTCACATTCAATGCATTTGATTCAGAAAATCCTCAAATTTATTTTAATAGTTTTTAAGAAACATTTTCATTCTTACAACATAAACTTACTCATTTTTTTAACAAGAAAAAAAGTAATTATTGAATGGGCGTTTGTGACAGAGTACATCAATAATGCATTGAGTTTTGCAATATTTTTCCTGTGTTATCATTGTAGGAATAGATTATGAGTCTAAGCAGATTCAGTTAATGCCATTGTGATTTATGGGAACATGATGTGTTTGAAAAGGCCTAGAAGTCTTCTTCACAGATAGGTAGAAGGAGTAAGTTGTCGTGATGGTGGCAAGGGAGTGGTAACTCTGCCATTCCTTTAAGTCTTTAGAAATGTTATCTACCCTCCTGGATCCATAATTAGCCACCATGGAGTTGATGAAAATATTCATATTTCTATTTGTAGTGAGTACAATAGAACAGAAAGCTGTTTTGTGTCAATATTTATGGGAAAAGTAGAACTTGGAGCAGAGTTTTGGAGGTAATTTATTTCATAGTGGGACAAATATGTTTTGATCATTGGAATGTTTTACTTATTGACTTGAATCCAACAAGATATATTCAATTCCACTTAATTATTTACTGAGTGCCTACTACATATAAAGTACATAGCAGTTGGTGTGGGCAGGTCTATCAAAAATAGCTTTAACACAAAACAGAATGCCCTAAGTACCATAAATGAGAGGTCTTAAAAATACCATTTGGGGGCAAAGGAAGAAGGTCATTTGTTATTTCAGGCTGAATTCCCATGAAGAAAGTGTCCCAGACAAAATCTTAAATAGTAACACTTTATTGAGGGTACAATCCCAAGAAAGCAACAGTGAGGCAGAAGAAGGGAGTAAGTCGAGAAGGGAGAGTGAATGCAAGATGGTGTATGGCCAAGCTGATTATAGCTTTGCAGGAAACCGGATAGATGTTCAGTCTTGTGGACCAACTCCAGAGAGAATGCAAAGAACAGTTATCTACCTGTCATAGAGAAGGAAGAGGGAGCAATTTATTGGCTGGCTTTTGCCTCTCACCTTTCTGTCATTAGTCAAAATCTCCTTCATGGACACAACTCCCTCACAATTATAGGTTGTTACCTAGCCTTCCATGGTATGAACATACCCTGAGTGCCTCTTAGTCTGTGGTGGCAGCAGTAGTGGCTTGGGCTTTATGATGGTAGGAACAACACAAGCTGTCACTAGGATCACTCTGGCCTGGAATGAAGGCAAGCAAGTAAGGCTCAGGATGAGATAGTGAGGGGCAAACCCAAGGTGGTCCATATCTATACTGTCAGGATTAGGAAAAGCTTTATTTTTTGGAAAGATTTATTTATTTATTTGACAGAGTCAGAGTGAGAGAGCACAGGCAGAGGATGTGGCAGAGGGAGAGGGAGAAGCAGACTCCCCACTGAGCAGGGAGCCCGATGTGGGGCTCTATCCCAGGACCCTCAGATAATGACCTGTGTTGAAGGCAGATGCTCAACCAACTGAGCCACCCAGGCACCCCAGAAAAAACTCTAAAGAGGAAGATGGTACACAAGATGGCACTTAAGAGGATGGACAGGGTTTTGATGGACAAAAGGGAGAATGTAGTGAGATTCAAATCAAACAAAGGCATAAGTTGGGAAATCAGGATTGGTGGAGGGCATATATGAGTAGTTGACTCTAAGATATGTGTAGAGACAAGGGAGGTAGGTTGGAAATGTAGCCTGGGGCTTGATTAGGGAGGGCCTTGAGGGCAAGGGTATCAGTGTTCTATTCCTATATTCCTACAAACACAAAAATCTTACTGGCATTTAACAATAGGCATTTACTGCTTGTTTACTGGTCAGGTGAAGTGGCTCTCTTGTAGGCTTCTGGTTTGTGGACTGACTGGCCAGCTCTGCTTTATATGTGCTTTGTATCATTCTGAGGTCCAGGCTGAAGGGGCAAGAGCTCTCTGGGGGAAGCTCTTCTGGTAATGACTGAAGCTCAAGAAGCCTTGTCCAATCACTCAAGAACACTTCAAGCTGCTTGTGTCATGCTTACCACTGGTTCAGAAAGTCATACGGCCAGGGCCAAAGTTAGCAGGGCTAGAAAAAAACCCTACTCCTTTGAGATTGAGGCAAAGATGTGGATGCATGCTTTTCCCCCGGGAAATAAAGAATTGTGGCCAATAATCTCATCTAACAGAGCCAAGGTGGGAAGTTTGTAGACTCAAGGGAAAGAACAGTGTTTCATTAATTACATTTATACTTACAGCGCCACCCATGGTGACTAGAACATAATAGGTGCCCCATGACTGCTGAGTGCAATACTGAATGAATGCTAACCACCATGCATGGAGCACCATGGCATACATTGCAAATTGAGTTAAGGGACTGTGTCCTCCAGTGTATTCCCCAGATTAGGCTTCAAGATATGTAAAGCTCATATCTAGTTAGATTATTGCACATTTTTCACGGTAACCTTTCCAAAACTTTGCTTTTCTATGTCCTTTCCTTATTCAAGAACTAACATAACCTCTTTTTGATTATCTTGTCAAGCCAAACTTCTCCACCTGATGTTCCTTAATCTGGCAATGTTTCCCACTACTCCCTGATACGAACGGTCTAAGCCAGTCATGTCTTGTTTTGATATTCCCTCTCCGCCCCTATTCCTATCATGGCTGTTGTTTCCTTAGTACCTCGACCCAGACTGCTGTCTTTGGAAGGGATGTCTTGTCTGCTCTCAGATCTATCCATATACAATTTACCCTTCTCGCTTGGCTAAATATCTCTTTTTCCCATAAAACCTCTGGGATTGTTACAGACCTCAAAAACTCTTCGTTTTTCTGAACACCTGTTCTACCTGTGGAACATTTTGACTCTATCGTCTGCCCGATGATGGTCTCATGTGGGTGTGTCCCCAGTAAGAGGTTAGCTAAGCTACTCCATGGTATTGCTGTCTTGACATCCATTCTGTTTGGCCAAGTGGCTTGCAGGGACCTGAAACTGACACCAGCCTTCTCATCCAAGGCACACCCTAGATAGCAGCCATAGCACCACAAGCAAATGTAAGTTCCTGACATAACTGCCAACAGCCCTTGCAATTGACAGTCTCTCCCACCTCCTAGGACCTTCCCCTTGTATGCCCCTCAGATAAGACTTCTATGGGGCTTACCAAAACTCCACTCTTTTGGGTTTGAATTGACCAATCTGAGCTTAGCCTGGAAACCCCAAAACACTATACCCGGGAAGCCTAATAAAGGCATATGCCCCAGGTCCTCTCCCTCTCTCTGCCTGTACCTTGTCTTGATCTCCCTGGGTGGCCCCTCAAAGCATGCTGTGTACTTTCTCCCGGACCTGTGAATAATACATTTTTATATTTCAATTTCTCTTGTAGTCTGTGGCTGAACGCAGCTCACCATCTGGCACCCTGGGCTCTACATAGCAAATGTTAATTTAATGAAGTAGTAACGGTCCCATTTACACAACCAGTTGGTGAATATTTTCTCAAGGCAGAGCCCAAATCCTTTGCTTCTTTGGGTCTTTCATACTATCCAGCATGGTGTTTGATCCAAAGTAGATGAATAGTAAATAAGTATTGATGGATAGATCTTGTGTACACTAAGTACATATTTAATGAACTTGGCTGTTGACTATCTTGTGTACATTAGGAAGCAGACTCCTTGAGGGCAGCGGTAAAGCCTGTGTATATGTGGTTCCACTTGTTATCCTGACATAGCCCTTGAGTCAATAATTAGTGAACTTCTGAAAGGTGATCAACCCATCTTGTCACAGTAAATTATCATTTAGATACTTCATGATTAGGAGGCTGATGGGAAACAAAATGATTTTCAACAAAGCAAGCTAAGGTCTTGGTTGTTGCTGAATATGAGTCTGTGGGAGCGTGTCTGCCCCTCTGCTGGGGCTTCAAAGATGTAGCAGATTATGTCATCCCAAAGGCCTAAGGAAAATGCCCATTGTCCTCTGGGCTATGTGTTATTTCTTGCTCATTATGCAAACGAGGTATGAAAATAATAGGCTTTTAAAAAGTCCTCCCTCTGAAGCCATGAAAACAGTGAACATATGGTTCTGGCTCTGCCTGGGATAAAAAGGAGAGGTTGACATTGTCCTTTTTGGTGAGGAAGATTCAGTGTTTCTCTTCCTACCTCCTAAAGGGATATTCTTGTGTGAGCGTTGCTGACTCAGAGGGCTCTCAGTGAAGCTGCAGAAGGAGGCTAGATTTTGGGTCTTGCTGCTTAGAAGTCTGAATAAAAGCATTAGCTCTGCCTCTTCCCTGCATTACATGCTATTTACTACAACCTCCAGTTTTGTTGATTTAGAGGATGACTGGAGAAAGTTGTAAATAATCTAATCCTTTGTATACCTCAACTGCATCCTTCTTTTCCCTCTTCCTATGCCTTCCTAGTGCCTTCTTTCCCTGACCACTCATTGCTGCAGGCTGTTTTCTCTCACAACCTTCCAGGACTCCACTACAATGTCCACTTGGAATGGGACGAGTGTATGTTCCCAACCTTCATATCCACCTTTTTCCCAGCTTCAAAACTCACCTACTTTGTGCTTCATTCTCTTTTTTTTTTTTTTTTTATTTTAATTTATTTTTTTATTGGTGTTCAATTTACTAACATACAGAATAACACCCAGTGCCCGTCACCCATTCACTCCCACCCCCCACCCTCCTCCCCTTCTACCACCCCTAGTTCGTTTCCCAGAGTTAGCAGTCTTTATGTTCTGTCTCCCTTTCTGATATTTCCCACACATTTCTTCTCCCGTCCCTTATTTTCCCTTTCACTATTATTTATATTCCCCAAATGAATGAGAACATATAATGTTTGTCCTTCTCTGACTGACTTACTTCACTCAGCATAATACCCTCCAGTTCCATCCACGTTGAAGCAAATGGTGGGTATTTGTCATTTCTAATAGCTGAGTAATATTCCATTGTATACATAAACCACATCTTCTTTATCCATTCATCTTTCGTTGGACACCGAGGCTCCTTCATTCTCTTAAGGCCTGTCTGCTGAGGCTGACCAGATTAAGGGTTATGTCATGGTTTAGAACAGCTTAATGATATACTTTTTTTTTAGATTTTATTTATTTATTCATGAGAGACACACAGAGAGAAGCAGAGACATAGGCAGAGGGAGAAGCAGGCTCCCTGCGTGGAGCTTGATGTGGGACTCGATCCAAGGACCTGGGGATCAAGACCTGAGCCAAACTTGACGGGATGAGCACTGGGTGTTATTCTATATGTTGGCAAATTGAACACCAATAAAAAATAAATTTATATATAAAAAAAGACCTGAGCCAAAGGCAGACTCTCAACCACTGAGCCACCTGGATGGTCCTTAATGGTGTACTTCTTAAACAGAACTTCTGGTGTAATGCCAGGCAGTCACAAGATGATCCTGACATATCTTCTTCCAGCATCAATTTTGTTCAGTGGCAAATGATTTTAAGTATCTTAGAAAATTAATATGTTAAGTTGCAAAACAGAATACAAAGTTCAAATGAAAATTTAAACTAAAGCATGAGACTTAACAAATTTCTGCTCTTTGCGGAGTGTTCTGGGCTCCAAACTCTATTCCCACAGGCTTTTATCCCTAAAAGCTTCCATGGGGGTAAAGCTTAACAAGCATTTTGTAAACACTCTCTGGTATAATGGGAGGTTGTACAGAAATGCAAACAAAAAAATTTAGAGTGAGTTCAGGGAATCAGTGAATCAAAGACAGAGTCAGTGCATATCCCAGGAGCAAAGCAGCCAAAGCTTATACGGCAGTTGCTGGAAGAAACTTGGTGTCCAGCAGGGTGGATGCCAGAGGTAGATGGGAAAGGAGTTGAAGACTGGGAATTGGGAAGCACAGCTAAAGTCTTGAGAACTCTTCATCTGGATTTATTGATTTCAACTGCTTCTGCATGGGATGGCTTTTCTCTCATGTGACTAAAAGGAGTGATCGCACTGAACCTGTGTTCTAGCAGGTTCACAAAGACTTTTTAGAGAACTTTTAAGGGTATCAATAGCCACATCCTCTATTCATAAACATATTCTTTCCTAAAAATTTTCTCCCTTAAAATAAATCTATAGTGCTTCTCACTTTCCTCCCTATTTACAATAACATTGCTCACACTTTGCAGAAGAAATGAATACCTCTCAGCTATTCGGAGTCTTGCCATGGAACATTGTCCTGGGGTATAAAACCGTTCAGGGGTCCAAAGATTTCAAAGTAATGTTTCTGAGAAAGCAAATGACTCTAGTGGCTGGGTAGTAAAAACTTGTATGGGTCAGATGGTTTCCAGTCATGTTCCCCAAAGTGAAGGAAGACTACATTGAGGTTTTAGCTCTAAGATAATTAAGATAAGTTTTGATTATAGACTGTTGTATGAGTTTTATCATGTAACAGAATGTCAAAGAATAGAGGGACAGTGCTGTAACAAAACTCCTTCCCTTCCCATCATCATGTATGTGTGAGCAAAGCTTCCTAGTGCTTTAGTCTATAAAAACAGAAAATAGAGATATAACTGATTATTACAGGATAATTTTCAAAAAGAAAAAAAACCTATGTGCACACACATATGTAGACAACTAAAACTGCTGAAATGAATTTGTTAATAGATACTGAACTGGTTGTTATCTATGAAAGCTAATGTTTGGAATTATGTTTTCTTTTTTAACATTTATTTATTTATTTATTTATTTATTTATTTATTTATTTATTTATGATAGTCACACACACACACACAGAGAGGCAGAGACACAGGCAGAGGGAGAAGCAGGCTCCATGTACCGGGAGCCCGACGTGGGATTCGATCCCGGGTCTCCAGGATCGCGCCCTGGGCCAAAGGCAGGCGCCAAACCACTGCGCCACCCAGGGATCCCTTCATTTATTTTTTAAAAAGATTTTATTTATTCATGAGAGACACAGAAAGAGAGAGAGGCAGGGACACAGGCAGAGGGAGAAGCAAGCTCCATGCAGGGAGCCCGATGTGGGACTCGATCCCGGGTCTCCAGGATCACATTCTGGGCCGAAGGCAGGTGCTAAACCTCTGAGCCACCCAGGCGTCCCAAAAATATTTTTTTAAAAAAGATTTTGTTTTAAAGTAATCTCTACACTCAACTTGGGGCTTGAACCCACAACCCCGAGGTCAACAATTGCATGCTCTACCAACTGAGCCAGCCAGGCATTATGTTTTCTTTTTTTTTTTTAATTTATTTTTTATTGGTGTTCAATTTACCAACATACAGAATAACCCCCAGTGCCCGTCACCCATTCACTCCCACCCCCCGCCTTCCTCCCCTTCTACCACCCCTAGTTCGTTTCCCAGAGTTAGGAGTCTCTGATGTTCTGTCTCCCTTTCTGATATTTCCCACACCTTTCTTCTCCCTTCCCTTATATTCCCTTTCACTATTATTTATATTCCCCACATGAATGAGAACATATAATGTTTGTCCTTCTCCGACTGACTTACTTCACTCAGCATAATACCCTCCAGTTCCATCCACGTTGAAGCAAATGGTGGGTATTTGTCATTTCTAATAGCTGAGTAATATTCCATTGTATACATAAACCACATCTTCTTTATCCATTCATCTTTCGTTGGACACCGGGGCTCCTTCCACAGTTTGGCTATTGTGAACATTGCTGCTAGAAACATCGGGGTGCAGGTGTCCCGGCGTTTCATTGCATCTGTATCTTTGGGGTAAATCCCCAACAGTGCAATTGCTGGGTCGTAGGGCAGGTCTATTTTTAACTCTTTGAGGAACCTCCACACAGTTTTCCAGAGTGGCTGCACCAGTTCACATTCCCACCAACAGTGTAAGAGGGTTCCCTTTTCTCCGCATCCTCTCCAACATTTGTGGTTTCCTGCCTTGTTAATTTTCCCCATTCTCACTGGTGAGGTGGTATCTCATTGTGGTTTTGATTTGTATTTCCCTGATGGCAAGTAATGCAGAGCATTTTCTCATGTGCGTGTTGGCCATGTCTATGTCTTCCTCTGTGAGATTTCTGTTCATGTCTTTTGCCCATTTCATGATTGGATTGTTTGTTTCTTTGGTGTTGAGTTTAATAAGTTCTTTATAGATCTTGGAAACTAGCCCTTTATCTGATATGTCATTTGCAAATATCTTCTCCCATTCTGTAGGTTGTCTTTTAGTTTTGTTGACTGTATCCTTTGCTGTGCAAAAGCTTCTTATCTTGATGAAGTCCCAATAGTTCATTTTTGCTTTTGTTTCTTTTGCCTTCGTGGATGTATCTTGCAAGAAGTTACTGTGGCCGAGTTCAAAAAGGGTGTTGCCTGTGTTCTTCTCTAGGATTTTGATGGAATCTTGTCTCACATTTAGATCTTTCATCCATTTTGAGTTTATCTTTGTGTATGGTGCAAGAGAGTGGTCTAGTTTCATTCTTCTGCATGTGGCATTATGTTTTCTAAAGAGCAGAAGTATGTATCTCTCTTGGACAAAATTGGTTTACATTTCTATGGACAGGAATCATTTTTATTCGTTTCAATTTGCAAAATTATAAAATAAACTATCAAACACAACCAAAGCCATAGACCCCTACAGAATCAGATAACCTTCCTGGGGGTGAGAGGTCTGTGGTCCTTGTAGACAACACCCAACTTTTCATTGAAAGAATATCAAATAATCTCTTTTGCCGTCTGTAAGTCTTTCATGAGCTCCCTAACAGATCCTAAACTATTGTCCCAAGACTAGTTAGCAATAAATACTTTTTAATCCAAAAATAGAAGAACTAATTGAAGAAAAACCTAATCCTACTATTTCTCATTAAGAAACAATTTAAAAAAATCACATTTATGTTTAAAAATTATATAGCAAAAATGCTAATATATTCATGTTATTTTAATCAACTATTATTAATAATTATAACAATGACTAAATCTGGAGAATTTTTGTATATACTTAAAGCCTTATAGTTACCAAAAATTTAAAAATAATTTAAGCAACATACATATTTTAGTACATAAAATTATGACAAGGTGAGGGGATCCCTGGGTGGCGCAGCGGTTTGGCGCCTGCCTTTGGCCCAGGGCGAGATCCTGGAGACCCGGGATCGAATCCCACGTCAGGCTCCCGGTGCATGGAGCCTGCTTCTCCCTCTGCCTGTGTCTCTGCCTCTCTCTCTCTCTCTCTCTCTCTCTCTCTCTGTGACTATCATAAATAAATAAAAATAAAAAAAAAATTATGACAAGGTGATCAATAGAAGACTTAAGCAAATAAAATGTTACATTAGGACAAAGTCTTCTGGAGAAGTGGAAAGAAACTAAAATCAAGGAGAAGTGATGTACATTTTCTGACATAAAAAATTGCTTATGTATTTAAAAAATGTATAATTGGGGGCACCTGGTTGGTTCACTGATTGAGCATCTGCATTTGGCTCAGGTTGTGATCCCGGGGTCCTGGGATTGAGTCCTGCATCAGGTTCCCCACAGGGAGCCTGCTTCTCCCTCTGCCTATGTCTCTGCCTTTCTCTCTGTGTCTCTCATGAATAAATAAATTCTAAAAATCTTAAAAAATGTATACTCTTGGTTATCAAATTATGTTACTTAAATTCCATTGCATACACTTGAGGGTAATGTGAGAATGTATTTTGAAATATTGGTATTTACAGCACCCATAAATAACATTCTTTTGACTCTTTCAACTTATGGTAATAAGTCTGAAATGTCAACTAAAAAGTATGAAGGTACATATAAATTTTCAAAAAACTTTAAGAGAGCATGCAAATGGAATTCTGAAGGGAAATATCCTAAGAAAACTGTCTGGCATCTCATAGGAATATAACATTTTTATTTTGATTGTTACTTTCCATACAGGATTTGTACACAAGTGGTTTTCCTTTCTGTGCCAGTGGCAGACACTGCTAACAGATCACAGAATTCTTTCTTGCAGAGCCCGAGAGTGGCCTCTCTCTTTCAACACAGTACTTCAGGCAGTTGCTATTGATGGATTTGGCACATGATTTAATTTAAAAGATCTTAAAGAGAACTCTTTTCTGAGAGCTCTGATAGTAGCGGAATCACTTTGGTTGAGTGCAGGTGGGTCTTTGGAGCACTCCCTGACCTTCCCATTCCCACAGGTCACTGATGAGACAGAGGGGGTAACTCTCATGCTCATGCTCCAGCTTCCTGGCACTGCCCTCATATGACCTGTGAAGTCAAGTGCCCCAAACCTGAAAGTTGACTTTCCACCACCCTCCCCAGCACTGAGTATTTTCTCTGTCCTTTATGACTCAGCTGTAAAACTTGAGGCGGAAGATGTTCTCAGAGGTCTGGAGGTAGTTCTTGGATAGCCTCTAAGGGACAGTGTTCCACTAATCTGTGTGATTGTTTGCCTTTGAAATGAGGCTGGCTGGTGATAAAGTTCAGGAACAGACAATATTCCTTAAAGTCTTGGACCTGGTGCCTCTCTGACCCTCCTCTACTTATGAAAATAGTGACATTGGACCCCCAATGTTTTAGTGGCCCCTTCAATAAAATGGGACTGACAATTTTTTTCTTGTTTTAAGGAAATGTCAAAAGACAAGATTATATACATGATTTCTCTGATTAAATAAAGCCAGATGCCCTGTAAACCTCTCCTACTATAACTTTTTTCTGCTAGACAAGTATTAAGTATTTTTAAGTAGGCATAGTGGAGCCTTGCCCATTTGGACTTGAGTGGTACATTCAGGGATCCAAAGAGCTGCTAGGAGAAATAGTGCAGGCATTTGTGAGTGGACCTCTGATTAAAGGTGCCTTTTCATTAATGGAATAAAAATGCATATTATATCATGAATCTGTAAGTATAAATTTATATTTGAAAGTATAAACATTGGGATAATGGAAACCACTATACTTTAGAACAAGCAAAAGGCATCCCAAGTGCAAAAATCCCTGTGAAGCATCACAGGTAATTAAAAGCTCAGAGATTGTGATTAGCTATCATAGATTGCCCTTGCATTTCAAACTCCTTTCAGTAACTCTGTCTAAATATAACATATGTACAAAAACTGAGTAGTAAGACAGATGGAATGATTAGACCCTTCATGAGGATGTCTTGTGACTAATTTTTTTCCTGCTCATGTGTGCATGATGGGTGTGAATGTGTATATGCATCTGTCTGAATGTATACGGGACTCTTGGTCAAGGGAAGGGCCAGAGGCTGGCCTACAAATGGCATTTCATCTTTTACTCTTTTTCTTTTTTTACCATTTAGGGAGTCATGTAACAAAATGTTAATTTTTATTTGAGTAGAGAAACAATGAGTGTTATGTAGTTTTTCTTTTTTTTACCTTTTGTATTTTTTTACTTCCTCAAATAAAAATTATAAGAAAAAATCTTAGTTACGAGAATAGCTCTGCATTTCTAATATGTATTACATTTTGTCTTATCCAACGTGATCCCTGCTGTTGATCTCCTTAGATCATCCTGTGTATATTTGACTCAAAACCTTGACTTCCTATTCTTGTCTTTTGTACCCCCTTTGGGCATCTGGTGTTCTTTCTCTTGTAGACGAATTGCAACCATCAGAAAGACTTTGGCCTTGTAAGACTGAGGTGCTTTCATTCCAGTGCATGGAGAGGCTCAGAAGCAGGTGGCTGCCTCAGGTTAGAGCAGTAAATCTCAGATGTCTAAGGAAGAGGGCTGTGCTGATGTAAGTGTAGATATCAGTCCCTTTGGCACAAAGCTAGGGGACTTCAGGGCTCAGTCTGGAGAATGGGAAACCCTTGTTTTTTTTTAATGTCTTAAAGGCTGGTCTGTCTGTTGGGAGTTAACTTTGCTTGGACTTTAATCAGAATTTACATAAGTGCCTTCACCAAAGCCATCTACGGAATGGCAGACACACAGAAGAATGAGTTGAGACTAAACCTGGTCTTAGAAAAGAGGAGTTTAAACATACCCCTATGGGATGTGGGTGGCTGGAGTAGAAGACCTCTCAAAACACTTTCACAGGTAAGGGATGCTAGAGTTGGAAGGGATCTTAATGGAAGTCAAATTCTCTAATTCAGTCTCCTTATTATACAAATGGGGAAACTTGAAGTGGATTTCCTCAGGTCACACTGCTAGTTTGTGACCAGTCAGGGCCCTGGACAGAAGCGTGTCATTAAAAACACAGGACTTTGAATCCATCTGTTATCATTGCATCTTTTGTATTTAGCAGAATCCACTGCACCCAATGAGCAGTTATATTAATATGGATGATGAACAGATGTGGAAACAGCCTCATTAGGGAGGGGGGATGTGAGAGCAGTACCTAGTAAAAGGAGTTTTCTCATCTGTCAGATGAGAAATTTCCAGTAGATGAACTTTAAGTTCCTTCCTCCTTGGAAGTCTCTGAGATCCTGCTTGTGTGACTGAGAATTACAGGGACCAGATTTAGATACTTCTTAGTCCCACCTGTTGGACGTGGGAGCTTTCAGTTTGGAGTTTGTAGATTGAATTCTGACTTTGCCGCTCACCTGTCCTGTCACCATGGGTTTTATGACTCTCTAAACTTAGCCTTTTCATGTATAAGTTGGGAATAATGATGTCTGTGCTATTTACCTCATGGATTCTTCATCCTAACTGAGGAACACAGATAATGATTTGAGCGATGATTTTCTTAAGGATCCATAGATAGTAGCATGAGTGAGTAGGAGAGAAGCCAGTTCATTGATGGGTACTCAGGTATGCATGAAGACGTCTGCCTTCAGCAATAAAGCGTAACTCTCTTCTAGAATCCTAGTCGACAAGGGCCACTGTACAAAGTGTACAACAGACTGTGCAACATATTGCAGACAAAATATTTTTCTTTGTATCTAAGTCTTTGTTAATTCTCTACCCAAATCCCTTGTCTGGAAATTATGAGTGAAAGTCTCATGGCCCTCCCACATATTCTAAGGATGAAGTGGCATCTAGTGGATGCTAGGGGCCAGGGGGATGGGTGAGGCATGCATGGTGTGGAGGAATGGGCTCTTTGCTTCTTCTCCTTTTCCTTCTCCTTCTCCTCCTCCTGCTCCTCCTCCTTTCTTCTTCTTCTTCTTCTTCTTCTTCTTCTTCTTCTTCTTCTTCTTCTTCTTCTTCTTCTTCTTCTTCTTTCTTCAATGCTTCTTACCATTCTAACCAAAACATCAGCTGTCGCAGAGTGGCTTTGTTCTCAACTCCCCTCCTTTCCATGAAGAACTTAGGCAGTAAAAATACCTGGATTGGAGATTGGCCAGCAAATCAATAAAGGCTCATAGGTAGAGATGGGAGACATTTGGCTCATAGACTTCTCTGCATGAAGTCCTGAAAAGAAGTACTTCTGAGAGTCCTTATGTGGGCACAATCCTGGGTTATGTGACCTTAAAGAAAATGATTGTTACTAATTATTGACTGCTTTCAATGTATCAGACTCTGTGCTAAGCACATGACATAATACCATCTTGTTGAATCCTTAGAACAAATTGGAGACCTAGACATCAAAATAGTCACTTTATAAATAAAGGGAAACTGAGGATCAGGATAGTTGAGCACTTGCTCAAGTAACACTACTAGTTCACTGCTAGTTAGTGGCTAGGGATATGGCATGCCACCACTCTGGGAGCAGCATTCACATTGTAGTGTCTGTGAATGAATGTTCCTGGAGGTGATAGTGTGGTGGACATCTCTCTCTCTCTCTCTTTTTTTGTAAATTTATTTTTTATTGGTGTTCAATTTGCCAACATATAGAATAACACCCAGTGCTCATCCCATCAAGTGCCCCCCTCAGTGCCCATCACCCAGTCACCCCCACCCCCCGCCCACCTCCCCTTCCACCTCCTCTTCCACCACGCCTAGTTTGTTTTCCAGAGTTAGGAGTCTCTCATGTTATGGTGGTGGACATCTCTTGAGAGTGGGAGAAGTGAGTGGAAATCCAGCTCTGTCTGACCTCAAGTTCTATGCTGAGCCACTGGGGCACATGCTGTCTCTTCCCCACTCAGGGCTGGATCTAAGTGGATCCAAGGGTTGGATCCAAGTGATTGATGAGGTGGGAGCTAGCAGCATTTACTTCCAAGATCTTAATCCATGTGTGATTTATATGTGGAGTGTAGTGGAGCTGGGCCATTGAGAGAGCCAGTTCTGACTTCAGTAGGGGTGTTTCAAAGGTGGACTGATGGATAAAAGCCTGGGGAGGGTGTGTGTGTGTGTGTGTGTGTGTGTGCACGTGTGTATCAGTGTAACTGTGGTTCCACTTTCTAGGGCTATGATTTTTGAGGAGAGAGATCAGAAAACCCTAGGACATGGTGTTGACCAGAACCAAGAGTCCCCCAGTGAACTATCTTCCTGGCTCCATTCTCCATTTCTCTGACTATGGTGTGTGTGTGTACTGTGTGAGTTGTATGTGTGCGTGTGTATGCATGTGTTGAATGAAGTTCTCCACATGCGGTGGAGGTACTGTGGTGATGGAGTGCAGGAATGTGCAAGAGGCACCTCCCCATGGGTACCATCCTCTGGCTGGCCACATCGGGACATTCTCTCCGGGGTGGGGAAAGACCTATAAACACTATGCTCTATTTTTCTGAGTGACCATCTGCAGCTGAGACTAAAGAACAGAGTTGAGAGTCAGTCAGGTGACTTGAGTAATGGCTGAGTGGCCTTAGGAAATATGCTGACCCTGTGTGAGTTCTACCCATCAGGGAAAAGATGAGGAAGATAGTGTTCATTTCACTGGAAAGCTTGAGCTTTTGCACAGTTGGCTGATGGCAAAGCAATCTATATGCCTAGCTTTGGAGGGGGATAACAGCCTTAGTCCTTTTTACCAGTACTATTATTTGAAGGAATTGTTTTAGCCAGAGCCCCCTTTCTCATGAAATTTCCACTGCCATGCAGACTCCAAAACTGGCACAGCACATTGAAGATACCTCCTAAAAATTAACCTTCAGTTATGCATCATTCTAATAATGTGACTTCTTTTCAATGCAGTTAAAAAAAAGATGCTTTGCCATTCATTCTCCACGCTCATTAAAGATCTCTTTTCTTTCAATACCTCACTTTTAGATTGGGTTTGCTTTTGGAGATTATGGAGGCAAAGACACTGTGAGAAGCATGGTTGTGACCCTAGTGCACTGGATGAATTGCCAGTGCTGTGATATCATATGCAAGGCACAGGGCACTGTGCTCTATATGCAGGGCCGGCTCCTTGCTGGCTCTTCAGAAGTGTTAGTTTTAATCCACATTGTCCCTTTGTTCTCCTACAGTCAGAATTAGTTAAAGTTGTTTCACAGGGGGATGGGAGTGTGTGTGAACACCCTTCTGCGTGAATTTCATGCAGCACAGCTAGGCTCTTCCCATCTCCCCACCTGATCACCTCCTTCACCCACTACCCATTATAGGTAAATGGCTGCTTGCCCTTGTGGTGGCTCCTCTTTTCCTGAGGGTAGCTCATGAGGTGGATGTGCTGTTCTTCCACATTGATGTGATTGCTGGTTGAGGGGTAGACTGGGTAACCTAAATCCAGTTAGTGTATTCTTCTTCCCTCTTCTTTTCTGGAAGTTTTGAGAAATCCTAGCAGCTATGCATCACTTTGGAATTATTTAGGAGCCATCCCACTGGTGGGCAGGAGGGCAGGGTGGAAAACCTCTCAATGCCCATTTCCTTGAATGGCTCCCCCTCCATACCTGTACCCAGAGATGGACAACCACATCCTGACTTCTGTGCAAAATCAGCTTAAGAAGCTCTCCCTCCAGAGAACTCTCTCAGGCTCCTTGAGAATCAGTTTAGTGTCAACATGAAATCAAATCTCTACTGATGAACTGAGCGTGGGACAAGACACTGTGGGAAGCTCTGAGCAACCACCTCTGCAGCTTGAGGGCTAAGATGCCCCTTGTCCGGCCCCATTTGAATGTTAATAATTCTTCACAAACTCAAGGCTCTGGGCAGACATGGTCTCTATTTGTGAGGCTATAGATGGGTCAAGAAGACACATGATTTAGGTAGCCAATCTCCCCTGCCACCCGCCTGGGTTTGGAAGTTCTTGGCAGAAGGGGAGAGATGGATAGATCACATCAGGACAGAGACATGGCCCTGCTCCTAGCCTGTGGCTGATCATGGGCTCACAAGGGCCTATGGCAGCTCTCACCTGGGACAGGTGAAGCCTGTATTTAGAGTGTCTTCGATGCTGTTATATTTCAAACAGGGTGTTATGGACTGAATCGTTGATCCATCCCCCACAACCTGCCAAAGTCATATGTTGAAGCCCTAGCTCCCAATGTGGCTATATTTGGAGACAGGACTTTAAAAGAGGTAACTAAGGTTAATGAGATCATAAGGGTGGGACCCTAATCCAATTTTATGGGTGTCCTTATAAGAAGAGGAAGGGACACGATGGGTGTGTGAGCCATGTGCAAAGGCTATGAGAAAAGGCCATGAGAAGACATAGTCAGAAGGCAGCCATCTGTAGCCAAGGAGAGAGGCCTCAGGAGAAACCAGACTTGCTGAGACCTTGATCTTGGATTTCCAGTCTCCAGCACTGTGAGGAAATACATTTCTGTTCTGTAAGCTCCCTAGTCTGTGGTATTTTGCTACAGTGGCCCCAGCTGACTCACACAAGTATCATTCCACTCCTCTCCCAGTTAAAGCTGTCAATGCCAGTAGGGATTTTCAGCATGCAAGGTACTCATGTCCCTTATGGTCTTCATTTATCATATAGAGACAGTACAGTGTCCAGTGTTTGGAGTATAAGCTCTGGAGTCACACTGAATTCACATTCTGGCTCTGCCATTCACTAGCCTTGTGGTCTTCAGCAAGTTACTTAATTTCTCTGGGCTGCCATATGTTCATCTGTAAAATAAGGACAATAGTAGTACCAACTTCAAAGAGTTGTTGAAAGGAGTAAATAAATTAATCCATGAAAAGTGTTTACATGAGCACCTTGCAGAAAGCTTATGCTCAATGACGTTTCTTGATTTATTTTGAAATAGATATGATTATCCTTTTTGGTGTATTTTTCATGGGATTGTGGTCCCACTATATTCTAAGCATTGTGAGGAAAATGACTATGGCCATTTTATAAGTCCAAGTACCTAGCAAGTTGGTCTTTTCTTCATCCAACATATTTACTGAGCACTGACTTTATTCCAGGCATGATTCCAGGTGAGGAAATCAATGGTGAGTAAAGGCAGACGTGGCTCCTGTTCTTGAAGAGCCTACAGTTTGCGCACATCTTGGGTGTTCAATAAGCATTTATTAAGGTGAATGAATTATACTCTTTGTGTGTCTCTGTAAGTTGCAATCTCTGTAGTGGAGGGGAATGAAAAAGGATTGGAGCTAAAATTGTGACTTAGTGGATTTCTGGTCATATGACTTTGGAGGAGCTTCTTCATTTTGTTTATTAGTTTCCTCAGCTGTAAAATGGAGGTCATAAAAGTACTACCTTCCCCACACCTCTCCTCTAGAGCTTCTATACTGTTAAAGTGGAGCAAGATCTGAGGATGTGAAGATTGGGACTACATTAATTCACTCATTCATTTACTTTATTCATTCACTCACTCATTAGTTGAATAATATCCATTGAACATCTGCTTATGGGCTAGGATTATTCTAGCCATTGGAAGCATTGCAGTGGATGCACAAAATCCTTGCCTTCAAGAACCTTACATTCTAAGGGGATACAAACAATAAAAAAACTGAAAAAAATGTGTGTTATAATTCATGTAATGTTAAATGCTATGAAGAAGATAATGAACAAAACACAGTTCCTTAAAAGGTAACGATTTTGATTAAGATCATGGTAGGGATCATGTTTTGGTACTTTGGTTAAAACATTATTCAACATTCTTTTCTCTTTTGTGTCCCTTCTGGACAAGGACATGCTAAACTTTGGTTGGCTGGCCCCTGGTGCCCAGAAGATCCATTGGATACAGGTCACATTGGACACTTCTCACTCCCAGGGTAGTCTTTAACATTCTGGAGGGTCCTCATAGATGTATAGCAAACAAAGTTGTTGTCAGGATTCAGTTCTCTCTCAACATTGGGTCAGTGGTAGAAGTCCCAGCCTCGTCCTGGGAGCATGTGAGCATCCCAGGTGTGCACCCAATGAGAAGAGCCTCTGGGGCTAAGTAGATTGGTGCCCTTTCCAGCTCTCTTTTGTAGGAAGGGGAAATAAAGGGAGAGTAGGAAAGAGGAGATGCTAACTTTTGATCCTCCTCCTTCAGAAATCTGTAGGCTTGTGCTTATAGGCCATTAATTACTTCTTTAAAGACAGTCTTCCCCAGCAGGTGATTAGCCCGCAAGGCACTAACCACATCTGTCTGTCTTGTTCTCTTTTGTACTTGATAAATATGTGTTGAGTTGAATTGAATTATATATTCTTTAGAGATATTACTAAATATGAGTAAGTCAGAATTACATTTGGAGGCTGCAGTTATTCCATTCCATTCCATTTGGAGGATGCTTATTGGATAAGCCCTGTCACACTTTGGTGTCTCTAGGAAAGAGAGTCAGATGTGGATGTTAGCTTACTGGCTCCTTTTTGAGGAATACTGTTGGCATCATTGACCACGGAAGGGAGGGGAAAGGTTAGAGGAAGATGGTTAGAAGGAAGGTCTTACAATAATGAAGGTCCAACAACAGCCTCAGCTGGCCCTTTGGGAAGCTCTGGAGTTAAAATGTCTTCCCAAGGTCGTACTCATTACTTATTGCTAAGTAACATTAACCCAAAACTTATCTCACAGTCTCTGTGGGCCAGGAATCTGGACATGGCTTAGCTGGGTCCACTGCCTCAGGGACTCTGACATGGCTGCAAACAAGGTCTCAGCTAGGGCTGTGGTCTCATCTGCCAGCTCAGCTGGACAACATCTGCCTTCAAGGCCACTCATGTTGTTGTTGGCAGGATCTGGTTCCTCATGAGCTGTGAGGTAAAAGCCTTAGTTCATCACAAGCTATTGGTAGATGCCCTGCTTTGTTTCTTGCCATATGGATCTATCCACAGAGCATCTCACAATGAAGTGAGCAGGTCAAAGGGAAAGAGAGTTCTACCAAGAGACAGAGAGAGAGAGAGTGAGCAAGTGAGCTAGCAAAATGGGAGTCACAGCCTTTTATAAGTTTGTCACAAAAGTGTCATCCTGCCATATTCTCTTTTTTAAAAGATATTTTTTATTTATTCACTTGAAGGAGAAAGAAGTAGAGAGAGAGAGAAAGAGAGAGAGAGAGAGAGAAAGAGAGAGAGAGAGAGAAAGAGAGAGAGAAAGAGAGAGAGAAGAAGAAAGAGAATCAGTGCCAGTAAAAGCACAAGCAGAGAGGGGTGTCAGAGGGAGAGGAGAACCAGACTCCCCATTGAGCCTAACTCAGGGCCTGATCCCAGGATCCCAGAACCTTGACCCGAGCCAAAGGCAGGACACTTAACCAGCTGAGCCACCCAGGTACCACTGCCATACTCCCTTTGTTAGGAGCAGGTTACCAGCTCCAGCCCACACTCGAAAGGGGATTCCATGTGGGCACGAACACAGGGGGTGGGGAATGCAGAGCTGTCCCAAACTGGGTTGAAGTGGCAGGCCTTTATAGTCCTGTGTGGCTCAGTCACTGGATGTGGACCACATGGACAAGAGCATGACCCTGGGTGAGGTGGCCCTTTGCAACTGGTGTCATCCCCCCAGGCCAACAGTTGAAGGCTGAGGCAGGAAGTCCTTCTCAGAAGGGGGTTGGAGAAGTGTGCTCACATGGTCTCCATTCCACATTCAGACAGCGGACACCTACAACCATAGAGTTTGGCTCAGTAGCAAATTCTGTCGATGCACATGGGAGAGAAGAAATGGAAGGAGGAACTGTTTCTGGTATTTATATTCATGAGGAATGCTGTTACTTAATTTTGTTTCTTCCCTTTATTTTCCTCTTGCTTTGACCTTGGGGTTAGAACTTTCTCTAAATGCTAAATAGGAACTCTATCTGAAAATAAGCTTGAGTTATAACCATGTTGCCCCAGGCCACGAGTGTGAGACCCAGGTGGTGGGCTCATTTTGTAACCCTGTTCACAAGGAAGTGTTTGAGATTGAATCTCGTAGGGCAACAACGGCACAGAGCCCGAGTTTCCCCTTTTCATCCTTCCCCCTTGTCATCCATATATATATATATATTTTTTTTTTGGAGAGGGAGAGAAAAGGGAGGAGGGCCAGAGAGAGGGAGGGAAAGAGAGAATCTTAAGCAGACTACATCAGGCTCTGTGCAGAGCCTGATGCAAGGCTTGAACCCATGACCCTGTGATCATGACTTGAGCTGAAATCAGGAGTTGAACCCTTAATCAACCTGGAGCCATCCAGGTGCCCCAGCTCTTATCCTTTTCATTCTTTATTGCAAACCCACACCCTCTGGGTGCCTCAAATTGTGGAATTTAAGGAGACAGTGTTATAAGACAGCTCAGAACTTCTCTAGGAGCAGAGCCTGAGATGGGGATTCTGCAGCAATTGGGTGAAAGCATTTGGGAGAGTGGATGGGGGAGGGAGGTGCTACATAATAATGGGATCCCTGCTGGCCACTAGCTGTTGTCTGGTCGCCACCCCCCCCTCCCCGGGAGGCTCTACAGTTCATCCTGGCCAGGGGTATGGGGTCAGGCCTGTTGTACCTCTGTGTCAGTCAGCCAGTCAGTGGCTAAGGTTTGCAGTGGGGACTTGGGGTGAGGTGCTAGTAGGATCTTTTTTCTTTTATTGACTCACTGTCTTCTTCCTCTAATTTTTTCTTTTATTGACTCACTGTCTTCTTCCTCTAATTTTTCCTCCCAGGGCAATTTTTCCTTTATGGAGTAATGGAAAGAACAGGGCTGGGGATCACATAGATGTAGGCTGGAATCTAATTCTCATTCTTGGGAAACTGGCCACCTCAGGTAAATTATTTAGCCTTTTATTTTATTTTTTAAAGATTTTATTTATTTATTCATGAGAGACACAGAGAGAGAGGCAGAGACACAGGCAGAGAGAGGCAGGCTTCATGCAGGGAGCCCGATGTGGGACTCGATTCCGGGACTCCAGGATCACGCTCTGAGCCAAAGACAGACGCTCAACCGCTGAGCCACCCAGGCATCCCTTATTTAGCCTTTTAAATTTCAATTTGCCTGCCTGGAAAATGAGTATGATACCACTCACCTCCTAGGGTTTGGGGAAGGACTGAAAGGTGATATTTGTGCGATGCTTCTTGCGGCGCCTTTCTTTGCTTTCACTGTCTCTCTTACAGCTACACAGAGCAGCCTATTCTTTTCCTGGCACGGCCCTTCAGAGCTCTGAAGGTTGTCATGCTGCTCCTCTCAGCTTTCTGCTTTCCTTGTTGATGAACTTCTTTTCCTTTGGCTCTGGCCCTCCAGAACCTGCAGCGTGCTCACTGCTGTCCTCTGCATGAGTTCCAGCATATCACCTTCCCTCTTACACAATGATCCCAAGGCACTGCACATGGCCTTCTTCCATGGGGGGGGGGGGTCTTTGGCCCCACACTATCCTCTGAGAGATGCTATGCTTGATCGCATTTGCCTTTTTGATAGGTTTAGAGGCTACAGTTATAAGTAGCAAGAGGACTTAGAGCTCTGCAGGGAATTCCAAAATATTGTCCCAGGTGTCTACAGAGATCTTTGGGCTTCCCTTCCTTTGTCTGCCTGCCCAGGCAGCTGGAGTTCCCTGCCAACCTGACATCACGTGTTGCAGAGCCGGCTCCCATCCTTCATGTATTGGTGGAACCGCCAGACTGTAGAGTGAACATCTGTATCAGGAAGGCTCTGATAACTTAATGGAATGCAAAGCTATGCCAGCTGACTCCAGAGGTTCTGATATGTCTCTTAGAATCTCAGAGATGGGCACGTGTAGTTTGTACAAGGTCCCCAGCTAACTAACTAAATTGTTGTTGCCACCTTGAAATTCAGTGCTCTGCAGCCTCTACTTCTGGAAATGTGAGTTTTCCTACCTCGGCACTTATCCAGATGGACCAGATGTATAAAGCCCTGAGGCATCTGAATCTTTGCAATGGCTCTAAAGCCTTACCTCTCTCGAAGGACAAGTGGCATTTCCAACCCACCAATCTTTGTGATTTATGTTTGCTCCTCCCTCTTTCCCTAACCAACCCCACCACCCTTAGCCAGATGCCTGGAGCCTGGGTGGGCTGCCTGAATATACAGGCCTCTTACTCTCCCCCTACCAACTCCCCTCCAGGTCGATCCCATGGGAGGAATCTCTCACTTTTCAAAGAATAAATCTGTAAAAGAGGCAACATTTCCAGAGCAGTAAATCTTTGCTCTGTGTGTGTGGGCATGCATGTGTGCATATGTGTTTCTGAAATTTGTGCTGTGTGTATACCCATGTGTCTGCAGAGAGAACAGAGCCAAAAGCATTAGAAGGCCTTTTAATTTCTGAAGAGTCAAGACCACAGAGGCAAGGACGTGCTCAGGAAAGTGAGAGGGACATCAACCTGCTGTGAGAAATGGGATTGTCTGAGGGAAGGCAAAGGCTGGGCAGAAAGTGTTTCCAGTTTGATCTGTTCCCTGATGTATATATATATATATTTTCTTTTGTATATTTTTTTATTGAAGTTCGATTTGCCAACATATAGTATAACACTCAGTGCTCATGCCGTCAAGTGCCCTGATATATTTGCACACAATTCTATAGGAGCCATGGAATGTCAGAATGAGCTGCCCCTCCACCTTGTGGGGGTGCAGGCTCTCTGCTTCTGCTGCCTTGGGGAGGTTGAAGGGAATCCTGGCCATCCCTGAATGTGAGTCCCTTACACTTTGGCCAGTCAACCACTTTGTTTTCTCAGACACTCACTACGTCGTATTTCCTCTTTCCTGTCAGAGGAAGTGGTCAGAAGAGACCCCCAGAGAAGGCTCTAAATGAAGTTGAACTCTCCACAGAGTTTCCTGAAAAGTTGTGAATGAAAACAAAACTCTTCCAGCCAACAACCAATGGACTCGCTAACCAGCCCCAAACAGAACCCAGATGTGTGGAGATGGTAAAATCACTGGGCTGAAAACCCAGTGTACTGGCTCTTGTTCCTGTGGGTGTGAATGAGATCAGGTGTGGCAAAGATCAGTGGGAGGTGGGGGAGGGAATTAATTATGAGGGAAGGGACTGTGGAAGCCAGGGGCTCTCACTGGACCAGAGGGTTGCTAATGATTGAACATGCACCACCCCAACTCCTCATGATTTGGGGAAGAGGAACAATATGGATAACTGAAGTCCACTGAGGGTTTTCAACTTTATTTTAGCCCCTCTTTCCCCACAGATGAATTTGATGAAAGAAAGGCACCAGAAGAATCTCCACAGAGATCATGGGTCTGGGACACCGGGGTGGCTCAGTCTGTTGGGTGTCTGCCTTCGGCTCAGGTCATGATCTCAGGGTCCAGGGATGGAGCTCTGCATTGGATTCCCTGCTCAACACAGAGCCAGCTCCTCCTTCTCCCTCCTCTGCAGCTCCCCCTGCTTGTGCTCTCTCTTTCTCCCTCTCTGTCAAATAAATAAATAAAATCTTATTTTATTTATAAAATAAAATAAAATAAAGAAGAAAGAAATCATGGGTCTGGCTGTTTAGTTGGGTCTGGGGGAGACATCAAGGCCCTATTAATATACACAGTCTGAAAAGTGTCTGTCTCCTTCTAGCAAGGAGTGGAATATTTCTGCGAGTGTGAGTGGCTGGTAAAGGTGGAATAGAGAAAGAATGAAGGGCTAACAGGAGGGAAGGGTTGGGAAGTATTTGGGGGTTATTACTTAAGAGAAAACTTGGCCCAGAGATATAACAAGAGCACAATAAGGAGCATACTGCCTGAGCTGGAAAAAAACCCAGTCCAGGGGTGTCCAAAAATGGGGGTTCTATCCAAGCCAGCCAGACAGGATGCAGCTTGAGAGAAAAATTTCAGCTTGGAGGCAAGGCGAGTAGACTGAGGCTCAGCAGCAAAGCCCTCATGTCCCCAGCCCTCATGACAAAAGAGGCTGGCTCAAGAGAGCTCACTCAGCTCAGGCTGTGAGGGAGGTTGGGTGGGGTGGACAGTGACTCCCCCAAACTGCAGCCAATGGAAAACTCGTGGGCTGGAAACTCCTGCAAGAATTTGTTTTATGCTTTAACCCCATGCTGTGTTGGGTAAGTCAGTGGTTTCCTATCTATTGTGACTTTGCCTCCATTGAAGAGAATTTTGGCTTTAGATTCTGAACAGGTCCTGCTGAGATGCACCCAGGGGAAGGTGTAAGAGGCTTCATCCCATGTATGTACTATGAAGAGGCATCTGCACTTTCTCCTTGCTTCCCACTTCTATCCACTTTTGATCTTTGGTGATGCACAATGATATCCAAGAATGGGGCCAGAGAAATGCATTTGAAGGAGTCCTTTGGCTAAGGAGGCTGTTTTTACCCTAGATTTTCCTCAGCCAGAGCCTTCCTAGAGCTGTCATGACACAGCTAGATTTGTTAGAGTCTTTTCACTTCTTTTGTTTTTGTTTAGAAAAACTGCTAATGAACAGAGAAACATGATCAACATCCAACATGCTCGCTTATTCCGGTACCTAATATGTGCCAGGCATTGCATTAGGCTAATGATCCCTAATTAAACTACATTAACTACCTCATAAATGGGGGAGCTGCTACTGAGCCCCATGCAGTAGCGGCCCCGTGAGAATATAGGCCCAATGTTGCCAAATCTTCTACTTTTTAAAAAAGAAACAGGAACAGTGTTCGCAAGCTGGAAATCACCTCGAGGTTCATTCACTTATTCAGCAAATATTTACCAAATATCTAGTTGCTGGGGTCCAGTGGTAAATAAGGACCGTAAGGTCCTTAGACTTATGGAACTTTTTCTAGAGGGGGATGAGGGTATGTTTATGTATACATAGGTAAGGAAACAACCAAATGCATACTTTTGGGTAGAGTTATGTGCTGTGAAGGAACTAGAACAGGGTGCTGATGTAGAAGGGTATGGAGAGGCAGCCTCTCTGGAAGGTGAGTGACTTGCATGAGGACAAGGAGGCTGTCATGTACACAGCTGGAGGAAAGAGTATTTCAGGTAAGGGGGAAAAGTAAGTGAAGCCCCAAGGCTTGGTGTCTTCAGAAGCTAGAAGACTTTGTAGTGGGTGGTGTATAGAAAGCAAGATGGGAAATGGGAGATTTCTGAGTTAAAAAAGTTCCCTCCTGCCTAACATTCCTTTTGTTCTTTCTGGGTGTGTTCTGGTTTCCTTCAAGGGCCTTCTGGAGGCCAGAGGCACAGAGATCTAGTGCCATCATGTTGTAGTGAGGCAGAGTCCCCAAAGGGGGAGCTTGGACAAACCAGCTCAGGGTTTTGACCCACCTTCCCTCAAGTGTGTGGAGGCTTTCCTCCCATAGCCCAGGTCTCTACCCAGGGCTTGTAGGCTTGGGGAGATGGAAGGCAGAAAGAGTATACTCAACTCTTCTGAATTGGTTCTAGTGAGATTTTATGTTAGGTTCTGATGTATGGCCTGCTGGCTGTGGAGGTTCTGACGGCCGCCATGCTGTTTTAGAGGGAGATACCACAGGCCCTTGTGACAGCTCTGTTTTGGGGGTGCAAGTTTCTGGTTTCTATTTTAGGAGGATGATTTTTCCTGAGATGCTCATTATTTATGGATTCCAGATCACCACTCCATTTGGAAACATATAAAGCTGGTTGGTGTGTGGGGGGAGCAGCTTGAGAGAGGTCAGTCAGCAAAGCAAAAGTGTGTAAAAATCACCTCACACAGCACAGGCTGCCATTCAGGGCCACAAATCAAGCCCAGGCATTCCCCCTGTCTGGGGACAGGGGTGGGTTCTCTGGGCCTGTCGTCCTCAATCAGGCTGTCTTTCTCAGAGAGCTAGGTCAAAGTCAATTTTCATAGAACTATTATAGAAACCATATGTGTGTGCAAAAACATATTGCCTTTTTTTCCCTGTGGCTGGTAAAATTTCTTCTTCTTTTCCTTGGAGTCTTTCTGAATTTAAAACACTGTGAAGCTCAGTGGAAGAAGATTACTTTTCATGCAACACAAGTCCAGCAAAAGGAGGAATTCATTGCAGGAATGAATTGTGGACTTTTCCAACAAGAGTTCTTTTTAAACTAATGGCATATGGGGACCTATTGGTCATTGTAATGAGCTAGGTCAGCCCAGAGCATAAAACAGGTCCTAGAAGTTTCAGGCCCGAAAGAGAAGAAAGTCTTGAGATTTTACCAAGTTCATTTTCCTTTCCATTGGTTTAATTGTAAATCTGACCTCTCAAGGCCGCAGGTTCAAAACCAGCTGTGTTAACTTTTATTTGGCTACGATGGAAACAATAGAAAGATGCCCTCTTCCCCTGACCTATTTTCTGGGCTTCTGGGAAACAATATCTATGTCTGTACTCTTATCCTTCTTTCTGTGTCCCTTAACAGCATTATCATGTGACAGATTTTGCCTGGTTCAGCATCTAGGAGTAAAGGGAAGTAGTGACTTCTCATGTCTCTTCTCTTGCTATCTCAAAACCAAGCAGCATGAGCTCTAGTTTGTAGTAAAGCCTTTTCTTAACCATCCAAAAGGCCAGATTTAGAATTCTTTAAGCTGGATCAGCATTTTAGAACCTTTTTTTTTTTTTTAATGGAGTTAGCCCAGTAAAATAAAACACAAAGTGCAAACCAGTGGTTCTCAAAGTGTGGTCCCCTATACATCTGCATCAGTGACATCTGAGAACTTGTTAGCAATTCCGATCCTCAGGCCCTCACCCAAACCTACTGGCACTGGTACAGTGTCTCTGGGGGTGGGACTCAGCAATCTGTTTTTAGTAAGGCTTCTGGAGGATTCTAACGTATGTTAAAGTTTGAGAGCTACTGCTATATACCAATAGCATTCAATGTCAAAGCTTGTGTTCAACTTAACTTTTTATTTTAATAACTTTGTGTGAGTAAAAGAAATCACTTATTTCTTTCTTATGTTAGTGTATTGCTTCTTCTGGCCTCCACTCCAATCATCAGCTTTGATGAGGGGCCAGACTTCTCTCTTGACAAGGTTAGGGAGGCCTGGACAAAGAAGGAGATGGAGGAAGCACTATACTATGTAACTAATTTCTCTACAAAAATGTTCCTTGCTATGTCTTCTGGTTTTGAGGTGGGAGATCTCTTTTGGTTGAGGTAGGGCAGATTTATTTGATTTTCTCTTCATCATTTTGCCCCACAGATACTGTCTCCTGGTAAAATACAGCAAGATAACCAACCAATGGTGCCAATGCTAAGAGGAAAGGGAGTGCTAAGGACAAGTATGGTTAAGGTATGAAGGTTTTTATTGGTAATTTCTTTTTGCTTTTACTTAAAATGATAAAAAAACAAAAATGAATTAGGGTATTTTGAACCCTTACTAATAGATAGTATATATTAATTTTCAAATGCTGAGAAACTATTGTTAAAATTAAACAGACAGCCTATAACACATGACAATTTATTAACTGAGTCATATTAGTAGCGAGGGATGAAGGTAGAGTTACCAGGGCAGTAGGTTCTGAGCCTTGTTTTAAAAGATTTATTGGGCAGCCTGGATGGCTCAGCGGTTTAGCGCCGCCTTTAGCCCAGGGCATGATCCTGGAGACCCGAGATCGAGTCCCACATTGGGCTTGCTGCCTGGAGCCTGCTTCTCCCACTGCCTGTGTCTCTGTGTCTCTCTCATGAATAAAAAAATAAAATTTATTTATTTATTTATTTATTTATTTATTTATTTATTTATTTATGAGAGATAGAGAGAAGCACAGACATAGGCAGAGGGAAAAGCAGGCTCCTTATGAGGAGCCCAATGCGGGACTTGATCCCAGGACCCCAGGATCACAAACTGAGCCAAAGGCAGATGCTCAAACCCTGAGTCATCCAGGCACCCCTCTGAGCCCTTTATTAAAAAAAAAAATAAAAGATTTTACTTTTAAGTAATCTCTACACCCAGTGTGGGGCTTGACTTCATGACATGGAAATCAGGAGTTGCATGCTCTATTGACAGAGCCAGCAGGGAATCCTCACCGCACCCCACCCACTTTTTTTTTTTCTTCTAAGCAAAGTACTGCATGTCTATAAAATTAATATTGAACATTTTAATACAAAGCAACATATTTTTGGTAGATTTATGTACTGAGATTCATCACCAATTACCTCTCCTGTTGGAAACAGCTGTCCACGTTCCCTTTAGGAAAGTACCCCTCATCCTTTCCCAACCATGTGATTTCACTTAAATGAGCCAACCTTGCTCCAGGCCTGCGCTGTGACTGGCTTAACCCAATAGGTCAATTGCCATCTCCCAGCCACAGTGATTGGTTCAGTCATGGTGCTGTAGTCCAGTCATAGCCAATGAGAATCAAGATAACATTTGTTGGAAATTCTGGGAATGTGACCCTGTCTCTCTTCCCCTGAATTCGGTGGTGGGAAGAGGAGATGTGAGCTTGATAACCCCTGATTGACCTGTGACGGAGGCCCAGTGATGGTGGCTTAAAAAAGCACAAAGTCAAGAGACACAGAAAAACTGGGCCTGATATTTTGATTAAACATTTCCAGAAGCCAGTCATACCCTTGAATATTGAGACACATGAGCCAACACATGCCTTTTTCCTGTTGGATTTTCTTTTCATCATTTGTTTTTTGTTTTTGTTTTTGTTTTTTTCTTTTCATCATTTGTTACTCAAGGAATCCTAAAAGTCACAGGACTTACTATCAAAGTGATCATGATTAGGACTTACCCCCTGTTAGATGATACAGAAGGACTGTCAGGAATTTGCAGGGTCATTCCCTGTGTTAGAAGTATTTTCTCTTTTTCTGCATTCTTGATGCTTGGGCATCTGGGGCCTTATTGCCTGGGGGAGACTGCCCCTCCCAGGACTAGCCAATTCTTAGAGACATGGAAGGATTCTTCCAGGAACATACGTTTCATATGAAAAAGAAACAATCCAGGGCCCATACTCTAAGCCACCTCTTCTATCTGGCTTTTACATTCCAGGAGGCATTATTCCTCTGCTATAATCATCCCAGGGCCTACTAGATAGAGAAAGCCCCTATCTCCAGAGCCTGCTAAAATTACTCAAACTAGCCAATCCCAAACCTGCTTACTTTGTCCTGCTTTGCTTTTCATTGGAAGCCACAATAAAGGTTCTTGTCCACACTTTCCCCTTGCTTCTTCTTTCTCTTGACAGACTCTAGTTTTGCACAATGTAGTATACACCCTCTTCTTGGAAACTGTGAATGACAGTAACTTTCAATGACTGTAATCTCCTGATCTGTGGGCCTCACCTCTCTAAATAATGATAAAATCTGTATTTGAAAACATTGCCATGAATTGAAAATATCACAGTAGGAGGTATGCTAGGGATGCCAGAAAAGGCCATTTCATGAATATTCCAGGAGGAGGGAGCAGAGAATGTCTGTTGAAAATTTCCTTTTGCATTTGTTCCAAGGGGGTTAATGAGCTATCTATCCTGCAAAGATTGCACAGCAATAGGTAATGATGGTTGGAAGCTGTGCTCTTTTGGAAGATATGTTGTATTTTATCTTCTGTTTTGTAGTGGAGGTGGTGGGGAAGTGCAGGAAGTTCTAAACAAGTGCAAGTGGGGATGCCTAAGGTTTCTGGTTCCTTTTTCTGTCCTTGCAGGCCCTCTGAGGGTACAATATGATAGGCATTATATCGATTTGTATCACAATTTTTAAAGTATCAGTTTTCATCTAAGAATTTCTTGTAATCAAGAAATGATTTAGGAGCTGAAATAGTGCCATCACTCATCTACTCCACAGCCCCAAAGTAAAGCACCCCAATATGTCCAACTTTTTTTCTGCCAGTGATTGGTCTCATAAATCATTTTAGTGATGGCCAGATGTGCAGGTCAAGCAATATAAAAAAATAAGGAGCTCAGGTTTACCATTTGGGGTTCTAAACACCTGGTCCCCTACTCTGGGGAGCTGAAAGGTGGAGTTCATTCATTTTCACATTTATTCATTTGTAATGGGATGCTTATTGTAGATTGAATGTTAAATTTTTTTGAATGTTAAATTTTTTAAAGCTGAAAAACCACTATTTGGGGGATTGCAAGAAGTTTCTAAATTATCTCTGTGTGAAGCCTTCTGTGATGGTCTTTGTGATCGGGTTCAAGGAAAAAAAAACATGGCTGAATAGCTTAGGCTGAAGGTGGATTTTGGGGGAAGATAATGGAAGGAGCTCAGCTCACCAAATGGACAGAGAAAGCTGAAGAATTTGGGTTGGAAAATGGGCATAAATGAAGCATGGCTTGGCAGCAGTCAGCCTGGGATATGGGGCCATCGCTTCAGGGCATCACTACCACTGCTAGACTCAGGTGCTGCTGGACAGAGCTACTATTGCTGGACAGAGACACTTTTTTTTTTTTTTTTTTTTTTTTTTTTTTTTTTTTTTTTAATTTTTATTTATTTATGATAGTCACAGAGAGAGAGAGAGAGAGGCAGAGACACAGGCAGAGGGAGAAGCAGGCTCCATGCACCGGGAGCCCGATGTGGGATTCGATCCCGGGTCTCCAGGATCGCGCCCTGGGCCAAAGGCAGGCGCCAAACCACTGCGCCACCCAGGGATCCCCAGAGACACTTTTTGTTGGATCTTTTCTAACCCTGCCTCATTGCCTTGTATCTGGTTATGGTGGACATAGGACTTGTGATATTAGGATTTATAATGAGAAATATATACCTAGTTTTTGTCCTATTCTTGGCACGGAGCTCTTAAAACCCTTGAAATTTCCTAAGCAATAAATTTACTAATTTACTTTAAATTTTCCTAAGCAAATTTACTATGGAAAAATTATGATTGTGGGTCTTTTGTTATGTTAATGAGCTAACTTTTGGACTCACTTAGGTAATCTAAGGATGGGGCTGGTTGCCAGGGGACCCAGGAATGTGACTAGAGGGTTGGAACTATTAGCCCTACTCCCTCTTTCTAGAGACGAGCTGGAGATTGAATCAAATATCAATGGCCAGTGGTTTAGTTAACCATGCCTATATAATAAAGTCTCCATAAAACCCCAAAAGGACAGGATTTGGAGAGCTTCCAAGTTGGTGAACATGTGAAGCATCTGGGAGAATGATGCACTCAAAAAGCATGGAAGCTCTGTTTGTTTTTTTCATACCTCATGCTATACATGTCTTCCATCTGGCTCTTCCTGAGTTGTATCCTTTTATAACAAACTGGTACTCTAATTGTTTTCCTGAGTTCTGTTAGCTGCTCTAGCAAGTTAATCAATCCCAAGGAAGGTGTCGTGTGAGCCTCCAATCTATATATATATATATAGCTGGTGGGTCAGAAACCTAGTGGCAACATGTACTTTCAACTGGTGTCTGAAGAGGGGGAGATCTTATCAGACCAAGTCCTTAATTTGTGGAATCTGGGACTATCTCCAGTCATATAGTGTCAGAATTGAGTTAATTGCTTGTGGTGTTGGAAAAAATGCAAGTATTGGAGGACTATATATTGATCACTGGTTCAGAGCACACACAACATTCTACAGAGCTGTTCCCATATTACAGAATATTGTTTCCAAGCCAGCATTATAACTGAGGATTTAGTGGACCATTGCACCATTACATAACTGTCTTTGGGTGATGGGGTGTGTTATAGTACCATTGAATCCAGTGGACATCAGCCAGATTGGCTTATTTCTTTTCCTATAAGGTGAAACTCTTGGTCAGAACATATGTTCTATGGAATGTAATTGTGTACAGGCATACAGTAAGTCCACTAACGGATCTCCAGCAGAATCATGTTGGACGACGCAGAGAAAGCAAATTCACATTTACAAGTCAGTGTTTATTTTGGTGGGTGAGAACAAATTGATGCCCCCCAATGATAGGAGGGGGTCCAATATAAGCACTGTCTACAGTATCACCCCTCTGGAGTACAGTGCCCCATCAGGATTCTGAGTAGGGTGTTGCTGGTGAGTTGAAGGTTATGTTCTATTGTTTTGTTTTTTAATCTAGTGGGAGCATTGTTTCCATCAGCAGATTATGATTCTGCTGATTGAGATGTGATACTTTGTAGAGAGGAAATATTGATAATATGGGAGAGAGAGGTTATGATTGAAGGAGTAGGCTCTTTTGCTAGGGTGAGCAGGGATGAATACCAGGGCATAAGTGAAGAGCTGCTGAGACAGGACCAGGAAGGGTCCATTCATTTCAACAGAGGGAAGGGAGAGCAGGTGTGTACAGATGTTTCTCATTTGCTTCTATTTTTTCAGTGAAACGAAGCATGAAGTTATCAGCAAAAAATGGGGATAGGTAGAGGAGCTATCAGAGGAGATAATAGATTTATTGAAGAGAGAGAAAAAGGTGTGAAATTGTATTTTGAAAATGAGGAAGCAAATTTACTATGGAAAAATTATGATTGCTGAGCAGTTTTCATGATCATGAGTTAATGAGTTTTTTTTTTTTTTTTTTTTGCAGTGGTATCTCACTGTGTAGTGCAGGCATAGAGTTAGAGGTATCCTGGCTAACTCAAAGAATCAATGGGAAGGCTGGAAAACCAATTGTGGAAAGTGGGCAGTAATCAATGGAGGTTCAGCAGAATGAACATTTGGGCCAGGGTGTGGGCACTGTCACTGGTGTAGGGTGCAGCTGCCACTACCTATGGCTGCCAGTGAACATTGTCACCATGAGATACTATAGCCACTGGACAAGGGTTCTGGGGCTTTCCAACTATACAGCTACCACAGAGCTAATCTCTCTGACCTTTGGTCTTTGTTCCACTTTCCCATGATTTAAAATATTGGCTGGGGGACAGCTTGGGTGTCTCAGTGGTTTAGCGCCGTCTTTGGCCCAGGGTGTGATCCTGGAGACCCGGGATCGAGTCCCACATTGGGACTGCATGGAGCCTGCTTCTCCCTCTGTCTGTGTCTCTGCCTCTCTCTCTCTCTCTCACTGTGTCTCTCATAAATAAATAAATGAATAAAATCTTTAAAAAAATAAATGACTAGATGTTGTCTTCTGTCTAGTGACACAAGTTGAATGTTATCTTTAGCAGTTAGATCCTTCCCACTTCAGTGCGGATTTGTGCTATGTTGGAAAGTTTACATTTTTTCTTGGGAGATATGGATGTCTTTTTGACCCAGATTTATTCACAGAAGACTGGATTATTCCAGGAGGGATATTAAACTTGACCAGAGAATTGACTTTGAAAAGTACCGGGACTGGGCTTAGCACAGTGTTACCTGGGCCATGGTAGTGATGTCACTCATTGTTCTCATTTAAGATTGAATAAACTCACATTTTAGAAATTATTGATAAATGTAGTGACTGTTTTGAGGGGAGCAACAGGGACCAAATTGCACCTTGTTCCTGAAGAGGATGATGTTTCTACTGTCAGTTGTCTAGGGTGGGAAATGAGACAGGGAGGGAGGACTTTCCTGCCATTCCCTGGTCTGGAACTGGAATGGGGCCAGAGCCTCAGGCAGGAGAAGGCCTGGAAATTCATATGGAGAGGTTGATCTGTCACTTTCCCCCTCTCCAATACATAGAAGCCTGTGGGGAAATAGACAGGGATATGGAATCAAATATAGCCCAGGGACCCTGAGAGTATCCATATGAAGCAGCAGATGGAAGTGACTTGTGTGGTCACTCGGTCTCTCAGAGTCGTGTTAATGGATGTGTTAAGTGCTGTACACCTGCTCTTGGCAACGCATTGGGCAGTTGGGGTTTATCCTGGAGGTGGAATTATATGGAGTGAGTGACAACAAGCCAATTAAAAGATGGTAAGAGGCAACTTGGAGAATGATGGATGGAAGAATTTAATGTCCAGCAGGACAGATCTTGGGACATATTAACCTTCTCAGGGAATGTCTAGGAATTACTTCATGAGAATAAATATGAAAAAACAAGGGATTTTCAAGATTCATGGAGGATGTGGACTTGGATTATTTGATTTAGAGCTGTAAAGAGAAATGTCATCATGAAAGCTAAAGGGCTTGGGGACCCAGAGGTGGCACATTCAATAAACACTTTTATTGACCTTCTAGCATGTGACAGGCACTTTTTTTCAAGCACATGAGACAGACACTTAAATAAGATGCATTATTTTCCTTCCTCAACACCTAGCATGGGATCTCAGATTATCTTTTTGTGCAAGAGAGGTGAGGTCTCCAAAGCTATGTTCCAACCAACATCAAAGTGTCAGATTTCTTCATCTTCCCCATCCCTGCCTCCTCCAGTGGCATTTCTACAGCATTCAGTTGGGCTGATACTGGCCATGGTGCAATGCAGCTACATTAACATTCTGGTCATACCCAGAGTTTCCCCTTCCCTGGCTGTGATATATGGCTATCTGCAGCTTCGGTGTTGCAATCACAGATGCTGGGAGGAAATGGGCTGGGCAGTAAGGGAAATGTCTGCCTCCAGAAGAGGATATAGAGCAGACCTGGAAAGCTCCTTTGCCTTCTGGGGGTCTCAAGGACAGGGGCCAGAGTTAAATATCAGTGCAGTAAATCCTGAGGCCTGTAGAGAACCCTTCCAAGAAAGCGCCCTTAATTTATGAAAGACAATAGCTGTCATTTATTGGGTCCCATTATGCAACAAATGCTCTTCACATTGTGTCTTACGCGACCCTCAACAACACTTCAAATCCATGAGGTAGGTGAGAAAAGGGAGGAGAGAGCTTAATCAAGTTGTTCAAGGCCATAGGACAAGCAATTAAAATAGAACCAGAATTTAAACTTTTAACTTCCTGAGCTAAATTCTTGTTTTAAAAAATTTAAATTCAATTAGCCAACATATAGTATATCATTAGTCTCAGATATAGTTTTCAACATTGCCTATCATATCCAGTGCTCATCCCATCACATGCTCTCCTTAATGCCCATCCCCCCTACCCACTTCCCCTCCAGCAACCCTCAGTTTGTCTCCTATAGTTGAGTCTCTCATGGTTTTTCTCCCTCTCTGATGACTTCACATTCAGTTTTCCCTCACTTCCCCTGTGATCCTCTGTGCTATTTCTTATATTCCACACATGAATGAAACCATATGATAATTGTATTTCTCTGTTTGACTTTTCACTCAGCATAATACCCTCCATTTCTATCCATGTTGATTGCAAATGATAAGTATTCGTCCATTCTGATGGCTGAGTAATATTCCACTGTGTTTATATGTATACCACATCTTATTTACCCATTAATCTGTCGGTGGACATCTCGGCTCTTTCTACAATTTGGGTATTGTGGACATTGCTGCTATGAACATTGGGGAACAGGTGCCCCTTTGGATCACTACATTTGTATCTTTGGGGTAAATACCCAGCAATGCAATTATGGGTCATAGGATAACTCTATTTTTAACTTCTTGAGGAACCTCCATACTGTTTTCCTCTGAGCCAAATTCTTAAGAGAATGTTTCTCAACCAGAGGTAATTTTGCCCCCAGGGGACATTTGACAATGTCTGCAGACATCTTAAGAAAAAATTATTTTAAAAAATATTTATTGGGAAGTCTGGATGGCTCAGCAGTTTAGAGTCTGCCTGCGGCCCAGAGCGTGATCCTGAAGTCCTGGGATTGAGTCCCACATCAGGCTCCCTGCAGGGAGCCTGCTTTTCCCTCTGCCTGTGTCTGTGCCTCTCTCTTTCTCTGTGTCTCTCATAGATAAATAAATAAAATAAAATAAATTGATTTATTTAGTTGAAAGGAAGCATAAGAGGGGAGAGCAAAGGGAGATGGGGAGAGAATCTCAAGCAGACTTCATGCTGAGCATAGAGCCTGATACAGGGCTCAGTCTCATGACCTTAAGATCATGACCTGAACCAAAACCAAGAATCAGACGCTCAACGGACTGCACCACCAAGGTACCCCTGTCTGGAGACATTTTTGCTTGTCATGACTGGAGGAGTACTAATGTCATCTAGTGGGTAGAAGTCAGGGAAGCTGATGGACATCCTACAATGCTCAGAATACTCTCCTGTTACCAGTTGAATTGTGTTCTTCCAAAGAGAATGTTGAAATCCTAAACCCTAGTACTTCAGAATGTGACTATTTGGAAACAGAGTGGTTGCCCACGTAACTAGTTAAGATAGTGTCATGTTGGAATAGATGGACCCCAATCCAATGTGACTGGTGTCTTTATAAAAGCGTGGTCAGATGAAGACATAGGGACACAGGCAGAACTTGTAAAGTTGGAGGCAGAGATTGGAATGATGCACTTCTCTGTGCATCAACAAGCTGAGGAACACCAGGGATCGCTAGTCATCACCAGAAGTTTGAAGAGAGTCACGGAACAGATTCTCTTTAACAGCCCTTGGGAAGAACCAACCCTGCTGACACCTTGATTTTGAACTTCTGGTCTTTAGGACTGCGAGAGAATACGTTTCTGTTGTTTTAAGCCATGCAGCTTGTGGTAGTTTGTTATAGCAGCCCTAGCAAACCAATTTATCCCCACAACACAGAATCATCCAGTCCAAAATGTCAATAGTGCCACTGCTGAGAAACCCTGCCTTAAGAGAACACTCCACTTCCCTACTCTTACTTAGCAAGCATTCAGTCCCCTTCCTCTCTTTTCCAGGGGCTGCTGAACATTCCAGGGAGGTTGGGAGCATTTATGCCTGAATCCAGAACAGGGGGAAAGCAGGCTGTTTCAGTGAGTAAAAACAGTCTTTTAAAATGTTGAACATGGTTAGTCCATCTGGCAACTTAATTAGCCTTGATCCACCTCAGGAGGGAAGGATCCTGCCTTGAACTGTGCTGATAGATTGCAATATTGTTTTCATAGGGCAAGACCCTGGGTTTCTTCCCAGCCTGGGCCTGAAATTTCTGGCTTTCAGTACTTGGCTGGGTGGGCTGAAGTTTCCTGTAGGATGTCACATTCCATTTTATTACTCTCCATTTTACTCATAAGGCTTAGGGCTGTGTTTCTCCCTGAACCAGAGTGGTATTTTTTGAGAATTGGAAAAAAAAACATTCTCCCAGATTGTAGCCTAGAAAAGTGGTGTGGTGGGAAGACCAATCTTCCTCAGATCAAATGAACAAGGCTTCAGTGCACTTTGCTGATTCATTGTCTGGTAAAGTGCTATTGCTACATATGTATTGTCTCTGAGCCTGGAAAGCCCACTCACCTCTTGGGTGTAAAACCCATTTCATTAACGAGCCCAGCATTTGCAGAGCTGTGCTCTGTTTTCCGTCTATACTAGGATAGTAAGGTGAATAATAAAGGCAATGTTTCTTGCTTGGGCTTGGTGGGGTCTGCCTCCTCCTATGAGTATATTTTAAAGCCATGGTACCTCCAGGCAAAGACAAAAAACACAAAAAGATCTGCTCGAAATGGTAGGTAGCTTGCATGGACCTGAATGCTAGTAACTCTCAAAATTGGTGAAGAGGTTTTAAAAATGAATTCTTTGCATTCACTGAGCAAAGCTTGAGGTGGGTTAAATAATGGCTTGAGAATGAGCCATGACTCATAAGAAATAGAGGAATAGTCAATGAGAAGTTGATCTTCCAGAAATGGCACTCCCAGATTCCTTAGAGGAAAGTGAGGATGACCTTGACTTTGTTAACATGCATTGGGAGAGCTGTTTCAACTGGCTTACCCAGGGCAGGACTACATGTTCTGTTCATTTTTTGCACCCTCTCTCTGTCTTTCCAATGCTCTGGTGTCTGGTAGACACTTAATGATGCTGTTTGTTGGCACTGAAACTGGCAGTGGAATTTTTTAGTTCATTCTGGACCCACCTTCTAGCATCTTTATGCCTCAGTATGTTTACAGGAAAAAATGGGTGAGTGAGAAGGAGCCTGTACGTGGATTTGCAATGTGGAGTTGCTAAGGGGATGCTTCCTAGCATTGTGATACTCCATTTCTTGACCCTTGACATGGGCCAGCTGATTTCTGATATGTCATTTTGAGATATCTTGATAATCTAATGCTTCCTGTAAGATATTTATTTGTGGTTACTTCTCATAATTGCAGGATTTACATAGCAGGGATGTTGAAGACCGAGGTTTGCCACTCACTAGCTGTGTGACTATGGGCAAGTCACTTAACCTCTATAGACTTGAGTTTGCCCATCAGTCAGACAGGAATGGAGTCTGTGTTGTCTATTTCCAAGGATTCTGAGAGCATCAAATTTGATAAAGCATGTGAAGGGGCTTTGAAAGTGGCAAGGCATTATTTAAAGGTCAAGTATAATTATGAATAAGTTCTGATTTGTTTTTAAATTTTCATGGTTTCCTGTGACCATTTCCCTAGTCAGCCCTGCCTTTTATGACACAGACAATAGAGCACTTTCCGTGCAGTCTGATTGTTTTAATTTTTATTTTATTGCTATGCTGCTTGCTCTTCAGTGATCTGGCTCCAATTTTACAATCTTGAGATTGATTCTTTCTGTGAACATGTTTGCTTCTCATTGTCATTAATTAGGACAAGGACAGCGACTTATACACAGATGCTGAGGCATAGCATTTGAAAGTGCCACATGTACTTCTCCATTTTGAGATAATGCCTTCCATTTGTGCCTGAGTTTAATTTATGATTTAAAAAGCAGTCTGTTTGCAGCATTTTGTGGCATCTTCATGGTTAAATCTGCAGCTACTGTGGAGCAATTGGTAGCACTAGTGGCCCAGGGAGTTTGAGAACAGGTGCTGGGGTTTCTGGTGCTTAAGACATGGTTGAGAGGCTTGAAGGGGGTATTGCTGTAGTCTGCTAATCTAGATCACTGCTGTCTTGGTATTTGCATATATAAGAGCTGTGTATATGCCCAATGCCCTGCCCCCCGCTGCCCAATGAAAATACAAGACAGCAACACGGTGGCTTCTTTCTTTCCTTTCTGATCCTAGCTGAAATCCTTTATCTGTTTTCCTCCTGGAACCTCATGGCCAATGGTCTCACCATAGCCATTGGGCTGTCCTGCCTCCCATCCACATCATCTCTTCTTTCCACTGTTTTGTCAAGGTATGGGAAGGTAAGTCAGAATGGACAGGGTGCAGCCACCTTCTGGAGCCTTCAGTGATCCTGGGGCCTGTACCTGGAGCAGAGTGATAAGAAGAAGCAGGAGTGTGGCAGTGGGGCTGCTATGCCTAGAGCTCAGTGATGAGCGTATCCCCTGGCTAGTTGCCCTCAGAGGGTTGCAAGAGGCTCCTTTTCTAATTCTGACTGAGAAGATCTTTGGACCACTTAGAGGGCCCGTAGAAGGCATTCATTGATGTGGGGCTATGGCATCCACACTGGGATTTCTGAATTCTTTGTCCTATGACTTTCCTGAAACTTATTATCCAAATTTAGGAGTCTAAATCATTCACCCATCCCTGCCTATCAGCAGGTGGCAGAAGTTTTGGCTGATTTGAACAAGGGATTCATTGACTGAAATATATACTGGAAAATGCATCAGTGCTTCAAGATATTCAGAAATAACAAACATAGATTTGCATAATGCAATCTTTCAAGGGAAAAGTTTCTTTCCCATAAATTATCTTCACAACTCTGTGAGGTAGGAAGGGTGAGAATTGTAATGTCTTTTTACAGTCAAGAAAATAGAGACTCAGAGGTTGATTAGCACAGGTTACATCTCTGTATTTTATGACTTTCATTTCTGAGATCAGGGCTCTTTCCTTTATAGGATCTTGGGATGGTTGAACTCTGGGAAGGGGAGGAAAGGGTAAATTGGACAGAAGCTGGAAGATTTAATTCGAGTTATGCTTCAGTCAATTTATATAATTGGGTACATTGGAGGCCAAGAGTTTTGTTCCATGTTATTTTAGGAATTCCTAATCTTTATCCTTTCTAGAATAGTGGTGTTCAACCCTTTAAAATTTTTTATTTTATTTTTACTTTTTTAAGGCAAAAGACTTCCCCCTTTGGCCAAATGAATGGACTATGATATAATATCCCAATATGTAAAACTGAAATTGGCTGTGATCGAAGTAGGTATGAAATCTTGCCTGACCCATCTCCTCTTGCCCCTCAGGTGCCTTGAGACAGCTTTGAAATCTTGAAGAAATGAGGGTGGAGCTTTCAGGTCAGAGGGTTTTGTTCTCTCTCTCTTTTCTTCTTCCCTAGTTTGGTTACTTGTCTATGCTTTAGCTGTCTTCTTCAAAAAGTTACCTAAAGACCTCATGGCATTCTCCCATCTTGGCACCTAGCACCTGTGAGGAGTCTGTTATGTCCAGAAAACAAAGGGCATAGCATGCAGTCCAAGGACACCTCCATTCTCAGACAGTTGGTCAATGATCCAAGCCCTTGAACCTTATTCTGGGTAGTCAGCATCTTTTCTGGGCATCAAATTCTCCTGAGTCAGTGGCACAAAGCACCGAACCATGGATCAAGGTTCTCCAGCTACATATGGGCTATGGATGTGTTAAACATCTGCTTGCCACTATCCACACTGGGATAATCTATTTAAGCCCAGATAATTAGTGCCCAATTGCTAAATGATCTAGACACAGCCTTTCCCTGCACAATTAGAGAATTTCCTAAAAGTCTTCAAAAGCCCTAGGATGGCAAGGAATCCCCTTTGGCTGCGTTTTGTTCCCTGTACTTGTGGGTTATTACCCTATCTTGTGCCTGCGTGGTTTTCTGTGGACTTAGGGAGGAACCTCATGCTTAGTCGCTGTTTAGCTAGGCATATGGGCTTTTCAGTAAAGCAATCATTGTATAGATAGACTTTCTTGCAAATTCCTGTTCATATGACTTTTGTATTTTCTCCTCGTGTCTCAGCATCTCTTAACAGAGGGCAGCAAACTCAGCTCTCTCCTTATATAGGTAAGTACTGACATGCCTTTGAACACTCTCTTCACCCCCTTGTTAGCTCTGTGTCCTACCTATTCCCAAGAAAGCCTTGCCAATACGTGGAGTATTGATTGGGTCACTTGAGACAGATTGGCCAGCCCCTTTCAAGGAGACTGCAGACCTCTTATGAAATTCCACCAGATTTCTTACTCCTGAGGTACATACTTAAACAGGTAGGAGTGAAGCTGTACACTGGGAATATATGGGTCATCCCACTTGGGTCTTCTGTCCTGAGCCATGTGCTCCAATTCAGCTCTAACCAAAAAGCCCTATGTTCTGGACATCTTAGGCTCTTTTGCAGTTGTGTATAAATCTGTTCTGTTCATCATTGAGCTCCATCGTGAGTACTCTCCTTCTATTGAGAATCCCACAGTGAAAAGGTGAGAAGGGTGATTTGGGCATAGAAAATCCACCTCAAACCCTAACATTACAAAGAACTTAAATGGCTTCTAGAATTCCACAGCCTTTTAGAGAACATGCTCTTTGTTGTTGGGTTTTGGAATTCAGATCACTTTCAGTGACTCACTTTCAAAGATTTTTTGATATTGCAAAGGATGATCACAGACAGCCTGTGTGGTAGGTTTCAAACGATCTCAGTACTCTCAAAACTCTCTCTCTGACTCTGGACAACTGAAAATTCCCTACTCAAGTTTCTCAAGGCCATGTGGTCACCACTCAGCCACCATTCTTTGTCTCATTAGGCTTAGTGGTCACAGGTGTTTTCTGAATGGCCACTCTGCCCAAGTTTATAAAGAGAAATGGGAAGGCGAGGTGATGCAGTGACTTCAGCCAGTGTAGAGAGTTAATCAGGAGATTTGGAACAAGTATGCAATATTCCTTTCCTGAGAGTTTTTCTTTGATGGATCTAAGTCATTCTTCCTTGAAAAATTTCATTAGCAGTACAAAAATTTACTCCAGCAGTACAATAAATTAGCGACATGGAATCTCCTTAAGCTGTGGTAAGAAAAGCAGGCATGGCGATTGCTGGGTCAAAATTATTTTGTCAAAATGAACTGATGGAGGAAAATGACACGGGAGAGGGAAGATACTTTCAACTCCCTCCTTTGTCTTTAATTTCTGAATTCTCTCAACCTCTCGAGGAAGCCTCCATCTGCGGAGCTCTCAATAAATAGGGCAGCCCTTCCTTAGTTGTGGAATAGATGAGGTGTCTATGGTCCCCCCTTTATCTCCCTCTGTGCTGTCACTCTCTTCCCCTCTCGTGAGGTTCCCAGTGACACCTTCCTTTCTTCTTTCTCGCCTGTCAGAAAAGGCTCTTGTATCAACCATTAACCCAAATGATGACTTGTCTGTCTTAGGGACACCTGCATTTTGATTTTGGTTCTCACTGTGGATGTACTAACTTTGTGCCCTGTTAAAGAAGCCTGTCACCTACAAGTGAATGTACTGTTTAAGGAGATGAGGAGTACTTTCTTGGGGTCTCTGACATTTCGATGTCAAGAAAGCATCTCCCCTAATACCTCCTCACTCCACCTGTAAGGATGATCTGCTCGTCACTGTCCTTTTCCCAGACCATTTCTAAACCCTCTGTATTTATGGGTTTCTCAACCCCTAAGTGTGTGTGTGTGCTTCATCATGATGTTCCCGATGCCAATCGCATAGCAGCTCCAAGTGTTTTTATAGGATGCCTGCATTGTTATAGGAGCAGCCCAAAGGCTCCTGGTAGACACTAGCTGATCCACACCTGCTCTCCCCTCCTTGAGGTTTTGTGGCCACAATGTTCCCTTGTGGGACCCTGCCAGCTGCCTCTGCCAGTGGGAAGCAGCTGTGAGATCCCTGACCAAATCAAATTCCTGGAAGACCAGATTTATATGCAACAGGAAGGCAAGTCAGAGCTGATCAGCTATGTGAGTTGTCCCTCAGGCCACATTTCTGTGGCCTCAAATGGAGGCATTCATAGATTGGCTGAGATTACCAAATGGGTATTCTACTTTGGCTGATGGATGAGTAACATATAGGTAGCTAGTGACGCATTTTGGTATCCATCCAAAAGAGGCAGCTCCTGGTAAGTGGAAGGATGGGTCGTTACAGTGACTCTTAACAGTGAATGTATCACAGAAGCGCCACTTCCGTCAGCCCTCTAAGCTACTGATGCAGCTGGGCTAATGCATTGCCTCCGAGGAGCATCTATTGATGTGCTGCAGAGGAATTAACTTTGACGTAATGGAATTTTGTTTTCGCCACTGCTCGTAAAAACAACCGCCTTGAGCAAATGAAAATGTGTGTGGCAATTTGTGCATTTCCAGTAATGACCGTACACGGGCAGAAGGTTCTTACAGAAGGAAATGGCATCCCTGCAGACTGGGGCTGGCTGATGAATGATTAATGAAAGCAGTTCTACCAAGATACTGGCTCTAGAAAGATAAGGGAGAATGATGGAGTGAGCTGGAGGGGAGGGGAGGTGCGTAGAAAGGCGTGCTCCACTCATGGGCGAGATTCCAAGGAATTCGGCTGGTGCCCGTGACTTGGAATCATTGCAGGGGAGTATCACCAGGGTCAGTTGCCTTGCAGCTGGCGGGGAAAAAAAAAAAAAAGGACTACTCAGAACCTTCCCTCCCACTACCTCTTCTTGGAGACCCTGACCTTCCCCTTTGGGACAAGGCATGGTTCCCCTCCTCAACTCCACTCTTCTGCCCTGTATACCCCCCTGTCTATCACCTCTTCTTTCACAGGTAAACTCTATTTCCCTGCAATACCACCCACCATTTCCCTAATTCTTTGCTAACAAAATCCTGAAGGTCACTGACATTTTGATCATTACTACTCACTAGTCCCTGGGTAACAGAATGTTCCCTACAGAGCCCCATGAGGGACTCCAGATTCCAACTCCACTTACTCCCAACCTCAGTGTTGTTCAGGTAAGGCCCTTAGGTGATTTCTGTACTTGGCCTGGCCTGCAACCTGGTACCATAATAAAATTATGAGGTCGCCCATTGAGTCTCCATCTGTCTCACCCCTGGCATAGTGAAGCATTCAGAGAAGGAATCTGGGTTATTTTTGAATATATTCTACAGGGCCAGAATTCTCTGTGCCGGGGTCAGAACTCTGAGCTCCAAAGTTCCTGTACCCACAGAGAGGGGTCAACAGCTGCACAGGGACTCCATGAAGGGCAAGGGCCTGAGGGAGCCTGTGTCCTCAGTTGCATTCTTCCCTGTGTTGTTGGGGGACATCTCAGGCAGGCTTACCTCTTCTGCTACTCCTCTGCACTGGCAGCTCGATAGAAGTGCCCTTCACTGGAGAAGAGTAGCACGGCTGCTTAAAGTGCACTGGGCAGGCTGGACCATGCAATGCATTTGACCTCAGTCCATTTGTTTTATGGTTCAAAGTGGTCTTGGCTCTTTTTTCCACATGAATATCCTTCCTCTTTGTAGTGATAGGGACTGAGAACAAAAATGGGCTATCACAAAGCAAAAGAAATGAAGTAAAATATTACTAGAATGTATTTTTTTTCTTCCTTCTCTCATGGAAAGTAGTTTTATACATAGTGGGAGGAAGAGAAAGGCATTTGTGGTGCTCTTGCTGTCTTAAGTCTTATTTGAAAGAAGTATGGAGTATTTTTTTTTCTCATACTCATTGCAGTACAATCACAAACTCCTGCCCGTATGCCTGCCCTAATGAGAAGATTAAAGACCTGTTAATGCCATTTGTTTTGTTTCTAAGCAGTAGGTGACAGGAGAGCTAAATATTCTGAGTTGATGCAGTGGTTCTAAAGGCACCAGGACCAAATGGCTGCAGTGACCTTGCTTTTTATGTTCAATTAAATGGACCAGAGATAAGATCTATATTGTTTCTGAAGTGTTGAGATCCACAGACGGGATGAGAAATTTCTTTGCCTGTGTCACTGGGAAAAACAAATGAAACACACTGGGAATTCAAATGTGTCCCCTGGAGGCTCATTTTTCACTCAAACCTTGCGATGCTCTTGTTTGATAGCAGAATTTGGCTTGGGGAGCTGGCGGCACAGGGTCATGGATAGTGATTCATGGGCTTATATTTGCTTGTGGGTAATACTGTTAACAAGTAGTCTATTGAATATCAATTACCCATAGGACATTGTGGTGGGTGCTAGAGGGGTTATAAAAAGGCATAGATGTTTTTGCCTTCAATGATGAGAAAACCTTGTTTGGAAGCAAAGCATCTGTTCGTTGAAAGAAATCAGTACTGAGAGAGAAAGCCAGTATGGCAGAATTGAGTTACCACTAACTTCTCCTTCCTTAGAATTCTAGGGGCTTGGGATGCCTCGGTGGCTCAGTGGTTGAGCGTCTGCCTTTGGCTCAGGGCATGATCCCAGGGTCCTGGGATCGAGCCCCACATCAGGCTCCCTCCATGGAGCTTGCTTCTCCCTCTGCCTATGTCTCTCATGAATAAATAAATAAAATCTTAAGAAAAGGAAAGGATTCTAGGGGCTCGAGAAATCATTAAAGCAAGTCTAGCTAAGTGGGAAATGAGGTACTGATTTATTACTCTGGGCAATAACTCCAAGTATTACTTCCGATGAGTTGTACTGGGGAATATGAATTAGATCTGAGCTGGTGATGGGGACCTCACTGCTCCCACCCCAGTATGACTGGACCTCTACAAGTAATTCTAAATGCTCTCACCAATAAGCTGAATGGTCAAGGACCACAGAGAAGAGTGGACTGTTCCCACATGTGCATACTGCATAGAGAGCAGGAAATGGAGGAGAAACTGTCACTGTTCACAGGAAAAACAACAGCCACATCAACAATTGGCTTGATCCCTGATTTTCAGAACAATTAACATGCTTCCTAGTAAAACATGGGTCTGTGCATGTCAGGCTTCAGTCAGATTCTAGCTCTTCCTCTCCTGGAGCCGTTAGAGGTAGAGCTTGGAATTGCTTCTTCTAATAATCCTTCACATAGAGAGGGAGGTCTTCAGTGGAAATATGAAATAGGAAGAGATGACAGCGTGTCAACTGTGTTATAATAATAGCTCAGTCGTGAGAGGGCAGGGGGAGAGAAAACCCTAGGCTGGCACAGGGGTGGGGGCAGTCTGGGAGGTTTTTTGGAAAGTATGGTTTTGGGTTGACTTAAAGGTGGGGATGGGACATGAAGGGATCAGGTCTGCCAGGTGGTAGATAAGGACAAGCAATGAAATGATGTGTGGATGCAGGAGGAGAGCACCATTGCTGGAGCACAGAGCAAGAAAGTGGTGGAGACCAATTGATGTGTTTGGATTAGATACTTTATTATTAGTGAAGCTAATTATTAAGCTATTATTTAGTGAAGCTCCTGGAAATAGGTTACTTGTAAAGATTGCTTAGGTGGATGCTTGCACCCCTAACACCTTAACACCCCAAATACAGAAGGGATCTTGAGCAGGAAAGGGAAAATCCCACCAGCATATATGGCCACACTCTTGCACAGTTTCCCTTTACGTGGCTTACAATAAGGTAAAATGTTTTTAGGAAAAGAAAGAAATTTCGAGCCTGATGAACATTGCACAGTTTTCTGATATGATCTATTGCAGGAATCTCCTCTCTTATGTCTCTCATAAGACATATCCGTCCTCTGCTTGAAGAATTCTAGAAGTCTTGCTACTTTTGTTGGCATCTTTGTTCCATTTCTCCTTTTATAGAAAGAACACTCTTCTTGTCCTGAAATTTCCCCTTCTATAATTTCCAGACATAGGTCATTTGTCCTTGATTTTCAGCACAATTTCAGAAAAAGTCCATTTCCATAACACAGTTCAGCTCTTAAATATGTTAGGATACTACTTTTTTTAAAAAAGAATATTTAATTCTAGTATAATTAATGTACAATGTTATATTAGTTTAAGGTGTAGTGGTTCAATAATTCTGCACATTACTCAGTGCTCATCAATATAAGTGTATTCTTAATCATTTATTTCACCCATCCCTCCACCCACTTCCCCTTTGGTAATCATCAGTTTGTTCTCTATACTTAAGAATGTTTATTTGGTCTCTTTTTCCCTTTGTTCATTTGTTTGTTTCTTGAATTCCACATATAGGTGAAATCTATGATTGGCTTATTTCACTTAGCATTATACCCTCTAGCTTCATCCACTTGTTGAAAATGGCAAGATGTCTTTCTTTTTTATGGCTCAGCAATATATATATATATATCATATATAATATATTATATATACTATATATAATATATATTATCACATATTATATATTATCATATATAATTATCATATATATTATAATATATCATTATATATGATATATATTATATATACTATATTATATATTATATATATATCACCTCTTTTTTATCCATTCATCTATTGATGGGTACTTGAGTTACTTCCATATTTTGAGTATTGTAAATAATGCCCAATAAATATGGGGATGCATGTATATTTTCAAATTAGTGGATTTTTTGGTATTCTTCAGGTGAATACCCAGGAATGGAATTAATGGACCATACGACAATTCCTTTTTTAATTCTTTGAGGAATCTCCACACCACTTTTCACAGTGGCTTCACCACTTTATATTCCCACCAACATTTCATGAGGGTTCCTTTTTCTCTGTATCCTTGCCATCACCTGTTGTTTCTTGTGCATTTGAGTTTAGCCATTCTGATAGGTGTGCAGTGATATCTCATTTGGTTTGGATTTGTATTTCCCTGTTGATGAGTGATGTTGAGCATCTTTTCATGTGTCTTTGTAGGATGCTGCTTCTTTGGCACCTGCTTGCTAAACAACACAATCTCAGTCTCACATATCTAATTTTTGTTAGCACCATCTTATCTTTCCCCATTCAGAACCCTGAACTTTGGCAATTCTGCAATCCCATGAGGTCCTCCAACAAAGTGGTCTTTCTTTTCACTGCCTGTCATCCTTTTATACCCTCTTCACTTCCAGCTTAAATTCTATGATCATTCCTTATAATCTCTTCTTTATGTGTACCTTCTGTTCCCTTGTCCCTGCCCCCTTTATGGTTTTAGTAAAACCACACCCTGGATAAATCTTTCTCTCCATCTCTTCTGTGTCTATGCTTGCACAGCTGAATGTTGCTGGAGAAAATCACAACCCTGAGCATGGTTTGATATTTGTATTCATGACCATGAACTTCAAATGAGACCCAAATGGTGCCCAGCATCATTATCAAAATGTATTTCCCTGGGCCATTTATCCTCCTGCTTTCCTAGGTACGATCTCACCATTTCAAGCTTCCCACAACCCCTCCTCCATTCTCATTCTCACCTGCTGACCTTGATTTCTTCTTTACTAAGAAATTGAGTCTGTAAGAAGAGAACATTGGCAGACTTCTAGCTCCACATTAAACCCACATACCATCATCCTCATCCATTCCTCTGCCTTCCTGCTACCTGGTTGTTTGGGCTACCTTATCTAAATGCTACCCCCTCTCACTACTCAAGGGCATTGCTCAGCAATTCTCTGATTCATAAATCATCAACTTTCTCCCTCCTGCTAGTACAAATATGCTGTATTTCTAAAGAATTAAAAATAAAATTCAAAATCTAAACCCCCCATCTCCAAATCCTCTTCTCACATTTTCTTAAACTCACTCCAATCAGGCTTTCACCCTATGTTGCTAAATCTAATGATCATATCTTACTTGACACCACTCCCTGCCCCAAAACTTTATTGAAATATAATTGACATATAACATTGTGTAAGTTTAAGATGTACTATCTGTTGATCTGATAACATTTGTCTATTGCAAAATCATTACCACCACCATAATACCTACATCCCATCATGGAATTACCATTTCTTTTTTGTGGTGAGAACATCTAAGATCTAACTCCCAGTGGCATTCAAGTATGAATACAGTATTATTAACTATAGTTGCTATGCAGTGCATTAGATACCCAGAACTTGTTAATCTGTAACTAGAAGTTTGTGCTCTTTGATCAATATATCCCCATTTCCCCAACCTCCTAGCCCCTGGTAACTACCCATATACTCTGTTTCTATGAATTTCGCTTTTTAAATATTCCACATATAAGTGATGTCATATTGTATTTGTTTTTTTATGTCTGACTTATTTCACTTAACATAGTGCCTTCAAGTTTCATCCAAGTTGTTGCAAACAGCAGAATTTGCTTCTTTCTCATGGCTAAATAATATCCTTCATATATATCATATATACATAATATATACCACGTCTTCTTTCATGTCTTGAGGGACTCTTGGGTTGTTTCTGTATCTTAGCTATTGTGACTAATGATGCAAAGAACATGGAATTGAAGATAACTCTATGAGATCCTGATTTCAATTCCTTTGGGATATACATATCCAGAATTGGCACTGATAGCTTACGTGGTACTTTTATTTTTAATATTTTGAGGAACCACCATAGTGTTATCCATAGTGGAGGCACCAATTTGTATTCCTACCAACAGTACATGAAGGTTCTCTTTTTTCCACATCCTTACCAACACTTATTTCTTGTCTTTTTGATGTTAGCCATTCTAACAGGTGTGAGGTGATAACTCATTTTGGTTCCAATGCATGTTTCCCTTATAATTACTGATGTTGAGTACCTGTTCAAATGTATCTGTTGGCCATCTGCATGTCTTATCTGGAAAAATATTTATTCAGGTCCTCTGCCCATTTTTAATTGAGTTGTTTGTATTTTTTCTATTGAGTTATATGAGTTCTTAATATATTTTGGATACTAAGCCATTATCAGATATATGATTTGCAAATATTTTCTCCCATTGTGTGGGTGCCTCTTCATTCTGTTGATGGGTTTTTTTGCAGAAGCTTTTTAGTTTGGTGTAGTCCCACTTGTTCAATTTCACTTTTGTCATCTTCACTTTTCGTGTCAAGTCCAAGATTTGGATAAAAAGGATAGAAAATCTTGGATCACAATAGGTCTTCTCTTTCTGGCTGATATACCCAGTCACCAGCTTCCTGCCTTTGGATGTGTAAGGATGTAATGCTTGAAGCTATGCAACCATCTCATGACCTTGAGGGATGCTCAGAGCATCATAGATATTCCAACCCAGTGTCTTTGTGGGGAGCTTATGAGCCAACCCTGGCATTACCCATTTGCAGACTTCTTGTGATTAGTAATAAATATCATTAGATTGGATGATATTGGTGCCAAGTCTTTATGTTACTTGCTGCTGAATGCAACTTAATTGATATAATGTTTTTTCTTTATTTTCTTTAATTAAAAAAAGATTTTATTTATTTATTTATTTATTTATTTATTTATTTATTTATGAGAGAGAGAGAGAGAGAGAGAATGAACAATGGGGAGGGGCAGAGGGAGAGAGAGAGAAGCAGATTCCCCACTGAGCTAGGAGCCTCATGAAGGGCTCAATCCCAAGATCTGGAGATCATGACCTGAGGCAAAGTCAGATGCTTAACCACCGAGCCATCCGGGCACCCCTATTTTATTTTTTAATATTAGAGATTGTATGATCAGAATTTCATTGCCAACTATTGCCTAGTTTTGGAAACTGACTTTAAAAAAGTTATTCACGGGGATCCCTGGGTGGCGCAGCGGTTTGGCGCCTGCCTTTGGCCCAGGGCGCGATCCTGGAGACCCGGGATCGAATCCCACATCGGGCTCCCGGTGCATGGAGCCTGCTTCTCCCTCTGCCTGTGTCTCTGCCTCTCTCTCTCTCTGTAACTATCATGAATAAATAAAAAAAAAAAATTAAAGTTATTCAATAATAAAATCCTTTTATCTTAAATTTATTTCTCTCATATTTCCTTTCTAGAGCCTAGAAAATTTCTACTAACTGAGTGCCTGTAGAATGTCAAGTATTGTATGAGAGTTTCAAGAAAAAATAGTGAACAAGATTGATTGTTGCCTTATGGTTTAATGGGGGAAATACTGATTTGCCTGGCCTTATCATCTTTTTCTATATTAAACTCTCAGGTGACATGGTTTATTTTTCCCAAGTTACCTGCCATTTCTATGTTCTTTGTATTTGTTTCTTCTTTTGATCAGAATGAAGACCAGAGTCACCGTTCCCACTGTTGCTACTTCTGCTTCCAGAGAGATGAAATGATCAGTAAAACAAATATGGAACTCATCCACCATGCTCTGTCTATATTGCTCAGCGGGACAGATGGTAGCATGTGGCTGAGACACTGACCTTGCATGCCAGCTCTGTTTCACCCAATTTCCTTCATATGAGGAGTTCAGAAGATTAGAGAAGGCTTTTGCCAGGCTTGGAATCTATTTGGGTTATTATCTTTGATTACTTGGATTGCTTTATCCCAGAGAACCAGACTTTATTTAAATAAAAAAAAATTGAGAAGACTTAAAAATCTTAAATTGGCACCTTAAAATGTTCATGCAATTATCTGGACAGCAACTGCATCTTCCTAAAGCCATGCTGTGGCCTGTGGAGTTGACAAGGCAGAAACAGATGGCCTGGGTTTCCCTTGAAATATACAAATGAAGAGAAAAAAGTGACTTGGCCCTTTATCATTTCAGATTATGCCAAATCCACACAAGCAAGGGACTCTAGACATTTGGCCTGAGCTCCAAAATGTGTAGAACAGGCCCATCCTGGCCTGGGATGCCTGGTACTTGTGGAGTGTTTGATGGAGAACAACTTGTGTTTGTCTAGGTAGGCTCATGGCCCACCTCCTTGTCCACCATGCCAGTCCCCCCTGTGTTCTCATTTATCTACCTTGCTTCCTCTGGCTCCCTCCAAATGAGCTACACCACAGGGTTGGTGAATGTTCTCATTAATCTCTCTCGCTTCCTGTTTTTTTTTCTGTTCTTCCTTTTTGGAACTCCTAAAGATATGGAAATACTATTCAGCCTACTTAACCAAGTGGGCTGTTCTTGCCTTCTCACTAATTCATAATAAACTCCTGGAGTTTAGAAGAGACTAGAAAGGTCCTTCTTGCTTCCCCTTTCCTCAGAAAAATACCTCCGGCAAATCACAAAGACGTGGCCTCTCCCATGTTGTCTGTAGACATAACCCAGTGCATAACAATGTTCACCATTGGGAAACATGTCCTGACACTTAACTGTGAACTTTCACAAGTTACATTTTCTTGAGTCTATCCCCAGTGAAGCTGGTCTTGGTATTTATCCTTAATATACTTGAAGGACATTTAAAAATCACTCTAAAGCAGTGGTCCTCAACCAGGGGCAATTTATTTTTGAAAAGCATGCTGATGGATTTTCCTTAAGAGAGACTCCCCTCCACCCTACCATTATGCAGGAAATATCCATATGCTTTTGTATTTAAGAAAAATAACTTCAAAGACAGGGAGGATAAGGAGTATGTGTTCATACGTTCATGTGTGCACAGGTGTGTATGTGTGGAGAGGAGATGTGTGGACAGGGCTTAGGTCGATATATCCTATTTATTTTAATGATGTAAATTCATTTCACTTTATGAAAACCTTTCAGTTTTCTTCCAAGAGCTTCTTCAGTTTACTTAAATAATGCATTTTAGCAAAATAAGAGCTCTAGCTCCTTCTCTTTCTTACTCCAGCAAAGAGGTGTCTCTATGGCAGGTCATGAGAGAGGTGATGACCTTTCCCTGGAAAGTCAGAGTCCTACACCAAATTTATTCACAAATAATTGAATTTTATTATTATAGGCAAAGCAAAAGGTGAGTAGAGGAGCAATTCTGAAGGAACTCCGAAGTAATGGCCACCAGGAAAGAGCCCGTGCATATTCATTTTAGATTTGTAAAGCATTTTATGGTTTATGCAGCCTGTTATGTCCAAAGTCATTTGATCTTCACAACGATCCTGCGAGGTATATCTGATTATTCCAGGAGGAAACCGAGACCAAGAGAGGCTTTTGAACCTGTAAGTGGAAAGTTGGCCATGAACCTGGCTCCAGGTCTGGGGCACTTTCCAGCACACCACTCTCCACCTTCCGCATTGCCTCCTTTCCAACTCTGCCTGGGAATCTGAACCAGCCTGCCAGAGACATCATGGCCAGGTGATTTTCGCATTTCCCTCTCAGTCTGCAACACAGCACCGATGAGGATCCTTATATTTAAAGACTATTTATTTATTTGAGAGAGAGCGCGAGCGAGCGAGCGAGGGAGCGAGACAGAGAACACGAGTGGAGAGCAGAGAGAGGCAGTGGGGGAAGGACAAGCAGACTCCCCCCTGAGCAGGGAGCCCGATGTGGGGCTCTATCCCAGGATCATGACCTGAGCTGAAGGCAGAGCCTTAATGGACTGAGCCACCCAGGTACCCTAGACCCTTGGATTTAAACCCAGTTCCTCCATTTACTACCTCTGGGATCTTAGGCAAGTTAGTTTTCCTCTTTATGAGATAGTTACCCTCTCTGTGAAACAGGGATCCTCCTCCTCCTAGTCCTCCTCAACATCATCACCATCATCACCATCATTATAAACTTCATCATCATCACCATCATCATCATCATTGCCACCATATCTACTTCACAAGGTTCTTATGAGGATTAATTAAAACAATGTATGTGAAGCCCAAGTGCTTGATGCTTGGTAACTTCTCAGTCAACATCAACTGTAACTACTACCACTTTAATTCACACACTTCCATCTCCCCTTACTCCCCAGCCGAGGTCACAGTTCTGTGTTCAGAAGCCTTTCTCCATCTGTAGCCCTGGTCCTAGTTGGGCTTGCATCTCTTGTGTTCACGGAGCTCCTTATCCAGCCATGTCATTTCCTCACCCACTGGAAAGGCCAAACAGCTCATGCATCTTTATTTTTTTTTAAAGACTTTATTTATTTATTCACGAGAGACACACACAGAGAGGCAGAGATATAGGCAAAGGGAGAAGCAGGCTCCACGCAGGGAGCCCAATGTGGGACTTGACCCCGGAACTCCAGGATCAGGCCTTGAGCTGAAGGCAAATGCTTAACTGCTGAGCCACCCAGGCGTCCCCTCATGCATCTTTAAAAAATACAAACCCGCTGTAATGATGGATGCATATAATGAAATAATAATAAAAACAAATAGTGGAAACAAGTCTTGGAAAAATTAAAGTGAAGTATGCTTACATATTGATATTTTAAATATAGCCAAAGTGATCGAATAAATTGAGAAATGCTATCCAGGCTGCTGTGAAAAGTGTCATAACAGAGCAGGAGACTTGGAAATACAGCTCTTCAATGGATATGTTGAGACATTTTATCTCAGAACTGCCCCTTTGCTCTCACTGACTCAGGCCTGCAATGATGAGGGTCATGGAAGGCAAGAGGGACGTGTTGTTTTCAGAATCACCATGATTTTACTTCTGATAGTAACAGCATTGTATGGGCATTTGAAAAAAGCTGGAAAATGCAGAAAAATAAAGATAAAATAAAACTTGCTAGTATTTCCTCCATGCAGAGATAGCTACTGTGAACATGAACATTTTTTATTATTTTCTTGACATAATTCTTTATTTTTTTCTACAACCTTCCTACTCCCCCTCCATTGCCAACATCCTATATGCATGGCTATCTCTTCTGGGGACAGAATACAAGAGGCTCCTTCTTCCCAGAATTTCCCTCCTCATTCCCTTTCCCCAACTCCACCCATCCTGCTTATCTCAGCTTAGATGTTACCCACCACGGCAAGACTTCCCCAAACCTCACCCAAGATGAAGGATTCACGTGCTTCACATGGGCAGCACTTTTGTCATACCTTGTGTCTATCTCTAATTTTGTGTTTACAGTGTGTTTAATGATCTGTGTAGATATCTGCCTACCATGTTAGACTGGGTGTCCTTGAGACTTACTTATTGTAATTTTCCTGACACTTAGACTAGTGCCTCATGCAGAGTAGGCTTTCCATAGATATTTGCTGAATAAATGAGTGAATGACTTCAGGAGGGAAATTATACTTGATCTATAAGGCTCCAAGGGTTAAAACTAGGACTAGTTACGGGATACTGTGGGCTGACAGACTTTGTTTCATGGAAGACAACATTAAAGTGGGTGAACAGGGAATGGACCACTCTGGGAAGCAATGAGTTCCTAGCTGCTGACGGTATTTAAATATAGGCTTGGCAACCACATCAGAGATACTGTGGAGTCTGGTCTACTTCTAGATTAGTTAATGTTGATCTAGAGATTTTGAAAGTGCATTCAATGTTGAGATTCAATTGTTTTATATGGCAGAAGTCACGAAATGATGTCATTTGTGGTTAGAAATTCCAGGTCTCGGTAGCCCCAGACTAAGGTGATCAGACAAGATGAGAGTGCTCATTTCAGTATTTATGTAGTTTTAAGTAATTGTACAAATACTCTCTTACATCAAGTGTTTTTCTTAATTCTCTATTCACACAGCTTTGTATCCAAATAAGTTACAGTGCTTCCCAGAACCACAGATTTATTCCACCAGTAATTGGCTCTGACACCAAATGCCAGTGAATCCAGCTTCTCAGTCCTTTGAGGAACAAGATGGTGACCTTCTCCTGAACTCTCTGTGTTCTCTTAGCTTTTGTCCACTTTACTCCCTTCAAATAACCGTCATGAAGATTTGCAAGATACTTTCTCTGTTAGGAATGCTGTTTCCTAGCCCTCAAGGAAGGCCTGATTGATCACTTTCTTGAGCTTGTTCCCTTTGAGTCTTAAATAAATGAGAAAGTGCAGTAAAGTGCTATGTACAACAGCCTCTGGCACTTGGTAGGTTCCACCTTCCAATGACATCACTTCTCTTCTAATGGTGTCCATTTAAGGCTGCTTCTAGAGGCTCCATCTTCCTGACTTGGATCCTCTTCCAGTCCCATGTGAGCTATCAGCAATTGCAAAGGCCACTTTCTCATCCCTGATAAGCCCTACTTTGCTTCTCCCTCCCCTGGTGTAGGCCCCACTTTCCTCTCTCTAGTCACCTGCAATCATCTACTGAGTAGATTTGTCTGATTGAATTCTTCCCCATAAGAACAGTCATGGAATAGGACCTTGTGCCTCATACTCCTTTGACATCTCTGAAAACAACTCATGGGACATTTTTCTTTCGCAAATCCACTGCTAATCACCACAGGGAGGCAGCCAAGCAGTAAGGGAAATTATAGATTTGGAGAAGTTACTCATATTCAATAGGGTCAAACAGGACTGATAACACCCCTGAATGGTAGTGGGGTGTAAAAGAGGCTAATGCTCTTTCTCAGAGGCTCCTTCTGATTCCCATCTTATAAGACCTATAGGAAATATCTCTTCCCTCGTTGATTTCTCCTTTAGCTTTTGACAGTGGACCTCTTCCAGCCTGTATAATAGAACACCATGTTACAGTGATTTGGGCAATTTGCCTTCTTCAGTACCTCTAGGCTGTAAATTTCCTTTGAGAACATCTAGCACATGGGAAGTGCTCAAGAAATTTATGTCTTTTTGTGTCTTACTCATTTTTGTTTTCCTGACACCTAAAATAATACCTAACACATAATAAATGCTAAACAGATATTTATTAATTAAATGAATGAGTGAGTGGCAGAAAAATCAGGGCTTCCAGGCTTTAGACTTAGATTTTAATGTGTGGAGGATTATCAAAGCATACAAAATTTGTAAACATGGGTAGATTCCTTTGACAAGAGAGAATAGAGTAGCAGCAAAGAGGATTAAGTGTGGGAGAAGATTGGGTTGGGCAGAGGAAAGAAGTGGGGGGTAGAACCATCTGATCTTTCTATCCTAAATGGATCCAGAATCTGGGAGAATGAAGCTCTCTCCTTTCTCTTGGCCCTTGGCCCTTTGTCCTGGGGTCACATCACAGATCCTTCAGCTTGAACCTTTATCCGGGGCCCATGCAAGCCACCCACTTTTGGAGCTTAGAACTTTCCTGGATCATCATCTAAAAACAACAATTTTTGCATTTTTTCAATATAATTTCAAGCTTGTTCTGTAACATATTATTTTCTTTTAAAATTTCATAATTTATGCCATATGTTATGTTTCAAATAGGTAATATACACAATGACACATGGTAGTAATACAAAGTAAGTCTCTTTTCTCTTGTTTTCTTCCAATCTATGAGTTGCCCTTCCCAGAGGCCTTCAGCATAATCAGATTCTTCTTTCTTTCTTTCTTTCTTTCTTTCTTTCTTTCTTTCTTTCTTTCTTTCTTTCTTTCTTTCTTTCTTTTTGTAATCAGATTCTTACATCTTCTAGAGATTGTCTTTGGATATATAAGCATATATGCCTTTCCTTTCTTATAGAAATGGCAGCATGTGGTATTTATTTTTGCATCTTGCTTTAAAAAAAGTTACAATACATTTTTGAGAGAGCTCCATTTTGGTTCATACAATGCAGTCATGTCCTTTTTAGGGGATACACAGTATGTCACTAGTATGGAAATTTCTGAATTGGTTTAACCAACCCTTTTATTGAGTCCTTGCAATGTAGTCCTTGCCCCATCTTTTGCTGTGATAGACAATGCCACAGTCCATATCTGTGTGCATATGTCTTACATACCCACATGAATATATCTGTAGGTAGAATAAATTCCTACTGGTAGGATTGATGTGGGCCAGGGTATGTAGAGTTTACTTTTTTGCTAATGGTATTTGTACTTTATTGGCATTACTAATGATAGCAGTGATTCACACAGTGATTTACTATGTCAGTCACTATTTAAGCATTTTGCATATATGCTATCTCATTGCTTTCTCATTCCTTGAGGTGCTATTATCACCTCTGCTTTCTAAAGGAGCAAATAGGCACAGAGACTTGCTTATGTTCACACAGTAAATAGAAGAATTAGGTTCAACCCAGGCAGTTGGGCTCTGGACAGCTTAGGGCTTTAAACTGCCACATTGTCCTTCAAAGTGGATGGGCCGCCAGTGAATGAGAGGAAAGGACTCTTCATATAGACATAGACACTCACGATTACACCTGCACACTTCTCATGGCTTCGATTTAGAACTTGTTAATAAACCCTCTTGAAGACCCCTGCAGGAAAAGAGTAACTTTTGATTAAGTTCTCTTCCTAGAAACAGCAAGACACACCAAGGAGATAGGTTTTTTTTGTTTGTTTGTTTTTTGTTTTGGACGGAAAATGTGTCCTCTCCTGGTCAGTTAAAACATGCTGACTGTTATAGCCTACTTGAAAAATAAGAAAAGGATCTCAGAATGAGTAATCTGAGGACGTTTCTCATTAATTCATGGCCAGTGAAAGCTACTGTCTCCTGAAAGACAAATAGTGCTTTTGCCCTTTACTGGTGGTCTTTAGGTCTGTTGGTTTAATCCCGCTAGACCAAAGCTATTTTGAATCTGCAAATGAATCATATGATCAGGTTGGATCCTTTCCCCCTGTCATCCATGCTGAAGACTTTTTTTCCCCGTTTAAGTCAGGAAAGGACAAAATAATGACATTTTCAGAGTACTTAGTCACTTGAGTCTGATCCAACCCAACAGAGTAAAAAAGCCTGTTGTGTACATGAGTGGACCACAGGGCATTCTGACACATTTGCCATCTTTATAGGTGTCTTTTTGAAAATAGAACTAAGAAAAGAAAATACGGACTTTGTGATATTTTTATTTTTCAGAGCCTGCAGTTGAAAAAAGTTTATTCATTCATATGGTTATTCCATAACCACTGGCGAATATCCAGTGTAGGTTGGTTGGTTTACTGGGCACTGGACAAGCAGTGAGGGGCCAGACAGGCACAGCGCCCCCCTCCTCTTGTGGCTTATCAAGGCTTATCAAGGCTGCATAAGTCCATGGGAGGAAATATTTAATAACTGGACCAGATTCCCTCTAAGCAAGAAAACAGTCTTTTGGGGAGGGAAGGGGGAAAAATACCCTGATGGACTAATGTGAGTTGGGAAGTTGAAGCCCATGGAGATGGCATAGCTGAAGAGAGACACACAGAGAGGGATGAATCATCCTGTGTGAGACTCTAAATTGTGTTAGGAGGTTGGGCAATGAGAAAGTCCTGGTAACCCAAAAGAGTTTTAGAAATCTCCATGTCTCCCAGCCAGAGTTTAGGATCCTTGCTATACAGTGCTGTGATACCCCTGTCTGGTCTGCATGGGAGCTCCTGGATCTTTGAGAGGCTCCTCTGTTCAAACTGTTTTCTTGGCAGGACTAAACTTCTGCCAGCTGTGACACAACTCCTTGTACACACAAAGAGGGCATACCAAGGTTAGTGTATCTGTCCCTTCTCAAGCCTCAACATCCCCATATCACTACAGACATTCCTCAGAGACTGATCCTAAAAGGAGGGACTTTTAGGCAGAATGGTACATCTGTCTTCCCCAAGAAGCCATTAGGACCACATGCATCCTGTTCTTCTTCTTTGTTTACCTCAGATGAGTTACCTATACTTCCCAGGACTGAGCTATCATCAGGACTCTCAGCCACATGGATCTAGAATCACACAATCACATGCTCCCCACTAAGCACCCCCCTACTTTGTCCCATTGTGTGCCTTCCAGAGGGTATGACCTGTGTTAAAAAACATTATTCTAACACTCATTAAAATGGTAAGGAAGCCCTTATGCAAGACTCTCAGTAGGTGACAAGACTATTGCAACACAGGGAGAGAGGGCGTGCAAGTCCAAATTTGGTGAAGACATCTGGGGATTTATTGCCAAGGAGCAGAGTGAGGGGTTCAGGGAGTGAAACATTATTAAGAGGAGACATTAAGAGTGGGTTGGGGGATTCTTGCTAAAGGCAGGCCAGGATAGTCAGATGTCAAAGGAGGGGTCTTCTCACTAAACTGACTTAGTAGCTCCCACTGGGGAAGGCAGGCCTGACAAAGGTGGGGGCACCTTTTACTGCTTTTCCTTATTTCTGCTCATGTTCTTGCCCTTTTCTTATTCCTTGTGTGGAGCTGAGTGATTTTTTGAAGATCCATGTTCATACATCTGATCATCACACAGAATTGATCATAAGCATCACAGAAAAGTCCTCTCCACTGCAGAATTATTCCCAAATCCTATTATTCCCACCAGAGGGAGAAGACTCAATATGTTGCTAGTCTGTAGCTTGATGGGATCCACTCAGCCCCAGCCTGGCGTACCATGCCTGGCCACCCTACTCGGGTCCTTCCTCTCTCCTTTCCACTTTCCCTAAGGAAATGGATCCGGTAAAAGCTAGTTAAAGGTTAGCATTCAGGAACATTCTGAATAGGGGGGAAGAGTCACAAAACAGTGACCAGAAGGGAGTGAGTAGACAGAGGGACTGACCAGCCATTGTAAGGGAAAAGACTAATCATGACCACAATTACAATGATAATGATGATCTCAACTTTTTTTAATAAAGATTTTATTTATATATTTGAGAGTGAGAGAGAGAACGAGCAGAGGGGAGGAGAGAGAGGGAGTAGCAGACTCCCCGCTAAGCAGAGATCCTGATTCCGGGACACTGGGATCATGACCTGAGCTGAAGGCAGATGCTTAATGGACTGAGCCACCCAGGTGCCCCAATGATCCCAACTTTTATTATTAACAGTCTTGTGACATAGACTCTTGGAGAGGTTGGTTTTGGTGAAGGCAAGTTGAACCAAGCCTTTTGGCAATTCCCAAGTCTAGAACTTATTCATGTACTAGACTAATTGTGTGGCTTTAGGCCTCAGGGCATTTTTTTTCATCAGTTAGTGTCACCAGGTTGCTTGCCTTGATGCGACCTTCTGAGTCAAGTGCAGGCAGCATGGAGCCCTTCAAAGTCTTTTTGGCTGAGGGATTGCTCTAGCTGCTGAACCCAAGAAGACAGCATTGTTGCCAGCTGGACTGGAGGCATCATGGCTGTGTTTTATCCTGTGGTCCTGCCTCGTAGGTCAAGTCTGCAGACCCAAAAGGGATGCTTCAGTGCGGCAAAGCACTAGGGCAACAGTAGAACGAGTAAAGAATGCCAACTTCAAAAGACAAGATGGGAAACAATTCTTCTATTTTATTTTTTAAGATTTTACTTATTTATGCATGAGAGACATAGAGAGAGAGAGGCAGAGACACAGGCAGAGGGAGAAGCAGGCTCCACTCCATGCAGGGAGCCCCATCTGGGACTGGATTCCGGGTCTCCAGGATCCACCCCTGGGCTGAAGGCGGCACTAAACTGCTGAGCCACCAGGGCTGCCCACAATTCTTCTATATATGCTTACCAGCCCCTTTGAAACGAGGATTTAAAAATGTTGATACTCTCTTAAAAAAGATGTATTAAAATAATCACAAATAGGAGACTTTCTTTTTTTTTTTAAAGATTTATTTATTTATTTATTTATTCATTCATTCATTCATTCATTCATTCATTCATTCATGATAGACATGAGAGAGAAGCAGAGACACAGGAGGAGGGAGAAACAGGCTCCACGCTGGGAGCCCAAAGCGGGACTCCATCCCAGGACTCCAGGATCGGGCCCTGGGCCAAAGGCAGGCGCCAAACCACTGAGCCACCCAGGGATCCCCAAATAGGCGACTTTCTTAATTGTCATGTGTAAAATGCTTCCACCTTCATGCAAGCCCTTAGACACACATTTTCAAACACAGGCTTTGACAAACAGAAAACTTGTACATTTTTTCCCTTGGCACTTGGGGTATGAAAAAAAAGACATTTAAAACAAAATAACTCCAGGTCCCAGGGTTCATGCTGGAAAAACACAGCAAAGGGAACCACGATGGGCAGGTTAAATGTTTTCACATAGCTATGGTTTCCTTTATCTCAGATCTCTACTCTTAAGTTTTATAATGTCAAGGTATTTCTCCTTCCCTGGTGATGCCTCCAGAATCTCTGATGGAAGGATCTGTGAGGTCTCTTCAATTCCAGACAGGTTCGGGGAACTTCTGACCTGTCGTGAACATCTGAAAACTAATGGAGCAATTCGGTGCTCCTGGAACTGAAAGAACACTTTGCCTTTGACTTCAGCAGCCTTGCTCCATGATGAATAACACTTAATGAGCAGAGAAACGGGCAGGTCATGGTCAGAGGTGCATCAGGGTCTAGGACATGACAGAGTGAAGAGATCCATTTTGCTTGTGACTTCTTCACAGGCAGCAAGGTGAGATCGGTCCTATTTTTTGAAATGCCCTTTTTTCTTCTGCATTTTGCAAAAATGGAAGGTAATTTTATATGCTTGTGTCTTGGTAATGCAGCATATGCAACAATGACGTGGATCTGACCTGTGAAGTTTCTTATTTGGATTCCTGAAGACCAGGACTTGCTGCTCCTTTCCTGATTTTGGTGGAAATGTGTGGACATGAGTTCTTTTAACCTCAGTGGTAAAATCCCATCCTCTATTGTCTCCAAATTCCTTGTTGTTGAGACTAGTAACTCCATTCGCTGCTGATGACTCTGAATCCCCGGCTGTGGGTTCCACTGATGACGCTTCAAGTGGCAGGGCATCATCTCTTCCCCTTTTCTGCCCATAGAATGAAAGGGGGCAATTTGTCCTTGAGCCTTGTTCCTGGTACCATGCTGATTTTTATGCAAAGCTGGATGATGAGCAATACCTCATTTAGCTGCCAAATTGCCTTGTGGTTATGATCACTTCAATCCTGGGAAATGCACATTGGTATTCTGCTTTAATCCAGAAAGCACTAAGATGAAGGAGTATTTTTCTCCCTGTTCCAGGAGCTGTGATCAGTTCCTGAACAGAATTTATCTACTGTATGCAGTTCTTCCTACTAGTTTCTGTGGGGATCACATGAAAGACATGGAGGCTACCTAAAGTTCCTAGCAATACTGGGCTCCCAATGCAAGAGATTAAAAATAGGACCTGTTTCTATGCACTGGAATAAGGTTAGGGAGATAGAATAAATATGGCTTATATGTAGCCACAAGAAAAACTTTTAGCAAATTTCAGAGTTGTGGGTCTTTTCCCCCTACTTTTGTTGTCCTGGAGAATCATTCTCTTATTTTAACGAAGATTTTATACCTTGATTTCATTGTGGAAGGCAGCACAAGAAAGTAATAGAGTGAAGGATTAAAAAAATGTTATTTATCCACAGTGGCTGTACCAGTTCACATTCCCACCAACAGTGCAAGAGGGTTCCCCTTTCTCCACATCCTCTCCAACATTTGTTGTTTCCTGTCTTGCTAATTTTCACCATTCTCACTGGTGTGAGGCAGGGGATTTACCCCAAAGATACAGATGCAGTGAAACGCCGGAACACCTGCACCCCGATGTTTATAGCAGCAACGTTCACAATAGCCAAACTGTGGAGGGAGCCTCGGTGTCCATCGAAAGATGAATGGATAAAGAAGATGTGGTCTATGTATACACTGGAGTATTCCTCAGCCATTAGAAATGACAAATACCCACCATTTGCTTCAACGTGGATGGAACTGAAGGGTATTATGCTGAGTGAAGAAAGTCAATTGGAGAAGGACAAACATTATATGGTCTCATTCATTTGGGAATATAAAAAATAGTGAAGAGGAATAAAAGGGAAAGGAGAGAAAATGAGTGGGAAATATCAGAGAGGGAGACAGAACATGAGAGACTTCTAACTCTGGGAAATGAACAAGGGGTGGTGGAAAGGGAGGTGGGTGGGTGGCCGGGGTGACTGGGTGATGGGCACTGAGGGGGGCACTTGACGAGATGAGCACTGGGTGTTATGCTATATGTTGGCAAATTGAACTCCAATAAAAAAATAAAAAAATATTTATTTAAGTAATCTCTACCTTTATGTGTGGCTCAAATGCACAACCCTGAGACTGAGTCTCATGCTCTTCTGACTGAGCCAGCCAGGCACTCTGGTTTGAAAGATTTTAAATGTAATCCAAACATTTTGATGACTCAAAGCTATTAATGTTAATGATGTCATTTGCAACTCAAGAATTAACTTGATAGTAGATGTGCCAGTGACAGCATTGTGATTTAGTAGATGTGAGAGTGACAGCATTGTGATTTGGTTGGTTTATCTGGTTGGTTTATTTGGCTGGTTTATCTACAAGCAGCAGCAAGTGGGGTTTGGTAGTGGAAGGCAACATATGATTACCTTTGCCTCTGATTCATGGCCTTAGTAATTGGAAGAAAAGCAGCCTTCCCAGGCTTCTTTGTCACAACTGCTCATCTGTGCAATTGTAGTGTGAAAGCAGCAACAGAGAATGTATAAACAAATGAGTGTAGCTATGTTCCAATAAAACTTTATTCATGGACACTGACATTTGATTTTCATATACTTTTCTGTCATGAAATATTATTATTCTTTTGAATTTGTTCCACCATTTAAAAATGTAAAAGCCATTCTTTGCTTTTGGTCTATAAAAACACAGGTGTTGGACTCAACTTGGCCTGAGACCTGGGGTTTATTAACTCTTTAAATCATTCTCATCTTAACATTCTTGATTTCTTTACTCCACTTTGTTATGCTCAATGACCCAGAGAAACCTCAACACTGGATCGATACAATTGTGTACTTGCCTTTCTCTCCTGTTCTATATCTTTATTTTTTTAGATAAGACTATCAGCTAATGGTTTGCCTGTTTTCAGTCTTGCCTACTAACCTGTTCTCTATACTTTGACCAAGTGATCCATCCTCCCTTCCTTCCTTCCTTCCTTATTCTTTCTTTCTTTCTTTCTTTCTTTCTCTTTCTTTCTTTCTTTCTTTCTTTCTTTCTTTCTTTCTTTCTTTCTTTCTTCTTTCTTTCTTTCTTTCTTTCCTTCTTTCTTTCTTACTTTCTTTCTTTCTCTTTTCTCTTCCTATTGAAAACTAGCATTTATTTTTTTTTTGAAAACTAGCATTTATTGAACACATGATACAATTATGCACTTAGGTTGTATTATCTCATTTTCTAAAAAAAGATCTTATTAATTAATTAATTTATGAGAGAGAGAGTGTGAGGGAGCATATATGCTTGTTGGGAAAGGGGTGGAGAGGTGGGGGAGGGAGAGGGAGAGAGAATCTCAAGCAGACTCCACGTCGAGCTCAGAGCCTGATGTGGGGCTCCATCTCACAACCCCCAGATCATGACCTGAGCTGAAGCCAAGAGTTGGATGCTCAACCAACTGAGCCACCAAGGTGCCCTTGTCTCATTTTATATATAGAACAATCCTTGAGGTAATTACCATTATTGAAAAATAACTATACATTGACTAGTGGAAGAATTAGAAACTGGGTTTTCAGAATCTCAGCACAGTGTTACTTTTAACTCACTAGTTTACATCCTAATTATAAATATTTTTGAATCATTAAGATATTTTGCTAGTTTCTGTGCATGAGGCATTTTATGCTAAATATAAACAGCATATGTCATATTAAAAACTGAAACAAGGGGCACCTGGCTGGCTCAGTCAGTTAAGGGTCTGCCTTTGGCTCAGGTCATGATCCCGGGGCCCTGGTATGGAGATCCGCATCCAGTTCCCTGATCAGTGGGGAATCTGCTTCTCCCTCTCGCTCTACCCTTCCCCCTGCTTGTGCTCTCTCTTTCTCTCAAATAAATAAAATAAAAAACTAAAACAAAACAATGATTTACAAATACAAAACCATAATGACTAAATCTTTCTAATGGGTTTACTGGAAAAAAATGATCCTCAAAATTCCTATTTGAGTTTACAGAAAATCTATCCTACACTTAATTCAGGCACAGCCATGCATATTTCTGAAAAATACTGTAAATTTGTGACTCCCAGTAAGAAAATGCTATTGAAAAAACAACTCTTCATGATAGTTAATGACTGTCTCATACCAATGATATTTTAATTAGCCATGGAGTAATTTGGCAACTGGTAATTTTGGAAGTGTGCAATGTAGATACTTTTGGTTCAAGTCGATCAATTATACTAATTGATTCATCCAAGAGATAAACTACGTTTTAAAGATTTTATTTTAATTCCAGCATAGTTAACATATAGTGTTAGATTAGTTTCAGGTGTACAATATAATTATTTGATGATTCTATATATTACTCAGTGTTCATCAAGTTGACTAAGTGATCTTTCCAAATTGCTAATTTAATCTTGTCATGCATCCTACTTAAAATTCTTCAAGGCCTATCCCATTGCTTTTTGATTTTGATCTTGTAAATTCATCCAGTTTCACCACGTCTCTGTTGTATTCTCTCCCCTGTCCCCTACCACCATCTTTGGGTTTTGTTCCAGCCATACAGATGTTTTCACAGTTTCACGAATATACCATTTGTTCTATGCCTTTCATCTTGCTGCATGATCTTTCTTGAATTCCATTTCCCTGTCATCATCTGGCTAACTCCTTTTGGTCCTTGAAAATTAGGCTCACTTGTCACTACGTCCCTATGATAAGGGGCCTTCTTTAACCTTCCCTTGCCATTACAGTCTGATTTAAGTATCTTTTTAAGCAAAGGCTTGAAGACAGAGATTCGTTTTATGTCTAAACTCAGGGACCTAGACACAGACCCAAACACACACACACGTGCACATATACATATGCATGCACACCCCAAAGGTGTTGAATGAAATTAGCACAGCTTTGGAGTAAGAAGGAATGAGTGGCAAACACTGTAGGTGTGAGACATTATGGAACCATGCTATAGGTCAGGAGAGATATGGTGACAGTCTGTGCAATGCCCAGAGCAAAAAGGATAGATGGGAAACAATTTGTAGGTAGTATTGTTAGGAACTTTCTCAGCAGAAGAAGTAAGAGAGAAGGAGAACTTAAAGATTCAAACTTTCTGGTCCTCACATTTTTCATTTAAATAAAATAAAACAGACTTGGATTAGTTCAAAGGTTTCTGATTCTATGACTCCCAAGTTTCTAAGCCCAATAGGTATCATGAATTTGGCTTTGGGGTTATAGGGTTTGGTGTGCTTGAAATATCCACATGGGGAAGTACTAGTGGCAGGAATATACAAGAACAAATAAACAGGAAGAATACTTTTGACAAGATCCTTGAACTGTAGAGGAGAGCTGGAGTTGTATGAGTTGGTTCATCTATCAGGTGATAGAGCTGAGGGAGAAGAATATGGAATCTCACGGCATGCCTACGTTTCAGGTTTGAGAGTGAAGGAGACTAGTCTCAAGGGGACTACAGAGCAAAGGGAAGACTTGTTTTGGTTTGTTTTAGGATGGTGAATGTGTATTTTAAGTAAAGGAAAAATAAGGAGAGAGTCTGAGGACCCTAGAAGGGAGATAGTTGATGGAGCCAGGTTCTGGAGGAAGTTGGAGGAAATGGGATTGAGGACATAAGTAAATGGTTGGATTAGGATGGAGAAAAGCACATCTTCGTCTGTAGGAGGTGGAAAGGTAAATGAAGTTATGGAGGTATTTTGAGGTGGAGAGAGGGAGAAGATGAGGCAGCTTCCTTTTTCCCCCAGAAAGTGAGAGAGGCAAAGAGTATTTGGAATCCTAAAGCTACTAAGAACACTTTGGAACAATTCGTGTGTGGAATGGGATACAGGTCAACTGATGATGGCATGACTATTTATTTTAAAAAACGATTTAATTATTTATTTGAGAGAGAGAGAGAGCGAAAGAGAGAGAGAGAGAGAGAAGTGTGTGGGACAAGGGGGAGGGGCAGAGGGAGAGAGAGAAACAGAGAACCTCAAGCAGACTCCTTGCTGAGCATGGATTCTGACATAAGGCTTAATCTCATGACTCTGAGATCATGACCTGAGCTGAAATCAAGAGTCTGACGCTTAACTAACTGAGCCAGTGAGCCCCTGACATGACTGTTTATTAAACATGATTAAGAGAGGAGGCAGGAAAGATGGGGGATGTCTTTCCCTCTGTCCTGTACTTCAAGAGCAAGTGGATGTCTATGGAACAGTTGTTACTTCTAACCACCTGAGATGTTTGAAGTCAATGAGGGTATAAATTAAAGACATGATTCTGCCTGTGGTTGTTTGGAATGGAAATGAGATTATTAGAATGGAATGATAGAAAGGAAGAGCTTTCTCTGGGATTCCCCAGTTCAGTTCTGGTAAACAGACTCCAGACTAAAGCTGGGGGATGGAGGTTGGTGTGGATTATAAAGGGACAGCTAGTGCTGCCTAAGAATACTGAGGATTCAGATCAGTCTTTGGAGAGTTGGAGTGTGTTCACAGTAACTAACTGTACTTAACCAAAGACTGGATGGTCATCGCTAAAGGTTATTGTGTATGTATTTGTCACTTTGCAGGCAGAGATTACAGATCACCATTAAATTCCTTTTTTTCCCTGAGGTTTTCTCAATAGTTTATGTATACAGCTCCCATACATTTGAAAGAAGAGTAGAGTTCTGTGCCATCACATTCAACACCACACTGATTCAGACACTTCAAGGATGGATGAGTCATATCTATCAGGTTTACTTATACTCAACAATCTTCACAAAGCTTGCTTATCTTCTATGATGGATGATAAATTGATCCCTAGAATGAACGCGATGAAGCACAAAGAAGTTAGCATTCAAACGGCTTGCCGTTATGAAAGCGACATACTGTATGGAGTCCTATGCCTCTGATTTTGAATCTCAATTCTGTTGTGTGTGTGAGTGTATTTTAAGTTTTCTATATAATTGTATAACCTGTGACCTTGAACAAGTTACTTGTTAAACCTCAGTTTCTTTTTAAATTTTCATTTCCTTTATTTCAGACCCATTCAGCTTTAGGTCTGGGGGCCAGAGTATGATGTCTCTGGCTCAGGCTAGTGGGGTCCAAGGCATCAACAACTGTGTGGTCCCTGGTGGGCACTGTGGAGGTACCACATGGTTGCAAGGGCTATTGGGATCCTCAGTGGTACCTCCTACTCCAGTGGCTAGGGACTGGGACAGGCAGCTGTGGTGCCAGAGCCAGTGGTGTGCAAACGTGCAGCTGTGGGGGCCAGCTGCAGGTGTCTGCATAGTGGCAGGGTCTGGTTGGAGACACACACATGGTAGTGGGGGCCAGGGCCAGCAGCCAGGGCGTATTGGCAACTGAAGTTGTGCTAAGTGCTCTGGCTGTTGGCTCGGACCTCTGTGGCTGTAGGGTTTCCCTATGGGCATGGGCACAACAGTGGAGGCCAGTGAAGGGAGTTGGGTGGGTTGTGCAAGCACACAGCTGGAGGGACTAGCTTCAGGTAGACCCCGTGGTATAGGCCATGACAGGAAGTATGGCCAGAGCTGGGCCCACAAGCAGCTGTGGGGGCCCTGGCTAATGACATGCACTATTGTGGCTGTAGGAGCTTGCCATGGCTACACAGCAATGGAAGTCAGTGTTAGGAGTCTGGCTAAGGGTGTGTAGGTGCACAGCTGGAGGGCCAACCCTGAATGTGTACCTATCATGGGGTATAGGCCAGTATTTTGCACTTGCACCGTTGCAGAGGCATGAGGGAGCTGCCAATGTGGACCATGGGCTCTGGAAGGGAAAAATGAGGAGGGACTCAAATGGCTGGTGTCTGTGAATATGAATACCTGTGGGGCAAAAACCAGTGAAGTCTGCTGGGCATCTGGAGTGACTGGCTGTTGGCTTTTTAAGGGCTGAAAGCTGCGGGGATCTTGTCCAGAGCAGGTCACCGGGAACTGTAACTGTTCTCAATGCATGGCTGCCACCGGTGGCACCTGCTCTTCTTCCCTGTCCCTACCCATGTCTCTATGTCCCAGCTTTGCAAAACTGAAGCGGGGCCTTGATGTAGTGACCTGAAAGGCTGGGGAAACATGATGCATGTTGCTCATTTCGCTCTCACTTTCCCAGTGAGGGGAGCTCTTTCTGGCTGGGAAGTTCCCTCTTGGTTCTGAGCAGTGCTGGTTTGGCTCACTTTTAAATTGAATTGCTTGTTTTCATTGTGGACCTTTAAGAATTTTTTTCAAGTATGTTTTGTATAACAATTCTTTGCCAGATGTGTCTTTTGCAAATATTTTCTTCCACTTTGTGGCTTGTCTTCTAATTCTCTTGATACTGTTTTTCACAAACAAACTTTTCACAACTTTTCACAAACTTTTAAATTTTAATAAGTTCAGCTTTTCAGTGATTTCTTTGATGTTGTATATAGAAAGACATTGCCACACCCAAGGTCTTCTAGGCTATCCCTAGATGTGGCTATTTCCATGTGGCAGTCTTATAATTTTGCATTTTACATTTAGATCTGTAATTCATTTTGGGTTAATTTTTGAGAAGGGTGTAAAATCTGTTTCTAGGTTCTTTTTTTTTTTTCCCATGTGGATGTCCAGCTGTTCCAGCACCACTTGATGAAGAGACTATCTCTGTTCCATTGTATTGTTCTGCTCATTTGTCAAGTATCAGTTGACTGGTATTTATGGGGATCTATTTCTGAGCTCTCTATTCTATTTTACTGATCCATTTGTCTGTTTTTTTCACCAATATCACACTGTTTTGATTCCTGTAGCTTAATACTAATGTTTTGAAGTCCAGTAGTGTCAGTCATCCAACTTTGTTCTTCTTCAATATTATCCTGGCTGTTTTGGATCTTTTGCCTTCCCATAAACCATTTTGTTGATATCCACAAAATAACATGCTGGGGTTTTGATTGGAATTGCACTGACTGTATAGACCAAGTTGGGAAGAACTGATACCTTGACAATATAGAATCTTCCTACTCATAAACATGGGTTATCCATTTATTTATTTCTTTCTTCTTTGGTTTTGTTGATCAGAATTGTGTAGTTTTCTTTATAAAAGTCTTGTATATAGTTTGTTAGATTTATACTTAAGTATTTCATTTTTGGGGGTGCTAACATGAATGGTATCATGTTTTTAATTTCAAATTCTACTTATTCATTCTTGGCATATAGAAAAGTAACTGACTTTTATATATAAACCTTGATCTCCAACGTTACTATAATTGTGTATTTGTTCCACTTTTTTGTTGTTGATTCTTTTGGATTTTCTACATAGACAGTCATGTCACTTGTAGACAAAGATGGTTTTATGTTTCCTTCTCATCTGTATACCATTTATTTCTTTTTCTCACCTTACTGGGAGCATGTGTTTTCATAGAAAACATTGTGGGCTTGATAAAAATCTCAGAAAGAGCACAGTCAGTGAAGAAGGAGGGCACAGTGGATAGAGTCTTAAGTTCTGGAATCTGACACACCTGCATTTGGATCTTGACCTTGACATTCAATGCTTTGACAAGTTCCTTAACTTCTCTAAGTCTTAGTTATCCTCTTTGCATAAAGGTATAATACATATGTCAAACTTATCAGATTGCATACTTTAAATATGTGTACTTATGAGTCGATTATACCTCAAAATATCTGTCTTAAAAAAAGCACATAATATTACAAAATTAAGGAATTGTTGTAAAAATTGAATGAGAACAAGAGTATAGAGCCCTTAGCTCCTTGGAGCTTAGCATAGCATAAATGGTAACTTTTATGTTGTTAAAAGTTAAAAGGGGGCTGCCTGGGTGTGTTTGGTTAAGCCACAGACTCTTCATTTTGGCTCCGGTTGTGATCTCAGGGTCCTGAGATCAAGCCCCACAATGGACTATGTATTCAGTGTGGATTCTGCATGGGTTTCTTTCTCCCTGTTCCTCTGCCCCTCCCCACCCCACATTGTGTTGTCTCTGTCTCAAATAAACAAATCTTTTAAAAAAGTTAAAAGAGGGGTTGTGGCATCAGAGCATGCTGGTGACATCAAGTGAATGTGTGGTTAGTTGGTTGTAGCTCTGAGCTACTGATGTTGGAGGAATGTGTTTAATATGTGTTAACACTGATTCAGAGGAAATTGAATGGCACTGTAAGTAGGAAGTGACCATTCTGTAAAAAAAGGCAGAAATGAACATGCCTTCCTTCACTTTAATCTTCTAACACATCGTTGGTCTCTGTCATAGCCCTGACCCCACTGACTTGAGGACTTGTTGATGTATCTGTTCTCTGCTACAGACTCTGAGCTCATTTCATGCAAGGGAAATTTCTTTTATTTTCTTTATGTTAGTACCTGGCACTGTGTCTTACACAATAATCACACACAGGAATTGTTTGTGGAATGAATACATGGAATGACTCATGAGGAGACAAAAACATATATGGTTGGAACAGATTAATCCTGTTTTTTCCATGGGAATTCTCTGAGAAAAAAAAAAGATTCTGAAAGAGAGTTTCTCAGCAGATTTCCTCTCAATAACAAGCTTTTTTTTTTTGTGGTTATGTACCTCATTTTCTCAACCCCCAGGCTTTAACTAGGATGAAAGTTTTGAATTCCATAAAAGTTTCAGAGTCACCCCCCAAGGGTAGATTTTGCAACACGAAGGCGCTAACCAGTGCTTAGTGGGTCAGGAAAATGAATTTATGCCCGAGGTAACTTGTCTGATGCTGGCAACTAATGGAGGCATTAGGGAGAACTGGACTCAGTGGTCATGTTATGGTTCAGATGATATGATATTTTCTTTCTAGCAAATTCTATCAGTTGATCAGTTGTGTGTGTGTATGTGTTCCAACACTGAGCTGCTTGAAAATTAAATGCCATGAAGACCCTCAAATTGGCTTGAATGGGTTTCTCTTTCTTGACATATAGAAAAAAGAAGGTGGGGAAGGTGGAAGAGAAACCCAGAAGGAGGCTGCTGTGTGCCCTGTCACTGTGTTTTAGCTGAGAAAACAAAACACAAAAATCAAAGCAACATGTGTGTGAGTTATAAGGCACAGTGGTAAGCTCTGTAGAACCAGGTCATAGTCAAAGCCCGTGGGGGGCCAACAGATATAGCCAGGGCAAGAACTTGAGTGGGTTCCTTCGCAAAGTTTTCCACTTTAATCATGTGGCTTTTTCCATTTTCACCATTGTAAAAATAATATATACTTACTCTAAAAGAATTCTAAGTAATAACAAAATGAAAATAGAGAAAGATCTGCTCATAATTTCACTAAAGGCAATCAAAATCACTGATGTCATTTTGATATATTTCCTTGTCCTTTTTTCTTTACTTTAAAAACTTTTATTTTATTTTTTTAAATTAAATTATTTTATTTTATTTAAGTTTACTTTTATTTTTTCATTTACCCACCTAGGGAAATTTGAAACCTTATATTTAATGGCCTCCACTAAGATTCTGAATATTGTGAAATCTACCCATTGCAGGTATGAATTGTCTTCATTCATGCCAGAGTGAAGCAATGAGACACTGCCTTCATTTCTGGGGGGACATGCTTTACCACGTATTACAAGCAACTCATGCTGCTGGCCGTCCAACCCAGCACCCCATCCACAGAGCGCTGAAGTCCTGATGCGTTACAGTGACTCTCAGCCTGGCTACTCCCACCCCATGAGGACAAGCTATACTCTGAGATGTTCACGGTTCAGAGTAGGAGTTTTCTTGAAACAAAGTAGTGGATTTTTTCTCTTCCTCCTTGCTGGACCCTTGGTTGATGGTTCAAGCTCCTTGCGTTCAATATGGTCCTATTGCCATGATAGGTTAAAGGGGGAAGTGTCCACATTCCATGGGGCGTTGAGTAAGTGAACCCAGAATGGGGAAGACCTCATGTGGCTTGTGTCCATGTCATTATTTTTCACAAGGATTCAGGTCAGGGAAGATCACGGAAGATATAGGAGTTTTGCCACACAGGATGAGACTAAGTGGCCGTTTCAAGTATGCCACGTGGGAGCCCAGATGGGATCCGCATGGCTGGTTGATTATAACAGGATGTAACTCAGGAAGAGCCAGATGAAGAGATGCAGGAGGCCAGGTGTGGGGAAACGGTGCACAGCTCCCTGGCCTCCCCAGGTGCACCTTCCATTTTTCCTTTACTTTTTGAAAAAAACATAGCTATGATCATCTTTCCTCTGTAACTATTTTTGACCTATATTCTCTCTTCGGGTGCTTTAATCCACTGAGCTCTTGATTTTTGTTAAGAGTTCCCATTTATCTCCTTTTTATAGTTTTCACTTCTCTCCTAAACGTTTCATCTTCTTATTTATTTTTTTGAACATACTCAACGTGATTATAATATCCAGGTATCCTGTGTGTCAGTCTACTTGATTCTTCTATTCTATTCTAGTTTATTATGTTTCATTATCATTTTTCTTTTATTTATTTTTTTGGTCAATTCTTATCTTTCTGTATGATGGTTTTATTTATTTTTTTATGCGTGTTCTGGATGTTGTGTTGAAAAATTGTAGAGATGATTTGAGGTTACAGATGATACCTTCCTCCCAAAGAGATTCACTTTTGCTTCTGACAGAACACCAGGTGTGAAATTATCACCCAAATCAGAAAATAAGCTGTTAAAGCTGGGCTTGAGTGCTTGTCCTACTTCTACCTCTCTCTTTTTTTCTTGGTTGTAATCTCTCCTGTGTCACAATCAAAAGCCTGGAATATTTTCTAGGGATTCGTCTCTTTGTGCCCCTAAACTTCAATTTTTCTATGTCCCACCCCTGTGAGAAACTCTGTTCAGTTTCTTTAATTCCATTGCTGCTTTTGAGTAGACAAATGCCCTCAGAGGAAAATCTACACTAAATACCAGATTCATTTCTCTGAATTTCTCTTCTCTGCAGGATATTGCACTCACAAGTCCTCAGTGACTTTGTAGCTGTCAGGTACGTTCAAATAGATATTTCTAAGTATTTTGTCCATGTTTCCCAGTCGATGTCTATGAGAGCAGGTCCAAACAAGTCAATCCATTTTGCCAGAAGCGGAACTATTTTTATTTTCTTTAATTTTAAACAGAAAGAAAAAGATCAGAAGCAGGAAAGCAGGAGACCAGTGTGAGGGCATGTATGGGAAGTTGCAGCAAACATCAAGTACAAGCTCACTGGAATTGATGATGCTTGCGTCGTGAGGACAAATCTGATTTCACATCTTTCCATCATTTCAATATGGAGAACTCTCTTCTTGGCTTAAAGGAGATCTGCTTTGGATGTAGAAGCATAGGTTGATGGGAATGTCACCTAATATGGCTAATCCTTAGAATGATCTTAATACTTGAGCTTCAGTGTTCCTATCCTAAAATTTAACATGGGTATAAAATATCTACTCTGGATTTGTGAAAGAACTGAGTGAGATCATGTGTGTGAAAACACTGTGTATATTTTGGAATGATGCTCAGATATGTTTATTATCATTTGTGCTTCCCTCCAGTTCCCAGGTTTTCTAGAATCCCTATGAAAAATCCAGCCCAAATGGTGCTAATGCTTGCACATTAGGACTTGTACTGACAGGCAAAGCTTGCTTGATCACATAACATTCACCAGTTTGGAAAAAACTTGTTTTCTTTTTGTTTTTTCTCTTATCTATAAAACATGTCTTGTAAATGCTTGGGTCTTATCCTCTGAAAATAAATGTTATACTGCTATTGTCATCATTATGAAATCTACTGTATTATACCTGCTGAGTGATCCCTTGCTCAATTCAGTTTAAATGAAATGAAGGCCAAAGCTTTTTTCCATTTTCACTCACAGACTGTTCACCTAAAATTAAACCAAAGCAAGAATCAACGAACGGTTGGCCCTGAGTGCTGAAAAAAGACGTTTTAATGACAATGGTTTCAAAAATATCTCATACAAGGCTGGAAACTATATTTTAGACCAAGTGAAAAGAAACCTGGCTGTTAGTGGTTATCAAGATGTTTTCTTCTTTATTTTTAAAATATTTTACTTATTTATTTGAAAGAGAGCATGAGCTGGGGGAGTGGCAGAAGAAGAGGGAGAGGGACAAACTGACTCCTCACTGAGCATGAAGCCTGATGTGGGGCTCCATTCCAGGAACCCGGGATCATGACCTGAGCTGAAGGCAGATGTTTAACAGACTGAGCCACAGAGGTGCCCCATTGTTTTATACAATTTTCACCAATGAAAATACAACTTCCCAAGATATCTCTGATTTATTTGCCGATTCTTGGCTATCATTTTCATTAAGTATTAGTATTCATCATGAACCTTCTTCATGGATGGCACTCATTTTAGTGCTGGGCTTCAAAAAAATTACAAGACTTATACCATGCCCTTAGAGGACTTCAGTAGAGTTGGAGGGATAGACTATGTGTAAAAACATATATAAATAGTAAGTAAGGCATTAGGGACTAAATCGTTGGTATGAGAGTATGTTTGCTTGGCCAGGACAGTCTGAAGAAGAGTCATGGAGGGGATATGAATTGAGCTGGGCTTTGAAGTTGTTAGCAGTTAGGTAAGTGGGAATGATGAAGGTTGAAATTCCAAGCAGCTGGGAGAGTATGAGCAAAAGCCTAGACATAGGAATCCAAATGGCTCAATGAAGGTCCACACACGAGGCACCAGAAGGTAAGGTCCAGAAGAGCTAGGCCTTTGTTATTTTGTTCTCTGGTTTACCTTAATAATTAGGTCAGATCCCAGCCCTTGGCAAATGTTCAATAAATATCAATTGATTGCATAGTTAGTCAGAGACTAAGGAGCCCACTCATTTGTGTGGAATGGGATTCTTTGTAGGAGGTTTTCAAGGAGAAAACAGGAAGTTGAGATCTCCAGGGAACCGAGGTCCTGTCTGAGAGAGATTGTCCTTCAGGTCACATCAGAGTTTCCATCTCTGGCTGGTGCCATTTGGATTATGCATGCGGGGAAAAGAGGGGACCATCAGTCAGAAAGACTATCACATTTGGGCCTTTCTGAATGACAGTTCTCCCAACCCTACTTTATTCTGAGGTGGTTTGGTATCAGTAGCAGAGGCTTCGTGTAGGAGCTTTAACTGGAACTAAAGCTTGGAAATGACATCCAGATCAATTAATGAAAGGCCTTTCCTTAGAGTGGGACAAGTTGGCCTTGGAAAAAGAAAATTGCTAGGTCCAATGCCCTTGCAAATGCTGGAGTCATGAGTTGGATAGGTGGTTTGAATCCTTTGCAGAACCAGTGGCGACTGGAAAAGTCAACACCAATTCATTGAGAACATGTCACCCTAACCTTGCTTCCTTTTGGGATGGGGTCACAAGGCTGATAGACCAGGCAGCGTGCATCAGTGCTTGCTTCAATTCAATTTTCTGCTGAAAAGCCTGTGAATGGAAAGGGAAAACTATCTTGGGCATTGGATTCGCTCTAACTGAATCCAGCCAGGAGTTGCTCAGCTGCAGTAATGGAACAGCTTGGATAATCACAATCATAGTATTAAAGCCCACTTCGAGAGCCTGAAGTCTGGGGAATAATGACATGCTTTATGGACAACTGAAAAATAGGAAAGCCAAACTTTCCAAATCCACAAGGGCAGCTTCATGCCAGCGAGGCTTTTGACAAAGTTCTTTTCATTTCTTAGTTGGAGAAACAGGATAACCACGTTAAATAAAGTCATAAATGGCTGAAACACTGAGCCACACTGTAAGAATGTTGATTTGTGACCAGGCTAGTCGTGAACATGATGTGCCTGAGTATTCTGTGTTTGTGCTTCGTTCTGCTTGATATTCTATCAGTGGCTTCAATGAAGACAGAGAAGCTGGTTTATTATATTTTCCATAAGTCTCCAGTGCAAGGCTATATGCAGGAAGATGCTTATAATGTAATAATATGCCATCCTTCTTTAGCTTTGATTTTGTTGCCATAAAAATAAATTGGAACCATACGTCTATAGAGTGTACTGGCTCAGATGTTCTGAGGAACTGTCCTGCTCACTACCCTCCTCAGAGAAGTCACTGGAAATGATTTGTACTGTGGACTCCATGGATTGCTGTCTTGTTCAAGGGGCGCCTGGGTGACTCCTGGGGAGAATTCTGGCCAGTGAGGATGATTTATATTGGACAATGACTAAGAGACCCCAAGTGAGTCTCTAATGGAGATTTTTATGTGAGAAACAGATGATCCACAGAGATTGGCAGCACAGTTTGAGAGCACAAAGTGGGTGGAGGACATAAGTCACAGGGCAGGAGGAACATGGCATCGGCACGGTGGAGACTCAAGTGAAGCAAAGAATAATAAGAAGAGAAGCTTGAAGGAGAGAGAGAGAGAGAGAGAGAGAGAGAGAGAAAGAGAGAGAGAGAGATAGGTACTGGGGACATAAACATTGCCATTGCATCCTGACAACTTTCCAGCTTCTATTAATCTGATATTAGTATAACACCCAGTGCTCCTCAAAGAGTTAAAAATAGAGCTACCCTACCACCCAGCGATTGCACTACTGGGTATTTACCCCAAAGATAATCCATGTTTATTATGTGCCATTTCTTCCTCAGGCTCTGTAGCAAAACACCATGCTGGTTGAGGTAACCCAGGTGTTCCTTGAAAACCTCAAAGAGCCCAAAGACTTTGACTAGAATGAGGCGAATGGTCTAGCAACCTTCCAGGGTTTTGGAGACATATAGTTTATTTATTTATTTATTTTTAATTTTTAATTTTTTAAAAATTTTCTTTTCTTTTTTTTAAAGATTTTATTTATTTATTCATGAAAGACACACACACACACACATACACACACACACACACACACACACACACAGAGGGGCAGAGACACAGGCAGAGGGAGAAGCAGGCCCCATGCAGGGAGCCTGATGTGGAACTCGATCCCGGGACTCCAGGATCACGTCCTGGGCCGAAGGCGGCACTAAACCGCTGAGCTACCCCGGGATTCCCAGACATATAGTCTATAACTGAGCCCAAGCAAAGGGGGTTTTGAAGAGATTGGTCCTTTTGGTGACAAAATAAATCAAACAAAGATGGTGCTTTATCAGGGAAACTGAGCTTGTTTCAACTACCCTAAAGAAGCTTTCCATTTATTTTGACCTGATTGGACCCTCAAGCACTATTAGGACATCTAATTTGACTTCAAATTCAGATTAACCATAAACGGTATCCAGACCAGCATATAATCCTCTAACTCTCAATAACTTTTTGAGAAACTTCAGAGTTAAATGTTTCTCTGAGAGAGGCTGACAGTGTGCAGCACCACAAGATATGAGGCACCTTTTGGTATAACATTGGTGTTGGCGTTTGCATCTATTTTCTTAAATCCCGCAAAAGAAAATGGCATCAAGTGGTGAAGGTGGGGGTAACACAGAAAGAAATTCTTCTCTTTTCTTTAGGGCTAAAGGGTATCTATAGTCCATTTCTCTTGGCTGCATGAAAAGAGAGAAATGAGATTTCATTATTTTTACCTTTCTCTCCTTCTGATATTTCTCTTCTTTCATTCCTTAACCCTAAAATGTTGAGCAATGGAAGAGACGAAGACAATAGAAAGCAAAAAAGAAGATATGAGATTTGAAATGTCAGCTCCATTTGCAAAGTATTCTGGGGCTAAAATGGAGGCCTGGACCTCAGAAGGAGAGTGAGTCATGGAAAACCCCACTGTTACCACTCAGAGAGACAGGGACATCTCGGACCAGGACAACCAGAAGGAGGCATTGCTATGGAGATCTTTTTGCCGGCATCCCTTAATATCAATGTTCATTAAGTCTTCTTAGGGGTCCTCATAGCAGACAGTCTGCTGTTTCAGGATGCCCTTCCCTGCTGAGAAGTTAGTGTCCAAAGTCCCTTTGCCAGTTAATAATTAATTTTTTTTAAATTTATTTTTTATTGGTGTTCAATTTACTAACATACATGAATAACCCCCAGTGCCCGTCACCCATTCACTCCCACCCCCCGCCCTCCTCCCCTCCACCACCCCTAGTTCGTTTCCCAGAGTTACCAGTCTTTACGTTCTGTCTCCCTTTCTGATATTTCCCACACATTTCTTCTCCCTTCCCTTATATTCCCTTTCACTATTATTTATATTCCCCAAATGAATGAGAACATATAATGTTTGTCCTTCTCTGACTGACTTACTTCACTCAGCATAATACCCTCCAGTTCCATCCACGTTGAAGCAAATGGTGGGTATTTGTCATTTCTAATAGCTGAGTAATATTCCATTGTATACATAAACCACATCTTCTTTATCCATTCATCTTTCGTTGGACACCGAGGCTCCTTCCACAGTTTGGCTATAGTGGCCATTGCTGCTATAAACATCGGGGTGCAGGTGTCCCGGCGTTTCATTGCATTTGTATCTTTGGGATAAATCCCCAACAGTGCAATTGCTGGGTCGTAGGGCAGGTATATTTTTAACTGTTTGAGGAACCTCCACACAGTTTTCCAGAGTGGCTGCACACAAAAACAGACACATAGATCAGTGGAACAGAATAGAGAATCCAGAAGTGGACCCTGAACTTTATGGGCAACTAATATTCGATAAAGGAGGAAAGACTATCCACTGGAAGAAAGACAGTCTCTTCAATAAATGGTGCTGGGAAAATTGGACATCCACATGCAGAACAATGAAACTAGACCACTCTCTTTCACCATACACAAAGATAAACTCAAAATGGATGAAAGATCTAAATGTGAAACAAGATTCCATCAAAATCCTAGAGAAGAACACAGGCAACACCCTTTTTGAACTCGGCCATAGTAACTTCTTGCAAGATACATCCACGAAGGCAAAAGAAACAAAAGCAAAAATGAACTATTGGGACTTCATCAAGATAAGAAGCTTTTGCACAGCAAAGGATACAGTCTACAAAACTCAAAGACAACCTACAGAATGGGAGAAGATATTTGCAAATAATTAATTTTATAACATATGGTATCGTTTCAGCAAATTGTCCATTTGCCTCCAAGTCTCTGTTTCTGAAAAATTGTGTCTCAAGTATACGGTTACTGGATTCCCATTTTTAAGGAGTGGTAAAAAATAAAACGTGGCAGTGATGAACTGAATGACATGTTGGGGCTGGAGAATGAGGCAGGAAGGTGGGTCACATCAGGTAAACAGTCTAAAGTTGTAGAAGTTCAGCTGCTGGAAAGCGAGGCATAGGGCAAGCCTGTGTCTAGACATAGTCTAGGGCAGGGGGAGGAGCCCAGGCAAGCCATACACCCTCATTCACTCATTTAGTATTTTAAGTGACTTCTGAATGTTGGGTCCCATGCTAGAGAAATAATGGTGGGGATATGTAATTGTGAGCAAAACAGACATGGCTTCTCACCTTGTGGGGTTTACAGTCAAGGGGGACAGAAGTCATGAACATTGCCCTTAAGGAAGTACAATTCTTACTCAACATGGGTGTTTGATGTACTCCCTGTAGGAGCAGTAGCTAGACCAGGGGTGGGACATGCCTTGATGAGATGAGAATTGCAGGACCCCATCAAAGGACATTGATGTGTGTTTCTTAAAGTTGTTTTAAAGTTACCCAAGGAGAGGTCATGTGTGTGCATGAATGTGTGTAGAAAGGACTATTTATAGTTACGTGTGTTTTTTTAATCAATACTAAGTTTATTAAGGTCACAAATAAAAAAAAACCCTATTTTTTCTTAAGGGTTTTAGTTCAACTTATAAACTTTGTTATTCTATCTGAATTTATTAAATATTTATATAAGAGTAAGAATAATTACCTTTCCATGTACATTAATGATGTTCAATAAATTAATAAGTTTAACAGATCGATTTCCCCTAAACAATTAACCCCATTTACAAACCTAATTAATTTATATCTTTTAAATGTCTTTCTGCACATTAAAATGCAATTTGTCTGATTCTCCTAAATACATCACATGCTTGAAAGGGCAAACTTACCCAGAAAACAAGCTCTCTCTGGTTTCAGGACAGCTTTTGTAAATCAAGTAACACATGTTTATAAATGTTATAAATCAAGTTTGGTTAAGCATGCAAACTGTTGTTTTTTGTTTTTGTTTTTTGTTTTTTTGCATGCAAACTGTTTACAAAGAAATGTGCTTACACCTTTTACATGAAAAGCACAGATCTGGGGTGTGTGTGTGAGTGTGTGTATACACGTGCATGCACCATTGAGCAATTCTCCAATCCTCTGCTGACCCTGAACTGCTGTCCTACAATGTAACATGTCCTGACACTGGAGTTCTCAGTCTGCTACTGGGGATAGAGTCATCTCCCTTCACAGGCCCACTTTGTCACTGTGCTTTTCACTGACTGGCTGCACAACTCTGGGCTCCTTTTGAGGGAAGAGGAAGCACAGGGCATCTGGAGAAGAGTTTGCAACAACTCTGGGCCAATGAAAAAAATTCAGCCCTCAAGAGGAGAGCTGTAAGGCTGTGCTTCTGTCCTCCCCAGCCAAAGAGGGCCCTGGTGGCCACAGCACAAAAGACCCTGGATGCTGTTTACCGGGACACTGCCCTTCTTTTACATTTCGGAAGTAACAAATAGACCCTGTGGCATGGAATTGCGGAGTAAGGCTGAGGGATCAATAATGCAGGTTCATTGAGCAATGGTAATTTCTCGGCTGTGTTCTCAAAAGTTATGAATGATCCTTTTGCTCACTTTTGCTGGCCTTCCTTTCTCCTGCCCGAAGACCAGGAGGAAAGGAAATCAACATTGAGTGGAATGATTCTCAAAAGAAGGAAAACCTTCTGGGGCCAGCTCAATACCTAATCAGAAGGACTGAAAAGCACTGATTTAATTAATTATCCTGAAGTTCCTTCGGAGGGGTCTGTGCAGGATCATCTGCACGAGGGCTCCGGAATACACCCACCACCCTCAGGGAGGATGTGCATATCCGCTGCCACACAGCAGGCCCTAAGATGGGCATCAGCACCCACTGAGTTTCCGGTGGAGGCTCATTCAGGATGTCACATGCTGTAAAACAGCTGCAGAGGATGACAGTGGCAGCAGCTGACTCTGTGAATACAGACAAGGGGCAAGATGCTGGCTTCATGGATATTTGCTTTACCAAGATATCTAGAGAGCTTTTTCTTGGCCATATTACATAATCCCAGAGTCGCTATGCTCGAGCTACTCGTCGGAGAACTCAGAGCCATGATGCTAGTTATCTTTCTGTCCGTGGCCAATTTCAAGAAGCAGTTTATTTTTTTATTTTTTATAAATTTATTTTTATTGGTGTTCAATTTGCTAACATATAGAATAACACCCAGTGCTCATCCCATCAAGTGCCCCCCCCAGTGCCCATCACCCAGTCACCCCCACCGCCCGCCCACCTCCCTTTCTACCACCTCTAGTTCGTTTCCCAGAGTTAGGAGTCTCTCATGTTCTGTCTCCCTTTCTGATATTTCCCACTCATTTTTTTCGAGAAGCAGTTTATAGTACCTTAGAGATTTTCATTAATGTTAATTTGAGATATTCCTGCCACGAATTTTCTCTTTAAAATTCATTTTTCCTTTACCATTTCCAGTACCCTAAATCCAGGCCCATATAATGTACTTGAATTACGGTGGTGCTTCCTCATGTCTGATTGCTCCCTGCTACACTTATTTTCGGTCCCACCATCAAGACAATTTTTGAAAAACACCACTACCCTGCTCTGTACGCTGTTCTGTAACCTATAATGGCTTCCTATTATTTACAGCATAAAAATCAAGCCACTCTGGCTTCCAAGAACTTCCAGTGTCTGGTCCTGCCCTCCTATCCAGCGTAGCTTCCCATCGCTCCTCTGGACGTTCATTTTTCTTCAGTGAGCTTACTAGACCCCACTTCACACTGGGCACCTACCCAGAGCTTATGTTGTGTCTTGTGACCTCTTCTTCCAGGAAGCCTCTCCAACCAGTCTAGGTTGCATTAATTTGTCCATTTATTCATTCACTCACTCATTCATCCATTCATTCACTCAATTTATTGAGCAACTTTCATATTCTATGCATTGCCAGCTTCTGGATACACATTCATAACCCTTTGATCATTAAGGCTCCCGCATACACATTTGTGCAGTTTGTGCTCTCACAAAGGAGTGGAGGTGGCCAGTAAAATTAGAAACAAAGCCCAATATTCTTGTAACCCACTCTGCCTGCCTCCAGGCCGTCCTCTCTTTTCTCTTTCTTAGCTTCCACCAGTTATCAATTAGGAATTATTGCCTCAGGACGAACCTTATTATTTTTCTCATTACTGCTCTTTGAGTCAGGGTGTTGTGACTTTGTTAAACTGACATTTGTTAAGTAGAATCCCGGGGTGCCAGATGGTAAGCTGTGGTTCAGCAGGGACCACAAGAGATACCTTGAAGGCCATGAGAGGTCAGGACAGGTTGCAGGCAGAGAGGGACAGAGGCTGGAACATGGCTTTATCAGGGTCCATAGGTGGAGTGTTTTAGGGTTCTCAGGCTAAGGCTGGATTGGTCAGTTCAAACCCAAAAGAATGGGGTTTTGGTAAGTCCCACAGGGGTCTTCTCTAGGGGAGAGCATAAAGGCAAGGCTCTGGGAGGCAGGGGACACTGTTGATGGCAAGGGCTCTTAGGGGGTCACGTCAGGAACCTACATTTGCTTGTGATGCTGTGGCTGCTATTCAGTGCTGCCTTGGTTGAGGAGGCTGGTGTCAGTTTTAGGTCTCTGCAGGCCACTTAGCCTAACAGAATGGATGCAACACTGGGGAGTAAGCTTAGCTCAACTCTCAATACACCATGTGGGAAGCAATCAAAGGGTTCACTTGACTGGGATTTTGAGGTAAGTTTTAACCCTGGTGCTAATTTCAGAGGAAGAGTAGGTGAAAGGTAAGTAGAGGCACATGGGAGGAACAAGAGCCAGAAATCTGTCACCCAAAGAGGGTCTTGCAGGAAGTGCTTCCATCGGGCGCCATCAGAATGTGTTTTCTAGGTCTCAGCACTGTGGTTATTTGGGATCAGATAGTTCTGTATTGGGTGGGGGGCTGTCCTGTGCTTCATAGGGCAGTGTCCCTGGTCCATTCATTACTCACAACAGGCTGGTATCACCCACTCACCCACCTAGTCATGACATCTCAAAATGTCTCTACACTTGCCAAGTGTCCCACGGGGGGCCAATTCACTCTCCAGCTGAGATCCACTGTAGTGAAGGGATATGATGGCTGCCAGGCTCCCTCTCCCAGCACAGAACCTGGAGTGGGAGTGGTAGGGGGAGGGGAGACACAACCTGATGTCTTACTCAGTGCCCCCATGTCCTGTGTACCAGCCACTGCTGAACCCGGATGGAAGCCAGAGGACAAAGTTGTACTCCCTTCAGGATGCTCCTTTTTTCTTAATTTAAGACTAACTCCCAACAGGTAATTAGAACTACAGCTCCAAGTCATGATGGCGACAGAAGCCATTCATTTGCTGGCTCCCGACTGCTGATGAAGATTGTCTCCGGCAGCTCAGAGATGAGTTACTCAAGTCATTGCTAGGGACAAGCCTTTGTCTCTTGCCTTTTGTGTTCACTTCACTCCAATGTACTGCTTGCTATTTTCTGTTACCTCTAATTTAACAACTTTCTTCGGATCAGCCTACCCACTTACCAGGGGAAAGTACCCTGGGAAGGTCTGTAGAAGATGAAGGAATAATCATTGCTGGACTTCTGGACTCCCAGGGCTCCTTTTGAGACAAATCCCACCAAGGCCCCAATTTTCTCTCTCATCCATCCCTCTCTGGTGTGCTTGGTGCCTTCCACAGGAAATGCTGCCCAGCTATCATTCTATCAGTGCTATATCATACTGACGTGTCAGTGCTTGGGCCACCGTGTTGGCATTTGGATTGATTGGCCAGGCCTTCCACCATCTTGGGGCAGAATTGCTACATATTGTTGGGAGAATTGTTTACAGCCATGCACATCACATTTTTATGAGCATACGAATCACTTGGGATCTTGTTAAAATTCAGATTCTGTAGGTGCATCCAGGGAGGAGCCTTAATCTGTATTTCTAATAAGTTCCAGGCTGCTGCTGCTGGTTTGCAGACTATATTTTGAACAGCAAGGATTTAGGTGACAGCAAGACACACAGTGCTTTCTGGTGTGAGCGATCCATTTGATTATGATTTATTAAGAACCTGCTGCAGAACACGGGGCTAAGGGTTTGTAGAGGAACCAGATGCACACCTTTATCTCCAGAAGACTCCATATGACTTTGCATTAAAGCACAGAGATTTCTGTGGCTTTTTTCTCAAGAGGTGTTTCTCTTCCTCATGTAGACAAAGCTTTCAATTCCAGTGGATCCCAGCATTTCTCCAGGTCATCAGCGTGACCTAGCCTTTGCCTCCCTCATCAGGCCATCCTCCACTTTGCTTTACAAGGGGTAGTTTTTATTTCGATGCACAAAGAGAGAGAGAGGGCATTTCTTGTCCCATACCTGGATAGAATGTGGCTGTTTCCTTTCTCTAGTGTGGATGAATCATTCTGGTGGACAGGGAAATAAATCAAGCATGGCTGCTTTTCTACAGGGGAAGGTTAGGGTGTGTGCATGTATGTACACATGTGTAGGCTGTGAACTCAATTTAGTTTTGCAATAAAATTCTCTTCTAAAAAATATAGACTCCATTAATGGTTCCTGAATGCTACCCAATGCAGCAGGGAAACATTACAGAGACTCTGTTATCATAGGAGCCACCTTTGTTTACCTCAAAATTTTCACTCATGGCTCATTGCTTTCCCCTTCTGGGGGACTCCATTTCTGGTCCGCTAGTAACAATGACTGGGTGCTTACTGAGGGGATAGACCCCAAGGAAGGGTTGGAATGAGTCCAAGTCTGGATAAAATATGGATTCTCCTCAGGTAGTCATCTAACCAATGAGGCGTGTCACATGAACCCGCTTGAATGCTTCTGAATGCCTTATATCCTGTTCATGTAAATCTAAAGTGCGGTGGAGGGAGTGGGGCAGCATGTGGAATGTTGGAACTCTCATGTAAGAAAGAGCTACTCTCCTCCCAGAAAAAACACTATTTTTCTCTTTAGGCCAAAGGGGCTTATCATAACAGCAAGTGATGTGTGAGATGACTGCATATTAAAATAAGACTGGGATAAGAATGGGATACAAATACCCCCTGGAGGAAAAGGAGCAGGTCTTCATGTTCTGCTGATTATTTGAGTTAATTTACAACAAAAGGACAGAGGAGGGAAAATGTGTAATCAGGCTTGTCTGCTGTCAGTGCTGTTTGGGTGTGTGTGTGGACAACCACACTTGGGGAAAGTGGGTAAAGAAGCAGCGTGGAACTGTGGGGGCACCAGAAGGCTCGTGGGTCCTGAGTCAGGAGCTGGCAGAGAGTGGGAGGGGAAGTGAAGGGTGGAATGATAAAGCAAGACTTTTATTTCAAAAAAATTCACAGGCAAAAGGTGGAGATATTTGCAAATTTACCTAAATTTATTTAGGGAGTCTTCTCTCCCTAAAACTCAGGTAAACTAACAAATGGAACCAAGTGATAGAGACTACACTATCTACACAGGGTTTCTCAGCCTCAGTACTGTTGACATTTGGGGTCAGATGATTCCTTGTTGTGGGGGCCTGGCCTGTTCACTGTAGGGTTTTTAGCAGCATCCTTGGCTTCTACTCACTGAAGCCAGCAATACCTCCCCTGCGTTGTGCCAACATAAAATGTCCCTAGACAATGCCAAATGTTCCTTGAGGGGCAAAATTGCTCCTTCCCCTAGCTGAGAACCTTTGATCTGCACTCAAATGAGAGGATGCCCCCTGACCTTTTACTACAGATTCTTGCCTGGAGTCTTCACCTAGTTGCTGTCACTTGGAGCATAGTACCTGAGCAGCCAGTCAGTGGTGACACTTGAAATGCCCCCGGTAAGTGTCCAGTTTGGAAGGGGCTGTCATCAGGCTGCAGGAGACATGAGGAGCTTCCACTTAGGGTCCTGCCCCACTGTGGAGCAGCAGGGAGGTGAGGTTAGCATGGGGCTCTAGCCTTCCCTGCAGGAAGCAGGGAAACAGTGGAGACTCAGGCAGGCCTGTGCCCTCTCTGTGAAGACAGACCCCAGCTGGGCCAAGGAAAGTCCCATGCAGAGCTTCATTGGATTTGGAGGCAAGGTATAAGGATGATCTGTGGCCCCAGATCATCTCCAGTTTGCAAGAGGTACTGAGATTTTACAAAATTGGGCCACCCTCTTACCCAGGAATTTCACTGCTAGAAATTTTCCTAAGAAGACATTCAGAAAAGTGTATAAAGATGGATATAAGAAGAATATTTAAAATGTATAAAGAACAAAGCTGGCTTTACAACTGTTCAGGGATTGGCTAGATAAATATAGCACGCATAGTACATATAGTGATATAGATAATGGAATAAAATCCAGATCCTGCGTGCCCATATTGGTGATTTAAAGTGCTAAATTTTACACATATACATAATTAAATAGGTTATAAGATGAGATGTTGACTATAAGCCCTCTTATCTGAAGTGTGTCTTTTACATGCATATGTGTGTGCATGTGTGTACCTGGGTATGTAGTGTATGTGTGTACATGTCTGTATATGTGGGTATATATGTGTTGGTATGGGGGTATGTATGTGGGTGTACATGGAAAAAACTATGTGATAAGATGTCTGAAGAGATGCCCCCCCGCAAAACTGAGTGTGGTTATCACTGGTGGTGGATCTCTGGTTGATTTTATTGTCTTCTTTAGACTTCACATTAAATGTTCCACAGTGAGTATGCATCCTTTTTTTGTTTTGTTTTGCTTTGTTGTTAGAGACACAGAGAGAGTGGGTGTGTGTGCACACATGGGCGAGGGGGTGCAGTGGGGAGTGGCAGAAAGAGGGAGAGAGACTCACAAGCAGGCTCCACGCTCAGCGTGGGGTGCGACATGGGGCTCGATCTCATGACGCAGAGCTGAAATCAAGAGTCAGACAACCCATTGAGCCACCCAGGCACCGCTTGTATGTATCTTTTTAAAATCAAGGGGACAAACCAGTTCTTTGCACAAGAGAAAGTCAAATAAAAGACAGTTGTATCCATCTCCTGCTCAGTACCAATTGGATTAATAGTAGTTTCCCTTCAAGTTAAAAATCACAGGAATCAGCCTTAACCACATGGACATTTGGTCTAAGCCTATTTGTGACCATGGTTCTCTAGTAGTTCCTTCCTCTTCTCCATCCCTGGAAGCCATGGGCTCATCTCCAGGCAGCTCCTGCTCCTTCACTCCTGGAGCCCTGGCCTAGAAAGGCTGCTGACTTAGGGACGGAAGTTTTGATATTCTGGGCCATCGCCTGCTGTTGACAGTGTTTATCTGGTATCTCAGATTTGCAATTCTAGGAGGTCTCCCGAGAAATTGATCACCCCAGTACCATATTTACTAACTATACAATCAGAGGGATTTTTTGTTTGGGGCAACCTTGCCCCTCCTCCTTGCTGACCTCACTGTTTCAATAGGACACTGTGTGGGTAATCACCACTTGAAAAGCTAAAGTCAGAATTGTGAATCCCTCTTTAACATTGGCTTCTAATTAGAGAAGAAGGAAGCTGGTGCTACTTCCCTTGCTGGGTGTGGTGCCATCAGCAAACACTAAAGGGGGAAAGTAAAACTCACTTGGGTCTCTCTCTCTCTCTCTCTCTCTCTCTCTCTCTCTCACACACACACACACACACACACACACACACACACACACGCCCTTCGGGGCAGTGTCTAACTCAGAAGGAAGAACAAAGAAGGGTTGGACGTATCTGTGCTATTGGTCCAGGGACCACACAAGTTCAGAAAGGCAAGGAGAAGGATGCCCCAGGAGCCATGGGTGAAGCCCGAGTCAGCAGTAGCTTTGGTCTTGGGAGCAGCAGGAGGGTGCTGGTGAGCCAGCATAGTGCCCCTCACTCCCCATTCTTGGCAACGTCACCTCGTCGATTTGGCTCCAAAGTCACAGCTGCACTCTTTATTTTTGGTTATTTTCTGAAGTGTTTTATTTCTAATAGCTCCCACTCAAGATAGTAATTTTCAGAAGATTTTCCATTTAGGTATTTCATTTAGATTTCTCATAGCAGAAGCTTTTGCCTTCTTTTTTTACACTGTCATCAAGTTAGAGGACCATAAGTAATGAGTCTCATCTGAAGCCTCCTATTATTTAACAAAAATGTCCATAGACATAAATCAAATTGGCTATATTTTGGATAAGTCTGCAAGCAGTAAGTGAACACTCTAGGTGGGGAGATATTCTTATTTTCTTGTTGCCCAAATGTCCATATTAGCTCTTTTGGCAGTGATATGTCAGGCCTTGGTGCTTCGAGTGATGGTAGAACTTGTCTTGCCCTGAACACTGAAAAAAAAAAGCCAGATACCCCCACCTATATCGGATAAAAGATAAAGATACTTTTGAAGAAGTGAGTTTTTCATCTTGCTCTTTGTCCCGTGCACTTCATGCCAGAATTTCCACATAAAAATCTTTATTTATACTATCTTTTAGCTCAAATCTCATGATTTTTAGTATGTAGGAGATCTAATTCAAGAACATGGTAACAAAACCAGGATCATTTGGCCTTGCCTCCCCCTGGCCTCGGCTCTTACTACCCTCTTCCTTGGTTGTTATACTATATCCTCCCGGTTTTGTCTCTCTCATTCCTGCCTCAGGACCTTGACAGAGTTTGTTTACTTTGAATGCTCTTGTTCTTTACCTCTCCCTCCCCTATCCCTCTATGCTTGGCAATCTTTTCCATCTTCTGGATTATGGTTTAAATATCTATTCTTCAGTCAAGCCTCCTCTGAGTCCCCAGAAGATGGTAGGGATGTTAAATCCTGCAGTTATATGCTCTCACTGCATCTTGTGATTCTCCTTTGTAACAATTGTTGAAGCAGTAATTATATTTATATATATAATTATTTACATAGTTATTTGTATAATATACATGTTATTCCCTAGGCTGGATACTTATGGACCAAGTCTGCCCATACTGCCTCTGCAGCGCCTAGCATAGAGTCTGATATGCAATAGAGCACTTGAGAAATACTTGTTGAATGAATAGCAAAAGTACTCTTGGGTATTTTGGTGACAAAGAATATGATTAAGGAGAGAATATGTATGACTCCATGGAAATCCATCAATAACACTATTGGGGAAGAGAGAAAGAGAGAGAGAGAGAGAGAGAGAGAGTTGCATGGTCCTCTCATGATGGGTAAGGTGGATCACCAGTTGTCACATAAATTAGGGGGATCTTTCAGGTAACAAGACAGTTCTGAATAGCCCTAAACAGAAATACACTCTGCTCTGATGGCTTTAGACTTACCTGATATGGTTTGGGACATCTATAACAACAAAGCTGTCAGGAGGATGACAGTAAGAATATGAGGTTGACAGCAGTAATAGTAAGGGAGCTCTCTAAGTCAAAGCTAAAATGGAGATGGTTGACCTGGTATAGTGGCTGTGTTCAGTGGCTGGAGTGACTTTCAGGCTTGTGTTAGTGACATACAGGATGGAAATGCCTCTAGGCAGACCTATGATTTTACTCAATGAAATATCTTCAGACTTTGTTGTCATCGTTGCTCTGCCACCTGCCCTTACAAGTCCTGGGCTTGACTTCAGCACAATCCACTATCTGGCTACAGGTTTCTTTAAACACTGTCATGGAAGCTTTCTAGCTCCTATACTTTTGAGTTAGTAATTGGCTTACTTAAGCTTACTATTCTCTTGCAATCCATATTGCACATGGAAACAACCAACCAATTACACTCTTTTTAATTGCCAAATCCTCTATATATCTCAGCTAATATATGTGTTGTGTATGCCAGTGCATCTCCTTTCACCTGTGTATCCTATCCACATTCACCACAAATAAACTTAAAGCCCCTGGGGCAACATGTCAGCAAATACCTACACTCTCCCTCCTACCAACAGTGGGTTCGTGATTCCCATTCTAGAAACCTATTCTAAGAGTTTGTTTTATAGGACCCTTTCTAGAGTGAGTTCCTTTAGTTTCTAAAGGCAAACCCTAAACTGAGGACTTATGTGAAAATGACTTATTGAGGAATGTCTCCAAGAAGGTCTGGTAGAGAGTGCAGAAGTTGGAAGAGAGAGAGGCCAAATATGGATAAGGTGTCAAACAAAGTTGCATAGAAAATAACTATGCTTCACGCTTACAAGGGAGTTCTGGAAATAGTATAAATCATACTTTAGAGTTATCCACATCAGGACTGAAGGAGTGAAGGCATTTATACTGCCAGCCCTCAAATATTGGTTCAAGCCTTTACCTGGGGAATATACATTTCTAGACACATGTGGTTCTCTGCACATAGGCAAAGCAGGTCACTGCAGCCTGAGGACAGTGCCCTGGAAAATAGATGTAGGTAGTTGGTTGAGGGTGGAATCATACCAGGAGCTGGTATGCATACAAATGGCAGAAGTGTCCAAGGGCTCATAGGTGAGCTCAAGGGTCCATTCTTCTGGCCCTGTGGTTCTGTTTACATCAATTAACACATTGATCATGGGTTCATTCACTTTTCGATGATGTTAAATACCTACAATTCAACATGGAGGCATACTAGATTCTGTTTACCTCTAGCTCTTGAGGACAGAAACTTTGATCTGCCCATAACTAAGGACAAAACTCTGCCATATGAGCCTAATATTGATTAGGGGAATACTTAGTTAAACTGTGGCACATCCAGATTATGAAGCACTGTTCAAAAGATAGAAAAGAATGAAGCTTATCTATAGGTGCTAATACAAATAGATCTCCAGGAGATATTGTTGAGGGGGAAAGCAAGTTGAAAACTGTACAGTTGCAAATAGATATGGGAAGAAACATGCCAAAGGGGAGACAGTTGCCATGGCATAGTAGAGGATCTGGATAGGATGTAGGGTTCAAAAGGGAAGGGAATTCAATCCATAACGTTTTATTGTTAAAAAGGAAGACATCTTCAAGCGTTGGCTATGTAATTAAAAAATTAAAATTTTACTACCAAGCAATTTGGATATTATTAGATTTTAACATGCCTTTGGATGTCAGTACTTCCTTTCTGTTCAGTGGGCACCTCCAGCCTTTCCTACTCTTTAAGACAATAGACCATCTATTTGGATAGCATATATATATCGTGTAGGACAGCTTGAGTGTTCTCTGAGAGAACCCAAGCCTCCCCTACCAGGATCACATGGTTGATAAGGAGCAAAGACCAATGCTTTTTAGTTCATGACGATGTGAAGGCCGATATAGATGCAAGGAGCTATTTCTCATTCTCTCTCCCCCTCCCCCTTTCCATCCCCAGCCCACCCTTATTGCTGTCTCCTTCTCCATCTCTATATGTCCACCTACCCATATACTTAGTCTGGTGCAAAAAAAAAAAAAAAAAAAAAAGCCCCTAAGCACTGCGTAGGGGATGTATAAGTGAGAAAGATAACATAGGATCTGCCTACAATTGAATTATCCTCAGGAGAAGAAATTTTATGTGCGTAACAAGTTTCAAGACTGATCACAAAATTACATGTCAACATACTGTCATCTGTGCAGCATATCTAAGTTCTGAGAAGACAAACATAATAATCCTGTTGGAAACCATATTTCCAGATTCTGAGTCCTAATAAATGCATTTTTTGTCCTATAAATAAATGGCTGGCTGATGGCAAATGGTTGGCTGTAGATACCTTTGGGAAGGCTGCCAAGGCCAGGACAACCAACTTTCTCCAGAAATGCCCCTTTTCTTAAGAGCAGATTCTTTGGCTATAGTTGATAGAAGGTGATCTGGGCATGTGACCTAAATTGGGCCCATCAGATTTTATCTCATGGGAATTTGGAATTGGCCATAGGAATTTGTAGTGAGTCTGGGCTGCTATTTTGTGTAGAATAATGTAAGCTCTGAACTGTGGAATGAGACCCCTGTAGGTATAAAGAAACAGAAAGTACCTGTTTGTATACAGAGTATTTACAAAGATGAGCAGAGACAAGTGGAGGTAAGAACCAGAGGGAGGTCCTTGCCTGGGCACTTGGCAGCTCCCAGTCCCTGTCTCCTGTCCCTCGTGCATCTTGGAGACACCCAACTTCTCTGACATACCTAAGAATTCTTTAACAAACTCCATTTAAAAAATTTCTTTAAGCTCATTGTTTCTGTTAGTTGCAATATAAAGAAACTCAAGTAAACCAGCAATTCTTTTCTGATGGGGTGTTACTAGTTTAAGGATATATTTTATATTTTTCTTTGTTATTGTTATATTCTGATATAACTTGTATTTATTTCAGCTTCATTTGAGAAAGTTTTAGATAAGCATAAGCCAGTACTGGAGGTAAATGCTTGTGGACATTGGATAAGTATTGTTTCAAATAAGTTATTGATTTCAGGAGGGTGGGCAAGAGATGGAGGGATTAGAATAATTTGGGGAGGCAATATAATATAGAGTAGAAGAGTGTGGGCTTTGGAGTCAAAATGCCTGAGTTTGAATATGGTTATACTACTTAGTTACTGGCTGACTTGGACAGAGTATGCAACTTCTCTGTAACTCAGTTTCTCCATCTGTAAAATGGGTATACCAATAGCACCTATATTAAATATATCAAAAAAAATATATCAAAGTGTGGTTGTAAGGATTGCATGAGACAATACATATAAATTGTTTAGAACACCACTTGGCCCCAAAAACGGCACTCAGTAAATGGTAGTTCTTATTGTGATTGACGGAAGGAATAAATGAAAACATAGAAATAAACTTACTAATAATCCTCAAGTTAGACATGGTTCATGTGGCTTTCTTTCTGCCATATATGGGAAAGACATCTAGAGATGACAGCTGGAGCATGTACAAGCAAACTGCAGATTTTCCCTGAGTTGTGAATCCCCAAAGGAAATTGTTTTCCCTCAGGAGACAAAGATAAAAGCATCTTGATCTCAGATGGAATGAGGATGCTGCGCATAAATCCAGAGGACTGATTATTGAAGTAAGTTGGTGAGTGAATGACCTAAAGAATCAAAACATTAACAATTAGGAAAAAGAAAACGAAAAAAATTACATTTAAAATCTATTTTAAAATCTATCTTTTCCATATACAATAAATGCTTTAGCCCTTTCCATTGGGAGTTATGTGGCTTACATGCATAAAAGACCAAAAAAATCCTGATTTCTTTCCTGCATCTGAAATTAAACATGACTTCATAGTTTAGACTATAAGACCAAGGTCTTTGGCAAAAATTTGGTAGCAACTGTTGGAAGAGGCAATCCTCCATGGGCCCTGAGTGGCCCTATTCATTCTTGTTGGGTTTTTCAAAAATGCAAGGCCTTAACCACTCACTATGCCTAGGCCATTCTCAGGGTCACATTTGCAATGAGTAATGTAGAAGAATGAGGTAATGACTCACTTTGGAACAAGGGACAGGCATACTATAGAAAAGCTAGATTCCCCAAGCTCCATGCTCCTCATGTGCTGCAAAGCCATTATGTGTGTAGCATCCACCAGGCTGATCCATCTGGGCTGCTCTGAGTTGCCCCTGCAGGAATGGAGACAAAGGGAACTGACATGAAACATAAAACTCATGTACTTGCTGAGCCATGAGTAGTAATGTCTTTTGTCTCCGATTTAGGAATCTCATGTCATCTGTGAGCATGTGTGAAAAAGGTTAACTCTCTAGCTTCTACGTAGGGTAAAATGCCAGGTCTGGACATTAACTTCTTTAATTATAAGAAATATGTGTCTTCAGAATGAAGGGAAGGGCAGATCAAAGAGAAATAGAGTTGAATGTGCTACATCCTGAATGGAATCTCTAATGCTGAGGCCTAACATCTAGGCTAGTCTAGATATGAGCATCCATATTCTGGGTGCTCTGCATGGGCTTTTGAGCAAGGTGGCAGAAATCTATGGTAAGAGGTCCTACTGCCAGGTGGGAAGGAAAGTACTTGATCTGGGCTAGGAGAAGTTGTGGGGGAACATTGGACACATCAGAACCAAAATCGAAGAGGGCTGTTGTCAGAGTAAAGGTGCACAATGGAGAATGGGGTGAAGGTGAGCTGTTGGATTCTTTTACAACAATTCTCACCATTTGAAAGAGAAAGATAAAGAGTTCCTTCAGTTCCCCTGAATCCAGTGGAATCTGCCAATGAAATATGTAGGATTTTCAGTAGGGAAGAAATTTGAGGGTCTCTCTGCATCCAGTGTGGAAGTAGCGGAGGGGGGGGGGTGTTTTCTCCTATCTTTAGTGAACTCCACTTCCTCAGATCAGCCAATATAAGCCACCATGTAATGCGTGACCAGTGCCTGAGAAGAATTCTGCTCTGCTCACAGTAGGTGTCCTGGGACAGATGGCCTTGCCCCTGCCTTGCTCCTCATCAACTGCTCTATCCTTCTGTCTCCCTGGCTCCTGACTTCCTGAACTTGTCCTTAGTCTTAACAATGCATTTGGCTTCACCAGGATTGACCTTTAGCATTTTATTTGGACGTGGTTTTAATACCTCACTGTTTTTTTTCCACCTCCTTCTTTTTAGGACATTAATCTGTCTACTCAAACCCAAGCCCAAACCTTAGCCTGCTTGGCCAAGGGCCCTCCTGGCCTGGCTTTACCTCCCTGGGAAGGGGAAGGTAAGATATTTATCATAATCACCTTGGGTTTAGCTAGTTATAAAGATATATGTTTTGATATTTCATCAGCTCTGGGTATTAAAAAAATATTATTATGGGAAAAAGAAAATAAAGCATCTTAGTAGCTTTTATCGTTTTGAAGATCAGTCTGCAGTGGAGTGGATAAAAAAAATACCAGCAGTGCAAACATCTGGGCGAAGGAGCAGAAAAATCAGGTTATAACTCTTTTTTATATGAAAATATTTATATTCTCCCAGGCCTTGGATCCTCAGTTAGTGTCTGATGTAGAGACAAAAGAATGTTTCACTACATTTAGTGATGAGCATGGGGAGTGAACCACAAGTGTGACGCCATCTGCAAAGCAGTGTGCATTTCATGTTTGTTGACAGGACTTCCTGGGGGGGAACTGGAAAAAAGATGCTCAATTCCTAATGAAAGGGTATCTTACATTTTCCTTTCTCTATGAAAATAACCAGTTATGATTTTTTTCCGAGTCTAACATGATTTTAACACTAAAAATTCAGTTCCATTCAGTTACATCCTAATGGGGCTGAGATTTTTTTCCCTCCAGAAATCTCCACTATAATAAGAAATGAGATCTAGTCCAGTACAGGAAGCATTAGCATCATAGAAAATTAGGACACACATTTACTTACATGTTTATTTTCAGCTTTAGAAAATCTGATTTTTGGACAGAGAGGAGTCTGTCCTATATTTGTCTTGGATTGGAACAAGGATGGAGCCAGGGAAACAGGAGGATGGAGCATTTGATGAGGAGCACAGTCAGGAACAAGGAATGTAGAGACGGGAATTGTGGGCTAAACTACGTAAAACTGAGTAAATTCATAATTAACTGACAGACCTACTCCATTGCTTCCCGTACTTGAGGAGAATTTAAAAGAAGACCTCTCAGAGCCCAATAAGACTCAGATTAATCTTATTATAATATCACAAAAGGGGAAGAAAAAGTAACTATAAACTCATAATAGCTTTTGTTAAAGTCTAAGGATGGCTAATTTAAAAAGTTATATCTCAGCTTGCACTTAAGGTTTTAGAAAGTTGCAAGCGAATGCAGATCTCATCCTAACATCATGAGAAATCTGGATTCCTTACAAAATAATCGTTGAAAGAAAACCCATCAGGGAGTTGAAAATGCAAATAAATCTAAAGGAACTGAAGAAGGCCTTCCCAGGAGAGGAGACACAAGGTGTTTTCATTGTAGGAGTAAAGATGGAGGACTGGCCAACCCCACCATGGAGGGAGAAGCCAGCCGTATTTTTATGAGCTACATATAGACTGAGAGAATAGAATCCTTAGTTTTCTGGGGCTACCATAAAAAAAATTGCCAGAGTTGATGGCATAAACAAGAAAAATTTATTTCACATTTCTAGAGGTTAGAGATTTGAAATGAAGGTATCAGTAGGGCCACACTCCATCCAAAGACTCATGGAAGGATGTCCCTTGTCCCTTCCTAGCTTCTGGTGGCTCCTGGAAGTTCTTCCTTTTCCTTGATTTATAGCTGCATCACTCCAATCCAATCTCTGCCTTTGCCTTCACATTGTCTTCTCCTCTGTGTATCTGTCTCTTTGTGGATTTAGGATCCACCTGTATAATCCCATTTCAATCCTGAGCTTAATTACATCTGCAAAGACCCTGTTCCCAAATAAGGCTACATTCTAAGGTTCTTGGTAGAAAGGAATTTTGGGGCGGCACTATTTTATGAGTCAAGAATTCGGGAAAAGCTTATTTGAGCAATTCTTCTGCTCTATGTGGATTGATTTGGGTCACTCACTGGTACTCAGTTGGTGGCTGGTCTAGTCTGGATGGTCAAGGGTAGCCTTACTCACATGTTAAGTCCCTTGATAAAGACAGCTAGAAGGCTGGATGTCACTGGGCCTTCTCCATTTTCATGTTATCTAGAACCTCTCCATTTCATCTCTTCAGCTGGGTAGTTGGACTCAGGGCTCCCAGATGAGTGGTCTAAGACATAGGAAGTGAAATCTGCTAGTCTTTTAAGCCCTGTAGGCCCTGACACTGCATTATTCCTCCATACTCTAATTCATGAGACAGTGACAAAGCCTGCCTCAATTCAAGGGGAGGGAACTCCAGTGACCTCTGCTACTAAAAGGATCTTAAAACAAAACCAAAAATATTCATAGCATTTTTATTTCTAGTAACCCAAAATAAGCAATGACTTAAATGCCCATTAGTTGGTGAATTGATAAAATAGTTGTGTTATATTCCTACAGTGGATGACTAGTCAGCTGCAAACAAAACCAAAACCAAAAAACTACAGATAGATATAAATACATGGATGAATCTCAAAACTGTGCTAAATAAAGGAAACCACACACACACAATATATAAATGTCTGGTTCCATTCATTTCATATGAGATCCAAGAAGCTATAGTGACAGAAATCAGAATAGTGGTTACCTTTTGGAAGAAGGTAGATTAAATAAAAAGCTATAGCTCCCTGAGAAACATTCCTGGAAAAGAGAAATTTTCTATATTTGATTTGGGGTGGTAGATACATCAGTATATATAATAGTCAAAATTCATCAAATTGCAAAGTTAAAATCTATACATTTTGCATAAATTATTCACATACCATATAGTCTACCCATTTAAGGCATATAATTAAATGGATTTTAGTGTAATCACAGAGTTGTGCAAACTTCATCTCTTTTTAAAAAACATTTTTTATCATCTCCCTAAGAAACCCTGTATCCATTAGCAGTCACTTCCACTGTCTCTTACTTCCTGCTCCATGAGCCCTGTTCTTCTGTTTCCCCCTTGGGCATAAGCAATCTATTTTCTGCTTCTGTTGATTTGTCTACTCCAGACATTTCATATAACGGAATCATACAATATGTGACCTTGTGTATTTGTTTTTTTTTTCATTTATCATAATGTTTTCAAGGTCTACCCATCCCTCCATCCCTCCATCCACCCATCTATCCTTCCTTCATTCTTTTTTTATTGCTGAATAATATTCCATTGTATGGATATGTGAGAATTTTACAGTTTTGACTCTAATATTTAGGTCTGTGGTTCATATTGAATTATTTTTGTGGATGGTATAAGGAAGAGACCCAGCTTCATGTGGATGTGTGTGGATATACAGTTGTCTCAGTACTTATAGTTGAGAAGACTATTCTTTTCCTATTGAATTGTCTTGGCATCCTTGTTGAGGATTGATTGGCCATAAACAGTTTATTTCTGTGCTCTCAATTCTGTTCTAGTGATCTATATGTTTATACTAATGCCAGTACCACATTATCTTTATTACTCTGATTTGTTTTAATATTTTTCTTTTCTGAAGTTAAGTCACTCTGCCTACTGTGAATACTCCTTATTGCTACTACCCAATTTCTTTTGAATTCAGCATTGGGCCAAGTAAGACTCCACCCACTTTTTCTATTCAGATTAATGTATGATCTTCATTTCCACGTCCTGAAATGACCTTTTATTTGTTCTTTCCTTGGACTCAGACCAATTCCTTTTCCAGATTATCTCTGGATTTTTCTAATTAGCTTGTGACAATTAAAAAAGTGCTATTTCTGGGATCCCTGGGTGGCGCAGCGGTTTGGCGCCTGCCTTTGGCCCAGGGCGCGATCCTGGAGGCCCGGGATCGAATCCCACGTCGGGCTCCCGGTGCATGGAGCCTGCTTCTCCCTCTGCCTGTGTCTCTGCCTCTCTCTCTCTCTCTCTCTCTGTGACTATCATGAATAAATAAATAAAATCTTTAAAAAAAAAAAAAAGTGCTATTTCTTTACTTAGAAGTTTTCATAATGACAATTTAAAGCCTTAATATACTAAGAAATAAAAATATTTTCATTTTTCAAAATCTCATCTTTATAATTGTTGAAAAAAATCACTGGTTTATAACTGGTTAATATCTTTATAACCAGTCAAAGAATTCAATATTTGGCGTTACACTTAAAACAAGTTAGTTTGATAAGAAGATAAACCAAACTCAGGGCTGTAAACATACTTGCCAATCCACTAATGATTAAACATTATCACCCTAGGAAAACTTTGGTTCTAGCAAGATCCTGAATGTAAGCACAAACATGGAATTGTTTATTTTTAAATATTTTATTTATTTATTCATGAGAGACACACAGAGAAAGGCAGAAACATAGGCAAAGGGAGAACCGGGCTCCCTGTAGGGATCCTGATGTGGGACACCATTCCAGAACTCCAGGATCATGCCCTGAATGGAAGGCAGACACTCAACCAGGTGTCCTTGGAGTGTGGAATTGTTTAACTTAAAGATTATCCAAAATATGCTTAAAATAATTTATTTGGCTTGGAATGAAAACACACACACACACACACGCACACACACGAAGCTGTGGGACGCTGGAGGTTATATCCACAGACCTTATGCAAACCAAAGTCCTAGGAATTATCCTCGACAACTTTTTCCTATATTTTCTATACTCAAGTTATCACTAAGACCCTTTTATTTTACTTTCTAAATATTTCTCAAGTTTACTCCTCTTTCTTTATATCATCTCTATCCTATACCAAACAACAATCATGACTTGATTGGACTCTTTCAATTGATGGGCTTCTATTATTGGCTTTCATAGTCCTGAGTGTCCCTCCTTTACTGCATTACAATGTTTATGTGTTTGCGTGACTATTGATTAATATCTTCCTCAGTAGTCTATAAGCTATCTCTGACCTGGGGCCATGTCTCTTTTGACTCATGCTTTGTATCTTCAGTGGTAGGCACACATTAATAAATGAAGGAAATCTCTGACATAACTGAAGGGGACTGTTAAAGAAATAGTGAATAATGTTTCCTTGTAGGAAGGGCTCAGGACTCTAAGCAAAGTCTTGGCTGTCCTATGATATCTCTTATCCTGAACCAAGTACATATGTTGATGGAATATAGTCTAAATTGTTGGAACCCTCAAAATAGGGAGAAAATATTATAGGATGGATATAAAAATTTTATTTTTTATTTTTAAAATATTTATTTATTTGTGTGTGTGTGAGAGAGAGTGCATAAACAGGGGAGAGGGGAGGGAGAGGCAGAAGCAGACTCCCTCCTGAACAGGGAGGTCAACATGGGGCTTGCTTTCATGTCCCTGGGACCATGACCTGAACCCAAAACAGATGCTTAACCAACTGAACCACCCAGGTGCCCCTAAAAAATTATTTTATTGGGTAGCAAAAATGTAGAAAATTTAACAAAATGAAATTTCATATGGAGACATGTAAATGAAGCATACTGACTCCCAAAACTATAGGACACATACCAGATAGGAGAGCTGTGTCTGAACAGCATCATTCACAGAAAAAATCTTGGAAGTTTTGGTTGACAATATTCTCATATTACTCAATAGAAAGGTGCTAATGGCTTTATTAATTAAAATATGGGCAAAAGATATGAATAGGCAATTTATAAAAGACATTAATATCAGCCAATAGGGAAATGAAAAAACAAAATTACAATAACTTCAAAAAACTACTTTTGGTCCATCAAATTGGCAAATATTAAATAAAGGGTAAGAAATAATAATGCTAGGTTTTGTGACTACCAAGTCTTGTATTTCTGTTTGCAATAGATACTGCTACTTTTTTGGTGGTGAATTTGGCAATTCAAATAAGAAAATCCTAAAATGTGGGTATTTTTAGTATAACCATACTACTTTTAGGTATTTATCCTATGGAAAGATATAATAGATGTATGGAAGATTTAGCTACAACGATATTCACTCTCCCAAATGGAGTCACTTGTGCTAAGCCCATGTCATCAAACTAGAGTTCATACCTAACTTAACTGCAGTTTCAGTTTCTCCTAGGAATGTAATCTTAACCAGTCACTCTGAAATTTTATTTTTTTCTTTATTCACTTATTTGACAGAGAGAGAGAGAGAGAGAGAGAGAGAGAGAGAATAAGTAGGCAGAGCAGCAGGCAGAAGGAGATGGAGAAGCAGGATCCCCACTGAGCAGAGATCCTGATGTGGGGCTCAGTCTCAGTACCCTGGGATCATGACCTGAGCCAAAGGCAGATGCTTAACTGATTGAGCCACCCAGGTACCCTAGTCTGGAATTTTCTGGTCAGCACTAGTGAGGTAATCTGATACACATCCACTGTCCCCCAAAGGAAGGTGGTCTTGCCTGAAACAGCCCACTCTTTTCTAGTAACATCCTTGTCCCACTTCCTTCTGCCTTCCATTTTGTACAGCTCCTTAGAACTTCTTTCTATTTGCTAGATCAGATACCTAATTCATAAATCATTGAATAAAGACAATTAAATCTTTAAATTTACTCAGTGCCCTGAGTGCAATGCAGAGGAAAAATGGTATATTAGTTAGAAATGCTTTCAGCTGCATTGATCAGAGTGTCTAACATTGGTTTAAGCAACAAAGGCATTTAATTATCTTAAATAAGTCTAGAGTTTTGCAGTGCAGGGTGGAAGCAGCAGTTCAGCCATGTTCTTAAAAATCCAATACCTTTCTCTTGGTCCTCTCAGTCTTAACTATTTGGTTTGATTCCTCCTGGTTGAAGCCTTCTGCTGTAGCTCCTGGCATGACATCCATGTTCATGGCAGGGAGAAAGGGAAGGAGCACGATTAGCAGTGTCTATCTCTTCTATCAAGAATACTAAAACCTTTCCAGAACCACAGCCTCATTTGTTTACATCTGACTGGCTAGAACTGGAACTGGCAGCTGTCCATAGGGAGGTTCAGAAACAGGGCATTGGGATTGCTTTGTTAGCTAAAACTAACTATAATTCTAGGGATGAGTACACAGCTATTCCAAGATTGAGGTTCTGTTAGTGAGCAAGGAAAGAAGATGGATCTTGGGTTTATGATAAACTTTATCTGCCATTAAGAGTATGGATAACAAATATTGGTGGGAAGTTGTGGTTGGTGAGCTAGGTCAGATCACTAGGGATGGTCTGGGTTTGGAGACTGGAAGTAAAGATGATTTAGACTTGGTTTAAAGTGGCTGTCACTTCGGTGTACCACTGGACCAACCAAGAAGTTCAAGGACACCAGTGAGTGGATGCGCTTCCCATCATCTCCCTCCTCTCCACAGAGATAGAGTCAATGTGGTCCCCATAGATTGAGATATTCACCAGGTCAGAGGATCCAGAACTGTGGGCTCATTGTTGTTTATGCCAATAGCTGTCAGGGAAGGGGATGATGGGGAAAGATGACCACATTGGTATTTGGTCATCTACCTACACAAAACAGTTTTTGCTGTAGTAGAGTGTGTGCTTGCTTTGACAATGCATATATTAAAATTTAACGGCAATAGAGGAAATGGGTGCCAATAATCAGAATGTGTGAGGATACATAGATAGGAAGCATATGTACAAACAACATTACTTCTATAAATCTATCCTAGAAGCTGCGGATGGGGGGTTGGAGGTGGGGTACTAAAACCTAAGTAAAGCTTTATATATAAAGATGCTTATCCAAATATTTGGCATGCAATAAAGACCTGAAGGTGCAGCTCCCATCAACTCTTCGGCTTGGATCCTCCCTTTATTCTCTTTCAAAATTAACCATGAAAGTTTTTCTCTTTCAAAATTAACCATGAGTTTAAAAATGTTCCATATTTTATCAAGCATTTGACATGATGTTACGAGAGGCAAACTTCATGAGATCTAAGTACAAGCTTATTTGTAGTTTCATAGTGAATAAACCATTTTTATAGTTTCATCATAGTTTCATCAATTTTATGGTTTCACCAACTGACAAATAGCTATCTAAAGGACACTTCTTTAGAGATAAGAGGGAAATTCTAAACATTACCATAGCTAAATGTAGTACATGAATGTCGTGTAAAGTCACCAACTGAATATGGGTTCCTACTATGATGGAAGTGTAGGATGTACATAAGTACATGATGAGATTTAGCCCTTCATTCTATTAAAAGATTTTTTAAAAAGGGAGATAAAAATATAAAAAAATAAAGGGTAACCTGGTTGGCTCAGTCGGTTAGGAATCTGACTCTTGGTTTCTGCTCAGGTCATGATCTTAGGGTCATGAGATTGAACCCCACATGGAGATGCATGCTCAGTGCAGAGTCAGCTTTTCCCTCACCCTCTGCTCCTCCACCTGCTCTCTTTCTCTCTTGAATAAATGAAACTAAAATCTTAAAAAAATAAAGTAAGATGAAAATATTGCTAGATTTTGAGTACATACTTAAAATGTTTAAGACAATATTTTATAAAAAATAGTGAATAAACACACTTAAGGTCCATTGACAAAAACAGGTACTAAAATACATAAATTAACACATAAATAATACATAAACACAAGGTTCATGTAACATCTAATTAAGAAAAATAATTATTAATCAATGGCATTCCTTAATAAAAAGCCTTATAGACTAAATATTAGTTAAAAAATTAAATATGAATTCCTCTATTTAGAATAGGCTCATCATAAAACAGTTCAGTCTATCCAGTCATTATTCTCATTCCCCTCCTTCTCCTGAAAAGCGTTAATATTTTATCAAACATTTAACATGATTTTGAGGGAGGCCTTTTTAAAAAAATCAATTCAGTATGCCATAATATCCATACTGTGCCATATTGTTAGATACTTTGACATATGGAGAGGGTGAATATTCAGGTGTGGGAGGAGGCTCTTGGAAGCTCTAGTTTAGCAAAGCCCCTGGGGAAAATGCAGAGTGTTGGGCGGATGACAGATATTATATATTACACACTGGAGGTCATTTCTCTTCCTCCTTGTCTTCCTTTCTCTCTGACAGGGGTTGAAAGAGGTCCGGTTCTCTTCCATTTTAAATACGTCCAATATATTAAAACACAAAAAGACAAGTTCCAACTGTCTTGTAGTCCATTTTAAAGGTTTTCACTGAACAAATTAATGGTCTAAAATGCAAAACACAAGATAATTCTTTCTATTCAGAGTTTAATTACAGCTTGATTGCAATTCATGGTGCATTAGATGTGATGCATTCTGATAATTGGGTATGAGTTTAAGTCTGGGGAGGTGAATTCCTTCTTTCAATCATTCAGTTGTATCTGTCACTGATGTAGGACTTCATTTGGAGATCACTTCACAACTCTGAATTTGAACCCCTTTGTGAACGTGAGAACTTGTCCAAGCATTTCTCCTGGCTCTCTACTTCCAGATGAGGGCAAGGATTACGTGTCAGAGCCCAGGACAGGTGCCAGAGCATGTTTTTGGAATGAGTGAATACTTTGTATGGTGTAGACAGAAGAGAATGTACGGGAGGTAGAAGTCAGAGAGTGTGATAATGTTTTTATTTTACTGGTGGCTTATGCCCTCTGGGGGGCTGCTGTTTACTAACTTTTGTGCTTTCTTAGATCTAAGGAGGCTGGGAAACAACAGCACGGGAAATTCTCCTCAGTCTGCATCCCAGTGATGCAGACTCGTGTAAAGTGTGCCAAGGTGTGGCTGCACAGTGTGCCCCTTCAGATGAAATAAGTCCCATCTAATTCAGGGATGAGTGTGAAATGCTTGCCTGACAGCAGGTCACTGGGGAGAGGGCACAACTATGCTCAGTGGTGGTAGCTGAGATGTCTCACTATGGCGTCACTGGCAAAGGAGCAGATGGTATGGGATGAGAAGAGAACAGGAGGTGTGCACGGTGTAGCGTAAATTAGTTACAATCTCCGAATGATGCTCCCATGAGCTCCTATGTGCACTGTTCTGTGGTCAGGCAACATTTGTATTCTTGTGGATATAGCTAGTATTAAGCCTATCTGGAAAGTGACAGCGAGAGTTAAAGTATTTCAAACTGCTATCAACAGTTTTGCAGAGTTCACTGCTATTTTGGAGGGAAGGGGATTTATTCCTGAGGGACTGGAGGCTGGCAGAGTGGCACTCGGAGGTTTCTCTGAGGTCTCAGATTCTATTGCCTTGTTTGTCACGAAGAGCTCAGTTATATTTTCAAAACTCAATGCCTCCATCTCTCCCCCAGAGGATTTCCCAACCAAATACTGGCTCAGGGAAGAGGAGGGCCTTTCACTTCATGTGTAATTGACCAATTAAATGTACTGATGAAGTGTGCAGGTATCAATATGTGTCCCTTGGTATCCTGGGGAAAGAGGCATATCAAACCTAGATGGTTGCTGTTTGAAATAATCCATCAATTAGGATTTATTTAACAAAATCATGGCATGTGTTACTATGAAACAGGAGCTCCAGGTCTGCTTTTCCTAAAAATGGGAGTGGACTAGTAACAGGGGCATGGTGGGTTAAGTCTGACCACACAGAATAACTATTTCTGCAGGAGAATGTGTTGTGATTTTTCTTTGCTGGTAGATACATTGAAAAAAAAAAAGTTCAAGTTCTCTTTAATCCAACTGCATTAATTGTGACTAATAGCCCCTGGCTTTATCACAGCTATAGGATATGTGATGTCTTCTGCATGGGGAAGAATGTTTCCCTGTTTCCTCTCATCTTGACATACAACTGTCCCAGGGAATTTGTGAAATCATGCAAGGGGTTCTAGGACAGCATTAGCTCAGGGCCTAATAAAGAGATTTCTCTCGCAGATGTGAGTAATTAGGAACGATTCACTAACTGTGGAGTGCAGGATTAAAAGTGTTATTATTGTCTTATTAGAAGTGATGAGGCATGGGCAAGAGTATTTGCCTGGGAATGAGTCTACTGACAGCTTCTTGTAACTCTCATCTCTGATTAAAATGCTTAATTGATTACAGAGCTTGGGTACTAAAAACCCTGATTCATTTTTGATACTAATGAGAGAAAAATGTTCTTTGGAGATGTGTACATGTGGAGAAAAGAAGAGAAATCATTGCTAATTAACAGAAGGTCACCTGCTGAGTGTGAGGTAGTGGAGAATGACAGGCCAACAATGACAGCAATTTGAGATAGTCCTTACTCCATCTTTACCTCGGTTTCCACATCTCTAATGTGGGGATAGTAATATCTACCTACCAGGGCTTTGGGTGCATAAGAAGATCACAGACATGGTGGGAACTTGGAAGGAAGGGGATTTATTAAGTCCTCCTTTTTTAAAAAGTGTCTTCTTAATCCTGTTACCTCCTTGCAAATCTTGTTATTATAATTTCTTTTTAAAGAAAGATTTACTTATTTATCCATTCATTCATTCATTTATTTATTTTAGAGAGAGAGAGAGAGAGAGAGAGAGAGAGAGGCATGAGTGGGGGGAGGGGCTTTCTGCCTCTCCATTCTATTCCTCACCTCCATTTCTTCCCTTCTCTCTCTCTCTCTCTCTCTCTCTCTCTCTCTCTGTCTCTCTCTCCTTGTTTTTGTTCTGTTTTTCTGGAAAACCAGACTAATACAGATTTTGGTACCAAGAAGTAGGGATGTTGCTGCAACAAATCCCTAAACAAGTGGAAGCATCTCTTAAACTGGGCAATATGTAGAGGCTGGAAAGTTTTTGAGGTGCATGCTAGAAATATGGATGTTAAAAGCTATTCTGGTGAACTCTCAGATGGAAATGAAGAATATGTAATTGGAAACTGGGGGAAAGGTGATTCTTGTTATAAAGAGGCAAAGAACTTGGCTGAAGGATGTTCTTGTGTTTTTTTTTGGAAGGTAGAATTTGTGAACAATAAAAATAGATACTTAGCTGAGGAGATTTTTAAGCAGTGTTGAAGCAGCAGCTTGGTTCTTCCTGAATGCTTACAGTACAATGTAAAAGGAGACAACTAGATTGAGGGAAGAATTATTTGGCAGAAAGGAACCAGAACATGAAGATTCAGAAAATCCTCAGCTAATCCATATTTCAGAAAGTGAGAAATGTTGTTTTGAAGGGAACACTCAGGGTGTGACTTGAACAATCATTTGATAAACAGGCCATAAGGGTGACTTGTGGTTTGAACCAGCCTTCTCAACAGAAGGCAGGAATAGAACTGGGATTATATCAGCAAAGATCTTACCAGTTTGAACTAAAAGGAATAGAAAAAAAATGAGCTAAAATGAAGGAAGTCTTTTGGAATTCTTAGATAATACAAGACTGAATCCTTGAGCAATTTTGTTAAAAAAGTGTTCACTACTCTTCAAGAGAATAGAAGGAGCCTAAAGGCAATTTAAAGGGCATTGAGATCACTGTCTTGGTTCCAATTGGCCAGATTGGCCTCTAATTGCAGACTTAAGAGTGGGGCTGTCCTGCAGAGCCCTGTGGCTGGGACATTCTGTGAAATCTTGGGAACAGGGCTGTATGGACTCTTGGGGGGTGTGACCCTGTACCCAACAGAGCTATGGAGATAGAACCAATGCCCTAGTGGGTCCCAAAGGCAGGGCATCAAATCAAAGAGGATATTCTCCAGATTAGAATCAAGTAGAATTTACCTTGCTGAGTTTTGGACTTGCTTGAGATTCATCACCCCTTCCTTTTTTTCCCATTTCCCCCAGATGTCTATCCTATGTCTGTCCCACTATGGTACTTTGGAAGCACATATCTTGGCTGGATTTACAGGGTCACAGCTGGAGAGGAATTTGCCTCAGGATGAATCGTACCTTAATTCTCACCATATCTGATTTAGATGAGACTTTAGAATGGATGCTGCAATGATAGAAGACATTTGGAACTGTTGGGTTAGAATGAATACATTTTACAGGCTAGATGGACAGGATTTCTGGGAGCCAGGGGCAGAATATTATAGACTGAATTGTGTCCTCTCCAAATTCATGTGTGATTCTGTAACTCCTAATATGATTGCTTTTAGAGATGGGCCTTTGGGAGGTCATTAGGGTTAGATGAAGACATGAAGGTGGGGCTTTAATGATGAGATTAGTGGCTTTAAAAGAAGAAGAAAGATTTCTTTGTCACGTGAGAACACAGAAAGGAGGTGGCTATCTGCAAGCCAAGAAGAGAGTCCTCATCAAAACGTGATCATGCTTGCACTTCCACCCTCCAGACTGTGAAAAATAAATACCTATTGTTTAAGCCACCTAGCCTTTGGTCTTTTGTTATAGCAGCCTGAACTGACTGATACAGGTCCCTCCCCGCCCCCCCCCACCCCAGCTATCCTCTTTTATTTGGAACTTTGGGCAAGGTGTTTGTGTGTATATGTATATAGACAGTGCTAATTTCTATGAAGTTCACCAATGTCCAGCAATACTCAGCAAACGCATATCTTGGACCTGCACTGGTCATTACTTGGGGGCTGCCAAATTTATTATGCAACTACTACTTAAAAGCTTCTTTTTAAAAAGATTTTTTATTTATTTGAGAGAGAGAGAGAAAGCAAGAGACAAAGCATGGGTGTAGGGAGGGGCAGAGGGAGAGGGAGACATAGACTCCCCACTGAGCAGGGACCCCAGTGTGGGGCTTGATCCCCAGACCTGGGATCATGACCTGAGCCAAAGGAAGATGCTTAACTGGCTGAGCCACCCAGGCATCCCTTAAAAGTTTTTAAGTACCCTAAATTATTATAAGCTGAGAATCTCTTTGTCAAGTAGGAAGATATAAGGAATAAAATGCAGAAGCTTTTATGAATATGTAGTTTTAGAAATGGAGGAATTGACTGGAAATTATGAGAATAACAAAGATGCTGACTGTGGGAACTGAGCATCAATGCCAATCATTATTCTGACCTGCCAGGGTCATTCAAAACCACGTGGCTCCCTCCCTGGACAGAACTTGCTTATTTCCCATAGCAGAGGATTTCAACACATGTCGGTTCAAGAAAGAGTAAAACTCCATCTAATTCATCACCTTGCCAGATCCCCCCAAAGAGCAATTATGAAATGCTAATAGCTCCTTACTATAAGCTTACATTTATTAAATGAACAAATCCATGGATTAGGAACAGAAGTGTTAATGAATTTTTAAAATCTGCTAATTTGTTGAACATTTAGGGCCATTAATAAGTGCATGTTCATGAGAACATACATTTACCTTTCCTCTGCTGTACAAGCAGTTAGCTAACACCACAGCCTGGTGCTAGGAAAGCAGGATTGTAGAGGAGATTACAGGTGCTGAGGCTGACTGGTGATAAGGCAGGGGCTCTTAATAGGATTTTAAATACCCATCTGCCATTTTGTATGTACGTTATAATACACTTGAATATATTTGAAGAAGCATTAAAATGATTACTTTTTTTCAGGAAGGTGAAGCAATTGTAACTTCTTTTTTTCTTTTTTTTTTAACAGGCTTTTGATATCCAGGCTTGCAGATGCTGCAGAATTTTGCTTAACACAGTTAAGAAGTGTTGATTCAGGCCTGGGCATGGTTGGAGATGAAGGACTCATTCCTGGAAGAACTTGCTTTGGAAGAGACACTGGGCCTTGCTGCAACAAAGGGAAGATTATTAGAGATGAGATATTTGACAGTTTGTGTGCATGTGTGTGTGTGTGTGTGCGTGTGCTGGGAAGTTTCCAGACTGTGAAAATGAGAGTGAAGTTGGAGACCAGAACAGGTAGCTTTTTGATAAAAGCAGCTCTTCCTCCATCCCCAGGATTTGGCCTGGCCTTTGGTGGAGGTGGCCAAACCAGGCCTTTGGCTCTGCCACTCTCTATGTTCTTTTATTCCCTTCTTCTGTGATAATCCTTCATTTTTCTCTTTCTCCTCTCTCCAACCTTCTGTCCTAAACCCCAGGTGCATTCTAGAGCCAAAAAACCTTAGATTTCTCTCTCTCCTCTCTAATCAAAACTTGTTCACCCTTACCATGAGTTTTGGGCTGGCCAATGTTCTTCCTTTCCCAGGAGTAATTGTTGCAGAAGCACAGCCTCAGATGGTTGACTCATGGCTCCTGTTATGGGTCAAATTGTATTTCCCCCCCAAAGTTCATGTTGAAGCTGTAACCCCTAGTACCTCAGAAAATGTGATTTTATTTGGAAATAGAGTTTGCAGGTGTCATTACTTGAGTTATGATGATATCATCCTGGAATAGGGATGGGCCATTAAAAAAGGGGAAATTTGGACATAGACACACACAGAGGAGGAACTCCATGTGAACACAAAAGCAGAGATCAGGGTGATGTGTCTACAAGCCAAGAGACACCAAAGATTGTGGTGAGCCACCAGGAGCAAATGGAGCAAATCTCCCAAAGCAAACCACTGGGAGCCAGAGAAGAGGAATGGGACACATTCACCTCCCAGCCCTCAGAAGGAACCAAATTTGCTGGCACTTTGATCTAGGACTTCGGGCCCCCAGAACTGTGAGACAATAACATTCTGTTATTCTGAACCACCCAATTTATGGTACTTTACTACAGCAGCCCTAGAAAATTATTGGGGTGTTATTTTCCATTAAATCTATCTTTGGTGGCTGTGAGGTGGTGGAAGAGGCATCTGGAGAAGGGTGGTCAGAGCCTCAATGTAACATCAGATCAGGAAGATTTGCCATCTACTAAGATGCTTGTACCCAGCAATCTGACACAATAATCCAGCCTGGCATTTGCTACAGTTCAGCTCCAGCTTGATTAACCATTTTGTGCTGCTCCTTGAGCTAGCTGTCTCTGTCTGCCTCTGGGTGACATGATGGCCACAGGCAGAGGGTCATCAACGATTCATTACTTTTAGCACCATGAAATGGCATTTCCAATATTACTTCCTGACACTGCAGAGACAAGGAACAGTCCTATTGATTCCTAGACTACATCAGGCAATTTATATTAATAAGACATGGTATTAAAGAGCATATATTTTGAGGATCTTAGTGCAAAATAAAAATATGGGGCCAGGGGGGTTCTGAAGTCAATTTCTTTTCCCATGCACTGGCTGCCTAGATGTGCTTGGTACCTGGATTGAAACTGACCCTCCCAAGACCTCCACCTCTCTCACCAGTTGCCCATCAAATGTGCAGTAGTGCTGCCAGCTGGATGAAGGATGGGTGCTGTCTTGCCTTGTCTCAAGATGCCATAGAAGGAGTGTCTCACCCTGATCCTTCCCCTCTTAGGGGAAGAGAATGACAGCAGAATGTAGACCTCTCCCCCTGTCCTACTTGATCTCCACTCCAGAGGGTGCCAATGATTGTGGGACGGGATCAGGAATGAGGGGCCAAGGTACCAGGAAATCGAGAGAAGATGACTGAGTGGTGAGGTGGTGGAGATATGGTGGGAGGTAGGATTACATATGAGCCAAAGCTCCAAGCCCCCCACTCCATTGTCCCATGGACTTCACTTACTAAGCACAAATTCAAATATAAAATTATTGGGGCATCTGGATGTCTTAGGCAGTTAAGTGTCCAACTCTTGATCTCAGCTCAGGTCTTGACCTCAGGATCATGAGTGCAAGCTTGGTGTTGGCTTAAAATAAAACAACACAAGGACGAAATTATTCAGAATTTCAGGATGGCAATAGTAGAGTACAAAACTTTTGAGTACATGGCCCTGCTGCGGGTGGGACATTGTGTAAGTACACTGGTCTTTTGTCCATGAAACTAGTGCTGTTAGAGAGGTGACTGAGTGGAATTTTGTTAGAAGAAATTTAAATATCATGATGCCATGTGTGTTGTCACAGCTTGAGCATGAAAGAACAATAAGGAAACCCATCCTTGAAGCCTGGTTTTAAGACTGGCTTCACGGAAGGCTTGGGCCAGGAGCATGATCATTCAGTCCCATTCCCTCCATTAACGTGTGAGGAAATGACAATGTGGCAAGAGGCCCATAGTAACTCAGCTGGGCAAGAAACAGTGTTATTTTGCTATAAATCTGGTTTCAAAAGGGCTTGAGGAAACTTCTCAGGGTGATGGATATATTTCTTACCTTGACTGGAAGGATGGTCTTATGGATGTTTACATTTGCTAAAACTCATCCAGTTGCACATTTAAATATTTGCAGTTTATTATTTTATATGCCAGTTACATTTCAATAAAGTTGCTTAAAAATATTTAAGGCAAGAATAAAAAAGTTGATTTAAGAGTAAGATAAATAGCAGTTTAAGCTCATTAGGGATACAGGAGAACAGAAGTGAGCTGTTTGCTAAACACACAAACTGCCACTGGTATCATGCTTCAGTGTTTACAGGGTGTTTTTGTTAATATCATCCCTCAGATTCTTTAAGGGAGATTCAGTCTAAGGGGATTTCATGCAAACCCACCAAAATCCCCTGCTCAAAGCAGGAAGCACGAGAATCATGGAATCTTGAAGGTAGAAAAAACCCCGAGGGACCACACAATTCTTAAAATGAACCTCACTTCTGAGGGGAAGTTTGGGGGATGGAAGGGCATCAATCTCAGTTTGAATTCCTTTGATGGGAAGAGTGTTTCTGCTGTTTTCAACCCCAGGAACAGGGCTCCTACCAGCCTGGAGGCTTCCATGTTGAACTTCCCAGACCTAGGCTGCTCCAGGAGGACTTGGCTCCCTGCCAAGGCCACTCCCAACTTGGGACAGAGAACTTGCCTGATGTACAGGTAGAAAAGCTGGGAAGGGCCTTCTTCTGATACTTGGCAGCTGGTTGTGCTTCAGGATATTTTGATCTGTCATCTTTCTTTGGAGGATACCTGACTAAAATGAGTCAGCAGGGAGGCATTTTAGAGCAGTTTAAAGAAAAACAATAGGAGCTGTGAAAATAAAGAAAAAAAAGAGTCGATTTTCAGCTTTATTTTATGTGTCCTCACAGACTGGGCCCTGGGAAACACTCAGGAGGTACCTTGGCTCCAGACCACTCTGCAGAAGATCTGATTACCCCCGTTCTTTTGCCTGGGGCAGCGGGACCTCTTCTCTTTGGGTTCCTCTCATCACCCTGGGAATGTTTCAGTTGCTTGAAAGAAGATGAGGATGGGCAGCTCACTAAGAGGCGAGCCCTTTAGGGGAGGAGAAGGCACTTTCAGGTCTTCAGAGAGCGTTAAGAGGATCAGAGCCAAAGACAATGGGCTAGCTCTCTCTGAATACCGAGCTTCCATTTGAAGGAGAGAGGTAGCTCTTTTTCTCTGTGATATTTTTTCCAAGTTATCTGAAAAGTGGGTTGAACTTTCTCTAATGTCATCATTTTGTCACATTGGGTGAGCTGCTCTTACAGAACCCTACTCTGAGGTGGGGTTGTAGAGCTCTGGGTCTTCTCCGAAGACCTCAACCTTGTTGCTTTCCCTCCGCACCCCCTCATGTACGAAGAGTGTGGGCTGGTTGGTAGATCCCTGGGAAAGCATCCCATGGTCCTGTTGGGAAGGGTGGAGTGGGGTGGAGAGAAGCCAACCGTGAGGAGAAGCCACCGCTATTCTCTCAATGGAGAATAATGAGTGTTGCCATTGCTGCTCAGTGTCTGGGTGACTTGTGCACATTCTGGAGACCCAGGACAGCACATGACATAGAACCTGTCCTCGAGTTTTTATAGTTCCTCTGATTAGATCAGGCCCACATATCTTAGAATTTTTTTTAATTAAAAATGCTGTGTGCACAAAAAAGAATATGATACCCACAAAAGAAACTTTTCATTGTAAATGGAAAGGACACCCTTCTTTTGTCAGTGCTGATTTTATTTTCAGGGTTAATTATTTATTCATAAATCTTGCCTCAGAGATTTTATTTTGGCTCCCGAGCGATAAAAGCTCAAGGTCACAGGGGAAGTGTTTTCAAATGCTAAGTGATCCTCCTCCAACCTAATGTTGTAAAATTTTTATTTCAGGAGTAGTGTTGCTCACAGGAGGGGTGATGACTTAATTTTAGCTCCCAGATGAAATATTGACTTCAGGTGCTGATGAGGGATGGAAGACAGCGTGGATCAGTGTAATGAGGGCCATGGCTGAGCTGTCTCCACCCTGACTTGGCAACCCCTTCACTGTGGGATGACCTTTACAAAATGATGATGTTCGTGCATGTCCGGGGGAGGGTAGGAGTTTCAAGGATGCTAGGCTGCTGCCAATTCCTGCCTCTACTGCAACAAACACAAAATACACTGACTTTCCTTGCACCTTACTTAAAAGCTTTAGATGTGTATATCCACAAGTAATTTTGCTTTTACATCTATTGTTAACAATAGCCTTAACAAATACTGCATTTTCCCCTTATTGCACCACTGTGGGCTATGTCACCCAAAGATGGTGAAATTCATTCATCTGAGGTGGTGAAAGGTTAATACGTGAAACTCTAACCACCTTTAGCAATTTATTTTAGATTGGGTCACCTTTTGTAGCTTTAAATATGATTATTTTTGAGTAGTTGCAAATGGGAACATTCAAAAGGTACCAGATACAAGTCTTTTACCTCCAGCACTCCACCTGCCCTGCTAGTTCCTATCTCCAGAGCCAGCCACTTTTGATTTCATTGGTGTTCTTCCAAAAATAGTCTATGCTTACAAACCTTGCATATATAGTTAACTCTTGAACAACACAGAGGTTAAGGACACTGATTTCCTTATGCAACCAAAAATCCACGTATAACTTCTGACTTGTCCATAATGTAATAACCTACTATTGACTGGTAGTCTTATTGATGACATAACCAATGAACACATACTTTGTATGTTATTTGTATTACATAATGTATTTTTTTTAAGTTTTATTTATTTATTCATGAGACACACACAAGAGAGAGAGAGAGAGAGAGAGAGGACAGAGACACAGGCAGAGGGAGAAGTAGGCTCCATGCAGGGAGCCCAGTGTGGGACTTGATCCTGGGCCTCCAGGATCATGCCCTGGGCCAAAGGCAGGCGCTAAACCACTGAGCCACCCAGGCGTCCCATACATAATGTATTTTTATAACAAAGTAGGCTAGAGGATAAAAAATTATTGAGAGAAATCATAAGGAAGGGAGTCAGAGCTGCTATACTGGGCCCTGGATCAGAACTGGCCCTTGCTCACTGGATGCACAAGTTCTTAGCCAAGGATAGGGAGGGGTGCATGGTTAACCTGGACGATGACCTGGGCTAATGGATGGGGTTTCATGGTCATCATCACCAACGTGGCCCAGCAACAAGGCAAAACAGACATAAGCAATACTCAACTCATGGACCTGCATGCTGAGTGGTTTACAGATCCTGGCCTTCTCTGTCAACCAGTTCAGGAGGGAGTAATGCAGAAACCAAAGAGTTAATGCAGGTATCAAATTCAATACATACCACAAGATCTGTGAGTAAGGGCAACTTCCCCCACACCCACAGTGAAAGTGAATGGAAAGCCCAGCCCCAGGGGTGAGGCTTCTGGGAAGTGCCATTAAATGGAATTTCACCAAGTTCTTCTTGACAAGAACAGCTGTTTGGTAAGTAGCAGATTCTCACGGAGGATCTCCTGGTGATAGAAAGGACCTGCCCTGCTATCTCTAGCTCCACAAGTGTGACCCTCCTCTCCCCACTGAATCCACTGCTTCCAGCCCTCGGAGTCCGCCAGCTGGCACTCAGGACCACCTGGATGAAAACCAGCTCCCTGATGGGGCTACCAGAGAACCCAGGCTGCTGGTGGAAGGTCCCTCTGCCCAGAGGGTGGCTGGGCACCCTCCACCCCTGTCTGTCTTGTGGGAATAAAACAAATCAGAAAAAAAAAATCATAAGGAAGGGGAAATGCGCTTATAGTACTGTCCTCTAAAAAGTCCACATGTAGGTGGACCAGGGCAATTCAAACCCATGCTGTTCAAGAGTCACCTGTATAGAAATGTTTTAAAAATTAGCTAGTTTAAAAAATTTGAAATATAAGCAATTTCTCTGGAGATTACTTTATATAAATAGCAGTGCTTACACTGTATGCTATCAAAAGCTCCAGCGTTCTTTGCAGAATTGGATCTGGAAGTTAGAGTCTGACTTCCCTTCTGCTCCCTTCCTCTGACTCTCAACTATGCTCCTTTGATTTCAAAATGCTCTATGGCAAGAAAGACATTCTGAGTGTGATCTTTATGTTAGCGAATGTATTGGCCAGGCTGCTGTAACAAGGGAAACCCAAGGTACGATGCCTCAAGTGAGGTAAAGTTTATCTCTTCCTCCTGGGACAGCTCAGAGGGAAGTGGTCTAGGACTTGTAGGGTAGCAGAGGTGCCCTCTGTATAGAACTTCCACCTCTGAGTCCAAAGCAGATGATTCATTCTTGTCATTTCCCTAACCACAGGGGAAAACAAGGGAGTCAGGAAAGCACCAGCACATTTCTTTTTTTGGGCCACGACCTGTAGGTGGCACACATCACTTCTGCTCCCATGCTGTTGGCCAGTTTATTCACATAATCACACCAATTGCCAGCTAAAACTCAGGAGTTCTCTTATTAAAGAAAGCGAAATGTATATCTTTGGCCAAATAGCAGTGTTTTTTCACAGCTTAATGGTCCAGTCCCAACTGAGCCTGAGTAGACACTAGATCAAGAGGTGACATTTCCCTCTGGCACTCCCCCCACCCCTCGCCCCTGTCTTGGCCCATGATGACACACTTATGCACCCTTTGGGTCTATTCAGCTGAGATGATATGCCTGAGAATTTCTGTATTTTGACCGGAGGAGGAGGAAAGAAATTTGGCTGTGTACACCTGGTGGTCCACGGAAAGAGGACATCTTCAGCCTTCCCAACAGGGGACTCTATTGTATCATGCTCCACAGCCTGGCTCCAGGACAAGGTCTGACCCCAAGTGGAAAAGGGGACACTGGAAAAAATCCAACAGAACTATATGAGAACTAGGGCTCAGGTGACAGAATTCAATGCAGATGAAGGGGAAAGGGGTAATTGTCCACCATTCCTGCCTAGAACACTCTGGTGTCCTCCAGTGGAGAAGGGAATTTACATTCTTTTTTTTTTTTAAAGATTTTATTTTTTTAATTTTTATTTATTTATGATAGAGAGAGAGAGAGAGAGAGAGAGAGGCAGAGACATAGGCAGAGGGAGAAGCAGGCTCCATGCACCAGGAGCCCGAAGTGGGATTTGATCCCGGGTCTCCAGGATCGCGCCCTGGGCCAAAGGCAGGCGCCAAACCGCTGCGCCACCCAGGGATCCCGGGAATTTACATTCTAATATTAAACATTAAACAAAACACTTTGGTCAATTGTGTAGTATTTTGATAAATGCAATGGAGATAAAAAATGAGGAAGGACAGTAGGGAACTTTGGGGGTGGTGGTGGTAGGGATTGTTGCAATTTTGAAAGAGCATCTTGAAAAAGCCTCTTTGAGAAAATGACATTTGTGTAAAGATCTAGAGGCTCTGAGGTATGAGCCCTGTGGCTCTTTGGAGGAAGTGCATTTGGGAGAAGAGAGGAGCAAATAAAAAGGCCTTGATATGAGTTGCATACCCTGTGTGTTTGAAGAAGGGAAGGGAGGCCACTGTGGCTGGAGCAGATTTAGTGAGGGAACAGTGGAGGTGAGGTCAGAGAAGTGAGAGGAAGAGCTGTGTAGGGACTTGTAAGGATTTTGGCCCTTTTTTTTTTTTTTTTTTTTTCTTGGTGGAGTGAGATAAGAAGACCCTGGAGGGTTTTGAGAAGAGGAGTGACATGATAGGATTTACTATATAGCATCACTCAGCTGTTGAAAACTGGCCCTAGGAAGGCAATTTCAATTCTTTAGATGAGGGAGGATGATGATTTGGTTTAGGACAGGCAGCAAGAAGATTGTATTCAGGATGTATTTTCATGGTGGAGCCATAATAAGGTAAAGGATTGAATATGAGGGATCAGAGAAAGAGAGGGTCAAGATTTTTTGACCCTTCTAGGGATTTTTGCCTGACTGACTAAAGTGTGGAGCCACTGAAGGGTGCCATTTTCTGAGATGCAGAAGATACAGGAGAGTGGATTTTGGAGGAGGATTAAGGGCTAAGGTTTTGACATATCAGCTTTGGGATAGGCATTGGACATCCAAATGATATAATTTGAAACCCTGAATACAGCTATGTCTCTAGTCAGACACATCTCTTGGATTTTCCATGTCTGTGAGCCAATATCATTTTTTGTGCTGGGGTTTTTGCTTCAACGACTGGCAACCAAAGTGGTTGGTTCACTCACCCTCTTATTAGTTCATTGACCGTGTCATTTTTTGTGTCTATCCTATCAAATTTCACTGTGCCCATCCATGTGTCTCTTTATTGCTGTCTTAGGTTATAATCCACGAAAAGGCAAGAGCTAATTCTGTGGCCTTCCCTTCAAAGCTCCACCGACGTTTTTTCCTGTCTGTGTGTGGTTAGAGAGAGTATGTTTTGAGGCAAGCCATTAACAAATTATTTTTGATGATAATTCAATTTAAAAGACATCCATTGAGTGGTGAATGAGACAGTGGCTGCCTTCATGAGTAAAGAAGACAGATACATTAATAAATAGCTATAATGCAATGTGACATGAACCATAACAGGAATATGGGAATAAAGATCAGGGGATAATTAGTCCTGGGCAAGGAACTTCTGGCCTCTCTCTCTCTTTTCTCAACAGAAGAAACTGTGAGAAAGCATGAGATTTGGAGTTTGGAGATCACTGTTCAGGTCCTAGTCTTACTAATGATGAACCACATGACCTTGAGCAAAACAGTTAACTTTCTCGGAGATGGATATTGGACATTCAAGTGATGTAATTTCAAATCTTGGAATCAGCTGTGTCTGTGGTCAGATGCATGCCTTGGATATTCCAGTTCTGTGAGTCAAGAGAGCTCCCATGTTCCTCATCTATTAAATGGGCACAATGACTTCCACATAGCCTATCCCATGTAGCTGTTGTGAAAATTAAGTATGGTAATAGATGTGAAGATGCTTTACTATCTCTGCAAGGGCAACATAGAGGTTTTTATGATAACCAAAGAGTTTCTGTGAAATACCCCAATTTTTTAAATTGTGAGGTTTCTTTTTAAGACAATAGAAGAAAAAGTCCTGACAGGAAATTGGAAAGCATGTGTCTTCCCTCCCAGTGACCCATTATTTTAACCCTTTAAGTAATAGCACGGGGAAGACATAGCAGTCCCAAAGACCAAGTCTGATGAATAGTCTACAAAGAGTCTGAGAAATGAACCTGACGTTGCCTTTTCTCATGGCTTGGCTGATGGCTAAATTGCTATGAATGGTACTTAGAGCCTGCCTAGCACTTTGAAATGTCAATTTCCACCTTTTTTGTTGTATAGAAACAAGCAGAATTTTGTATGTTGATTTTGTAAATGGCAACCTTGCTAAACTCAATAATTCTGATGTCATTTTTGGGTAAATTTCATAAAATTTTCTATGTAGATGATCTTGTGGTCGCAGATGAAGATAGTTTTGACTTTCTTTTCCCATTGAACTTTTATTTCTTTTTTTTCCCCTTTAATTGGCTATCTGTGGTCTGCAGATGAAGATAGTTTTTTTTTTTTGAAGATAGTTTTGACTTTCTTTTCCCATTCTGAACTTTTATTTCTTTTTTTTTTTCTTCTTTAATTGGCTATCACCTCTAGGACAATGTTGAAGAGAAGGAAAGATATACTTGCATTTTTCCTGAATGTAGGCAGTGTAGTAGTTTTCCAGGGTGGTTATAACAAAATACCACAGACTGGGGGTTTAAACAACAGAAATGTATTCTGGAGGTTAGAAATCTAAGATCTAAATATTGGCAAGTATATGATTTTTTTCTGAAGCCTCTTGCCCTGGCTTGCAGATATTTCTTTCCTCTGTTCCTGTCCATGCTTGTGTCCTAATTACCTTTTTTTTTTTTTTAAAAAAAGGTTTTATTTATCTATTTGTGAGAGACACAGAGAGAGGCAGAGACATAGGCAGAGGGAGAAGCAGGATCTCTGCAGGGAGCCTGATGTGGGATTCAATCCTGGAATCCCGCGATCACGCCCTGAGCCAAAGGCAGATGCCCAACCACTGAGCCACCCAGGTGTCCCCCCACCTTTTTTTTTTTTTTTTAAATAAGGACACCAGTCATATTGGATTAGGGCCCACTCAGATGATTTCATTTTACATTTATTACCTCTTAAAGGTCCTGTCTCCAAATACAGTCACATTCTGAGGTATAAGAGTTAGGACTCAACATAGTAATGTTAAGTAATACAATTCAGCTCACAGTAAGAAGAAAACATACAGTCTTTCATCAATAAGCATGATGCTAGCAGTCAGTTTTTTTGTAGATGCCTGTTAACATGTTATGGAATTTTCCATCTATTTTTAATTTGCTGGGAGTATTTATCAGGAATTAATGGGATTAATGTTGGAATTTATCATGTGCTTTTTCTTCGTCTATTGAGATAATAATATTATTTTCCACAGTTTGTTTATACTGTGGTTATAGAATGTTATACCAACCTTGATTTCCTGGGATAAACTCCAATTGGTCATGATGTCTTCACCTTTTTAAATATATGGTTGGATCCAATTTTCAGAGGTGTACTAGCAATGTAGTTTTTACTGAAACTTGACTTATGCACAGATGTTGCCAGCTTTGGAATTCTTTTCACATATGTGTAATTTGAACATGATGGCAATTCAAAAATCAATTTTTTTCAGCTTCATGATCAACACAAATGAACTGCATAAAACGGTGAAGGATTACAACATTAACAAGGATGTTTCAGAGTTAGTTCAGTGTGGAAATGTACTCTGATGTCACAGTTGCAGTGAAAAGGAAACTTTCTGGAGTATTTACCCAGATCAAGGAGGTTGGGCAGAAGGAAATCAATGCACCACCTTCTTTCCTGAGAAAGTCTTGCTATGAAAAAAATGTCAGCTGAAATAAGCAATGCACCAAGGGATATAATAAAAATTATAAATTAAGTGAAGTGTAAAGCATTAAATTTTGGGTTATTCTCTTTGCCATATGATAATATGAAAATGAATTATAAATGACTTTCATTGAATATTTAGGCCCAATGATTGTAGAGAAGAAAAGTTGAGAATGCTTGATCTACAGAACAAACTCAATATTTCCGTAAGACAGAAAATCTGTTAGGTCCCATCATTTTTTTTAAAGAGTGATTGAATAGATTTTATTTTTCTTTTTCCTTTGAGTGTAGTTGACACAGAATGTTACACTAGCTTCAAGTGTACAACCTAGTGATGTGACAATTTTATACATTATGCTGTATTCACCACAGGTATAGCTACCATCTGTCCTGTTATATAATTATTACAATATTGACTATGTTCCTTATGCTCTGCTTTTCATTCCTGTGACTTACTTGTTCCATAACTGGAGGCTTGTATCTCTCTCTCTTCTTCACCCATTTTGCCCAGCCCTTCACTCCCCTTCCCTCTGGCAACCATCAGCTTGTTATCCATATTTACAGGTCTGATTTGACTTTCTGTTTTTTTTTTAATTTTTTCATTTTTCCACACATAAGTGGAATCATATGGCATTTGTCTTTCTCAGTCTGACTTATTTCACTTAGCACAAATCCCTCTAGGGCCATCCATGATCTCATCTTTTTTTAGTGGCTGTGCAATATCCCATTGTGTATACATTCATTTTCCTTATCCTTATATTCATCTACTGATGGACACTTAGGTTGCTTCCATGTCCTGGCTATTGGGAAGAATGATGCAACAAACGTAGGGATGCATATGTCTTTTGAGTTAGTGTTTTCATCTTCCCAATACTGGAATTATTGGATCATATGGTATTTCTCTTTTTAATTTTTTGAGGAATGTCCACTGTTTTTCACAGCAGCTGTACCAATTTTAATTCCCATCAACTGTGCACAAAAGTTCCTTTTTTCTCCACATCTTCACCAACACTTGTCTTGTTGATTTTAGGCATTCTAACAAGAGTGAGGTGATATCTCATTGTGGTTTTGATTTGCATTTCCCTGATGATGAGTGATGTTGAGCATATTTTCATGTCTGTGTTGGCTATCCGTATGTCTTCTTTGGAAAAATGTCTGTTAAGGTCCTCTGCCTATGTTTTAATCAGATTGCTTGTTTTTCTGGTGTTGAGTTGTATGAATTCTTTATATATTTTGGATATTAACCCCTAATCAGACATATCTTTTACAAATATCTTCTCTCATTCAGTAGGCTTTTTGTTTGGTTGATGGTTTTGTTTGCTCTGTAAAAGATTTTTATTTCGATGTAGTCTCAATAGTTTATTTTTTCTTTTGTTTCCTTGTTTTAGGAGATGTATCTGGAAAAATGTTGCAATGACTGATGTCAGAGAAATTACTGCCTGTGTTCTCTTCTAGGATTTTTATGGCTTTAGGTCTCACATGTGGGTCTTTAATTCATTTTGAATTTAATTTTAATTTTTAATTAAAAATTTTAATAAACATTTTAATTTTTTAATTAAACATTTTTTTTGTGTGTGTAGTGTGAGAAAGTAGTTTCCTTCTTTTACATGTAGCCATTCAGTATTCGAATACCATTTATTGAAAAAACAGTCTTTTTCCCATTGTATATTCTTTCCTTCTTTGTCACTGATTAATTAACCACATAAATGTGGGTTTATTTCTGGGGTCTCTGTCCTGTCTGTTGATCTATGTGTCTATTTTTGTGCCAATGCCATACTGTTTTGATTACAACAGATTTGGAGTGTATCTTGAGATCTGGAATTGTGATATCTCCAGCTTTCTTCTTTCTCAAGATTTATTTGGCTATCCAGGATCTTTTGCAATTCCATAAAAATTTTAGTTTTATTTGTTCTAGTTTTGTGACAAATATGGTTGTATTTGATAGGGATTGCATTGAATCTATACATTGTTTTGGGTAATATGCACATTTTGGCAATATTAATTCTTCCAATTCCTAAACATGCAATATCTTTCCATTTATTTGTGAGACTGGCTTCTGTATTGTCATTGTTACTAAAACAAAACACAGGAACAATTTAGATATTTATTGCCAGTGAGAAGCACTGTAATCAATCCAAACTAGATTAGATACATTAACAAGCACAAAGCCTTCTCATTTGTCATGTTAATAACTTTGATATTGATAAATATGATGTTCCTTCAAAGTGTGCATTTAAGCATTTAATATGGAGACTCCCTCTTGCACATATTACTCTCTGCTTAGTTACAAATGAATAAGAAGAATGAAAAGAAGTTATAAACGTATAAGTGACTCATTATTTATTCACCTATACTCACACTTAACAGTAAATGAAGTCTAATATTTTTGCATTTTTTTCTAGATAAACTGTGTTCTTATATTTATTGAGCTGTAATTTTATGTCTTTTGAATATAACAATAAATTTGAGGTTTATTTTGTTCATCTTTTTAGTTCATTTTATTTTTTCTAAATAAATTGTTTTTAAAAATAAACTATTTTTTGGAATACTTTTAGACTTACAGAAATTTATGGCATAGTCAGTTGAGTGTCCAAACAATTTTTGATTTTGGCTCAGGTCCGTGATCTCATGGGTCATGAGATTGAACGTAGAGTCGGGGTCCATGATCAGTGCAGAATTTGCTTGAAGATTCTCTCTCTCTGCTCTCTCTCTCTCAAATAAATAAATAAATCTTTTTAAAAGGTCATAAAGATAGTTCAAAGAGTTCTCATATCCCCTACCCAGCTTCCCCTATTACTAACATCCTATATTACTATTGTACATTTGTTACAAGCGTTATCATTAACTAAAGCCCATACATTAATCAAATTTCTATAGTCAAAAAATTTTTTTTCTGTTCCAGAATGTCATCTAGGATAGCACATTGCCTTTAATTATTGTGTTTCCTTAGGTTCCTCTTAGCTGTGTTAATTTCTCAGATTTTCCTTGTTTTTGATGACCTTCATGGTTTTGAGGGGTACAGTTTGGGTGTTTTGTAGAACTTCCCAACTGAGATTTGTCTCATGCTTTTCTCAGGATTGGACTGGAGTTATAGTAATCCATTGTTCTCATATGTTACAAAAGCACTGGTATGTGGTAGATTGGAAATCGCAAACAACGGTTTCTTCTCCGCAGATGGTTGGGGAAGCGCTTCTCTAGTGATACTGGGTTCCTCACAAACTGAAAGCCTAGGTTAAGGTAAGTCCAGTGTGCCTCTGGATTCTGGGGCCCCCCCAGTAGCAAGACTTTTGCTTTGATGACTTTTCTCCAGCATCTTTCAGTCTCTGTGTCTCTATCATTGATCTTTAGATTTCAGGAGGGTCTCTGATGTAGCAGCCCCCATGTCCCTGTAGAGGCTCCTGTGGTACCTTGTGCTCATCTCTATAATCAAACATAAGCTCATCACATTATGTTTATCTGTGTATATATGTTTCTGCCAGTAGATTATGAACTTTTATTAGGGACTATGCTTCCTTATCTTTGTATCCACAGCACCTAGTCCAGGCTTTGAGCACTTGACATGTAGTCAATTATTTGACAATCATTGAATGATTTATGGGTGAATGAAATAATGAATGCATAAATATTTGTTAATATTTCTGTCACATCTATGGTTTTATTCCTTCTTTTTAGCCAAGTAAAATTTCTCTTTAATTCATCAGACATGGAAAACACCAGGAGATGTGAATTCTATCCCCTTGACCTTTGCTTGTTATCAAATGGATAACTGCCCTAAATCCTTCCATGTTATGTATCTTAAGGCTCCCACAACTTGGTCCAAGGGACAGTCTTCACTTCTTAGTCAGTGACATTATCATCTTGTGAATTTGGCAGCAGCAGAGTCTGATTGATTTCTGTCACTTAACTGTGGGCTCGTTCATCTAAGTTTGCTCAGGCTTCATCATGAAGTTAGTATTGACTGAATCAGTGGAAGTGCCTTTTAAAAATTCTACTCAATGCTCCTTTAGGGCTTCTATCTGCTGTCAGGATAGAAATATATCTTTTTTAAGAAAGATTTTATTTATTTATTCATGAGACACACACACACATACACACACACACACACAGGGGCAGAGACATAGGCAGAGGGAGAAGCAGGCTCCATGCAGGGAGCCTGATGTAGGACTCGATCCTGGGACTCCAGGATCATGCCCTGGGCCGAAGGCAGGCACTAAACCACTGGGCCACCCAGGCATCCCAGAAGTATATCTTTAAAAGAAGAAATAAATACATCTCCATACTGCTTGTCCATATTCCTATTTCTTCCTTTATGTAAGAGCTCTGTGTCTTGCTTGGACATATCAAAGGAATATGTATTCAGAGAAATTTAAAAGTAAGACATAAAGCAGTGCAGAATATTACAAGTGGGACACAAGCAGAAACAAGATAGGTTCCCAAAGTCTTTTCTCTCCTTCTTCTGCATGTGTGCAGCCCCTCAAATGGCACAGCTACCATCCTGTCTCCTGCAGGACATGTCATCACCGTGGCTCATCTGGCAGAGGTTATGGGCTATGCTGATCCAGCCACATGCTTCTGCCCACTCCCCTTTTATCATCCTAGACTGTGGTTACATACATACCTCTGGCAATGGGTTTGGATAGAACAATAATACAAAATAAATAAATAAGTAAAAGAATAAATAAAAATGATGATAATGTCATCATTTAGATTTCTTTCTTTCTTCTTTCTTTCTTTCTTTCTTTCTTTCTTCTTTCTTTCTTTTCTTTCTTCTTTCTTTCTTTTTCTTTCTTCTTTCTCTTTCTTTCTTTTCTGTATTTCTTTCTTCTGGGCATGGAGCCTGACTCAGGGCTCGATCTCACAATACTGAGATCATGACCTGAGTCAAAATCAAGAGTCCGACACTTAACCCACTGAGCCGCTCAAGCACCCCTAAGTATTTCATATTTTTCAGTAGACTCTCCCTTTTATTTTCACATTTTAAAAATTCTGAATAGCTTATAAAGTGTGGAGGTACATTTGTCAAAGTATCATTCTTTTAACCTTATTCATAAGAAAGATGTGGCAACAAATATTGGCTTTCCCAGGATGACATAGCAAGTCACCTGAGGGCCTGCAGTAAAACATCTTCTAATTCTCAAATTAGTTACTGAATAGGAAGGAGCCAAAATGAAGTGGCCAGATGGCAAATTATTCAGTGGCATATGCAGAGTGGTTGTGTGGTGGCATTAGCAGGTGCCCTCATATGGATTCAGTAGCATAGAGAAGTTCAAAGCCTGGCCTCTGGGGTCAGACTGCCCAGGATTGAATATTACTAGGTCTTCTGCTTACTTAATTGTATACACTGAGAAAGTTGCTTAGACTCTGTGAATCCTACTTTTCTCCTCTATAAATGGGAAAAATTGTACTCACTATCTCATGTGGTTGTTACAAGGCTTAGACAAGTTAATATGTAAAGAAAGCCTAAAATCATCCCTAAAATGTAGGAAGTACTCAATAAATGCTAACTCCTACTATTATTACACTCAAAATTCCTCTATGAAGACTTCTCTGATAATACCAATGAATCCACATTACTCTTTTTCTTCTCTGAACCCTAATCACGAAAGACTTAATTTTTTGAAAGATTTATTTATTTATTTGAGAGAGACAGAGCGAGAGCACACAAGCAGGAGCGGCAGAGGGAGAAGGAGAGAGAATCTTAACAAGACTCCACACTAAGCACAGAGCCCGATGTGGGGCTTGATCTCACGACCCTGAGATCACGACCTGAGTGGAAACCGAGAGCCTGATGCTTCACCACCCACGTGCCCCTTAATATACTTGCTAGTGCTCTTTAATAATTTTAAAGGTGTGTTCAGCTTGTCTCCCTAATTATCTTGCAAACTCTAGAGGCAGATTCTAAGTTCTATACATCTTCTGAGTCACTGCCAAGCCCTTAATTAATATCTGAAGAATAATTTTGGATAAAATTGTCTAGATTTCACTTTTTTCAGAGTTTTTTTTTATAATACTGAGTTTTATTATCTACCAATAACTTGTGTTTTCATTTACTTGTGTCTTCTTTTATAGTTTTCATAGAATTTTTAATTTGATTGAAAATCTGTATATTTCCTTAATTTTAATTCCAATATACTTAGCATGCAGTGTGATATTAGTTTCAGGTATACAGTACAGTGATTGAACGGTCTATATATTACTCAGTGCTTCTTCCCCTTTGCCTATTTCTCTCATCCATTGTCAGAGATTATTTTAAAAACATAAACTTGCCTGCATATTAGATTTTTATATGCTTGTATGTCAGTTCCCTTATATACATTTCACAACAACACTGTGCAGATGAGAACATTTTATCATATTCACTTTACAGATGACTAATATGAGTATCCAAGAATTTAAGTGTTACGACTATGAAGGGTCAGAATTTGAACCCGGGTCTTCTGACTCCAAAATTAAGCATTTTTCTGAATTCAGTTGAAGTGTATGGTCACTTTAGATTGTATCAAAGAACTGACAGTCATTTGTTTTATACATTTTCTTTTTGTTTCCTGTTGGAGATGCCAGTGCAGGGAGTTAAAACAGGCTTGTTCAGAAGGGGATGGAAATCAGGATTTAAATGAGAAAGCAGTACAGATACAGTTGGACTATGTCATCTGAGCCCTCTTGAACCTTGAGGTCAAAGCCACACTACCCAAAGGACTGGTGGTAAGCATTTTCTTTCCTCTTGGACACTCTTGCAGAGGAGTTGAGCCTTAATAGGATAGTCAAGCAGGGGAGGATTTTTTTTAATGACTTAAAAGAATAGAAACAAAGGGAAAAAATAAGAAAATAAACAAAATTTCATTAACGATTTCAAATGCTTATTGGGGAGGAAGGTTATTTTCCAAGCATTTGGAAAAAAAAAAGCTTCTGAAACACAAACATTTATTGTACAGATTCGGTATTGAAATAAAAAAAGACATTCAGTCTTGGTTTTCTATGTCCAACAAAGATGGACACCAGTGTTCGTTTTTATTTTCCAATTTGGAATATCCTGGAGTGACAATTAGGGACATGTCCTTACTGTTATGACCTTGCTCTTTGATTGCAGCATGGTCCTGGCCTCCAGGCTACCACTGTTCTTTTTTGAGAGTTTGTTTCCTGGAGAGTCAGAAACTTGAGAGCAGAATGTGAGGCGATGGCAGGTATCCGCAGAGCGTTGGATCAATGAGTTCTTTCCAAAGCAAAAGGCAGAGCATGAAAAAGCACATCCTCAGGGGAAGGGATGGAGGATGCAGTGAGTGAGCAGAGATCCAAGGAGATGAAGAGAGGATGAGTTCCTGGAACCCAGAGAGAAAATTGTGTGGCAAAGGCTGTGCTATCTGAGCATGGGGCTTTCTTCTTAGGAATCAGTCAGGACACTGCAGGACTCCACAGGTGCACTGACCCTGTCTCTCCCCACCTCCCTCCTATTCCATGCTTGCATTTCCATTGATGGGACTCAACCAGGAGTCTGAAAAGCCTATTGATGCCATCTGTACAGGTCAAGATCCCAGGACATGAGGCAGGGTGGAGAGAGTGGAGTGGATGGGGAGGAAGTAGGGGACTGGTGTGGGGGGGGGGCGGGGGGAAGAATGGCACGCAGATAGAAGACAGCCTGCAGAACATTAGGGAGTCTTTGTCACAGGTGAGCATACTTCCTGGCCTCCCCCCACCCTGATCATGGAGCGCAAGACTGAATGCTCAGCAATGTCCTATTCTCTTTGGATGCATGTCTTGGGTATGCAGGGGGTTCTTTATCTGCAATTTGTTTTCTGGGAGAATGGGTCTGCCTTAGAGTTAGGGGAAGAAAATGTGCTAGATACTGAAATCTCTGCCCTGTAGGTCTCTGTGGTTTCTAAGAAGTCCTGCCAGGGGACATGAACCTGGAAGAAGAAGAAATGAAAGTGGTGTCTGTCTTGTGGTCAGATGAAATGCTCCATCACTTCTTTGCCCCCGAAAGTATTCTTCTGTCTAAAGAACCCATCATGCCCCGGCTCTTTCTTGCCTCCTTGCCCTTTCTCCATCTCTTTGTATTTCTCTTGGTCCTTGTTTTCTCCCGTTTTTTCCTCCCTTGCTGTCCCCTGGAGAGCAACGTTAGCCTGCTCAGTTGGGTTCCCAGACACCTGCAGCTCTTCCAGTGTGGGCCAGGTTTGCTTATTGTCTGCCAGGCATTTCCTCTTGGTTGTTTCTGCCATATGGACAAAATGTCTGCTATCTACTGCTTTTGGAGGTGGAGTGGGACTTTAGGTTTCCATCACTAGGGGAGAGAACTCCTTGGGGTATAGTGACTTAGTTCTGGTCACCTATGGTAGTTAAGGGATGGAGCAGTTCTCATACTTTCCAAAACAATGTCTTTGAAACATGAGGTAAATTTCTCCCTTGCTCCAATTCTCCTTGGGGACGGTGATTTCTCTTCAGTCCTTGCTCACCTTCTCCTTTCCCTCACATTGGGGTCTGAGGTGAAACTTTTGGAGTAGGGAAGACAAATATCTGGTATATTATTGCCACTGTCTGTTCTATGCCTCTGGAGTCATTGCTAATCTTAGAAGACATTTGTAGGTTGCCTTTTCAGTATCGACTCCAAACATCTCCATCCTAACAGCCCTACCTATGTGGTTCTGGGATAGCTAATCCCACATATTGCTCCAGGTGTGTGGTATGTGACCTAGGCTAAGCATTCTTTATTATGTTGCATTGGTTCAGAGTATGTGCTGTGTATAGTTCAAGCGTAGTGGGTCTCAGGACCACAGATGGAAATGCTGGGATAAAGATGATGCAGTTTTAACCTGATGAATATGAATGAGGAAGCATGGACCTCTGGCTGCCATTGTGGGATCACAAGGAAAGCCAAGATCAGGATTAAGTTGGCCTAGTAGAAGGCAGAATTTAGACAAAAAAAGATTGGCAACGCTGTGCAGTTGTTGCTGGATTAGTTTCACCTGAAGTCAGCACTTTTCATTAACATGAAGCAATTTTTCATGTTGATATATTGATTAAACTAGTTTGCTCAGGTTTTCTGTTACTTGCAACCAGAGGTACAGTGATATGCTAATTAATTGTGGTATCTTTTCTTGCTGGAGAGAGAGCCTCAGAGTTTTTTGAAATAAAGCAATCCAAGGGTCTTCCATTTATTTAATTATAGTTGGTGGATGAGACACTTAAATTAGTAACTCTCAAAATGTTTGACTTCTACCTTGTTAAGGGAACTAAAAGAAACACTCCCCAGAAAAATAACTCTTATGGCAAAGCGACATTACTGTACGAGCACATGTAGGGGGCATTATATGGAAATATGCTTTACAATAGCACAATGGAAGACACATTTCTTTTTTGAAATATCCTTGTTACGTTTTGTTATTGACATTATGCTGGCCTCATAAAATTAGTACAGTGTCCTTTCCTTTTTTATTCTCTAAGATATTTTTAATATGATTTTTGTTACTTCTTTTCAAATGTTTGGATGGATTCATTGTTGAAGACTTCTGGGCCTAGATTTTTTTTTTTTAAGATTTTGTTTATTTATTTTATTTTAGAAAGAGAAGGGGGAAAGACTCTCAGACTCTGTGCTGAGTGTGGAGTTTGACTTGGGGCTCAGTCTCACAGCCCTGAGATCATGACCTGAGTCGAAACCAAGAGCCAGATGCTTAACTGACTGAGCCACCCAAGTGCCCTGGGCCTAGATTTTTTGGGAAAGATTTTAAATTTATAGGTTCATTTTAAAAAGTTGATGTGTGTGGGGATCCCTGGGTGGCGCAGCGGTTTGGTGCCTGCCTTCGGCCCAGGGCGCGATCCTGGAGACCCGGGATGGAATCCCACATCAGGCTCCCGGTGCATGGAGCCTGCTTCTCCCTCTGCCTGTGTCTCTGCCTCTCTTTCTCTCTCTCTCTCTGTGACTATCATAAATTAAAAAAAAAAAAAAAAAAGTTGATGTGTGACTAGTTAAATTTTCTTTCTTTTTTTTTCTTGTATTAGTTCTTATGAGTTGGATTTTTTTTTTTTTTTTTTTTTTTTTTTCCAAACAAAGCATTATTCTTTAATCCAACAACTATACAATATGAAATAGTTCTTGCTACCTGGTTTTAGTGATGAGTTATACATGTCTACCAGTCTTCCAGGCTATTATGTTAGGGAGTACTTCTTTTTTTTTTTTTTTTTTTTTTTTTTTTTTTTTTTTTTTTATTGGTGTTCAATTTACTAACATACAGAATAACACCCAGTGCCCGTCACCCATTCACTCCCACCCCCCGCCCTCCTCCCCTTCTACCACCCCTAGTTCGTTTCCCAGAGTTAGCAGTCTTTATGTTCTGTCTCCCTTTCTGATATTTCCCACACATTTCTTCTCCCTTCCCTTATTTTCCCTTTCACTATTATTTATATTCCCCAAATGAATGAGAACATATAATGTTTGTCCTTCTCTGACTGACTTACTTCACTCAGCATAATACCCTCCAGTTCCATCCACGTTGAAGCAAATGGTGGGTATTTGTCATTTCTAATAGCTGAGTAATATTCCATTGTATACATAAACCACATCTTCTTTATCCATTCATCTTTCGTTGGACACCGAGGCTCCTTCCACAGTTTGGCTATCGTGGCCATTGCTGCTAGAAACATCGGGGTGCAGGTGTCCCAGCGTTTCATTGCATTTGTATCTTTGGGGTAAATCCCCAACAGTGCAATTGCTGGGTCGTAGGGCAGGTATATTTTTAACTGTTTGAGGAACCTCCACACAGTTTTCCACAGTGGCTGCACCAGTTCACATTCCCACCAACAGTGTAGGAGGGTTCCCTTTTCTCCACATCCTCTCCAACATTTGTTGTTTCCTGCCTTGTTAATTTTTCCCATTCTCACTGGTGTGAGGTGGTATCTCATTGTGGTTTTGATTTGTATTTCCCTGATGGCAAGTGATGCAGAGCATTTTCTCATGTGCATGTTGGCCATGTCTATGTCTTCTTCTGTGAGATTTCTGTTCATGTCTTTTGCCCATTTCATGATTGGATTGTTTGTTTCTTTGGTGTTGAGTTTAAAAAGTTCTTTATAGATCTTGGAAACTAGCCCTTTATCTGATATGTCATTTGCAAATATCTTCTCCCATTCTGTAGGTTGTCTTTGAGTTTTGTTGACTGTATCCTTTGCTGTGCAAAAGCTTCTTATCTTGATGAAGTCCCAATAGTTCATTTTTGCTTTTGTTTCTTTTGCCTTCGTGGATGTATCTTGCAAGAAGTTACTATGGCCGAGTTCAAAAAGGGTGTTGCCTGTGTTCTTCTCTAGGATTTTGATGGAATCTTGTCTCACATTTAGATCTTTCATCCATTTTGAGTTTATCTTTGTGTATGGTGAAAGAGAGTGGTCTAGTTTCATTCTTCTGCATGTGGATGTCCAATTTTCCCAGCACCATTTATTGAAGAGACTGTCTTTCTTCCAATGGATAGTCTTTCCTCCTTTATCGAATATTAGTTGCCCATAAAGTTCAGGGTCCACTTCTGGATTCTCTATTCTGTTCCACTGATCTATGCGTCTGTTTTTGTGCCAGTACCACACTGTCTTGATGACCACAGCTTTGTAGTACAACCTGAAATCTGGCATTGTGATGCCCCCAGATATGGTTTTCTTTTTTAAAATTCCCCTGGCTATTCGGGGTCTTTTCTGATTCCACACAAATCTTAAAATAATTTGTTCTAACTCTCTGAAGAAAGTCCATGGTATTTTGATAGGGATTGCATTAAACGTGTATATTGCCCTGGGTAACATTGACATTTTCACAATATTAATTCTGCCAATCCATGAGCATGGAATATTTTTCCATCTCTTTGTGTCTTCCTCAATTTCTTTCAGAAGTGTTCTATAGTTTTGAGGGTATAGATCCTTTACATCTTTGGTGAGGTTTATTCCTAGGTATCTTATGCTTTTGGGTGCAATTGTAAATGGGATTGACTCCTTAATTTCTCTTTCTTCAGTCTCATTGTTAGTGTATAGAAATGCCACTGACTTCTGGGCATTGATTTTGTATCCTGCCACGCTACCGAATTGCTGTATGAGTTCTAGCAATCTTGGGGTGGAGACTTTTGGGTTTTCTATGTAGAGTATCATGTCATCGGCGAAGAGGGAGAGTTTGACTTCTTCTTTGCCAATTTGAATGCCTTTAATGTCTTTTTGTTGTCTGATTGCTGAGGCTAGGACTTCCAGTACTATGTTGAATAGCAGTGGTGAGAGTGGACATCCCTGTCTTGTTCCTGATCTTAGGGGAAAGGCTCCCAGTGCTTCCCCATTGAGAATGATATTTGCTGTGGGCTTTTCATAGATGGCTTTTAAGATGTCGAGGAATGTTCCCTCTATCCCTACACTCTGAAGAGTTTTGATCAGGAATGGATGCTGTATTTTGTCAAATGCTTTCTCTGCATCCAATGAGAGGATCATATGGTTCTTGGTTTTTCTCTTGCTGATATGATGAATCACATTGATTGTTTTACGGGTGTTGAACCAGCCTTGTGTCCCAGGGATAAATCCTACTTGGTCATGGTGAATAATGTTCTTAATGTACTGTTGGATCCTATTGGCCAGTATCTTGTTGAGAATTTTTGCATCCATGTTCATCAGGGATATTGGTCTGTAATTCTCCTTTTTGGCGGGGTCTTTGTCTGGCTTTGGAATTAAGGTGATGCTGGCTTCATAGAACGAATTTGGAAGTACTCCATCTCTTTCTATCTTTCCAAACAGCTTTAGGAGAATAGGTATGATTTCTTCTTTAAACGTTTGATAAAATTCTCCTGGGAAGCCATCTGGCCCTGGACTCTTGTGTCTTGGGAGGTTTTTGATGACTGCTTCAATTTCCTCCCTGGTTATTGGCCTGTTCAGGTTTTCTATTTCTTCCTGTTCCAGTTTTGGTAGTTTGTGGCTTTCCAGGAATGCGTCCATTTCTTCTAGATTGCCTAATTTATTGGCGTATAGCTGTTCATAATATGTTTTTAAAATCGTTTGTATTTCCTTGGTGTTGGTAGTGATCTCTCCTTTCTCATTCATGATTTTATTAATTTGAGTCTTCTCTCTCTTCTTTTTAATAAGGCTGGCTAATGGTTTATCTATCTTATTAATTCTTTCAAAGAACCAACTCCTGGTTCTGTTGATCTGTTCCACAGTTCTTCTGGTCTCGATTTCGTTGAGTTCTGCTCGAATCTTTATTAGCTCCCTTCTTCTCTTGGGTGTAGGATCTATTTGCTGTTTTTTCTCTAGCTCCTTTATGTGTAAGGTTAGCTTTTGTATTTGAGTTCTTTCCAGTTTTTGAATGGATGCTTGTATTGCGATGTATTTCCCCCTTAGGACTGCTTTTGCTGCATCCCAAAGATTTTGAACGGTTGTATCTTCATTCTCATTAGTTTCCATGAATCTTTTTAATTCTTCCTTAATTTCCTGGTTGACCCTTTTATCTTTTAGCAGGATGGTCCTTAACCTCCATGTGTTTGAGGTCCTTCCAAACTTCTTGTTGTGATTTAGTTCTAATTTCAAGGCATTATGGTCCGAGAATATGCAGGGGACAATCCCAATCTTTTGGTATCGGTTCAGACCCGATTTGTGACCCAATATGTGGTCTATTCTGGAGAAAGTTCCATGTGCGCTTGAGAAGAATGTGTATTCAGTTGAGTTTGGATGTCAAGTTCTGTAGATATCTGTGAAATCCATCTGGTCCAGTGTATCATTTAAAGCTCTCGTTTCTTTGGAGATGTTTTGCTTAGAAGACCTATCAAGTATAGAAAGAGCTAGATTGAAGTCACCAAGTATAAGTGTATTATTATCTAAGTATTTCTTCACTTTGGTTAATAATTGATTTATATATTTGGCAGCTCCCACATTCGGAGCATATATATTGAGGATTGTTAAGTCCTCTTGTTGAATAGATCCTTTAAGTATGATATAGTGTCCCTCTTCATCTCTCACTACAGTCTTTGGGGTAAATTTTAGTTTATCTGATATAAGGATGGCTACCCCTGCTTTCTTTTGAGGACCATTCGAATGGTAAATGGTTCTCCAACCTTTTATTTTCAGGCTGTAGGTGTCCTTCTGTCTAAAATGAGTCTCTTGTAGACAGCAAATAGATGGGTCCTGCTTTTTTATCCAGTCTGAAACCCTGCGCCTTTTGATGGGGTCATTAAGCCCGTTCACATTCAGAGTTACTATTGAGAGATATGAGTTTAGTGTCATCATGATATCTATTCAGTCTTTGTTTTTGTGGACTGTTCCACTGAACTTCTTCTTAAAGGGGAATTTTAAGAGGCCCCCTTAAAATTTCTTGCAGAGCTGGTTTGGAGGTCACATATTCTTTTAGTTGCTGCCTGTCTTGGAAGCTCTTTATCTCTCCTTCCATTTTGAATGAGAGCCTTGCTGGATAAAGTATTCTTGGTTGCATGTTCTTTTCATTTAGGACCCTGAATATATCCTGCCAGCCCTTTCTGGCCTGCCAGGTCTCTGTGGAGAGGTCTGCTGTTACCCTAATACTCCTCCCCATAAAAGTCAGGGATTTCTTGTCTCTTGCTGCTTTAAGGATCTTCTCCTTATCTTTGGAATTTGCAAGCTTCACAATTAAATGTCGAGGTGTTGAACGGTTTTTTATTGATTTTAGGGGGGGATCTCTCTATTTCCTGGATCTGAATGCCTGTTTCCCTTCCCAGATTAGGAAAGTTTTCAGCTAGAATTTGTTCAAATACATATTCTGGCCCTCTGTCCCTTTCGGCGCCCTCGGGAACCCCAATTAAACGTAGGTTTTTCTTCCTCAGGCTGTCGTTTATTTCCCTTAATCTATCTTCATGGTCTTTTAATTGTTTGTCTCTTTTTTCCTCAGTTTCCCTCTTTGCTATCAACTTGTCTTCTAGGTCACTCACTCGTTCTTCCACCTCGTTAACCCTCGTCGTTAGGACTTCTAGTTTGGATTGCATCTCATTCCATTGATTTTTAATTTCTGCCTGATTAGCTCTAAATTCTGCAGTCATGAAGTCTCTTGAGTCCTTTATACTTTTTTCTAGAGCCACCAGTAGCTGTATAATAGTGCTTCTGAATTGGCTTTCTGACATTGAATTGTAATCCAGATTTTGTAACTCTGTGGGAGAGAGGACTGTTTCTGATTCTTTCTTTTGAGGTGAGGTTTTCCTTCTAGTCATTTTGCTCAGTGCAGAGTGGCCAAAAGCAAGTTGTATTGGGAAAAAGGGAAAAAGAGAAAAAGAGAGGAGAGAAAGAAGGAAAGAAAAGAGAAAGAGAAAAAAAAAAGGGGAAGAAAAAGAAAAAAAAAACGAAAAAAAAAAAAAGAAGAAAAAGAGAAAGAAAAAGAAAGGAGAAAAAAAGGGGGTGGGGGAAGGAAACAAATCAAAAAGCAAAACAAAACAAAAACAAAAACAAACAAACAAAAAAAGAACCACCGGGGAGTATCTTCTGATTCTGTGTTCTTTAAGTCCCTTGGCTTCTCCTGGAAGTTGTCCGTCTAGCTGGTGTTCTGGGGGAGGGGCCTGTTGTGCTGATTTTCAGGTGTTAGCAGTTGGGGGAGCTGCTGTGCCCCTGCCTGGTGCAGGGCTCAGTGGGGGTTGTTTACCCCGTGAGGCCGCAGGAGGAACAGCCCCAGTGGCGGGGCAGCTCTGGAAACCTGGATTCAGCTCCGGCAGGAACTCCGTCTGCAGGGCCTGGAGGCTCCGGGGCGGGGCCGCTGATCTGCTCAGCTGGGGCAGGAGCGTCCTTGCTGTCCTGGGCCCTCCCGGCCTCTGCCTGTCCCGGGGGAGGCGGGATCCTGGGCTGTGTCCCGGCGCCCTGTGCTCCGGAGCCTGCGCTGGTGGATTCGCGCTCCCGGGCCGCGCAACCCCCTCCGCGGAGCTGCCGCCCGAGCCCCTCCGAGCTGCTCCTGGAACCGCGCAGCCCCCACCGCACGGAGCCTCTTCCTCTGCCCGAGCCCCCCGAGCTGCTCCCGGGGCCGCGCAGCCCCCTCCGCGGAGCCGCTGCCCGAGCCCCTTCAGCTGCTCCGGTCCCGCCGGGTCCCGCCGTGCGCGCTGCAGCCCTTAGGGAGCTCGGCGCACTCTCCTGGGCGCGCAGTTGCTGTTACTGTCCCCGGGAGCCCGAGGGCATCCCCGCCCTCCTGGGTCCTGCTCCAACTCCCCGCGAGCCCCTTTCCGCCCGGGAAGGTCGGTGCAGCTCCTGCTCCTCCGGGACGGGGCTCTCCTGTCCTGGGGACACTCGCCCCGGCCTCAGCCCGGCTCCTCGCGGGGCCCCTCCCCCTTGGAGGCCTTTGTTCCTTTACTTCTTTTTCCCCGTCTTCCTACCTTGATAGATGCGCGAACTCTTCTCACTGTAGCATTCCAGCTGGTCTCTCTTTGAATCTCAGGCCGAATTCATAGATTTTCAGGATAATTTGAAGGTTTTCTAGGTAGTTTGGTGGAGACAGGTGATTTGGAGACCCTACTCCTCCGCCATCTTGCTCCTCCCCCTGAGTTGGATTTTTTAAGGAATTTATCCATTTTATCTAAATTCTTATTTTTCTGGTATAAAGCTTATAATATCTCATTATTAACTATATGTAACTCATTAATCTTTGCTTTCATATTTATTACTTTTAATTATTTTTTCTTTTGGTTTACCTGTTCTTTTTCTAGTTTTAACTTATTGTTCTTTTTTTTATTGCTATTGATGTTTAGCTATGCATTTCTTCTGTTCACTCCTTTAATGTATTCCTACTTTGATATGTAGTGTTTCCATAATAATAATTTTTCAGAAATTCTATAGTTTCTGTTTATATTTTCTCTTTTTCCAAGAATTATTTGCTAGAAGATCTTTTAATTTCCAGATTGTAAGGCGTTTTTGTGGATATTAATATTATCGTCAACCTTTTTTGCATTGTGACCAGAGAGTACTGTTTTGCAATATTTCTGCTGTGTGGAACCTGCTGAATTTTCTTTGAATTAAAGTATATGATTAATTTTTGTTTCAGGTACACGTGAGCAGAGGTATACTCTTTATTATCAAAATAAAGTGTTCAATATATGTCTAAAAGATCTGCCTTATGTTGTTCACATATTTTATAACCTTAACATTTTGATCTATTTGACCTGCATACACTGAGAATGATGTTTCAGAGTGTTTCCATTTATTTCCCCTTGCATCTCTCATAATTTTTATTTTATATAGGTGACTGTTGGATTATTGGGTGCCTAGATATTAACAACTTTAATTTCACGGTGGAATGTGGCTTTCAACGTTACAGAAAACATTTTAACATTATAGAGCATTAACATTACATAAGACATTATAAAACACTTTTAGAAAGTTAGAAAAAACATTCTTTTTCTCATGGAATGCATTCTGTCTTGAAGTCTACTTTGCTATCAGGATCATGACCTCTGCTCTTGGGGTGCCCGGGTAGCTCAGTTGGTTATGCCTCTGACTCTTGATTTCAGCTCAGGTCATGATCTCAGGCTAGTGAGATCGAGTCCCAGATCAGGCTCTGCACAGGGTGTGGAGCCTGCTTAAGATTTTCACACTCCCTCTTCTTCTGCCCCTACCCCTGCTACTGCTTGCACTGTGCTCCTCACCCCTCAAAAAAAAAAAAAAAAAAAAAAAAAAGGGAATTGCAACCTCTGCCTTTTTTTACCTGGAAAAAAAAAAAAAAGGAATTGCAACTTCATCCTTTTTTTTACCTGGAAATTTCTGGCCATTTTCAATTACAGCGTTTTAAGTGTGTCTCTTGTATATAGCATAAAGTTAGAGTTTGCTTTATATGCCAATTTAAAAACCTTTTTTAATTAATAGGTAATTTAATCCCACTTACATTTATTGATATGATGGCGATGTTCCATCACAATTCTACCCTGATATATTTTATACATATGTTATGTTCTGATTATTATGTGTGTTATTCTACATTTACTGTTTCTCTGTTTGTATACCCTCTTTGGGTTTTAAAAAAAATTTTATTTTGGTATTGAGGAAAGGTTCTTATTTTTATTCTAGTGGTTTAGTGTTAATACATTTTATAGTGCTCTTAAATCCCTTTTATTTTTATTTAACTTTTAGTATTTGTCAGTTTTAAGTGGTGAAAGTTGACTCCCACCTATTACCTATGCAACAGTTAATGATCCTATGCCCTTTTCTCTTTTCTCCTACCTTTTACTTGCCTTCTTTTGATGTTGTCAGCACATCTAGGATTTGCATATTATGACTGAGCCCATGACTCGCTCTCTTTCTATTCCTACCTTTACAGTTGATTATGCAGAATGCTCACCATTAGTCCTTTAAGAAGTCTGCTCCATCATTTTGGGATTAGAGGAAGCTTATCTTCTACCAGATTTCTTAGAAAAGGCATGTGTATAGAGTATTTCCTTAGTTCTGGCACATTCAAACCCTTTTCCTTGGCCTTGAAACTTGAAAATCAGCTGGTTTGGGCATTATGTCCTCGTTTACACTTTCTCAAAGTTTCCTAAAAATATTGTTCTGCTGTTGTCTTGCTTTGTAAGTTGTTTTTGTGAAGTTTGGTGCCAATCTAATTTTTTTTTTTTTTTGGCTGTCAAAGTTATTTCCTCTTTTTGGCAGGAGGCCCTTTCAGGTCTAATGTTTAATGAATGCGTGTCTCACAGTTGAAAATTCTGGGTCAACTTTCCTTGTGACTGGTGGGCCCTTTCAGTGTGTAGATTCTAGTCTTTTAAAAATTTTTTTAATGGAAAGACTTGTTGGATTATCATATCAAATATTTATTTTCTTTGTTTATAAAATTGTTTTTCAAAAAATCAATAAAATAAATGATCAACTTCCTTTTCCTATCTTCCTTTTCCCTTTCTTTTGGCCCTTGACACTGCTTCCATGTCCCATTTTCATCCTATAGTTGTTTTGTACCTTTCTTCAATGCTTTTTACAAAGTATTCATTCAAAACTATCCTGGGTATCATATAATTTCACCTTCCTTACTGATAGGAGGTTGGTTTTTTCCCCCCTCTATTTCTTTTCTGAGTTCATTATCTACACAGTGGTTTGGATGCAGAAATCCTGGATGTTGTAGATTCTTCAACTCTATTCTAATTCCATGCCCTTATGAAGCTAGTGAAAGCCTCATTGAAAGGTTTTTAATTTGCTGGGTGTGAAAGGATGATTTCTTCCAATAATAGTATCTATTTTATAGTGTTGTTATAAACATTAAATGAGTTAGTAATTGTAAAGCACTTAGGACAGATGTTGGCAAACTTTTTCTGGAAGGTGCCAGATAGTAAATATGTTGGGCTTTGTGGGCCATATGGTTTCTGTCACAACTATTTTAGTATGAAAGCAGCCATAAACATTATGTAAATAAATGTGTATGTATTTGAAAAATTCAATTTTCCACCTCTTATGTGTCTCCTTTACTACTCACACACAATACTTCACTTCTGACACTTCTGGTTGCCAAATGTGTGGGCTTTTCTCCTACACCAAGCAATTCTCCATGACACCAGCTGGGTGTCCTACAATTTAACTCTGTTCTGACACTGTCTACTAAGAATAGCATTATAACCCACAGATCAAGAGTTCAGTCCCACAAGCTGTCCCCCTTCACCTCAGATGCCATTTGCAAGATATGGTTGTCACCTATGTTTCTGACTGAGTGCGTCTAAGTCTGAGGTTCCCAAGACCTCCTCCTCAGTTTTTTTTTTAATAAATTAATTTTTTATTGGTGTTCAATTTACCAACATACAGAATAACACCCAGTGCTCATCCCGTCAAGTGTCCCCCTCAGTGCCCGTCACCCACTCACCCCCATACCCCGCCCTCCTCGCCTTCTACCACCCCTAGTTAGTTTCCCAGAGTTAGGAGTCTTTATGTTCTGTCTCCCTTTCTGATATTTCCCGCACATTTCTTCTCTCTTCCCTTATATTCCCTTTCACTATTATTTATATTCCCCAAATGAATGGGAACATACACTGTTTGTCCTTCTCCGATTGACTTCTTTCACTCAGCATAATACCCTCCAGTTCCATCCATGTTGAAGCAAATGGTGGGTATTTGTCATTTCTAATGGCTGAGTAATATTCCATTGTATACATAGACCACATCTTCTTTATCCATTCATCTTTTTATGGACACTGAGGCTCTTTCCACAGTTTGGCTATTATGGACATTGCTGCTATAAACATCGGGGTGCAGGTGTCCCGGCATTTCATTGCATCTGAATCTTTGGGATAAATCCCCAACAGTAGTGCAATTGCTGGGTCATAGGGCAGGTCTATTTCTAACTCTTTGAGGAACTTCCTCACAGTTTTCCAGAGTGGCTGCACCAGTTTGCATTCCCACCAACAGTGTAAGAGGGTTCCCTTTTCTCCGCATCCTCTCCAACATTTGTGGTTTCCTGCCTTGTTAATTTTCCCCATTCTCACTGGTGTGAGGTGGTATCTCATTGTGGTTTTGATTTGTATTTCCCTGATGGCAAGTGATGCAGAGCATTTTCTCATGTGCTTGTTGCCCATGTCTATGTCTTCCTCTGTGAGATTTCTCTTCATGTCTTTTGCCCATTTCATGATTGGATTGTTTGTTTCTTTGCTGTTAATAAGTTATTTATAGATCTTGGAAACTAGCCCTTTATCTGATACGTCATTTGCAAATATCTTCTCCCATTCTGTAGGTTGTCTTTGAGTTTTGTTGACTGTATCCTTTGCTGTGCAAAAGCTTCTTATCTTGATGAAGTCCCAATAGTTCATTTTTGCTTTTGTTTCTTTTGCCTTCCTGGATGTATCTTACAAGAAGTTACTGTGGCCGAGTTCAATAAGGGTGTTGCCTGTGTTCTCCTCTAGGATTTTGATGGAATCTTGTCTCACATTTAGATCTTTCATCCATTTTGAGTTTATTTTTGTGTCTGGTGAAAGAGAGTGGTCTAGTTTCATTCTTCTGCATGTGGATGTCCAATTTTCCCAGCACCATTTATTGAAGAGACTGTCTTTCTTCCAATGGATAGTCTTTCCTCCTTTATCGAATATTAGTTGACCATAAAGTTCAGGGTCCACTTCTGGGTTCTCTATTCTGTTGCATTGATCTATGTGTCTGTTTTTGTGCCAGTACCACACTGTCTTGATGACCACAGCTTTGTAGTACAACCTGAAATCTGGCATTGTGATGCCCCCAGATATGGTTTTCTTTTTTAAAATTCCCCTGGCTATTCGGGGTCTTTTCTGGTTCCACACAAATCTTAAAATAATTTGTTCTAACTCTCTGAAGAAAGTCCATGGTATTTTGATAGGGATTGCATTAAACGTGTAAATTGCCCTGGGTAACACTGACATTTTCACAATATTAATTCTGCCAATCCATGAGCATGGAATATTTTTCCATCTCTTTGTGTCTTCCTCAATTTCTTTCAGAAGTGTTCTATAGTTTTGAGGGTATAGATCCTTTACATCTTTGGTTAGGTTTATTCCTAGGTATCTTATGCTTTTGGGTGCAATTGTAAATGGGATTGACTCCTTAATTTCTCTTTCTTCAGTCTCATTGTTAGTGTAGAAATGCCATTGATTTCTGGGCATTGATTTTGTATCCTGCCATGCTACCAAATTGCTGTATGAGTTCTAGCAATCTTGGGGTGGAGACTTTTGGGTTTTCTAGGTAGAGTATCATGTCATTGGCGAAGAGGGAGAGTTTCACTTCTTCTTTGCCAATTTGAATGCCCTTATTTCTTTTTGTTGTCTGATTGCTGAGGCTAGGACTTCCAATACTATGTTAAATAGCAGTGGTGAGAGTGGACATCCCTGTCTTGTTCCTGATCTTAGGGGAAAGGCTGCCAGTGTTTCCCCATTGAGAATGATATTTGCTGTGGGCTTTTCGTAGATGGCTTTTAAGATGTCGAGGAATGTTCCCTCTATTCCTACACTCTGAAGAGTTTTGATCAGGAATGGATGCTGTATTTTGTCAAATGGTTTCTCTGCATCTAATGAGAGGATCATATGGTTCTTGGTTTTTCTCTTGCTGATATGATGAATCACATTGATTGTTTTACGAGTGTTTCTTCCTCAGGTTTGATTGCTAGAATCATAGAACCCAGGAAAACTGTAATTTAATGTTTACCAGTTTATTTATTTAAAAAATATGATAAAGAACACAGATGAACATCCAAATGGAGGAGATGCATAGGGTAAGTTGTGTGGGAAGGGGTACGGGGCTTTCATGCCATCTCTGGGCACATCACCCTCCCTACACCTCCATCTGTTCACCAGCTTGGAAGATCCCAAAATCCATGCTATTAGGATTTTTATGGAGGCTTCCTCACTCTGTTTCTAGCCCTTCTTCCCTGTTTGGAGAAGTGGAGCTGAGAATTCCAAGCTTCTAATCATGGCTTTGTGCTTCTGGTGACCGTCCCTGATCCAGGAACCTTCCAGGAGCCACCTCATTGGAACAAAAGATGCTCCTTGTGCTCTTATTGCTTAGGAATTTATAAGCCTTTTGAGAGCCCATGTCAGGGATGGGGTCAATGATCAAATATTAGAGAAAGAAATGTTCCTAGTGTTCTTATCATTTAGGAAATACAAGGGTTTTAGGAGCTCTTTGCCAGGGACTGGAGATAGAGACCAGTATCCACATTTTCTATTGTCTTGAACCTTGTGATTGTGTTCCAATAAAACTTTACTTATGAAAATGGGCAGCAGCTTGGATGTGGCCACAGTTTGCTGGCCTCTGGCTTAGAGCAAAACTTGACACATAGGGAGTGATATACAAGTGTTGATAAATGAAGTGAACTAAATAAGCTCCATGTGAAAGAGTTTCTTTTAAAAGATGATTATCAAACACACTTGTGTAGCAGCTTTGATCCTAGGGTAAATACAGTGAAGTCTGGCTAAACATATGCAGGTACACAAATACACACACACACACACACACACACACACACACACACTTAGGTACCCTTACACAGATCTCACCTCACCCCCCATCTCCAACAATTTATCATACTGTGGTTCATTGGCCCTGTTTAATTCATTTCTCACTGAGTCTCCCTTGCCACCCAGGACATGATGAATTATACTCCCCATGACTTTCCTCAGAGTACTTAAGGAATGCAAACTAGTTTTAGTGGGATGTAAGCACATATTGAATCACTGTATAAAAATCACGTCACTTCCCAAAGGCAAATACTCATGATGTCTTGATTAAGTTCTGCTTTGGATTAACTACTTCATTCTCTTTTTTCTCATTAATAAAGATAACAGAGATTTGCTCATATATTTTAATCTGTGTAATTTTTTTAAATGTGTAAATGTGTCAAAGTATCTTCTGATAAATGATCATTTTGTAGCTTCATGTTGGATGACGACTTTTGGTTAGGTTCCACCTGAATTCTGTTTAGAATCTTCCTTTAAGCAGATGCCTGGGTGGCTCAGTGGATTGAGTGTCTGACTCTTGATTTCAGCTTATATCATGATCTCTAAGTCCTGGGATCCAGGCCTGTGTTGGAGTTTGCACTCAGCATGGAGTCTACTGGAGGATTCTCTTTCCCTCTTCCTCTGACACTCCCTGCACTTTCTCTACCTCTCAATGGCTAAATAAGTCTTTTAAAAAAGAGAAATTTTCTTTTGGGTTATGCATCACTGTACAGGGCAGTGTGGTGAGTAAAGAAGAATGAATAAGTCTCCAGGGCAGAGGCTCACAGACTGCAGGAGTACATGCCAGCACAAACTTGCACCATTAATTCTAAAATAGGGTGGCAAAAAGATTCAGGAAGAGGCACAGTGGGAGATCTGGGGAGGAGAGATTGCTCCCCCCGTGTTTGTACTGCACCAGGTACTGTATCGTATGCAGGTGGAGTTTGATTAATTCTTTCGGGTGATGATCATGACAGTGATGATGAAGATGCTGATGGCAATGAAGAGTAATTACGTTTCTCAGATGGATGAATCTCAAATAGGGAGAAGAGGCTGATCTGGGCCATATGACGAGTTTTGGCTGCCTAGGGACTTGAACTCCTGAGTTTCCTGAGCTGCCAGCTGATTTGAGAAGTCCCACCTGCCTAAGGAATATCTTTGCTTTCCTGGTTGCAATCTCAGGCAGGCTCTGACACAGCTAGAAAATTTGCTGACTGTAATCGGAGAGTCAACCAGCTGTTGTTCTTAAAGCAAGCAGAGTGTTTATGTGCTCTCCTGGTCAAGTCAGACTCAATGTTGAAGACGAAGTAGTTCATTCCGTAATAGCTGAGTTGCTTTTCTTTCCTCCCAAATCCAAAGGCAAAATTAAAGCAATACAACATTTTTGCCAGTTAGATTCTGTTTTGAAAAGATGAATCACCTCATGTTTGTACTCGAAGACATCTAGTTAGGTGCAAGATGATTTGCAGACTAATTTTGTACAGGAATCACCTTTTGACAGCAGATCAATATCAATATATGTGTTTGCTCTGGGGAGGAGGAAAAAGCACACATCTTGCTGGTCAGGAAAACAACTTGAGTTGCTACTTCTCAAACAGATGTTGTGATGTTTTCACATGAGCCAAAGGTCATATACAATGACATTTAAAAAGCTAACAAACAAAATCTCCATGTTTTGAGTAAAACTCAGTAATATTCTAAAAAGAGTAAAAATTCTAAAAAGTTTTACTTTCCCTTTAATTCATTTCAAATCGAGTGAGATTGCAGGTTTACGCCTGTTTGAAACTTCCTTACTTTCTGGATTTCTCTCCTCTCTATTTTTCTTGTTCTAGACAAAGGAGTCTAGGGGCAGGGAAGGAGAACAGAAGGAATATCTAAAGAATCAGGAGCAGTATCAAGGACACGAAATGACCTTCAGAAGTGTGGATCACTCATTGATTTATTTAGCTCTGTTGGTGGTGGGGACAATGCATGATAGAATTTTCTGTACACAAGAATCTTTCAATGGAAGCATTTTCAGTGCAAGCTATGGGTATGAATGATTGGTAGAGGATTTTATTTAACTTTAGATAAAAATGGAAGCAAATAAAATTGTTTCTATCCATGTTTATGAGAGAGGGAACAGTTTGGGCCAATTAAAATATTGGATTTTTTAAATTGAAGGGCCAGGTATAAATAATAGCGCAAATTCAAAGAAAGAGATTATGTTCAAAGGGTTCTTAACTCTCTTACTTTTTTGTTCTCTTTTGTTTCGGAGGGCTGGATGGAAAGAATGAAGATTTGCAATGTTTCTTTTTCTTTTTTAAGATTCTATTTATTTGACAGAGAGAGATAGAGAGAGAGAGAACATGAGCAGGGGGTCCCCGCTGAGTAGGGAGCCTGATGTGAGACTCCATCCCAGGACCCCAACACCATGTCCTGAGCCCAAGGCAGATGTTTAGCCAACTGAGCCACCCAGGTACCCTGTAATGTTTCTTTTTCATGTTTCCTCTCATTTGCTATTATTTTCATAGATCTGCAAGTTCTCTGAAATAGTTTGTCTTTCTTATTACACATGCAAAAATATTGCTGTATTATTATATACTATTTTAAACTATTTCTACACTAATGTCTTGAATCCCTCCTATTTACTTTGTTGAGTACCATTTGTTAGACACGGGGAGCTTTCTGGAGGTGCTGAACACTGTGACCTAACTGTCCTCCATGTCTAACTAGTGTCAGACCTATGTTGTTAACTTCAGCCTCAGGGTGTCCTCTGAAGAGTACGACATACCACAGCATTCTCCATGCTGTCATAAAATGTGACTCAGCCATCCTGAAACCAGCCATGTTACAAACCCTTAAACGGGTTGAAGATGAACATCGATCCATCCTCAAAAATGATTGGAAATAGAACTAGCAGCAAGATAAGTTCGTGTGGCTTTTATCTCTCATGTCCTTGGAGCTGTGCCTACTCCCAGGGTGTAATGCTTGGAGGCTTGTGTTCATGCTGTCCAAGTTGGCATTCCCCAAAGAATATGAGTCTAGGACAGGTGCCCAGCACTTATTCCAAAGGTGAAGCTCTCTTAGTACACCAGCCCTCTCCTATTTCTATTTTGTGATTCCACAGAGGCTTTTTCTCTATCTAGAAGCCCCTAGAAACTTCTTTTGGGGATTGGTCAGTCAGCATTTGCCCTGATGGGCAAATGCAGAAGTTGTCTCTTCCCTTTGCTGTTGCCTCTTATGAAATCAGTTGGCCTGAGTAGTTGAGTGGATGAGATCCTGAAGATTACTAGATTCCATTATGGCCTTTAGACTGGAATGGCCACGAGGCAGGGGGTGGCGTGGGGTGGTCCACCAACTTACCTAATGTAGTTCTGGAGGTTCCAGCCGGAGACTGTTTTGGATTCTCCAGATCACCTCTCTCCTTCATTTCTAGAGGTAATTGCAGTGGACTGGGAGCCACAAGTGACTGCCTTCCTGGCCTCTCATTTACTCTGACGCTTCTCATCATCGAATTAATCATAGTTCATGAGGCAATTGTTTAAATCACAGGGAACATTTGGAACGTGGAGCAGAATGCCTGGGAGAAAGGTTGAAGCATGGAGAGAAGAACAAAAGAATTCAGAAAGCTGGGTCTCTTCGGGTCAGAGTCATTACATGACTCTTTAGCAAGGACGGCTGGATCTGGCCAAAGGAAGCTGAGCAAATGCCAAGGGGATGGGCAGGAGGAGATAGAGCCTTCAAGGACAGTTTGAGAACCAGTCTGAGTCAGAACTGCAGCAGCCCCAGAGCCACATATGCAGATGTTTGATGATTAGTGTAAATTATTTTAATTGTAAGTTGACTTTTTTTTTTCAACATTGTTTGGCTTCGGTAGCAGTGGTAGTCAGGAGGTTGTATGTGATACATCATGAAGACCTAGAGTAACATTTTTCAGAATACCTTTCGAGGAACACTAATTCAGTGGGAAGTCTTAATAGGCATTAAGAGAAAAAAGAAAGAAATTCTTTATTGAAATTATTTTGGAAAATTCTGGCTTAAAATTAAATACCTTAGTGCTTCTTGAAACTCTTAATATACTTTTATGCAACGTGAATCTGTGAGCTTGGTGTATAAGACACAGGATTTCCCCAGCTTATTTGAGCATAAAACTGTTTACAATGGGCAATTGCACACAAATAGTCTTCTGGGGAACAGATTTTGGGGAATGCTGGTTCAGGACATGCAATACTGTCTCCAAAGGCTGGCCAAAGGGAGGCACAGCTCTAATTTCATGATACTTTAGCCAGTGAAGAAGGGGGTAAAGAAAGGCACAAAAATGGTTGTTTATCAACTTCAGCATTTTTCCCAAACCAGAGTTCAGCACTGGTACTTAAAAGAAAGCATGTAAGTTATAAGAAAAACGCAGTGATACAGTGTATGAAAGTGGTGTTCAATTGTTCTCTGTGCCTAAGAAAAGAAATAATACATTCTAAACCCAGCATTTTTGAATTCTGGGAGGGTTAAGATTTTGGTCCTCTTGTTAAGGGATTATTTATTAGTTATTTCTGGGAGATATTTTCTACAAGTTGTGAGGACTGGGTGCACTTAGGATAGAGGGAAGGAGATGGAAAGAGTCAGTGTGGGTGTAAGAAGCCCCAAAGAGCTGTGCATCTAGCTGAAAATATAATTGGTCGTGGTATTGCTGGAATGTAGGCTGAGGGGGTCCTGGAATGGTGAGCTTGTTTGGAGCAGTTTCCTAGTACCAGGAGAATATAATTGGCAAAGATGAATGGAAAGACAGGAAAAATATGGTCAATTATTTTCACATCTTGAGTTTTGAAGTTTATTGACAAATGCTTAGTTTCTTATTTGAAATCTCTACCTTTTGCCCTGCCTTGATTCTCTAATTGGAACTTCACCAATTAGTTCACTAATCGCATTTTTTGGCCACTGCTTCTGACCTTGGGGTGTCACTCATTCTGTTTATAACTCAGTTTTTTGTCTAGAATGGGAATAATAATTTAACCTGTTTTACTTCTCTCCTATAGCTAATTAAGTCATTCATTAATTCAACAAATATTTATGGAGACCCTACCTTGTACTGGGCACTTTTCTAGGCATGGGGTTGGTGGACCGGGGAAACATCATTGAACCAAACAAAGTTTAATGTTCTTGTAGAATATTAATAAATAAATAAACCTATATATAATATCATATAGTGATTAGTGGTACAAAGAAAAATAAAGTGGCATAGATTAGACAAGTAGGAAGTTCAGGAATGGCGTCTTTGAGGATGTGACATTTGAGTATAAACTTAAATGAGGTAAGGGATTAAGCCAATGAATGTGTTGGAGAAGAAAAAGCAGCGGGTATAAAAGCCTGAGGTGTGAATGTGCTTGCCAGGATGAGAAAACTCTGTAACAACAAACAGTAACAGCATCCACCGTATGTCATTGGTTCAATACAATAAAAGCTGGTCTTTCATTTCCAACAGAGTCTAGCAGGCATCGGTGGCTATGGGAGTTCTGTTCCACCTCGTTGCTCAGGAATACATGCTCCTCTGGGTCTAATCATGGCTCCCAAAGTTGCCAAAGGACCATCTCTAGCCCAATGTGAGGAGGGTGCAAGGAATGAACATGGGAAGAACATGGGTGCAAGGAATCGGGGAAATCAAATCAAAACCACAATGAGATACCACCTCACAGTGGTCAGAATGGCTAAAATCACTCAGATGGTTTTCAGGACTAATTAAGACCATTTGACTATTAATGCTATGGTATTATGGGATGTTGGTGAGGATGCAGAAAAAGGGGAACCCTCTTACACTGCTGGTGGGAATGCAAGGTGGTACAATCACTCTGGAAAACAGTGTGGAGTTTCCTCAAAAAGTTGAAAATAGGGGATCCCTGAGTGGCGCAGCGGTTTGGCGCCTGCCTTTGGCCCAGGGCGCGATCCTGGAGACCTGGGATCGAATCCCACATCGGGCTCCCAGTGCATGGAGCCTGCTTCTCCCTCTGCCTATGTCTCTGCCTCTCTCTCTCTCTGTGACTATCATAAATTAATAAAAATTAAAAAAAAGTTGAAAATAAAGCTGCCCTATGACCCAGCAATTGTACTACTAGGTATTTACCCCAAAGATACAAATGTAGTGATTCAAAGGGGCATCTGCACCCCAATATTTATGGCAGCAATGTCCATAGCCACACTATGGAAAGAGCCCAGAAGTCCATCGACAAATGAATGGATAAAGAAGTGTAGGGTTCTCTCTGTGTCTCTCATGAATAAATGAATAAAATCTTAAAAAAAAGAAGTGTGGTGTACATATATACAATGGAATATTACTTGGCCATCAGAAGATGAAATCTTACCATATGCAACAATGTGGATGCAACTAGAGGGTTTTATGCTAAATGCAATAAGTTAATCAGAGAAATACAATTAACATGATCTTACTCATATGTGGAATTTGAGAAATGAAACAGATGAACACAGGGGAAGGGAAGGGAAGGAAAAATAAAATATGCTGAAAATGGAGAGGGAGGCAAACTATAAGAGACTCTTATTTATTTTTATTTTTTTTAATGAAATACCATTTATTTTCTCTTTCTTTCTTTCTTTCTTTCTTTCTTTCTTTCTTTCTTTCTTCTTTCTTTCTTTTTATAAATTTATTTTTTATTGGTGTTCAATTTGCCAACATACAGAATAACACCCAGTGCTCATCCCATCAAGTGCCCCCCTCAGTGCCCGTCACCCCAACCCCCCGCCCTCCTCCCCTTCCACCACCCCTAGTTCGTTTCCCAGAGTTAGGAGTCTTCCATGTTCTGTCTCCCTCCCTGCTATTTCCCACTCATTTTTCTCCTTTCCCCTTTATTCCCTTTCACTATTTTTTATATTCCCCAAATGAATGAGACCATATGTTTGTCCTTCTCTGATTGACTTATTTCACTCAGCATCATACCCTCCAGTTCCATCCACGTTGAAGCAAATGGTGGATATTTGTCGTTTCAAATGGCTGAGGAATATTCCAGTGTATACATAGACCACAGCTTCTTTATCCATCATCTTTCGATGGACACTGAGGCTCCTTCCACAGTTTGGCTATTGTGGACATTGCTGCTATAAACATCGGGGTGCAGGTGTCCTGGCGTTTCACTGCATCTGTATCTTTGGGGTAAATACCCAGAAGTACAATTGCTGGGTCGTAGGGCAGATCTATTTTTAACTCTTTGAGGAACCTCCCCACAGTTTTCCAGAAGTGGCTGCACCATTTCACATTCCCACCAACAGTGCAGGAGGGTTCCCCTTTCTCCACATCCTCTCCAACATTTATTGTTTCCTGCCTTGTTAATTTTCCCCATTCTCACTGGTGTGAGGTGGTATCTCATTGTGGTTTTGATTTGTATTTCCCTGATGGCAAGTGATGCAGAGCATTTTCTCATGTGCATGTTGGCCATGTCTATGAAGAGACTCTTTTAACTACAGTAAACAAACAGGGTTGCTGGAGGGAGGTGGGTGGGAGGACGGGGTAACTGGGTAATGGGCATTAGGGAGGGCACATGATGTAATGAGCAGTGGGTGTTGTATGCAACTGTTCAATCACTGAATTCTACGTCTGAAACTAATGATATGATATGTTAAGTAAATTGAATTTAAATTAAAAAAATGGGTTCAGAGAGAATTGCATGAGTGGTTTCAGAGATCAGGTCTGGAGATGGCATGATTACTCCTACCAAGGTTCCCTTGGTCAGAGCTTGTACCCACCATCTCACTCGTATGGGATTTGTAACCTAGCTATGTACCCTGGGAAAAGAGGAGAAACAGGGGTGTTAGTCAGTACCAGCATTCTCTGCTGCAGCAACTGACCTTCCTGGGTTGGAACACCAATGGAACACCAATGGAACCCTTCCTGGGTTGGAACACCAATCAGGGTTGGAACACCCTGGATGTGGTGGCAGTTGTGAGAGAAAGTTGTTGAAAGGATCAAGTAAAAAGGTAAAGCCTAGGAAAATAACTACTGCTGTTTTTCATTGAATTCTTGACTATAAGCCACTGTGTTTTGTGTAATGCTAATAGAGAAAATTTTCTTTGAATTAAACAGTGACCCTGCCTTTCCATCACTTAGAATTTTTGTTTATAACTTACCAAAAGAATTCTTTTAGTTTTAGACATTTTAAAATTATAAAATTATACATCATTTTGTACATCCAATAGAATGGAAAATAAAAGCAAAAGAAGTTGGTTAGTGTGACCCTAAAATCTATTCATACAGACTCTTGATTTTTCTGAATTGTTTCTGGTCTGTCATCAGCATCCATGTTTTTCCACTTGCTGCTGTCCTCTGTGCCACCAGGAGCTTTCTTTAAAAAAAAAAAAAACTCCCTTCACAGTGTCTCTTCAGTCTTCCTGTGGGTCCCTTCTAGCATTTCTGCATGTTTTGAAACAAGGACTTTTTTGATCTTATAAGACAGTGGCAACCAGAAATTATATTGCTCCTTCAAGTGGTCTTTAAATGTTGTCTTGGCTGAAATGTGTAGTTGTCCAAACGATGTAGTTGTCCAAACAAGCTCCGGGAATAAACAACCAAGTTCATGTGCATGCAGGCGATGATATCTCTGTCATGATGACCATGTGGCCAAGAGTGGTTGTGGGACTTTGTTGATTATCAGATGAATCCTGGTTTAAGAGATGTTAAAATGTGAAAAGCACCTCACATCTTACAGTAAACTAAATAGTGGGTTTAAGATGTAAAGGATGAAGAGATTCCTTCAAGCTATTAAAAACATCAAATACTGACTTAATAGTACATTTCTAAAGGAGTCATAGCATGGGGTTTGTGGGTTTCACATCTGTGCGTCAGTAATGCAATCGTGCCTAGGACATAAGAAGCCTGATTCTCATCTCTGTTATTTATCTCACAGACTCAGCAAGGGGAAGGGAACACTGTGCGTGTCATCTCCTGCCCTAGCCTACTCCAGGACAGATACTCATGTCTTCTCCCTGGAGCTTCTTAGGGCTTTGGCCAGGCTGGCTTGGGAGACTTGCCTGCCATTCAGCTCTGATCCACCAGCCTTGTAGCATGGCAGGTGTCGTGCTGCATTTCTGGTGGCCTGGGATGAACCGCTGGTAGTGCTGCTCATGATGCCGTAACCTGCTAAACTGGGCTGTGGGTTCCCATGCTGCGGCACTGGGCTTCTGCTAGCTCCTTACCCAGCCTCAAGTTTCATATTAAGACTGTGTTGCTCTGGATCTTGGTCCTATTGACTAGCATTTTACCATTTCACCTGAGTCTTACTAATATCCTTTTTTTCCCCAAAACAAACCCCTTCCTGTTTTCTTTCTTGAAGCTGGCATACTTTTGTTGCATTAGATTGGATTTTGCATGGACGTGGATGCCAGTTAAAGACATCTCTGTACCGACCAGTCATTCAGAGGAGTTTATGTGGGAGTCCTGGCTTTCCTTGGCTTTAGTTTTCTTTGGACTCATCTTCCAATGATACCTGCTGCTTCATTCCAACTGAGGGCTGGGAGGGCTGGAAGGGAAACTCCCCCAAATCAGGAACCAGTGGGGATGAACATGAACAGAGCACACAGGCTTTTGAAAATCTGATATCTTAAAGGAGGCCCTTTCAAACATGGAGAAGACTCCCCTGAGGTTTTCAGAGAGTTCTGTCTTAATAAAATAAGTGAATGCCAAGACAGAGATGTCTCAGAGAGTTGGGGAATGACATGTTGAGTGGTTGATGTCTTGTTTGAAGATTTCACAGCCATTGTACATGGATCGCTGAACTGTGGTCCCTAAAACCCATGGTCAGGAGCTGTTAAGATTAAACTATAAACAAGAAGCTGTATTTGTAGAATGGATGAGCTTATAAAATCAGATTTCCTCTTTCTTTTTCTGTTCCTTAGATTTTCACTTAAATAAAACTCCTTGGCTTTTATGGGTTTTATTAGCCTTACATTTGTTTAACTTCAAATCACTCGGATGATTTTCAGGAATAATTAAGACCATTTGATTATCAATGCTGTGGTGTTATGGGATTTCTGTTATTTTTCAGAAGATATTCCCCCCGCCCCCCCCCCGCATCTTCACACATCATTGTGTATGTAACTATCGTTTCTTAGATGTTCATAAAGGTGTTTTAAGATATTTTTAGAGGGGACATTTCTTGCCAAATTTCCAAGTAACTCATCAGAAATTGGACAGCATGAGTCATTGCTGGGCGACTCATCACAGCCAATTCTCCGAGCCAGGCGCCAAGCTCCATAGACGCTGGTTTAGATGTTAGTGCAGGTGGTACAACCAGGCTCAGTTTCTATCAGAGCTAGAAGGTATTACAATTGGGAAAACTCCAGTAGTTTTTAATATCAGTATATATTTATCCTTCCTTCATGTCAGTGGACTCTCATGTAAAATTTGACTTACCATATATCCAAACATGGAGAGACAGTCTAGCCTTTGACCAATGAGGTCACCTCTTTGGAGTTTAGCTTTTGCCATGAAGAAAGAATGGTGGGACAGAAGGGGAGTAGTATTTCAGCTCTTCTTTGGAGGGGTTTCCTTTTCTCTCCTTTGGTGTAGTGAAATTGCCTTTTCTTGTATTTGATTGTATTTTATTTCTCTCTCATTCTGTGGGAAACATCTTGGAAGGCAGGAACTTGCAACCTCATTCCAGAAACACGAAGGGACATGCTCCTCATGCCAGAGGAAGCTGGGGCTCATCATACCTTCCTCATTTTCAGACTAGACCCTGGGATACATTTCAATGACCTGAGTAAAATTGGCTCCAGTGAGTTCCGAGGGAGCTGTGGTCCTGAAGGGGATCCAGAAGGACACATTGAAGATGGGACTGTGCCTTCAATTCTGTCATGAGAATTGAAGCCAAGGGTGCTGAGAACCCATGGAGGTAAGAAGCAGGTGCCTGTAAACTCGCATGATAAGTGTGTGGACACTCAAGCACCCCTTGGAGCCGAGCTGTCAAGATCAATTACTGAGATTCTGTACACAGAGTGTGAAGATGGAAAACTCCTGTGAGTGCCAAGTGTTATCGGCTTGCATCACAACTTAGATATTTAGTGGAACAGCGGACAGATTAGACATTTTCAGGAAATCTAAGTTTGTTGACTTCTGCCCTCAGGATTTTTTTATTTTTTATTTTTTGGAAGGAGTGCCTGAGATTTCATTCCACCGAGGCTCAACATCTCCTAATTCGTGGTAGATATTTTTTGTTGTTGTTGTTATTGCTTTTCAATCTTTCTCTTGCCGATATTGTACATTACTTTGGCTTTTGTCCTTACTCCACATGTTTCAGATTCAAGCCAGTGCTGTATTTTACAACACAACTGGAATCCCCTGTTTGGGTAAGTGGAAAGAGTAAGTGATGCTGTGGGCAGATCTCAGAAACTGTGACAAACTCTTCCCTTCAGAATAGGACCCTCTTCCCCCATCCCAACACCACATGTTTGGATGACATCAGCTCATCACATCCACATGATTCCGTTGCTGGTGTTGGGATGGGGAAAAAATACGTGTGGATGTGATGAGCTGATGTCATCCAAACATGTGCGAGAAAAATGGTCATGCCCCATAGGTATGCCCCCTTTCTCAGCAAGTGCATAGTAAGTACTTTCTTCAAGAACACCTTTCATTTTCTCTTCTCTGTAAGCAGCACATGTTTATTAAGCTCTGCAAAGATCTTCATAGGTTCTAGTGAGGCAAAAATGAGTATGACACATTTCCTGTTCTTAAGGGGCTTGTCGGAGTGGAAAGATAGACAAGAAAGTTGATACTTACTTACTATCCCATTTTTTTTCTCTTGGATTGTTACTATTTTTGTATTTTAACATTTTATGTTATGTAGAGAACTGAGTGCCTGATCTCAGGATGAGGTCTTTCAATTTTTTTTAAAGGATAGATTTATGGACTTTACTCTGAAAAAAATGTATTAATTATTTGGGGGAACCGAAGGCATCCAAATTATTTTCACTTATCGTGAATCTTTTGTGGGCAAACTTTTGCAGATTACTCGAAACTATCAGAGCCATGTACCAAGGAGGCCCCTACTTTCAATGTCTGTGGATTTGAGTTCTTAGCATATTTCTTTGAGTAAAGTAGACTGCTTTCAAACTTCCTGCCAGGTGGGACTCAGCCCACCATAACTTCCCATTCCCCATTCTTCTGTTCTGATTTCTAAGCAATTGTAAACCCCAAATCAGAATAATTATACAAACCACAAAGCTAACTTCCTGGTCTCGGTTCTGCTTCATTACACTTGAAGTAGAATATTGTAGATTAATATTTTGATGAGGAAAACATCTGTTGTGTTTTTATATTCCTGCTTATACAGAGTGGCTTGGAAATTTTCTCTGCAGCCTGTTCTCCAGATTCTTAAGGAATAACTGTGGGAATAACTTCTAGCATAGATCCACACTCTGCCATATGCTCATTTATTAGGTAGTTGAAGAAGAGACTGGGACCTACTCTCATTATCATCATCATCATTATTATTATTTAAACAGTCTTTCCTATTGACACCAAATGATGGGAATATTGCTCTGGTAAATTGAGGTTATTGGCTGAAGTATTCTGGTTTAATTGTTTCTAAAATTGATCTTTATGAACTTGGTGGAATCCAAGAGGTTCAGAGGCAGTGCATCATGGATTGTCATATGCTTAGGGCAGGGCTGAGGTCGAGACAGTCAGCTCTGCCCTGCTTCCACCAGAGTAATGCCATCTCTGTTTGTTTTATACATTGGAATTGAACATAAAATTTTGTTTGGCAGAGGGTTTCCATAGATTTTGTTCATTATATAGTCAGTCAGGGTTTCCCTATATGGGGAAAACTGAACAGTTAATGTTAGCCACTTTAGTGGGGACAAAAGTCATTCCCAGTGGGTTGGTTGATTAAAATTTTACTTTCCTTGATGTCGCTTATGGATTGCCTCTGCCAGTGAATGCTGAGCATAATAGGCACCATGAAAGAGTGAGAAATCTTTACCTTCAAGGTGTTTAATGGTATGGGAGGAAATAAAGTATATAGCATCTATGCATACACCATGTACTAGAAAATCTCCATGATATAGAGGAAAACATTCAAAAGAAAAGAAACTAATGGCGTGTGTTCTGGTGAGTTAGTGGGTCATGTTGAGTAAAAACTGGAATTTTAGATTCTACTGACCTTGGTTGAGGTCTACGCTTCTCATCTCTAAAACACTACTGACTATGCAAGATTGATGTGAGGACTGTGGGAGAAAAAGCATTTGGAATTATAGTCATTACACTGTATAGTTGCTCAATAAATGCTACTTCCTTTTCATTCTCTCTGATCTCTTCCTTCTTTTGTAGATGTTAGCTGCTTATATAAATGTCCATCAATCCAGTTTATATTCTCAAGTTCTAATCTTTGATATTGTACACTATGTTTGTGTATATGTGCATACACACATGCATGTGCTATATATTATATTTCTTTTTTTTTATTTATTTATGATAGGCAACAGTGAGAGAGAGAGAGGCAGAGACACAGGCAGAGGGAGAAGCAGGCTCCATGCACCGGGAGCCCGATGCGGGACTCGATCCCGGATCTCCAGGATCGCGCCCTGGGCCAAAGGCAGGCGCCAAACCGCTGCGCCACCCAGGGATCCCTATATTATATTTCTTACTAGACTATAGAAACCTTAAAGGCAATGGTATTTTTATTGCTTCATGCTGCCTGTTTTAGCTTCATATTTGATCCCTAATATATGCAAGATAGATATTCCTCTGCCTTCCTAACATAAAAATACCCAATAAAAGAGCAATGCATCTGACTGTTAGATCTCTAGACCCATAAATGTTTTTTAAATTAGATTTCAGGGAATATAAAATTTCTGGCAAAATTAATGGGAATGAAGAGATGACTAAATGCATGTTAGAGATACTTCTTCCTTCCCCCCACCAATATGTCTATTCAAACATTTCACTAAAAATCTCTTTGGAGAAAAGTGGTCAATGGGTCACTGGAATGTTATAATTCTTAGTGTGATTCTCATCTGCAAATGATTTTTGGAAATTTCAGTCCAAGTAAGATTTGAGTTGAAGTTAATACTATGTCAACAAACTATAAAAGTTTGAAGCAAAATCAAAGAGAGTCTTTCTTTAAGAAACAAACAAACAAAAGATCACGAAAGGTGGGCCTTTTGCCAGTCCAATAAAGAGAATTTATATTATTTTCTATGTTCAGTTTCAGAGATTTATGTTCTAAGTCTCAGGTAATTCTTCTAGCTAAAATAGTAAACTGCACCCAAATATGTGTTTAAATAAACCCTATGACTAATCTAATGATAATCAAAACATTTTGCACTTCATGTGGTTGAAATCCTCTCAAAACCTTGGTGAATGCATTTACTATTTCTTACACTCTCTTGGGAACTTGAGCTCCATCTGGCATATTCTCAAAGGCAGCACTGTTTGGGTTTTCACAACACCTAGTATCTAGATGTTACCAAATACCCAGATGTTGGGCTTCAAGAAAACATTTGCAGGACTTAATGGCTCTTAATTATTCAATTGAGTGAGTAAATGTATTGTATCAAGATGACCATGGTGGCTGGGTGCTGATTTGTTCCCAGGCATTGGAGTGGGGTGGGGTGGACAAAAGAAAACTAAGAAGAAGCTTCCAGGAAATTTCATACTTGGCTAGTCTTAGGCTTAGGAAAAATAATCAGAACATTTTGGACTTTCAAGAGTTATGTAAAATCTTTAAAAATGCTGCCATTTTTTTGCCTTCAATAAAGGAGAGATCCACATTGTGAACTAGCTATAATTCTTACTCTCTCACTTTAACTTGGGTTGGTTCTTGTTTTTCACTTCTTGAAGGTTCAATGTCAAATATTTTATTCTTTTAATGACTCAACCATAGTAAAGTGATTGGGTCATACAGCCCTTTGCCAACTTTGGATAAAGAAATTTCTTTTTTTGTGGAAAGAAAGCTGTGACCTCAAGCTACAAGTTACTGGGCTTACAAGGTACCAGGCAGTGATTTAAGTATTAGATATTTATAGACTCATTTAATCTTCATAACAATATTATAAGGTAGATGCTATAATCATGAGCATTTTACAAATGAGGAAATGGAGGCCCAATGTATATAAGTTACTTGGTCAATGTCACACTGCTAATTATTCAATTTGGGATTTGAATTCAGTGGCCAGATGATGGGTAACAATTACTCATGTTGTGCCCAAGCTGGGCATGTCATTGGGCATGCAAGTCTATTGGAGAGATAGGCTCATTCTGCCAACTGGGAGTTGGCATAAATTTTCAAGGATTTAGGCAGGAGGGTTAGAATTTCTTGAAGCTTGATTTCCATTTGGTGCAGGGTTTACAATCTTTCCTATTCAGACTGCTATCTTTAAGCTTGACTGGCAAGATTTATGGGAATAAATTGCCTCGTGTTGATCTAACAGGTTCTTGGTTCTTAGGTTTCTACTATTGGCCAGTAATTCCTAAAATCTTTATTGGTGTGATTTTATGTGCTTTCAGAAAAAGCCAGACACTTTTTTATTATACATCATGCCATATATTAATTATGTGGGCTGACTCCAGCTCAGTGAAGTATACCAGTGATCTGATCACATCCCCTAAAGTGGGATCTGGAGTTTGTGTCAAATGCTAAGTAAGTGGTCTTGCCCTAGAATTTGTAGCTCTCATATCTTTTTCTCTACTTTCTAAAAATAAATCCAATCAGATAAGATTAGCATAACAAGCAGAAACTTTCGCCTTGTAACTTTCCTGCCAAGGACACAAAGTATCTTCTTTTCAAAGTATCTTGTCTTGAAAACCAAGTGCCTTTGAAGTGATTGGGGTCAATGAGAGCACAGGCAAGAGTAACCACAAACAAATTTTGCATGTGAGAATGCAAGTAGGATTTGCATCATCTTGTATTAAAACCAAAGAAAAAGTCAAAGTTTTCAGTTCATGTAAGAAAACAAGGAATATTCCAGAAAAGGAGTAGTACTACTATGCAATGTATTTAAAGTACTGCCAGAGCGCTGGTGAGTCATGCATTCAGCTTGTAGTTACACAAGCAACTTCTGGAAGGAGGCTTTATAGGAGAAAGTAACACATGGCATCAAGACCAAAAAGTAATGAGAATTACAGTGTGTTTCTATTGGGAGTTATGGAGAAAAATGAGTATGCACATTCGAGGGACCCACTATCCAGTAATGTAAACAAGGGACTTCAATGTTAAACACAATGAGATTGATAATACTGCCTTCTAATCGCAGAATTTTGTGACTACAGTGGTGTGCCAAGTGTCCCTAAGACCACCCCAGGTTCTGTGATTTTGCTAGGATGGTCCACAGGACTAATCATACAGTTGTACTCACAGCTGTTGAGTTTTTTCAGCAAAAGTATCAGAAACAAAATCAGCAAAGGGAAAAGGTGCATGAATGAAATCCAGAGGAAACCAGATGCAAGCTTTCAAGAGTCCTCTCCCAGTGAAATCACACAAGACATGCTTACTCCCCCAGCAACGAGTCATGACAACATATGTGAAATGCTGTTGGTTGGGAAGCTTGTTAGAGACATGGTGCCCAGAGTTTTTTTGGGGGGTGGGGAGAATTATCTTATAGGCACCTTTTGTCAAGGAAATACCAAAATTCCAGACCTCTATGACAGCAGATGTTTGGCACAAATTATATTGTTTGTACAAGGGGTATATATAGGCCCTGTGAGCCACTTACAAGTTAGGGTGGTGGGAACCCTCCTAAAAGTCAAGTTACCAGATATTAGCTAAAAGGCCAACCTTGCAGGAAGGCCTTTCTGAAGACAGATGGCTATGGTAACCCTTTGCTGCACAACTGGAAAGTAGCATGATTGAGTGGGAAACACTGATGCACAAAGAACCTTAGTATAAATGCTCAAGCTATGGGATTTCTGAAGTTTAGACTTGATACCACATGATACAACTCTGATAGTGGGATAGAACACTATCTTGCTTCCATGAGAATTCCAGATCTGGGGTCACATCACCCACTCCCATTGTCCTACCCCTACCTTTGCTTTGAGGGTGACTGGACAAGTTATTTGAACATAATCTCTTTATTTTAAAGGAACATGAGAAATTCTCTTCTGAGATAACATCTGCAAATTCTTTGGCCTATTGAGGTGAAAGGTAGTAGTTAAGGGTGAAGTTCTTATGAGACTCTCAGGACACGTAGGCATTTCAAAGCTGTGTTGCAAGCATCCGTTGAAGGGTGTTTCTTCAGATGGGTGTTAGTTAGTTGTTAACGTTACACAGTCAGACATTGCAACCCAGTTTGTTTCTCTGGATACCCTAAATGTGGTATGTCAAGTGTGTCATTAAACTTGAACTTCTCTGAATTCCATAGTTCTGGCCTCATAAACAATGAAACCAGACTCTTTCAGTCTTTAGAAAGTAATGCATCTACTCTGGAATGGGAATAGAAACGACACGCCTGTAATCGGAGATTCTACAGATGAAAAAGACCTTATTAGATCATCTAATTTGCAGCTGGGCTCTTCTCAGTATGGTTGCCAGTGTTTGAACAGGGCCAGACTCAACATTCCAGTGTATCTCTGAGAAGGCTCCACTACCATCCAATTAGGCTGGAAATTTCACTAAGAAGGTCTCTGTGACACCTGTCTAAGAGCTATTCCATGTAACTGGTGAGGGAAGGTATATTTTCATGGTGTTTAGGAGAAAAAGACCTGGTGCGAGGGCCTCTGGGGGAGGAACAAATTAATTATATCAGTATAACATATTTACACATGCATTAGTTTAATATACAAGGGAAAAGTAATAATACACGACTTATAATGTTTCAGATTTATTGTAATTCTAAGTAAGGATTTGGGAAGGTGAAAAGAGAGGATCCCAAGTGTTTCCTCCTTTTTCTCTTCCTTTCTTCCATCCGTCCTCCTTCTTTTTCTTAATCAGTTCATCTAACTAATACTTGTTAAAACATTCTGTGAAAAAAAAAATAAAATATTTCTGTGTACTGGGTACCATAATCAGTGCATGGTCCCTGCATGTAGAGAACTTTACTCAAATGGAAGATCAAATTTATAAGCAAAGATAACATAGTGTGGTGAAGTCTGTGAAGACAAGGGAACAGGGAGCTAGAGGAAACACATGATGTGGTGTCACAACTCAGTTTATCTGGCTCAAAGAAAATGCCTCATAGGAAGTGAGATACAGGTTGACTTCTAAAGGATAAGCAGGACTTAGTCATGTAAAAGAAGGGTGAAAATAATGGTCATTGGCAGAAGACATGGCAATTGAGTAGGTCTGGAAAAATGAGAACTAGGCAGGCAATTGAAATAAGCCGAGTGTACATGGAGCATACAACAGAGGGCGAATGGAATGATAGGGTGAAAAGAGGAGGAACAACATTTGTTGAGATATAATGGTGAAAAGATTATCAGAGACCGGGTTGGGAGGCTGTGCTTTGCAACTTGAATTTTCCCCAAATAACAACAGGACTCATCAAAGAGTAGTAAGAGAGAACCATACTAAAATTTTCTTAGAAATATCACTAGGACCCTCCTGCATAAGATTGGTATTTAACTCTTTGAAGATGTTAAGCAAGTGGGACTCTGTGCTTAGGAACACAAGGCAAAGTACTATTTGGGGGTTTTAATGAAAACAGAGTAATTAACTGAAGGTTGATATTCTGAACAGTGAGATCCATACCCTCTTTCTTTTTCCCGCACTTGCCTTCTGATATGGTCACAGTTGTGTTTATACTTATCTCTCACCCTCAACCTTCAGGCAGGAAATTTAAAAAGTTATTTCTGGAAAATAGAAAAGTACTACAAATAAGGCTATTTAGGGATCTATAAGGGAATAGCTCAGCCCTTGTCATACTGCATTGTGGTGAAGCCTACTAGGTGATAAACCTCCTACCCATGCACAAACTTCCAATTAAATTTTTAATGCTGCCTTAAAAATGAAGACATGACCAACCATCAACACATTTGAGGAGAGCTTCTGACATAAAAGTCAGAATCCAAAATGCAGGGTGGGGTGCAACTTCAGAAGAAAAGAGAAAATGTGGAAAAGTAGAATACTTTTTTAAAAAGTATATATATATATTTAAAGATTTTATTTATTTATTCATGAGAGACACACAGAGAGAGGCAGAGACACAGGCAGAGGGAAAAGCAGGCTCCATGCAGGGAGTCTGGCGTGGGACTTGATCCCGGGACTCCAGGATCATGCCTTCGGCTGAAGGCGGCGCTAAACCACTGAGCCACCTGGGCTGCCCTAAAACGTATATTCTTGAGGGAAAATTGAATGACAAAAAATTAGAGAGAAAGACAAACCATGAGAGACTCTTAACTCTGGGAAACAAAGGATTGGAGAAGGGCAGATTGGTAGGGGGATGGAATGACTGGGTGATGGGCATTAAGGAGGGCACATGATGAGATGAGCACAGGGTGCTATACTATATATTGGCAAATTGAATTTAAATAAAAGAAAAAATCAAATAAGAACTATATTCTTAGAGAAATAAATGACATTTCATCTCTAAAACAAAGATGAATATACAAAAGAAAGATATATTATTATGATCAGGAAGAACTCTTTGAAATGAAAATAATTATAGAAGATCTAAAAAACCCAATAAAAGACCTGGAAGACCAAGTGAGGTAATGTTCTAGAAGTAGAATAAGAATAAAAAAAAGAGAGAAGTTGAGAATAGAATAAGAATAGTAAGAAGTAAGAAGATTAGAGATCCAGATTAGGAGGTCCAATTTTTAAAACTATTTATTATTTTAGGACACGGAAAATTGAAAGAAATGATCAAAGGACTAATTCAGGACAATTTCCTGGAATGAAAGAATATGAACTTAGACTGGAAGAATCGGAGGATGCCCAGCACAGTGGATGTGGATCAAACAAGACCCGTTACAATGCACATGAATGTGAAATTTCAGAACCCTGAGGGGAGAGAGAAGCTACTGAGACCATCCCTAGGGAGGAAAGAGGTTCTCTTACAGAAGATCAGAAACCAAAATGGTTTGCAACTTCTCAAGAGCAAAAATAAAGGATAGAAAACAAAGGAAGAATGTCTTCAAAATTTTATGATGTCCAACCTATCATTCTATACTCAGAATAGAAATCAAGTGTGAGACTTAAATGCAATATTTCAGACAGACAGGATCTCAGAAGTTTTATTTCCTCAGAGAATGAGTGGAATGAGTAAGGGAGTAATCCCAGGTGAAGGACAGAGAAGTGGGATCCAGGAGGCAGGGGATCCAGGACAGGAAGGAGGAGACCAGATCCCCTTGGATGATGATGAAAGATGACCTTGGGATATCTGCTCTGTGGTGGACCTGGAGAGAGGCACTCAGGACTGAGCAAAGTGAAGGAGGGCTTATGAGCAAAGCCTGTAAGAAGATGAACTCAATGGTGAATGTGATGAATAATATGAGACTAGATTTATATTGATGTGGAGAATTTGGAAATAATGAGTAACAAGTAGAATCTCTGTCTTATAAAGATACTTGTGATTGCTTCTAGCACCTACCTGGTGAATCCAGAATAATCTCCTTACCTCACAATGCTTAATTTAATTGCATTGGCAAAGTTTCTTTTGCCATAAAGGGTACATGTAGAATTTCAGGGATTAGGACCTGATTATCTTTGAAGGCCATTATTCAGCCTTCCATAGTATCATGTTAATTATGAATTCAATCCCACCTTTGATATAATTGTTTCAGAGGTTGACGGAGGGAAATTTTGTGTGTGTGTATGTGTCTATGTGAGTTTGAGACAGAAGGCAGCTAAATCTTTACTTTCCCCTATAGGCACTCAAAAATGCCTAAGTCTGAAAAATCAAGTAATGTCAGTATTGTGTTGAGAGTAATGTAAGTATACAGTTGGTATCTTGTAAATACCAAAGTAGCTAAGAAGGTTGGAAGGTGATGGTCATTGAGCATCGAGGGAACAGGAATAGTGGAGAAGCTTAGGGACTGCTGTTTTTCCTGATAAATCTTGTAAAATTCCATCTAAAATTAAAAAAAGGAAACCACCAGTAATTAAATTAAAGTGAAAAGATTAGGTTAAATCCTTTGGCAAGAGTACAGAAACTTTTCAGGAGTGAGATTATTATGTGGGGGAAAATATGTCTTTCTTGCTGAAGTGTAAAAGGGAGACGTTTGGAGATTAACCAGGAAGTGGAAATGTGGCAGGAGGAGGGATTAGGAGATCCCCCAGAGGGTGCCCTTGTGGATCTCCTCCATCCTGATAGGGATGGATGGCTGATTGGAAGTGAGGATTGAGAGGAAAAGTGGTGTCAAGGTTGACACTCAGCTCTGGTTTGGGTATTGGGTTGATGTGATGTCATTCTGGGACAAAGGGGGATCAGTAAGAGGAGCCACTTTGGAATCTGGCAGGTAGGGGTATGTGTGCATGTGCTTAGGACTGGGTGTGCATTTGGGAATTAGCAGCACAATGAGAGGCATGGAGGGAAGGAAAGTTTCCTCCAAGGAGAGCCTGCCTCTGAGAGAGTTTTTTTTTTTTTTTTTTTTTTTTTTTTTTTTTAGAGTTCTGAAGAAAAAAGTGTATGCATTCTTATAAGCCCAAGAGTCAGGCGTTTTGATTCTTTTATTTCTCTGCTTGGCTCTGCTATTTTACTTTCCAAATGGACAAGAGTAGTTAAGAAATCTGTTAATATTTCAACGCTTAGAAACATATGGAGGGTTTCTCTTTTCTCCCCAATAGAGTCTCATAAGCTGCAGGAGGGAATATGTAAATATTGTTTCAAGATTAATATTTAAATATAGAAAATGATTTATGAGAGCCCATGTATCTACATCATGTATTTTACAGTAGATGGTTAAAACTTCCATTTGTCAGCAGATTCTTTTAAAGAAGCCTTGGTAATTGCGATGTGTACAGACCCTTATCCTAAATTATCCTAATGGAAAAATGCAATGCAGAACAAATTGCATGGAATGCATCTATAATACCCGAGCTGACAATATGTGAAATGCAGGTGAGGTCAGCAGACTGGGCAATGCCGAAACACTCCTTTTAGCTTGACATCACCTCCCCCATTTTGGATAGCAACCCAAACAGAAATGCACAGGAAAAATCCTAATGAGAAGTAAGTGGCTCTATATGAACACAATTATAAAATGTTATGATCCATACTAAGAAAAAAATTTGTATAAAGGAATAGAAATATCAGACCATTGGGTAGGAAAACTAAAGGGTTATAAAGATGACAATGTTTTCATCAAATAAATGAATATATTTAACAAAATCCTAATAAAAGTAAAGTGACAATGACTAACCTAAGATGTGATTTTCTGTGATGAAATGAACACTGGGTATCATATAAGACTGAGGAGTCACTGACCTCTGCCTCTGAAACCAATAATACATGATATGTTTATTAATTGAATTTAAATAAAATTAACAAAACAAAAAACCCCCACAAAAAACCCAAACAAAATAAATAAAATTTGTTAAAATGCTGCAGTTAAGAGTGGCAAAATGAAACAAAACACTTTGAAAGAGGAAGAATCTTGGAGGCAAACTCGCTGTGTCAGATGTTAACATATATTATTAAGCCATTATAATTATACTGATGTAGAGGAGGTGTAAGAATTGATAAATTGATTTTTAAGAAGTTAGTATGGCTCTAGATTATATACTGGTATACATAAAAACTTAATACAAGAAACATTTCAAATATCATTGCTGCTGAGATGCCCTCACTGACTATCTGGAATAAATAAGATTCCCTTTGCTCATGTCCTCATAAGATCTACAGCATAATTATAATTGTGTGTGTAATATCTGTCCGCTCCATGAGACTAATGGCCATGTCCAAGTTGGTCAAACTTATATAGTCTACACTTAGCACCGTACCTGGTTTATAGTAAAAAATACATATTTATGTACATTTTTATATACATGTATATACATTTTTATTATAAAACACATATTTATAATTACTAAACATACACATTTTTTACTAAAAAATACATATTGATAGTCAATAATACTGTAATATACCTATTGTGGTGACCATTGGGTAATGTATAAATTGTAAATCATTATGTTGCACACCTGAAACTAATTCAATATTATATGTCAACCATACTTCAATTAAAAACAACAAAAGAGGCACCTGGGTGGCTTGGTCAGTTGAGTTTCTGACTCTTGGTTTTAGCTTAGGTCATAATCTCAGGCTTGTGAGATCGAGCCCCACATCAGGCTCTGTGCTCAGCTGGCAGTCTGCTTGGGGTTCTTGGGATTCCTTCCCTCCCCCTCTGTTCCTCCCCTTGCTCTCCCTCTCTCACATAAATAAATAAATAAATAAATAAATAAATAAATAAATAAATAAATAAAATAAATGTAAAAAATAAAATAATTTTTTAAAAAATCAAATAATTTAAATTAAATAAAATGTAAAAATAAAATAATTTAAATAAATAAATAAAATGTAAAAAATAAAATAAATAAAATGTAAAAAATAAAATAAAATTAAAAAATAATTTAAATAAATAAATAACGGAAAAACGTATTTGTTGAGTTTTTGAAACAAATAGGGGGAGGAGAATAGCTTTTCAATAGCTGTGGATGTGTGGATAATCAGCATTTGGAAAAATTAAATTCGATATTTAATCTCATAACATACTTCACTTTGAATTCCAGATGAATTATAGAAATTATGGATAAAATGTAACCATAAGTATCTAAGAGAAACAATAAATTAATATGTATCTTCTCTTGGAACAACAATAAAAAAGTAACTTGCAGCATAAAGGCTATTGAAAAATCACAGGTGAAAAATTTGATAGAGCTTTAATTAAGAAATTAAATTAAATGGCCCTGAATGTCATAAACGGTATGCACAAAATTTAAAGTGGAAAAGTTATGATAAATACAGCAGAGTATGCTTAATTATAAAGAGCTTTCATAACTCCAAAGAAAGTGTATGATATTCCCAGGTATCTTATGCTTTTGGGTGCAATTGTAAATGGGACTGACTCCTTAATTTCTCTTTCTTCAGTCTCATTGTTAGTGTATAAAAATGCCACTGACTTCTGGGCATTGATTTTGTATCCTGCCACGCTGCCAAATTACTGTATGAGTTCTAGCAATCTTGAGGTGGAGGCTTTTGGGTATGTGAAATAAGTCAATCGGAGAAGGACAAACATTATATGTTCTCATTCATTTGGGGAATATAAATAATAGTGAAAGGGAATAGAAGGGAAGGCAGAAGAAATGTGTGGGAAATATCAGAAAGGGAGACAGAACATAAAGACTCCTAACTCTGGGAAACGAACTAGGGGTGGTGGAAGGGGAGGAGGGCGGGGGGGGTGGGTGGGTGTGAATGGGTGACGGGCACTGAGGGGGCACTTGACGGGATGAGCACTGGGTGTTATTCTGTATGCTGGCAAATTGAACTCCAATAAAAAATAAATTTATTATTAAAAGAAAAGAAAGTGTATGATAGTAAAATGTATGAAAGCTGCAAATAGGGAAATTTTTGAAAGAAATAGAAAAGGCTTATTACAATGTTAAAATTTGCTGCCTGCCATAGAAATCCAAATAAAAAACAGGATATCATATTTTAATATGCCAAAGTAACAAAACTTTAAAGAGAAAGCTTTAGTGAAATTTAATTTTTACCACTGCTAGGTTTCCTTGGGGCGCCTGGGCTGTGACCAGCCAAGTAGCTCTGTTCCTGGGCTGGGACCAGAGCACCACTGAACCCAGAAGCTGCAGGCAGAGATAACCCCATAGAGGAAGCCTGGAACTGGAAGATTTTGTTGGAGCCTCTGCTTCATCACCATGAGGGTCCCTGGAAGCCCTTTTGAGTGTTGGGAATGATGCAGACTCTACTGCCTTTGGCACTGAACATTCATGAGAAGGAACAGAGATATTTCTAAAGCTGGAAGCAGCAGTGGTCTTTGACATCTGCTGAATGTGTGCTTTTCCCCCACTTCCTGTCTCTTGGGTTATTTTCTGTGTTGAGCTTATTGACCAGAGAAATCCTGCTTGGCCAAGTCTTCCTTTCCCCAACTCCCTTTCCTTGTTACACACAGTAGAGGGAGGCCCAGGCCCTGGAGGATGTGATGGGAGGCTATGTCATCTGCCTTAGGCAACACTAGCAACCAGAAAGAGCTGGTGAGATTTGGCACAACATTGCCAGGCTTTAGAAGGACAAAACTGGACCCTGTGTAGGACAACATGGGAGGGTCTGTTGAGCCTAAAGAGTGATGCTAGAGCCAGTTCCCTCCTTCAGGTGGTCTCACATATGCTTGCTCTGGAGGAGCAGCGAGCTTGGTTCCAGGTGGTGCTGGAGGAAATCCAGCCTCAGTGATGTACCTCTTCTGAACGTTTGAAACAAGTGGGAGATTTGGATATTTAATGATTGGTAACTAATTAAAGAAATTAAGCAAAACATAACATTGTGTTCCAGCAACATTCTGGCCAAACAAGGGCCACAGGTCTCTAGACTGTAGATTCGGGATTAGATTGTGTCATCTCAGGAAAAGTATTGTGTGTTTTGGGAGGAGTGCTTTTTGACAGGTGAATCAGGGAGGCCCCCTGTCACCTGGCAGCTTTCGCTTGTGGGGAGGCTGAGGTGGAAATGGAGGCCCACCTCCGCACCTGCTAGGAGGACAGGACCCACTTCTGATAGCCTTGGGGTGGGTCAGCAATGAGTATCCAAGGGGCAAACACTCTCCCAGCAGAAAGGAGGCAAGTTTTCCCGGGGTGGGGGGGGGGGACTTGAGGCAAGTGTTTATGGGCCCACCTTCTAGGAGAAGGCTAGGTCCAGACTTCTCTTGTGAGGCACAAGGTACAGCCCAAGCTCGGCAGCATCATGGTATCCTGCAGAGATGTACTTTGTGGATGGACACTTTCTAGTGGGTAAGGCTGGAGGGAGCTGGAAGGAGCAGAGTGTGCCAGAAGGGACGGGATGGCTTGGCCTCTGTATTCATTTTCTTGGGCTGTTGTAACAAACTAACACAAGCTTGGTGGCTTAAAATAACAAAAATTTATTCTCCTACAGTTTGGAGGCCAGAAGTCCTGAACGATTTTGTGGGGTAAAAATCAAGGTATAGACAAGGGCTGATTCTTTCTGGAGACTCTAAGGGGGAGAAGTTGTTTCTGTCTCTTCCAGCTTTTGGTGGCTGTTGGCATAGCTTGGCTGGTGGCCACTTCACCCCAGGCTCTGTCTCCATCATCACACGGCCTTCTGCTCTTTGATTGTCAAATCTCCCCCAGCCTCCCTCTTCTAAGGACATTTGTGATTCTATCTAGGTCCACTTGGACAATTCAGGAGACTCTTCCCATCAAGACCCTTAACATACTCCATTTGCAAAGTCTCTTTTAATTTGTAACATTCACAGCTTTCAGAGATAAGGATCTGGATATCTTTGGAAGGAACTGTTTGGCCTTCAGTGGTGTTCACTGACTTTCTAGACTCTGATGGAAAAGAAGGTATCATGTCAGGTAGACATGGGTGAGCACCACCTGTGGCTAATGACAAAAGTGGAAAGACTCACAGTCCAGGAGCTAGAGAAGACCTTAGAAATGAGAATGAGTTTGGGATAATAATCCCCCCAAGTGCCCCCATGAGGAGATGTTTACACTTTTGATGAGGGAAAAGGATAGGGCCTAGTAACACCTGGTCAGTACGGACCACTGTCTGCCTAGGATGACATTTTTATTTTCCTCAAGCTGATGCCTAGAGACACACAAGCAGACAGTGAAAATTAGAAAAATTATGTCCTGGGTTTCCTCAGTGAGAGTTTCTCAAAGGTCTTCATCTCCCTCCAGAGATACCTCACCTCCATCCTCAGCCTCTGGCAGGCTGGTTTCTGCTGTTCGAGTGTTCACACGCTGAGGTTCTTGATGCTCTTGAGGTTCTTGAGGAACATATTACTATTTGACCAGTTAGCTGTCTAAAAATCCTCTTCTCTGCCCACGTTAGCCACAGAACCATGTGCACTTTCTCCTCTATAATTCCTGTCTCCATTCTTGATTTAATCTCCCCACGTAGTGCATCTCGGAACCTTTGTCCTGACCGCCTGTGTACCATTCTCCTCACTCCCATCCATCACTCCTCTGCAGCACTAGCTCATTGGTTTATTAGCATCTTATGGAGGCTGCTCTCTGTCACATCCACGAGGATGGAGGAGCTCCTGGCACTTGCTGCTTGAGGCTTCACACCATTTGCCTGTGCTGTTCTTCCTGCCCTGTCAGCAAGTGTGTTTGAGCTTGAAAATATGTGCACATATTCATTCGGCATTTGTTCAACAGATGTTTATTAAACATTGCCATGGGCTTGGCATTTTACTAGTCCTCAGGGAACAAAGACTGGATGAAGCATGAAGGAGTTTATATTCTAAAAATAAAATGGTGAACATTTATTGAGCATTTACTAGGTTTGGTTAACGTGTGCTTTTCCAAGTGTATTTTGCTAAATCCCACAAATGACCCATGGAGTAGGTATTTCCATCCCCATTTATAGAGGAGAAAGAACAGTACTTCCCAAATACCTTGGAGGTGGGCTTGGTGGGCCTATAGCCTTGGAGGTGAGCTTGGTGGGCCTGTAGCCTAGGCAATCTGAACCCAGGTTGTCACTACTAATAGGGCTCAACTCTGAACTCAGAAGGCAGTGTGATTCAGGGTGTGTTTTCCTGACCCTCCTGGTCATTCCATGTTCAGTTGCTTTCTTGGAAATGTAAGGGAATTCCTGGAAAGTAAGACAGAGAGGACAAGTTAACCTCACACACATTGCTTGAAGAGTCAAAATTGCTCTATTTCTTTTGGAGAGCAATCTAGCAGAATACATCCAGATACTTGAAACCTTCGACCCAACTACAGTCCTTCTGGGAATTTACTCTGAAGAAAGAACCCAAAACATGGAAAAGTTGTTTTATGCCTGGGGACGATCACTGGAACAGTATAAAGAGAGGTAGACATTTTACTTATAATGCATTCCGATGCACAAAGGAGATGTAACTTTGTTTTTTTGCTTTCCTGTAACTAACCTAATTTTTTTCGGGACTGCTCATCCTGCTGTGCCCACCTTCCCTCTACCCTCTACCCTGGTGGTTCAAGGGGAAACTGAAATGTCTTTTCATCTGGTTACCCTGGCTCAGCCTCTTTGGGATACAGTATCACAGTCTTGTCCCTTTCATTGGTCCACATGGAGATGGCATCTGGGTGTGTGGGAGAAGGTGTGACTGTGACTTTATGGACATGGGAGACACCTGGGGTCTTGGACACATAAGCACTTGTTTTTGTTCTGTCCTTTCCCTCCCCTGGCCTCTGTGGTGACATTTCTCTGGACATTCAGCCTGTAGCTGCACTCTGGAGGAGACTACTCTTCAGTCCTGGGTCTGTATCTATTAGCTGCTTACCAGAGGGGAGGATGGGAAGATGATGATGGATGTAAACAGTGACATTGAGAAAAAAACAGCACAGTAGTACAAAACATACCCATGGAAAGAAGACTAAAGGAGTAACTTAGGGGTGCCTGGGTGGTGCAGTTGGTTTAGCATCTGACTCTTGATATTGGCTCAGGTCATGATCTCAGAGTCATGAGATTGAGCCCTGAATTGGGCTCTGTGCTCAGCATGTCGTCTGCTTGAGATTTTCTCCCTCCCTCTGCCAGCCACCAACTCTCTCTTTCATAAATAAATAAATAAATAAATAAATAAATAAATAAATAAAATCTTTAAAAGAGCAGCTTAAACCAATAGGCTAAAAACACTCATGCTTCAGTAAAAGGTAGAAAAGAACAAATCAAAATTTTGCCAAAGCCAGGTGTTGGACTTGGAGAAAAAAATGAACTGGATCTCAGGTACGAAAGTAAAGGGATGCCCAAATATATTAGTAGCATCAAATCAGTTGTTTCTCTGTATATCCCTTAGATGAATTTTTGGTGCAATGAAAAGTATTTGAAAACCTGGAAAAAATACTCAGTCTTGTCTGAGAATCAGCCTCTGGAAGCTCTGTACTCTGTCTCAACAGAGGAACATCTGTCCTTTGCTCCTTGCATGGGAGTACTAAGTAGGCCTGGTCCTGGGCACTCCTGGCTTACGATCTTGGTCCCTGAAGAGGGACCATCTGAGTGCTGGTGGGAAGCCAGGCTGGAGTCCCTGCTGCTCCCAGCCCTTCCTCCCCATGTGACTCCATGGTAGGATGGTGAGATTATGGGTGATTTTTCCTTCCAATTTTTGATCATAATGCTTTCATAAATTATTCTTTCATCATCATCATTGTTGTCGTCGTATTCTTTTTTTTAAGAAGAAGGTGACTTTTAAATTATGGCTTTTCAAAGAACCTGATTTGGATTCTTAATTACAGGGGGCCTGTTTTTGAGGTAATACTGTTTCTAAGTACAAGAGGTCAAGTAATGTAGAACTGACACTTAAAGCGTGTAGTTGAGGCCTGGTGGCAGGGCAATCACCATAGGTGGTGGAGGAAACAGAACCTATAGCCACCCTTGATTACCTAGCCCACACCTTCTCCCTCTTTCCTCCCCTAGAGACAGACCCATTATATCTCTGGTCAAATTAGAATATGGAATTCAGGTACAAATAAGGTGAAGCCCTGAGATAGAAATCACCATGACCTCTCTCCCTTTGCTTGGAGAACCTACCTTTTAGAGATCAGAGATTATCAGCATTTTGAGAAAGGGAGTTAGTTAAAAGACTAATTGAGAAGAGATGGCTGAGGATGCATGGTGCAGCAACACTTGGCAAGGGAAAGGCTCATGTAGGATGTGGTCAGCCAGGCACCAATTCCTCTACAGAGAGATTCTCACTGGCACCCTGGATCCATGTTCAGCCTCGTTTTGGGCTTGCTGCTTAACAGGACCAAGTAGATACTTATATTTACCTTCGTATCTATTATTTAATGGGTCCCTCGTTTAAGTACTCCTATGCTTGTCCACAGTTTTAGTCATTTCTTGAATTTAATTCAGTGACAGCGTGGTGAAACTGTTCAGCAGGAAATGGCTGTAATATGTTTTGCAGACATCAGAAATACCCCGAGGAGAAAGTTAATGGGGGAGAACATAATAAGCCTTTTTGTGAAGAGTAAGATGTGGGATATATTTTATCTTAACAGTTTTTGAGAAAGCCCCTGGAGGTTGTTTTTATGTGGGTAAGAGTTTTTCATTAAAGTAGAATTTTTTTATTATTATTTTTTTAATTTGAAACATTTTTGCCTTAAATTTTTTTTATTTGCCCAAAGGAAACCTCAGGCCAAGCCCCCTCATCTTCTATGATTTCTCAATTATATTTGTTAATCTTGGTTGTAGACATACCAAGGCAAGCATTACAAAGGTATCTTTTTTATTTTCCATGAAGATTTTCCTATGGAGGACAGGTTCTAGTAAGTAAAAGTGCCTTAAAAAAAAAAGATTTATTTATTTATTTTAGGGAAAGAGAATGAGAGTGCAGCAGGGGAGGAGCAGAGAGAGAGGGAGAGAAGGATCTCAAACAGATTCCCCACTGAGCTGGGCATGAAGCCTCACCCAGGAAACTGAGATCATGACCTGAGACGAAATAAGGAGTTAGACACTTAACTCACTGACTGAGCCACTCAGATGCCCTGAGCTGAGTCAGGATAACAATCAGGCACCAAGCTTGAGCTTGTACACTAATGCTTGCAGACATGGTGGTCTGTATTTGGGGTAGCAGTGAGTCAGTGGCTTACAGAATTCCAGCTAGCCTTATTACAACTAAGAATTAAAATATTGACTACATTCCCTAATATGTAATTATAAGTACAGAAAGCAACTGCTAGCTCAATTTGAAGCCAAAAAAGAAAATTTACTGAGATTCCAACACAGAGACCCTGTCACCTATTGCAAGTCATACAATTTGAGATGGATTCTTCTCCTAACACTGAGCATGCATGAGTGCCTGTGAGCTCAGTATTCCCTAAGTGGTCTAGTTGTCCATCCTGTGGTTCCAGCTCTAATTTCTTACAAACCCTACAGGAGGTAGTCTATGTATTTGCTTACGTATGTTTAGGTGACATAGAGCCTTGCCTAATCATGAAGGGTCGTTGTCTTTATATTCTGGGTTTCAGCTGCACATGGAGGACTCAATTATCCATTCCAAAGCTATTTTAAAGGAGTTTTCAGTAATATAAGAGACTATTTACAGAAAAGTCATAAAGACGAATGAAATTCCCACAGGGTTAAGGGGGTAAAGTTTGGTTCCAAGATGGCACCTGGGGTGGGAAGGGAGGATCAGTGTCAGAGCTGGGGCTGAGAAGATGTCAATGCAAATATAAAAGCATATGTATAAAAGTGTTAATAATAGTAAAGATGGATGCAAATGAGTGAATAGTTGCTTGACTAGAAAGGGGCTAAGGTGTGGTGGGATCTTGAGTGTCTCAGCTGGTCCGTTCTGTCCCCTCCCTCCCTTCCTTCCACCCTTTGTTTCTTTCTTCTTTTGGGGGGAGGAAAGGAGGGGCAGAGAGAGAGGACAGAGAGAATCTCAAGCAGGCTCCATACCCAGCAAGCAGCTCAACTCAGGACTTGATCCACAGTCCTGAGATCATGACCTGAGTTGAAATCAAGAGTTAATGCTCAACCAACTGAGCCACTCAAGCATCTCATGTTTCTTCCTTCTTTCTATATAATAAAAGTTTCTATCAGAGGTTATTAACACTATTTGAATTTAACTGTGGGTATTTGGAGGGGAGTTGTCAGTCGTGTAAAACCTGCATGAGCACCGGGTGTAGGAACTGCCTGTGATAGGGTGCGTACAGAGCTAAAGGAATGACAGCTCTAGGTCCTGGATCTGCCAATATGCAGAAAAGATGGGGAGAAAACATGGTAGGAGGGAAGGAACTGAGTCATCCTTGATCTGGAAATGATTTCATTTTCCTTAATAAAGATTCTTTCTTATGAATCCCTTCTGTAGTTTATTTCCTGCAGCAAGAAAACACTGGCTTTTTAACCAGTGCATTAGTTTGTTAGGGCTGCCATAACCTAGTACCACAGACTGGGTAGTTTCAACAACAGAAAACTCTTTTCTCATGGTTTCAGAGGCTAGAAGTCTGAGATCAAGGTGTTGGCAGAGTTGGCTTCTCTTAAAGACTCTTTTCTTGGTTTGAAGATGGCCATCTTCTGTGTCCTCACATGGTCTTCTCTCAGTGTGTGTCCTAATCTCCTCTTATAAGGACATCAGTCATATTGGATTAGGGCCACTTATATGATCTTATTTGAACTTAATCTGAATTTAATGACTTTAGAGGATCTGTCTCCAAATACTGCCACAGTCTGGGGTAATAAGGATTAGGATCTCAATACATGAATTTTGGAAAACACAGTTCAGCCTATGACACCCTAAAATAATTTCCTCCTTTATCCTCTAGTCTCTTTTAATTAATGGAATACACTAAATGAGAAAGCTTGGAAGCTTGGAATGCTTTCCAAATGTATAGAGATTTTAAATTACACAATTTAGAGACCTACTATAGATAAAGGTACAAAATACTCTCTCATTGCCTCCAAGGATTCTGATGGGATCACTTGGCATGCCTTCTGTATTTCCCAACTTTTAATATTTGATTTCATATTCATGAATCTAGGGAGTCTCTGGTAGTCTCTTTCTTTTTTTTTATTTATTTATGATGGTCAGAGAGAGAGAGAGAGAGGCAGAGACACAGGCAGAGGGAGAAGCAGGCTCCATGCACCGGGAACCCGACGTGGGATTCGATCCCGGGTCTCCAGGATCGTGCCCTGGGCCAAAGGCAGGTGCCAAACCACTGCGCCACCCAGGGATCCCCTAGTCCCTTTCTTTCACACAATTAATAAGTGTAGAATGTTTCCATATTGTTCTCCGAGAAATAATTAGCTTGCGAGATATATATTTTTAAAATTCTTGATTAATTATAACATAAATACTTATAAAGGTTCAAAATCAATTAGTATTTTTACTTCTTCTTGGATAATTTAAGGACTTTAAAATACTTCAATTCTGTTTATCCCCTCAAAATTTATAGGCCATTATTTTTGCATGTTTTAATTGTCTCTATTTAAAAACCCATAGACTATATTTTATTACCACTTTATACAGTCAGTATTTATTTAGATCAACATATAATTTCCCTTTCCATTGCTATGTATTTTTTCTTGTATATCCAGGCTTCTATCTAGGAATATTTTTCTTCTTCATGAACCTTTATAAAATTTTCATTAGAACTAGTCCACTAATGATCAATTCTCTCAAGTGTTTGTCTTGGCATGTTTTTATTCAATATTATTTTTGGGAGATATTTTTGGTAGATATAGATTTGCAGCTTAGCAGTTTTTCTCTTTCTTTCTTTCTTTCTTTCTTTCTTTCTTTCTTTCTTTCTTTCTTTCTTCTTTCTTTCTTTCTTCTTTCTTTCTTTTTCTTTCTTCTTTCTTTTAGAGAGAAATTGCATGTGCACATGTGCTTGTGAGCAGGAGAGGGAGGAGCAGAGGGAGAGGGAGAAAGAGAGTCTAAAGCAGGCTCCATGCCTAGTATGCAACCCCACAGGGGGCTTGATCTCATAACCCTGAGATCATGACCTGAGCTGAAATCAAGAGTCACACACTAAACTGACTGAACCACCTGGTATTTATTTTCTTTCAAGACTTTGAAGATATTTATATATTATTTTCTGACTTTCATAGTTTTTACTGAGAAATTAGCTACCAAACTTACTGTCCTTCTGATGGCAAAGAATCTATTCCTTGGCTTCTTTTATGATTTTTGTCTTTGTCTCCCCCACCCCCAGTAATTTTACTTTGATGGGCCTGGAAGTGTTTTTCTTTGTTTTATTGTGCTTCTTGTTCACTGAGTTGATTAAATCTATGGTTTGAACTCTTACATAAGTTTTGGAAAATTCTCATCTCTTATCTCCAAATATTTCTTTACAGCATTCTCTCCCCTCTGAAATTCTAATTACACATTTTTTCTCTAGTATCCTGTTTACTTCCTTCTCCTTTATCTATATTTTCTATCTTTTTGTCTCTCTTTATGCTTTAGCCTGGATATTTTTATTTTCTAGTCCTCTATCTCTTTCTTCAGTTGTGTCTAAACTGCTATTTAAGCCTATAACTTCAGTTATTACATTTTAAGTTCAAAAATTTTCATTTGGTGGCTCAGTGGGTTAATAATTTACTTTTTAGTTCTATACTTAAATTCTTTTATTGTCTATTTCTTTAACTTATTAAATGTAATTATCTGAAGGTTCATGTTTGATATCTTTTTTATCTGGGTGTCTGTTGCTCTATTTTAGTTTGTTTCTGTTTCTCTTGGTTTTCAGTTTTATGGGCATATCTCCTAGTATGCCTTGTTTTTTTTTCACTGTGCCAGTTATTATATATTAATAGAGATAGTTTTAGTCCCTTGATTAGGTTATTTTCCTGCAGAAAGGATTTACATTTGCTCTATCAGGCAACTAGTCTAGGAATACACAGGTCACCTTAATCCAGTCAGGAACTGAGATTATTCAAAGCTGGGTTTATGTCCCTGCAGTGGTTGCTTGTTACATTGTCCAGATCTACTTTCTTGACTGAAGGACTTATTTCCCTACTTGTTAGAAAGGATGCTTGCAGTCAGCCCTCAGCTGTTAGTTCTCTCAAGTACATCCACAGCTAAGGAGAAGCATTTTGTTTAAGGTTATACCCTCTTCCCAAAGGAGGCTTGTATCCAATTACTAGTAAATGTAGGGTGTAAAGGTCTAGCTCCCTTCTTTCAGTATGGGAAAACTCTACAAGGTTGCCCAAGTTTCAGAGCTTCCTGTGGTAATTTCCTGAAGCCTTCACTGAGATTCCATCATAGCCCTACTTCTCCCTCTGTTCAGCGTGCTTCTTTCCATTCCCCATAGGCGTTGGTCTGAGAAAACTTATGAATAAACTTCCTGTATGCTGATATCTAGTACAAAGTCTTTTTATGTTTTGTATTCATAAGTTTTTCCTTGGATATGATTTTTTGGGTCCCACCTCTAATCTTGTGAGGTTTACCAGACCTCGTCTTTATTAGAAGACCATAAACTTTACTTACTTGTCCCCACAGGATCTTTTGGAAGCTTTTCTAGGGTTCTCAACCACAGTTTCACAATTGGTAGATGCCTGAGGTGAAGAGTGGTCCCAATGAAAGACTTATCTCTCTGGTCTTCCATCTTCTTCCAGATAGTGTCCCCACAATTTCACTGCACTTATATCTGTCTTGTTCAAAGAAATATTTTAAAACTGTTGTTAATAGTTGTTTTCAGAAGGACACCTATAATTCTTTTTGCTTAGTCTGCCATTGCCAGAAGTGGAAATTGTTACCTCTGTGATTTGAATGAAAAATTATTTGAAAAGTTTAAAGTCTGACCCAATTTAATTAAATTCAACAATTATATTTTATGTACATGCCAGATGCTGAGCTGTGTTCTAGGGATAAACTTATGGATATTATATTACTTTTCTGCCCCCAAGGAGCTTATAATTGAATAACAACAACAAAATAGATGCATTCTTAAGGTATTACCCTGATTAGTAATGATAAGACTTCAAAATGCAGCTATATTTCCTGGCAAGTTGCCTTTGGTGGAAAACCAGATAAGAGTTAATGTACTAAGTAGCTGTGATAAGTAGATTTATGCCTATAACCATGTCTTGCTGCTCAAAGTTAATATAATCTTGGACTATGAAATCAGGTCTGATCACACAATCAGTACAAATCAGGAAAAGGAGGTGGAGTGACACCATTATGAGAAAACCTTTTGGGCCGGGTCAAGAATGGATATATAACTGAGACCTTGAAGTCAATAATAATACTAGCACAAAAGAAATACTTTCTGAGACAAATACTATATGATCTCATGTATATGTGGAATCTAAAAAATAAAATAAATGAACAAACAAGCAAACAGACTCTTAAGTACAGAGGACAAACTGGTGGTTGCCAGAAGGCAGAGTGGGCAAAATAGGGGAAGGCGATGAAGAGGCGCAAACTCTCACTTATAAAATAAATAAGTCAAATGAGATGAAAAGTATAGCATAAGAAATATAATCAATAGTATTATAATAATGTTTGGTGACATACTATGGTAAGTGTTGCATAATGCATAGAATTGTCAATTTAATATGTTGTACACCTGAAATCAATATAATATTGTATGTGAATTATACTCCAATAAGAAATAATTTAAAAAAGAACCCTTTCTGCAATTGAGCTTATGGGATGGCTGCGATGTAATGTCCTGGGGCAGGCAGTGCAAAGTGAACAAAAGCAAAGGATTTGAAAACCAAGGTGAAGCACAGGCAAAGAAGACACTGAAATCCAGCTGTGTGCTCCAGGGAAGATCCATGATCTGCTGAGAAATACCAACTGGATATAACAAACAATGAATCCTTATGATCCAATGGAAGAAATGGCTGTGAACCACAAGAAGAAACTTCACACATGGCAGCCTCTGCTCTGTTATGCTTAGGCTGAGAAGACTGAGGTGAAGCCTGATTGTCACACATTAGGACTGGAGTAGTACCTGTCAGAGAAGTGCAGGAATCTAAGCAGAATGTAACTGATATGGATGGGGTGCTGGGTGGGAGAGAAAATTAGGACAAAGTGCAAACTTGTTTACCAGGTGTGAATTAGGCTTCAAAGGTGGGCCATGAGGGGACAATCCCCATGGTCCATTAGAGTGTCCAGAGGGAGCTTCAGTCAATCTAGTTTAGTTGAAGAGAAGGAATGCAAGCAATAGGTGAAGTTTAGAGTTGGGGAGGGAGGTGGTAAGTGAAAGAAGATCTGCCAGTACTGTGCATGAAGCAGACTGGGTGAGTGGGATTCAGGCTAAAAGGAAAAAAAAAAAAAAAACCCAGAGAGCCTCCTTTCCACTCTTCCATCTCAAAGTTCAACCATCTGGCTGGGCCAGACTCACTGACACCTGAATGTGTTCTGCTGTTCCATGGCTCTCATAGAATCCTTATGTCTGAAGTAAATTTTCTAAAAATTGTTTTTAAATACCTTTCTGAGATTACTTTCAAGAAGGCAGGAACTTTCCATTATCCATATCTTTTCTTTTTACTTTATTCTAGAATAGAAACTAAAGGAGAATCACAACCTAACATAGTACATGCTGTGCCCTCAAGGAACTTACATGTTCAGTATATTCTTTAAGCACCTATTAGTTGCCAGGTGTCAGGATGGGTCAAGAAGTATGGGTGTTTTCTACACTAAAATACAAGATCAACACACATAGACCAATGATAAGTAATAGACATCGATAGATAATTTCATCAAATAAAATTGTGAATCTAAATTTGGAGATAAGAGCTAAACATGATATAGAAGTTTAGCATGCATCCACACATGAGAGTTCATATATGTGCACACATGGTTATTTATATATTATTTAAAAAGATTTATTTATTTGAGAGAGAGAACAAGAGAAGAGAGAAAGCAAGCACACAAGCAGGAGGGGCACAGAGAGAGGGAGAAAGAATCTCAAGCAGACTCCATGCTGAGTGCAGAGCCCAATGTAGGGCTCAATCCCAGGACCCTGAGATCATGATCTGAGCCAAAATCAAGAGTTGGCTGCTTAACCAACTGTGTCACACAGGTATACCCCCTTCCTCCATTTAAAGATGTTATTTCTTCCCATCCTATCACCTCATCCCTACCATTGAGCTTTTGTCAAGATAAGTTAACAATATATCTTTTGTTTGGATCTCATGATGAAAATGTTTTTTATGAAAAGTTACTCTGATTCTTAGATGCAGAATTAATTGGAGATGCGGTATCAGGGATCTAGAGACATCTCTCTATTGTCAGTGTCCTCACATGTAAAATAGGGAGATTAACAGAAATGGGAAATCTACATTATTGGTTGAAAAACAATTGCTGCCCAACTGACCTAGCAACAGAGAGCTGTTGTTATGACTGTTTTCACAGTTTGGGGAGTGGCTTTGTATTGATCCTTCTGTGTACCTTCTGGTGCAGGATCCCTGTGGACAGTAACCAGCATAATGTGAAATGGCCTCTCCCTAGGCGGGGAAGTGGATTACCCTTCACTAGATCTAAGTTAACCTATTCATATAGTGATGAAACCAAATCTGTGTGTTCACTCTCACTTAGAGAGCAATCATAGAGTGATCAGTTTAAAAATGCAGTGGGCAATACTGAGTGCAGAACACTAAGTGTTGTATGTTTTCCTTCCTGGTAAAGACTGTCTACCACTATAAAAATTGAAAATGCCAGAACTCACATTCTTCAGCTTCCCTTATAACTGGTGCATGAACATGGCATCTAATCCTGGCCAGTGGTTCCTGAGGAGAAGTCTGCTGGGGAGCTTCTGAGAACAGGAAGTGTGAGGAGAAATTCCCTTCCCTGTCTTTTGACTCAGAATGGTGCCAATGTGAGGATGTGATGTGGGGAGCAGTAGGCTTTGGAAGCCATCGTGAGCCCATGAAGCCATAGGACTCAGGATGAAGAGCTCTACACTGAGAATGGCAGAGCAGAGAAATAGAAACACTGGGATTCTTTTTTTTTTTTAATTTTTATTTATCTATGATAGAGAGAGAGAGAGAGAGAGAGAGAGATTGAGAGAGAGGCAGAGACACAGGCAGAGGGAGAAGCAGGCTCCATGCACCGGGAGCCCAACGTGGGATTCGATCCCGGGTCTCCAGGATCACGCCCTGGGCCAAAGGCAGGCGCTAAACCGCTGCGCCACCCAGGGATCCCGAAACACTGGGATTCTTGATGAGATCATTGTGCCCCTGAGGTAATTGGTCCTGGGAACATCATTATGCTATTTGAGATCATGACAATGTCATTAATGTGTCAACATTTATTATTTAATTATCTGCTCACTTGTAGCTGAAAACACTAAAATACAGTGAGATGTATGAGAGATAGACAGAACCCTTGAGACACTTTCAGTTTAATATAAGTGAAAGGTAAAGTAGATGTGACCAGAACTAAGGAATTAAGCCTGGAAATAGTTGAATGTGAGTGAAACATAAGTAGCCTTATTGTGTCATATGCTGGGGTTGTTAGTATGACTACAGTGATCAGAACCAGGCATCTTTATCCTGAGAATACGTCACAAAGGATGTGATTTTATTTCTCCTCTGTTCTGGGCTTCTAAACTCGGTGACTGCTGTCATAAAAGCTTGTCATTTCCACTCTGAGTGTTTTTCATTAAGACCATTATGCTGTTACCAAGGATGGGAAATGGGGAGCAGAGAAGGTTGGCAGGGGACGAGATTCACTGTTAACAAGTAAAATATTTTCAGATGTTCCTTGGGTGCAGAAAATGTTCCATTATGTCACAGAGTCATTCATCCCAAGAATCCATTGCTTTCAGACCTTGTTAAAATGATGACTTCCTGCAATGACACACACAGCTGTAGGGGGATTGTCAGCACTGAGTGATAGGATTGTTTTCTTCAGCAAGGAGCTCCACACACCTCATCCCACCCTTGCTTTCCTGACTTTCACTCACCAGGTCATCTAGAAAATCAATGGGTTCCCATCTCACCCAAGGCCAGGATGACTGAGCTCTTGAATCAAGGAAGGACTGATGTTTCCTTCACTCTATCGTGATTTTTGCTAGTGGATCATGAAATGAATTTATTGGGGGTGAGATCAGCATTTTGAAAAGACAGAATAAAACAGCACAGAATTACTAAAATAGAGAAGAATAAAGCTGAACAGATTGGAAAACATTAGAGAATGCAGAATATTAAAAGTGGATAATGTCCCAAAAGTCTTTGTTCAGTTTTAGATGTATTTTCAAAAGTATATATATATATGCATATTTTTTATCGGAGTTCTATTTGCCAACATATAGCATAACACTCAGTGCTCATCCTGTCAAGCGCCCACCTCAGTGCCTGTCACCCAGTCACCCTATCCCCCTTCCCACCTCCCCTTCCACTACCCCTTGTTTATTTCCCAGTTAGGAGTCTCTCATGTTGTCACCCTCTCTGATATTTCCCACTCATTTTCTCTCCTTTCCACTATGATCCCTTTCACTGTTTTTTATATTCCTCATATGAATGAAACCAGATAATGTTTGTCCTTCTCCAATGGACTTACTTCACTCAGCATAATACCCTCCAGTTCCATCCACATTGAAGCAAATGGTGGTTATTTGTCATTTCTTTTTTTTTTTTTAGTATTTTATTAATAAAATAATTTTTATTGGTGTTCAATTTACCAACATACAGAATAACACCCAGTGCTCATCCCATTAAGTGTCCCCCTCAGTGCCCGTCACCCACTCACCCCCACTCCCCGCCCTCCTCCCCTTCCACCACCCCTAGTTCGTTTCCCAGAGTTAGGAGTCTTTATGTTCTGTCTCCCCTCTGACACCTCCCACACATTTCTTCTCCTTTCCCTTATATTCCCTTTCACTATTATTTATATTCCCCAAATGAATGAGAACATACACTGTTTGTCCTTCTCCGATTGACTTACTTCACTCAGCATAATACCCTCCAGTTCCATCCACATTGAAGCAAATGGTGGGTATTTGTCATTTCTAATGGCTGAGTAATATTTCATTGTATACATAGACCACATCTTCTTTATCCACTCATCTTTTTATGGACACTGAGGCTCTTTCCACAGTTTGGCTATTATGGACATTGCTGCTAGAAACATCGGGGTGCAGGTGTCCCGGCGTTTCATTGCATTTGTATCTTTGGGGTAAATCCCCAACAGTAGTGCAATTGCTGGGTCATAGGGCAGGTCTATTTTTAACTCTTTGAGGAACCTCCACACAGTTTTCCAGAGGGGCTGCACCAGTTCACATTCCCATCAACAGTGCAGGAGGGTTCCCTTTTCTCCGCATCCCCTCCAACATTTGTTGTTTCCTGCCTTGTTAATTTTCCCCATTCTCACTGGTGTGAGGTGATATCTCATTGTGGTTTTGATTTGTATTTCCCTGATGGCAAGTGATGCAGAGCATTTTCTCATGTGCATGTTGCCATGTCTATGTCTTCCTCTGTGAGATTTCTCTTCATGTCTTTTGCCCATTTCATGATTGGATTGTTTGTTTCTTTGCTGTTGAGTTTAAGAAGTTATTTATAGATATTGGAAACTAGCCCTTTATCTGATACGTCATTTACAAATATCTTCTCCCATTCTGTAGGTTGTCTTTGAGTTTTGTTGACTGTATCCTTTGCTGTGCAAAAGCTTCTTATCTTGATGAAGTCCCAATAGTTCATTTTTGCTTTTGTTTCTTTTGCCTTCGTGGATGTATCTTGCAAGAAGTTACTGTGGCCAAGTTCAAAAAGGGTGTTGCCTGTGTTCTTCTCTAGGATTTTGATGGAATCTTGTCTCACATTTAGATCTTTCATCCATTTTGAGTTTATCTTTGTGTCTGGTGCAAGAGAGTGGTCTAGTTTCATTCTTCTGCATGTGGATGTCCAATTTTCCCAGCACCATTTATTGAAGAGACTGTCTTTCTTCCAATGGATAGTCTTTCCTCCTTTATCGAATATTAGTTGACCATAAAGTTCAGGGTCCACTTCTGGGTTCTCTATTCTGTTCCATTGATCTATGTGTCTGTTTTTGTGCCAGTACCACACTGTCTTGATGACCACAGCTTTGTAGCACAACCTGAAATCTGGCATTGTGATGCCCCCAGATATGGTTTTCTTTTTTAAAATTCCCCTGGCTATTCGGGGTCTTTTCTGATTCCACACAAATCTTAAAATAATTTGTTCCTACTCTGTGAAGAAAATCCATAGTATTTTAATAGGGATTGCATTAAACGTGTAAATTGCCCTGGGTAGTATAGATATTTTCACAATATTAATTCTGCCAATCCATGAGCATGGAATATTTTTCCATCTCTTTGTGTCTTCCTCAATTTCTTTCAGAAGTGTTCTGTAGTTTTTAGGATTTAGATCCTTTACCTCTTTGGTTAGGTTTATTCCTAGGTATCTTATGCTTTTGGGTGCAATTATAAATGAGACTGACTCCTTAATTTCTCTTTCTTCAGTCTCATTATTAGTGTATAGAAATGCCACTGACTTCTGGGCATTGATTTTGTATCCCACCACACTGCTGAATTGCTGTATGAGTTCTAGCAATCTTGGGGTGGAGGCTTTTGGGTTTTCTATGTAGAGTATCATGTCATTGGCAAAGAGGGAGAGTTTGACTTCTTCTTTGCCAATTTGAATGCCTTTAATGTCTTTTTGTTGTCTGATTACTGAGGCTAGGACTTCCAGTACTAGGTTGAATAGCAGTGGTGAGAGTGGACATCCCTGTCTTGTTCTTGATGTTAGGGGAAATGCTCCCAGTGCTTCCCCATTGAGAATGATATTTGGTATGGGCTTTTCGTAGATGGTTTTTAAGATGTCGAGGAATGTTCCCTCTATCCCTACACTCTGAAGAGTTTTGATCAGCAATGGATGCTGTATTTTGTCAAATGCTTTCTCTGCATCTAATGAGAGGATCCTATGGTTCTTGGTTTTTCTCTTGCTGATATGATGAATCACATTGATTGTTTTATGGGTGTTGAACCAGCTTTGTGTCCCAGGGATAAATCCTACTTGGTCATGGTGAATAATTTTCTTAATGTTCTGTTGGATCCTATTGGCTAGTATCTTGTCGAGAATTTTTGCATCCATGTTCATCAGGGATATTGGTCTGTAATTTTCCTTTTTGGTGGGGTCTTTGTCCGGTTTTGGAATTAAGCTGATGCTGGCCTCATAGAACGAATTTGGAAGTGCTCCATATCTTTCTATCTTTCCAAACAGTTTTAGTAGAATAGGTATGATTTCTTCTTTAAACATCTGATAGAATTCCCCTGGGAAGCCATCTGGCCCTGGACTCTTGTGTCTTGGGAGGTTTTTGATGACTGCTTCAACTTCCTCCCTGGTTATTGGCCTGTTCAGGTTTTCTATTTCTTCCTGTTCCAGTTTTCGTAGTTTGTGGCTTTCCAGGAATGCAGTCCATTTCTTCTAGATTGCCTAATTTATTGGCGTATAGCTGTTCATAATATGTTTTTAAAATCGTTTCTATTTTTTAGTGTTGTTAATGATCTCTCCTTTCTCATTCATGATTTTATTAATTTGAGTCTTCTCTCTCTTCTTTTTAATAAGGTTGGCTAATGGTTTATCTATCTTATTAATTCTTTTTTTTTTTTTAAATTTTTTTTTTTATTTATTTATGATAGTTACAGAGAGAGAGAGAGAGGCAGAGACACAGGCAGAGGGAGAAGCAGGCTCCATGCACCGGGAGCCCGACGTGGGATTCGATCCCGGCTCTCCAGGATCGCGCCCTGGGCCAAAGGCAGGCGCCAAACCGCTGCGCCACCCAGGGATCCCTATCTTATTAATTCTTTCAAAGAACCAACTCCTGGTTCCGTTGATCTGTTCCACAGTTCTTCTGGTCTCGATTTTGTTGAGTTCTGCTCGAATTTTAATTAACTCTCTTCTTCTGCTGGGCGTAGGGTCCATCTGCTGTTTTTTCTCTAGCTCCTTTATGTGTAAGGTTAGCTTTTGTATTTGAGTTCTTTCCAGTTTTTGAATGGATGCTTGTATTGCGATGTATTTCCCCCTTAGGACTGCTTTTGCTGCATCCCAAAGATTTTGGATGGTTGTATCTTCATTCTCATTAGTTTCCATGAATGTTTTTAATTCTTCCTTAATTTCCTGGTTGACCCTTTCATCTTTTAGCAGGATGGTCCTTAACCTCCATGTGTTTGAGGTCCTTCCAAACTTCTTGTTGTGATTTAGTTCTAATTTCAAGGCATTATGGTCTGAGAATATGCAGGGGATGATCCCAATCTTTTGGTATCGGTTCAGACCCGATTTGTGACCCAGTATGTGGTCTATTCTGGAGAAAGTTCCATGTGCACTTGAGAAGAATGTGTATTCAGTTGAGTTTGGATGTAAAGTTCTGTAGATATCTGTGAAATCCATCTGGTCCAGTGTATCATTTAAAGCTCTTGTTTCTTTGGAGATGTTGTGCTTAGAAGACCTATCGAGGGTAGAAAGAGCTAGATTGAAGTCACCAAGTATAAGTGTATTATTATCTAAGTATTTCTTCACTTTGGTTATTAATTGGTTTAAATATTTGGCAGCTCCCACATTCGGGGCATATATATTGAGGATTGTTAAGTCCTCTTGTTGGATAGATCCTTTAAGTATGAGATAGTATCTCTCTTCATCTCTCACTACAGTCTTCGGGGTAAATTTTAGTTTATCTGATATAAGGATGGCTACCCCTGCTTTCTTTTGAGGACCATTCGAATGGTAAATGGTTCTCCAACCTTTTATTTTCAGGCTGTAGGTGTCCTTCTGTCTAAAATGAGTCTCTTGTAGACAGCAAATAGATGGGTCCTGCTTTTTTATCCAGTATGAAACCCTGCACCTTTTGATGGGGTCATTAAGCCCGTTTACGTTCAGAGTTACTATTGAGAGATATGAGTTTAGTGTCATCATGATATCTATTCAGTCCTTGTTTTTTGTGGATTGTTCCACTGAACTTCTTCTTAAAGGGGAATTTTAAGAGTCCCCCTTAAAATTTCTTGCAGAGCTGGTTTGGAGGTCACATATTCTTTCAGTTCCTGCCTGTCTTGGAAGCTCTTTATCTCTCCTTCCATGTTGAATGAGAGCCTTGCTGGATAAAGTATTCTTGGTTGCATGTTCTTCTCATTTAGGACCCTGAATATATCCTGCCAGCCCTTTCTGGCCTGCCTAGGTCTCGGTGGAGAGGTCTGCTGTTACCCTAATATTCCTCCCCATAAAAGTCAGGGATTTCTTGTCTCTTGCTGCTTTAAGGATCTTCTCTTTATCTTTGGAATTTGCAAGCTTCACTATTAAATGTTGAGGTGTTGAACGGTTTTTATTGATTTTAGGGGGAGATCTCTCTATTTCCTGGATCTGAATGCCTATTTCCCTTCCCAGATTAGGAAAGTTTTCAGCTATGATTTGTTCAAATCCATATTCTGGCCCTCTGGCCCTTTCGGCGCCCTCGGGAACCCCAATTAAACGTAGGTTTTTCTTCCTCAGGCTATCGTTTATTTCCCTTAATCTGTCTTCCTGGTCTTTTAATTGTCTGTCTCTTTTTTCCTCAGTTTCCCTCTTTGCCATCAACTTGTCTTCTATGTCACTCACTTGTTCTTCCACCTCGTTAACCCTCGTCGTTAGGACTTCTAGTTTGGATTGCATCTCATTCAATTGATTTTTAATTTCTGCCTGATTGGATCTAAATTCCGCAGTCATGAAGTCTCTTGAGTCCTTTATGCTTTTTTCTAGAGCCACCAGTAGCTGTATAATAGTGCTTCTGAATTGGCTTTCTGACATTGAATTGTAATCCAGATTTTGTAACTCTGTGGGAGAGACGGACTGTTTCTGATTCTTTCTTTTGAGGTGAGGTTTTCCTTCTAGTCATTTTGCTCAGTGCAGAGTGGCCAAAAACAAGTTGTATTGGGAAAAGAAGAAAAAGAGAGAGAGAGAGAAGGAAAGAAAAGAGAAAAAGAAAAAAGAAAAAAGGAAGGAAAAAAGAAGAAAAAGAGAAAGAAAAAGAAAGAAAGGTGAAAAAAAAAAGGGCTGGGGGAAGCAATCAGAAATCAAAAAGAAAAAAAAACCCACGGGGGAGTATCTTCTGATTCTGTGTACTTTAAGTCCCTTGACTTCCCCTGGAACTTGTCCGTCTAGCTGGTGTTCTGGGGGAGGGGCCTGTTGTGCTGATTTTCAGGTGTTAGCACTTGGGGGAGCTGCTCTGCCTCCTGCCTGGTGCAGGGCTCAGTGGGGGTTGTTTACCCCGTTAGGCCCCTGGAGGAACAACCCCAGTGGCTGCTCTGGAAACCTGGATTCAGCCCCCGCAGTAACTACGGAGCTCTCAGTTTGCAGGACCTGGAGGCTCCGGGGCGGGGCCGCTGATCTGCTCAGCTCGGGGCAGGAGCGTCCTTGCTGTCCTGGGCCCTCCCGGCCTCTGCCTGTCCCGGGGGAGGCCGGATCCTGGGCTGTGTCCCGGCGCCCTGTGCTCCTGGCTCCTGTGCTGTTGGATTCGCGCTCCTGCCCCGCAGCCCCCTCCGCGGAGCCGCCCCCGAGCCCCTCTGAGCCGCTCCCGCCCTGCAGCCCCCTCCGCGGAACCTCTTCCTCCGCCCGAGCCCCCCGCAGCTGCTCCCGCACCGCAGCGCCCTCCACGGAGCCTCTTCCTCCGCCCGAGCCCCCGGCGCTGCTCCCGCCCCGCAGCCCCCTCCGCGGAGCCGCCCCCGAGCCCCCCGAGCTGCTCCGGGTCCCCCGTGCGCACTGCAGCCCTTAGGGAGCTCGGCGCACTCCCCCGGCGTGCTGGTGTCTGTTAGTGTCCCCGGGAGCCCGAGGGCATCCCCGCCCTCCTGGATCCTGCTCCACCTCCCTGCGAGCCCCTTTCCCCCAGGAAGGTCGGTGCAGCTCCTGCTTCTCTGGTCCGGGGCTCTCCTGTCCTGGGGACACTGGCCCCGGCCTCAGCCCGGCTCCTCGCTGGGCCCCTCCCCCTTGGAGGCCCTTTTGTTCCTTTATTTCTTTCTCCCCGTCTTCCTACCTTGATAGAAGCGCGAACTCTTCTCACTGTAGCATTCCAGGTGTCTCTCTTTAATTCTCAGGCCGAATTCGTAGATTTTCAGGATGATTTGAAGGTTATCTAGGTAATTTGGTGGGGACAGGTGATTTGGGGACCCTACTCTTCCGTCATCTTGCCCCTCCGGTGCAGATTTTTTAAAGTTCCCACTTCTCCAGGGCTGGGCTCTCCTGTCCCAGAGGCACTGGCTCCCCTGGTTAGCCCAGCTCCTTGCGCCCCCACCCCACACTGGATACTTTTTTATTTTATTTTTTTTTCTGCCTTCCTACCGTGTTAGAAGCGAAATTCCCTCTGTAGCATTCCAGCTGTTTCTCTTTAAATCTCAGGTCGAATTTGTAGGTTTTCAAGATGGTTTGAAAGTTATCTAGGTAAGTTGGTGGGGCCAGGTGAGTTGAGGACCCTACTCCTCCACCGTCTTGCCCTGCCTCAAATCGCATTTTTAATTTTAATTTTTTGTTTCAGTACCTCTGATGGAAGATGGCATACATCGACTGAAAAAAATTAAAGATGTATCTTTCAAAGGTCATAAACCAAATAAAAACACAATAAATCTAAATAAATAGTCAAATGATGCTATTCTAAGTTTGTTGAGCTTATCCTTCCCAGGTTATTACAACTTAAAACTGTACTAAGACATTTGGGACACCGTGTCTTGCTTTGTGAAACTTGTTTCAGTTTGGGTTTGTGTGTGTGTTTATGTGTGTGTGTGTGTGTGTGTGTGTGTGTGTGTGTTGGTAAAAAAAGCATATTCAAAAGTCACTGTTCTGGTATATTGGGGATTTCTATTCAGTTCCAGCACATGGATCTAATCTGATTTTTCTAATGTCTTATTTATATCATCTGTGAGAGTCGGCATTAGCCATTGAGCCAGAATTCCTATAGAAGCTAAACACTGGATCCAAAGAAAACGAACATAGAGTCCAAATGAATCTCAAAGCTCTTTGCTTCTCCTTTTTGATAATTTTATTTTTTCTTCAGAAAAATCTATATTTTTTGGCAGAACATCCAACAGAGGGAGGTGCTGTTGAATGAAGAATATTGGTGTTATCTTCTGAGATGGAAAGTGGTAAAAATTGGACTGGCCAGCTAGAAGGAGAGGCCCAACAACAAAGGTGCTAACCAAATGGATTCTATTGTGCTTTTTGATCTGATAAAAGAATTCGCTTAGCTGGTTAAGATTTTTGATTACCAGTGAAAGTTCTCATCCATCTAACACTCTTCTTCTAAGGCCTACTTCCCCATGATCCATCCTTCTGCCCACTTCCATTCCAATCTGTCTGTCTCTGTCTCTCTCTCTTTCTCTCTCTCTCTCTCTCTCTCACACACACACACACACACACACACACACACACACACCTGCCCCAGCTACTGGGTTTTATTTTCCTCAGAGTCACATTTGCAAATATGCCAAGAAAAAACCTGAGAGTGTCTGCTCCATACAGTGAATGAAGTTGCTTCCTAGTGACATATGCTACTCTACTTGGATAAGAAACAACATCAAACATGTTTGAAGAAATACTACTCTTTCTGATGAAAGACTCACTCTACCTATCATCTATCTATCTATCTATCTATCTATCTATCTATCATCTATCTATCAGTCATCTATCAAAAGACTTTAATGAACAATGGTTCTGATCCTGGAGTCAAAAAGAAACATACAACATTATCCTCAATTTCAAGGAGCTTTCTGTCTCATGGCTGAGATAGATAAACATCCCACAGTGGCACTACAGAATGTAAATGCTATGATAGAGTATGTTCAGTCAGTGTGAGAATAGAGAGGAAGGCCAGCCTACTGGAAGAGGAAAACCAAGTCTGATAAAGATTCCAAGATTTAATGAGTACAAGATATACAAGGAGTGGGGAGTAATGGAATAGGAAAGGGAGAGGCAAGGATAAATGTGGAGAAGATCATCTAAGCTGAATATGATAGCATGTGTGCAGGTGCAGAGGCAGTAGCGAACACAGCATTGGGGAACACTGCAGGTAGTTCTAATACATGGGGCATGTGGAGGGGAGTGGTGGAGGTGAGCCTGGAGGACTGGATGGTGCTGGGTTGTGAAAGTCCTGCAGTTGGGGTTGAATGAATGAAAATCTTCTCTCCCTTCCTTCTGCTGGAGGTAAAGTTAAAGTGGAATTGTTGGGGACCAATTTGAGGGGAAATTCACTCATAGGGCTGCTTATAGCTGGTGATAGGAGTCTTATAACTTAGGTCAGACTAAGGGGACTTTCAAGATCTTAGAATAATAAATCAAGGTTTATTGTTTCACAAGAGGGAGGGGTTGAGAGATGGGAGGAATACAATTAACTCAACTCCTGGCATTCAAAGTCCAAGATAAAAGAGTAAATAAGAAGGCAGGTGGGCTTAGAGTCACACTAACTGGAAGAACAGCCTTCCTTCCTATGAGAAAGGTAGTTTGTTATTTGTCAGGAAAGATAAAATAACACCTTTTAATTAGGTTTTACATAAGAGTTCTGAGAGGAGGGCAGAGAGAATCATCAGGCCCTGATCCTGCTCCCTGACAATGATTTCTACATGAGCCGCCATGGTTATTGGTAATTGCATGGACCAGCAAAGAGAGGGTAAGATTGACTTACACACATGAAGTTAATGAGTTTGGGTTTTGTCCTGAAGACAATGGTCTTCTACTGAAGGATTCTAAGTAGAGTGTGAAGTGAACATATTTTATATTTTAGGAAGGTATAGTTGAGTTGGCTAAAGTTTAGAAGATGATTATAAACAAAGACCAAAGACAGGGAAGCTGCCTTTCAGGAGGCTTTTGTGGTGACCCAGAAACCAAAGAATAATGCTCTGCACCAAGGAAGATGGTGGTATGAGGATACAAAAAACATTAAGGAACTTCAGTGACTAATTGGATGTAGTAAGTAGAGGGGGCTTTAGAAAGGTTCTTTTATTTCTGGCCTTGGGGGCTGATCAAGTGCATGGCATTATTGATTGACATAAACATACAGGATGAAGAATAAGCCTGTTGGGGGACTCTAGAATGTTCTGGTTCTGACATGTTGAATTTATGATGGCTGCTGAGGCTAGTGGAGGTTGCCCACATCATTCTGGATGGAATTCAGGAGGGGAGGAAGCCAAGGAGTATAGATTGGGGATTATCAACAGGTAGGAAATAATTTGAAGCCAGGAAGATGGATAAGTTTAACCAGAGAGTGTGTAGGTAGCACGAAAAGAGAAAGGCAAGATGAGGAATACTGAAAATCACCAATATTTAAGAATAGCTGGAGGAAATAAGTGCAATGCAGGAGCCAGAGATGCAAGGATAAGAGATCCAGGGAAAAGCAAAAGTGATAGTATCATAAGCATCACATGTGGATTTCCAAAATGTTCAAGAAAAGCATGATGGAGGTGTTAAGTGTCACAAGTCAGTGAAATAAGGTGGGCCTGAGAAGTGAGGGCCAGACTTGGTGAGAGGGGATTTGTGGGAGACTTTAAGAAGACCAGTTCAGTGGAGGGGTGAGGACAGAGCCCAGATATAGGTGACTGAGAAAAGAATAGAAGGTGAGACCATAGATACAGGAAGTTCTAGACACATATACAACTTTCCTAAATGCCAATTACACTAGTGTGAACTAAAATCCTTCCTCCCCATTCCCTTCCTGTCATCCTCCTATACTTCCCTCCTTCCTTCTCTTTCTTCTTCCTTTCCTCCTATCTACAAATGCATACTGGACTACACTAAGGGCCAAGAAGCACAGAAGACATAGGACACAAAGATAAAACCAGCACAACCAGTCTCCTGCAGACCATTGTCTAGTAAGTGAAACAGGATAAAAATAAACGGTGGAAAAGGGATGTGTCATATAAGAAGCAGAGATCAAGAACAAGGTGGGTATTTAGTTTTTTGTCTACATTGGCAGAGTGGGAACAGAACCGAAGACACAGTGGAGAAAGTAGCATTTGAAGTGGGTGAGGTGTATTGAGGGTTGGGGCAGTAGGTGTCCCAGGCTTAGGAAAAAAAAAGCAAAGGGTCAAGGGAGAAGTGCTGGTGTTTGAGTGGGCAGCAGTGAGTAGATCCAAGAAGCTAGAACTCAGTGCAGGAAGCAGAAATGGGGATTAGGGTTAGAGAAGGATGGAGGACCTTGCATATCAGGACACAGGTTCTGGGCCTTACGGAGAAACTATGGGAAGTTTTGAGCAAGGGAGAAGTGAGTAGAACTGTGAGCATTTTTCTAGTAGAAAAGGGTCATCCATGGTGAAAGACCCCAAACCCAGACACAGAAGGCTAAGAAATAAGAAACCAGTTCTTCATGCTGTGCTAATCAAACTGTGTCTGTTTAATCAACATGCATTGACAATGATGAATAATTGATAAGACCAATGATACAATGACCTGGTGAGTTTGTTTCCTCCTTTTGCCTGGTGTTTGTGGCATCTGTTGTCTTCTTCAAAGAAAAAAGCAAATCTCATTTTCAGTGTCATATTGCAGCAGTGCATTGAATAAAAATAGCCTAGGGTGATTAAAACTGTTTTTTCAGTTCGTTTGCTCTTGCCATAGATTGATTTTCTGAGCACCTGTTTGATACCGGAAGTCTTATCTATTATGACTTCGGAGGTTGACTTTTTAATAGGCCGCTTATACACTTTCTAAAAATGATCTTGATTTAGATCATAGATACCAAAATGAACAACTGACCAGCACAGTTCTTTTAGAAGATAGTCTAATGATGAGTGTCCCATCTTACAATGGAAATAACACATGGGCATCTGGAGCCTGTTGACTCATTACTCAAAACCCCAATTCTCAAGTCACCCAGTATGAGTCAGGCTCAGGCTACGGGGGAAGACAGGGCCCTTTTTGGGCACTGGTCATGGATGGCACATTTACCCTGACATTCCTTGCATGGTTCGTAAGAGATATTGATATATTTGATTCATGGGTTGGTCTCCCAGAACAATGCTCTCAGCAGGGGATCAGGGCACCAATTTGTGGCCCACAGCATGATCCCTTGATGGAGTGAAGTCTTGGCTTCCACGTTTGATTGTTAATAATTCACCTGATCCTTGATTCTTCCTTCTTTAAAATAAAGACATTTTTGTTTCTGTTCTGATGGTATATTTCTTCTTTTCTTTTTCTCAGCGGCAATTTGGGGAAGATGCGGGATCTTCTCCACAAATACTTTCCCCCTTCTGAATTAATCAGTAGATGGAAAGCATTTGAGAAGACTGGATGCAGAAGGGTGGCCAACCAAATGAAGAAGAGGAGTCAGGATTTACCACGGTTTTTGACCAAAGGCCTCAACAATTTCAAAAATTTCAAAATTTTAATATGTTTTTTAAATTGCTTGGTACAGATCACTAGATGTGTATCAGAATCCTCTTCTAAAACATGTAGCCTTGTAATCAATCCCAGCCCAGTAATGTCTGTGTTGGACTCAGCATTTTGTATTTTTAAAAGTTCCTTGGGTATTCTTCATATGACCAGGTTTTAAGCTCACTGGCTTTACACTGGTATGACATTCTAGGGGTTTTAATTCACAGATTGTTCTTGATCACAGTGTCCTTTGAACTGGCTCTAGGAATTATTTCTCTTCTTACTTGTCCTAAGGACTTCATGTGAATTCAGTGTCAGAAAACTCCAGGCTCATAATAGGAGTGACCAGCCTTGCTTTTTAGCACAAGAGCTTTCTATGCCACACCCTTGTGCTCTCCCACTGAGCCCCCATGCTGGTCTCATCCCTGGACAATCAATAGCACAGGACCAGGGGCTGTGTGGCTGGTAAAACCTCAGTTCCTAGGTGGGCCTCTTCTCCCTCCCTCCCAACTCCTAGATTCTTCTTCTATCTCTCCTCTCTCCTTCCCTCCTTCACATTTTCTCCTGCTCCTGAAGGGCCCTGAAACTCCAAATTTCCACAAGCAGGAGAGTTTAACCCCTTTCTTACCTCTTCCTTCATTACTGCTTCCAGTTCATGGTCTAAAGGAAGATGTAAACTCTCACACAAAAGGGTACTCCGTCAGGTTATTTTTCCAAAGCAAGAGTGATGTGTTCTGATAGCAGCCAGGCAATTCTCTAGTACGCAAAACAGCTCAATGCATTTTCTCTGACTCCAGCTGATGTCCACATCGTTGCTACCGGTTTTGGATCACGAGCTCCTACAGCGTAGATTCATAACATTATTTTAACTCTCTGAGATTATTCATGATGCCTTCTTAAAATTTGGATGGCAAGTACTTAATTGCATTTTTGAAATGAAGACAGTTTAAAATAGGTTGAAGAGAAAAGCTGGTGGCCTCTGTGAAGATAAACCTCTGGTGACCCTACTGAAGAGCCATGACCACATCTCCTACTTGAGTGGGAGGGCACCCAGCTCTGGGTGTCCAGAGCATTTTTAGCATTGACTGTGGTCAAGATTACTTCTTAACAAGCTGGTTTCTCCAACACATAGGAAGAAGATAACAAGTAAGGATACTAACTGCAAGCAACTCAGCAAATAACTCACCAATGAAATCCTAAATATTTAAATGGAAATATTAAAATTCTGACAACTACTCATTCCCTTGAATGACAGTTACCTAGTTATTTTCACAGACCAGTGACTCGGACTGAATTTTTGTTTGGCCATCTGGCTTGCTATATGGGGGTGGGGAAAGAGTAGATTTGATTATAAGGATGAAGAGTTTTAGAAAAATGGCTTCCCACAGCTCAGCAAAGATAGTCAAACAGCGTCGCTGAGCACATCATGATTAGAGCAATCTGAGATGATTATCTGCTGAGAGATAAAGAAACACAGTTCTCAGTTTTTCAGAAAAAATTATGCAAATGTATAATAAAAACCTAAAAGTGTAACAACTTCAATTCTAGCCCAGCCATGAGATAAAAGAGTAAGTAAAATTATTATACTAATTTGAATAAAATGTTTGATAAATTGCTTTAAAAATTGTGGGTATATAAATATTGATGCAGAATAGAAATATAAAGAAAGAAAGTGTACTTTATGTTCAGAATCAGAAGAAAGATTTTTTCTTTTATCTGCTCACAGACTATTAGACAATGTCTAAACACAGACTTAGGAGAAGTAACAGTTGTTGCGGGTATATTTGGAAACTGGAAGGGAAGTGGGATTGCAGAAGATGACTCAGAATCAGGAGCAGGGGGTCCGGGTTCAGGTTCTGGCACAATCCTGCTATGTGACAAGGAATAACAGTTTCTACCTCTCTGAACTTTAGTTTTCCCACGTTGTGAAGTGAGTGGCTTGAGTTAGAAAGCCTCCAAATTCCCTTTCAATTTTATATTAGGATATTGTGATTCCAAATATGAAAATCACAAGTATTTTCACTGGCTAACCTTTTTCTGGGTCTGGTTGCTATTATGCTAAACCGGAGGTTCTGCAAGCTTGGCATGCATCAGAATTACCTGCAAGGCTTTAAAAACAGGCTACTGGGCTCTACTCCCCCAGTTTCAGATTCTGTAGGTCTGGGCGGGGCCTATGAATGTGTATTTGTAATATTTCCCAGGTGATGCAGCTGCTGGTAGTCCTGAGACTACAGTTGGAGAATTTCTGCGTTAAATGGGAAGAGCCCAGCCTTTACCTGCAGAGAACACTGGAAAGGTCAAGGAGCTCTAGTGAGCCAGCTAGCTGCTCACTGCTTGGGGATCAGACCCAGGCTTAATTCTCTAACTCCATACTTCCTGTACAAATTCTCATGAGAATAGAGAAATCGAGGGAGATAAAGTTAAAGATTTTTTTTTTGCACTGGCTTGCCAGTACTCTGGCTGTGTCCATGCAGGCAGAGGTAGAAGGAGCCTAGTGAGTTGGTTACAAAGGGTAAACTGGGCAAATGGCTTGTCTTCACTATGCCTTAGTTTCTGAATCTACAAACTGGATCTAATGTTATCTGCATTAGAAGACCGCTGACAAGCTTACACAAGGAAATGCACTTAAAATTTAAGAATCATGACAGGCACATAGTGAAATACTCAACGAAGGGCAGATATTATTAATTTATGGTGTGCTTTGAGAATTCACCCTTGCAAGGAGAAAGGGGCATGCCATGTGTGAGGAACAATGCATGCCAGACGAGAAATGAAATCTGATTGCAATGGAAAATGACCCCAACCCTAAGAACATGGGATGCCCCCTCACACACACACCACCCCAGACAGCAATTTCTTCCAGATACAGTTCACCAGACTCAATTCTGGTGGCCAATGTCCTTCAATTTCGTTTATATCCAGTCTGAATATGCTCATCCATCCTGGACTGTAGTTCCGGAGTAGAGCTTGGAAAATAGAAAAATCCTGTCTCTTTGATTGTGGATTTAAGATGAATCATTCCCTTTTTTGGTTGGCTTTCTGTCTGAGAACAGGCAGTGATTAAGGCATAATTTGATCTTATATTTCAGTGTGTTCAAATGCTTATTTGACATAACAACAAAGCACTCTTTATGGCTAACCACAAAATTCCCACCTTCTGCGTGTATATGTGTCCCACAGAGTGAAATGCAGAACAGTAATTAATAATATTTATGAGGAACTCACTGTGTGTCCAACCTTGAGCTGGGTGCTTTGGGGAGCAGAGAAGACTTGTAGGATATAGAGTCTCCTCTCCCCTCTAGGACCTGCCTTCTAGGTCTTTGTCAGGCGGTAAAGGTGAACATGTAAATTAATTATCGGGCATTGAATTATTAACTTGTGTTTTTGAAACCTCAGCATGGAGTGTTTTTCCTGCTCATTGCAATCATCCAAATCCTATACATATTTTAAATGCCACTTTATAAAGAGCCTTTTCTGTGAGGGCTCTGGAACAGGAGGGAGGAAACCCAGGAGCTGGCCCTAAAGGGTCTACTCTAAGGGCCACTTTATTCCCATCTCCCCCCATGTGGGCAAAATCACTTGGGGATCTTGGATAACCTGCTGGTTCAGGGGTCCAGGTCATTCTTATCCCATCTTAGTGATTTTTTTTTTCATCTTAGTGATTTTTGAATGTAACCATGAAGCAAGCAGTCAAAAGTCTCCAAAGTGCTGACCACGGCAGGATTGACATGCCAAGGCCCCAATTCATCATGAGCTGCAGGTGGCAGACTTCGGGGTTCAATCTTCCAGGGGATCCAGAAGCAGAGTCAGCTTGGGATGGAGCCCCCAACAGTCCCCCCAACCCCAGTATGGCGGGAACGCAGCCCTCAAAAGGCAAGCATCTTGGTTTTCAAACCATTGCAAACATGTGACTTTCATCTTGAATGAAAGATTCACATATATTTAAGGCATAACGTCATAAACACAGACATTATTTTATAAAAATAAATATATGTTCACATGCATATGTGAGGCAAATGGGTAATCAAGTAAAGCCTCTGTTGTCAACCGGGTTATCTTTCCTTGTAAATGGAAGGTGTCTATAATATGTAATAAGGCTATTACGAATGTTGGAGACTAAAGTCATAAAACCTCCAATAAAACAATTCTTTCTTACTCGTGATCCTCCTGAGCTGAGTCATAAGAAAAGTAAATTTAATAAAAATTTTCACCAAGTGCTTTTCTCTTAAACATATGATATTATGTAAAATGAGCAAGAAGGATGCAGAAAGATGGGAACATAATGTCCCAGGGAAATTTGTGAACCTGCTCACAGCCTGATGTGTGTAAACCGATGACACTGGAGAGCCTGCCAGTGTCCCCACGTCGTCCTCCATCGGGGGTTCTCCGATCACACTCTGGAGGATGCTCATTGATGGCCAGGAAAAGGGTTCTGAGTCAAGTAGCATTTACTAGATATCTGTGGCATGTCTGGACTGTGCTCTCTGCTTTCCCACATAGTCTTGCTTTTGATTACCAAGTAGCCCTATAAAGTGACATTATCCCTACCTTACAGATGAGGAGACAGAGGCTCAAAAAAGCTGAATAATTAGGAACAAGCAGATACAGAATTCCACTTGTGTTGAGTTTCTGACACTCCCAGAATACCAGGCTGGACATCTGTGTACAAGGAGGGGCCTCCTTTTTGGCAGAGACACAAAGGTAAGTCCCTGGACACTCAGAACACTGGCCACAGCCCAAATATTCAGAAGGGATGAAGTTGTAGGCCACTGTCAGGGGAAAAAGCCAATTAGAAAATGAGTTTCTAGAATAGAGAATCCAGAAGTGGACCCTGAACTTTATGGGCAACTAATATTCGATAAAGGAGGAAAGACTATCCATTGGAAGAAAGACAGTCTCTTCAATAAATGGTGCTGGGAAAATTGGACATCCACATGCAGAAGAATGAAACTAGACCACTCTCTTTCACCATACACAAAGATAAACTCAAAATGGATGAAAGATCTAAATGTGAGACAAGATTCCATCAAAATCCTAGAGAAGAACACAGGCAACACCCTTTTTGAACTCGGCCATAGTAACTTCTTGCAAGATACATCCACAAAGGCAAAAGAAACAAAAGCAAAAATGAACTATTGGGACTTCATCAAGATAAGAAGCTTTTGCACAGCAAAGGATACAGTCAACAAAACTCAAAGACAACCTACAGAATGGGAGAAGATATTTGCAAATGACATATCAGATAAAGGGCTAGTTTCCAAGATCTATAAAGAACTTACTAAACTCAACACCAAAGAAACAAACAATCCAATCATGAAATGGGCAAAAGACATGAACAGAAATCTCACAGAAGAAGACATAGACATGGCCAACATGCATATGAGAAAATGCTCTGCATCACTTGCCATCAGGGAAATACAAATCAAAACTACAATGAGATACCACCTCACACCAGTGAGAATGGGGAAAATTAACAAGGCAGGAAACAACAAATGTTGGAGAGGATGCGGAGAAAAGGGAACCCTCTTACACTGTTGGTGGGAATGTGAACTGGTGCAGCCACTCTGGAAAACTGTGTGGAGGTTCCTCAAACAGTTAAAAATATACCTGCCCTACGACCCAGCAATTGCACTGTTGGGGATTTACCCCAAAGATACAAATGCAATGAAACGCCGGGACACCTGCACCCCGATGTTTCTAGCAGCAATGGCCACTATAGCCAAACTGTGGAAGGAGCCTCGGTGTCCAACGAAAGATGAATGGATAAAGAAGATGTGGTTTATGTATACAATGGAATATTACTCAGCTATTAGAAATGACAAATACCCACCATTTGCTTCAACGTGGATGGAACTGGAGGGTATTATGCTGAGTGAAGTAAGTCAGTCGGAGAAGGACAAACATTATATGTTCTCATTCATTTGGGGAATATAAATAATAGTGAAAGGGAAAATAAGGGAAGGGAGAAGAAATGTGTGGGAAATATCATAAAGGGAGACAGAACGTAAAGACTGCTAACTCTGGGAAACGAACTAGGGGTGGTAGAAGGGGAGGAGGGCGGGGGGTGGGAGTGAATGGGTGACGGGCACTGGGTGTTATCCTGTATGTTAGTAAATTGAACACCAATAAAAAAAAAAAAAACTGAAAAAAAAAAAAAAAAAAAAAAAAAAAAAAAAAAAAAATAGAAAATGAGTTTCTGATTCAAGAGGAGGATCCTAAGCTCCTGGATGAAATATCCAATATCACATAGACCAATCAGTGTTGGGGTCTGACCCAGCACTTGTATCAGCAAAGGGGGAATGTTGCAGGTGGGACCAGAGCCTGGTGGACTGCTCAACATCCAGGTGGCTCTGCCAGGGCTGCTCACCCTGAGACACTAGGGATTCTCAGCTGCAGAGTCTCTACTGATGAAGTCTATGTTTTCCTGCAACACAGCCTGTGGTTGAAATTTCACCTAGGAGTGGAAATAGAGTAGAAAGCCAGGGGATGTCTCCCTGGACACGCTGGGGTAGGAGGCCAGGGTAGTTGATGTTTATCCAAAGGGAGCATTGACCCAAGTTTCTTGGGAGGTGAAGGTGGATCAAGCCAAGGTGGATGTAACAGGAAAAGGTTGTGGGGGCTAGATGCCTTGCCAGGTGGATATCTGATCCCTGATGGAGAATGGCCTTGCCTGGCACTCCCTTGAGCCTCCTTCTCCTCCCAGCCCCCCTCACTGTCCCTGCTGCAGGGCACCAAGGCCAAAGCAAGAATCAAACCACTCTCCCCTTGCCCATGGAGCCAGAGGCCCCCCCCCCCACCAGATTTCCAGGGGTGGAGGGTTTTGTAGCCTCTGGGCATTGGCTATGATCCAGTGCACATTTTTCTGTACCCTCCCTTCTGTCTCCTGTCCTCAGGCCTCTGGATATAATAGAAGCTCCATCCTGTGCAGGGATGAATGAGAATTGATGTGAAATTTATTTTGTAAAGCTGAATTCTTGCCCTATAAGGTAATGGGATTCATCGTGCAGAGTTCGTAACAGCTGTGCCCTGGAGAGGGAGGATGGCACCAGGGGAGTGGCAGCCACACCACGGATGCCACACTCACCCAACTTCTAGCTTCCACTCCCTCCTTTGCTGGTCAAATGGAACAGTTTTTGAAAAGGGAAAAGAGTCACTGAAAATAGTGAATTTTTGGATATTTGGCTTTCTCCATATGAAAAAGGAAATCACTTTTAGAACCTAGGAGAGTTGACTGTTAGAGTGTATAGGGTGGCGACTAACTATAAAAATAGTAAATATTCCATGTTTCACAGCATCTGAAGCACCTTTGCTGGGTTACTTTGGATATGAACAGCTGCTATATAAAGTAAGTTCTGGAGTCAAACCTCAGACTTTTGGGTCAAAGTTGGCACATTCAATGTTATAATGTGAAAGCATGAAGGATAAGGAAAATCACATCCTGGATTCTTCCATTGAATTGTCTTACTTCCTCTTGGAACTAGGTTGACTTGGGACTCAGAGCAGTGTGTTGGGCTGATGATTCCAGAATGCTCTTCTCCAGTAGAATGGTCCAACATGGAGCACTGGTGGCAAACACATGGCTTCTGGCTTTGACCACTCAAGTCACTTCATGAAGGCTGGGCTACATCCTGCAGGAAATAAGTCACTTGCTTACAACCACACAACTGAGAAGTGGTGGATCCACCAGGGCTTTCAGCCTGAGAACCTCAGTTGTCTCCAGACACAGGCTGGAGTCAAGCCCTATGCTTTGTGTATCTTCAAGACCCCGCTCAGGGCCTGGGCACACATGGCCAAGGTGATGCTAAAGTTAAATGGTTTGGACTCTTGGTAGAAAAGGCAAGGGAGAGAGATTGAACTTCACTAAGGACTACAGCAGGAGTGGAAGGGACTTAGCTGACCTGGCAGGGTGAGGGAAGGAATAGACTTTCATGAAGAGGGACGCAGGTAGGTGCCGAGGGCAGGGATGAAGGAAAACTCTAGTGGATATCCAGGGTGGAGCCGGAAGAGCCTGGTCGGATGTCCAGGGTGGGGAAGGTCTCTGGAAACTGGCCTATGTAGGGCTCTTTGCTAACGAGGAGGACTGTGCCAAGGACTAGCTGAGCATCAAGCCAGGAAGGCTTCCTGGTGGTGGTAGCAGTAGTGGTGGTGATGGTAGTGTGTGTGTGTGTGTGTGTGTGTGTGTGTGTGTGTGTGTGATAGTCAAGCTCTGAAGTAGGATAGAGGAAGGAGAGTGTGAGAGCCATCCTACATTACTGCCAGTCTCCTGACATGCCTTCAATATGTATAATTATGTCCGCATGCTCACTGTATTACTTCCCACACCTAGCCCAGGGCCTGACACACATGTTGGCTATGTTAAAAGATGTTTGTTGGCTGAACAAATAAGTGAAACATTTGTGAGCCTGTTCCAGTGGGCTCCATGCTGGATACTGTAAACATCACCAAGAACACGAATGTGGGGGACACCTGCGGCGCCCCTCAACTGGGTAAGTGTGCGATGCGGACAAGCGCAAGAGTGCCACTCTCAGGGCACATTGGAGGGGAGCAAGCACCCACCACGCCAGCACCAACATTTCTCTACTGTCTGCTCTTCCATCTTCCAAGCGAAATTCCCAATTTTAGTCCTTTCCATTGGTAGCTAAAGAGACACTAGATCAAAACTTTCATTCGAAACTGAGAAAGTTTTTGGAAGTCGACTTTACCTTGACCTTGATCTTCTCTCTGGGAAAAGCTATACTCAAATATTTTTCTGAACACATGTTAAGAGCTGGGTACTACTGTTCTATTTCATTCTCAAAACAAACCTGGTCACTATTACCGTGAAGGAAATGAGGCAAGAAAGTGTGGAGGAGTCACTTGCCCAAGACCACACAACCAAGAAGAGGTGGCCAAGGCTTTTAGCCCGACAGCCTCAGAGCCCATGCTAGTTTTCAGCCACTCTGTGTGATGCATCTCTACGGCATACTCCTTACTCTTAAAAGAGCTTCCTGCCTCCTGGGGAAATGCTGACCACTCACTCAGGTCCGTGTGGATACTTTTTCACAAACAGGCTAAACCTGAAATTCAAAAGAATGAGTGCCAGCTGGGTGCCAGGCACTGTGTTGGAAGTGAAGGAGCCTAGGACTGGGCAAGCTGGCCTATCAGTTCCTTCCTCTGAGCGGTGGAGATTTGTGTGCTTACTCCCGAGGTAGTGTGTGAGCATTAGCAGGGATGATAAGGCAGGCTTGGTGTTTTGCAAACTGCTTCACACACAGTTAGAACTTAATGCATGTAGAGTCTTTTATCAAGCTGGTCTGTGGTTGCATACTCTTGAGCTCATGGAAATACTGGATTCTACACCCCTACAGAACCACCTTCTTGCTGCTACTTAAACCAGCAATCTTCCCTCCCCTTACCCCAATACATGCGCCCCCAATCTGCTGCTGCTGCATTGGGCATGCTTTCAAAGTCTCAACTCTCTGGCCAGAGTAGTCTTCTCTTAAGTGTTAGATTATTTATTTTGACTCTTCAGTGTCTAGGAATAGAAGACAATCTCACACAGTATGTCTTTGTGGAATATTATCTGGGAGGTAAATCGGTTGATTTCATACCCTGTTAGACATTTCATGTCTGTCATGCCTGGAATACAGAGTTGGAATACATTTGTACTAATTAATTGAGCTAATTGTTACATATGTGGGGTTAGGGCCACTTGCATTCGTTATTTAAATTTATGCAAAATAGATGGAAATGGCACAATCATCATACTCTTAAACACAATTATAGTGCTGGCTCTCGCCCAAGAAATGTGTTTTGAAGACTGAATTGGAATTCTCTGAAAGCTTGGCTTTTATCAACAGAGACTTAGTCTAAACCTCTTAAATCATCTGTTCCACTGGTTTCTATTGTAGGTTTAGTATCTGAAATGCCAATGGTCTCAATTGTCTTTCTAGTAACCCCACTGGTCCAAGATGGAGATGCCAACAGCTGGAGGGAGAGAGAAGGCATTAAGACAGATTTAAAAGTAAATACGCTTTACAATACAGGCACAATATACAATTAAGTGATAAAATCTACAGAGAGGTCATGCTTTAAGCAAATATGATAAATAAAAAATTCAGCTTACAAAACAGATTAAGGAACGAATGATCATATTAAAGATGAATGCTTTGCTCTGCAAAGTAATTTACTGTAGGGTACATTAAATATCACCTGTCTTGGTATATTTAAACTATAACTGCCATTTGAAAATTAAGTAATTTATACACAGATTTTCAGGGGATAATCTAAAGTCATCTAACATCAGGTGTAACCCATACAAGATGTTTTATTTATGACTCCATTAGAATTATGGATCGGGGATGGCCCTGAAATGAAATATAAGAGGAAGTGCAGACTCGGCATTGCCTGGAAGACTCGGCACAAGATAATATGGTTATTTTTCTCTCTAAAACACATGTGCAATGAACAAATGCCACTCGAGAAGTGGAGGAGCTAAAATATTTGAGGACATTTGAGAGAAGGTGTTATGATTCAACCTGCAGAAGAAGAGACCAAGGGGACCTGGGTAAGATGTGGGGGCGGTGAGGGCTTGATGCAGAGGGGTGGTACCAGCTTGGTGCAGGGCTGATGTGCTGCTGGTGGTGGTGGCTGACAGTGACAGTGACATGCATGAAGAACTTAGTGTTGTAGGAACTGTCTTGCGTATTTTCAGTGGATGATTTCCTTCAGTTCTCACTTTTGAATTGTGGGACTATTATTCATGCTCCCCCTCCTATTTTTTTATACCTGAGGTAGCTGATGCTTAGGGAAGTGATCCAAAAACTGACTTACAGCTAGAGGTTGGTAAAACCAGAAAAACCCATTGCTTCCAACCATTATATATAGAAAGTTAGAAAACTTATGTGAACCCAAGAAAGACTCATCTGTGAGAATTTTAATCAGTTTAAAAATTCTAATACATAGCTAAAATTTTCAAGATACTATTTGTTGGCAGCGTATGTTAAAAAGATTTTATTTGTTCATTTGAGAGAAAGAGCACACCCATGCATATGTGACATGAGCAATGGGAGAGGGACAAGTAGATCCCGACTTGGGGCTCAATCCCACGACTCTGAGATCATGATCTGAGCTGAAGTCAAGAGTTGGACACTTAACCAACTGAGCCACCCGGGCACCCCTAAAAAAAAAGCATACTTAAAAAAGGATTGGCTCTTAGGTGCCTTGGATAATGTAAAGGAGGATCAGGGTAAGCATTAGAGAATTTTCCAACTTTCATGTCTGGTGAATCTATAGCAATGTAGTGGCTGTATTTCTACAGGGAGTATTGAAAGTTATCCAGAGATCTAAGTCTTCAGATGTGCCATTGATACCTTTTGCTATGATTTAAAATAACCATAGGCTGTGAAATAAAACATAGATTCTGTGGTTGGCCAGAGTTTTATTTATTTATTTTTGCTTTTTTTGATTTGTGAATTGTTTAACAAAAAGTCTCACAAAACTATAAAAATGAAATTATATTTAGTTACATGTCTAAGGAATCTCATCATGGAAAATAAAGCTACTCTACAAATCCAGGTTGCTTTGGAAATTCTACCGGACAGAAGTGCTGAAGCCCCTCTAGAAGCTCCTCGCATGCTGGTAAATGAGCCAGTCACTGTGAAGTCTTCTCTAGCCAGTGCTGTTAGGAAGTACCTCTCATTTCAGATACCATGTAACTATCTTTTGACCATCTGCCTTGTTGCCCGGCCTCTCTGTCTTTATTATCAGCCTCATGATTGAGTGGTTTAATTTCGTTATCATGAAATGTCTTTCCATTACACCAGTGGTTTTTATAATTTGTACTATATACTGTCATCTATTTTGGAAATTTTAATTTGGTAAAAACCACTCTAATGCAGTGTGTATGAAAAAACTCTACAAGAGAAAATTATACTGTATTGATTTCTCTGGATCTAATTGTTCTCCTGGGTCCTGATAAATTTGACTGTGTCTGTTTTTCTCACGTATACTTGTACAAATCCACAGAATTGTTAATAATATTTTATATCTATACAATGCATTTTTTGGGTCTGACTGAAGATAGTTAATAGCTTGAAATGCCGATTCTGTTGTATTACAATTACTCAGTAGCCAGAATAGGAAATATTTTTGGTCTGAGAGCAGTTTTTAGCTCCTTGTTTGTAGATCTTGTTGAGTTTTTTTTTTAATTTTTATTTATTTATGATAGTCACAGAGAGAGAGAGAGAGAGAGAGGCAGAGACACAGGCAGAGGGAGAAGCAGGCTCCACGCACCGGGAGCCTGATGTGGGATTCGATCCCGGGTCTCCAGGATCGTGCCCTGGGCCAAAGGCAGGCGCTAAACCACTGCGCCACCCAGAGATCCCGATCTTGTTGAGTTTTTAGCTTCTTAAAGATAGAAGGTTAGTGGTGGAAATAAGTCAGGATTATTTTATCAACTACTAGAGCATTTTGTTTATATGAAGATTATGTAAAATTTTATGGTAAAAGTAGTCAATTTATTTTTTAAAAAATACTACAGTCTGTGTCAACATAAACCCAAATAGTTGAATTCAGTTAATTTAGGGGAAGATTCAATAATCTTTAGCCTTGAAATCTTGTTTGGGGGTGGCCTGCTTTGGGGAAAAGAAAGAGAATTATCTTTTTTATGAATAGAACATTTTTTCATTTTGAAGTAACCTATTTTGTCACTGATGTTGTCTTATGTCTAAGGACAATAGTTTCCCAGCATTTTTTAGGTTTTAGTAACTCTAAAGTATCTTCTTCTATCCTTTACTTTCAAATTTTATTTAGTATTTTGATGGGTCTCTTGTAAATAGAACCTGAGTTTTTTTTTTTTTAATTACAGTCTAACAGCATCTCTCTTGAGAATTTAGTCCATTTACAATTAATGCAATTTATTTTTTTTAAGGATTTTATTCATGAGAGAGAAAGGAGGCAAGACATAGGTGGAGGGAGAAGCAGACTCCTCATAGGGAGCCAGATGTGGAACTCCATCCCCAGACCCCAGGATCACCATCTGAGCTGAAGGCAGACACTCAACTGCTGAGCCACCCAGTGGTCTCCAATTAATGCAATTTATAATACCATTTACATTTTTGGATTTAATGGATTTATATGTATCATTTAGAATTGTTAGAATTATTATTTTTTTCCAAACTTTTCCTTCATTTTGATTCCCACTTTTTTTGCCAAAAATATTTTCTTTAAGTGAGATTGTTGTAGAAGTCTTCTGATTGTTTACCAACATGTCATGGCTGTGTTTTGGCAATGGCCAATATTGTCCAAAGTGGCTCAGTGCTTTAACAACCTTCTTCCTATCTGAAATGTCCCTGTCTCTAACTTTCAGGGCCCCATGGGGACCTTTTTGACTCTTACTTATCTCCACATTGTTGAACTGGCTTATTCTCCCTCATTCCTTTATTTGTGTAGCCTGGAGCCTGGTCTTCTCTCTGCGTCTAGTCCCTTTGAGTTACACTTTACTTAATCTGTGCATCTCTTTGATTCTGTCATCCCATCATCTCTGGGTGCTGCTTTTGTGGTTCTCTTGGCTCCATGTTTTGAAAGCTGGACCAATCTTTCCTCTAGGCTTGGAACTGGCCCCAGGATCTCAGGACTGAATATGGCTGCCTCCTTCCCCAATGTTCTGGATGCTTCAGGGGGCAGAGAGGATAGTTTTGGAGAATGGACATGTTTCCCTTGTCTACTTCTCTGGTTTTCATTTCTGGCCCCTCTTCTGTGAACAGCAACTTCCCCCAGGATATGCTGAGAAATTCCAGAATCTCAGAACTGAGTTCTTTCATTTTCACTCTGCCGATGAAGGTTTAATAACTCAACCAGAATTGAGGGACCCACTCTTTAAGGTTAAGAATACAGAGCATTAGCTTGTCTTCTCTCTGTCTCTCCTTTCTTAAGCTAGAAGCCCTCTAAGGCATTCTATCTTATCTAAATTTCTGAAGATATTTTAAGAAGTTGGGCTTCTTACCAACTGTTTGTGGTAGATAGAGATGCATTCTTCTGTTTATTAATCCATTAATATTTATTGAATACAATACCTTCTAGGTGCTGTTGTAGACACCAGGACAGCATATAAACAGCAAAGAAAAACTAATAAGTGAACAATATTTCTGCTTTCAGGGAATTTACATTTCTTTTTTTTTTTTTAAGATTTTATTTATTTATTCATGAGAGACACAGAGAGAGAGGCAGAGACACAGGCAGAGGGAGAAGCAGGCTCCATGCAGGGATCCCGACGCAGGATTGATCCTGGGTCTCCAGGATTACGCCCTGGGCCGAAGGCAGACGCCAAACTGCTGAGCCACTCAGGGATCCCCAGAGTTTACATTTCTTGTGAGACAGAAAAGTACAAATAAATACACATATAAACTTACAGGTACTAATTATTACTCTGACAAATAAAGTAGGGTAATTGGTTAGGGAGTGATGAATGTGCATTTGAGTGTACATTTTGCTGTATAGAGTAGTCAGAGTAGGGTGTCTTAGGAGGTGACACTGGAGCAGAGGTCTGAAATAGTGAAGGAGTAAGAAATACAGATAGCTAGGAGGACTGTCCCAGGCCGAGGGAACAGCAGAGATGAAGGAGCCAGAGGAAATGTGTGGAGACAATAAGAGGCCAGTGTGCTGGAACAAGCAAGGGGGAGACAGGGACTGAAGGCTCATGAGACCCACTGCATTCATTTCATAGGATTTAGGTAACATCTGTATACTGTCAAAGTATGTCAACATTGTACCCATCCAAATCACCTGAGGAGGTTGTTAAAAATATAAAGTCATAGGCTCTACTCCACACCTTAGTAAAAATCTCCAGTAGACTTGAGAATGTGAATTTTTAACAACCTTCTCTGGTGATTCTTAGGAAGCCACACCAGCACTGCTCTGCAATCTGGTATTTGGAGGCCACTGTGTTTGATGAAAGTTTAAAAACTGCCTTTTGAGGATGCCAGCAGGAACTAGAAACCCTGGCAGGATGCATGCCCACTTTCTGCCCTTTTGGATAACAGCTGTAATGGGTAGTTAGGAGGAAGAGGCATTTGGATCACAAAGCATGTTGAATGCTGTGAAGGGGGGTAAGAAGCAGACTAGAAATCCTGGTTGTAAACTTTTAAGCTAAGTGTACACTTTACAGCCCATTCCCAAGATCCTGTTGGACATCACGAGTGCAACAATTTATCTGAGCTAGAAGGGTAACCATTTTTGATATATCTTTCAGGAGGTTTAGCAGGTTCCCTGGCAATCAGGAGCCTGCCAATAAGAAAAGATTGTATTTCTTATTCATTTTTCTCTTCTATTAATGGAAACAAAGCCAAGTACAATCTAGTTGAAACCCAGAAAATGGAGAAGAACTGAAGTATATTTTTTGTAGTGAGTTGAATGACGGTTTTCCAGAAGATATGTCTATGTCCTAACCCCTAGAATGAAGAACTTGTGAATATGATCTTATTTGGAGAAAGAATTGTTGCAAATGTAATTCAGTAAAGGATCTGGAGAGATCATTCTGGGTTATTTAGATGGATCTTAAGTTCAATGACCAATGTCCTTAAAAGATACAGAAGAGGAGATGTAGGCACATTGGAGAAGCCTACATGAAGATGGACGTAGAGCCTGGTGTCCGGCAGCCACAGGCCAAGGAACACCAGGGTCACCCTAACTGGAAATGATGAGGAAGAAACCCCAACCCCATAGTCTTCAGAGGGTGATGGGCCCTGCTGATGCCTTGATTTTGGACTTCTGGCCTCCAGAACTCTCAAAGAATACATTTTTGTTGTTTTAAGCCACCAAATTTGTGATAATTTGTTATGGAAGTCATGAGAAAGGAATACATTTTCCTTCACCTTCTAATGCTATCTCGTGACAACTGTGGTCCCTTCAGCTCTGGCCTGTTTCAATAGTTACTCAATTGTGGTCATACTTTTGTCCTGTTGTCTTTGAGTGGTAGATATCTTTTTATATGCCATTTGAATTTGTAATGTTGTTTTCCTTCTTTTGATACAGGTTTCTTCCTTCTCCTTTCTTAGCATTTTCTTTTTTGTTCCAATGTGTCCAAAGAGATGCTTATTTCTAGGAATTTGCCTTTTCTCTGGTTGCTGATACCTCTCAAAACCTTCAAGAAAGGGAGGAGGTTGACTTCTACAATGAGAGGTGTGCTTTCTAGGTCTTGGAGAACTGAAGACTCTAATAGTTCTCTGAAACCTGGAAATTGTCACATTATCAATGTAGGGACAGAAACGCTTACAGAAATGCAGATGGCGATAGTGTTTGGACTTGTCTGGCTCTCGTTTGGTATTAGCTGGCACGTAGCTCTCTGTCCGAATTCCTCAGACTGACCTTCAAGGCTGCCACATTTGGACATTCTTCCAACTTTCCCAACTTCTGTCTGTAGTTCCCCTAGGTGTGCCTTGGCTCTCATGGCTTCCCACATCTACACTTTCCCTTCCTTCCTGTCTACTGGCCAGATCTCTGCTCATCCTGAAAAACTCATTCTAAATCTCATTTTCCCCAGGGAGACCCTCTTGATTCCCCGGCCTGGGGTAATATCTCCTTGCTCTGGACTAACTCTGAGACTAGTCAAACTCCAAGGCACCCCCTTTCCTTTGTAATTCCCCTGTCCCTGGCATAGTGACCCACACTTAGTAGGAATTGCCCCTGTGGACTGAGTCAACCCTGACCATGATTTTTTGTTTGTTTCTTGCTTGGAAAACTGCTAATTCTAGGAAAAGATGGCAGGCCCCTTTTCTAATCAGATCCCCAAACTTGGTGCTGTTCTGGGATACTTAATTGTTTCTCGTAGATAGTTAAAGTCTACTTAATTTGTTTCAGCCCTAACAAGGTCTCTAATTCACAGAAGTTCAAGCAGGCAGTAGATGGGTAACTGGCAGTTGGAGATCTCTGCCAAGGCTTGGGCCAGCAGGCAGATACCTTGTCTAGCATCCTTACCTGTCTATGCACCAGCATGGGTGTTATGGGGGCACTTGAAATGGCAGTTGGGTCCCTCCTTCCCTAGCAGGCCGGGAGCTGGGGAAACAGAAAACACTAGGACATTGTCCCTGCTCAGGAGGGCCTTGCTGTATCATCACACAGAACCCAAAGATTCAGGCTGATAGCCCCTGGGACTCTCCCCTGCTTGGGTGAGAGCACAGATGCTCCAGGTCAGGCGGGTGAGGGGGAGGTGGCCTAGGGAAGAGAATGGCTGTGAGCCCAGGCCCTAGTTAGAGGGACTGCCTCAGAATCACTGTGTCCTTGTTCACAGCATCTTGGCCTGGCTTTTCATTCCTTTTGCCAGCAGCTAGCATCTCTGACTCCTGTCTGCCCCTGTGTCCTGCCTACTGGGATTCTGGATCCCCTTCTTCCCTCCTGTAGCAGCATGCTCTAACTTCCGGGACTGCCCTTTTTCAGTTGGCATTGTCTTGACAACTGCTGCTTCTCTTCTGCCCAGAGGCCGGTCAGCCAGGGGCAAAGGGGACCCGTTGATTCCATTCCTAAAAATGGACATTTCTATAAATCCATCCTGAGCCAGAGTTTTGCTCATCGTGAGAAGATGCCCCCATCGGAACATGGGAGAGCTTTGGTTTAGTGGGGTTTGGGTTCCTTGTCAGTGTTCATCCGCATCATCTCACTGCATCCTGAGAAAGGGAACAATTTGGGTCCATTCTGTCCTAAAAAACTACAGCTTAATACATTTTTTTAGGTGTGTGAGCTAGTGATAAAAGTTCTAATCTCTGCAAAGCAAGAGAAGAAGTGTTAATACAGCTTGGGAAAATACCCTTCCGTCCTCAATTTCCTGGCACGCTCCAGTCCCTCGCCAATGCAGAGCTTATCTCACCAAGGCAGTGGATTCCAGAGTGACACTTCTTAGACCAAGAAATAGAATCTATTTTCTCTATGCCTGCAGTTTCCTTGCAGTATTTTGGAGAGGCATTTAGATTCTCAGGGGGGAGAAACTTTATTGATTTGGATAGCTCCTTGTTCCTTGTCTCTTTCTTTCTTTCTTTCTTTCTTTCTTTCTTTCTTTCTTTCTTTCTTTCTTTCTTTCTTTCTTCTTTCTTTCTTTCTCTCTTTTTTTCTTTTTCCAGTTTTACTAGAGTCATTGGCTTTATGAGGGCATCAGAAGGGAATCTAATTTTGAGAGAGGAAAAGGAAATGCTTGGAAAGCTCTCTCTGGAAGGAAATGGCAGTATGTTGCTATAGAGCTGGATGCCTCAGGACCATTCACTGGAGTCATTCTCCTCATACCTTTTGTTAGGATGCTCAGCCTAGGGAATCCCATGTGGGTGCTAAGTGTGGGTTCAGTAAGAGTGAAAGCCTTGTCTTATGAATGTATGTAACCTCAGCACCTCGTCTGTTTACTGGGGAGGCTTGTTGAAAGAATGAATAAATAATTGCATTGGAAATAGGTCCAGGCACAGGTTGTCTTTAGACCCAATTGCCTTTCCTGTGTCATTAGGTGTTTAGGTAGGTTTTTATTTATTTATTAAACATTTACTAAAAACCTCCAGAGTGATAAGGACTTTGCTGAATGCAGAGGGAGCAAAAGTGAAGAAGGCAAGGTCCCTTTTTAGAGTGTCTTTGGTTGATACCTAAAGAACATTTCCACCAATAACTCTTCTGAAGTTAAAGCACAATAGCACTTACTCAAATATTTTGAATTAAAGTCATCCCCACTTCCAGAGCTAGAAGCAGATCATTCAGAAAAGACCAATGGCTAGGATTCACACACACACACACACACACACACACACACACAGTAGGGACTAACCCAAAGCAGACTTACAAATATTCATTGATATGTGTAATTTTGAATTTGAAATCTTTTCTGTTTTTATTGTTCATATTTAAACTAACTTTCAGAACTGGGGTGGGAGCAGCAGGACATGTAACCCAGGCTTTGGAATTTGGCTCCCGGTTAGAGGTCATCCTGACCAGCCTGTTCACATCATCTTCTTCAATATCAATGTCCCACTCTAGGGTTGATTTGGCCAGCCTTTTAAATATTATGTTTTTTATGTCATATATGATGTCATTAGGTATGATGTTTTATGCATTATTTATACACAGTAAAATTCACCCATGTTAAATATACATTTGATGGATTTTGGAATCATATACTAATTTGTAAACACCAACACAATGAAGATATGGACTATTTTCCTCAGTCCAGAGATCTTGTGGATGTCTTTGGAGTTAATGCCTCTCCTGGTGCCTGGCTCCAAGAAACCACTGATCTTCTTTCTGTTTGTATAGTTTTGGTTTTCTAGAAATTCATATAAATGAAACCATAGATTACATAGTCTTTTGTGTTTTCTTTATTTCACTCAGTATAATGTTTTAGGACTTGATAAAACAGATTGCTGGGCACATCTGGGGTATATTGATGCTGTTGGTCCAAGGGCCATATATTGGGAACCACTGCACTATCCCCCACTCTCTCCCAGAACACTTTACCATCTTTCAAAGCAGGGCCCTATCAAAGTGCCAGTGTTCACTTTTCAAAGGGGAAATTGAGGACATTAGGGGATCCATGGGCTATAACTCTCCTTCTGTGGAGCTTCTTCAATAAGCCTGCCTGTTGGGGGACTCTGCTTGCCATCACAGAGCAGAGACCTTGAGTTATCGATGGAAGGGCAATGATTCAGCACCTCATTCTTGCCATCACTGCTGCAACCCTCGTTATCCGCAACCTAGATGGTTGTGGTCAAGTATAGGATCCAGATTTACTCATTCTGCTTTCTTTCCTATCTAACCGCAGCCCTGAGGCTAGACTCGGGGGCTCTTTGTTCTGTCTGGGGCACCCCAGCTCTGCTCCTTGACTGTGGCCAGTGCCCTTGGTGCTTCTCTGAGCTGTGACCTGGAGCTTAACAACCTTCCTATTCCTGAAGGACAGTGTTAAGGTTAATGGCAGGCCATGGGCAGACCTGGGCAAAGAATAAAGAGAGGGCCCACTTTGGAAATCATGCCAGACTCAAAATATCTCAGTGCCATTCCCGACCTCTGCTCTTACTGGCTGTACAATCTTGGGCAAAGACATCTCTCTTCACTTGGCCTCAGTTTTCTCAACCATACAATCATGATAATAAATAATTAAAGTGTGATCATAAAGTTAAAACGATCTTATAGAATTATTCAACAGACATTGAATATCCATCTCATGCTAGATATTGGGCAAGATGGTAGAGCTAAGCTGAATAGGACTCAGTCCCTTCCCTTCACAGGTGTGATGGAGGATCACCTGATTTGCATAGTGAAATACATATGTGGACATGCTTTGTATTGTACTGTGTAATTGTAAATTCAATAATTAATGGAGGGATGGGAAGGAAATAACACATAGGCTGGGATGAGTGGGATTCCTTGAAGAGTTGATTTGTCAATAGGTAATTTCCTATCCATTATAATGATCTGGAGAGTTTTTTTAAAAGTATGAACACAGGGGCCCAAGTCCCAGCTATTCAAATTGAATTGGTCAAGAAGGGTGTGGGGTCTGGACATTGTTTTTTAAAAAAACCATACCAGATAATTCTAATTAGTATCCAGGGTTGAGGTCCACTTTACTTCATGATTTGCCCACCCAAAGGGAGAAGAGATTGTTGCTTCTGAGTACGGAGATAAGGTTTAACCAGGAGTCACTGGCTCCCTTGCAAAGTGACCTTGCATCTCTGTCCTTAACTCCAGGGCCCTGTGTCCCTGAGATAAGTCCTCATTTCTCCACTCCACATTGGAATTCAAAAGAAGGTCCTTGAGATCAGAAGGTGATGAGAATGTCTGAAGAGCCAGCTTATTATTTACCACAAACCCAAGACAGATGGAACGCTCCAGAGTATTCTTACAATAGCTGAGTTGCCAAGGGAGGAAAATGAGTAAAATTAATCAGCAGCAGGAAGGGAAAGGATGCTGTGGAGTGGTGAAGCAATTAGAGCCACGTTTCAGATGGGGAGCCAAGGCCCTCGGACCAGCACGGGGATGCTTGGAGGAGGCTGCAAATGTGGCCAGCAGGGCCATCTGTCTGAGACCCCGGGAGTCTGAGAACTTTGTAGGCAGAAACCAAAAGCAAGTTGTGAGTGCTTCTTGTCCTGGTACTGGCTGTTGCCCGTGCCCTCTCCAGGGAGACACTGCAGGTTCCCCCTGTCTCTGTCACCAGCCTACTCTGTCCAGGGCAGGAAGGGTAACAACAGCATCAAGGGTGAGGCCAGGAAGAACCAAGATGGCAGGTCATCTGTATGCTTTACCTGTCAGTCTTTTCTATAGACTGTGTTCTATATAGTTTGACATCTCTTTGCCCACCTGTTCCCGCTGGGGCTGGAGTCCCTCTCTGAATTTGTCTGTGACACTGTCAGTGGGTCAGGAGACTGCTCTTTTATCTACACCCCAACAGTGGTCCCAATGCCTATGGCAAGACCACCCTCTCCTCTCATGGCCTACACCTACCTGTCTCCTTCCAGGTAGCATAACTACTTTGAACTCCTTAGATTGTAAAATTGTTTGAGCTCACTGCTGCCTGAGGCCCAGGGACCAAAGATTTGAGCTGCCTGGCTGGAGTCCAGGATTAAGCCTCAAACTGTGAGAATGGAGATGAGCAACTGATGGACATATTCACTAGATCCTCATTGCAGCCAGGTGAGTGTCCCCAAGCCCACCCTGCCTGGACTGGATTCATTGTTTCAGGGTGTTTCTGGGGATGTGCCCTGCATCTCTCACAGACTAAGTATGACATTTCTCCAGGGCATCATCATCCCTGCCCAGGGCACCCTGACCAGCAAGCCTTTGAATGCAAATGAGATCATGAAAAGTGCTTTGTAAACAGCACAGTACTCTATGCATGCAAATCATTGTTACAAATGGCACACTTACTTGTTTGCTGTGAACTTTCTTCCTGCATCAGCCTTGCATTGAGATCCATCAACCTGGTATCTTAAGTGGGATGACTCATGGCAGACATGTTTTAAATGTGGTAGGCTGAGCAAGGTGGCAGGCACTGAGTTCACCCACTCACACTGCTCACCATCCCCAGCTCTGCTCTTTGGATACAGTTTGTCTCCCCATTCCTTACTGTGAGGGGGAAAACCTGTGAGGGTGGTTTTTAACCTTTCTTTTTTGCATGCACATCATTTGACCAATTTAGTTGGTCTCTCTTTCTGTTCCTTCCTTTTCCCTGAAGCTCTGTTGTAGTGACCATGTCCCTGGGCTCCAGTGTTTTGTGGCAAAGGAAGGATCAAATTACATGAGTTTTCCAATCATAGCCCACAAGAACTTAAGCATCGAGATCTGCTGGAAGATGAAGGTGGATATCTCATAGGCAAGGCTGGACCCCTTCCCCCAGCACAACAAAACCTCTAAATCTGTATCACATTATTCAGTGTGCTTTCAGGAAACATTTCATTTGAAGAAAGGATTACATTGATGTTAGATTTGAGAATAATGAAGTCTATAAGGAACCTATCAAACTCAATACCTAAAAAAACAAAAAATCTAGTGAAGAAATGGACAGAAGACATGAACAGACATTTCTCCAAAGAAGACATACAACTGGCTAACAGACACATGAAAAAATGCTCAACATCACTCAGCATTAAGGAAATAGAAATCAAAACCACAATGAGTTACCACTTCGCACCAGTCTGAATGGCTAAAATAAGCAACACAGGAAACAACAGATGTTGGTGAGGATGTGGAGAAAGGGGAACCCTTTTATACTGTTGGTGGGAATGCAAACTGGTGTAGCCACTCTGGAAAACAGTATGAAAGCTCCTCAAGAAGTTAAAAATAGAGCTACCCTATGACCCAACAATTGCACTAGTAGGGATTTATCCAGAGGATACAACCATAGTGATTGGAAGGGGCACATGCTCCCCATGATTGTAGCAGCAATGTCAACAGGAGCCAAACTATGGTAAAAGCTCGAATGTCCATCAACAGATGAATGGATAAAGAAGATGTGGTATATACATATACATATATTTATATATATTTATATTTATATATGATGGAATATTACTCAGCCATCAGAAAGGATGAACTCTTGCCATTTGCAATGACATAAATGGAGCTACAGGGTGTTATGTTAAGCAAAATAAAAATAAGTCAGAGAAAGACAAAGACCATATGATTTCACTCATGTGGAATTTAAGAAACAAAACAGATGAAAATAAAGGAAGGGAAGGAAAAATAAAATAAGATAAAAAGAGAGAGGGAGGCAAACCATAAGAGACTCTTAACTCTGGAAAACAAACTGAGGGTTGTTGGAGGGGAGGTGGGTGGGGGGATGGGGTCACTGGGTGACGGGTATTAAGGAGGGCACTTGAAGTAATCAGCGCTGGATATTATATGCAACTGATGAATCACTAAATTCTATTCCTGAAACTAATAATACAGTTTATGTTAACTAAATTTATTTATTTATTTATTTATTTTTAATTTTTATTTATTTATGATAGTCACACAGAGAGAGAGAGAGAGGCAGAGACATAGGCAGAGGGAGAAGCAGGCTCCATGCACCGGGAGCCCGATGTGGGATTCGATCCCGGGTCTCCAGGATCGCGCCCTGGGCCAAAGGCAGGCGCCAAACCGCTGCGCCACCCAGGGATCCCCTGTTAACTAAATTTAATTTAAATAAAACATTTTAGGGATCCCTGGGTGGCGCAGCGGTTTGGCGCCTGCCTTTGGCCCAGGGTGCGATCCTGGAGACCCGGGATCGAATCCCACGTCGGGCTCCCGGTGCATGGAGCCTGCTTCTCCCTCTGCCTGTGTCTCTGTGCCTCTCTCTCTCTGTGTGACTATCATAAATAAATAAAAATTAAAAATTAAAAAATAAATAAATAAATAAAACATTTTAAAAAAGGGAGGATAATGAGATTAAATAATTTCCAATTTTTGGAGCTCGAATATTCTGTTTTCTCTTTTATATCCCTGCGTGTTCTTGGGAAAGTTACTTAATTGTTCTGAACCTCAGAGTATCTGTAAAATGAGACTTATCTCGCAGCAGTGTTGTGAGGACTAAAAGAAATACATGACTAGTTCCAGTGAGAAATAGGTTACTGATCAGTGAAGATGAACATCAGTATTTAATACATGTGTGGTCCTTCTGCTTTATTAGATGTGTAGACTGAGATCCCACAAAACTGTGACTTACCTGAAGTCACAGCATTGGAAGTAGCAGAGCCTGGAGCAGAAACTTGGGCCACTGCCTGTATCCCACTGGCTTCACACCAGGTCTCCCGTCTTATGTGGATATGCATAAGACTGTGGCCTGTCTTCTTCTCCTTTCTCCTTGCTCTGCTTTGAGTCATCTGCCCAAGCTCCTAAGAAAAATGAAATCATATGTATGTTCATATGAAGTAACGACACTACTAACCTCATTCAACTTCCAGAAGAGCCTAGTGAAGAAGGTATTACTGAGCTTTCTATTTCTGAACCAGTCAGCCTCATGTCTGTCTTCAGGTCCTGGGCTCTTGGCTTTTCCTTCTCCCCAAAGCACTTTTGTCCCGCACATCCATGTAATATTGTTGGAGAGGTCATCTTGGAACACTCTGTAAAGAATCGCCCTTACCACTGCCTCTCCTCTAAACTTGCTTTGTCTTTCTTCATAGAACATAACACTACTTGGCATGGATCTCTGTGTTTTCTTTGTTTATTACCTATTTCCCCCAGTAGACCATGGGCCGTGAGAGGGCTGGAGCTTTGTCTCTTCTGACTATGTGCGGATAATAAGTGCCTGGAGCCAGGAGGCAGTGAGAAAACATTTCATAAATTACTAAATGAATGGATCCCATTTTACAGATGAGGAGACCAGGGCTCAGATGCTGTGCATCTTGCTCAGGGTTACCAAGACCCAAAAGGCAGATTGGGACCTCAGCATGATTCTGCACAGGCAGTGTGTCCCCGATCATCTAGATTACCTGCTTTAGAGTATTTCCTGGGCCATATGTAGGGTCCCCAAATTCAAGTGTGTTGTTGATTGTTCTGGCTGGTGATTCCAGTCTCTCAAGGCTGAGGCAGTTCTAATCTACTCCTGTCCTCATTCATGTCACACTGTCCTGCTTCTTGCAAATAGAGTATGGCTCTGTAGTGAATCCCATGTGCCAGCTGTTTTCCAGACTTCACACCCTCTGTTTGGGGGTGCGGGCTAAGGAGGGTGGGAATGAGGGGTGGTGGTGCCTCCATCTCTCTCATCAGCTCTGGGTTAGAGCAGGCCACAGCTCTGCCTTTTGTGAGGGAATAATAACCAGAACCAGAGAAGGCAATGGGACTTTGGGCATGTGCATTATGAGTCTTGCAGTGACGAGGAAGTTGTGCTTTCTTTCACTCCCTGGATGACAGTGATGTCATTGACTCAGAACCAGCTAGTCATCGAGGCACCTGCCATTACAGTAGGATGAGCTCCTCCTTCCCCAAATATGCTGCTTACAACTCACTGGGTATCGTCGAATCCTTTGGATGAACAAAGCAGGCAAATGAAGAGTGGGGAACAAAATGGGGTAAGATCTGGCATGACGCCCACAATGCAGTCTTCATATAGGCTGAGAATAACTGGCACTGATGCTCTTACAGAAGGGTGACCTGCATTTCACCCAATGAATCACAGCCCTGCTTCCTGATCCAGCTCAAGGCAAATTCATCGTTTATTTCTGAGAACAATCCCCCAATCTAGGCAAAAAGTCTGACTGCAGCAAGAAGCTGAGATGAACATTTCCCTGGAGAACTGAGCAAAATTTCACTGTTTGTGTTCAAAAAAAATTTTTTTTCTGCTTATAGGTCAGCCATGGGGCCCCAAGCCTCCCCTACTTTGAGCACAAATGCATATAGTTGAGAATAAAACAGCCATGACCAGGCAGTGCCACTGGGTATCTTTAACTGCTCTCAGTCATTAAGTAAGGTGCCTGGATTGGATTTATCACCAACGATTCGATCGATTACTTGGTGCTCAACTGCAATCTAAGTCCTTCTGTGGCTGACTTCAGGCATTGCGTTAAGATGAATGGACTGGTGAGGTGCACCCCCTTCCTGTAGGAGGTGGGGCTGGTGGGCTCCCCCTGAATGAAGCCTCTGAGATAAACATACACTGGGTATACATGAGGTAAAGGAGTAGAGAAACAGGATTCTTTGTTTGGGCCTCCTGGTGCCCAGGACCCAGGCAGCCTGGCAGGTGGTTCTGTTGCAGTGGGTGGTGACAGCTCATGAGAAGGGACTCCTTTCTCCCCATCACAGTCAGGTTTGCCTTTGTCAAGTGTGAACACTGTTTCATGGAGCTATGCAGAGCCCTTTGTCCCAGGCCTGGCCTTACCATCCCATGCAAAATTAACCTTCATTATGATTTAGGTCTCTTGGCAGTGCAGGCAGGGCCATCCCTGCATGGTGGGGAGCAGACTTTACTGGAGAAGCTAAAACATCCTTGGGGCTATGACCTGAGTCTGTGGGTCCTGGTGGGCCTCCCGGGGCAACTGCAACAAAATCATGCAAGGAATAGACAACATCTGATCTGTTTTGTAATGAGTAGAGTTCAACAGCTCAGGGTTCCAGAGACATCTGTGCTTACTGCGTGCCTTGTGATACTCTAGGTCTCCCCTTTTCAGCCAATTTGCTGGAATATCCCACAGGCCCTTGCTGTGTGACTTAGTCACACCATTGCTGGCCTCACCCCATGGGATATAGGCACCCCAAGAAGCTCCATGCAGTCAAGTCAAACATACACTTGGCCTTGTGTGCATTCAATGTGACACTGAGTGTCCCCTTCACTGTCACTCATATCTCCTAGCTAGCTTTCAGCAGTCTGGGTGGATAGTTTTTGGGATCCTGGCCATCACAAGAAACAGAGCCTGCATTGCCAAGGATTTAAGAAGATCAATATTCCTAGCTTCTCCTTTGTAGGACTTCTTCACTTAAAGGCAGCCCTTGATTGTTGGGCTCAATTTGGGGCCTTTCCTTCCAAATTGCTTGACCCTCATTGAACCCAGTATGGAAACATACTCCTGGTCACCTAGACTTTTGCTTTTGGAGACACACTCTTATTCACACTATCATTTCAAACTTTCTTTGGATATTATATTTCTTTTCCTTTCTTGACTTCGATCCATGATTTGGTGGCTCTGGGTAAATCCTGCCTGGTCTCCAGATGCCTCTCCCTCGGACCAGGGCCTGTGGGACAGTGAACTGACCAATGTGCTGGTCTTCCTGTTCAGTTAGACAGATTTCTTGACTTCTTACGTTTGATCTTCATAATTGCAATTCTTTCACTCCAGAGCACGAAAATATTGACTGCAAAAAGCCATTTGATGTTCGTGAAGACTTTGGAACATTTTAATCAGCTTCCAAGAGTTCTTTAGGTCACAAAGATTGTGTTTTACTGAATCTGAACAGCCTCATTTGAGAAGGGTTGGAAAATTGTTCAAATTGAGATTTTTCTTCAGGCTAAGGAAGTGGTTGCTTTATGTGGGAAGATGCCAAAACTCTGTGCCTGTGGGCCAAGGGGGTAATAATAATCACCGAAATTCATATACTTGGCATGTGTTGGCACAGATCCAAGTACTTTATGTGTATTTCATCTCACAGAGCTTTCCCACCACCACCACCACCACCAAGCTGGGGTGTCAGGAGATAGAGAATAGACACAGGCCTTTACCATACTTTTGATTCCTACTTCTCTAACTGAGGTGATGGCGATTCCCCCAATCCTTCTTATCTCACTGTTTAAGTCTTATAGCTATTTTTCTGAAAATCTCAACTAGCAGAGTTTTAGAGAAGATAGGCCATAGAGAAGGTTTGGGTTCAAGTAGATCCTTGACTCTTACTAGCCAGATGGCCGTGGGCAAGGCAGTCAGCCTTTCTGAGGCTCGTTCATTCACTGCACAATTACTGAGTGCCCAGTGTTTAAGGGACTGTGCCATGTTCTGTCCAGGTGCCTGGTAATAATGAGGACAACACTTATTGGGCTAGGATTATGTATTAGGCACTGGCTTATGTATTTTATTTGTAACTTCTCATTTAGTTTTTCCATAATCTTTTAAGACAGGCAGCATCAACAGGAGGAAGCTAAGGCTAAGAGTTTAATGAACTTGCCCAAAGGCCACACAGCTTGTAAATGACAGAGGAGAGAATCAATCTCAGTTCTGTTAGGATCTCCAAGCCAAGTAACCAAGACGACTCACGGTGGAATCCTGGTTCAGGCATTTAGAGCTTGGAGGGGAGGTTAGTGTCCTTAGAGAGATTTGGGTTATCAGACCACAAGAAACAGGTACTGAGAATTTGGACACCAGTGTTTTTAGCTGGTGGAGTCAAGGAAAACTTTGTAGAGAGGTTGTTTTAATTTTGAAATCTGGTTATGATTTGAGTATGAGATATGTGAACTGGGGCCCCTTCCTTTCTGGGTGCTCTAGCAAGTGCTATGCTAGAAATTTGTAAGGGCTGTAGAGGAAGTAGGGGGTGGTTCTATCTGGCATAGCATATTCTTAGTCAAAAAAAGGTATAGATTAAATATATCTATATTTATCTTTGCAATCTAAATCTACTCATACCTATATCTACACCTACCCATCTATGCCTACCCATCTACATCTATACATATATACCTACACATCTACACCTACCCATCCACACCTTCACATCCATACCTACCCATTTATACCACATCTACACCTACCCATGTATACCAATACCTCCACACATACACATCTACACCTACCCATCTATACTTACACATGTACACCTACACATTCACACCCACATGTCTACACCTACCCATCTACACCTACACAGGTACCCCTACACATGTACACCTATCCATCTACATCTATACCTATATATTCCTGTATCTCCATATCATCTGTCTTACAGAGCTTAATTTAATTTGTGGAATATGTCCCTAAAAGAATCTCACCCAGATCCATAAGGAAATACGTGTCATGACATTCTCAAGAGCATTGTGTGTGTGTGAGGGTGGTGCAGGGTGGAAGGGCTGAGGGGCCTGAGATGGTGTGGGCATGTTGTAGCTTATAATAAGAACTCTCCTGGACCCAAATCTAGTCCTCTAGACTCCCAAACCCCACCCTTGACCCCTGTCCTTGGCCCACTTAGTCCCCTACCCTCAATATCTGACATAATTTGTCCTTCCTCATCCTCGATATCTTTTTTTTAAATTTTTATTTATTTATGATAGTCTCTCTCTCTCTCACACACACACACACACACACACACACAGAGAGAGAGAGAGAGAGAGAGGCAGAGGGAGAAGCAGACTCCATGCACCTGGAGCCCGACCTGGGACTCGATCCCGGGTCTCCAGGATCGCGCCCTGGGCCAAAGGCAGGCGCCAAACCACTGCGCCACCCAGGGATCCCTCATTCTCTATATCTTATCACCCTGCCTGCCTCCAGCAAGAATCCTGTCAAGTCAGTTTAACCAGAATCCCCCTGTCTCTGATATTTCCTCTTAGGGATTTTCCATCCCCTGATCCCTACCCTTCTCCTCTGATATGAGTCCTCACTTGTCCTTATTGTATTTGGACTTGAACCCAATTGTATTCTGAGGTCTCTCTTTTCCCTTTGTGATAGCTCTAGAACAGAATTCACCTTTACCACTTTTTCTCTCCAGCTCTGGTGTTCCTTGACACCCACAGTGCCACAGTTAGGAGCACACATAGCAACATGCATGCATCTTAAAAGTATAGTGTTGAGTGAAAAAATATGAAATACCACTTACATGAATTAAAAATAGATGTACTAAATAACAATATGTTTTTACAAGGACACTTACAAATAAAATGGTACAAACTAAACACATAGATACCATTGCTTATGCAGGGGGTGGGAATGGAGAACAGAAATAAAAAGGAAAAGTAAATAAAGGATTTTCTCAAACTGAGGATGTGAATGTGTCATGAACTAAGGACATAATTAGTTCAACCCCCTGAGATTCACCTTCAGCCACCCCACATACGTTTACACACATTTATCTGGCTGGAGGGTAATGGGCCAAGATGGGCATCAGGAAAGACTATATGATGGCAGGTTAAGTGTCCACCAGACATGCAAGGGATTCCATGATCCTTGATCATGGGTCAGCTTCCAAGATTTGACAGTATGAGTAACAAATAGGCCTAGAATCTTAGGGCCTGACCTACAGATTACTTGCATATGTATCAAATCAGAGAAAAGAAATAAAAGCAAAGCATGAAGGAGAAGTAGCTGAAATTAGAAGTTCCTTGACGGGAGAAGGTCAGCAGATTAGAGCTGCAGGGAGAGCATGTGCATAACTGCATTTGTGGCAGAGGAGTAAGGAGGAGAAAGCATGAAGTACGAGGGGGCTCAGTAGTAAGTCAGCCCATACTGGGCATGTGGGGGACACTACTTATATGCAAAGCATTGGGTGTATTGCTCAGGCGGGGATGTGGTGGGGTGAGATGGGGAGGGGAGGGTGATTAAAAATGTTCTCCAGGGACAAACATCTCCCAGACTGAACCCTTCTCCCTTGCCCCACTCGCTGCTTGGCATAGCACACTGGATGTTTGGGAGCTACGGTCTGCTTCACCCAGCACTTTCCACATTTGTCTCTCACGACCTGACTCATTTGCCTCTTATCCTTCCCCAAAGCCTCTTTCTTTCTCCCCATCCTCCTGCTATTTCCTCCTCCCAAACACCCCTGTGCAAAGCTCTCCTTCTCTTTCTCCAACCTTATCTCACTTTTACCCGGAAGCTTTCCTGGTTAGATAAATTATTTGAATGGCGTTGGAAAAGGTTATTGAAGTCTGCCTTTCGTTTTCCTTTATAAAATAAGAGTGCTGCGTGGCATGGTCTCCCTAGCCTCTTCCGGTGCCAGCCTTCTGCGATTACAAATAATCTGATCTCTTCCTTTCCCTGGTATTCCCTCTGCAGCTGTGGACTTTGTTTCATATTAGCTTGATTCGCAGTTTCCACCACGCTACTTTGTTTTTATCCTTGGGCTGTTGCCATGTGCTACACTTAGGTATTCTATCTATACTGGAAACTCCTGGAAAGGAGGAATCATGTGACCTTCAAATCATGAACCTGGGGTTATACAAACAGCGCCATCAATTGTCAGATACATGACAGATGGCAAAACCCATCCAGAGCCTTGTTTTTTTGGCATCCCTGCCATGTTCCTGCCACTCACCTTTTTAAAAGGTATCTTTAGTTCCCCCTCTGTCTGGGAATTAGGTCTTAACCGTTGCCTTTTCTATGATTGGCTCTATTAAACAAACTGGCCAAATCTATGTCCATGCCCTTGGCTGGGAGGAGCGATCTAGATATACCTGTCTCCTTGTGATGTTCTCTGGGTTTTGGGAATAAACTTCAGGTCCTCTTGGTCCTCAGGTTCATCAGGGATCTGTCAGCACCATTATGGTTAGATTTAAATGTTTTTCTCCTAAATGCTGCTTTATGCAGGGTCCGATGTTTGTATCGTGGAGGCAGAAGGCAAGATTTGTTTATTCAGTCATGTATTCAAAAATCATTTTACTGACTACTCAGGATGTGTCAGAAACTGGGGGGTGAAAAGATAAATAAAACCTGGTTCTTGCCTTTAAGAAGTACTTGACCTAACGAGGAAATTGATATGAAAATCTTACATTCATGCAGTGAGATACCCTGTCATAAAGGTATAATCAAGGAGAAGGAGAATTACTGAGGAGCTAGGAATTGCTTATAACCATGGGCATCACAGATGTCACAGCAGAGGTGAACCTGCGCTAAACTTGAGTGAGATTCGGCAGCAAAAGGCCAAAGGACATTCTAGGCAGAGGGAACAGACTGCATAAAGGCATGGAGGAAAGGAGCTGGTGAAAATAAGATTTAAAAGGTGGGCAGGGGCTAGATGTAAGAGTCCTTACATGTCCTATGGAGGAGGCTGCAGGGCAGTGGCTCTCCACGGGTTGAAGCCTCATCCACAGAGCTGACTGGATGTACAGCTTTCTGGGACCCACAGATTTAGTCATAGTCAGTTGGTTTGAAGTGGGGTTCAAAAAATCTTTAATATGAGCCAGCTTCCCAGGGGATTGTGATGTAGGCAATCTGCTAATCACTTTAGACAGACACTGCTATGTTGTTGCACATGGCAATGGGAAATACCAAAAGTGACATCAGAAAGACATGTCTAACCAAGTGAATTCAAAGGAGAATTGGGGAAGAAAGTCACCCTGTGGGGTGGTCTGTTAGCAGTTCACTGTGATGGGTATCCTGCAAAATACCCCATGCCTGAGCTATGGCAGCAGGTGGTGGTGATGCAGAGAAACGAGTGGAGAAAGCTCTCTAAAGGCCGAGTGGACGAGAGTTAGTGAGGGAATGGAAATTGTGGGAGGGGGACCAATTAGTCTTTGGACTAATTAGGAGTTGGGGGCGCCATTAATAGTGAAGCTTGTGTGTTTGAGGGAGAAGATAAAAAAGTGTGGTGTAGGACTTACCAAGGTTTGGGAGTCTGTAGAATCTACAAATAAAGATTTAATTCAGTTCCCCAGATTTGCATTTGGGAATTATGAGCATGTTGAGATGAAAGCTGAAGCCATGGGATTCTCTGAGATGATTCTATAAGAGAGACTAGAGGACAAAGACTGTGCCTTTAGGAGAAAGGCAGAGGGAAGAGGCCTATTCCCTAGACTGCAGGTGAGCAGCTCAAGGCAATTAAAGGGAAGGGAGAATTTTAGGAAGGACTTTTCCAACATCAAGCTTGGACTGATGCACAGTTTGCCCCCTAGAGGCCAAGACGAGCATTGAAGTAGGAGCCAGATGTGCTAGAAGGAAGGGGGAGAGTCTACATATGGGTGAGTGTGCTAAGGAGTGTGTCCTTATGGAGGGATAATGCTATGTGTGTGTGCACTTGTGTGTGTGTGGGCTATGAAATACATGTTGATTTATGAATGCATATCTAATAGTAGCCTTCTGTGTGCCAGGCATCCGACAATCCTCTGAGCAAAGTGGAGGAATGGCAGCCAAAGTGTGGGTGCACACCCGAGGGACAAGAGTCAAAGAGTCAGGGAAAATGAGAGCCAGGAACTGTGAAGCAGACAGTGGCCTCGATGAATTCCAGCGAGGGGTCCTGATACACAATGGTGACCATAGGAAATAGACATGGCCAGGATGAGGCCAAGTGGAGCAGACAGTGGTGCCAAGTGCCACAGAGGGCCTAAAAGGACCAAGAAGTGGCCTGGATATTTGGAGGGTCATGGGACTTTTCAGAGTGTTTTCTTGGAGCTCAGTGGAGCAATGGGCAGAAGGTGAGGGGTGGAGGAGAGAGGCTGTGATTCTTGAGTTGGAAGCAGGGATGGGATACAGCTAGGCAAGGCGTCCATTAACCTTATTGGTACAACTTGAGAAGCTAAAAGGACTTATTTGGACAACTTGCAATTTCAAAAATTAGTTTTTTTCCTAAGAGGTTATTAAAACTGGAAAGAACCATAATATGCCTTTCTGCAATATTTAAATAGCTTCTTATCCTGACAGTTGTTAATACTTGCTTCTCCAGGAATTCCAGGCCTTTGGCAGTAAACCAAGTGAATATTCTAAAATAGAAAATAAAATTGTCCTTTATTATTCCTCAGATATAGTCAGTGTTCTGAGTCTGAACACTTAGATTCAGGTGTGTGTGTATGTGTGTGTGTGTGTGTGTGTGTGTGTGTATACGCACGTGTAGAGTTGGAGTGTGTCTGTGTATTTTCATTTAACTAAAGTATTTCATATTCCATATGTCAGGTAGTGTAGGTGCTAGCATTACCAGTGAGCAGGAAGGGCATGGGGGAGCCAGTTGATCTTATGCAGGGATACCCAGGTAACTTGGTTCTCTGGGGGTACAGAAGGAAGGCCTGATTGTACCATTTGCCAATTACCATGGTGTAAATGCTCTTGCCATGGTTGATTTCAAAATATCAGCATGATGTCACTGGATGTGGACTTGGGGGAAGAGTTTTGCACAGTCTCTTCTTGCATGCCAGCACAAACCAGCTCCAACACACCATTGATCCTTAATGCAGGAAGAGAAATAATTATGACACTAATAATTCCTTTGACTTATGGGTCTGTTTGTGCTTCCCCAAGCACTCCGAAATATTTTTCTTTACCTGCACTGTACCGTGTGATTTGAAGGATATAAAAAATCTCGTTGGCTAGCCACAGGCCTTACATTACCACCAAGGAAACTCTTTTTAACATAGAGACTGTGTCTTTTAAGGAATAGAGTACAGGATATGTTAATGTGAATAACCCAAGATCGTACAAGAAAGATCTAGATTGTGGGATATCATTGGAGAGAGAAGATCTGAAAGAGGGATCAGAGGGGGAGAGGGAGGACGCAGTAGCCAGGTAAGGAAGATGTTCAAAAGAGAGATCCAAGATATTAAAAATATAATTTTTCCTACTTCATAATTTTGCTAGGGCCTGGCCTACTCCTGGATCACAGATCTTGCCAAATAGAGTTCATGCTCCATTATCCACTCTAATGGAAGAAAGTTGGACAACATAATTCAAAACAACGGACAACCTTGAAAGGTAAGTACAATTGGATGTGCAGAGGACATGATGCTTGTTTCTTGGTATCTTTACCATCCTGTGAACGGTTTACCTGTTCTACTTATGGAACTTGCCTTACTCATGGCATGAAGGGAACTGAGAGAAGCCATAGGATTAGTGCTGATCTAGATTTTTTTTTTTTTTGTATGAGTAAGGGTGGGATTGGGGTGGTTACATCTCCTTATAAGCAATTTAATAAAGTTTTATTTAACAGTTGCTTCTTATTAAAGGGTGAAAAAATCTTGTCTTAGAAAATGAAAATATGTTTCCTGAGAGAGACATATTTAATTTACTTGGCCGTAAGCTTGGAAGTATCATCTGTGTGTGTGAGTGCGCACGTACACATGCGTGTGTGCCTACCTTCAGTTGCTGTTGAGTACAGGAGAAATCAATACCTAGCCACTGGCGGTTGTGGGCTGTTATCACTTGGTGACAGTTGATATATTAGTGGCCAGCAATGAGGAGAATGGTGGGTGTGCATCCTATCAATTTTTAGAGCATATTTTATCTGTACAAGTAACAGCGCCTCCGCATTCCATTTGTCATTTCTGTCCTTGAAAGCAGGAGTTGATAAATGACAAGAACTTTTAGCCCACCAAACCACATGCTTCTCTATGTCCTGTGGTTCAATTTCAGGGTAGAGAGAGAGAAAAAGAAAACCTCTAATCTCCGGTGGAAGCTGGGGGTACTGGGACATAGAATGGGGTAGGAAATGCAAGCCAAGTGGTAGCTTCAGTAAAAAAGCCTGCTGTGTTGATGCCACAAATGCCTAAGTTGAGGTTCCTTTCCTTGGTTGGCATTAATGGGAAATGATTTTTTTTCTTATCCTACTTAGGCTCTGTGGCCCCAGCCTCCACCAATCCGATCAATGACCCACTTTGGGGTCACTGGGGTCTCCTTCATTATCTTTTGTGTCTGTTTCTTCTTGTCAGTGCTTTACTGCCTTCACGCCATTCCAGGATCTTATTACCCCACCTTGGGATAAACAGCACCTTCCTGATGGTAATGTTAATCATAGCAATATCTCACACCTAAAATCTGAGTAATGTTCACAGTGGGCTAAGGACTTTTCCGTCCTTTGTCTCACGTGATCCTAATGGCACTCCTGTGATAATGGGAAACTGAGGCTCAGAGGGCTAAGTGATTTGCCCAGACTGGTAGGGTTTGCAAGTGGGGATGAACCTTAAGTTGGTACTGGCCCCAACCTGAACACCGCCAGCCTATATTTGTGCCCTTAGCGTCTCCTTGTTCTGATCTAATTTTATCCAGTTGCTAGAACCATCATCTCGTAAACTCTTACATCCTGTAGGGCGGCTAACTCCCTTTGCCTCTTTGCCCACAATCTAGAACCATCATCTCGTAAATTCTTACATCCTGTAGGGTGGCTTACTTCCTTCGACTCTTTGCTCGCAATCCCTTGACTGCTCTTGGGCCCTTGGTTTCCTCCTACACTTGACCTCATATTTCCCTTGCTCTTGGTGAATGTATCATCAGATAAAATCCCTACATCTTTTCCATGAGAACTTTTGAACCATTTGATCTGTGTGACCGTAAGCACTGACATTATCGAGAGGAAAACTGCCTATCAGAAAAAGGCCAAAATCGGTTCACGAAATACCTCCTTCTTCCTTTGTGATTGAAAATCTCCTCGGCCTTCTGGGCTTATCTCAAATGTCATTTTTTTTTCATGGATTATCTTTTTGATTCTCTAATGAAACCTGATCTCTTCTCTGACATTTTTCTTCTTTGTTCTGTTACATTTATTTTTATTCTTTTTCTCCTGGTTCCTACTCCCCGTGTCATCCTCGGGGTCAGTGAGGACAAAGAGGGGATGCTCAGTAAACATCTGTTGAATTCCGTTGAAATGAATTAGTTCGAATGACTTCTGGTACAATGGAAGCCCTTTATCAAAAGCGATTGCTACCAGTATTTTTTGCTTAAGTAAAAAAGTAGAAGGGGATCCGAAAGCCCTGAGCAGCCTCGCGGTGAGGGGCCAGTCATCATCGCACCCCGGGAGGGGGGGGGGAGCCATAGCAGCTGCAGCTGCAGACAGCCCCATGGCCCCCTTCCCACAATATTGGAGGAGAGATGGTCCTCACACTGAAGGTAAAGAAATTGAAAGAGAGGAGGCCCAAGGTCAGCAGCCACCTCTACGTGGATGCTCAGCTGCCCAGATGCCCAGAAAACCCCAAACCACTCGACCGCGAAGAAACAAAACAGTTGGTCCACCAGCTGAGAATTCCACCTTGGTGGGGCTGAGTAAGCAGGCTGGGCCTGAAGCATGGACTCTAACCTCCTCCACCATCACCAGGTGTAGTGATCTCATGTGAAGAAATGAATGCGAAATCCCAACTGTAAGAGACCAGCAAAAGTTGGCCCTGGAGGCCTTAAATGCTTACTTTTTACCACCCCCTGATCAGATAACTAGAACTAGCTGCATTATTGATGCAGCATGGGGTTTTAAAAATTGTTTTTACCTAAAGACTTTTCTTGTTCGTAATGACAAATGTGCTTTAATTAAAAAAAAAAAAAGCCTGATTTCTCTCAATACACCTTTAACAGGTCCCCCACTCTTAGCCCTTGACAGTTTTAAAATTCTTTCATATTTGGCCACATTGAGATTTTTGAGACCCCCCCCTTTTTAATTTGTAATAAAAATGTACAACTTGGTTTTGTTTTGAAACAACAAGAAAAATCAAATGGCAAGCACCTGTTAATAGAAGTATTAATTTTTTTAAAAGACTTATTTATTTATTAGAAAGAGGGAGAGAGAGCAAGAGTGAGCATAAGCAGGGTGAGGGGCAGAGGGAGAGGGAGAGAATCTCAAGCAGAGTCCTCGCTCAGTGCTGAGTGGGAGGTGGAGCTCATCCCACTGTCTCTTTGAGATCAGGACCTGAACGGAAATCAAGAGTCAAACACTTAACTGAGCCACCCAGGTGCCCCAAAAGTCTTAATTTTTAAATTTCATTTGTTTGAAAGATTTTTATTTATTCATGAGAGACACAGAGAGAGAGAGAGAGAGAGAGGCAGAGACACAGGCAGAGGGAGACGCAGGCTCCATACAGGGACCCTGACGTGGGACTCGATCCCAGGTCTCCAAGATCATGCCCTGGGCTGAAGGCGATGCTAAACCGCTGAGCCACCCGGGCTGCCCTTAATTTCTTTAAAAGTAGGTTAACATAGATAATAATTAAAGAGAAAAATCTATATGTATATGTAAAGCATTTTGTTTAAAACCTACATTCTTTGTCATGTTTTTTTGATGGAGAGAAAAGGACTCTCCCTGTAGTATGTTTTCTCTGATTTGAGTTCTGGTTTTTCTTCTTGCATTAATCATATTCACAGTGAAGCATTGTAATTTCTAATTTCAGTGTCTTCAATATGGAGGGAGAACTTATAGACCCAGCACAAGCTGAGTTCAATAACTATCTATCTAAAGTTTCCCTTAGTCTATAATAGTTGGGTCTGTTAAATGAATTGCAATTCTTTAGACTTGCACTGTCCAATATGGTAGTCACTTGTCATTTATGATTATCGGGCACTGGATACATGGCTGGTCAGGAGTAGCATGTGCCAGAAGTCTAAAATATACTTGGATTTCTAAGATAGCACAGAAGAAGAATACAAAATATCTCATTAATAATTTTATATATTACAGGTTGAAATGATAGTAGATGTGATGACTAGAAAATGGAAAGTTACATATGTGTTTTGCATTATATTTTTACTGGATAGTACTGCTTTAGAGAGTCATGCTTATTGATTTTCCATAAGATGTTCAATTTTTTGGGGGGGGGGAGCGAGAGGGCGGGTGATGGAAAGGGAGAGAGAGAATCTTAAGCAAGCTGTACTCCCAGCTCAATCTCACAACCCTGAGATCATGACCTGAGCCGAAATCAAGAGTCAGATGCTTAAGTGACTGAACCACCCAGGCACCCCGTCAATGACACTTACATAGAAATACTTTTTCCTTTTTGACTCATGTTTCTTAAATGTACTTAATACGAAATGAAGTTACATAATTATAGTAGGGACAATGATCACAATTAGGGTTGAGAGCAGGCATGCCTGGATTTGGGCATGGTCACTTTTGAAGTTGTAGGATCAGAAATCCACTGGTAATCTAGAGTCCCCATCTTGTGCCTGGTAGATGCTTCCTTTCTGACATGCTGTTTTAAAATGACAATATGACAATTCTATTTTCTATTAACTTTACTGACACCCTTAGAGTTGTAGACTTGAAAAATGAAATTTAGGAATGTCCTGATTAAGTGGAGAACAGATTCATTTCATTACAGGAAAATGAAAGACGCAACCAAGTGAGTAATGGTTGTCTCAACAAAAGTGGCTCATGTGGCTAGGGTATTTGGAGTAGGAGGTTGTCCATATGCTACCAGCAAATTAGTAGGCTTGCTAGCAAGTTAATAGGCTGTTTTGGTTTACTCTCCAGTTGGAAGGGTAAGGAAGAGGCAATAGCTCTCTTGGAGAGGAATTTGTTCTGGGTCAGGATCTGGCCTGCTGAGTAAAGTCATCCTTATCCCTCTTACTCCATCGTGGTCTGCTGGCGTCATGCTGAAGTTCTCACTTCCATATAAGAAGACAGTTTGCCTCACCCACAGCCTTGTCTGTCTAGAAGGGGTAAATAGCTTGCCAGTTACATTATGTCTGCAAGGCATGTGAGAGAGGATTGTGGAATCCATGATCCAGCTGGGACTAGAGTGAGAATTACGAATTGTCTCCTGTGTGTTGGGGGTAGGGATGGGTTGGCTTGGGGAGATGAAGAATACAAGGGGGTTGATATAAACTGTTCCAGCCACACGTTACTTCCCTTGCCTGACAACCTCAGTGTGGCTGAGAGTCATTGCATAAAGTCTGTGCATAAAGCAATGCAGTTCTAGTGTCTCAAGGGCCTGGCACATACAAACAAATCAGCTCACCAGACATTACTGTAGTAGAGGCAAGACAAGTGTTATTTCTTCGACAACCCTCTCCCATAGGACTTTCTCCTTGAGCATCCAGTGTGATGGAATGGGTGATTTAGCCTAGATGAATTGGGGTCATGTAACTCTAACCCTGATGTAAGCAAATGGCAAGGCTGGAGCCTCTGACTCCCTGAAACCACTAAATTGTACAGTATTAGGAATAAGCACCAAAAGTTGATTTCAGGATACGAACATTTGTAAGGAGATGAGTTTTGCTGAGCATTGTTGGTTTGCTTGTAAAAGGTAACAAAGAAAATAATAATCAGAAGAGAAAATGGCTATCTTTTGCCCTACTCCGTTTTGTAATAAATAAACGAACCGAGCATATGAAATTTCGATGGTCCTGTTTATTAGAGAGTCGTTCTGCTCCATAGGTTCCCTCCAGGGAGATGTGAGAGGCACCAGGCTGCAGATTGGAAGTGGCTGCGCCGAGGAAAAATGAGAGGGGTCATGAGGGCCTTGCAGAAATTAGGAGTGAGGTGCCCTGTCTCACCCTCTCCCTCTGAACTGAATCCCTGGGGGAACAGGAGATACCCCATCCACCCCACCTCAACTCCTTCTCATCATATTCCAGCTCCTAGCCTGCAGTTTGAAAATCTGAGGCTGTGTGCACCGTGGCAGAGTGCTTTAGGGGTCTGAAAGCCAGCCCTGAGTTTTTACATAAACATGAGGGGAGGCCTCAATGTAGTTCAGTTCTCGAGAAGCCAGTCTATGAGTCGCCTGGCTTCTTGGCTACACGGTGAGGAGTGGCAGAGGGAAATGTCAAGAAGGAAGTGATATGCAACATGGAAACCAACTGCTTTCCTCAATTTTAAGTGTGTGCGAAGTATCTTGTGATGTTTCTGCATCCCAAGCCCGAGAAAGGAGAGGCATCTGTCTCTTTGTTGCTATTCACAGACAGGCTCTTATCTGTGTAAATCTTAAATATCTAATTCTCAAACTATCGCCAAGGGAGATACTAACTATTGGGTAGAGGCAGCTTACAAATGGTCAAATAATAAATGTTAATAAAAACATTTACAATGTAAATAGATTGCTTGACGGGAGCGCTGACTGTGACAAATCTGAGAAAACAAGAGCTCAGATAAATTGCCTGGCATGGTTGGCAATAATAATAATAATAATAATAATAATAATAATAATAATAAAATTATAATGCCACATTAACTGTATCATTATTATTGTCACTATTTATTGTTTTCCAGGACGGGTTAAAACCTTCGTATACAGTATTTTATTGGATTTAATCCTTACAACAGTCCAAAGGGGGAGGTATCAGTATCCATGTTATTCAGGTTTGTACGCCAAGGTTTTGAGAGGTCAGGTCATTTGCCCAAGGTCATCAAACTTGTAAATGATGGAACTGGGATTTTAATCTGCTTTTATATTAAGACTACAGGACCTGGTCTTTCTTTTTTAAAGCAATATTTCAAACAAGAGTCAAAATAAAGCCAGAAAAGTCCAAAGGCTGATTTATAACCTGATTTCTTCTTGGCCTTCACAATGCTGAGTAAAAATTGCTGAGTCTTTAGTGTGGAAGGAGCGTTTGAAGTGTAATACAGAAGATCCTGTTGCCAGGGGTTGTCTCATATTTGCCTTTAAACTATAGTGACCCAGAGCTCCAGTACTGGTGGCAATTTATTAATCACCCCTACGTGCCAGGTACTGCAGGCCTTTTGTTGATGGAAAGTGCTGGCTTTATAGTTGAGAAAGCACACTTCCTTACATAAATCCCTACACCAAATCCTGGACCCAACACATCATACATAGTAGAATGGAAAACCAAGCCTCAGAAACATGAAGATGCAGATTGAGGAAATGGAAAAAAGGAAAGGGCCCAGATAAGACCTTCTGCTCCCCATCTGAGAGCTACCTTGACTCCTTCATGCTCTTTTATGAGGGACACATGCAGAGTTCATTCATACTGTATAGCTTGTCCTCTCTCATTTTCACCCATAACAAACCTGTCTTGAAAAAAAATTCTAGTGCTTTCTGATACCTCTCTTGAATTGAGGTTTTCAGCATCAATAGGGTCAATTTGAACTGCCTCACTTTGTATGTGGCTAAAAGAACACATGCCATCTTTTATCCTTAAAAATTGCTGTTCTGTTAGAACAACTGAGTGGTACTTTTCCATTTCTCTTTGAATCTATCTGTAGGATCTAACAGTGCTTAAAACTATTTCAATAGTTGCCTCCTTGAATATAATCTTCATCCACTTTTCCTTCTTTTTAGACTTAGGCTCTACAAGATCAAAAAATTAGTTAGCATCCCTAGGAACCCTACATGGTCCATATGGCTTTCTAAGCAATGCCTGTATTTGAGACTCTCCTATCTTCCTTCTTCCTGGAAGACATGCATTCCCCTCAATCGATGTAACACCTTGCTGCTTTCATCATAAGTATCATTTAAAAATATTTTTAAAGATTTATTTATTTATTTTAAAGGGTATGGAGGGGCAGAGGAGAGGGAGAGAGAGTCTTAAGCAGACTCCGCACTGAGCACAGAGCCCAACACCAAGATCATGACCCTAAGCCAAAACCGAGAGTCCTATGTTTAACTGACTGTACCACCCAGGTACCCCAAAAATACTTTTTTTCTATGAAACTTCTTTGAATTTTCCATCATGGAAAATTTAAAACATATACAGAAGCAGGGAGATTATTATAATAAAGTCAATGTAGGGATCCCTGGGTGGCGCAGCAGTTTGGCGCCTGCCTTTGGCCTAGGGCGCGATCCTGGAGACCCGGGATCGAGTCCCACGTCGGGCTCCCTGCATGGAGCCCGCTTCTCCCTCTGCCAGTGTCTCTGCCTCTCTCTCTCTCTCTCTCTGTGACTATCATGAATAAATAAATAAAATCTTTAAAAAAAATAAAGTCAATGTACCAACTTCAAAAGTGATCATTACATGGACAATCTTCCTTCATCTATACCCACCCATCCCCACCAACAGGATGATTTTGAAGTAAATCTCAAATATCATGCATTTCATCTGTAAATATTTCATATGCATCTCTGGAAAATGAGGCCTACTTTAAAAAGCATAACCACAACATTATTACGACACAAAATAAATCAATAGTCATTCTTTAATATAATTAAATATGCATTCATTGTTCATATTTCACCGAGTGTCTTTTAAATTGTTTGTTTATTTGAATTGGATTCCAAGAAAGGTTCCAACTATGTCATCTATATATCTCTTTAAATGTCTTTTACTTTATAGATTTCCTCTCTCACTCATTTTTTTTTCTTGTCATTGATGTTGAAGAAACTGGCTGCTTTTGCTGTTAGAGTTTCCATAGTGGTTTAGATACTTCAGAGATCCCTTCTAGTTTGACGGCTGTTCTCAGATGGGCCCACCATGGGAGGTTTTCTGGTGAGGACCCTGGGGTGGTTTTGAGTTCTGTTTTCAAGGCTATTTAGAACCTCATTACATTCCCTCCACTTTATCTTGCCTGAGTGCTGACACCATGAGGATTTGGGAGCAATTGGTGGTTTGTCTCCACATTAATTATATTTGAGAGTTTGTAGGGATATCTTTTTATCTTGTTTTCTTGTGGTAGTTTTTAAATAAATCTTTGCTATTCTAGTTTTCCTATTTTTAAATATATCAGATTGAATATTTTTAACACCAAAACCTAACTATAAAACACATTTAGATTTAGGTGAAAGGCTGCCTTTCATTGAATACCTTGATTTTCTTTTGCCAGTACTCAGAATATGTAAAAAGGTACCTGTGAATGTGCACTAGGACCAAATTGATCAATATCATCCCTTTTTGTTTTGGCGTGGTTTTCTGATGCATGATCTCCCATGGTTAGACCAGCAGTCAAGAGATCAAATGTCTGTATGCATGTGTGTGTGGATGTGCGTGTGTTTAAGAAACCTGTGCCAACACTGACCCTAGATTTTTCTTAATTTTAAGAGGCTGAGCTTTTGTAGTGTAGGATGGTGGTTTCTGGGTCTGTAGACACTCATATAGTTGCTCTCCTTACCCTACACATGTAGTCGTCTCTTTGTAGGGGTATTGTAAACATCATCTGAATTTTTTTTTCATCTGAAATTTATACACCTTGGATCTTTGTAGTCATGGCCTAGATTCTTTGCATCAATCAAGATACATATTCATTATCAAAGGCATTCTGGGAAGACAGAGGCAGCAGCATAGTTTTTGAATTTCTTCCTTAACACAGAGAAAATAGATAATAAAACCAAAATCCTATATACAACATTTAAAATAAAACTAACAGGGTGTCCTCTGGAACCCCCAAATTCAGCTGGGTAGAGAGAAACCAGCAACAGGCTCAAAACCTACATGGAATCAATGTCTGTTCAGGAGGAAGCAGAGGAAAGCAATGCAGCATTTACTAAATCTGGGAAGAAGAAAACCCAAATTAGGCAATAAATATTCACTAAAAATTTCAGAGTCTAGTTTGAGAACAGCACGTAAATTTTGGGCAACTTTTGTGACCTTATGTCAGTGGGATATAATGAAGTCTCCAAGGTGTGGAAGAGTCTAGGCTCTGTGAATTTTTGAAACGTCATCTTTTTCAGGGTAGCACCTCATGTGGAAGGAGAAAACAATGGGGATGGGATTAAACTTACCTGAGATAAGGGCAGTAGAAACAAGAAACAGAATGTACCGATGAAAAGGGGGAAAGGGAAATTACAGCAAGGAAGTCTCAAAAAGCAAGCTTCATATTACCTTAAAACAACAGAAAAGGAAACTCTTAAGTTAGAAAAGCTATCCTGAACCACACCTCTTTTTTTTAAATTTTTATTTATTATTTATGATAGTCACAGAGAGAGAGAGAGGCAGAGACACAGGCAGAGGGAGAAGCAGACTCCATGCACTGGGAGCCTAACGTGGGACTTGATTCGGGGTCTCCAGGATCGGCCCTGGGCCAAAGGCAGGCGCCAAACCGCTGCACCACCCAGGGATCCCCACACCTCTTTTTAAATTTTTTTTAATTCTTTTTTAATTTATTTATGATAGTCACACAGAGAGAGAGAGAGAGAGAGAGAGAGAGAGGCAGAGACATAGGCAGAGGGAGAAGCAGGCTCCATGCACTGGGAGCCTGACGTGGGATTTGATCCCGGGTCTCCAGGATCCCGCCCTGGGCCAAAGGCAGGCGCTAAACCACTGCGCCACCCAGGGATCCCCCACCTCTTTTTAAAGTTCAAGAAGCTAACTTCAAATTAAAGTGAACAATAGGGAAATATCAAGACCAATTCTCTCTTTTTTAAAAGATTTTATTTATTTATTTATTTATTCATAGAGACAGAGAGAGAGAGAGGGTCAGAGGCACAGGCAGAGGGAGAAGCAGGCTCCATGCAGGGAGCCCGACGTGGGACTCGATCCAGGGTCCCCAGGATCAAACCCCGGGCTGCAGGTGGCGCTAAACTGCTGACCAAATCTCAAAGGAAGTTACTATGAGCAAAAAGGAGCAAAAGCAGAATAACATCCCTAAACACAATGAAAGGATATATGAAAGTTATATTTACAAAACAGATAAAAATTGTAACTTCCTATTTCAAAACAAGCTTAGTGACATTAAGAAATTGATACAAAATATGATAAAGCAACACAAATTAGAACCAGAGTTCAGAACATGATTTTAGAAGTCAGGAAAGCATTAGAAATGAAAGAATCATAATGTAGAAAAGAAGACTAGAATAGAAGAAATGCAAAAAATTGTGCCTTAAGATAAATGGAAACTGAAAAACAGAAAAAAAATAAAAATAAAGAAGAAACAGCAACTGGTAAAAAGGATTCTGTGAAATGGCAAATACTGAAGATAGGCAAAGAGGATCCAACATATGGATAATTAGACCTCTTTAAAAAGAAAACCAAAACAAGAGAATATAGCAAATGTTAAGCTGTAGGTGAAGAAACTTGCCTGAAATTAAAAAAAAAAAGAGAGCTAGTTTTGAACTACATATTGAAAAAGCATAATACCTTATAATATCAACTCAGAGGGATACACATATCAAGACATATTCTACTAAAACTGCTTGAGGTGATGATAAAACAAGCCAAAAATTTCCTTCTGCAGTCTTGACAAAAAAATGTAGTGATTTATGAGGAAAAAGTTAGATTATTATCAGAATTTCAACAGCAGCACCTTTTGCCAGAAGAAAATGGAGTGATATATTTAATCTAATCAAAGAAAGAAAATATGAGCCAAATTGTTTATATCAATTAAAACTGATTTGAGTACATAAAAAGACATAGAACAAGCATTACCATCACATAAGGACTCAGGGAATATGTTCTTTTCTAGTATTCTTGGGAAATCTGCTAGAAAACAAACTTTCAATATATAAAATGACTGCAAACACATTACTAGTAATCACTGGTGGTGAGATTTAAATATATATTTATTTATAGACTGTAGACTAAAGGTAATTTAGCTTTAAGAAGGGAGAGAGCATAATATGTAATGGCTAGATATATAGATATAGTAAAATAGAAATAAAATGGGGGAAGTTTGGAGAAAGCAAATGCAAAAGAAGTTTTAACTTAGAATGGTTTTATTGGGACTCTTCAGTAGTTAACACATGATAAAGCACAAAAGTATATGTGGGCTACTCTAATTCTATCACCTCTTAATATCGTTGAAAACCAAGTGTCTTGGTTTGGAAGAAAGGGAACACATATAATACATAAAGTTAATAAAAAACCCTGTGAACTATATATTAGAAGTACCAGTATGGGTGCATGAATATAAATATATAAACACACGTGTTGCCTTTAAATCTGACAAGAGAGGGGTGCCTGGGTGGCTCAGTTGGTTAAGCCTCTGCTTTTGCCTCAGGTCATGATACCAGGGTCCTAGGATCAAGGCCCATGTCAGGATCCCTGCTCAAGGGGAGCCTGCTTCTCCCTCTTCCTCTGCTCCTCTACTAGTTCTCTCTCTCTATCTCAAATAAATAAATAAGAATCTTTAAATCTAATAAGGGAAAGAATGAAGCATTTTTTCATACTTTTACTATATGAAACATAATACTAATAACCAAAGAGCTAATAACTAATATAGAAGTGTATTATTATAGAATCATTTTGCTGAATAAAGGAAGAGGATAATGATAGAATATCACCCTTGTGGGGTGTAGTCATTGAACACCAATGGCTGTTGCCTTAGAAGGAAAAGAGAAAACAGACATAATAGACTTGATGAAAATGCACCACCACCACCACCTGTACTTTCGTCAAAGGAATTGAACCTGAGTTTGGTCCAGTGTCTAGATCCAGTTGCACATTTGTAGGAAATGGAAAGGACAGAGGAAATGCTGAATGGCAAGCTGTGAGCTATCAAAGAGAACTAGAGCTGGACACACGTTAAAGCAGTAAAAATGGATTTTATTCAAAACTATTACAATAGGGGAAAAGAGACTTCAGTATAGAACTGAGCAGGATTCCAAATACTAGAACAAGTGGGGATTCATAGCCAAGGAATAGGGTAAAGGGATTGGTATATGGAAATTTATTAGGAGGAGACATCATCAGGTGGAGGGTTGGAAGATTCTTGCTAACCTGAGTTAACAGGATTCTGGCTGAGGACAGGCCAGGGTGGTCAGATATCAAGAGTGGAGGGATTCTTGCTACAGCTGGCCCAGGCAGGCTAATGACAGAGTCCAAGGATGAGGTATAGTCAAAAAGAGGGCTCAGAACAGCCTTTCTCAAGTTTGGTCAAATAGAGGGTCTTTATTTGAGTGTACAATCAGCTATATCTAGACTGTGGGAACTACAGGTTAAATGGCCTGGGCTTTCAACACATAAATTATAAAGGAAAAAAAGGGATATGGAGGGAGGCTTGCAAATTAAAAGACAAAGATTAAAAATAAAAAACAAGCAATATGAAAAGATTGAGACTAGGGATACACACATGGTATAGTGGTCGAGTAGTAGTCCCCAAAGACATATTCAAATCCGCATCCCTAGTAACTGTGGATGTGACATTGTTTGAAAACAGGGTCTTTGCAGATAAGTTAGGATCTTGGGATGAGAATATTTGGGATTCAGAGTAGGTCTTAAACTAGTGACTGGTATCCTTATAAGAGAAAGGAGAGGGAAATTTTAGACACATAGACACAGAAGAAAAGGCCATGTGAAGACAGAGGCCAGATGGGAGGGCAGACACAAGTCAAGGAATGCCAAGGATTGCCAGCAGCCACAGGAGGCTAGGAGAGAGGCCTAGAATAAATTCCCTCTTAGGGTCTTCAGAGGGAATCAAGTCTACCAACATCTTGATTTTAAACTGGACTCTAAAACTGTGAGAGAACAAATTTCTGTTATTTTAAGGTACCCACTTTGCAGTAATTTGTTATGGCAGCTCTAGGAAACTAAGACATGTGACTATATCGAGAAATACAAAGAGCTGATTACCATGCAAATCAGAATTATTTCCTGGTGCAGAGGCTGGGATTAGAATGAGGTACATGGAGGTCTTATGCAGAGGTTGAAAATTTCTGTTCTTGATCTAGATACTGGAGGTGACAGTGTCTTCCTTACAATAATGCCTTGAGTCCTACGATTGTTTTCTGTGTTCTTCTATTTCTGGGTCCTTTTCTCAGTAAAGTTTTTAAAGTCTACACACAATTCATCTGTGGCTCCACCCCCATATATAATTCCTGCCATTATTTCTAGAAGGTAATGACATTATCTGAAGATTTATTTTAATTTCAGTGTAATTAACAGTGTTATATTACCTTCAAGTGTAGAATAAAGTGGTTTAACAATTCTATACATTACTCAGTGCTCATCATAAGTGTATTCTTAATTGTCTTCACCTACTTTCCTCTATACCCCCACCCATCTCTGCTTTGGCACCCACCAGTTTGTTCTCTACATTTAAGAGTATTTTTTGTTGTTGTTGTTGGTCTCTTTTTTATTTATTTCATTTCTTTTTTTTTTCTTCTTTCTTTTCTTTTTTTTAAAAGAGGTTTTATTTATTTATTCATGAGAGACACACACACACAGAGGCAGAGACATAGGCAGAGGGAGAAGCAGGCTCCATTCAGAAAGCCTGATATGGGGGACACCTGGGTGGCTCAGCGGTTGAGCATCTGCCTTTGGCTCAGGGCATGATCTCGGAATCCGGGATCGAGTCCCACGTCGGGCTCCTTGCATGGAGCCTCTTCTCCCTCTGCTTGTGTCTCTGTCTCTCTCTCATTGTCTCTCATGAATAAATAAATAAAATCATTAAAAAAAAAAAAAAGAAAGCCTGATATGGGACTCAATCCCGGGTCTCCAGGATCATGCCCTGAGCCAAAGGCAGACACTCAACCGCTGAGCCACCCAGGCGTCCCTATTTATTTCGTTTCTTAAATTCTATATACAAATGAGATCATATGGTATTTGTCTTTCTCTGACTGACTTATTTCCCCTACCATTATACCCTGTAGATCTATTCATGTTGTTGCAAATAGCAAGATGCCATTCCTTTTTATGGCTGAGTAATATTCAAGCAGATATCTCTATATCTATTTATCTATCTCTCACATATTCTTTATGCATTTATCTATGGCTGGACACTTGGGTTTCTTCCATAATTTGGCTATTATAAATAACGCTGTAATAAATATAAGGGGTGCATATACCTTTTCAAATTAGTGTTCTCACATTCTTTGGGTAAATACCCAGTAGTGAAATTGCTGGATCACATCTAATTTTATTTTTAATTTCTTGAGGAACTTCCATACTATTTTCCACAGAGGCTACGCCAGTTTCCATTCTTGCCAACATGCAGAAAGGTTCTTTTTATACACATCCTTATCAACACTTGTTTCTTGTATTTTTGATTGTAGTCATTCTGACAGGTGTGACGTGATATCTCATTGTGGATTTGATTTGCATTTCCCTGATGATGAGTGATGTTGAGCATCTTTTTGTGTGTCTGTTGGACATCTGAATGTCTTCTTTGAGGAAAGTCTGTTCATGTCCTCTGATCATTTTTAAATTGAATTATTTGGGTTTTGTTGTTGAGTTGTTTTAGTTCTTTATATATTGTGGATACTAAACCCTTATTGGATATGCCATTTGCAAATATCTTCTCCCATTCTGTGCATTGTCTTTTTGTTTGGTAAATTGATTCATTTGCTGTGCAGAAGCTTTTTATTTTGATGTAATCCCAATAGCTTATTTTTATTTTTGTTTCCCTTAAGAAACATGCCTACAAAAATTGCTATGGCTGATGTCAGAGAAATTGCTGCTTGTGTGCTTTCTCCTAGGATTTTTAAGGTTTCAGGTCTTATGTTTAAGTCCTTAATCTATTTTAAGTTTATTTTTGTGTCTAGTGTAAGGAAGTGGTCCCGTTTCATTCTTTCCCATGCAGCTATCCAGTTGTGTTGTGGCTGAGCTACATTTGCCTTCAGTCCAGTCATCTGCAATGTCTCTCTGTGCCTGTTGTGACAAGGTTTAGTCCCTGGGTTGTTGGTGGGGCAGTCTTGGACTGCTTTGGCCTTGAATTGGGTTAGATCAAGTGTTTGCCAGAGTTCCAGTAGCACTAAACTGCAGGGCACTCTCCCTGTCTTGTCCCCTGAGACCTTTTGTTGGTGGATGGGGTGTGCAATCAGACTAGATGTCTGCCCCCAGTCCTGCTGGGACCGCAGTTGAACTGGTGTGTATGGTTTTCTTCCCTTCTTCCTAGGGTGGGGTCATTTTGGATTGGGTCTGCTTGCACACCACTACACTTGTGGCACTGCTTTGGATGGATAACTGCCAAAGGCATGGATGTGTGAGGGTGGGTGTGCAGGACCAGCAAGTTCTGCAATGATCCTCTGGGATAGGGAACCTGCATCGGCCTGGGAAATCCCCTGCCAAGTCAGGCTGGAGGGGGCTAGTCCACAGAGGAGTGAGGGGCAGGGCACACTACTAAGTTGGGTGAAGAGTCTTGATGCTGTACTAGTTCCCTCCCTCCCCCGCCCCAGGCTGTCCATGTATCTAGGATGGGGGGCAGGGGAGAGAAATGGCACCCTCCAGCTCTTTTGCCCTTGGAGAAGTCTCCCAAAGATCCCTGCCCCTCCAGCACATGCTCTGAGATTAGTAAGCAAATTTCCCTCCCATATACTCTGCAGGCATTTTTCAAACTGCTGCTTCTATGCTGTATCTCAGTGGGGCTGTTTATTACACTGTCCCTTTAAGGATGGGGACTCAGTTTCCTATCACCCCCCTGGCTCTCTCAGATCTAAGCCCACTGATTTTCAAAGTTCCAGGTGGTAAGACATATTGATTGTAAGAATTTGTGAAGTTAAGGACCTCTTGTTTTCAAAGCCAAATATTTTGGAAGTTTGTCTTTCCGGTGTGGGTCCTCCATGCCTAGGGCCCCTGGTGTGGATTACTCCTCTCTCCCCTCCATCCATGGTGTCCCTGCCTCCTGTGGACAGTCCTGTGGATCCATTTGCCTCCTGACTATGTCTCTGCTCTTTGATATGGCCTCTTCTTTACATTTAGTTGTGCAGTCTATTTTTCCAGTCTTCAGGTCATTTTCTGGGTTATTTCCCCTGATGTAGGTATTTTTGAAGTATCCAGGGGACAGGTGAGGTAGGATCCTTCAACTTTGCAATCTTCCCCAGAAATCCACTGATAATTTACTCTTGACAAAGCCATGCTAATTCCATCTTCTATTTTTCTTGCCATTTTTTGGCCAATTATTATTTTTTTTATCAAAAATATTATTTCTTGCAGCACCTGGGTGGCTCAATTGGTTAAGCATCTGCCTTTGGCTCAGATCATGATCCCGGGGTCCTGGGATCAAGTCCCATGTTGGGTTCCCTGCTCAGGGGGAGCCTGCTTCTCCCTCTCTCTCTGTCACCCACCCCTGGCTAGTGCGCGCACTCTCTCTCTCTCAAATAAATAAATAAATAAATAAATAAATAAATAAATAAATACATTATTTCTTTTTATCAAAAATAGCAGCAACTCATTTTATTTCTCAGTTGCATATCATGCTCTAGCTCTTATAAAGAAGTGTCTTTCACTGCCAGTTTTGAAGCAAGTGGCCCACCCCAAAATACATGTCATTGCCCTTTGCTGATGTGAACATGCCATTTAAAAAAGACAGTTTTGAACTACTTCCTTCTCCAGTCCAATTTACTTTTTGTCCTTCTCACATAAATGATGCATACTCTGTATCATGGTTGACCTTTTAAAATATGTTATCAAAACAGAGACTAAAAATAGCATGAAGCATTTCTCCTGAGGTTTTTAATATTATCTATTATCTGCTTTTCATTTTCTATTCCTGTAGGATGGAAAATTCTTCTTGACCCCCTCACCCCACCACTCTCCTTTGGATGATTAAAAAAAGCAAAGTTTTCTCTATTGTTTTCATGTATCTTATTAGATCTATTGTTTATTGTTTGTCCACACCACAGCATATGGATCGCAATATAAGTCATATTCTGTTTCCTAAGAACCATATTGAACTTGGAAAATTTTTTTGAAAGATTTTACTTATTTATTTGAGATAGAGAGAGAGCACATGCACACGTGCACCAGTAGGGGGAGGGGGAATAGCTGAAGGAGAAGCAGACTCCTCGCTGAGCAGGGATCCCAAAGGATCCCTGGGATCATGACCTGAGCCAAAGGCAGATGCTTAACTGACTGAACCACCCAGGTGCCCCAACCATACTGAACTTTAAAAGGTAAATAATAACTACTTTGTTTACTTCATTGGGTGATTAATCATAATGCCGGTGATCTTCTTATTCATGATCCCATATTTGCAAATTTGCCTACTCACTAAAATTTCTTTGTAGCTCTTCGAATCAATACCTGCTGTGCTTTCCTGGTCATTCACAGATATGTGCAGAGCAGTGAAATATGTAAGTCCCTGATGCACATGTTCCTAAGATGAGGGCAAGCAAGGTGACATGCTACTTTTTTGTTTCAGATCATACTGTAAGCAAATATCCTTTCTGTTATCTATTTAGTGTCACATTTTTTCATGTTTGTGCTTTTTGTTGGTGATTTTACTTTTAAAATGGGCTCAAAATATAGTGCTCAAGTGCTTTTCCGTGATGCAAAGTGTAAGAAGGCTGTGATGTGCCTGATGGAGAAAATGGGTGTTTAAAATTTTTTTTTTAAAGTAGTCTCTAGTCTCTTCACCCAGTGTGAGGCTTGAACTCACCTGAGAGCAAAAGTCACACGCTCTACTGATTGAGCCAGCCAGGCATCCCTGAATATGGGTGTTTTTGATAGGCTTTGTTCAGGCCTGAGTTATAGTTTTGGTGGCCAGGAGTTCAACGATATATATTAAGCAAGATGTCTCTAAACAGAAATACTGATAACATGTGATTGTGTATTGACTGATTGATGAAAATGTTACCAGAGGTAGAAACCCACCTAGGAGCAATGGGTCAGTGTTTGTGAATTCATTTTTTGAGATGAGTTCATAGACCATAACTACTGTGAATAACAATAATTGACTCTATAGTAAACAATCTTTACTGAGCACCCGAAGAGCTTTATGTGCATTTTCTCACTTAACTATAAACACAGTGAGTTAGGTGCTATCATCATTCCCGTATTACAGGTGAGAGAACTAAGTACAAGGAAGTTAAACACCTGACCTAACATCACTCAGCAGAGAGGGAGGAGCCAAGGCTGGCAGTTTGGCCTTAGCCTCTGCACCCACAGCCTCCTCTTGAGCCAGTGTGGCAAGGGGATGTTTATGGAAGCCTTTAGAAATGTATAATGTTTTATTTTTATTTATTTATTTTTGTAAATTTGTTTTTTATTGGTGTTCAATCTGCCAACATATATGTATAATGTTTTATTAAACATGATTTATCCTTATTACTATTGATTCATCTCATAGTAACTGGCATGAAACAAAAAATCTTTGAGCCATGGAGAGCAACCGTGAAGTTCTATCCAGCTTGGTCATCAAGACGACACAATGTGGTCACCCATAATTAGAATTTTGTCCAGACCAGCTGAATGCTCAGGACTCAAATCATCGTTTGGTCTTCAATTTGTGAGAGGCTAGATGCCAAAAGCATGGAGAGCCAGGCTGGGATTTAATTGTAAAATGGCTGCCTTGTGAGGAAAAAGGAACAGATACAGGGACAGAACTAATCCTGGCTCTAAATGTTCCCCACTTCCAAAGTATGTCCCTCCCTCCCCCTTCCACCAAGAGGCTTCTCATCCCAAGCTTTTCAAAGGCCACATGTTGTCAGCAATTTATGAATATGAATAATGTGATTTACATTCCTTTGATTTAATATAATGATTAAGCTTCTTTGTACTCTGTTCTGATTCACTGAAATGAAAAATACATTTTCTTTGTCCTTTATTAGTAATTTTTTTTCCCTTCCAAATTTGCTTGGCTTTGGCAAATGAAAGAGAGATAAATTTTGCTTTGATTTGGTGGCGCAGAGAGTGCAAAAGAGAATTAAAACATTAGTTAAAAGGCACAAGGGAATTGAACAGGGAACAGAAATTAAGTTAGTTGAAGCAAATTACCTTATGGTTGTAAACCAACGGGGGTTCAGATAGATGTAAGGAATTCATTTCTGCTTCTAAATAATTATTTTTGCTTCTCCACAATAGCAGTGGGCTGTGTTTCTATGGGCGGTTAGGTGCTGCATAGCCAATCTTTAATTAAGTGGAGGGGGCCCCTCTGAATATGAGTATAACCTGATTAGTTTATTGCAGGCTGGGATTTGGAACTGATCACACCCCTACCCTCTCCCTCGTAACCTTTGGGTGACCCCAGAATTCACTTCTTAGTGAGTTTCTCATTTAAGGAAATATGAAAGAAAAAAGATGTAAAGAGAGGCTTTAGAACAGCCTAATAAAAAGATTGAAAGGCCTTATTGCAAAGGGCTCTTTGAAATGGAGAATGGGAAGATTGAGTTGGGAAACTGGAAGAGAAGGAACTGGAATATTTCTCCTGGTGAGGGCTCCTATACACTTGGGCTCCAGGAGGACATGCAAGAGAGGGTTGGAGAAAATTGCTGGGATATTGACACGTGTGCAGAGGCAGGGGTGCAGAGCTGGACTTGTCAAGAGAAGTGGGACACCGCTCCCTCTCTTTTCTGTCCATTCCAGCCTGGCACAGCAGAAAGAAGCCAGGATCTGGCTGGGGTCTGAGTTCTAGGTGGGATTCTGTGAATCTGGGCAAAGGTTTTTTTAACTCTTCAGGTTTCATTCCCTTGCCTGTAGAGTGGGATTAGCATTTTGTGCTCTGTACATCTCAGAGGGTTTTGGTGAGGATCAAATAGACAACATGAGTGAAAATGCTTTGCAAAATTTAAGGCATTTACAAAATATCTTACCTTGAGCAGAAGAATGGAGTTTCTGAACCTGACCTTGTATTACATTCAGTCAGTGTGAGATTTCAGATATTACATCTCCTCTCCTGAGGCTCCATCCCCAGGATACAAGGGCCTGAAATCATTAAAAAAACAGAACTATAGGGGATACTTGGGTGGCTCAGCGGTTTAGCGCCTGCCTTTGGCCCAGGGTGTGATCCTGGAGTCCAGGGACCGAGTCCCACATCAGGCTCCTTGCACGGAGCCTGCTTCTCCCTCTGCTTCTCTCTCTCTGTGTCTCTCATGAATAAATAAATAAAACCTTAAAAAAAACCAACAGAACTATAGAAATAAAAAGATAAAGATAGAAATTCTTTGGATGGTGATGCTGGTGAGGATGGTGGCGATGATGATGATGATGATGATGATGGCGAATATAATGGTTATGATGGACTTTGAGCATGAAGTGGTATAAAGATGGCTTTTGCTAATCCAGTGGAGCATGGTTGGAACTTGTTCTCTCTCAGGCTCCAGGTGATAAGGAGGCTTGGTTGACAGATGTTTTTAGGGGACAGACCTTGGCGGGTCTGGTGCCTAATCCTTCTATCCTGAAAGAGAGAGGCAAGGGGATAAATACATTTTAGGGTCTTCTCTGTGTCAGAAATGGTGCTGGGTAAACTTCAAGTGTTCAGAGGCCCCATGAACTCCCAAGCCCCTAGACAAATGGACAAATGCCTGGCTGGTCCCAGAAGGTGGTAGGAGCCTGTCTGGAATAGGGAATCTGTCCTGAGCAGAGCTGGAGGTTCTGTGAGCGATGGCAGCTTTTGTAAGTTAGGCTGTCTTCTTACATCTACCTCCATGATGAGCGGATATACCTGCCATCTTGCAAGGGCAGCCTAAATAGCCCTCCTTGCTAGGAGGTACGCAGTGCTAAATCAACTAATTCTGTTAAAAACTTGGAAGAAGAGGCGAGGCATTGTGATTGAAGTTTCTGCAATCCCAAAGAGAAAAGGTAACAAAAATGAGTGGCTCCAGCTTTAATCTAAAGATCAATGCGGTATCAACGTGAATAGCCCTGCCAAGCACACCATCACAGCATGCAGGGCTGAGCTTGCAAATCGGCTTCCTCTTAAAACTAAAGATCAGAGCAGCCTCGAAATTTTTGGTCTCTACTTCTGCTCACTTATTCCTTGAGGAGCACAGCTGACAGTTTCAAAAGGGCTGCAAACAACTGCCTATTCATTTGCTCATTCAGTCTGTGATAAGTTCCTATCAGGCATGGATCCAAACCCGTTTCTTCTATTAGGATGGCCTGGGTCACAGCAGGACACTTCAAAAGAGAGTTCTCCAAGACCATTTAGAAACAGGTTGCAGATGCACATTGATTATTTCCAGTTGCTTTAAAAAACCAATGGGATTTTAACCTCATTACTTTTTTTTTTCCTTTTAATAAAGTAACTGTTGGTTGAAAAACATCCCTTGGTAAAAAAAACAAAAAACAGAAAAACCAAACAATTTGTGCATCCTTTCCTCTAGCTGTGAAAGAGAATGCATAGGAATTGTGTGCATAGGAATGCACCAATTGTAACAGTCATTATTTTTTTTGATAACAGTTAAATTTAAAGAGGTGGGAGCTCCATGAGGATATGAAAAGGAAGGAGTTTCAAATGCAAGAGATAGTGACTGTGGAATGAGCTATATAGGGTCTTGTCCTGTTTCTTTGTGATCTCCCCTGAGTCTCAGAATTGCCGATAATTATATATACTTAAATCTTAACAGTATGTACCTTTCTGGTGATATATTGTTAGGTTAATATAGTATCAAGACAGCATATTATAGTTACTCTAGTATAGTATGTCTGGGTCGGTGTGCTCACACTGTGGTGTTCATGGTCCAATTCAATTGTCTCTCTGCTTGCTGTCCTTTCATTCTGCCAAATACCTTCTAAACCCATAATTGTCCCTTCGGTTCCCACCACCAATGCCTTCGGCTCTCATTTCTCACTTGGAGTGTACTTGCCGCCTCCTGCTGATCTTCTCATTGCCTCTCTTGTCTTGAATCTCCTCTTCACACCAGGCTTAGGGTTGTGGGCTGAGCGTGTGGGCCCGCCTCCCACCAGTAATATATTGAAATTCCTCCCCCCAAAGTGATGGTATTTGGAAATGGGGTCTTTGAGAGGTAATTAAGTAGTAGGGCTGGAGTCCTCAGGAATGGGATTTAGGTGCCCTTGCTCTGAGGACCCCAGAGAGCTCTTTAGCCCTCTTCCTGCCATATGAGGACACAGCGGGAAGACTGCAGTCTCCACCCCAGCAGAGGCCCCATGCTGGCACCATGATCTTGGACTTCGGGGCCTCCAGAACTGTGAGAAACAAATTTTGGTTGCTTATAAGCTGCTTAGTCTATGCTACTTTGTGGGAGCAGCCCAAACTGACTATGACACTTACTTATCTAACTACAAATCCTCCTTGGGATGCTTCTGGAGCTCCCCTTTCTGCTCATAGGACCCGGATATTTCAGCTCTGCATGCAAGGTGCTTTGTGAACAGATCACTATTTGGGTCTTTTGTTTCTCCTCCCCAAACATCCCTTTCTCACAACAAACTGCTTGTAACTCCCTAATTTTCCTTCATTCCTGTACTAAAGCTTTCCCCCACCCCAAAATCATTAACTCTTTCATATTTTCATTCAATTTTATGGAAAGACTTTCTCTTTAAAACAGCCACCCTACAAATGCCCTCGCTTTTCCTCTTAAACCTGGATAGGTTTTGTTCTTTCAGGTGTTTTTTGCTCTCCTATGATTGTTCCCTCTATCAGCTTCTTCTATTGCCAAGTAGGTGCATAGTCTTCTTAATCTTGGGGAAAACAAAGATCACTTCACTTAGCCTGCTAACTCCTCTATCCCTTGTTCTTTGGTCTTTCTGGCACAACTAATCATCTCAAATGACAGATCTGCGTATAATGATGCAGAGCTGCCTGCCTGTTGTGCCTTGGCACGCGGGTGGTTTACCAGGCATACCAAAGCACAGTGTTTCAGGAGCCTCCCGTACTGGTGTCCTCAACCCTCAAGGTGGCCAGGGGGCCCCCCGGGATCATCACACCTGACTACAAGCATGGCCTGTGTTTACGTACACCAGTGTGTCATGCAAAATAGAGAATTCCTGGGCATACCATGATATGGGAAAGTTTAGGAAACCCATGTGAACCCTTCCTCACCACTCAATTGTTTCTTAGCCTCATTCCCTGATCTTTGGAAAAGAATGACATCCTTCCAGTTGAATCCAAAGAACCAATTCAGACTTCACCTTCGTGAACTCTTCATCATTTGCTACACGCATGTTCTTTATCTTTGCCCCTGCCTTGGTCACTGTAACTACATTATGTGGTTCCTTCATCTTCCTGTCCAACTAGAGTACTGTTACAAGTGTATCCTCTTCCATTCCATCACTGGTATTGACCCCCAAAGCACTCCCCCAGTCAAGTTCTGCATGTAGATCTCTGTCTCAGAGTCTGCTTCTTAGGGAAGTTTATCTGTAATGGCAACCTTTTTTGAATTTTGTAAGATGAATTGTTGAAATCTATTCTGAACTGCTATAGCATTTTGTTTATATGGATAGAAGAGGATTCATCCTCTTAAAATAAGAGTGTTTTTAGACTTCTGTCTCTATACTAAATCATGAGTTCCTTGAGGGCAGAGGGCCCACCTACCAGACACTACACCCCCAACTCAGTACTGGTCTAGTGGCATTTGCTCAGCAATGGACATGAGCCTGTTGTTGACAGAGTTAGGAACACCCTCTGCTATATAACTCCACATTAGAAACAGTGTCTGTCTGCACCTCCCACCCCCTACTCTTGCTTATCTCATGTATCAGCCCAGTTGGGCTCCATCATGCAGTGGTAACAGCTCAAAAGCTCACTGTCTTAAAACAACAGAAGTTTATTTTTGACTCATACATGTGTCAACTGTGTTTGAGCAAGATTTTTTTATTCTGCTTTATTATCCTCTAGGGCTCAGGTTAACAGAAAAGTCACTGTCTAAAATCTTAAAAATCTCTGTGACAGAGGAAAAGAGACCTCTGAAGGGTCTTGCTTAATCTATCAAGTGCTCTGGTCCAATGTGGTCACGTGACACCTTTCTTCACCAGTCATTGGTTGGAAGTAGCCACAGGATTTATGATTTGGGTCTTGCAGAGTCCTAAGGGGCCCTGTGTGTAATCCACATGTCTGGAAGACAGAGAGTTGAAATCATTTGGAGAGCAACCCCAGGGCTACCACACATCACAATAAAACTGCCCTCACAAAGGGTGTGGTGGGCCTTCTGTGTCTCCACTTGGCACCAAGAGCCCAATCAGATGCTCACAAGAGTTGTTACGTACTTTTGACTCCAGCCAACCTGGCATCCTTAAAAAGCCCAGAGCAGAGGTGCAGGATGCCAATCGCCAGAGAAGGAAGCTACCTCACCCTGCAGACTGGCCAGGAGAAAATCTGCTCTGGCTGTAGTCTTCTTCTCTTAAAGAAATGTAATAATGATGGAATAACAAAGTAACCAAACTCCACTGAAAAGGGGACAGTCTGTTTGTGAAAAGCAGAATTTTTATGCACACACAGGAGCATACCTGCATACAAATATATATATATGAAGCGTTCTAAAATAGTACTTTCGAGTACATTCTGTACTCAGACTGGCCTAAGGAGCCCAGCAAGGCTCCACTGGGATCTCTGTTGGTGATAAGCAATTAACACAGCACTCGTTTTTTCTTAATTGTCTTTTGAGAGTGGTTGAAATCAGATTTTAAAGAGTTACCTCCTTGAGGTAATTTATGTGTAAATTTATATTATTATAGAGAAAGGAGTTGCTAGCCAAAGTTTTGTAGTGTTGTATGCTTGATTATTTATATGATATGTGGGTTTCCTTACTTTTTTCCATTTAACAAAAGGAAATTGCATGGAATTAATAAATTAAGACTTTTCCCCCCTTTATTCCCTAAAATAGTTCCAGGTTGGCCACAAAGGAAGAACAAATCCTGTTTATCTTTATTTGCTTTGATGAATTATTTGAAAACCTGAGTAGGGGGTTTTAGCCTGGAAAATGCTTCCCATAAAGGATCAGAGATTTCTTGGACTTTTATGTATGTTTAGACCAGTGTGATCCAATAGAACTTTTGTGATGATAGAAGTGTTTATATCTGTACTCTTCAAGATGGTAGCCACTAGCTTCATGTGGTTATTGGGTGCTTGAAATGTGCTAGTGCAACAGAGGAACTGAATTTTTCATTTCACTTACTTTTAATTTATTTAAATTTAAATGTAAATGGCCACATGTAGCTAGCAACTACATTGGACAGTGCATCTTTAGAAACTTGACCCAGAGCCTGAGTGATTTTACAGCCTGGGAACCTTGCTTTCTGGCTAGGCTGTGGGAAAGCTTGTATGTTGTATAACACTCACTGCACCCTGTTTGTAATTCCCTAGTGTCTGCACACATGTAGGGTCTTTAGTCCAGAAAAGGTGGGTGGCTTTTTAGTTATTTCAATTTGTTATTTCCAGGCAATTCACTTAGAATTCCTTAGATTGCTAAAATCTGCTGGCCTCTGAGACAACACGCTTCAGTGTGGGACCATGTCATCGACAGAAAAAGGATCCTTATCGGGGACCCTAAGACCTTAGAAGAGTAGCCCATCTTAGGCCCTCCCCACTTTTCCTGCCCCCCTCAGCCCGGTCACAATCTTATTTCCTTTGGCTGTGACATTAGTTCTTTGTGCCGAGGGAGATATATCCAATTTAGGTTTCTTGTCTAGACATTTTGGATGTATTTTAGGCAGGCAGATTATCTTTTCCCCCCGCCACTCTTGGTGGAAATTAAAAGGACACAAAATCATCGGGGCTTAGGGAGCATGGAAGGAGGTCAGGAAGATTCCCCAAATGCTCCTCAGTGAGCCACACTGTCGCAGGTCCATTTGACAGAACTGGCACTCGACGAATTAGAGCTAACACACACAAATCCAGAAAACTCCTTTCTGTTGCTGGATCTCAGCATACATTTGCATCACCAAAGTCATGAGAGGGAGACCCATGGCATAAGAAACTACAGATGCTGGAAAGCAAGGTTAAGGCAAAAATCAGAGTTAAAAACATTCCCATACTCATGGCTTCTCGATACAGAATGAACGTAATTTTACACTGTGTTTAATTTAATACAGTTCATTTACTCTGAACTAATGTGACTCCTATTTAAAAGTCAGAGTCATTTGTATGAAGCCATGTGACTGAATTTTATACAACCATGTAAAAACTTAAAAACATCAGGATGCATTTTCACTTGAGAATGGGCAACTCTGGATTGAGCTGCTTGTCCCAACAATATCGCCCTTGCTAGGTGCGCCTTTCCATCTGTCTGCTGAGCACATAGTACATACATCCTTTGGAATAGTCTTCAAATTAATAAATCAACCTCCTTATTTGATGGTAGGCTCCATGTGAAGGAATCCTGATTATAAGGATTCTATGCAGCCACAAATAGACAGAACTTCTTCTTCTTCTTTTTTTAAGATTTTATTTATTTATTTAACAGAGAGAGAGAGAGAGAGCACATGAGCTGGGGGAGCTGCAGAGAGGGGGAAAAGCAGGGTCCCCACTGAGCAGGGAGCCCGATGTGGGGCTCAATCCCAGGACCACAGGATCATGACCTGAGCCAAAGGCAGATGCTTGACTAACTGAGCCACCCAGGTACCCCTAGACATAACTTCTTTTCTTTCCTTTCATTCATTTTTTTTAAAGATTTTATTTATTTATTCACACAGACACACACACACACACACACACACACACACAGGCAGAGGGAGAAGCAGGCTCCATGCAGGGAGCCCAATGTGGGACTTGATCCTGGGTCTCCAGGGCCGAAGGCAGCACTCAGCTGCTGAGCCACCTGGGTTGCCCCTTTCCTTTGATTCTTAACAGCCAGAGTTCATTCAGAGTCTCTCAGGTGAGGAGAAGCTGGATAATGAAGCTGGGCAGCATCACTCTGGCCCAAGCCTTGTGCTTCACTTCATGTCATCTAATCTCCCCAGCAACCACGAAGCCTACATGTGGGGCCAAGCAGAACATCCCCTCTCCTGGGTGCTAATCTAAATGAGCTGAGTGCTGAGAGGTCCCTGGTGCCAGGACATGAGTCATTGCCGGTGGAAGTTGATTAAATGTGGTGGTCTCCTCTGCTTCCCCTTCTAGGTGGCAGGAAGGGGAGGCAAAAAGATGCCAAGCAATGGGGCCTGGTTACCTTGCTGTTCTCTTACCCCTCTCTTGTTCTCATGCCACCTGGCTGGCCTATGTCTTGCTGCCCCAGGGCAGGCCTGGCCACACATCTTGGGGTGATTCACCACTTTTTAGTTGCTCTCCTTTAAGGGGTTGGCAGAGGGTGAGCAGGTCCTAAGATGTGGCTTGGGCTAAAGATAGCAGGATAGGATGTGCTGGAATGGGGTGGGATGGAGTAGAATGCCAACCTTGACCACAGGATACAATGCAGCTTATCAAATTCTTCCTAATTGAATTCAGAGGCATAAGTTGTACTTATAGTAAAGTGTTTCTTTGCCTCTCTTGGTCAGAATGCTTTGTGTGTGCAGCTTCTTCAGAAAGTGAGAAGTGATCCAGTTCTCCTGCTAGTAGTCCTTTAGTTGTGCCATTATTTTTCTAGTATTATCTTCCCCACTATATACAAGTAGAAATTGATATTCAGAAAGGCTCAGTGGCTTGCCTCAAATCTTATACTGGGAAGTTATGAGCTGGGGTTAGTAGAAGGTCTCCTGGCAATGGGGTGTTGGAGCTGGCTGGCATCAGCTCTTGAGAGCCAATTATTGCCATCTTTGACCAACTCTGTGTTCAGTGACATCATCTTGACATCTTGAAATGAGCCATGATGGGAGTACTTATACTATAGAATGACATGACAAATGTTACACATCAGAGCTTCCTCCCTACCAGTGGAGATCTGGTTATTAAACCGGGACACCGCTAGGTCTATGTGACTTCAAAGCCTATATTTTTTTCACTGTTCCATAGTTTTTCATGTGATTAACAACACTATGGTCTTGAAAGATTTGAGTTTCTAAAGTTTCTACAAGTTACTCATTTGGATTGCATGTACCATCATAAGACCAGGGGTTTGCTTCAGAGTCAGCTAGATCGCTGTGTTTGTGCCACAACCAACTACCTGAAAGAGATACATTTTAGTATTGACTGCCACACCCAGGCTCCCTGGCTCCAAACATTACATGCTGCCCACCGAAGTGATCACATGCATGCAGACCCACCTGAATTTGGGTCCCACTAATGGAGACTGGTGGGCAGTTAGCACTGCTCACTTCGCATACATAAAACAAGAGAACAACTAGGGGTATAGGAGGCGCAGTGAGAATATGGAAGGTGTGGGAACTAGCAAATCCTGACCTGGATCACTACTTATATGGCCTTAGGCAAGTCACTTAACCTTTTTATTCTTTAGTTTCCTTCCATCTGATATATGAAATCATCCTTGAAGTGAAGTATTGGAGATAGTACAAAAACCAAAAATACCGAGGGACGTGGCTTTATTAAGCACTTAGTAAATTCTCAACAATGGCTTTAAAATATGGACTTATAACAAGTTAAAGTCTCCTGAAACTGATGGCTAAATTCATATATATCCTGGTAATATATCTGTGTTTGTCTATTTTCCCAATTAGAAAACTCATTACCAATAAGGACCACATCTGAGTACAACTACCAGCCTAGAAGTTCATGGTAATTGTATAAGATATAGGTAGGATGTGAAGAGAAGGGCCTCTGAAGGGCAGCTCAAATTCGAAATCTGCTACTGTAGGCCATGATCTTTGAGTTTGTAAAAGTCGGTATCCTCCCATGTAAAATGAGAATTAAAAAATCACCTACATTGTAAACTGTTAGGATGAACTGAGATTTTTATAAATGTGCTCAGCACATTTCTTTTTTTTTTTTTTTTGCTCAGCACATTTCTTAATAAAGAGTTCAGGACAATGAATGTTAGTAGTCTTTGTTACCATTAGAATCATAGACTTTTAAACATTCTGATATGGTGATCCACACATTCAGACAATCATATTTTAGAAGTCAGCCTGGCTTAGGGGCAGGGGGCATGGGAAAGAGTTTCTGGGGAGACCCTTTCACCTCGAGGACCTGGGAATGGTACAGGCTAGCAGATGTGAATGAAGACCCCCACTCTTGGATTAATTACAAGGTTGGTTTTATTGCAGTAGAAACATTATAAAACAAAAGGGAGAAAGACCAAGTTGGACCCTGGTCTAGACAGGGGCCGGCAACAACATAAGAGTAGGAGATCATTTGTTACTATTGATTTATGTTTTGGGTGATGGTGTAATAATTGCTTTTGCTTTTTGTACTTTGTATTTCTTAGAAGCTGTGATGCTAAAGGGGGGGGTGAGACAATTCAGTACTGACCATGATAATTGAAAGTGAGTTTTGAGCAGAAAGCCAAGCAGTATAGGGCTGTTTCCTTGTGCTGGTTTCAATATAAGAATATGCATCCTCTTATAATTTAATAAAAATGCCCATGAGGGCAAATGATGCACTGCCAATTTTCTAGCCTCTTTGAAGAATTCCCCAAGTGTTAAGAAACTGTGGAATTAGACTTAAAGGCTTACATAATGACTAATTTGGTTGCATGATGCTGTCCATTCCCTTTAAGTAAGCCTGTTTTCCCAGGTCCCTCTGTGTCCCAGGCTGATGGGAGATTAATCTGGATTCTTGCTGGGACATGTCAGATAGAGAGGTCTGGCTAACCCTTCATAGAAGCCCCAAACTTTTCTTGAAATAACAACGCTACTGTGAGACCACAATGGAAAGTAAGCGGGTCGGGCCAAAATTCTGTAACTATTGTAATGTGAATTCATTTGGGGTGTCAGGTTTTTATCCATCAACTAATGGCATTGAGCCCTAGAGCAGTGGTTCAGCCCCTTTAGTTTCTGGGGAAATATATGACTTCTCTTTCCATCACAACGCACCTAGATGGAATTTCAAGGGCCACCAGGGCCCAGGCTTAAAAACTTTGGTTAAATTATTGTAAGAATTTCTTTGAATTCTGGGATCAAGTACAAATATATTTTCCTAGGAAAAATTTTAATGACTCTTCTCATTTCTCCTAAGTTAGACAACCAAATGATACAAATTAATTTTATGTCTTTGTTCCCACATCTTACAAAACCTATTCCAATGGATGCTGTTTGCCTCCATTTCCTAGTGTTTTCACTGAAATTATGACTTCCGAAGAATGAAGCTTTGTACATTCTAATCGTGTTGTAAATCTTGCCTCATAAAGCAGTGAATTTTGAGCCAAAGAGTGGCAAGATGGCATCTTGCATAGTTTTGCCATGTCCATGCGAACGAATGGTATGCAACTGTTGCCTTATGTGCGAGAGCATATGTCTGGTACAATGTGATAGGAGACTTAAGGACTCTTGACTCTGGTTGTAGAGGCTGTCTAACATCAGGAACTTTGTATCTGCCCCTTGTGTCCTTACAGGGGCATGTGTGATAATTTTCCTTCTTAGGAAGGGTCAACATTGGTGGAGCCAGTTGGCAAGAATAATGTTCATGAAAGTAGGGTTCATGCTAATGGCTGTCCTAGGTTGGCTCAGATGTCCATGAGACACAGATGGATTGGCTGCTTCCCAATACCTATGCTGTGGAGTCTCTATCTGATGCTTCCAGGCACTTCTGTACCTGGGTAGCTAGTTGCAAGGTGCCTACTCAGCTGCCCAGCGGTCTCTTGCTGGGTCATGTCACTGTCCTGGACCTCAGCTCACAGCAGGTAGTCTTCTGAGGATCTTGCTTCAATGTCGGGCAGTGCTAACTATGCCAGGCTAGGTGTTGACTCACGGGAAGGCTGAGGCTAACATGAGGCTTTGTGTTCCAGTCTAGGGATCAGGCCATGTGGCAGGGTGCTGTGGATGTTTGCTTCGGCATGACCAATTCTTCCTTCTGGTCCCAGGGCAGAAGGTCACATTTCTGGAGCAGAGCAGATGCTGTTTTCCGCTTCTCTACTCCAGATAGGTTTGGCCTTGACAGAAGAGCTTTGGGAAAAAAGATCACAAAGTAACTGGAAGATTAACTAAAATAACCTGAACACTTGAGCCCATTCAGAAGATGGTCAATATACCATAGTTGAATTGGAATTGAAATCAGATTCTTGGGATCCCTGGGTGGCGCAGCGGTTTGGCGCCTGCCTTTGGCCCAGGGCGCGATCCTGGAGACCCGGGATCGAATCCCACATCAGGCTCCCTGTGCATGGAGCCTGCTTCTCCCTCTGCCTGTGTCTCTGCCTCTCTCTCTCTCTCTCTGTGACTATCATAAATAAAAAAAAAAAAAAAGAAATCAGATTCTTGGACGCTTTAGTGGCTCAGCGGTTGAGTGTCTGCCTTCAACTCAGGGTGTGATCCCGGGTACAGGGATCAAGTCCTACATCGGCCTCCCAGGAGGGAGCCCGCTTTTCCCTCTGCCTATGTCTTTGCCTCTCTCATGAATAAATAAAATCTTTTAAAAAATCAGATTCTTAAGGTTTTCTACACCTTTATTTGGCCTTGCATTTTAGAACATCGTTATTTCTACTGAACTAAGGACCAAAACTTTATATTAACAACTGCTTGGGAGTCTGGCTTAGGTCCGAGAAGTTGCAGAGCTTGGAGGGGTTAGCCCCCTTAATTTCAAATTAAGTTTAATTAATCGGTAGCCTTGCTCTAGTTTTTCTTACATAAATTAGGTACACTTTTTAAAGGTTAATTACTATTTTAGAGAGAGAGAATGTGAAGGAGGGGTAGAGGTAGGAGGAGAGAGAGAATCTGAAAGCAGACTCCCCACTGAGCATGGATCCCACAACCCTGAGATCATAGCCTGAGCTGAAAATAAAATTTGGATGCTCAACTGACCAAGCCACCCAGACGCCCCATAAATTAGGTGTATTTTTAAAGAAATCTTGAGCCTTTGTTGAAACTAGCGGTTTTTCCTTTTTAGGTTGAGCTATAGATTACCTGCTGGGCATAACTCATGAATTCATTTGGCAGTTAATTTTTTGCCTGTTTAATTAACTCACTTGAAGACAGGGATCTAAGACAGTACCTGAGCCAGAGGAATCTTCAAGAGGGGAGAATAGAGAAAGGCAAGGAGTTTGAGGACTGGAGTCAGCAGTGTGAGGCTCTGGGGCACCCACTAGGTTATGTGGGGCTTGGCCTACTGGAGGGACCCCAGAAAATAGAGCTGGCAGGGGCAGATACCACAAGTTACCGCAATTGAGTGGACGGGCATTGAATACAGCAAATGCAAACCCTATTTGCTTTGTCCCTAAGAAGACAATGTATCAGTTCTTCTGAGGAAGCCAACCTTTTCTGGTTACTGAGCTCTGAAGGATTGTCTCACTAGGCTCCATGCGCCGAGCACAGAAAGCTGCGGTGGACTGTGTTCTCAGCAATGCCTGAGCATTGAAAAGCAAGGCATTTACTAAGGATCCCTCCCAGAGGCCACACCCCTAATATGTTCCTCTGGGAGAGACAATCTGTGGGGAACCACATTGTGGTCCCAGAGAAGCTGGTTTCTCCATTGCTAAGGGGAGACACACCGAGCGGAGTTTCTGGAAGAGTCATACCACCCTAGAGTGCATGTTTTACCTCCAGACTCCTATCCCACCTCTTCTATTTCCAGCTGTGTGATTTGGGGGCTCCCTACAATTGTGTGTCTCTCTGAGCCTGTCTTCCCATCTGAAAAACTGGGGTGAATGCCTCCTGGGATTGTTTTGACGATTATGAGAAAAATGGTTATGAAGGACTGGGCATAGTACCTGTTAACAAAATACACAAAACATCATGGTGAGACCTCTCCTCCTACAGACAGCCTATTATAGATAAAAGTGTGGGATAGGGATTCCCAGCCTTTTTGAGTTACGATAAATCATTTTATCATCAAATATTTCACAGACTCACACATGACAGCTGTTCTACTTTCCGTACCCACTAACAGAGAAAATACATGATAGTGATGCTTTGAAAGGACTTTGTAAATCACTAATCCTAATAGCATCTACACACATTACAAGGTGTACTACATGCTGAGTGAGATGCGGCCCTCCAGGAACCGCGTCGCCCAGGCTTTCCATTGTTACCGGCAGTCCCACCAGGACTCAATGGTCCGTGTGGGTCTGACAGGTTGCAGACGTTGTGTTCTGGCCTGTGTTGTGGGCACATGCCTGTCCTCTAGCTCTGGCCCCACTCCTCAACCCAAACAGAGGCTGAGGGAGAGGCTGGTCATGTAAACCTGGTGGCTAAAGCACCCCTTCTCGGGAGTGAAGGCTTCATAGGGTCAATGGTCACCTAAATGTCTTCAGGGGGATTAATCCCTTCATTGTTATGGATACTGGGTTGAATAGTGTCCCCTCAAATTCATGTCCAACTAGGGTCTCGTCATATCCTGTAAGGTCTTGGCAGGTATAAACAGTTAAAATTAGGGTGGATGTCCCAAAATCCAAGACCGGGCCCCAAATTCAAAGATGGGTGACCTCATAAGAAGGCCATGTGGAGGCCCAGACGTGCATATAGGGAGCACACCTGTGGAGGCAGAGGCAGAAATTGGAGTGACGTGTCTATAAGTCAAGAAACAAACATCAAGGACTGCCAGCAACCACCAGAAGCCAAGAGAGAGGCACCAATAGATTCTCTCTTAGAAGCTCTAAAAGGAACCGACCTTACCGATGCCTTGATTTCAAACCAATGGCCTCCAGAACTGGGAGAGGATAAATTTCTGCTGCTTTGAACTGCCTGGTTGTTGTATTTTGTTACGATAAACTTAGCAAACTAGTTCATTGCGTAGGCTTGGTTTTTTCAGAGTTTTTATTAATCAATTTTTCTTCTTATGACCAAAATAATAAACATTTGTCATAGAACATTTAGAAAATAAAGTCATACACAAAAATAAAAGAGATCATCCTTTATTGCACCACGTGAAGATAACTACTGCAAACATTGTGATGTTTATTCACCTGGACTTTTTCTGTGAGTGTGTCTGCGCCTGTGCACGCACGCACGTATGCGTATGTGTGTGTGAGTTATGTTTCGAAACAGTTTCCGGGTGATCAATATCTGTACTTGTGTGCCTTCCTTACTTCTGACTCGGTGAAAGCAGAGAAATCAAAACCCATGTAACCCAGTCCTTCCCAATATGCTCAGACATTCCAGACGATACTCAGTCTTTCCCCAAACCAGAGTGGCCCAAGTGGCAGGGAGGCCTTCAGACAGATGCTGACATATGTCTAATAAATTTAGCGCTTAGCTATAGCTCATGTTCGACCCCACAGTGCCCAGGAGATAAGACAAAACTGGTTGTATGTAAAACCTTTGACAGCCTCTGGGCTCCGGGACTTAGCATGTCTTTATATTAGGTCTGTTTACAAAGAAAAGTCTTTTGAAGGTTTTCCCTGCGGAACAGGGTTATTTCCAAACGGCATATGGTGAAAATGTTACATGAGCTTCATGCAGCTTGTCTGCACCTGACAGGTTACAGGGGGAAATTGCTCTTGGCAGCCCAGAGTTGCCCCTTGAATTTGGGCTGTTTGCTCCCTGGCTCTGCCGCGGGGTTAGCTCCCCCTGCCGCTGATGGTGAGAAAGCCGAAGCAGAGGCGCAAAAGTGGGTGCTGCCCATGGATGGCAAGACTGGAAGAGGGCTTTGTGCCAGCTCTTCCTTGGATAAGAGGTAGGGGGTCTGCTTTGCGCCCCAGCATTGAACCAGAGGCCTGGCGTTGGCCCAAAGGGATTCAAAATATTAGCAGTGGGGTGGGGGGACGGTGGGCTCCTGGAAGGTGGGGTTCCCAGGCAGAGGTGTGCTACAAGGGAGGTGCCGGGGAGCAAGCATCCCCACCCTGCTCTGCATTGCTACCCCTTGACTTCACCTGCCTCCCCCTTGGGGGTTCCGAGCTGCAGCCCCCCCTAACACAGATCAGGCTCCCGGAGCAGGTCATTTTCACAACCTTCACAACTGGTGCAGAGTGTCCAGCTCTCCACTGTCCAAGGGGACTTCCTCCGAGTACAGAGGAGTCAAGCTGCCCCTGGGAGGAGGGTGGGCCTGGGCTCCTCAATGTGGGTGGTGGGGAGCGCTAAGCCCCTGTTGGCCTAATCATCCCCCCCCGAGGCTGTGGGCTGGCCAGGTCCCCAAGCACACAGGTGGCCGACCCGCTTCAGAGGTCTTGTTTCTCCCTCTTCCCTCCTCTCCTCCCACCTTCCCTCCTGCCCTCCCACCCGCCCTCTCTTCCTTCCCTTTCGCTTTCCTTCAAGGAATTTGAATTTGTGCCAAAATATAAAAAGTTGGGGATTTCAGGCCAGAGGGGAGCGGCATCCTCTGGCTTTTTCACAAAGAGCCAATTGGATTGGGCCTTGCTTGTGTGCATTCCGGCAGGGCGAACCCCCCGCCCCGCCACCGCCCTGGGTTGAAGCTAAGTAGTGGCTCTGCCTTTACGTAGGAACTGTGGGTCCTGTTTCCCTAGCTACGTCTCCCCCACTGCTGTGACCCCCTTTTGTATTATTACTTGGCCCCGGGGAACATTTGGAGGGTGCTCTGCCCACCTGAGCAGGACCTGCTGCGGTCCAAGCTGTGTCACCATGAATCTCCCCAGCACGGAGAAGCGTGGGGACCCCTGCTCCTATTTCTTCCAAGGTCTCTTTCACCTGCGGAGGTGCCTACCCTACCGGATTCAGTTTCCCCGATCTGGACAACAAGGGGATGAGAGGACTGGGATAGGTGGAGTTTTTGTGACTCTCCATCCCCAGGGAAATGCAAATGCATCCTCAACTTGGAACTGGTGCAAACCATCAGGTATAGAAGAAGGTTATGCTTGCTGCCCCACAGGTGAGAACCTGTGACCTGAGTGCATCCTGCAGCTGTGGCCTCTGCCCGTCTAAGCCACCAACACCCTCCCCCCAGAAGCTCTGATTGGTTCTCTGCTTCCATGCTCATCCCTTTATGGTGTGTTTTTGGTTATTGTTAAACATGAGTCAGACCCCGGCCACCTCCCACTTCAAGACTGTCCTGGGGCATCACCTGCTCAGCAGAACCAACCCCTGCTCGTCTCCTTGTCTCCTTGGTCTATGAAGCTCCAACCCTCTCCTGGCTTTCTCTGTGGCCAACCCTTGGCCCTCTGTCCCACCCCTTCCATTTGGGCCCAGCCCACAGTGGGGCTCCCTCATCATCCCAATCTAGAATCACCTCGGATTCCCCTCTTGCTGTTTGGGGTTGAATATTTGTGTCCCCTACATGTTCATTTGTGGAAGCCTTCACCCCAGTGTGATGGTATTTGGAGTTGGGAACTTTGGAAGGCAACTAGGTTCAGAAGAGGTCGGGAGGAATGAGCCCTCGGGATGGAATTTGTGCCCTCGTAAGAAGAGGAAGCGAGACCTAGTGCCTGGTCTCTTTCTGTCTCACTCTCTCTCCACACGCTTGTACCAATCAAAGGCGATGCGAGACCCCACAAGGCAGGAAGCGAGTTCTCACCCAGAACCAAACTGAGGCCCTTTGATCTTGGACTCCCAGCCTCCAGAACTGTGAGAAGTCAATGTCTTGTTGAAACCACCTAGTCCGTGGTATTCTGTTATAGAAGCCTGAGCTCAGACACTTATTTATAAATTTACTCTTACCTGATAGAAACTGAGCATCAAGAGGACAGGGGTGATTTTTTTTTCTTGCACACTAGTATAACCCTGGAGCCTAGAAGAGTGACTGGCATGTCGTGGGCACTGGATAAATATTGTTACCTGTGGAATGAAAGGCCCTCTGGGGTATCTTCCAGTGCCGTGCTTCTGTGACCACCTATGAGTCCATCTTCTGTGGGTACCATGTGAGGAGCTGGTGGTTTTCTGAAGAATTTAGACTGATCTTCATTTCAGGGAGAGGCTCGCACATGAAGTGGGAGAGACTCGGCTGGCAGTGTAATGACAGCAGCTTTAACCATCACTAAATTATTAAACTACATTGGGGCGCCAGGGTGGCTCATTTGGTTAAGCATTTAACTCTTGATTTTGGCTCAGGTCCTAATCTCAGGGTCGTGGGATTAAAGTCCCATGTCGGGCTCTGCACTGAACAGGAAGTCTGCTTAAGATTCTCTCTCTCTCTCTCTCTCCCTCTGCCCTTTCCCACCTAAAAAATTATTAAACTAGATAAAACTAAAGTAGTCTGAGGGTGAGGGTAAGAAAGGGCGAGCCAGTGAGTAACAGCTAAAGGACAAATTCAGGTGGCCCCAAGCCCTGTCCCATCCCAGGCTGAAGTACTGCTCCCATTTCTCTTGAGAGGGCTGAGTGTTCTAAAGTCGCTTGCCCACTAATGGATAGTTGGTTTTTTTTTTTTTTTTTTTTTTAATTGCTCTTCTCTTTCTTGGATTCCTAGAAAGCACTTCTTTATCTTTTTTAAAGTCCTCCTTTGGTATTTCTTATCACTCTTTAATTTACAGATGAGGACAAATGAGGGTCAGGGAGGTGAGACTCTGGGTCACACGGCAAAGTGATGGGCCTTTCCAGAAGGCAACGTGGTGCTGCGGACACAACATGGGAAGAACACTAAACGTTCCACGTAGACACTCTTGTCACTAGCCCCTTGGTGGTTCCCAACAAGGAATTCATTTTCTTGAATCTTACTGTCATCAACTCTGAAAGGAAGGCTTTCCACTGGAAGCACCACTCTCCAAGTGTGGACATGCATCAGAGTTACAGGGTCGTGGCTCCAGCCTGCAGATTCGGATTCAGTCGGCCTGTGATTAGACCCAAGAGCAAGTATTTTTAGAAAGATGCCAGGTGGGGCATCGGCCAGCTGGGTGGCTCAGTTGGTTAAGCATCTGCCTTCAGCTCAGGTCATGATCCCAGGGTCCTGGGATGGAGCCCTGCATTGGGCTTCCTGCTCAGTGGGGAGCCTGCTTCTCCCTCTCCCTCTGCCGCTGCCTCTGCCATTACTCCCCTGCTTGTGCTCTTGCTCTCTTTCTCTCTCTCAAATAAATCAATAAAATCTTAAAAAGAAATAGAAATAGAAAGATGCCAGGTGACTTGCCCAACTTGCCCAGGCTTCCCCCTGTCCTCCTGGTGCTCTCTCTGGAGAGTGCCCCCTTCCTTCTGAAATGTGCCCATGTGGGTCTCCCTGGAGGTTCCTCCCCAGTCTGACCTTCCTGGAGTCTGGACTACTTAGAATGTCCTCAAGGCCTAAGTGGTTGGAGATGTCTTTCTTCCCCCCAGACGTGATGGAATCTTTAATGAATGGAAGGCAGCCTGCAGTTCCTCTAAGTGAAACCTCGCCCCATCTGCAGGGAGGCTGCTCTGAGTGGGAATTTCACTAACCGTACAGGCTGTGGGATCCTGCTCAATCTTTTGAGATCCTTCACTTTCACTTGAGCAAGGCAGGAGAAGCTACTCTGTCCCCAAGTAATAACTCTATCGGCCACTCCCCCATATCATGTAAGCAGAATTGCCAAGTATCCTTTTATTTAATTCATTCCTCTTTGTCCTTCTTAGTTTGTCTAGAAGTGAAATTACATTTGCATGAAAATTAGTCTCCTTTGAGAAAAGTATTTGAGTAATTCTGGTACCGCCATATGGCAGTCCAATGTTGGCATCATTAAAAAAATAAAGGTCTCCAGTAAATATCCATGTTGTATTCATAGCATATACACAAACACCATTTGGCTTCACCTCTTCTCCTGCCTTTTTTATGCGATATTTTAAAATATTGGACGACAAGTGCATTTAATCATTCCACAATGTCAACTGAGGTCATCGTCCTAGTACTTTCTTTAGGGAAAAAAAATCCCTTTACTTTTGAGGGGTTCATGGTTTGTTAGGATGAGTCAGGGAAACCACACGACGGGTTTTCAATGGAAATGCTACTCTGTTTATAATTATAACCTTCACTCAATGCAGACAGTCAGGCAAAAGGGCCACAGCAAATAGCCCCAATTAGAAAATGATACGTTTGGTGAAAATTCTCCTAAACAAAGGCTTTCCGCAGTGGCCTGACTTCCTAACATCCCCCACTCTCTCAGAAAAACAACTGACTGGACAAAAATGTGGGAAAAAGCAACAAAAGGCTTGGCTAGTCTTCCAGAGGCCCCTCTGGGGACCACTGATCTCAAAGGCCCACATCATCCTTCCCCTAGGCCCCCGCTTCCTACAATGGGACCTTACGCACATCCGAAACACACGCCCTCTGTCCCTGGCTGGCGTTGAGCGGACCTTTACGAATGAGATTTTCTTGTGTGTTCCTTTGGGGGAGTGGAAGGCAGGTGGAGGTGGGGTGGGAAGAAACACGACAAGAAACCCTCGTTTTCCCCCCATTCCCTCCACAATAAGCAAGGAGATAAAAATCTGGTTCTAATCCATTTTTATTATGAAAACTACCTTCCTTAGTTCCACGATAGTAGGCATCGAAGTTAGAGTTTCAAGATCTGTTTGTGAGTGACAACATTAGTTATAAACTCAGGCTCCAGGGGACCTGGGTGTCTCAGTGGTTGAGCATCTGCCATCGGCTCAGGTCATGATCCCAGGGTCCTGGGATTGAGTCCTCCATTGGGCTCCCCTTAGGGAGCCTGTGTCTCCCTCTGCCTGTGTCTCTACCTCTCTCTTTGTGTCTCTCGTGAATAAATAAATAAAATCTTAAAAAAAATAAACTTAAGCTCCAGATAGGTTGGGATCCCAGGTTTTGTCAAGATGGCAGAAGTCATCTCTACTGTTGGAAAATTATCATGATGGTGTTACCCTTATGGTAGAAAGAAGAGAACAGGGACTGGGAGGGAGCCTCTTGGTGGCTGGAGATTCCATTTCTTCACCTTGGGGATTGTTACAAAGGTGGTTCTGGGAACACTCATTGAGCTGTGGCAGGTGCCCTTGTCTAGATGTATGTCCTATGACCATGAAGCATTTTGAAATGTTCAGTCTTATGCAGTAATCAAAACTTTTGATTTTGCTCAAAGTTATGACTTCTCCTCCAGCTCTCTGTTATAGGTGGGTCTTTTGTCTTTGGAAAGGGATATGTGTGTGTGTGTGTGTGTGTGTGTGTATGTGTATACACACTTGTGTAGAGAAGGTCCACTCCTCTCTGTCTCCCTCCTCCCTGTCTCACTTACTAGCTGTCTCTGACCCCTGAGGGATGGAAAGAGTAAGGAGAACCACAAAGTTCTGAGGTGATGGGCACGAAGTGGGCAGAAGGAATGTTGCTAATGCTCCTTCCAGGGTCCGTACCCAGGTGCTATGAGTATCAGAGGTTAATGGCCCACAGTTGCCTCCTCCCCACTTTTGGAAGAATTTGCCCTTGGTCAGATAAAGCCACCTTCCTCGGTGATGACTCTGCATCTCCCCAACCCTTCCTACCCCTTGGCTTCCCCCCTCCCTCTACATTATGAGCAGCAGCCAATGACCAAGTGACATGGAGGTAAAGCCTGGCCCCTTTCCACAGGACAGACTAGTGCTCCCTGTGGGGCCAGTGAGGAGCTAGCTTCTCACGGAGACCTTATCCTTGTTTTGTGCTTGCCCCATCCTATCCTGATTCCTCAGCTCCCCTTGCCCTGACAGCTGTTCCTCTGTAACCCTCTCACAAGAATTCCTGTGGTAGACTCTGCTCCAAGGGAGCCCAACTGCAGACAGCTGGCTCTGAGCTTTCCAAGCCTACAGAGAGTTGAAGGCTGGTGGCTTCTCTTAAGTTTCCTTGTAAGCCTTCCCCGCTCACTGGTGGCCTTTTACCTCCAGATCTTCTCACCCTCTAAAGCTCTCCATTGCAGTGGCCACAGACTCCCCCCTCCCCATCTGCCCCTGGAGACCAGAAAGTCCCCTGCTGACTTCTCTGCTGACATCCCCTGTGCTGGCTTCCCCACATGGCCCACAATGAGTCCTTGGAAACCCTCTGCCAAACCCAAAGAGAGCAAGCTGCCTAGTGCTGTCACCTCTCCCCTGCCAGCCATCCCTCACGTTTTAAGGGTTGTTGGTTGAGAGAAAGGTGCCAGTTCATGTTATACCCTTAATTATGAGGTGGCCTCTAACAAATTAAGTTTTCCCTTGAGATTTCATGAAAAGATTTTGAGGGATGGGTGGCACTCAGGGCACAGCTTTCTCTAAAGAGAGGGTCAGGGAAATGTGAGGTGGCTATTGAGTGGCCTTTTGGATAGTTTTATGCCTCGTATTTATGTCTTGATACCCAATTAAAACTTCCAATTTAACATCTTGTTACACTAAAATACCTGAGAGCACTTTAGAACTTGCCAGAAAGGGCCCTTTGCCCATTTGCTTTTGTATCACTTGTGAGTCCCTGGACTATCCTGATGTTTCACCTCTGTAGTCTTCCTGAATTCTCTACTTGGCTTATGGCTGAAAGAAATTCTGGATGCTACTTCCCAGCTTCAAGAGGACCCCCGTAGACAATGAGGACCCAGAATTCTGCTCATATCACTGGGGACACCCAGGTTTTCCTCTCCCCCACACTGTGTAACACATTCAACTAGTCAAATGTGAAGTTTCCGAAGCAGGCCATATCTCAAGATGCCAGATACCTCCTTGGGTTGTGTGATCAACTGGTAATCCTGCCTTTGAGTCCTAGCTCATCCCCCCAAAAAAGCTCATCAGTCTTTATTTTCCTCAACTGAATATGAGGAAACTGTCCTATGCAATCCCTAAAACCCGCTTCATGCTAACATTCTGACATTAATGATCTTGAACTCAATTGTTAAATCAAATTAACTGGTCAGTTTAGAAAAAGTAGTTGGCACAACAGCCATCTTCAGAGGCGGCCTCGGTCTGCCCATCCGGTATTTGTCACGAAAATGCGATGGTATCAAGGGGAGCAAGGCATGTGAGCAAATGTCACCCTTGATGATGGGACTGTGAGTCTTCTTTTAGATACCATGGAACAATCTTGCAAAACAAAGTGTAGCAACAACCCAGGTCAGACAAGTAGGGCCCCTTTACAAATAGCAACCCTGTGGGTTCATATAAACAGATGTGAGGCAGATCCTATTTTAACTGAATCACCCACTTGGCAACTGAACAACAACAGTAAACTGCTTGTTGCTGGCTTCTGTCTCTGTCAGAAAAAAAAAAAAGTGGACTCCCAAACATTTCTGAGTCTTTTGCTTTATTAAGAAACTTGATAAATATAGTTTAGTAAGTGTGTGGTCCATCTTGGATTTATAGCCAGCTTTCAAGCCTTACCAGAAGGGGTCACAGTGTAAAAACCTATGCCTCATTTTTGCTTTGAGTAGAGAAAAACTCAAGAAAACAAGAAGCCCTGGTTTCCTGACTTGATCTCCCAGGTGTGGGGTGGCTGCCCTTCCCACTCTCCTTCCCTTCTGCCCTCTGGGCCTGTGTCTGCTGTGGTGCTTCCTGGAGCTGCCCAGGCCTTTGTTTGTGGTACAACCTTTTGAGAAGACTGTTGACAGGCTTGAAAATAAAGCAGGTGATGTGAAGAACAACACGAAGTCATAGATAGATGAAAATCAACCAGTTTGTCTCTACAGTGTAGGGATTAGCAAGGATCAGCTGTCCAGCCAGGCTGCTTCTGGGCAGCAGGCCTCCTCCTGGGTGGAGATGGGGCAGTTGAACTTTCTCTGCCTCAGCTGCCTGGCTGCTACTCTGGGCCATCTCTGTTATCCTCAGACACTCCTGAGTGGTCTCAGGAGGCCAGGGCACATGGGCCACCACATTGCAGAAGAACCTAAAAGTAGGCTTGTGACATGGTACTTGGGCAGAGTCTTCCCTGTGGCTGGGTTTACTGCCCCTCACAGTCAGCAGCTGGGGGCAGAGCCCTCTGGTTGGAAGGTCAATGTGGCAGGGACAGACTGTGGTTGAAGAGACCTATAAAGGGCAAATAACACCCCAGAAGCATTTGCTGGTTTTGCTTGGGGTCATACATGTGCTTCTAGATTTGGGGAGAAAGAGTAGAACTATTATCTGAGAACAACACCCAGGGAATCTGCGATCTTCACAGGGTAACATCACTCAAGTCCTGGACGTGGGGCCATGTGTCATCTTGCCTTCTCATTTTCTTACTTATTTCTGTTCTTTATTCACATCGGTGTGCAAAACCATTGTTCCTTCTTCACACATCAGTGAGATGGGCGCTTGTGATTCTTTGAAACCTCTCTAGAAATAAAAAGGGGGGGGGAGCTATAAAAGTTTCCTGGTATTGGATACTGGCATATGCTCTGGAAAGAACCCAAATGATAATAGGGACCATGAGAGAATCTTTCAGTAGCAGATCCATTATAAAAAGTATTCATATTCACTGTGATCCCATTTTATTTATTTTTTTAAAAAGATTTACTTATTCATTTGAGAGAGAGAGAGAGAGCATGTGCAAGCGGCAGGAGGGGCAGAGGGAGAGGGAAGAAGAGAATCCTTAAGCAGACTCTTTGCTGAGCACGGAGGCTGATGGGGGGCTTGATCCCCAAACCCTGAGATCATGACCTGAGCTAAAATCCAGAGCCAGCTGCTTAACTGACTGAGCCCCCCAGGCGCCCCACCCCACTGTAATCCCATTTTAAACACGTGTTGACTCTTTCAAAAACCCTGTGTCTCTGTGGTCCTCCATGACTTGGCATCCATCAGTCCCTCCCTGCTGCCATGATGTAGAACGTGGCTGTTAGGTCCAGTATGAACAAGCTACTTTCTGGGTAAGGTATTGGGATTTGAGAATCTACATAGGTGAGATGGGGCCTGTGGACTTCTCCTTAGAGAGCAATTCTGCAAACCTGCCTCCCTCTCACCAGACTGAATGATCTCATTGGCATCATGAAATTGTGAGGTTTATCACAATGTCAAGAATGGTCCGGTGATGTTGAGGAAACCAGAGGAGTCTGAAAATAGGAACGGAAAATGATCCCCTTGAGGACAGAAGGTGGAGTTTCTCTGAGTGGGGACGACGGAACTTCCTGACTTTAGGGAACCTATCAGCTGGGGGGAAAGGTTGAATGCATACTGTTGAAGATCTAGAGGACATCACAAGGGAATGCAGAGCCTAACTCTGTGAGGATGCACAAGAGTCTGACTTTCCTAATGATGTACTCCATGGTTTGGCCCAAGTAGGATGTGGTGCTCCTTTCATTGTCCTGTGCGTTCCTCTTACTTGGAGACAACACGCTAAAGACATGTGCACTAAGTGAGCTAGCTCATTTAATCCTCGCTAAGCCACATTGTGAGGCAGGTATTGTCATGAGCTCCATCTTACAGATACAGAAACTAAGGAGAAAAACTTCAGCAACTTGCCCGAGTGGTGCTGGTAGTTGGAGGACAGAACTGGCTTCCCTCTTGAGTGCCTCTCGTCCTTAACCCCTAGGTGTGCCAGGGGAGAGAGCCCTACTGTTCTAGGAATCCTCCAAGGCCCAGCTTGTGTTCACAAGACTTTCTCTCCCCAAGATAAAGTACTTCTTTGCTGGGAGCCCCAGAGTCCAGGCTGGTGTCCTGAGTCCCATGTGGCATCATCCCCCTGCCCTGCGCAGAGCCATTTGCGTCCACATCCACGTGTCAGGGTCTGACATCACCACATGGTGTATCCCCGGTGTGGCCTTTGTTAGCATTCAACAAATGCTCCTACTGGCCTGACAAGTGTATGAGTTAGTTAAATAAAAAAGTAATGTTATAATTTATTAGGCTCCTGCTGTGTACATAAATTATTTCATTTTATCCATACAACATTTATTATTCTCATTTTCAGTGAGGAAGCAGACTCAGGAAGATGAATAACTTGCCCAAAGTTGCAGAGGTAGAGAGGCAGCCTAGAGATCCAGCTGCCAATCTGCCAGATCCCAAAGCTCCTCTCCGGCTTGACCTCCATGTCCAAGCGCTGGGACAGTGGGCAGGGAAGGCTGTGTCAGTTTCTGGATCAGATCTTGGAGGTGAGCTTCTCACGAACAGGGCTTCCTGGAACCTCTAGTTTTGTGCAAGTCACACCAAATGGTGTGAAACCAAAGCATCAACCGGTGGAAACAACTCTAGCCCAGAAAAAGCTGATTGAGCCCAAGAGCCCCCAAAGCCAATCTAGTCACTGTTCTGAAAAAAAAAAAAAGAAAAAAAAAAGAAATAAATCAATCCCCCCTTGCTCCTAAAGGAGGTATCAAATACATGAAACATCATATGTAATCAGAGTCCATGGGCATTTGTGTCACTGCGCACAATTAAAACTAGCTTTTGCTATTCCTGGGAAACATATTTTTAGTTTAAGCTGGGGTGTAATGAGATCTCTAAAAATAACACCGTGAAAGGTGAGGCTGAGTGTGGGGGGTGAGTTCACCCTGGTGCTGAGGCAATAAAGCATTATTCATGGTCCGTTTAAAGCTCTGCAGCCCTGGGCCAACTTTTTTGCTTGAACAGAAGTTTGGTTCATCCTGTTTGGACCTAACTCAGTTTCCATCTAAATGGTGGTGGTCTGAGCAAGAGGAACTTCGAATATAATAGGCCACGGGAGAAATTTCTCAGCTGCCGGAGCACCTCAGGCTGGCTTCTCTCTGAAGGGCTCTGGTTACACTCGGGTGAGAGGCTTGGATATCCAGCGTTGAGACCCCCCCACAGCCCGGCCAGCTCACTGCCCTGCAGTGTGTGCTGGCTCCTCTCTGAATCGTGCTCCCTGGGTCTTGGCTGTAAGGATGGCAAAACCAACTCCAGGCTTGGCAGTGGAGGGCTTGGGCATGCTTGTAACCTCAGATGCAGAGGGTGGCACCCAAGAGCAAGCGGAAATTGTGATATGAGGCTCGTAGCAGATGTGGGGAACTTCAAGGTTTTAATAATTCAGGCTCTGGTGGGGATATAGTTTTCCTGGACAGAAAAGCACCGTATTAAGTGTACCGTCCACAAGTACTTTGAACACATGCACACACTCGCACCACCTGAAACACATTCACATTGGGTGCCCAGGGCCAGGGCTCCTGTTACTTATGGGAGGCCTGACAGCAGCAGCAGGTGATCCTCAAATTTCTTATCTCACTCTTGCCATCCAAAAACATGATTCCTCCTCTGCCCTTGGGCTGTGCTAACGAAGCTGAACGACAGGCTGGATTCTGTTGCTGATCCAGTTGACTTCATTCTCTTTCGTGGTCGTGTTTGCTCGCTTGTTTATCTGTTTATTTGTACTCAATCTCCACCAAACACAGATCCAGAGTGAGGTCATAGACTCCACCCTGTCCACTGGCTCATGAATATCTTGCCATAGATAATTGTACATGTACATAAACGTGGTCCAGTACAAGCCAGTCTCCACTATGGGAAAAACTGCCTATAGTTCAGTCTATACTATAGATACCAGCAAGGTGGCTAAAGGAGGTTATCACCATGGGGACTAGACCAAACTCAATTTTGTATACTCAGTGTCAGCCAAAGGCAACACTAAGAATGGATTTTATGACCTTTGACATGTATGGAGAATGTGATCACTCTTAGAGTGCTTTGTCCAGAGGCAAACCAGAGCCATTGAAATTTTTTGTTAGTACTTAAATAAATTTAAGAAATTATTTTTTTGCTGTGCTAAGATGCTTGGCTAGTACTTCCTGGGGCTGTTGTGACCCTCCTCCCCCCACCACGTATCTGTGTGGCTATTTGCTCTATTTCCATTAGTCAGCTGAAATGGAAATAGAGCAAGCCCCCCCTCCCAGCCCTACCTAGTTACAGAAGTTGTCCCCTAGTCACAGACGTCAACCCTGAGTCACAGAAGCCTTGGCTTTAAAAGCAGCAGGGTCTTGTTAGATTATCAAGGCCAACTCCATAATTTTTATAGCTGATATCAAAACCTAGGTTGGAGAAATGACTACTCAGTGTCACCTGGCGTTTGGTTGAATTTGGAGCTGCCTAAAGGCACGAGTCAACTTTCATTGGACCTTTTCTGTTCAGTTTTATAAAGTAAGACATGCCCTAGATGGACCTTTGAGTAGTTTATTGTTATCTCTGCTGCTTTCCCTTTGAGTCTTTTTCCAGGAAGCAGCCTCATGCTGAGTGGACTCCATTCCCATTCCTGCTCTGAAACCATGAGCCAGAAACAACCAGAAAACTGCAATCACACTCTGGCAAAATGACCAATAATAGCTATGTCCCCATCCATGTATGTAGGAGGGATTAAATGGCATTCAGAGTGTTAAAATTTACGATAGAATCTGAGGTTGCCCTAGGCCAGTGGGGAATATTTTGGATAGGGGAAAACTGAAATTACTCTAGAGTGAAATGGTGAAATGGACATGATGTAGCAGAAATGTTTGCCTTTTTTTTTTAATTTATTTTTTATTGGTGTTCAATTTACTAACATACAGAATAACCCCCAGTGCTTAGCGGGGAGTCTGCTGGAGAGTCTCTCTCTTTCCCTTTGCTCCTCCACCTTTTTTTTAAAGATTATTTATTTGAGAGAGAGAGAGAGAGAGAGAGATCTGGAGGAGGAAAGGTCCGGGTGGCTGCCCATCTTAGCAAACAGCAAATGCATTCTTCCTGTGGCTCCTGTCAAAACCTTGGCATCATCTTGGAATCTTTTCTTACTGTTATTTGGCATTTCTGGCACATCTATCAATCCTATAGATTTTACCCTTAAAGTATATCCAGAACCCAACCATTTGTTGATTACTTTTAATTTCTATCTCCCTGGTCCAAGCCAATATCTTTTCTCACCTTGTTAGGGGAGAAAGCTCCTAGCACCTGTTCCTCTGCAACCCAATCTCAACACAACAACCCAGCTGGCCCTTTCCAAATGGAAGTTGGATCCTTTTACTTAAAATGCTCATTCCGCTCAGAATAAAAGCCAGAGTCCTCATGGTGGCTGACAAGACCCTGTAAGAGCTGGACCTCTGCTTTGGGGGCCTTCATCTCCTACTCCTCTCTTCCTCCATCTGCCAACAGGTCCATTATGACTCAGGGCCTTTGCACTCACTGATCCTTCCACAAACCCCCACATGGCTTATTTCTACTCCTCCTATATATCTTGCTCATCCATTGTTCTTTGAGTAGGGTCTCTCCAACCCCCTCCTATAAAATGATATCCTGGCCCAGAGTTCTCCCTCTCATATCTTATTCCTTGGCATGTATCACCATCCAATATGGTCTGTATTTATTGGTTTATTGTTTATTGGCTCCCACTAGAGTAGAGGCTCCAGCTGGGCAGGGAGTTTTGTCTAGAGTCTAGACACTGATCACAAAGTAATCAGCAATATTTGCTAAATGAATGAATAAATGGACAGGAGCTCAGGTCTGCAAAGGGCCAGCTGCTGGAAGCTGTGTATAAAGAAGCTTCCTGGCAGAGGGAACCATATGTATAAAGAAAACAAGGGGATGGAACCTGCCTCAGAGAACCTAAAAGAAGGGAAACAAATGGCCTACAATGGGGCTTGGAGAGATCAGCAGAGACTGGCTTGGGCAGACCCTTTGAAATTGTAATTGGGACTTTGAGGTTGAGCCCAAGTTGGTTGGAAAGATGTCAATGGGCTTTACTCAGGGAGTGTTTTTGATGCGGAAGTCCCCATAGTGCTTGACCTAAGGTACAGCACTTGACTTCAAGGAAGTCATTGCCTATGAGAGGAGTCCATACAGACACACAGCTCACAGTGCAGAACACCCTGGGGGGACCTGGGAATACACACCTCCTTGAGGGCAATGAGAGGAACCAGGAATATTAATTTTCTGATTTGATTGTGGAAGATAATCAAATGCAGGGTGTGGTGCACAAGGCTGAGTAATAGAGGGTCTTCGGCAGAAGGTAGGGGATATGGATTGCCATTTCAATGAGGGGCATGAGGCCCAAACTGCTAAATAAAAATGTGCTTTTCAAGTTTGGACCTAAGTCTGGCCAGCTCCCAAGTTCATGTCTTTTCACTGCACTGTGCTGAGATGTGGCTTGGAGGGAGCCAGCTGGGGTGGATGGAGGGCATTTAAGGCTCACAAGCATGCTGGCTCTTCTGTGTGTAGGAAAAGAGCATCCATTCTTATGGCCACATCTCACAGAAGAAAATGAGGCTCAGAGAGATGAAGTCACTTGTTTAAGATTACAACAGTTTGTGAGAAGAAGGCTCCCAGGCCAGTTTCTCAGGGGTGGTTAAAAAAAAAAAAAAAAAAAAAAAAGAGTGTCATCTAATATTGAACTGAATTGGGAAAATGCTCATGAAGTTCTTTGGAATGGAAAATGTTTGCAGTTAGCACATTTTTCCCAGGGTGTGTGTGTGTGTGTGTGTGTGTGTGTGTATGTGTGTATGTGTGTAGTATTTTTCCAAAGGAATTCACTAATGGCTCAGTTCTGCTCCTCCGGTTTGATCAATAAGACTTCTTTAGCAATTAATACTTGATGTTCTTAACAACCAGTTTTTCTTTTATCCAAGATAAAATTAAATAAGTTATATCCTTATTTGTAATAATGGAGATCATAGCAAGAATATTAATCACTATTGTGATGGGACAACAGACACCTGTCATCCCTTCACACCCAATCCAAATGGCAACTGAAGCAGAGTTAACATCAGTGCAAGCACCACACTAAATTCCTTTGGGGGGTTGAATTTATTACTGGTGCCCTCCAGCCCCCACCACAATTCAGCTGTGCTTATGGTAGTCTACAGTGTAATTTGGGAAACTTCTGTCAGCTACATACACTTTATTTTATTTTATTTTTAAATATTTATTTATTTATTTGAGAGAGAGAGAAAGTGAGTGGGAAGGGCAGACAGAGAATATCCAGCAGACTGTCCCACGAGCACAGAGCAAGACATGGGCCTGAATCTCAGGACCTCGAGACTGTGACTTGACCTTGGCTGAAATCGAGAGTTGGATGCTTAACTGACTGAGCCGCCCAGCCATCCCAGCTACATATACTTTAAACGCAATATAAGGACATAGCCAAATCAGAGCTGGAAGACAGCTGGAAAAAGTGGCTAGAAGAGTGCCACCAATTAGGAATGGCCTGTTTGGACCACAGAAATACATCTTTAGTCCTAGAGCTGAGAAGGACATTAGAGTTTCAACAAGACCATTCTTTGGCTTTAGGAAGAACCATACTTAAGCCAACCCAGGCAAAATCCATCCTGCTATTCTAGATCAGAGTCAGCAAATATTTTCTATAAAGGACCAGATAATAAAAATTTTAGGCTTTGTGGGCTATATGGTCTTTGTCACAACTCCTCCATTCTATCCTTGTAATGTGAAAGCAGCCATAGACAATATGTAAATGAAAGAGTGTGGCTGTGTGCCACTGACACTATTTATGAAACCAGGTAGCTGGATTTCACCCATGGGTAGTACTTTGGCAACCCCCATTTTAAATCTCCAGAGGAAAAAGTTTCCTAAACTTCTCTAGGAAGTTTTTAGCTTTTATGGCTGGATATTCTTTACCATGTCTAGTTTATATCCCTTGGCTGTAATACAAATCCTTCTTCTATCCTTTGGGGAGATGGAGGACATCTGTTTGGTGTTTCCTTTTGTTGGAAGGGCTAACTCTGCCTTGGGGAAAATGATGACAGATTGACTTTGCTAAGGGCTCTGGAATCAGAGGACACACATTTATACCCTGGCTTCACCACTTATTTGCTGTAAGGCCTTAGGCAAGTTGCTAAAACATTCTCTGCCCCAGATTTCTCATCTGTAAAATGGTTGTACTCATGATATTAAACTCATGGTGCTGTCATCAGGATTAAGTAAGATACTGAATTGCGAAGCATTTTAACCCAGTGCTTCAATAAATGTGAGCTGGAAGGAAAAGGATGAAGATGGCAGAAAGAAAAGGTGAGATTCTCCTGACATTGACAAAAATAAAATCATCTGAGGACAAACTTGGAGAACCTATCTAGGAACCTTAGCAAAGGAGCAGACAGTCACGTATGTTGAGTTGAATAATGACCTATCACACTACCCTTCATTATATATATTATTGTGAAATGATCTTGCCCATTTGTTCATTACTATATCGCTTGACTTTCCCAGCTAGAACATAAGCTCCCAGAGGGACCAACACAGGTACCTAGAAGAGCACCTGACACATACTGGAGATTCAATAAGTAATAAATAATTGTTCAGTGAAAAAACAAATGAAGAGGAACATTTTCTCTTCTACAGAGCACGTGGCTTCAAGAAGAATCCAGTGTGGTGAGGAAAGAACAGCCTGTTTCCAGCCAGCCATCATCGTCTGCATGAATTAGTGCTGGTGAATACCCTCATGGCAGACATCATTGCCACATCACCCTCACATGGCCTCTGGACCAACTGAAGATTTCTGGTGTTATAGAACATTTGTGAATATTCTATATTCACAAATATTTGTGTCTCTCTAAAACTCATATATTTGAAGACCCAACCCCGAATGTGATAGTGTGAGGAAGTAGAGCCTTTGGAAGGTGATTAAGTTTAGATGAGGTCATGAAGGTGGAGCCCCCATGATGGAATTAGTGTCCTTGCAAAAACAGGAAGAGACTGGAGCTCAGTCTCTGTGCCATGTAAGGATGTAGTGAAAAGACAGCTCTCTACAAGCCAGGAAGAGGATCTTCACTAAGAACCAAGTCTACTGGCATCTTGGTCTTGGATTTTCATCCTGCAGAACTGACTAAAACACCTGCTAACGGTTGTATCAGATTTTAATCCCAACTCCCTTGCTTGTTGACTCAATTTGTACTTCCGGATGCATTTAAGGGGGATAATAAAGTAGATTTTCTTTACAAGAACAAATGATGGTTTGACAAATATAAAAAATATCTGGAAGGTGGTCACCTTTGTGAAATCCCTATAACAATGAGAAGTTAAACTGAGTAAAGAGGCAAACAATATGTGCTTCATTCTCTGTATTTTATGGTTTCTCTTGGTTTTCTGTGTTCTGTTTTTATCTTATTGAAGAATAATCCAATGGCAATTATTTTATTCATCTGATTTGCCATGATGCTGCATTTACAGAAGCAGTGTATATTAGGCATTCATACATTAGGAATACTCCTCTACCTTTCTTATTTTTTTGTTCTTTCTTCTTTCTCTCTATGCATTCCATTTTTAATGCACATTTTTTGAGAAGGTGATAAATGCCTAACACAATTCCAGGTATTCATCTTTCTGTAACTGGAAAGGAACAGATATTATAAATAAGTCAGTTGGAAGACCTGTATAAAGCAACCAATATGCAGCCTAAACCCTCTGAGGCTGAAGGAATGCCAAATGTGGGGGAGGGGATCACGGAAGGTATGGTTAATCTCAGATGACTTTCTGCTAGAAATGAGTTTGAGCCAGGTCTTGGAAGAATGCCTTAGTCATTTTTAGTGAAAGGAGGTAGTAAATGGGAAAAGAATAGGAGGCCAAGTGGGGGGCAGGTGCCAAAGTCCACACAATGCAAATTGAGTTCAGAGAGAAGAATAACATTCAAGAAATGTTTATTGAGCAGCAATTCTGTGTCAGTACCACCCCAGGGATTAAAAATAAATGAGGAGACTTGATCCCTGTCCTCAAATTGCTGATAATACAATACAGAGAATTAGCAGACTTTTGCTAAGCAACTTCAAACTCCACAATTTCTCTAAAGGAGATTTAACTTAAAATGTCAGAAAGTGATAAAATATCTCTAGTCAACCGTCATCTCCAAATGACTCAGTTGAATTCTCTGAAGAGTAGTTTCTGATTCTGACACCTCAGCACTGAGCTTCTGCTGGATGGTGTTTTTCTTTCTGGGTGTGGATGGCTAAAGGCAAGAGAGAAGCCGAACAAGTTAATTTCTAACTGCTCCATTCAGTGAATCTGCAAAGCCACAGTGGAGGGTGTTTTGGTTTTAGTTATGGATGAGGTTTCCCTAATGACTTCTGGAGGAAGCCCCCTCTCAAGCTCAACATCAGGTAAATCTGAGGAAGAAATTTTATCACCGGGCTTTCCCAAGTCCATCCTCCATTAACTAATCTTGGGGAGATAAACGTCTTTAAATTACTGAGAGATCTTGCTCAGACACAGAGCAAAGACTTCACATGTGGAGTTCAAGCATTAATCCAAAGAGGTCAACTGGTCTCACCCACACATTCTTAGAACTCCAAAGCCGTATGTGTTTTTTCTTCCATCAGGCTGGGATTTTTTCAAAATCAGTTTGGAACCAATTGAACAAATTAACAGAACAAGTTAAAAGATAAATATGTGTATTTTTCTTTGGTCAAATTCAAATGTGTAGTGGTCGGGGGTGGGATGATAAAATAAAATATTATTTATTTATTTCTCTTTGCCAACACTTTATGTATAAGCTCCCATTTACTTCTCAAAGTAAAGGGTACCTTGATTAAAAGCACACATCTTAAATGAGGCAGCACTAAGTATTCAAACCTATATTTTCTTGTTGTAAGATTCAGTCTTTGCCCATTATACAATCCTGCTTTTCATTCATATTATTCGATTATCATTAGGGAAAAAAAGATTATTTTATATTGTGCATAGCAGTTTTAAGAACATGTGTACAAATATCTCTTTTAGTCTTCATATTTACAACAAAGGAGGTGAGAATCTTCAATCTCATTATACTGTGAGGGAGATGATTTCATTCTTGTTATACAGGGAAGGAGGCCCATAAGAGCTCTGTGAATTGTCTATGGTCCCTTGCTAGGAAGTAGAAGAGTTGGAGTTACATGTGGGTCTCCAGACTCCAAAGTTCAAGCTCTTTCTCCTCCAGCACAGCTGTTTAGTAAACCTATGACCACATAGAATACGGCTTCAGCCACATGAGACACCAGGAAGGATGGCCCAGCACTGTGTCTGACCTTGCATAATCTGTCTGACTCTTTGAAATACACTGTGTATTGGAAGCAATGATCAGTAGAGAATAGCTAAGGTGGGCATCATGCCAGTGGCTACATTTTGTGAGACATTAATAGAGTTTGCAAACCCCTTTGTATGTGAACCAGAAACCTAAAGATGGGATGAAAGGGACTTGGTTTGTACATTAATTCCTCTGCATTTAGTAATTTTGAGTGATTGTATTCCAAAATGCAGTGTGTGTGTGTGTGTGTTATCACCTTACATCTGCACACTTACACAGTGAAGTGAGCAGTTTATCAGGATTATTAGCTTCAATTTCCAGTTAAAATTTTTAGTGCTGAGTTAAGGACTTAAAATGAGCCACTGACCAAGGCAGGCTTTGGCCCTCACTATGCTGTGTTCAAGATTCATTGGCGTGTCCCCTGAGAAGCCCATGAATTAGTATGTCTGGGAGCATGGCAGGTGACTGATCATTTTGTATCACTGGTTCATTACATTTTATTTTAGCACCTTTATTCAATTGGTGTTGGCTCTTGATGCAGGAGATAAAAAGATAGATAGGTCTTTAGCCTAGACCTCTTCTCTGATGGACAAATTGCTATAAAATATAAATTACCAGAATTAACTCAGGCAGACACAGAAATCCTGAATGGTGCTATAATTGTCAAAATTTTTGAATGAATAAATATCAAAATCTTCCCCTAAATAAAATACAACATCTTTTTTTCCCCAAGAGATTTAATTTATGTATTTGACATTGAGAGAGAGAGAGAGAGAGAGAGAGAGAGAATCACAAGTGGGGAAAGTGGGAGAGGGAGAAGCAGGCTCCCCGCTGAGCAGGATTTGATCCCAGGACCTGGGGATCATGACCCGAGCCAGTGGCAGATGCTTAACCAGCTGAGCCACTCAGGTGCCCCAAAATACAACATTTTAATGACATTTCAGACTAGTCTTTCTAATACTCGAGGTAATTTATTTACTTTTTTTTTTTAGGTTTTATTTTATTTTATTATATATATTTTATTATATACCTATATTTATTAATTTTTAGGTTTTATTTTATTATATTACATATTTTATTATATATATTTATTATATATATATACATATATATACTATTGAAGTTCGATTTGCCAACATATAGTATAGCACCCAGTGCTCATCCTATCAAGTTACTCAAGGTAATTTAAATATTATTTAAATTCTTCCAGATAATAGCAAAACAGGAAATGCCCCAACTCATTTTGTAATTCCAAAACCAGATGATGACTGTATAGAAAGGGAAAATCACCATCCAATCTAAATCATAAATATGGATGTAGAAATCCTTGGCAAAGTATTTCAGCAAACAGTGTACAGAAAAGGTAATTCTACAAATATCAGAATATCATAATCATATTGAATTATTCCAAGGAATGCAAATTTGCTATAACGTGAAAACCATATGCTGATCTTTTTAGATGAAGAAAACACATGGAATAAAAGATAACACTTGTTCATGGAAAAAAAACTCTTAGCAAACTAAGAATATGAAGAAAATTCCTTAACCTCATAAAAGGTATTGACCAAAAGACCTTCAGCTACATCATACTTAATGGTAATTAATTAGAAGCATTCTCCTTAAAATCAGAAACAAGAAAAGGATACTTCTGGAACATAACCATCATCAGTTGAAGGCAGTATTTTTGTCCTACCCCCAAAAATCTCAGATGGCCTATAGACAAACTATCAGAATTAATAAGAAGTATAGCTAGGTTGCTGGATTTAAGTATTTTAAAAATTGGATGTCAGCAATATGCATTTTGAATATACAGTTAAAAAGAAAAAGAGCATACCATTCACAATAAAAAGCAAATGGCCAAAAAGAACATTCTTGAAGAAAAACAGGGTAGGGAAATATTCCTTATGTGATATTTTTGAAGCTATATTAATTGGCCGTGTACCAGCAGTACAGAGATTTAAAAAAAAAAAACTAGACCACTAAAATAAATTCAGGAGCTAGGAAACCTACCTTTGCACATATAAAACTTGGTGTCAGATAAAGCTTGCATATTGGGCTAGAAATAGGCACAGTGCTGGGAAAATTGATTATCCATATTAAGTGAAATTGGGTACCTACATTATACAATATATAAAAATAATTTCCAGGAAGACTAAAGATTTAAGTGTGAGAAACAAAACCTTAAATATTTAGGGAAATTTTTGTCTTATGTATTTATTGATTCAGGGTAAGCCGACAATTAAAAACTACAAAACATTGATGAAAAATTTGACAAATCTAACTGTACTAAGATGAAAACTTTCCAGTAAAACACACTACTAATAAAGCAAAAAACTCCCCACAAATGTACCTAGTGTTTTATGCATAAAGAATTCCTACACTTCAATAAAAAAAGAAAACTATCCCAATAGAAAAGATATGAATAGATATTTTACAAGGAAACAGAATTTAGAATAAACAGACAAAAAATACCCAACCTCATTGGTAATGAGAGAGATTCAAATTAAAATTATAATGTAATATCACTTGATACCCCAGAGAGGTACATGCTAAAAAGTCGAGTGATACTGAGTACTGACCAAGATGTAGAGTAGCAGGTGTTTTCATGCATGGCTGATAGCAGGGTTAAGCCACTTGGTGAAGTGATTTAGCAATACTATATTTGGGATACTTGATAAGGAGGAGCATCTTCTAAGATCCAGATATTTCCTTTTCAGGCATGTACCCTAAAGAAACTGCTGCACTTGTGCACCTGTAGGGGAATGTTCATAATGACGTTATTCATTACAGCCAAAATGTATAATTTCATTGACCATTAATAGAGGGATGACTATGTGAGTTGCAATATATCATACAGTGGACTACTTAACTCAATAAAAATGAATGAATGACATCTATAGGCTTCAAAATGGACAAATCTCACAAATGTAACCAGGAGCAAAAAAAAAAAAAAAAAAAAAGCAAGTCACAAATACATGTGGACATTTCCATTTCTATAATTCTGAAACTTTCAAAATTAAACATGTTATTTCAAGATGCATATAGGTATAGTGAACCTGTGAAGGAAAACAATGGAGGGACACTAACAAAAACCTAAAATTTGGCTACTTTGGGAAAAAAAGCCATGATCAGGGAAAGAGGTATAGGAGCACGACTGGTCATTCATAACATTCTGTTTCTGTGCTGTTTGGTGAGTGTGTGCACGTTTATTAGATTATTCTTTGTATCTTACATGTAGTAGACATTTTTATATGCAAGAAATGTTTCATAAGCTTTTTTTCAAAATATGAAATTTGTATCATTAGTGTCCATCACGTGGTTTGATGTGCTGGTAATATTTTTTCTTCAGGTACATGGAATTAAAAACAAGTCTGCTAAAATAAAAATGCATTTTTATGTCACTTAAAACTATTTCTTTTTTTAAGTTAATTTTCTTTTTTTTAAAAAAGATTTTATTTATTTATTCATGAGACACACACACAGAGAGAGAGAGAGAGAGAGAGAGAGAGAGAGAGAGGCAGAGACACAGGCAGAGGGAGAAGCAGGCTCCATGCAGGGAGCCCGATGTGGGACTCGATCCCGGGTCTCCAGGATCAGGCCCTGGGTTGAACGCGGCGCTAAACTGCTGAGCCACCCAGGCTGCCCTTAAAACTTTCTTACGCCATTTTTGCTGCCCATATGTCACTTCTAAAATTTCTGTCTTAGAGTGGTGCCTGGGTGGCTCAGTCAGTTGGGTGTCTGCTTTTGGCTCAGGTCACGATCCCAGGGTCCTGGGATAGAGCCCCACATCGGGCTCCCTGCTCAATGAGAAGCCTGCTTCTCTCTCTGCACCCAGCTCATGCTCTCGCTCATTATCTCTGTCATTATCTCTCTCTCCCTCTCAAATTGAAAAAAAAAAAAAAAAGAATTCTGAGAATGGTGTCACGGAATGGTAAATGATTCTAGAAGCTGTGGCCATTGTGGCCAGTTCAGCCATTGTTCCAAAAGCTATGGCTTTGGTGACAGCTGACAGGGACAAGGTTTTATCCATATTTCTGCCAGTGGAGGGGGGAGCGGTGGGCTGAAGGGCCCACAAGCAGCCAGAAGGAACATTACTGGGGGCGGGGGGTGGGGTGGTAAGGCCTGGAACTCCCTGTAGCCACGTGCTCCTTTGTGCCTGAGGCCAGGCCCCTCAAGCTGCGTGTGGCTCTTTGGCAGTTCCAGCCAGGTGCTGGCAAGATTAATTTTTCATCCCTTAAAGTTGAGAACTCAGATTTTATGTGACACCCACAGATTTTTAAGCCTTGACGATTAATTCAAGTATTTAAAAACAAATACTGCAGATCTGTTGTCAGTGTCTGGGAGCTGTCCTGGTCTGAGAGCTGTCCTGGTCTGCGACCCACGAGTTAGCTCACAGACTTGTTCTAGAGCCCAGCATATCATCTTGTGCTCAGTGGTGGGCACCCCGTAAGTATTTGCTGAGGCAATGAATGAGGTTATGTTCTCTCTGCCACTCTCTCAGGAGCCTTTCTTGGAGGTACATCAAAGAATGGCTGCAAATTCTCTTCTGTTTCTTCTATTGAAGGGTCAGGTCTACGTCCCCTCCTATGTGAGCTCCAGGACTGCTTGACCAATCGGCAATGGTGGAAGTGACACTCTGTGGCCTCAACAGACTGTGAACTTCCACCTTCTGTCTTTCAGAGTAGTTGCTCAGTGGGAAGCTAGCCCCACAGGAAGTCCGATTTTTCTGAGGTGACCGTCTTGGAATGACCCGGTGTACATCCTCCCCTTGGCAGTCCCAGCTGAGTGTAGCCTCCCAGGCATCTGTCATGGTACCAGATCTGTGAACGAAGCTGACTCTCCAGACTAGCCCATCTGCCTGTGGACAACCCCCAAGTGTACTTGCTTTATGCCATAAAGAACCTAAGAATTATGCCGCTGAGCCTTGTGTGAATTCCTGACCCACGAAATTGAGAGACATAATAAAATGGTTGTCGTATTAAGCTACTAAGTGTTGAGGTAGTTTGTTATGCATTAATAGATAACTAAATACTCTGGTCTCCTTCATTTAGTTTCTAATTAATCTAACCATGAATCACTATCTGCCACGAACTTCATTGTGTTCTACTTTGAAGAAAGAGACCAACGATTTCTTGTAAGTGCCATTATGCATTGTATCCAGGAAAAAGAGGCCTGCATAGATGTGTAAGAAGAGAAAAGTCACCAAAGGGTAAGACGTTTGAGATTGCACTGGGAAACTAAAACACAAACCTTATACATGATTGACATATAAATCATCTGACTTTGAAGAATACACTTAAGGAGTTGTGGGTTTTTAAGTTTTCAAACTCTGCTTCCAGTGTCATCAGGGAGCTTGTTTGTATAATTACACTTCACTGCGGAATATAAGATCTTCAGACACTTGTACAGTCCATGAGTGGGGAAAACCCAGATTTTGTGCAAAGCTCTAGAGTTATTCTATAACCCAACTGTCATTGATTGAGAATATTGACACATTCTGTCAGCAGAGCCGGGAATAATGCCTCAGGGGCCTCACAGTTCAGGAGAGGGTCTGATCCACCTTGAAGGGGCATCTGCTTTATTCCAGTAGAAGAGGCCATTTCTAAGTAAAAGTATGGAAGGTCAGAAAATTAGGCAGGGGTCAGGGATTGGGGGGAAATCCCCTGCAGAGAACTGACCATCTAAGAGAGAAGTCTAGATGCATCTTATCTGCACGAAAATTAGTGGAGATCTAAGGGAAAAGCCATAGTTGACATTTTAAGGTACTGGAATTAAGGGGCCCAGAAGGGTGAAGTTCAAACTTTATACAAGGTATCTGAGTGTTGGCACAAACTAAGATGGTAAAACTGAGCTCTATCACGTCAGTTCTGTTCCAGTTGGGCAGGACAGGCACCCACAAGGAGCAAGAGGTGATCAGGGGTGAGAAGGGAGGCACTGGAGGATGTCATTCACATTGTTCTTCAAGTTACTCCTCAGGGAATACTTTCTAATTTTGGATAATAGGGAGCTGGGTTATAACAAAATAAATTTTATTACATCATAGGGACTATAAGAAATGGCAACACTAAGCCTCCATGGTTGGGTACCTTAGAAGAAATGTAATGCCATGAGGGAAAGAGTAATACCTAATGGCTACAGCATGAGTTGTAGCTGGAATTGCCCTGACCTATCACTGTTGGCATCAGCAGAGGCAGCAGCAGCTGGAGAGCGGGGCTGCCAGATGTCCAGCAGAGATTCATGAGGAGAGGAGAGGAGAGGAGAGGAGAGGAGAGGAGAGGAGAGCTGAAGGGCTCTCAAGAACATGTTAGATGTTTCTGTCTCCATGGTCAGATCCACTGACTGTCATCATCTCCTGTGTGAAAGGTGCTGTTTCAAGCATTTAGGACAGAGGGAATGAGGAATATCCTTACCCTCAGGAGGCTCATAGTCTAGCTCAAGATAAGTTCACATGAAAAATTTTGATGTTGTGCAGTGTTATAAGAAGGAGCTATCCCGGATGTTGGGACACAAAGGAGAAGCATGTAAACCCAGCTTGAGGTTGGGGTCAGGAGAGGATGAAGCTGAGAACGGTTGAGTTTAGAAAGGCATTAGTGGGAGCTGGCTAGGCGGTAGAGTTGCTAAGAGTGTTTCTGGCAGAGAACACAGTATTAGCAAAGCTACTGAGGTGTGAAATAGTGCTGCATGGGAGAGAGAACACAAGCAGTTTTCAGAGAGTATAAAGTTCAAGGTCAGAAGACTAAGGTGGGAGATGAAGGCCACGAGTGTGGAAGGGTCTGGTTCCCAGAGCCAGTGGGGAATTAGGTAGAGCAGTGACACGGGTTGGTTTATCTTGTAAGAATGTTCCAATGATGGTGTGCACAATTGATTTGTGGGGGCAGAAGGCCCTAAATTAAAAGAGGGAAGTAAATAGAAGGCTATTTCCATAGTCCCAGCAGATTTAAAAAGGGACAGGGACAGGTGAGTGTGAATGGAAAGAATGAAAAGATTAATGTAGTCAGAAGGCAAAATTGGCCAGTTTCATGACTTATTCATTTTAAGAGAGGAGGGAGGTCTAGCAGGACCTTCTTCTGGCTTGAGCAATGGTGATGGTGGTACCATTGATGGAGCAGGGCTTATAGGAGGAGGAGCACCCTGTGTGGAGCTTGGTCAGGTGCAGTTTTGAGGTGTCAGCAATTGCAATAGTGGAAGCTCAGAAATTTAAAAAAAAAAGCTATGCTTTTAATTGGTATCTTTAACCCTGGTCATCTTTCCCCACTCAGGAACAGCCTGGGGAATCAAGGATTACATAATGTTATATTTTAAAAATAGGGTAATAACCTCTTTTACTGGGGATTTAGCTACCTCAATGTCATGCATCTGAAACACACTGCTAAGTTGTATGTCACATAAAGCAGAGAATCTGGAACACCACTCAGCAACAATAAATAAGTGCAGTCTTCCTTCTCTAAATGTAGCAAATCTATTTCTGAGGAGCCAATGCTATAAAATCTAAGTATTAGAACTCACAAGTTTTGAAACTGTGAAGTACAATATTAATATGGAATCTCATAAAATTCCTAATGCCCTCACTCAGAGTCTCATGTATTCGTATTTTAAGTACATAAATAGTACTATAGTACCAAATATATAAAAAATATAATAAATGTAATAATTACCAAAAGAAAAAAAAAAACCTCTCTATATTTGAAAGCAAAAGAGGCAAACATACTACCAGCAGCAAGCTGTGACCACTGACAGCGAGAACATAGCTAGCATACATCTGAAAAAATAGGCCCTCCCAAATGAAAGTTCCAGTGCAGAGGCTAACAGTACATGCAACAAGAGGCCTTGAACACACACCCAAAACTGATGCAATGATGACCCCGTATTATCAGGAAATGGTTAATTGTATACTTCATGCCTTTTGTCTGTTCAAACAGTGATCGTGTATGTATTTTATTTAATTTTATTTTTTGAGAGAGAGAGCAAGCAGGGGGAGGGGCAGAGGGAGAGGGAGAGAGAAAATCCGAAGCTGACTCCATGCTTGGCTGGGAGCCTGATGTGGGGCTCCATCTCAGGACCCTGAGATCATGACCTAAGCTGAAATAAAGAGTTGGATGCTTAACCAACTGAGTCACTCAGTCCTCCCATTGATCACATATGTATTTTAGACAGATTTCCATTAAAGGCTGGGGGACTGGGCACATCACTCAGGCCACCCAGCAATCTCATCTTTGGGAAGGTGCCTCATTCAAACTGGTTTGGTGGGGAGTAGATAAAATACATAACAGCCAGTTAAATTCGTATTTCAGGTAAACAATAAGTGATTTTTAGAATAAGTATATCCAAATATGGCATCCTGCAATTTTATTTGCTAAATCATGAAATCTTAGTGGTGAGCGCCCCAATGTAGATATGTTCTAAGCCCCAGGATCTTGCTTCTTTCTTCCCCTACCATCTGGAAACCAAACCAAACCAACCAACCAACCAACCAACCAACTGACCAGACAAGAGTGACCTGGTATGAAAAATCTCTGTAGAAGCAGTGATAATAGTGATTTGCAAGGTCAATTGTTTTTTCTTTCTTGGCTTCTGGAATTTAATTTGGAAAATTAGATGAAGGTAGGAGACAGAATTGTAGTTAAAACAACACATGCACATGCAGACACATACGCGCGCACACACACACGTTTCACAAAGCAATGATGACAAAATGGGCTCTAAAGCTAAAGCTGTGACTAAGGCCACATTAGGAAGGAATAGAAAGGATGGGCATTTCATTCATTCATTCATTCTGAAATATTTATTGAGGTGGAGAGAGGGTAAAGCATGAGGCGGATGGTGCATAGAGGAAGGGACAGGAGAAATAGCTGGGAGGGTGGAATCTTCCCAATGAGGAGATTGGGGAGATCCTACTGTCAAAGGGGGAGGGGTCCATTCTCCATTTTCCCGAGTTTATTTCCTTCCTTAATGCTCTCTGTGCCTTGCGGTAAAACCCTATTATCTGAGGTGGCCTGTGTGGCTCTCTATTTCCTGCAACAAAAGAGACTGGTAAATGCCTATAGAGAAAACAAAACCACTTCTTGGGCAGGAGGCAGCAAAGCCTCCACAGTAAGAAAACAATTCCCTGGAAACAAAAATAAGCCCTTCCTGCAGAACCTGAGATAGTTGGGTCTTCAATGGGTTAGCTTTTGTTGTTTGTTTGTTTGTTCGTTGGTACATTAAAAAGATCAGCTTTCTCCAGAGACTCCCAAGGAATTGAGGTACCACCTTCCTGATCAGTTTCCCTGAGCACGACGCCCCCCTTACCCCCACCCCACCCCAGCATGTTTCCACTCTTCCCATGGGCGGTGTTCATGGGCCAGGGGCCTGCTGAAGCCTAATAGTTGGCTCTGAAGAATTCAGCATGCTCAGTCTTTCTTTTCATCTTTCTCCAGCCTCCTGACTTTTCAGGGCTATTTTACGATTAGGAAATCAAGGCTACTTTTGCATAAGTGATGATTTCCATCTGCTTCCATCTTGGTATGCTTGGAGTGCCACAACAATACCATAGCCCAGGTGGCTTAAACAGCAGACATTTATTTCTCACAGTACTACAGGCTAAAAATCAAGGTGCTGGCATGGAAGGTTTCTGGTGAGGCCCCTTTTCCTGGCCTATAGGCAGCCACTTTCTCACTGTGCCCTGGGATAGCAGGAAAAGGGAGAGCCCTAATGTCTCTTCCTCTTCTTATAAGGGCCCAAATCTAACTGGACTGGGGGTGGGGTCCTGTCCTCATGACTTCATCTAACCCTTATTGTCTTTATATACCATCACATTGGGGGGCAGAGCTTTGACATTTGAATTTTAAGGGGGCATAATTCAGGCTATAGTAGCTTTCATAAGAAACATTTTAGACTCTTTTTTTTTTTTTTCCTACAAAGCACAGCTATGAGAAAGAAGGCTAAACCTTACTGTTTAGGGCCTAAAGCTATTTGAGTGGCTCCCTTCATCTGTTCCATGAACTTGGCCATTCCAATTCAGATGAGGGCATCAGTAGTGACAAAAGGCCAAGGGGTCTTGATGAAGGGAAATGCTCATCACCTATGTGCTAGGTAGATGTAAAAATTCTCCCAGGGAAGTCAAGAATGGTGACGACTATAGTATATTGGCTTCTAAACGTATTCTCCATGTGAGAGCCACCTCCTGAATACATGCAGAGCACAAAGTCATTCGGAAAAACCCAAATCAGAAAAAATACTGGAGGGGCATCTGGGTGGCTCAGTCAGTTAGACACCTGACTCTTGATTTCAGCTCTGATCAAGGTCTCAAGATCATGAGATTGAGCCCTGCCCAGTGTGGAGCCTGGTTAAGATTCTCTTTCTCCCTCTGCTCCTTCCTGCTCACATGCTGTCTCTCAAGAAAACAAACAAACAAATAAACACCAAACAACCCCCCCCAAAAAAACCAACCCCCCCAAACCCCCCAAAACACCAATACATTTGAGTTTGCTTCACTTATAAAAATAACATACATCTTCAGAAGGAGCTTACCCTCATCACCACTGTGATAATTGCTCTGCCTTATTTGTTTCAATGCATGTTAGCAAGACCCCCCCAAAAAAAAACTTGCTTGTGAGGTCTTACGAGCCAGCTGTCACTTGTATCTGTAGCAGTGCTTTGCCTGAGAGCATGAACAGGGCCTCGCAGGTTCAAGTCTGGGGAGAGTCTAAGTGGGAGGAGGACAGGCTTTGGCTGCATCACTTTTGATCCTCTGGTAAAGGTGAGGAGAAGAGCAGTAACTCTTAGAAAAGAAGAGCAATGAGGAATTGTACTGGGGGGCATTCGTAAGAAACTTTTGTCCCAATGAAAAAGAAACAAGAGAGCCTTTGGGTTATATGCTTCCTTTGAATCAGAAGAAATGGTGGGATTAAGAAAGAAATGCAAGGGACTAGGGGAAAGCAGAGGACAGCTGGGGCCCTGGTTCAGTCCTGGTTCCCTCTCTTGGGAACCCATGACAGCATCATGGGCTCTTTTGTGGGCATGACTTTCTTTGTAGGTGTTTATTATTGCAGAGTTTGAAACTCAGATTCACCGCTCCAAGGAGTTCCGTATCGCTGGGCTCTCTTGCCAATGAAAAAGCTTGCCAGGAATCATGGATGAGCTGTGTTTGATGTAAACATTATTAGGTTACCTTTTTTTATTTGGTGAAGTGACATTTTCTTATTGAGAGTGTTGAAATAAGAACGCCAAGAGTCAAGATCTTACAATTACTCAATCCCATCTCTTCCCAGACATTCAAATCTATATTGGTGGTGCTGGAATTTATTGCTGTATGAAAACCATCCAGCTTCTTAACATCCTGATGGAGCTGACATCGTGAATTTGGGAGATGGATGGAGCCAACTCTGGATGAGTTCAGTCAATTCAAATAACTGGATGCAGTGAATCCCAAATCCAAACTAACTCTGAATTTCATTAAAACAGAGAAACTCTGGGACACCTGGGTCCCAGCAGTCGAGCATCTTTTTTGGTTCAGGGTATGATCTCAGGTCCAGGGACTGGGTCCTGCATCGGGTTCCCTGTGGGAAGCTTGCCTGTCTCTCTGTCTATATTTCTGCCTTTCTCTCTGTGTCTCTCAGGAATAAATAAATAAATAAAATCTTTAAAACAGAGAAATTCTGACATGGAAATCAAAATAAAAGTTTTGCACAAATAAGAAATAAAACCTCATTGACTTTAACAAATAAAACAATACCTCCCAATCCTAGTTCTAGAAGGGTAGGAGCCCCTAGGTGATAGTGCCAGTTAGACTGTATGTAGAGCTTGGAGGCATGATGTCTGCTCAAGAAGGAGATGCTCTCTCTGCATCCTCCCAGACATGGGGTAAGTAAAGTGAAGTTTTCCAGAAAGTAAATAAAAAGCACCCTGACTCAAACAATTAGCAGTCCAAGGTAATCTGTTGCTTACTTGAAAATGACTCTAGGAGTTTACTGAATAGGGTGGTGTTGTGAAGATCCCAGGATGCAGCCTGTCAGAATGGCCAGCTGTGAATCCTGATCCTTTCGCTGATAGCATTGTGCCCCTGGGCAAATCACTTACTCCCTCTGATACCTAAAATAAAAATGCTAATGAAAGATTCAATTTACAAGATGTCAGAATTAAATATCATTATATGTTCTAGTGGATAAGAAAAATAAAATGAAAGGCATACTGTGTGTCAGGCAACGTGCTAAGTGTCATTGTTATTCCTGTTTACTACAAAAGAAATTAGAGTTCAGAGAAATTTAAGTCATAGTCCCAAGGTACCACAACTAGTGAGAAGCATATCAGGGTCTAAATCCAGGTTTGTATATAGTGTCAAAGCTCATAATCTAATAAACCTTGCTCAGAACCTCATACATTATAGGTGCTCACTTCAGACTAGGCCATTCATCCCTTCGTCCATGAACAAACATTTTATTTGACACCTAATCTGTACCAGATTCTCAGGTGAGCTAATGATGCCATAATGAGTACAATATAGTTTGGGCTTTAAAATCATAGTCTGAGTGGGCTTTGGGCAGTTTGTTATGATGCAGAGATCATTGGTTTGGGGGTTTGGATTCAAGGTTATTGATGTTAATCCAGAGGAGATGAAAGTGACATAGGGCCTCATAAAAACTGGAAGCATTAAGTGGCTCATGGGGATGTGAGAGAGTCACCGATCTGGTGCTTTGTGCCAGTGGAAGACTTAGCTGGGTCTCTGGTGAGATGGCTGTCTCTATCCATCCTGTCCCGAGTGTGTTGTGACAACAGCTGGCCAGACAGATGGTGATAGCAGTTTGGTTGCTTCTGTTCAAAAGTGAGGATACTCTACCTCAACCCTTGGTTTTCTAAAGTGAGTCTGGCTCTGGAGCCTAGCCGTTTGTAATATTTAGATGACCTCAGTGGTAGGTGAGTCTCAGTGGTACTCAGACGGGAGCAATTTTGGCCATGAGAGACATTTTTGCTTATGTAGTGGGACTGCTGGAAGGTAAAGAGGGAGGGTGGTGCTGGGGGTGGAGAGCAAGGATGCTGTTAAACATCCTACAATGCACAGGACCCCATAACCCTAAGAATTACCTGGCCTCAAATGTCAATGGTGGTGACGTTGAGGACCTCTGTGTTAGGCTGAAAGCAGTGAACTCCCAGCTGCCTCTTCCTGCTTTTGGTCTTGGAGATTTGTAGGTGGCTTCCACTTCTACTTATCTCTGGGTATTCTCTTCTACTTTTTGCCCATGAATATGTTTGTCCTGCTTTTGAGAATGACTATGTGTCTCAGAAAGATATTTTAATATTTTAACTGTCATACAGTGTGTTTGGCAGAGGAGGGATAAAGGTATTCCTTGGTGTAAATTAATCTACACTCTGGTTTGTTATTTCAGTCTGTGAGTTTGGTTAATGTGATTCCATCTCTTAGAACTAGACCCCCAGCTTGCATAAAAATAAATATGAATCTCACAGTCTATAAGATCGGGGCCATGTCATGGATGAAGTAGTATTCAGCAAGATAAATGCCATTCTCAGTGTGAACCTCATAGGGGATCAAGCCAATCTTTTCCAAGGGACAACCTCATTTACTGTTGTGCACCACATGCCTTAATGTGCAAACCCCAACTGCTTGTAAATCAGGTTTTCCAGTGCCCACTGTGTGACTTTGAGCTAGTCACACTTTTTTCCCACTGAGCTTTATTTTTTTTAATAAATTTATTTTTTATTGGTGTTCAATTTGTCAACATACAGAATAACACCCAGTGCCCATCCCGTCAAGTGCCCACCTCATCCCGCTGAGCTTTAGTCTCATTATATGTAATATAAAGGAATTGGACAAGATCTCTGAACTCTAAGATTCTAGGATTCATGCATCAGTTGTGATGTGTGTAAGGTAGGGCTAGATAGTTGCAGTTTATTTCAGAATAACATAGTTAATATGTAAGTATTTATGGTAGAAGAACTTTTCATGGATTACTTGTGTTATGTGGTTTGCTCTTTAAGGAACTAAGACCAAGTATAGCATTTCAGCATGACACGGTTAATTTCTTAACTTCTCTCTCTTCATATATCTGATCTGCAAAATAGAGATAATACCTCTACCCTTCTGATTGATTTAGATAAGCAAATACACATAGTAAACAGTCAGTTGATAGCAGTTTGTAAGACTTCCAAAATAATCTATTGAATCCATGAAAATATAGTTGGACCGTTGAACATCGCAGAACAAAAACAACATAGGTTTGGTTCTACTAAGGCTCTAGAAAGGCAGAGCAATTCCAAATAGGAATCTTCAATTTTCCTTCAGCTGGGAGATATCAACTCAAAGCCTTTATCTACACTTAAAAGTTTGTCTTTTTTGCTATGTGTGCTCCCATGCATAAGAAGGAGTGCAACATTTTGGCTGGGTTTAAGAAAAAGAGCTTTAAGTTAATGTGCAAAGGAAAGTTGCAGTACAGTCTAAATCCAAATCCACATCCAAACACACAAGCCCCATTTCAAATTGGAACCAGAGTCAAATCCCTTCGAGGCTGGCCTATCTCTAATTAACAATAGTTAGTCCCTGTGCCTAGCTAGGAACAGCCAAAGTGGCATGTGTCATTGGTAAGATAAGGATTTGTCAAAAAAAAAAAAAAAATTTCCTCTTGCAAGAAATGTATGTCCTCTTCCATTGCAGTTCAATTACTCTGGACAATATGAGAAGAGGAAAAGAGATTTTAGGTGGTGGAGTATGAATCTCAGAGAGGGGATATGCCTTTAATTAAGAGGACAATAAAAAAGGGAAATGAACTTAGCCAACTGTAGCTTCTCCTAAAGATTCTTGATGCAAAATTAAGTAGGCTCCAGTAAAGAAGCCTAGGGGAATAGAGGGAGACAAAGTCATTGTCTAATAAAAGAAGAAGTCTGTGGCATTTATAGGGGGTTGAAGATAAAGATACTGGAATTCTATGTTGGATAAGGCGACAGATTCTTCAGAAAGCCTTTAGATCCACAGAGAAACACACTCTTTATACCAACTGGCCTTCGCAGGGGCACAGACCATCCCAAATTATGGGATGACTTAAAACAATGACTTATTATTTCTCATGACTCTTTGGGTTATTGAACTCAGCTGAGTGGTTATTCTGCTGGTTTTACCTGGGGTCACCCATATGGCTGTAATCACCTGGCAACTTAACCAGGCTCAGAGGAGTTAAGATGGGTCACTCATCTGTCTGGAGCCTTGACACTGGTTGTCATCTTCACTGTCGTTCTAGATGGTTCTCATCATGCAGTAGTCTCTCCTGGGCTAGTGATGGGAATTTCAAGAGGGTAAAAAACAGGTGCCAGTCCTCATAAGTCTCATCGGCAAATGACATACGTATTAAGTCTGCAGCATTCTGCTGGTTAATGCAAGTTGCTAGGTCAAATTCAAAGGGTAAGGAAATGACCATCTCTTGATGGTCAGAGTGACAAACTTATGATGCAAAGAGGCATGGATATAGGGAGACATGATTTATTATGGGCCATTATGAAAACAATCTACACATTTCTGCCCTAATGTATGAAGCTGGCAGAAATTGTATGCCTATTATGGCATTCCTGTGGTAAAAAAATATCAGCCCAATGTCCCCAGCCAAGAGGGTAAGGCTCAGCCTCAAGCAGTAACTGACCTTCGAGGTGTGCTGTCTCTCTTCCTTCTGTTGAACACTAATGCCCTAGATTGAGTGATGGACTAGTCCTTCCTTAAGATGCAAAGTTCTTTCAGACTTAACTCTAGCCTGGCCATGGTTCTCTGGAGTAAACAGTTTCATAATGCTTTTGGAATGAAGTACATAACTCTAGAATGCAGAAAGGAGCTCTGTCTTACTCTCCCAGTGACTTTTAAAAAAATCTCTATATTATATACAATCTTCTGAGATATAACTCTATTTCCTTGTCTCATTTTCCTGGAAAATGTGGTTTAATGTAACTATGCAGTATAACTATAGCCCTATTGATGGACATCCCACCTCAGTGAGGGAGGCCTTACTTACAAGACAAAAACCTTGCCCAGAAAAAATCATAAGGAATGGAGATACTGAGAACTCATCCCTCCAAAAGGAAAATGGGAGGAGATGAACTGTGCTTGTCTAGTTTATTCTTCACAAATTTAATAATCAGCTAATTTAATCCTCCTTTACTGGGACAGGATAAATAAAACTGGCAGAGAGAGACCAGAAGTTTTGCCAGAGTGGGGTTCTCTCCACTTGGAAGGAAACATTAAAAATGGAGAAGTGTTCCTCCAAACATAGGTCTATTTAAGCTCTCTTGAAACATTATGGGAGTAAGTCAATACAATTGGTTTGCTGAAAACAAAGATGCCTGAAGAAGATGCCACGGATTGAGGTCAGATGGCAAAGAACTTGTAGACATTTGGACAGACTGGGAGTGTTCTCTAAAATACCAGCATTAGGATTTTGAGACCACCATGTCTTGGTTGAGAAGGAAAGAAGCCTATGATAATTTGATGATGTCTGTGCTGGGCACAGTAATGGGGTTGGTGTTGGGTTTACCTGTAGTTGTCAGTCCTGGTATAGATTGTATAATACCCTCCCCACCTTTACTCACTTTTCAAGGTTCGGCTCAACCATTTACCTGCCCTCCCTCAATGTGACTTACTGATCACCATTCACACCTTTCACCACTAATATCCATGTACTTCAATCATACCATCCAACTCACATTATGCCATTTTATGCTTATATTCTTACTCAGTTTGGGGTCCCGGAGGCCTAGCACTGTGTCTGGCATAGTTAAGAGCACAATACCAGTTTGTAAGATTTAAGTGGGTCTTATCCCATAAATTTTGCCTAATTCCATTTGGCCACTGTGTTTCAGAGACTGCCCTGGGAAGACCATGGACATCAGCTCCAGTTTTCTTGCAACGATGCATTCTCTGGGGGAGAATCTCAAGCAGACTAGAGTTTGGGTGGGTTATATACATTGCCTTTGAAGAAACACACAATCCTGTGAGCCACGTTTGAAAAACTGAATAAAAAATGACTCTAGAATAGTTAAACCCAACTCCAAAGGCTTTAGGAAATGACGGCTTAAATAGGAAGCATGACATTGTAGTCTTTCATGTCTGGCTGATTTGAGGAAGACTAGTGGCTACATTCCTATTATCTCAAAGTTGATTATTTTTAATTTACTTAAGAATAGAAGTGACCTCTGAGTAGTGACTTGGGGAAGGGGTGGGGCTTTATTTATTGCAGTTTCCAAATCACTCTGCAATTCCACCACAAGGAAGAGTGACTAGTTGCTTAGGAGTAGTTGGGATAAGCCTTCGATAATCTCTCAAGTGGTGTGTAGAAATGTGTAGAGAGGACACAACACTGCGTTGGAATCACAGAGCCCAGATGTAGTTATGGTTCTGGGACTTGGTAGCTGTCACAATGGGAGATTTACTTCTCCGCTCAGTACCTCCTTCCTTACCTGTAAAACGGAGAGGGTAATGCTACCCTCTCAGGCCTTGTTGGTGTCATGGAATATTGAATAAGAAAGTAAGGGGCTGAGATCTACTGAGAGCTAGTTGGAATCTGTATTATGCTTTTCTTGTTAGCCAGTAATTATGGTGGCTTTTCAAATATTTCAATGTTACGAGTGTTTGCTCTTTGCAGATGTGAGTGTATAACTCTGCTTCTGATTCAGTCCCAAATGGAGCTTTTTGGTTTGGGGATGGCAGTAGCTATGCCTTTGCTCCTTTTCAGCAGTGAAGCACTGGCCCTTTGTCCATAGATTTGTAAATGGTCATCCTGTTTGTGAATAACTCAATGGAGAAATAAGAAGTTGGGGGAACCCAGGAAAGCTAACAGAGCTAAATGTGTCTGAATTTGGTCTCCTTTCCCATAAACTGGGTATATGCTGTGGCCTCGTGCTTTTCCCTTCAGCCAGAATTCATCTGTCTGAAGGATTTTGTTTGCAAACCTCTGCTAGGAGTTCTTGGCTACAACACTGGCTTGGCTGGGCCTGATGGTCCGGTCGCATAGCTCAGTTTCCCACCACACATGGAGGGGAGCCACCCTCATGTGAACATTAACATCTTGTAATTTCTTTTCTGCAGCCTGAGTCTATGGTGAGTTTCCCAGTATGACCCAACAAGGAGAACCATCTGATGGTCTAGTCTATGTGTAAAGCTTTCTCATTTATGTGGAATGTAAATGTTTTTGAGTTTGAAATGGTTTGGGCACTGCTTCCCAAACTTACGTACATATAGGAATCACCTAAGGGGGATCTTCTTAAGAAGCCCTGATTCTGATTCCATGGGTCTGCAGTGGCATCAGAGATTTGGGTCATTTGAACTGTCTAGCTCATGGGCCTCACTTGGGAGAGCAAGGCTGCAGAGATAACAGGAGAGAACTGACTTTATAAAAGAACCTCTTCCATTCTTAAAACTCTCTACAGTCACACAACTCTAGACACTGAAGCCTTCTTAGCTGATAGGTGCTAAGTAAATCAAAACCTGTCTGAGGCAAAAGATTCACTGCTGTCTGGAACACACTTGGTGCATTTCAGTAGGAGGCAAACAGGTACAGATGGCAAAAGTGTCACTCAGGGCGGAAATACAAAGCTCATAGCCAGACAGTTCAAGACGGGGGAGATGAACAGTCCCCACGAAGAGAGAAATGCCAGAAAACATGGAGAGTGTCATGGAGACTTGTTACTTTTTCTTGTTTGGTATTTAATCCATCACACCCAGTCATTGGCTAAGGAAGAGCAGTATTTATTCGGGCAGTTTGTCCACAAGTCTCTCTATCAGTGGAACTTAAAAATAGTTTGTTTCATAAGTGTAAACGTCTTTGGCTTTGCCAAAAAAGCCTTTTATTGTAATTATTTTTATTTTTGGTGTGAGGAGAGAAAGAGGGCACTATAGTTGTATGTTGATGAAACACACTGTTGGAAAAGTGAAAAAAAAAATAACACAAGTTGATTGTTTGCCTCTGTGCCAAAAAGATCTCATTTGATGGAATTTTACTTATTTACTTTTGACAGGAATTAACTGTTGGTCTTGTAAACTAATATGAAACTTTGGTCTCCTCCACCCCATATTCCTGACACGTGCAATGAAAACTGTACAGTGTTTGCCATTGTATTTCTCTCCAGAATTTTATTATACAATACGGCAAAAATAACAAAAATAGTCTCAAAGAAGGGATTATTGCAGCCATCTATGCATTCCTTTCACCACCAGTTATATTAGAAGCATTAACATCTTCATCAGCATCTTACATTAACACCTTTGACTTCCTTTCATCATCATAGCAGAAAAATTGTAAGGTGTATTTCTTATAAACATCAGGTGTGTTCCTGAAAATCTCTGTGAATTAAATAATTTTTCCATTAGTTTACAAGATTATTACAAAGTTTCTTCTAATGCTAACATTTCAATTAAAGATCCTTTGGTTCCCAATCTCATTGTCAAGTAAGCAATGATCTGAAAACCAATACTTACGTGTACTTTGTTGCTGCCAACTTACAGAGTCCTTCAGAGAATTCTTTTGTCATTTGAATTGCTACCCTTATGATTCATTTTTGAATCATTTCTATCCTGAACTATCCTAAAGAGATTTTGGAAGTTTTAAAATATGTTCACATGTTGCTCGATATTCCTCTCTTAGACAGGTGGAGACTGAATGTCACCCCCTCCCATCCTCACCCCTTGGACATGGCTTCAGCATTTCTAAATGAAGAGAGTTTTCTAGAAGTGATGATGTATGTCTTAAGAGACTAGATCATAAAAGGCATGATGTCTTCCTTCTTGATCTCTGTCACTTGGATCACTCATGCCAGGGGATATCGGCCACCATGTTGTGAGGACACTCAAGCAGTGCTATTGAAAGGTTGGCGTGGAGTAATTAAGACTTCCCTTCAACAGCAATTAGGAATCTAGGACTCTTTATGACAGTCCTGTGAGTGAGTCATTTTGCAAGGGGATTCTGTAGACTCAGATGAGGGTTCAAGTGACTGTACCCTGGGCCAACATCTTGACCACAGCCTCATGGAAGACCTCCAGCTGAAATCACCCAGCTCCCAAGGTAACGATCTACAGAAACTCTGTGAGATAACATATATTTATTGTTAAAGCCACTAAGTTTGGGAGTGATCTATTATACAACAGGAGATAATATAGAAAATACATCTATTATCAAACAGGCATCTATTGAGGGTTGGCTGTATCTCTGAATATTTAGGGAATTTGGGCATGTGAAGGATAAATATGGAAACAGCTATACATCAAGACTAACTAAAGAAAGGGGATGGAACCTGAATGGTTAAAAATAAGGGTTCCATAAAAAAGTTCCAAATCCCTAAGTGACCACAAGTCATGAACTACTGTAAAATTCCCTGCATGTCCCAAGAAGAAAAGAGGCTGGGAGGCCACATCTGGGGGAGGAAGTGTGAGGGATGACAGTGCTTCTATGATCTGTTGACTTTGTAAAGTAGGCTGCACACTTACTCCCCATTGATTCTTCCTTTATATTATCAAGTCCAGTGTGGTTTGAGTGCATTGCTCTGTTCGATTTATGTTAGTTCACAAAGCAAGAAATAGGACAAACCTGTTATGAGGACAAAGGGCTCATACTACGCAGTTTTTCTCTCCAGTGTCAGTACAAGTCGATCTTACAGACTTCAAGTGGAAGAACATTCATGTTAGCGAGTGCTCTGGCACATTCCATCTCTTTTCCTTGGAAGGGGCTCAGTGTCCCGCATGGCCAGTTCAAAGGAGAGGCTGGAACTCTGGAAAAAAACCAAAAATACTAACCACCTTCTTCCTCTTTGACTCTTAATTAGAGTGGACCTAATTTTTTCCCTGTTATTTTCTTTTCTTCATCTTTAAAATGACATAATGTGGATCAATTTCCATTGTGCTGGACTTCACAAACACCTTGTACAGATGGAGACACAGGACTCTGGTTGTTGTTGTGGTTAACATATTCCATTTAGAACCATAGAGCTTTGGTGCTACAGAATGTCTACAAAATCAGTTGGTCTCCTAGTTTGCAAACAGAGTCCCACAGAGCGTTAGGGTTCCTCAGTAGTGCTCCAATTTTATATCTTTTCATATGCTTGGGTTCTGGCCATATTTATTTAAACAAATGCTCCTGGGCCTCTGATTTAGTTATTGCCCTCATATTTAAGATGCTTAACCTGAGGTTTCAAGAAATAAATGGATTTGTGTAAAGTCACATAGTTTGTGGTGGCTGGTTTGACATGACCCTACAATGTAGGGTTTCAGATACCTGGAGGGTGGTCATCAAACATCCCATGCCATCTTCCAAAGAGCAGGATAAATGTTACACATTTACAGGTGCAGCCAATTGGGAAATACAAGGATGTGGCTCAAGTTAGGTGTGCTTCATCTCCTCCTTCTCCCCAGTAGTTAACTCACCCCATCATTGGGAAGACTTTTTTTTCTTTATCTTGGCTAGATTTTAATTACTAGTGCTTTTTGACATTTTACATATCTAGTCAAATACTCTTCTTTGAGAATTTGTTACACTTCAGGGAGAAGGAACCACTTTCCTAAAGTCATGGATACATTTCTATTGTGAGAATGAAAAAAGCCATTAAAATGTTTGAATCATTAAAAATGTAATTTCTCCCCCAAATAATCTTGTTTTTACCTAGGGTGGACATGGACAATGTAAAAGCAACACAGTAGGTGGCTCTCTTGAGCAGAAAGATGTAAAAGGATTTTGATTCTGCAGCTCCCCTCAATTCAGGATAACACCTGAGGCGTCAGAACACGACCCCTCCTGTGGTCTCCAGGGGCTGTTCAACCCCAGTGGAAGGCTTCAAGCCATTCCATCCCCTCCAAGTCTTGTCCAACAGTAATTCATGAAGCTATGAAACGCCTAAGGAAGAGGATTTTCAATATAAGTATTTCCCACAAAGTTTTAAAGAAATCAATTTAATTATAAAGCAGGCAGTTATTAAGTGTCTCTAATTTTTCAATCTGAAGAAGAATATCCAAATTTTATTTGTATCTTCCATCAGGTTTATGTGGAGGGCTGGCCAAAGAGAAGGAAGTGCTGCTTCCTGCAGTTGTTCATAGGCCCCCTGGGTCTCTGGTTCCCCATTTCCCTCCCTCTGAGGTGACCATCCATTTTGATATTTGTAACTAACTGAAAACATTCTTTCTGCGAACTTAAGTTGGCAAAAATGTCAACAGGGAAAGCATTTCCACCTGATAAAAATGAAATAAAATTCTGGGTAACATTTAGCCTTTCTTTGTCTGTCAAAAGACTTTATCATGAATCTTTTAAGCTACTTACCAGTATGTAAAATTGAGTCAAAAATCGAATGTGTTCTTAATAAGTAAATCCAAGGGTTCTTGAAATGGTTCCATATTCTTGTTAGCTTGCTCAGATTGACTAGTGGCTGGCAATGGGCCTGTGATCCTGCATTTTTTTATGTGAATAAAGCTAATTAAATTGTTTTTAAAAAGTGCCATTGTGTTCATTTTGGAATTTGATTACGGGGCACTTGCAAGAAATTAGTACAGAAGGTTTACTTAAGAATAAATAAAAATAAAAAAATAAAATAAAATAAAAAATATCAGGTCTTACAAAATATTGTACAACTAACAAAATATTTGTAGTTGTTATACTTTCTTGAATACTTGTCATATACTGGTTTCTGCATCAACGATGCCTAACATACGTTAATAATATGAGGCATACAACATATAGTACTCTACCTAATTTCCCAATAACCCTATGAGGTGGTATAATTAGCATGGTTTTACACATGAGAGAACTGAGATTCACACATGTGGGTCTCCTGTGGTCTCACTGTGTGGAAGTGGATAAGAGGCAGAAACCCAAGAAGCCCCTAAACCTACTTGAACCACTCTCCTGTATAGCTTCCCTACTGCAGATTGGGTATAGTGTACCAGCAATCAAATTTACTGGCTTCCCTTTAATCACTTTTAGGTGATTTAAAGAAACATGGTTTTGCAATCTTTTATTTGCATCCATGAACCATGGGGTTTCCCTTTTTAGAAAAAGGCAAAGTGTCTGGTAGTGTGGCAGCAAGAAAACTGTACTTGATTCACCTTACTCCACTTTTCCATCAAAGCAACTATGATAATTCAGATGCCAAGTTACCACAACCAGAAAAGAAGATTATCAGTCAATTATTTGCTAATGTCTGTTAAGAACAACCCATTAAGGAATACTCAGGTGGCAAAATAAATCCTCAAGTTCCATTAGTCAAGGATGAACAAACAAAAAGATAACATGAAGCCTATAAAAAATAGTGCAGTTGTTCATAAATCTATACTGTCCAAGGATAATACCACATGAGAAAAAACATACGCAGAAGAGAAGAAAAGTCACCTAGACCACATTCTCTTTACGTTCTCAACAAATTGGAGAAAGCGTGAGCTTGTGAAGCAAGAGTTGAGAGATGAGATAAAAGTGGCTTCTGGAATGCCAGCAGACATGAAAAAGGATCTGACAGGGGCAGGAAGAGAATTCTGGGAACCTAAAAATGCAACAGAAGAATCAAAATATGCCTTGAAAGTAGTAAGTAGAATAGGTAATGCAGAGAATCAAGTCAAGTCAGTGATATAGAGACAATGGTGATGTGGAGATATGTTGTAGACAAATATATCTGGCTATAGATGCTGAAAAAAAGATCTTAAAAAATTAGAGAGAGGAATTTGCTATAGAGAACAGAAAACCAATTTTAGGCAAGCAACATTCAGAAGAGAGAGACCAAAACAAAAGAAAGAATAAGGAAAGATACATAGACGAAAACTTGACTGATCTAAAACGATCACCATTATCAGCAGCATTAGCAGCACTTCACAAATGTGGATTGTGATCCAAGGAGCTTACACCATCTTTCAGGATAAACTATTGATAGACTAGCATATTCTTGCAACTCTTTTTTTTTTTTTAAAAGAATTGAAAAACATGTAGTTTAACAAAGAAGAAAATTTGTGCTGCCCTTAGGCTATTCTTCCTAATATTTTATAAAACTTTATAAGAAAGTTTTAAAAAGGCAGAGTTTTGATGAAAAATGTTAACCCAAGAGTTCTTACAGTAATACAAAAGGTTGTTGTCTGAAATGTTCATGCTTAAAGGCCAAAGAAAGGCATTTTTAATCATGGAAGGATTTCGGAGAAAAATAGCACTCTTGTGGATGTGTGCTCGAAAACATGACAGCTGCTCCGAAGATGAGTCAAACACTCTTACCCGTGAATGGACAAATTCAACCATTAAAGAACCATAGTGTAAACTGATAACATTGAGAAAAAAAATGTTAATTCTAAATAATTGTTACAATTATGATTCCAAAATTCAGTGCAAAAGTAACATGATATAAACAAATTCAACCAAAATGAAATTTTGGTTTCACAAATTACATTTATAAAGGTTGGAGAATGCAGATAATTAGTAATATCCTAATTTGTTTTATCGCATAGAGAATTACTGCAGTGTACTGCCTTTATAATTAAAAAATTGTAGTTTCACATATGTCTTTGAAAAATTTGAAGTAGATATAAAGATATATTAGTTAGGAATGTATTCAACTATAAACACACCATAACCAATAAACAGTATATTCAACAATAGGGATTACTTTTTCTCTTATAATAAAGATTCCAGAGGTAGTTAGTTGTTGGTGTTGTTTTGGGAAATAAATCATCTTTAGAGATATATCTACAAGTCTTGATCCTGCCCTCCTGTTCACAAGGAAACTGCTGTGGCTCCAGCTGGTTGACCACATCCAGGCCAGAAGGAGAAAGTGGAGAATCAGATGCTCCAGCAGAATCGTGCTTCATTTTACTGGCCAGAACTGTATCAAGGGGCTCTGTCAACTGTTACTGAACAGGTGAGCATTAAATGAATATTTGATGAATGACTTCATGAACTAAAATAAAGCAGCTGAAACATGCCACACATATATTTTAATAAGTTAAAGACTGTAAAATTGAGTTCAAAAATAAAAAATACACATATAATAAAAGGATACAGAAATAAACAGATGTAAACTTGTAGGAAAATTTACCATGTGCCTCTCATATTTTGAAAGATTAGGGGACTGAAAATCAAGGACTTAAGTTAGATAATATAATTTGGCAGGATTAAATAGTAAGCATTATTTAATAAAAATGAATTAATGTATATCTACTGAAAATAGAATATACATGTAGAATGTTCACAAAATAAATACAGGATTTTTAGGGATACAAAGAAAACCTCAACAGATTTGAAAATACAGATAGAGCATAATTACATTTTCTGATAACTTTGGCTCTTCATCAGGTTTAAATAACTAAAACAAGCAAACGCATTTAACCATGTGATAATTTTCTTAAAATTTCTTAAACAACTACTGAGCGAAAAGGGAAAATAAAATTTTCACTACAGATCGTGAACTGATACTGGGAAAGTTATTTAGAAAATTATCATATGAAGTGAACAGTATATCTATAGACAAAACAAGTAATTTATGTACTTTTGTGATTTATTAGGAGTGACAGTTTTATGTTTCAAAGATTATTTATTTATTTATTTATTTGAGAGTGAGAGTAAGCAAAAAGAGAAAGAGAGCACAAGCAGGGGGAGGAGTAGAGGAGGAGAGAGAAAGAATCTCAAGCAGACTCCACTCAGAGCTGGGAGCCTGGGGCAAGGGCTGGGGGGTGGGGGGAGTGGTGATCTCATGACCCCCAAGATCAGGACCCCAGCCAGAACCGAAAGTCAGTTGCACAACCTACTGATCCACCCAGGTGCCCCTAGTTTTGTTTCAAAAGTAACAAAACAAATTTGAGTAAAATAGGGGAAATAAATAACAATAAAAGCAGACAGTAAAGAATTAGAGAATGGAAATAGAATAATTAGTGTTGATTAGAAAGTTCAAGGGGCACGTCTTTAAGAATATTTATAGAATAGATTTAGGATAAGATTTATAAAAATAGAATAAGGATAAGGATAAGGATAACCGCAGCCCGGGTGGCTCAGCGGTTTAGCGCTGCCTTCAGTCCAGGGCCTGATCCTAGAGACCCCGGATCGAGTCCCACATTGGGCTCCCTGCATGGAGCCTGCTTTTCCCTCTGCCTGTGTCTCTGCCTCTCTTTCTCTCTTTGTGTTTCTCATGAATAAATAAATTTTAAAAATCTAAAAAAAAATAAGGATAATCAGGAGAAAGTGAGAGAGTATTCAAAAATAAAATTGAGAAATAAGAAAGGGCTATAAAATAGACATGGTAGAGAGGAAAACTATTAGAGATTTATTTGCATAATTCTAAGGCAATAAATTTGAAAATCTGAATAATTTGGACTGAAAATATAATTGACTTGATGTGATTTAAAAAATAAATAGAAGATTGAATAGAAAAATTAGCTTTGGAGAAAATAAATAAGGTATCAAAGACTTATTTCCAGAAAGACACTTGTCTTATTGGCAATTTTCCCCCCCAGTTGTCCAGGCATTGATAATTCTGATGCTATATAACTTTTCAGATAATGAGTGGGAAAAATCAGAGAGGATGACAAAACATGAGAGACTCCTAACTCTGGGAAATGAACAAGGGGTAGTGTAATGGGAGGTGGGAGAATGGGGTGACTGGGTGATGGGCACTGAGGGGGGCACTTGATGGGTGAGCACTGGGTGTTATACCATATGTTGGCAAATTGAATTCCAATTAAAAAATTTTTAAAATAAAAAAAAACTTTTCAGATAATAGAAAATCATGGACAGCTATACAAATCATTTATTTATGCTAATTTTTATTAAGTTTCTCATTTTAATTGCTGTATAGTTAATATAGTGTTATATTAGTTTCAGGTGTAAATTATAGTGATTCAACACTTCCATATGGTCCTCAGTGCCATGCAAATAATTTATTACGATAACTTAACCTTGGTATCAATATCTGAATGAGGTAAAATGAAGTAGCATAGCTACAGAACTGAGATTTTCAGTATATTTCTCAGCTACCTACATTAAATGTATTGGGAATATGTGCAAAAATTTCAGATTTGTGGGTCCCACTCTTCCCCATTGGATCAGAGTCCTTAAGGATGGGGCCGAATAATATTAAATTCTTATTATCAATTTAATATAGAAAAATATATAAAAGAAAATGCGTTTTGAAAGTCTTAGAAAAATGTTTGCTCATATTACACTTTAATAGAAGAAATGTGGAAGATTCCAACAGTGTAGAGAGTACACAGTAAAAAGCATCCGTATCCCCCTTCTCTCGCCACCATCTTATTCAAGTTTTGTCCCCAAAGATATCTTCTGGTGTGAACAACAAAAAAGATGCATATACCAGTATCTATCTTTACCTATCCATCTTCAATAAGTGTAAAAATGTGGCCAGAATATGCTCATTCTTCTTCAAGTTGCTTTCTCTCGTTTAATAAGTTATACTGCAAACTTTCTATATATTGTACACAGAAATCTATTTTTTTCCCTAATGGCAACATACTATCCCATCAAAAGGATATGTGTGTGTGTGTGTGTTTTTCTTTGAAGATTTTATTCATTCATTAGAGAGAGAGAGAGAGAGAGAGTGCACAAGTTGGGGGTGGGCAGAGGGAGAGGGAAGCAGATTCCCCATTTAGCAGGGAACAGGAGTGACTCCGTTCTCAGGACCCTGAGATCATGACTTGAGCGGAAGGCAGACACTTAACCGACTGAGCCACCCAGGCGCCTCAAAAAGATATGTCTCAAAATTAAGACTGATTGGTAAATATATTGGTTGTTTTGGTTTACTTTTGCACTTTCTACATATACTTTGTGAATACCTCTATGTGGTAAATATTTAGTAGCAGAGTTGCTGGGATCTAATATACATGGATTTTTAATTGGGTACCTATTGCCAAGCCCTTCCCTAGAAACAATAAGGAATACGAGTACCTGGTTTCCCACATCCTTGCCAGGACCGGGTGTCTTCATCAAATGTTTGGAATTTTGCTATATTAATAGACTTAAAATACTATCTGTTTTAGTTTTAAGTTGTATTTCTTTAATTATCAAAGAGTTTGGGAATTGTTTCAAATTATATTGTCCACTTACAGTTTTTCTTCTACCCCCTGTGAACTACCTGTTTGCAACTATTCTTTTTACTACTGGATTTCTTCTCCTTCTTGTGATAGATTGCTTGAGCACTTTGAAAATAATGGAATTGATCTCCAATTCGCTGTTTTTAACAAATTTCTATTGTCTTTTGGCTGAGGGGCATGTTTTCTATTAGAGAATTAAAATTATTCAAAAGACAAATTTATCTTTTTGGTTACGGCTTCTGAGTCCTGTGATCTTCATCTTTAAATTGTTTCCCACGTGGTGATTCTACTGCCTCACAGCTGATCTCAGTTATAAAAATGTATGTGAAAATCCATATTTCTGTAAAGAATTGGTGCAACTCACCCACTACAGTAAAATAGTCTATCCTAAATTCAAGAATGGTTCACCAGTAGGAAATTGATCAATATATTATTTCATAGCAGTATTTCAAAAGAGACAAATATAGTAATTTCAGCAGATATAAAAATGTAGGATACAATGTAACCTATTTCTCATGGAAGAAAAAGAAACTCTTAGAAAGCTGAGAACATATTTCTGTAGATGATTAAGAATAAGTGTCATGAAGTATCAGCCAGTGTGATGTTTAATAGTGAAGCACTAGGGACAATTCCAATTAAGATTGGAAAGCTGACCAGAATTCCTGCCCCTGCCATCATTATTTCAGATTGTTATGAACAGAATGTCCAGCACAACATGCAGAAAATGGAAAGAGGGTGCGTGAATATTCAATGGGAGAGAACAAAATTATCATTATTTGCAGACGACATAAGTATATAGAGGAAAAATTCAAGGAAATCCACTTGAAAATTTCTTAGAATTAAAGTAATTTCAGAAAGGAAATGTTTTGGTCCCTTCCGGCTAGTATAGCAAAATACCACAGACTGGAGCTTAAACAACACACAGTGATTTATCATGGTTCTGGAGGCCATCAAGTCTGAGATGAAGATGCCAGCAGATCCAGTGCCTGGTGGGGGCCCACATCCTGGTTCATGAGCAGCTGCCTTCTCCCTATGCCCTCACGTGGTAAAAAGGGACAAGAGAGCTCTCCGGATTTCCTTTATAAGGTAAAATGGGGCAAGAAAGCTCTCTAGATACCTTTTATAAGGGCACTAATCCCACTAATCATGAAGGTTCTGCTCTCAAGACTTACCTCCCAAAGCCCCGCTTCAAATACCATCATGTGGAGGGGGAAGGTTTGAATACTATATGAATTTGTGGGGGAAACATGACCATTCAGTCGATTCAGGGAGGCAATAGAGAGTAAAAGTTCGAAGAAATTTTTGTTTTCTATGAACAAATAAGAAACAATGAGGAGAATTAATGGAGAAAAAATGGCTTAGTGTCTTTCAGAATGACGATTAATGCTAATTCATGGCCATAACTCAACAAAATATATGTGGAGTTTATCTGAAGGAATTTAAAAATCCACCTAAATCCAGCTAAAGATATAAAAGTAAACCTAAACAAAGGGATAGGTTTCTCATGTTCTTCCATGGGATGGTTAAGTACTTTAAAGATATTACTCCTCAGATGAATTTTTAGGCTTAATGTTATTGCAGTGAAAATCTCAGTCTGAAGAGTCATTTGGTAAATGATTCTGAAGTTAATTTCAGAGAGTAAAATGGGTGGGAATAACAAAATTATTTTGTAAAAGAATAGCAGTGCTGAAGGAGAGACTTTAATTATTAGATTTCACCATGTTTAATGATGATATTAGAATTAAAAGGACACCTGCATTAGGTAAGTTTCAAAATACACTCAGTATTGGCCCAAGTGCCTTAGCTGAAACTCTTGGGGCCAGATGTGTTTTGGAATTTAACATTTTGGAATTTAAAAGGTAATTTGGTTGTATCCTAAATAATACTGAATACCTTCAGTGGAGTCTGGACCAGTTACTCCATAATCAAATACACTGATATTTCTGTAACAAAACTGGGCAGGATACATCAAAACTATAAACTGCCTCCTACTGATATGGATCATACTTTTCTCCCAAATGAATGTTGGCACCAAACTCATGATAAACAGCTTTCAGTTTTCAGAAGTTTAGGGTTATAGATTGTGGGCCGCTATGTATGTGTGTCACAGGCTGTGTTCCTGGGACTCTGGGATGATGATTAGGGTGCAGGATGTGGGATAGGGAGTGTTCTTAGGATCATCATGGAAACAAGTAGGGAATGGAAGTGAAATCAGGCAAAGGGAGAAATTGAGCTTTGATTCAATCCCAACACAGGCTTCAGCCACATGGGGAGGGGCTGATAGGGCCATCAGAATTCTCCTTAGCTGGGGGAAGGGCTGTCTTCTGCAGCTGGAGGAGTGAGTCTTTCATTCCTGAGGGGGGAGGGAGTCTGGGTGATACACCAAGGTGTGTACTGCATGTATGGCAGTGTAATATGTGATAAGGAAACATCATAAACCAATGGATTAGTCAAGAAAGAGTTTGGAGAATGATCTCCAGTAAATTCCTTACTTCATATTATATACAAAAAATAAACATGAATCATAAAATTAAATATAAGAAATAAAGCAAAGCATGTAGGAAATATGAATATATATTCTCTAGTCTTTAAAGTGGAGAGGGAATTATAAACATAAAAGCATGGAGGAAGTCACAAAGTAAAGGCAAAGATTTGAGGACAATTAAAAATTTTAAATAATAAAATCATCATCAAAATCAAAAGGCCAAAAACAAATGGAGAAAAAAATTTGCAGTGCACATAGCCCAGGATTAATATACAAATGTACATACATATGTATAAATATACAGCTCACATAAAGTTCATAAGAATAGCTCATAAAAAAAAGAACAGCTCATGTAAATAAGAATCACCAATAGAAAAATGGGCAGCATTATAAACTGAGAGTTCTATAAGCATGGGAAAAATGTTCTCAAAATAAATTCAAAGAAATCCTAATTAAAACATTGAATTATTGGGACACCTGGGTGAATCAGTCATTGAGCATCTACCATTGGCTCAAGTTGTGATCTCGGGGTCCTGGGATTGAGCCCCACATCGGGCTCCCTGCAGGGAGGGACCCTGCTTCTCCCTCTGCCTATGTCTCTGCCTCTCTCTCTCCTTGTGTCTCTCATGAATAAATAAATACAATTAAAAACAAAACAAAAAAACCAAAAAAAGTCATTATATTTATCACATTTTTACCTATGTTAAATTCTACTCATGAAACAGAATGTTTAATGTTGGCAAGTGTCCAATACTTATACCCCCAATAAATTGTTGCCACTTACTTAGAAAACTTTTCTCTCTTTTTTGATGGTCATTCTCTCTCTCTCTCTCTCTCTCTCTTTTTTTTCCAAGCCAAACTGTATCCAGCCTTATTAAAGATACTTTTCATAAACAATCATGGTATTTCAGGCAGGACTTGGGCGGCCAATTGTTAACAGTATACAACAACTTTCAAACTCCCTTCTTCAATGGACTACCAAAATCAGAAAGCCACTATAAAACCCCATGAAGTCTTCATGTGATGCTCTGAACAGGGCAAGTTTAGAGTGAGGGTTGACAGTTCACATTTAGCATGTTGTTTAACAACTTTTCACAAGCAGACCCGGACTTTCAGGAAATGAAATGAAAATGGCAGAATTATCAATCTGAAGATCCACAAGCTAAAAAAAGGAACTCTTTTGAGGGACGCCATCTCAATGGTGACACTGTAAAGTCCAGATTTCCTGACATACTGGGAACCATTTCATGGAGTCAGGTTCCAACAGGTCTCTGGGTTTAAGGGAGTCAAGTCTATGTTGAAGGCAGAGAGGGAGAAGAGTACATAAAAAAATGAATTTTAGTTTTTCCACACCACCAAGGTGGCTCATGTGTGTCAACATCGAGGAATCCCTCCTCCTGGGAGCCAAGAGGAAGTTTCTTAAAACTAGAAGGGGAAGGTGTTTTTCCCTCTTGTTATCAATCTAGCTTCGGAGATATTCTATTAGTGACATGCCCTTCCCCCAAAACAACAATGAAGTGTTCCGTGTGTTAACAACATAGCTTAAAAAAAAAAAAAAAAGTAAAACAAAAGTCTGCATTTTTATAAAACTTGATAAAAAAATAGTATTTCAAACTGTACAGTCACCAGAAGTACACAGTTATCAAAAATGCACACACTTCACTTGGCATCTCCAGCACCTTCAGCTTTCTGTGCCTGGTCTGTTTAGGCCTTTCCATTTTCTGCAGGTTATTTCCATCCTTGCCAGCATCAGCTTTCCCTTTTTTCCCTTTGGGTACCTTCTCTCCCTTCTTTGCAGCGGCCTTTTTAGGCTTGGGCTCTGGCTTTGGAGGAGCAGGTTTAGCAGATAACCTTGCAGATCTTCTCTGTGGCTCATCCTTCACCTTGGCTTTATCTCCTTTAGCCTCCCCTTCAGCCATGGCAGCCGTCGAGGGAGGGAGACTGGAGGCGCCAGCAGCAGGGGGAACTCGTGGGCGGCAGCTCTGATGGCCATTCTCATTCAGACTTAAAACATCCCCTTTTTGACTGGACTCAGAGGCAGAAGCCCTCAGAGAGGATAGGCTCCATCTCTTGTTATCTGTTCCTGGCATTTTTCTTTGGCCCCTTCATTCTTTTGGTCAAAAGTTTCATAACCTGCAGCCCTTCCTTATTCTTCTTAGTACACTGTTTGGAGCAATACACCCACATTTGTGTGGACCCTCGAGTAACAAGATGCAGAATTTGGGCTAATTGGTCCTAGGTGTCCTATCTTCCTTGTTTTGGGGCTTTCTCACAACATACTGGGAGGCAGTGTCTTCTTCAGAGAGACTGGTCTGTGCATTCTGCGAGCTCTTCTGGGCCCCAGATGACGAGGTGCAGTCCTATGAGTGAGTCCAGGGATATCCTTCCCCTCCTTGTTTTTACAAGAAATTGAGAACCCTCAGATGGGCATCCACAGATGTGTGCATTCGTTCTCCAGTCCTCCTTGGTCTGTAACAGGAATGCCCATCACTCAGTAGCAGATGGATATGGCCATGGGTGGAGACACCCTGCTTCATGGGGAACCTGGCTTGTCGTTCCCAACAGGAATTCACACCACATAACCCTTCCATTCTTCACCCAGAGTATCAGCAGCAACTTCTGCTCCTCATAAAAGATAAGAAGTTTGCAAACATCATCCACTGCACTGAATTCCCGGCAGCCCGTGGCTGGGAAACAGACGCTCAGCTTCATCCCAAAGCAGCCCACCACCTCTGCGAAGCCATGAAAAAGAGCTAGAAAAATTTTTGATAATTGATTCAAGAGCCTTAAAACTCTTTGTTCCCCTTTACACGTAAAGTCATTTTTAAAGGAATCTCTGCTAAGGATCAACTCAGCAATTCGAAGAAATATGCATGCAGGAGGATTTTCTTTGCCATATCATGTACAATAAGCAAAGAATTGGAAACAATATCTCAATAATGGAGAAATTTATTTACTTGTTTTAAGATTTTGTTTATTCATGAGAGACACAGAGAGAATGGCAGAGACACAGGCAGAGGGAGAAGCAGGCTTCAGGCGGGAAGCCTGATACAGCATTTGATCCCAGGATCCTGGGATTACAACCTGAGCCAAAGGCAGACACTCAACCACTGAGCCACCCAGGTGCCCCTCAATAATATAGAAATTTAATAAATTATTATATATATAATAATATAATATATTATCATATATAAAATAATATATAAATATATATTTATATATAATATATAAAAATAATGTATATAATATATAAAATATATATTATAAATTATAATAAATTATAAATTATTCAGTATGCATTAAATTAGACGTAATAGACATTAGAAAAATCAAATGATATAAAAATGCTTACAAGATTGTATAAAGAAAATGTAAAATATAAAGCATTATGTGGAACATCTGTCTACCATCTACACATCTATCATCTATCCATCCATCCAACCATCCATCCATCTATCTATCCATCTATCTAATCATCATTTGTCACCTTAGAAAAGAGAATAAAAATAAGTAAAACGTTAATGGTGCTCATCTCTGAGTGTTAGAGTATAGCTAATTTACATTTCCTATGGGGTCCTGTCTGGTATTGTAAATGTCCAAGAGGGCTGATTTCCTTAATGCAGGGCCACCCACAGGGAATCAAACTGACAGCAGAATCTGGAGAGGAGTCCTTGCCCTGTCCCTGCCCTGTCCCTGCAGGCTGAGCCACCCTGGAACTGAGCGGCTGACCCTACTTGGTCTCTGGAGGCTTAGTCTGGAGGCTTAGTCTCTTCAAACCTCTGGCAAAGGATCACCTTCTCCTATGACAGCCTGTACCCTGTCCCCAGCCACACTCTCCACACAGGCCACTGCAGCGTTCATCACACAAACCAACAAAGTCTGATGTGCACACAGGCGATTGCTCAGTGGAGGAGACCTGGCCAGTGTCTGTACTGTCACCCTTCCTGGGGCTTGCCCGGTTAACCTCTCTATGCCCTTCCTGCTAACGAGCTAATGGATACCCAGTGAGTGCAGCCCAAACCAAATATTAGATTGTTAGTCAGACTGGAATGTTCCTCAGTCGTGTATATGAATAGTGTTTGCAGTTTGGGGTTATCCACATGACCCGCCTTTCATTATCACAGATGACAAAGAACCGACTGTATTCATAACCATATGAACGTTACTCACACGAGCTAGATTTTAGAAGCAAGAGAAAACAGAGAAAGGGGAAAGAAAAAGACGAAAATAAATGGACAGAGGAGTAGGGGGCTGAGAGAAGGAAACAAGTGAGAGATTGTGTTAACTAGAAGGGACCGTGCAGGGCAGTCTGCGAGTCCAGCCCCAGCATCTCCTGGCCTCTGTCTTGGAAGGGACATGGGAGGGGAAGGCAACTGGTGCCAGGCCAGCTCTGGGATGGGATCTCCTCAGTGTCTCTAGCCCTTAGAGACCTGTGCGTGGTCCCTGTCACCCTCTAAGCCTTAGAGAGCTGTGCATGGTCCCTGTCACCCTCTAGGCCTTAGAGAGCTGTGCGTGGTCCCTGTCACCCTCTAGGTCTTAGAGAGCTGTGCGTGGTCCCTGTCACCCTCCAGACCTTAGAGAGCTGTGCGTGGTCCCTGTCACCCTCCAGGCCTTAGAGAGCTGTGTGGTCCCTGTCACCCTCGAGCCCTTAGAGAGCTGTGCATGGAAGAGAAGACAGACGGGGTGAGAGAAGAAGAAGACAAGTGAATGTTTGGTCAACATAAAGATGAAACCAGGCCCTGACTTTTCTAAAAGAACTAGAAATGTCATCATTTCCATTTAGTGACCCCTTTTACTGTTAACGCAGTTACTCACAAGTGGGTGCACACGTATCACTTTTCCCACATCCTCTTGGCCTCTGGCTGGGCCCCTCGAGGCCTCAGCATGGCCTGTGTTTATCTCTCATGTGATGGCTCTGTGAAGTCACTTCTCTGCTGCCATGCTCCGTCACTGTGCTATTCCCTGTCACCCCGGCAGCTCCCCCCGGCTCCTCTGGGTTGGCTGGACTCAAGCCCTGTCTTCTCTGAGGGCTGCTGTGGCCCCAGTTATCTTGAGTCCTCGGCCTCAGACCATCCAGTCTAACAGGACCAGTATCTGGAGTATCTGGTTCTCTTCCCAGGTCAGGCAAGCACAGTTGGTGCCTGAGAACTCCGCTCTTTTTCTGGACAATAGAGCATCAAAGGCCTGCTCAGTCAAGACCAGCTCTTCCTTCTATTTAAAGGATGTATATTTGGCAGAGTCCAGAGAAATTTGAATCCAGGTTCCCTCTGTCTTTCCCAAAGGAGACCCGAATCCCCATGAGCCTTGAAGCTTTGAGGACCCAGTCTGTTTCTGAAACATCCTCTTAGGAATGTGCAAACCTTTAAGGACTGATCTCATTTAAATGCATACCTACTAAGTGGTCCCAAGGATCCTGGTTGGAGTCTCAGGCAGGTCTCCTGGAAACTCTCAGAATTCCAAGTACACACCCCCTGGGATTCTATGCATCCCTGTTAGTTAATGAAATGTCGCAGATATGGCTCCAGCCTTCCATGTCTCTCTGCTGCGCTCCTGTCATCATCTCTTTACTGGTCCCTCATCCCCCCACCCATAGCATTTTATCAGTGCCTGGGAATCTGACTTTTCCATCATCCTTCACAGGGCTATCAAAGCAGCAGCTGTAAAGGGCAAAATCAGATCACGTTCCCTATTTCCACGGCTCGTCACTGCCTGGAGCTGCTTATGGGACACATGAGGTGGCTCCCACTTCCCACCTGCCTGCATCCCTGCCCTTAAGCGGTGGTCTCTGATTCAGTTTGATAGCCATAATTTCGTTCCTTTAGCTCCCTCTACCTGAGTAACTGTGGTTGTTCTCTGTTGGGGGAAACCTTAGTGATTGTTTAAGGCCGGATCAAGTGTCATGTTTTTAAGGAGGGAGCATTGTAGTGTTAATACAGGATGTAAAGCACCAAGTACTAGATCTGGGAACATCAGGGAATTTATTATGCCCACTTTCTCTTAACTTTAAATTGTGCAAAAAAAAAAAAAATCTACCACATAAGATGGATGAAAAGATAAATAAATTCATGTATATAAAGCAACCAGCTTGGTATCTGGCAGGAAGAGTCAATAGCCTTTTCTCTACCTTTTGCTTTTCCTGTGGCTTATGACTCCTTATTTCCTTTTTCTTCCCTCTGTTCTTTAAAGGCCTTTCTAAGCCTTTGGATGATGTTAACTGTGCTCTTGTGCGGTCATTTTCCAGGACCTGCTGCTCTTGCTGGAGGGGGCACTTTGAAGGCAGGACCTTTGTCTGGTCCCTCTTCCCAGCCCAAGGCAAACAAGGACTCAAGAAACCTGAGTGAACTAGTGAATGGACAGTATAGGCAACCTCTCCAGGGGAAGGCAAAGACTGCATGCATGCCTTGTGTTGTTTCTTCATGGAAACCAAGAGCTATTCTCCACGGTCTCCCTCAACTTCTCCGTCACCCTGGATAAGACCTCATGGCTCTGAGTTATAGAACCTTGGGGATGTCAAAGGGTCAGAAGGGGTGGGGTGTCAGGGATCACCAGAGTTCGAGACTCAGAGTGGTGAGGGCTCTGGTCCAAGGTTCCAAAGATGGAACAGACATAGCTGGGCCCAGACATGTTTCAATCAGGGTCCTGGGCCAGGGGTCCCTCTGCTCCCTGCTTTTGCTTGCCCCATCTGGGAAGGGGCGTGCTGACTCAGCAGGAGTGCTTACAGAATTCTCATTATCTTGAATATTTCCAAGCTACAGGCCTTCAGGAGACTCAGGATAGAGTCTTAACATGCCTGACTGTCTGGACATAAGCATTCTGTAGTGAGAAGGTGGAAGAATTAGGTGCCTCCAGAGAGTCCACATTTGATATGACCACATAACTCCGCAGCTCCAAGTGCTTTCAAACACGGACTTCTCTGCCCTCAGAAGCACCCTGCTAAGAAGGGGATATCACTCCTCCCTCTACCAAGAGGAAACCGAAGGCCCAGAAGTGAAACCATGTCTCTTGGATGCCTCAGTGACTCAGTGGGGAGGCTTTAAATAGAACCCACCACCCTACCGCTCCCACTTCCTACCCATTAGACCACACTCTCTTCTGAGCACAGGAATGCAAGCCCTGTACATTCCTTCTAAGGACAAAATGTGCTCCTTGGAATTAGCTACAGGATTCCAGATTGAACGTCATGAGTGAGGGAGAGAGGGAGGGGAAAGAGGACCAGGAAGATGAAAGTGACTTTCTTCCCTTCTCTGTTTGGACTACACGTTGGCAGGGAGCCGGAGTGTCAGGGGAAGGTGGGCAAATACTGAGACTTTGTGCATTTAAGTGGTTACTCACATCCCTAACCACCGTACAGCATTGGTGCTGGGGACCGGTGTTACCTGCATTGGCTCATCATGGCTAGAAGGAAGCTCAATGTCTCAGATCCCATTTAATAAATTTTGCTTCTCACACAGAAAGCCAGAAAGACAATATCTTGTTTACTCCTTAAAATAGTTCTGTGAGGTTATTATCATATTATTACAGCTGAGGATACAGAGCCTCTATGAAAGCAAATAAGTTGCCTGGGTGACTCAGCCGTCAGTGGCTAAATTCATAATGGAAGTCAAGTGACTTTGGTGCTTATGTTCTCTTCTTCTGTTCACCAGTGGTTCTGAAAGTGTGGTGCCTGAACCAACAGTGACTGGGAAATTATGAGAAAAAAGCAAATTCTTAGGACCCCACCCAGTCTTACAAATCAGGAAGTTGGAGGGAGGGAGCCCCAGGAGACTTCTCTAACAAGCCTTCTGGGGGAATCTGAGGAAGTTTGAGAACTGCTGTGCTCCGCAGAGGTGCCTGGGCAAGCAGGAGCACCCAGAAAGGAGACCAGCAGTGGGTGAGGGAAGCCTGGAAATGGTAGGGAACAGCCCAGACAGGACAATGTGTCACCAAAGATGAGAGAGCAGGCTCAGGTCAGCCCCCTCCCTGACCCACTGTGGGGAACACGGACAGGTTAACAGCATCACAGCGAAGGTGCTACCTGAGGGTCCAGAGATGCACCTAGTGGGAAGGTATTTAAATTAGCCAGTGGTTGGGTCTCCTGGGTGGTTCAGTTGGTTAAGCATCTGCCTTTGGCTTAGGTCATGATCTCCAGGGTCCTATACTGAGGCGCATGTTGGGCTCCTGCTCAGCAGGGAGTCTGTCTCTCCTTCTCCCTCTGTTGCTCCCTCTGCTGTGCTCTCTCTCTCCCTCTCCCTCTCTTAAATAAATGAATAAAGTCTTAAAAAAAAATAAGCCAGTGGCAAATGTAGACTTCCCTAATGCAAGTGTCCACAGGGACTAATAGGAAGAAGCGAAATGGAGAAAGGAAATGGGTAACAGACAGAGGAATAGGGAAAAGGAGAACAAGGGGAAAAAGGGAAGGGAAGGCATCGAGTAGGCTTTGGGAGAAAAATATGAACAGGAAACATGGATGCCCCTTGTGAACTGAATGCCCTTACCCTGCATGGAAGGGTTCTGGATTGCTCTATCTTTCTACTTTTAAATAAACTGTTTGGGAGTAAATAAACATGCCCTTGCTGATACTTTGCTACTGATCATCTCAGCTGGAGTGTGTGCGTGTCAGAATTACCTGAGACTCTTCATCAAAAGACCTTCAACAACAGATGAATCGAAACCTTGGCATTTTAGGAGCTGGTAGGGGAATGTTTATCTATTTATTCTGACAAAGTCTTCAAAGTGATTCTGATCCCATCTTTACTACCACCCCACACAACTACACACAGACAAATATAGACACAGACGTAAGGACTACTTTATTTCAAAAACTAATAAGTAGATTTGCGCCTCCCCCCCCCAAAAAAAAACCCAAGAAGACCTATAACCCTCCAAATTATACTCTTGCAGAATCTCAGAGATGTAGGAGGTGACACCCATCTCCCTGGTGCTAACACCTCCAGAACTGGTTCCTCATGCATCCGTAGGGCTCTGGCTTCCTGGCTGGTCTGGAGGTGCTTTCTGTAGCTACCCAGATTTGCTCCTACCATCACTGTGACACCCAGATGTTTTCATTAGAATTGAGCCAAATGTGGAAAACAAACATTTTTATCTTTAATGGGCTTCTGGGCCCCCTGCTCTGGTTTTGTAAAGGTGGGTGTGGGTGTGGCTGTGTGTATGTGCATGTACATGTGTGTATGGGCATCTCTCAGGGAGCTCCTCCCCTACACCTACCCATTCACTATCATGTGATTGTGATATTTGTACTCTCTAAGATGGTGTGGAACACAGAGAGCAAAATCTCCAGGTGAAGTCAGGGCAGGTGGTGGGAGACACAGATGTCAAGGGAACTTAGAATGGAATTAAGGACTTAGACCAGCTTTTCTGTTATTAAGACAAAAGCAAGGTCTCCCAAACTGTTTTGATTTCTCTCTCTTTTGCTTTGTTTTGTGCAAATTAGGATGAAAGTGAAGGTCATTAAAAGGCAGACCTTCTAGCTGACGGCTTCTGAGTGTACACTACTACATGCCAGGAACAGTGCTAAGTACTTTATATGTATTCTTTTATTGAAACTTTCCTTTGATGACCATCTGTCATTATTATCTCATTCTTCAGAGGAGGAAACTGAGACTGTGCACATGGATTTTTGCCAAAAGTCCCACTTCCAGTAAGTGGGGAGCTGATACTTGAACCCAACCTTGTCCTGTTGATGGCTTGGATGCTTTTGAGTAGGATGATACAATGACACAATTTATAATTTTGGGGGGCTTTTCTAATGCATTGCCCTTGGGGTTTTATGGAAAAAAGAATAGGCTTTATACTCTTAACTCTAGGAAACAAATTGGGGTGGCTGGAGGGGTGGGGGAACCGGGTAACTGGATGATCGGCATTAAGGAGAGCACCTTGATGTTATAAGCCCTGGGTGCTATATGCAACTGATGAATCATTGAACTCTACCTCTGAAAGTAATAATACACTATGTTTTAACTAAATTGAATTTAAATACAAATTAAAAAAAAAAAGAATAGGCTTTGCTCCTACTGATAAGGATGATGGAAAGAAGGGAAAGAAGCCAATACTTACAGAGCCTGCTATCAGAGGATTTTGCATATGTCCATCCATTTATCACAACAACCCAGCTGTTTCTAGGGGATTCTATATGACATGAATTCCAAGGCCTAGGGAACTGAAATACATGTCCTAGGCAAAGTGAATGAAATATATTTTTATTCTGGCTTTAAATTGTGAAGATCCTGCCCCATATCCACTTGAAGTATGCCTTGGGCCTCTGTAAAAGTCCAGAGGGTGGCTCAGGAGTCAGAGTTTATTAATATCTCTTTTCTAGAAAGATAGAAAGGACAGCTAAATCTGAGCATTCAGGTTCATTTGGCACTTTTTTTCATTTCCAACTATTTAAAATTAAAAAGCATCAAACTCCTTAATGTATAATGATATGAGTCTCTCCCCCCTCCACACACGCACCCTCACACACAGAGACCTAAACAGAGCAGGGCACGCCTCACTGCAAATCCACATCAGCTTTAGAGACTCCATGTGACAGATGTCATGGGTGATTCAAATCCATGAATCACTTATCTCAGCTCATTGAAGAATGGCATGACACAGCCCACACTATAGGAGACATTTGTTCTTTTTGGTAAATCCCTAAAATTCTGAGCAGCTGTTTTGTTCCTTACATGCTCCATCCTGATTATGGGGATGAGGGTGGAGAAAAAGTGTCTGGAGTGTATTTTGGCTGCAGTTAAATTGTACATCACAGTTCTCTTTGTGGTAGAGTGTGGCCCTCCTACGTAGCCCTCATAGGCCTCGGTCCAGGCTGAGACATTGTCTCACTTTCCTGGATTCAGTGCTTGTTCCTCATCAATGTCTGTCTTTCCTTGGGCAATATCAGCGTCTGTATGGATCACCCATCTGAGACTGGCCTACACAGCTAGTTAATTTCTTTAGCCCTAAAGTCCTTCAACTCCCCCGAAGCCAGATGAACAAACCACAATCTCACTCTAAAAGAGGTCGTGACCCATGGGAAGTTCTGGCTGAAGGAAGTAGAAATGTGGGATGACTAGTGGAAGAAGAAAGCCATAGATATCAATTATGGAGGGTATTCTGACCAATTATAGATGGGGACTCTGGTAACTTTGCATATTTCTCTTACAATATGTATATTTATATAGGCTAATCATTTTCTTCTCATTTTTTTAAAGATTTTTTAAAAAAAATTTTTCAGGAGAGACAGAGAGAGGCAGAGACACAGGCAGAGGGAGATGCAGGCTCCTCATAGGGAGCCCAATGTGGGACTGGATCCCAGGACCCTGGGATCATGACCTGAGCCGAAGGCAGATGCTCAACCACTGAGCCACCTAAGTGCCCCCTCTTTTTTTGTTTTATACACAAGTCGTTCAAAGTCAACTTTACAATTTTAACTTTAAGCAATAGACACTGGGAGCATTTGAGCAAAGTGTAGCTGGTGTTGGATACAGAGTCAGTTCGGACTTTGTATCCCCTTGTTTTGGGGAGAAGTTGGGAATTTCTTCCCTTTTCAGGATAGCTGCATCTTGTTAGATGAAATATAGAAATAAACAGGTTCCCCCCCCAGTTTTATTGAGATATAATTGACATATAACACTGTGTGAGTTTAAAGTGTACAATGTATTGATTTGATACACTTATTTATAACTAAATTGTAAATTGTAAATGTAAAATTATTACAGTAGGGTTAGGTAACAAGGTGACACTCCTATCACTTCACATAATTACTATTCCTTTGGTAGTGAGAATTTAACGTCTATTCTTTCACCAAATTTTAAGTACATAATATAGGCTTGTTAACATAATCACTGTGCTCTATATCAGATCCCCAGAACTTACTCATCTTATAAGGGGGAGTTTGTACTCTTTGACTAGCATCACCACATAACCCCACTCTCCTAGCCCTTGGCAATCACCATTCTGCTCTCTGTTGCCATGAGTTTGGCATTTTTGATTTCACATAAAAGTAAAATCATACAGTATTTGTCTTTGTCTGTCTGACTTATAATTTACTTAGCACAGTTCCTCGAGGTCCATCTATGTTGTTGCAAATGCCTTCTTTTTCATCATTATGTACATCACATCTTCTTTATCCATTCATCTAAGACAGCCACTTATGTTGCTAGATTGTTTCCTTATCTTGGCTATTGTGAATAATACTGCAATAAGCATGGGAGTCAGATATCTCAGTGATACCCTGTTTCATTTCCTTTGGATAAGATATCCAGAAGTGGGATTAACTGGATCATTTGAAATCCTATTTTTAATTTTTTGAGGAATTGCCATACTCTTTTCCACAATGTCTGTACAAATTTACATTCCCTCCAAAGGGTTCTTTTCTCTCCACATCCTTGCCAACTTGATATCCTTTGCCTTTTGATGATAGCCATTCTAACAGCTATGAGGTGATACCTCATTATGATTTTATTTTGCATTTTCCTGATGACTAGTGATGTTGAGCACTTTTTCATGTACCTGTTGGCCATTTGTATGTCTTCTTTGGAAATTCAGTTCCACTGCCCATTTTTTAATTGGATTTAAAAAAAATATTAGGTTGTATCAGCTCCTTATATATTTGGATATGAATTCCTTATCAGATATGTGATTTGCAAATATTTTCTTGTATTCGGTAGGCTGTCTTTTCGTTTTGTTGATCATTTCTTTCCTGCACAGAAGCTTGTTAGTTTTGTTTTTATTCCTTGTGCTTTTGGTGTAATATCCAAAAAAAAATCATTGCCAAGGCCAATATCAAGGAGCTTTATTTCCCCTATATGTTCTTGTTGGAGATACATGGCCTAAAGTATTATGTTTAAGCCTTCAAATAAATTTCAAGTGTTATAAGATGCTGTGAGTGATATAAGATGGAGGTCATTCTTCTGCATGTGATTATCCAGTTCTCCCAACATCATTTATTGAATATCTTTCGGTATTGAGTATTCTCACCTCCCTTGTCAAATACTACTTGACTGTGTATGTAAGGGTTAATTTCTGCGCTTACATATTTTACCCGAATTATTCATTCTTTATATCATTCACAAATGGAAAAAATGCAAGAAAGGAAGAAGGGAACAAAAGAAGGAAAAAAGAAAGACAAAAGGAAGAAAGAAAAAGAAAGAAAGAAAGAAAGAAAAGAAAGAAAGAAAGAACAAAGAAAGAAAGAAAGAAAGAATAAAGGTCTATCATTACTTTACTCCATTCTTTCATTACAGGGTAGGAAAATCTCATAAAATTGATAATCTTTTTTTTTTTTTTTCCCCAGATAAATATGGTTGTAAGTGGATGAAGTGTTTATGGCTTTATTTGGACAATGTAAATGCCCTGGGTCCTCTTGTAATGATCTTTATTCAGGGAGAAAATTAAAACAATAGATTAGTGGGGGTCTTCATGCAAACAATGTGACTGTAAGGCCATCCCAGTTGTCCAGGGCTGCTCCTTTTCATAGTCCATACCTGTGCCTGTCTCTGTACCTGAACAGCCATGCCGAGCTGCCTCAAGACTGGCCCACCTCCTTAGAGGCTGTGGCATCAGGAGGGTGGGGTTAGCAGCTGTTTAATTTACCTCAAGATCGGCAGATAAATGGGGGATGGGCTGCAGTAACTATTGTGTAAACTGCTTTATTTTATTTGAGATACAAACTCACTAAATCAGAACAGGCTTCTCCCAGGATCTTGCCAGCCATTGCAAAACCTTCTCTAATTCTTTACACATCTTTTAGGAAATCATATACAATATCTAACCCTAAATATAATGCCTGAGACTTTTTTGTGGGGGAGGGGGGTTAAGTTTCTACATCAAGAAAATCCAAAGTTACAATAATTTCAATATAACAAAATTTTTGTTTCTTTCTCATTTAACAGTGCAAAGGGGAGTTGTCCAGAGTTGGTAGGATATTTTTTACCACAAAGTCACTGAAAGACTTAAAGTAAAAGGTGGTTCTGGGTCAAAGTTGGTTGCTACACATGTGACATTTAGAAGTTTTTTTTTTTTTTCTTTTTAAAGATTTTATGTACTTATTTTGAGAGAGAGAGGGAGAACGCAGGAGCGCAGTGGGGGCAGAAGGAGACCGGATAAACCCAATTCAGGGCTCGATCTCAGGACCTGGGATCATGAACTGAGCCAAAGGCAGATGCTTAACCGACTGAGCCACCCAGGCACCCCAAGAAAAGTTTCTTTTTAAAGATATAATCTGGAAGTTGTAAACATCATTTCCACTTATTGGCCAGAACTACATCGTATGGCCACACCTAATTGCAAGGATAGCTAGCAAATCCTGTATTTATTTGGGCTAACTTGTACCATACTAAAATTCAGGTGATTCTATTGCTAAAGGGAAGAGAGTTTGAATGGATCCTGGGAGACATTTAGCAATTTCTTTTTCTTATTTGTATCTAATGCTTTTTATTTTATTTTTATTGAGGTATAATTGACATATAATGTTAGTTTCAAGTGTACAACATAATGCTTTGATATTTGTATATATTGCAAAATGATCTTTGCAATAAATATAGTTAACGTCCATTACTGTACATAGTTATAGATATTTTTCTTGTAATGAGAGCTTTTAGAATACTCTCTTTTAGCAATGTTCAAACATTCAACACAATATTATTAACTATGTTGCCATGCTGGACATTGCATCCCCAATAATTATTTATTTGTTTTATAACTAGAAGTTTGTACCTTTTGACTCCCTTCACCCATATCACCTCCCTCCACCCCTCGCCTCTGGCAACCACCGATCTATTCTTTGTATCTATGGACTGGTTTTGTTTGCTTGCTTGTTTTTAGATTCCATATGTAAGTGAAATCATGTGCTACGAATTTGTCTTTCTTATTTATCTGACTTATTTCACTTTGCATAATACCCTCAAGGTACATTCATATTGTTGTAAACAGCAAGATTTAATTCTTGCTTTTGTGACTGAATAATTTTCCTTTATAGATAGGTAGGTAGATGGACAGATAGATAGACATATAGATCATATTGTCTTTATCCATGTATCCATCAATGGACACTTTCCATGTCTTGGCTATTATAAATACCAAGAACATTATAAATTATAATGTTAAAATTATAAATAATGTTGCAATGGACATGAGGATGCATATATCTTTTTGTGTTAGTGTATTCATATTCTTTTGATAAATATCCAGAGGTGGAATTGCTGGATCAGATGCAATTATGTTTTTAATTTTTGAGGAATCTCCATATTGCTATCCACAGTGGCTGCATGAATTTACATTCTTACTAACAGTGTATGAGGGTTACCTTTTCTCCACATCCTCCTCAACACTTGTTATTTCTAGTCTTTTTGATGATGACAATTCTCATAAGTGTGAAGTGATATCTCATTGAGGTTTTGATTTGCATTTTCCTGATGAATAGTGTTGTTGAGCATCTTTTCATGTACCTATTGGCCATCTGTATGTCTTCTTTAGAAAAAGGTCTATTCAGATCCTTTGCCCATTTTTAAATTGTATTGTGTGTTTGCTATCAAGTTGTATAAGCTTTTTATGTATTTTGGATATTAACCTCTTATCAGATAAATGACTTGTAAATATTTTCTTCCATTTATAGGTTGCCTTTTTGTTTGGTTGATGGTTTCCTTTGCTCTGCAGAAGGTTTTCAGGGATTTTAAAAAGATTTTATATATTTGTGTATTTATTATTTATTTATTTATTTATTTATTTATTTATTTATTTATATAGAGCATGCAAGCAGAAGGGAGGGGCAGGAGAGAGAGAATCTCAATCAGACTTCGTGCCGAGCTAGGAGGCTGACTAGGGGCTTGATCTCAGGACCCTGAGATCATGACCTGAGCCGAAATCAAGAGTCAGATTTTTTTTTTAACATTTTATTCATTCATTCATGAGAGACACAGAGAGAGAAAGAGAGAGGCAGAGACACGGGCAGAGGGAGAAGCAGGCTCCATGCAGAGAGCCTGATGTGGGACTCGATCCTGGGGTCTAGGATCATGACCTGGGCCGAAGGTGGCGCTAAACCACTGAGCCACCCTGGCTGCCCAAGAGTCAGATGTTTAACTGACTAAGCCACCCACATGCCCCTTACAAGGTTTTCAGTTTGATATAGTCCCACTTGTTTATTTTTGTTTCTATTGCCTTTGGTTTTGGTATCAAATCCAAAAAAATCATTACCAAGACTGATGCCAAGGAGCATACCACCTATGTTTTCTTCTAGAAGTTTAATGGTTTCAGGTCTTATATTCAAGTTTTTAATCTATTTTGAGTTAATTTTGTGCTTGGTGTAAGATAGTGGCCCACTTTCGTTCTGTTTCATGTGGCTGTCAAATTTTCCCAACACCGTTTTTTTTCGCGAGTAGGAAACCACGTCTATATACTGACTAATAAACCAAGTAGCTACAATGACAATGAAGAAAAGCTTCAGTTGCCCAAATAGATAAAGTTCATGATTTCTGAGCTTTTCTATTAATTGTAATTATGGACTATTTTTTTTCATTGTCCTGTCATCTGCCCGTCAATTAGTGGCAAGCATGGAAAACTAAAAAAGCAAAAGTAGGAGAAAAGTTAAAAATTGAAAAAAAATTCTTAATCGTCAACTTAATTTTTTTGTGATTTGGGAAATGACTGCCATTATTAAATTTTATCAGCAGAATATTTCTGCCAAATAAGGGAAAACATTCTATGGGAGACAAATTCCAAGAACCTCTGGAGTGGATAGTAGACAATTTTTACTAAATCTCGATCAAAGTAATTATAAAATAAATGTGGTATTTTAAAAGTGAATTAATTTGTCAACGGTGCTCATGATGGATAGGAGCTAATGGAGAAAAGGAAGTCACCATGTGCATGACAACATTGTACTAAGCATGGTAGGTTCCTGATGAGGAAAGTCATGCAGAAGTGGAAGGAATTGTGTGAAAGTAAGAATCATTACAAAGAAAAGAATGTGAGGGCTTGTAGAGTCATTCGGGATAGTAAATGATTAAGATGATATTTCTAGTCTGGATAAATGGGAAATTTACAAAGAACAGGAAATTTGGGAAAGGAAGTTCGAGGAATAAAAGTGCATATATTTTTAAGTATATTCAAAGTGATGGTATGAAACTTAATAAAGATGAAAATATGGTAATGGTCAACAACTATAAGAAATGCTGCTCAATACTATTAATCATGAGGGAAATGCAAATCAAAGCCACTATGATATATTGCCTCATGCCAATTAGGGCAGCTATTTATGATCAAAACTCAGAAAGAAAAAAAAAAAACCCAGAAATTAACAAGTGTTGGCAAGGCTGTTGAAACATTGGAACCCTTGCACCATTGGTGAGAAGGTAAAATGGTCCAGCTACTATGGAAAACAGCATGGCAATTCCTCAAAAAATTAAAAATAGAATTGCCATATGATCCTGAGTTAGGGAAAAATGAGGCTAGGCAGGGAAGGATAAGGGAAAGGCCCAGAGTTGGGGTCCCACAAATCTCTGGGTTCTCACAAGTCCCAAGGACATTGAGAGGCCCCAAGGTCAGGCTCCCATAAATCCCAAGGTCACTGAGATGCAACAGAGATAAGGCAGTAAATCTGGCCCCCTGGCTCCAAAATACTAAGGAGTATCTTCCTTAGCTATCAAGTAATCAAGTCTTATTGTTCACTCAAGATGACAACAGAAATCTCAAGGCCCTCACCCCCGCCAGTCAGGTTTTTTATAAAAGGCCAGCCAAAAAAGCCCTCCGTGGCAACCCTGTCCGGACCCCTCTCACTTCTAAGAGCTTTCTCTGTATCTTTGCTTAGTAAACTTCTATTGCTTTACTCCCTCTCCTTTGTTTGGGAGATTCATTCTTCCACTCTGTGAGACCTGAACTTAGCTCTCACTCTGTGAGACCTGAACTTAGCTCTCCTCTCCCCCGCTCAAAACCCCATTTCAATCCAACAATACCATGTTTGGGCATATGCCTGCTCCCCCCCTGCCCCACCACCAAACTTAAAACAGGGTCTGGAAGAGATTCTTGTACACCCATGTTCATTGCAGCATTCTCCCTACCAGCCAGGCGATAGAAGCAGCTCAAATGTTGGTGGGTGGATATACATGGATAGACAAATGGGGTATACAATAAAATGAAATATTATTCATTCCTAAGAAGGAACTAAATTCTGCACGTACCATGCATGGATGAACCTTGAGGACGTTACGTTAAGTGAAAGAAGCCAGGGACAAAAAGACAAATACTGTATGATTTAACTTCTATGAAGTGCTGAGAATAGTCAAATTCATAGAGACAGGAAATAGAATGGTGGTTGCCATGGGCTGGGGGGAGGGCAAAATGAGCAGTTATCTCACAAGTATAGTTTCAGTTTTGTAAGACAAAACAGATCCTGGACTTAGCTCAACAATGTGAGTAGTTAGCACTACTGAACCGTACGCTTAAAAATGGTGAAAAAGGCAAGTTTTAGGCTATGTGTCTTCTAGCACAACAGAAATACAAATACAGTACTGTGCTGTGGCAAGCAGTTAAAGACAGAAAAGTCTATTTGAAGTTAGCAGAGTTTGAGATAAAGTAAGACAATGCTGCTAGGTACACCTTGGTTTTGTGAAGCACCCACCTGGTGGCAGGAATGTTAGAAGCCATCTCTCTATTTAATCATTATTAAAAACCTTCTGAGGCAGATATTGTGTGACTTATTTTTAAAGATGAGACGTTGGAGATTCAGAGAGATTAACTGGTTTGGCCGGGCCCACCAGCTGGCCAGTGGTAATGCCAGGCTTTGGGAGCTACAAGACATGATGTTCCAAGATGCCATGTCACCTCTGTCGCAGGAGAAAAAGAACTGAAGTTTTAGCTCTAGGAGAACCCAGATATGTCCAGGAGGGCAGAGAGGAATCAGAAAGAATTCAGCAGAAGAATGATTAAAGGGGGAGAGATACTAGGGTCAAATAGATCAGAATAGTACAGCGTTGTGATTGAGAGAGCGAAACCAAAGAGACCCCATAAAAATAGCTGTTTTACCCCTTTGCTCCAGCTTCTATTCTTGCCCAAACCTGCAAACCACCCCCTCTTCAACTCTACACATGCCTTGGCATGCAGATAGCATATGTTGTCCTGGTAAGTGACAAAGAGAAAATGATATCTTCCAGCACAATAGCTAGCATCTAAGGAGTGATGAGTGATGGGGTGGAGTGTCATAAAGGTCTTCCAAAACCACTGACTCCAAGCACCTTGATGCCAAGACCCCTGGCCCCAGGGAACAAATGACTTATGAAGGACACCTGGACACTGTCTTTGTTCTGACCAGATAGTTCCTGGATGCCTGAGAGGACATGTGCACCAGGCCACAATCACCAGTAAAAACACCAGACGCCAAGCAGAGGAGACACGTGCTCTTTTCCTTCCCGTCTCCAGGACACTCTGTATCTCGCTCTCTGCCTATATATATCTTCAATAAAATCTGCTTTCACCTCCTGCTGGCTTGAGTCTGATTTCCATCCTTCCTGAAAGCAAGGGCCCTCTTGGCTAGTCCTGTGGGACATTCTCTAGGTGCCTGCCTGCCTACATCAGTGGGAGTCCCAAAGAGAATTTCAGAGAGACGATGAATGATCTCTAAGTGCCTCCACCTGTTTTTGTATAATTGTTTATCATACTGCCTTTGTATTTAATTTCTCTAGTTGTGTTCGGGAAAGAAAGCAAGATGAGCCTCATTTGTTTTAATTCTGCTTCTATTATGTTAATCCTTTGAAGTCCCGGTTTAGAAAGTCACTGTGCCACTGTTTAATGGTTTATTATATTGTTTGATCGCACTGAAAATACTCCCCATAGGTGTCACTTAAAATACCTTTTCACTTAATGATCTGATGCATTAGACCCTAGGAAAAACCAATTTACCCAAATTGGATGCCCTGCCTCTCTTCCTGTGAATCTCCCCTCCCATCACTTACCTCCATCCTGACCCCACCCAAGGATGTAGCCCAGGTCTCTTACTCCTTAGGACTAAAGAACAGGAACGCTTTTGTAAGGGTAGCAGAACACACCACCTGAAATATGTCTTTTGAGTTGATAATTTTGAGAAACAGCAGACCCAGGGGAAGTTCAGAAAATAGAAAGGAAGTTACCCTTTTGTGAGAGAAATTTACATTTCTAAAGGAAATCTCCATTTGTAAGGGCGGCTCCCTCTGTTCAAGAGGAGAGAATGACTAAATCCAAATCACAAGAAATGTTCATCCAAGGAGAGGGGTAGAATTAAATCTGCATAATAAACGTTATCCTTGTTTATTGTGCTTTTCCTGGTACCATCCTATAGGGAGCCTCTCCTTACCCCTGGACACCTTTCTTTTGCTTATAGCTGAAGATGGCTGGAGGGTGGTGGGTAGCTTTGGCCATCTCAGCGAGCTACTCAAGTGTACATGTTGTTTAGGAACAAAAATTCAACTAAGTAAATTTGAACATCTAATTGGCTTTATCCAAAGATTCACAAATTGGGCAACATTCTAGTAACCTGACATTCACTCCAAGGAGTTGTACAAAACAGAAGTGTTTTATACAGAGAAGGAGAGAAGGGCAAGATAGCTATTAGCAAGAAAGATTGTTTCAGGCATTCTTTTTGGGAGAAGGGATGAGCAGAGGTCTTCTGTAAATCACTTTGCTAGTGCTGATTAGGAAGTTTTAGATTGTCTAAAAGTCACATTTCTGGGAGAGGTTGGAACTTAAATCAAGTCTGGGTTTGGGGCCCTGGGGACAATTAACTCCATTTTGGACCTCGATTTCCTTTTTAAAAAACAATGTTAATAAGCTTCCGTTTGTTTAATCTTGTTATAAGCTATCTTTTATTGCAGGCGGTCTCAGCCAAGAATTCTGAAGGATAGAGGGAGTATGATCTTTTCTCCTCTGCACTCTCAACCCCTTGCCGTATCTCCTCGACCTCTCTGAAGTATGAAAAACTTAGCTCAATGTTCATGGACCGTTAGATATTTTCTAAATGGCTATGGGGGAAGCAGTGTGCCTGTCGCACAGGGTGCCTGGCACGCAGTGCTCCCTCGCTGGGGATGTGCTCCCCATGAGGAAACTCCAAAGGTCTCTACCATTAAGTTTCTAGGACAACTTCTTTTTTTTTTTTTAATTTATTTTTTATTGATGTTCAATTTGCCAACATATAGAATAACGCCCAGTGCTCATCCCATCAAGTGCCCCCTTCAGTGCCCGTCACCCCCACCCACCGCCTGCCTCCCCTTCCACCACCCCTAGTTCGTTTCCCAGAGTTAGGAGTCTCTCACGTTCTGTCTCCCTTTCTGGTATTTCCCACTCATTTTTTTTGAGACCATATAATGTTTGTCCTTCTCTGATTGACTTATTTCACTCAGCATAATACCCTCTAGTTCCATCCACGTCGAAGCAAATGGTGGGTATTTGTCATTTCTAATGGCTGAGTAATATTCCAGTGTATACATAGACCACATCTTCTTTATCCATTCATCTGTCGATGGACACCGAGGCTCCTTCCACAGTTTGGCTATTGTGGACATTGCTGCTAGAAACATCGGGGTGCAGGTGTCTAGGACAACTTCTGATGTTGTTATGAGCCATTGCAATTCACCTTATTTCCACCCATTTTTGTGGTTCCTTTACCCTCTGGCCCCTGCCAAATTCTCCCCTACTCCTAACTCAGGCTGCAAAGTAAGCACTACAGCCCTGTCTTCCTTTTTGGCCTCCAGGAACAAGCCCTCAGGCCATTTTCATTCTAAAAGCTGTTCTGCAAATCACTGTAAAAAGCAAAGCCAGAAGCACAGAGTTGCTTTGAGAGACCTTCAAAGTTCTCCTAGCCCTCCCTGATCCTCAGCCTCCACTTCCTGGCTCCTTGGCTGAGGGTGTTACTGGAAGCCTTCTTGGATTCTTGCGCTGTATTTTTGTTCCCAGGCTTGATGATTCAACTTCAAGACAGATTAAAGATGTCAACTCCAGTTGTATCACCCTGCTACTATTCATACCATGTGATCTAGTGGAATAAGGGAAGGAAAGAGCACTGGACTGGGAGTCAGGATGTGACATTTAGGTTCTTACAAAATTACGAAGTGGCTGTGTGGTCCAAGGTCATACATTTCCCGTGGCCGAGTCTCAGATTTCTCATTTAGAAAATAGGTTAGTTTCAGCATAGAGTCTCCTGTGTGCAAACATGAGAGTATTGAGTGAGGAGAATATATTTAATTCCATGAAAATGTATTGAATGTCTACTGTGTGCAAGACACATTTCAAATATTTATTGTGTATTTACTATGTGCCAGATACTGTTCTAAATGACATGGGAAATAGGGAATACCAAGAAAGTTTAAATAACGAAACAGAACACAAGGTAAAGAGTTGACACACAGAAAGGAATGATTGATAGGAAACAAGTGGTTAGATAATAAACAGATTCAGCACCGAGAGAAAGAGCTACCCTACGGATGGACAGTACTGTCACCTTAAAAGACAAGGAATTTATAAGAGTGCTGTGGAAGGTATAAGATGCTAAAAATTCAAGATCGGTACTATTACTCTATTGAAGTCCACAACTCTTCATGCTGAAATAAGACCATATGGAATGTTCATCTTAATAGACGCCTTTTTCAATGACTACTGTGATGGAGTGCAGGGCCCGTGTTGGTTGGGTATGGATTTTGACATTGGGCAGATCTACTTTCACAATTCCTGCTGTACAACGTAATAGTTGTCCATTTTGCCGGCAATCACTTATATTCTCTACCTCAGTTCCCTCATCTCTAAGATCAGTGTAATTATATTATCAGCCTCATCCACTCATTGAGGATCAAATGATATAAAACTCGCCAGGTACTGAGCTAAGAGGCTGAAGGTACGTTAGCTTCTTCTTTTTTTTTCACAGCATTTATCTTTGTCACATTCCTAATGCCATTTCCAATCCTACTGGCTATGATACGACACACTTTTTTAGACATCGTGGGGACCCAATGAAGAAAACAGAGCCCCTGCCACTGACAGGCAACTGAGGAGAAATTCAGAACATACAGAAGCCTTTGATAACCAACACAAACAAAGCCACTAAGTGGCTGCAGAATGCTGCCAATCTCAGCTTCTTGTAGTTGCCGGGACCCTCCCAGGTCCTGCTTCCTCGTTGGGTGCTTTCCAATGACTCCCATGTAGAGTCTCTGTGGGCCTGCTTTCCAGCTGCTGGGCTGGGGGTGAGACTAAAGTGTAGCTCATTCTTTTTGGATTGTCCCAGTCTGCCTGACACCACTTATGTAATTATCCAATGTTTATTTAAAATTGTTTGGATTTAAATAGACCTTAATAGGATTAGTTGCACTACCAGTACTACCTCCGTGACTTGGAAGGTCTTTGTCTCAGCTTTCCTTATCTTTACAATGGGAACATTGATGATCTCTCTGTGTCATGTGGATTAAAAAATAATGTAAGCGAAGAGCCCAACACATAGTAGGTCCTCAAAACAAATTGTTTTATTCTTATTTCCTTGTTGGTCTCACCCTTTGAGCTGCGTGTTCAAATCATAGTGATTTCATTTGTACTCTGCGACGTGTCCCTCCAGGATGAGGTCTGCACTTCGGCTTCTTAACGAGGTTCACACAGTGGTCTCTGATTTGGGTGGAGACTGTTACGTTTTGGGGCAAATTAATGCTCAGAGATTGAGACAGCCTTTGCCAATAGTTTATTTAACATAGGTGCATGGTGGGAATTTCACAAGCCCATAGCAGGAAAGTGTCTCTGAGCAAGCCAATGAAGAAATAATACATCCCAAATAGTGAGCGATTGATCATATTATTGATCATACTGTTGTTCAGGAAAGGAGAGTGAAAGGAGTAAAGTCCAAATGAGTTGATGTGTACCTTTATAGGAGTTGGTACTCGGGAGGCGTGGCTCAGCCAATGGAAAGTTGCCAGCACAAAAGTAAAAGTCCTGTGTTGCTAGAATGTGTTGCTGAGAAACGAGGGTGCTGGTGTTGCCAGGCAAGATGATCTTCATAAAAGAGTTGCCTTCAGCACTGCAAGAGCTAATTGCCCCCAAGGTCTTCAGAGAGCTATTTTCGATCAACAAAATACAGGCTTGCCCAGATGGAACACTGTCAGACAGTCCTCACAAACTCTCAGTATTTATAGTCTAAATATCCCCTTGTTGTAGTTGCTTCTTCATGTTTTTATTGCTGAGCCCTCAGTGGGACCCCTCAATGGCTGAGCTACTGAGTTCTTATTGGTGACAGCAGAAGAGATGATGCTACCCTGACACAACTTACTTCAACTTTATATCAAAACATCTTTACTTCTAAACATCACATTATATTTTTCCTTGTCATAAACAAGTGGATTGAAACAACTTCACTTAAGTCATAAACAAGTGGGTCGAAATTGTATTAGCCTTATATTTCTTTGTCTTAGCTCTGATGAACATTCGTTCCAGACTATCGGGTATCTCAAATGGCTTAAAACTTCAGGTTCCAGCCAGAGGCATTCATTCTTGTTTTTTTTTTTTTTTGGTCAGAGGGAGGCATGACCCTTGGGTTGCACGTCAGCAAGTCTACATATTCAGAAGATTCCTTTGCTCTTCAGTAGTTGCCTGCCACGCGCAAGATGATGTTTGTCCCAGAGAATAGAGATGGCTTTCTAGAGCTTGGGCTATGACAGCTGCTCTGGCACAGTTGGTCCACTACATGGGTGCTGGCCTCAGACCGCCTGAGTTCAAATATGATTTTGCTAGCTGTGCCAGCTTGCGTGAACTGTCCTATCGAACTTGCCTCCAGGCTTCCACTTTTGGGTACAGATCCTAGCCCTTATGTCACAGGACTTGGTACAGATTACATGAATTACTGAGTGAAAGGTGCTTAGGACAGTGCCTGGTCCAGGGTAACTGCTGTTTTTGCAAAGAAAGAATCGAGACATCGCAAATCCAGTTAGCATGAGCAAAATGGCAAGGGGAGCCCAAATGGCTGATCAAGGGACCAAGATCCTTAGATTGGATAAGGATGTGAGACTTGTAAAGGTCTCTTTGTTTCCCTTGACTGCAGTGCATTTGCTGCTAACTGTAGCTGCTAGAACAGAATCTCTGGGTTTAAAGAGAATGTGGTAGAGAGGGATGTTTGGGACCTCTTGGACAGAAATTATTTTAGCCTTGATGTGAGCTATCAAAATCTCTTCTGCTGCAGGCAAGGGTCTTTGCCACAGTACTCCACAGCAGAGATCCTGAATTACTCTTGGTTGTTTTTTTTTTTTTTTTCCCCAGGTGAAGGAGGAAGGGTCCTACCTTCTTCCTAATCAAACCATTCCTGGTTCATAAAGGAAGGTGATAAGGTACAGTGTGGACACTAAGAATATTGCTCAGAATTGCACCACCTGCTAAAATACATTTGAGGACAGGCTTTAGGGCCTGTGTTTAAGGATGCTGCTGAAGCTGGGGTGTGTTTCTGCCCTGGAGAACCCCACCTGCTCTAGCACCAGGATTCAGCTATAGGAATGCCAGTTTTGGACACACTGAAGACACAGTACTACCAAATGTTAGGTACCAAGGACCAGTGAAACCAAGGAAACCAGAAATAGGAAGCCTGAGGAACCTTGTCGTCTTGCTGTGGCCTTTCCCATATCAAGCAATTAAATGTGTGTTCACACCCATGTTTGTACACCTGGTCTAGCAGTGGCCAAGGGGGAGCAAATTCGGAAGTCTGGAGAAAAAAAAAATAGAAATGTTATTCAGCCATTGTATTCACATGGCATTTCTGACCATGGTTATCTGTCAGCAGGTTAGTGGGATTTTGCAGGGCTTAAAGGAGGACTTTTGCTTTTTACATTGGTATTTTTACTTTTATTACATGATCTTTATTTGTTAAATATATGTTATCAGAAAAGAAACAAAAGAAATGTCACTGTTGCTAAATTGACATGAAGGGACAAGTGTGTATTTTGTAGCCGGTGATGTGGTAAGAGGGATTTGTAAGATAAAGGTAAATTGAGAAATAAGAATAGTATTGGGGAAGGAAAGTCATTGCAGTGTGTGCGCCTAGGGTCTGCACAGGTGAAGAGCCGGGACCCAGGCAGGACGTAAGGGGCATACCTGGTTGATGGTAGAGGTGAAGAGTCTAAGCGGGCAAATGAGCCCTCTGAGCAGTTCTGTCAATAATGACCGCAGCAGGTACTTCCAGATGGCGCAGTACCAGGGACCCCAGCAGGTGAGTGGAGCTAATCATGAGAACTCAGGTGGGAGACAGAAATTCAGACCAATGGGCAGGTAGCGTCTGGATCTGCCCTTGGGTGGAAGGGTCTGCCCTCTGGGCTGAGATACAGAACAAGAATTCAGAAGAGAGAATTAGTCTCAAAAATTGGAGCCCGTGAAAGCATTTTGGCTTGTGAAGTGTTATTTGTGCAGAAGCTGGAATGCAGCTGGAAGCAGAGCCCTGGGTCCCAGGTGCAGGTAACTTGGGGGTAACCCGGGCTGCGTCTGTGTCAGCACCTCTGCTCTGAGCAGCGTCTGCTTGGTACCCAGGAGTGGCTATGTGGGGAAGGAGGGGGGCAGCTGCAGCAAGCAAAGCGGGGCTGGTGTAGACGATGGTAGGAGTCTGTGGTACCCATTAATCAAAGACCAGTTAATTGAGGGAAAGTTGTGCAACAAGCACCACACTAAGTCGGCACGGTTGTTGTGTTCAGACTGTTCCGGAATTAACAGCACCAAGACTGAGAGAAAGATTAACGTGCTGGAACATAGCATACTCATTTCTATCACCAGCAAGGGCCACTTAATCACTCCGGGAAGCAGTGTCATCATCCAGAAAAGTTTATCTGCGTTGCTGTCCCCAGTTCTACAAACATCCACTGTGGCTCCCCCATGCCATATATGGTGCTAGGGCCACACAGAGATGAGCAAAGAGGGGCCTTGCCTGAAGGTGGTCACAGTCTATCAGGAAGGAGCAGGAGAAGAAGGAACAGATAAGACTTGCTTATGGGTCACCAAGCTCAGTGCTTGCTTCCTATAGATGATCTCATGTTCAAGCTCAGCAAAGTGATGGGGTGGGTATTATTAATCGCCCTCTCGAAGATGAGGATTTGAAGGTCCAGAATGGGGTTTAGGTAAACTGTTCAAGGTCATAGCACTGGTAAATGGTGAAGCAGTGATTTGAACCCAGCTCCATCTGACCACAAGGCCCAGGATCTTCCCGACACCCCCCTGGCACAGGGGCGAGAGCAACTGGCACGCCGCTCACCTTCAGTGCAGGCTCGGAACTGAGCATCATCAGGGAAGAGGCAGAGAATGTGTCAGGGAATGTGTTTAAACGGTTGACATGTAGAGAGGGATGAAAAGGGCATTTAGGGAAATCAGGCAGTATGATTTGTGTGAAAGGGCACTTTTAGGCTGTGGATAGAATCTTGGGGTGTGAAATCACAAAGGTGAGCCTCTCATCATGTAGCCTTTCCTGCTAAGGAGTGTGTGGCTGAGCAAATCACAAGCATGGGCATCATCTATCCCTTGGGAGGTGAGAGGGAGGCTTTAATGGGACAGGAGGCAAATCAATAATGTTATCACTTTGAAGTGAGGAGCCGGCTGACCGAGCACAAAATGTCAGCAGCCTGACAAGCCAAAGGCAGCCTTGGCCTGGGGCAACTGATATTGATTATAATGATCTCAAAGCAATTAGCTCATGGATCTGCCTCCCATTTATTTTGCTTTCCCTTTCAAAATATGTACATCCAGGCCCACGATGAACCATCGCTCCCTGGAGGGCTGGCTCTACTATTTGGAAGGACATCAAGAGTCCTGGCCTTTGCCATCAGCAGCTCATCTCACAGGGTATAGCAACAGCCAGAACAACTTTCAGAATGTCTGGGGCACCCAGGACCCCAGGCCGGATAATACAACTGGCAAACCATCATATGGGTTTTATGGTCAACTTCTGAAGTCCTGTGAGCTAGTCCTAGAACTGCCATTTGCTCTGTGACTTTGGGCAAGTCACTGTCTCTCTGGGCTTCAATTTCCTTGTCTTTAAAGTGAAGAGGTGAAGCTAGAAATGCTCTCTCTCTGGTTCGCTTTTGTTTGGGGGTATGTATGTGTGTTCTCTCTAAGGGATCAGAACTAATAACCATTGACCTTCACTGGATCATAGTTTATATAGGTGGGTAGGATCTATTTATGCTATTGGTCCTGTTTCTCTGAGTAATAGAATGAAAAAAAGTACCCATGTAAAGAAGTGCTTCCCATGCCTGATTCTTGGTCTGCTGCGCTGGGGGCCTCCAGTGGAATAGGAAGCCGATTTCCACCATAACATGGTGGTTCCAAACTTGGTTGCACATTAGCATCACGGGACTTGGAGAGCTTTTAAAAATCTCAATGCCTAAATTGCACCCCAGATCCACTTAGTCGGACCATATGAGGTGGGACCCAGTTATGAGTGTAAAGATCCACAGGTGTTCCAAATGTGTGGCAAACCATGGGAATTACGGCCCTAAACATAAAGCTTGAAGGTATTTGGTAAATTTTGATGATTGCAGCTAACATAGGAAACGTTTTGCCTCTCAGCATATTGAAGTAACTCCGGATAATGATAATTACCATGGTTGAGCACCTGCTATGTGGCGGACACTAATGCAGCCTTGACACACATTAGCCCTGTAGTCTCATTTTATGGATGAGTTGACTAGGACTCGGGGAGTTAAATGACTTTCCTGAAGCCACAAACATAGTTATATGCAGATTCAGGATTTAAGCCAGGCACAGAAGAGGAAGCCCACAAACCACCCACTCCACCATTGTGTGCTGCCCCTGCAGGTGGGGGACCCAGGCTTAATTTTAGAGTTTTAGGAGTAAGAATGAGGTATCAGGGTCCAATTCAGTTCTATTCTTTCATGAAGCATTTCATGACTTCTTTGGTACTTCTGGATTTCCCTTTTCTCTTCCTGAATGTACAACTTAGATTGGCTAATGGTATAGTGTTGTCTTTTCAGCCAGCTTACATATTCCTTGGGGTTAGGGATGATCTCCTTTTATCTTTGACACTCTCCCTTGATACCTGGAATAGTGAGGTGTACACAGTAGGTGCTCACTAAATACTTCTGAATTAATTTTTATCTAGGCATAGGGCAGGGGCTTCTCAAATGCTGACCATAAAGTACAGTAAAGTAGACTTGCAGTATCAGAAGAGGCAGTGCGTAGTGTGGGTGGGAAGAACAATAATAAGGATGGGCATATCGGAGCTCATCCCTGGGTTTTGCCACTCACTCTTCCAGATACTACTATTTGGGATTTTCCCTCCCTGAGCAGAGTCCCCATCCTTATGTTACCCTGCAACTGGGCTATGGGTCCTGTTATTTTTCTTACATATTTTGGGCAAATGATGTTAATGTTTGGAACCACAGAGATTTTCATACTTGAAGAACTGTTCAGATTCAGAAATAAGCCTTTGGGATGACAGATTTTTCATCAATTTTTCTTCCAAGAGGAGACTCAACATCATCTGATTATGATAGGGACTCTTGCTTAGATCATCCCTCTCTTTTCTCCCTTTTCTTTCTTTTTGTCTGGAGGCCCTTGGCTATAGTCACTATAGAATCTCCAGAAAGAGCACTAGCAGCTAGGAGACCGGAGTTCACTGCTCATCCCCATCACCTGCAAGTGACATTTTAGTGTTTGCTTTCTATAAAAGTCAAGCAATAATACTGAAGTGTAGTGAACAAACTAGCTGGTTCAGTGTGAAAGCTTTGATTTTTCAAAAGAGAAGTGTTACAGAAATCAAAGATGACATCAGTACGGTTCTCAGGGTGAGGTTTTTTTTTTTTGCAGACGAAGAAAGTATCAACCTCAATACAGAGGTAACGTGAGGCCAGCTCAAATGACCAAAAATTGGGTTTCTTTGGGAATAGTGGAGGAATTATAATTCAGTAAATGCGCACTGGAGCAAGCTACAAGTGAGGCTGTGGGGAAGCTTGGGGTTGGCGCTATATTTAAAGGCAAAGAATGCAGAGAGGGCAAAGTCCAGCCAGACTTGAAGCAGTCAATTTGTCGGTTTAAGGATGGAGAGAGATTCTTGACAGATGTTCATCTGTCAGGAGATAAGTCTCAGTCTTCCGTAAAGCATACATTTAATGGAAATCAATCTCTCAGTTCTTAAAGGTCTGATTTTCTGAGGATACATTTGTGAGAATCTTCATTTCACATTGAAATTCTTTCACAGAGGTGCTCTGCCTGGAGCAAGCAAATGCATCCCTGCTCCCCACCCACCCCCTGCCTTTGGGATGTGTCTCATTCTGTACTTCTGCAAATCTTTAGGATGGATGGGGAGATTAGCAATAGGAAGAAAAGGACATGCTTGCAGTTCCAGTAATAAGAAACTCTACCTCCACATCTAGATATTTTTGTTTTTCCTTTGTCAGGTAGGAAATGAGCATGGGAGGTTTTTGGTATAGATATGTGAGCTGGTGTATGAATGTGAGTGTGATGTGCCTGTGTCTGTGTGTTGATGTATATTGTAGAGAAGGAAATTTTCCCTCTACCCTTCTAGATTCTTTGCTGAGACCCTCCTCTGTAATAAAAAGACAGATTAACAGGAGAAAAATGGACAGAAGTCTAATATCATGTCCACCTTCTGTATGTATGGAGAGCCCCAGGAAAATGGAGTAACACCCTGAAATAGCCCTGGCCATCACCTTATGTATGATGGCCAGCTAAAGACAAGAGAAGATGTTGGTGGGGGCAGGCCAGCTAGGGGAGGTAGCCAGGAAAAGCATAGTCAACTGGGGTAAGACTGTTTCAAAGATTTAAGTCCTCACATTCTTCATTGCTAAGAGTTTCTAGAGATGTACTTAACCTCCTCTTCTTGGAACCTCTTCCTTGTAAGGAAGAGGTCCTTACAAATGGAGATTTCCTTCATAAATGTAAATGTTTCACGGAAAGGCATTCATTTTTCAGAGTTTCTCCTGTGTCTGTTATTTCTTAAAAATAACCAGCCCTAAATAATCCTTATGCCAAAAGGTAGATTTTGGGGTGGCATATTCTGCTTCTCTTCAATTACATACACAAGTGTATTTGAATGTGTGGTGTGAATGTTTTGTGTATGTGATTGACAGTGTCAGCAGGCCTGATGGGTGGTTTAATAGGTTTGATTATTTTACTTCTATGCTTATGAGTTTATTGAATTATACATCAGCACCCATGAGGTCGGATGTTCTAGTCATTAGCATCATTTCCTGCATTGTAGCTCACTTAACTGGAATCAGTATAATCATGGCGATCAAGTTTAACTGAAGATGACTTTCACTTTTTATTTTGAGAGGAAAGGAGATAAAGGTACCATGAGAGAGAGGGTAGGCTCTATTAATCCTCTGTGTCCTGTCTGGAGAACATTCATCCTGGTGGTAGTTACACTGACATTGTACTTGGTCTTAGTGCTAACAGACCCTAAGGAAGCAGGAATTCTGAGCCTTTGATGGGGTCAAACTTAGCTGGCACATGGCAGATACTCAGGGTTTGTCAAGTGAATGTGGCACAGTGGAATGGAGACAACTCCTTTAAAAAGTTTTAGAAATAATAGAAAAAAATTAGCTCCCAGAATGAGTGTTTCACTTAAGAATGAAAAAATAAATAAATAAATAAATAAATAAATAAATAAATAAATAAATAAATTTTTTTTTTACTTTGATTTAACTACCAAAAAAAAAAAAAAAAAAAAAAAAAAGAATGAAGATGTTGGGAACCCTGGGTGGCTCAGCGGTTGAATGTCTTCCTTCGGCTCAGGTCGTGATCCCCGGATGCGGGATCGAGTCCCACATCGGGTTCCCTGCTTCTGCCTCTGCCTCTGTCTCTGCCTCTTTCTTTCAGTCTGTGTCTCTCATGCATAAATAAATAAATAAATAAATCTTAAAAAAAGAAAAGAATGAAGATGTTAAAAATTAAAATGTGATTTTTGTTATTTTTTTCTAACATTCTACTTTCTTTATATATTCTGAGCTTCTATAACAATACAATAGCCTTGCTGTGATATCATTTCAAATAAGCAAAAAACCTTGATTTAGCAAAATTGTACTTTTTTTTAGACTTTAAGCAAAACAAATGTCTGAGCTTGTGTGGAGAGGCAGCTGCTCCAGGTGTAGGCTCTGGCAGCAATGCTCCCTTTGTGGGCTCCAGAAACTTAGGAAGAGATGTGCCAACTCTCTTTCTGTCTTAGGTCTGACAACTTTACATTCTCTCGACTCTCAGTACAAGACGTAAGGCTCCGTAAATGCTTAGGATGAGATTTCAAACAGTAAGAAGCACACCTGAGTGGAGCAGACCTATTTGCCTAAAATCAATTCATCGAAAGATGAGTTTCCTAAATTATCATTTATTGCTACCTGTTGTTTCTATTAATTATTTATACAGTTTGTAGTAACTTTTGTTTTACTACCACACAGCATATTTCAGGGGTTTCTGTCCTTTGGGCTTTTGCTTGCTGGAAAAAACAATTTCATGTCCCTTTGGAATTTTGAAATGAATTCTATCATGATTTGATTCAAGGCAAACAGCAGAGTGGGCTCATTTCTTCTGCTGAGTTTTCAACACATTCATCTGCCTTCTTAATCTCCCTCAATTCACAGAACTTCTTTCTTTCTTTCTTTTTCTTTTTCTGAGAGAGAGAGAGAGAGAGAGCTTGCATGGGGGGAGGGTAGAGTAAGATAATCTTCAAGCCGACTTCCCAATAAGCACAGAGCCTGACTTGGGGCTTGATCTCATGACCCTGAGATCATGACCTGAGCTGAAACCAAGAGTTGGATGCTAACTGACATTCCCACCCAGGCGCCTCAGAACTACTTTCTTGAGTGGGAGAAAAGGGAGGATGGAGTGACAGCTGGGTCATGAGGAACTGGATTTGAGTTTGGGCTAGCTGTAGGTGTCTGTCACCGGTGGTATGTGTCGTGGTCCTCTGCACATCTCCACTCCCCCCACCTACATTCATGTGTGCACACACAAACACTGACATTTATGTCCATTTCTATATAAGTCTCTTTCCCAGTCACATGTGAACTCTTTCCAAGAGGCACATTATTTTTCTTGGTTAATTGGAGAAATGAAAAAAATCTCAGTTTCTGGTAAATTTTCACATATTCATGACAACTTAAATTAAAAAAAAAAAGCTGCGTACTTTCGTGTAAAGCAGTGAGATTTCAAAAAGAGCTCAGATTTCGAAATAGAAAGTGTATATAAAATTGGCCTTCAAGTGCACTGGGCTGGCAAAGCATAAAAAATAAAAAGATGAAGTGGAAGAAAGAGCAAATGGCTGAAGATAGTAGATGTACCTCAGAATTGGTTAAGAGCTCTGCGATTCTTTATGTTATGATACCTCGTGGAACCTTTTGGATACTGGCATTTCCATTCTACTGTTTTGAATAGATTCTTCCTATGCTGTGATTTGATTTTGGGGAGAACATACCTAGGACCTCACCACGTGCCGTGGCTACGGTAGACCGTTGGAAATCTCAAAGCAATTGAAGGCGGCCGCATCCTCCTTCCAGGAGCCAGAAGTCAATGCCCTACTTGAAAGGTCCAATGATTTCCTTTACATGTAAAATAAAAGGTAACACCACTTACAAAAATATGACCTGCAGCCTGAACCCAGTCCTCAGCCTCTACTCCTACCAGGCTCCCACCTGGCTTTCTCTCACCCCCTCATACAGGCCTAGTTCTTCCTCCTTCACATCATGCCTTGCACTGGCTGCTCCCCCACTTGGAAAACCTTTGCCCCAAATTTCTGCTGCTCTTTGCTGTCCTTTGGACCTCAGTTAATGATTACCTATTCAAAATGACCTTCCCTGACCCCCTGCTCCTCACCGGCCCCCACTAATCTCTCAGGCAGCATTGGGCTTCATTTTAATCATACTGCTCATCTCTGGGTGACATTAAAGACTTTTTTTCCCTATCTGCCTCACTCATCACTGGATCATAAGCTCAGTGAGAGCAGGAAACTCATCTCCCTGCTTAGCTGTGTCCTTGGCACGTAAGAGCTCCTGACCGAGTGTGTCCTCAGGAAGTGTTTCTTGAAACTGCATTTTATTCCAGAGAAGCATGAACATCTTTTTTTTTTTTTTCTCTCAGTATCCTGTCAAAGAGGCTGTGCCATATGTTTTATTAATTATTTTTTCTTCTGATGTCGGTGACAAAGGGGTTTTGCCATACAAATGTTTTGAATTCTTAGACGTTCAAATTTATCCTTCATGGTTTCTCACTCTGATGACATGATTAGAAAATTCTTCACATCAGAATTGTAAAAATTTCCACGTAAATTTTCTTCTAGTGTTTTTATGCATTTGATTTACATTTAAATAATTAATCCATCCTGAATTTATTTTGGAATAAGACCCATGGTAAGAATCTAAATTAAATTTTATTCAAACTGCTAGCTAGCTGTCCTCATACCATATTGGAAAATTTTTCATTTCTCTACTGATTCAAAATGACACCATAAAAACATGCAAAATTCCTCCATACGCTGGTGTCTTTCTCAGGACTGTTTCCTCTTCTGTTGATCTATAAGCTTAGTTCTGTCCCGGAACCCCAAAATTTCAGCTATTGTAGCTTGATTATAACAAGCTTCTTGTCTGGTAGGACAGTGTCTCTTTCTCTAGTACCATCTCCACTCTAGCATTATTTTATTTTATTTTTAAGTTTTCTTTTTTTCTTAAATTAACTTTAGAATTCTTTAAAAATTTTTTTTAAATTGCTAGTCTGATTTATTGGGGTTGTTTGAATGGAATATATTATTATACTTAGGCTTGCTCATTTAAGCATTTGGGATATTTCTTGATTGAGTGTAATAGTTTGTGTCCTCCGGGACTGTATTTCCATTTTCTTCTTAAACTTGATGTTCTCTGGGGAATAAAACAGCCTTAAAGTCTTCCACCCCACTTTTCCCATTCCCATATGTTTACTATTGCTTGCTTCACTGGGTCTCTCTATAACCCACTATTTTCATATGGGTTGAGTCAGGTGGAGCGAGAGTCACAGTGTTCTAAAGGTCTTGAGAGATCTTCTGTTTGAAAGAATGATTAGAACCTTCCATGATCATCACAGTTTTGGAAACAGATTAATTGGTTAGGTCCCAGCTCTTTGGGTCAAACAATAATCCCCAGCAGACTGTGTGCTCATCTTCCTGAACAGGTAATTCATTTGCCATGCTGAGTTTGCTAAAATAGGACAAATATTCATTTTGAACTCACATTCCTGATGCATTAGCAGCTTGACTCGGAGGGCCTAGGTTTTGACAAGTAGCCCCCTAACCTGAAAACAGACATTAGATCAGGGGAAATGTTGCATGTGTGACAAGCAAAAGCAAAGATGATTAGCTTCCATTGGTGAGTGCTCTGGTTCTGGACTCAGACTGTCTTATTCCATTCCTGACTCCATTATTTACCTGGCTGTCTCTCGGATCAGGTGCTTCACCTTTATGTCCCTCAGTGGCATTATCTGTCAAAGGGGGGACAGTAATCATCCTTCCTTCATGGTTTGCTAGGAAGATCACATGAGATAAGGCCTGTAAGTGCTTAGAACAGCCTCTCACTCAGCACATAATAACGATCATTTTATTTAGTCTCTTTCCATTGTTGTACTAGACTGAGAGATCCTTAAAATCAAGGAGTATCCTCCAGAATCTAGCAGAGTGCCCAACATGTAATAAGGCACTCAGAGAGTGTGTGCCAAATTCAACCTCCTTCCTATTCTTGGAGTAGAATTTGCGCCACAACAAGCTATATTTACCCATGTGTGTGTTTATAGATTTGTTCTGTGTGTTTTTATCTTTTTTCCTGGGTCTTTGGTTCCTTTCCCTGCTGGCTCTTTCTCCACTCTCTGCCCTAGTTATTCTTAACAGCTAGCAGGAACAGTCCTGTCTGATTGTTGCCTCAGTTTGTGTAAATTCTGAAACCCCTCTGTCTGCATCCGTTCCTCCATGACTGTGTGGAATTCTCTAGTGACCACCTAGCTGATGGCTACACTTGATGATGATTTTCATTCCTTCCTTATCTGACTTGATCTGTGTGAATTTGCACAGGGTCATAAACTCTATGAGAGAAAGGACTTTATCTGTTTTATTCTCAGTTGAATTCTTGGTGCTTAGAACAATCTCTGCACATAGTAGATATTCAATAAATATTTGTTGAATAATACATTTGCAAATAGGAGTCACTATTGGCCAGTCCCTTCTTAAAACATTCTTTCCAACTCATCCAGAAAAACATCATGCTTTTGTTTTCTTCTGGCAATTCCTTGGTTTCCTTCCATTCTTTGTCTCTCAAATGTTGGTATTCTTCATAGTTCAGTTCTTGGCACCCTTCTTGTGACTTTCATGTCTTCATTTCTACCCCAATTAATATGAATACCCTTAGACAATTTAGCCAATTGTCTATAGAACACCTTGATCCTCCCTGACATTTAAAAAATATTTCCAGGAGAGCCTGGGTGACTCAATCAATTAAACAGCCAACTCTGGATTTAAGCTCGGGTCATGATCTCAGGGTCTTGGGATCAAGCCCTGAGTCAGGCTCTACACTCAGTGGAGAGTCTGATGGACGATTCTCTCCCTCTCCCTCTGTTCCTTCCCCTTGCTTGTGCACTCTCTCTCTCTAAAATAAATAAATAAACCTTTAAGTATAAGTAAATATTTCCAAAATTAAGCTTATTATTTTTTCAGGTCTTTATGCTGAATATGGAATATAAAAAATAAGTGATTAGTTGGAAGCCAAAATATTGCCATACTTGCTTAAAAGTGCTAACTTGAAGGGTGATAAAGGGTCCTACTGACAAAGCCCCAGAATTTTATGGACCTACTTAGTTCTGAACTGGGTGAATTGAGTGTGGGACACTCCTGCTTACACAGCAACCATATTCTCTTATATGTGGATGTAAGACAGTCCTTGACAATATGGTTGTGTGGTTGTTGAAAGCTAAGACACAATCTCCATCATATGTCCTTAGGCAATGAGGAACCAACTTGAGACCTCTTCTTCGTGGCTCATTTTTCAGTTGGGGAAGCACACCACCTAAATCCAAGTTTCGTTCCTCCTTTTTGCATTCTGGCAAGTGGAGTTCTGGAATTCCACTTACTGCGATGGTCCTCACGGGCACTCACCTTGTGTGGCTGCAGCAGCTCTGATGTCTCAGGGTAGCCATCTGCTGTACTGCATGCCATCCCTGGGTGTGCAGCCTGTATGACACAGGGCACAGGCACCTGTTCATCCTCACTCATTCCCTTTCTCTGGGATCAGTGGTCCCCTTTGCATTTGGGCAATGTCCCAGGATTGTCCAGGAAAGTCTGTCCAATTTCTCTCCATCACCCTGTCATATATCATTGTTTTCAGCCCAATTGTCTATGTTCACAAAGGTAGGTCAGTGGTCCGCTGAGCCTCAGTTTGCTTTTCTGGGCTCAGTGAGATTTAGAGCAAATCAAATCTGATCCTCAGTTTTCTCATTAATGGAAATGAGATTCTGAAGTTGATGTCTGGCATCCTTTTCTGTTTCCAGGAGCCTAGTATGCAAACTATGTAACAGCTGCAATAGACTGACTCATGCACTCTGTAGTTATCCACTCAACACCAGCTACGATCCAGGATTTGTCTTAGGTGCTGCGATAAAGCAGTGAACAAAGCAGCCTTGGTTCTCAGTGGGGGGCGGGGGGGATGTGCTACACTCTGACTGGAGTTGCCAGGTAAGCAAGTGAAGGCATGATTATGTCAGGTGTTGATGAGAATGATAGTATAGGTACTGAGTAGATGATGAGCAGAGGCCTCAAGTAAATGAGTACTATTCAGAAATCTGTCTGCTAGCCCCGCAAAGATAGTGAACCCATCCCCTGCAACCCATCCCATACTTTTCTCCCTGTCAGTCTGTGACTGCAAGCTTATATCCCTGCATTTCCTATTTCTCAGAAAACCCCCCAGAAAGGCAGAAAAGAGAATGGGACATGCCACTTGCCATCATCCCCAGCTCCACTCCAAGCCTGTGTTCCAGGTCTTGAGCAGAGAGGAGGATGGTTAGTGGCCTTTTGCACCCTAAACCCAAGGCACAGCTTCTGGACGGTGGAAGGCAATGCCTCATAGCAGAAGAGCCTTCATGTGTGAGTGCTCTCCTTGCCCCACAGGTAGCACGCTGGAGCAGTTACTGAGAGGAGACAAGTGTTGACATGGAAGACTGTAGAAAGGACTTGCCAGCATGCTTCATAGTGTAAATGGCTATAGTTGGACCATCTGTCACTTCAGCCCTCCTCAGAATACTCCACCTGCTTAGGTTGGTGTGCTGGGAAAATCACGTGGGACTTGTGTGCCCTTACACCTATTTTCACTCCACACCCCATTCCCAAGGGTTTTTCTTTTGGAAAAGGATGATAAAGTGAAATGGAACTTCCTCTCGCTGAATTTACTTTCAGTGCCTTTTCTTTGCCTTATTTGGAGCTTCACTGCGATTTCTATAGTCGATGGTGAATTGAACATAAGCTCTAATCTGGCGAAGCTAATGGCCATATTCACCTTCTGATGCCTCAGTAGTTCAATGACAAAAAAGTAAGCTTTGAGAAGTCCCACTTCTGCTTCATTTCCTTTGTGTGCCCTATGCCGGGAACCCCAAATAAAACTAAGTAAGATTGAGTTGTGTTAGGAAGAAGGAAACTGCCCAGAGTCTTCTCTTCCTTGAAAGAACTCTTTGGGTAAACTATCAGTGGATCAATTTATTAGCCACTTAGTGGGCTTAGGGTCACACATATGCACACACGGCTTGCCTGCATTGAAAAGAAGCCAGTATAAGGAATCTTAATATTCACTAAGTAAAATAAAACACCCAAATATTGAAGGAGATCCTTTCTCCCCCTTCATTTTTCAGGTGAATTTTTTTCCCCCTCAGGTAGAGTAAACCAGTGAGAGAATGGCCTTCCCATTTGTGAAGTAGCCCTCACCTGGCTTCCTCCTCTCAATTTGTCATAGATCCCAAAATGAACTAGTTGAACATAAGGAGGGGACATTTTCTTTTCCAGTGGTAACTGAGGACAAGAGGAGGCAGTGAGGTGTAATTTAAAAGATTAGGTTCAAGCCAAGGTCCTTGAAAAGCTTGGGAGCTAGAAATCAATTCTAGGAAGAAGTAAATAATGATGTGAGCTAACATTTATTGTTAACACATTTATTGAATTATCCTAGTAATGAACTATCATTTATTGCTTAGTGTATCTAGGTAAAATGGTGAGCATTTTACAAGCGCTATTTGTTTTGTTCTCACAATTGTCTGAGGTGGAGACAACAATCATCCCCAATTTATAGATAAAGGAACAGAGGTGGAAATATACCATAGATAGCAGCCCTCCCTCTTCTATGGGGGTTATATGAAGACGCGCAGTGGATTCCTGAAACTGGATACTACAGAACCCTATTTATACTATTCTTTCCTATACATGCATACCTATGATAAAGTTTCATTTATAAATTAGGCACAGTAAGAGATTAACTACAATAATAATAAAATAGAACAATTACAACAATGTACTGTGATCTCTCTCTCCCTCATGCTGTCTCTCAGAATATCTTAATATACTAAAATCACTCTTCCTCTTGTGATGCTGTGAGATGATAAAAGACCAACTTGATAAGTGAGGGGAATGATGTAGGCATTGGGATGTAGTGGTAGGTTACTATCGACCTGACGATGTGTCAGGAGGATCATCTGTTTCTGGGCTGTAGGTAACAAACTGCAGGAAGTGAAACCATGAAGAAGGGGGCACTACTGTTACTTGCTTAAGGTCATGTGCTTAGTAAGTGGAGTAGCTGGACAGATCCCTGGCTGGTTCCAGAATGAGAACTTCACCTCCATGCAGTATCACCTCACTAAATGGCTCTCTGAGTTTTGGGGATGCTTGCTGTAAAAGAACAGCTCTCACCAGCTCCATTGTTAGCAGTCCCCAATTCACACAGGTGTGCTGGCTATACTCCTTCCACATGTGAACCACAGTGTGGGGAAAATGCAACAAGAGGCATCATCAGGCCACGGGAGAAGTAATGCCATTTACCTGGAGTATTTTCAAAAACAGTAAAAGATTTAGTTTTATATTTAAGTGGCTTCTAATGTTGAGGGTTCTAGTTTGCACAAGATTAAATTTTTACAGTCTTGGTGTCATTGTGGGGTGTGTGATGATGACAGATGGGCAGGGTTTGCTTAGGTCACTCCTGTTGGGGATGGTCTCAGAGTATGATTCAGAGGGAACTCAGAGTCTGGGAGAGTTGTGGGAGTAAGAGATGGATTTGTCTCCTCTGGTTTTATGTCTGCAGTAAGACAATGCATGTATTTCCTTTCAAGGAGGAAATAAAACAAGAAAACTTCCAAGTTTATAGATTCAAGATACAGACTTTCAAAATGTTACCATAAGCTCTAACACGAGGTGGGCAATATCCTGTTCTTGGTTGCTGATTCCTTTCACTATAAAAATTCAGATTTGAAAGAGGTATTACTAAATATTGGAAAGAGATATTAAAGAAATTTTTAATAAATATATAATACCTATAATAAAATTGATATGAGCGGATACTTTCTATAAGAACTGAATAGATATTTAAAAGAGTAGGGATTTGGTAAAAAGTGAACATCTTCCCTTACCCGGCATATGTATAAGGAATGCGTGTCTTAGTTAAAAGTCAAATCAAAAGATTTTTGCAACCATGATGGGTAAAAACTATACAACCTGCCATTTAAACTTGCTATCTATTTATACCTAATTAAAATTGGAAATATCAATATTTTTTAAAGAAAGACTATCTCTTTCTTCTAGAAGGATCAATTAGAATATGCCATTTGATTATCAGTTTTTAAGCAAGTTTTGAGTCAACGTTCAAAAGTGTCATTAACCTGAATAAAAAGGTGTAAAAAATAAGTGTCTTGCTTGGTCATGTAAATTGTAATACAGAGTTGGGTCAGGGCTATATTCATTTTTTTAAATAAATTTATTTTTTATTGGTGTTCAATTTGCCAATATATAGAATAACATCCAGTGCTCATCCCATCAAGTGCCCCCTCAGTGCCCGTCACCCAGTCACCCCCATCCCCCGCCCACCTCCCCTTCCACCACCCTTAGTTCGTTTCCCAGAGTTAGGAGTCTTCCCTTATATTAATTTTTTTTAATGTTCTAGAATTTTTTAGAGGAGAGGAACGGGGGATATAAATATTTTTGGCTTTGTGTGAGTTTAGGGTACCCTGTGCTAAAATCTGTAACACGTTCTTACGGAGTTGTAGGTTTTGGCGTGAGCAATGACTGACAGCTAAGTAAGCATTGAAATTGCAGAAATGATTTGCCCCACACTGTTCACACTTGATACTGTAGGAAAGTTCAGCACTGCTATCCCCATAGGAAATTTTTGTCCTAATTGTAGGGTTCTTTTCTTTTCTTTTTTTTTAAGATTTATTTATTTATTCATGAGAGACACACACAGAGAGAGAGGCAGAGACACAGGCAGAAGGAGAAGCAGGCTATCCCACAGGGAGCCCCATGTGGGACTTGATTCTGGATCCCGGGATCACGACCTGGGCCGAAGGCAGGTGCCCAACCACTGAGCCACCCAGGTGCCCCTGTAGGGCTATTTTCAAATGAAATGATTAAAATTTGGGGAAATGTACTAATGTTTTGATCTCATATTCTAATAAGATTATCCTTCTGAGTCCAGAGAAGGAGGCTACACTTCCTAGGGATTCCCTGGACAGGTCAGGGAAGGAAGGTATGTGCATCATTACGAGTCCTGACAATGAACAGATATTGAGGCAAGAAATGGAAATTTGAGTGCTGGAGATTACACAGTGGATATTTTTTCTGTGTGGGGTTGGTAGTCTCAGTAGGTGGTGTGAACTCTGGAACACAGACACATTTGGATCCTTGTAAAGGTGGGATGACTTAGCCCAATCATTCCCTCATTTATCTAATTTCCAAAAAATACATATGGATTACAGTATGGTAGGCACAAAATACAGCAATGAAAAAGCAGACATAGTCCCCATCTTCAAAGAGCTTATGATCTAGAGGGAGAGATAAGTATTAAATGAAGTCTCTAAAATTAATTAATTAATCAACCAATCATGGTGAAAAACACATGACATCAAAGTCACTGTTTGACTCACTTTTAAGTGTATATTCCAGTGGCGGAAGGTCCATTCCCATTGGGCACTTGTCACCATCATCCATCCCAAAACTTTTTCATCTTCCCAGACTGACACTCTGTGCCCAATAAGTAGTAACTCCTTATCTCTCCCTCCCCTCTAGACCCTGAAAGCCACTGTTCTACACTCTGTCTCTATAAATTTGATTACCCACCTTGTGCATATCCTGTGAATACACTCACAGTATTTGTCTTTTCGTGACTGGCTTATTTCGCTTCAGATAATGACCTCAAGGTTCAACCATATTGTACCATGTGTCTGAATCTCCTTCATTTTTTAAGGGTAAATAATATTCCATTGTATGTGCAGACCACGTTTTGTTTCTCTGTTCATCTATCCAGGGACACCTAGGTTGTTTCTGCCTTTCGGCTGTTGTGAATAATGCGGCTATGAACATGGGTGTGCAAGTATTTCTTTGAGACTCTACTTTCCCTTCTTTTGGGTAACAAAGAGATTTTTAAATATGAAAAATAAAACATGTCTATGAAATAAAAGGACACACTAAGTGATGAATGTAAAAAGGCCACTGTTGTCTGTGTGGTGAGAGGCTCATCATGGCAGTTTCCTGGAAAAAAGGTCACTTAAGACATAGGAAAGATTAACCCAGAGTTAACCAGGGGAGGGAATAGGAGGGAGAGCATCCCATTGGCTGAAGGAGCAGGCCTGAGGCTCGAGGCAGCCCAGCATGGAACACTGGAGGAATGTTACGTGTAGATTGAGCGGGAGGTCCACAGGAAGTCAGGATTTCCCAGGCTCTAGACCTGTTGGCTCTGGGCACAGTAAGATATGCACATCCTTGCAAACCTCAGTTTGCCGGGCTATGTTCATTTCTTTATTCCTGGACATTTAGTAAAACCTTTTCAAAAAGTTCTATTGCAGAGAACATTAAGGGAAGCACTTGTTCAATGTCGAAAATGGAGTGACGGGGGAGAGGACAGCGTCTGTGGGAGCAGAGGTGATGACCAGAGAAGTGGCATCTTCCCCAGGGACTTCGGTGGTGGGGGAACAGTGTGGCAGCTTGATGGGAAGGCTGGAGCAGGAGCAGCTGGGACTCTTACAATGACCTGGAGTGCCCTCGGTAAGTGAGCTTATTTGATGTCCGAGGCTGATGAGGCTGGGCATGCTAGTGTGTGTGCATGTGGCCCATGGCCCATCTTCCTAGGTTGATTCACTTGTCTTAATCCTCCCTTTGAAGAAGTGGGAAATCTTAGTACTTTTATAGAGTTGGGATGTGGAAGACCATATACAAGGAAGGAGAGAGAATTTCTAAAGTGTCTCAAGAATCACGTAAGATCAGGCTAACAACACATCAAATTATTGATGAGTAAGTGTGAATCATATTTAAGTTTGTGGCTATTAAAGGAGGGGAACTGAGTGGGAAAAATTAGAGTGGGAGACAAACCGTGAGAGACTCTTAACTCTGGGAAACAAAGGGATGTGGAAGGGGAGGTGGGCGGGGGCATGGGGTAACCAGGTGACAGGCACTGAGGAGGGCACACAATGGGATGAGAACTGGGTGTTATGCTGTATGTTGGCAAATTGAATTTAAATTAAAAAAAAGAATTTAAAAAAGAGGAGTCAAATACAGCAGTGAAATAACAGCTATAAAAATTGGGCACAGGGGATGCCCGGGAGGTTCAGTCAGTGAAGCATCTGCCTTTGGCTCAGGTCATGATCACAGAGTCCTGGGTTCAAGTCCTGTATCAGGCTCCCCGCTCAGTGAGGAGTCTGCTTCTCCCTCTGCTCCTCCCCTTATTCTTGCTCTCTCTCTCCTCTCTCTCTCTCCCCCATAAATAGATAAAATCTTTTTAAAAAATAAGTCAATCGGAGAAGGACAAACATTATATGTTCTCATTCATTTGGGGAATATAAATAATAGTGAAAGGGAATAAAGGGGAAAGGAGAAAAAAATGAGTGGGAAATACCAGAAAGGGAGACAGAACATGGAAGGCTCCTAACTCTGGGGAACGAACTAGGGGTGGTGGAAGGGGAGGAGGACAGGGGCTGGGGGTGACTGGGTGGCGGGCACTGAGGTGGGCACTTCATGGGATGAGCACTGGGTGTTATTCTGTATGTTGGCAAATTGAACACCAATAAAAAATAAATTTATTATTAAAAAAATTGGGCATCTACTTCACTGAGGAATGAAAAGCTTGAATCCTGGCCATTTGGCGTCTGGGTGTGTGTATGTGTGTGATAAGTGTGTAAAACAGTATGACAAACCGTGAGAAACTCCTAACTCTGGGAAACAAAGAGATGTGGAAGGGGAGGTGGGCGGGGGCGTGGGGTAACCAGGTGACGGGCACTGAGGAGTCAGTATGTCTTGTTAATCAATTAACCGCTGGGACAAACTCGTCATATGAAAAGGATAGCAAGCCGAGAGCGCAGCAATCTGGAGCTGTGTGCCCTTGCCCAGGGAAAGGAGCTTACAGCCAATACTAATATATTAAAATAATCAGACACTGTGCATAAGGAGAGGACTTTGTGGTAGCGTTTTAGGAAAAGGTTTTAAAGATATCTATGTGCAGGTCTTTCTAAAGCCATTATCTGGAAGATTCCTATCTCTACTGGTCCTTTGTATCAGACCATGTATCCTATAAACATAAAACTCTGCCCTTGGCCAGTGAATGTGTTTGTGGTGATCCTGATAAATTTATGTAAGTGGGGACTTACAGTGTGTTCTACATGCTACAGATGGTTTTCACACATAGAAGATCGTGTTTTCCTGGTTGACATACTGCCGGGGATTCGAGGGTGCAGAGCAATGAGGTAGATTATTGCTTGATGGATCTCAGACAGGGCATGTCGTTCTGAGAGAGTGACACATCTCATTCATTAGCAGTTGCTGCCTTATGAGCTGTTCCCCTTGCAGGAATCTTCCATAGAACTGCAGGTGGTCCCTGTAAGCGTTAACACTTTCCTATTTTTTACCACTTCTGGCATAATTTCTAAAGTGCATTGCGCATTTCCTTATCGTCTTAAATCTTGGTAGACATTTGTGACATGGAAGAAACATAATATACTTACTCGAGGTAAAAGTAACCTCTGCTGTCACTTGTCTCTGGGAGTGACCTGTACCATGAGCAGTAGCTGAAGGCCCGAGTAGACCCGGGCCTCTGAACTTGTTGCAGGGTTGCTGTCCTCTCCAGTCACAAATGAAGAAGCTGGGAATGTACGCCTGACTGAGGCAAGTCCCTCATATCTGTGCTGTAGGAATTTTGGAATGGAACACAGGGATGCTGAGACAGACAGGGGAGGAGGGGCTGGCTGAGTGGGGTGTTAACTCTGTCATGGAAGGCATGCTACCCCGGCCAAACAAGGCTCCCCACAGGCAAGCAGAAGCTCCAGGGCAACAGAAGGCAGTCAGTCATAGGAATGCAGACAGGAGATGCTCTCCAGGCAAAGGGGTCACCTCCAGGCAGGATAACAGGGTCACATGACACCAAGCAGGACAACTGCTGGATAAGGACTGCCCCTAGGTTTTGTTTTTGGAATTGTCAGGCACTTTGGCTTTTTTATTTTATTGTATTTTTTTTGAAATTTTTATTCAAATTTTATTTTATTGTATTGTTTTTTGAAATTTTTATTTAAGTTCAATTAATTCACATATAACGTATTATTAGTTTCAGAGGTAGAGGTCAGTGATTCCTCAGTCTTATATAACACACAGTGCTCATTACATCATGTGTCCTTAATGCCCATCACCCAGCTACCCCATCCCCTCACCCACCTTCCCTCCAGCAAACCCTCAGTTTGTTTCCTAGAGTTAAGAGTCTCTTATGGTTTATCTCCTTCTCTGATTTCGTTTTGTTTTATTTTTTCCCCTCTCTTCCCCTATGATCCTCTGTTTTGTTTCTTAAATCCCACATATGGGTGAGATCATATGATAATTGTCTTTCTCTGATTGACTTATTTCACTTAGCATAATATCCTCTATTCCCATCGTTGCAAATGGCAAGATTTCATCTTTTTGATGGCTGAGTAGTAGTCCCTTGCATGTATGTGTGTGTGTATATATATATATAATCTTTATCCATTCATCTGTTGTTGGACAACATCTGGGCTCTTTCCATATGTGACTATTGTGGACACTGCCATTATAAACTTTGCGGTGCAGGTGCCCCTTCAGATCACTACATTTGTGTCTTTGGGGTGAATACCCATTAGTGCAATTGCTGGGTCATAGGGTAGCTCTATTTTAAACTTTTTGAGTAACCTCCCTACTGTTTTCCAGAGTGGCTGCACCAGTTTGCATTCCCACCAATAATAGTACGAGGGTTCCCCTTTCTCTGCAGCCTTGCCAGCATCATTGTAGCCATTTTGTTGGGCATTTTGAAACCTCCTGGATCCAGTATTCATCTGCTACTTCACTTCAGGCACTTATTCCTCCCCTGAACTCTGCTGACTGCTCCTGACTCATCACCCCAGCTTGGTCTTCGCATGTAGGACTCCTTCTGCCTGAATTTTCTTTTCTTCCTCCTTGCATCTTCCATGTGTGCAATTCCACTAGTGCTTCAAGGCCCAGGTCAGAAAGCATTTTCTTCAAGCCTTCCTTTGATCACCGAGCCAAGGGAACCTCTCCCTCTCTTGGACTCCCACTGTGCTGTACGTCCCCGCTGGTGGCTATCTGCTGTCAGGGTCATCCATACACGGCTCTTCTGTCTGGTAATTGACTACCAGACTCTTATGGGCAGGATCTCTTTCGAAGTCAAATCTCCAAATCTCCAGTGTACGTGGCACAGAGCACTGTACAAAGTAGCTTTCCTTAAATATATTTAAATGAATGAAAGCATGAACATCTCATCAGCTACAAGAATTTGGGATCAATATTTTTGGTTTATACTAAATCTCACCATAATTGTATAAAATTATGTGCTCAGGCTTCTCGTCTGCCATCATTTTTAAGACAAACTGTATGTGGTTGTCTTACCATAATAGGCAACCATTTCCCTTTTAATGTTGAAATAAGAAATCCTACTATTGTCTGAAATTTCAGCTGGCACTATCTTCCTGTTTCCAGAGTAATCAAGCAGGACCTAAAGGAGCCCAGCGCATGCCTGAGGCACTCTTGGTGCTGGGATTGGGGTAGAGAGGGTGAAAGGTAATGAGCAAAGTCTGGGCTTGGTGACTTAGCTGTTCTTTCTCATCAATTTAATCATGGCTCTGTCCAGGAAAAGACCCAATAATGCACTTTTGAAGTGGCGGCATTGCAGGCAGGCGATGAGGATGGAAGAACTTTGATTTGCTCCCTCTTTTATGTGATTTAAACAGCAAGAAAGGAGGAAGCAGGAAAAAGAAAAAAAAAAAAACAACCCAGAACTCTCTCAAGCTGCTGAGCCACTGACGTCCTTGCTTTCCTGGTGCATTAAGTGCAGGCCAAATGCGTAGTGAATGCGTAAGCAGGAATATTTAATATGCGTGATATAATTATGTGGTGTTGGTTCACTGATTTCCTAGTGTTATTTTGCACATCTCTCTCAAAGGAGCTATCCCAGTGAAATGAGATTTTAATAAAAGGAATCTGTATGGTATATTGTTGAACATTCAGGACACTGTCTGCCTTCCCCAGTGATGCTGGGCTGAGAACACAATTCTATTTGAAAAGATGATGTTTGGATATAAATGTAATTTGCCAGAGCAAAATAATTTCCCCAGGATCAATTGAACACATACATTTTATTAAGCTGTGCTTTTGCAGGACACTTTTTTTTTTTTTTTTTTAGGTGGGTTCTGTTCAATCGTTTGGGTTATTTCCTCCAGCTGTTGCATAGGAGCCTCGTGCTCCAAAGGTGAATTGTTCTTGAAAATTCAGTAATCAATAATTTAGTTGGGTTCAGGACAGCTCACTGCAGCCTGCTCTTTGATGCCTGCAAATCTCCACGGTTGCAGTAGCTTTCGCAAATGTTAACACATAAGCTGCTGTTGAAACCAATCTGACGCATTTAACATCAGTACGCATACGCAGAGCGAGGTGGACCTCAGGATGATTTTCGTCTTCCACTCTCCTCCCTTTTTGACTACTGGCCAAGATGAAAAATTTCTTGGCTGTCAAGGTGTAAGCTGTTGCTGGTCTCCTTGTTAAAGTCATGCAGTGCGGTGTAATGCTGACCTTTGAAGACCTCGGCAATCCTTGTAGACATTATCTAAAGGAGTGCTCACACTCAGGTTTTGGAGGGGCCCAAGAAGTCAAATATCTTTCTAGCCAGCAAAAGTGCATCTGTAGCTGCCCCTCCGGCAGCCTCATCAGAAGATGGAGATCTGCAATGCATTAATTTCCATATCTCAGCCTTCCTACCTCCCCATCAATTTGAAGTTTTGTGTGTGTGTGTGAGAGAGAGAGGTGGGGACTGTGAAGGTGAGAGAGAGAGGTGGGGACTGTGAAGGTGAGAGAGAGAGAGAAAGAGAGAATGCCCTAGTCACAGCAGATGAAAAGGGAAAGATTAAGGAAAGAAGACGTTTTGACACTTTTGCTCCTAATAAGGTTAGGTCACTAGGAAGTTCCTACGGGTCCTCAGGAATGTGGACCAGAACAAAGGAAAGAAACCCAGGCTGGAGACACGAATTTGGGTTCTTTCCTGTTTCCAATCCATTTTATAACCAGTAGGATGCTCTTCTGCCTCTTTAAGCCTCTACTTTCTTCCCTGTGTGTGGGGATAACTGGAGCATATAACTCTTGCCACGTGTGGGTGTGCTGGGTGGTGGCCGGGAAGAGCTGGGTTGAGGAGAAAGGATAATGTTAGAAGGGGAAGGGCAGGGACACTGAAAGCCTGGAAAGTCAGAGAGAGAACATGAGTGACTGCAGAGGGGTATTCCAGAGAGGCCGGGGTGAAGTGAACAGAAGGTGAGCTCTGGCCTCAAAGAAAACCAAAGCCCAAGGCGATGCTAAGTTGCCAACCCCACCCATCTTAGGTAGTCGATTTCAGAATGGAGTTGTAGGTCCCACTGTGGAAATTCTAGGTCCTTTCCCTGGTTTATCAATTCCTGACCGACTTTTTATTAGAGATGTTCCCACTGCAAAGACCTAAGGCCTGACAAGACTTAGGTTCTGACCAAAGGTGGAAAGGAGCATTGAGCAGCAACTATACAGCCAGTCAGGTGTCCTGGGTACATCGGAGCCATCTTCACTCACAATCCAGCTAATGGGGGAAGGCAATGGGGCATCTGAGCACAATTCCCAAGATGTCTCACTGAGTATCCCTGAGGGAGGGTTCCATGTTATGGGATTCAAGGGAATGCACCATCTCTTGGAAATGACCAAACTGGGGCCAACTCAGTGTTTGGAGAATAGTGACATACAAGGTGACTTAATAGAGCTAAGTGCTAAGTAAACCAAGACCAAGGAAGAAATATAGTTCTAGAAACTGGAGACCCAGAGGGGTTAGAAGGTATGATTTGGGGGAATGACAGCAGGTAAGTCTATTTTTAGCTTTTAAATTTGTTTCTTTCTAAATCTCCCCATTAAAATGTAAGCACCAAGATCGTAGGGGTTTTTGTTTGTGTTGTCACTTGCTGTGTCCCAATATCGAGAATAAAGCCTGGCATCTAGAAAGTCTTCTGCAAATATTTGTTAAATGACTGACTCCAGATTGTTCCCAAGGTGGTGAGTGTGCTTGTGTGTGTGTGGTGGCGGTGGTGGTGGTGGTGGGGCAGTCTGCATCTTCATGTGATGAAACATGATTCCCTTGAAGAGCAGGGTCCTTCAGTGGCTGTCAAGCCAGATAGGAGCAGACATGCAATCTTCTCTGCCACGGCGCTGCCATTGTCTATGATGATTTCATTGGCCAATTTGATTTTATATATGGTCACTGCGGCTTATAGGCAGGCTTTTGAATCAATGACTACGAAATAAAAATAGCCAACATTCAAATTAGAGTACAATGGAGGAATTTGGGGCAGCAAAGTGGTTTTCATCTTAATTTGCTCCCAGTTTTCTATCAAGGAGTAATAGGATGTTAATAATCAGGAGAGAGAAGGGAGATGCAGAACTACCCCCCCCCCTGTAGATCCCCAAACTGTGTAACCTTCTGCCACTTTAACACACCAAGAGATGGATATCATGTACCCATTCCTGGTTGTGTGCCTGTCTTGCCCTAAGGGAGCTCCCTGTTGGTGAAGGGTGCAGGGTGCTCTGGCACCCTAGGGCTGTCTCACCATAGGGACAACTTTGAGCCTAAGTTAACAAACCTTCCAGCTTCCAGAATCTTGAGAATTGAAAGACCTCTGTTGACACAAGAGAAGAGGGTGGTAGTGGGAGTCCTAACCTAGACACTGTCTGGGCTCTGTTTCTAATTCCTTATCTGTCCTGGGAGATGACATGGACCTCTCCAGGCTTTTGCGTCTATCCTCAGGATGGACTCAGCTGGTTTCACTCACAGCATTGTTGTGAGGATCAGAGGGGAAATCTCTGGAAGCCTTACATGATGGTAAAGGAGTACCAATACTTATACATCCCAAATCTAATTAATGACTGGCAAATATATTTAAATCAATACTTGTCCGGTTTTAGTGTTGGGACTATGTGTGCATGTGATGTAGATGAAGTAAACCCCCAACGCTTTCACCCGAAGCATTAAGATAACCAAAGCCAACTGTGAGTAGCATTATTACTTGGTGGGGGTGGGAGAGGGGGTTCTGTGGATGGCACCCCGAGCATGAGTATTCTGGAGGGGTATCATGGGTCCTGAGGGAGCTGTTCTAGTAATCTCTGGCCAAAATAACCACCACTGAGCTCACTTTGAACGTGATGGAGTAGGAGGTAGTGGGTAAATCTGAGGTCTCTTTGCCCCCAGCCACCCGCCCCAGACTTCCGGTGTAAGCAGTATGCCACACTGGCACCTGCACACAGTGTCAAAGGCACTTTATTATTATTAATTTTTAAAGATTTTATTTATTTGTGTGAGAGAGAATGCATGAATGGGGGTGGGGCGGGGAGAGGCAAAGGGAGAGGGAGAGGGAGAAGCAGACTCCCCACTGAGGGGGGAGCTGGAGGTGGGGCTCGATCCCAGAACCCCGAGATCACAACCTGAGTCGAAGGCTGAGACTTAATGGACTGAGTCATCCAGGCTCCCTAAAGGCATTTTGTTTTTTCAAAGCTAAATTTCAGTGTAAAATCACTGTGCTAGATCCCCAAGGAGAGCTTTCTCCTTACTATGCCTCCTACCTCCCAAGAAGCCAGAGCTCCCACTTATTGGAAACTCACTTAATGGCAGCCCAAGGGGATCCATTTTAGAAGGATCACCAGAAACGGCCCCTGTCACCCCCTACAGCTTGGGCTGTTCTCCGCTCCCAGCTGTTCTGCGGTCCCCGTGAGCCGAGTTCTGGCTCCTCCTGTGTCACACTATTTTTAAAGTTGTTACTATTTTGGATGTGACTGTTGATATTTTCTTAGAAAGTTACCATTTTTTCTTGGCAGTATACATCATTTCTTTCCTTAAATGTCATCTCATTACAGCCAGGGTCTAGAATGTCTCCCAGTGCAACATCTCCCCAAGAGTTACACAGGAAATCAGTGGGAAAACAGGATTGCTTCTTAACTTTTTTTTCCCCCTCTTGTCTGAAAGATGGATTCTTGCAACTTTTCTGATCTATGTCCTGTAGCATATTTAAATTCTGGATCTTTCCATCTGCTTTCCCATCGCATGAAAACACATACGCTCTTGGCAACTTTAGAGGCGGGGTAGGTATAATCATTACCATTTTAAAAATGTATCAAATCTTTTTCTTTTTTAAGATTTTATTTATTTATTAGAGAGATTGAGAGAGAGAGAAGGAGCAGGGGAGGGGGCAGAGGATGAGGGAGAAGCAGGCTCTCTGCTGAGCAAGGAACCAGACACGAGGCTCGATCCCAGGACTCTGGATCATGACCTGAGCCATCCAGGTGCCCCAAACTTTATATGCTGAGTGACTTTCAAAGTTATCAGCTAGTAAGCAGCAAAGTATCGAACCTCAGGTGTCCTGGTGTGGTGGTGTGCGTCTGTTTGGCTGTACCATCATGGTATATATCAGGAAGTGGCCTAGCTAAGCAGTTAAAACTGCAGGTTTCTGAAAACTGCCTGGTTGTGACTTTGAACATGTAGCATGTCTGTCTACATTGGCTTCCTCATCTGTAAATGAGGCTAATAGGAGCACTTCTGTGCATAGAGATAATAAGAGTACCCATCTCATACTTGCATGTAACGTGCCCCAAACGGGGCACAGCACATATGAAGCACTTAGTCATTAATTGTTAATATTTTATTAATCAGATTTTTTTCCCCTTTGAATTTATTTAAAAAGTTTAAAATTGGGGGCGCTCGGGTGGCTCTGTCAGTTATGCATCTGACTTTGGCTCAGGTCATGATCTTGGGGTCCTGGGATTGAGCCCCATACCAAGCCCCACGTCAAGCAGTGAGCTGGGCTCCGGACTCAGTGAGGAGTCTGCTTCTCTCTCTCCCTTGCCCTCCCCCAGCTTGTGCTCTCTTTCTCTCTCAAATAAATAAATAAAATCTTTTAAAAATTTAACTTTTATTGTATTTTATTTCGTCTGTTTATCTTTAATAAATAAAATCTTTTAAAAATTTAACTTTTATTGTATTTTATTTCGTCTGTTTATCTTTAATAAATAAAATCTTTTGAAAATTTAACTTTTATTGTATTTTATTTCATCTGTTTATCTTTATTAAAAATTTGATTTGGGCATTTTGAATCATACTGGTCTCATATGGACCAAACATTCAAATGATCAAAATGCATATTCTTAACATTTTCCCTTTCACTCCCATGCCTTATCTTCCCCAGTGTCCTCTCCTGTCCTCAGAACAGCACAACTGTTACTAATTTCTTTTTGTGTATCTGCCCTGGGATTTTCTCTGCATATCCAGGTAAATATGAATATTTAATTCCTTAGACCTACAAACTTTTACATGAACAATAACTTACTCTGGCCGTTGTTTTGTCTTTATTTTCTTTCTCAGTACTAGCCTTGACCTTATTTCTATCCCACATACTTGGAGCTTTCTTTTCTTTTCTCTGTATTGAATTTTACCCGTGCACTCTATTCCGTTGTATGAATGCATCCCCCTGACGGGCTGGTAGGCTATTTCCTGTGTTTTGCTGTTATTAAGAACAGTGATGGAGTGAATGACTTTGCACCTATGTTATTTTGCATGACTATATCTGTAACACCAATTGGACAGGTCCCCACATCCAAAGAGTGTATTTACTTCCAATATGGTAAGCACCATTAGCCAAATTGCCTTCTATGAGATTATACTAATTGAAACTGCTGCCAGCAATGAAGGAGTGTGTGAGTGAGCGTTTCCCCGCAGCTTTACCAATACAGAGACCATGACATCACAACTTTAAATCGACGTAGGGAAATTGATATATTTTTGATGATGTGTTTTCCTGTTTTCCTAAAAACATGGTTTGCCTAGTCACATGTTTTGTGTCTCTGGTCATTAGAGGCTGTTTTAAAAGTGCTTTATAGATAGTGTAGCCCTTGCACATTTCTTATGACACTTATTTCTAGATATTTTATTACGTGTTGTTGCTAGTATAAATGGGATCTTCCATTCTCTAATTTGTTGGTGTTTGCATGTTTCATTGAATTCTGCAAATTAATTTTGTCCTCCATAACCTCACTGAATTCTCTCATATATATGATCCTTTTTCAGTTGATTCTCTTGGATTTTCTAGATATACAAATAGCTTTATCTTTTCATTTTTTTACCCTTCTCTTGTCTGCTTCCATTGAGTCTGCTTCCACAATACTGGTATCTCTTTTATCCCTGGTATCAAGGAGAATATGTGTGGTGTTTTCCCATTAAGTATGGTGCTGGCTATTGGGCTTATTTTATAAATCTGTATTGGCTAGCATTCTCCATAGTAACAGTAGGATGGTTCTGTTTCTAAAAGAAGACTTATTTTGAGGAATTACCTCATGTAATTATGGAATCTGCAAGCTGGAGACTGAGGAAAACCAGTGGCGAGATTCACTCTACACCTGAAAACTTGAGAACCAGGTGAGCCAAGGATGTGACTCCCAGTCCACATATATACATTTTTTTCCTGACATATGTACACATGTATATGTATAGTATGTGTCTTTTTTTATTCTTTTCTTGAGTGCTTTTTATCAATTCAATTATATGAGTAATGTCAAATATCTTTTTAACATCTGAGATGATTATTTCACTTTTCTCTTTCAATATACAATTAAGATAAATTTTCTTGATATATTTTCCCATATTAAACTATCCCAGAATAGTTTTACTTCCTGGAGTATATACAGGAAGTTAATGGTATATGATTCTTGTTAATGGTATATGATTCTTAATGTTCCACTATTTTGCTTTTGTTGTCACTAATATTTTATTTGGGATTTTTTCATCTAAATGAATAAGTGTCTAAATTAATAAATGTTATTTTTTTGTGTACTGTTGGTTTTTGCTACCAATATTGTATTCATGTTTTATAATGAATTTAGAAGTTTTAAAATTTGAATTTATTTACATGGAACTGAGCAAGAGTCTTTTGTGATTATTTTGTTTTCTTCAGTTCTTGTAGTTATTTCCCACAAACTAGTTTTTCTTTTTTTCTTTCTTTTTTTGTTTTTTTATAAGCTATCCAACTTTTTTCTTGATCAGGCAATCTAGTAATTGACCTAGTTTTTTGCTTTTGCTCTTTGGTTTATTGTTTGTTTACTTTTTTCTAAGATCCAACTTTTGAATCTGTTTGTTGGTCCTACTAGTTTTCTGTTTTTGTTTTTTGTTTTTTCTCTAACTCATTAATTACTTTTATCTATACAAATTCTTCCCTACTGTTTCCTTCAGGGTATTTTATTTATTTTTCCAACATCTTGAGTCATGTACTTAACTCATTTATTTTCATTCTTTCTTACTTTCTGATGTATGTATTTGAAGTTATCAATTTATAAGAAGTTAAGTATAAATGTACACACCTTGAAGATGTAACATGTCATACAGACCAATAAGTGTCTGTTCCCTGTCCTTTCTCCTTGGTGTCTTCCACAGTATTAGGCATGTACTATATTCTCAATAATTATTTGATTCAACAAATGCAAAGTAAACAGATCCATGGCAGAAGAAAATGCCCCCGTTTCTTGCCCTTCTACCCTGCAATACAAGTTTTGTTGCATCATAGTCGTTAGTAAGCCCATGGGCTTTTGCTTCAGCAGAAGCGCTGGAGTGCTTTAGCCAAGATGATTCCCTTGCCAGCCAAGAATCCTGGATTGGCTGCTCGATTTCTCAACAGAAAAATATTTTGATAAACTGTTTGAGTTGGCAGCAATGCTTCCAGATTCCTTGCCTGAGGGCACAGGGTTTAGGTCCATCTGTAGATCTGTGCAATAATAATGACAGCTTGTATTATACAAGACTTATGTTGGAAGAGTCTGGTGTGCCTTAAAGAGGCCATGTCTTTCACCTTCTTACCATCCCAGAGAGGCAGAAGGAAGAATACCAGGGACATAAGGAGAAACTAGAATCCTGAGTCTCTTTATAAGAATTTTTATCTCCTGTCAGTGTTGGTCTATAATCTTTTTATACTAAATATGGTCAGTTAAAATAATATATATTATTATATATTATAATTTAATATATGTATATGTAGATATATATATATAAAATCAGCTTTGAGAAATAATCTACATATAATTTACCGATTTTGAGTGACAATTCAGTGAGATTTAACAAAAGTATACAATTATGAAAGCACCATAAGCATCCATTTCCATCATCCCAAACAGAACTTTTGTGCCCTTTTGCAGTCAATACAATTACTTAAATTTCTAGCAACCACAGAAATACCTCTTTCTTATCACTATACTTTCTTTTTAGAATTTCATGTAAATGAAATTATATAGTATGCAATCTTTATGACTGCCTTTTTTCACTTAGCACCAGTTCTTTTAAAATCCATCCATGTTGTTATATCCATCAGTAGTTTGTTACATTCTAATGCTAAGATGTATTCCATTGTGTGGATATACCGGTTTGTATTAACATTCTCTGGTTGATGGATATTTGGATTCTTCACAGTTCTGGATATTTTAAATAATGCTGCCATGTACATTCACATAAGAATCTTTTTACAAACATACATTTTCATTACTTTTGGATAAATGCCTATAAGGAGAAGCGTGGTCGTATGACATGTGTGTATTCCCCAAGTGGCTATACCGTTTGCATTCCCATCAGCAGAGAGAGTTCCAGTTTTTCCACAGCCTCATCAACACTTAATTTTAGCGATTTTAATGAGAATTAAATGGTATCTCATTGTGGATTTAATTCATATTTCCTTAGTAAATAATAGTGATGTGAATCTTCCATGTACTTTGCCATTAATATATCTTCCTTGGTGAAGTGCCTGTTCAAATCTTTTGCCAACTTTTTAATTGGGTTGTCATTTTACTATTGAATTGTAAGAGTTCAATATGCTGGACACCAGATATTTTTTTTTAGTGATTTTTAAAGAATTTATACATGAGACACACACAGAGAGAGAGAGAGAGAGAAAGAGAGAGAGGCAGAGACATAGAGGGAGAAGCAGGCTCCTCATATGGAGCCCGATGTGGGACTCAATTCTCAGACCCAGGATCACACCCTGAACCGAAGGCAGATGCTCAACCACTGACCCACCCAGGTATCCCTGGGTACCAGATTTAAATTAGATACATGTTTTGAAAGTATTTTTCTCAGTCTGTTGGTTGCCTTTTCATTTTGTTAACAGTGTTTTTGAAAAGCAAAGTGTTTGATTTTTGACAAAGTTCAGTTATCATGTGTATGCTTTATATATCCTATTTAAGAAATTTTTGACTAATCTGAGTACACAAAGATTTTTTCCTCTATTTCTTCTAGAATTTTTATAGCTTCAACATTATATTTAGATCTGTGATCCATTTTGAGTTGATTTTTGTATATTATTGAGGTAAAGGTCAAGGTTTATTATTTTCATATATAGATATTCAAGTGTTCCAGCATCATTTGTTGTAAAAACTGTCAATTTGCACCTTTGTTGAAGATCAATAATCATATAGGTTGGATTCTTCATGATTATCCATACAGATATTGGGTTGTCTGCAATACAAGTGATTTTTTTCTTCTTTATTTCACAGTATGTCTTTATTTATCTTTCTCCCCTTATTAAACTGGCTAGGACTTCTAGTACAATATTGAATAGAAGTGATGAGAGCAGGCACTCTTGGCTTATTCTCAAATTTAAAGGGAAACATTCAGTTTTTCATCACCAAAGGGATTTGTTGCCACAGAAGACCTAAGGGTGTTTAGGGCAAGATGTTTGTGAGGAAGCTGAGACTGGGAGAAGCTAGTTTAGCATCCCAAGGTCACCAGGTAATCCAATGGTGGAATGAGGAACAGATTCCAGATAAAAAATTTTAGGTTCTTATAAAGACTCCTAACTCTGGGAAACGAACTAGGGGTGATGGAAGGGGAGGAGGGCAGGGGGTGGGGGTGAATGGGTGATGGGCACTGAGGGGGGCACTTGACGGGATGAGCACTGGGTGTTATTCTGTATGTTGGTAAATTGAACACCAATTAAAAAATAAATTTATTATTAAAAAAAATTTTAGGTTCTTAAACTTTAAACCTGGGTTGGATCATCATGACAGTTGATGAGCCTGCATAGGAGATCTCATCTCTAGGTAGCTCCAACTCTACTCTCTCCGAGAACTTTAGGTACATGTACCCTTCTTCATCTCTGTCCTTCCTCCATGATCATGTAGGGGACCAGAGCAGACTGTCCCAAAATATGCCACAATGGCATATTGGTTATTTTGAATTGAAGCTATTTGTGAAATGGTTGATACAAGAACACCCAGGCCCTCCTTTACCTCTTGAAAGCAGGAAACGGATCTCCCACATGAAGGATGCCCTTCCTGTACTAAGAAGTAAAACGACATCCTTATTACCAGAGATAGAAATTTTAAGGGTGAGAAAGCTATAGAAGCAAACTTGGATACTTTTTACTAATCTACTACCTCAGCCCAAATTCTGCTTAGAATCCCTTACTAATTAGAGCTCTCAAGCATGTCAGTTTCTCATAAATTTATTCTCTCTCTTTCTCTTTCAAATGTATAAAAACTGTCTACTTAGGTCATTTCTTTGGGTCTTATTTCGTTGTATGGCCTCTGTGCACACGTAATGAAACTTATTTTTTCCTGTTAATATGACTCATGTCAGTTTAACTCCTAAACCAGCTGGAAGAAATTTGAAGAGTAATATAAATGTTTTCCTCCCCTACATTCTTTATTTTGATACAGTTTTGTCTCCCTACATTGTGGTAAGAGGCATCATCAAGGCTAAAATAGCTGTTCCCAACCAAGCCCCTGCTTCAGATTTCCATTTAGAAAACTCAGAAACAGGACTTAAGGCTGAAATCTTTGTCACAGAGAGGTTTTACTTTTTTCTCCCTTGATACTTGTCTACCAAAGCTTCCTCTCTGCTATAATGAATCCTGCCCCAAATGGCTAACTTCTGAGGCCATTCAGATAATAAAGAAATGATTCCATGGAATTAACTAACATGGAGATCTTCATACTGAAGTGGAAAAATCTCACACAATCTAAAATGTGTAGCCCATTTTCAGAGGCTTGGATGCTGTTTGGAATAATCTCATTGTGGATTTAATTCATATTTCCTTAGTAAATAATAGTGATGTGAATCTTCCATGTAGATTAAGGTTAACTAGGCCATTTGCACGTTCAGAAGAATACCTTCTTGCTTGCTAGGAAAGATATATTGTTGGATTTTAGCAAGCATTTTGTCTTTTGTTACTAGAAGCTTTTCCAGTCAGGCAGAGGGGTAGTTAATTAAGAAGGCTGAGGTCACAAGCTGGTTTATTGGAATAGCAGCTGCTAAATGACAGATTTGTTGTTCATCAGGCATCCTGAAGGTGATGTCTTGGTGTTTAGCTTCTCCTTATCCAATATTTGGGGATAATCTTGCACCACCCTTGTTAGGATCTTGTTCAATGTATAATGGTGGTATAGTGGTTTAAGGTGAGAATAGATCTGTTCCCTGGGCCTCATAAGCTTGAAGATCTATGATCATCAAACTTTCTCTCTGCTGGCAAGGCAGAGAGGGATAAGAGAAAGTTGATGAAAATATTACAATTCTGTTTCAATTAGTAAGTCAGTCTGGTCAACAAGAAAGATGCCTACAGATTTTAATTGGTCTCAGGGGAGGAGATCAGAATGTTCTAAGATGTCCTTGCTCACCCTGATATTGCATTATCTGGGCCACAGGGCAGCTGCAATCTTTCCCCCAGGGCTCAGAATGTCTGCCTGGAAATAAAATTTAAACTTAGTATTAACCTTTTTACCACCATGTTGCTTCAAACAGATATTCTTCAGTGGAATTAGTGTTAGACATGCAAAGTCTGTCCCATTTCTAAATAGGCCAATCTTATTCCTAGAATACTAATCCCCATGGACAAAAATATTGGGGGAGGGGAAATTCCAGTCAGGAAGAGTGATCAGAAATACCTTAGATGAAATTTAGATAATGCTAATTTCACTCAAAATTCCAGAAGCCAATACTTTCACTTCTCTGTGCCTTGTATTCTCCATCAATATAATGAGGATGTTTTTGTTCTCTTAGAAAATGGCTTGTATTTGCAATCATCAAGTCCAGGCACAAATCCTGACTTGTTCTAGGTTATAAAAAGGTTTCACTATCAAATGATAGCATCTATTCCACGAGCTTCTCTCCTACCTACATTTGCACCTTGTGAAACTCATACGCTATATTAGTCAGGGTCTGCTAAGTTTTGCTGTGGCAACAAACCTCCAGACCCCAAAGATTTGTTGCTCACTTTCAGTATAGTCTGATAGAGGTCAGTGTGCTGTGCTTGGGGGCTACTTTCTAATAGCGGTGAGATTTGAGTTGTTTCCAGCTTTCAACTTTGCTGTCTTTGAGTTCTTTGCTTCCAGCCATCGTGGCAGAAGAGAGAGCATGCATGGAGCTCACGTCCCCTTTTTACTGCCCCAGAGAGCAGACACCACGCATTACTTCACTCACTCTCCCCGCCACCCCATAAACCAGAATCAGTCACATGATCCCATCACAAATGCAAGGGAGGCTGGAAAGTATGGAGGAGCTTGTGGGATACATGGGGAGCACTAGTGTTTATGTCACATGTCCCATGAGTGTTATTATTTGTTTTGTTATGTCCAACCCAGGCAGGGATTCAAAAATGAGAAAAAATCTATTTGGAAAAACTTGCCAGGTACTATCAACTAGAGATACAAAGATAAATAAGACCTAGGTCCAGCTGAGGGATTCTTAATTGGGAGATGAGGGTGGGGAAAGATGCACATGAGTAAATGGTTGGGCTACACATAATTGCCTGGAAGTGTAAACAGAGTTTTTTTTTTAATTTATTTTTTTAATTTATTTTTTATTGGTGTTCAATTTACTAACATACAGAATAACCCCCAGTGCCCGTCACCCATTCACTCCCACCCCCCGCCCTCCTCCCCTTCTACCACCCCTAGTTCGTTTCCCAGAGTTAGCAGTCTTTATGTTCTGTCTCCCTTTCTGATATTTCCCACACATTTCTTCTCCCTTCCCTTATATTCCCTTTCACTATTATTTATATTCCCTAAATGAATGAGAACATATAATGTTTGTCCTTCTCCGACTGACTTACTTCACTCAGCATAATACCCTCCAGTTCCATCCACGTTGAAGCAAATGGTGGGTATTTGTCATTTCTAATAGCTGAGTAATATGTGGAAGGAGCCTCGGTGTCCAACGAAAGATGAATGGATAAAGAAGATGTGGTTTATGTATACAGAGTTTGTGGAAGGCAGAGGCAAGAGTGATGAATCCTGTAATAATCAGGTAAGACTCCACAGAGGAATGGACTTAAAAGATGGTTCTCAAGTTCTTGAAGGAGAATTAAGAGCTCACCAGGTGGTGGTGTTAGGATGAATGCATCCTGTAGTACAGAAAAAGAAGCTTAGGGTCAGATTTCCTTTCTTGTTGAGCAGAAGTCAACAGGAGACAGTCCTTTAGTCCACTGGGTTAAGCTTTAAAAACAGTGAGTTTGTAAATGCAAAGGCCTCCAGTTGACAGCACCCAAAATAACTGGTAAAAATGAGAAGAGAAGGGTGCCTGGGTGGTTTAATCAGTTAAGTGTGTACCTTCAGGGTTCTAGGATTGAGTCCCACATCAGGCTCCTTGCTCAGCGGGGACCCTGGTTCTCCCTCTTCCCCTGCCTTTCCCTGCCTCACCCACTGGCTCATGCTGTCTGTCTGTCTCTCTCTCTCTCAATCTCTCTTTGTCAAATAAATAAATAAATAATAAAGTCTTCTAAAAAATGAAAAGAGAGAAAATAGATGGAATGGAGATTTTGAAGAAGACAGAGCAGAAGAGAGGCCCTCACAAATTATTCCCGGCTAAGTGGCTCAATAAAATTTTGGTTGGCACCAGTGGCCTGTCTACTGTGGTATTGGATTATTGGACGGAAAAGCTCTGTGACTAGTGATCACTGCCTTTGCCTGAGGGCCCCTCCCACTCATAGTTACTACCCCATCATCCTGGAAGACTGACATTTTGGCTTAAGAAATTAGGATCCCAAACCTAGAAACATTATTTCCAGAAAATGACAGTTTATAGAATAGGACCCTTTGGAGGGTACTGCCCCACTGGGGTTTGGACAGCTACTTTCGATATGGGGCTTCAGAAAAGGTTACTGGTCATAAGACCTGGTACTTGCCTAGCATTTAATCATTTGCAAAGCACTTTTAAATATCCATTAGGTGAGCCTTAAAAAATAATAATAAAGTCCAGTGTTGAGAAGGGTGTGGTGGGGAGCCCATCACTTCTTTGCATTATTGGAAGAAAATGTAAATCACCACAGCCTCTTTTGGAGGGCAATTTGGCAAACTAAGCAATCATTCTTTTAGGAATTTATCCTCTACATTTGTGCAAAAGCTAAAGAGAAACATACAAATGAGTTTATTGCAGTGTAATGTGAAATAGAAAATGGTGAGGGCAAACCTTACTACCAATTGGTGAACATCCAAAAATTTCATTATAGACTGGAACTAGGAAATACTAGATATCTATTAGACAATGAGAGAAATTTAAAGTCTTGCTATGGAAGAGTATCCACGATTAATTATTTAGGAGAAGTTCCAAGGGTGTGCAGGGTGTGTATGTGTGTGCGTGTGTGTGTGTGTGTGTCTATAGATATAGATATAGATATAAATTGTATAAGCACAAGTATTACATCTGCAATATTCAGTGGTTACCTGTTGGGAGTGGGTTTGAAGTTGAGAGGGACATTAGATATGTAACATTACATCGTTTCCTTATGCGAACACAAAACTGGCCTCTTGCCCTGCTTTAGAAGTGTGTATATCACCTCCAACAGGACAGGCAGGAGGAAAGCACAAAGGACAAGCACTATGCCAGTCACCTTGTCCCCATGGAATCCCCCAAATAAGTGAGATCTTAGCTTAGTTGCTGCAACTTCCAAATTCCTTACCAAACAGCATTATCTTTGTAGCCAGTGCACAGGGATACAAGCAGAGCAAGAACAGCTGGTTCCATGCTCCCAAACAGCCCAGGTCTGGCCACTTGCCACTGACAAAACCCAAGGGCAGAGAGACAACAGAGGTGAGGCAAGAAAGGGATTTATTTCAGTGAGGCCAACACTGGGAAAACAGTGGACTAGCATCTCAAAGACTGCCCCAAATTTCCAAAAATAGTTCTAGGTTTATGGAAGGAAAACGTGGGGCAGAGGTGGGTGCACATGTGCAGGTAGGCGGTGAAGGTTAAATCATTGTCTGGGGGTGAATCCCGGGTGAGTGGAGTCTTGCTGGCTCAGGGCCAACCCTGCCGATTGAGGGGACAGTTTGGGTTCCCATCAGGAGATGCTCTGCCCACAGGGTCTTCCTCCTGAGCCCAGAGACAAGGTGGAAACCAGAACCCAACTAAAATGTTTGAGGTCAAAATGGAGGCAGCCAAAGTCCTCTTCCACCTTGACCTTTCCAATGGCTGATATCTGTGTGTGACTTTGCACAAGTGCTAGCCATTTGTGAAAATGGTTCTTTTCTCAATATGAATGGACAACCTGTGATCTGTGTCTTTTCTATCCATGCCTGGGGTATATATTCTTTAACCTGGTGAGCTAAAACTGTACTTCTCAATCATAGTTGCACCTTGGAATCATGTGGAGAGTTTTAAAAATGATTCATGTGCAGGTCTCCCCTCCAGACATCCTGATTTCATTAGTCTGGGGTTTCAGGGCACCAAAACTAAAAAGTTCCCAAGAAATTCCAATACACAGCTCAGGTTGACTACCACTGTTCTTAAACTTAGACTCATGTGTGTAAGTAAACGACTATCATTTTTTAATGTGCTTTTGTTTCTACATCTTCTTTTCAGCACTTCCCCCCCCCAAAAAAAACTATTTACATTCATCATGTGGTATTTTTAAATTACAGAAAAGAAATAAAGAAAAATGTTCTCTAGGAAAAAAAAATCATATTGCTTAATTGATTTCTAGATTTTCTCAATATTTTGTTTGTAGATGTAAATTAATATTAATATTATGTTTGTAGATGTAAATTAATGCATCCTCTCCACTAAGCAGTGAGGAAATTGAGGCATGAAGGGGATGATGCAATTCACCGAGTTCTGCAGTGACCGAACAAAGAATGGGATTCATACCCATGTTATCTCAGTGTAGCCCCGGATCATCCATGGAATCCCCTCTCATGCAGCACTGGGCTGGGATCTGGCCATAAATGAAATTCCTTACCAACTGGCTCCAGGAAGTTGAGAAAAGACAAAAATCTAGAGATCATTTTGGTGAAAAGTGACAAAATTCAGGCTTCAAGTCCAGCTCTTCCACTGTCAGCTGTGTGACAATTTCCTGACATCTCTGGCCTCTAGCTTTCTTACCTTCCTTATGCTTTATCCCTCCCTGCCCAGACTCCTCTTTGTGCTGTTCTATATGAGGCAACCATGGGCTCATGCCCCCATACCCACGTGGAGCTACTGAGCCCTTAAAATGTGCCGTGTGTGATTGAGGTAGTGTATTTTTAGTTTGTTTTAAATTTAAATTACTTTAGACTAAAATGTATTTAACCATGTATGGCTAGCGGTGAGTAATGGACAGTGCTCTTCAGAGTGGTTTCAGAGGACCCCCCACTGGCTTGAGGACTGTTATGTACAGGATAAAGTCAAAACTCTTCAGGTTGCCATTTGCAATCCAGCTGCCATGTCTCTGCACTTCCATTCCAGCCATACTGATATTCATCAGGCTCCCAGAGATCATCATTTTTTCTCCATGCTGTTCACCTCTGTGTCACATGCTGGCCACCATGTTCTCTTTATCTGGAGTCTACCCTTCCTTCAAGACACAGCTGACTGTACCTGCACCAGGCAAGCCCTTTGACCTTCCCCAGCTTCCTGCAGTAGTGACCCACTCTGCTGGCTTTCATCTCCTTACGTCCTGGCTAGTGGTTCAGGCCCAAGGAGGAGACCCATAGAGTCAGCACAAAGCAGTGTGGGCAGCCCTTTGGTGGAGAGAGAGATCTGGGTTGCTCTGGAAGCCCAGGAAAAGGACCGTGAGAGCCAGGCTGGAGAGAGGGGGTCCTTCAAGAAGCATCTGTGAAGACAGGATCACAGGAGGAACAACATTTAGGAGGAGAAATACCTGTGGGATAAAATAGGGCTGGAGCTGGAGAAGCTGAACAGGCCATCAGACCACACTGCGAACATGTCGTGGCTTCCAGGGCAGCGTCGGGTCTCTGAGCCAAGTGTGTTCTTCACAATGGAAGATTCGAGAGGTACAGGTATGCTGCCACAGATGGCGATGCACTAAGTAACAGTGCCTGTGAAATCACTTTAGAAGTGACTAAGTGTCACACAAATAGCAGTGGTTTTTATCGTAGACCTCTAGGAACAGCTTTAGTGGTGACATGAGGAGAGCACCTCATAGCTAACCGGGAGGCCCACAGGTGGAACATGGCCAGTGAGACTACAGAGGTTGTTCTGGAACTGCATTAGAGATGGTGTGCACAATGAGGGCTTCAGTTTTGTTCTTAAAAACCTCCTTGTAAATAAGTTTAGATTTTGGATTTGGCAACTGGTGGGGCTGCAAGACTCCTTTTCCCTGGAGCATTTTGGATTGAGAACAACTGAGCAACAAGTGTTGAGCAAGTGTCCGCCATGTGCTCATCCTTGTGCTGAATGCCACAGCGGGTTAGAGCCTTAAGAGGAGGCTGGTTCTTGGAGGACCACGTTGGTGGGAGGAGACCTAAACTCATAAATGACAGAAACAGAAGGGACTGTGCAGGTTCAGCTCTGTGATCTGGACAAAATACAACCTTGCTCAGACGAAGGAAGCTGTGTCTTGTCATGGCCTGGGAAACCAGACAGCACCCACCCGAGACTGTGCTCTAGCAACTCCTCTCATCTGAGGTTAAGTAATTGACATGACGGAAACAAGATAAAGCAGGAAGTGAAATCAGCAAGATGGAACGAATGGAAATCTGAAATGAAATCTTGTCATTAGGTGACTGAGCAGAATCCTCCTTGGGGTTCTGGACACAAAGCCCCACCTGTCACCCATGCTTCTGGAATAAACTCATGTTTCACTCTGAGTTTCTGAGCCACTGACCTGACCTTTACTCACCCTGTCCTTCATGCTTTCCAGGTGAGGGGCAGTCCCTGCTCTTGCAGCCATAGATGGGTCTAATCGACATTCCCGCCCCTGGCCCTGGCCTCAGATTCCCTTTTCAGGGAGAGGGAGGCTTGGGCTGAGTCATTCCAGTGATAAACGCTGTAGTCACTCTAGGGAGGTGTCCCCAGATGCCCCTGCTGGAGGGCAACCAAGTGAGTAACCCTGCCAGTGTCACATGGTCTTGGAATGGAGCTGGCTTGTGCCTGTGCCAGGTCCATGCAATGGACAAGGTTGCTCACAACACACACATACCCTGGCGGGTTCCATTGAGGGGACAGAAGGTCTGTCTGGGGGTCTTGTAGACTTACCTGAGCCTGCAGAAGGAAGGCTTATGACCCAGTGGACAGGCAAGTGATGCTCACATGATGGAGTTCTAGAGAGGAACATTCCTGGGGGAAATGCTGCCTGCAGATCTCCGGAGGGAGCTGTGCAGGAATTACCTGTCCTTTTCCATGCATTTCCTTGCTCTCCTCATCACAGCTTCTGTGGCTGACATAGAAATGCCAGCAGCTTGCTCATCTTGGGCAATGAAGGAAAGAAATGGCAATCTCCCAAATACAGGTTGGTGTGAAAGCTAAGAGCCATTGTTAGACTCTGAGTCAGGAGCTCAGGTGACCAGAATGCTCCCCCTGGGAGTTGATGACAGTGGCCAGGTGTGAGGGGTGGCACAGAAGCTCCAGTGCCAAGCTTTGTGCGGCCTCACCCAAGGGAATTTCTTCCTGGGTCCCTCGTATTACTCATGGTGACATTTGGATATTTGCTTTGGGTTTTAGTATGTATGCTCTTCCAATTAATCTTCCATGTCCCTTGAACTCTCATATTCTCTTTCTTCCTCCCTTTCACACCACTTTCTTCCTTCCTCCTTCTGTCTCTCCCTCTCCCCATCCCATCCCAATTTGACACCTGTGCCCTGTAGGCACTCCATTTCATGAGACCTATTAATTTTGGGTGGGCAACTTGTTCTTCCTCTCTCTTTCTCTCTGCATCCCCCTTCAGTGTCTGTCCGGGGACTGAAGGCCAAAGCCTGGCTCCCAGAAGTGGCAGCCCATCAGCAGGAGCAGAAGATGCCTAGATCCTCTGTCTCAAAGGCTTGTCGTGCGTGCAGCACACGGGTCATCATTTCCAGCAAGAACCCATCATTTCTGGGATTGGCTGTGCAGGCCAATGTGCTCTTCCAGCCTCAGAGAACATCATTAGTGGCTTCTACATCTGAAAATGGTGGTAAATTAGAATAAATTGTGTGTGTGTGAGGGCTTTGACTTTCTAAATTCTTTCCTTCTTTCCTTTATTCAACTGATATTTTTTTCTGCATTTGTTTAAAGCAAAACATTCTTGTATATTCAGAATAACAGCCCAGGGACACAGGCCAATGTGGAGAATACCCTGCTCATTTTTGTAGATGGACAAATTGAGTTCTAGACAGTTAATTGTGGGTCACCCAGATTCCTGGTGAGATAATATGGCCTAGAGATTAGGTCTTCTGATTCTTTACCACAAGGGCCCCTTCTTCTTGAGCCCTAGTAAGGATCAGATTGGTAGGGATAAACAGTTCTGGCTTAGGAGCTAAGAAGCATGAGTTCCAGATCCAGCCCAGCCCTAACTAGCTCTGGGATCTAACAAATCCCACCACTTCTCTGAGCATCAGCTTCAGAAGAAATGAAGTGATAAGCTTAAATTATTTCCAAAGTGTATCCAAATCCCAACATCCCAAAAGTCTGACTCCCTGGAACCAAGGAAATGGTCCTGAGTGAAGAAGACTCTGGGTCTTTCCATCTGGCTTACTAGGGTGTGGCTTGCAGCATTCAGCCTACACAGCCCATGGATTGGCCGCCTTGGTAAAGTAGCAGTACTTTTTAGGTTGATCTGTCTGTGTAGGTACACCAGAAAACAACCTAGAGTGTCCTTCTTTAGTGTGGCCTAGGGTCCCCAAATAACCCACAATAGCTTGCCGCTGGCTGATAGAGAGATCTCCTAGCATGAAGGTATCTTTTGGCATTGATTTTTTTTTCTACCTGGGGTGTTCAATTACCAGTTTTTCACTACATGATGTTCACCCATCTGGGCAGGTCACCCATTAGCGCTTATTAAAACATTGGCATAGATGAATTGATCAAATTAGCCCTATGCCTTCTACTTAAGTGAGTACTTACCTGGGGAACATGGGACTCAAATGGTGAGGTAGAGAGAAAGAAAGTTAGAGGCAGTGTATAGGGAAATTCAGACAAGATACCAGTGGTAGTGGGGGTAATGAAAAAGAGTGGAGGCTAGTAGGGAATAAATGAAGAATTGCTGATAATAAACTTGATCAATGTGCCAGGATGGCTAAGAGTTCAGCTTATTTCAAAGAGAAAGAGGACTAGCATTAGCAGTGGCTAAAGTCTTGGGCCTAGAGGAGATAGATGCCTGGTGATTACTTAGCCCAGTGACCTGGTTCCAGACAAAAAATTACTTGTGTCATCTAGAAGAGAAAATTATATTATGTACCATTTATTTAGTGTTGACTATGTGTCAGATATTATTTTGAAACTTCATAACAACGCTGAAAAATAAATATGATGATCTCCATTCTACGTGAGAACCTGAGGCTCAGGGGAGTACTTTGCCCGAAGCACCTAGCAGGGCTCGGATTTCTTTAACCTGACAGTTGATACCTTGTCCACTCTACCACAGGGCTCATCAGTGCCAATCTTACAGACCTCTAAGGAGGAGTGCTTAGTAACATGACTCCACACATAGCTAATAATATTGGTACCAAGGGAAGTCCTTACATTGGATAGAAAGCTCCTCTACGATAAATACAAGTCTTTTTATTATGTCTTCATTGATGATAAAGCCCAACTGAGTAGCACTCTTTCTATGTGGCCGCTTCATGAAGACATCCTTCTAGGTCCTGGTTTTGAGGAAATAAACATTTGATTTTAGTTGATGGTAACTGTTTTTGGTCCCGTGACTTGAACTGTGGATTCTTGGGTGGGTTTGGACAGTGACAGTAAGTGGCCTCTCTTGGTCCAAGTCCAACCTACCCATTGAGTTCCATTACAGTAGCACCTCCACAATGTCCCCCAAACCCTCCTGTTCCCTATACTGCTTTTAGTGTGTATACACCTTTGTTATGACACTTGCATTAGCCCTTAACTTTGTGCTGGAGTAATTTGTCCACTAGACTAATTTCCTCTATTAAGTAGAGACTGAGTATCCCCAGTGTACAAGCTAATTTGCAGTAAGATTCATTTCTATATTGTCTTTTCTGATGTAAGTTATTCCTCCTTTACATCCCAAGAAGGAAGCTAAAACTTTCTATTACCTTGACTGAAATATTTATTAGTGGCTTCTGTGACAGGGCCCAAAGCAGATGTTACCAGACCCCTAGAAAACAATCTCTCTCTAAGGTGGTTTTTGTTATTGGAAGCTTCATCTGTGCAAGTCAGAGGTAAGTTTTCCAGGGTGGGGGAGATCCAAGGGTTGGGATGAATAAAATCATACATCCCAATGGGGTTGGAGAAGGAGTTTTCTTGAGAGAAGGCAAGATTCTGCAAGTCCTATAAGCAGTGATGCAAACCTCACCATGAGAGACTCTAAGGAGAAGTCAGAATCTCAAGGGGAGTGGTTTCTTGGTTGCTTACACATGTTGGACAGTGTTTGAGCAGACATTTCTGTTCCCTGGTTTGGCAGAGGACAGTGGAGCTGTCTACATTCATAGACAATGAGCAGGCCATCAATAATTAGTGTTGACTAAAGGTCAAAGGCTTTTCTCAGAACTCTGGACTGGTTTAGACCCCAAGACTCTTCTATGACCCTAAGATACAAAGCAGCCTGTCATGATAAATATTAGAATTTGCATTTACCTGGATGAGTGAAGATTTCAAGAAGATTGAATTTGATTTAAAACAATAAAAGAACTTTATATTTCTCCTAGTTGAAAATAATAAAGTAAAAAGCAACACCTAATACCCTCATCTTTCCTCACCCTACCTTAACTATCATATGGCTTCTCTGAATCATAATGCTGCTCAGTATATCTTTTAGGCTATTTCAGCAGACCATGACCAACTTAAGTTTGGTGACTTGCTATAAGGACTCACTTATTTTTTTTATTTAAAGATTTTATTTATTTACTCATGAGAGACACGGAGAGAGAGAGGCAGAGACACAGGCAGAGGGAGAAGCAGGCTCCATGCAGGGAGGACCTGACGTGGGACTCCATCTCAGGTCTCCAGGACCACGCCCCAGGCCGAAGGCAGGTGCAAAACCGCTGAGCCACCCGGGCTGCCCAGACTCACTTATTCTTACAGCTAAGGTTTATTATAGCAAAAATTCAGAGCAAAGGCAAGAGGATAAGGATACACTTTGGGGGAGCCCAGGGATGTGAGACATAGGCTTCTGAGTCCTGCCCCATCTGGGGCCATGCAGTCTATATTTTTTCTCTAGAAATAAACTACAGTAACGTGTAGAATGCCTCTGCCCAGGGAAGGCCATTACAATATCAGGATATGAAGCTTTCAAGGAGGGCTAATCATATAGGCACATACTTCTGTGCAGCTATCCATGCTAACAAAACTCCCCCAATAATGAATCCAGATACATTGTGACTCTTGCTAAATAATCATTCAAAGTCTTGACTAGCTGGTACAGTATGCCTCCTTTACCTGGACATACACAACATCGTCATTCAGTAACACAGGGAACACAAGGAGTTGCCCAAGGGTCAGTCATGGTTCCAGGCTTCCCTGAACATGTAATGACTCAACAACCAGACCTGCTGTGTCAATTCCTACTCCATAGTTGCTAATTAAATGCATGACATTTATAAAGATATAATAAGAGAACTACTAGAATTCTCAAGTATTTAAATACCACCATATCAATACTTATCTTTCTGTTCTGGATCATTTTTTAAATATGTATATTTTAAAGATTTTATTTATTTATTTGAGAGAGGGAGAGGGGCAGAGGGAGATGGAGTCTTAAGCAGACTCCATGCTCAGTGAAGAACCTGATGCAGGACTTGATCTCACGACCCCGAGATCATGACTTCAGCCAAGACCAAGAGTAAGACGCCTAGCTGGCTGTACTACCCAGGCGCCCTAGTTCTGGATAATTTTTTACATGCATACACACACGCACACACACACACACACACACACAGACCTTTTTAATTACTTCATTATATGTATGTTAACTATTGAGAACAACGAAAGTTAATCAAAGTGTGTTCCTGGCATCAAACACTCCACTTCACCTACCAAGGTACTCTCATGGCTGAGTTGGTGCTCCTCCCCAGTGTGTTCTCAGAACTTTATACTTCTCCTATCTCACATCTCATCAGTCTGCATAAGGAATGCTCATCTGTTGATGGTTCTCTCTCTCTCTAGAAGGTGAGCCATCTTGAGTATCTAGACTATGTCTTGTTCATAGATATAAACTCAGTACCTGATGTAGGACCTGGGACTTAGTAGGTGGTCAATAAGTGTTTTTCAAAAAATGAATAAATGAGTGAGTGAATGAGTTTTTCTTGTCTACCAGCTTTAAACCCTCAATTATGATCCTTTCCTGAGCAAAAGATCTTCTGCCTATCATGGATCCTTATAATTCAATGGTCAAAACAAATATTACATGTAAACTCTCTAGGTTCTACTATATTATTATGTGTAGACTTTCTTCGCAACATTTTCTAGTTGGTAAGAAAAATTCTGGAGCTTCCCCTGACATTAGCACCCAAAAGTTCAGTCTCAAGCACCTGTCCCAAGCCCAGAACATGAAAAGTCCATATGAAGTCCCCCAATTCAAGCTCAGTTCCCCAGACACCCTATTTTCCCCACATTTTGTCCCTATTTCAGAGGACATGTGATGCCAATGGTTTTTGTTACCTTCTTTCTGCTCCCTTTCTCATTGCCTTTGTTTTTGGCTTTTAAAAAATTTGACTTTTTTCTAAAATTTATTTATCCTGTTTCCTCTCATTATTATCATTATCATCATTATTAATTATTAATTATTTGTATGTCTTTTCTAATGGAGAGCCCATGGATTTCCTCTCATTCTAGGGATTTACAACATTGTGCTAGATGTGGCTACTACCTGCAAAGGATATGGCACGTAGGGGATCCCATGATCCTTGAGAGTGGTCTGGACAATAGCACCATAAAATCTGAAAACCTAAAAGCCAAAAACAGTGCTTTAGAATTTTTCTGGCTCTTCCCACCCCAAATCATTTTTAATAGTGAGATCTCTTTAAAAGAGTCTTCAAAAGTAGTGCTTGCAAGACTTGAAATCTAGTCAATTAAATGAATCCAAAATATAAAGTTTAAAAAAACCCAGAAGTTTCTTTTCTGCTTAGTTGGTATAAGGGATAGATAAGGCAATGTTCTTAGGTAATCAGTGTCATGAACTTGGCCCTCTTTCATAAGTCCCAACTAAAATATATTCAAAGTATGCTTATAATTTGTCCCTAAAGTTCAAGGCAGAATGAGACAATCTGTGGTCCCATTTTGGTTTGTTTTGTTGGTGGGGAAGGGAAGAGGGAGGAGAACAGATAATAGAATCTATACTAACGTAAGGTGGATAATCTGTAAATACATCTCCCTACCATCACTACCTCACCCCACCCCAAAACATATTCCAACATACTGCATTTGAATCTCAACCTTTCTAAACCAAAACTATGTGGAACATTTTTATTTAAGTAAATACATTTCTTACTTTGGTCAACTCATAATCTTTCCTGAATGAGGATTCTTTACCCACAATGACAACAAAAACAAAGAAATAATATCAGAAGAATTCACCTTGCCTTTTAACATGCTTAATAACCAGGTATTCAGTGGAGCAAATCACAGTCAATTCTCCTGAAATGAAACTGCCTGGATAATCATTATTCAGTTACCTATAGAAGACTTATTTTGTGCCTAGCCTAAGCTAATGATGGCATAACAGCATAGCTGAATGAGCTTTTGAATGTCATGGACTTGGGTTTGGGTCCCAGCTGTACAATTTACTAGCAGTCTTATATTGGCCAATGTACTTAGCTTCTATGAGCTTGAGTTTCTCGCTTTATAAAATGGATATATTGATAACTATTCCATTACTTGGGATAAGGATCCATTTAAATAAGCAAATTTATGTGAAATTTTGGGCTCAATGCCTGGATATAAAAAGTGGTCAATAATTGCTAGTGATTATAATAAGGATGGAGTGAGTTTCAAGGGATGATAGAATATGGTTCCCACCTTTAAGATGCCTTTCATCTAGTTCTGGAGTCAAAAAAAAAAAAGCATGATGAGTACTGAAGATTAGTATTGAAAGTTATGTTATTTGATTGTACAAATTAGGGGGTTTGTCAGTGGGACTTGTGTATTTATGAATACCAATGCTGGGTTGCAATGTATCATCTTTGGTGGATATTAAATACAAAATTAAATTAATTACACTTATTAAAAAATTCAATTAAATTTGTTAATTTATTACAGATTACAAGTTAAAAATAAAACTTCAACTCAAGTATTTCCAAATATTTGGACATCTAAGCAAAGAGGGTTATTCTTTCCCTCATAATTTAAGGACACATGCTGGTAACATGAGGAGGGTATTTCAGGTCGATGGACTAAAACTGGCTTCTTTGCACAGTTTTCTTGTGGGTCTGAAATTATTATCATGTTGCTGGTCACAGCTCCCAAGAATGGGTCACAGATGAGGAACAAAACTGTAAACAAGGCTAAAACCCGTAACTGAGCACATATTCCTAAATTCAGCCTCTCTTTTCTGAGTTTTTGTTGGGTGAGGGTTCAGGAACACATTCATCATATGTTGTTCCAAGAACAGTGTCACCCTCCCCATGATTTCAGAGTAAACAGATCTCAGTAAGTGACAGGTATAAAATATTGCAGACAAGGTCAGGACCATTAAAAGGTCCTTGAAGAACCTCATGTACTCACTGGGGTAAGAGGAGTCATGACTGTCGCCTGTTGTACAGGGAGGTCACTGCCTGGAGGCATGGGACCAAACCAATGGACGAGACCTAGTGATTGCCGCGTGGTCAGGCATAAGCCCTACCCCCCATTGGGCTTTGACATTGGTTTTTCATCAAGGGCTGCAGCTGCCTTCCATCCCCCTGCCTCCCCCAGCCTCTTATCTGGCTCTGGATTGGGATATAAATATTCAACATTATCTCCAGGAAGAAACTTAGAATCAGAGACTCTTGGGGTTGGAGGGGACTTTAATGGTCACCCCATCCAAGGACTGTTCTGAAGTGTGACTCCTTTCTGCTTTGTCTTCCCAAGTGGCTGATTAGCTGTTGTGTAAGAACAGCTGCTGATGGGGATTTGATCCCTATAGAGATGTGGGCTTCTCTCTCAGGACTATTCTTGCAAATATCAATCTACTTCTAGGCTGGATAGTCCTTGGGGACTGACTGTGTGCCGTTTACCATTGTAATCATGACACCTAGTGCAGAATCTAGCATTTAGTAAGTGCTAGTTGAATTATAATAATAGCTAACAGTTATTGAGTGACTAGTGTATACCAGACTCTATACTAATTACTTTCCCTGCATTGACTCATTTAACTTTCAAAATAGCCACTCTTTTTATCCCTGTTTTTGCAGAATAAAACCATTAGATTCAGAAAGACTAAGTCAATTGCTGAAGGTCATGTAGCCAGTTAATGATAAAGTGGGGATTTAATGCAAGCATGCAGCTCTGAGCTTGAACTCTTAATTGCTAGTATAGATAAGTGAAAATAAATAAATAAATAAACAAATGAAGAAAAAAATCAGTAGACCTGTGACTTCTACCATGAATCTTAAATCTCCATTTGTGGCTGGTTGAATGCTTATTCATATGACAGTCATATTTAAAGCCAACCTCAGGTCATCTTTCCCTTTTCTTCCCCTTTCGATTGTGCATAATGATTATATGTTCCTCATAGGAGTGGTTCCAAGTTCCTTCATCTTCCAAAAATCTTCTACGGACTCAACTAGTGAATTTCCTTTAAATTATCTTGGCTATTAATATCACACATTTTACCTGGTCAAATTTTGAACCTATTGCTATTCCTCTCATTTGCTGGGTGTCTTGCCAATGGGCTCTTTTGGTGGGTTGAGCTTCTTTCAAGGGTGGAGTCATGCTTGCACTGCAAATCCAGCTTCCAGCTGCTCACTGATTACTTACTAGCCCCCATGCTCTGTTGTGCTACCTGGAAATACTGGGTGATAAGATTCTCTCCAATTACCTCCCTTGCCCTTAGATAGCTTGCTTGCCTGCAGATGCAGCAGTGGTAGGCTCCGAGGCATTCTCCCTCCACCTCAAAGGCCCTGGACCCAGAGTCTGGTCTCATCAGCATGGAGTAGTTTAAAAGATAGAAGCATTGAAGATTATATGTTTAATACAAATGACAGATCTGAATTTTCTTTCATGCTATCCAGGGTGCATTATGTATAAAACTGACACACACACACACACACATCAGTTGTGTCACTGGATGCTCCTAACAGTAGCTTCTAAAGTGGGTTAAGAGGCACCTGGGTGGCTCAGTGGTTGAGCATCTGCCTTTGGCTCAGGATGTGATCCTGGGGTCCTGGGATTGAGTCCTGCATTGGGTTCCCCACAAGGAGCTTGCTTCTCCCTCTGCCTGTGTCTCTGCCTCTCTCTGTGTGTCTCTCATGAATAAATAAATATAATCTTTAAAAAAAGAAAAAGTGGGTTGAACTGGGACGACGTGACTTTCAAAGGCAACACAGCCCATCAGTGCCAGAATGAGGACTCAAGACTTCCAGCCCCCCAGGCCATGGCTCTCTTTTGCATCAGACAGCTTTCTAGTCCAGATGTCTAGAAAGCCACTTCCTACTTTGAACCCTGCAGATCTCTCAGTTACTGATTTAACATGAAGGGGCTCTAGGAGCTTAGTTATAAATAAAACATGTTGGCTCTAGGAAAGAAGGAAATCAAGTGTCCTGCCAAATTGCCATTCTTCATGAGGCCCCTACCAGCCCCTTGCTCCCTGGGTTGGTGGAGTGGCTCACCTCTCCCTCTTCTTTCTGCCTTGTGCTGGGGCAGAGGTGACTCGGGAAGTTGCAGCATCTATGTTGCTGTACCCATATTGCTCCATTTTCATCTTACTATCCTCGTGCCTCCTAAATCTCCTGTGAAGCTAACAGGAAAAAGTCATCTGTCTGGAGAAAACAATCCCATGGCTCTACAAAGGAAGCAAATAACATTTTAAATTAAAAGTAAGGAAAGCTTCTCGATCATTTACAATAATGTTCCCCCCTGATATACCTCATCTCCGCAGGAGGCCCTGAAAATGGACATGCTTACTGAGGTCAGGTAGGTGGGTCAAGGAGCGAAGCAGACCAGCTGTAAGAAAAGAACGGAGAAAGGAGGGGACTGTGCCACATTGGGAGGCTTGTCTTCCATCCAAGGGGGCAGCTGTTTGCTCCTGCTAACGGGTGCTGCCAGGACTTCTGACTTGCCAAGAGGAGCTAGACATCAGGGTTTATATAAATTGTTAAATGTCTGCAACAAATTCAATTAAAAGCAAAAAAATGAAGACACCATGTGGGACATGTGTGTCTCCCAGTTCTCATTCTGCAACTCTGCAATATGAAGTCTCCTAGAGATGAGACAGAAGTGAAAACTCCGTTGTATGGAAGAGCCCAAAGCCAAGATGGTTGAAGCATATTGCCTAGTGCTCCAACTGGTACATGGTGGGGCTAGATTTTGTCTAACTCAACAGCCAAACTCTTTCCACTAGGCTGGATTGCCTCTCATACCAACCAGGACATTGAACTAAACCAATCTCATCTAACAAAATGGGGTGTTGACCCATGGATTCTAAAACCAGGCAATGGGTCTATAAGCTATCACCTTCCCCAAATTCCTTGTCTTCTCTGGGCCTCAATGCCCTCAACTGTTTAGCAGTGTGCCAGGACTAGAGGACAGCTAAGACCTCCGAGTTGAGACTACAAGTCATAAAGGACTTTGTGAGGTATGGTATCCCTGCAACCTAGCACAGTGCATAGCATGTAGAAGACCCTCATTAAACATTTCTTATCTGAATGAAAATGTTACAAAATGCATTGTGAAATACCTACAATGTCGAAAGAAAGGTTAGTCCATCTGCTCATTCATTCAATTCACAGAGAGATATTGAGCACCTGCCACGGAGGTAGTAATGCTCTTCTGGCCCTGTGAGACTGCATAAATGAATCGTTCCTACATGAGGAGGAGAATGATGATAAGAGCTCAGCTTTGTAACACTTACCACACATATGGTCAATATTGTTCCAAGCACATCACATATAGTAATTTATTTAAATCCTTGTAATATCCTATTGGAATTAGGTCTATGGTTCTTATACAGTGAAAAACCGAGGTGAAAAGAAAGATAAGAAATATGCCTAAAACCACTGAGCTAGTTCAGTGGAGCCAGATTTTTTTTTTTTTTTTTTTTTTTTAGCGGAGCCAGATTTTAACCACAGCTGTCAGACGGCAGGGTCCATGCTCTTAGCCACAGTGCTACACACTTGTCAAGAAAGGAAGAACAACAGAATTTTTAAGATCCTGCTTCTTTCCAGATACTGACTTAGCTAGACACTTCTGCAAAAACACTAAGGATTTATTTCTTATAGTAATGCAATAAGTTGATACTTTTATCCGCATCTTCTTATCAAGTTGCTCGGTTACCCAGCAAGCAAACTATAACACAAGTTAGTGACAGGATTCAAGTGAGGGCCAGTTACACACCCAGGAGTTCCCAGGAAGGGGACACTGCATCCAGACGAGGGGGAGAAAACCTCGTTTTCCGCTTCTATTGCTATCATCTCTGGCTTCCTGTTGCTTTGGCCCATGGATGGAGTCATTGCTGAGGGCTTAGCCTTCCCTGGTGGCCCAGAAGGCAGCAGTGGCCAATTCTGGGTTCTGGACCTCAAGCTCCTTACTTGTTTGTGCTTCTGGTAGATTATCTGGGTCCGGCTCAAGATTGTTCATTAAAGGTTCTTTCCAGAATTATCTGGTATTCAGCTACAACACGGAGGGGCTTTATTTAATTCCAGGTATGAAAGTGGATTTTCTCTGAAGACATACTTCTGGAGAGCTGAAGGTCTGCTTTTTCCTCAGATAAGGAGGAGGCACTCTGGGCAAGTGGGCAAAGAGGGGGTCCCCCCTGGGGACTTTGGTCTTGGAAGTCCAGCCTAGCAGAGAAGAAGGCAGTTTGCCATTGTTTGGGTTGGTGAATGCATGGCCCTGGAGCAGGGCCTGGGTTGGTGTGGTCTTCCAGCTGGACAGTAAGCGGCAGTGGCAGGGCTGTCTCTCAGGATTAAGCTCCGTGAGTGTACCTCCAGGCTATGGCCTGGGATAGGAAAGCCCTCAGTTAATAAATGAAGCAGAAAGCCTTGCTCTCTGTGTTCCTCTGACACTGTGATTTGCTTGATTCTCCAGGAATAAACAAAACCAAACTACTACCCGATTCGGCATGCAAACTGTTACCTCAAGAAGGAAAGAAGAAAATGGAATGCAAAAGCCATTGTGTCTAAACATTGACCAGATGTGTGAAAAACTTATTTTAATGAGGGGCACTGTTACTCACTAAGCAGTAAAACTTGGGTCCTGATGTTTTACTTTTCAGTGGTTTGAAAAATCCATATACTCCTTTAGTGGAAAGACCGCATTGGAATATTGGAATCTAAATTTATGGTATGATTTTCAGACAGAGATCTTCTGTGCTTAAAGACCACCACTCAGGGGCTTGGGGGCTGAGAGCAAAGCCTGACACTATGCCCCCAGTTCTGGTCTTTTAAAAAGATATATTATTATTTTTAGTCTATGCTTTCTGTTCACTCCCCTGCCAGGAAACTCGTCCCAACCTCATCCTCATTCATTAACCTCACTTCCAGGTTAACCCTGAATAAGTCTCCCTGCTTTCCACCTCGCTGTCACTTCGAGTAATGCTGCTGCACAGATCCTTCCTTTCTGTCTTCCTACTCTGCATATGTGCTTCCATTCTGCCTTCTGTTTTTTCTCTTTCTTGCTGGTGGATGCCCAAGTCCTGTGCCATGTTGGGTAATCCACTGGAATTTTAAAAATGAGGAAGACTGAGGGTCTGTACCTGGAGGCCTATGGAGGAGTGGAGGAAGAAGGGCCTGTGTAATGAAATGAATGTGTATGTTCCCCTCTTCCTCCCAAATTCATGTGTTGAAACTGAGCTCCCAAGGTGAAGGTGTTAAGAGGTGGGGTCTTTGAGGAGTGATTAGGTCCTGAGGGTAGAGCCCTAAAGAATGGGATTAGTGTCTTTGTAAAGGAAACCCCAGAGAGTTTCCTTGTCCCATCCACTATGTGAGGTTATAGCGAAAAGACAACCTTTCAAGAACAGACAACAAACCTGCTAGTGCCTTAATCTTGGACTTCTCAACCTCCATAGCTGTGAGAAATAAATGCTTGTTGAACATTATAAATCATCTAGGCTATGGCATTTTTGTTATGACAGCCCAAATGGACTAAGATGCCATATAAACCATTTAATGCAATATAAATGTAAATTCTATTATGGAAATGTATGCAAGGCTCAAGTGGAAAAGTCAAAGATGAGAGTGGTCAACTATACTTAGAGTAGGTGGCCATGGAAGGCTTTCTGGAGGAGATGGTATCTGAGTTAACTACTTAAAAAGATAAGTAGTTATTCCCAAGAGGGAGAAGGCAGAAAAGGACATTCCATGCAGAGGCTTGAAGCAACCTGCCACATTATAGGACACGGATGTAAGTTGGTGAGAAACAGGACTAGGAAATTATGACAGGTTGGCTTATGCAAGGTCTTAGGTGCCATACTTCACATTTAGATATCAGGAGCCAGGGAAGGATGTGAAGAGGGGAGAAATATATTTGGGTTTTCATTTTGAAAGAGCAACATGGTTGTAGGGTGGAGGATATCTGAAAGGAGTAAAACTCTCAGCAGAGTAAGACCTAGACATGGAGCCCAATGGTCCATGAAAGAAACAATCAAGTGCTAAATTGATAAAGTCACAGTGAATGTGGAGAGAAGGGTTGGATAGGAAAAGTGAAGAAAAGCAGAATCAACGGTACCCAGATGGTGACCAGAACTGATGCATCAATGAAAGAGAAGAAGAGAGGTCAGCTCCAAGGTTTCTGGCTTAATGAATGACACCGAGATCCACTCAGCCACAGGAATGAAAAAAACAGAGGAGCAGATTGAAGGAAGTAGGATCATGGGTGGGTCAGTCCTGAAGGCCCCGTGGGACACTGAGGCAATCATGTCCAGTAGACAATTGACAATCCAGAAAAGACATTCTAGGGAGCCCTGGCCTCTAGCCACTTATTAAGAATTGGGACCAAAATGTGATGTTTAGACCATGAGAGTGTATGAGATCCTCTATGGAAAGCATAGCCCCACATCCCACACCCCCGTGTCCATCAGAAGTGCAGTGTGGCCAGAGCCCCTGCAATCTTTATGGCTTTGCCCTTTCTCCTTAGTGGGAGCCTGACATTTGGATAAATGTATCATTTTCTTCTCACCCTTCTTGTGCGTGTAGAGCGACACTGAATTTTAGATCTCATCAACACCCTAGATTTCTGGATAACAAAAACAGCAAAGATATGTAAATGAGCTGTACCAAATGTCTAGAGAGGGACTAACTCCCCTCTACTCCAATGTAGGAGCACATGTGAAATAAAAAAACAAAAACCAAAAAACAGGAGGGCATCCTGGGGCTTGTTTATCCTGGCTCTAGGATTGACTGCTTAGGAAGTACGCAAAGCCAATAATGACTAATGTCCTCAAATATTGCTTATTATTCATATAGCATAATCACAATCAATACTGCGAGGACCCCACACACTGTTTGTTTTGCTATTTGAACCACAATCTAAGGTCTACCCAGAATGGCATCTCCATAGAAGAGCTATTAGTTTGCTGAGCTAAACTATATTTAAAGAGCAGTCAATTCTACGGATTCTTTGTTCTTAATTCGCAGCTAAGTTCCAATTAAATCTATGTTGTATATAATCAAGTTAAATTGCAGGGCCTGTTGTGTTAGGAAAAAATGTAAAATGATTTTGTCCGGCACCCAGTTAGACTGTGGCTGGCCCTGATCGTGATTAGTGAAGGATATGGAGATACTTGGAATTCTAGAACATAAGTCCATACTCATTCTATGACAAGGTATGACTATTTATGTCTAGACAATAAGTTTTTATTCAAGACTCACAGCCTGCCTGGGCATTGTGGAGATCTCCAAAAATATATACAATACAGTTTATAGCTCCAAGAATTGGGACTGTGGAGAGTCCTATTGCTGTGGGCACACCTAAGGAGTGCCAGGTGATAGTTTGGGTCATTCTAGCTGTCATACGGATCAGTTGTCTAAGAGTAGACCAGGTTGCTTAATAATTGATCTACTTTCCTTGTCCATCTTATAAAAAATAATAACACTTTCCCCTCTCCACCTTACAGGGCAGTTATTCAAAAGCTAGTGTCTACCGAATGCTAAATGCATTCCAGCACCATTTAAAAGACTGTACACATGTTAACTAACCAGTCTTTACAACATCCCTCAAAAATAAATATTATTCTGGGGGGGGGGGGCACTTCATGTAATGAGCACTGCGTGTTATATGCAACTGGTGAATCACTAAGTTCTACCCTTGAAGCTGATAATACACTATATGTTAACTAAATTGAATTTAAGTGAAAAATTAAAATGAAAAAAATTGATATTATTGTTCCAATTTTGCTGAATAAGAAACTGAGGCATGGGGTGCTTGGGTGGCTCAGTCAGTTAAGCAACTGCCTTTGGCTCAGGTCATGATCCCGGGGTCCTGGGATCCAGCTCTGCGTTCGGCTTCCTGTTCCGTTGGAACTCTGTCTATCCCTCTCTCCTTCCACTTGTGCTCTCTCTCTCTCTCACACACACAAATAAAGAAATAGAATTTTTTTTAAAAGGAAACTAGGCACAGAGAGTTTAAGTTCTGCACTTGAGATCACACAGTACTTTTGCTGGTAAATTATTTTATGAACTTCCCGCAACTCCAAGCGTTCTTTCCACGTTGAATCCAAATCTGTCTATAATTCCTATCTGGCTGGTCATCGTTCTGTCCTCTGGATCCAAACAAAATAAATATAACTATTCTTCTCTATGCCAGCCCTTCAATATTTGAGGATGGTGGTCATGTCTTTCCTCCAGTTTTCTGTACTTGGCTAAGTAACCTCAGTTCCTGAAACCATTGCAAATCTGTCCACTCTGAAGGGGTCCTTCCTTTGCTATATCCGAATGGTAGACCCTATGCCCTCAATGTGCAAACAGTCAGGAAGTGTTCCTATTTAGCATTAAGTAGATCACTCCCTATCCACAAAATGGAGGGAAAAGCTCATTTTTGTTGTAGACATTGCTCCTTTGCCTCATCTTACACCATACCTGTAATACCTAGACCCATAAATACATCCTGTCATGGTCAATAATAAAGACAGCTAAGATATACCATGGCATATTACCTGCCAGTCACTATTCTGTGATGTATGTTTTAATTTAATGAATCATCACAACAAATGCTAGATGCTATTTTTATTCCTGTTTCACCGAAGAAACAGAGCACAGAGGAGTTAGGGATTGATGCTATGTTGTACAGCCTATGACGGCCCAGTGACTAGCTATTGGTAAGGGGTGACAGCGTAGAGGATCACAGTGGCTTGGAAGAGTATATTTATTAAGGAACTCATAGAGTATGGTTTTTAAAAAGGACATTTTTAAATATGTACTTTGTCCAAGCAACATCTTGTCTCATGAATCTCTCATGTGATTCTCAGATTTGAAGTTGAGTATATCAAGAAGGAAGTAGACTTGGACTCAGACAACACCAACCACCCAGGGCCTGCAGTCAACCTCTACTAACATTCCGCCAGACTGGCTGATCAGGACCTGCCCCAGTGATGAGCCATAGGTCAGCTGGAGAATGAGCCCAAGATAAGTGGGAGGCAGACTGTGAGTCTAGGAAGGGTGTTGTGTCACTTGGGTGTGAAACGTGGCCTGTCTCCAGGTACCCTCAAGAATGTTTCATGATGTCAGGCTGGCGTTCGTGGTGAGATACTTTTATATCCTGGAAATGATGAGAGAGTTAATATTACCTATTTGTTTTATTTTTATCTATCATCTATCTATCTATCTATCTATCTATCTATCTATCTATCTATCTATCCATCTATCTATCATCTATCTATTATCTATCTATCTATCTATCTATCTATCTATCTATCTATCTATCATCTATCTATCTCTCTATCCATCCTTTGTGTTTGGTATCTGGGCCTTGTAGTTCTAGTACCTATTTCACCTAAGAGGATTGAATTTTTTTTAATTTATTTTTTATTGGTGTTCAATTTACTAACATACAGAATAACCCCCAGTGCCCGTCACCCATTCACTCCCACCCCCCGCCCTCCTCCCCTTCCACCACCCCTAGTTCGTTTCCCAGAGTTAGCAGTCTTTACGTTCTGTCTCCCTTTCTGATATTTCCCTCACATTTCTTCCCCCTTCCCTTATATTCCCTTTCACTATTATTTATATTCCCCAAATGAATGAGAACATATAATGTTTGTCCTTCTCCGACTGGCTTACTTCACTCAGCATAATACCCTCCAGTTCCATCCACGTTGAAGCAAATGGTGGGTATTTGTCATTTCTAATAGCTGAGTAATATTCCATTGTATACATAAACCACATCTTCTTTATCCATTCATCTTTCGTTGGACACCGAGGCTCCTTCCACAGTTTGGCTATCGTGGCCATTGCTGCTAGAAACATCGGGGTGCAGGTGTCCCGGGGTTTCATTGCATTTGTCTCTTTGGGGTAAATCCCCAACAGTGCAATTGCTGGGTCATAGGGCAGGTCTATTTTTAACTGTTTGAGGAACCTCCACACAGTTTTCCAGAGTGGCTGCACCAGTTTACATTCCCACCAACAGTGTAAGAGGGTTCCCTTTTCTCCGCATCCTCTCCAACATTGGTTGTTTCCTGTCTTGTTAATTTTCCCCATTCTCACTGGTGTGAGGTGGTATCTCATTGTGGTTTTGATTTGTATAAGAGGATTGAATTTTAAAGTGAAAACATTCTTGGGGTGCTTGGGTGGGCTCAGCTAGCTAAGCATCCAACTATTGATTTTGGCTCAGCTCATGATTTCAGGGTCATGGGATTAAGCCTTAGGTTGGGCTCTGTGCTAGTGTGGAAACTGCTTAAGATTCTATCTCTCCTTCTTCCCTTCCCATCTTCTAAAAAATAAATGAAATAAAGTGAAAACATTCTGGTAGGTGGGCACAGTTCTGCCCCTTTAGCATGATAGCACAAGAAAGAAAAAACAGAATTCTAAAGAAGAAAAATCCCTGGATAAAAAATGAGCAGGAAATCCCTGGAATAAAAAATGATCAACTGCAGGTGATTAAAAAAATGAAGTTAGAGGTGGAAGAGGTACAGAGAGAGAAAGGGAGAAGGGGACAAACTCGGATAACCCTATAATCTAAGAAAAGGGTGGTAAGATTAAACCCAGCCCCCAGGACCACAAAATATCAACCCCTAAACACATAGCCAAATACTAATGCCTGCAAAATCATATAAACAATTTCTAACATAGTAGCTTGACAGGTGAAGAGCAAACTCACCTGCCAGTAGCATGGTCAGCTCAGGTCTCCAAACTATTATCCATATTGATTTGAAGTGAAAGCCTGCTACTTAAATCAGTAGGGAAAGAATCTTTCAAAGGCTATTTGAGTAATTCCCTGCCAGGTACCATGCTGCTTTTTTGGGATGGGAAGTGCGACAGGGTGGAAGTATGGTGGCAATGTTTCCCAAAGATCTCGCTGTAACCTGGCCCTGGCCCCCGGTGACCCACATCTTTCCATTCTCCTTTTTTCTTTTTCCCATCACCGAAGCAGAGAAGCTTCTCATGGGGATGTAAAGTCACATACATCCCCTTGGTCTGCCGAATGAGAAAAAGCTACACTTTCCTATTGAACTCTGGCTCTCATTGATTGCTCTGGAAGGATGCTGTTGGCGTTGGGTAACTTCAAGTGCCATGGCAATGCATTTCCAGGCAAGATGAGCACACCCCACTTTCCCTGGTGGTATCTTGCCTTTAGTGTATTTAGCACTCAGCAGAACCACACTACGTAAGAAAGGATTGCATGTGTTTCCTTCCATGGCCGCCCCAAGGCGGGGAAATCGTTCCAGCTCAGGGGCCGAGCTGGCCAGATAATGGGGGAAGTGAGAACAAGCTGGGATTTGCTTCTTGAATCATCCACCAGCTGTCTGCACAACCTCAGAGGCAGACCTGACCTGCTTTCATGATGAGCCGTGATGTTAGGAGAAGGGAACTCCAGCTGGATGAGTCAGTCCCAGGTGGGCTCTTCAGGCAGCAGCATCTGGAGGCTTCATCTTCTGGACTGCACGTGGAACGTGCTTGGTCTGGAAGTCATTAGAAGAACATAAAACCAGATCACCCTGATGTCATCTTTAGAAGGTGACCTGATCCCAGAGCACAAAGGTGACCCTTACACGACTCTCCCAAACTACACGCTTATGGCTGACCCCAAATTTCCAGCAGATACTCTAATCTTTTTACCATCGCCAAGTTTGGAATCATCTTTGTGGTACCCAAGCACACTAATGAGATATTGCTGAGTTTAACTTATCTCTATGTAAGCCAGGGTTAAAGGGCTAGCTCCTTGTCCATATCTATGACACAAAATGGATGTTACTGAGGGCATCCAGAGAAGCCAGTGGTAGGTGATCAGCTGGTCCCTTCTGTGTGGGCTCCAGAGCTACAGAGCCCATGTCCACACCTGAGCTCAGATTACTCTATGTTGCATCCATTACCTGGTTCTTCCTTTTCGGTAGGAGACCCACCAGAGGGCTAGTACTTCACGTAGGAGTCCCACTGGCCCTCCTGCCCTTGTGACATTGCCTTGCTACGTCAACCATCTTGGCAATGATCTCTTCAAAGTTAGCAGTTATCATAGGGAAGTTGCCAAATAACTTCAAAGCAATGCTAGCAAGTCTGCTTCAAAGCAGAAGGATTATCTACTTCCTTTGCATTTATTTTTTCTTCCCTCCCTTCCTTCTTCCCTTCCCCTCTGTCCTTCCTTCCTCTCTTTCTGTTGTTGCTTAATACAGATTTTCAAACTCTACCTTAAACCTATTGATTTAGTTTAATAAGCTCTTGATGTGATAATGTTGTGCCAGTCAGGTTTGTAACTACTGATCTAAAATGCTTTTCTTAGTTTTAATCTAGTTGTTAAGAGTTGACAACATGAATATGATGCTAGGTAACAACTTGTGTCTATAATGCTCTGATGGTGTTATTCCCTTGGCTGGGTTGAAAATCTCCATTCTCCTTCTTTATAATGAGTCAAGCATGAAGACAGGCTACACTGCAATAGCTGTCCCACTTTCATAGGCTGAGAATCTATAGATGATGTCTGTACTTGTGCTTTCTCATTTGTAAAAGCAAGTTCCTAGTCCTCATCCTAGATCATGATTTATCCACAGAGGTGTTCACTGAAGCAGCAGAACAGAAAATACTGGAAATCAATAAGTTCCAAACATTGAGAATTTATTAAGTACATTATAACACATTCTTCAATGCAATGCTATGCTGCTTTAAGATTATATTTGCAAAGAAGCTTGAATAGAAAAACTCTTTGTGTAGTGAATACTTATGGTATAATATTACCTGAAAAATAGTGCACATTATATACATAATATCTTAGCTATTGCTAAGATATTGCTAAAATATGCATGGAAAAATAATGAGAATAGATTTACTAAGATATTAACAGTGGTTTTCTCCAGGTGGAGGTATTTTTATATTTCTAATTCAATTTCCCTAGATCTAAAAAAATTCTACGGTGATTATATTAATAACTTCTATATTAACATGTCAAAGGCTATTTGACAAATTTTATATGGATATTATGAGAATAAAATGAGATAATAAATGGAAGGCAGCTTAAAAAATGTGGTAAGCAGTGTTGTTTTTATGGTGATTACTCAACTTTAGGGGAAGCAGTAATAAAATCTTAATGTAAAAATTATCCAAGAACAGATTGTACCTTCTCCATAGACAGGTGATAATTGTATGCCAAATTAGCACATCACCTTTCCAGTTCTGCTTAAAATGATGATGTCAGTCCTTAGAAATCTCAGTGGAGAATACTAATCTGTACCTCAGAGGTGAAGTATGCTATGTCTCAAACACCTAATATCCATCACTTTACTTCACATTGTCCAAAATCACTCCGTGGTGAATGCACACCATCGCTTGGCTCAGCCTCCATTGGTCCAGGCGAGGATGGTCCAGCTCTGACCTCAGGGCCTATCCTCTCAGCACCTTGGGTAGTAGAAACATCTAGAGATGGGTGGGCTCTGGGTTTCCCACCTTCCGTGCCTTCGCAGCTCTGGTGTGCATCTGTGAGAAGCATAACCACTTTGGGAGATGACATTTGCCCAGGCCAGATGCTCTGTTATAATCTCGCTTCCTCTTCTTTCATGTCTCCCAAGGGGCATAATCCCAGTCTCTAAATATAAACTGTGTCATCTTAAAATATATACCCTTTTCTGCCAGGGTTGTTATTTTTCTTCCAGGTGACATTACCCAAGTTTCTATTAATAAAGATAAGGCTGAGTGGGCAAACATGGCTCTCTATTCCTCTACCAGGGGGGCGTCAGGGCTCCAGGTGTGCAGACATGTGTTGTCCCATTGCTTTTCTCTTGGAAACTCTGGAAACTTTTCTCACAAGACTCTGACAGGTGGAATTAGCCATCTGGGACCACACACATGCTTGTTTCTCATTTTCACATTGCAGTCAGCCTTGACCACCAGCATTGCACCCACAGAGAGGAATCCCTGAGGGACGGACTGAGCAAGGGGTGGTTGTGAGCATTAGGGGCCCCATAAATTTGGCCAAGCCACAGCTTTCCAGTGCAGCTTCCACCTACCATTTCTGATTCCTACCATCAATTGCAAGGCTGACCCCTCTTAGTTTAGGGAAGATGCCAATGCGAGAGCAACTTAGTGGCCCGTACAGCTCTTGTCCTTACTCTGGCCTTGTGTCAGGGAACATACAGGGAAGAACTCAATACTCATCCTCACTGATCTCTGCCCATACCATCCAAGAACCTCCAAATAAGCCTTGCTTACTCCAGTTCTAATAATAGCCACTTCGTATTGAGAGCTCACGATGGGCCAGGCACTTCAAGCACATATGACTGATATTCACAACACCCCTAGAAGGTGGCTGATATTCGGTTTAACAAATGTGGAGACCCATACTCAGAGAGACTAAATAACCATCCCCAGTCACATATCTCAACATGGTGGTGTCTGGATTCAAACCCTGACTCACTAGACTCTAATTCTCCCTAAACCACTTCGCTCTCTTCCAGGGTACTATTGCAAGTGTTTTCAAGACTTTCAATAGCTTCCTATCCTCCAAAGATAGAGGGGTGGGGTCAAGGATTCTCTATACTTATTTGTCCCAGGCTCACTCGAAGTGACCTTAGTGAGCGGGACATTAATTTGTAGCTATCCTTTCTGAAATTGAGAAGGACCAAAATGTTACCTGAGCTGCCCTGGTGGGGATTATCCTTTTGGGGACTTAGGACATCAAGTAGGCTTCTTAAAAGGGGAGCTGAGGCTGTGTGGTATCATTTTATACCAGAGTGCACAAAGGCTGAGAGAATTTGGTTCTAAAATTAATAGCTCAGGGTGCCTCTTGCCAGAAAGACAAATGTGACAAGTGTCCCTCCTGAGATAACACATGGGCTAGGATAGAAGTGTATTGGAGGAAAATACTCTACCAAAAGATGCAATAGCTAATGGCTCATGAAATCTTTACAAGGAATGGTAGACCCGATTGTCATCCCAGGATGGCAGCTTGTTGCTGGGCCTCTATTGCTCAAAAATGAATTGAATGGGTTCTGGGAACCCTCTCATCTAGTTACATTACAGAATGGGGAAAAAGTGGTTGTCACGGCTCTGAGGGCTTCCGCTAGTGCCTAGTGTCCTAGCTGACACTGCCATTCTGATTCAAATGGAGAAGCTGGATGGGAGGACCCAGTCAAATGGGATGGGAAGGGTTGGGCTCCCTTCAAGGAAGAGCTAGGGTCTATTCAGCATGACCCTAGTCAGGGCAGCCCTCTCTGGAAACTGGAGTCACAGCCCTCCAGTCTGTTCTGTGGAACCAGCAGTCAAGGGTCCTGACCAGCAGCCTTGACTGAGTGAAGGCATCTTTCCACATCTGCATTTCCCGTCTTCTATCCTTGTGTGTATTTTGATATACATTGTCAGAATCCAACTCAAACGACATATGACGAGTTACCTGACAATGGAGTGAAAGTAAGGAGAATCAAGAGGACATATTCCCTACACTCTGGAGAAGGTCGCGCTCTGAAAGAAGGCATGATACAAGTTACTAAAGGAATCTAATAGCAACCCAGTATGTGACGCTGTGTCATTTCAGAGGAGGAAGAGGTAATGTTCTCTCAGAAGCCTGATTCTTAAAGAGAAGAAAGCAACAGGTGGTAAAAGGAGCATCACAAGTCAGTGGAGAGATGTGGTATTATCCATACTCTATTTATGGTCACATGAAAACTATGAGCACCGAAGGGGAACAAAACAGTAGAGGGCTTCCCCTTCAGAAGTCTAAAAATAAATTAGAACTGGAAAAAAAAAGGGGAATTAAGTGTTTAAAAAGAAAACCACAGAAAAATGGCAAGATGATAATAAAAATAAGTCATCTGAAACCTCAAAAGGTAAGAACTTTTTTTAAAGTATAGAAGTAATGGAAGAAGTCTCCCAGGGATGTGATAAATTACAGATCTGGGTCCTCTAAAATTTAAAAGTTCTATGTGTTTAAAATTTCACTACATGTTGGCCATGTCTATGTCTTCTTCTGTGAGATTTCTGTTCATGTCTTTTGCCCATTTCATGATTGGATTGTTTGTTTCTTTGGTGTTGAGTTTAATAAGTTCTGTATGTTAGTAAATTGAACACCAATAAAAAAAAAAATCTTAAAAAAAAAATTTCACTACAATACAACCAAAAATGAAAACTTTTCCCCCAATTAATTCAGGAAAAAACTGTAGTTAGCTGGACTGGCAAAAGGCTAATATCTTTATTCATCTCCATAGTGCATAGCAAATGCCCTATCAACTCATTAGAGGAATGGTGGCATCACCCCATTTTGCAGATGAGGTTATTGACACCAAGCACGAAAGGACCTCACCAAAGGGACAAGAGAATTCATTGTGGAGTTGGAGCCAAACTCATGAGGCTTTTCCCACCTGCTGTCAGTTGTGGAACGCCATGTGAGTTTCTTTAAGCAGGGACTGGGGAGGATTCACCTTCTCCCTGGAAAGGAGGATGAGCATTTGTAGTGCGACTGGAATCAGATCGGAAACAAACTCTGTGAATTTTTGGAAAAGATTGGGATTTCAGAGAGGTGGTTATTTATCTCAAAGAAAGTAAATATTTTATATCCAGGAGAGCTGAAAAATGAATAGACCAAACCCTCACCCCCCCTAAACAAACTTATATACATCGTTGTTCTTTAATATGCAGTCATTCTTGTATAGTAGAGAAAACAGAACAGATACTGATTAAAATCAGAATATGCTAATCATCCTAAAGAAGAAGTTCTATTTAAATGCCCTCAATGTGTTAGTGTTCAGTTTTTGATAACAAATAAGAAATTTATTATAGAAATCTGTTGTGGGATTTCATACACAGAGGGAGTAATGTATATCTAATGTTTCTATTCTATGGAGCCTGAACAATGGACTGAGGGTGTTTAGTAATCCTTCCACTACATATATACACATTTAAGTTATAATAACCTGTGATGTGTGTGCTGTCCCTGGAGAAAGAGGTCAGGGTGACAAGGTGAGCTTTATGATTCCAAGTCTGGCGGATAAAGACTGTCAGACAGAGAGGAATTAAAAGAAAAATTTCCATAAGCCCCAAATGCATCATTGGAAAACAACATTTTAATCAGATCGTTTCATATTTTTACAGAGGAGTCATCTTTTACTGGAAAATATTTTTTCCCCCAACACATGAAGGACAAAAAAATGATACCCGTGGGAATTGATTTCTTCCCAACGCAGCTATTTAATTGATCTATTTGGAACTCTTATACCATGTTGCTGCATGCTAATTGGAAGTCATTTTAAAGCAGAATCAGCTTGGATCACAACTGATTTGATGGAGAGGAGCTGGCCTGCCCAACTTGGGAAGAAGGTATGCAAGAAAACCTGGCTTTTACAAGCCCCGTGAACAGAGCATTTATTTGGATGAGACAGAGGAACAAATCTGGAAGTCCAGGGATGACACAGACCTTGGCGGCCTTTCAGAAGTGACCTGCCAAGTCTTCCGTTACTCAGTCCTCACATCCCTCCAGTGCAGGGCAACAGACCGGGTGGGCTGCCTCCGCCCACAAACCCTTCCCACTGGAGCCTTCCCAACCCCAGTGGCCCTGTTAAAAAGGTAGGTGCCTTCTGGAAAGAGGAGTTCAAAAACTCCCCATTTTACATACTGACTCTGTGGTCAGTGGTACCTGATGATGCACCACTGCAGCTTCATCTTGCTGGGTATAAAAGTTTGCTTCCTTTCTTTTTGGTTTTGGCCTTTTAAAAGAGTACCTAAAATTCAAATTACTTCTGGAGAAATTGTTAAATGTGTGACCCTGAAAGATGACACCTTGGGACTCTGGTAGCTCATCTGTAAGTATGAACACCCAGTGGAAAACAAGAATGATGCTCAGCCAGGCACCTTGGATATTGGGAGTAGTAAGATCATCATGAAGGAGAAAAAAGGGAGAAAGAAGACGAGGACCAGCCTGAGCTGGCCTCATGGACCTTGCCTTTCACCTTGATCTTGTCCAATGAAAGGGACCAATCTCTGATCTGGGGCTCTCATACTTCCTCTGTCGGGCTTACCGGGCCACTCAGGAAGAGAGAGTCATTGTTTACCACCTGTTGGCATTAACTATAAAATGGGTACACCAAGAGGATAGTTTGGCCTCTCCAAATATTTAACTGCTGAACTTGACAGCACCATAACCACATATAGGTTGACAGTATGGCACACGCCCCTCTAGCCCTCCCCAGCTCCCTTCTCTATCCAGTACTTTCTTCTCCAAACTATTCTTCATTGATATTCCAAAGTGCATATGTTAATGTAAATGTTTAATAAGCAATTTCAGAAGCAGATACTGTGCTTTATGCCTTTCGGACAAGTTCTGCAATAGGACCTTTCTTGTGGCACTGTGGCATCACTGAAATGAATGAAGAGTGACAAAGTGTGACCATGTAATATAATTGGGGAACTTAGCACGGAATCATATTTTTTTTCTACCAAAGACAATGTGGGTTGCTTTTTAGTTTAAAATTGACTTTAAATTTCCAGTTGGTGAAAGTTTTGCTAAGAGGCTAGGGTTATGCAGAATCATGCAAAACAAAACAAGTCTGTGATCAAAAATGGACAGTTGGCTAATTATTTGATCTATTCATCGATGTCCCATGTTTGGATGATTTTCACAGGAATCCATTGATTCTGGAGTGGAAGAGGGTGGAACTCTTCTATAGTTAATAAAACTACACATTTATTTATTCAAGAGTTTGTTTTAAGTGAGCACCTGCTTTGTGTCTAGCATGGTACAAAGCTCTGGAGTTGCAGTGATGAGTAAGAGGGATTTTCCCTCAAGGGGCTTAGAGAGGAGCAGGTGGTAGACAGTAATCCAAGCTGATGCAGACACCTACGCAAAGTCGGAGAGAGCAGTCCAGACAGCTGGGTCTCCGGGAAGGCTTCTCCAAGGAGACAGCATGTGATCTGGCCTTAGAGGACATGTGGAATTTTCACAGAGAAGATGGGCATGGGGGGACTTCTGTGGGGGCGGGGGGGGGGATGAATAGGATGAGCAGAGGTACACGGGGTGGAGGATGAAGTGATTTGGCTGGATTTCACCTTTCACCCCAAGTGAAAAGGCATTGGACAGAGTGGAATGCCTAAGTGAGAAACAGGTCTTGGAGTTTGCAGGCTCCTCTGGTGGGAAATAAGGAGCTGCTGTAGGTTTTGGTGAAAGGAAATGGGGTGATTGGCTCTGTGCTTTAGGACATCCTGGATGGGGCAGAGACAGTGAAGGGCAATGTGACGGGGGGGAAGGGATGTCTCATTTCAAATAGTTCAAATCATTCTGAAGTTTGGATGACTTTCTTCTAGTGAATCGAGAGGCACAGTGCAGTGAAGAAATGCATGAAAAATTAAAAGGTCTGAATTCTAGCTCTAGCTTTGCTTCTAATTAGTTTTGTGTCAGGATGAGTCACTTCATGTCACTGATCCTTAACGTGCTCATCTATAAAGAGGTGTGTGTGTGTGTGTGTGTGTGTGTGTGTGTCTGTTGATTACTAAAGTGAATTACCTGCCTTCTAAGATGAGTTCTATGATCCTGTATGATGTGTGCATTCTTCATTTCCTCCTTTGATATTTTCATCTCAGAATATCCAAAGTGATTTTAATAGGATATTTAGATATTTCTACCTTCTTCTAGAGCAAGCCTTTTCCCTTGAGATGGTTACATAGCATTTACCCCTCAGATGTTCTCTTCCTGTGTCTTTAAATTTGTCAGTTAAATATGATATCCAAAAATAAATAAATAAATAAATATGATATCCAGGAAAAGAAGAAGGCAACACACTACCGCCACCACGTCTTTCTGTTTCGGTCTCTAAACTTTAGGGTCTGATGGACTGGACAGCAAACGGATACCTCTCTGTGCCACTGGTGTGTTCTTAAGGAGAGCTGATCACTGAGTGAAGTCGGGAGATGGCATCAAGAAGCACAGCTAGTCCAGACTATTAGAGAGGGTTACCTGGATTTCCCTCCTGTCCTCACCTGGATAAACCTCTCCTTGCCGTTTGACTCCATCATGGCTAGCCTGCTAAAGACAACGTGTGTTTTCCAAAAGAAGACTTTCCAGGCACCTTTGACTGCTGTTCCAAAATGGAGAAATGTTACCAGGATGAAAATTATGTACGGCAGATGTTCATGAACAAATATATAGGGTAATGGAAGTCGCTTCTATAAAATATCCGATGCTTAGAAATAAATGAGAATTCTATCATCTAAATGACTACATATTGGGGATTTTACATAGCAGATCACCGATTTTTTAAACACTTTGGCCAGATGTTTATATATGGTCTTTACATTTTTATTATTTGATTTTTATTTTATGTTTCATTTATGGGCAGCATTTTTCACCAACCCATACAGTCTACCAAGGACAGCAATCCTTTCCGGGCAGGAGGAATTTGGCAAAAAGACAGAGCCATCCAATGCAGTGGGTCTCAGCAGCTCATGCTGTACCATCTTAACCAAGAGCTTGTCAAATCCACTCAGCGACCATGATTTTTCACAGTCAGATGTTTTCAATTTGTCTTCCAATATGATGTTGACTCAAACATTTGGCAGATTTATAATTTCTCCATTCTCCCCTGCCACTCATTCTCGGGTTTTAGATTTTCTCATTTAATAGTTGTAGCAGTGTTTTACGCTTTCTATAAATCTTTGTGAAGTTTCTGAACCCAGTGTCATACAAGTTGAGAATTGCTATCTAACAAAATCCTTTCAGGAACTGAGTGCTATATTTTATAGTTCTGCATTAATTAATCCTCTGCCTGAGGTAATGAGCAGGTTTGAAGGTACTTTTTAAACTTACAGTAGACACAGGCTGATTCTTCCCACTGGAGAACAGAGTGGGGGCAGGTAAAGTCCTCTCTTTAAACCTCTGTCTTGCCTGGGAGCCCTGACTTTGCCTAACCTGGAAATGGGAGCAGTAGGTACCTCAGGTTCTGCTCTTCTCCCATCCCTGTGCCTGAGGTATCACCAAGAATTCATTTCTTCAGGTCACCTGGGTGGCTCAATTGTTTAAGCATCTGCCTTTGGCTCAGGTCATGATCCCAGGGTGCCGGGATGGAGCCACATGCTGGGCTCCCTGCTCAGTGAGGAGTCTGCTTCTCCTTTTCCCTCTGCCCCTCCCCATGCTTATGTTTTCTCTCTTTCTCAAATAAATAAATAATATCTTTATTATTTTTTAAAAGGTGTTATTTATTTATTCATGAGAGACACAAAGAGAGAGAGAGGCAGAGATGTAGGCAGAGGGAGAAGCAGGCTCCATGCAGGGAGCCTGATGTGGGACTCAATCCTAGGACCCCAGGATCATGACCTGAGCCAAAGGCAGATGCTCAACCACTGACCACCCAGGTGCCCCATAAATAATATCTTGAAAAAAAAAAGAATTAATTTCTTCCTCTGCTTCTATGAAACCAGACCTTTCTTGGCTGCCTACTTTGCCCCTTCTATGCCTCCTTCCCTGCTTGTGTCAGTCACCAGGAAGTTCACCTACCTCTGAGCACCTCTGGGACCAACTACCTATTTTAGCACTTAATCATACTCTGCTTTGTACGGTCTCCTGAATGCTAGGTCTACTGTTGACTGTTAAACCATGAAATTCCCCAAAGATAGAGAGCATAGCTATATTGGATTAGGGAAGTTCTATTATGAATCCCAGCAATTTTTATAGCAGTAGGCATAGATATATGATCCCTAAATACCTGAATGTAGAATAACTACACAAATGAAGAGAGAGAGAGAGAGAGAGAATGAGAATGAACTTTACTAATCCCAGACACACTACCCTGTCCACTATCTCTGGGATGTTTCTAACACAGCCAAGATAGAGGGGCATCAGAGCTATATTCAAGTTTCTCAGAAGGAGATTTAGAAGAGAGAGATAGTGTGCATGCATGTGTTTGTGTGATTAGTCTCAGGGAGGTCTTTCTGCAAGTTACATTTTTTGTAAGTTACATGTTCATACTTTGCAAAATGATATTCTATGATTATATGACACATTAGGTTCTTATGTAGAAGATGTAGACCTTTTATGGGTCTTTCCCTAAAGGAGAGGCCTTGCAACCCATAAGCATCTCTCAAAGCAAGAGCTTCCCTGTGGTTAGCTACCAACTATTTTGTGACCCTGAGTATGTTATTGTTCATCTGTGGGCCTCCAAGTCCTCAAGAGAAAAGTGAAACCAATAGATCTGATGATCTCCAAGTTTCCTTCCAAACCTGGGTTCTGAGCGCCTACTCATTGTCACTATTGCTTCCATTCTTCAGAAACTAAGTGAATGCCTATGCCATGTTGGTCGTTCGAGTTCTCTGAAGTTCAGGGACACAGTGGAGCAATATACCTGGAGCTGTACAAGTGTTCCAGGCTGCCTGTCCCCTCATATCCTCTTTCTATCTAAGTGTAGGAGACTACAGTGTCATTTTCTATACTCATGCCTTGTTTGGCTGATACCTGTTCTCTTCATGTCATAAACAAAAGCTTCAAAGCTAAGTGGCTTTTCCTCATCTTGTTTCCTCAAAAACATGGCAGTGTTTGGAGACATCATACTGGAGTGACTCTTGTGTCCTAGGAGCGGGATCAGCTACGATCATAAACCACAAGAATCTGGGTAGAGCCCTGAGATTTTATGCTTCTGCCTTTTCTGGGCATGTCTAACATTTACTCAATATCCTCAAGTGACAGAGATTGTACTCGGTAAATACAAAGATATATCTACCTTTCAGAAACTCATAGCATGATTGAAGAGTGATACAAAGCAATGTCAGAATATGGGGTTTATGGAGATCTAAACTGCATGCCTACCTCCAGAGATCTGGAGGGCACAGATTTGATGGGGTTCAGGAGTGGATATCTCTGTGGACTTGGAGACCAAGGATCAGACTTGGGAAACAGATTTAGATCCTAGGAAAGAGGACGATAGACCACACCAACTTAGCTCAGAGAATCACTAGGTGAGTTAACAACCCACTTGAGGCCTTCTGTGTCTATGGCCCTCAGTGGTTTTCAGCAGACAGACATGATTTTGTTTGGAACTTTCGTTTGTGCCATATAAACTTAACCCATTTAACCCAGCCTAGAACTCCTGTGCTGAGATCATTGGAGATAGGCGTTCTAAGAAGACCGAGAATGTGCCCACACTTTGGGGAGCCTTTTACTAAATTGCAACCCTAGTGGGGAAGTAGCCCTCTCCTATATGAGCCATCATTTGTTAGGAGAAGTGCTCAAGCAGAAGTCAGCAGTCCAACCAGTTGTGATAGACGCATTAGAGCACGAAGTAGTGAGGAACTTCCACGTATGACAGAGATGGTCACTGCCCAGTCCTCCTGCTCTTCCCAGCTCAGTGAACAAGGGCCACCTTTCAACCACCAACCTTTGCATCTCTTTGCCCGATGGCTTTCTCTGGCCATGAGAGTCTGGTTTCCCACCTGTGCCACGGGTCAGAAATACCAGGGAATTAATGTCCTCCTCACAAGAGCTTGTAACCTATATACTGGAGTTAGGGTATTAATACTCCACTTCCCCCACACCTCTGGACATCCAGCGAGGGGGATGTCCACTGAAACATGTGACACATGGAGTACCCCAGCAGGAGTAAACTTCAGTTGCCCTAAGTGGTCACTTACATCATTACTCTTTATCGGCCACTTTTTCCTGTCAATCTTACATCCCCAATCCCCACTCCCTACTGTTGTTTGCAATCTTCTCCCAAATAAGTTACTTGCTCCCTAATTTCTGTCTCAACAACTACTTCTCCAGGTGAGGAAAGACCCAAAATAAGACTCATCTTCATCACAACATTTCCTGATACGTGGTATCAGAGACTTATAAGAAAGGATAGAAACTTGGTCATTCCATGCTCAGTAAATCTAAGGGTTGGAGACTCAGAGCTATGAATGGCTTCTGTAGCTACCATGTTTTTTTTAAGATTTTATTTATTTATTTATTTATTTATTTATTTATTTATTTATTTATTTATTGTGAGCGAGGGGAGGGGCAGAGGAAGAGGGAGAAAGAGAATCTCCAGCAAACTCCATGCTGAGTGCGGAACCCAGCTCGGGGCTTGATCTCACAACACTGAGATCCTGACCTGAGCTGAAATTAAGAGTCAGATGCTCAACTGCCTGAGCCACCCAAGTGCCTCACCACCACGATTTTACCTTCACCATTGCTTCCCCTCTTACAGGCAGGTGTGACAAAGGGAGGTAGTGGTTTTAGGAAGTGGAAACAGTGGTTACAGAAGTAGCACAAGGGCTTGAGTGAGTGGAGAGAGAAAGTGAGAAGGACTCTTACTATCACAGCAATTCCCCGAGGGACTGTCCTTGTCACAGGTGTGACATTTTCCCCTTACAAGTCAAACCCGTTCAGAAGACAAGGTTGGCATTTTCTTGAGTTTTACCCATAAAGACATGATCACCCAGAGCTTCTCTGAAACCTGGTGGCTTCCTTGGGCTTGGAAGGTTCCTTCTCCAGTTGTGAGGCTCCTGGCATGAAAAGTGGGTCCTCAGAGCCATGAACCCCCTAGATAGAGGTCTATAGGCACTCGACTGTCCCATGTCAGCATCCCCTTGCTGGGATTTTCAGTTCTGTTCTTAACTTAGCTATTTCCTACATGAGCTATGCTATAAAAATAAACTGGCCATCACAATAATAAGAAATGTAGACTTAAAAATATATATACATAGCAACAGCAAATTGCCTTGTTTCATTTGTTTAAAATTCCCCAAAATCCAACTTGAAGGAAATTGCTAATAACCTGTGTACTTCCCTCTAGGCTACACCCCTAGGCCTCCCCACCAGCTATGGGTAATCTTTTCTTCAGTTGTGTACTTTTACTCCTATGTGTCTTCACCTCTCTTCCTAAAGCAACAGACTCTAATAGCTGTGCTTGAGCAACTTCCCAGGTCTGCTGGTGCTTGCTCCTACACATTCTACTTGTTGCTTCCCAGCTTAGTTTCTTGAAGGAAGCAAGTCTGGGACCCAGCCTTCACCTTGGGTACCACACTGGAGGGCTGGATCTCATATTGGAAGCTATATTACTGCCCTCACTGTCTGGCTGCTGAGGATGCATTTATCAGGTTCTGGTTAATTAGGATTGAAAGTGATTCACAGAACAGCAGGTATGGGGTTAGAACCAGGGAAGAGGGTAAAAGGGCACTCAGAGTTGATGTATCAACATTGCTGCCTCAATACAAAATAGATTGGCTCTGCAACCTTCATCAAGAACATGGGAGGGAAGGGTTAGTTGGCATTCCTCAAGCTGGCAATTAATTGAAAGCTGAACATAACTTTGTTGGAGGAAGATAAAGAAAAGAAGTACATATATTTTTAAAGATTTTATTTATTTATTCATGAGAGACAGAGAGAGAGAAAGAGGCGGAGACATAGGCAGAAGGACAAAAAGACTCCCTGCAGGGACCCTGATGGGGGACTTGATCCCAGGACCCTGGGATCATGACCCTGAGCCAAAAGCAGACACTCAACCACTGAGCCAACCCAGGTGCCCTCCCCTGAAAAGGTATATTGTTGAACATTATCATTGCCTTTGAAGATATCAGAACTCAAGGTAATGTAGATCTTTTGTCTGTGACACCCTAGGGTCAGTGACAACAAATACTATCTCATCTTTTCCCATTCTATTCCCATTCATTTCCTTAATTAGGCTATATTATAGGTGTGTTGCCAACGGTACAGAATAGCTAAACTATTTACCAATGTCATTTAGCCAAGTTACTGATAGCATCTTTGTTCAAACAATAGAAAAATACAAATAAAGAAAATTTAAAAATTTTCACACTGTCATGATTTAGACTCTTTGAGTACCCTGCTTTCAGGCTCATTGAATTGGACTTTTTTTAAGCACTCAAAAAATAATTTTTATTGTTACTTTTTTTTTTTTTTTACGTTATCATGGTGTTTTTACTCTAATTGACTGAGAGGTGTTTTTTTTTAAATATAAGGGAGACTTATAATTTATTAGCCAGAAATCTCTTTTCCTAAGCAGTGTTGAATTATTTATTAGGAGTCACAAAATGACAAAGACAATCCTTCATCTCAGAACTTTTATATTATGTAATTGTTCATCAAATATTTTCAGTTCATTTGGCTAAAATTCTCAACATGCATCAAGCCAAAGGGTAGAAATCTCAGCCTATTTGTAGAAAAAAATAACAGTCATCATTTTCATTGTAACAGAATAATTCAATATTTATTGCAGTGGAGTTGACCCACAATGTTACATTAGTTTCAGGTGTGCCACATAGTGATTCAACAATGCTATGTGTTATGTTCTGCTCACAAGGGTGGCTACTGTCCTCTGTATCGTGGATGACAAGTTAGATCTTTTAATAGTGGATAACAGCTGTTTTCTAGAGCAGTGATAACCATTTAGAAATTTTAAAAGAGATTTAAAAATATTTTTTATTGTGAATCTGATCATTATTTTAAGTGAAATGTTATTGCTGGATTATAGTCCTTTTCATCATAAATTAGTGAGAAAAATACTTGATCTTTCATAAAAATATATGAATTTCATTGATCTGGAATTGTATAGCAAGGATCCAGGGGATTAATAACATGGTATGACCAAAGGATTTCCTGAACTGACAAAGTACTCTTGCATATGTTTCATATACAAATACGTTGTATTATTTGAATTATGTAAATGAGAATAGTAAAGTGTGGAGTGATAAGCCAACTTGCTGATAACAGATAAAACCAGGTCTCTTTCTTTATTCCTCCTTTTTCCTTAATTCCAATCACCCACTCTAATACCTGACATTATTAAGAAAGTTCTCATTCAACCATCCTTTGAGGATTCTTCAAACTCATAGAAACTTTACTCCTGCTCTTAGCAATTGTTCCTTTCTAGAGCCAGCAATGAGCTCATGTTTCAATTGTTAAAGTTGCTCCAAATGTCTACCATTTATGCCTCGTCTACTGGTCTCCAGACTAGCAGGACTTACACAGAACTTGATAACTGTTCATAGTATCTCCTAGCTTTGCACTATTCTCTAAAATGGTCAGGAAAAGAAAAGATACTGGGGCTCTGTTATCAAACACTTAAAATCAGGTCCCAAACCAAGGTTTTTCTTGAGCAGCTGGTTTGCTGTCAAACACATGATTCCACCTCACCGTGATTTCTAGCACATTATGTTTTCCAGGGTAAGAAGCATATTTTCAATCCCTATCCAATAGGCACCAAGGTAGGCTGATGGTGCCACAGCGCCTTAACACTTGCTGTAGATGAGGCTAAAAACAGTCACTCATATTTTATAGACCTTGGCTCCAAACTCATATCCATTTAGGATGTCCTTCTAGATTAACTGTGCATAAACAGACATTTAACTCTCTACTCTTGGTGTGCTGTTTTTAATCCACATTACAGTCTTTTGTCTTGGCTCGTGGGATATTTTTTTTAAAGATTTTATTTATTTATTCATGAGAGAGAGAGAGAGAGAGAGGCAGACACAGGCAGAGGGAGAAGCAGGCTCCATGCAGGGAGCCTGATGTGGGACTCGATCCTGGGTCTCCAGGATCAAGCCCTGGGCCGAAGGCAGTGCTAAACTGCTGAGCCACCCGGGGCTGCCCTCATGGGATACTTTTAATTGTTCCAGAGTCATTTCATTTTCAGTAATCTCCTGGAAGGCTGAAATGACACCTTTAAGTTCTCTTCCATTCCCTTATCCCAGAAAGATGAAAAAGGATAAACACAGGATTTGCAGGTAGAAGCTATGGGTGAATGTTCCAACTCAACCATTCACTAGGAGAGGGGCCATGGGGTCATTCTTTGACCTTTCTGAGCTTCTGGAGTCTCATCTGTAAAATAAAGATGATTGCATATATCTCCCAGGTTAGTTGGAAAGATTAAATGGAAGGTAGATTTAAAACACTCAACACAGTGCCCAGAGCCTGACAGATCTTTTGTGAGGGTTTTTTGCCATCTGCTTGGTAGACAGTTGTTGCAAAAATATTCACCTTACATGTGTACCAGGGCGTGGGCATTTCCAGAGATGGTTCCTTAGTAACTTATGGCTTTTCTCTCACCCTAGGAAGGATTGCTTTGAACCACTTTAGAATCAGAGCCATCTGCTCTCCGTAATTCAGTTGTCCTATAAATGGATCACCTACCTCTTGGCTTCTTATGGCATTTGGTCATCTCAAGAGGATGTGATCATGCCAGTGAAGTAAGGAAGCAGGCACTGCTTCCCAAATGGCAGCCCACGCAAAGACTCCATCTTTAATTACTAGGTAGTTTGCAGGTATAATTGGCCAGTAATTGCCTGAACACATGTAGTGACAAGATGTGTTTATAAGTCATGGACCACGCAATAGATGGCCCACTGATTCCCATTCCCCCCAGCCAACAATGACTTGGGCTTGGAAGATTCAAATGCCAGCTGTTTGATAGGGAATGAAAATGCCGGACACACTTCTTTTTTCAAAATGTTTTTGAAATTTTTTTCAAAATTTATCTTCAAAATCTCCCTGAAATTCACTTCTTTGTGTCATTTTGGAAGGGCATTCTAATCATGGTCTAAAGTCAATTATTTACTTGCCTGCTCTGTAAGCCTCAAGTAAGCTTTTCTTCAGCAAGTATGTGAAACGGTCCACTAACATCCTGAGGCTTTTCCATTCATTTCTCAGCAGTCTATGAATCAGAACAGACCCAGGTTACACGGAGTATTTAGGAGGCAGTGTCTGCTTGTGTCTCTGTGACTTTAGCATGACTATACGCTTCAAGGAGACTTTATGGGGATGTCTCATTAGGGCCAGACATGAGGAAGTCATTAAGTAAAGACTACTCAGATTGAAACATGTTAGAATTTTTCACTTGTTATGCAGTTGAGCGTGGCTGTTGGAATATTTGTTTTTGATAGTGAATTGTTCATTCTTGCCAATGAAATCCATTGCCTCTGGAGCATCAGAACGTGGATTTGCCATTTGAACATCGGTAGCATATGGTCCTTGTGATCAAGTTAAGGTTTCGGGGAAAATTAATGCATGATATAGCGAGAGGTTCAGAGAAAGGTTTTGGGTCTAGGCTCTGCCATTTGTAACTTGCATAACAATTTACTTTCATTCGTTAGACCCAACTTCTCCATCTGGGAGATGATGGGTTGGAAAAAGATCCATGTATTTTAGAGATGATACCTGTGAAGCCCTGGGGTTCATATCCCATAAATTCTGGTCTCTCCCTTACCTGCCTCAACAGGCCAGCTCTGCTTTCATCTGTCTGGCATACTGGGCTTCCAAATTAGATTATTACTATTATTTTATTTATTTATTTATTTATTTATTTATTTATTTATTTATGATTGTATTTATCTATTAATGAGAAGCACAGAGAGACAGAGAAGCAGGCAGAGGGAGAAGCAAGCTCCATGCTGGGAGCCCGATGTGGGACTTGATCCCGGGCCTCCAGAATCAGGCCCCGGGCTGAAAGTGGCGCTAAGCCGCTGAGCCACCCGGGCTGCCCTTACTATTATTTTAAAGTGCTGTATCTCTAATGTGTGTTGGAATATCACTGGACTAGGTGATCGCCCTGTTACTCTTGGCTGTTCTCACTTTCTTGGGAGCTTAAATTTGTGCTCCAGGACTTATAAGAGACCCAGAGGGCAGGGGCTATGAAAGAGAGAGGCAGACAGTGAGAGAAGGAGGGATAGAGGGAGGAGAAGAGAGAGAGAGAGACAGTGGAGGTGAGGAGGGGCTCTTGGTCTGCTCCCTATGGGCTCTCTGACAACAAGCAGATCCATCATGGCCCGGGCACAGCCCCATCAGGGTCAGCTTGGCCATACTGCATGGTCTGATGACAGGAGACTTTAAAACGTAGTTTGCAGGGGCCACTCTGCTTCCTAAATGTCATGGTTAGAACCTGGAAATAGTCCTCAGGGAGTCGACTGCGTAGCCCCATGTGAGTACTTGTGCACCTGCTATAGCAAGGGAGTAGCAGGCAGCTTCTCTAGGAAGCAGAGAAGCCAGAGGACCCAGAGTTCTCCCCTCTGCCATAAGGCAGCATCAGTTGCCCGGACACCATCTCTGAGGACACTACTTCCCAGGGAGGGAGGAAGAAGGCAGGGACAGCTGAGAGCCTCGCGTGTGACCTCAACATTCATGGAAGAGGCTGTTTAAACCATCAGACAAGACTAGGTTTGCAAGTGCACAGTGAGCCCTCAGAAAAGAAATCATAACGCGTGCAGACAAAATAAAGAGTTGTGTCTCATGTGTGCACCCTGGGTCAGCATGTGAATGAGATGTGTGATCTCACTGCCCTTTGAGACCATGACAACTTTCCACCGAAGACCATCGTCTGGAGTTTGAAGGACCTCATTCTGCTCGGGACTCCCCTTCCTGTGTGCCTTCACTTCCATATCGTAGAGCACTTCTTAATGCCTCTTCCCATCCTAGGAGCAAGTCTGATTTGCGGTGCACAGGTTCTCACCCCCTCCCCTCCAACGAGGTGTAACGTCGTTCTTCCTCCTGCACAGATGTCATCGTGTGTGGCCTCGAGCACGTACTGGCTGCACGGGAGCTTTGCTCACCCTGGCCTGGGAACACATGGCTCCTTTTGGCCTCTGAGCCACAGCACAAACTAGACTGAACATGACAGGTCATCCTCCTCCTTTCGGGACTTGATGTCCTGCCAAGAGCTGGAGGGAGCACCTCTCACGCAGGTATCCCCACCAGCCTCCTTGCCTGCTTTCCCCGAGAACACGTCCACACGTACCTTGGTGCCAGCCTGGGCCTTGTTCTTCGACACCGCGTTCCTCACACGTTGGTGCGATCATAAACACTGAGTCGCAGCCAGAGAGCCAAGGAGCTGGAGGAAACAGCACGCCTTGCAGAGATGACCTCACAGGCCGTGGCTGCCAAGCAGAGACATTAGACATCACTGCTGGCAGGGCCCAGTGAGACGAAGGGCAGAGGGAGAACCGGCCGCCCCCTCCCTGTGTGCCCCAGAGGTCAGGCTGCGCTGTCCAGCCACGGAGGTCACCAGGGGCCACGTGCCGGATGACCCAGGAGGGGAATCAGATCCCATCCCCGTCTCCTCGGAGTGTTCAGGACGTGAGAGCAACCGCATTTACCAAATGGTGCTGCACCAGCAGGTGGGGGCGAGACGGGGCAAAGTATTGGAGAATGTACTGGGCTTTTCCTTTGGCTATTTGAGGTCCCTGAAGAACTGCCCTTAAAAAGATTGAAAGGAAGGTGAGCTGCTGGTGTAGGCTGCACATGGTTAAAAAAAAAAAAAATAGTAAAAGATCTCGACGTAAAATTTGCATAGCGACAGAGGAAGATGAACGGAGTGGTGATGGTGCCTGTCTGGCCATCTGTGCAACGACACTCACATTATATCATGCCGGGTGCGGTATGGTCTGGAAGCATCATACACTAAATGCCCCTGAACTATGTGTGTCACACACTGCAGGCATGACAAGCTACATGCAATATACGGTACCCACATTATGCTCCAGGGGCATTACACGCTGGACACATTATACTTGATGAGCATTATCTGCCAGGTGCTCGACCTGGGCCATAATGGGACGCCTGGGAGGCTCAGTGGTTGAGCGTCTGCCTTTGGCTCAGGGCGTGATCCAGGGGTCCTGGGATCGAGTCCCACGTTGGGCTCCCAGCATGGAGCCTGCTTCTCCCTCTGCCTGTGTTTCTGCTTCTCACTCTGTGTCTCTCATGAATAAATAAATAAATACAATCTCAAAAAAAAAAATGGGCAGAGGGCAATAGGCAGAAAGAGGAGACGTAGAATGGTATTTGGGCTTTCAGGGTGCTTGGAATCTAGTTCCAGAGAAGCAGCAACTCCTAATGACCAGATAACTCCTGCAGGCTCTGAAGGATTGCTCTTTTTATCATATATGCTGAGAAACGGAGAAGTCTTCCACAGGGGGTAGGAACCCGAGTTCAGAGAACGGCCAGGATGTCTGTGGAAAGGTTCTGTTGTGGACATGGTTAAAGACTTGGGGCCCCTGGAGACCCCGGCTCAGGACTAGACCAGCTGCAATCTAGTGTTGTGTAATAAAGTGTAATAAACGACCTGTCATGTTTTTCAAAGAAGCCTACTTGCTTTGTTTTTCAAAACTAAGTTTTGAAAACAGAAATACCTTCCCCCATAACTTCGTATTGCTGTGTTTTTACTGTTACTACATTGACCTGGTTTATGATGAAGGGAAGACTTCCACACTTGGGCTGCATATTTTTTTTAAGATTTTATTTATTTATTCATGAGAGAGAGAGAGAGAGAGAGAGAGAGAGAGAGAAGCAGGCTCCATGCAGGGAGCCCAATGTGGGATTTGATCCCAGGACTCCAGGATCATGCCCTGGGCCAAAGGCAGGCGCTAAACCCTTGAGATTTGGGCTGTATCCTATGCGATAGTGGCACCTTGGGCTGTACTCTGTTCCTAGACCTGGAAGAGAGCCTGGAGAAAGTGCATGTTATCAGCTGCTGGTGGTAGATTTTCTCCTTCTCCCCTCTCTGGAGCCTAGGCTTCTCCCTCCACTGTCCTTTCTCTTAAGGAGTTAGCATGAGAGTTAAAAATCTATCTGAGGGATCCCTGGGTGGCGCAGCGGTTTGGCGCCTGCCTTTGGCCCAGGGCGCGATCCTGGAGACCCGGAATCGAATCCCACATCGGGCTCCCGGTGCATGGAGCCTGCTTCTCCCTCTGCCTATGTCTCTGCCTCTCTCTCTCTCTGTGACTATCATAAATAAATGAAAATTAAAAAAAAAATCTATCTGAACCACCTTCCATCCTTCCATGGCTGTCTTTTTTCCCCTGTATTTTCCACTTCCCTGCCCTGCAGAGCCCAGGCTTCTCCCAGCTACAGTTGACTAGGGTTTCCTGGGACCTGTAGCCAGGATCGATGTGGTCACTGCACCTCAGGAAGGAAGGGAGGATGGAGATTTGCCTTGGTATGTGTGTGTGTGTGTGTGTGTGTGTGTGTGTGTGTGTGTTCCTATAAAGAAAGGCAGAGCTGGCCAATGACTTTTTGGGCTCGTGTGAGGCATGCGGAAAGGGCTGCTTCTATTTCTAAGCTCTAAAGAATACCTGTTCATTACCATCTGTATCCACAATGAGATATTTGAGCAATTGCTTGGGTCTCTTTTCTTTCCATGCATCTGCTTGCTGATTTAAGTGTCCACCGCCCCAGGAGCTGATCTCTAGGAGGTGAACATCTGCAAGAGATAAGAGGAAAGGAGGCTTGTCAGTGTCTTTGTAAAACTCTGCCGTAGGCTCCCATGGGCACCTACAGAAACCAGGCCATGTGTGGGAGAAGCATCCCGGGCGGTCAGCAGCAAGTGGGGGATTGAGACAAGTAGCATTCAACAATGTATTATTCTTACTGAGCATTTACTCTGTGTCAGATATTGTTTTAGTGCTTATTTGTATTAAATCATAACAACCCACTATTTCTACTTAGCAAGTGGTAAAAACTGAAATTTACAGAAGTGAAATAACTGACTCAAAGTGATAGAGACCTCTGTTTGCTCAACACAAGCCTTAATAATAACTGACATTACATATATTTTTCCAGTTCACCAAGTTTTCCTCAGGAATAGTATTTTATTCAATCCTTGGCAAAGGGCCCAGGAGGTTAAGAGACAATCCAAGGTAATATAACTCATGAGTGGACCAGGTGAGATTTAACACTAGCTCTTGGAAAACATTGGCATCAAAAAACTAAAGGTAGAGCTCCAGGTCATGTGAGCAGGAAGAGACAATCTTCTGAGTTACACCCATATCTCTACTATTCACAGCTTATCTCTAATGTTGAAAATTATGTTAGTTGGCCCAAACCTTTGCTTTGATCATCACATTAAAAAAAAAAAAACCTCTTGCAATGGATGAGGGTGTACTAGGATCCTCAGTGAAAATTTACTATGAAATAACCTCATTAGAGTTAAAAATAACCAATTAGTCAGAACCATATCTTTTATATGGCACACACATTGCTTCAAAGCAGGCAAAATGAAGAAAAACTTCCAAATTCTTTTCATGAAGCAAGTATAACATCCCTAAACCTGATAAAAATAGCACCAGAAAGAGAAAGAAAGAGAAGAAAAGGAAAATTATAGACCAGACCTACTCGACTTATGAATATTGGTGGAAAAATTCTTAAGAAAATTTGAGTGAACACGCTCTAAAACCACATTAATAAAATAATGAAAACAATACACTGTGAACAAATGGGGTTTATGCCAGGAATCCAAAGATTAAATATTAGAAATTATATTAATATAATTCATCATATTAATAGGTCTAAAGGGAAAAAAATCCATACAATTGTTTCTAAAGACACTAAAATACTTTGACAAAACTTAACATCCCTTCCTATTTAAAACTCTTGAGAAAATATCTCCCTTTTTTTTGGTATATATTTTTTTTATTGGAGTTCAATATGCCAATCTATAGTATAACACCCAGTGCTCACCTGTCAAGTGCCCACCTCAGTGCCCGTCACCCAGTCACCCCATTCCCCCACTCACCTCCCTTTTTACCACCCCTTGTTCATTTCCCAGAGTTAGGTGTCTCTCATGTTGTCACCCTCACTGATATTTCCCAACTCATTTTCTCTCCTTTCCCCTTTATTCCCTTTCACTAGAGAAAATATCTCCTTAAAACAATAAGAGATATCTACTCCACCCTAAAACTATCATCTTAATAAATGCAAAATTCTAGGGACATTCCCAACAGGATCAGGGACACAGAAAAAGATGTACACCACCTCCATGGCCACCTAACATCATTCTCATGGTACTAGTTAAGGTAATTAGAATTAGGACAGTCATAGGCAAATGGATAGAAAAGGAGAAATAAAAAAAACTCTACTTGCAGAAGACATAATGGTGTACCTAGAAATCACAGAGAATTAATGATGAAAAAATTAAATAAAAGAATTCAGCAAGGCAGCAAGATGTAAGGTTAACATGAAAAAAAAAAACAGCATCCACATATACAAATAACCATCAGATGTACAATGAATGAGAAAACCAAATTTACAATAGAAAAGGATGCAATAAAATATTTAGTATTAGAGTTATCCCACTAAAAAAAAAAATAAGTCCATGTAAAATTGTATGGGTCCATAGCATCTTTGTTCGTCCATAGCCAAAAATGAGAAACAACTCAAATGCCACCAGCTTGTATTATGGATAAACAAATTTCACCTTCATACAGTGGAATATGACTCCACGAGAACAAGGAAAGACTTGGTGATTTGTGGGCCAACACAGAGGAATCTCACAAGCAGTTTGCTACGTGGAAGAAGCCAGACTCAAAGGCCACTTATTGCGTAACTGCATTTATGTGAAATTCTACGGAAGCAGACGGTGGTGGCAGGAAGATCAGCTCTTCCCAGGGGCCAGGGCTACTGAGAGGATTCACTGCAAAAAGGCATGAGCAAACTTCTGGGGGAAAAGAAGCTGCTTTATAATTTGATTGTAGTGATGGTTCCAGAACTGTCTGCATTTGCCAGACTCACAGGATTGTACGCTGGGCTTTATTATGTATGAATTATATTAACTTTTTTTTTAATATTAATTTTAAAAAAATAAAGCTGATCTTTTATTTTATTATTTTATTTTATTTTATTTTATTTTATTTTATTTTATTTTATTTTATTTTGATCTTTTAAAAAGAACTTTACTCTTTACTAGAGTAGCTTCTAGAAGAAGGTCCCAGGAAGCCAGCGAAGGCCATTCTGGAGTAAAGCTGAGATAGAGAAAGGGTGTCTTTGTACAAAATAGCTTTGTGGGATGTCGAGATGTAAACTAGATGTTTTCAGGCAGGAAACTCGGTGTCACCAGGTCATTTCTTCTGGATTTACAGGTTTGGAGCTTCTCACCACGTGTGGTAAAGCTCCGAGTAGTTGGACGGAGATGCAGTGAGCAGAGAACAGCACGTAACCACTTCCTTCATGGCACCAACTACTTGTTTCTCTTCTTACTTCATCTAGCTTGCCCTGCGTGTTTGCCTCACAATCGGTGGATGTGGTTAGGGATGGGGACATGCAGGATCAGGGCTAGGGGTTTGCAAGGGTGTGTGTGTGTGTGTGTGCACTTGTGTGTGCACATACCCGTGTATGGGCAGGTTGAAGTTCATTTCCTTTTCTCTACGTCTCATAAATCCAGGAGTATTTCTTGCCCTTTCAGAACCATATAATTCTGGTTTCATAATAAAACTATTGACCTGGAGCAATTTTCTTTCACTCTGGTCTCAATGCCAACTCCAATAGAGAAGAGATGAGGGGGAAATTGCTTTTTTGCGTAACTGGTGACTCTTGCACACACATGTTCTTTCATTTTCCTTTAAGTAGGCTCAGTGCCCAGTGTGGAGCCTAATGTGGGACTTGAATTCATGACCCTGAGAGCAAGACCTGAGCTGAGATCAAGAGTCAGATGCCTAACCAACTGAGCCACCCACGCACCCCTCGTTCATTTTAATACAAGCATTGCTGCTGCCTATTGAGAGTCGGTGGGTTTCTTGGCAGTGTCAGTCTGAGAGTGAACTGCTTTTTGGGTGACGGACTTAATTCTGGGGTTCAGCTTCCTGTGCGTCCATCTCCTCACTGTCATCTTCCCACTTTTCCCAGCACTAGTGGCGCTACAAGGAACTCCAAGCAGCACACTTCATGACAGCCCCTTCCTTTTTATCTAAAGGAAATTTAGATTAGATTAAGACCTGACACTAAAACCTGAGAGAAAAGGGTACTCTAAGTAAATGTCTAATTTACTGTATAGATTACTCTTTCCTAGTCTTTTCCTTCTTGTAGTTGATGTGAATATGAGCCTGTCTGTGTTATATCATCACTTTGCTTCATTGTGTGGAGTGTTCTAGCCTGTTGTTGGTGTTGCTACTATTACTGATGTCATTGTTATCCATTTAAAGAGAGTGGGGAATTGCGAGACCTGTGTGGCCCCGTCGGTTAAGTGGCCAACTCTTGATTTCTGCTCAGGTCATGATCTCAGGGTCCTGGGATGGAACCAGGCATTGGGCTCTGTGCCCAGTAGGAAGTCTGCTTGAGGATTCTCTTTCTCTCCTCTCTGCCCCTGCCCACCCCCCACATGCTCCCATGAGCATGCATGCTCTTTATCTCACTCTCTCAAATTAATAAATAAATCTTTAAAAAAAAAAAGATAGTGGGGGCCCAGAACTCAAACTTTGATATTATTCCCTTCCAACTTTTCACTGTTGATTTAAGAATAACATGTCAGTATAAGAAGAAAAAAAAGAATGGATCAAGTCTAAAAATATGACAAGTAAACATATCTGGTACCATAATATCTAATACGAGGCATCCTCCTGTTATGAGTTTGCAGTTTGCAAAGTGGATTATAGCCCAGTATTTTCTTCCCAGTGACCAGGTAGCAGGGACTCACCCTGGAAAACGAGGGAAGGAAATGAGGGAGGGAAATGAGGGAGGGATGTCCTAGAATTTTATCTACTGCGAACCTTGGTGAGCATTAACTTACACCTCAAGAATATCCTCCATGGAAATTGTTTCTGTAACATTTGCCAATTTTAATATATATCTTTTCTTATGTAGACAAATAAGGAACCAATATCCCCACTAATCCCAATTGCTATTAACCAACTTGTTGGTGACCTAGAGTGTTAGTATGTTGGATTGCCAAAACATAAGAATTCAGATTTGAACTGAGGGGCCCTACGTGTAAGAGAAGTCAGGCATGAGACTTGTGTCAAACACAATAAATTACTTACTTTTTTAAAAAAGATTTTACCTATTTACTCATGAGAGACACACACAGAGAGAGGCAGAGACAGAGGCAGAGGGAGAAGCAAAGCAGGCTCCCTACGGGGAGCTCAATGTGGGACTCGATCCCGGGACTGCGGGATCATGCCCTGAGCTGAAGGCAGATGCTCCACTGCTGAGCCACCCAGGCATCCCTAAATTCCCTACTTTTTATTCTACTTGTTAAAAATCAGACGAATATAATATTTAACTTATGGAATTTGGAGCCAGCTAGGGTTAGAATTTCAACTCTAGCCCAACATAGGTAACCTTATGCAAGTCACTGAACCCTCTCTAAGCTTCACCATTCTCATTTGCAAAATGAATTTAATAATAATACTGATTTCATAGGTTGCCGAGGGGATTACATAGGTAACAAATATGGAATAAATATTTATTAAATGAAATAATGCTCACCAAATGCCTAACACATAGTAAATTACTTTCTGTTTAATTTTCACAGGTATCTGGGGGTGATTATTTGAAGTGTCTGGTCTGCTTCTGGCGGACAAGAAAGTTGAACCCAGACATTTCAAAGGGAGAGGCCATTCCCTTCCCTCCAGAATCCCCTCACATCACATCCCTATTCTCTTCCTCTCCCCTGCATGAAGGCAGACAGGGTGGCTGACTGGAGGTGGGGGGAGAGAAAGGGGATCGTGGCCAGGAGTGCCAGATGGACAGAGCCAGTCACTGCCAATCTGCAGGAACTTTGCTTTCCTTTATAATCCACATGACTGTCATTATCCATGTCCTCTTGCAGGAGAGAGGCAGCCCCTACATGATCTGTTGGGTTTGATCAACAGTGCTGAGACTTGCTGCCTCCCAAAGGCCTAGTGAAGGGATATTCCAGTCTTTTTTCTTTCTTACTTTCAACTTTTCAAGGTCTGGAGCAGTCTAGAGTTCCCTTGGCTTGGCTACAGTGATTGTACAGCCATGGGAAAGGCGAGGGAAGGGGAGATAGGAAACACCAGGAAAGGCAGTTGTCTGGATATGGCCAAAGCATAATTTATTTGCCAAGGAGTTTTTTTTTCCACATCAGTTTAAAGTGAACAGAAAATCACCTGCTGGTCCAGATTTTATTGTATAGGTCATCATTTTATACAAATATCTACACAGAGAAGAAAATTTCCTTCTAAATCATATGGTGGGAGAGTTTCTAGCTTGACTTGGAGTGAGGGGTGTATAAAAGGTGGGAGAAGACAGAAGGATGCAGAGATAAGAGGCATCAGGTGACAGAAAGACCAAGTGACTTGGAGACCGAGTGACGAGGCTGGACGCATGGCCTGCGATGATGGAATATGGAACCAAGTAAGGAGGCGGAATGCCCAAGTGTAATTACAGAAATGCCTAGACCAGGGCCACCTCCACACAGTAGACTTGTTCTTGCAAAGCCAGACATCAATGGGACCCTCAGAGCCGAGATCATTTTTAAGTGTGAAAATACAATTCACTATTTAAAAGATCCTTTTGCTAAAGAAGAATCCTTACTAAAATTGGAACAATATCTCATCTGATTGACTGAGTCATAGTTTTAGTTTTGTGAGTATCTGAATGCAGGGCCCTTATAATAACCTTGAATGGACTTTTGCAGCAAATGGAGCTTGTGGGTGGATGATTGCCCATCCTAATCAATCAGTTATCAATCGATCCAGTGCCAGCACTGCGCCTTGTGTGCTGATGGTTCCTCCAACATGCTGGGCACTTTCTTGTGTTAGGGCCTTGGCTCTGGCCTTCCCCCTGCCTGGAATATTTTGCCTTCACATATCTACTCTCTTACCTGACTCCCTCCTTTATATATTGTCCTCAATGAGATCTACTCAGACTAATCAATTTTAAGTTGCAACCACCCCATCTCTTATAGTCTGGGTTTTCCTTGCTCTGCTCTATTCTCCTCTTTTTGGAGCACTTACCACTTTTATATACTTTATACTTCACATTGTTTGCTGTTATTGACTGTCTACCTTTCATAGGCAAGCATCTTTGTTTGGTTTGTTCATTAATCTATCTTCAGCATCTGGACCTAGCACACAGTAGGTTCTTCATAAATATTTATTGAGTAAATAAATGAATGATTTCTAGAATTTCTACAGTTAACACAGAGTCTTTAGGTCCCATTTTATAGCTCATCTTTTTAGTGTCATACAGACAACGCTGTTTGATGAACGTATTCGTGACTCATGCCACTGTACCACTAAAGGCATAGCACAAAGATGCACAGGACTTGGAGTCCAGTCCTGGACTTGCCAACCATATGGCTTTGGGCTTCTGTCTCCTTATTTCTATAAAGGGAACAATAACATCCTAAGATGATTCCTTGGGGAAAAATGAATTGACATAAGTGAGTGTTCATATACCACAAGACGGAATACGGATATGTTTTCGTATTTGGAAGCAAATGGGGTTTTGAGCTGCAGTTCTCACTGTTCATAAAATTTTCTGGCCTGGTTTGCTCATTCACGGGTGGGTTAGTTCTCACTTACAATACTAGTGTACCTTCACTGATGATCTACTGTGTGACAAGGCCTGTGTTTGGCAGGTGTATATACTGTTCCCTCACTTAGCAAGTTTAACATCATTATCCCACTTTACAGGCAGAGGAAAGAAAGTTTACAAGTTGCTAAAGCCACCTGGGTGGTGAAGACTGAGGGCTTCACCAGGGCTGAGACCCAATCTGTCACTATCTGAAATGACCATCATTTGGTCACATTTCTTGTTCCACCACGTGGCTCTACCCTTCAGCAATACATCCTATTCCTCCTCCTCCTGCCTCTCTAACCACTTTTAAACACTCACATGCATGTGCATGTTTGCTCCAGCTACCTTGACCCAAGTGTCCATAACGTGGTGTAACACATGATTTGCCGAATCACCAACTCACAGCATAGAGGCTATCCAGCATGAGCATCTTAGCTCACCTCTGTTCTTTTCTACTTTAATCCCTCTTAAGGGTCAGGAAAAGGTCACTTAAAACTCTGAGTTATGCTTTTCCACAGTCTGTGGGGATAAATTATGGGCCCTAATAGTATTTGGGAGAGTCACAGAGACCTCTAGATCTCTAGATCTATCCCATGTGAATGCAGAGTAATATCATGTATCCTGCAGACTGTCCTCGGCCAGAGGTTTAATAATTAATTCGCCTTCCCAGAGGAGAGATCTGATGCCAACAGAGGAAATAGGGAGACCCAGGCAGGGCAAGCGGAACTAAGCATATCTTTGTTCTGTCATTGAGCCTGCAAATCACATGCTGACAGATGTCAGAGTCCTGCCTGGGTCCCTGCCCATAAGTACTGACAATATACAGTGAATGCAGTCTACCTGCTTGACATAGGAGAAATCATTCACTCCTTTCATGAATTCCTCCAGTTTCTTGCTTTCTCTAGGCTTTGGGGACAGTCTAAGTGGAGAAGGGAACGGGAAAGGAGGAGGATCTGTGCCTCAGTAAAACTTTGGATCATACCCAGTTTGGTGAATAGAAGCTCCTCACTTGAGTTCTGATGTAGTTTTAGAACGAAAGGCCTCTCCCAGATGGAAGTGTGGGTTCAGTTTCCACCTGTAATCCCCTAACTTCAAGATCCTGTACAAGGGAAGGTCATATTTCCAAGGCTGGAATCTTGCCTGAGGATCTTGGGAGAAAGGAAGGAGAAACGTGTGGTGTGTGCCACTGTCCTGTCATCGGGCCTGTGAGCCAGAATGCTGACGGCCTGGGATCCAGGCTAGCATCATTACCCATCATGATGGGTACCAGGTGCGTGGTGTACCCAGCCTCACAGCTATGAGTGATCTGTGCCAGGTGAGTCAGAGACAACACAGACAGGAAAGATCCATGAATTTGGCCGGTGCAGCCATAGGTCTGTGACTCTGCAGCTGAATCTGGGTCCCTGGTGGGGACTTTTGGTGATCCTCATGGGGTTGCTGAATGCAAGTCTGGAAGGGCTTTTGGGAGAGCACTTGGTCTGGGCCCCTGCCACTGAGCAGAATCTCCGCCAATGCATCCAGGCTGAAAATCCATCTTGGTCCTTAGTGAATGAAAACAAGAAAATGAAATAATTTCTAATATAGGGGCTAAGCACACAGGATGGATCTGGCAGGTCCAGCTGAAATGAGCCTTCCACACTCTGAAAGGATTGGTGTCATGGTCTCAGAGCAGTGGAGATGCCAACACCTTGTCATCAAGACTGGAACATGTGGAGAAACTGCTGTGCCCATACACTATCTACAACTAGTGTGGTCGAACTCCTGCTCATCATCTTCCTCTCTGGGCTCGCAGGGGCTCCTGGGCTGACTTGGCCTCATCTCAGCTCCTGCCATGGCTAGAGATGCCTTTGAATGTCCATGAGATTCATTACCTCCTGCCCTGGCTGTTTACTCTTCTCTGTTTCACCCCAGCGAGCCAGGCTTCCAGCCACACGTGGGTCACAAATCCAACACCCAGGTGCTCAGGGAAGCTCAGGAAAGTTAGACCTCAGGAACCTCCAGTCTGCCCACCCAGCACTTGGCACATATACTTACTGAGTCCCCTAATGGGAAACAGGGTCAAGAGCCACCCTCTGTCTTTGATGTTTCCTTCATTTATCATTTTCTTCTCTGCCTGATAAACTTCTATTGCTATGCATTCATTCAACAAGCATTTACTAAGTGCCTCCTATTCAACAAGCTTAAATGTCGTGTCCCTCAGAAGGTTTTCCAGAACCTCCCTAAAAAGAGCTGGTTACTTTCCTTTCTGTCTCTCCCTGGTACTTTAGTTGTGCCTCCAGTTGTGTCTTTTGTAGATGTTGTCACTCTTCTCTTACCTGCAGACTAATGATATTCCTGCTTATGGGGAGAACCAGTCCTTATTTTTATTTTTTTTTTATTTAAAAATATTTTATTCTTTAAAAAATACATCTTATCTTTCAGTGACCCCCTCCCCAGTCCTGACTAAACCCACTCCTGTGTCCAAAGGCTTTTGGGCTGTGCTAGGATCCTAAGTCTGAGATAGTTATTCAACCAACCCAGTCTTTTTTTTTTAATTTTTATTTATTTATGATAGTCACAGAGAGAGAGAGAAAGAGGCAGAGACACAGGCAGAGGGAGAAGCAGGCTCCATGCACCGGGAGCCTGACGTGGGACTCGATCCTGGGTCTCCAGGATCGCGCCCTGGGCCAAAGGCAGGCGCCAAACCGCTGCGCCACCCAGGGATCCCCAACCAACCCAGTCTTTAGGCCACCAGTCTCTGACGCTCTGAATGTTCATTGAGGAAAATAAATAAATGGAAACAAAGTGGTAAGCTTAAATATGGGGCTCTGAATGCTCAGGGAGGTAGCAGAATTTCATGGTTCAGGCCCTGAAATCCTTTGGCCTTCATTTTAATCCTGGCTCCAAGATTTAGCACACCAGCAGTATGATGTGAGACAAGCTATTTAATTACCCTGTGCCTCCATTTCCATGCTTGAAAAATGATGATCACAATAATATGTCATTCTTTCTCTGTGGATTTTATTTTTTGTTTTCTTGGCAAAATCCTTGTGCATTTGGATGGTCAGTTGCATAGGTTTAGGATGTGGGGGACAGAGGAAAATTCAGATTTCATTTTCCATGAAAAGCAGAGAGGAAAAGTCAATGGATTTTATGATTTGCTTTCATTCTCCCCAGTTAGACTTGAGCTGCACTCCTTGGCTTTATAAGGACTCTGGTGGAACAAGAAGGATGCTGGAATATGGCCAAGTGTAGCTGTGAGGGGAATTTCTAGCCAAAGAAAATATAGTTGAAGGGCAAAATATGTCATCAAACAGGAAAAAAAAAATCCTGCATTTTTCTTATTGAAAAAAAAGGGAAGTGGATTGGGACAAGTTGTGCTACATTAACTGCTAAGATACTCAAGAGATAAATGACACTTTTAGGGAGCTGGCGCCATTTCCTAGTCTGGAGACCTGATTTTGAAACCATTTAGGTAATCTTAAATTTGGCCTAGCTTCTTGATCAAGTTTCAAAAATAAATGCCGAAAGGTTCTTCCTCTCAGGATCCCTCAGGTACCCACCTCTCCTCTTGGAACCGTCACTCAGGCTGCACCTCTCTTGTTCGATGTCACATCTTTGATAGTAACTAGTCACAGAACTTTTGAAATCAGTCACTTGAGTCATTTAAAAAGTGCCCATAAACATGGGAGATCACTTATAGTGATATTGGTTATGAGAAGAACCTTTGGAAAGCACTGAATCTGCCCTATACTGCCAGCATGTGAAGGAGAAAGGCTCTCGCTAGCCTGGGCTGTCTGGAGACGCGTGCCAGGTGGAAGGAGGCAGGTGGACATATAACTTGCAGAACAGGGGAGGGGGAATTTGGAAAGCTCGGAAAAGTGAAGTCTAGACTTGCTCAGACCCCTCTGGCTGCCTACTTCTTCTTTTCTGGATCTCTGGCTTTTCCTGGATAAGGAAAAGTGGTTTCCCATAAGTGGGTTTTCATTTCCCTCCTGTTCTTCTCTCTCTCTCTCTCTCTCTTTTTCTGTCTCTTTCTTATGAACTGAGGCTGCCCTTGATTTGACAGTGACAGAGCAAAAGTTTAGTCCAGTCTCACAGTTCAGTGAACTTGAGCCAGTGCTGGACAGCCTCCTTTTGTCTCTGCAGATCCATCACTATCTGTACCCTGCCCTGCCTATACCCTGGGGGCTGACCTGTAGGCCTCTCACCTCTGGGGAGTCCTCAAGGCAGGTTGGAGGTCAGGAATCAAGAGACACTGGGGTATTTATTCTCCTGGCTCCTTGCATCAGGAGAATCTTAAGGATGTCTGGTCTGGTGGTCCTTCCCATTCAGGCTAGATGCTCCAGTTTCTAGGAACCCCTCTCTCTCCATGCCCCACATACCTGAGCTGGGGTCCTCACACACGAGAACCTACCTCTTGGAGAGCGGCCTCTTTATTAAACATCCCTCAGATGATCCTCATTTGAGTGTGTCATCTGTTTCCTGCAGGGGCAAAGATCAACAGGAAGCTGGTTTACAATTCAGATTCCTGGGTACAGACCATAGAGATTCTGAATGAAGAGTAGGTCCAGAGAGGCATCCACATTTCTAGCAAGTGCCTACTTCTCATGCCAGTGGTTCAGGGATGACTTGGAGACAGACTTGAGCGGACTCTGTCAAGCTGGATGTTGTCCAGATTTAGTCAAATGGTAAGAATAACGCAGCCTCCATAGTTCCCATTGTTTCAGCGTCTCTTCTGAGAAGTCCAAATTTTTGTATGAGATCATTATGAGCTAAGTTGGGAAAGGCAGGGAGATTTCTAAACCAAGTCCTGGAGTCTGTGGGAGGGCTCCAGTAACCAGAACCAGAGAATTACAGAGTATCAGTGAACACGACGTTGAACTGCTCAACACCTCATTGATTTATGCTGGCACGGTTTACCTGTAGCCGAGGGCTCCTGAAGTTTATTTGTGCTGATTGCACCATCACTAATAAGATAGAGAGATGTAATGGATGGCAGATGCCCAAATCTGGAATTAAAGAATTCCGTCCATGCAAGCCAGCCATGCATGCCACTAGCCCAAGCTAACAGTTGTTAATTGCACAGTGTTACCAGGAGGCACTCAGCCAGGGAGAAAAACCAGAAAACTAATGAACTTGTATGAGGAAAACACCAAGGAGGGACCAGCCAAGCACGCAGAGAAAATCCAAAACTATCTGGATTGGTGTGGACTTACCGTTTCAGAAGCCTGTCCTGTTTTGAATTTATCAGGTGCATTCTTGGAACATGATTCTTTCAAATATTTAGAATAATATTTGTTTAGGCAGCAGGGCAGACAACAGAGGCGGTTGGGAAAGAACATTGCTCTTTCTGAGAACTGTAACCTTTTGCTGCTTCTCTGGTTCACTTCTTAGAACAGTAGCTCAGAAAGTAGAGGGGGTCAGTTCACATTTCCCTTCACAAGGACATGCTACAGGAGCAGGCCTCCCATGACTACTGGCTTTCTTAAAAGTCTTAAAGCCAGAATCTGGTTACAGATGCCCCTTCAGGATAATCTAATTTAAGTCTTTTGTTCTTGCCAAATCATATGTCAGAAAAGTTCCACCGAATAAACTGATGTGTGATGACATGAATGAAGTACATGTTCTCTTGGCACTCTGTTTCCCGCTATCAATGTCCCATTAATCCCATGGTCCTCTAGGAGAGCAGAGCCTAAGAGAAAGAGGATGGACCGTAGTGTCAAAAGCTGGGTCAAAGTCTTGACATTGCCACTTACTTTAAGAAACTTGTTTAGTGATTCTGATTCTTTGTTTTCTCATTCACAAAACTAATAACACTGAGAACTTCATAAGAAGATGCAATCATTAATCATATTAATATATCTAATTACAGCCCAGCAGCTATCATATGGTACTATGTTCTCAATAAATGAGTAGAGTTGTTCTTGTTACTTTTCTAGAGGCTCTATCTAGTTAAGTCCCTATTGCTTCTTTCCTTCCCATTGGTCAAAGCCCCCAGGTCAGAGACATTGCCACCAAAAGGACATTCTTGCTTCAAGGCAAATGTAGAACCTAAATGTGGAAGCCGGCCCAGGATTGAAGCTCAGAGACCTGACAATCCATTCTGAGCGAGCTAGGTTTTAGGTCAGTTTCTTCCCGCATAGGAAACTGTCTCATCAATGATTATCACACCTCCCACTGAGTCCAGTTTCCTGGGTACCACAGACTTCTCCTCCCCCAGTGGAGAGTTAGGCCACAGACTATAGACCCAGTCCATTACATCTCAATGTCTCTGTCTCAAGGGCCAAGATAAGTGGGTGAAGCCAGACAGTCTGTGATTAAACAGAACTCCTTTGCATAAGCTTTTCTTTGTGGGAAGCTGTAAAATCACTAAATCTATTTGCTTAAATGTTGGTGGCATTTGTAACTCTTGGAGTCATTCCTGTTGTTATTCTCTAACATATTTTCTGAATATATATGAAACCACCCAGAGGCTACAGAACTCAATCCCTCATCAGTATCAGTTCATCATTGCCTTACCCTAAACCACTACCTGGGCCTATCTAACAGTCATGATTCTGGATTATTTGCCACGTAACTATTCAAGCAAAGTAGCTATGTCCTGTTATTAACATTAACATCTCTCCATCCATCCATCCATCCATCCACCCATCTACCCTTCCATCTATTTGGACATCCATCCATCCATCCATCCATCCATCCATCCACCCACCCATCCATCCATCCACCCATCCACCCATCCATCCACCCATCCACCCATCCACACATCCATACATTTTATTAAACTCTCATTACATGTGGGTACTCTCTTGAAGTGGGAGTGTGAGGATATCTGGTCTATTGAAAGAAACATGAAGGTATCGGATTGGGGTGTAAGCATTTGATCTTGGTGGCCTATATCTGCCCCCAAATAGTCAATCTCCCTATGGAATGTAGAATCTGTCCAGCACCAATTGAGCCATTGGAAATGTATCTTTTGTTCCCACTGGTGGTTCTAGGCCTCTCCTTAAGCCTCTCCAAGCACCAGAAAACCTGGGATTGCCTCAGTGTAGTCCCCCTCTCTCTGACTGAAGGGCTTGTGGATAAAGAAGACTTTGTAAATCAAATGACTCCCCTTCATTATCTGGGTGATTTAAATTTTCCATAGATTTTTTTTCCTATTAAACCATTTCCTTTCAAGCTTCTTCCTAGAAACAGTAGCATTTAAGAGAAAATTGAAACTCTGACTGGCTCTGCCCAAAGTCTCCTAGTGGACCTTGACCATTTTATCCTGCAGGGAGGACTTTGTGGAATCTATTTAGTTAGAACATAAGATGGGGGTTGGGTGGTGCTTTTTCCCACATGAAGTAGGGAGTGAATACCCCTGGAGGCTCCTCAGTCAGGCCAGGAAAATCATCAGTGACCCTGGGGCAGAGCTTGGGTCTTTCCATTGGCCTGTTCAATTTTGCTCTAGCATCACATGATTTATCTAGAGGCTAAAGTTCCTATGAGATCCTTGGCCATTTCCATAATTATACATTTATTTTAAATTCACTCTGAAGACCTCCTTGAAACCCATAATTTTATTCCGAGAGTCTTCTGTTCTCTGTCTGCAGGTTTATATTTTACTGTTTTCTGCCACAAAGTCAATTTCCCTTTAACTATGTTTATGCTGTGATAAATTACTTACCTTTAGGATCTTCGAGACAATCACTATGTTTTTCTCTCTTTAACAGAGCATTCTAAAGTAAGTGTTTATGACATTGGAACCTAAATTTGGCCAGCTTTTCTTCTTGACATCACAGCTGGGTCAGCATTAACAAAGTAGGGGTCTCCACTTCAGAGAGGAGAGTGAGCTCCTGATGACAGCAAGTTCAGATCACACAGGGCTAAATTTCTACTTATAGCTCAGAGTCATAAGTGACAGCCAGTGAGGAGAGATCTGGAGCAGTGCAGAAAATGCCTTTTCCACCAGAATTCTTTCATGTTTATTGATGCTGAGGAAGTGATTATAATTAGTGATGACTAAGTAAGCACTATGAAAGAATTTACTATTAGTTCATAATTCTGTTACTACTATTACCACTGCCATTAATGGAAGCTGTGTTGAAGGAGGAAGAGGACATAGCGCGGTGGGAGGTGGGGACAAAATTGGGTGGGCTGGTACTACTGAAGGCAGCCTGACAGACACCTGACCATCAACCATCTGTTTAAAAGGAAATGTGTTGACAACAGGGCAGACATTCGAGAAAGTGTTTGCTATGTACTGGGCGCTGTTCTAGGTTCTTTACCTGCATTAATTCATTGAATGTTTACACCAGCCCATGAGATAGGAACACTTAAGATCTCTTGGGGTAGATAAATTACTTTCACATTGCATATGGAATTGTGATACTACATATTATGTGATAGGGCGTATAGATTGATAAAGGTTGATATTGCATGTAGATTGCATACAGAAGGGTGCCTTCGGATCATTTGTCAAGATGGCACCCCTTACTTGGAAACTGACTTCCCCTGAGCTCATAGTAACCAGAGACCCAGTTTAGAAAGTAACCTTGTGCCTCAGGGAAGAAGAGTAGAGAACAAAACTACTAGATACTTGCAGAAAGCACCAAACCAAACCAAACCACAAACCTCAGAGAAGATAGCTGATCTCAGAGTGACATCTGAAATAAAGATTAAGTGTGTGACACCCCGCCCTCCCACACACATACATCCACACCAGGAAGCAACAGGTATGGCTCTTCTTACAGTGGGGGAAGGAAGAGGAAGCAACCATCTATGTGTTATGGGTGCTGAGAAGCAGGAGCCCTCTTCCCTCTACCTTCCCCCATCTAATAGATTAATAATCACTCAACATAGCAGAGCTGACATACATTAAAACTCCATAAATATTCGTTCCCTTCTTTATTTGGTAAGACACAAATGATATAACAGTAAAGTATACCTTCCTACAAATTTATTTAAAGATCCATTTTTAAGAATAGATTTTGCTAAATTAGAAGGAAGAGAGATCTTGGGGATACCTGGCACCTGGGGGTAGATGGAGCAAATACCTCAGGGAAGATGAAGGATATAGGAAAAGAGAGTGAGGCCCTGAAGCGAAACCTCCCATGATCTTTCTAGTATTGCCTGGGGCAGCCCTGGGAACAGAAGGATGGGGCAGAGGGATGATTGCAGCAAGCTACGGACCTGACCTTGTGCCCATGCCCTTGCCATGGGCACCTGGATGCTGCCCTCATGTTAGTGCCAGAGCAAATATATGTGTTCTTCATTTATGTCTATACATTCCTTTAGCAGGGAAGCTATGGACAGTTCCACCAACTGAGTAGCCATCTTGGGGGTAACTTAGGGGGATATGTAGGTGCATTTGGGTTTCCAACTTCTCCCTGATTGCACAGCACGGAAAGTTATGAAATGTTGATGGCACAAATATTTGAATCTCCTCAGGATAATCAGGAGCCTTTCACCCTTCACCTAATCAGAGGCTTCTTCTAATTGTGTCCTCCTCTCTCAGCAACTATCCTTCTCTTAGCAGCCCTTCCTGGCCCCACGTATGCATTAATAACCAATAACATTCTCAACAGCCTTTACCCATAAGCCAATGACTGTGGTCTAAAAGGACTAACATTGCTTTTACCCTCATAGCTCCAGTGCCTGGCACAGTAAAGATGTTTAAAGTGTTTGTTGAACTCTTAGGAGATTTTACTAGACATATATGTCAAAAGATTCATTGAAAAGTATCAGCACTGTAGCTAACATTGTGTTAGGTACAGTAGGAAGGTAAGACATGTCCTCTAGTTTACAATACATGTATTCTTAAGGCAGACAAGCTGCAGTAGCAAGGTATGATAAAATACTAAAATTAGTCACCTATATATTATCTGTGTTTCTCAACCCCAGCTGTATGTTGGAATCGCCTGTGAAGTTTTATAAAACCACAGAGGCCTATAGCTCACCCACAGAGATTCTGATTAGGTCTGTCTGGTCAGGGTCTATATTTTTTTAAGTAGTCCCCAGGTGATTCACATGAGCATCCAGGATATGAATCACTGTAACAAGTGCTAAAGAATATAATTAAAAGAAAAACCAGTGAGAACCAGAGTGGAGAGAGAAACCTATGGCACAATTGGAACTCGCTTTGAACCTTGAATCATAGAGAGGATTTAGATGCACAGCATTGAAGACAGAGCATTCTGACTGGGAAGGTGGGAGTGTGGGTAGAGGTAATGTGAACAAAGGGAGCTGGAAATCAGTTTGGTACACATCTGCTGAGCAGCAACCACTCAGAGGTGCAGAGGTCATGGCCAGCTCTGTCTGGAGTGGTACCACCTGGCTGCATGGTGGCAGAAAGTGTACCCTTAGTGACCAAAAGAAACACAGAAGGAAAGTCCGCTTGATCCACAAGCCTGGGAGGTACTTTGTGTCCACCAAACAGCTGTGAGTGGCTGCCTAGGTTCTGAATTGAAGATTCCATTAAGACTCCGCTATGAAATGTGCAGATCCCCAGGTCTGGGGCCTCAGGTTCTTGGAACTGTTACTCCCAGGAGTTTTACCTTTATGGTTGAGAGTTTCTCTGGCCTTCCTTAATTTCCAGATTGTCAGGTTTCTTCTTGGTGGAAAAAATCTTTGGCCTTTGTACTTCTTTTAGGAGGAAATAAAGAAGCTGGTTGGGGTTAGAGGTAGAGGTTAGTGGAGGTAGAGCAGAGGTTCAAGAAGATGAACCGAACATATCCTTAATGAAAAATGCTCTAAGTGGAGGCTGAAGGAGTGGATATGCTTGATTTCTACCTGTTAACATGAAAAACAAGAAAATTAAAAAGAAGTGTCAAGGCTACCTGAACGGTCAGGTGAGAGTGCTGAGGGTACATGGCAAATTTAATGAGCGCACTTAGGATGTGCATTAAAGATGGTTTCATTGCAGGATGTACCTTGAGCAGCACATGTCGGGCCAGGGCAGAAAATTATGGGAAAAGTGGCTCACTAGGACAACTCAGGATACCCTGATATCTTAGTGATTTCCTCCATCCACTGCTTGTCTATTTCTCTATGCAGACCATGGGCAAATAAAGAGAACCAAGCAAAACAATAATAAAGAACTTACAGAAAACTAGGAGATGAGACCCCCTCCCCGCCCATGTCCCCAGGATCATGCACACATTTGTATCATGTCTGCCCAACAGCAGAGCTATGATTAGAGGGTACAAAGTAGCAGCAAGTGAGACCTAAAGAGTTTGCCCCGAGGCTAGCAGACAAGAACAACACTTTCCCAGGAAAGCAAGATGATTCTAGTTTAGCTCATCCAACAAAAGTCTTCCAAGAATGAGGCCAGACATCCTAACTTCATCTTGGCGGGAGCTGGCGGCTGTCCCATCACAGTGACACCAGCTGCTGCTATGGGTGCTGTGCCAGAGTCACTGTCTACAGGCTTTGGAGAGGTGCACTCACATGTCCATTTGGGGCGAGTGGCCGTTTAAATGAAGATGATGCTGGGGGTCCCCCAGTCAGATTGGACATTTGCCAGGCCCACATGATGAGCCTGTATATTATAGAAGTATCAGCCCGCATCTCCTCCTCCCTCTGCAGACTCCCGGTCTCTACAGTCAGATTCATTGGTGTGCCTGACCTCGAACCTCAGTTCCCCAGACTGCTTGCTGTGGGCTTGAGATGGGAAATACTGACACAGGTTCAGGACTTGACTTCCTCCCGGGCAAAGGAGTACTCAGTTTGGAGTACTTCTCTCAAGGAAGGCTTGAACTCCTGAGCACCGTGCTCCCTGCCTGTCTTGAGCCACTCTCACTCTTTATTGCTGGTGCTCCCCACAGGCCTCCTCCCTCTCCCAGGTAAGACCCCACTGTGATTACAGGGTGCTACAACAAGCTTCTCCTGGGGAGCCATTGTTGGCCTTTCTGACCTTGGCTCCAATTTCAGTGTCTCTTCTCTTGCTCTTGATGTTTCTTCTTATCGGAGGTAGTGTCGAGGAAGGATCTAGCACTGACTCTAACCCAGTTCTGGGGCTTGACCTCCTGAAGACAAACCTACCAGAGGCTGGCAGCCTGCCCTGACTTCCAAGAATTGCCTCCTAATTCCCAGTGGGCCCTGCTCACCTTTTGGCATAACCTACCACTCGGCTTGGAGCACCTGGTGCCAACTATTTAGCTGAATGAGAGTGTGGAAGGCTGAACTCCTTGCCCGTGTGCCTTCCTTGAACCTCTGCTGTGAGCTGGGCTGCCCCGCCCTGGCGGGTGAGTGTGGTGCCAAGTCTCAGTCCTTTCCTGCCGGCACTGGCCTGCTGCCAAGAAACCTCCACAGCTCCTGATAAATCCTGACACAAGAGGAGCCCATATGGGAAAGTGTCAATCTGAGAGCTTATGGGGAATGTGGGGTGTTGGGAAAGGCTGGTGCCCAGATCCTAACACCCACTGTCTTTCCCTCGAGGATTCTGGTTGATAAAAGATACACACATTGCTAAGTGAGGATTAGAACATCAGTATTGTTCAGGATTTTCTCCTACAGGTAGCATAGAGAATGTGTAAGTGCTTCTTGCCTCCAACTCAGAGCTCAGCTGAGTCTGCCCGGCAGTGCCGATTTAACCCCCAGTTCCAAGCTGAAATGCCAGAGAAAGGCTTCTCTGGTTTGGAGTGGTCCCACGATTGGGGCTGACCCACAGAGCCTATAAGTGTAGGACTCACTGCTCTGGAACACAGGCTGGTCCAAGGGAAACCAGGAGATGGGGGAGGATGCACGAGCCATGGTTTTGAAACTTTTGACTGTGCCTAATAGAAACATGGCCAACAATTGTCAAGTTCTCATCAATATCACCACTCCCATAAGTCATTCCTTCTCTTATTGGGTAGAAAAGTTGTGGGAATAAAGCAAGGCCTAGAAATCCCCACCCAGGCCTTCCCCAAATTGGTGGAAGTGTTGATGGAAGCATCTTCTGCTATGGGCTGTGGGCTGACTTACCTGGGTCAAATGACATGTAAATAATACAAATAGTCCCACCTCGTATGCACTGTTGGTCTTCTGTCTTCCTCATGGGTGGCACCTTTGGCAGAATGTGGCCACAAAAATCTCCGTGCTATAAGCCAAAGTCAACTTATCATCTCTGCTGGTTCTCTCTCTTCCAACTCCCACCCTGCACAGGTCAAAGCTGCCATGTGGGTCCCTGGGCACTGGGCAGGCAGAGGACTTCTGATGGCAGTGGATTGAGACATAGTGACAATCAGGCACAGGAGGTCAAGTGCACAATTTTGACAGCTAGTGCTTTTCTTTGTTCTCAAACCCTTTCTGCAAAGAAGCTTTCCTCCTGCACTCCTCGGTACAGATGCTCCATTCTGAAGCCAGAGAGACATCTGAGCTGGACCAAGTTATTTGACGAAAGGGTGACGCTGATGCTCTGAACCCCAGGTTACAGGTAGCCTTAATGTGTGAAGGGTAGGGTCCTTGGGAAAAGTGTCCAGGCCATCCTTCCTCTGGCAGTTGTATGCCAGAGACTATTCAAAAGAGTGTCAGAAAACGGCAGTTTTCCACCCGTTCACACAGTTACTGGCTAACCTTTTGGAAACCAGTAGCCAGCCTGGCTGAGCTCATTGGGTAGGAACACAGCAGGTAGGGCATACAGTCTGAAAGATAATTCCCTTTAGGGTCATTGGTTTGATTCCTAGTGAAATGGAAACTTCTTGAAAGTTATCCAGACATTAGGAAGCCTGACTTTCTTTTAACCCTTCCAGAAGTTATCGCCAATAATCATCCGAATCTTGCCTGAAATCTCTCCTTTCTGGATAGCAAGAGAGAAGTGGTGTCAGATTTATGCTTTCTCTCCTCTATCAGTCCTCAAAATGTGTTCCCTGAAGTAGCAGTATCATAATTAGTGTAGCTTTCTAGAAGTGAAAATAGCCAGGCCCCATCCAAGACCTACAGAATCAGAAGTTTTGGGGATGGGACTCAGTATTATGCATGAATGAGTTCTCTAGGGTGATCTTGTTGTGGGCTGAATTTGAGAACCACAGTTCTAGGTCAACTGACCCTTTTTAATTGACTCCTACTGCTGAGTAGCTATTGAGTTCTGACATCCAGGAAGGGGAATTTTCAGACAAACTTTGGGGCAGAGAGAAAACAATGATCCAATCTTGTTTAATATTTAATCAATACATGACTAATATTCAAGTCACTTTTGGAGGCCACCCTGATCACCAGAATCCATGGCTTAAAACTGAGTTCTCTGGAAACTTACTTGTCACAAGACCTCAGAGTTATATTTTCTCATCTTCATGTACTCTGGATTCTATAAAATAACTTGGTATCCTTGGCATGATTCTCTATGTCAAATAGCTCTGTACTGCTATTTCTATAATAAGATCCATTGAGAGAGGCATCAAGTGCTTTGTTAACGATCTATCCTATTCACACTAATGAAACCCCCATTGTCCACCAAGATTGGAATGGTGTCAAAAAACGTCATTGAGTTTTCCTGAAAGTTCTCTTTGTCCTCGTTACCCATAGCTCACCTATTTATACCCTGTGAGCTCAGTTCTATTAGCTTTGGGTGCATTGTCTTGAAATTGGATAAATGAAAGGGTTGTTCCCTTTAGGCTTCATCTTCAGTGGGTTACCTCCCTTGTCAGAGACTTCCAGTAACCTCAATGTGTCTCCAGGCAGGAGATGCCAATAAAAACCAGGCAGGGAGTGGAAAACTGTGCCCAGTCCCAGAATTGTGTCTATCATCCTTGTTATACCTCCTGGCTCTTGATGCAGCTTTAACTTAAAATTCTACTCTTCTGAAAGGGAAATAGCTATTTGAGCCCTTTTGGGTGAAGGCCCTTTGCAAGGCTTCCCATCTCTGCCTCCACATCTCAGAGAACACCTGACACATTTATAAGATCTCCTGTTACTGACCACACTCCTCTCTCACCTCATGATTCTGTTTCAGCAAAATCCCGTTACTCTAGCTCAGCATTTCTCAAACTTTGGTGTGCATCTGGATCACACTGAGCTCCACCCCAGAGTTTTTGACTCAGTAGATCTGGGATGGGACTACGGAATCTGTGTTTCTAAGTCCATAAGCAAGGCAGATACTGTTGGTGCAGGGACAACATTTTGAGAACCACTGTTGTAGACTGACTACCAGCAATAATCTGGATTCTTTCTGATTATCATGGCACTGATTCCCTTCTAGGCTTATTGCAGTGTTTCATTTATTCCTCTGTTTCATTCATTCCCTTACAGCATCATATCTCTTGCAAGTTGCCAGGCAAATGTGACCTATCGTTTGAACAAGAAAATTTTAATATAACTCTCACCATCTTCTCATAACTTTTATTTGGTACAGTGAACTGACCTGGCTCCAGAAAAACAACCCACTTCCTGGCTCAAAGTAAAGTCCTTTGAGGATGTTAAAATCACACTGTATCCTGTAGAAACATCATGCATCCCATGGTATTTACTGATAGACACCCAGACACATGTAATAGGATTATAGATCAGCCTCATTTAAGATAAAGTTTGCTGGGGGAGATCAGAATTGCTTCCTGTGGGACTTAAATTAGGTACAAAGCAATTAACTTTAAGCAACCAAAAAATTGGCTCTATAAAAATTCCATTTCAAATCAGCTCTTAACTACAATCTCATTACCAGGTACCTTTGCTACGTAAAAGACAAACTAGTCTCTGGAGATGAAAAACGTGCACTCCATTTTTGAGACACTTCCCCAAATATGAGAACTGATGAGGCCTTACCTTGGACCTCTCCTAAAGGGTCAGGTATTTCTACAGACTTTCTGACTTTTCACATTATTCCTATGCCTAGAAAGAGAAATTTTCCCATTTCTGAATACAAATATATTTATTTATATTTTACTTATGGTGATGGTTCAGTTGTGCCATATTAAAATATATTTCATTTCATTTCTGAGTGTGAGAATTTTAAGTAACTTTCAGTGAGAGTCAGGACATCAGTCAGTAGACTTTTATTTTCACAAAGGATGCTTCCTTGCCTGACATGTGGTAAGAACTTTACAAATATTCATCAATCAGAATGTTAAAGATCATTGACTCATTAATTGTTGAATTAATAAGTTAATAAAAGTTATTAACTTTGATACGTGACTATAAAAATCAAAGTATTTGTTTTAAAAATTGGAAATACAAGCTGTGCTTGTCTGGCTCCATTGGTAGAACATCTTGATCTTAGACTCAAGAGAGACTCTTGATCTCAGGGTGGTGAATTCAAGTCCCACACTGGACATAGAGTTTACTTAAAAGAAATAGGGAATACAAAAAAAAAAAGTAAAATAATCATCTAAAATCTCACAATGTGAAGCTAGCTAATATTAACACCTGAAACATTCTTCCTATCCTATGTGACTATGTGTATATATGGGTATATATAATTATAACAATATCGTAGGCAAAAAGGTGAATTTTGTTCATTTAACTTTTATCATGGAAATTTCCTCAAGTTATTAGTAACTCATTACAAACATCATTCATGGCCACTTAAAATTCCAATAAGTTAATATCCTCAATTTAATAGTCTACTATTTTTTAAAGATTTTATTTATTTATTTATTCATGAGGGGGCACAGAGAGAGGCAAAGACACAGGCAGAGGGAGAAGCAGGCTCCACTTGGGGACCCTGATATGGGACTCGATCCCAGGACCCCAGGATCACAACTTGAGCCAAAGGCAGATCCTCAACCACTGAGCCACCCAGGTGCCCCAATACTCTACTATTTTTACATAATAGGATATATCTAATATTATTGTTTGTGCCTAGATAAATATGTTTATATAAAAATAGTAACTTCAGAGCTACTTGAGTCTGAGGACCATGTGCTCCTTTCATGTTTTTTGTAACAACTACATGATGACTGATCTACAGAAAGTTCTTGATCAATGTTTAGAAATTGAAATAATCGAAGTGGAGAAGATTTGAAGAATGTTGGGCTCTAAAATGAGTTGCTCAGACGATGAGATACAAAGAGAATCATGCTCCTCCCTCTGCAGGTAGGAGAGGCTCTGCCAAGAGATGCAACATAGTATCTGTGTTTCCAGAGATGGGTATCACTGGGCATGGAAAGTATGAAAGAGGGTTATTAGAACCAAGCTGTAATTCTCAAAAATGTGAAGCACAAACTTGAAAAACAGATACCAGTGTGTGGGGGGTTTTTGAGGTGGAGGGATGTTTATTTTGTGGAGGCAGATGGGAAAGGATTTCCTTAAATTTTGGAAAGGTAACTTCATTTCACTGTGATTAATTTTTTAACTCTACTGTTGAATGGAAAATCATACCACCACACCTCCAGCTCCATCTGGAGAATATCACCATCTAGAAATATCATTACCCTCTAATAACTTGAGAACGTAGCTGTTAGGAATCCATTCTGGAAGGACAAGGTACACATTCAGTTCTAGGGTGTTCCCCAACCTCCACCACCTCATCAGCACTGTGCCTGATACACAGAGACAACTTGGTCAGGATGTGACCGCTTCATAAACCTTTCCTCTGGACATTTTTCCCTCCAAGTGTCCTCAGAATACTCATTGAAAGGGTTTTCTTGGTCCGTTGTCTCTGCTTCTAGCCTGAAGCTAGTATTGCTGAGAGGCATCACGTTTTAAGATGCATCTTGGCTGGACAGCTCCAGCTCCCTGGGAGCCCCACAGTGATAGGAAGGTTTGACTCCATGATTTTATTACAACCATTACTCACCTGCAGGGACAGAGGCCAGCGATGCACACTGGAGACTCAGGAGCTACTGCCAAGGAGGCAGCTGTGTCATTAGTTTAACTTTCAAAAGCCTGAAGACACAAAGAAGTTGCCTGTCTGGTAGCACAGGCCACCAGAGCAGTAGCAGGCGTGTTTCAGATAAGGAAAATTAGTGACAAAATGTCTGTCAAGCTGGAGAAAATGGGTGCATCAGGGCAGCTGAGCCAGATAAGAAAACATACTGAGAAGTCCATACAGGGCAGTTTTCTTTCACTGAGTGGAAGTCCTTAGACTTCCCTAAGGAGTGCTGTAAGAGGAGGTGGGTATGACTGTAAAACAGGGTGATGGGCAAAGGACCTGAAGTGACCCCAAAAATGTTGGACAAGGGATAGTGAGAGTAGGGCAGAGTGATTTTGCCCAGAAAACCCCATGCTTTCCAAGCCATGTCTGCTTTGGGAAATGGAAAGCAAAGAGATAATAGACTATCTTGTGACGTTGGCCTCTTTTAATAACTGAAAACAAAACTGCCACTTTTTCTTTCAGAGGACAGTTTGTGTCGGGGTGTCTATATTTAACTGTATTCTCCATTTAGGTGATCAATTGTCATGAACCTCGAGTGTTTCTGGCAGAGAGGAAGGTGGGCAGGGAGCAGATGAAAGCATTTTCAGGATCACATGATCCCAATGCACCCTTCCCTTCTACTCAACGCCCTCAGAAAAGGACTCTGGAGCATCAGAGCTATGGAAAGAGCCACCAAGGAATGATACCTGAGACACAGGGTGGACATTCTTAGGGCAGCGTGGGACTCTTTTTTAGTATCTCTCTTCCATCTTCTCTGCTCTTTATTTTCATCTTAGAGAAGCATTTGGGTGGTAAGAAACAGAGTTGGGTGTCAGCACCTCAGATATGATCGTGAGGGCTCTTACCTAAGTGCTAAAGGAGGGTGAGTTGTGCACCCATTTCAAGGTTGGGAAGCCAGTGGTCCAGCAGTATCTCTCTTGGCTCCTGGAAGCAGGTGTGTTGCCTGGGATTTGAGTTTGGACCAAGCCCACGTTTATCTTTTGGGAGCTTCAGAAGAGGCTCCTCTGTAAGGAGCCAGCAGAGAAGCGCACACTCAGAAGACACCAGATGGAGTCATGAGGGTCCCTGAGTAGGGACAGACATTTAGGAAGGAGTGGCTGGAGAGGCTTATAGCAGCTCTGTGAGATTTAGGCTTCAGTCAGCAAAGCACTGGCTTATCTTTCCCACTTCCGGATGAAGCTATTTGTGGGATCAAGAAGAAAAAGTCTCCAATTCTCTTACAATAGCAGTTGTGAGTATGGAAACATGGGTAGGTGTTCATTTGTTGGTTTTTCATTAACAAATGAACATAGCCACTGGGGGAATGCTGTTAAATATTTTCCTGAGGTACAGTTTTTACTGACTAACGCATGTTCCATGATTAACTTAGCTGTTAACTTTTAAATGGTTTTCTAATATAAGCAATTCTGGGATGAACACCTCCCCCCCCATCACTGAAGTGAGATTCCTGGATCAACCAGGTGGAGGGGTTTGAGGATTTTGGATGGATTCTCCTAAATTGCCTTCTAGAGAATTGTGCTCATTAACACTCCCAGCAGCAGGCAGAAGAGAGTTGATAAGCTTGTCCTTGTGACTTTCCCAGAGTGTGGAGTTTGGGGAAGGAGTCAAACCTGCTGATCCTGGATCTCTGGGAATGGGTGTCAGGGGGACAAGTGTGGGAAGTTATCCAGTCTCTTCTAGAGATGTTATGAGCCCTGACTACAAAGGAGGAATTGAAGTCACACCAGATGTATACATATAAGGTGCTTCTTTCCATCTCCATGTCAACTTTCTGCCTCTGAGACAATGAGAAAATCAACCGACTAGTCTCTCAAGATACGCAGTGTGGGAGTTCCTGGAGGAGAACAGTGGAGGTGCATCCCCAGTCCATGGGTATAGTAACTGATAACAAGCCAACTTTGCTCCATTAAAGATAGCAGACTGCTTATCCTCCCCTCTTGGGTAGATTGTTTTTCTTCACTTTCTTCATTCATTCTTTCCTTTATTTAACACCAATTAAGCACATGGAACCAGGCACTGTAACAGAAAAGGGGGTTCCCCATCTAGTGTGTCTTTGAGTAAAGTCATGGGAACAGAAACAGATCCCAGACACATCAACAAACAGTTCCAATATGATGCCATATCACTGGTAAGTATAGCAATTAACTCAACATGAGTTTAGAAAAGACCTCACAGGGGGCTCACTCATAAGTTGTGGAGGCCAAGTCATTTTTGTCCAGGCAGAGAAAAAGAAAAAGAATGTTCCAGGAAAAGCATGGAGAAGTAAATGGGTCTCACATGCTTGGGATTACTCCAGCATAAACCATGGTGTGTGTGTGGTGGGGGGTACTTGGGGATAGAGAAGGGCAGGGCCACAGTGACAGGAAGTGAGGCTGTCAAATGAGTCAAAGTCCTAATCGTAAAGTCTTTGTATTCCACTCATAGAAATAGGCAAACCAGAGAATGGCCTTTATGTTGTGATCCATGCTTCAGTTATAGAAGGATAGCGAGGTGGGAGTGGGTAACGGGCTGAAAAATAGAAGAGCCTGGGATGGGAAATGACTAAAATCATGACATAAAGTGATGACATAAAGACATCATCATGCATAGATTTTGTGGTTGAACATATTTCTAAAACAGAACCAGAATGAAAAAAGTATGGTACATGGCAGAAATGACCAGAAACCACGGATGAGCTCATGACAGACAGTGGAAGTTTGAAGCCCAGCTTGCTGTCATTTGCAAAGAATGAAGCACAGCCAAGAACATCCCAAATATTAGAATAATGTCATTATTGTTCCCTTACCTATGACAGCTGATGGGCCAGTGTGATCTACGATCTTTCTGGGTCTTTTATTAAGTTTTCATCACTGTGCTGCCTTTGCAATCCACTGCCTCAGGGAACATTTGAGATTTGAATTTGAAAATGAGATTCACAAAATTAGATATTCTTCATATTTTTTTTCTTTCTCCAGCTCCAAACTGACTTCAAACAAAGGGTTATGAAGGATGAGGTCTTTGAGTCTTTTAACCTTCAGCTATGAGATAGCTAAGCTTTCAGTCCTCCAGCAGAGGAAATGGCTCCCTGTTCCTTTATTTTTTGCAAGATGTGTTTTCTTCATTAGTTCCCCATGGAAGGAAGAGGCTGCTTGAGGGAGGCTTAAGTCTGAGCTCTCAGAAAGTGAAGGGAGTCAAGGAAACATTGGAGGATATTCTGATGGTAAAGCAATCGACAGAGTAATGGTGCAAGGAGACTGAGTGACGGAAGTTGAGTTAAGCAAGAGTTATTCCCTGGAGGAAGTTCGGCCATGTGAAACCAGAATGTGCCCTTTAGTTAATCAAGCACCGAAGATGAGATCTCAGACAGAGGTAAGACTGCAAAAAGAGGAGTTACAAACTACCCTGCAAAGGGGAATTCTAGTTTTTTAGTTCTTTTTTTCTGTCTTCTTGCCATGTGTGCTCTCAGGCTAGTTCTCCATGTCTCTGCATCATTGGAAGAAGAGTGAAAATTTTAATTAATGACTCAAAGATTTTCATGTAGGCAAAGGTTTCTTATCACACAGATAACACATCTGATTAATGAAAATGACCTTTCTCCTTTTCATCCATATTGCAACTTTTTGTGGCCACACAGCACTTGTGGATTGCCATCTCTATAATTTTCTCTGCCCCTGGTGTCTGATTGTGCCCAACAAATTTAAGACATTGTGTCTACCTCATCAGCCACCCCTCCCCCTGATGACACCCAGCCATGTGCCTCTGACACCTTCATCTATCCCACAACCTTGGACTCTCCAGCACAACCTTGCTCTGTTCTTCCTAGCTTTAAACTCCTGCTTCCATCCTTGCTCACAATTTGGATTTTCTTTTAGGCCATGCTGGGTTTATGTCCCAGCAGTGCTGCTCAGCCGCTCAAACACTTCAGTAGGGGTCCCAATGAGCAGAGTTTCAGGTGGCCTCCTAGACGATGCTTGAGCAAGTCTGACTGTCCAAGGATGACTTCCAAAAACCAACTTGGGGAAACTTTTAGGACCTCGGGGCATTACTGCTAAGTATTTGCTAAGTAACCCACTTAGCAAATATCTTAGTGATCTCAGGGTTGTGTCCATAAACGAATCACATTGCTGAGATGTTCCAAAGGATACAAAATCGTAACAGAAATAAGGAAATGTCTGGAGACTTGTAAAGCAAAATTCCATGGGAACCAGAGTTTTCCACACCAGGGGCTTCATAGCTGAAGTGTGCTCCCTTTAGTTACCCACATAGTATTCCATGCTCGGCTGCCAATCCAGCCTGAACACATCTGTAGAAATGTGACCCAGGCTCTCTCTAATGGGGCTTGCTAGAAAACTCGGGAGAAGAAATGTGTGGGAAATATCAGAAAGGGAGACAGAACATAAAGACTCCTAACTCTGGGAAACGAACTAGGGGTGGTGGAAGGGGAGGAGGGCGGGGGGTGGGGATTAATGGGTGACGGACACTGAGGGGGGCACTTGACGGGATGAGCACTGGGTGTTATGCTGTATGTTGGTAAATTGAACACCAATAAAAAATTAATTTAATAAAAAAAAAGAAAACTCGAGTGGGGAACACTTTCTCACAGCCTGAGGATATCCAGTGGAAACTTTATCTTCCCCAAAGAAGTTAAATGATAGAGTCACATCGGCAGAGAGCAGTCTGTATGAAACATGTAAGGAGTAAGTTTTCATTGTGTTTTACTCAGATGTGAATTTTCCTTTCACCAGATCCCAGTGCATCAAATTCAATAGAGATTCAGGAGGCTGAAATCACCATGGTAAATAAGGTACTCTTTCTAAGGCTCCACATGTTCCTGGTTAAAAAATAAATAAATAAATAAAACTCCCTAAGGCATTGATGATGTGATTGACATTCTCTTATTTTCTTGTAGAAATGTATGTATAACATAACATCACCATTCTAACTACTTTTAAGCATGCAGATCTGTGACATTAGGTCAAATTGATATTGTTACATAACCATCGCCACCATTCATTTCCAGGATCTTCTTTGTCTTCCCCAACTGAACCTCTATACCCTTAAGACACTAATTACCATTTTCCCCTTCTCCCAACTTCTGGAACCCACCATCCTACTTTCTGTCTCTATGAATTTGACTACCCTAGGTAGCTCATATGAGTAGAATTATGCAGTGTGTGTGTCCTTTTGCAACTGACTTATTTAACTGACAATTGTTAAGCAATGCTGTCCTCAATTTGTTTGTGTCTCATAAATCCAGATGTACTCTTATTTTTGTTGGAGGTCAAACATCCCTCTTCAACAATATAATCCATTAGTAAATCAACAAGCATTTATTGAATCTCAACCCTATGTTTAGCTGAGGGTTGGGTGCTATGAGAAACAGAATTTTGAAAAATACATCACTATTTTGGCAGCTTAAGAAGTTTCTGATTTTGGGGGTGCCTGGGTGGCTCAGTTGGTTGAACGTCCTACTCTTGATTTTGGCTCAAGTCATGATCTCAGGGTTGTGAGGTTGAGCCTCAAGTCAGGCTTCATACTGGGCATGGACCCCGCTTAAGATTCTCTCCCTCTCCCTTTACTCCTCCTTTGTCTCTCTTAAAAAAAATTCAAATTTTGTAGATCTAAACGCTAAGTGAACACATGTATACAGACAAACACACACCTACACACAGATAGAGATCTGTCCTTATTACCTCATCTATGTGGTAATAAAGACTTTGAAGTAGGTGGTGGAAAGATTATTCCTAAAAAATCAATCCATTTTAGGCAAGTGTGAGTGTACTTGGGGATAATAGTTAGGGAATTGACTTTTGTGAATTTTCTACATGGGTCAGTGGTTTGGGAGATTTTTCATTTAAAAAATCTAAATAAATGTTAACTATTCAAAGATTTTTAAAATGGGAAGTAGGAACTTAGCTCACATATCTATTTCTTGATATGTGCTATTCACTTTAGATATTTCATTGTTTCCTGTTAAAAGCAGTCAGCTATTTGCCATCTGTACTGAACAGCTGCAATTTCCTTCCTATCCAAGCACAACATTTTATTATAGAGAAATTGGCATATTGTGTTTGCCACTTTTTTTTTTTTTGCATATCCCTGGCCATGGCTAGATAATCAAGGAAGGAAAAGAATCTTCATGTCCCAAGTTCTAGCTAGGTCAGGTGAATCCAACTGACATCATGTGTCTCCTCTTTACTAAGTTAGCATTAACTTGCCTTCCCAAGTCCTGGAAGCTTCTTATATGAGGCATCTGTGCACAATGTTATTTATGAATAGGAGCAAATGTATAAATATCCACAGGACTTCCTGTTAAATGTATTGGATTGAATGCAAATATTTATCTCTGCTCCTTCTGAAATTGTATTAAGAGAATAGAAAAAAGAAAGGATACAAATCAATAAGAAGAAAGTGAACAGTAAAGAGGTTCTCACCAAATAAGAAATGTCAACAAAATTTTGAAATATAAAAATAGCTGGATGAATAGTAACTAATTATTAGAACCCAGAGAGAATGTTGAGGAGAGAGACACAAGAAATAAGTGGCTCTGACTTGAGGATCCCTGAGAAGATGTAGGAATTAGAGGCAGTAGACATTGTGAGGGCTCTAGGAAGGATGGAGCTTGAAATGGGAAGCTCAGTTCAAAGTTGGTAGAAGGGGTAGTGAGATTCCAATCCTCTTTCAGTTCTTCACCACCAGCCCTCTAACCTTCCTTCACCCAGGCAGGAAGCAGGAAGTTCTTATCTGGAGAAATTTAACCTAGAAGGCTCTTCTGAAGTTCCCAGGCATGGAAGAGGGTAGGAGGAGAATGGTAGGCTGCCAACAGAGCCAGTCAAGTGAAGGATTCATCATGGGAGCTGCCTGGTTCTCAGAATATACTGGCTGCTAATCTCATACTCCCTTAGAAAGAGAATGGAATATTTACTTTTACAAAAAGAGACTAACTGGCCTGGGATGCTCACAGATACTGTTACATGAGGTTTTCTAGTGAAATGACTTGGTCCCCATTTCATTACTCTGTGGCAAAGCCTACTGATGAGCAAGCAATGCCCAACCAATGTTCACACATACACACACATTCCCAGGACTTCTAAATCTACCTCTCTTTCTCTCTCTCTCTCTCTGTTTTAAAGAAATATTTTTATTATGCATGGAGTTTTATGTTTATTGTAGGTAATCATAGAAAATATATAAAAACAAAAAGAAGTAAATAAAAACTCATATACTGCCATCATCTAGAAATAATTGCAGTTTATATATATAAACCATCTAGGCTTTTTCTGTGTCTATGTGTATGTATATATCATAAATAATATTATTTTAAATTGAGCTTCATGTTTATAGTCTTCTATCATACTTTTTTGATGTAACAATATACCATTAATATCTCTTTGTCAATAAATAAATTACAGTAACATTATTCCTTATAGCTGAGTAGTATTCCTCAGATGAGTGTAACAATAATTCATCCTGTTAATTCTTTAATGTTTAACACTTGTATCCATTTTTCATCATAATAAACAACAGCAGACTGTACATAGATCTTTGCATACTTGACTTTCTAGTCCCTTAAGATTATTAGAAGTAGAATTGCTAGCTTAAAAGGTGCACTCTTTTCAGAACCTTAGTACATACAGCTGAATTGTTACCCTGAAAAAATACATCAATTTATAGTCCCATCAGCAAGGTATGAGAGTATCCTGTTCCCATCCTTGCTGACAATTAGAATTGCAACTCAAAAAAAAAAAAAAAAAGACAATTTGGTGTTAAAAATGGCATCTTGTTGTTTTAGTTTATATTTTATTACCAGTTTAGCACTTTTAAATGTTGCTAGATAACTAAATTTTACAAACTGAATGTCCATCACATTTATACATTTTTTAAAAATTACTTATCTTTTCTTATTGATTTGTTCATGCTCTTTAGAAACATAAACATTGACCATTATTCTGTCATATGTAACAAATATTTTCTCTGATTTGAAATTTTCCTTTTAACTTTGCTTATGGTTCTAATCTGATTTTTAGTGCTCTGGTTTTTTAAAAAAGATTTTACTTATTTATTCATGAGAGAGAGACACACACACAGAGGCAGGGACATAGGTAGAGAGAGAAGCAGGCTCCATGCAGGGATCCTGATATGGGACTTGATCCCAGGACTCCAGGATCACGTCCTGGGCTGAAAGCAGATGCTAAACTTCTGAGCCACCCAGGCATCCCTAGTGCTCAGTTTTTAAGTGCAAACAGAGAACCAGTGATCACCAGTCATGCTGAGGAAGGATGTAATGTTAAAGCAAATACCAAAACAAGGAAGCAGGAAAAAGAAAAGAAGAAAAAAGAAATAAAAAAAAATTGGTAAGAAATGAAGAAAATGAGGGAGAGAGATAAAATTTCAAAAAGTTATGATAATAGCCTCAAGGAGATTAGATAGTGCATTCATGAAAAAAACAGACGCTATTGGAAAATTAAAAAAAAAAGGAAACAAGAGAGAGAGGGCAAGAAGAGAAAAAAGCCTATGTGTTCAATGGAGCAGTTGAAAGATGATGCTAATAAAATATACCACAAAATGGAGATGCCTAGTAGCAGTTGGTTAAGCATCTGACTCTTGGTTTCAGCTCAGGTCATGATCTCAGTGTCCTGAGATCAAGCCCTACATCAAGCTCCACATTTAGTGAGTAGTCTGCTTGGGATTCTCTCTCCCTTTCTTTCTGCCCCTTGCCCTGCTCTCTCTCTCTTTATAAATAAATAAATAAATAAATAAATAAATAAATAAATAATCTTTAAAAAAGATATCCCACAAAGTGAAAGACAAAGAAATATAGGAGAGAAAAAGTATAAAGTTTAATTAATAGGAGTCCAACAATAAAAAGAATGGAGAAGACAAAAGGTAATGAATTATTAAATAAAAATGTAACAAACAAACAGACAAATACCCAGATTACATGAGATTGAAAAGCCCTGTCAGGGACCCAGACATAAGAAGCACAGGAGAAAGTACTGCTCATGTTTTTTTACCCTAGTGAGATAGGAAAAAGTAAAAGAAGAGGGAAGTGAATGATAAGCAAAGGTGAGTATGTTTGTGTACCTTTTTCAAGATAACTGAAATCCTGGTATGCTAAATAATGTCAGGAACTACTATAAGCTGAATTTTTAAAATATAATTTATGAGATTAGGCAAACATTTTTCAAGCACAAAAACAGCAAACAACAATTAGAACTGCCTTGAGAAACGTTTTATCATTACTTTCTAATAAAGCTATTTTTTGTTTGTGGAATAACAGATTGATAATGACTTTATTTAATGAAGTCTTGTCAGCCATGTTATTTTCCCCAGAAAAACCCAAATCCATAATCATTGAAGCTTGTTAACACACTTAATCATTGTGTATCACCTCTCAATAGAAAAGCTTTTATTTGAAAGAAAGTTGATTTGATTATGACTTTTTTCTAGAGCAAGAGATAGAAAATTGAGCACTTAATGCCAATTTCTGTGTCTAATAATCAATTAAACTTAGCTAATATTCCAGCTCTGTTTCTTTGAATTTAAAGTATTAAATGGAATCATCCTAGTTATTTTTTGAGTATATCAATAAATCATTGAAAATTACTGGTGTTGGGGTATCTGGTGTCTTAGTCTGCTGAGCATCCGACTCTATCTCAGCTCAGCTCTTGATCTGAGAGTCATTATTTCAAGCCCCACCCAGTGTGAAACCTACTTAGAAAAGAAAGAAAAAAAGAAGGAAGGAAGGAAGGAAGGAAGGAAGGAAGGAAGGAAGGAAGGAAGGAAGGAGGAAGGAAGGAAGGAAGGAAGGAAGGAAGGAAGGAAGGAAGGAAGGAAGGAAGGAAGGAAGAAGAAAGAGAAAGAAAGAAAGAAAGAAAGAAAGAAAGAAAGAAAGAAAGAAAGAAAGAAAGAAAGAAAGAAAGAATCTACTAGTGTGCACATTTGTGTTTATCACTGAAGATCAGTGTAGGCAGCCTTTTTTAGCCCTTGGCCTTTTTAGCCAGACCAGACTTGTAACTTGACTTTCCAGCTGAAAATAATCGTAAACCAGCATTATCAAATAATGTTAGAGAATAGTTCACAACAACAAAGATGTTTTCCAATATTACCAGACTCTACCAATCATTATTGCATTCACTTCACATTTGAGGGATGGTTATTTCAGATACAGTGTTATCTCAATTATTCTTTGCTTAGTCCTCCCATGAAGTCAGGCCCTATAATACTTGGAAAGAAAGGCAGAGAACACAGAAAAGTGTCAGCAGTATGGGGGTTAGGGAATGGAGGGGAAAAAATCCCAGCAGTTTATTGCTGTTGCTACAAATTACCTGAGTCATCTCTTCTGAATCATTCCTACCTCCTGGGAAGAGGCTCTGGGAGTACCAAGCCCCAGCATCCAAAGACTGTTTACAGCCAGGCAGTTCTTAAATGAGACAGTGTTGGAACCATGTCACCCAAACCCTTAATTACAGGTGTCTGCAGTTAAAATTTGGAGCTCATCAATCTCAGAGATGTTATGAGTCTATGTTTACTAATTGCTGAATCAGTTTTGATACCCAGCAGCCTTCCTTCCTGAACACACAGTATTCTGCATTTAAATGGGCACCATTCACTTTCCTCCATACCAATACATTCTCCTCACTACACCCTCCTGCCACCTCCTCATTACTGCTGTCTTCTGCTCCTGCTCCCCATCTGGCCTGGCAAAATGAGCATAGTCTCTAAGGCATCATTAGCATTTTTTTTTTTTTACAGAAGCAAATCCCTAGAACAACTAGAGAAAAAGGAAATGTCTATTTTTTCCCCAGATATTTGGATTGGGAAAGAGGCGAAACAGAGCTCTGTTATTGCATGCTTAAAAGATGTGAGCTCTGTGCTGGAAACTTTACTTTTATAATATTGTTTAACCAAAGCAACAATACTACATAGCATTCCATGCTAACTCAGGAAACTGAGACTAAGGTAGGCTGAGCTGTGGTCCCAAGTCATAAACTAGTCAATGAAATAACAAGGAGGAATTTGTTAATCCAGGCCTGTCTGATTGGAAAGTTGGCCCACACAGCTCCAGACTCAGCATGAACAAATATGTGGCTGATGGAAGCCATGAGGATGAATTGCATGGTTATTATTATGCACCATGTACAGCAAATTAAGTAATGCATTTGGAAGGGTTGTGTTACCATAAAGTGCTGTACAGATGTTAGTACCATTATTATGGGCATATTTATTACCACTTTTCTAGGGGTGGGATATCCTCGAACAGCCAAAGATTCAGAATCATCAGTCCCCAGTGAAGTGGGGTTAAGATTGTGACAAGCTTCCTTCTCAATGGAACAGAGACATGCCCCAGAGCACAGTACAACTTCTTGAAGGTAAGTATGAGCTACATGTTAACTAGAATATTTATTTTTTTGTTGCCCCTCACATCTTTAATTTCTCCTCCTCTCTCCCACTTAGCTAAAGGAGGGCCACTGAATTTGATTCGTAGTCCAGACTAGCAAGTCAGTTTAAGGGCAAATGCCATCAAAGAATATGACCGTTTATGGTAAAATGTTACTTTAAAATAACATCACACAACTTTAAAACTTAGAACTTTTTTTTAAAGAAAAATGGAAACATTTAAATGATATATATGTTTGGATAAATCAGGGTGGTGCTATATACCATGAAACGTATACATACAGTTATGGAAAATTATCCAGAACTCATTGATATGTGAAAAAAAGCCACTTGCAAAATTAGAAGTATGATATAATCCTATTCATATATTTTAAATAATCCCCTCAAAAAATATATAGACTATATACATATGTACATACAAATGTATACTTATATACATGTAAAAAGAACAGTGATTGAAAGATGTACAGCTTAATCTTAGCTATAGTTCTTTTAGGGAGAGTAGGAATGTAGGCAGGAGGGAGGAAGACTTACAGCTTGTATATTTCTGTGTTGTTTAAACGATGTGCAAGATGAAAAATGCATGTATTACTTATGTAATAAAAAATAGCAGTAAATTTTATTTTATTTTATTTTATTTCTTATTTATTTTATTTTTCAGCAGTAAATTTTAAAATCACAAACTTTCTAGTTATAAAAAATCTAATTAAAATATATGCTATATTCATTGTTCAAATTGGGAAAGATTTTTTTAAACAAAAGGGAATAAATTACCAGAGATACACTATTAAAAAAAAAAATCAAAACTAAAGAACATAGATTTCAATAATGAAAGGGCCCACCAAGTAACTAGCTAAATGAATGAATGAATTAATTAATTAATTAGTTAACAAACGTGTGAATTAATAGATAAATCACCATAAGGCAGGTTGTCATGAAATTTCAAAATGCCATCAATAAGGGAAAGATTCCAAAAACTTCCAAAGAAGGGAATAAATGTGACATGTGTAAATTCTGGGATTAGAATGGCATTGGAGTACTTAAAAGCAAAAAGAGAAGCTAGAAGACAGCGGAGCAACTTCTTAAAAGTCATGAAGGATTTTCAACATACAATGCTATACCCAGCTAAACTATCAATCATGCCAGTGATAAAAAAACCAAGACATCTCACATGTACCAAGGCTCAAAATTCTACCTTTCATTCACTTTTTCTCAGCAAGCTGCTGGAGGATATGCTTCCTCTAAACGAAGGAGTAAAACAAAAAAGAGTAAGTCATGGAAACCAAAAATAGATACATAAGTATATAAACACATAAATAAATACATAGGTAAAAAAATAAAAGTAAATAATAAGTAAACAAACAAGAGATAATAGAACACAAGAGAGGCAAAGGGCACTCCCAGGATGAGTGCAATGATAAATATCTTAATAACAGTTGGGCTCCTGGCCTATAAAGCAATCTGTGACATTAGAACAAGATAATAAAGGGCTCCAGGATGTTTTCAGGGGAAACAAACAGAACTCATAGAGCATTTGATGTATTTAACCGTGTTGGAAGTTGCAGGCAAGTTTGGGAAGAAAACATGATATGTCCATAGAAAATTGAGCAAACAACAAAACCAAAATACCTGATTAGCAAGCATATAAAAATAAAATGTATATAGAAAAATTAAATTTAATCACAGTGTATTACTTGTCTCAGCAGAGAATAATATTTTTATAATCATAATATCCATGTTGACTCTTGATTTAAGCAAAAATTGTGATTTTATCCTAATGGGAAAATTGCAAGAGGAGAGATGGTGGAAGCCATGGCAGTAAGAGTGTTAAATCCTCAGCTGCCCTCATACATGTTCACCTATTTGGCCAAAAAGCTGATCAATCGAGAGTGAGTAAAGAAGCACATAATTTTGAAGCTTTGAGATCATCACATAAGAAAACAGTCAAAGGTCAGAAATGTGTCTAAACAGTAGGGCTCTAGAGTCAGGAAGGAAGGGAAGGGGTCTGCTGTCTTTTCCTAAAAGTTTAGTGTTTAACCTTTAATTTTTTATATATATGGTTGTATTAGTTTGATAAAAAATAGAAGTTAGTTTGAAGCAATTGGCATCACAAATAACAACAATAAAATTCTACTCTAAAAATCATAGTACAAAGTATATTTGGCATATGGTCCCCACTAAAAAACAAAACAAAACAAAAAAAACTGGAAAAGAATACATATAACCAGTGATTAGTTCTCAGGGTGGGATGATAAGCAATTATTATCTTATTGTCTACATTCTCCTTTATTTCCAAGTGTTTATACAACAAGCACATGTTTACGTTCATGAAGATTTAAGAGTTTTTTTTTTAATTTTTTAAGAGTTTTCTTAAAGCATATTGTGACACATCATCATGTAAATGCCTATTCTGCCATAACTAGATCAACTATAACCAGTCTAAAGAAGTGAGTTCAAAGTGCAGGAGGGGAGATTCCAATTTGATATAAAAAACCAAGTATCACAAAATTCTCTAATTGGCTAGCTGGCGAGGTCAGAACAAATATTTTAAAACAAGACAGGCAACTATCTTTCCTGCCGCTGGAAGGGAAACACCAAGATGACCACGCTAATTCTCTGTAGATGAGGGAATTGAATGTCATAGAGTTTATGTGGCTGACTGAATGTCACAAAGCTGCCCGGAGGCTGAAGCATGGGGGTGGGGGTGGGGGGTGGAACACCAGCCTGTGGACACAGCTCCATGTCCTTTCCAGTCCAACTATATGCCTGACCTCCACCAAACAGCTTCGATGTAATTTAAAGGTCTGGGACTGGGCTCTGTAAATCTTAGTTCTTCAAGCCTGTTTTTGTTTCATTTGTACCATAGCTCTTCTCTCCTTTCTTTCCTGGCCTCACCTTCGAATGCTATAGCATAAAAATACAGGACATTGTCTACTAGTGTGTCTTCATTATTTTATTTTATTTTGTTTTGTTTTATTTATTTCTTTGAAAGAGAAAGAGCATGAGTGTGAGGAAAGAGTAGAGGGAGAGGGAGAAACAGACTTCCCACTGAGCAAGGAGCCCAATGCAGGGCTCCATCCCAAGAGGTTGGGATCATGACCTGAGCCAAAGGCAGACGCTTAACCCACTGAGCCACCCAGGTGCCCCTAAGAGTGTGTCTTTTTTGCCTTCCTGTGCAGCTGTGTCTTGCAGTTGTCTTCTCTTTGCATGACATCTTCCTCAGGCAACCACTGCCAGCTTCTGCAAGCAGGGGGTGCTCAGCATATGCTGTGGACCAACGTTCTCTCTCTCCACACACACCTCACACGCTTTTAAAAATCAAATCAGTCAAACAAATTTTAATTTTGTTTTGCCTTATTCTGTTTGAATGATTGAATGTAAGTGCAAGTTTCCACCTATGTGCTTTCCACCTAACTAGTGATTCTGTTGGAACACAATCTGGTTTTTAGCTTTGTAAAACTGGCTCAGGTTTGGGAAAGGACATTAGAACAGCTCACTGGTCAAATGATATTTGGTCCAAGCAGTGGCTGGGGGAATTTATGAACAAAGTGCTGAATGAGTGGCTTTCCTTGCTCTTACTCCATTAGTTTGGTCTCAGGGAGCCCTGACCACAGACTTGGACTGGTGTGCAAATGGTAGAAGCAAGAGGCTCCTTAATATGGGCAGAGCCAAGCTGGTGTTAAAAGTCAAGTGTAAAAAAAAAAAAAAAAGTCAAGTGTATTGGCTCCTGAAGGTACACACCAAGGATCACATCTCCCTTCGTTCTCTTCCCTTCCTTAGTCCCTCTCATTCATCAGTAAAAAGCAATTTATTTCGTGTCTGCTGTACCAGACAGGACAATGCACTCAGGCAACAATGAAACACATATGCAGTGTATATAAGAAGACAATTCCCTTGTTCTTAGGGTGCTTCCATTCCTTTATGGTTCATTTCAGGACCCTAACCCTCTACATGGTAGGTGCCTGACAACGTAGTTAGTAGTAATGGTTTCCTGATCATATATATGTGTGTGTGTTTGTACATGTGTGCATATATGTGTGTGTGTATATATTCATATATGCACCTGTCCTATCCTGTTCTACCAGAACACAGGCAATCAGACCATAAATGTAAGACAGGGCACAACCAGCAGGCAAGCAGAGTGTGCAGTTGACAAGGTCTATGAGCAGAGACAGTGGGGGCTGTGGTAGGGAAGACAGTGGGGGCTAGAGTGCTGTAATAAAATTTTGGTGAGGCAAAAGATGACTTGATGAGGCATATATTTTTTAAAAAAGTACAAAGAACTAAAATATGGTAGCGTGACTATATTCTAAAAGTGAACTTCCCTTATTTTCTTAATTTCTATAATAATAAAAGTAGTTCTGCTATGACAGCCATCTTACATAAAACACAATATGGGCTAATAAAATATCATATTTTGATCTTTGAAGCAGAGCTGACGTCTGATACAAGACAGAATGGGGAAAAAGGAAGCCGGCTTCTGGGTGGCATGTGGGCGGACAAGGAGGTCATAATGCTTCTGGCTAAAAACTCTGATGTATTTATTTGTCACCAGATCACTGAAGAGTTTCTGAGAGGTTAGAGCTGAGGGCACTGTGGCTATGCTAACACCTCCTAGGAGGACGCAGGCTGGACCCTAGTAGTTTTTGCATGTGATATGATCTTTTTTTCATACATTTGTTTCTGGCATGAATCAAAAGTCACTGGTGATTTTGTTAAATAGCATCTCATTGGTGCTGACTCTTCATCCTGGAAAGGATTAGTTATTCCCCCTGGCAGAGGGAATAAGGGGTGCATTGATTGGATGGATACTGAGAAGATATCTTGACCCCTAAAAAATGCCAGCTTTAGCATCCCAGCCCCTTCCACATATAAGGCTAGGGAATGAAAAGTAACATATCAAAAGAACACCTAGTTTACAACGGGCAAAATGGGGTCTCTGGAGGTCCTTTGAGCTGACAAGTCTCCTTTCCTGTGTTCCTAGATAGAATCTACAAAAGCATCTGTCACAGATAAGAAGCTGTGGAGACTGCGCATAACAGGACAAATAGTACTTCCTGCTCGAGTTTATGGAGTACTAGCAGGTAAGGATGTAAAGGTCCTGGAAGTATGCCTGGTAACTAGAAGGTGCCCAATAAATGACTCCTGCCAGAGTAGTAAAATTAAATGTGGCAACAATACTAATATTACTAGTAAGTACTAGTACCAGCAGCAGTAGTAGAAGTAACAGGGTTGGCATTATCTAATGCCAGATATACGACTTACTTATTTGCTAAGTTGATCAATGCTCAATGTAGTAATTAGGCAGCAAATCTATTTGTTTAAAACAACTCAAGTGGTTTCTTGACTGGATGAATGTGATATCTGACTTAGTCCAATGGGCCCTTTGAATAAAGGAGGATTCCTCCATCGCACATTGACTCCTTGTTTCCTTCCTACCAGCTGCGAGACTAAGAACCATAAATAACTTGCACGTGGGCAGCAGGGAGTGGAAGGCCTTTTCTTGGGGCACCTGCCCCGTGACATGCACAGCCAGCCCCCAGGAAGCCCTGCTCATCTGATTAACAGGCTGGTCCTCAGGACAACCTTCTTCCCCACGGCTTCAACCTACATGCCTTCCCTCTGCTCTCCCTCCTCTCCTCTCCTGCCGTCCAGAGCACAGCATCCCACCATCCAAGACCTCTCCTAGGCTCATCAGTGTCCCCCCTCTGAGCCTGGCTCTCTCATCCTATCTGCTCTGAGCAAGCACACTCTGCCCTGGGCTAGCCACTGCCTACCAGAGGTCCCCCTCTGGTTCTTCCCTAGGGTGAGATCTGTGCAGCCTGTCTCCTCACCCCCAACAGGACTCCCTAGTTCTACTCTCCTTATTGTAGGCCCCTCTGCCTCATGACTGCTATGCAGAATCATGTCTTCCCTCCAGCTTCCACCTGACTGCAGGGCCTAAGTGGCCCTGCCCCATCCCCACCCCTGCCCCTGTCCCTGCGGTTGGAAGGACCTGGGTTTGGAGCCTGGGAAGTATCAGTTGGAGCCCTGAATCTGCTGGGTGACCTTAGGGGAGTCTCTTGTGTGTCATCCTGGGTGGTTTTAACGATAGAAAGAAATAATGCCAATAGCGAGCACAGCTTTTGGTACAGAAGAGGCTAGTTTCCTTTCTGGTCCCACATAGTCCACGTCTCACTTTGGTCTCGAAGGCTTCACCACCACTGTTGCTTTTACCTCTTTTCTTCCATCCATAAACTTCTAACAGCTTCCTGGTGCTATTCTGTTTTCTGAACGAACTGTAAGATTTTGGTTGTATATGTAATCTATCCATTTTCCCTATCATTGTGTTTTGTTTCCTTGTCATCTAGTTTAACTTAGGAGTTCCAGAGGCAATTGTGTTTACTTCTTCAATATATACAATAGTTTATTTATTCTGTGTTTATCCTCTGCAAAATACTATGGGAGATAAAAGACTAAAGATAAAATCTCAACTAGCCCTGTGTCAATGAGCGGTTGAGTTCAGAAGTCGAGACCAATGTGTTCACATTTAATGGCCTTACAAGGAAGGATAAGTCCTATCTGAGTGCTGTAGGGAGTCAGGGGAGGGCAAGATAATCTGCTTTGGGGACAAGGTAACAGACCAGTGGTCCTGGAAATTTAGGGAAGCAGGAGTATCAGGATCTGAAGCTGGATTTTCTTTTTAAAAAGTCACAGGAATAAGTTGACATGAGACATGTTCAAAGAATAACTACTGATCCTTGATGGCCAGGGTAAAGGATTGTGGACCAGAGTGGTAGGAAATGTGTCTGGAAAGCTGGGCTGGGGGTAGGCTGTCAGAGTCATGGATGCCAACAGAAGCAGAAAGAGCTGTGTCCTGCAGGTGAGTGCAAGGATTATATGATGATACAAGATTTCCCCTTATGATAGTCAATCTCTCTGCCTTTAGCTGACAACTAGGATGGAAAAGGAGAGCTCCAGGCAGGGTGGAAACTATTTGGAACACAGCACTGGGGTTGGGGTGCTGATAGCCTGCAGTTGAAAATGCTTCTGACTCCCCGAAAGCTTAAGCACCAATAGCCTACTATTGACCGGAAACCTTCTTGATGACAGAAAGAGTTGATGAACACATATTTTTGTACGTTGTATGTATTCTGTACTATTTTCTTATAATAAACTAAGCTAGAGAAAAGAAAATGTCTTTTAAGAAACTCATAAGGAAACTACGTTTACAGTATTGTACTGTATTTATCAAAAAATTGGTGCGTAAGTGGTTTCACTGTTCAAACCCGTGTTGTTCAAAGGTCAGCTGCACTGTGGAAATGGTCTCTTATTAGGGCGGTGGGAGCAGAACCAGGGCACCAGCAATGACATGGAAAGGAAGCGAAGGGAGGGATCATCTCAGACGTCGCTGTGGATGGACCAACAGAATTCAGCAACTGACTTGTTTGGGAGAAGGTGTGTTTGTATCATCCATGCAAGGTGTCCATAAACTTTCAGCTCAAGTCCCTTCCCTAACCCATTATTACTGAGTGGGGGTGGGGCTCAGTGCCAGGCATCCCCTCTGTCTCCACACATGTAAGTACCTGAAACAAAAACTTGTCACTTGATGTGACATGGTTAGCTCACAGCACGTGGGTTATTCCTCTGTCACTAGCATGGCATCAGACTTTTCTGAACGTGGTTATGATAGTGTGAAACTCCCCGCAAAGGACTCATGTTAAACACCCTGAACCCTGGCACGTTTCCTTGGAGCCAGGAACCTAGAGCCTAATCAGTGCAGCAAAGGAGAGGGTTTGAACTGATAGACAGGCTTCCTGTCCTTTCTGCACCTGCTGGAGTATGCATGTGGTGGGAGGCAGGGGTGTGTGTGTGTGTGTGTGTGTGTGTGTGTGTGTGTGTGTGTGTGAATAACCAAAGAAAGCCTGGTAACCTTTTCCAGATGCAAGGTAGAACCCGTATTCCAGCCTGACACATTTGGGGAAGTGGTTCCTTGATGGTGCACGATAGAAAGCAGCCTCTACTCACTTTTCGGAGCTCCCCCCACTCCCCAGGCACAGATCCTGTGTGGGTTAGTGCTAGAAAGAAAGGACAGAAAATGACGTAACAGGGAGAGAAAAAGAGAGAAGAAAAGGAGGAAGATAGAGGCTTAGGGGGCCCAGGAGGAGGGATGGAGAAGACAGAGGGAGGGAAGACAAGCAGAGGAGGAAAAGGCAAAAATGCCTGCGTCACCAGCAGAGGAATGGACCATGTTTGGAGTAGAGAAGCTGCTTTGGAAGGAAAAGTCCTGAGACTTAGACCCGACCTTCAGATGACCTTAGTCCTGACCTTAGGGATGATCTTACACCTGACCTTGGAGATGACCTTAGGCCTGATCTTGGAGATGACCTTAGGCCTGACCTTAGAGATGATCTTACACCTAACTTTAGAGATGGTCTTAGACCTGACCTTGGAGATGACCATTTCCTGTTACCCCCATGCCCTGGGTGGTGCGCCTCTGCCTTCTTTTGTATTTCCCCTCCATGACTGCTCTGTTCCTTTCTTATTTCTCCCTGTTCTCTTTGCCCTCTTCTGTTCTTTCTCTTTACCCATGATTTTGTCCTATGAATCCCAGGCCTTTTTTGCTTGATCTATGACTTGAGATTTGAAACAAAATTATTGCTGTTGCATGGGGATCCCTGGGTGGTTCAGCGGTTTAGCGTCTGCCTTTGGCTCAGGGCACGATCCTGGAGTCCCGGGATCAAGTCCTATGTCAGGCTCCCGGCATGGGCCTGCTTCTCCCTCCTCCTGTGTCTCTGCCTCTCTCTCTCTCTCTCTCTCTCTATGTCTATCATAAATAAATAAATCTTTAAAAAAATTATTCCTGGACAATGTACTAATGGATGTGCCCAAAGAACATGCCCAACAGCCTGGGACACACACACACACACACACACACACACACACACGAAGTATTTTTCTCCAGTGCTGATTCTCTTTGATACACGTGCCTTGAGACATACTGCTGGGAGGTAACCGCTGCCACCCCCCCACCCCCCACCCCTGGCCAACATCAGAGCTACCTTGACTATTCTCTTACTTGCCTCTGACTCGCACACAACCCCGGGCATCACTTCCCCCCTGAAACATCCCAGTATGGTCTCTCTGTCACTTCTAGACCTCTTTCTTCTGGTACAGCAACCAGTCTCTCAGGAAAAACACAATTCTTCTGCTGTCTTTACGGGTCAGGTTTAAGAAGTAACAGGCTCATGTTGGTGAGTGGGGGGGCAGTGAACAGCAGGCTTTGAGCAGAGGACTCTCACTCATTTCCACATTTATTGTGAAGTCTATGTTTGCTCCACACACAAAGGTCTCCTGGAAGATAGTGTTAGCGGGAGTAAGGAGATAGGGAGGGTTTTGCTAGGAAGGAAAGTGCTTTACACCAATCCAACATACCTTTATGGCTCGCTTATTTGTTGAACATCCAGTGAGTACCTGCTATGTACCAGCCTATATGCCAGACCTGGTGAATATGAAAAGAAATTCAGGAGGGCCTGGGTGATACAGTTTGTCAAGAATCCAACTCTTAGTTTCAGCTCAGGTCACGATCTCATGGTTGTAAGATGGTCTCCATGCTCAGTGCAGACTTTGGTTGAGATTCTCTTTCTCCCTCTCCCTCTGCCCCTCCCACTTATGTTCTCTCTCTGTCTCTCTAGAATAAATAAATAAATAATCTTAAAAAAAAGAAATTTATATAGACTCTGCCTGTCCTCAAGAGATGTACAACCAGGATAGACAGATGTGAACACAAATCACTAAAATACAATGTAGGGGAAAGAGACAGCTATGAAGTCTAGAATATACAGGGGTTGGATCTTGAAGGAAGTTGGCTCCTCACTTCGTATGAAGAAGAGGACTCCAGGTAGAGAAAGCAGAATACAATGCACCAGTGTAAGAAAGAGCCCAGTCTATTTACAGATGAAGGATAAAGTCACTGTGGTTCTGTCACAAGTGTTTGTGTGTGGGTGGTGGGGAAGAGACAAGAGCAGAGGATGGAAATCCAGTTAGGGGTCAAGTTATGAAAGGCCCTGTATGATGAATTCCCCTGGGATGTGGACTGAAGACGAATGGCTGGCGAGTCACTGAAGAATTAAGAAATACTAGGTTGTAACATAAGCAAATCTCGAGTCTGGAAATCACAACTAAAGGAAACTATTTCTTTACTCCAATACTCCTGACACTAAATGTAGGGGAGATATTTTCCCCCCATATCAACCAATTTTCTGACCCTCCAGACACTGATGAAGTGTCTTAAAATTTAACTCATTTCTGGTAGCTAAGTATCAGTATTAGTGTTAAGATCCACAAGTTTAAAGACTCGGCCCCATAAGACCACCCTCCCTTCAGATGCCAGTCACAAGTAATGGGTCCCCAGGCTACCTGCACTTCTTTTCTTCTTGGCTACAAAGTCAAAGGCTCCCAAAACAGTCCCCATCTCCTTTAGATAATTTCCTAGAATGGCTCACAAATTCTGGGAAACATTTGCTTTTGCTTAGTAGTTTATAGAGGGTATTAAAGAATATAGATGAACAACCAGATGAAAAGGTACAGAAGATGAGATCCAGAAGGGTCTCACATATGGAAACTTCTGTCCCTATGAAGTTAGGGTGTGCCACACTCCCATCACATAGATGTATTCACCAACCTGGAAGCTCTGAATCTTATACTGTAGGGATTTTTGTGGGGGCTTCATCATGTAGACATGACTAATTAAGTTAATCACCAGCCCCTCTTCTCTTAATAGAGGATGGGAGGTGTAGCTACAAGTTCCAAGCTTTTAATCACAGCTTGGTCTTTCTGAAGCTCTTCAGAAGCCTATTAAGCATCTCTTCATTAGAACAAAGGATGTTCCTATTATTCAGAAAATTATAAGGGTTTTGGGAGTTTGGTGTCAGGAACTGGGGACAGAGACCAAACATATATTCCTTATAATGTCACAACAACAGTTCAAGCAACAGAAATAGAAAAAAGTAAGTTTATAGCTGGAGATAGCAACCTATGGCAATAAAGGGCCAGATCACAAAAATCCTAGATTTTGTGGGCCAGTTAGTGTCTATAATTATTACTCATATCTACCATTGCAGTGTGAAGGCAACTAGAGACAGACATACAAACAAATGAGCATGGCTGTATTTCAATAAAACTTTACTTACAGAAACAGACTGCGGGCTGGATTTGACTTCTGGGCCATAGTTTGCTGACCCATGAAGTAGAGAAACCTTTCAAAACAAGAGTTATAAAGACTTACAGGTGTTGCCCTGGTATGTGAAGATGTAAGTGTTTTGAGCTCTTTCCCCAACCTGGATGGGAGTTTGTGTTATTGTCCTGGCCCTGGGGGACTTCCTCTGTGTTCCTGGCTTCCTCAGGGCTGTCAGAGTGGCGCCAGCCCTACTGTTGATTGGAGCAGACTTCTGAGACCTATTGCTGTTGACACGTATCCTCTCAAAGTAGAAATGTTGGAGACACAAGTATGTAATGGTGAATAGCATAGGCTCCCGAGTCAGAAGGACCCTGTCTTGGATCTGATGTGAATTTAGGGGAGTTACTTAACCTTTTTGACTTTCAGGTGCCTCATTTATAAATTGAAGATTTGGAAGGAACCTCCTCATATGATATAAAGATGAAATGAGATGCTATTTGAAAATCGTCTAACACAGAATCCAACTTATATTAAGTGCTCCATAAACATGAGTAATTGGCATTACTTTTTACTAGGTTATGAGATCCCTGGCTCCTGGAGGTAAATGGGTTCTGGCACTCTCAGAAACCACGAATAAGACCAGGGAGACACTGCTAATAGCTCATAGGGCCTGATATCATTCTCGGGAAACCATCTGATCATGTCCATCTGGGGGCTTGGTACTTTATATGCCTTCTCTCACTTCATATTCAACAGAGTCCTAGGGAAAAAGGTGTTTTTTCCCTCCACTTCTACTTACGGGAACCCAGAGCTGAACTATGTTGGGGAACTTGCTGCGGTTCATGGCTCATCACGGCTACCCTGTGGCCCGAGTCTATGTCTGCTGCACAGAACAAGTTTCCTCTTGGTTTCTATTTCATCATGTAGTTGTCATTTTTTATGCACAGGGCCCAGTACAGTTACATCCTATTGGTACAAGTCATTCCCTAGAGTCTATAAAGCTACTAGAAGGCAGTGACCCTTGCAAACATTTCTCTATCTCTCATATATCCAGTAGAGTGCCTTAGGTATGGTAGAGATTCTTGTAGTTTTTTGAATAAATTAATCTGTATTCTACCCATTTCTCCTTACATTCTTCCTCCCTCCACACACAATCTCCTCCACTGTGGGATTCTGAAGAGGCCAATGGTAAGTTGAGGCATGATAGCTGTAGCCTCAATGGGTCCACAAGTAGGGTTGAGGGGATCCTGTGTGATGGGGGATCGAGAACTGGAACCCAAGTCTCAACTTCTACCTCTGCATCTGCTCTGCTGGGGAAGAGTATCCCAGCACCCGCTCTTTGCTTTTCCCTTTCTCTACTTTTTGGGAGAAAGGCTTCCTGGAATCACCAGAAATCCTTTTGCTCTAATTCTCTGGTCTGACATGAAGTGGGTGAATGGCTGTCACTGAGCAAAAATGGTATTTGTAGTCATGAGTGTCTGATGCTCTGTTCTCGTGAGGTCCACTAATTGGGTTTCTTGATTAGGTCATCTGATAAAATTTTGATGAACTCTCAACATTTTTGCATGTTTATCCAGACCTCTGAACTATTACATCTTCTTTCATTGTAACTTACCACGAAGAAAGAAATATATGACTGTATAAGGAAGGTATTTTCACTTAGAAAATAAAGTTCAGTTAAGTGGCCATGATTTCCCTGAGCTCAGCTTCTATTTTAAAACAAACTATCTTTGGTAGAATAACAAGAAAAGCATGCTTAGATTTAACATACTCCCCCTTCCCCCTTCTCTTCCTTTGGTTACATTGGTTTAGCTACCACCCAAGTGGCCTGGGCAGAGCTTGAAGGCCTCAAGATGAATGCATCCAAATGATTCTCCTTGCAGTTTATCTGAGGCTGTGGTGAGGCCCCTTCACAGCAAAGGAGGTGCACAGGATATTTCCAGAGACTTTAAAGATAATGCCTTCAACTGTGAGCTTACAACTAGGGCCTCTTTTAGTTAGTGTTTGAAGGTGTTCTGGGGTTTCCCCTGTAGAAATGTGTGTGCAGGTAGGAGGCCACAAAGCAGTGCAGGGCTATATAGCAGTGGGGAGGCACTGAGCTCTAGTGGGATCTCCTGCAAGCAGGTTAAGAGTCAATGATCAATTATGGTGCTCCAGGATACACGCCTACATAAACAGACCAATGGAGAAAGTTTTCACAACAGTTAACATTTCAACATGGACAAATTCAGGTTTTTGTTTGCGTTTTTAGGGGTGCTGGAGGATGAGTTGGAGGGGCATCAGCTGGAGAGGGTAGTGGGTGGGTGGGTTTGAGAGCAAAAGTAAAGTAAGCTGTACATCCAGGTCTGGGGGATCTTTAGTTTTCCCAACATGCAAACAGTGCACAGAAGGCCCATTTCACCACCATTCCTATTTTGCTGTTGTTTATTTGTTGACTTGTCAACTTTTGGAGGCTCTTGTGTGGACTGGATCCTGATTTCTAGACCTCAATATACAGGAAAGAAAATGGCCTATCCTCTTTGTGAGTGCGTAACTCCTTATAAATAAGTCTCAATTAACTACCATTCCTGTGACCTATAGGAAGCCCCTGCTGATCCTGGCTCTGTTAATAGAGCATGTGCCTGCGCTGGAAGTAATTAAATGGGCTGAGTGCAATTGTCAGAGCTCCAAGGGCCAAAATGCTATCTTTTGCCAAGGCAAGAGTAATAGCTCCTTTGTTGGGAACATAATGAAAGAGACAAGTGGGAAGAAAACCCATTGTCAGCATCACAGATAACTTTGGTGTACCTGGGATTTGTCATAAATGTATTTTGATGGCTTATTATGTCTGAAAGAATGTTGCCTTATCTTCAGGACTATTCAGCAGAACAGAGGAAATAATCCCAGTGTGACATTTATTTATCTAGATGTGGGTCCCTAATAGGAAAGATGGGAGTTCCATGCATACCACAGTGTTTCATTTACACAATTTTCTTCATCACTTTTCTAGCCTTGCTGAACAATCTATAAGGGTGGCTAGATGAGTCTGGTCATCACTGGATATCTTGCAAAAAGGCAGACCTGAGGCCTATCATCGAATACTGATCCTTCTCAGTCCTGAGGCTTTTAAAATGACTTTCACTTCAAAATGAAAGGGACAACCCCCACCCCCACTTTCCACTTGAGATGTAATGACAGGTAATGGGAAAATAATCCTCATGATAAAAGAAACTCTAGGGGTTTTTTCATAATTTTTTTCAAAAGGATTTTATTTATTTATTTGAAAGAGAGAGCACGAGTTCAGGGGGAGGGGCAGAGGGAGAGGGAGAAGCCCACTGCCCATTGAGCAGGGAGCCCAATGCAGGACTCCATCCCAGGACCCTGGGATCATGACCTGAGCTGCAGGCAGATGCTTAACGGACTAAGCCACCCAGGCTTCCCAAAGAAACTCTAGGTTTAACCAAGCCAAAAACTTCGATATCTGATGTGTGCTATCACTCTGCAAGAGGCCAGAGCATGCATGTGAGGAGGCCCTTTCCCAGACTTACTTGACTATGAGCCCTTTTTAAGGATGGAACTTCTGGCAAGACTAGTGTCCCAGGAGATAACACTTTGAGAAATGATGTTTGATACCAATCTATTTTTCCCCCATTGGTCTTTGCACATTTTTCTCAAAGCTGAACTTCTACCTTGACCACTTTTCTTTAAAAGTGAATTTTTAGAACTATCCAGAGATAGCCATGTGGGTTAAATGCCTAGGTCTCCAAAAGATTCCACCCTCTCTGTTGGCTAAAGACTAAAGATGGTTCATATTAATCACTGGTTTCATTTTCCTGTTCCTACCATCCTCTCAGGCTGTGGGATGAGAAACCTGGCTTCATCAGATGTATGTTATCCTAGTGGGGCACTGGGGTCTCAATGGTTCCTGTCATCGCCACCCTCAGAAGCTGAGAGGTGCTCTTTATCATGCTGTTGTGGTTTTAGTTAGGAAAATAAGATGCATGGGGAACACCCCAGGAAAGAATCGGTCCATTCTTCTTATTCTTTTTGAATTAAAAATTTTTCTTCTCTTTCTCTCTCTCTACATTAGGCTAAGTGTCATACTTAATATACAAAACTGTCATCTCCATATTAGTTCCTGTAGCTCTAGGAGAAATGTTCTTTAGCAATTTTAGATTCCTTCAATTCTCATGGATACTTGCTACATCCATGGGGGTTACATTTACATAAATGTAAAAGACAGTGGTTTGCCCAATGAAATGAGCTTCTAATGATGACTTATTACAAACAGTGACAACCTGATTAAGAGTCTTGGGGAAAATTCCTGTCTTCTGAACATCCTCAGTAGAGATGTGATGAGCACTTTCTTACCTGTGCATAAGGCTAACTCTGCATGTTAAATATCTTTGGGCATATGAATTACTTACACAACTGTTTAAGGCTAAGTAACAAACCACTCCAAAATTAGTGGCTTCAAGTGACAGTAATGTATTATTTCCCATGATTCTGGGGGTTGCCTGGGCTCAGCTAGGCAGCTCTTTTGCCCTGTGTGGTGCTGGCTGGAGCATTCATATGGCTATACTTAGGTATGCACTTGATTGGAGCTAGAACATCCAAGATGGCTTCATCTACATGTCTTCAGCTGATATTGGCCATTAACTGAGGTGCTTCAATTCACCCTTTGATGGTCTCTCTTCTTCCAGGATTTTAAACTGACTTCCTAAGAGCGTGAAGGGTAGGTTCTAAGAAAGCCAAAAATTGGGTTGCTTCCACCATACTTTCTTGGTCAAACAAGTTGTGAGGTCAGCCCAGATTCAAAGAGAGGAGGAATATTCCACCTCTTGGATGAGAGGAGCAACTTGGCGAGAGTAATTGTTGATGGCATCATTGAAGACTCCACCACAATGCCTCACCACAGATACTTGAGTTAACTCAGTGACTAGTTCATTAGAACAGTTCACGTCTGTTGCACCAACTTTGCTGAATTCCAGGGACAAGACTCCAGAGGTCAGACCCACAATTTTATTCTTTTATGAGGTCCTAGCCTATGGGTGTCTTGGAATGGGGTTGAAAATGCTTCATTTGAGAAGAAATGAGTTTCATTTCTCAAAGAATGAGATGGAAGCTCTTTGAATTAGGGCTAGGTCCACAATATGATATCCCCAAAGTTTTGTTCTGCCAGAGGCTTGGTGCCCAACATCACAATGCTTTGTAACGTCGATGTTGACAGGCTTTTTTTTCACTCTCCAGATGTTTGGAGCCCAGTAAATCCCAACTTAAAGCTCTTAGTTGCACCTGTGGACAGACTTAGGAATCTCCTCAGTGTTTCCCTGAAGCCTCAAGAGGAATCAAAGCTTAGAGGTTATGGCTAAAGATGTTGAAAACAGACTTCCTTCTGCCAGACACTCCCTAGCTCGAGTGCCGTTGTTTCATAGACAGAGTGTTATAGATTTAAAAGTGACATTTTGAGTAAAAAAATATATTCCAATATCAGTACCACTCCCATCCCTTTTGTATATACAATGCTCAGAAGTCAAGGATAGTTGTGATCCACTATGCTGTCACATGGAGCAAGATCACCTCCATTATTAAAAAGGAGATTTCAAATAGATACTAGGAAGATTCCAGCTGTTAAACTTAAGGACCAATGACAGCTATCTGGTCCAATTAGCAGTCTTCAGGATATAGGGGGTGATAGTTACCTAAGTTGGCTTGGTTGATAGACTGGCAGCAGTCAGAGGGAAGTATCTGCTGACCTTCTCAAATCATGTTCTGCTCTCTGAGACAGTTTCTGCATATAGTTAGTACATGCTTTCCTCCCACAACTTTCCTTAATCTGTGAGAAATAAGATATTCATATTTATTTGCATTTAAATCGCTTTCCCTTTTGAGTCTCTGTAACACTTGGGGCTTTATTAGTGAGCTCATTAGGAGTGGCTTACACGTGGAAGTGAGACTAGAACCAGAGGCAGGTCGCTCTGTGCACACTCCAAGCCTGCCCAAACACGAACCGGAAAGAGAGGACAGGCTTGAGAGTCTGGGTGGCTTTCTTCGGGAGAGTTTGTCTCTTCCCTGAGACAAACCTGCATCTCAAGCAATATTTTTGTGCATGGTCATAAAGGTAGACCCAGTGCTGAATGACTATATTAAACAAAGAAGAACATTCTGAATACTCAGTTCATTGGATTAAAAAGCTTTCTTGCAAATGGAAGCTTGGCTTCCACTTTTTTTTTTTTTTTTTTTTTTTGGCCAGTTTAATCAAAATAGTTTCACTCATTTCCACTTAATGATTTGGCTTGCACGATGCTAGTTGTAAAGTTGTTATTTCTTTTTTTTTAATATTTTATTCATTACTCATGAGAGACATACACAGAGAGGCAGAGACACAGGAGAGGGAGAAGTAGGCTCCCTGGGAGCCCGATGCATGACTCGATCCCAGGACCCTGAGATCATGACCCAAGCGAAAGGCAGACCCTCAACCACTGAGCCGCCCAGATGCCACTTGTAAAGTTTGAATGGATTTTCCAGTCCACATCTTTTTGTCATGGCTTATGGCTGACAAAGCCTACAAGGGGTTTGATTTGGAGGACTCGTGTGCCATCGGCATTTTAGAATACCTACCATTATTTACCTTCTGGAAGACACCAGGACTTCTTAGGGTCCAGTCTCTCTTGCATGATCAGTGACACCTTTGGGGTCCTGAGCATTGTTTGTGGTCACTGCAAGCACATGATGTTCACAAAGTAGTCTCTCTACTCAGCTTAGGTCACAGTAGCCCAAGGGAGAACCACTCCGGCCTTGCCACTTTTGCTCGGTATAATAAATAAGACTTGAACCCATTATTTCCCAGGTCTCCATGAGCCATAAGGGACTGCCCAGGTAGTTCTATATTTTCCATGTCAAATACAACCACTTCCCTCTCAGACTCCTCCCTCTTACTCTCTTCCTTCAAAACTCTGTGACCAGTTTCTCAAATCCCTCTTGTTTTAAATATTTGGAGTGGGTTCTGTTTTCCTGGTTGGACTCCGACTGAGACAGGTACCCTGGAAAACACGCCACCTAGACCCCATTCCTGCCCTGGGCTGGGAATAGCTTTGTGCAGAACACTCAGGTGGAGTCTGGATGGAGGCTCTTGTCCAGCCCAGGAGCAGAAGACCAATTAAGCCATCTGGAACTCAGAAAGGCTGGCATTTATCTATCCTGAGTCCATTTTTCATCCTAGATTGGGTAATGCTGTCATTCATTCATTCAGCATATTTTAGAGACTCCTTCTGTCTGCAGAAAACATTTTCAGAGACCCAATTAGGGGGAAGCAGGATGTGGGCTATGAAAAGCACAGAAGCCTCCTTGGAGTCTCATGTCAAAATTTCTTGCCCCAGCTGTGTGGAGAGGCGTGAGATCTGGAGGCCATCAGGAGCTGGGGCTCTTCAGTGTAGCCAGTTGACTACAAGGGGTCAATTGCTCTGCTCAGGGGGTCAGGTAGGTTGCTAAAATATCCACTCCAGTACAGGGCCGGGGGAAAAAAATAGCATTCCACATTTGTCTGCTGCAAAGGGATTTTGCTCCGTTATCAACTCAGACGTGGCCTCTCCAGTCAATCAGCTGTGACCTCTCCAGCCCTCAGCATAAAATGGCCAGATGGCAAGTCAATTGTGGTGCACGACTAAAAGATTTTAGAAATTCCTATTTCTGAAAATGAAATAGAGCGGGGTGGGGGGGGGAATGCACACTTCCCCACAGAACGAGAATCTTCTTTATTTTTTTTAAAGATTTTATTTATTTATTCATGATAGTCACACACACACACAGAGAGGCAGAGACACAGGCAGAGGGAGAAGCAGGCTCCATGCACCGGGAGCCCAATGTGGGACTCGATCCCAGGTCTCCAGGATCACGCCCTGGGCCAAAGGCAGACGCCAAACCGCTGCGCCACCCAGGGATCCCGAGAATCTTCTTTATTTATGTCTCGTTAGTTACTGCTAGTTTTCAGCGTCTGTCATGAAGCCAGTGCCAGGCCAGGAGCTTGACACCTGTGGTCTCACGGTGCCCCTGCGACTCTACTGGGTCAACTTTTGTGTATCCCCAATTTATAGATGACAAGTCTAAACCAAGATAATTTTCTGTAATTTGACCCAGGACGAGCAGCTTCCAGCTAGCAGAGCTCTGAGCCACACCTAAACCCATCAGATTCTCTGGCTTGGGGTTGCTTTTGTGCACATTTTGAATTTTCACGTTAGCATCCTGGGTTTCTGGGTCCCTTACACACAGAGGAAGCGGAGGTGCCAGAGGCCCAACAAATGAGGAATGAGAAAATCCCTGCTGGAGAAAAAAACAATCAGTAGTAACAGGCCAATGCTGTGGGGTCCTCTGGCTTTGGGGCCACCTGACGCTGCTGCTCCCTTTGTAGGGACAATTATGAGTTCATGATGTGCCTGAGGGGAGCAGCAGGAGACAGGAGTGGCCTGTGTGGCATCTCAAAGGTCTCCTTTGTGGGCCTTCACATGACTGGTGAGCCTGTGCTGCTGGGAATCCACGTAATGGCAGGGAGGGTGGACTCGAGCTGAGCCCCGGCTCCGCTGCTCACCAGCTGTGTGACATTAGTCAAGCTACTAAACTCTCTGGGCCCCAGCTTCCAGCCTGCAAATAAGGATAGCAAGGATTCTTCCAACCCAGATCTGTTGTGGGGATCACATGAGGCCACATTTGTGCAGTGCTGGCACAGTGAAGGCTGGTTAAGTGTTAGCGGTTGGCCTTCTCATTTCTTCTGCTCTCAGGAGGCCAGAGAGTAGAGGCAGCCCCTCCTGTGGACAAGCTGTGGGTTCTTCAAACATGGTGAATCCATGATGACCCATGTGGGTCATCACCAGCCAGGATGTGCTGGACCTCTGCTCCATGCTGCAGGACTTGAACCAACGCTGGACCCCCTGGAGGAGGTGTTCCCAAAGCTGGACAGTCTTTAGGCCAAACACCATGATGGGACCTGAATGCACCCAGGGCAGCTTCTGACTTTGAACTCAAAATTGATGTCCATATCATCTTGAAATACCATGGCATGGGTGCACTTCACACCCCGAGTTTCTCATTCAAACCCTAGGGAGAGAAGAAACCCGGTTCTGGGAAAGAAGCTAGTGACAAGGGTGAGGACAGGTGGGGTGAGAGCTCACTGTGCTCCGTAGCACTTTGCTGTCACCTCCCCTCAGGACAGGCCCTGCTGCACACAGGGGCACCTCCTAGGCTCCCTCATGTCTAACGCCAGTGGCCATCTTCTTTCCCTTCTCTGACTTGCCATCTTTTTGCAATGTCAGGTGGTATCCAGACTTTTCACTGCTTCAGTTTACCTCTTGCCTTGCTATTATTTAACTGTAGATTAGAGTCAGCTCAAGAGAGCATTTTGGCAGGGGGTGGGGGGGCGGGAGAAGGAACTGGAATGAGAAAAATGTCTTGATACAAAATCCATTTTTCCATAATGTTTGGGGCTTTGGAGCTTCCACCTGAGGTTGGTATTTTCAGCTGTGCCTATGAGAACACCAGTAAGGAAATTAATGATGACACTGCATTTCTGAAGCCCTTTCACAAGACGGCTGAGGAGACGATTTATCATATTTATTTATTCCAATCTGGCAGCTGATGTCGGGACCTGTGTCAGGGCACACACTCTGGAGCTTGGCTCTGATTTTGAGGCCTCTGCCTTGCTTGCCTTTTCCCCTGGCTCCTCCTCCTGTTCTAGGGCCTCCATCAGGTGATGATCCCTCTGAGACCAAGTAACCATGAGAGACGGGTGGTCTGCAGCTGGGCAGCAGCCAGATGACATCATGCGGTTTCACTTCACTCTTTCCCCAAAGCAAACTGGGTCAAGTGTATTGAGGCAAAAAGGCCACGTGTGGCTCAATACTAGGCTATGGCCCTTGAAGCAGAAAGTAAGATCCAAGAGCAGGTCAGTCAGCCAAAGGGTTGAGCCCTTCCATATACGAAGCCCAGGAGGGGCTCCCCCATGAGCCTCAGCTTCCTTCTCTATAAAATGGACACAAGGAATATCCGGAAAAGGCAATCCTTTTCTACCCGCAGAGTGAATCTGCAAAGGGACTGAAAACTAGAGCAAATCCACACTGGAGGGTTCTGGGTCCTGGAAGCTCCTCCTCCTTCATGAGTATCCTCTTCATGCCAATTTGGCTTTGCCCAAAGGGATCCTCCCTAGTTATAGTCTAATTTCAGAACTCACATGAAAGGCCAGCATTTTACTCACAGCAAGACAGAGTCATAGGAGGGACAGAAATAGCAATGAAGTGATCACTAGCACATGGCTGGGATGGGGAAGAGGCATAGGGTTGTGGATTGTCTGTGAAATAGCAGGGAGTTCAAGAGGTGGCCCGGAGCACTGCCCCCGGGGAACTAAAGAAGATGTTGTATTAGTTATTTACTGCTGTGTAACAAGTAGCTCCCGCACTTAATGGCTTCAAATAAAATTATTACTTGTTTATCTCTCATGGTTGCTGTGAAGCAGGAGTTCATGAGCAGCTTGGCTGGTAGTTCTGGCTTGAGGTCTGTCATGAGGTCAAGGTCACAATCAGATATGAGACAGGCCGCAGTCATACAAAGGCTTGACTGGACCCATGGAATCCAAGAAGGTTCACTTCCACACTGGCAAGCCCATGCTGGCTGTGGCCGGAAGCTCAAGCTCCCCCCGCCCCACTGGGTCCCTCAGGAGGCTGCTGGAGTGTCCTCATGGCAAGGCAGCTGGGTTTCCTGAGAGTGATAGATCCAAGAGTAAAGGCAGAAGCTGTGGCACCTGCTCTGGTCCAGCTCAGGAGTCACTTCAGCCACACTCCTCTGTGGTCACATAGGTCACCCCGATCCAACGTGGAGGAAAACTGCACAAGGGTATGACTGTCAGGAAGGAGGAAATCAGGGAGACCAGCGTGGAAACTGGCTGCCTGGGCTTGGGGGGGATGCTATTTAGAAATTTTGGCCAACTGGTCCTGAGGATGGGAGAGGCAGGGAAAGGACAAAAGAGAGAAGACAGCCAGCAGACCAGGAACTTGGGGACCAGGAGCCCCAGCCACAGGCCAGCTTCTTCCACATGGTGCACAGAGTATGAATCAGTGCAGAGGAGACTCATCACCACAGAGAGCCTGTAAAGGAGCTGCTGTGACTCAGGTTGCAGCAGGGGCTGGAGGCTGGTTAGGTTCACAGGTTAACTGAGGGGGTGTTTGGGGCCAGGCAGGGTCCCTGTGCTCTCCCCTGGGTCTGGCTCATATAAGAAGATACAGAAAGGTTGTGGCTCCATGCAGACCCAAGGACAGGGCTGGGCCCTTCCCTCCTCAGGTCAGCAGTGGTCTTGAAGTAGAGTGGGCATCATGCAGGGTGAAGAAAGAATACAGAGGCTGGGAGGAAGGGTAGGAGCTGGTTGGGAGTAGGATGAGTGGTGGGCTCTGCCCCATACCCTGAGGGGGCACAGGGCTGCCAATGGCCAGCTTTGGTTTTCAATCGTATGAACAGACACATTAGCCCAGAAAGAGAACAGTGAGGGGATGTAGAGCAAGCTCAGAACCAGTCACCCCACATAACTTTGGATGCACCTCTCCCCCTCAGCGCATGGAATTGGTCTCAAAAACTGCCCCCTCTTACATTTCTACCCAAATCTCAACTTTCTAGAACCCTTTCAACAACATCACTTCCTTCAATCATCAGGGCACAAGCCAAGGCCGGAGACAAGCTGGCGTACTTAGCATCATTGATGCAAAAACAGAGGTGACAAGAGGCAAGACGAATTGCGAGCACCACCTGGCCAACAGCAGCACTCTGCCCTTGGTCCACATACACTTGGAGCATGAGGTCCACAGAGCAACCCCACCGAAGTGCTGTTGCCACATACCCCTGAAAAGAAGGCTCCATCTGGGGCCTCAAACAATGGGGAAAGAGCCCAACTCTTGCAAAGCAGGCATCAGGACTTCCAACCCTAGGTGAGCACATTTTATGATTATTCAACATGAACCACATCGTCCCTATATTGATATGCATCCTATATACAAGCTCCCTCTGCTCCTGGGTCTCAACACCAAGGGTCTCTGAGTGAGTTCCCTCTTAGTCCCCTGAATGGACCATTCCTTGTTGTTGAATTAACTACTATGTGCCCTGGACTTTTCTAGCAGTCACAAAGGCAGACTGGGACATTTATTGGATCTTAGGTCTCTTATTAGCCAAGGTCCTTTTCAGCCTAAGCTGTTGAACAAATCAGGTTACTACCTCAGCCAGACAGAAATGGTGAGAGCTTAGTGCAGGCAGAAATGTTAGTAGAAGTGCATACATTTCTGCCCTTAGCAGGATAGCACCAGCCTTCTCTCTGGGATGTGAAGTTTAGGAGTAGACAGAGGAGGTGAGAGCTGCTTCCTCCACCCCTGCAGGGAGGGTTGGAGAGCAATGACTCTCTGGTACTTACTCTCCTTGCAACGGCCTTGGGCTTCCTGGCTTCCTTCTGGCTTGGTTGCAGGGAAGATCATATCAGGGGGAGAAGAGTTAGCCTTGTTAGAATGCCTACCGGGTGTCAGACATGAAAACAGGTGCTCCCTTCAGACCACTTTTGTGGGGTGGACTTTTAGCACTGTGTACGGATGATGGGATGAAGTCCCTTGGAGGCAATATCATTTGCTCAGGACCCCACAACTCACCAGCTGCTGGAACTGGGGTTTGCACCCAAGCGTCTCTGATAGCCCAGTTCACTTTCTCCTACCACGTTTGACTTTGGGAAGGAGATCTGAAGTCTTCAAATGAAAGAATAGTTTTCTCCATATAGAAATCAATACGACAGTGCAGCAATTGAATGCTCTGGAAAGGAAATTTTGTCTAGCCAAGTTGCCCTGATGCCAAGAGCAGGAGAGGGAAGGGGAGTCTCCTGGCAGTGGTGGCCATACAGCCATACAAGGGACGATGTTTGCTGAAGGCATCAGCCCCTCAAGGTGGTCTAGTATTTCTCAGAGAGTGGCCTGAGAGTTGGCCTTTGTGGTGTGTGTGGATTTTTTAAATTATGAAAATGTGAGTATGTCTGGTTTCAGACTGACTTAGTAATTTGCTTATATAACCTCTGTGTCTCTTCTTGGTGGCCCAAAGGGCCCGGATTAAGAGTTTTATGAACATCCTGCTCTGTTTAGTCTGTTATACGTGAGAGTATCTATTTCACCAACCCAGATGGTGCCGTTACCACACATATATCCTGCAATGGCAGGGAATTGCATTAAGTATAACCAGTAAAACCACAGCATTTTGCTGTAGCAAAAGGGACTAGAACAGGAAGCAGGTAAATCCCCTCCTGCCCACACACCTACCATTCTCTCCGGGAGGACTTTTATGAAGTTAGTCTCGGACTTTGTGGCCATTGCATCCTTCTCTGCCTATGGGGGCCAAGTTGGGTTCTGGGGGAAACCACAGGCCTCATATTTATCTCAAAACACCCCTGGGCTGTATGTGGGCTCTATCGCTTCCTTGATGGTGGGAGCAGCCATCATTGCTCACTACTCTTCCTCTTTCCATTTTTCTCTTCTGTTTCTCTGTTGCTTCCTCTTCTTCAGAGAATCGTAGTTTCCCTGGATCACTCTTCCTAAGTGGGCTTCTGATGGCCAATTCTAGAATACATTCTTCACTAGACCTACGTTATGTTTCTGATAGTCTCTACTATAGCTCATGTGGTCCATTGATTTCCCCCGAGGCCAGCATAGTATTTCAAGTTTTTCTGTACTTCTGGCCCACTTTCCATCAGCCTCTATAAGCATGTAGTTCCCTACTGAGCACATCACAATCCCTGAAAACTAATTGAATAACATGTCTTTTTATTTTAATTTTTTTTCTTTTTCTAGAGTAAGCCATCGTGGGCAAAATGATTCTTTTCCTCCCAAATAAGTTGTGTGTTGACAGAAAAACTTAAACAAGCACAACCTCAGAAAGTCACAATTAGTTCACATCTCTCCTTCATGGGAGATCTTTTTAGGCACCAGAGAGGGAGGCCTACCATATGGTTCTCCTCCCTATGCTCTGAGGAAGAGGTTGTTAGCTCACTAGTCACTGGTGATGTCAGTGATAGCTGAACGAGTGGTGATAATACGACAAGGAAAATCAGGCTCTTGAGACTATGTTTGTGCACTATTTTGCATTTAAAGATGCTTGGTTACTATCTTATTTGGCATTCACATATACACCGAAAAAAAAAAAAACCAACTGTGAATTCGATGTGGCAAACATTTGTGCTCTTTTTTTACAAATGTAATTCTGAGATGTTTGGTGATTTGCTAAAGGTTGCACAGGTAGTGGCTGATAAAGCTGGGTCTGGCACCAGGGTGTCTTCTTCAGTAGGTGGATATCCTTTCCAGGATCCTTGCATATCTGCTTTTCTCTTATGAGAAGCTACATCAGCCACTTGTTTGAGGATAAAAAAATGGTTCTAGTGAAAAAAAATCTGTCTACAACAAAACAAAACAACCTGCAAATGAATGTTCATAGCAGCTTTATCCATAATAACTGAAAATAGGAAATGCCCCAAGTGTCCATCAGTAGACGAATGGATGAACAAAATGAGATACATCATTATTTGGCCATCAAGGAGAACAAAATACTGATACATGCTTAAAAAGGGATACATTCTGGGTTGCCTGGATAGCTCAGTGGGTTAAGCGTCCACTCTTGATTTCAGCTCAGATCATGATCTCAGTGTCCTGAGATTGAGACCCGCATAGGCCCCATGCTGCGCATGGAGTCCACTTAGGATTCTCTTTCTCTTTCTCCCTCTGCCTTTCTCTCCCACTTGTGCACTATCTTTCTCTTTCTTAAAAGAAAATTTAAAAAAAAAAAAGTATAAGCCCTGAGAACATGCTCAGTGAAAGAAACCAATCACAAAAGGCCACATATTACATGATGCCCTTGATATGAAAGGTCAGAATGGGCAAATTCATAGAGATGAAAAGCGGATTAGTGTTTGTCTAGGGCTGGGGGCTGGGATAGGGGCATTGAGAGGGATCTGCTAATGGGTACAGAATTTTTTCAGGAATGATGATAATGTCTTAAAATTCATTGGGTGGTGGTCATACACCTCTTTGAATATACAGAACCTATTGAATGCTTCACTTTAAAAAGGTAAATTGTATGGTATATATATTATGTCTCAGTAAGTTGTTACTATAAAACAAGAAACCGGTTTTGAGCACTGACTGTCCTAATCTTCCCCGGCCATGGCTTCCCCCAGGTCTCCATTACCCAAACCTGGCTACTCTGACTTTGTCTTAGGGTGAGAAACACCTCTCACTCTATCTACTCCAAGCTGTGGGGGGATATCAGGTACCTCCCTATTACCAAATACAAACAGCTAGAAGTGAAGTTCTGTCCTCAAACATGAACCTGCATTTGAATCACCTGGCAATCTTGTTAATATGCAGATTTTGGTCAAAGAGGTCCAGGACACAGCTGGACTCTGCATACTCAGGGTAGAGACTGCTACATTTGAAGAATCTGCATTTCTAACAAGGTCCCAAGGGGTGTCCATGCTATATTCTTTTTACTACACTTGGGGAAGCAAGGGTGTAAAACACATAGCCAGTTAGTGGAATCGTCTACTTTCCAACTGATGGTTTTGATTCCAAAATGCCAGTTTGTGCAGTTGAATAAAATGTCAGGATTTTTTAAACATATACCCTCAAACATATTTTCCCTAAAGTCCATCCAATTATTAGGTGCTAATAATGGAAGATTACAAACCATTGCCACCATCCAACTTGGTGAAATCCTTTGGTGCACATTAATCTTTGTGGAAAACACTGAACAGCTTGTTTGAACATCTTTTCTTTGAACTAACTGGATTGGCCATCTGTTTTTGCATCGTAGCGAAAACTTGGGAGTTGTCCTAAGTCTGCGCCTCTTTAATCATGACTCTATATTTTTAAAATACAAGATTTATTCTGCCTTCAAAACACCAAATGAAGTTCAGAAGCCCTCCTCCCATGGAAATAAAAAGCCAAAGGATTGTGAACCTTTCAGTGAGTTCAGAGCTTAATTTTCAACTACTAAGCCTCCATGATATGGCTGCAACATACAATACATGATACCTGTCCCTCCAGAAGGAGGTATATAAAGATCAAGAGGATATGGTGCCCTCAGATGGACCTGCATCCTAAGGGGAAACTGAGAAGTTCAAGAAAAGCAAGGAAAGAAAGTCAATCTTCTCTCCAGATTTTGCTGATGTTGTGAGAACACTCAAGAATCCTGGACACTCTCCTTAACCCAAATAAAACTTCCATTGACACAGGATTTGCTAAGGTATACAGGGAAATGGTAGGCTTAGCATTGAGCTCATGCAGCAGTTCTCAAAAGCAGCCCTTCATGGCTCCTGGGCAGGCTCTGCTTTTTGCCTACATGGCCCATTGGTAGGCTTTTGATGAATGAAGGTGACTGAGTTCTGAACCTCAGAAGAGCATCACATGTGGTACAAAAAATTTCAAGCTCAAATTTCATTTCTGCCAAGGGTTAGATGTCTGGCAGTCTTGCTTTTTACACCTGCTGGGGCTCATTTTCTTCATCTCTAATATCAAGAAGATTATTCTGACTTTTTTCCAGGGATAAAGCTGGGAGGAAATGAGCTGAAGTACACAGAAGGGCTTTGTGAACTGTGCTGCACTCCAGGCTGTAAGAGATAATGGCTATTTTTCTTACCCATATACTCTAGGCCTCCCCTCAGGTCCATCCACCCTTACCTGTCATCTAGCCATTGCTTAGGTGTTGGCTCAGAATGGTGTTTGATGCTCTAACGTGGGATCTTCCTGAAGGGATTGCATTGTGACCATGATCAGGAGACTGGAGTCTAAGCCCTGGGTGAATTTTCTAGGACTCCATTTCTGTAGCTCAAAAGCCAAGTTGTTGTTGACACTTTGAGATTCTCTCTCTGTCATAGAAATTCCCATGCCATAGCAGGCATGCCTAATATTTGGGCACCGTGTCTGTTTTCCATTTGGAGAAGACTCCGCAGTTCAGGTTCTCTTCCCTGTACTTTAAGTGTCAGTCCTTATTTTCCACTAGTGAGGGAACCAAAAGCATGAAAACAGCATGATAACTCCTCTTGGTTAATTGTTATCCTCTTTGCCTCATCCCCATTGGGCATGGGAGTTTGAACCAACTGCAAAGGCTATTCTAAACCCTCTGCTTCCTAAGAATGGCAGGGGCCACTTATCGGCCCCAACTGTTGGGCTTTCAAGCTAATCAATGACAATATCCTTTTTATTTTTTATTTTTTTTATTTTTTTTGACAATATCCTTTTTAAAAGTTAAATTTAATTCATTAATTTAGAGACAGAGAGTGTGCACACAAGCAGGGGACAGGCAGAGGGAGAGAAAGAGAGAGAGAATCTCAAGCAGTCTCTACCCTGAGTATGCAGAGTCCAATGTGGGGATCAATCTCATGACCCTGAGATCATGACGTAAGCCAAAATCAACAGTCAGACACTTAACTGACTGAACCACCCAGGTGTCCCTCAATGCCCATTTTCTAATTCCCACTACCCCTGTCTGAATGATAAGCCAGATACAGAATAAAGTTTTGATAGGAAAAATATTGCTTTTAAATATGATTAATAAAATAATAGCTGAGCCAACAGAACTTTTACTAGTAAAAGTAAAATTAGGAAAAGGCTAATTAGCATTTCCAGCAGGGCTGCCATTGAGGGGTGTGTGTGTGTGTGTGTGTGTGTGTGTGCACGTGCACACACGGAGAGTGTATGTGTGTTTAAACTCCACCATAATTAATTCCCAAACTTTGTATATAAATTCTTACCTCCAGGAGATGGGACAAATATGCATTATACGATATGCATGCATCTGTATGTGCAAATTCTTTCCAGGTCTCATTTGATGTATATAGGCTATAAATCCACACTCGGGATGATGAAATATTAATAATTACTTCCATAATGTTTAATATTTGCAGAGTGACTTGTCGTTATTTATTACATGGTTACTTTACATAGAACAGTATTTTCCCTAGCTCAAAAGATCAGGAAATGAAGAATGGACTGTGATTAAGGTTTAGAAAGATGTCTTTGCCGTCTTCTGTTGTGTATCCATTTTGGAGCTGTCTCTGAAAGATACCATGTTGTAAAGCCATATTCCCTTGGGTATCTCCGGCCAGGCACTCATGAAATGGGTAGAACAAGCTAGTGCTAAGTTTTCACTGCATAGCTATGAGCAAACTTTTCTTTCTTGACATAAGGCTATAATCATTTCACAGATGTCTTCTTTTCTATAAGGATGTCCTTAATTTATTGGAGGGCACAGATTTGGATATGAGGAGACCTAGGTCCCAGCTCTACTGCCTTACTAACTTGATCTTGGTCAAACCGTGTTGCTCTTTTTGGTCTCTGAGTTCTTCATTTGTCACACTGGAATGACAGCATCTCATGCATCAGGGTATAAGAATGTTTGCCATGAGAATAAAATAATGGGTACAAAGCTCTTTGAATATATTGAAAGTACATAAGGTGATGTTATTATCACTGTTCTTCAAAAAAAAAGCTTCTTTCCTTCCCACCCTATCTGAAATTGTAATTCCTTGGTCAGCCTCCCTGATCTAGATTTTAATCATGCGCTTTTGTCTTCCCACACTGTTTATAGGTTTCAACTTCTTTTGCCTTATACTGGGAGGCAAAATAGCATGGGGTTGAGACGACTAATTCTGGATTCAAATGGACAAGGATTTACATTCAAGGATTTAATCTAATCAAGACATCTAACTCTGGCCAGTCACCATTACTGGCCTTGTCTTCCTCCCATAAGTAAATACTAAGCAGGACAAAATATGTGAGACATTTTTTCAGCCATCAAGCAGTAGATAGGACCAGACTGTGATCCCTGAGGAAAGGGAAACTCACAACCCAGCTCTCTTCTTGTGGAAATGTCTCCATTGCAGCACAGAGAGCTGGAGTAAAAGCAGAAAGCCCAGGAATCTCTCAGCTAAGAATCAGTGTCTAAAGCTATTAAAGGGGCTAGGATCTGTCAGACAAAACCCAGGAGAGAAGAGAGCTATGAAGAGAGGGTCATACTCTCTGTGAGAGTCTCCTATGAGTTCTTGAGTGAAGAAGAGGCTGAGTTTGCACAGAAAGAGAGAAAAGAAGACTTATTAGATAGTAGCTGATGGAGGACTGTAAGCAGGACAGGCATCCTTGAGGTCTAGCAGTGCCGGCAGGTGTTAAAGTACCAGGTTAGGCTTTCATAAATTTCCTAGATACCCAGCTAAGATACTAGCAAAAACACCAGGGTAAGGGACACATCCTAGAGGAAGAACTACTGATATCACCCACACACATCTTAAAACCAAGCCTTGACAAGATCTGCATGGGAAGCAGAGTTAGCAGTTTGAAACACACCAAATTCAAAAAGCTTGGGAAACATCTTGATCTCTTCATAGACTTTCTCTCATCAAGCCTAAAATAAAGTCTAAACAAGTTCAAAGTGATTACCTCGTTGTTGAATGCCTGCCAGAAAAAAGCTCAACACTTTGGAGAATAACAGAATCCAGAGTCTCTACAATAGATAATCAACCATGTCTGGTCTACAGTAAAAAGTACTAAACATGAAAGGAAACAGGAAAATGTGATCTATAGTCCAGAAAAGAAGTCAGTAGAAACAACCATTAGGATGGCCCAGATTGTTGGATTTGCCAGTCAAATACTTCAAAGCTTTTACTTAAAACATACCAAGAATTAAAGGAAAATGTCTTAATGAGTAAACAGAAAATATTAGCAGAGAAAAGAACTACAAAATAGAAGAAAATACATTCATTTAGAGCTGAAAAGTGAAATAATTTAAATAAAAAGATTACCTAAAGTTCTTAACAAGAAATTAGTGGTAACAGAGAAAAGGGACTGAGTGGAAGAAATACTCCTAACTCTGGGAAACGAACTAGGGGTGGTGGAAAGGGAGGAGGGTGGGGGGTGGGGGTGACTGGATGGCTAGCACTGAAGTGGGCACTTGACGGGATGAGCACTGGGTGTTATTCTGTATGTTGGCAAATTGTACACCAATAAAAAATAATTTTTTATTAAAAAAAAGAAATACAGATGTAAATTATCAATCAGCATAAAAAAAGAGAGAAACAGGGAAAGAAAAATGAACAGAGCCTAGAACTCATAAGACAATATTAAATACTATAAAAGACATGTAATTGCAATTTCAGAAGAAAGCCATGATAAGTAGCAGAAAAAGCATATTTTAAGAGAGTGACTGGAAAACGTGCAAATCTAAAGAGAAATATCACTTATAAATCTTAGAAGCTTGAGAAGACTTAAGCCAAATTAGTACAAGGAAAACCACATCCAGGTACATCATAGTTACACTGCTGCAAGCCAAACCTACAGAGAGAATCTTTAAAGCAAGCAGAAAAAGAGAAAAGAAAAAAGAAGAGAAAACTATCAAGCCCTGAAAAGAAATGGAGGAAACTTAATGCATAAAGCTGAGAGAAATCAGTCTGAAAAGGCTGCATACTGTATGATTGTGCTAGAAAAGTAAAATCATACAGACAGTAAAAAAGACAAGTGATTGTCAAGGGTTTGAGGGGAGATAAGAAAGGATGGATGGGTGGAACATGGGATTTTTAAGGCAATGAACGTATTCTATATGGTACTGTAACAGTGGATACAGGATATCAGCATTTGTCAAAACACATCGAAAGTACAAAACAAGTAGTGAACTCTAATGTCAACTATGGACTTTAGTTAATAATAACGTGTCAGCATTGATTCATCAACTGCAATAATGTGTCACACCAAGCAAGATAGCAATAATGGGGAAAGTGTGAGCAGGGGAGGGAAGAGGTATCTGGGAACTCTCTGCACTATCTGCTCATTTTTATGTAAACTAAAGACCACTCTAAAAATTAAAGTCCATTAAATAAAAAAAGAAGACATGTTATATGCAAGAGAAAATAAGAAATTTAGACTATTTCTCATTAGAAACAATGGAGACCAGAAGGTATGGGAATAATGCTTTTAACTTGCTACAAGGAAAATAAAAAGCCTGTCAGCCAAGATTTCTATATCCCTAAGAAAAGTATCTTTCAAAAGGGAGGATTAAAAAAAAACGAAGATATTTTGTTTAAATAAATAAAAGCTGACACGCATACTAAGAAATTAATGTTGGAAATGCAGTAGAGTGTTGAAATTACTCAATTAATCCAAAACAAGTTTAAAAAATAGAGAAACAGAAGAACAAAAAGCAGAAGGAAAAATGGAAATCAAACAGCAAAATGGGGGATCCCTGGGTGGCGCAGCGGTTTGGCGCCTGCCTTTGGCCCAGGGCGCGATCCTGGAGACCCGGGATCGAATCCCACATTGGGCTCCTGGTGCGTGGAGCCTGCTTCTCCCTCTGCCTGTGTCTCTGCCTCTCTCTCTTTCTCTCTGTGTGACTATCATAAATAAATAAAAATTAAAAAAAAAAAAAAAAAAAAAAAAAAAAAAAAAAAAAACAGCAAAATGGTAGATTAAACTCAATCATATCAATAATTTCATTCAATGTAAATAGATTGAACACTCTAATTAAAAGAGTTATTTCCAGACTGAATAGAAAAAGCAATACCCAATTATATGCTATTTAAATGCAAAGAAGTGTACAGTACAAACAGGATGCACAAAGAATTGTGTGTCTGTATTAATAACCAGACAAAGTAGATTTCAGACCAAGCACTAATATTAAAGAGAAACACTGCACAATAATAAAAGAGAAATTCATCAGGAAGAGGTAACAATTTAAATATGAATGTAACTAATAACTGGGTCTTAAAGGTATATAAGGCAAAAACTGATAGATTTAAAGGAAAAAATAGACAAATCCATCACACTACAGATTTTAACATACCCTGCATCAGCCAAGAATCTTCAAAGAAATAAAATGTGTGTGTGTGTGCGTGTGTGTGTCTGTGTGTGTGAAGTTTATTTCAAGAAGTTGGCTTGTGCAGCTGTGGGGGCTGGCAAGTCTGAAATCTATAGACCGCCATCAGGCTGGAAACTCAAGTAGTACTTTTTTTTTTTTTCTCTTATAATTTTTTTTTTATTGGTGTTCAATTTACTAACATACAGAATAACCCCCAGTGCCCGTCACACATTCACTCCCACCCCCCGCCCTCCTCCCCTTCCAACACCCCTAGTTCGTTTCCCAGAGTTAGCAGTCTTTATGTTCTGTCTCCCTTTCTGATATTTCTCACACATTTCTTCCCCCTTCCCTTCTATTCCTTTTCACCATTATTTATATTCCCCAAATGAATGAGAACATATAATGTTTGTCCTTCTCCGACTGGCTTACTTCACTCAGCATAATACCCTCCAGTTCCATCCACGTTGAAGCAAATGGTGGGTATTTGTCATTTCTAATAGCTGAGTAATATTCCATTGTATACATAAACCACATCTTCTTTATCCATTCATCTTTCGTTGGACACCGAGGCTCCTTCCACAGTTTGGCTATCGTGGCCATTGCTGCTATAAACATCGGGGTGCAGGTGTCCCGGCGTTTCACTGCATCTGTATCTTTGGGGTAAATCCCCAGCAGTGCAATTGCTGGGTCGTAGGGCAGGTATATTTTTAACTGTTTGAGGAACCTCCACACAGTTTTCCAGAGTGGCTGCACACAAAAACAGACACATAGATCAGTGGAACAGAATAGAGAATCCAGAAGTGGACCCTGAACTTTATGGGCAACTAATATTCGATAAAGGAGGAAAGACTATCCATTGGAAGAAAGACAGTCTCTTCAATAAATGGTGCTGGGAAAATTGGACATCCACATGCAGAAGAATGAAACTAGACCACTCTCTTTCACCATACACAAAGATAAACTCAAAATGGATGAAAGATCTAAATGTGAGACAAGTAGTACTTGATGTTGGAGTCTTGCTCTTGAAGGTGTTCAGCTGATTGACAGAGGCCCACCCATATTATCGAGGAAAATCTCTTTTACTTAAAGTAAAAGATAATAATTAATTGTATTCATTGATAATAAATAATTGTAGATGTTAACCCCATCTGTAAAACATCTTTACAGCGATATCTAGATTAGTATGGGATTAATAGTGGGGATTCTGGAGCCTAGCCAAGTTGGCACATAAAGCTGGCAGTTAAGCACCCCCTCTCAGTAATTGATAGAACATGCACATAGAAATTCAGTAATGATATTGAAGATCTGGAAGGCAGCATCAACTATCTTGACCTAATCGACAACTATAGAGCAGGACAGCTAACATCTTCAGAATATGAATATTTCTCAAGTGCCGATGGAACATCAATATAGGCATATGTTGTGCCATAAAATAAGTCTCAGTAAATTTCAAGACTACTTGATCTCTTAGTGGCTTAACCACTTACTGACTATACGAACTTGGGTCAGTTAATAGCCTTTCATAACTCCATTTTCCTCATCTGTAACATGGTCACGACAATAGATGCCACCATTATGGTTGTGCTGTTATGAAGTTTATGAGGATTAATTGAGTTAATTTATGAAAAGCCCTTTGCAGAATATCTAGATAATGCTTAATAAATAACAGCATTAAAAAGGCAATGATGATGATGAACTGACTCAAATTAAACAAAAAATCCAATGAGAGCCAGCTTACGATCAATTATTAATTATGGTAATAATTCATTTAATTAGAAAATACTATTGAAGTTTTAGTATATGCCAATATCGCTGCAAGGGAAAAGCAAAGGTGGTAAAAAGCAGTCCCTATCCCTGCTTTCTTGAAGTTTATCATGTGGTGGGGGAAACAAATAGTAATCAAATAATCACTTTGAGATGAGCATGTGAAGAAAAGGTTGGGATCCAATGCGGAGCAAAGGAGACTTAACATCATTGGAGATTAGAGGGTTGCAGAATAGGACAGAATGTGCAAAGGCTCATCTGACACAGTGAAAGAAGCCTAGTATGGTGAGGTCACCATGCATGGTGAGGCCACAGTGCATGGACTGCATCCTGGAGTATTTGTATCCTCCTGTCCACTCCAAGTGAATAACTGGGTGAAATGACTGGTTTGGCAATGTTCAGGAATAGTTAATAATTTCCTGACAGCTAGGTTTAATCAACCAGTAGATTTTTGTTCTTGTTACTCAGTAACACACCAGGAATCACAGAGGGAGCAATGATTTTGCCAAAAAACCAAACCAAACAGACACAAAACTTTAACAGAATATTTGATAACAGGACACCCACCCTGGTTTTCCCAAGTGAAACATATGTTTCACTTGTTTGCATCTGCTCTAAGTTCAGGGTCTGTTACAGATGCTTCTACCCGGAGAGCAACACTTCAGACTGGAACCACACTCTAGCTTTACCTTAGAAACTTCTCCCACCATCCTCCCAGGACAATTTTATTTACTGTTATCCTCATGAGCACTGCAGGAAAAGGAAATAGACTTTTCTTTGGGGGATGATATTGAAAACATTGTATGTTTGCACAGACATGCATGCGCGCACACACACAAACACACACATTTCTAAAAAAATGAAATGAAAGAAGGTTAAGAACTATTACTATGGATTATAAAACCAACCAAACAAGCAGTAACGCATATGCAAATCTGCAAATTTGAGTATTAAACAGTGGAGTCTTAAAAAGTGATATGGTACAAATTCGAAGAGGTGATATTATCATGGAAATCTACTCCGTGCTGCCTCTCCTCAGCGAGGAACAAAAGCGCAGCCACTAGCAGGTCAACAGGAAAAGCTGCAGAAGGCAACAGGGCTGTGGTGCGACATTACCAGGTGGTTAGAAAGTGGCTCGCATTGTATGCTATGAGAAGCTATATCTATTTATTTTTGTTTTTTTCAAATCTTTCCAGAGGATGAGAAAATGAATTTAAAATTACTTTGGAGGGATGCCTGGGTGGCTCAGCAGTTGAGTGTCTGCCTTCGGCTTAGGTCATGATCCTGGGGTCCAGGATCGAGTCCCACATCAGGCTCCCAGTAAGGAGCCTGCTTCTCCCTCTGCCTGTTTCTCTGCCTCTTTCTCTCTCTCTCTCTCTTTCTGTGTGTGTGTGTGTGTGTGTGTGTTTCTCATGAATGAATAAATAAATCTTTTAAAAAATTAAATAAATAAAACTACTTTGGAGAACCTAATTCTGTTCCAGGAGGAAGAATATGACAGTGGGGGAAATGAAGGGACTTGTGTAGAGAGTAGATCTTATCTTTGTAATGATCTATAAAGGAAACTCTGAGAAAATGCCATGTACCATCCTTAGATATTTGGAAATCAGTTTTTGAGAAGTTCAAAGAAAAGATGATTGTGATGTTACTGCCAGAGAAACTAAAGGGAAATCACCAGGGTGAGAGCCTTGATTATTGACAGTAGAGTCCTGGTGATAAGGAATAGGTGCAAGGTAGTTAGAGAAGTAAACTGCACTCTGAGGGTAGGACAGAGCATGATCTGTTACCTACGAGGGGACAGCGGTAATAGGGTGGGGGGATGAGGGGATATGGATGGAGAGGAGCCCATGGAAGCCACCCAGGAACACGGGAGGTGACAGTGCTGCAGGTTTTCAGGATAAGTTATTATCCTGAAGTTACAAGCTATTACAACTTATTTCAAGATAAGTCCTGGAAGTCTCTACAGCATAATGTCTGTAGCTAATGATACACCATTGTCTACTGAGAACCTCCTAATAGGGTAGATCTTATATTGTGCTCTTATCACACACTTATCATGGAAAGTGATAATAACGTGGACAGGGAAACTTTGGGAGGTAATGGATATTTCTATAGCCTTGATGGTAGTGATGGTTTCATGCATGTTTATGTATCTCTAAATTCATTAAGTTGTATACATCAAATAAGTCCAGCTTTTTATTATCAATAATACCTCAATGCAGTGGTTAAAAAAAAAAAGAAGAAAGCATGATAATTTTTTTTAAAAAAAGAACAATGCAGTCTGGTATAAAAGAAGAATGCCCATGTGGTATGAGAAATACTGTATAGTAGTAGGAGTAAACAATTGCCAAAAGATAGAAGTTAAAGTTGCAGGTATCTGGAGATGGAAGGTTCTAGAAGGCAGAGAGGCAGTTGGCAAATGAGGAGTTGGGGCAGTCCCCCAACACCTGGGTTAAGGCTGTGGGCAGGCCCACTGACTGGGAATCAGGGTTGAGAGCAACAGCTCTGGAGTCAGATGGGGCACCTCCAGATTTGTGGGTCTTAAAACTTATACAATTTGGGGATTCAATTTAAGAACAACAGTACATAATTGCACACACGAAATACACAAGTGATTTCATTTAGAATGAGAAAACCACAATGCCTTACATAATTGGGAAAGTGGGTTGTTCACAGATTTCACAAAATACAGAAAAATAATGCAATTTCACAACTGAACTTGACTCAACTCTACGACCTCCAAAGCAAATTGCCTGAGATCCATAATCTCTAAAATGCTTTCTTTTTATGTGTTTTGGCTACATATTCTTTGATCACCTTTTCATATTACAAGGACTTTACAATATTAGTTTCTATAGAGTGGAAAGATAATTCAGTCTTTCCTCTAAGATGTCTGATCAGACATTTTTTAAAATAAACTTTGTTTTTTGGAACAATTTCAGATTTGCAAAAAAAACTTGTGAAGACAGTAAGTTGTTCCCATATACATGATACCCACATCCCTCTTTTGGGAGCCTCTTGCTTTAATATGGTACATTTGTAACAATTAATGAAAGGATATTAATGCCTTGTTGTTAACTAAAGTCAATATGTTGCTCAGATTTCTTTGGTTTTTGCCAAACATTCTTTTTCTGTTCCAGGATCCCTTTCAGGACACCACATTACATGTAGCTGTCAGGTCTCCTTAGGTCTTGGCTGTGACAGTTTCTCAGATTCCCCTTGCTTTTGAGGACCAGTTTTGAGGGGGACTGATCAGGGGTTTTGTAGACTGTCCTTTCATCGTGTTTTACCTAATGTTTGTCTCATAATTAGACTTGAGGTTATAGGTTTTGAGGAGGAAAACCACAGAGACCAAGTGTCATTTTCATCACGTATTGTCAAAGGTACATATCCTCCCCTTCCCTCCCTGTCCTCATTCTATCCTCTTTGAAAGAAAATCACTATGTGTGGCCCCCCACTTAAGAAGCAGAGAGTTATGGGGTACCTGGATGGCTCAGTTGGTTAAGCATCTGACTCGGGATCTTAGCTCAGGTCTTGATCTCAGGGTCATGAATTCAAGCCCCATGTTGGGCTCCATGCTAGGTGCAGAGCTTACTTAAAAAGAGAGAGAAAAAAAAAAAAAAAAGAAAAAAAAAAAGAAAAAAAAAAAAAAAAAAAAAAAAAAAAAAGAGAGAGAAGAAGCAGGGAGTTACCCTCTACCTTGAGGGCAGGGCATCTACATAAATCATTTTGAAACCTTCAACATGAAAGATTCATCTCTTCTCCCCCGACTTATGTATTTATTCAATCATTTATTTGTGTCATCATAGGTATATGGTATTTATTTCAGACTTTGGACTATAATCCAATGCCATTTAATTTATATTTAATTTTTTTTCTTGCTAAGATTGTTCCCACTTCAACCATTAGAAGCTCTTTCAATTGGCTCCTATGCCTCTTTGAAATACCCCTGTCTTTATGATTATGATTAAATACTTTGTTACTTTCCGACACTGCAGAATGCTCCAGGATCATCTTGTATACATCCTTCCCCAGTCCTAGAAGAAGCTCTGGCTCCTTTTTTTTTTTTTTTTAGACTGGTATTAGAAACCAAGATCGTAAGTACCAAGTGTACTCATTATTGCTAAGATGCACTTGCTCTAGGCTCTCAACTAACAAAATAAGGAAATACAGATGTACACACTAGCCTATATATATATATATATATATATATATATATATATTTTTTTTTTATATATAACCAACTGTATCTGTATTAAGCTGAACATTGGTTTGTACTTATGTCTCCAACCCTAAACTATTGTCTCATGAATCATCATTCTAACCTCTTCTCCATACTTATGTAACCTCCCACATCAATAGTGAGAAAGCTGGCATCCACTATCCACCATCTTTTGCTTGCCTAACCAGTTCCAGATATGCAGAGAATTGTTACCACTTACCCCTGTGGGATACAACTTTATCAGAAAGGGAGACAGAACATAAAGACTCCTAACTCTGGGAAATGAACTAGGGGTGGTGGAAGGGGAGGAGGGCGGGGGGTGGGGGTGAATGGGTGATGGGCACTGAGGGGGGCACTTGATGGGATGAGCACTGTATGTTGGTAAATTGAACACCAATAAAAAATAAATTTATTAAAAAAACAACTTTATCAACTAGAGTATAGTGCTTATGTACAGCTTGATCTGGCCATGAGTCCCTCACACTCCACTTATTCCCAAAGTTCCTTAGGTCAGCGCCTTTTTCTTCCATCCCTTTCAAGATGGTTGTTTCATGCATTTTTAATGCAGTTAGATTGTTTTGTCATGTTCTGCATTCCATCCTAAGATCTCCCAGCCTCCTAAATGGTTTTTACAAATTTGTGTGTGTTAAAGTTCACTCTTTGTGCTGTGAAATGCATAGAGCAATGGATCCATGATTACAGGAACTTTGTTTTTGCCTAATGATGGTGCAGAGAAGTTTCTTTCAGATTTGTTACTTATTCTTAGCAATGTCAAATACATTTTTAGGATCATCATCAAAATTGGGAAAACTCTATTGAGGTTTCATAAATGAGCTATAAGATTTGGAAGGACTTTCCACGACTTCCATCTGGTGCCGTGCATTTCAAGCCCGGTTTCTTCACACCCACATATTTCTGATGCCGCAGCCCTCCCTATTTGTGTCACAACAGCAAGTGAGCCCACATAGTGGGCAGTGGAAGTATTCTTGGAAATCAGTCTTGCTTTGGAATAGCTCATAGTGTCTTAACTATACATGTAAGTATTTGGAACCACAGAGAACACTTGTGGTGTTCAATACATAACTTTTGCAAATTTGTCAAAAATATTTGACCATGTGGACATAATCCTATGCCCCTTAAAAAATGAGGGGCCCCAGAAATTAAATTTATTGGCTTCATGGCAAATCTACCTCTGAGTCAGATAGACCATTCATTCATTCAACAGATATTGACTGAGCACCTAATATGTAAAAAGCTGTGCATTCAATGACAAATGAGACAGAGTCCCTGCCCTTGTGCCCTCATCAAAAACTCATGCCAGTAGAAAGAAACAGTACAGACTATCAACAAATGAACAAGTGATTTCAAAATCTTATTTGCCAAGAACACAATTAACAAGGTGCTCTGATACAGAACAAGAAGAGTACCCAGTCTAGAAAAAATTTCTAGTGAGGTGACACTTAAGCTCAGACGTGAAAGAAGAAATGGAGTCCGAAATGCAAAAAAGCTGGGGAAGAGCCTTCGGGAGGAGAAATGGCAAGCTGAAATATGGAAGACTGGAAGGAGGTCAGGCTCCTCTGGGAAATGACGGGGCTGGAATTTAATGACAGAAGAGGAAGGACTATGATTGAGACTGCGCAGTGAGATGGGCCAGACTTACAGCACCTTGCTGTAGACCAAGAAAGATCAAGTTGTCTTCAAAAGGCAGACAGCACTGAAGTTGTTTAAACATGGGAGTGACTGATTGAGACTCTCTCTCTCTTTTTTTAAATTTTTTATTTTTTTAGAGAGGGGGAGAGAAAGAGAGAGAGAGAGAAAGAATCTTAAGCAGGTTCCAGGTCCAGCACAGAGCCCCACATGGAGCTTGAGCACATGACCCCAAGATTATGACTCAATCAATTGAACCACCCAGACACCCCGAGACTCTCTTCTATCAAAGAAGAGTTCAGTATGGGAGATAGATCATAGATGCAGAGAGGAAGTAAGAAAGGAAGCAGGGAGACCGGTTTTCTGGGTTGAGAGGTGGCTTCACGGTTCCCAGACCCTGGGTAAATTCTTTAACCTGAGACTCAGTGTCCTAATCTGTGAAACGGAAACACACAGTTCTAATGCCTCTCAGGATTCTTGTGAAGACTGAATGAAGCCACGTGAGGACAACATTTATATAACACCGTGGCTGGCATACTGTAAATGCTCAAAAATTGTTAGCTATTATCACCCTTGGTATTGTTATTGTTAGGAGCAAAACACGGCGTCGTGCTGGGAGAGGACTGGAAGTTGACAGAGCAAGGATTGAGAGAGAGATAAGGGGTCAGAGCCAAAGCCCAGTTGCATAGATGCAGCCTCTGTGGGGGCAGGAGCTGGACCCACTGTTCTGAGCAGCGTAGGTGATCCGGGGTGTGAGCAGGGTGGTATCTCCTGCTCCCGGTCAGAATGATGCTGGAAACCAGACTCACAGTAACACAGCAGACGGCCCAGGGGCTGAGGGTGGGTGCAGCAAGAATCCGGGTCTCTCAGTCTGTCCTCTGCCTGCCTACGGTGTTTCCTGATGAGACGCACACCACCTGTGACACAAAAGAGTGACCGGAACTTGGAGACCTGAGAGGGGCCAGTCTCAGGCCTGTTTTCAGGTTTTTTCTCACCACGCCAGGCACACCATTGAGTGGGCAAATGAGCTAGAGTCTAACACCCAAAATGATCTGAAGTTGAGGAAAATAAACATTTAACTTTTATTTATTTCTACTGCTGTCGTGTTCACAGCAAGAGCAGCCAAGCAAGGAAGTAACCACTTGAACCTCTTCAATAATCATTTCTAAGTCAGGCATTTGGAGTCCCATCTTGGGCAGAAGATGCTAAGAGACCCCGGGGTTCTTTACCTGCTGTCGGGTGTCCTCTCCAGGAGAGACTATGCCCCATACTGGGATACACCAATGAGCAAGACCATAGAGTTGCTACCGACACAGAGTTTACAGCCCAGTGGTGACAAATTATAAAATTACAAAACAAGAGAAAGGCTGTATGTTCTCACAGTCTGAGGGACGGATCCTTATCCAGGGGATGAGGAGGGCTGGTCAGGAAAGTTGCTTAAGACAAGCAGACTTCCCCCAAGCTCTCTTTCCTGAGAAGCTTAGGGGACTCTCCTCCTTTTTCTCCTCCAGGACCTCCTCTCCTATTCCAATTCCTCGTCCTACCTCCCTCCAAACCTGGCCAAACCCTGTCCTCCCTTTGCCTCCATCTCATCCAGTCCAGCCCAATCCTGAACCCACCCCTAGAATCTGTCTCCTTCTCATACGGATTATCTGACCCTCCCTCAACTTCTCTAATTTGTATCACCATCTTCTGGAAATAACATTTATTTTTCCCCCTCTCGTACCATAAAAAAAATGTGTTGAGTATTTAAAATAGGTACCATGCGTTGAGCAATGTTTCACATTTACTTTTCACTTCTACCTTATGAGATACGTTCTGATGTCTTTCTGACTTTGCAAATAAGAAAACTGAGCTGTAGGGAAATTAAGTAACTTGCCCAAGGTTACACAGGAAGTTGAAGTTGCCAGACTTGACAAGGAGTCGGTTGATTCCCAAGGCCATGTTCTTAACTATTATGCCATCCTGTCTCCAAGCGATTGCGATTCGCCCTATAACTCTGGATGACCTTCACCCAGGTAGAGGGCATTTCTGACCTCATAGGGGCCCCGGAGAGGGCAGCTCTGTTCCCTGCCACCATGGAAGGGGTGTTTTTTACACCTTAGAGGTAAATGGAGACGTTCAGCAGAAAGAAGAACAACTCCAAGAAGACCTAGAAGATGGTCCCGGGAGCTAGACTCACCCATCTGACCTGCTGAACTGGCGGGCTGGTTGCTCAGGTCAGGAGAAGCACTAGGCAAAGCCAGGTTGTCTTTGGTGCCAGGACAGCAGGGCAAGGGTGGGTTGTAGTTGTGTAGCCACACTCCTCACAAGGAGAAGGAACATCTGTGGAGGTGGATATTGTGACAGAGGTGAGCCAAGGCTAGAAATTCCCTTTCTGAACATTAATTTATTTACTTAGTCATGAAATATATATTGTGCTCCTCCTGTGTTCCAGGCTGAGTCTAAGTACTGGGCATCCGGGACTGAACAAAATAGACAAATGCCCCTGCCCTGGAGAGGTTTGCTTTGTGTGCCTCTTGTGGCAAAGTGAATGACTCTGTGACCAAAATGCATGTGATATGGGACACCAGCCCTGGAGATCTGGTGTTGTCAAGAGCTGAGCTGTCAAAAGAATGGATCAAGCAGCAAACATTCACTGTAGGAAGCTTCTTTGCTTCGTAGCAAAAGTCTGGAGTCTTTTCAAAGAGGCACTAGAGAGAGATCTCTGAGTATGTCTGTGCAAAGTAGAATCTAAATCATTGAAAGGACACTTATGCCCAACTTTTCAGAAATTCACCTTACATAGAGAGCAGGATGTTCCAATGAGCAGGTACTAATAAGGTGGCCTCATTTCTATGTCTGATGCTTTAATACCTAGTGGAGTAACTGGTTCCACGAGTTTGTTAGTAAGGCTAGTCCAAACGTTGCAATTAACGAACCATCTACTAATGACAACCAGAAACGATCGTCTTTATTTTATTTTTATAAGATTTTATTTACTTATTCATGAGAGACACAGAGAGAGGCAGAGACACAGGCAGAGGGAGAAGCAGGCTCACCATGTGGAATCTGATGTGGGACTCGATCTCAGGACTCCCGGGATCACGACTTGAGCCGAAGGCAGACACTCAACCACTGAGCCACCCAGGCATCCCAGTGATGGTCTTTAATATTAACTTTGTGACTCATCTTTGTGTGTGTGTGTGTGACCTTGAATAAGTCATTTCACTTTTGCAAATTCCACATTCCTTTCCTGAATAAAAGGGGAGGGGGTGCATTAAACCATTTCTAAGATTCCTTCCCACCCCAACAGAGTATTTCTGTAAGGTTTCATGACAAAAATCATTCCAGGGGATTAGGATGAATGGATGAAAAGCATGCCAGATGCAGAAGGGAAAAGCACCAAATCCACCAGAGGGTCCGCTCTGAGAGCCTGGATCTGGGCATCCTTCTGGACCAGGAGCATTGGACGAGTGATTATGGAGACTGGAGGCATTGCTCACTCTGGGGAGGTTTTGTTTTCCTCCCCGAGGTCGACTGACATGCTGTTGGTGATCATTTCTATAAATGCCCGAGGTAAAGCAGCAGCACACGTATGGGGCCCTTAGAGAATGAGGTAGTCTGCTAGAGCGAGGTCCCAGGAAGCCCAAGCTTATTTCTGCAGGCACCAACACTCTCTTCTAGCATCTCACCTCTTTTCCGCAGGGCCGGGATGAGGAATACCTACTACTGTTCTGTGTTGAGCTACAGCAATACTCTGAAGCTCGTTCACAGGGGGTAGGTCTGGGCCCCAGACAACCAGGCACTATTTATCTTTAAGGCTATTATGAGTTTGTTTGTTTGCTTGCTTGCTTATTTGGTTTTGTTCTTTGCTCTGCAATCCACTCTCTCATCACCCTTGCTTTTTTGTTTTGCTTTGCATTTATGTGTTTATTTTCCACCTAACTGCTTAGTTGAGGTCCCTGAAGGCACCCTGTGCTTCCTGAATGTGTGTTACCTGAGCTTCATCGCAGCGTGTTTTTCTCAGAATGAGGCTTTTTAAGCTTTCTATCAGGATGATCTACAAGGCTGATCTTCATGTGGTTACAGGGTATAAAAAAGTCTGTGTTTAGAGATCAAGACTTAATTCATGAAATAAATAACTGTCTGCTTTAATGAGTCTTTCAAAGAGGGAGCCCTGGGTGCTGGGGGGCAAGAACAGGAGGGAAAATCAGATGTTGTCCAGCCAGGAAGAGTTCTTGCTCTGTGAAATGTGAAAGGCTGCCTCCTTCCTTGAGCTTCCTGCTTTCTTATCTGTGAAATGGGAATAGGAACATGCACCTCAGAGCTGTTGGGAAGTTCAAATGTGATAAAGTATCTGAGAGTACTTTGCAAAGGTCAGCACGAAATAAAATTGTAACCATTATTATGAGACAGCAGTGCACTGTAGTTACTCGTGGGCGTATCTCATCCTGTAAACTATAAGCTATTTTAGGACAGAAAGTTTGCCTTATAACCAAGGGTGACCTTCAAAATATTTAACCACTGGTACAGCATCAGCCAATTAGACGCTGCCCATAAACAGCCCGAATGCTTAGGCTAATGTTTGGATCAGGCCCTACTCGAACACGTGGGAATCCCACAAAGGGACTGGTATAGCGCCTTGGCATAAGGGATGCTCAGTGAATGGATTTAAAATATTATTTGCTTTGTGAGACATCTCTCTCTCTGTTTCCACAGGTTTCTTAGGAGCGTGTGATCTATCTCTGCCCTACTTGACTCTCCAATAGAATTTTTTTTTTCCCAAGTTCGGTTCCAGGTACTAATCCCTGAACACCTGAAGCCTCCTTTCTTTTACTTGAGTTACAGATTCATTAACCCAGACTTTTTAGAAATGTTATTATTAGAACTTTAATCACCCATGTCCTCCTTTTAAGGTCTTTCTAAAATTACTTTCTGGCAATAATAATTATGTCAATCAGGGGCCAGCCAAATATAGCTGTGGCCCTTGAGCCAAATCAAGACGGGAGTTTCCAGCTATAATCTATTATTTGGCTCTAAACGCTTGTGCTAGTTTGCCCCCACTCCTTCTCTGTCCTAACCATCCTTGTTTCGGCACAAAGTGACAACACAACAACGTACCAAGTGGAGTCCTATTCTACCAGGGTAGAACGTCGACCTGAGTCTTTCTTACCATCTACTGCTATGTTGGAATCTGGGGCCAGATTCTGCAAGTCATAAGTTACAGGAATGTAAAGGAAACTATGAGACTTTAAGTAATAGGGCAAAGGCCAAAATGTTAGTGGGGTTGGGGGGTTTGGGGAGGTAGTGATATTTGGGGCGGAAGAGAAAGAAACCAGGAAGCTTAGAAATAAAAAGTAGCTGACAATATGCACAGGTAGTAGGAGTTTCAATCTGAAAGATGGTCTTGGCCGAAGCCTCTTTTGATAGGATCCAGGAGACCTTTCCAGATTCGGTGAGAGAGGCCACAGCCCGTGGAAGCACTTTAAGGACTGGCCTTCCTCGTTCCAGTGCCCACCCCTGTTGCTGGAGTTCTGTGACCCCATCTCCAGGCAGTATTTTATGACCTTGCTTCATCACCTCTGCTCAGTACGAGGTCAACTAAGTTGTCCCTTTCTGCCTTGACATCATTCATTCATTTAGGAGAGAGTGAGGATGGAGAGAAGAGTGGATGGGAGAGCTATATGTAGAAGGGAATATCCACCAGGCTGATGAAAGAATGGTCAAGTTTGGAGAGCAGGATGGGAGATAAAACACCCTCCCTGACATTTCTGGCTTGGAAGACTGAAGGGAGACACAGACTCCCTGAGGAAGGCAGCAAAGGAGCAGAAGCAAGTTTGGGAGTAAAGGTGATGAATTCAGCATGGTGAGAGGTGTCTGTCTGTGGGGTATTGGAGAGTAGGAGACTGTACAGATCAGTGGTTACCCCCAAAGTGCCTTCTCTGTGTGCCATGATGAGGAAAGGAGTCCTGCCAGAGGTAAATTAATGCTCTCCCTCTTTCAGATGGAGGAAAAAATTCAGTGGAACTAAACAGCGTGCTTAGCAATGTTGTTTGTTTGCATTCGGACACCAGCTCTTTCTCTGAATTTAGATCATCAGCAGACAGTGTGTGGTCCAGCACTGGTCTTCCAGAAGCCTGGGTCTGGGTTGTAAGCTCAGGAGAGCCTGGGCTGGACATCCAGCAGAACACCCGCACATGATGCCCTCCTCGCTCTCCCAGGGGGGCCTGCCTCCTTCTTCACTCTCAAACCCCCTCAACACAGAACTGAATGTTTATCACATTCCCACTTAATCTCAGAAGCTAAAGTGCCCCACTTCACTTTCTTGAAGCTGCCGATCGCCCCTGTTCTGCTGACCCAGTCATCCATCCTCCTGCAGGACTTAGGGGTCACAGTGGCTCTCCTCCCCTCTTGTACTGCCTGCACCTCATTTCAACCAGCAAGTCAGCTCAGCCTCCACTGGCTCACGTCTTCTGTCCTAAAACAGAACAAAGGAAAAGCCCCCTGGTGCTACTGCTTCCTCCATGGAGCTCCTGGCTCTCTCCTCTTCTTCCTCTTAATCCCCTGAAAGACCCTCCTCTTAATCACCTGAAAGACCTGAAAGACGAGTCCTTGACATTGTGTCCACTGCCTCACCTCCACGGCCCCGTGGCCTCCACCTTGCTGCCTCTCTGCGATCTGGTCCCAGGTGGCCCCTCACTTCTCCGATTGCTTTTCCACAAGCTCTTCTCTGTCCACTGGTGCATAATAGACAGGACCAGTGTCTTCCTTTCCAGAGGGACTATTGACAGTGTGTTCCTGGGTAAGTTGCATCAGCTCCGGCTTCCAGCATCTTCTGCAAATGAAGAGGTTTGCGCTAGGGCTCTTGCAAGGTCTGTCCCAGGTACTGTTTGATTCCAGAAATGTTTCCTGAATGCTTTTTATGTGGAAAGTATTGATTTAGGAAGCATCAAGAAGTTTGAACTGCATGCAGAGTCGAAGTTTACCAACCACGGGCAACGTGACAACAATTGAACCAGTTTCTGCAAGTGCTTTGTGGAACAATGGCAGTGTGCTGGGGGGTTCTCCAGAGACACAGAACCGACAGGACGTATTTAGATATATAGAAGAGGAGATTTACCATAGGGTTGGCTCACGGGGTTATGGAGGCCGAGAAGCCCCACAAAGTGTGAGGTGGAGACCCAGGAAAGCTGGTAATGAAATAAAATTCAGTCCAACTTCAAAAGCCTAAGAACCCACCTCGTGGTGGGATGGGGAGGTGGAGAAGTCATCCCTGGTGTAAGTCCTGGAGTCAGGAGGCCAGAGAACCAGAAGCTCTGATGTTTCAGGGCAGGGGGAGAGAGAAATTAGCTCTTTTCCACCTTTTGATTCTTTTTGGATCCTCAACAGATTGGATAATACACACCCCTGAGGGCTTTTTTCCTAGCTGCTGATTCAAATGCTAATCTCTTCTGAAAACATTGGTCACAAACCACACCCAGAAATAATGTTTATCTGCTATCTGGGTGTCCTGTCCCAGTCAAGTTGACACATAAACTTACCCATCAAAGGGCAGCATATAAATAAGCCAACAAATAAATATGATCCGGGCTGCTCGTTCTTATTTAGCCGGTGGGCAGCTGTTCACTGAGCACCTACTCTGTCGGGCATAATGCTCGCTGCACAAATGTCATCATTCTTTCTAATCCTCACAAACCCCTGGAAGCAAGTGCTTTTATTCCCACTCCAAAAACCAAACCAAGGCTCAGAAGGGATCAGGAGTGTTCACACGTGAAAACAGGAGATGCTGGGATTGTACTTTGTGGTCTATTTATTCATGTACTTTCTGGCTTAATGTCTGTTTTTTAAACTTTAAGCTCTTTAGGGAAGGGAAGGTGTTAACTTTTGTTCACCACTGAATCCCTAGCACCTAAACGACACAGAGTAGTTTATGGATTAAGTAATCAACACATTGATCAAATTAAAATCCAGGGTCTCTTGGTTCTAAAGCCCATGCTCTTTTTGCCAAGAGACTTGGTCCCTTATGAAGAATCTCTGTATGTCACAGGCTTTTTGGGGAACACAAGGGAACCCCATCAGTGAATTTTTGAGAAGGTTTCTATGTCATTTCGGGCTAGGCCTTGCCAGACAGCACACACCCTGACTGATAGGACCCAAGATGGCCAGGTAGTCAGATGACCCATCTTTAAGGGGTGGAAAGAGGGATGCAGAAACAAACACTACAGCAATGAGAGCCGTGGAGCTGGATTCAGGGGCACCTGAGTGGCTCCGTACGTTGAGCATCTGACTCTTGATTTTGGCTCAGCTTATGATATTGGGGTCATGGGATCTACCCTGTGTCCAGCTCTGTGCTGGGTGTGGTGCCTGCTTGGGCTTCTCTCTCTCCCTCTGCACCTCCCCCCTTTCCTTACCACCCTTATCCCACTCCTGCATTTTCTCTTCCTCTAAAACAAACAAAAAGATGAATTCAATGCCCGGTGAAAAAGAACCAAAAGAGTAGAGAATTCAGTCCCTTACAAAAACGTCTAGGGCAGGCTCTGTTGACCTGGAGCAGCACTCTCCAACAGACACTTAATGTCAGCCACAAATGCAAACAATATATGTAATTGGAAATTTTCTGGTAACTCCATTTAAAGAAAGTAATTGTAAGTGAAGAAAGTGAAAGTAATTGTAACGTATTTCATTTAGCTCCATATTTCTAAAGTGTTATTTCAACATGTGATCAGATGAAATTATTCAATTATTTTATGCCTTTTGTCCTGCCGAAATCTTCAAAACCTGGTATGTATTTTATACTTAAGAGTCAATGTTAGGAATCCCTGGGTGGCTCAGTGGTTTAGCGCCTGCCTTCGGCCCCGGGCGTGATCCTGGAGTCCCAGGATCGAGTCCCGCATCAGGCTCCCTGCATGGAGCCTGCTTCTCCCTCTGTCTGGGTCTCTGCTTCTCTCTCTATATATATCTCTCATGAATAAATAAATAAAATCCATTAAAAAAAGAGTCAATGTTAATGCAAACTAGCTCCAGTTGAAATGCTCAAACAGCCACACGTGGCTGGCGGCTACTGAATTGGGCAGTCTGGGTCCAGATGTGCGATCTGTGGACCGGCTCCATCAAAATCCCAGGGAAGTGTGTAGAGTGGCAGGTCCCACCCCTGACCCAGTATTTTAACAAGAAGCCCTGGTGATCCGCATAAACTTAGAGTTGGAGAAGCTCTGGTCTAGAGAAAGGCTTCCCAGTCTACTAGAAACTGGGGAGGATGAAGCGGAGTTGGTAGATTTGAGATCAAGCTCCTCACACATTCCTGTAAAGAGCCAGGGAAACAGAAAACACGACGCAGCTGCAGAAATAGAGCACACTTTTGTCTTCCATGTGGTTTCGTGAGCTGTGACGTCTTCATTTTGAGAAGTCCACTCTTCACGCCCTTACGCTGAGATCTTATAATGATCCAATTGCGCTTGTATTACCTTGGAAGCGCAAAAGTAACAAGAATTAAGTAACTGCAATATTAATTCTGTGATTTAAGATGGCTCTTTCTTAGTACATGATAGAAAATTGGGAAAGCAATCTGTACTTACTATGGAAACTCCTGACAGGCTCCAATTTCAGGATGTTTGGATAAAGATTAAATATGCATCTGGGGGAAAGCAAACATATTCATATCTTTCTTCCTTCGGGCTAAATGGACGCAAATCAGGGGATCAGAAACATTAACTTGGAGTTATTTTTATCTTTCCAATCTCTAGATTGCTTTAGACTCCCAAAGCCAGAAGCCACACTGGATTTTCTACATTTTCCTAACAAATTGTGGAGGGTGGGGCAGGGTGGGGTGGGATATTTGTTTTCCCTCTGCATCAGTTATCCTATCTTAGATTATTTTTTTTTTAATTTTATTACTTATTCGAGAGAAAGAGAGAGAGAGAGAGAGAGGCAGAGACACAGGCAGAGGGAGAAGCAGGCTCCATGCAAGGAGCCCCATTTGGGACTTGATCCCAGGTCTCCAGGATCACATCCTGGGCCCAAGGCAGGTGCTAAACCACTGAGCCACCCAGGGATCCCCTTAGAATAAAATTTTAAAAAAGATTTTCTATCTTAGATTTATTGAGGGTGTCCTTATTACTTTTTCACTAGTTTTAAACTCTTGGACATTAAGGTACTCAGATGAAGATGCACTCAATTGTGTCTTTAGTAATTCAGGATAGGAAAGGAGATGTGTTAACATGTGACAAAATGTTCATTTCCCAGGCTTTCCTCTTCTTTGTCCATAAAAGGAAAGAAAGGTATATTGATCAGGGATGTTCAGAGAAATAGAATCAAAAGGTATATGTTTATATATATAGAGAGATTTATTTTAAGGAATTGACTCATGTGGTTAGGAAGGCTGGCAAGTCCAAAATCTGCAGGATGGGTTGGCAGACTGGAGACCTAGGAAGAGCCAACATTGCAGTTGAAGTGTGAAGGCCAGCTGTTGGTAGAATGCTCTCTCGCCTGAGGGAGATAAATCTTCATTCCATTAATGCCTTCAACTGATTGGATGAGGCCCGCCCACCTGCATTATGGGGAATAATCTGCTTTACACAAAGTCCATCAGTTTAAGTGTCAGTCTTGTCCCATCCACATAGAAACATCCAGAATCATGTTTGACTATCTTGGCACCAGAGCCCAGCCGAGTTGACACATGGAATTAATCATCAGAGGTGAAGATCACAGTAGCTTAAACACCAGAGGGAAAAAGCCTTGCATCCTCGTAGGACAGAGGCACGATCTGCTCCCTATACTTGGGATCAGGGAAACTTGTCTTTGGAGTTGTCCTGGGTTCAAATACAGTGGCTCTGGGCATGCACTTGAACATCGCAAAATGTCCCTTGGGTCAGCTTTCCCAGAGGGCAGGGACTAGCTGCTTACATTTTCTAGGCCCCTGGGCCGGGCACAGGAGCTGTGTGCTGCTGCCTGAGTCAGAGCTGTCCCTCGGAGATACCTCGAGACCCAGAGCCCTACCGCTTGCTTCCCACCCCAGGTGGGAGGGGACCCTGTATTGGCCGGGGACTACCAGATTCCACGTCAGTGCTCCCATGTTTTGGCTGCAAAACATTCAAAACTGCTTGCTATGGCCAGATTCTCTTGCTCATGAAAACAAAAATGCCTGGAATCAGCAACATTTCCTCTCCTTGTCCACTCTTTGCTCTCTCTCTGCCCAAGCACACACTCCCCAAACCTGCAGTCAAAAATACAAGCAAAAAAATGATAAACAAGACAAAAATCTCCAGCCATCTCTGTCTTCCTTTTGCCTTCTCTCCTTCCTTCTTTTGGTCCTTTTCCTCTTCCTTCCACAACTAATTCTGATGATTGGAGGGCAGGAAGTGGGGAAGCAGAAGTTTGACCTTCAGGAAAGGAGTCCAAAATGCTGGGCTGGCTGGAAGCAACCATCAGTGGAATATGCTGGGTGATCTGGACAGGTAAAATGTCTAAGTCTCCAATTTTTTCATCGAGGTTCTGGAGAACTCATGTATTACACGAGGCTTGGGACGATGCATGGAAAAGGAAATCAGAATCTGCTGGCTCATTTCTGTTCCGTGAAGAATATAGAGAAAACACTTCATTGGACTAATCCAATTTAAAGTGATCCTAGTTCCTAGGAATAGGCAGTGCAAAAGGAAGCATTGGTGGTGGCTAAAAATCCCCTGTGAATTGTGCATCTCACTGTGCTCCTTAGAAAGGGGACTCAGTTGCTCAGCCACACATGCCTGCTATGTCGCAGGCTCCGTGTGTTGGCAGATGAATGAAGCACAGTGCCACCTCTGGTGGCCACCTTCTGATCCAATCTATTTATCTTCTTTAAATTGTAAATTTTTTTGTGAACTGGAAGTTTATGGCATCAATATATTTTTCTTCCCTAAGATTCCTACTTGAACTACAAATGTAGCCAACACCAAGAGGGATTTTACTCTTACTTGTGAATAACTTGCAGTGACTCGGCCTGACCTGACCTGACCTGCATTCATTTGAGCATCTACTACAAGCCTGGGTGTTCCAGTGGGCTTAGTTCTCAGCCCACGGTGGACACTTCAATTCACCCAGAAGGGGACCCTTCTACCACATTTGTAACATTCTTAGTCCTTGCAGACCTAGAATGTAATTCTGAAGTGGTTGCTTTATCCATCACATAAATCAGGGGCAAAACTGAACATCCCCCATGGGGCACCCAAGGGGACATGAGCCACCTTCGCAGAACACTAGAAACAGGATTCCTCAGGTCATTGGTCCCCATCTAGTCCAGAACCGGAGCAGCAAGTTTTTTTTTTTTTAATATTTTATTTATTTATTCATGAGAGACAGAGAGAGAGAGAGAGAGAGAGAGAGAGAGAGAGGCAGAGACACGGCAGAGGGAGAAGCAGGCTCCATGCAGGGAGTCTGATGTGGGATTCGATCCCGGGGCTCCAGGATCATGCCCTGGGTCGAAGGCAGGCACTAAACCACTGAGCCACCCAGGGATCCCCGGAGCAGCAAGTTTTTAAGACCACATCACCCATTCCTGGCAGGATGAAGGACTTGTGGGCTTCCAGACACAGGTCTGGATGAAATGCCTCTTTCTGGAAAAAAGCTATCCATCAGCATCAGTGATATGCCGGAAAACAAACACTGGCTGAGCTGCCCCTCCCGGAGAGGAGCACATGGAAACGGATGCTGTTGAATGCTACAAAAAGGAAGATGTTGAAAGAGAAAAGGAACATGCCTTCGTTCTGCTGAAACTTGGTGAACAAGAAGGGGGAAATTTTCCAGAGCCTGGAAGACGATCCCAGTGCACAGAGTGCTGACAGATACAAAATTCGAGCACGATATGGATCATAATGAGATGGATGGTAACGAGAAAGATGTTATTTGCATTGAAGCCAGAAGAAAAAGAAATTGGAGTTAAACCATGAATGGGAGAATATGGCCAGCAGAGGGATGCGCAAGCAATGGGGCTCCATGGGGCTCCATTTACTTGGTAAATATCTGCATTAGTAATTCAGAAGAGGGCTGGATTTAGGGACTTTGGAGGGGCCTTAACTTCTCCCTGTGGCAGGAGGCCCAGATCAGTAGCTTCAAAGGCATCAGATGAGCCCTGGTGTGCAGGGAGAAACATAAGAAAAATGCGTAAGAAAAATGCTCAGTTCGTTCCTCTGATCGTTTATTCATTCACCGGGCACTTGCTGAGCTCACTTGTCCCAGGCGCTGGGAAGGGATGGTGAACGAGTTGAGGTCTGGGTAATGCAGCTGCCCTAGGCTCTTCCATGCTGCCTGCAGCAGTGACCAAAACACGGACCAAGTTTAGAGCACTACCTGGGAGCATTCTGGAAACAGGGGAGGTTTTGATCCCATCCCAAACGTGGAAGATCCAGCAGGGAGGGAGGCCATGTGAGGACCTAAAGGACTCCGAGAAGTTTCAGGAGAAAGCAGAGGAGAAAACCCCAGCAAATTCTCACAAAGAGGCAATTAAAAATATGCTGGCAGTCTGGAGGCGGAGGGGGATATGATAAAAGTTTATAAAATCACAGAGAGAGTGAATTAAATCACACAGAATGGTTAAAAGCAGATGTTCTGGCGCCGGATTGTCTGGGTTCAAATGTTGCCTCTGCTGCTTTGTAGCTGTGTGACCCGGGGCAGATTCCTAACCCGTCTGTATTTCTGTTTCCTCATCTTTCAATTAAGGCTAATAAAAGGAGGCTTTCTTACAAGCGGGGATGTGGGTGTGAAGCTTTAGATGAGTTAATGTGCATAGATCACTCAGGGCAGTGCTGGGCACAGAGCAAAACAAAACCTGGTACCTGTTATTACCACTTTCCCAAATACCAGATTTGTAAAGGTGGTTCAGGCCCTATTTAATTGTTATTTATTTATTTATTACTTATTTATTTATTATTTATTTTTAACTTAATTTATTTCTTTTTTCAGGCCCTGTTTAATTGTAAAGATAAGCACGGCACATGATGACACAGGGGGCAATGAGAAGGAGCGTGCTCCATCTGGGAGCAGCACAGGCATAACCCGCTAAAGGGTCCTGAGGATGTTAGGCTAATTCCTGGGCTTAGGTGTGAGACCTGACCCACGTCGGAGGGGCTTTACCTCTTGTCTCCGCGGCCCACCAGGTACCTTCACAGCTCTCAGTCACAGCCTCCTGCGGTTGTGCCACTGTGGGTCTGACGGCATTTGCTAATGAGAAAAGGATTGCTCAGCCTGGCAAAGGGGGAGATGTTAAGTCTTTGATGTAGCAACACGTGGTAATAAGAGGCCATCCATCGAAGAGCAACACCTTGCTGGAAACCAATCGCCAGTGAATTCTTTGGTATTTTTATAAAGAAGAGAAGCTTGTGTCAACGATCCACACACTCGGGGCCTAGCCAGAGTTGCCTTTTGACAAAAAGCAGGAGGCATTTCTGAGGTCACAAATGGAGGGGACGAAGAGCTAACTGCTTGGAAAGGGGATTGGTTCCCCTCAGTTGAGACAGGGAGTTTATTGATTTCCCAATGGGTCAGTCACTTCCTCTTCTGTAGATGCTACGCTGGGCCTTGACGTGAAGTGGTCAAGTCCTGAGGTCAAGCATGGCTTCTTTGGCCAGGTCATCTCCATTCCCTAGGCCTCAGATGGACTTACCCGTAAAATGGTGCATCGGGGTTAAAACAAAACAAAATAAAACACCAACCAGAATCCTTTCTTCAAAGGAAATCTTACCTCAGGGTCTCAGGAATAGAAGAATACATCTCAAGTCGGGGGTGAGGGGTGGGAGCATGGTCTCAGAGCTCCTCTAGCTCACCACCAGGACTCTTGTTTTACTCGTCCCCTGGCAATGGTGTCTCCACTCCCTGTGGCTCATCCTAACACAGTTTGAAAACTATTGGCCTAGATAAGCTCTAAGTCCCGTTCAGGTCTAACATTCTGTGGTTCTGGTGCCTTTGGCACCAAAGTGACCTCAAATCAAAGGAGCTCTAGAACAGCACTGCTCACAAAAATATGTAAAGTGCAGAAGCCTTTTCAAAGTTCCTAAAAGCCATAGTCTAAAAAGAAAAAAGAAACAGGTAAGATTAATTTCATTAACATATTTACCGGGACATATCCAAACAATTCAACATGTAATTGATGTAAACATAATTGAGATATTTCACATTTTTTTACATGAGGTTTTTAAAATCTCGTGTGCAGATTAAACCGACAGCACATTTCAGTTCCTATTTGCCACATTTCCAGTGTTCAGTAGTCAACACATGGCAAATGGCTACTGCACTGGAAAACACAGATACAGACCTTACGTGGCTCAGAGCCTTTTCTAGTCACAGGTGCAACCTACTCATGGCTTTAATGAGAAACATCTGCAGGCCCCCTGTTTCCAAACTCATGGATAGTGAGACAAGCAGATGGCCGGCTTCTGTCTCCACCACCCCACTAAACAGGGCAGTGTCACCTCTTTTTTTTTTTTTAAGATTTTATTTATTTATTCATGAGACACAGAGAGAGAGAGAGAGAGAGAGAGAGGCAGAGACACAGGCAGAGGGAGAAGAAGGCTCCATGCAGGGAGCCCAACGCAGGTCTCATCTCCGGGATCAGGCCCTGGGCTGAAGGCGGCGCTAAACCACAGAGCCACCCGGGCTGCCCCAGTGGTCACCTTTTTTTAATTAATTAATTAATTAATTAATTAATTAATTAATTAATTAATTTTTGGTCACCTCTTTTAAGGGATCTTTCTCACTAGGCTTTCTCTGGGCCTGGAAAGTGCTTTGGGATGTTTCCCCAGGCTGGCCTCAATGACCTCAGGTGCTCCACACGTCACTGTTCTATCCCTCAGCTCATGCCCCACTTCTTGTGGATTTATTATCACCTTTACAACCTGTGGTTTATTATTTCTAAGTTTCCTTTCAGCCTTTCTCTGCCTTAATTCTAGTACCTCCAAGAATCCACCTTGACCTTGAGGATTATTTTGAAAACCCAGCTCCCCTAGCCATCCTACCTTCTGCCATCATGCACGTGAAGGAAGTCATTTAATTAATATATTTCTCAATTGTTGGCCTAAATTATATCTTATATGTTGGCCTAAATTATCTTCATCTTTTGGATTTAACACATAGTGCGTTGCATCAAAACAGTATTTTCCTTAGGATGTTTGTTGGAACAAAGTTATGGCTCAGCATAATCATGATAGAACACTCAGATACAATGAAGATGCTTTGCTGTTTCTTCGGGACTAAAATTGAACATTAAGGCTTTGCTGGCTATTTGTAGAGAGATCAGGTTCATAGCCATTGGCTGGCTGGTATTACAAATTTCAATCTAAGGGCAGTACTTCAGATAGTGTTTTCACATTTATGACTCAAAAAAACAAAACAAAACAAAACAAAATCACCTCTTTTTGTACAAAAAAAGCTCAGAAGTGTAGCAACTGAAAAAAATATCCATCTGTAATTTGTTTTCTACCACTCTATGATTTGAACATAAGTTATACCTTTAGAGATGCTTAATTAACAAAAAATTACATGTTTATATATGTTAATGATCTGGTAATTTTTCCATGTTTCACGTTTGATAAATGATGAGGAATGTTGCCATTTTTCCTAATTTTTCAGCTTGGATGGCTTCGACTCTTAGTCAACTAAATTATGATAACCCACTAGCTTGAAAGCATAATAAAATAATCATCTCATTAAATGAGTTAAATTTGTTTCTCAAGTGACATTCCCCTCCTGGGTCTGTGGGAAAGCTGTTATAAACTCTTCTGCAATTGTATAAATCCCTACTTTGTTTGGGCTTAGATAGTGAAGCATTAGCCATGAATTCATAATCTAGAGATCACAAGTGCTTTTACACAGAGGCACCCAGTTTCTGGAAGCAAGGACAATGCTTTTTGACTGAATGCCTTTTATCAGCAGCGTCATCATGGTGTCCCCTCCCGACCCCCCCCCCCCACACACACACACACACACACCAGGACTTTTCCCTTTTTCTTCTGGGCTGGGTGTTACCATTTTGCAGATAAATGAACAATGTCTCTGGATGAACAGACACTACAGATGAGAGTCAGAATCAGGATTTATCTCCAGAATTTTCTAATCCCGAATTAGTGAACATTTTTTCGATAATTTTCTATGGTTAGGGAAAGGCAAGCTATTAAAGCTCCAAATAGACCCAGGGTACACCCTCTGGGAACTTCTTTTCTGGTTTCTATGAAATTACTCAGATTCCAAATTATTCCTTGGCCAGGGCCTACTGATGATCCGCAAGGCATTTGGACCAAAGGCTGTGTCCTAAGTACTCATTAGTTATCATTAAGGAAGGGAACGTGGATGTGCATTGGTGTGTGAACGCAGAAGGGGCTCCCCAAAACCCTTTCCTTTTTTAAAGATGATTGTATGCATTTCCTGCACGTGGAAAACACGGGTGCGGAAGCTGAACTGTGTATGTGCATGCACATGTGTAAAAAAGTATACATACCCCCTCCCTCCCCAACAGAAGGGGATTTCTCTTAGTAGCTCTTTGAGCGTGGCCATCCTTTGGCAACTCCTGATTTCAGATCTGCACTTAAAGCAATTATACGAATATGTCGCTGCCACTTAGCTTACTTACTCAGACAGGCGTGGAGCCCGAAGCATGTCTCCAAACACCTTCAATCTAGTAAGAGAGAAAACTCATAGCCGAGTATCCTATAGTGCTCCTCATGTAAGACTCTACTGTCCTTATCAAACTCCTTTGCGCCTGCAGGCGAGGGAAGAGGAAAAAGCTCTTATTTCTTTAGGGTCCTTTGATGCAGGCTCCCCGCAGGTAGCATCTCCACCCCTCTGCGTACCCCAAGACAACTTTCCCGCAGTTTCTCTGAGATTTTCCAGGCGCAAGCCAGCCTGCCTCGCCCCCACCCCCGCCCCACCCCCAGGCTCTTCCTCGGGGAAAAAAAAGTCTGGAAAACCCAGAGCGGCGGCGCCGCCCCGTCGACCTGGGCGGGTGGTTTACCCTCCGCTCCGGCTGCTTCTCCGCCCGCGGCGGTGTCCCAGGAGCGCGGGGCCCGCGGGCCTGCGTTCGCCCCGGGGCCGCGCTGGGGGGCGGGGACCCTGCGCGCACCGCGAGCCCCGCGACCGCCCGGCTACTGCGCGCGCTCCCTGCAGCTTCTGGCCGGGCCCCAGGCCGCCGCCTCTGAGCAGCCCTCCGGGCGGCGGGCCGAGCCCCGGGAGGCCGGCGGGGTCGGCGGGGGCGTGACCGCGCGCAGCTGCAGGCGGGCCGGAGCGCGCCGCTGCCGCGCGGGGTGGCACCCGGAGGGGCAGCGACATCTGCGGGCGGAGGACGCGGGGAGCAGCGCGGCTGGGCGGGCCCGGCTTCCCGGCCCCCGGCGCCCCCAGCGCGTGGTGGGCGCTCGCGGGGCCCCGGTGCAGGAGCGGCTCCCGGGCTGCGCGCTCCCGCCGCTCCCGCCGCTCCCGCCGCTCCCGCCGCTCCCGCCGCTCCCGCCGCAGGCTGCCCGGCGACGGCCGCGGATCTCGGGTTAGGGTCTGTCGAAGCACCTGGAGCGCCTGGGCGAGCCGGCTCCCCGCCGGGGACGGAGACTGCTCGCGGGGCCCGCCCTCGGAAAGTTACTCCGACTCTTCCGATCCTTGGTCCCGAGTAGGAGGGAAAGAGAAGACGCGATCCGCACCCCCGGGGCAGGGGCACGCGGGGGGCTCCGGGCCCAGGGACCCAGCCGGTTTGAGCCGGAGCAGCGATCCGGCCCATTGACACTTCGGCCCCGGAAAGGGTTAACTGCATCCAGCCGGTTCGGTTTACATGTAAATAGAGAGCAGCTGCTCCGCGCGGGCCCCGGCTGGCCCTTTTAAGTTTTTGATTGGTTGCCAATGACATCACCGCCCGCGTTCTAACACCGAGGACCCGGAGCGGCGTCGGATAAGCCCTCCTTAAAGAGACGAGGCCCCGCCCCCGGCCCCGCCCCGCCCGCTGCCCATTGGCCGCGGGCCGCGGCGAGGTAGCGGTCGGCTTTCTCCGGCTTCCTATTGGCCCGACGTGCCGTCGCTCGGCAGCCGGCCCGCCCCCTCAGAACCTTACATTTACAGTGTAGCAAAAGAGAAAGTAACTATGTTGCTGCTGGAGATCAATGAAGCCAAGTGAATGGGGGCTGAATGGGCGAATCCTTAGCTGAAGCGGAGCGCCAGATGGTGGAGGGCTACACTTATTTATGAAGTAAGTGGAAGTCAGCGCGGCTCCTCTGGAGAGCCTGGGAGTGTAAGGCGGTGTGAGTGTGAGTGTGAGTGTGAGTGTGTGTGTGTGTGATGCGATGCTCACGGGGGAGCCGCAGCAGGTGAGGGTATAGGGTTCCTGCTGTTGGCTCACGCTGCCCTGTGCGTTGACTCTCTCCGCAGTCGACTTGGATTTGGGGAGAAGAAAGAAAATGAGGTTTGTTGGGATGCTTTGCGGCAGTTTTAAATGCCAGGGGCTTGTTAGTGCGCTGTGTTGCGAAGGGGGATGAGCGCCCAGGAGTGGGGAAGTAGCATTCTCTAACGACTTAATTTTCTTTCCAGCCCCTGCCTAAGAGGTGGAAGGACGGCCAGCAAGGGAGAGGGGGCAGCTTAGTGTTTCTCTGGGAGGTTTCCTGGGCCGGTCTGGATGCTTTCATGGGCAATATAGACGCCCGACCCTCTGCTGCAGGGATGCAGATCTCTTTCTACACTCCGGCGTGTGTGTGTGTGTGTGTGTGTGTGTGTGTGTGTGTGTGAGCCGCGCACTACGCGTAGAGGTGGGGGTCCCAGCCTGTGTCTCCATGAACACGCTTATGCGTCCCTCACCAAGGAAATGGGCTGTTGATCCTGGGACATACCCTACCTGGTAACACAATAGCAGAGACTTTCACCGCTTGGTCCAGCTGGGAAACAGTTCTAGCTTCTGGAATAGTACTTGCTCTTCAAAAAAAAAAAAAAAAAAATACTACGCAAAGGAGGGAGGGAGAGTGGGAGGGCCGGAGGGCCAGGGATGAACCCTTCTCTCCCATCCAAAAGTGGAGGAGAGAAACCTGAGTCGGTGGGGATCTGGGAACGAGTCGGGTGCGTGTGTGTCTGCGTGTGTGTGTGTGTGTGCGCGCCCGCGTGTGGACTCTGCCTGTGACACTTTGGCTCGGTGTCAGAGAATGGTGACGGTCGTGTGTAGACGGATGATAGATGACATTTTTCCAGACATCTCTTAAAGTTCCTTTAGACGAGCGGCTCTTGCATGGGGTTTGGTTTCTTTTCTCGGTGCGTGTCTAATAGAAAAGGAGCTGGTAGGGTCGGGTGGTAGAGTGCCCCTGTGCCTATGGAAGGAGGGAACTGGTCCTTTGCAGGCTCCCTCTCCTGAGGCAGGAGGTGGACCCCGTGGGCAACACTTCACTGCCCCCTTTAACAGGGACCGGCTCATTGGGAAGTCCTTTCTACGGAATTCATCCTCTTGGAGGGGCGGGGGTCTATCTGTGGGGGATTGAGATCTTATCCATGGGGCTGCCTCCCATCCCTCTGGGATGCCCGGCCTCTGTCAGCAGGGAAACGAAGGAGGTAGCAGAGTCGATGTGGTCCTTTCCTTAAAGGCAGGAGTGTATGTATGTGTTTGTGTGTGTTTGGGGGGGGGGGGATGAGGTGGGCAGCAAAGGGCGATGGGTCTGCCAGGGTTGGGGGTTACCAGCCTGGCTCCTTAGCCTGAGGCTTTGTTTCAGGACATTTCGTTTGTAACAAAAGGGGAAATGCAGAATTAATTTATAAGAGACTAACAGGAAACACGGGAGGTTTTCATATGACTCTGTCGTGCTTTTCAAAGGAATGCAAAGCAAGAATAGCTCCCCGTTCAAGAGATTCACTTAGGGGGATACTCTCATTCTGATTTGCAGAAAGTTGCCATCCGCCCCTGATGTATATTTAGCTGCTGTATATTTTGGTGAGCCGGGCCAGCGCTCTTGGTCATTCCTTTGCCTTTGCAGTGAGTGAAGGAATTAAACGGAAAGTATGCACGGGTGGACAAGTGGGTCTTGCTCAGACGGTTGCACTATGCTTCTGCCCAGGAGGTGAGGCCCAGAATAGATGCCTCTTAGGAGCCTTCTTTTCTGTCTTCGGCTTTTCCCATTCTTTGTGCTTGTCCTTTCTCCAAGGCTGAGCTTCCACGTAGTACGTCCGTGAGAAGGTGGTTCATCAACTGTGTGGGCTGTACGTGTAACCTTGGACTTAGTGACCAAAGAGGAGGGGGGCCCTCGGGTTGACATCCTCTTGGAATCTGTAAAAAAAAAAAAAAAAAAAAAAATGAGTTTCGGGCTTGGAGAGCGGCTTGATAAAGGGCCCTTAGGACAACTTCACTCAGAGGGATGCAAAGGCCTTTCCTAGGGTTTGGATCAGACTGCCTTGTGTGTCACATGACTTTATTCTTTCTTTCCCCCTCCCCTTCTTTACAGACTGTCTTGAGTTCTTCAGTTGCCAGTTTTCAGCCTCCTCATGCCTCCGTCTCCTTTAGACGACAGGGTAGTAGTGGCACTGTCTAGGCCCGTCCGACCTCAGGATCTCAACCTTTGTTTAGACTCTAGCTACCTTGGCTCGGCCACCCCGGGCAGTGACAGCCCCCCTCCCGTCATTGCGACCACCGTCGTATCCCTCAAGGCTGCGAATCTGACGTATATGCCCTCATCCAGCGGCTCTGCCCGCGCCCTGAATTGTGGATGCAGCACTGCCAGCTGCTGTACTGTGGCAACCTACGACAAGGACAATCAGGCCCAAACCCAAGCCATCGCCGCTGGCACCGCCACCACCGCCCTCGGAACCTCTGCCACCTGCCCTGCCAACCAGATGGTCAACAACACTGACAGTGCAGGCCCTTTAAGTCCATCAGGTGGGGTGGGCAGCCCCGTGGCAGGGACCCCCAAGCAGCTAGCCAGCATCAAAATAATCTACCCCAATGACTTGGCGAAGAAGATGACCAAATGCAGCAAGAGTCCCCTGCCGAGCCAGGGCCCTGTCATCATTGACTGCAGGCCCTTCATGGAGTATAACAAGAGTCACATCCAAGGAGCTGTCCACATTAATTGTGCCGATAAGATCAGCCGGCGGAGACTGCAGCAGGGCAAGATCACGGTTCTAGACTTGATTTCCTGTAGGGAAGGCAAGGACTCTTTCAAGAGGATCTTTTCCAAAGAAATTATAGTTTATGATGAGAATACCAATGAGCCGAGCCGAGTGATGCCCTCCCAGCCACTCCACATAGTCCTCGAGTCCCTGAAGAGAGAAGGCAAGGAACCTCTGGTGTTGAAAGGTAATGCCCCTGTTCCCTTCCCAAGCACAGTCCTGGTTAGCCCGGGTTCACTTTGGGTTCTGTTCTAGAAATGCCAGCGCTCTCCTTACCCTGGCGGCACGAGACCAGTCCAGAACTTTCTTCTTCTCGCCTTCCCTTCTTTGCCCTTAACTGTTTTTGCTGTAGTGAGAAAAAAACAGTCACGTTGAACCCAAAGCCGGAAGACCTGGGTTCTAGTCTCGAGTCAGCGTCTCGTTTGCCCTGCGCCAGCCTTCCACCTCTCTGAGACCGTTGTTGGGCCTTTTGGAGAGGCGGTGTACCGCCAGACGGTATCTCAAGCCATAGCTGGTCTGGTGGCTCTGTTCCAATCAATAACCGGTTGGAAAGTTATTGTGTCTCAGATTTCACCAAAGTTGATGGAGCGGAGGAAGCAGCAATTATGGTGAACGACAAGTAAACCTCCAGGTACCAGTGCTTTTTATGGGAAATCGTCTTTCGCACCTCTCTGACCAGCTTGGCTTTTATTTGGTTTGTAAAGTGACCGTCAAGGAGGGCGGAGATCCCTAGTGTAAGGCCCCACAAAAAGCGTTAAGTGTACCAACAACATCTGTTCCTCTGCCAGAGCTCCAAGGGGACAGAGACATTTTTATGAAATACTCCGCAACCCGCTGTTCTTTCTGGCCTCATCTGACAACCACTGGGCATCATGGCTCCTCCCACGATGGGGTGGTAGGTCACTTGTCCCCCTACGATGAATGCAGAATAACTCTAATGTCAGTGTTCCTGAGCCTTGGGGGGAAGAATTAATTACCCCCTGTTTTCAGAGCACCTTCCACACAGGGTTGCCTAACACAGCAGGGGAGCCTTCATCTGGTGTCTCTCAGACTTGCTCCTCTTTGTCCTCAGCTATTGTCCTTTGGAGCACTACACACCACTCTTTCTCTCTGCTGTCTTCTGTCCTTTGATGGTAGCTAGAGTCATCGTCTCTCTCTTCTTCTCTTGTGTTTTGAGCTAAGGTATGCAGCTTCCAGGCCACATCACCACCAAGTCTCCTAAAGCGTGTTGACCAAAGGTATGGCTGTGTTCCTTTGAACACCTTGCGTATTCAAATTAGAACAGGCCATTGGGCAGAGCAGGTCAGTCGTTTTGCCTTTGCATGACAGCTCTGCCATTCTCCTTCTTGTCTTCCCAGGGATGCAGTCTGCATTTTGTTAAGCAGCGTTCTTGGAAATATGGTTCTGAATGACTTCCATACGTTCCCTCTGTCCCATCCCCTCCTGCTCCCATTGGGCTCAACTGCCACAAACGCACACCTTTTCCTAGGGCTGGTAGGCTCTGGGGGGAAGGAGAACATGATGGAAGTCATATCTGAAGAGTTTCTGTAGGGTCTGGGCATTTTTGTTGCGATTGGTGAGTTTTCTTAGGGTTACAGGTACATTCAGATTTCCTCTGTGTAGCTCTGTATTTTATGGTTTTCTATTCTTGTTTGGTCGGCTCTGAGTGATTCCCAGTAGGCTTACCCAGCTAGTGTTCTCTCACCATGATCTCGGCTTGTCTTGTCTTTTTTTGGATGAGAAAATACAATCCACAAATTTCCCATTTGTCATAGTTCATCTTGGGGGAGCAAAGAGAGAGGGTGGCCAGTGGTCTTGCGGGTCATCTCTTTGCTCATGTGGAGAGTTGGTGTTAAGAAAAAGACCTTTTCTGTCTGTATGATCTGAGGACAGGCGTCAAAAAATACAAATTAAGATGACCCTGCACTTGAACATGAGGGTGATTAGGAGGAGTTGGAAATCTCACCCTCTCGTTTGCAGTGAACATGGTTGTGTTTGGGGGGTACCGGTCAATCGCTGGGAAATGAATCTACCGCTGAAGGTGGGGTTCCTCTCCTGCGGATGCAGCTGAGAGTCTGGGCAGCCTGGGCTTGTTCCTCAGTGTCAGTGAAGTGCGATTGCCTCAGTGGGGCGGGGCCGGACATGCTGCTGACCTCACCACTGGGCACCACTGGGCACCCCGGGCGGCCGCGGAGAGGGCTCGTCATTTTCGGGTTGGCGAGACGCAGCGGCGGTCGACCTGGAAGACGCGCTGGTGGTAGAGGTTGGATTATTTGTAGCTTTGGGGGCTTTTTCTTCAAATATCTGGGAATTTGACTGAAGATAGTTTAGGAGCCAAAGGGTCCGTAATCTAGTTTCTTTATTATTGTCATTATTATTTTGGTCTCTTTGGGGGGAATGGCTTAAAATTGGGACCAAGATGGGAAAGGCAGGAAAGTGAACATGATTAGAACACCCCCAGAAGACCCTTTCATCTGGGTACACCACAGGTTAATACCGTAGCACCATGGAGGTGAAGAATGAGGTGGGCATCTCTCTCTCTCAGAAGGCATGGCCAGTGACTTCTCCCAAGTTCTGGAGTGGGTCAGACCATTCTGGTCTAGCCTTGCTGCTGAGCTTAATTATACTAATACTAATCCCTTCCCTTGGTGATGCAAGCTTTTATTTTAGCAAAGTGGTTGTGATACCATTTTGGAATGAGTGATGTTTTCGCAGGGAAGCTATGGTGGCAAAGGTAGTTAGAGGTTTCTACCTTAGATCCTAAGGACCCCTTAATTTATTTTCAGAGATTTCAGTACAATCTTGGGTAATTTATGGCTGACCCAACTGATTCTGTGGTTTATGTTTGTAAACACTGGTTGCTACCCTCCCAGTCCAAGTTTTATGTCCCCCTGTTTCAATGCCATGTTCTCCATTTTTGGTGCTGCCTGTCAAGGAGAACGGCTGCTCAGTTACCATTTTAGTAATGCTGTGTCAGGTTGGGAAGAAACTGATCAGAGGCACAGAAGCCCCTGGGATTAAGTTACTGTTCTAATTTACAGTCCCCTCCCTGTCGTGACCTACGTCTGAATCTGTGTTTTATTCTCATCTTCCGAAGAATAAATGGCATCAGACCAGTGCTTATCCTCATCCTGGTGAAAAGGATCCAAACGAATAAATATTTGGGGATTTGCAAAGTCTTTGAAAGAATTACAATCTGTTTTTCCCAAAGTTGATTTTCAGTATGATTTCTAACCAAACTGAATAAGAAGGCTAGATAGTTTGGGGTCTTTCATGACGAGAGCTACCATCTTTGTTATGATGTTTATAGGGTACCTTTTCTTTTCGGGAAAGCTGGATTCAGGACAATAATTTATCATTTGCTCCAGTTGGAAAGGATAGTCTACACTCATCTGCTTCCTCCTTCAAGACATCTATGCCTTTAAAACTTTCATTATAAGAATTTTCAAGTATATGGAAAAATAAAAAATGAGTATCAAGAGCACCCTATACCAATCACCCAGATTAAACAGTTGTTAATAGTTTTTCCTATTGGCTTTCTCTTCCATTTTTGGTTGTTGAAATAGTTTATAGTATAGACAACATTTTAATGTATTCAAATATGTTTCAGGTTTAAAGTTAGTGTTTTAGAATTAATAAGGCTGCAAATATTTTATAGTATGGACATTTTTATACCTAAATACTTTAGTATCGTGTGCCCATTTTTTAGAGTTTTTTCACATTTAGGTTTCTACTGTGACTAGCTAGCTCTCAGGTCTGTGCAGAAGCATCTCTCTCTTGGAGTCGGAGGGTTCCAGGCTCCTCCGGGAGACTGTAGCTCCCCCTTCCATGGATATGTCAGGGCCTATATCTGTACTTGTTCTGTGCTGTCACAAAACCAAGACTGACTGGTTTCATCCCCCATGGACCTACTGCTCCACCAGGCGTGTTGAGTGGGGAACAGGGCAGGAGAGAGACTCACTTCAGGAAGCTGATCCATATGAAAGATCTGATAACACAGGGAGTTTGATTTTTATACTATATAAAACCTTCCGTCATGATTCCTGAGAAATGAACCACACAGAGCACACATTCTTCCATAATCATAAAAGATTCTGAAGTCACAGTTACAGGCAGTATTGAGTTTGATGACAAAGTGAACTACTTTAGCTCAATAATCAGAGATCCTACGAAAATAGTCTATTTCTGCTTCCTTTCGTGGGGGAAACAAAAGTCTACCCCTTGTCTCTCAGGATGTTAGGAGGAACTTTTATAAAGATACATGAAATAAAGACATACCTATATTCACAAACTTAGTGTTCTTATTCTGAGCCTCTGCTTAACATCCAAACATGCCAAACATTCGTCTTGTAGCAAATGGTGGAGAAATTCAGGCAGGATTTTGGATCTGGTCTGTCTGATTCTAGTCTTGGTCCTCTCTTAATAGCCATGCACCCCTGGGCAAATTGCTTCATACTTTACTTCCTTAATTTCCTCATTTATAAAAGAGGATATAACAGTAGCTATGTCACAGTGTTAATCTAGGAATCGAGTGAAGTCATGTGTGCAAAGTGCCTAGACCAGTTTTCATATGTAGTAAGCACTCAATAAATGTAGCTTAATAATAATATTATTATTATTGGTTGAGCAGAAATGATGGTGCTGGTAAAAAGGCAATCTGGGCTCTTCTTCTAAAGGAGCTAGGTATAGCAGTGTGTGTGTGTGTGTGTGTGTGTGTGTGTGTGTGTGTGTTGCTATGGCCTAAAAATAACTTGGTGACTGTTCACTAATTTAAGTAGCATACGGTTGGAGTGCCAAGTAATTATAAAAACACGTTGGGTCAAGAGGCCGAAGTTATTTGGGCAGATCCTAGAATTACTTATTTGTAGGGGAATTTGTAAAAATGAGATGACAAATCTGTCCAACTAGTGTCCCATAACTCAATAATGAAAGTAGAAAACTATTAAGCTTCACTTTTTCTGGCCTCTCATCAGGCTGGTTTATTTTTGGAATAAGGATTGTAGTCTGACTATAAAAGGGTAGGTGGAAGGGGGGGGAGTGTGCTTCATTTTCAAAAGTTCTCGAAGCTTTGAGTTGTGACGAGATGGCGTGTGAAGGAAAAAGGAGGGAACCGTGGGAAGGCCCGCTCATTTCTGTAAGCGAGAGTTGACCCTTTTCTCTGAACTGGTTCATGGTTGCCTGTACTCTGAGTTTGTGGATATACTATCCTGCTTCCTAATTAAAAAGTAAGTGGAAAGATGTACGTGAGCTCTCCTCTATCCCTGTTCTTTCTCTGTTCCTCATTGACTGTGTGCTCAGCAAAGTGGGGTTTAGCCCACTTACACTTGAGTTCAAGTCTAGGCTTTTCTATCGATCAACTGTAGTTGCCCTTGGGGAGCTCAGGTCACCTCCCAGAACCCCACTTCTTTCTCCTTTGTAAAAGAGAGATAATTACAACATCACAGGATGGACTGAGACAATGGGAATCAGGTGCCTGGCACATAGCTCTCAATAAAGCAGCCACTGGGCCCTGTTCCCCTACCCCTGTCCCTGTGCCCTTTCGGATCCTCTTAGGTTAGACATTGGTCAGCGGGGAGGATGGCAGGTTGTTCTAAGCCTAGTACTATGGGAGCATGTTAAGTATCAACCACTTGTCCTTACCAATTCAGATCAGTTAAATTAACCACCTGGCTTGTCAAGGACAAGTTCAAGGAACTCCTTTCCTGACAGTAGTGGATAATGATTTTAGATTAGAAAAAAGAGGGTAAGGAAAGGGAGGTTTGACAAAAATCATGGGAGCTGAGAAGCTCCTGCACAGCCTGTGGCGCAAACACCGTCAGAAGCTAGGTGTGAGCCTTTGACCAGAAGCCAGGCCAACCCCACTTCCTCAGACTCGGCATTAGCAGCAGCCGGTTCCCTGTCCCAGCCTGGGGGGAGCTGTTTGGGCATAAAAATGTGTCGATTTGCAGTGCCGAGGCAATTGAATTCAAATAGGTAGCCAAGGGTATACTCTGCACTAGGGATAGAAATTCTGATCCCAGGAGAGGTCTTCTCCTGTTCTTTGAACTCAAGCATCCCCATTGTTAGAATAGAAAGGAACTTTAAAGGCCCCTTAGTCTAAGTTGTCCCTGCACAGTGCTCACTGGAATCGCTTGGGGCCATTTAAAAGCTATAATGCTCAGTTCCCACCTCCAGAGATTCTGATTAAATTGGTCTGGGGGTACAGCCTGTACATCAAGATTTTTTAAAAGTGTCCCTGTGACTGTGATGTGCAGCAAAATTTGAGAACCATTGATCTAGTCCAGTTTTCTCATTATGCAGTTATTGAAATGGGCCTAGAGAAATTTAACTTGCCCAAGGTCACATGCATGATTAATTTTAGAGCCTTGGTCCTCAGTGCTAAAATAAGTCTTGCCAGGTCAATAGAGAGAGAGAATGTGTGTGTGTGTATTAATGATAACAGGATCTAATGTATAAAATACAAATATGAAATGATATATTTAATCAATCACTTTTAGTACTGATAAATTTTTTTTTTTCTGAATTTTGAGATTTCAGTCCAGAACTATCGGGACCTAAGTCTAAGCTCTTTTGAAACCAGCAACTCATGGTCCCGATATTTGCCTGGGTCTCGGAAATAGAGGATGAATGTTAGCATTGATTTGAACTCATCTTCTGGGCAACTTAATGGTTTAAGAAAGAACTGGAAAACACAAATCTAAATGCACCCTTGTACCAAAATGTCTCAGGTTTCTAGGGACTTTTTGATATGTTGGACTCCACAGAGGTATAGCCTGTGAGTAGAGGAGATCCATTCATTTGTTCGACAAATAACTACTGAATGCATTCTGTGTGCTGGGTACTGGTTTTTGGGCTGGGGATCTGCCCCCATAATCCTTATAATCTAAATGCGTGGATGGAAGCCTTTGCAGAATAGGCCAGCATTCCAGATCTTTCTACCTTGGAGATCATGTACCTGTTTGTATTCTTCATCCTCTTGTCCTACACAAATCTTAGTTTACGGAGCAGTTTGTCTTCAGGAGTGCCATTCTCCTGGGAATGTTTGTGAGGGATTGGCCTTCCTCTCTTTTTCCCTTGCAAGATGAAGTCTGGCCTTTTCTAAGCATATCTTCGTGGACCAATAGAATTTCTTTCCAAAGACTTGATCTAAAAAGACATTTTTTTTGTAAATTGTTGTTTTTTAATGGAAAAGGGAATATACATTCTCTTTCTGCCTTAGAAGCTCAGGGCTGACAGGCCTTCTCTGTGCATTAGAGTGGAACTTTGTAATTTGGACCTCCCTAATTTTGGACATGTTGCGGATAGGAACACGGCTGGTGTTTATTTTTTCCTGCATGCTATCTATGAAAAGAGGGCATGCTAAGCAAACAAGCAAGTAAATAATACTTCAAAGACAAGGTTTTAGCCTGCTCAGGGGAAAAAAAAAAAAAAGTTTGCAAGTACAATTAAAAACTACTCTAGCAGACAGGGGTGGGATAAAAACTTAAATCTGTCTTTTCAAAGTCTGAATTATTTCCCCCGAACCATACAGGTTGCTCTTGGGCAAAGTTTCTTTGGCCGCATTTCCTTATACTATATACTCTGCATTCACATTGTATAACCTTGCTAATTCGGAAAAATTGGAGGGAAGAGAAAACGATGAGTATGAATCACAGTCTGAATTTTACTGTACATTTAGGAATGTATGTTTTATATTGAAGTTGATGTGTCTTTTCTAACTATGAAGTCTCTGACTCTTGAGATGTTTTCATCCATAAGCCAGGAGGAAGATAGTAGAATCCTTTTTTTTTTTTCTAGTGTGTCTGTTTCATAAGTGTGAGGATTCACGTACACACACACACACACACACACACACACACATTCTACTCCCCCACTCCGTCAAGATCCCTATTTTGTGTGCAACTGAAAGGAAAAGGAACCTTGAGCCTTTGCTCTTGGATGAGGAAATGAGCCATGCAGCCTGGGACTTTTATAGAAGATAAAGGCTGTTACCCCAAGCCCTGCCTCTGGCAAAGTGGAAGATCACTAACAGGAAGCAAAGGGTTTGCAGATTCATCAAATTATCTGTATTGCCTTTATTTCATTTGCAGTGAAGGCCTAGGCATCTTTTTTTCCACCTTCTAAGACTCGGATTTCATGGAAAACAAAGCGAGGCCAAACTTCCTCAGGGCTCCACCAAAGGGTTTCATTTTCTTTGTCTCCCTGCTCCCTACCCCCCTGCACCCATGGGACCCCCCATGGGCATCTGTTGCCCAATTTCTCAACCAGGGAAATAGATAAAACTGCCTGATCCAGGGGTCACGCTGGGCTGCTGCCCCCTTTGAGGTGCATAAACCTCTCCTGTTATAACATGAGCTCAGCTGATCTTAGCTGGTGGCCCCAGGTGACAAGGCAGTCACCACTTTGTGTCAGAGCATTGTTCTCCAGTTCTTTTTTTTTTTTTTTAGTTTCTATCTGTCTATCTATCTATCTATCTATCTATCTATCTATCTATCTATCTATCATCTATCCATCCATCCATCCATCCATCCATCCATCTATTCACAAGAGACACAGGCAGAGGGAGAAGCAGGTTCCCTGCAGGAAGCCCGATGCGGGACTCGATCCCAGGACCCTGGGGTCATGACCTGAGCCCAAGACAGATACTCAACCACTGAGCCACCCAGTGCCCCTCTCCAGTTCTTTAATGCTTTATAGTTATTCTATGGAGGGAATCATGCCACAGTTTGAATCCTGGCCCCAAGGTCTACAACCACTGGGCTAAATATTAGAAGCTGTTGCTACTGCAAATGAAAACACAAGAGTGGGAGGAGCAGGGGCAGAGACAGTGGACTAGAGGAAACAGAACAGGGTGAGGGCAGAGGAGCCCCTCGAGGTCACAGTGATAGGATCTTCCATGTCTTGCACTTGAGTCCTGGGTTCTAATGTTCAAGACAGAGAGTTATTGGCATTAGCTATTAGAGTGTCTGCTTCCTTCTTAAAATAATATGTCTAGACACAGACTTCTAAGGGGAGGAGCCTTCCTTGGAGGGATGGGGGCATTTTCTTGGGTCTTATATTTCTAGTCTTATTAAAATAGCACATTTTTATAATAAGACTTTATAAGAATGGTTTCACGGTTCATCTTGAAGTGATATTTTAATTTGACAGCAGAACACCATTTAATCACATATGACTACTCTGGGTCTGGCCAACCTATCATCCCTGAGATTAAAAAATTATTTTCCAGGGGGATCCCTGGGTGGCTCAGCGGTTTAGCGCCTGCCTTCGGCCCAGGCTGTGATCCTGGAGACCCTGAATCGAGTCTCACGTTGGGCTCCCTGCATGGAACCTGCTTCTCCCTCTGCCTGTGTCTCTGCCTCTCTGTCTCTCAGTCTCTCTGTCTCTCATGAATAAATAAATAAAATCTTTAAAAAAATTATTTTCCAGATAGTTTTGGGAAAAAAATTGATAGCTATCGCATGCTCTCTGTATGTTGGGCATCAGGCTGTGATATCTGGGTCTTATTTTGTTCTCAGTGCAGCTTCATGAGAGAGGTTTCCAGATCCCTGGTTTTACAGATGCAGAATCTGAGGAACAGATTCAGTTTTACTCCCATGGTATTAACCAGTGAGTTGGTGAACGAGAATGGCAACCTAGTTCTCACGAGGTTGAGGCCCAACTTCCTTCAAAGGAAGGAAGGAATGCTTCCACATGCTTATTTATAAGTGAGCTATAGATCTCATTCCTTATGGTTGCTTTAACTGTGCTTTATCTCTGAGGTGCCCTAAGTTATAATACCTCCCCCTCCCTTCCATTTTCTCATATACCCTCAAAAATGCCACCGCTCAGAACGTTGGCCCACTCTGTGTCCTCAGAGAAGAGCTGTCTTCCCTATGACCTCTGCTCTGAATTATATCTCAGTTTTTGGCAACTTCAAAGTTTGGTGATGGCAGAGGCTTTTAAGGAGTCACGGGCTGATTAAAGAAACTTTGAAAACTGTAATAATTGTCTCCAACATTTGTGAAATGTTTATTATATGCCAGACTCGGTGCTCGGAGCCTTATATCTCTTGATAACACTGCAGCTCATAGATGAGTAACTGAGACTCCGAGAGATCCAGGCCGGTGTCCAAGGTCATTCAGCTGTTAGATCCTGGGCTCAGCACTGATACGCTTCTGCTCGTTGCATTTTCAATGTAGAGAACCTTTGGATGTATTCTCCTAGTAGCCTGTGGATGTGGGGGTGATGTTCCTTCTGCACATATTAAAATACTTTCTGGAGGGGCATATAGGTGAGTGGGAAGAAAGACAGGTACAACGTTAGATTTTATAGCAAGAAGAATATATGATGGAATATATGATATGATGGATGGTACGAGATGATGTGTGACGACATCTCAAAGACTCTAATACTCAAAGGCATTTGATTGCTTTATATTCATTATCCATTCTGTAAGCTGTTAGTGGATAATAACATTAACTATAGATTTTTTTCCCCCCGAATCATGTGAGGAAGGAATTTCTAATAGGGTTATCAGTATCCTTTGAGAAAGTTCATTCTCTAGGATAAGGGAACAGAAATCTTATCGAACTATTTATTATTTTTCACTTCGGCTTTCTTCCCCTTTCTCTTTTTTTTTTAAATTAATTTATTTACTCATGAGAGACACAAAGAGGGAGGCAGAGACATAACAGAGGGAGAAGCAAGTTCCTTGCGGGGAGCCTGATGTGGGACTCTATCCTAGGGCTCCGGGATCATGACCTAAGCCGAAGGCAGATGCTCAACCACCGAGCCACCCAGGTGCCCATTTCTTCTTTTTTTCTTATCTTTCTTCTTCCCTTCTACAACCTAAGCCTACAAATACAGCTAATCAGGGAGTATGGCAGAGACGGACCCTGGGAAAAGCCTCATGGGCACCCTTGAAGGCTAGCAGAACAGACCCCTGGGAACCTGGCCCAGAGGAAGCATTCATTCAGGCGGAATTAGTGAGCATTTGTTCCAACTGTCCCATTTTACAGATGTGAATGCTGATCACTTACCCAAGAACATCTAAGCAGCTAGTAGCAAAACTGGTATAGGATCCACGTTCCCTCCCCCGTGATTCAGTAATCCATTACTTCCCAGTGGGAGTGCTATCCTTTGGTTTGTATCAGAGTCATTATCAAATAAGAGAATCTTGGGAGTCCACTTGTTTGGTCACATCGCTCCATGTTCATCCTTCCCTTTCCCTTTGTTGTGAGCTTGGTAAGTGACTTCTCAATGAATCAGTCTGCAAATTTGTATTTGTAGTCACTCTCCTTCAGAATTTAAATCTCTCCTATCACACCAAGTATAGTTGGGAGGTTAACTCCATGGATTCTAGAACCAGACTGCTGAGTTTGAATTCTCACTTGGCCGCTTATTAGAAGTGTGAACTTGTAGGCATTGAATTTAATGTGCCTCGGTTTTCTTATCCTTGAAATGGGGAGGGTATTGATACTTCTCTCATGGGATTAATTGAGGATTAAATTAGATAACACACGTACAAGTGCTTTGAACAGTGCCAGACATGTAACGACTAGCATTTATTAAAAATGTCCCATAATTATAATATGAAATAGCCATAAGAATACTTCATCATTATCTATTTATATCCAAAGGATATATGAGTGATATAATTTAGAAAAATGGATTGACATTGCCCCTGGTACAGCATAAATAGAAACAGCTCCTTGATATTTGGTAGATTTTGGTTCAAAGATTTGGAAAAACGCAGTGGCTTGGATAGATAACTACATCTGTACTTTTTTCTGAATCAGTGCCATACTGGAAAATTATATACTATTTCTCTTTAAGAAAATCTTATAAAATTAAGTCTTAGCAAAGACTTAATTATGTAGCCATTGTTGGAATATCAAGAAAATTTTAGAAAGGAGAAAACAGATGATATACTCATCCCCCTGCCTGGCCTAGTTTCATTTTTACATATTCTCTTCATTCTTTTCCCATATATGTGCATATTTTGCAGAGTTTCTCATATGGAAACTGAAATTCATTTTCGCTTTATATTGTATGTAGTTTTGCTTTCCTATATCGCCATCAGATTTTCTTTTAATGTTATAGCATGTCTTATTTTATGGATGCCTCACGTTTTACTTAACTAATCTGCCTATTAATGACATTAAGATTATTTCCAAGTTTTTGATATTATAAGAAAAACCTCTTGAGGGAATCCCTTCTCTGGAATCTTCTTTACAGTGTCCCCCCCAACCTGCTTCCCCATAACCACCACCTTGAGGAATGGAGGCTGGGGCCAGCTACCTTGGCTTTATATTCCTACCCCCACCCCCACCCCCATTCCCTTCCTGTACATTCCTGCTTTTCTCCTCAGAATATGAGGGCCAACTACCTAGCAAAGTTACTGATTTTTAGGGAAGTCTTTGTCCTTGATTATAGGTCTCTGCACACATTTCAGCTGTATGTGTGGCACATATACCCTGATAAGGCATGTGTGTAAATCTTGGGCTTTGGTGGGCAGAGTGAGAAAGTGTGGAGGCCCCACTCAGTGCTATTAAAAAACAGAAGCCATCGTGGAAGTGGATGAGCTGACAGGGCCAACACCACCTCATTTCGTAAATATGAGTCACCCCCAGGACACTTTAAAAGGGACATCATGACGACAACAGCACGAAGTGTTAGACGTTGTGAGATGCTGAGTAATATGTGTTTGTGGGCTCCCCCTTAACCCCCCTTCTCAAACCCTGGGGTTTTAGGGCAGTGTGGAAGCCTTCGGAGTGTTTCAGCAAATGCAGTCAAAAGAATACATCAGAATGGAAAGATAATTCCCATTAGTTCTTTTTGCCAAATTGAGGTAAAATGCCCTTTAAATAGGAGCTAATTCTCTGACAGATAATTAGCTTGTCTTCCTTGATAAGGTATGTGAATTGGATTGCATTTATTATAATTAATCCTGCATATTATGTAAAAATGCATTCGTCTGCCCTTATTAGGTGGATCTCTTTATTCCTACCTTGAGGGTGGCTGGCACCCCCCACCCCAACTCCAGTGAGAATTGAATGAATTGGATGAATGTCAGGATGTTAGGCAGCTCTCCCTCACCAAAGTTAGGACCCACAGCCGAATGTGGGGCGCCACCATTAAAGGAGACAGAGCTTTCATATTAATATCTGCATCATTTCAAAAAACAAACAAACCCTTGAGAATGTTTTGGGACTTGAGAACTGGATGCTACAGAGCTGCCTAAATAATTGCCTTAAAATCACTCCCCAAAGGGTGATATTCTTCTGGATTTACAGTGAAGAACTTTTTCCAGGGAGTGAAGAGTGGGGTTACTGGTTTAGTATACTTAGCTGGTGGCTGGGCAGTGACTCTGGGGGGTGGCCCAGGATGAGGAGGGACTCCTCAGTGACTCAAGGAGCCAAAGCTCCTTGCTGTGGTTCCCCCCCCTCAGCCCCGGCCATTCACAGCTCCTTGCCACATCCTCGTCTGGCTGCAAGGCGTTTTGGGGCATCTTGTCCCAGTGAAAGCTGTTGCTCATAGTCACTTGATTTTGCCCATTTTAAATATGTGTTGGGGAGATATGGGAGCATGGGAATAAAAGAGCAAAAGGATAATATGGATTATCTAACTGAGAGTCTCTAAGTTGAAATGTTTCTTTTCTTGAGAAGGTGGGGGCTGTTCCATGTTCTGTGGAGTGGAGCCAGGCTTCTGGCATCTTAGACTGTAGTCGTTTGCCACGGCTCCTACCTGTGTGTGAGCGTGTGCACGTACATATTTGAGTTCACATTTATAAAAGGGGGTGGTATGGCACTGAGCTTTAACTCCTTTAGTGGAAATAACAACAGCCATGATCTCTATCTGTGCTATGCAATATGGCAGCCGGGAGTCACATGTGGCTACCGAGCCTTTGAAATGGGGCTAGTCCAAATGGAGGTGTGCTACACGTGTAACATATATATTGGATTTCAAAGACTTTGTGCAAAAAGGGAATGTAAAATTAATAATTGTTTTAACATGGGGCACCTGGGTGGCTCAGTCAGTTAAGTGTCCGACTCTTGATTTTGACTCAGGGGCATGATCTCAGAATTTTAGCCCATTGGTAAGAAGTGTGGGTAGCCTGGGCCTCCTGAACTTGTGGCTGGCATCTGAAGGGAGGACAGTTTTGTTGGGGACTGTACCCTTAACTTGTGGAATCTGTGCTGAGTCTGTGTTGTTAGTATCAGGATTGCACTGTAGCCTTCCAAGAATACACACCTTTCATCTGGATATACAAGTTAGGGGCGCCGTGATTGGGAAAGTAAAGGACTGTACCTTAACTCGCTTGGCTCCCTAAGCCCCATATAATGGGCAACAATGGCTAGTTCCATTCTAGACGTGTGAAATGACTCAGCCTTTGAGTCATTAACCACTAGTCAACGCTTTTGACCACCAGGCTCAGCCTGGAGACAGGGAAGTTTCTGACACCACCACCACCAGTACCCTCCAGCCTGCAACTCTTAGGGTCCTCCCTGTGTCTTCATTACCCAGATAACACCCCATGGTGGTGACATACATGGGTACCAGCACTTCCCTGATACCAGAGATTCCTAAATAGTAATGTTGGGATGGAATTCCTTATAGGAAACTGATATAGGGTGATGCTATGAGTAAGGGGTGTTTTGTGGGTTTCTTCGTTTCTTCTTTTTTAACAGTGTTCATTGTCTAGAACCATACTTTTGTAGTATGTGTTCCATTACATCTCATAAACAATGTATTCAAATCAATTGTCTTTTCTTTGGAGGCTTTTGTTTGGATTTTTAAACCATGATCCCATGTGTTTTATCCATTTATTTTTGTTTGGTTTCTCCTTCCCTGCTTAAAATAGACACTGTCTCTTGCTTGTGGTCCTACGAACCATTACCCTTCTGCTCATACTCAGGCCTGGCCGTTGTCCTGCAAGGCCTCTTAGGTCACCAGCTCCTAGAAAGTGGAGTCTTGCAAGGGCATCTTGGGGCTGCCCTCGAAGGCACATTTCTAAGAAAAGACAAACTTAAACTCTGTAGTGATTGCAAGGGAAGATTCCTTTACCAGTGAAAGCTGGGAATGGGACAAAAAGGGTGCTAGAGTTCTAAAAGAGTCTTTTGAAATACCCAAGATGACTCGATTTCTATTTAACTTGGACCAGCCCGGAGCACTTCTCATACTGCCACTATGCCGGGCTTGATCTTCAGAGCTGTTCACGTTACCTCTTAGGCAGCTCTCCCCACCACCCTCAGTGATTGTGGGGTGTCCATCAGTCCCAGTTTCTAAAAGGGCAATTGGATCCTCAGAAACAACTAAAGAGGTCCAAAAAATTAGACATTCTATTCTCACTCATTGCCCCTCAGCCTCTCACCTTCTAGAGGACTAGAGGTTGTGAGGCCCCTTGTCTACCTTCCATAATGTTACTCCTGTGAGAGAGCAAGGGTTGTGACAGCTCTTTTTTAGAGAAGAGGAAACTCCTGTGTTTGAGGAAAAACCTCTGATGATGTGATCATGCTTTAGAATGACCATAAGATTAAGTCACTTAACCAGATGCACATGGTTAATGAGAGGGGTCAGAGGAACCCAGAATTCCTGATTTTTAGATCCAGCATTGTGTCCCTTCAACCTGAGGCAGAAGAAACAGCCCTCAGGGTGGTGAAGACCCTCTACCTGAATTGTCTATCTGCTCCTTCTCACCATGCGCAAGTGGGAGGGCAGTTAGTTCAGAGAGGGCCAGGTCAGAGCCTGTTGAGATTTGTATGCTGGGTACGGAGCCCCCGGCCCATATTCAGTGCTTGGTAAATGTGTGTGGAACTGAACTGGGGACCCCTTCCATGGTCCTGGATATCCTTCAGGTGAGGCATGCCCTCCTGAGCTGCCTTTTCTCCTTCATGGCTGCTTTCCATCTCTACTGCTCATCACTCATATAGCATGTCCAAGCGGGAGGCATGGGGAGGAGAGAAAACAAGTGGAGGGCCAGAGGAAGGGGAGGAAGAAGCAGACTCCTCTGCTGAGCGGAGCTCAATCCCAGGACCCTGAGACCATGACCTGAGCTGAAGGCAGACGCTTAACCGACTGAGCCACCCAGGGGTCCTCTCAGTAGGTTTTTAAAAGATTTCTGCCAATTTTTTTGTTAAGTTTCCTTTAAAGTTTCTTCATTTTTCCTTCTTTGTCTTGTTAATTTTCAGAATACACACACACACACATAATTTTTTTTTAATCTCTCAAATCCCCCAAATTATGCTGAACCACACATTATAGGTGCTTGTCAACTAACTGGCCTTTTCCCATGTCATTCATTTCAAAGGCTATGTAATCTAGAAATATTTCACGAGCACCTCCACAAATCAGGTATTGCTCCAGGGCGCCAAACAGTAAATACCTTTATAATTTCCCTTAAAAACTACCAGCAGCAGCTCATTAAATTCTTGCAATAACCCTATTGTTGCCTGTTGGCACTATTATTAGTCGCATTTTACAAATGAGGAGACCAGGGTACAAGAGGGGTAAGCAGCCTGGCCACGATCCTACTGCTGGAAAGTCGTGGAGGCAGCTCGGGCCCAGCACAGTGGATGGTCAGGCTCGGTTTCCTCGAAGACAAACAACGTGTCGACATTCTTGGGTGGGAGTGGGCTCGCCACCTTTATAATAACAGTACTCAAGTGAGGGAATAACCAGTAATTTCAGGTTGTGATAAGTGCCCTGAAGACAACAAAACCTTGAAACTTGATGCTGTAACAAAAGAGCGGCCTGAGAAGTTCCCTGTAAATTGGACATTGGGAAGAGCCTCCCGAGGAGATCACACCTGATTGAAGGCCTGAACCACCTACATGAGTGAGGATTGAGGGGAAGAGGGTTCCAAGAAGAGAGAGCAGCAGGCCCTCAGGCCCCCGATGAGGGGGGCAGACCACCCAGGCCTCGCAGCTCTGAGACAGCTTCTCTCTCCTTCTTGCCACCATCCCTCCATAGCTGGTTTATCCAAGCTGTGTTGAAGTTAGAGAGTGCTAGCATTTGGAGCACAGATGATCCAAACTCCTGATTTCATAGAAGTGGCAACAGAGGTCTCCGGACTAGAACCCAGGATCCCTTCAATGTGGAAAGAAGGGCTGTGCTTCAAGGGCTGGCTGTTTGGACATTTGTCACCCTGAGCGATGTGGGGCATTGGCATGGCATTCAATGTGGCCGGGACGTCCGATGGTGCCAGATGTGGGGTGCATCCCAGGCCAGCACCCCACGGCACATGTCCCAGGTTGAACTGACCACTCCTTGGCTGGCCCTCCCATGAGCCACAAGTCCGGGTCCGCAGTCTATCATCCCAGCCCCCCTCCCCAGGGATGCACTGGTCTCTTGGTTCTTTCCCCCTTAATTTCAGAAGGTGGCCCACTAAGTGGGGATGTGCTAGCTTTGACCTGAGGCCACTTCGTGTATCTCTGGGTACTCCCAGGCCTCCCCTGGCTTCCGGCCCACCTTTCCGAGCTCAGCCCTTCCTCCGTGGTCTGAGTGTGGGGCACGGTGGGCTGGGTGGAATCGGTTGCAAGTGGAGCTCACGCCTGCTCTTTCTGGCAGTTGATTGTTAAATGCTCGGGCTTGCTTAGTTATTCTTGCCAAATATAGAATTCAGCTCTGTGACTTGCGGAACTTGTTGCTATGCCTTTCGTGAACTGAAACATTGGTTCTGTAAAACAACTCAAATTTTGATGTTGACACTTGATCTTTCCCCCTGCCACTTCCTGAATTCCCTAAGCTACAGCCTTTGACCTCCAGATCATATGAAAACACGTTGCCAGAAAAGCTGTTTGCTTGGACGTGGGGCTCTCATTCAAAGCAAGCTAAGATGTGCACGGGACTGTCGGCGAGGTGCTGTCCTCCCCGATGGTAGTGAGGCCACTCGGACTTCACTTGTGTAACTTTGCCTTGCTTCCTGCTTCTCCTCCCCTCCTCTTGTCATGGATGTTTCTAGATGACCTTTGGTGAATGTAATTTCCAATGAGAATGTTTCACAGTAGAAATATGCTTTCCCTTGAGGCTTGCTCTTGATATTTCTAGAGATTTATTTAATTGGACTCTCCTTAAATCCCATTGGAAAACATACTTTTGCTGTGAAGTTGTGATGTGTTTAATTTGGGGTCTAAGACAAATGTCGGTCCTCAGGGGAGCTGGACTGTTAGCAGCAGGGCTCCTTTTGTACAGTGGGGTTGTTTAATGAATAGCTTCACTGGGCTTTCCTCTGTTTGTTTGTTTAGCAATGCTTCATTATTTAAACTTCTGCACTGAAAAGCAAAGAATGTTTTCCCTCTCTTCAGAGAATTAAACAATAATGGAGAGTATCTGGTTGAACTCTTGGGAAAAATATGGCTTTGTGTTTTATAGCACTCTCCTCCTGTTAACATTCTTCCCTCTGCAGCCTTCCAGTATGATCTCATGGATTTTTTTTTCCCCTCCCTTAATCCGCCTTGATGGATTAACCGGTATTGAGCTTTTTAGCGAACAGAGAAGGTGTAGCCCTAACATGGGAGAGAGTAGCCTCCCAAATATGCAGAAATTGTCCATCAAAAATGTTCTTCAGCCCAGAAAGGTGCTGCAGGGAGGCCCTGGGTCAATGCTGATCCACAAGGAGTGTGTAACCAATGACGTTCGTGTCTTTGGGAAGGGAGTGGGGTGTCTCTGCTTGTGGCTGGCTCATGGAACTAAGGTTCTGGGTGGTTCCATGGACTTGATTCTGATGGCCATGCTGGTCCTGTAGGCAGCATCCTCATCTTGACCTTAGAATGTCTCAGGTTTCATTTTAAGATGTGATAAAACTTGGTTTGGCTCCCGGGGGCCAGGTTCCCAAATAATTCACAGGCTTGGGTGTGGCTCTTCGAAAGTAGGAATTATAATTTATATTTTTAAAAAGTAAGCTATATTGGTGGTTAAAAGTGGAACCATATTAGTCTGCAAAATATCATAGGCAGGTGCATTTAAATGCTTTACTCTCTCACAGTTCTGGAGGCTGGAAGTCTGAAATCTAGGGGCCAGGATGGTCAGGTTGTGGTGAGAGCCCTCTTCCTGGCTCGCAGACAGCCACCTTCTCGCTGTGTCCCCCCCCCCCGCCCCCCCATCATCGTGGATGGAAAGTCACCAAGCTCTCTGTCTCTTTTTACAAGGGCACTAGTCTCATCATGAGAACTCCACCCCCATGACCTCATCTAAAACTAATTACCTCTCAAAGGCCCTATCTCCAAATACCACCACACTGGGTGTGGAGGGAGCCCTGGGGGGTCTGACTTCAACATGTGAATTTGGGGGCGTGGGGTGGGGGACACGGTTCAGTCCATAGCAGGTACAAAAGATGTATTTTGGGAAAGAAACGGTGTGATTTTTGCCCAGGTTTTGGAGTATAGGTAAATTGCACCATCTGGTAAGTTCATTTTTTCCCCCCTTTCTCTCTTGATGCCTTTTTCTTTTCAAACACATAATAATCCCGTATTATGGACTTCTGAACAATCAAGAGCTTCCTGCTGAACTTAGAATAAAATCCTCACTGCATAATGTCCCTAAGAGGCCCTCTGCAGAGTTCTTTGACTTCCGCTGGTCACTCCCTCCCCTTGCCTGCTCATTAGGCTCCAACCATTGGGCTCCCTGGAGTCACCACTGGGCTAGGGAGTGTCCTGCCCTTGCCAATGGTGTGGCCTCTCTGCCCTTTACCCGTTCCCCAAGCTAGCCCTTCCCTTCTCATCCCCAGAGAGGCCCTCCTGGAACCCCATCTAATTAGTTCCCTCTCACAGCACCCAGAAACTGGAGGCCACCTCATGGCCCTTATCATAATTAATCATTACCTTTTTCTTTGTGTGTTTATATGTTTATCATCCATCTCCTCCCTTGGACCCTGACCTGTGGGGAGGGTGAGAGGTGGAGAGAGGGAAGGGGCATCCACCGCATGTCACTCAAATCCCAAAATGTTCTACAGGGCTTGCTCTTAGATAAAAGAGATTATAAAATGGAAATGTGCTAATATCTCTGGCTTGTCTGCTAAGGAAACCCAGAGACTTGAGCTGAGTGTTTCCATCTGGTGTGTCTTTCTCCCTGGGAGCTGGTGGGTCTGTGCTGAGACTTGGGGACGGTTTAGATGTGGAGGGTTAGAGGAACCAGAAGGAAATCTGACCTTGCAAGTCTCCACTAGGAACATAGGGCTGGAACTCGGCTGTCCTTGGGCCACACCTTAGGCCCCACACATCGAGCCTGTGTTTTGACAGGCACACTTATTCGTGGAAAGCCACTCACCTGATGGACTCCCAAAGCCCTGTCGTGGAAAGAAAACAATTCCTTTCCCTCTGGTTCATTGGCATGTTTGTTAGTGGGAGTGAAGTTCGTTCTAGAGGCAGGTGGACTCCCTGTGAAAATGAGATTCCGCAGGGGGGCCCTTCGGACGGAGTGGGAGGCTGCAGGGGGCGACTGGACCCACCAGGGCTGGTGGGCCGCTCTGTCCAGTCTGGGCCAGGCTGAAAGGCTGACTCCCAGCAGACGGTGACACCCACCCCTGCCTTCCAGGTGGTTCTTCTCAAACCATTCTGACAAGATGGGGAGAGTGGGTGTCAAGGTGGGGTTCTCACTAGGTGCGGGGAGAAGGGGCCGGACCTACCCTGGATTCTTTGAGCATAGGTTTCAAAAATAATCTGCGGATTCCTTGGCAGGCCAGGCATCACAGATGTTCCAGGTAGACTCTTCCCTCCTTCTGGTCTTCCTCCCTTATTCTCCTGTTGGGTTTCTGAGAGAGGGAAGGGGTGGGGGCGGAGGAGGCGGGGTAGGGGGGATGCAGAGGGAGCCAACAGGTGCTGGCGGTGCAGAAGAGGGGCCGAAGGTGGCCCTTCCTAGTCCCAGTGACTCCTGCAAAAACCTGAGGGGGGTTCCGGGGCTGTGGGAACTCTGACATCTTACAGTTTGAATCCCACTCACATGAAAGTCATCTGCTCATTAAGAGAACATGAAGCTGTTTAATTGTTGTCTTTGTGGAAAATTACATGACTGTCATCAGCTGTTGCTTCTGGCAGCCCTTTCTGTTCTAATGTAAATACATGAGGTCACAGATTTAAGGAAACAGGCTGTATTTATGTCCTTGTGAAGTAGCCTCCCAAACAATCCGCTCCTGTTATTCAAATATGCACAAATTAGACTTTGAGGTATCCTAAACCCTGGTTGCCTGTGAAAGCCTTAAAGTGGGGGTGGCAGGAAGGGGACATTAGAAGTGCACCTCCCGTGGTGGGAGAAGGTGCTTTTTTAGCACCCTGGAGCTCTGGAAGCAGCCAGTAAGAAGGTAACCTAATCCCTGGCCCTGTTCTGACCCATCCTGCAGTGAGGGCATTTGGATGCCTCCCCCCCGCCCCCCCCCCCCGACAACCCCTAAGGCAACTTCTGAGCTGGGAAGTGTGGAGACAGAGATGGGGACAACTGGGGACAGAAGTGTGGCGACAACTTCTGAACTGTCCTCTGGTGGGGACAGAGGGAGAATCTTTGCAATTTGGACAGAACCGTGCCAGGAGCAGCGTTTCCTGGAAGGTGTGTGATCAGAGCTTCATTTTCAACTTTTTAAAAACACGGTTCCTCAGTCCTTGGATCCTTCCGACTCGGTTCTCGTTTTTGAGATAACTATTTAGGCAGGCATTTATACAAAATTCTCTTCCACTGAGGACATCGCAAAGATCTTATATATCAAAGAAGGAAGCAATGCATTTTAAAACATAGGAAGGAAGAGCCCCCAAACAAGTGAATGATTGCAAATAGCCGTAGAAGTCTATAGAGACAGAAATTAAGCTGAGAGCTCGTTGCAAATTATACAAAGACTGGGAAGGAGCAAGTTCTTGGTATACATTATAGTCAAATGTTAGCTTATTTCCAGAATGCTAGATTTTATAATCTACCAAATTGTGGGAGCGATGGCACAGAATCTGAAGGACACACAAATACGTAAGTTACTTGTGTTACAGTGACTATACCAGCAATGTTTATTTGGGGTAAGCATCAGTGATCTAAATTATGATTTCTGTCCAGCAGAAAATCCAATGAAAGGACTATATTGTTCACTCAAATTTTGAGTAAATTCTAGTAGAAACTTTTCAGGAATTTTCTTCAAAACATAACTAAATACCACGTGGTTAGGTTAAATAATATCGAATATAAGAACAAGAGTGACCTTCAGTCTGTTATAGGAAGATGGTTTTGTGAGGGGCATTCTTGAAATAATTTCTACCTACAATTTGTCAGTAGGTAAAGTTGACACCAGGAAGCTCCTTTTTTATCTTTTAATGTTCGTAAGTTATTTCCAAAAAGGAATTGATCATTTATCTCAATATCTCTTCCCTACAGTGTTTGGTGTCAAACATATCAACAAACCGCCTGCCCTCCTGTGACATTTGGTGAAACCTTATGTACGGAGGGATTTAAATAAGACTATCCCTGTTCTCCAAGAACTGAAAATCTATGAAAGCTATTCATTTAGGTATGCATAGGAAGAAAAAAATGAAAAAAAAGTAAATATTCAAAGTGCAGTTTTAGTTGTGAAGTGAGACTGCATGTGTACATATTACAAATGCTTAAACTAAGATTTTATACAGTGACCCTGAGCAAAATTTTGAACATCTCAACTAATTGAGGAATTATAAATAGAGAAAAGTTATACATCCATGCAACACAATTTTTCAAGATCTCTGTTTCTAAAATTTCTAGAAATCTCTATATATGTGTATGTATATATGTATCTCCAGAAAATTTGCCAGGAATGCCTTTAGCCCATTTGGATAACCCTATTTATTTTCGCTCTCCATTCTATCGAAAACTTAGAACATGAATAACTAGATATAATGCAGTTTCCAGTGGAGACCACCAACCACCAGACCCTGTTCTGTGTGCCATCTTCACCTGTGTTAGTGAAGTCTGAGCTGAGACCCAACAGCACAGCATATGACCTTTACGAGGGCAGAGCTGCAGGCAGTGTGCCCTGTGGTCTGTGCTTTGGCACCCTTTCCCTTGCTCAGGACTGGCTCTGACAGATGTTCTTTTCCCCGTGTCTCTAAACCAACTGTACCTTCCTTCAAGGTCCCACCTCTAGCTCAACCCACTCCTTTGCACTAGAGCACAGTCATCCTCCTGCACCTGACCACCTGGGTGCTCCTTATCTTTGCGGCCCCACTGACAATCCTTATCCAGATAGCTACAGGGTTTGAATACCTTCTTAAAGACCAGGATGGATGTTTTACTAGCAGTTTCACCAAATCATTACAAGCTAGTAGTTATTCCTGTTTTAAACTTAAGGAAAACGAGTCCAGAAACACCCAGTAACTTTCACAAAGCCACACAGCTGGCATGGGGCAGAGCCAGTATTCTGAATCAAGGCAAAGCTTTCCCCCTGCTGCCTTATATATCATAGACCGCCTTCTAGAGTTGGCTTTTAAAATATATCTGTAGAAAACTTATATCTCCTATCAAAGACACCAGACCAGGAAAAAAACAAAACAAAACAAAACAGGTCATGAGGCAACGTAAATATATCTTCCTGGAACATTTAACAATATTTGTCCAAATCATCAATATGTCCTCAGCTGGATTCAAGATCCTGATGTTGTTAAGAATGTTAAGCTTAATGATACCTCTTTGTTTATGTCTTTTCACACATTGGACATTTCACATGTAAGTGATGAAATGTCGTGATTGTAGAGATCACAGGGAGACTCCTCACTGACTCATGGTCCCACCGACCAAACTTCTGGACCCAGCGTCCCAGCTCTGTCTCTTCCCTGGATAACAAAAGTGTTTCTTAATCCCTTTGTTTCTTTGTATACCTACTTACATAGGGCTCTCACTTGACTCATCCTCGCGCTTTTCTATAGCCGCCCCATGTTGCCCCAGGGACAGGATCATAAGGCGGTTTAGGGGACACCACCTGGTGTCATTGAACTTGAAATCATTCCTACTATAATATACAGTCTGTGGACTAAAAAGACAATTCCATGTAAAACAAACAGTAACAGTTTCCTGGGTGGATCTAGCTGGTATCCCAAATATTTCTAATATTTCTCCTATTAAGGTGGGTGATTTTCTGCCTTGAGTATGAAGTCACCATGACCCTGTCTTTGAGAGTTTCAGTGCAAGAAGCCTAACATCCACTCCAGTTTACCCAGGCTTTGTTTCTTCCACAAGGATCCTTGAGTATGTACAATCTTGAGAGTCTGCTTTGATGTACTGCGGTCTCCATGGAGGACCCACCAAATGGCCCTGTGAGGACCCATTTTACATTAATCTCTCTCCCAGTTGTAGTAATGATATATAACTCATGTAGCACTTTATCCATGTGAAGAGACCTATGAGGTAGATACCAGGGTGAACTATATATTTTGGATGTAGAGACAAAAGGGCAGAGAGATACTAAATAATTCGCCCAAGGTAACACAGCTAGGTAGCGATGGCAGCCTGGATTTTAAACCCCAATCGTCTGGCTCCAGAGTCTGTGTTCTTAACCACTATCATCAAAGTACCATTTTACTTCATATAAGACTATTCAGGGGCAGCCTGGGTGGCTCAGTGGTTTAGCACCTGCCTTCGGCCCGGGGCCTGATCCCGGGGACCTGGGATCCAGTCCCATGTTGGGCTTCCTGCGTGGGGCCTGCTTCTCCCTCTGCCTGTGTCTCTGCGTCTCTCTCACTCTCTCTGTGTCTCTCATGAATAAATAAATAAAATCTTAAAAAAAAAAAAAAAAAGACTATTCACCCAGGCTCAGTCGGTTGAGTGTTCAACTCTTGATTTCAGCTCAGGTCACAATCTATCTCAGAGTGGTAAGATCGAGTCCCACGTACAGCCCCGTGCTCAGCACAGAGTCTGCTGGAGATTCTCTCTCTCTGCCCTTCCCCTTGCTCGCACTCTGTCTCTCTAAAATAAATAAATACATCTTTTTTAAAAATTAAAAAAAAAATAAAAGACTAGTCACCCACTAAGAAAAAGTAGACCAAAAAAGGGGGTGATCAGTATGCTCTCAGCAAACTTGTAGAAGAGCTCCTTTTTATCCCCCCTCCCACCTCTCTTTGGGTTTTTGGGTAATTCCATTTGCTGACCTTCAGTGAGAGTTCTCCTTACATTTCTGTAAGGAGAACATTCTGGAAAGTTCACTTTCCAGCTTAGCATGAAACCAAAAAGCATGTGTGTGTGAAAGTGCTGTCCATCTTCAGAATATGGAAATCTCTTGCTCATAGATTTTGCATTTGGATGCGGTTCCTTAATTTGCCGCCCAGAGCACTGCTCCCGGTCGCATTACAGAAGGCTCTTCTGTTCCTAGGACTGCAATAGCCAAAACAGCACCAGGAGCTGAAACCAATCTACAAAGAGCTTTCCCGCTAAGACTAGCCTCCGTTGCTTCAGTGGGACCGCGGCCTTGCTGTTGGAAGAACCTGGGACTTGTGTGTCTACAGATTTTTCTTTAGGGGTGGAATATTCTGTGTTGTCCCTGTTCAGAATCAAAGTGCTGACCATGCTCCCGTTGGCAGAGAACCTAGGTTTCAGATAAGGTTTGAAATGTTTGCCCCCGGCGATGTGGCTCATGCCTTGAAAATATTTGCACAGTAACTGCAAGCAATCGTGTGCGTAAGAAGATCGCCCTGCCTGGTGGGGACGGGGGTGTGGGGGGAAGGGATGGGCCAAGACCAGTTTTATTTAAAACACACTCCTCCTCTGGAAAACAACAAAACAAAAAAAACCAAAAAAAAAAAAAAAAAAAAAAAAACCCACCCCACACAGGAATTCAAAAAATATGCAGTTTTTATTGGGAAAGCCAAGGCAAAACAAATGAAATCAGATCTATTTGCTTAGGAAGGAGAGGGTGCTATTGTTTTCTTTATGATAAAAGTATATTTTTTAGATGTTAAAACTGCTCAGATACATTGTCCCTACTTCTTTTTAAATTTTAAAAGTAAAAACTCTAGAACATTAGCTTACTGATCATTTAGAGGCTTTATTAAGCAAAGGAATTTTTTTTTAAAGATCTTTCAAATGACAGTTTCCAAAAAAATAAAAAATAAATAAAAATAAAATGGCAGTTTCCCGAAGTAATGCAAACCAAAAAGTGCTCACTATGGATAGATGTTTCAAAATACTTTATTTTTACTAACCGGTCTGATCCTCAAAACAGTCGTGTGAGGTAGGGATGACTATTCTCCCTGTTTTATATCTGGGGAAACTGAGGAACCAGGAGGTAGGAGATTTGCTCAGGGTCTAGCAGCTAGTGTCGCCCGTGCTGGGACTCAGACCCAAGCCGTGTGGCCTGAGAACCACTGCATAGCACTTCGGGTTCTCACGGACCGCAGTGGGGACCAACTAAAGGGAGACAAGGACAAGGATGGTGAGGAGAGCAGGGAAAGAAGACTTTATTTATCAAATGCCTAGTTCTACATCAGTGTGTTCACATAGGCTGCCCACACCGCAACTCGAAGGGTGGGTGACATTATGCCCACTTTGCAGATCAGTAAACTGAGGCTCAATGAGAGATGGTGATTTGCACCAGGACTCAACAGCTCTTATGGGGCAGAAGGAACATTGCAGCCTGGACCTGTCTGCCTCTAACATGTATGCTCTTAACCACCAGCTACCCTGTCTCCACCTCACTTGTTAGTTATCCCATGAGAATGTTCTTATACAATAATAAGGAACAAGACGTAATCAAAGCCCCTTGTCAAGTGACCAGGCAGTTTGGCATATGGTGGGGGAAGGTGGGGCGCAGGTGGTTGGAAGAGACAACCACATTAGCCTTAGGGTTCCCTCCTGGCCTTCCCCAGCTTCCAGTTCCAATCCCCCAGGAGAAGGAATCCATCCTCCCTGCAGACATCTCTATTAGGAAAAAAAAAAAAGAAAGCCACCATGGTGAGACTTGCCAGGTTGATTTTGCTGGAAGCACCATCCCGGGAGCCTTGTGTACCTGCTGGTTGTGGATGGTGCGACCCTTACTGAGAACTGATGCCCACGCTGGTCAGCGGACCGACAAGTGAACTGGCCCCTATTTCTTCCTGCCCCTCAAGGAGAATTGCCTGGTGCAAGCTCATGCATTCGAGTCACAATATTTCCTTTTCTCTCCTCCCTGTCTCTGAATATTCTATGAGCAGAGTTCCCGCGTGGCTTAAACACGCAATATACATGTACTTCTGCACGTGAGCACCCCCTGGGACCCGGAGCATTCTGTGTCTGTCTGTCTCAGATTCCTTCCTCCCCTCCCCCAAGGGCTTTTTTCCCCCATTAGGCAAATGGAAGGCCCATGCCACCTGTTAGCATTACATCATTGGCTCCCCAGAACACAGTTGCACCAAGGGCCTTAAACAAAGTAGTTCTTCTTGTATTGTTTGTACTCAAAGAGCTGATATCATGCCAACTGATGTCATTGTATGTCTTTGTGTAACTGCTATGGCAACTGGGCAGGTGGGGAGCCTCCAGCTGATGTCATTGGGAAAGGAGGTGTAGAGACAGAATTTTAAAAAGCTGTATGCTGCTTTTTTCTGTGTGTGGGTTTTTTTGGCATGCACTTTTTTTTTTTTTTAAACTAGCTGCTTTTAAGACAAATTACAGCTTGAGTACCCTAAATAAGAACGGACAAAAGTCCCCCCCCCAACCCCTTTGAGACTTCTTTTGAGTTTATTTTGTTGTTCTTTCCTCTCATCTTATATGAAAAAGTGTAACCACTGCCTTTTTTTAAGGGAAAAAAAAAAAAAAAAAAGCAAACGAGGCTCCCGTCACAGAGTTGGTGTGAATTGTTTACTTGGATTTTATGGGGGCAAGGCTGAGCAGATTTTAAAGTAACGCTTTGAAGTCTCTTTCGTGGAGTTTGTAATGGGGACAGTGGGTAATTTCAATTTTCTTAAAAAGTAGTCACTACTGAAGTCTTTCTGGTTTTCCATTTCTTTTGTCTACTTTAAAAATAACCTCTTAGGGCCCAGACAAACTTTTCAATCATGATTTCATAGAAGAGTGAGCTAATACTATGTAGAGGCAGAGTGTAATTCTAGAAATCCCTGAAAATGAATTTATAGCTCTTGTTTTTCTTCTCAAGAAGCAAAAATAGGGTTTGACACTCACAGATGAAGTGGCCATAATATTACCCTCTTTGAATGATCTTTGTGTCATCTCTGGGTCTTAATGAAAATATGAACTACCTGGTCTTCATGCCTAGCTGGATGTGTCATGGGTGAGCACAGCCCTGAGACTCGGTCTAGGCTATAGTCTGGAGCTTCCTGCCTGTAGATGCCAAAGATGAGGCTTGAAATGGGGAAGAGCATGTGCTAATGTTCAGAATCTAGTGGACAGATAGACTTCCTGTCTTTATTTCAACACAACCGTATCCTGTCCACACTTTGTGTTTCCGGCCTTATCTCCTAAAACTATCAAGACAGATATCAGGCGTCTCTCAGACGGCATGAATGTGGTCTTCTGGAGGCTTTCAGCTTACGGGAGGTCACTAACTTCCCTCTCCTTTCAAAAGAAAGGCAAGAGTATGTAGTTGTTTGATGAGAATTAGAGCCCACTTGGTAGGAATAGTATCAACTCAGATCTCCTAGCCCTTACGTGTACATTGTGTCATTTGACCCTTGTGATAATCCTTTAGACTTATCCATGTGTGCAGTGCATCCATGCATCTAGCAAATATTAAAGGAAAAATTGAAACCATAAAATGTGATTCATCAATTTCCCAACTTAAGCAAGTGTTCTTTTTCGCACGGTCCTTGAGCTTTGGATCTTGTGTATGATGAATGTTTTTGAGTTGGCTTTGTTTCATTTCACATTAAACAGAAACATTTTCTTTGTTTTCACATCCCTCTCACAACTTTTAATGGCTACTTAATATTCCATGGGAGGAATGCAATAACTTTTACTTTTTTAAAAGTCGTTTTTTGTTCTTGGCCTTTTGTATAAAACAGGTAATGTTGTAGTAAACCTCTTTACGCATCTAGCTGGGTATCTTTGACCAGATCACTTTCTTAAGCTATATTCCCAAAAGTGATGTTGCACTTGTTGATGGGGAGGTTTGCTTACTTTGCCTGCATTCATTCATGCCAGACTCCCAACTGCACTAAGAGGTAGATGCTATTACCCTCATTTTACAGATGGGGAACCAAAAGCACAGACAGAGAAATTAACTTGCCTAAGTCACAGAGCCAAGAAGTTGTGTTACTGGGACTATAGCCAAGGTAATCTGGGTCTTCCAAGGTCCCTGTCCATAGCTGCCCTGCTGTACCGGGAGCAAACTTGTCTTTCTGGGTGAGGTAAGCTTATGGGAGAGTGCAGGACACATGCCTGTAGTGCCTGAGGAGGCCGGCCATGCCTTCCCCGGCCCCCAAAGCACAAGGTTCTATGTAGGCCACTGAGCATATGGCTCTTGGAGGCAGATCAGATCTGCTGTTGATGAAATTGCCTGATGCTGCAAACGAACTCTTTCCAGGGGAAGGAACATGCCACGGTTTGCGGAAAGAGCACATTTCCAATGTACTGCATGCAGTGAGAGCCTCTGAAGCTTGTCCTGGATCCCCAAGTGGCCTTGCATTTTTGTTCTGATCTTATTTTTAAAAATGTGCATCTGCAACAGTGCACACTTACTTCTATGGGGACAGTGGCAATTTCTGCTGGCTCTGAAGTTCGAGGGATGGTCATTCTCACTCTCTTTTGTGTTTGCTCCAGGTGGACTTAGCAGTTTTAAGCAGAACCATGAAAACCTCTGTGACAACTCCCTCCAGCTCCAGGAGTGCCGGGAGGTGGGGGGCGGTGCGTCTGCAGCCTCGAGCATGCTACCTCAGTCCATCCCCACCACCCCTGACATCGAGAATGCAGAGCTGACGCCCATCTTGCCCTTCCTGTTCCTTGGCAACGAGCAGGATGCTCAGGACCTGGACACGATGCAGCGGCTGAACATAGGCTACGTCATCAACGTCACCACTCACCTGCCCCTCTACCACTATGAGAAAGGCCTGTTCAACTACAAACGGCTGCCGGCCACCGACAGCAACAAGCAGAACCTGCGGCAGTACTTCGAGGAGGCTTTTGAGTTCATCGGTAACTATCTCCCATGGGGGCCTCTCATCCTCCACCTTCCTTTCCCCTCCAGCTTTTGCTTTGAGATCAAGGCCAGGGTTTATGCTGGCCTTGCAGAAAGCCTGCCCTGGGGTGTTTCCAGGCTCTTCAGAGTCACAGCCCACTGAATGCATGGGAGCCACTGGGATGGGTGTAGAGGAACAGTGATTCGGTTTGGTGCTGAAACCCATGTCCCTCTAGCTCTCATGAGAAGGAGGGAAGGGATGAGTGTGGATGTGTTATGTCTCGGAATTTCAAAAGAAGTGATAGAGAGGAAGGCACTGGAGGCCAGAGCTGGCGCTGGGGCTATCTGGTCTATTCCATGTGTGTCGGAGCCTTGCAAGAAGTAAACTGCAGTGAAGACACCACCTCCAAACTCACCCACGCCTCCTCCTCCTTGGGTTGAATTAATTTGCGGTTGGTATGGCTTCTTTACACGAGGTTGAAGCCAAGGTGGCATTTGCTGGAAGGCTGCCCCTAAAGAAGGTTTTTCAGTAAAATGGTGCTTAGTGAACATCGTGACCTGTCACATCAGCACAGAGGAGGCAGGAGTGGAGGGCTGAGTTGTTTTTCGCTTCCACCTGCTTTGTGTCCGGTCTTCAACACTGGGTAGCAGAAGGGCATGAGTGTGAGCATTAGCGAGGTGGTACTAGATTTCCTAAGACTTGCCCCAAACTCGCTGAAGTAGGAAAGGTCAGGTTGTGTAGCCTGAGCAGTTCCCAGGGAGGGGAATCCTAAAAACAGCAGACTTTAATCTCCGGGAGGAAGGAGCCACCAGCCGAGCCCTAAACCTAATGCCAACTTTTGCTGCTTCTATATAGCCTTGGACTGTTTTAAGGCTCAAGTTATCATTTAAGGGAACACCTGGCACTTAGCAGACACTCAACAATTTTTTCAAGTGACTCCAACCTTTGTTACCACAAGAAGGTGATCCAGTACTTTTCCTAAATATTGTAGCAGGTCGTTACTGGCCTCTGTCCCAGGAAGAATGCACTCATGTTTGGTGTTCCTTTATCCGAAAAACGCCTTGGGTCTGATAGATTTGCTGTAGAGTTGGCAGTTCTGGTCATGTCACCTGGCTGTTTTCCTTGCTAATTAATTGTGCCTTCAGTGCGGGATCATGGACTATTACTATTCAATCTGGAAGGAAATTCTGAGTGGTCTCTGAACTCGGAAAAATAAAATGACTCCTCCGAGATTGTAAGAATTTTAGTGTCAAAGAAGGGAGCAAGAGTGAAATAAGTCAATCGGAGAAGGACAAATATTATATGGTCTCATTCATTTGGGGAATATAAAAAATAGTGAAAGGGAATAAAGGAGAAAGGAGAAAAAATGAGTGGGAAATATCAGAAAGGGAGACAGAACATGAGAGACTCCTAACTCTGGGAAACGAATTAGGGGTGGTGGAAGGGGAGGTGGGCGGGGGGTGGGGGTGACTGGGTGGCGGGCACTGAGGGGGGCACTTGATGGGATGAGCACTAGGTGTTATTCTATATGTTGGCAAATTGAACACCAGTAAAAAATAAATTTATAAATACATACATACATACATACATACATATATACCAAAAAAACAAAACAAAACAAAACAAAAAAAACAAAGAAGGGAGCTCAAAACCCAAAGAATCCAAGGCTCTTGACTCTGAGGCCTCTCTACAACATGTTGGGCTAACATTTCCAATGCTCTGATAGTTCCCGAATGGCAATGCTTGTGGATTCAAAGACACTTTAGATTCTTTATTAATAATATTTGAATCAAACCTTGGGCCCCGAAGAAGAAATATTTGTCACCAGGTAGATGAGGAACTTTCTGGTTGATATATGATGTTATAACTGCAATTTTATCTGACTTGATTCCAGCTGGGGGAAGTTCAGAGATTGTTTTCCATTTAATGAGTAGCATCAGACATGCTTGTCCCAACAGGATTTCAAGCAAGGCACCTGCATTCCTTGTAGGTTATTCAGGCTTATCTGATTTTTTAAAAGGAAAAGCAAACAAATAACAAATAGCAGTTAACCTGAAGAACAATTCGGCATCACAGCCTGCATAGGTGCAATTTGATTTTTGTTGTTTTCTTATTAGATAAACTGAAATTGTATAGTCTGACTTTAGGGGAGACAGCAGCTTTTGGAACCATAATGATGTTCACTGAGGGTCTAATATAAACTAAGCAGAGCGTATGTTTAGGGCCTAAATGTGCCAATGTATTTATTCCCGAATTGGATGATATTATTCCCATGTTCCCTGAGCCTTGTTAGTGAGTATTACTCCCATTGTGCAGACAGGGGGGTTGAAGCTCGGGGGAGTTGGGTGACTCACATGGAGTTACTCATCTAGCGTGTAGTAGAAGCAATAGTCAAACCTAGCACTTTGCAGCTCATCTTTCTGCCACCATGCCTGCCAGTCTTGGTGTGGAGGTCAATAAATAGTGTGTGCTGAAGAGAACAAATTGCAAAAGGGAAACACTTCCTTCAAATACTATTATCTATGAGAAGTAAGCTTAATTCATAGATTTTTAAGATGGAATTTTGCATGATGCTTCTTTTCTTGGTCCACTGCTGGGTAGCCAATAGAAGTAGTTTAAGTTAGGGGCACCTACCTGGCTCAGTTGGAAAAGCGTGCAACTCTTGATCTCGAGACTATGAGTTCAAGCCCCACATTGGGTGTAGAGATTACTTAAAATAAATAAATAAACTAAAAAAAAAAAAAAAAAGGTTTAAGTTAGATCACTCCTCCTTACTCCCTTTCTCTATTCTTTGTCTAATTGGCATTTTTTCAGGACTGCTTTCTTAGGATGCCTTTGAGTCTAGAAGTGTCATTAAGAATCCATTTAGGCAGTGCCCACAAGCTACTCTCCTGAGCTTCTAATATATCTGAAAAGTATATCCAGGGTTGCTTCTTTCAATGGCTCTGATTTCTGGGCCATCACTAGAATTCCTCCTTCTTTGTCATCATCACCATGTTGGAACAGCATTCATGGATACGGGGTGCAGGTGGGGGGGGTTGGACAGTTCAGATGTAGGTGATGCCTTCTGCCTGAGCACTGCACGTCTGTAGCTACATTTGCAACAGTAGGCTTTTCTGGTGAGAAGCCAAACATAGCAACTTTCTGGTTGGGTTCTGTTTCTTTAACCTGAGAGTTTAGTAAGACTGAAATCCTTATCCATTTAATACCAGTTCCTGATACAGAGAAATTCTATAATAGAAAGGAAGAAATGTTTGTTTCTCTATCCCAGCTGGGACAGACATTGTTAACAACACTAGTTTTGATAAGCTGCACAATTTAGGATTTGGAATTATCATCCTTAATCAAAAAGGTCTACTTCATCGGTGGCTCGCTTAACATGCAACGTAACTGTGTTGTAGCTCTGGCTGCAGTTAGTTGCCATCACCTGTTAACTGTTAACTGTGGTTTCTTCACCTCGTCCTCTCTTTAAAGGTAGAAATGTAAACTCTTATTCATGCTAATATTGCTTTTAGCCAGTTCTGGAGGTTGGTTGCAGCATAGATCTACACAATTAACTTGTCAATTATACTTCATTGTAAAGCCATTTGAATTTATTTATTTTTTTCTCTCTACAAAATATAGTGTTGTCAAGTCGGGGTCAAAGCTAATCGCTCTTTTTCCATGTCTTTCTTCTTTCCTGCACCTCTTGGCTTTCTCCCTTTTCCCAGAGGAAGCTCACCAGTGTGGGAAAGGGCTTCTCATTCATTGCCAGGCCGGGGTGTCCCGCTCTGCCACCATCGTCATCGCGTACTTGATGAAGCACACTCGGATGACCATGACTGATGCTTATAAATTTGTCAAAGGCAAACGACCAATTATTTCCCCAAACCTTAACTTCATGGGGCAATTACTGGAGTTTGAGGAAGACCTGAACAACGGTGTGACACCGCGAATCCTTACACCAAAGCTGATGGGCGTGGAAACGGTCGTCTGACAAAAGTCTGGATGGAAAGGATTACTGGTCTCCATTAAGAGATGAAGAGAAAGAAGGATGGATTCTTTCTTTTCTTTTTCTTTCTTTCTTTTCTTTTTTTTTTTAGATGGGGGTAAAGTTTGTGAATGGAAACAAAACTTGTTTAAAAAAACTTTTTATTTTTAACAAGTGTGAGAAGAATTTATCTTTTGATGCCATTGAGATTTACTTCCCATGAACTGATAAAGCAGGGAGGCTAAAAGAATAATTTTTTTAAGCCAACAATAAAAATATAACAAAACTTGTTTCTTCCCCCTTTTCCTTTTAAGCTATTTGTAGAGTTTATGATTAAATAGTCTGTGCAGGTTCATAGACCGAAGATACTACAACTTAAACAAATTAAAAAGAACCAAAAGTAAGAGACAGAAAAGGCATTGAATCACGAAGGCCCGAGAGCTGCCTGGGCCATCCACACAGGAAACAAAAACCCAACCAAACCAAGCCCTGTTGTGCTCACTGGTGCAAAGAGAAAATCAGGGCAGCTTAAGTGGTCTAAGAACCCTTCGCATTCTTTAAAGAGACAAAAGATACTGTTGATTTTGTGTGTTTCATACTCTGGATTATTTTTCCCCCCTCTTTGGGTTTAAGAGATTTTTTTTTTTTTTGAAATAGCAAGGAACTGACCATTATACCATATGCCTTCACTGGCTTCTTGTGCAATAATACAGTGTTTTGAGTGTGCAAACAAGTTAGAGCTGGCAGCCGGATAATAGACAAGTAGTGCAAATTTGCCAGCTTGGAGATTGAAAGGAATTCAATAAAAAATCAATTACTTTCCTTCCCACCTTTTTTCCTTTTTTTTTTTTTTTTTTGGTTTTGATTCTGGTTACAGTGCCATAAACCTTGTTACATATGTATATCAGAATGTAAAAAAAAAAAAAAAAAAAAAAAAAAGACAAAAATTTATTTAAAAATATTTTTCGCAAAAAAACAAAAACAACAACAACTTGACGTGTTTCTGTTGATTGTGTAAAAATTTATTTTCATTATATAAATGAAACTCATTTTGGGATGTGTCTTTTTTCCTCCTCTTTTCTTCAGTCCAGGGACAAGCATCTCTTACCTCTGGTAACTTGTATATGTAACATAATATACACATGTTTTTATGGGGGGAAAGAGAAAATACATATTTTGAGAAAGGGAAAATATTCTCTGTTCCCAGTGTGAAGCAGAGAGAATTAGCAAGGAAACCAAATTGCCCCGGTTATCAATCTGCCCAATCATCATCCCCTCTGCTCTCACAGCCCTCTACCCTCTCCTGCAAATGGAATTCCTTCTGCCTCAGGAGAACCTCAGGTGAAGTCACCTTAGAGGTAGGAGGGAGGTTCTAGCCCAGCCTTTGGGCCCTGGGGAACAGGTCACTGCCAGACTGATTGGTTAGAATTCCGTGGACTTTCCAGCAGCCCTCTAATAATTATTTGTGACCATCTGCCATTTAAATGGGTCTTGACGATCCCTCCCCTGCCCCCTTGCCACTCCCCTTGCCACTTGCTCACTTGACATCTTTGGGAACGTGTACCTCGGAGAGTGCAAGGCAGCACATTGCTATTTCCTACTCTTTTGCCAGCAAATTGAACTCAGCTCCAGTTCCTATCACACTTGGTTAATATATAGCTAGTGTTTCATGGGTTCCCAATCCACAGAAAAGAGGGCGTGGGGATAGGGGAGGAACATGATCTCAATGTTTTCTACATTTTATTAAAATACATCTCTCGAGGGACTTGGCCATAGGGAAGAGTCACAGCAAACTGAAATTTGCCTGGGGTGAGTAACAGAATTGATGAGTTTGGGCACGTCCAGTTCTAGATGACTACGTTTGACATATTTTTGTGAACATTGCTTAGAAATATATGACAAAATATTTCTGACATTTATGTTTTTAAATAGCTTTTCTACTGGAAGTGAAAAAGAAAAATGAAGACTGAATTTTCACAGGAATTAACTGAGAGCTGTTTGAATTATTTTTATGACAATTAATCAGGTGAAAAGTTAATTTCTCTTACAGTGTTTTCTATTCTTCAGACTAACAAGTTCCTTGGTGCTAGAGTATTTTAAGAACTCAGGTTGTTATATAATTAGTGATTTAAAATACATGGTGATTTACTAGGCATTTCTTTTCATTTATTCTAGATCCAAACGTTAAATTTCTGATAGAGCGTAAGACTTTTCCTTTCCTTTCCTTTCCTTTCCTTTCCTTTCCTTTCCTTTCCTTTCCTTTCCTTTCCTTTCCTTTCCTTTCCTTTCATCTTTCCTTCTCTCTTTCTCTCTCTCTCTCTCTCTTTTAACAAAGCAAGGAGAGGAATCAGGACAGTTTCTGTTCTTTAGCTACATGGAAATGATTTATGCTTTTTGAACTTGATGATTTTGAGAGAAACACTGTCCTGGGGCAGACAGGAATCCTGCCAACCCGCATACCAAGAATTCTGAGAGAGACTCTGGTCTTTTTTGCTAATCTGTTTTGAGTCACTTAGCCTCTATTTCTTCATGAGGAATGTGAACCACTTCATGAAAATAAAATGGATTAACCAAGCTATTGCTCTAAAAACCAGACTCCCCAGGTTTCTGGGCCTTGCTAGGTGCCTTGGCTAACTGGGATATAATTGAATGTTGTCTACCTGAGAAAGCAGAGTGTCTAACTGACCATGCATCATTCCCAGCATCCAGCAGGGGTTGTTTTGTGCTGAATGAATGTAATGATTCAATAGAGTTAATCTGTTATATATAGATTCAGCAGATACAGCCAACACTGTTACCTTAAGTTGAACAGAACAACAGTTCCAGCTCCTCTCTATACATTTATTTCAACAGTTAATACTTTTCTACTCAGTGCATGTTAACCAGGATATGGAGCTCGCATTTCATTGAAGAGCTTGTGCTAGCTGCTTTTGGGTCAGGACAAGCAGGCGGGAGGTGGGGTAGGAAAGCTGACCAGTGGAGGAATGGACCAGGGGAAATATGAAAGAAGAGACATACACAAGCCAGCAATCACACGGTGACAGTAAATGAGGAAAGACGGCCTTCTGGAAAGGTAATAAAGTATGAGAAAGAGAAAATTGGAGGTTACAGTAAAACAAAAATGAAAAGCTCTATTAGAATAAAGAACCAGGACCTGAATCACACTTCAGAGGTGGACTAAGATAGAACACTGATAAATTGCTCTAAGTAGATCTTCTGGAACGAGCCAAATTGGCTAGAGATAAGCAATATGGCTTTCACCCTGCTTGTGAATGGGCTTTTTGTGGATAAACCACAACATATTATATTTATATTTTAGTTCCCCAACATATAATACCCAATCTCAGGAAATACATGTGGGTTGACGTTTGGTTTCAAGCTCTAATTGGAGGCAGTCATTATAGATGGATGTGAGCAGAAAATGAGTATTAAGCACTGGTTCCCAGAAGAATTGGCAAGAGTAAAGCATTTAGAAAAAACTGCCAAATTAAACGTGTCTTAGAAGACTTTCTGCCCCTCCAGAGGCGGCAGACTGTGCACGCCAGGCCTTTCTTTTGCCATCTCTGCGACAACACTCCAGTGTTTGGTGGAAGACACACGTATTGAGGTTTGATCAGAAGCAGAGGCACTGAGGGAGAGAAAATGAGTTTATTCTAGGGGTTAGACAAGTGTGGGTCTAGTGAAGTCATCGGGAGTATGTAGCCTCCATGTCTGACAATGGGCTGAAATCCCTGTAGGTCAGTGGAGTCAACAGTCAGGGAGAAACACTGGCCATTGAAGTGGAGGAAGGCAAAGAAGACGTGGAATTCGGAGGAAGATCTAGAACCTACATTTACCTTTTACCAACCTCAGGGATACAGGTGACTTTGGGGAAGGATCTAGTGCCCTTTGCCAGAACAAAGCTGTACTTGATGCAGGACTTGTGGCGCTGAAGGAGGAGTAATGCAGGAATCAGAGCCACTGCCGTAAGCCAAGGTGAGCCATCAGATCAATGAAACTGCGTGCTGGCTACCATATTGCCTGGTGCCCTCTTCACAGCATCGTGGTGGCTGTTTCACTTCCACCTGCCAAATCTCATATAAATTTCTCTTAAGGCTGACCTTAACCCAGTGTGAAACACCAAAGGGAAATGCAGTTTGCCATTTAGCTAAGTTGATACTGTATGAAACCACCGCACTCCATCCTTGCCAACTTGGCATCCACCCACACTTCTGTTAGCCATACATAACTACCAGGCAAAGACATCAGCAAGGGATGATTTGTCTCATAAGATGCAACTGTCACTTCTAGGTTGAAAACACACTGACCCTGTCTTTAAAAGAGGATACATAGCCCCATGCGTTGTGACTTTATCCATCTTTGGGTGAAGTTCTTTTATCCTCTGGTTGAGATCCACTCTGTCTTTGCTATCCTATAATTTAAATACTGAGATAAGGACATTATACATTGGATTAGGTTTGCCAAGAAGATGCGCTTTGGAAATTTTATTTACTTATTTATTTATTATTTATTTTTTATTTTTTTATTTTTTAGTCTCTGTGGTATTCCTTTTATTTTTTATTTTTTTATTGGAGTTCAATATTCCAACAATAACACCCAGTGCTCATCCCATCAAGTGCCCCCCTCAGTGCCCGTCACCCAGTCACCCCCACCCCCTGCCCACCTCCCCTTCCACCACCCCTATTTCATTTCCCAGAGTTAGGAGTATCTCATGTTCTGTCTCCCTTTCTGATATTTCCCACTCATTTTTCTCCTTTCCCCTTTATTCCCTTTCACTATTTTTTATATTCCCCAAATGAATGAGACCATATAATGTTTGTCCTTCTCCGATTGACTTATTTCACTCAGCATAATACCCTCCAGTTCCATCCACGTCGAAGCAAATGGTGGGTATTTGTCGTTTCTAATGGCTGAGGGATATTCCAGTGCATACATAGACCACATCTTCTTTATCCATTCAACCTCAGACCCCTTGTAAATGTGATCTTATTTGGAAATAGGATCTTTGCAGATGGAGTCAAGTTTTAAAGAGGTCGTATTGGGTTAGGCTAATCCAATTACTGCTGTCCTCACAAAAAGGGAAATTTGGACACACAAAAAGGAAAAAATGCCACAAGATGAGGGTGGTCGAGCTTGGAGAGAGTCATCCCAAACCAAGGAACACCAAAGCTTGCTGGGTTGTACCAGAAACTGAGAGAGGTTTGGAACAGATTGTTACCCAGAGCTTCCCAAAGGAGCTAAACCCGCTGATACCTTGACTTTGGACTTCTAGCCTTGACACTGTAAGAGGATAAATTCCTGTTGTTTTAAGCCACCCAGTTTGTGGGACTTTATTATGGTGGCCCAATGAAACTAAAAGAAATGGTAATCACCATTACCACAATTTATGTTCAATGGTACCTAGAAGAGGAAAAAAAAGGGGGGGGATTAACTAATATATAATCAAATATATTTTTATAGAAGAAATACTTATAACTCTTATCACCTTTCTACAACTGATCATGTGGTCATAGCTGGTTTTTTAAAAAGATTTTATGTACTTATTTCTCAGAGAGCAAGGGAGAGAGCGCACAAGCAGAGGGAGAGGTCGGGAGAGGGGGAAGTAGGCTCCCCACTGAGCAAGGAGCCTGATGCAGGGCTCAATCCCAGTGGCCTCATGACCTGAGTTGAAAGGAGTTTACTGACTGAGGCACCCAGGCATCCCACAGCTGATGTTTATAACTGCCTTCTTTCACTACCCATTCCATATACCCATTGTCCTCAGTAAGTACGTTACCTGGTCATGGTTTCTTTCCTATTAGGGTGACCTACATCTTCATCGTTGAAGATCTGAGCTTTTGGCAGTCCCACCTGCATAGAATTATTTTCCATTTGCTTCTGTTTCAGGACAGGAGAGTGGAAAATGTGCCCTTCATCCAGATACACTTCTTACTCCTATAGTCTATTAGTAATCCAGTTTCCCTCTGAGGGTCACAATTACCCCAGCCAGTTCAGTAACCCATGTCTGTTTGTTGGTGCTTTAGTATGAGGAGCCCAAGGCGATCAGCACAGTACCAACTTTCAGTTTAATGGAGCTATTGCTGGATCTTAGAGCAGAAACACCTGTCCCTTGGGAACTAAGCCTTCTAAACCAGCAGAACCCAAAGTTGCAAGGCAGGTAAAATAAATGTGGCAAGTGGATCATGAGAGGTAATGGTAAGAGGCACTTTTCCCATTTCCAGCCCTTGGTTTTGGGACCCATAATCCTGGATAAGGGAGGCACAGCAACGTATATTGGTTGATGATTTAGAGAATTTGCTGCACCTTGCAGGAACATTACCCCATTCCAAAAGAGTCTATTCATATAACACAGAAAGTGAATTGTCAAAAGGACCATTCCCCCACTTCAGAGTGAGGGATAACACAGCATGACTAGTGAATTCCATGAGCATGAGCTTGTTGCCACACTTCATTTGCTGCAAAATAAGTTCCTTGGCCAGCAGCAAAGCATTATGAAATACCATGATGGTAAATAAGACATAAGAATTCTCTAAGTCCACAGATACTGATTTTGACAAAAGGACTGCAGGCCAGGAAGGCAAATCCATATGAAGAGTAAGTTTCTATGGGGTGAGAATAAGAGTTCCCCTTCCATGATAGAAGTGGTCCAATGTAATTAACTCACCATCAGAGGCTGCCTGATTCTCTAGAAATGGTGCTATTTCAGGGGCTCAGTGTGGAGCTCTGCTGTCAGTGGGTTGGATACTCGGCAGTAGCTATCACCAGATCAGCCATGAGTAGGAATTCATATTGCTGAGTCTACACTTACTGTCCATCTTTGCCACCATGGCTACTTTGTTCATGATCCCATTGGTCAAAGACAGTCACTAAAGAAAGGGACTGACAGAGATCCACAGAATGTGTCGTCTTGACCACCATCAAGATCCTTCTGTGCTGAGTTTGAGCTTTATTGAGTATTCACATGGAACATTCTGTGCCCACTAAGACAGTTCCATTCCATCTACTTCTTCCCTAGACTTTATCACCAATGTTCCAGTCATGTTTCTTCTAAGTCCCTGATCATCCATCTGAACTTTTAGCCACTGCCCATGAAGCAATATGGATTCATACCTCTGGCTATCTTTTCTTTTAGACACAATGAACAACCAGAGGCATTTCTAGAATTTCTGCCCACTATGGAAATTCTCCTTCATTACTGTCCTCCTGGGCCACCCTGAAGTATAGTGGTAGTGATATAGCCATTCATTTTTGGATGATACGAAGATACTACATGAAACTTTCAAATCTTTTCTTTTGGGTCCACTGGTCACAGAGAAAATCCCATGAGGCCATAAATGTGACTTCCTGCAATAGAGGCCACAGGGATCTGGATCACTGGCTCATTTAAGTTACCTGATCTCATAGATCCCACATCAACTTGATAATGAAACATTGTTATGCATACCCAGCTTAGAGGGTTAGTGGATTGACAACAGTGTTCCAAGGTCAGTTCCGGTTGCAAGATAACTTGATGGTCCATGATCAAACCTCCAGTCTCAAACCACAGTTCAAAAGAAGAATAATTTTTCTGAAGAAACTGTCACAGTTTGGCTCCAAGGTGCAAAATATGTGCTCTGTGATTTATCTAACAAGTGAATGACTCTATATAGGATCCCTGTCTAATACACACACCTCCAACACCATGAGATATACTAGATCTAGATAGAAGAGCAGCTTACATGACAGTCTTGAACTATTGCAGAGACTTTTCCTGTTCTGTACCCCATGAAAAATGATCTTTCATGGTACTTGTAAATGGATTGGACTAGCATGAGTTATATGTATCCTCAAAAATCCCAAAAGCCCGTCAGACATTGTGCCTTTTTCTTAGTGCTAGAAGGAATCAGGTGCAGCAACTTCTCCTTCACATTGAAGTGATATCTTGGCATGTTCCAAATCACTAGACCTCCAGAAATTTTACTTGATGTTTGCCTCTGAATTTTGTGAGATTTCTTACCCTCTGGTATGTAAGTATATTAACAACATATCTAGAATAGTTACCTCATCCTCACCACCAGGTATAGTTAGAATGATATCATTAACATAAGGTACCTGCATGATGTCTTGTGGAGTGGATAATCATTTATAGCCCCTATGGACTAGATTATGACATATTACAGTTACAGTTACAGCAGAATTACACTACTTCTGAGCTGGGAGAGTGAGACACTATTACTGACGATGCCAGCTGAAAGCAAATTGCTTCTGATGGTCTTTACCAGGGGTTAGCAAACATTTTTATTTCATTTAAAATAAATATTTTCAGCTTTGCAAGGCATATCGTTTCTGCCATAACTACTCAACTCTGTTTTTGTAGCACAAAAAGTCCAGAGATATTACATACATGAATGCATATAGCTGTGTTCTAATAAAACTTAATTTACAACAAGCTCTGTAGGCTGGATTTTATCCATGGGCTATAATTTGTCAACTCCTGGTCTTTATTAACAAGTATGCGGAAATAAGCATCTGTCGGATCAATAGTACTTACCTGGTTCCAGGAGCTGTGTTGATTTCTTCCATCAATAAAATCACATGTGGAACAGCAGGTTTAATTGCAGTCAATAGCTGACTGGGATCTTAAAAACCCACTATCATTCTTCAAAATTCATTTGTTTCTGCATAGAGAATATGTGAGAAATAAATGGGGACATAGCTGGAATCACCATCCTTGGATTTTTGGTTTTCTTTCTGTTTTTTAGTCCTTGTTAGTGGCCTTAATCTCCACAATCACTTTGAGAGCGCAATATTGGTTTTTGTTTACTATGTTGGAAGGTAGTCTATTGCTGTATAACAAAGAGCTCCAAAACTTAGTGACTTAAAACATTAACAATAATTTGTTGTATTCATTAATGTGAAATTCAGTTAGGTTCAACAGAGACAGCTCATCAGGATAAGAAATGTCCTCTGGGGCTGGAGTATATACTTTCAAGATGTCTTGCTCAAGTACTTCTCATATTTGGCTTGGATCTCAGCTATGGCTGTCCACTGGATATCTTGGCTCCTCTTCACATAGGCCTCTCCATGGGAATGCTTGGGCTTCCTGAAAACATGGCAGCTCTTTTTCAAGAAGTCTGGAGGAAAGCTGCAAAACTTTCTAAATCACCTAGACTCAGAAGTCCTGTTATCAAGCGAGTCACTAAGATGAACTCAGATTCAAGGACAGGGACATTATACTCTCACCTCTCAATGACAAGAATGACAAAGAATTTGTAGCCATCTGTAATCCGTCACAGTTCCTTGTACAACAAAGCCAATATGTGAAAAAGTAAAGAAGCACTAATGCGATAATGATGGTAAAGAAAGGAATGACATTAATTTCCTTCATAAAGTACCTCAAATAGTGTTGTTTAAGGATAACTTGAGAACTCCACTCTTGACTCAAAGATTATCTTTTTCCATCCTCCAAATCCAAGCCCTGAGGAATGGAGATAAAAGACACCAGAGGAGAGTTATATCTGTTTTATGGTTGCTTGCACATCTTGTTCCAATAGGAGTGTCAGTTTCCTAAGAACCAAACCACCCATCTCATCTCATTCAGATCAGACTTGTACAACATAATAGATTTTTGAAGTGATCGGTTTGAGAGGCATTTTATATTCCATAACTCATGGCTAATTCTCTGAACTGCCTTTTCCTCCCTTTGGCTTGATATATTATGAAGACAAACCTGAATGTTCCTCAAGGGAAAAAAAAAACAAACAAACATCCACAGATCTGTTGTATCTCTGTGTGCTATTAGACAGTGTCTAAAGAATCAGTAACCAAACTACCACCCTGGTATCAGAACTTGGAATGATCCCTCACCATTGGGAGGTTGGGTACCCTACTTGGGTCCCTACAGCACAAATTTTTAGTCTTTGTGCCTTGGTGTTTGGATTCTTATTGGCCAACTGTGGGATCTTGGAAACAGTCTCTGCTTTATCTTTGGTTTATTCAGAGGCAGATCGTGAGGATGGATTCCAGAACAAGTAGTTGATCAGATGATCTCTGCTAAAGCCAGTAAGTGAAAGGGGAATTGACACAGGGCAGGGAAAGTAGCCAATAAAGAGTAATTTATCAACAGTTACCATCATGAACAACTGGAGCTTAATTCCAGCATAGAACATGAAACTCAGAATTATCCTCCCAAGGAGTGAAGGACCTGAGGAATTTAGATGAAGGTTAATTGGGTAGGAGAGAAGACATCAATTCCCTGGCACTTCTAGTCTTTGAAGATAGGCAGAGTGACCAGAGAAAGTCCTTAGGCAAAGAGGTACAGTTCCTGACTTTTAAAAGACAGGCTGGCCTGTCCTTGAAATGGTTAGTGACAGGGAATAAGGAAGAGCACTGACTGTGTATATCTCCTCTAGGTCCCACACTGATGATGGAGTAGCCCAGTGGTTTCTTGGAGGTCCTTGCCCTTTCGATCAGCTACTGAATCCCAATGAAAATAGACATATTTAAGGAAGAATAGGAAACCTTCCCATATTCATTCAGAAATCCAAAATGTCTACTTGTCTCCTGTCTTATTCCATTCACCAAAATATATTATTATTATTATTATTATTTTACTAATTAGACCCTATATCCTTTATTCTTATCTCATATCTCTCTCATCCTTTTTACTAAGATTTGAACTTGTTAAATCACAGTCTATCTCCAAAGGATACTTATTCTGTGAACATTGGCTCTGTACATATTTAGGCCCAAGGCCCTGGACACTCGATTTTTCTCTTTCCTTCACTCTTCATTCAGTCAGCACATGAACGATGTAGCACTTTATTTCCAATGTTTATTTGTTCATTAGTGCCAGTGCTCCTTTGTGATGGAGTGTATTGGGGGGGGGAGGGGGAGGGCAATTGGGAGAGGTAGTTAAAGATAATTCTCTAAAAGCCAGCTGTCTTTGGTGCCAGGATAAAGTGGAGGTGTTTATCATGATACGGGGTGAGCCCTCCCCAAACATATCTGCTATATAATCCCTTTAGGAAATGTTTAAACGGTAATTATTTCCCTCTGAATCATTTTATGAGTAGATAAATCTCAAGTTCAAAGGAGAAGTGAGTGCTTAAACCATCTTTTACTTTATCACCACTGTTTTCATCTTAGAGGGCGTTTCTTCTTCAGAACAAATATCAACTGAAATGTCCTAGAACATCAAACACTACACTTTTTCTTAAAGATTCCATTTGTATAGTAAAAATTATGTAGGCCTAGGACTCATAAATTCTGTATGATACCAACCAACTCATTCAACCTCTCTGAGTCTTAGTTTCCTACTTTACATGGTTGTGAGGATTAAATGAATGAATGTGGGTAAAGCAGTTAGCATAGTGATGAATACAAAGCTAGGAGATGGAAAAAGTGTTACTTCTGCAGATGAGAGTTTTTGTAAGAAAATGATTTCAATTTTCCCAGATGTGCCACTTAATAATATTTAAAAATTTTTTAATTGAAATGTATTTGACATACAATGTTATATTAGTTTCAGGTGTACAACATAGTGATTGGACATTTTTTTTTAAACGTTTGTTTGTTTGGGAGGGGAAGAGCAGAAGGAAAGGGAGAGAGAGGCTCCCTAAGCAGACTCCCCACTGAGCAGGGAGCCCATTGCGGGGCTCCATCTCATGACCCATAGACCACAACCTGAGCAGAAATCAAGAATAAGACATTTAACTGACAGAGCCACCCAGTTAATGGTGATTGGACAATTCTAATACATTACTCAACACTCACCAAAAAAGTGTAGTCACCATACAATGTTAGAATATTATTGACTATATTCCCTATGCTGTACTTTTCATCTCTATGACTTATTCATTTTATAACTGAAAGTTTGTACCTCTTAATCTCCTTTATCTATCTCCCTTATCTCCCACTCCTCCCCTCTGGCAACCACCAGCTTGATCTCTGTATTGAAGAGTCTATTTGTCTTTGGTTTGTTCATTTGTTTTGTTTTTTAGATTCCACCTATAGTGAAATCGTGTGGTATAGAGTCCAGAAATAAACCCACAGCTATAAGGCCAAATTAATCTATGATGAAGGAGGCAAGAAAATACATTGAGCAATATTTTACATGACTTAAGTTCTAGCCAATTAAGAGAAGAAGCTAGAGAGACAGAGGCAAAGGTTAAAAGAAGAGAAGAAAACACAACTATTGATGTGTTACTTACCTCTTGTTCCTTCTATTTCAGTCCCCAAAGGTCATCACAGAGACATGTCCTTTCCCCTAATCTGGATATGAACAGTTGGAATTCTCATGAAAGTGATCTTCCCAAGCTAGGAAGCACTGTGCCTTAACATTTATCCAGTATATGTTCATTCAACAAATACTTGCTTCATGATTATCTTGCAGTGGCCCAAGGTATGACAAGTGCTTATTTATTTAGGGAGGTCCAAAGCCTTTCTGATAGTCTGTTCAGACTAATATGTTTATGTAGAACAAAAAGGCATTTGGCTTGCCCAATAGCATCCAGTTCTATGTCTTCTTTATAGTAAGAACCCAGTAAAAAATCAGAACATTTTTATCCCATTGATTTTTGTCATCTAAAACAGTTGTCAGCTCACAAAATTCCAGAATATCCAAAAATCAGCTTTCAGGAGCTGGTGTGTATTGTATTTATGTGAGATAATATTCAAAAGCCATACTCAACCTCATAAAGCTGTCATGGCAGGCAGCACCTCAAAGATCTATTTTTCTGTCTTCAGCTAACGTAAAGCTGTCTTTTCCTTGTTTGGGATGGCAAGCAGAAAATTGCTGGGTGGTAGTGGTAGAAGGGACACTGTCAGAATCAGTGATAGAATAGCAGCAAAATAATTTGTTATAATTGTAATGTGCTGCATATAAATGGCACTTTCTTTCCAAAGGTCTCGCAATGCTTTTCTAAATATCTCTTTTGGATTCAAAAGTATTTGCTGAAGAAGGCAGAGCAAAATATAATTATATTAGAATTTTACTGTGAAATACAATTCAGTTCATATAAAGTGGACTTCTTGGAAGCTGAATCATTGATATACACATATGGACATTTTTTTATGGCATATTTTTGACAAAGGAAGTTCCAGGGTCTTTGAGGGGAGCATTAAACAGAGGTGCAAACACATTTCCATGTAATGGGGGGGACAACTGCCAGGAAGCAGATTGAGAGGAAAAACAAGAACCAGCATCTCTCTACTCTCAGCCCCACATTCTTTGCTAGAGGTATTTTAAATGACACGGCTCCAGGACTCCAATAAAGGATGAAACTTTTAGTTCCTGGAATAGCAGGAGAGGCTAAAAGTATCTTTGTAAGATGGCAGATGTATAAGAGGAATTCAATCCAAGTAAGTACCTAAGACAGAAAGCAGGCAACAGGTGAGTGGGGTGTGTGTAGGGGGGAAGGTATAGCCTACAGGGGTTCTTCTCCTTCAGTCTTTGGACTACTACCGAGATCAGAAATAGACTTCAGGTGTCTGAACCCTCAGAACCACATGTAAATTGTGTAGGTGTACGAACACATTCATTACAATGAGGGTGTCTATACTTTACATCAGAGTTCTCAACAGTCTTTTAACCAGATGAGTTAAGAACTCTTAGCCTAGAGAGGTGTTTTGAGAACATGGACTTGACATTGCTCCTAGAAGTGATCCCCAATTTTCACCAGCGTCAATATAATTTGGACCTTGCCTACCCCTCCAGGCTCCTAGCAGCCATAGGACTTGAGTAACTATGTAGGGCGAAAAGATGACACATGTCTACCATCTAGGTTTGGAGAAATGCAGCCTCTCCCCTTATTATAGCTGTTATTGGTTATCTGGATAGCTTTAGAGCTCTCAGAGATGCCTCTATGTGTATGCCGCTTTGCTGGCCACACTGGCAGCACATTTCAGATGGGTCTAAGTGGTTGCAAAACTGCTGTGATCAGGGGCTCTAGGATGGTGCTGTGTCTGTCACCCCTTGGTACTTTGCAGCTAACAGAGGGCATCCCATGGATGATTTGTATTGCCTGAAGCTTATCAGTTGAGAAAGTCTACCAAAAAGACATCCCATAATGCTTATCAAAATGGAGAAACCAGGCCAGACACACCAGCTGAGCTTCGGTGGCCTTAGGGCCTGGGTCTCAGTGCCCGTGAGTCCTAGCAGTGAGCTTCATGGCCTGCAAGGCCCCTGAAGCACGTGAACAGTCAGCAATTTCTTGGCCTATCTGAGGCAGTTGACCTCTGCTGAGGCCAGCTTCCACCGGAAATGGACTCCCGTGGCTGGGCCTGTGGTAAAGAGTTGCCTGCTACCAAGCAGGGGCTGCATGAGGCCAGGCCAACTTGGCATGAAGGAAAAGTGGGCTCAGTGAAGACAAGGTATGCACCTTCAGGAACACACCGATCTACTTCTCCATCTCGAAGATGCCCATCCCTGAGCCATGGGTGAATGGAAAGGGAGCCCCTAGAATATCCAGTAACCACAAGCACCACAGAATCTCCCAAATCAATCAGAAGAGTGGCCCTCCCCACCCAGAACGATTGAATCCTTGTTAGGTTGATGGGGTGAACAGGATTTGGCCCAGAAACTCCCTTGGGACCCTCAGATGTACTCATCTCAGGGCAGTGCCCAGAGGTCAAGTTGCAGACAATCAAGAACTTCCAGACTGGATATTAGATGAGCTGAGTTTACACAGCTACTATCCTGGGAGGCTGAGAAGTTGTAAAATGTCCTGATTGTCAGGCATCAGGAAACCCAAACCAACAAACAAGCAAAGAAACAAAGGAACAAACAAACAGATGGTTTGGCGTGGTGGCAAGTGACCTCTCAGCTTCTCCAAACTGGCTGAACTTATCTAGAAAGTTCATGCACATTCATCTATCCTGCTCCCAGATACAAGGCAGTTAGCCTTCTGGGAATTGCTCAAGCTCTATTATTCCTACAAATGTGCTGAGCACGTTGTCCAAAAGTAGGTTCTGATTGGCTAGATGAGAGATGAGGCCTGAAATCCCACATTCCCACCTGGCTTCCCAAGGTTCCAGACCTGCTGATCCAAGGACCATGCTTTGGATAGCAGGCCTCAGCGGGCACATTCTGCAAAGAGGTCATCACTGTGGAGACGAATGGCCACAGGGGCTCAGGATGGCTCTGTTTGGGACCTATTTCTGGCTCCGCTGCCAGGTGTGATTGGACTCTCCACACTCCAATTTCTAGAAAATAGAGATAAAAAGAAAATCTGTGAAATGGAATTAATGATATTTGCTCTTTCTCAGCCCCTCATCAATATCATGGGAATAGAACTTTCTCAGCCCCTCATCAATATCATGGGAATAGAACTTAATGGTCGCTAAGGATTTTCAAATCCAGAGTACCTCAGCTCCTACTTAAGAGTAACTTTTCACAAGGATGGGGACAAATGGCTTATGATGAATGACCCCACAAAACTGTTTGGAGTTAGAGTGTGTCATTGTAGTTGCATGCCATGGCATCCCTCCTCGCCCCCCTGTTAGTTATTTGCTTGTTTGTTTTCTGTGTTCTTGTTCAAATATATGATTGACAGACACGCTGCTTGCCCTCAGACCCTCAGTCTCAGCTGAGTTATTCTTTATAATGGGCTGGTGGCAAACCTGTGGCTTGGCTCATCAGGGCTCCTAAATGTTGGGATGCTTTCCTGGGGTTTGATGTGGTTTTTCACTCCTGCGTTGTATCTGACAGCCCGTTTTGGCTCTAAGTCCAGGGCATTTTTGACTTGAGTTAAGCAACACCCAAATCCTCCAGGTTGCAGTTAAATTCCCTCTCACTGTTCTCAGAGTGCTAGCTGAGGGCACAGTGTATCCTCAGTGCCAGAGGCGCCAGCACAGATGGGGCGGCTCTGGGCTGATTCTCCTATATTTAACACGGCCCTAATTACCCACAGGTCTCTGAGTGAGGAGGGCTGATGAGCAGTTCAAGTTCCCCGCATAGAAATAGCCCTAGAATAGTTCCAGTGTTGTTTCTAATTGCAATGGATGAGCAGACGGGCTCATTAATCCTGCCCTATCAGCATGCAAACTGGCCGCCCCAGAATAGCCCTGATCTCAGCCAGCCCACAGGCAGCTTGGGGGCTGGTGGTTTTGTATATATTTGGAGTGGGAAGGATCTCCTCCCCAGGGATGGGTGTGTATTTGGGGGTGAGGAGCAGTCTGTGGATTCTGGAATCTCAGGTTAACGTAGGAACAGGATGTGGAAAAGTGAAGAATGCCACATTCTTCGGGTTCGGAGGAGCTGTGAAAGAGCTGAAAGATGACCTTCCCATGTCCCCATCTTGCTCTTGTGCACTCACCTCTCTGTTCAATTCTCCTTCCTCTGCCCTTTTGGTCTCTGCTCAGTGTAAAATCTGTCATCAGTCATGTACACCTTAGTATGAATGTGCTATAAAAGGTTCCCTCAGGTTTATAGCTTTACCATCTATGAAGGTTCTTCCTTCCTTTCTTTCTTTCTTTCTTTCTTTCTTTCTTTCTTTCTTTCTTTCTTTCTTTCTTTCTTTCTTTCTTCTTTCTTTCTTTCTTTCTTTCTTTCTTTCTTTCTTTCTTCTTTCTTTCTTTCTTTCTTTCTTTCTTTCTTTCTTTCTTTCTTCTTTCTTCTTTCTTTCTTTCTTTCTTTTCTTTCTTTCTTTCTTTCTTTCTTTCTTTCTTTCTTTCTTTCTTTCTTTCTTTCTTTCTTTCTTTCTTTCTCTTTCTTTCTTCTTCTTTTTTTTTTTCCATATCCGTTCTATTAGACCTGCACAGCAATCTTGGGGGGCGGGGGCTGGTGACATCAGGCATTTAAAATTCTCATTATACAAAAGAAATGGAGGTGTGGCAAAGACCAGTCTGTGAGGAGCCCAAATCACACAGCAAATGACAGGTCTTGGACAAGAAATCAGATCTTTTCTCTGATAGTTCTAGGAGATACTTGTTCCCTTGTGAGGGAAATAGGATCTCTTAGTCATAGTTGGGATGATATATGGAAAGAGAAGCCTCTGGAATCAGCCAGACTGGGATTTCAATCTCTGTGACTTTTGGCATAATGTGAGGATTAAATAAGGCAGTGCACATAAAGAACCTCTAGTCAGCAAAGTGCAATTAAAAACCCCTTAATTCCACCATACTAAGCTATCTTCTACTTTCGCTTGAGGAGAAGGAGATGATAGACCTGGCAAAGCACAGGTTCATAAAGTTGCATGTGGACCGATCTTCCTTCCTTCTTTCCCTCCCTCCCTCCCTTCCTCTCTCTCTCTTCCCCCTTCCACCATCACTCCCTCTCTTCCCTCCCCAACCATTCATGAAGCCCATGTATGTGCTAGGCTCTGTGGGAGACAACAGTAATTTGGAAGTCAAGTTGCCCTCAAGTTCCAGACCATTAAACCCAATCAACTGTCTTTTATACCCAACTGCCTCTGTGGTGTAAAGGCAAAGGAAAAAGAGCTAAATAGAAAAGAAGAGGATTGCAAGTGAAACTTTGAGCACCTATTAGGCTCCAGGCTCTGTCACTTATTTCTATGTTTATACACACGCTCACACACAGACACACACACACGTATATATAATACATACATGTTTATAGGTATATGTATGTGTGCATAAATTTAATTTTCACACACACACACACACACACACACACACCCATGAGGTATTCTTTACATTGTAGAGGAAAAGCAAAATTCAGAAAGGATAAATAACTTTGCTAAAAATGTTAAGTTATTGTCTCAACTTCTCAACCAATATCAGGAAGGAAAAAATACAGATGAAAACACAATATAATTGGCTAAATGTTTAAAATATCTATAGAAGGTTTAGAGGTGTTTGTAGAATAAGTCAAGAATTGTCACTTTAGGAATGCTGAATATCAGGGGAAGATAAAGAGTGGGTAGCAGCTAGTGTGCTGAGAATTGTGTAAAACTCACAACTTCTGAATCTTATAACAAAATAGAAAAAACATTAGGCTTCCCTTGCTGATTTTGTCCTTGTCACTATTTTCTGTAAATTTCGTTTTCTGGCAGTTAGTTGTTAGAATTGGAAAGACAGTTGGTAAATATGCACCTTCAGATTTATATGGCAGATAACACTTCAGTTGCAAGTGGGCGCAAGGATGTTTTGATGAAGTGACTTTAGGAAGGTTTATCTTATCACTTTCCAGCAATAGATTTTTCTAAGTTTTTTTTTTTCTTTTCTCCTAATAAAAGCAGTTGGAATGTTAAAAAAAAATCTTAAAAAAAAAAAAACTAAAGTCATCTACAATTCTTTATCAATAGCCAACATGAACAATTTATCCCATTTAAGCTATAATTCTGGATCTATTAATTTCTTATGCATGGCTCTTCTTTTGATTAAAAATAAAACTGAAAATATTCTAAAAAAAAGAAAAAAGAAAAAAGAAAACGCAATATAACAGACATGCCCAAGAACACATCAGTTGATGCAAATGAGTGTGTCCATGCCACCTACAAACACAGACCCGCAAGGACACTTGCAACTATGTTCTCTTCCACATGACCTTTGAGGTCCATCTTTGAAATCACTACCCCTTTAAAGCCTTCCCAGAGCCTCCTCTTCCTCTCTGCTTCCTCTCACTTGACTTTCAAGTGTATTTGTCATTTCCAAATTTGTGTGACCATCCTGCCCTGTATACACAGCCATCCTGCACTGCATACATAGAATCTTGTACTGCACACATGGCCATCCTGAGCTACACACACATCCATCCTATACTGTACCATGTAGCCATCCTATACTACACGCATAGATGTCCTACACTGCACACACATTACCTGAGCTACACACATAACCATATTGAGCTGCACACACAGCCATCCTGAGCTGCACACATGACCATCCTACACTGCACACACAGCCATCCTGCACTGCACACATGGCCATTCCTACACTGCACACACATAGCCATCCTGAGCTGCACACACGGATATCCAGTGCTGCATCACTGGATTGTAATTTAACAGTTCCATATCTGCAATCTACCTCCTGTGAACTCCTTCAGAGGGGTGACACCTGCAATGTCTGATAAATCAACTAAGAAACAAATGGAAAGGGCCTATTTCTAGATGACAGGAGGTACTCTTTGGTAACAGTTGGAAGCTACCAAGTACTCCATCTGCCCCAGACACTGTCTCTAGCCCTTTACCATCTCATCTCATTCAGCCCTCATCACCTCCCTGAAGGTAGACAGGATCATCACTATGTTTTTGAGAAGGGGAGGCTTTGCACAATCTAGCACCCCACTCGGTCAGGAATATGGAGAATAGCAGGGGATAGGACTGAAAGCTCTGTCTACATTTCTCAAAGCCTTGTTCTTGACTTTCAGTGTTCAGCCTTCTCCAATGTCAACAGATGTTGGCTTCTTCTGCTACTTGAACAACTGGAGTCAAAGGAGAAACCAATGGATGGAGGATTGGTATGGAAATGGAAGGGTTTATCAATTACTCCAACTCTTATACTCTCTCAGTTTATTTATTTATTTTTTTTTAAAGATTTTATTTATTTATTCATGATAGTCACACAGAGAGAGAGAGAGGCAGAGACACAGGCAGAGGGAGAAGCAGGCTCCATGCACCGGGAGCCCGACGTGGGATTCGATCCCGGGTCTCCAGGATCACGCCCTGGGCCAAAGGCAGGCGCTAAACCGCTGCGCCACCCAGGGATCCCACTCTCTCAGTTTAAAATCCTGAATTCCATCAATGATGGTTGGTACTGATCTTCTGAGGCTTTGAACAGCCTTCCCAGTAAGGTGGACCCTCTGGAGTACTGGCGTGGTCCAGAACATCACCCCCGACAACCAGAGGGCTGTGGCCTTCTGGGATGCCTAGGGTTTTATTGTTAGGGCTTATTAAAGTGCAGATTCCCATGAGAAGAGCTGTATATTTATCCATTTTTGGCCATTAATCTCAACATCTCTCCTCCACAAATGTTTACGAAGTATTGGTTTCCTGTGGTTACTGTAACAAATTAGTAAAATTGTGGTGGCTTAAAGCAACAGAAATTTATTTTCCCACAGTTCTGGAGGCTAGAAATCCAAAATCAGGGAGTCCATAGGACCACACAGCCTGGGAAGTCCCTCAGGGGAAATCCATCCCTCGCCTTTTCCAGCCTTTGGTGGCTGTCGGCATTCCTTGGCTTGTGGCTATGTCATTCTTAGGTCTCCTCATCACCTTCTCTTCCATGTGAGTCTAATTTCCTTCTACCTCTCTCTTATAAAAACTCTGTGAAGGCATTTAGGCCTGCGTGGACAATCCAGAAAAATCTCCTCATCGCAAGAGCCTTAAATTAATCACATCTACAAACACTTTACCCTATGACACAACATTCACAGTTTCCAGAGGTTAGGTCTTGCTATCTTTGTAGGGAGGCACCATTCAGGTCACTGTAGGACACAGCTTCTGGGAGGAGACAAGCAAACAGTGCCTCCTGAAGAGTTACTTACCAGTATGACTATTCCAGGATGACTTCCCAGCATGAATAGTCCAGTGCTTTGGAGACCACAGTCTAGGTTTCCAAAGCCTCAGGAAGAAGAAAAAGAGGAAACACCAGTGAAGGCAAAGGGATCTTTGGGCAGATTTCAAACCCCACTTTTCCCTGAAGAGAGGAGCTGTCAATGAGCAGCCACCAAGGAGAGGCAATGAGTGGAAGACAGGATATTCAGCACAAGAGACTAAAATGTTCTGTAGGACGGTAAAGGGGTGATTAAGCAGAAGCCAATTGCCTGCATCAAGTGAATTACCTCAAAGTTTCAATTTATGTGTTTTATGAGGTGAGCTATAATCTAAAGTAAAATATACCAGAATTTAAATCCCATCAGTTCCTGTGACTTCTATCAAGCGACATGGTCTTTCTTTCTTAATTGCTAAGGTAGCAGGGAGACTACTTACCTCAGGGAGTTACTACAAAGAATAGGCGGTATATATAAAATAACTTGTAGATGCAATGTGTTACGTGGTAGACATACAGGAGACATTGGCTTTCCCTCTAATCTTGAATAATATATCCTCATGAAGCCCCTTATATCGGTGGGTCTAGATTTGGCACTTTAGGAACTCTAGTAATGCTGAGGTGTAGCTTTCAAAATTCCATTTCAAATGGTCTTATGCTCACCAGTAATGGGAAAAATTGACTTCGCCCATGTGCCTTCCGTTGTGAGGCAGAGAAAAACACATCTGTTTTATCTACCAAAAATGTATATCCTATTGATATATTGATTGATATATTGATCCTATTGATCAATCAATCCTGAAAATGCCACATAAACCCAAGTTGAGGGACATCCTACAAAATAGTTATCCTATATGCTTCAAGTGTATGAAGACATAAAAAACAAAGAGAAAGGTTGAGAAGTTCTTTCTGATTAAAGAAAACTAAAATATGATGACTAAGTGCAATGTATAATCCTGGGTTAGATCATTTACTAGGAAAAATAGAATGACAGATATTTTTGGGGATAGTTGGCAAAATCCGAAGGTGGATTGTATATATAAGGGTTTTTTTTTTTTTAAAGATTTTATTTCTAAGTAATCTCTATACCCAACCTGGGACTCAAAGCTACAATCCTGAAATCAAGAGTTGCATGCTCTATCAACTGAGCCAGCAGACATCACAAGATAAGAGTCTTAAATTTTTAAAAATTTTGATAATTGCACTGTGATTATGTGTGAATACTCTAAGGAAATACACGTGAAAGTACGTAGAGGTAAAGGGGAAGGATATATTTAACTTACTCTCAAATGGTTCAGAGAATACTATATACACACAAATGTATACATAATGACATATATAACATGCGAAGCAATAATACATATGTATATGTATTATAAATATATATGTAATTATATATATATAGTTTGTAAAACTATATACACAGCACTATATTATATATATGGGTAAAATTTTAATAAATGGTGAATCTGGGAAAGATATATGAAAGTACTTGCAACTTTCCTGTAAATTTGAAACTATTTCAAAAAAAAAAAAAAGGAAACTATTTCACAATAAAATTTTTAAAAGTAAAAAATAAGAGATGTCTCATGGAAGCAAGAAATCTGCATTTCTCCCAAGAGCTCCAGATGGCTCGCTCGGGGGTTGAGGAGGGTGGTGCACTGTCACGGTGATCCTCCTGGTCTCCACTGCTGGCCACACCCCAATTGACAGCCTTCCCCTGGGCCTCCTCCCTTTCAGATCAGGAAACATGCTCATTCTAGGCCTGAAGCTCCACTCTGAGTCCAAGCTGAGACGTCATACTTCCATTCTACTCCCTAAAGGGTTAACAAGAATCCAAGAATCCAAAATTGAATGGTGTGTTCAAAAAAAAAAAAAAAAAAAGAACCCTTAGAAAAAGAGTGTTACATCATCACACCTGTACAGTACTGATTGCCCTTAAGATGGAGAATGTTCCTGGGGAGGGCTGGGGGCCATGCCTACAATCCTAACGGGGTGCACAGGTGCACATACCTGACTCAGGTCAGGGTTTGAGAAATTTCTAAAAGGGCGTTCATTGCTGGGAACCCGAAGAAGCCAATATTCATGATCCAGTATCTGATTTTCCCTTTTTATTTCTTGCTCCATTTCTTGTCTTCACCTTCCCACCCCAACCTCCTTTCCTGCCCCATCCATGCTCATCAGAGCCCACCCCATACTAGCTCTGTTACTTATCTTTACCCCCAATTTTCCCTCCTATTGGAACCCTCTTTTCCATTTTCTCTTTGTCTTTCAGGTTTCAATTCAGGTGTCTCTTCCTCCAGGAAGCCCTCCCTGGTCTTCCGAAATCTGTATTGTAAGCCTCTCTAATATCCTCACATTGTACTTACAGTGTTATCACTCTGCTTTCTAATTGCCTCTTTGCTTGTCTACATCCCCCAGTCGACTGTATGATCTGTGAGGCTTGTTCACAGGTTATCCCTGGCACCTGGCATATTTCCTTGCTTATAGTACATTACCCATAAGTATGTGCTGAATAAATTCATTGATTACCTAGATTACTATAACCTGGAAGATAAAGATATGTCGTTGTCTGTTTGTGAATTTTCCTTAGCTTGACCCGTCACAATTAATAGAAATTTGTTTACATATCTTTAGGGGGTTTGGGGGCCATTCATCCAAAAGAGCCATTTACAGAATCCTAGAAAATCCAAGAATGGGTTTGGGAATGGGAAGGAGAAGGCAGGCAAGTCAGAGCCCAGAATGCTGTCTGGTGCCCTGGAGAGCTGAATGTTTCCTCAACTTGTCTTGAAGGAGCTTCCCACCCAGGAGATGAGAAGGCAACGTGGGCCAAAGTGCAAGGATTCTTCCTGTTGCAGAGGTGGAAGGGGCAGCCGTTTGGCATTTTTCTCTACACTGGTATTTAAAGTCAGCAAACCATTCACATGAACACATATTGAAAGAGCATTGAATTCCAAAGAAGAGCTTCCCACTTTTTCTCCATCTTTTTCTAATAACAACATTTAGACATTAAGGAATTTCTCATTTTTATGGAATGTAAGATTTCTACAGCAGAGCTCCTTTTTCTCTCTATGATTTCTGTCCATTGAATGCTACAAAGAGAAACCCACCTCCCTAATTATTGATTACTTGGGCATCTCATTCATTCATTCAAAAAGCACTTAGTGGCTGCTATGTGCCAGGTACTGCTCTGGGATGATGAAGAGACTGCGATACACTATAATTATACTTAGGATATTATAATGACACTTACTAAGATTTATTTAAACCACTACATTTAATTTCTTGCTTTCAATACCTTCTTCCTGCTTTTGCTCTCCCTCTGTCTCCATGTTCTCATACAAAGAAAATGTGAGAAGCACATACACCACACAGGGACACACATGATTTGATCAGGATGCATTTTGAGGGCAATAGCGTCACTCAAAAGAAGACTTTAATCCAGCGTGGAGCTGCCTTGTGGATTCTGTTCGGGGGATGATTTAGAAAATACAGCCATGATCCCTGGAGCCATGAACCCTGGAGCCATGATCCCTGGAGCAATTAAAGCCCACTGTCCTCAAATGGACTCTTACGTTTATAGGCAAAAAGTGGAGTCAATAAAGCCATCATGAAGAAGAGTACAAAGTTGCCCGTGTCTCTAGAGAGATATTTGATGGCATCAAATAAGATCCTGGGTTTTTTTACACTTCTCAGGTGTTGCTACTTTGAGAAGGAAGGAGAAGGCAAATGTCCCTGTCACCATTGCCCTCCATTCAGTCTCATCAACCCCTTGTTCCCCGCTCAAGTGCGCATGAGCCCTGAAAGTTAACAGTGAATACTTCTCACCAAGTAAGTTAAAGGGTGCTTATAAATTATTTTATCATTTGGGGGTCCATACTCACCTTTATAACAACCCTCTTAATAATGTGGGACAATGGAAACAATGTACCTTGTCCTTGCAAGCAAACCCAGCTTTTTCTATAAAAGACAATGGGCAGACTTCAGCATAGCCAGTGGTGGGCTGGGGCGTGGGCTGCAGAACCGGGGCAGTTACTTAATAAAAAGCATTTCACAGTTCTTCCCAACAGTAAACTAGGAAGAATGGTACCGACAAGGGTAGGGCTCCCAGACGCGGGTTCCACCCCGCCAAAGGTTTTGAACCCAAAGCTCCTTTTGCCAGAAGAACCTTGAGAGTTTTGGGAGCAGGATGTCCAAAGCTGTTTGGCATTCCAAAGGAAAGCTTCCCTAGTTCATTTTCCCCTTAGATTTGTGGAGGGAGGATGGAATGTATTGGCTAGATGTAGACAGATTGAAAAATGGGGGATTAAGAGAAGGAAGGGACAGATGATCCACTGTCCTGCCTTCCAGCCAGTAGCTTTCCAAAGCCCTGTAATTGATTGGCATTCACCTCCTACTTTATTACCTGTGAGTTCTTCTAGCTTAATGAGGAAAAAGGATGCACAGTCGGAGATGTGAGAATGGCCCACGTGTGAATGCACACGAGACGCTTACAGGATAAACTGCCAGGCTGCTCTAGTCTGCAGGGGGTGTGTCACGGAAGGATATAGGAAATTTCTAGGCATTCTGGCTTCTGTACAAATGGGGGGGCCGGGGACCCAGGTTTTACTGATCTGAGGATTTCTCTTCCCATTATTGGGAATGCCATAAGATATCTCCACTGACACTAGAGCTTCCAAAGGTGATCGGGGCACCCAGCTAAAATAATAGCTTATCCCCAATGAAAAGAAAGCCCAATGTTACTCCAACAGGAGAGAAAAGGGTTCCTCTGATTTTATTCTTTTTAATTTTTTTAAAGATTTATTTATTTATTCATGAGACACACACACACACACACACACACACACACACAGAGAGGCAGAGACACAGGCAGAGGGAGAAGCAGGCTCCATGCAGGGAGCCCGACGTGGGACTCGATCCCTGGTCTCCAGGATCAGGCCCTGGGCTGAAGGCGGCGCTAAACCACTGAGCCACCCGGGCTGCCCTTCCTCTGATTTTAAGTCAAGAACTGGCAACCCATGGTTTGCCAAGTTTGCTGAAGCAAACCCCTGCTTCCTTAGCCACGTCTTTGACGGAGATTCTCTTCATGGGCTTGGTCAAATGTTAACTTTGGGTTCAGAGCCTGTGCTTGCTCGGCAGCACATATACTAAAATTTGGTTCGGAGCCTGAGCTCGAGAATCAGATGCAGGCAAACAAATATTCTGGATGGAACTGCAAAGGGCAAGGCTAGTAGGGGCACCTGGAGAAGGACTGAGAAAATCTCAGTGCTGCAACATCCAGATGAGAGCAGGAAAGACTTTCCCAACTGACCTGGCTAAAGGCCATCCCATGTTCCTTAGTGAGACGCAAGTGGACATAATTCCAAAATGGTATTTATAGTGTTACTGAGTGAGTATAATGATGCTGGAGTTACCTGGGCACAGAAGTGGCTCTAGAATTGAAATCTAGGAAGACTTAGCATTGGCAATCTGGATGGAGGTGGGTAGCTGGGACCCTTACACTGAGGCTATATTTCATTGTAAGCATAAGGCTTTTACTTAGATGGCACATCTTGTAGCTTGAGAGGGGCCGGAAGGCCACTACTGGTAAGCCTGTAAAGATTCTCCAAATCAAATTTTTGTTACCCACTCTTCTCTTAACACAGTGTGTTTTTAGTTATTTTTCTCATATCCTTCTGTTGCTGGCATAAAGTCCTGAACATAAACAACCTAGTGAGGTATCGACACAGGTAGATAATTGGTCCATGTGGACCACATTGACAACTGCAATTCAGATTACAGCATCCGGTGAGTGAAAACCAGTTAAGTGTCTTTCTGACCCAATGCCGCTTTCACAAGGCTGCTTTACACTCGGGACCGCTCTGTGTGCAAACAATAAATTCATAGTTGAAAGCAGTTGTGGTCTCATACCAGGTTGTTTTGCCTGGCCAGCAATCTGTCTTGCAAAACATGCACCGTCTTCTGGGCACCGCCTCTTCCTCCAGGAAGCATGTCACTGTGCTTTGGGTCACTGTTCACTGGATGAGGGGTGAGGACGAGAGCAAGGTGGGAATTTGGAGTCAGATCTGTAGGCATTTAGAGCTAGGTGAGAGATGGGCAGTTGGTTCCTCTCCAGGCAGCTGGACATGCACTGGGTGAATATGGGAGATGCTGGTGTCTACGACATGTGGGGGGAAAATAAAATGAAAGCAGGGATTCTGAAGGGAAAGAGCTGAGAGGGTGAGAGAGAGGCCAGCTCCCTGTTTTCACTCCTTCCCTCAGGCCAGGCTTCTCTTTCCTTGGCTTCTCCGAGCTATGAGTAAATCCTCACTATGCTAGTTTCTCCTTTTATGGCTTCAGCTTGGCCCGAGTGATTCTTGTTACTTGGAGCTTCAAGAGTCCTCACTTGGAAAGTGCTCAAAAATGTTGTTTGTAAACCCAGGACTCTGGAGCACCTGGCACCTGAGAAAGAGATGTACTGTCCTAAGAATGTTCGCTTGCTTCTCTGCTGGATTGTGCCAGCATCTGTCTTGATGCCTCCGTAGATTTTGTGGGTAATCATGACTCGTAGTCAAGTCCTCATTTTAGAGGGTAGATGTTGAAGAAGGAACAGACACATTCACCTTTAGACCATGAGGATTTGTTCAATAATTTTGTGCCACGAGAGAGGGGAATTTTTTTTTTTTTTAGAGAGAGGAATGTTGATGCATAACTGAACACATATCATAAATGTTCAGAAGGGAGTTCTCAGTCTTTAGAGTTCACAAGAGATGGCCATTTGTGCCACTTTACTCATATCAATTTACTCCGACATCCATCCCATGAAGGTGTTAGGAGCAATTATCAAATTTCCCAAATAGAGAAGATGAGGCCTAGAGAGGTATGTGTTCAAGATCATTTTTTCCCCCCGAGGTCTGTTAAGAGAAGATATGAGTAAGCCCTTCTCCCCGAGAGCTGTATTCATCACGCACAGGACGCAGGAACTGTAGGGCTAAGCATATGGTCAAAAGAATTAAAAACTCTTGTTCACCAAAAACCTTGTTTGGAAATGGTCAGAGTATCATTATTCTTCATGGCCCCAAACTGGAAGCAATTTAACCATTCATCAAAAGATAATGAGCAAAGATTTATGGTAGAGCCACATACAGGATATTATTACTCAGGCACAGACAAGGAATGAGGGACTGTTAAAGGCAAAACGACATTCTAGCTGTTAAAAAGAATAGCATTTTAACATTCATGACACTTGTTAAAGCAAGATAAGGAAGAGCTGATCCAAGGAGGAACATGGTGCTGAGAATAGGGACCCCTGAACATGGTCTTTGCCTTGGGTGAGAGAGATTGGACGCAACTCCCAAGGCAGCATGCGCAAGTGGGAGTCTATAAGCAAGGGGCAGGGTGGGGATCATTGGAGAGAGAATACCTAGGAGGAAACATCAGAGTTAAGGGGAAATTCTGGTTCAACCAACCCAACAGGATTCCTGCAGAAGGCAGGCTGAGGGATCAGACACGGCTCGGAAAATGGTGAAAAATGAGGAGCTTGATCAGATACAGAGGGCGGGGTTCTTAGCAGGGTTCTTCTTAAAATCAGATGATGCTGGGACAGACACAAAGTCCCAAAGTCAAGGCCTTGCTGAAAAGTTCTGGGGGTGCTGAATTGAGTTTGGTCAAGGAGGGACTCCATCGGTCTGGATGCACGCCCCCACGTGGATGAGCCCCGCAAGCGTTGTGCCCAGTGAAGGCAGCTAGACACCAAGGGCCGCACACCATAGGCTCCCATTTCCATGAAACAGTCAAAACAGGTGAATTCAGAAAGTGTGAAAATAGAAAAGTGGTTGATGGGGTCTGGTGGGAGGGGAATGCCTGTACTGAGTGATAACAGTTTCTTTTTGTGGTGAGGAGAATGTTCCGAAACTAGATAGTGGTGAGGGTTGCATGATTTGGTGAAGACACTAAAAAAAACCACTGAACCGTACAACGTAAAAAAGTTAATTTTCTATGGTGTGTGAATTACGTCTCAGTTTCATTTTGTTTTGCTTTTAAGATTTTATTTATTTATTTGAGAGCGAGCGAGAGTGAGAGAGAACAGAGGGAGAGGGAGAAGCAGACTCACCACCGAGCAGGGAGCCAGATGCGAGGCCCCATCTCAGGACCCCATGGTCATGACCCAGCTGAAGGCAGATACCCCACCAACTGGGCCACCCAGGCACCCCACGTCTCAGTCTTTAAAAAAGACTAACATGTGGGACGCCTGGGTGGCTCAGTGGTTGAGCATCTGCCTTTAGCTCAGGTGTGATCCTGGGGTCCTGGGATCGAGTCGCACATGGGGCTCCCTGCATGGAGCCTGCTTTGCCTTCTGCCTGTGTCTCTGCCTCTCTCTTTCTGTGTCTCTGATAAATAAACAAACAAACAAACTTTAAAAAAATAAAAAGAAATATAAAAAGTCAACACCCATCCTTCTTCTGACCTATGTGTGGAGAAGGCTGACTTTCTGCACTGGGGCAGGTGGGAAAGCAAGATTTCTGCTTTCCTTTGCAGTGTCCCCTAGTACGAGGGGGGGAGTGATGAGTAAAAGACACAGAAGCCACATTTCAGCTTATTGCCCGTGGAACTTGGTAAGAACAAGAGAGAACTCAAAGACCACCTCAGCAGGGGACATTTTCGGGAATGTAGCCCAGACCCAACATGAGCCCTGTGGTCTTAAGGAGAGGCCAGTGGCCTTGCCCTTCCCGGATCACTTAGTAAGAATCCTTAGTGAATACTCTTCGACAGGACTCCGTGAGCACTGAAACAGCAGGGAATCTTGTTAAAAATGCAGAATCTAGTCGGGCAGGACTGGGCCGGGGCCTGGAATCTGCATGTCTAGCCCTAACCCTCCCCGTGGGGGTGAGGCTGACCTGAATGATCCACAAATCACACTTTGAGTAGTAAGGTAACAAAGCAGCAGGACTTCTATGCCTGGACTAGAATAGAAGGGAAGGCTCCCTGGAAGAGGAGTTTAGACCAGGTTTGGGGGGAAGAAAACACAGATGCTTTACCAGGGCCGACAATACTATTCCAAGAGCTGGGATCAGATGGTTGGAAGGTGAAAGGATGTGAAGCTGGTATAATCGAATGATAAGCCGCCTGGCGTGGCTCTCTCTGGGAGATAGAGACATGCGGTGGGGGAAAAAAATCGAGGATCAAGAAACTCGCAGTGGTCCTCTTTTGACATCTGGATGTGTGACACTAGGCCAGGAGCTCCGAGGCCATGTTCTCTGGAGTGCCGTGGGTCTGCGAGCCTTTCATAGGCATTGATCCACCTGTGCAGTACAATTACGAGAGGAAATAAATACTTTTCTTCCTTTCACTTCATTTTAAAAATGCTTCTCTTTCTCTTCTCAAGGCAGGGCACATGATTCCTGCTCTTTTAAAAATGGTTTCAGGGATCCCTGGGTGGCTCAGTGGTTTAGTGCCACCTTTGGCCCAGGGCCTGATCCTGGAGACGCGGGATCGAGTCCCACGTCGGGCTCCCTGCATGGAGCCTGCTTCTCCCTCTGCCTGTGTCTCTACCTCTCTCTTTCTTTCTGTGTCTCTCATGAATAAATAAATAAAATCTTAAAAAAAAATAAAAAATAAAAATGGTTTCATGTCACTAGGTCTTTTAAAAGGTGCCAGATGAACTAGGGGTGGTAGGACGGGAAGTGGGCGGGGGGTGGGGGTGACTGGGCACTGAGGGGGGCACTTGATGGGACGAGCCCTGGGTGTTATTCTATATGTTGGCAAATTGAACACCAATAAAAAATAAATTTATATAACAAAAATAAAAGATGCCAGATGTCATGTCTTTTTTTTCTTTCCCTTTGAAATGGTGATTTACAATCCTGACTGCACCTCTGAATAGTCTCAGGAGCTGCGTGGAACTGCCAGCGCTCAAGCCTCAGCTTGAGACCTTTTGATTTAGTGGCTCTGAGGTAGGGGCTCAGAGGTAGTATTTTTGGTAAAACTATCCAAGTAATCTGAATGTGCAGCCGCAGCTCTCTGACCTGATTCTATCTTCTTCTGAACACATAGCAGGGTCCATGCTGAGTTCCCTGGATTACCTGCTAATAGAAGGCCTAATAGAAGATTCCAAGGTTGGGGCAGTTTCATAAACTCTTTTTTAATTTTTTTTATTTTATTATTATTATTTTTTCATAAACTCTTTATAGAAAGCACGGCCTGACAGATTTCAGGCAGATGCGTCAGGAATTATGTAGCAGTGGTCGATAGTTGTCTCTGTGAGCCCACTTCTCAGAAAGAATATTAACTCAAGAAAGTCACACTTGCAATTTTTCAGGATGGATGTTGATGGTTTATGAGAAATGCCTAGGAAATAAATGGATCTAAAATTTTGGATGAGTAGAGGATTCCCTTATTTAAAAAAAAAAAATTGGATCAGTTGCTTGGAATCCATTTGGAAAGGAACTCAGCCTTAATAGTTATGAACAGTTTGGCAAGAATCAAAGACCAAAAATCACAAATTGTTTTGATGGCAGAGAGACTTCATTTGGGGCTTTATTCTATTTGTGCATTTTATTTTAAGAATCCATTTGTTTTCCTTATTCTTTTTTTTATTTCACTAAAACATGATTTACCTATAATGAAATAGACCTATTTTAAGAGTACAGTTTAATCAATGTGACAAACATATACAAATGTGTAAATCATCATCCCAGTCAAGATACAGGACATTTCCATCACCCCAAAAAGTATGTTTGTGAATTTTCCAGTCAATTCCTCCCCAGCCCCACCCTAGCTAACTCCACTGGCCTGATTTTATATAAATTGAACTTAAAATATGTACACTTTTATTTTTTTAATTTAATTTTTTATTTTTATTTTTTAAAAATGATTTATGTATTTATTCATGAGAGACACAAGGAGACAGAGGCAGAGACACAGGCAGAGGGAGAAGCAGGCTCCATGCAGGGAGCCAGACATGAGACTCGATCCGAGGACCCTGGGATCACTCCCTGAGCTGAAGGCAGATGCTCAACCACTGAGCCACCGAGGCATCCCTAGTTTTTAAATTTTAATTTGTAAAAAAAAAAATTAATTTGTTTTCAGTTTTATTGAGATATAACTGGTACACAGCACTGTGTAAGTTTAATGCATGTGATATAATGACTTGACCGGCATACACTGTGACCGGATTACCACCACAAGTCTAGTTAACATCTACCATCTCATATAGAAAACAAGGAAATGGAAACAATGGGGTTTTTTTCATCATAGTGGGAATTTAGAGGATCTCCCCTCTTAACAACTTCCAAGTATCCCATACAGTCCTACTAAATATAGTCATTATGTTACACATTACATCTCCAGTATTCATCTTACAGCTGGAAGTTTATACCTTTTGTTACTTTCATATATGCACACTTTTTATATCTGATTTCTTTACCCTGTAATGTTTTTTTGTGTAATAATAAATTTATTTTTTACTGGTGTTCAATTTGCCAACATACAGAATAACACCCAGTGCTCATCCCATCAAGTGCCCCCCTCAGTGCCTGCCACCAGGTCACCCCCACCCCCCGCCCACCTCCCCTTCCACCACCCCTAGTTCATTTCCCAGAGTTAGGAGTCTTTATGTTCTGTCTCCCTTTCTGATATTTCTTACCCATTTCTTCTCCTTTCCCCTCTATTCCCTTTCACTATTATTTATATTCCCCAAATGAATGAGACCATATAATGTTTGTCCTTCTCTGATTGACTTATTTCACTCAGCATCATACCCTCCAGTTCCATCCACGTTGAAGCAAATGGTGGGTATTTGTCGTTTCTAATGGCTGAGGAATATTCCAGTGTATACATAGACCACATCTTCTTTATCCATTCATCTTTCGATGGACACCAAGCCTCCTTCCACAGTTTGGCTATTGTGGACATTGCTGCTATGAACATCGGGGTGCAGGTGTCCCGGCATTTCACTGCATCTGTATCTTTGGGATAAATACCCAGCAGTGCAATTGCTGGGTCGTCGGGCAGATCTATTTTTAACTCTTTGAGAAACCTCCACACAGTTTTCCAGAGTGGCTGCACCAGTTGCCATTCCCACCGACAGTGTAAGAGGGTTCCCCTTTCTCCACATCCTCTCCAACATTTGTGGTTTCCTGTCTTGTTAATTTTCCCCATTCTCACTGGTGTGAGGTGGGATCTCATTGTGGTTTTGATTTGTATTTCCTTGATGGCAAGTGATGCGGAGCATTTTCTCATGTGCTTGTTGGCCATGTCTATGTCTTCCTCTGTGAGATTTCTGTACATGTCTTTTGCCCATTTCATGATTGAACCCTGTAATGTTGTTGAGACTCATCCATGTTATTGCAAAAATCAGCAGCTCATTTAAATTATATGTACGTAGGGGCACCTGGGTGGCTCAGTTGGTTAAGTGACCAACTCTTGGTTTCAGTTCAGGTCCTGATCTCAGGGTCCTGAGGGTACGCTCTGCGCTCAGCATGGAGTCTGCTTAAGACTCTCTCTCCCTCCATTCCTACTCCCTGCACTCTCTCTCAAATAAATAAATAAATCTTAAAAAAATAAAACATATATACATATGTATTATTGAGCAGTATCATGGACATACCAGTTTGTTTTTTTAATCCATTCACTTGGTGATCAACATTTAGGTTAATTCCAGTTAGGGGCTATTATCAATAAAGCTGTATAAAGATTTATTCACAAGTCTTTGTGTGAATCTACGGTATTATTTCTTCTGTGTAAATAATTAGAAGTAGGATTGTTGTGTCACAGGGTAAGTGGGTCACATGGTAAATTTACACCAAACCGTCAAATTGCTTTCCAAAATGATTGTAAGATTTTACATTCCCACCAATAATTTATGAGGGTTTCAGTTGCTAAGTATCCATGACAACACTTAGATTGCCAGTCTGTTTAATTTTAGACATTCTGTTGGTTTGTGGTAGTCTCTCACTATGGTGTTAACTTCCATTTCCCTGATGACTACAGATTTTAAACATCTTGTGATGTTAGCCCCTACATCAAACCATACGCCAAAATTAACTAGGAATGAATTATAGCTGTAAACAAAAAGGAAAAACTGTAAAACATTTACAGGAAACATGGGAGAAAATCTATGTGACCCTGGAGGTAGGCAAATATTTTTTAGAGAACTCAGAGAAAGCACCTGAAGATGGAAGAGAAAAATTGATCATTTGAATTTTATCAAAACTTAAATCTTCTGTCCTTTAAATCACAGCATTAGTACAATTAAAAGACAAGCCACAGATTGGGAGACAAGATTTTTAATAAACACATTTGATGAAGGACTTACATCCAGAATATATAAATAGCTCTTAAATTCACAGATGAGAAAATCAATCTTTAAAAAAAAAGGAAAAACAAATATGAATAGATGCCTTAAATTTATTATCATTATACATAATTTTACACAAGTGAGTTAGTGTGATCATGCATATTTTTTTAAAGCGCAGGCTTTATTTTTTTTTTCTTGGTTTCCATTTCCTTCTCTTTATTTCACTCTTATCAGTACCCAGCCCTAATCTTCTGGGCACCCATGGTAGCAATCCAGAAATGTTTCTCTGCTAATATAATCATATAAAGATCTACACCCACAGCCATGTGCACACACAGCCATGTGCACACACAGGCGCAGATACAACTTCTTTTTTATTTTATTTTTTTTTACCCAAATGGGATCATATTATTTTTATAGTTCTGCATCTTGTTTTTTTTTACAAGTCTATTATTGACACTGATCCAAGTCAACTGTCATAGCTCTCATTTTTCTATTTCCATGGCTGCATACTATTCAGTGATGTGCATTTACTATAAATTATTCAACTATGTCCCTTCTCCCTACACCAATGGGGTTATCGATGTCCATGCACATATCCTTCCTTACTGTTGGGCATTTTTACTTTTAGGAGTGGAATTCTTGCTAGATTGCTTTCTGTGAGAAGGCTGTGATCCTTCCCCAACCAGCAATGGTGATGTGGGGAGAGGTAATAGAGTTTTGTTGTCAGGTGCAGAAAATCTGGCACCAGACTGCCTGGGTTCCATTCCTACTTGTTTACTGTGCCACCCTGTACCTCACATGCCACACCTGTAAAATAAGAATAATGGCATTTCCTCCATTAGGGGAATGGATGAAGATTGGATGAATCCCTACCTGCAAAGCTATGAGCATCTGGCACGTGGGACGCACAGTAGAATTGTTAGTTATGCCATTGCTCATTTCACAAATGTTGAAGAAGCACCCAGCATTTTTTTTTCAGAATCTACTGTAGACTCCAAGGATATGGCAGTGAATAAAACTGACAAAAATATCACTCTCCCAATAGAGCTTTCATTCGAGTGGGAAAATCTGCTACAGCATTCACAGTTTTAAAATATTTTTATTGTTCTGAGGGACATAAAGTACTCATTAGTCCTTCCGATTTGCATATTCTTGACTGATAGGGAGTTTAATCTTTTCACTTTCAAATCTGACACTTTTGCTGCATTTCTATGAATTGTCTTTTTATATATCTTTGTATATTTTTGGTCTACTTTTTACATTTTTTAAAGACTTTATTTATTTGAGAAAGAGCATGAGAGAAAGAGCATGAGCAGAGGGAGGGGCAGAGGGAGAAACAGACTCTTTGGCTCTGTCCCAGAACCCTAGGATCATGACCTGAGCTGAAGGCAGACCATTAACTGACTGACCCACCCAGGCACCCCTATTCTTTACATTTTTAGTTATTTTGTTTAATAGGCATATTTGTGCTTTTCTGTATTAAGAATTCTTTTCATCCAAACCTGTGGTGTGTCTCTTGACTCTCTGTATAGCATCTTTTGCTGTATACTTCTTTTTAATTTTTATATAGCTAATGATTTCCATCATGATTTTACAGCTTTTAGATGAAAAGACTTGGTTAAGTTCCATTGTACCTGTAATTTATAAAATATTCCTGACAAAAATTTCATTGTATTTTTCATATTTAAATCTTTACATGTAATTGATTCTTGATATACAGACTTCATGTTTTTCTTCTAGATGAAGAGCCAAATATGCTAACAGTTTTTAAAATATAACATCCTAAAAAAAAATAATAACATCCTTTTCCTACCAAATTGAAATGAAAATTTCACATCATATATACTGTATGTTCCATTTTGGGGTTATTTATTCTATTAACAAATCTGTTCTTTTACCAATGCCATATTGATGTGCTCACGCTTACTTTTTGGGGTGTGTTGATATCAAGTGAGCAAAACTCTCTCGCTCTTCTTTTTAGCTACATTGACTCTTGGACGTTTATTCACCTATATTGATTTTAGAATGATTTTATCTAATTTTAAGAAGTAGAAATTCTAATCAGAATTGAATTAAATTGATATGTTAATTTTAGGAGAATTTGCTCTTGTCTTTCCTCCAAGAACATGGTATTTTTCCTTTTAATTCAGATCTTATTTTTACATTTTTAATAACATCTTATAGTTCTTTCCAAATGGGTCTTGTGCCTTTCTTGTTAAATTTATTCCCAAGCATTTTATAGATTTTGCTGCCATTTCAAGTGAACTAAATGTCCTATTTCCACATGGAAGTGCTACTGTTAGAAAAAAGAAAATTGCTTGATGTTTTTATTTCCTCTTGCATTCAGTCTCTTTTCCAAAATTATCCCAGTCAGAGTAACTGGGTTTTGATTGTAAAAAGAGATAAAACTCTCTGTGTTTATACTAATTAATTCAATTTGGTCCCTTATTGTATGTGTTAAGATTATAGTAACCTGTCACGTCCTTCTCCTCTTTTCAATTGAAATCATCTTTCAGTTTTGCTATTTAGGATAATATATTGCTTTTTTTTAGGTATATAACATATAAATGTATTAACAAATAATACAATGTGTTTTTGTTCCTATCTTATAAAGTATTATAATAACAATGACTTGTGCATTTAAAATGCCTTTTCAGAATCAGTGAGTATGATTTTTCTACCAAAATATATTGGCAAGTGGTTTGCACTGATATATTTCTTGGTGTTGAAACCTTCTTGTGCTCTTACTGGTCGTGATACTCTGATTCTCCAGCCACACACACAGGCAGGTACCTGCTCCAGGCCCCTTTCTTGGAGGTTGTACCTCAAACACATTCTTGTGGGTTTTTTCTCCCCAATATACCTGACCACTAGCTAGCTATCATGCTGTTCAGAGAGATTGAAAAAAAAAAAAAAAACAGTAGAAAACTATCCATGACTTTCCTAACTTGACCACATACAAATTTCTAGTCAACCCATGTGAGATGGTAATGATATGAATGATATGAATAAATATTCCAGTCAATGCAATCATTCTGCTAGGGAAACCAATTGCATAAAATCTCCACCCATGTTGAAGTAATTCAAGTTTATAGGGCTTGGATATATGTACCCTGCTTATCCTATGTTTATTTGATCAGGGTTTGATCTCTTCACAGCCTGTTGGGATTATTGGACAATATTTAGGCTGTGGTGTCATAGAGTTAATTTCAGTAGTTGTTTGGATTTATCACCATAAAAAAATCAGAAGGCAAAAGAAAATAAAGAGATGAAAAAATAATTAAGAATTATAATAGAATATCCTGTCCCCAACTCCCATAAAAAGAAGAAATTCCTACAGAATATAATAACAATGGTTTTCACTTATTGAGTAACTACCATATGTCAGGTATTTTTTTTTTTATGTCATTTTACTTAGTGTCCCATCATCTCCACAAAGCAAAAATTGGATTCCTTTATTGTCTGGAAAATCAAGCCTCAGAGATTGTCAGTTTCTTGTTCAAGTTCTCATAACTGCTAATTAGCAGAGTTGGGCTCATATCTGTATGTGTCTCCCTTTGAATTTCTTATGCTAATCTCTCCTTTGTGATACAATAATTCACCTTTAAAGATGAAAAAAATCCATAAATAACTAGAAAATAACCAACTCGTGAGCTATAAAAAATATTGTTTTATTCAAGAATAATGCTAAGCAAAGTTAATTATTGTTGTTTCTGATAGAATTTATGAGATTAATGCACAAGGGAGGCAGTGGATGCCATACATCTTTATATGAAAATGGAGCTCCCTATCATTTGTCATGTAATGAAATTCTTTCCGTTGATCTAAATTGGCTTTTTACCTTCTCCAAGAAGCTCTTATTATTGACAGAATAAAAAACCAATTGCCTTAAGTGTCTGTTGCAGGAAGTTTACTTTGGACTGTGCTAGCTCTTCTCCAGGCAGGTCTGGCTGTCCCTTTTGGTGCTGGGCTTTGGGGAGAGAATTCCAGAGCCAGGGAAGGGGTCCTGCACAGCCTCTGCCCCAGTCCGGCCCATGTCCTCTTCACAAGCTCATTCTTGAGGCCTGACCCCTCCACCCTCCCCATTGTCTCTGTGTACTCGGCTCACCCTGTTTTCTCAATAAAACCTTGCTCAAAAATAATCCACCCCAAATAGCCCACATTGAGTTTCCCTTTTCCAAATTATTCAAGTGTGCACTGCAGGAATCATTGTTCTTGGCCTTTGGTCAGATGCTACCTTCTATTATTGTCCTTCGCGTTATACATTTTAACTCTACAATAAGACTTATAGGTCCTCACATGAGCAGGCTTCAGAGCCATGGTGAGTTTGAAGAATGTGTTAATAAACACTAGTCCAATAATGCAAGTTGACTTGACTTGAATTCCTGCCTATTCAGAAATAAGTCAGGACCTGATCTGAGAGGGACTTTGAAAGTCTGAGGAAATCTCTCTATTAGCTAAACTATGGTGGAGGGTTACAGCCAGAGGACCCAGGGTACTCTTTTAGTTTTTTCTGGAACATCATCGACATCTCAAGTTGACACTGGGTTTCAAGCCAGACCATGCATGTCCCCTGGCCTCAGCTTTTGCTGAGGATCTGGCTCAAGTGCAGATAATTCTACTTCTATCAGAAGCACAGTTCAAATACCCAGCAGCCTCCTACTTTATATGCCTCCACTGGTGTCCAGAATATTTCCAAGGCTCCTGTTGTAAAAGGATATGCCCTCTGAGAGAAGTAGAGCAGCACAATTTCCAATGTGCTGCGAAGAGAGAAGAAATGGAAGCAACATTGGACCACTGCCAGGAGCAGGTATGTTACCCATCTTGCCCTCAGGGGGATACGGTGTGTCTGAGCATGCTTAGCAGTAGGCTGCCATTTCGCAGACTTTCTAAAGCATCCTGTTCTCCTCCCTTCCTGTCACTGGCACCAAGGCAACCCTCAGCAGGGTGCAGGCCATCTTGAATTCTGGGGAGAAGCTCGCAGGGGATTGTTGTAATGAGGTGCTATTTCATAGAGGACTGTGTGAACCATAGCATATCATTTTGGGGATTAGCATTTCAGTGTCTTGGAAGATCATAAGTGGGGAAAAAAAAGACCACTGTGTAATAAAGCATACCATGTTTTGATTTCAGCCTTTGTAACAAAATGATTTCATGACCTTGGTCAATTTGCCTGCCTTGTCTGAGAAGGAATCCTGTCCATCCCTTCATAAATAGGGACTTAGAAGTCAGTGAGGAAAATTATTAGCTCCTCTGCATTATGGTTTCCACTGGGCTCATTATCTGGCTTCTCAATGTGCCAAGTGCACAGTAGCTGCTCCACAAAGAATTGTTTGATTTGCTCATTGACTTTGTGGCTTTAGCACTGACTGGAATCCTATAAACATCAGGCACTCCTCTCCTCAAAAGTCAATCTGGAAACTACCTGCTGGATTTGGGAGTAGCCCCCACAGCCTGCCCCAAATAATGGAGTGAGCAGGGCTGGAGTGAGAATAGAATTTGGGGGCCTGGTTTTGTGGGGACTGACCCAGAAGAAGATGTAGCCCCCAGGCCCACTGAGGGAGACAGGGACCCAGGTTGTTGACACAGTCCCCCTCCCTCCCATTCAGGCAGCAAGTTCAGAATCCATTTCCAACCCGCTCCAATCACAGAAACAGGCTGGAAAAGACCAAATGAAATGAGATCATCAAGTCCATTGCACAGCCAACAAAAGAGGCCATCCAAAATGCAGGAACAAATAAAATAAAAACCTCTGGCAGAGCTAAGAGAGAAAGGACTGCAATTCAAAAGGGAACTGAAATTACTTTTAATAGATCTTGGTAAAGCTGCCGAGAGACCTCAATCTCTCAGCTCTCCATATTATTTATTGATTGGGCTGCCATCCTCGCTGATTCATGAGTGCTTTATAGAATTACACAAGCTTTGGGTTGCAGAATGCAGCCCAGGAAAGAGAAACTTTCATTCTGGAGCTATTTCTTCTCCAGCTGTGTGGTTTTGTTGCTTTTTGCTCATACCTTAATTTCCTCATCTGGGAAATGGGGAGATACACAACAGGCATTTGTCAAGTCTTTCTTAGAACTCTTTAACTAGGCGGTCATTAAGCAGTGACAAGACTTTTCATCCTTTAGATTTAACAATGAGTTCTTCCAAACAACACTTACCCAGAGACTTTTTACCTGGAGTTCATAAATCAGTGAATCTGCAGAGAGAGAGAGAGAGACCCTAAGCATTCTCGAACTTTCCTGCACCCCAGTCTGTGACTATATGGCCAACTCACATGTCTCTGATAGATACCATTTGTTCCATAAAATGTTTTGGGCAGATTGGTTGCAAAAGGTCAGAACTTGGGTTCAATCCTGGCTTTGTCACCAGCTTGTTATAAAGTCTGGAACAAGTCAATTTATTTATTTTTTCTCATCTGTAAAATGAGAGGATTGGACTAGGTATCTTTTAATGTCTCTGGCAGGTCTTACAGTCTATATTATAGTAATGAAATTTGTGACATTGCTTCTTTTTCAAGAAGCAAAAAAAAAAAAAAATTGGCTTTAAAGACACAGAAGAAAAATGGTAGCTTTCTTTCACTCCATTAAGAATAGCCCCCTGTTGCCAAATTAGTGACATGGTAAATTGGGGTTACAATATTCAGTGTCTCTCCTTGGCTGGCTTAGACTGCTAATCAATCCCAGCTCTGTGAAATAGAACATTCTCTTTAAAACAAAGACACCACCAGTAGTCTCAATAATAATGCAAATCTAGAAAAGATGGAAAAGGTTTTTCTTCTTTTATTTTTTTTTGGTCTATATTTGTTGTTAAATAAGCAAGATTTCTATTTGAAGTTACTGTGAGAATATGTTTTACGTAGCAGCCAAAATATCTGCCTGGATGTCTACCTGCCTGTCTTTATCTCTCCACACCATCCCTCCTACATCTGGTCATGGATCTTCTTTACCTTTGGCAATAGTATTTTTTTCTACTCACTGTTGCATAGATTTGGGTGAAATGGCAAGGAGCAGGGACAAGCAGGGGCCAAGGCAGCATGGAATATGGAGAAGGCGTGGCACCATGGAGGGAGCTGAGGGTGTTCATCTGCATGGTGGGGAAAGCAAGCAATGTGCACAAAAAAAGAAATATGGCGCATGTGATGTTTGGCAGTAAATCTTCCTAACTAAGCCCATGAAAAATTCTGGCAAATAAAGCAATTATTTATATACAAAGTGAGACTTTCTGTGTGCTTGGCATTCTGAGGATGGTGTCGAAACTACAGAAATCACGCCTGCATATTTTCAACTGAAGAATATTTCTTTGATGCTCAATAATGGATATTGGACATAAGGGAAAGCTCTGTGATGGGTAGAGGGGGAAATAGAGGATTAAAGTTGGAAGTGGACAGCACTACCAACAGTGTGATTTGGCCTGGGCCATCCTGAAGGGCTCCACTACCAGGGCCTCTACAGGATCTGCAATGGCTCTCCCCATTCTATTTCAAGGGTACAACCAAATGAACATGTCCCTTGCCATGCAGAAACTCCTTTTGCAAATGGAATCTTCTTTTCCCTAAATGAGTTTACATTCTTCTGTACTTCTGTTGTCATTTGTATAATGACTTTTACTTCATTCCCCTGGAAAACTTTTACTCACCCTTTAAGACTCATCTGTGCATCTTTTCCTATGATATTTAGTTAATTTTCTATCAGTTCAAACACCATTTACCCATTTTTCTATGCACACCTAATAACGTCTTTGAGGAACGCTTCATTCTTAGGTGTTGTTCTGTGGCTTATGACTAACTTTTTTTTTAAGATTTTATTTATTTATTCATGACAGACACAGGGAAAGAGAGAGAGAGAGGCAGAGACACAGGCAGAGGGAGAAGCAGGCTCCATGCAGGGAGCCCGACATGGGACTCGATCCCAGGTCTCCAGGATCATAACCCTGGTTGAAGACAGGGCTAAACTGCTGGGCCACCAGGGGTGCCCTATGACTATTATAGCAACTTTCAGCAAATAACAGTTATGAAGAGCACTGTAAAGTGTTTGCTGCTTTTATATCCTGTGCGTATCATCTCAATCTCTTTATCACCTTTAGTATTTGCAGTACAATTCAAAGGCATGGCAAAGAATACTAGTGTTTCATGAGTATTTCTTATTTGAGCAAACTCATAGTTGTATTTTTTTTTCTCACTTGAGTGGTATGTAACTAGAGTTTAAGCAGCTTCTGTTCAAAATCAGCAGGAAGTCTCGGTCAAATTGATATTTGATGCTCTGACAGTAGTTGCAAATTATGCATGTATGAGACATACTAGCTCTCATTGCTTTGAAATTTCTTCTATCCGTTCCAAGGGATTTGGCAGTTTCTACTTTCTTCAGCTGCTTTAAGTAGTATGAAGGGCAATCCTTTTTTACGCATCTCAGGAACAAAATGTAACACAGGTTCATCTACTTGGGAATGTATTCCTTTCTTAAATCTAGTATTCAGTAGGTGCTTTGCAAGAAAATACAGAGCTGTAGTTTTTTGTCTCATATCAACATGTATGTCACTAATTTAAGTGTGTGCCCTGTTGATATATTTCCCTGTCTTTCTGTATCCACAGTAACTTTATTTCATTGCCAAGTTACAGGGAAAACTTCTTGGAGACATTTTACATGGCAATCATCAATAATGCTCATATCTAAGTGAAATAGTAAAAATATGAACATGTATGGTAAAGAGTGGCAGTGACAACGACGCTGCAGCTGCTCCCAGGCCACTGTGATGGCACTGGTATTATGAGATAAGCTTCTATCTTGTAGATCTGAAAATGTGAAAAAAAAAAGTGGGTGTGTGTTAGAATTGATGAAATGTGGTGGAGATGTGGAATAACACCTAGAGCTTTTCTTTTAGGAAAATCCATAGCTCAGACACCTATATCATGAAACAATAAAGAAGAAAGCAAAGTGACCACTTAAGAGATGTGAAAAAGGTAAAAAAGAAGTTAAACCTAAGGAAGAGACTGTTCAAGCTGTATGGAGAAATGAACAAGTTAGAAAACCCAAAACAGGATCTTTTCTAACAGTTTCCTGTTTTCTCTTATCATTTTTATTGTATTTCCTGGGCATAGAATAAGAACATCAGCAAAAAAGTATTCTCTCCTTTCAATTTCTACGGTTTTTTTGTTTGTTTGTTTTTGTTTTTTTCTTTTTTTGTTCTCTCTTGTTTAATGGCATTGGCTTGCATGCCGCTGGCTGTTGATTTGAGATGTGTATCTTTCCATCCTGTTAGTTTCCTAAGATTTTTTTTTTTTCATGCTTGGAATAGATGGAGAACTGAGTCAGATGCCCTTTGCTCTCATCATTTGCTGAAATGATCATATGGTTCTTCCCTTTGATCTAATCATGGAGCACACATCAACTTTTTAATGTTGTGATATCCTTGAATTTATGGGCTTACCTGCATTTGTGTTTGCTTATCAATTTAGCAAAATATGCTTAGATACATTATATGAATTATATTATAATATATTATATTAATTACATCATATTATTTCATAAGGTAAATATTAAACTTTAAATGTCTCTGAGCGCATTCAACTTGGTTGCGCCTGGGGTGACTGTTGTCCTGGGTTCTGAGTTCCTACATTTCCTAAACGTTAACACCAACACTCCCACAACAAGAGGCAGCAGTCCTACTTAGTGGAATATATACTATAAGCTATAATATGGAAGATAGTAAGGGACTAGTGGAAGACTAAACAGAGCAATAGAACAGTCTAGAAGTAGACCTAAATAAATATGAAATTTTAGTATAATTTTTTAAAAAATGACTACCCAAATCAGTGAGGTGGGGATAGATTTTTAACCTATTATCCAAAGCTGTTATATTTTCTACTTCACTGAACTCCCCTTTGAAATATCCTCTGGCCTTCATCCTAGGTGTTGGCAGTATGGCTGGCAATAGCAGGAAGGGAGCCACCCTAGGATGTGGAAATCTGCAAAATAAGAGAAACAAGGCACTTTGCCGTGCCATATATATATCAATCTCCTCTGTTACAGGTAATTCTTAGGGAACATCTCTTTTGGGGGACGTATGACAATATCATGTAATAATATTTCTTTTCTTTTCATGGGAAATTGTAAAAGATTATAGATTATGGTCATTTGTTTATTGTCTCAAGCAATTACCTATGTTCTTTCCCAGGAGATAAATTATGTATTTTCAACAAGGGATAACAAAAATATGCAATATTTGCAAAATATTTTTGAAGTATTCTAATGTTTAGAATTTTTCTGTTCATAATGTTTTTATTAAAGAGACTTTATAAGTCTTTACCCTTCAGAGTTCCAAATGAGAAAGGAAAGTTGTGGATGAACATCCCATTACTGTGTCTGTTCTAAGTAAACTGTTAAAAAGTTCTGAAAACTTCTGTCATGGTGACAGGGGCTTTGCCATAGGTAGCAGTTACCTCTCTGTGTTATTTATTTTTCAGAGAAATTTAAAAAAATATTTATTTAAGTTCAATTAGCCAACATATAGTACATCATTAGTTTCAGATGTAGTGTTCAATAATTTATCAGTTGCATATAATACCCAGTGCTCATCACATCATGTGCCCTACTTAATGCCCATCACCCAGTTACCCATCCCTTCCAGCAGCCCTCAGTTTGTTTCCTAGACTTAAGAGTCTCTCGTGGTTGGGCAGCCTGGGTGGCTCAGTGGTTTCGCGCCGCCTTCAGCCCAGGGTGTGATCCTGGAGTCCAGGGATCAAGTCCCATGTCTGGCTCCCTGAATGGAGCCTGTTTCTTCCTCTGCCTCTCTCTCTCTCTCTCTCTCTCTCTCTCTAATGAATAAATAAATTAAATCTTAAAAAAAAAGTCTCCCATGGTATTTCTCCCTCTCTGATAACTTCTTCAATTTTTTTCTCCCTTATCCTATGATCACTCTGTGTTATTTCCTATATTCCACGTATGAGTGAAACCATATGATAATTGTCTTTCTCTGTTGGGCTTACTTCGCTCGACATAAAATTTATCCTCAAAGATAAAATGTACTGTTCCAGCTCCAGTTCCTAAACTGTTCAAATATTTGGGATTCCCTTCAGGCCATTACAGGAGCAGGGCACCTAACACCAGGATATTTCCTGGCCCTAGAAATAAAGGAGCAATAAGAACCTTCAGGTGGATACTGATTTTTTGGTACTTGAAATTCCCATTTCATGCAAATGAAGAAAATCGGTGTAAGATCTGCACAGAGAGAAGAGGTGTTCCTAATTTTGAAAATCTAAAATGCCACAGAGGTGAGAGAGAGAACCAACCTGATGAACATCAAGCTGGATGGTGACTAGAGAAAGGCACATTTGTCAGAGCCTGAATAAATAGTGATTGGAGCTGTCCTTCCAGAGGGGTGTGGTGGTTCATTGTTGGAAGTATGGGCCACATGTTGCCTGGCCTGATGTTCTCTCACAGGTCCTCATGAATGAAGACTCACCCAAGCCTAGTGGGCTAATGTGATGGTCTTGTACCTTCTCTGGGCTCACACACCTGCTTTCTCAGAGAAGGTCCATTGAGACAGCTTCAGCGAATTGTTTTGCGAGGGAGATCCTGGTCACTGTTATATTAGAGTGGACTTTTTATGTGAACAGATTCCCTGAAGAAATAGTAGGAAATGAATATAAAATCATTTTAGTTCCAGATCACAGAAGAAGGGAAATTACAAAAAGAAGATAAAGTATCCAGCTTTCCAAAGGTCAGTAATTCTCAGTTAAAAATTCTGGTTGTCAATTCAGTCTCAGAGATCTCAGACTCTGCGTCACTGCCTTTCTCCATTATCAGATTGAGTCTGGCCAAGACTTTGCTGTGTTCCCCTTTAAGAAGGAGTCTGAGAATACTGACCATGGTTAGGGATGGGACATCCGGGTCAGGCTGGTGCCTAGGGCGGTGGGTCAGAACACAGAGAATCATGTGGACCTGCTCTCCATTCCATTTCCTCCTGGCCACTGAGGCTTGTCTACACAGACACATAAACCTGAAAGTCAGACTGGCAACTCAATGTTGCTATCAGTTCCTTGGGTAAACATGTCTTCTGAACAGTTATAAACAAATGACTTCATCTGCAACACAGAGCCACTGTGGTCTGAAGTTATACAATCTCTTTCCCTCCCTCACTTTTCCATCTCTTCCAATTTCTCTCTCTTTCTCTCACACACTCTTTCTAATGCCCAAACACCTTTTTCTGTCTAACCTGGAATAGTTGAGGAATAATTTTCAGCTGGTTACAAAGCTTAATTACTTAAATGTACTGCACAGACTTTTGATTATGTGATTCTTAGTTTAGTGACTCTTGGAATTACAAAAAAAAAAAAAAAAAATGAAAGTCATCCAACCTCCCGTGGGATAATTCTTGTTTTGTAGGACCTAGGATTGTTGAGACTGAAAGATAAGTACTCTGAAATAAGAAGAAAGACACCAAATCTGTGGGAGGTGAGGGGCGTGTGAAGGATGCCAAACCTGCCCTACCCCCATGCCTGCCCCCTTAGGGTCTTTGCACTTGCTGCATGGGGACGAGACCTTCCTTCTTGTTCCCCATCTTTGCATGATTTGCTCCCTTCCTTCATTCAGGTCTCTGCTCAAATGCCTCCTCACCCAATTGGTTTCATTTGTAGTTCATAAGAATTCTTATCACCTGATGTGATAAATGTATTTGTTCATCAATTAATTCTTCATGTCCCCCTCGATGTGAATCTAGGAGGGCAAGGCTCTTGCATGTCTCTTTTGCTGCTCTTTCCCTGGCAGCTCCTGGCACACAGTGGGTGCTTAAGATATAAGTGTTGGCAGAGGTGAGGGATATGGACAAAATTGCTGGCATCACTAACGGATTATAAGTCCCCATATTCTTGTTGATCGGAGAGCTATTTGAAGGCCAATGTATAGTGTCTGTACTGCACTTGGCAGAGGAGTCATCTGCATCTATCTAACTCTTCAGGAGAGAAACTCCCATCACCAAACAATTCTTTCTACTACTCCCCGGCCACCATCCCCCAGACTGCTCCAACTTCTCCCTCTTCTCTAATCAAGCCACCATCACATTTTACAAAGATTGCCTAATGGTCTTCTCCTAAGTAGCTTCCAGCTTTTTTTTTCTTGTCTTTGACTAACCTATTTTCTCCATAGTGACCAGAGTGATGTTTTAGAAAAACATATCTGATCACGTTGTGGTCAAACTCCTCCTACAGCATGTGCCTTGTCTGACTCATCGCCACCCTGTTCTACCCACACTGGCTTCCTAATGTTCTCAGTGTCAGTTAATTCCATCCTGCCTCAGGGCCCTTGCACTTGAGTTTGCTGTGGCTGGGATATACTTCCTGTGGTTTATTGGATGGCCAACACTATTTTTTTCATCATTTTCATTTTAAAGATTACCTTCTCTTTGATCACAGCTTCTCCTATTATTTTCTAGAATAATCCTCTGCTTATTATCTTTTTAGCTACCACGGGTTGTAACTCTTGTTTGCTTGTTTTCCCATTACACTGTTGGTTCATATTTATCACAATCCCTGCTGTTTCCTGGATGCCTAGCATAGTGCCTGGCACATAGTAGGTGTTCAGTAACAAAAGTAATGAAATAAATGAAAAATATTGTTGATTAAATGAATCTCCTCAATTACAAAGAAAGTCAGAGTCCCAGTTAAGATCACTCCAAGACAGTATGGTACTGGTACAAAAACAGACACATAGGGCGGCCCAGGTGGCTCAGCAGTTTAGCACTGCCTTCAGTCCAGAGCCTGATCCTGGAGACCCAGGATCGAGTCCCATATTGGGCTCCCTGCATGGAGCCTGCTTCTTCCTCTACCTGTGTCTCTGCCTCTCTCTCTCTCTCTCTCTCTCTCTCTGTGTGTGTGTGTGTGTGTTTCTCAGGAATAAATAAATAAAATCTTTAAAAGCAAAACAAAACAAAAAACCCAAAACAGACACATAGATCAATAGAACTGAATAGAAAACCCAGAAATGAACTCACAGTTACATAGTCAATTCATCTTCAACAAAGCAGGAAAGAATATCCAATGAAGAAAAGACAGTCCCTTCAACAAACAGTGTTGTGAAAACTAGACAGTAACATACAAAAGAATGAAACTGGACTACTTTCTTACACCACACACAAAAATAAAATCAAGATAGATGAAAAACCTAAATATGAGATAAGAAACCATCAAGATCCTAGAGAAGAACACAGGCAGTCACCTCTTTGACATTGGCCATAGCAACTTCTTACTAGATATGTCTCCTGAGGCAAGGGAAATAAAAGCAAAAATAAACTACTAGGTCTTCATCAAGATTAAAAGCTTCTGCACAGTGAAGGAAACAATCACCAAAACTTAAAGGCAAACTTCAGAATGGGAAAAGATATTTGCAAATGATGTATCTAATAAAGGGGTTGGTATTCAAAATATATAAAAAGAACTTATAAAACTGAAGTTGCAAAACCAAATAACCCAGTTAAAAAATGGGCAGAAGACATGAATAGATATTTTTCCAAAGAAGACATCCAGATGGCTAACAGACACATGAAAAGATGCTCAACATCAGTCATCTTCAGGGAAATGCAAATCAAAACCACAAGGAGATACCACCTGTCAGAATGGCTAAAATCAACAACACAGGAAGCAACAGGTGTTGGTGAGGATGTGGAGAAAGGGGATCTCTCTTGCCCTGCTGGTGGGAATGCAAACTGGTGCAGCCACTCTGGAACAAACAGTATGCAGTTTCCCCAAGAAGTTAAAAATAGAACTACCCCACAACCCAGCAATTGCACTACTAGATATTTACCAAAAGGATACAAAAATACAGATTTGAAGGGGTACATACACCCCAAAGTTTATAGCAACATTATTAGCAATAGCTAAATTATGGAAAGAGCCCAGATGTCAATCAACTGGTAAGTGGATAAAGAAGAAGTGATATATATATATATATATACAACGGAATATTACTCAGCCACCAAAAAGAATGGAATTGTCCTTTGCAATGAGGTGCATGGAGCTCAAGAGTATCATGCTAGTGAAATAAATCATTCGGAGAAAGATAAATACCATATGATTTCATTCATATGTGGAATTTAAGAAACAAAACAGATGAACATAAGAGAAAAAAAGGGCAAACCAAAAAGCAGACTTTTAACTGTAGAGAACAAATTGAGGGTTGCTGGAGGGGAGATAGGTGGAAGGATGGGTTGAATGATTGACAGGTATTAAGGGGGGCACTTGTTGTGAAGAGCACCAGGTATTGTATGGAAGTGATGAATCATTAAATTCTATACCTGAAACTTATATTACACTGTGTGTTAACTGGAATTTAAATAAAAACTTGAAAAAGAAAAAAATATATAGGAGAAACTGCAAAAAAAAAAAAAAAGGATGATCATGCCAAGAAATCTTATTGAATAAATTTCACCTGGGTCCTAATAAAGATTTTCTCCTTTGATCAAACCTGAGTCAGGCTCCTCTAAGCCCTCTTCTCCAAGAGGCCCTGAATTGGGCTCTGTCTTTGGTCTGCTCAAGTCCAATTTTAGCCAGAATTATGCTGAGTCAATTTAGCCTAAGTCCTCCATCCTTAGTATCCAAGCACTCTTCATATCCGATTAAGTTCCTTATTCCCACCTTTGATATCTTATCACTAGTGTGCTTTCAGCAAGAATCCTATCAAGTCTGATCTAGCAACAATCCCCCTAGCCTTGATTTTTCCTCTTAGTCATTTTCTATCCACTAACCCCCACTTTGCGTCTTCTTGGCTATAAATTCCCAGTTGCCCATGCCCAGTTCGAAGTTGAGCCCAACTCTCTAGTTCTAACCATGCTTGCCCTCTCCCCATGCACATACCCATAGCTGGCAAACCTATGCCTGAGATCCTTAAAATTTTATAGCTGTGATACTTGGACCCTCTGTAGGTCTGATCATCTGTCACATATTCAGGATCCTGCCCTCAGGCTCTATATTCATAAAGATAGGCAGCAGGGGTGCCTTGCTTATGTCATAACAACACAAACATATACCCTTTCCGCAGGAGCTATGTTCCAGAAAAATTATTACTATTAGCATTAGTGGGCTAAGATAATTTTAAACGTATTCAAATGCTGATGTCTTAGGGGACCTAGTAAATGGATCTTTCTTCCCTGCTATGCTTATGAAGAAATGGAGAGAAAAAAGAACAGGAGATGGAGGGCAAAATCACCTTTATGGCTGAGAGACTCAACAGGAATCAAGGTTTTTGGCAAAGAAGCCTTCCTTATAGTGGACCCCAGAATTCAATGAAGGTAGTCACCATGGAGAGTCAATCCTGGCCTCATTGAGGCTGGTTTGGGGGCCGTCACTGGGGGTATAAATGGGCCTATTGCCAAGAGCGAATTTGAGCTAGATGGGCCTCTTCATCACCAGCTTACCAATGAGCTACCCATCCCATTTCTCCAGGGCTAAGACAGTAAGGGACTGAAAATACGAAAGGTATGAATTATTAAGAAGTCTCTTTCTTCTAATGCCAGAGTCCACTATTTTGCAGAAAACATGAAGTGAATATATTGGTCGGGATGTTATCCAATTTACAAACTGTTGACTAAGGCCAATTAGATCTTCAGATTTACTCAGTCAAATTTTGTTTTTGAACACTTTTAATTGCTAAGACTCTGTGACTATTTCTCCCCACTGGAAATGGCATTTTACTGTGAAAATCTGAGCTGGAAAACAACATTTATCAGAAAGAAAAGACATGTTTTTCATGAATGAGCCATCATTTTCCTGATGTGTGTTCCCTCATGCTTTCTCTGTTTGCAGAGGCATGCAGGTGGAGATGGATTGGGGGAGATGTCAGAAATAGCGTCTGTTCACATTGGAAATGACATCTGAAACAAGGTCATTACCAGAGAAGGACAGTAAATAACAGAAAATTGTCTATTTTCTGGGTTTTTGGCACACAAGAGAGGATGAATAAAATAAGTCCATGTTTAGCTCCCTATCCAATTGCACCAGTAGCTTCTTTCTTTTATTAACTATTAAATCTTATCCCAAAGCTAAAACAAGTTTATGGGATTTTGTTCTTAAAAAGCAATTCTGATTTTTTTTTTTCCTTTCAGATACTCAAGTTTGATCAAGTGCATACAAGTTAAAAGTCAAACAAAGAAAGGAGGGGAAAAGAGGGAGGAAAGTTCACTGATAATCTAGAAACTAGGAAAGCACTCCTGGATAATGACTCGATTGCACTGTGGTGGTCTAAGAGGTAGTGAGTGTATAGGTTGATATCGGGACATTGTAACTTGGCATAATTATTTGTTGTGGTTAGAGGCTTTTATGAAAGTAAGATTTAAACATTCAATTGACATAGAGCACATCTTGTCAGAAATAACAGACCTAAAAGTGATAGCTGCATTTACAGATTTCTTATAACTACCAAACTCAGTTAGGGGTTTTGTATGGTTTATCTCCTTTGGTTCTTCCAACCAGTTACCTAAGATAGGATTAGCACCTTCATTTCAAAGAGGAGGTAATGAGGTTTAGAGAGCTTATGTCAATTGTTCAAGGTCATACAATTGATAAGTAATAGAGGTAGTCCTTGAACCTAGGTCTGTCTGTTCAAAAATCTGTGTTCTGAACCTCAAGGTATACCATCCAGATAACATAAGGAGAGTGTCTTACTTTATCTTCCCCACATCCCAGTTGCTATTCTGTGTTGGCAGATGTCATGTTCATCTTCCTCCTCTTTGTATCCCGCATGCTCAGTATAGTGACCAACACAGAACAGGAACTTGACAAATATTTGTTGAATAGATCAATAAGCTGTGGGATTTGTTGCTTATTAATATCTATCCCATTTATAGAAACACATATAGCAATTCTTAGGGAGAATCTTAAATTTAGGAAGTTGAAGAAATAGAGGAAAGATTCACTGAGACTTATTTAAGTGGAGCTCTGAAATGCAAACACTATCATTAATTTAGATAGTTTATATACCTAGTTATTAAAAGAGAGACTATGAGCTTTGCCAAACACACACACACACACACACACACACACACACACACACAGTCTAGATCCTTTGTATCGAAAACCAGAGGAGTCCATCTCTATTCTGTCAATGTTCAAATTCTTTTGTTGCTCAGAGACTGCAGCACTCTGCTGGAGTGAGGGCATTAAAATTCTGTTAAGCAGTACAGCCTCTGAAGCTGTGTTGTCTAGATTTGAGACTTTAAATCTTATTCCATCACTTACCAACTGTGTTTGTTCAAGTATTTTGAGACACAGCCATCAAGTCTACAGTAGAGAGGAGGAAACAGTAGTGTGCAGGGTGAAATTCAGGTCATAATGTAGGTGTGATGCATGGGAAAGGAAGGGAACAAAGACGATAGGGTTGGAGAGTCTCTAACTATAGTCTACTTCTAAGAAAGTCATCAGCCATGTTGAGGAGGAGACTGTTAGCCACAGTCATCTGTTATGAGAGTCCTGTTTCTGCCATGCTCCCTCGTTGTTTAGGAGCAACCTGAAGGTAAGCTTGGTCTTGATACAAATGGGGTGGTAGATCTAGAGGGACAGCGGCAGAGTCTGCTCATCAACTATGCTCCTGGTAGCAAGAGATCTGATTGGTACATTTTCTAGAACACCACATCAACTATAACCCTGGACCAAGAACTAATCTATCTGTCTTCACACTAAAACTCATCAGAAGGGTTGCATATATTCTTTACCTCTGATATCTGTTCTGTTGTGCACCCCTGAGCCATTCATATAAGGCATTGTTCCTATCACTGAACTCTTCCTCAAGGTGACCAGTGATCCTCCCAGTACCTATCCAATGGCTAGGTCTCAATCTTTTAGATTCAATAGATCTATTAGTAGCATTGGATAGCGTTGGCCACTCCCCGCCATCTTGAGATACTCCTTTGACTTGGCGTCTGGGTCTTAATCTTCTGACTTCAGTGCTTACTCCTTCTCAGGCTCCCTTGATGGTTTGTTTTCATCCTTCTGATCTCTGAGATGCTGACCTGACCCAGGTCTTGGTCCTCATATTTCTTCTCTATCTACATTGACACTTCAAGTAATCTTATGTAATTTTATGATTCTGGTTGGATTCTAAATTTCATCATATCACACCTCCCTATCTAAGGATCTTTCTGCTCAATTCCAAAAGCTGCTCTAACCAAAACTCTTAGTGTCTCCTTGATTCTTCTTTCTCACACCGCATATAGAATCTATTGGAATTCCTGTCGACTCTGCCTTCAAAGACACCTAGAGACCAACTGGTCTTCACTTTTTTCAGTGCTGCTGCCCTGGGCTAAGCCTCTGTCACTTCTCCTCTGGGTTATTGCAAGAATTTCCTCATGGTTCTCCCTATTGCAGCTGTTTCTAGTGTATAGTATATTCTGAATCTTAAGCAACCAAAATGAATTTTTAAGTTACACTATGTCTTCCATCTTAAAGACCTTCAGTGGCTCTCTATTGCACTCAGCCAACTTCTGATAATGATCCACAAGAGCCCTTGTGATCTGACTTCTGCTACCTCTAATCTCTTCTGAGATGCTTTCCCTACTTGCTCTGCTCTGTCAACATTGATTTAGTCTTCCCAGAATGCCAAGTACATCCCTGCCTCAGGATGTTTGCACTTCCATTTCCCTTGACCTGGAGAATTCTTCTCCTATACCTACATATCTCACTGCCTCACTTCCTTTAAGACTTTTTTCAAATGCCACCTGAGTAGTGAGGGCTTCCATAATCCATAATCACTGCCTGTAAAATAGCAACCTTCCACAATGGCACTTCCTGACCTTCTCACCCTGACCTCTATTTCCCTACAGCACATATTATCATTGGGTCAGTCATGTATTTACCTACTTATTTATGTATGTTCTCTCTCTTTTTAACATTCATACTAAAATTCCAGGCTCCATAAGGAGCAGAGACTTCATCTGTTTTATTTATACTATATTCCCAGTGTTTGACACAGAGCAAACAAATGATAAAATAGACTGTTCTATGCCCTATATTGTGCATATCAAATTCTAATTTGTGTAAGATGTTGCATTTGAAAATTGAAGCCCTTATTCTTTACATAGACATTTATTCCAAGTTTACTCTAATAGAGTCTCTGTCACTTTATTACTAAGGAGAGCTTCTTTATTCATTAAACTCTGAGACTATTGGTTATCTATCAGACTTCTCCCTCTTTGGCCCATGCTACTCTAACCCATCTGCGTTCTCTATATCTTTTTCTCCTTCTTTGTTTTTGCTGCTAGTCTGAAGTGAAGAAAAAGAATTTTAAGGTTTTTGTTTTGTTTTGTTTTTGTTTTTGTTTTTTTTGGTGGGAAGAGTCAGTTCCTGATTGGAACCGAGCTGAGAACAGATTCTTTCACTGTGTAGGAACTACCTATAGTGGTACTTGGTTCCACACATTTAATAGAGTTCAGTGAATATTTGCAGAATTGGTTTGAATTGACTACAGTTTATATCTTCAAAGATTCCCTACAATACCCCTTTTTGAGTTTATGTATTTGCTTAACCAGTTCAGGCCCAGTCACCATGGCTTACATGTATCCCATGTTTCTCCCTTCCTTTCCACTCTAACCATATAACCAACAAACAAAGAAGAAAAATTGGAAGTGGATATTTAAAACAACTGTGATACTATCTTCCTTCTTTATCAGCAATTTATGCCAGAATCACTCCCCTAATTATTACTATTTTTTTGGCAAATGTGATTAAAGTTTAGCATATGTACAGAAAATTAAGAAAATAGTGAGTTACAGCTTGACAAAATTTTACGAAGTCAACCTACCCACATAATCAGCACTTAGATCTTGAAACAAACTGACAAGCTTGCCAGAAGTCCTGTCATATTCCACAGGGTCACTAGCCCCAGCAAAGGCAATTACTCCCCACTTTCCAGACTCCTAATAACAAGTGTTGGTTTCATCTGTTTTAAAACCGTTATATAGAAAGGAATGGTACAGTGTGTACTCTTTTGTGTCGGATTTCCTTTGATCAGCATTGTATTTGTAATATTTACTCATACCTTGAGTGTTATAGTTCAGAACCCTTCTCATTTTGTCTGCTTGGCAAGACCCAGACTCCTGCTCAGCTATCCTTAGGTCCTCCTATGGGTGACTTTGAACTAGGGGGACGCATCTTCTCAAATTGATTTTTGAGTTGCTAAGTACCCTCAAGTGGAAAGCAATGGAGCCTCTTAAAATCTGTGTTTCAAGTCTCAGGTACCGCTAACTTACATGGAAAACTGAGAAGCTTCAAGAATGGTGGTCTAGTTTATTGGCCAATAATTAGATGTGCAATCAGTGAAGTCAGGCTCACAAACTAGTTACTGAATTTTCCAGGAGAGGAGCCAATGCTTTGAGGTTCCTCTGCAACAGCTATGAGGAATAAGTTAAAGGTATTCTTTAATTCATAGCAGTTTTCCAGCCACCATGATAGTTCCTAGCCCACCCATACTCCTGGAGAAACCTGCCAGGAGTTTTGTCTAGCTAGGCTAGTTGAGCATGGGAATGCCGTCATTTGGAAGGAATTGATACTGTGGTATTTGATGGATAAAAGCTAAGCAAAATGTGACCTCTCAGAGCACTGAGTTCCCTCCAGCTGCATCACTGATTAACTTTGGAGAGATGGTATAATTGCAATGGAGTCTGGGGCTCTGAATTCTTGTCCTAGTTTTGTCCCTAACTCATTGTGAAAGTTTCACCAAAGTACTTGGACCTTAGTTTCCTCCTGGAAAAAACAAACAAACAAACAAACAAACAAACAAACAAACAAACAAAAAACCCAGAATGATAAGACTCTGTGGTCTCTGAAGCCTCTATTATTCCTTGTGTGACTGCTAATCCTCACTTTTGTGCCTTTCTTGGTCTTGCTCCAGCTTCCTGGCTGATAACCCCTGTCCATCAAGCTTGTCTGGAAAGTCTCTCTTCCACCAAACCTTTCAGAATTAGTCTCCCTTCATACTACTCTCTCTCATGTGGAAGCTGTCAACATCAATGTATGATGCTGCTTCACCCTTTGTTGATCATGTTGCTTTGTAACATTGTTCTCCTTTCCCACACTTGAGGTTATCATGTCTACTCTCAAGGACTTAAGAGTCCATCTAGACATCCTTTTGCAATTTTCCAGAATATCTCATCTCATGTGCTGAACAGAAAGATTCCATGAGGTTTGTATTACTAATCTCTAAATCTTTAAAGAACGGAATAGGATTCACTCTATCCTGTCCTGAAATATACTTCTACTCTCTCTACTCCCCAAACTCAAAGATGGCAATTGTTCAACAGTGTGAGATCCCTCTGCTGAGATAAACATGAGCAATGGGCACTCTGGGTAGCAGAGAAGACAGAGAATGAGGAACCAGGCAAAAGACAAACCATAATCACCTAGTCTTTAAACAACAAGTAAAAATAGATTATTGCTTGCTTAATCTGATAAAAGGTATTTATTTAAAAATTTCAGCAAACATTAAAATTAATGACTCAGGAAACAACAGATATTGGAGAAAATGCAGAGAAAGGGAAACCCTTTTATGCTGCTGGTGGGAATGCAAGCTGGTGTGGCCACTCTGGAAAACACTACAGAGCTTCCTCAAAAAGCTAAAAATAGAGCTACCCTACAACCTAGCAATTGGCACTACTAGGTATTTATCCAAAGGATGCAAACAGTGATTCAAAGGGGCACATGTACCTCTGTGTTTATGGCAGCAATGTCCACATTAGCTAAAATATGGAAAGGGCCCAGACAAATAAATGGATAAAGAAGATGTGGTATACATATATACAGTGGAATATTACTCAGCTATCAAAAATAATGAAATCTTGCCATTTGCAATGACACAAATGGAACTAGAGGGTATTATGCTAAGTGATATAAGTCAATCAGAGAAAGAAAAATACCTATGATTTCACTCATATGTGGAATTTAAGAAACAAAACAGATGAACACAGGGGAAGGGAAGGAAAAATAAAATAAGATAAAAATTGAGAGGGAAGCAAACCATAAGACACAAACTTGGAAACAAACTGAGGGTTCCTGGAGGGGAGGAAAGTGGGGAGATGGGGTAACTAGGTAATGAGCATTAAGGAGGGCACATGATGTAATGAGCACCAAGTGTTATATGCAACTGATGAATCACTAAATTCTACCTCTGAAACTGAAAAAAAAAAAAAAGGCATCCTGCTATCATTGAAGGTGTCTCATTTCCAAGTACGTTACTTCTATCAAAAAAAAAGAGAAAATAAACAGTTGTCCTGCTTTAGAAAAAAAAAAAAAGCATTGCAGTAAACATCCGCAATAGAGAAATGTCAAAAACATCCCCTTTAAAATCAGGAGCATGATAAGAATTTTTGGTATCCCCATTTCTAACATTGTTTAGGATATCCTAGCCAGAGCTGTAAGATAAGCAAATATAAATACACACAAACACACACACACGCCATAAAATAAAGGAAAAAAGAATAGGAAGGAAAAAAAATACACCGTATTCATTGATTATATAACTGTTTACATAGAAGATCTAAAACGTGTTACAGGTATGGTATTATAGTTAGTAAGAGAATTTAGTAATATTGCATGATATAAAATTGATATATAAAAGTCAACTGCATTTCTATATACCAGAAACTGCAGTTGACACTGCGGGATAAGGGGAATGGGAGATTATTCTATAAATCAGATCACTCTCTGAAACAAGTGACGCAAGTCCCAATCTAAGCTCTGTCCTCAGTACCTGGCAAACATGAGTCCTTTCACTTGAACTCCCCAAATGAGGAGACAGCATTGTCTATAGAAAATAAAACAATTATAAAACAGGCTAAAAATTTAACTGTCTCTTATTAGCACTGAGAATAGGCAATTCTCAAAAAATGTACATGATGAAATGTCGGCCTAGTCCCTGAAAAGTATTTTTTCCCCTAGGCTTTAAGTAACTGCAACAGTTACTGTTTCATTTTAAAAATATATAGGTAAGCTTCAATACATATGACCTCATTCTTGTGACGTTTTTATAAATATTGTATTCTTTCTTAGACATTAGATTGCAGCGTGCAGTAATATGGAGGTCACTTTGGAGAACTCCCCCCTGTATAGTCAGTGTCCCACCACGTGCTGGCTCAGCTAGGTGTATTTGTTTTCTTTCTTTCTTTCTTTCTTTCTTTCTTTCTTTCTTTCTTTCTTTGTGTGTATTTGTTTTCAAAGTAAGTTTGTGATGGTTTGGAGTCTTTGGAACTCTCTTCCAGCGAAATGTGTGTTGCCAACTTCTCTTGCTTTGCCTATGACTGGATGTGAACAATGGATTAGAAACAAACAACTGTGGCATGGAAATCCTAAAGATGATGGAATGGAACCTGAGTACTATGGTTGTCGCTTTATGTGATCACATCAGACTTTCACTTGTGTTTAAAATGTAAAATAATGAAATAGAGGGCTGTCATTAGCAACCCAACCATCACGGCCATCTTTCTCCCTAAGTCGGGACAAGTTATTCATTTCAACATGAGGTGTAGATGGTTGACATTAGGAGGTGAAATGCAAACAATTTGCCATCTCACTTATAGGTCTTTTCCAATGTAGAATCCCATGGTTTTTTGTCTTTGTTTTGTTTTAAGATCGTATTTATTTATTCATGAGAGACAGAGACACAGGCAGAGACACAGGCAGAGGGAGAAGCAGGCTCCATGAAGGAAGCCCAACGTGGGACTCAATCCCGAGTCTCCAGGATCACACCCTGGGCTGAAGGGAGGCACTAAAATGCTGAGCCACCCGGGCTGCCCAGAATCCCATTAAAAAAAAATCAAAATTATTTTTATATGTTTTTCATACAAACATATATTATTTTGTGTATTTATTATTATTATTTTTAATAATAAATTTATTTTTTATTGGTGTTCAATTTGCCAACATACAGAATAACACCCAGTGCTCATCCCATCAAGTGCCCCCCTCAGTGCCCATCATCCATTCACCCCCAGCCCCCACCTTTCCTCCCCTTCCACCACCCCTGGTCCGTTTCCCAGAGTTAGGAGTCTTCATGTTCTGTCTCCCTTTCTGATATTTCCTACCCATTTCTTCTCCCTTCCCTTCTATTTTGTGTACTTAATCTGCAGGAAAGAAAGGGTGGATCACATCATTTTTCAACCTTCTTTCTTCCAATTCTGAAATTTTAATTTCTCCCTGTGTGGTGCCTCATGATGTTCCTTCCCTAACTCACCTTTGCAAACACAATCACCTGAAATGGCACACGTCCACTCTTGGGTTGCCTACAAATCTTAGAGTAGCAGGAAACTTTGTCTGTGAAATCAACAACTGTGACTATATAATTGGGGGGGAAATACGTTTTATATTTCAAAGCCAGGGGCACTGGTTGGGGAATAGAACAGAGGAAGAAGAGGTTTCCTAGGGGCAGATGTAGGAGCTGGTTCATTCATGTCAGTAAGGAAACATGGCCCGTGGCCATAAGGGCCTCCCATGGTGACTCACAGTGCCCTAAAATGAAATTTGTTTATTCTGGGGCTCATTTTATCATCTAGCCCTGGAGTTATTTAAGCTCCTAAAAGCTTGTAGGTAGTAAGTGGTGTGGGGTGCCAGAAAAAGTAATTGGATTAATGCACTTCTATCTCAGATTACTGCCAAATTAGTCTGTGGTATGTGGGCTTTTTTGTGTTATTCTGAGTGTGGCGTAATACAACCAGCTGCTCTGTGACTTTATTATCCTCCTTACATCAGACCCACCCAACCAGCCCCATCTCATCTTGTCACACCCCCAAACTGCACCCTTTAAAGTCCCTATACAGTACTGCCCAGCCCTATTACCTTCTTGGTTTCAGCCTTCCACTTCTTCTCAGGCTTCGTGATGCAATTAAACAAAACCAAACCAAAATCTTTGTAATTGTATCAAAGCCCTATCAATTGTAATTTCAGTCACTGGAAACGTATATTAATTCAACCATGACCTGACAGCAAGATATCTCTGCAGTCTCCATGCAGAGGGACGTTAAGAGGAAGAAACAGGGAGTAGAACATCAGATGTCACATGTAACCAACAAGGAAAAGGAAAGATTTTATGGGTCTCAATCAACACATTGCTTTTTGTCAATAATCTACAATTAATTAGAACTGGATCAGAGTTTTGTGGCATGAAGAGCAATGGCCTTAGAGTCAGATGATCGGGGTGCAAAGTCGTGCTCTGTCACCTTCTCTGTGATGCTGGGAACTCTAATGTTTGAGGCTGTCTTAACTGCTTCACAGCATTATAATACAAGAAGTAAACATGAAAAAGCTTTATATGTTAGTAACTTATAAAAACATAAGATTGTTTTTAAAATCATTGATTTAGGTCCTATTTAGTAATAATTCACAACTAACTGCGATTATTCTATGAAACAGTGTTACAATTATAGTTTTAAAAGAATCTTCTAAAATTCCGAATTTTGATGATTCAAAATGGCTTTCCCTAGATTAATTCCCATCCATGAAGCTGTGCCTGTAGCACATAAAGTATCTCTTACAAACTGTCTTTGCTGAGCCCAATGGTCATCTCTTCCCCCATGTTTGATTTACATGTTGAGTTTCAGAATGGATGAGGTTATGAGTTCCTGAAGCAATTATTCCACTGAGATATTTAATTTTTGCCAGATAATCTGTCATTCCCATATTATTTTGTGGATTTAAAAATTAGATGTAGCTAGACTTTTCACAGGTGGAAGTGAGCATTGTTGAGTCCAGCTTTGACGTTTTGAGTGCCAATTTTACTTGACCTGGGTTTTGATAACTACATTGATACAGATTACTCTTCTCTTCTCCTCAGTGGCAATCCTTAAGAGATACTGCAATGATCTTAACAGCCCATTCAATCAACTTTTCAGAATCTTCCAGGTGACTCTCCTAGGGCCTTTGGTTATCCTAAGAGACTTTTGTCTCTGTTACTTGATGGATGAAAAATTCTTTGTAATAACATTTTCTTTACTTTCATTAGAGACATATTCTATCGTCAGTCTGAAAGTTGGATATGTCTTGAAAAGGCAGAAATAAGAAAATATACAACACCCTTAATGCTACACACAAGAACAAATAACTGTTGCTTGGTTTTTGCTGTATAGCTTTCCAAAATTTCCTCTGCCATTCCGTGCATTTTATTACAATTAAATGGAATATTATGGCTTTTCTTATTATAAAAAGTGATATAAGATTGCTGGAGAAACACTTTCAAGTGAAAAAAAAAATCCTAGAATCTGATACCCAGAGATAACAGCTATTTAATTTTTTTACTGTGCAGCCTTCCAATCTTTTCCTATGGCTATCTATACTTTTAATTAGAATTTAAGTAACTTTTACCACTTTCTGTCACTGTAAAAGAAATATAAATTCAGGGTAAAAAATCAGAAAATAGGCAGAAGAAAGGCTAAAAATTGCCCATAATGTCACCACACAAAGGAGAGCACCCTAATATGGGCACATACTCTTCTAGGGCTTATATTGGGCAACTTTAATGCCCATATATGATTTTTTTTATACAAAAACCAGATGATACCAACCATATTGATTTGCAATTTCCTTTCTTTAACTCAATCATATAGAATGACTGTGTTCCTATATCATTAAGTTTTTTCATAAAACACAAATACTAATGACTCATCGTATTGTATTAAGTTAATATCCCCTGACTTGTTGAATCAATTTCCTATTTGAGGGGGATATTTGAAATGTCTCCATTTTCTCATAATTATTAGCAATGCTGCAGTGAACCATGCTTGACTAATTTTTGTGTGCATCTTTTTGTATTTCCTAAAGATAGATGCCTAGAAACAGAATTTGGAAGGTTTTGGGTTCATTTTGATGAATTGTCTTCATGTATCTTTTAATAATTTATATTCCCCATAGCAGAGTGCCTTTTCCTGCAGCTCTGCCAAAATTGACTATTATTTCTTTTAATTTTATATTTTCTTCATCTTTGAGTGTTGAAATGGCAAATATTAATATTCTGGTTTTAATTTATTTCATATTCCTTTTGATTACATTTGCCTTTAAACCACATGCTGGGGGCTGCGCGGTTCCAGGAGCAGCTCGGAGGGGCTCGGGCGGCAGCTCCGCGGAGGGGGTTGCGCGGCCCGGGAGCGCGAATCCACCAGCGCAGGCTCCGGAGCACAGGGCGCCGGGACACAGCCCAGGATCCCGCCTCCCCCGGGACAGGCAGAGGCCGGGAGGGCCCAGGACAGCGAGGACGCTCCTGCCCCAGCTGAGCAGATCAGCGGCCCCGCCCGGAGCCTCCAGGCCCTGCAGACGGAGTTCCTGCCGGAGCTGAATCCAGGTTTCCAGAGCTGCCCCGACACTGGGGCTGTTCCTCCTGCGGCCTCACGGGGTAAACAACCCCCACCGAGCCCTGCACCAGGCAGGGGCACAGCAGCTCCCCCAACTGCTGACACCTGAAAATCAGCACAACAGGCCCCTCCCCCAGAAGACCAGCTAGACGGACAACTTCCAGGAGAAGCCAAGGGACTTAAAGAACACAGAATCAGAAGATACTCCCCGGTGGTTCTTTTTTTGTTTGTTTGTTTTTGTTTTTGTTTTTGTTTTTGTTTTGTTTTGCTTTTTGATTTGTTTCCTTCCCCCACCCCCTTTTTTTCTCCTTTCTTTTTCTTTCTCTTTTTCTTCTTTTTTTTTTTTTTTCGTTTTTTTTTCTTTTTCTTCCCTTTTTTTTCTCTTTCTCTTTTCTTTCCTTCTTTCTCTCCTCTCTTTTTCTCTTTTTCCCAATACAACTTGCTTTTGGCCACTCTGCACTGAGCAAAATGACTAGAAGGAAAACCTCACCTCAAAAGAAAGAATCAGAAACAGTCCTCTCTCCCACAGAGTTACAAAATCTGGATTACAATTCAATGTCAGAAAGCCAATTCAGAAGCACTATTATACAGCTACTGGTGGCTCTAGAAAAAAGTATAAAGGACTCAAGAGACTTCATGACTGCAGAATTTAGAGCTAATCAGGCAGAAATTAAAAACCAATTGAATGAGATGCAATCCAAACTAGAAGTCCTAACGACGAGGGTTAACGAGGTGGAAGAACGAGTGAGTGACCTAGAAGACAAGTTGACAGCAAAGAGGGAAACTGAGGGAAAAAAGAGACAAACAATTAAAAGACCATGAAGATAGATTAAGGGAAATAAACGACAGCCTGAGGAAGAAAAACCTACGTTTAATTGGGGTTCCCGAGGGCGCCGAAAGGGACAGAGGGCCAGAATATGTATTTGAACAAATTCTAGCTGAAAACTTTCCTAATCTGGGAAGGGAAACAAGCATTCAGATCCAGGAAATAGAGAGATCCCCCCCTAAAATCAATAAAAACCGTTCAACACCTCGACATTTAATTGTGAAGCTTGCAAATTCCAAAGATAAGGAGAAGATCCTTAAAGCAGCAAGAGACAAGAAATCCCTGACTTTTATGGGGAGGAGTATTAGGGTAACAGCAGACCTCTCCACAGAGACCTGGCAGGCCAGAAAGGGCTGGCAGGATATATTCAGGGTCCTAAATGAGAAGAACATGCAACCAAGAATACTTTATCCAGCAAGGCTCTCATTCAAAATGGAAGGAGAGATAAAGAGCTTCCAAGACAGGCAGCAACTAAAAGAATATGTGACCTCCAAACCAGCTCTGCAAGAAATTTTAAGGGGGCCTCTTAAAATTCCCCTTTAAGAAGAAGTTCAGTGGAACAGTCCACAAAAACAAAGACTGAATAGATATCATGATGACACTAAACTCATATCTCTCAATAGTAACTCTGAATGTGAACGGGCTTAATGACCCCATCAAAAGGCGCAGGGTTTCAGACTGGATAAAAAAGCAGGACCCATCTATTTGCTGTCTACAAGAGACTCATTTTAGACAGAAGGACACCTACAGCCTGAAAATAAAAGGTTGGAGAACCATTTACCATTCGAATGGTCCTCAAAAGAAAGCAGGGGTAGCCATCCTTATATCAGATAAACTAAAATTTACCCCAAAGACTGTAGTGAGAGATGAAGAGGGACACTATATCATACTTAAAGGATCTATTCAACAAGAGGACTTAACAATCCTCAATATATATGCTCCGAATGTGGGAGCTGCCAAATATATAAATCAATTATTAACCAAAGTGAAGAAATACTTAGATAATAATACACTTATACTTGGTGACTTCAATCTAGCTCTTTCTATACTCGATCGGTCTTCTAAGCAAAACATCTCCAAAGAAACGAGAGCTTTAAATGATACACTGGACCAGATGGATTTCACAGATATCTACAGAACTTTACATCGAAACTCAACTGAATACACATTCTTCTCAAGCGCACATGGAACTTTCTCCAGAATAGACCACATATTGGGTCACAAATCGGGTCTGAACCGATACCAAAAGATTGGGATTGTCCCCTGCATATTCTCGGACCATAATGCCTTGAAATTAGAACTAAATCACAACAAGAAGTTTGGAAGGACCTCAAACACATGGAGGTTAAGGACCATCCTGCTAAAAGATAAAAGGGTCAACCAGGAAATTAAGGAAGAATTAAAAAGATTCATGGAAACTAATGAGAATGAAGATACAACCGTTCAAAATCTTTGGGATGCAGCAAAAGCAGTCCTAAGGGGGAAATACATCGCAATACAAGCATCCATTCAAAAACTGGAAAGAACTCAAATACAAAAGCTAACCTTACACATAAAGGAGCTAGAGAAAAAACAGCAAATAGATCCTACACCCAAGAGAAGAAGGGAGCTAATAAAGATTCGAGCAGAACTCAACGAAATCGAGACCAGAAGAACTGTGGAACAGATCAACAGAACCAGGAGTTGGTTCTTTGAAAGAATTAATAAGATAGATAAACCATTAGCCAGCCTTATTAAAAAGAAGAGAGAGAAGACTCAAATTAATAAAATCATGAATGAGAAAGGAGAGATCACTACCAACACCAAGGAAATACAAACGATTTTAAAAACATATTATGAACAGCTATACGCCAATAAATTAGGCAATCTAGAAGAAATGGACGCATTCCTGGAAAGCCACAAACTACCAAAACTGGAACAGGAAGAAATAGAAAACCTGAACAGGCCAATAACCAGGGAGGAAATTGAAGCAGTCATCAAAAACCTCCCAAGACACAAGAGTCCAGGGCCAGATGGCTTCCCAGGGGAATTTTATCAAACGTTTAAAGAAGAAATCATACCTATTCTCCTAAAGCTGTTTGGAAAGATAGAAAGAGATGGAGTACTTCCAAATTCGTTCTATGAAGCCAGCATCACCTTAATTCCAAAGCCAGACAAAGACCCCGCCAAAAAGGAGAATTACAGACCAATATCCCTGATGAACATGGATGCAAAAATTCTCAACAAGATACTGGCCAATAGGATCCAACAGTACATTAAGAAAATTATTCACCATGACCAAGTAGGATTTATCCCTGGGACACAAGGCTGGTTCAACACCCGTAAAACAATCAATGTGATTCATCATATCAGCAAGAGAAAAACCAAGAACCATATGATCCTCTCATTGGATGCAGAGAAAGCATTTGACAAAATACAGCATCCATTCCTGATCAAAACTCTTCAGAGTGTAGGGATAGAGGGAACATTCCTCGACATCTTAAAAGCCATCTATGAAAAGCCCACAGCAAATATCATTCTCAATGGGGAAGCACTGGGAGCCTTTCCCCTAAGATCAGGAACAAGACAGGGATGTCCACTCTCACCACTGCTATTCAACATAGTACTGGAAGTCCTAGCCTCAGCAATCAGACAACAAAAAGACATTAAAGGCATTCAAATTGGCAAAGAAGAAGTCAAACTCTCCCTCTTCGCCGATGACATGATACTCTACATAGAAAACCCAAAAGTCTCCACCCCAAGATTGCTAGAACTCATACAGCAATTCGGTAGCGTGGCAGGATACAAAATCAATGCCCAGAAGTCAGTGGCATTTCTATACACTAACAATGAGACTGAAGAAAGAGAAATTAAGGAGTCAATCCCATTTACAATTGCACCCAAAAGCATAAGATACCTAGGAATAAACCTCACCAAAGATGTAAAGGATCTATACCCTCAAAACTATAGAACACTTCTGAAAGAAATTGAGGAAGACACAAAGAGATGGAAAAATATTCCATGCTCATGGATTGGCAGAATTAATATTGTGAAAATGTCAATGTTACCCAGGGCAATATACACGTTTAATGCAATCCCTATCAAAATACCATGGACTTTCTTCAGAGAGTTAGAACAAATTATTTTAAGATTTGTGTGGAATCAGAAAAGACCCCGAATAGCCAGGGGGATTTTAAAAAAGAAAACCATATCTGGGGGCATCACAATGCCAGATTTCAGGTTGTACTACAAAGCTGTGGTCATCAAGACAGTGTGGTACTGGCACAAAAACAGACACATAGATCAGTGGAACAGAATAGAGAATCCAGAAGTGGACCCTGAACTTTATGGGCAACTAATATTCGATAAAGGAGGAAAGACTATCCATTGGAAGAAAGACAGTCTCTTCAATAAATGGTGCTGGGAAAATTGGACATCCACATGCAGAAGAATGAAACTAGACCACTCTCTTTCACCATACACAAAGATAAACTCAAAATGGATGAAAGATCTAAATGTGAGACAAGATTCCATCAAAATCCTAGAGAAGAACACAGGCAACACCCTTTTTGAACTCGGCCATAGTAACTTCTTGCAAGATACATCCACGAAGGCAAAAGAAACAAAAGCAAAAATGAACTATTGGGACTTCATCAAGATAAGAAGCTTTTGCACAGCAAAGGATACAGTCAACAAAACTCAAAGACAACCTACAGAATGGGAGAAGATATTTGCAAATGACATATCAGATAAAGGGCTAGTTTCCAAGATCTATAAAGAACTTATTAAACTCAACACCAAAGAAACAAACAATCCAATCATGAAATGGGCAAAAGACATGAACAGAAATCTCACAGAAGAAGACATAGACATGGCCAACATGCACATGAGAAAATGCTCTGCATCACTTGCCATCAGGGAAATACAAATCAAAACCACAATGAGATACCACCTCACACCAGTGAGAATGGGAAAAATTAACAAGGCAGGAAACCACAAATGTTGGAGAGGATGTGGAGAAAAGGGAACCCTCTTACACTGTTGGTGGGAATGTGAACTGGTGCAGCCACTGTGGAAAACTGTGTGGAGGTTCCTCAAACAGTTAAAAATATACCTGCCCTACGACCCAGCAATTGCACTGTTGGGGATTTACCCCAAAGATACAAATGCAATGAAACGCTGGGACACCTGCACCCCGATGTTTCTAGCAGCAATGGCCACGATAGCCAAACTGTGGAAGGAGCCTCGGTGTCCAACGAAAGATGAATGGATAAAGAAGATGTGGTTTATGTATACAATGGAATATTACTCAGCTATTAGAAATGACAAATACCCACCATTTGCTTCAACGTGGATGGAACTGGAGGGTATTATGCTGAGTGAAGTAAGTCAGTCGGAGAAGGACAAACATTATATGTTCTCATTCATTTGGGGAATATAAATAATAGTGAAAGGGAAAATAAGGGAAGGGAGAAGAAATGTGTGGGAAATATCAGAAAGGGAGACAGAACATAAAGACTGCTAACTCTGGGAAACGAACTAGGGGTGGTAGAAGGGGAGGAGGGCGGGGGGTGGGAGTGAACGGGTGACGGGCACTGGGTGTTATTCTGTATGTTAGAAAATTGAACACCAATAAAAAAAAAAATAAAATAAAATAAAATAAAATAAAATAAAATAAAATAAAATAAAATAAAAAATAAAAAAAAAAATAAACCACATGCTTACCAGTATATCCTCTAAATTGGTAGAAAATTGCTTTGATCAGTAAAAACAATGGGACAAGAGAAATTTCTGATCTTCCAGTTGTGTGAAGGAGCCAGTGAAGGTTGCATTAAATGTTCACTGGTTCATGTGTCCATTTGTTCATTTATTTATCATTTGACAAATATTTACTGAACACCTTCTCTATGCTAGGCATTTTATAATTGCTGGGACTGTAGAGGTGAACAATACTGATATAGAGTCCTCATCTCAGAGATTCTTAGTCTAGTATATGACACAGAAATGAAACAAACAATAATTATAGAATTATAGGATTATAGAAATGGAAGTTGAAAGTAATTATCCTGAGGCAATTATATTTAAGCTGAGCTGGTGTATTAATAAAGTACTATTCACTGAAAGTCCCCTATGTGGTGTTTAGTTTTTCCTATAATTGGGTAGTAGGAAAATACAAGAATTGGAAGGTGCACACACAAAAGAAATGATTTTATAGAACTGGGGAAGTCTTGGGAAATGTAGAAATTATGTTCTTATTTCACTAGGAGGTACTTTCGCCCATTCCTGTTGGATAAATATGTATTTTGTTTTTAAAAATCTGCAAAAGAAAAAAACAAAACAAAACAAAACAAAATCCACAAAAGGACTTCTCACACTGCTTGGGTGATCTATGCATCCTTATTGCTCTTGCTAAATTGGTGCTCTACATAGTCTCTTGACACTGTCCCTTGACACCCTGTAATCAAAGGCTGTAATTCTAGAATGTAAAAGTATCCAGGTGATCCAGTCCAGCAAGTGTGATGAGGTGAGGAAGCAAGAAATGTTTGCTTTGACTGAATGTCTCAGATCTTGGGAGTTGGCCTTGGTGACAGATCATACTTCCTTTTAGGGAATGGCCCAAGTCTTACTGGGACTCGGCTTCCTGGAACTTTCACTTTTCTTTCTTTTTTTACTGTACAAAATGTTGTAGGATACAAAGAACACATAAAAAACATACACACTTTAAATAATAATATTAAAATTAGCACCTGTGCAAACAACATCCAGGTTAAGAAAACATTGACAGTAGTTTAAAAGCTCCCTCTGTGACCCTCCCAGACAGGCATTCCCAGGAATCACTAGTATTCTGACTTTTTTGATAATCATTTCTCTGCTTTGTTTAGAAAAAGAAAGTTTTCACCATCTAGATATGTGTATGCATCTTCATATATGTTATTTACACTCCTGCTTATAAAAACTATAAAAATGGATCACAGTAAATGTGGTTTTTTATTCCTTGTTTAATATGATGTTTATTTAATACTATGTTTATGATTTATTGATGTTAGTGTATATAGCCGTAGTTCGGTCGTTTAAGAAAAGTAATGAATATACCAAAAGTTATTTATCCATTCTACTATTGGTGTACACTTGGAATATTTATGGTTTTTGGCAACTACCAACACAATGATGTTTTGAACATTCCTGCTGGTAATGCAATTGCTTATAGCCAGGAATGAATAAGTATAAATTTACTAAATAATTCAAGTTGTTTTCCAAAATGGATGAAGCAATTCATGTTCTCAGTAGCAGTAGATGAGAGATCTTATCTTCTCCAACGCTTGGTCTTGTCAGATAATTACATTTTTGCCAATTGGAAGGGTCTGCCGTAACATATATTTATGGGTTTAGTTCTCATTTTTCTGACTATAACGATGTTAAACCTTTCTTCCTACATTTACTTGTTATTAAAGTTTTCTTCTTTGTGTGTGAAATATTGGTTCAACTCTTGGGCTTACTTTTCTCCCAGTTTACTTATTTTATTGATTCATAGTTCCTTATATATTTTGAGTAGCAGTCTTTTTTGGGGTATATTTTTAGAAAATCCTCTACTCTGTAGGTTGTATTTTCAATTTTTAAATGTATCTCTTGATCAACAGAAGTTCTTAAATTAATAGTACTCAAATTTACAATTTTTTCTACATAGTTTATGTTTCTTACATCTTGTTTAAGAAATATTTTCTCAGAGTTCCTGGGTGGCTTGGTTGGTTAAGCATCAGACTCGATTTTGGCTCAGGTCATCATCTCAGGGTTGTGGGATCGAGCCCTGAGTGAGGCTCTGTGCTCAGCAGGGAGTCTGTTTCTCTCTCTCCTTCCTCCCCTCCCCCTGCTCATGTCTCTTTCTCTCTAAAATAAATGAACACATCTTTTAAAAAGAAATATTTTCTCTACTGTAAGTCATGAAAATGTTTCCTATATCTTATTCTAAAATTTTTATACTTTTGTTTTTAAAATTGTCTTTATTTCATTTGGATTTAATGTCTTTATATAGAATGAGGTTTCTAAGTGGCTATACACAAGTCTATCCTTAAATATGTGCTATAACATCTGTCATAAAACAAGGATCGGTGAACGCATAATCGACTTCTGGGCAATCCATTGTGATCCATTATTCTATTTGTACATTGGTGTGCCAGAGGTACACGATCTTAATAATGACAGCTTAAATATCTTGTTAACTGATAGGACAGTGGCTGGTACCTTATTCTTCTTTACACTGTCTTGGCTTTTCTCAGTCCTTTATATTTTTGTATCAATTCCAAATTAGCTTAACAAGTTACTCAAATGCTACAGCTAGCATTTTAATTGAGATTGCCATATGTGTATGTGTGTGTGTATATATGTATATGTATACATATATACATATAATATATATTAAAATATGTATATTTATAATATATAATAATATATTATATAATATATAATAATATATAATAATATATAATATATCATATATAATATTTATAATATATATAAATATAAATTTAAAAATATTTTTTTAAGTAGGCTCCACAATGCAGGATTCCATCTCACAACCCTGAGATCAAGACCTGAGCTGAGATCAAGAGTGGCATGTTTTACTGACTGAACCATCCCAGTGCCCCCAAAAGAAAATTCTCTCTCTCTCTTTTTTTTTGATGAATCATTTCATTTACTAGCTTTTAGAGCTTAAGTCTATTTGTCATTTAGTTTACTTTTGTAAGTCATTCATTTCTTCATTTTGTTTACATTTTCAAATTCATTCCTATAAGGTTTCTCATATGATCGTTTATTGTCTCTTTAACACCTGCAGATCTTTTCACTTTTTAAAAAAGATTTAATCATTTTAGAGATTTATCATTTTAGAGGGGGTGCATGAGCTGGGCAGGGGCCAAAGGGAGACGGAGAGGGTAAGTAGACTTCCTGCTGAGCATGAAGCCCCTTGATCTCATGGTCCTGAGATCATGACCTGAGCTAAAATCAAGAGTTGGATATTCTACTGACTGAGCCACCCAGGTGCCCCGATCTTTTCATTCTTAATACCTGTTGTGCTTACTCTATTAAATCAATTTAACCAATGGTTTGTCAGTTTTATTATCTTTTCAAAGAACTAACTTTTGGTTAGTATTAGCTACCACAATCTTGATATTATCTGTGTTTTCTATTTGGTTCATTTTTTACCTTTATTTTAAAATGTTCTTTCTTCTTTCTTTGTTCTGTTCAGAGTTTCATTGTTGTTTTGTTTCACATGCTCAGATGGATTATTTATTCCTTAATTTTCTGTCCTTATTCTTTTAATCTGTAATTTAAGGTTATATTTTTTTCCAAGACCTGCTTCACTTGTCTCTCTTAAGTTTTCTAAGTAGTATTTTTTACTATAGTACAAAATATGTTTACAGTGCTATCATGAGTTTGTATTTTACTACAAATATTTTAATTCCATGTCTTCTATATGATGTACTAAATGGCTGTGGATTTGTCTGGTACTCCTTATAGTTCATTAGTTTTTCTTTATGTATTTTCAGGCTATGTATGCCTCGAGGCACAGGCAAAGTTTTAATTTTGTACCTTGCCATTGAATCAAAACTGTTCTGTTTCAGGGATCCCTGGGTGGCTCAGCAGTTTAGCGCCGCCTTCAGCCCAGGGTGTGATCCTGGAGACGTGGGATGGAGTCCCACCTGGGGCTCCCTGCATGGAGCCTGCTTCTCCCTCTGCCTGTGTCTCTGCCTCTCTCTCTCTCTGTGTCTCTCGTTAATAAATAAATAAAATCTTTTAAAAAAACAAACAATCAAAAAACTGTTATGTTTCGGGATCCCTGGGTGGCGCAGCAGTTTGGCGCCTGCCTTTGGCCCAGGGCGCGATCCTGGAGACCCGGGATCGAATCCCACGTCGGGCTCCCGGTGCATGGAGCCTGCTTCTCCCTCAGCCTGTGTACACTCTGCCTCTCTCTCTCTCTGTCTGTGACTATAATAAATAATAAATAAATAAATGATAAATAAATAAAATATTTAAAAACCTGTTATGTTTCAAATTGACCTTTATCTGTACTGTGCTCTTTGACTTAAAGTCTCTTTTCATAAATACTTACTTACATCAACTTTCCTTTGGTTAGAATTTACATGATAATACTTGCCACATTTTTATGTTCAACTTGACCAGTTGGGCAGGAAGTATTTTCCCCTCCTCAATGAACCTCAATCACTAAGCAAACTCTCAACAGAATGAGAAAGCTTCATATGACTTGTCACTATCTTCAAGTTCTCTTAAACTTTTTATAACGAATTTTGTAAGCACACAAAAGACTGAAACATGCTATAATCAATAGCTATGTACTACCATGTAGGTACCCAGCTCTATTAAATCATAGCTTTTTAGTTATATGTGCTTAATTTTATTTTGTTTAGTACACACTTTTCATTAAAGTAAAATATACACACAGCAAAGTGTGAAATTATGAGTGTGCAGCTAGATGAAATTCCACAAAGTGAACACAACCCACATCAGGACAGAGAGAATTACTAACATTGCAGAAACTTGGTATCTTCATGAAGCATTGTCACTGCTTTAATCTTTCTCTCAAAACTGATAATTATTCTGACTTTCAATGCTAATTTTTTCCTATTTCTATGTTTTATGAATAAAATCATACCACTGTATGTATTCTTTGTGCCTGCCTTATAATGCATCTAATTTATGGCACCCATATAACCATTCACATTGCATGTACCAGTGGCTTACTCGTTTTTATTGCTGCTTCATATTTTATTAATTTGTCCATTTTACTGTTAGCTGACATCTGGAAGGTTTTCAGTTTGGAACTATACTAAGTGATACAGTTTTATAATTCTCACATGTCTCTGATTCTCAGGCATAATTTGATAACATCATAACTAAAAGGAAGCCATGCTATGTGTACAAAATACCATCCAAAGCCATGGGACATTAGAACTGAAACGGCCACAGTTGGAAAAGCTGACAGTGTCTAAGGTCCAAATTCATACAGCCATGTAGAGACAGAACAGGGATTGACAGGTGTTTGATACATAAAAATCTCTCAGTAACACTTGGTGGGCCTGAATAAAAATTTGAAAAAAAAAACAAAAAAACAAAAAACACAGTCCAGCTAATTAACAGAACCATCTAGGCTCAGCTATTGAGACACTATTTGTTCAAACGCAAATGAACCAACAAAGCTGCAGCAATTCAGCCAAAACATTGAGCACATAGATAATCTGAATAGGGACAGGATTTTGAATTTGGGATTATTTCTTCAAATGTCTATTTATGGAAAAGAAGAGTAAATCTTCTGATTGATAGTAAAATATTAAGACAAGCTGACTGTAGAATTAAAACAAAAAATTTGAAGGGACATAACTTATCTCTTGAGTGCCAAAGAGATTCTAATAATGATGTCAGCCAAACAGATTGAGGATCCCATTCAAATAGATCAAAGCCACATGTTGAAAGATGTAAGACATTATCCAAAAGCCAAAACATGCTCTCCCTCCCAGCCCCAATGGAGCATCAGTGATCCAAGCCCAAAAAGTACATAAAGCGCTGGGCTGGTTCCCTGAAAATCAGAAGGATGCATTTTGCATGTGTGACTCAGCAGACCACTGTCTGGGTGGTCTGAGAAGCTCAGAGGATACAGCAGCCAAATCCTCTGAGAGGGTTTGGTCGGCCTATATTCCGACTTGCCCTTGGACCAATCCACTCTCATCCGGCAGTCATGATACAGTCTTGCCTAAAAGCCTTCAATAACTTCACAGGACTTACAAAATCAAATTTGAACTCCTACCATGCTCTGTTAGACCCTGCATGATCTGATCCCTGCCTGCATTATAGGCCCCCCACACAGTGGAGCCCTCCTGGATAGCCATTGTCCCCCCAGGGAACTTTGCACAGGCTACGCCTTGGATCTGGAGGGCTCCTCTTCTTTCTCTTCTGTAGCTAGCTTCTTTGTCTCATTCTGGCCTCAGGTCAAACGCCTCCTCCTCACAGAAGACTTTTTTGGTGGTCAAAGCTAAGCCCCTTTGCCGGAACCTGCACACTCACCAGCACACTTAACCTTCCATTGCTTCTTTTCCCTTCATGGTACACATGCCAATTTGTTCCTGTTAAAATCTGTTTATTGTCGATTTCCTCCAATAGCCTACAAACTGCTTGTTTTATTCATCACAATATTCCCTGTGCCCTAGAGTAGCACTTAGCATAATGTAGTTGCTTAACTATTTTTTTGTTGAATGTATATAGAGAAAAGAATACTAGAAATAGGTTGTACTAGAGAGGACCAGTTATATGCTCATTCAAAGCACTTGACACATATCACTGTGTTGAGTCCATGACATAGGTCCTGTCTTTTACAGTTGATGAAACTGAGGCACGGCGAGGTGGAGGGATCTACAGAAGGCAGGGCAGAGCTACAGCTGGATCCTAAACAGTCTGAAGTAGCAGAGATCACAGGTCTCTCTTAGTATGTCCCCGCCTTGCCTCAATAAAATAGCAACATTCCTCAAGGAAGCATTTAGTGTACTAGGGATTTAGGACATCAGAGAGATGTTTAAAGTCTGAACGGTCTTCTGGGCCTCTTCAATCCATTGCTCCCTCTGCCTATAGTCTTGTGTTCTCGGGCGAGAGAGGCCCTTCCTGACCATCCTGGAAAAGGCCTCACTTTGTGCAGGCTTCTTGCAGAGTCCAGCTGGCGTGCACACGCGTGTGTGGGTATGCGTGCATGGATGCACGTTCAGGGGTCAGTGACTGGTTACCAGGAATATAGCCCATTTAGCTTAAGGGCTTATGAGGGAAACAGAAGGGGTTGGATAAAAGAGAATAATAAACAGGTGCATTGAAGAATACAGCTATGGGAGAGAAGACTACAACTGTACCATCTGAAGGGCTGTGTTAAAGAGATTTAAAACAATAAGTAAAGGGAATTAACTTTTACTACTTTTTTTTTTTTGTAATTTGTGCTTTGTAGTATTAACTCAGGCAGTCCTCACAGTGCGGCATTCATACTCCACCTGGTAAGGAAACTGAGGCACAATTAAGTAACTTTCCTACAGTCTTCCAGCCAGTAAATAGTAGAGCCTGGTCAAAACTCAGACGGATTGGCTGACAGGCTGTCCTCACCATAGCATCATTGCCACCAATTATGCGAGAAACCGTTCTTGATGCAGCAAGGAAAGGTCTCTGCCCTTGAAGAGGGAGTCCTGGTGGTTGTGGGTGAAGACATTGGAAGCATATATTGACAGTGCCCATGACACCTTAGCATCAGAAGAGCTCTCCTCTTTCGGTTTTCTTCCCATAGCTTCCCCTTTAAGAAGAGCTTCCTGAGAAATGAAAAAGATGTTGGGAGTAGGATGTTCAGGGCCTGAAGCAGCTTCACCAATTCCAGAAAGTCTGTCAAAGGCTAAACCATCCTGAATCCCAATAACTTTGATGTATTTATTCTTGCTCAATCCTATTAATATACTTTCAATAGTTTCCGAATTGCTTGGTCCCTACCACTATAAAAAAATAAAAGAAAAAAAACAAAAAACAAAAAACAAACCCAACCCAGATATACTAAAAATAGCTCCGGATTTTTCAGTTCTTTCAACCCCTACCCCAGAGTTAAACATTGAGTCAATAAGTTACTTGGGTTAGTTTATCTTCCATAGATTTATCATCCGGTGAGGCAGGTAATCATTTGAAACACAACAGGTTCATCTTCTTTCAACTTGCTTGCAATTTTAGTTTCTTTTCTCTCTTCCTTGTTGCTTAATTTTATTTTTTAAAATATGTGGGGGATGCCTGAGTGGCTCAGTTGGTCAGGCCTTTGACTGGTTTTCCCCTCAGGTCATGATCTCAGGGTCCTGAGATCAAGTTCCACATTGGGGCTCCGTGTTCAGCATGAGTCTGCTTGTCTTTCTTCCTCTGCTCTTCCCCCAGTTCTCTCTCTCTCTCTCTCTCTCTCCCTGTCTCTCTCTCAACACTCTCAAATAAATGAATAAATAAATAGAATCCTAAGAAAAAGAAAGAAAATAGATGGATCATTAGCATGCTTCTGAAAGTCAACCCTAATAAAAAAAGATAGACTCGGAGGTGTCACTCCATCTTATATCCTGTCCACCACCTACTACAACCACCTCTTTTAAGTAACCAGCTTTACAGTCTTCTGCTTTTTCTTCAGATTTTTTTGTGTGTGTGTGAAAATAAGCAGTTACTATGCAATTTTTACTACTGCTCCTATTTCTCACCAAAACATAGCATACGGTATGTGATATTTTGCAACTCCGCTTTCTTCACTTAAAGAAGCATCACTCGGTACCAGCGTGAAGAGATCTTCCTGTTTTACAGCTGCATAGCGCTTCCTGGTGTGTGGATGCCATAGTTTATTCAACCCATTTCCCATTGACATTTATTTACATTCTTTCCAAAATTTCACCATTACAAATTAAGCTGCAGTGAATAACATTGTGCAAATGCTTTTTCATATTGTTGTAAGTTATCTTTGGGTTAGATTCCTGTTGAGAGATTGCTGGGCCACAGGATAAGTGCACATGAAGTTTTGTTAGATCCTGCCAAAGTACACCCCCCCCACACACACACACACACCCAGCAAGGATCTATCGTTGTGTATTTTCATCAACTGGGTGTGAAATGGCTTGTTTCATATGATTAAGGGCCGTTTATGCATCTGGTTTTGTGAAGTGTTACTTTGGGTCTTTGCACATTTTTCTGTAAGGTTTCCAACCTTTCCTTCCTCATTAAAAAATCATTTGTTCCTTAGCAATATCAGCCCTTTCTCCATGATATGTATTACAAATATTTTCTTCCAGTTTGTCATTTTTTTCATGTTGTTCTCAGTTTTTTTTTTTGCTATCCAAAGTTCTTTTCATAAATTTATATTTAGATAAATGTATCAACTTATTATTTCTTTTTATTGAATACAGATTATTTTAGGATTTCACCATGTTTTTTTTTCCCTCGTCCTTCTACAGTCATTTACATCTCTGATCCCTTTGGACTTCATGTTGGTGTGTGATATGGCATGTGTGTAATTTTATCTTTTTCATTACTTATTAAAAAGACTCTATGGGAGTGTGGGGGGGGGGTTGGAAAAAAAAAAGACTCTCTGCTCCAGTGATTGAAATACCACCTTTATAATATATCAGACTTCAATATGTAGGTGGGTCCATTTCTGAACTTGGATCCTATTCTATTGTCTATCTACTTACTAATATCTGGTGAGAACAATCTCCTATCTCCCTTGGCCATGTTTCCCTGGATATTCTTGTGTGTTGATTTTTCCATATGGACTATGATACCAACTTATCTGCTTCCATGACAATGTCTCATAGGTTTTTATTGGATCATATTAAATTTGTAAACTAATATACTAGGAATTAATATTCTAATGATGCCAAGCTTTACTAATGAACAAGGGACTTCTTTATTCTTGGCTACTTTGCATCCTTCAGGAGAGAATTAGAGTTTTTACATATATAGATTTTAAATATTTCGTATTAATTTTATTCTAATGTTTTAAATTTTTTCATTGTTATTGTAAATGGAGTTTTCCTTATCTGTTGGGTATTATTTATATATGTGAAAACCATTGATCTTTGCATGTTAATTTTATATCCTGCTGCTTTGTTGGATTATTGTTGAGTTAATTCGATCATTGGTTTTCTAGTGTGTATATTACTTCCCATGTATATTATCCTGTTAGTCCTGAGTAGAGGTAGTTTTATTTCTTTTTTTCTTACTCTTATGCTCCTAAGTGTTTTATCTTGTTTAATTGCATTGTGTAATAATTCCAGAGTAATGTTAAATTGTAGTAGATATAGTGGGCATGCTTGCCTATTCCTTACTTTGTGGGAATACCTCCAGAATTATTTACTAAATAACCCTTCTCTTCCCTTTTTCATTTTGAATCATGTTTGACTTGCATCATATTCAATTTATGATGACTTATAACATAACATGTGGATGCCCATCAACTCTAATTACTCAGCATTTCAAAACAATTTGTTCTTTTCCCTACTTAAATTTTCTAAATTAGTTGCTATATTTTACTAAGTGTGCTTTTACTTTTATTACTTGAAATTTTGTTATGCATTCCCATTTTTAAAAATCTAAAGCTAATGAAAACATTTCCTCTTTCTGACAATGTAAATGCCTTGAACACTTTAACTCCAGCCAGCCACTCCCTCTTGACATTCAAGCCATTCAAGTCCAAGTCTTTTGTCCTGGCATTAAAAAAAAAATTCAACCCATAGATGAGACATTATTGACATTATTATTCCATCATTTCATATGGGTATTACCTCTCCATACATTCACTAGTCCTTTGTTCCAAATTTCTTCTGAGAAAAAAATTCACATTTTTTATCAGTTATAGTCTGTACACATTCATTTAATTGAGATTTTCTAAGTATTTATTAGAACATAAAATATAAATAATAGTGAAAGGGAATATAAGGGAAGGGAGAAGAAATGTGTGGGAAATATCAGTAAGGGAGACAGAACGTAAAGACTGCTAACTCTGGGAAACGAACTAGGGGTGGTAGAAGGGGAGGAGGGCAGGGGGTGGGAGTGATTGGGTGACGGGCACTGGGGGTTATTCTGTATGTTGGTAAATTGAACACCAATAAAAAATAAATTTTAAAAAAATCACCTCATTCTTTTTTTTTAAGATTCATTATTTATTTGAGAAGGAAAGAGAGGGAAAAACCATGTGAGCTGAGAGAGGGGTAGGGGGAGTGGGAGGGAGAGAAATTCAAGCAGACTGCCCTTTGAGTGCAGAGCCCAATGCGGGGCTTGATCTCATGAGCCCAAGTTCATGACCAGAGTTGAAATCAAGAGTCAGACTCTTAACCAACTGAGCCACCCAAGTGCCCCTAAAACTACCTCATTCTTAAAAGACTATTTTGCTCAGTATGTAATTCTAATAGACAGTAATTTTCTCTCAACATTTCTCTCAATTATTTGGCTTCTATTATTGCTCTTAATATGTCACTATTGGGCTACCAGTCATTGTGAGGGGGAAAGATCTGTGTGTCTCTTCATCTTCAGTGCCCTGTAATCTCCTGACTATGTGATTGGCTCATTTCTCTTTATTTTTCCAGCTTGTCACACAGTGTCCATTCATCCTTATTCATGTGTTTGGGCAGCTTTGGAAAATTCTGTCATCATCTCCTTGAGTCTTTACTTTCTCTGCTTTGGAGTAGGATATGCAGGAGACCTCACTCTATCCCTTGTTCAGTTCTTATTTCTCTTTCAGATTTTCTCTCTCATCCCACCTCTCTGCTTCATTTGGAGTACTTTCAGTAGCTCTGTTTCATGGCTTACCAATTCTCTTTTCAGCTGTATCTAGTATGCTCATCACTGAGTTCTCCATTTTGATGAAGATGTTTTTCTTTCTATAGAGGTGTTCTTTTATGAAAGTTCTTCTTAATATCTATTGGCATGTTTTTGGTAGCCTTTTTGCTCCTCACTCATTTTTCAAAATTCAGTATTTTGTTGTCACTTAAAACTTTATGCATACTTTTTACTTGGTCATCTCAATATAGGAAGGATTTAGGGATCTAAACTTGCTGTGTTCTTGCCATCTTCCATAGTATTTCACTCTCCAGCCTTTTGTGTGCATGTGTGAGTTCTTGTTTCACTGACTTTTATCTGTGTGAATTCTGAGGGCCTAAGTTGAGCTAATTTCTTCCAGAAACCATTTGACTCTGCATCTGTCAACCACTTTAGTCCCTTCTGAGGGTCCCTAAAAATGAAGATGAGGTCTTACATTCATTTTCTATTGGACCCAGAGATCAGATTTCAGATCTCAGGAGCATGGCATGAGTTTCTCTAAAAACAATTTTTAAAGTGAGGCTTGAAAATTCCCCTTGCTTTTTATTTTTGTGAGTTCAGGCACTGCTTTGAAAGTTAGTCACTAATTTATCCAGTTTTCAGTTAAATTATGGCAGAGGAACTTGGAATTTGCCATATTGTGTATTGCATATCCTTTCTTTTCATTTTAAAATGTTTCAAATTTACAACAAACTAAAGAGAATTAGTAAAGCATGTTATATATTTTACTGACTCAAATCAACAAGCGATAACATTTAGCTTTATTTGCACTGAGCTTTTTAAAAAGATTTTTAAATATTTTATTTATTATTTATTTGAGAAAGAGAGAGCACACAAGAGGGGGAGGGAGAAGGAGAAGCAGACTCTCTCATGGGAGCCCCATGAGAACTCAATCCCAGGACCCTGAGGTCATGACCTAAGCTGAAATCAAGAGTCAGACACTTAACTAACTGAGCCACCCAGGCACCCCTGAGCTTTAATTGTTGGGAAAAAAAATGTGTAGATACAGTTAAAACCTATTCTCTATGTCACAAATCTTTTTGGAGCTCCATGGGCACAGGAAGCTGTTCAGAATTGAACTTGAAATTTTTTTCCATAAACTACTCTCATCTTGACTCAGTTTCTGACAACAGAAACCAAAGAAATTTTCTCCAATTATTCCTATCTCGAATCCCACTTTCACTGTCTTGGTTTAGGCTCCCATCCTCTTTTAATTTGATTACTTCACTCTCCTACCTGAGCTTCCTGCCCCTAATCTAGCTTTCAGTTCTCCCAACTGCAGAGTGATTTTTTTCCCCTACAACGTCTCACACATGTTGCTCCCTTGAATAAAAGCCCTACAAGGGCATTCCACCACTCAAAATCCTTGGGATGGCATAGAGCCTTTCCTGCTCTGAGACCCTTTGACATACCTCTCATCCTAAACCTTTAACTCCCTGTCCTATTGAATCTCTACTATTTCCCCCCATTTCATTCTTAGTCTTAACTCTGATGGTTAATCCATATTGTTCCCTTTGCGTATAATGCTCCTCTCATTTCTCTAGAGTGGTGACTCCTTTAAATCTCAGCTAGACTTCACAATACAAAGACTTCCCTGACCTGCCACAGCTGGCCAAAGCATATTTCTGATGTACTCCATTATCACCCTTTGTATATATTTATTGCAAATGCATATACAATAAAATATATAGATACATAGATATATCTGTTGTAATGATCAGGTAGGGACTTCAAAGCCCATTTCTTATTCATCTTCCTATTCCTAGCACCTGGTAAATGGCTCAACTTGAATGTGTCAATATATTAATGGTCTCTGGGCTCCACATCAAGTACCTGAAGAAGAGTGGCAATGCTTTTTGAATATCATGCCCAATTTTTTAATATAACTTGAGTTGAAAGGTAGCTCAAATGATAGCCATTGAAGTGATGCTTGTCCAGAATGACCTAATTCAGAAGTCTCCCAAGCCCAGTAAATAATTGGGGGTAAGTTATAAGAATAATTATGTTTAACAGTTTTACTGAGCTATAACTGGTGTACAGTAAACTGCATCCATTTAAAGGACACAGTTTAATAAGCCTTCACATATGGCTGCACTCGTGAGACCATCCATTATCTAGAAAAAGAATGTATTGCTCACCCTCATTGGGTTTTCCAGTTTGGGGTTAATTCAAATAAAGTTGTCACAAATGTTATAAGGCTGTATATAAGTCTTATGTATGAATACATCCATTTAGCTTAGGTGAATACCTAGGAGTGGAATAGCTGTGCCATATGGACAATGTATATTTAACTTTTTAAGAAGCAAGCTGTTTTACACAGTAGTTGTATCAGTTTACCTTTCCACAGGCAATGTGTCAGAGTTCTAGTTCCTTTGCCAATTGGCTCTTGCCAATTTTAGACAATCTAACAGGTGTGAAGCAGCATCTCACTGTGCGTTTCTCCAGTAGCTAATAATGTGAGTATCTTTTCACACGGTTATTTTCCAGCTGTATAGTTTCTCTGCTGAAGTGTTGGTTCAAATCATTTGCTCTTATGTGGTTGTTTACTTTCTCACTATAGGATCTTGAGAGTTCTTTATAAATATGGGGTAAAAATTCTTCTTTTTTAAATTTTATTTATTTTAGAGAGAGTCTGCAGTGAAGAGGGGAAGAGGGAGAGAGAGAGAGAAGCAGACTCCTCCTGAGTAGGAAGTCGATCGCAGGGCTCCATCCCAGGACCCAGAGATCATGACCTGAACCGAAGGCAGACATTTCACCAACTGAGCCACTCAGGCGCTCCCAAATTCTTTATCAGTTATGTAATTTGGAAATATTTTTCTCTCAGTCTGCGGTTTCTCTTTTTTTTCCCCAAGTTTTTATTTAAATTCCAGTTAGAAAAAAAAAAAATAAAAATAAAAATAAAAATAAAAATAAAATAGATAAAAATAAATTCCAGTTAACATACAGTGCAACATTAGTTTCAGTAGAATGTAGTGATTCATCACTTCCTTAAAACACCCAGTGCTCATCACAAGTGCCCTCCTTAATACCCATTACCTATTTAATCCATCCCCCCGCCACCCCTCCAGTAACCCTCAATTTGTTCTCTATAGTTAAGAGTCTGTTTCTTGGTTTGCCTCTTCTTTTTCACCCCCTATGTTCATCTGTTTTGTTTCTTAAATTCCACATGAGTGAAATCATACTGGATTTGTCTTTCTCTGATTGACTTCTTCTGCTTAGCATAATACACTCTAGCTTCATCCACATCATTGCAAACGGCAAGATTTCATTCTTTTTGATGGCTGAGTGATATTCTATTGTATACATAGACCACATCTTCTTTATCCATTCATCAGTGGATGGGCATTTGGGCTTTTCCCATAAGTTGGCTATTTTTAATAATGTTGCTACAAACATTGAGTGCATGTACCCCTTCAAATCTGAATTTTTTTATCCTTTGGGTAAATACTAGTAGTATTTGCTGCTGGGTCATAGGCTAGTTCTGTTTTTAACTTTTTAAGGAACCTCTATACTGTTTTCCAGAATGGCTGCACCAGCTTGCATTCCCACCAATAATGTAAGAGCGTTCCTCTTTCTCCACATCTTCACCAACACCTGTTGTTTCCTGTATTCTTGATTTTAGCCATTCTGACTGGTGTGAGGTGGTATCTCCTGGTGGTTTTGATTTGTATTTCCCTGATGATGAATAATGTTAGCGTCTTTTCCTGTGTCTATTAGCCATCTGTATGTCTTCCTTGGAAAAATGTCTATTCATGTCTATTGCCCATTTTTAAACTGGATTGGTTTAAACTGGATTGTTTGGTTTTTGGGTGTTCAGGTTTAGAAATTCTTTGTATATTTTGGATACTAACACTTTATCAGCTATGTCATTTGCAGATATCTTCTGCTATTCTGAAGGTTGCCTTTTAGTTTTGTTGATTGTTTCCTTTGCTGTGCAGTAACTTTTTATTTTGATGAAGTCTCAATAGTTCATTTTTGCTTTTGTTTCCCTTGCCTCAAGAGACATATCTAGTAAGAAGTTGCTATGGCCGATGTCAAAGAGGTGACTGCCTGTGTTCTTCTCTAGGATCTTGTCTCACATTCAAGTCTTTCATCCATTTTGAATTTACTTTTGTGTGTGGTATAAAAAAGTTGTCCATTTTTCCCAACACTTTTTATTGAAGAGATGTCTTTTCTCTATTGGATATTCTTTCCTCCTTTCTTGAAGATGAGTTGACTATATAGTTGTGGGTTCATTTCTGGGTTTTCTATTAAGTTCTACTGATCTGTCTGTTTTTTGTACCAGCACCATACTGTCTTGATTACTAGAGTTTTGTGATATAACTTGAAGTCTGGAATTGTGATACCTCCAGCTTTTCTTTTCTTTTTCATGACTGCTATAGCTCTTCGGGGTCTTTTGTGGTTCCATACAAATGTTAGGATTGTTTGTTCTAGCTCTGTAAAATGCTGGTGGTATTTTAACAGGAATTGCATTAAATGTGTAGATTGCTTTGGATAATATAGCCATTTTAACATAATCTGTTAGTATGGAGAGTTTTTCCATTTCTATGTGTCATCTTCAATTTCTTTTATCAGTGTTCTATGGTTTTCAGAGTGCAGATCCTTTCCCTCTTTGGTTAGGTTTGTTCCTAGGTATTTGTGGGGTTTTGGTGCAATTATAAATAAAACTGATGCCTTGATTTCTCTTTCTGATGCTTCATTATTGGTGTATAGAAATGCAACTGATTTCTGTACGTTGATATTATATCCTGCAATTTATATCCTGCCTGAGTTTGTGTATCAATTCTAGCAATTTTTGGTAGAGTCTTTTGAGTTTTCTGTAGAGAATATCATATTATTTGCAAGTAAAGAAATTTTGACTTCTTCCTTGCCAATTTGGATGTCTTTTATTTATTTGATTGCTGTCTGAATGCTGAGGCTAGAACTTCCAGTACTGTTCAATAACATTGGTGAGAGTGGAGATCCCTGACTTGTTCTTGACCATAGAGGAAAGTCTCTCAGTTTTTTCCCGTAAAGGATGATATTACCGTGGGAATTTCATATATAGCCTTTACTATGTTGATGCGTGTTCCCACCAAACCTAATTTGTTGAGTTTGTGTTATAAATGGATGTTGTACTTTGTCAAATGCTTTTTCTGCATCTATTGAAAGGTGTGGCTTGTCTCTTAACAGTATCTTTTAAAGGGCAGATGTCCTTAGTTTCATCATATTTTTTCTTTTGTGGATTATGCCTTCAGTGATATATTAAGGAAACTTTTTCTTAATCCAAAGACACAAAAATTTATATCTATATTTTATTCTAAAATTTTTATAGCCTTAAGTTTTTTGCATTTAAGTTTACTATCACTTTTTATATGTGGTGCATGGTATGAGGTGAAGTTCCTATTTATGTATATAGATATCCAAGCTTTTCAGCACTATTTGTTGGCAACACTACTCTTTTTCCATAGGGTTGTCTTGAGCAACTTAGTCAAAAATTGATCGACCATCAACACATGGGTCTATTTCTGGACTCTCTACTCATTGCACTCATCTATTTTGTTGCCATTACCATATATTCTTGATTTCTATAGTTCTGTAATAGATCAAGAAATCAGGGGGATCCTTGGGTGGCTCAGCGGTTTGGCGCCTGCCTTTGGCCCAGGGCCCGATCCTGGAGACCCGGAATCGAATCCCACGTCGGGCTCCCAGTGCATGGAGCTTGCTTCTCCCTCTGCCTGTGTCTCTGCCTCTCTCTCTCTCTCTCTGACTATCATAAATAAATAAAAATTAAAAAAAAAGAAATCAGGTAATATTAGTCCTTTACTTTTGTTTTTCTTTTTCTAGGTTGTTTTATCTATTCCAGGTCTTATGCATTTTTAAAATAGCTTGTTAATTTCTACAGAAGCCTGATGTTTAATACTAAGCAGTATAATTTCATTCCTTCCCTTCCAGCCTTTGAGTTGTTGTCATGCAATCCACTTTTACATATGTTATGACTTCCTTTAAGCATTTGATTATCTTTTAAAGAGATTTGAATAACAAGAAAAAAAACACTTCATATTTACCAAAGAAGTTACCATTTTTGGTGTTCTTAATTTCTTTATGTAGTTCTAGGTTTTCCCCTGGAATCATTTTCCTTCTACTTGGTGGACCTCCTTTAATATTTTGTGCAGTGTCAGGCAGTTGATTCTTTCAGCTTTTCTATCCATGAAAAAGCCTATACCTCACCTTCATTTTTCAAATATATCTTTGCTGGGTAACATGTTTTAATGTAACAAGCTTTTTTTTTTTTTCTTTTAATACTAAAAATATTGCTCTACTCTCTTTTTTGCTTGCATTATCTCTGACAAAAATCTGCTGTCATTCTTATATTTGAATTTCTATTCATAATGTGTCTCTCTGGTTTATATTTTCATCAAATTTGGATAAGTTTTGTCTGTGATTCTTTTCTATTTTTTTTTTTTTTTAGATTTTTAAAAATTTATTTATTCATGAGAGACACAAAGAGAGAGAGAGGCAGAGACACAGCAGGGAAAGAAGCAGGCTCCATGCTGGGAGCCCAAAGTGGGACTCGATCCCAGGTCTCCAGGATCATGCCCTGGGCCAAAGGCAGGTGCTAAACCACTGAGGTGCTAAACCATCCAGGGATCCCGTGTCTGTGATTCTTTAAATGTCTCTCCTCGCCATGTCCTGTATAGGCTTCAATTACATCTATGTTTGGTCATTTAAAACTAAAATTAATTAATTAAATTGATAATATTGCATCAGATTACTGATGCTATGTTCAGTTTTTTCAGCATTGTTTTCCTCTGTGTATTTCATTTTGCAAAGTTATTATTCCTATGTCTTCAGGTTCACTAATATTTTTTTCTGTAATGTCTAATATGTTGTTATTCCATCCAGTGTGTCTTTCTTCTCAGACATTATAGTCTTTGTCTCTACAAATTCCATTTGGGTCTTCTGTATGTCTTCCATATCTCTACTCAGCATGTTCAATCTTTTTTAACTTCGTGAACATATGGAATCAATTACAACAACTGTTTAAATGTTCCTGTTTTCTAATTCAATCGCTTGTGTAAGTTTTGCCTCAGTGTTAATTTATTGAATTTTCTGCTCATCATTGCTAGTATTTTCTTGCTTCTTTTCTCGTGTGGTAATTTTTTTTATTGGATGTGAAACATTTTGGTTTTTATTTTGTCATGTTTGGCATATTTTTATATTCTTATAAATATTTCATGTTTATTTCATATTCATATTTCATCAGGATTTTGTTCTGGGACATGCTTAAGTCACCTGAAAACAGTTTGATCCTTTTGCATTTTGCTTTTAATCTTTGTTAGGTTGGATCAAAGCTGAATCTCAGCCTGAGGCTAATTTTTCCTACTATTGAGGTGAGACTGTTCTTAGAACTCTAACCAGTTCTCCCTAAAGTATAAGGTTTTCCACTGTGATTATTGGGGATGGATAATATTTCCAGCCCTTTGTGAACTGTTTTTTTCTAATCTTTTAGGGTGGTTCTTTCCCCAGCCAGTGTAAATTAACCTCCCAGTAGTTAATTTACATTCTTGTAAGAGGCAGTATTAGCTGAGTACTCTGGAGACAGCCTCTGCAGATCTCTAGGGTTCTCTCTCCTTGGAGCTTCTCTCCTGTTGTATATTCTGCACCATGTGCTGTAGCTCTCTTGGCATCCCTGAAATTCTAGCTCTCAGTCTTCAGTCAGGGAGACTGAAGGTCTCTCTCTGCCTCAGCTCTCCCTGCCTGTGCCACTTCCTGAAACTTTCTCGAGGCGGTAACTGACAGTAGCCTAGAACACACCTCATTAGTTTTCTATTTCAGTTTTCATTGTTGTTCATTGTCTAACATCCAGTATTTTTAATGCCATTGTTTTGTATATTATTTTTCATGTTTTACTTGTCCCAGGCAAAAGGATAAACCCATAATAAATCCACCCTTCACTAATTCATCTTTTCCAGAAGTCCAGGATAAATTTTGATTTATAAGTTTCCTAGGTGTTTCTTATTTGCAGTCAATCACAGGGAAAATGTGACTATAAAATCAAATGGAATTTGGGGTGCCTGGGTGGAAAAGTCAGTTAAGCGTCTGTTTCTTGGTTTCAGCTCCAGTCATGATCTCAGGGTCCTGGGATCAAGCCCCACATCAGGCTCCACTCTTAGTGTGAAGTCTGGTTGAGATTCTCTTTCCCTCTCCCTCTCCCTTTGCCCCTCCCACTTGCATTCTCTCTCTCTCACTCTAAAATAAATAAATAAATAAAAAATAAATAAATAATAAATAAATAAATAAATCTTAAAAATAATCAAATGCAATGAAATGGTAAATAAATGTTGATATAGATTAAGCTATGAGAAATAAGGACTTTGTCAGAGTTGTGTATTTTCATTAGAGTGCCAGTGCTTCAGAGTTGTTCCAGATGGGAACAATGGAGTCAAAGAGAATTTTCTTGAGCTCTTATCAATTCAATATCATTATAGAAATTTTTAATTATAATTTAATTTTGTTTTATATAATAATATCATTTACAAGCAGGGAGATGATTTCTGAATATAACAGATATCTACTCCCTTTAAACATTTTTTCAAAATTTATTTATTCATGACAGAGAGAGAGAGAGAGAGAGAGAGGCAGAGACACAGGCAGAGGAAGAAGCAGGCTCCATGCAAGAAGCCTGACATGGGACTCGATCCCATGTCTTCAGGATCATGCCCTGGGCTGAAGGCAGTGCTAAACCACTGACCCACCCGGGCTGCCCCTCCCTTTAGATAATAAACCAGAACTTGAGTTTGCTTTTCTAGTTTATGAAGAAAATAGAGGAAGAATTTTCAGGAAAGTTCTAAGATATACTATCCCCAGTTGTTTTCTTTCCCATCTTGGGATTTATAGGCAGTGGGAACTCCAATAGTATATATCTGCTGTGTGATGATAAAGTGGCACCTGCCTACTCTTCATTAATGGATGAAAACCAAAAGCAAATATTCAGCATCCATAATCTGAATCAGAGATAAATACGTTACCAACAAAGAGCACAAAATGATAAGATCTGAGACAAGGGCAAAGTTGGCGGCATTAAAGCAGCAGAATGAACTGAAAAGGTATGACAAGGGAGACTTCTCAAGATTTGGTCATTGGAATTTATTGAGTATTTTGAACAAATGAAAGTGGGAGAACCAGAAGTGCCTGAGGTCTGGACTCTGGCCAGTGGGGGAGATTCTGGGACTGTGGACAAAAGTAAGGCAGATGGAAGATGAGGTAGGTGACTTTTATATATGATATGCTTTTCTCAGCAATACCAGACAGTAAAATGACATCTAATTCATTTTCTCAGCAGCAGTCAGCAAGTACTTCCTATCTCCTACTGTGTGTAGAACCACTGGAAAGACCACTATAGGAAACAGAATGATGTACAAGACAGAGCCCCTACCCTGAGGAAGCTGGAATAGTACTGAGAGCAAGAGCAGAGTGAGATAGTTTGGGCCCATCCTAAGCCAGAATATCTATAAGTTAAATAAAAAATAGAGGGGAATGTGTATGGTAGTAGGTCAGGTACTTTACGTGTGTTACCTTATTTATTCATCACAGGTACTTTATGAGGTAATTATTAATATTTTTCCTATTTTGATGTGCCTACGTGGCTCAGTAAGTTAAGCATCTGCCTTGGGCTCAGGTCATGATCTCAGGGTCCTGGGATCAAGGCCTGCATTTGGCCCCTGGCTCAGTGGGGAGTCTGCTTCTCCCTCTGCCCCTACCCTCACTCATGCTCTCTGTCTCTCAAATAAATAAATAAAATCCTTTAAAAAAATATTTTCCCCATTTTGCAAAGAAGGAAGGGAAGATGCAGATGATTTAAAATAACTTGATGTCTTAGTCTGTTCAGGTTGCCATAACTAAATACCATAGACTGAGTGGCTTATAAATAACAAATATTTATTTCCCAGTTTTGGAAGCTGGGAAGTCCAAGATCAAGGCATATTCAGTGTCTGGTGAGACATGCCTTCTAGTTCATAGACAACTGTCTTCTCTCTGTGACCTCAAGTGGAGGAAGGAGAAAGGGAACTCCCGAGGATTTTTTGCATGAGGCTACGAGTCTCATTCATGAGGGCTTCACCCTCATGATCTAATCCCTTTCCAAAATCCCCATGTGCAAATATCATGTCATTGGGAAGAATAGGTTTGGACATATGAATCTGGGGGGACACAAACGTTGGATCTACAGCACTTATCTTTGAACACATACCTGGTGAATAACAGAGCCAGTATTTAAATCTTAACAGAGTTTGTCTCTGAACCTCTTCCTATCATCACTGCCTATCACAAAGGGTTGCTAGGAGAAAGATTTTATTCTTTAGGATGAGGACTTTGTGCTAAGTTATAATAAGCATTCTTGCTTGGATCTTATGCCATATCTTTCTCATGTGAGTCCCTCTGACCAAGAAAGCATCTGATTAGAAGAGGAATCCACAGGCAGCTGCAGGAAACTGAGGAAGCTCAGAGACTATCTTGGGAGGGAGCAAAGACTGCCATCCTTTGGCCCACATGTACACACCTCCTCCACCAGAAAACAAGTCCCATGGGGATAGACTGTTTTATGTGTCACTGTAACCCCTGGCATATAGAACAGTGTCTGGCACATAGTAGCTGCACAGGCAATGCTTGTTGAATCAAGTGAATGAATATGGAAAAGCTAGTCAGGGAGAAGGAGAGTTCAAACCAACCCTGTGCTTACACCTTGCCTGATCTTTTAGTGCCTCCGTCACATGGCACCAGTCCAGAAAACCTGGTCTCTTGAAGAGATGCACATACAGAAGTCCATGAGCCTGCAAGGACATGATTTTCCTCACACATAAGGCCACCTAGGGACAACCAGTGTGGCCTTACATTGCCCAGAGGTTGGCTTTACCCCAGGCACTGTGAAGCCAGCCTTACTGAGTTGCTGGAAGCACTGGAAATAGTGCCCATAATTCCTGGACCTGAGCCCATCACTGTCTCTCTCCACTGGATCAAGTTTCCCAGTAGAGAACTAGTAGCACAGCTCCAATACTCTGATATCCTACTTTCAAGTCCACGCTTTTGATTGAATAATTTGCTTTCTATTTCACCCCAAAATGTTTCCTATGGACACTGTGACAAACCATACTCTTGTTGGCTTTGCTAAAAATGTCCGTTTGTAAGTAACAACCAAATTTTAATTCAGTTTTCAAATACCCTGCCCAAGAGGGTATATAAAGTCACAGCAGGCCAGGACTCTAGCTATAAAACCCACTCTTTGGTATCACACACAAGTAGGCATTTAATAAGTGCTTAATGGTGATAATGATTTACATTTTGGCATGAGCCAAACAGAATGTTACTGTAGAAAGGATGGCATAGCACTTGACTCCCTCACACATGCAATGGTTTGGCAGCCAAGACAGGAAGGGGTGGTATGCCTGGGGAGTAGGGGCCACAAAGTCAAACAGAGTATGTTCCTCCTTGCACCTGGCCACTGATGTCCACAGGAATTATAAATGGAGTAATTTGATCTTTTTGTATTGGGAATACAAAAGTTCCTTTAGGTAAATATTTTGTTTTACATCAATGCCACAGAATAGCCCATGATACAGACTTATACATGGAGTAACTAGAAATCTAATGTGTGAAGAATCAAATTGTTTAGTTAATGATGGATTAAAAAAATTCTAACCTGATCCTACTATTAAAAACTTGCCCCACAGTGTGAAATTTCCTAAAAAAAAATTCACTTCATATTGCCATTTGGTCATTTATTAAGAGAATAAGCTTTCTTTAGTAAGTTCTTTAGTTCATGCTTTGGGAGACATATACGATATAGATAGTAACATCCTGGGACTCAAGTTTATAACTGACACAGAACAAGGGAATGTATATGCTGAGATTCATATATGAAGCTATCACTGGGCAGTAATTAAAGAGTAACATTATGTTTATTATAAACCAAGGTTAAATATTTTATCAGAAATTCTGATGGCTTTCACTGTTGTTTTCCACAGGTGTTCATAAATTCAACAGGTGTCTAACCCATCACTCAATTGCTTGCTGCTTGGGAGCATCATCCAGCCTCATGAATCTGATGCAGACCTCTGCACACAAAGCAGCTACTATAGGTGTTCAGGAATTCAGTGATTCCTGATTAAATGAAATGATAGCTTTCCCTCCCACGTTACTTCCTCCCTCCCTTTCTTCTTACCTTCTTTTTTCCCTTTTGTAAGTGAAACCTACCTGCAGTGAGGCACAATGTTTGGTGCTAGAGATGCAAAGACAAATAAACAATATCCCCTGCCCTGGATAGGCTCATAATTGAGTACAGATAACTGACAAGAAAGGAGACAATAAAAAAAAGAGAGTCAGGTAGATACTTGAGTCCAATGTATCTGGAGTTCAAGGGGGAAAGCTATTTATTTCAGGAAAAGAAGGTTTTTATGATTTTTAGGGAAAGGGCTCTATAGCTAACATGATCACTGGTCAGTCCTTGGCTAAGGGGATGGTAGGTAAATGATGTTGTAAGTGTCAGGGAGCTTGCATTGTAATGACGAACAAAAGAATATTGTATGATTATATATCTGCTTATTTTCAAAATAGTTTTATTGAGATATAATTCAAATACCTTATAATTCACTCATTTAAAGTGTACAATTCAATAGTTTTTAATTTATTCACATATATGTGAATCATTTTTAGAACATTTTGATCACCTCAAAAAACAAACAAGCCAGCAAAGAAATAAACTTTCATACTCTTTGGCTATCCCTCACCTCTTTCCCCATCTCCTCTCCCAACCCAAAGGCACTGTAAGTCCATTTTTTGTCTCTACAGATTTCTCTGCTCTGGATATTTCATATCAATTGGGTCATGCAATATGTGGTCTTTTATGATTGCCTTCTTCCGCCTGGCTAAAGATTTCAAGGTTCATGCATATTATAGCATGTAACATCACTTTATTTCTTTGTATGGCCAAACAATATTCTGTACATGAATATATACCACACTTTGTTTATTGATTCATCGTTTGATGGACATTTGGGTTGTTTCCACATACATCTACTTCTGATCATGATCTCTGGGTGGGAGAAATAAAACCAGGCATGCCTCACCCCTGTGTTTTCAGAGATCCAGCCTAGGAAGCTCTAAGCCTCCCAACCCAGGACAGAAGAAACATACTAGTTAATGTTTTTCTTTCTAAAATACAAAGGAAGCATTTCCACCCAAGAATTCCCAAGAAATATTATAAAGCAAACCATTAACAAACAAGTTGCTTAACACTTTTTAGGTTCAATACCATTTCAAGGTCACTGTACATGGTACAATGAGGGAAAAGTGCATATGAGGGGTTACTAGCTAGAAGAGAATATTTTATTGACCGCCATATTCATGACATAGAGGCTGCTATCACTCCCACATCCATTGAGTTCTCCCCATGGGTTACAAATAACCCAATTTGGGAAGCACGACTACATAATGGAGAGTAAATGAACTGTTGCTAAAAATATATGGAGTTGGTGGAAAGTAGACAGAATCAGGCATCAGAAAATATATTTGCCATCCCTGCTCCAGCCCTTCTTAGATATGCATTCTTGGGCAGGTCATTTACAGGTCATCCACTTGTTGGGCTTTCAATCTGTTAAATGGACTACTATTACCTAGTTTGTATGTTTTTCAAGGCTAATACATACAAAAACTTTCTGTGAAGCATAATTATAAAATTATCAGCAAGTGTTACCAGCTCAAAATCTTGTTAAATTACTGCCTTTCCTCATTGGGCCCTGGAATGTAATAAAGACTAACATTTAGTATGGACATTGATAAAAGTTCAGAAGTTTTCTAATAGTTTTTTTTTTATTTTTCATTTTTACAATTTATTCCCTCAAACTCCTTATTTACTGGAACTCCAAGTAAGGAAATCAAACAGGCTTATAATACAACCAATGTCTTCTGAATTCGGAAATTGCTTTCAAGGACATCCAACTCCACCTTCTGTCTCCACACATTAAATTACAAACCCAAAGACATCCAGAAAAGAACAAGCTGTAAGATGCACTGACCCATTTTTTATGGGTGACCAGTCTTCAAAGGAATAGGAAGTCCTTTAGTTTTGGAAATAGTCAAAGAAAATGGAAGAAAGAACTTCCTATCTGATCCTATGATTAAGGTGTTTGTCACAAGGTCTCAGATTAGAAAATCAAACCAGTTTGGGTTAATTTCAATAGCATTACAATTGGAAAATCCGAGTTGTCTTGGAAACTCTCTCCTCTCTCTACCCAAAGTCAATCAATCAATCAATCAGTCAATCTTTAAAAAAAAAAAAAAAAAGAAAAAGAAACATTCATTAAGCAATTCTTCCAAGTCACGTAGAGTGATGAGCTAAGACCAGAATGCATTTCCCTAACTTTTTGATCACCTTTGTTCAATATTCTTCCCATTGAGGGGCAATTTCCTCTCCTGATCAGTGAAACAGTTTCTTCTTTTTAGGGTGTGGCTAGGGTCTACGGTCATCCTAAAGGAAGGTAACAAACACCAGGATGTCATGCTAGGATCACTTTTTTCTTACTTTTACTTGGCAAAGTACAGTATGGGTTTTGTCATGACACATCTTCAGACTCTCCCATTAAGTTATTTGCAAAAGAATAGACCTAAAAAAAAAAAAAAAAAAGAATAGACCTGAAAATGCATTGAAAATCTCTCTTTGAATGTTAACCAAATAAATTTGGTTAACTGATTATACTACCCCCTTCTGGATTTTTAACTTGAGGGTGGAAACTAGATATAATTTAAACCTAACACATTTTTGATGGATTGAAACAAGTCTACAGACAAAGTCACATCCTGAATGTAGTTCATGTAATCTGATGCTTTATGAAATGTGCTTCTGTAGAAATATGCAGTATGGTTATCTGACAACCTAGAACAATGTGCACTTATTAATAAACTATCAATAACTTGCGTGACTCCTCTCTTTTTTTTAAAAAAAAGCTCTTCTTCTACAAAATAAAAGGAAGAACATCATTGGTAAAAAACGTGAACTCTGTGAATTTTATTCTGTTCAGTTAACACTGGCAAGAGAAATTAAAGACAAAGTAAAATCTTTCCAATTTCTTTAACTCCTAGGCCATCTCTTTTCCATGCACAGGTAAAATCCAGCCTTATATTTTAAGTCTTTTGACCAGCTGCAGTCTATGTATGCCTTCCTGCTGCTCCCTTTATACCTTGTACATATCTCTATCCTAGGATCTGCCACAAGGTTTACTTGTTCATCTTCCCAACAATGGTGAGATCCTGAGAGCAGGATTTAGTCTTACTCATTTGTCCATCTCCTATGTTTATCAACAGAGACAAGGAGAGGGCCTGGGCTCAATAAATATTTGTTGAATGAATAACAGTTTGAATAAACTAGTGAGTACATAAAAATTCAGTTGATAATAAAATTAACGACTATACCTACAATTCTAATTGCTGGAATATGAATAGAAATATATATATATGAATAGAAATATATATATATATTTGATGGTAGTTCATTCTCAAAACATAACTCCCAAAATCCAAATCTCATATAAAACAGCATAACAGAAAAGGCTACAAAAAATACTGTAATATTACACTCCATTTTCAGCAAACTTCAGAAATACAAACTCTCCATCATTTGGGGAACCAGAGGGAGATAATGGTCCAATCTCAGCCAAACAGTGCTATTAAAAACACAAACAACTGAACTCTATGTGCATTCCAATTTCCCTTGTGGTTCCAATTAAGATCACATCAATTAAGTGAACTTATCATTTTGCATCATGGAGCTCTTGAAAATTGTATAAAATTCAAGTTGGCATTTTCTTCCTTCCCTGATAAGGAAGGGACATGATTGCATCACACTGATTGCATATTTAGCTCTCCAAACAGCTGCATAAACATTATAAGCAATACAGAAAAACAGAAAAAAATGTGTAGAGACTAAAATCGAAGGACACATTTCTCAAACAGAGCATGCTATGGGTGGTTGGTTCTAATTGAGAGATGATTCAGAAATATGGAACCAGGAGAGGAGTGGGCACCGCAGGAGAGAATAGGATCCCCCACCCCCACCCCAGATCCTAAAGTCAGAGTACTTGTTAAAACCTTAAATGAACTTCCCCAGTGATGGCATTATTGCCACCAGCAAGTTGGACAATTTCCCCAGTGCCAGGCCACCTAGCGCAGCATCTCTGTGGAGGGGGAAGGGAAGGGGATAGGAACTGCCTGTTAAACCAACTTGGAGAGAGATCAGATTCCTGCTACCATCTTCCTACCCTTTAGGAAAGCTCACAAAATGGACAGATGATCTCCAAAGCAGCCTAGCATAACTTTCCTGCAATGGTAGATCACACACAGTAGCAAGGTTCCCCATTCAGCCTATATATTAGCAGTTGATAAGAGCTCGGTCTTATAGGGTCATTTTATCCTAGCTTAAAGGCTAGCTCTCCTCAGACTAATTTGCGTGACCTTGAGTACGCTACTTAACCTCTTTGTGCTTTGTTTTCTCCTTTGTAAAATGGAGGGAATTATTGTAACTACACTATAGGGTTGACACAAGAATTGTATTCGATAATGCATATAAAGCCATTAGGAGCAGATATCCCTCAGTAAAGGGCAGCTGCTCTCATGGCTGAGTTCCCACGTTGCTGCAGCTGCTGTTCTGAGCAGTTTGATCTGTTCTACGCATGGGTCAGAGGTGCCCCCCCAACAACGAAATCTGCCCCAGACTGCACTCTTCTCTTCCTCATGAGGCTGCCAAGAGATGCCCCAAAAGTATAGGCAGGGCTCACAGCCTCCTTTTCAAGCAGATAGAACGCTCTTTCTCAGAGAAATAAGTGGCACTCCCCAGACAAATATAAGAATCTGCCTTAGAATGCCCATACTATGATAAAAGGTGATACAGTAGAAAAAAGGTAGCAGATCATATTGCTATAAATACCCAGCATGGGATGAGCACTGGGTGTTATACTATATGTTGGCAAATTGAATTTAAATTAAAAAAATTTTAAAAAAATATAAAAAAATAAAACAATGAAACAAACAACAATAAAAAATTACCCAGGATAGCATTTCAACTCCCTTCAGGTTAATAGGTTTTTGTGAGCTAGTCCACAAACCTGCATAATATCATCACTCTGGATTCCAGGTAAGAACTGATTTGTGATTGGAGTGTGTCTGTCTAGGGGATGAAATGCAGCAAGGCAAGTAGAGAAAGAGAATATCTCCGTTTTACAGAGAAAGCAACTGAGGCCCAGAGAGACTGTTACACTGATGAGGCTTTGGAGGTGAACGTAATACCATTATTCCAGGTGCAAACACACTCACCAAGATCTCAGGCCTAAGATAAGGAAGCAGTTTGTGGCTGCTGATAAACCCGTTTCCCCTGTTCTTCTAGAATGGCCTTCCCACTTCCATCTCCCTCTTGCCTGTGATGTTTCTGTTGCCCTTCAAAACATAGTCCGTCAGAGAAGGACAAACATTGTATGGTCTAATTCATTTGGGGAATATAAAATATAGTGAAAGGGAATAAAGGGGAAAGGAGAGAAAATGAGTGGGAGATATCAGAAAGGGAGACAGAACATGAGAGACTCCTAACTCTGGGAAACAAACAAGGCGTGGTAGAAAGGGAGGTGGGTAGGGGGTGGGGATGACTGGGTGATGGTCACTGAGGGGGGCACTTGATGGGATGAGCACTGGGTATTATTCTATATGTTGGCAAATTGAACACCAAAAAAATAAATTTAAAAAAATAAAGCAAAAGAAAAAAAAACATAGTCTAAAATGAAAAAGTAGAGGAAATGGAAGGAAATCCACTGCAATGTTAGTGAATGGTTGGGTTATGGATCGTAGAATTTTCTTTGTGTTCTCGATTTTCCAAAGTTTCTGCAGTGAACATCTTATAGGATATAGCAAGCATATTATGATTTTTAATTATTTTAAAAGTTCTGCTGAAAATTCAACCTTTGCAGTAGCACCTGGGTGGGTCAGTTGTTTAAGCATCTGCCGTTGGCTCAGGTCATAATCCTGGGGTCCTGAGATCAAGTGTGGTGTCAGGCTCCCTGCTCAGGGGGAAGTCTGCTTCTTCCTCTGCTCCTCCCCCTGCTCTTCCTCTCTTTCAAATAAATAAATAAAAATCTTTAAAATAATTCAACCTCTTCATAAAGTCTTGCTAAGCCAATCCCTTTTACCTCCAACAACTTCATCCACTCAGCACTCACGGCTTTGACTCTTGATAACTCATATATTCTTTTTCATTTCTCTTCCTTTCCTTTTTTCTCTACCTTCCTCTTTCCTTTCTCCTTATTTCTCTTTTTTCTCTCCCTTGAAGTTCGTATTATATGCCAAGAGATTTAAACATTACACAAGTGTAATGAAAACATTCTAGTTGTTAAACATTGCAACAATACCAAGGTTCATGGGGTAATAGTCGAGTCTTTTATGACTACTTCCCCTCTCTCTGACTACTTCCCCTTCTTCTCTTCCTCTAGGTTGCAACTTTTCAACTTAGAACATAATTTTAAATCTTCCACGTGTAAGTACACAATATATTTGTATATGACTGTATTTGCATGTATGCATGTTGTTGTTTTTTTTAAAAAAAAAAAACAAATGAACCCAAGTATCATTTTCCTTCCTGCAGAGCAGCTGTGATTACTGCCTTGGGGTGTTAGTGTTTGACTCTGAGTTAAGGGCCTATAGGTAAGACAGACCAGCTAGAAAGGGCCATTTCCAAGAGTGCCCTTGTCTGAAGGCCATAGGCCATGGTGACCTTCACACAACTCAGCCCCAGTCCAGGCCTCACCATATGGCTACATGTACAGTAGCAACACAAATGAGCTGTTGGCTGTTGAGCCTAGTGATGACAGGTGCAAGTGCTATGTAAAACATGTGCCCTCTAAAAATAGGATTGAGAAAGAAAGGGTCTCATGTCTGGCCCTCTGGGTGGCCTATGACTAAATGTTCACCCCGTTAATACTTAATGGAAACAACGCTATTTCAACATCATATCACCTGTGTTTATATGGACAGATGTATTGAGCTCTTGGAGAAGTCAGCTAGTTGGTTGATCAAAATGGTAAATTGAGGGTCTCTTAGCCTGAATCACAAGATAGCCAAAGAAGAAAAATGAGAAGACTAAATGTGTTTTGCAAAATGAGATCTGGTTGTTTACATTTTCTGAGGCAAATTTTATGTGAGAGTCTCTCCTTTCAACCTTTGTTAGCTGTGACTTTTCCATCATTTGCTGAACTGCTGCAAACATAAAAAATTCTTGCCCATCATTTTCAAAGTTCTAATGAGAAAAAATACTGGACTTCTGCTTCCTGCATTTTCATAAGAAAGGAGACAAAAAGAACACTTTTATAGGAGTCAGTTTAGGGGGATAAATTCTAAAACCAGAACAACTAAATCCTAGTCCTAGTCCCATGTCGGTTGAGCTAAGTACCTCACTTTGGCGTGTCCAAGGAAAGTGTGAGTGCAGAGCACTCAACAAATGAATACGTTGTTCACACAGCAAGCATGCGGCTGGGCACCTGCTGCATTAGCTCTACCATATTAGGAAGCAGGAGAGGGGTCCACCTTGGTCCTTGACTCCAAGTGGTACACAGATACTACCCAATGGGATTATCAGGTGGCGCCTTCCCTTGGTTCATGTTCCAGATTTTCCCCCTGCTTTGATAATCCAAGCCAGAGCCGCCATGATATTGGGCTAACGGTTATTTTTGCCCCCAAATAAAAGCACAGAAAAGCAGTTGGACAGTTCGATATTTAGTGATCGATTGAAAATTACACAGGATAAAATATCAATATCAAAAGAAAGTTTACTGTAAGTATTTTAAACCCGTTGTGGGGGGTGAGAGGGCGTGTATGTGCCTTAATCTTACAGAACCATAGTTTAGTTGCTTCTCAGTTAAAGGGAACTTCTTTTTTTTTTAAGATTTTATTTATTTATTCATGAAAGACACAGAGAGAGAGAGAGGCAGAGACACAGGCAGAGGGAGAAGCAGGCTCCATGCAGGGAGCCTGATATGGGACTCGATCCCAGGTCCCCAGGATCACATGTTGGGCAGAAGGTGGCACTAAACCGCTGAGCCACCCAGGCTTCCCTAAAGGGAGCTTCTTTGTACTGGTTTGCCTGGGGAGAAAGCTATCCAGCTGGTTGAGAAGAAACTCTTTATATTACATTGGAACAAGTTGGAATAGTCTGGATTAGTGCAGAAGAGGCAAATTTTAGGAACAAGCCACACTATAAATTACCCATCAGAACCTCCTCGATAATTCAGATGCATCTCTGAAGTGTCTCATCTGAATCCTACCATTTAGTTGTATTCTCTCCGGCCTTGTAAGTTTTTCCAGTTGTTACATATGCTTATGTGTTGCCTCCCCAGTCAGCTCCTGAGTTCCTTGAGGGCAGGCCCTATACTTGTCTACATTCTGATGAACTGTTACTGAGTCTTTGGCAAATCCTCCCAGGTGGGTTTGGCAAGCTGTTGCTGAGAAGCGTGCAGGTGAGGAGGACATGTGAGCATGTGCACCCATCCCTGCCCTCCCCAGGACCCTCTTGCAGCTCTCCCGCTGCAGCTCCATCACCCACTGTAGGACAGCATTCCCTGATGGGAGAGCAAACCGCTGAGATCTGCATGCACTCTGTTCAGTCGGTGACCCGCTCCTCCAAACTTTCCAATTCACCTTCCAAGTCACAGCCGGTGCCCTGAGTAGGGCATTTCTAGGGCTAGAGGCACATGGACCTGGGCCCACATTCCTGGATGACGCCATTACTACTTGGCCATCTGTAGGGGGAGCATGGGCGCCTGGAACATCTGGGCTGCCTTTGGGCCAGCACGTGTCCATCTTGTTTCCAGCCTCCCTCGTGTGACCTTCCTGTGGGGGCAGGCCAGGTCACCGGGGAACTGGAACTATTTTTGAGAAGGCCATTGGCAGAAGGTCTTTTCATCCACTGCCCAAGTACCCCACATTCTCTATTCTCCAAGCCAAGACTTTGTAGAGCCATTGAAATAGGAGTAAGAGAGGGAGCAAGGCCAAAGGGTGGAGGGAGAGTCTGCAAACCGACATGGCCAAGAGTCAAGAGCAGGGACTATCTATTCCTGATCCTGATATGGTCTCTGGGTATCTTTAGAGGCCTCCTTGCTGGGTTGTGTCCACAGTCTGTATCAGTGGCACAGAGTGAGACAACTGCTTTCACCCACCTTCCTGGAGTGTGGGGGCCACAGTTAAAAGAATATTAAGATGCACAGGTAGGAGAGCTCCCCACATTTAAAAAAAATTACTAAAACTCATTCAATATACAGGGGACTGTCAGCCATATGCTGTTTCTCTTAGGTGTTGGGCAGAAAGTATTCATTATCCACTCCATGTGTGAGGTTGTTGAGATGTTCTGAATTGCGCTTACACTTGTCGACTCATTGTACTGAAACAGCAATACTGAGAGAGGGAAAGAGAACTCTTCATCCCCTGTCTCGTAGAAACTGAGGTAGCAAAAGGAGAAGTGGCCTACCCAGAGTTGCAGAGAAAGTTCAGGATAGGAACATGACCTGACACCAGGAGAGAAATTGGGGCTACTTCTTCACGGTCTTTTGTTTTCTGAGGGCATACACCTTGCCTATTCTAGTTTCAGATAGTCACTAGTTACTGCTCAGGGTAACTGGCTTCCTCTTTCTTGTTTGAGTGCAGGGAAGAGCATACCTTCCCTGCTGTCCTTATGGTTGAAGGAATCTTCTGAGTGGTTCTAGGAGCCTGCAAGAACCAATGCATAATTTATTGAATTCTCCCTCTGCCAGCTACACAAATCAAATGCTTCCAATTCTTAAGGCCCTCCATCAACGCGAGGTGGGCACATAGTATGAGCAAGAAATGAATCTTTGTTATTTCAAGCCACTGAAATTTTGGGGTTGCTAGTTGCTGCAGCATACCCTAATTTATGTGGACTCTTACAGGATCATGGAAATGAACTTAAAAGTCCCAGAGCATGACAGCATCAGATTTTTTGATTAGAAAGAACCTAAAAAAGGCCCATGAAGAAAACTGAGGGCCAAGTTCACGGGCCCCTGCCTCTATTCAGAATTTCTTTCCACGTTAGTGTACTTCCAAGTGCATCTAGTCCAACTAAATCCTGAGGTGTGGCTCTCTTTACGACATTACCAGGTGGTCTTTGAGTTACCCCCCCCTCCTTGAATATTTACTTTGATAACTTTAGAAATGGGAGATTTGTCATACTCCCCAAACAATTCCTTTCCATTCCTTTTTTTGTTCTTTAGCAATCAGTGGTAAAAATGCTCTTCTTTACGCTAAGTCAGCATTTTCCTGTAATGTAAATTCAATTGCCCCTGTTCTTTCCTCCAGAGCCACAGAAAACATGTGTCATTCTCTTTTTATGTAATCCTTCTGAATAATTTAAACAGCATGAACACTCCAAATTACTTCTCCATGTTGAACACTCCCCACTTTCTTAACCATTCCTTAAATTGAATTATTTTGACGTCTTTTGTCATTGTGTATTTTTCATCAGGACAGGTGCAGTCTGTAAATATACTATGTAAAATATGGCACCCAGGAGTACACACGGTGCTATGTGAAATGAAATAATATTACTATGTTCTGAGTGTCCAAGCTCCATTAAATCTAAATTTAACAAACACAAAAGGCCCCAACTTAAATCCATCAATTTTAGATACTGATTCTTTCATTACAATATTAGCTACACCCTTAGTTTGATGCTTTTCCCCTGTTGTAACTATACACTCTCCAGGAAATCATCATAGTCACCGATATAACATTGAACTGGACATTGGCCAGATGGAGTTTTAAGAAACAACAATGAAGACATCAGTCTGGTAGTAAAGATCCCTTAGGTTCAGGCACAAAGCATTTGCATATTCCCTTCGTTGTATTATCACGCAGTTGCACTGCTCTGTCCGATACGTCTGGCCATATGAGAGAATCTATGAATTCTCTGCCAAATTACAGAATATGATGTTCATTTTATTACCCTAACCTGCCAGTCCGGTGCTCACGAGTCACAAAAGGGTATATATAGTTAGTTTGTTAAGCTCTGCTTTTATTAAATGCATATTGGTTACTAGAGGCCACTTCTCTATTCCTAAGTACATATAACCTGTTCTAGAATAATACTTAGGATTATTAGCATGTTTGCCAGTTTACATTTTTCCCCTTTGGAGATATTGTGCCATCATTTATCCAACATGTGTTCTGTTCTCCATGTTTTGTTTTGTTTTTCCAGAAAACAGACTGTGAGTTAGCTGTGTTATTTATATACACCCCCGAGTATCCCGAGATGAAATTTGTTATAACCAGTAGACGTAAACACACCAAGAGAAGCTTGTACTTTCCTACCGTGTTTTATTTTTTCAGTTATTCTAGTGCATATTTGTTCTATTTGTTTCTGTCTGAAAAGTCATTCTCCTACCACAGAAGACAGGTATGAATTAAAAGAGTTTATAATCTGGTGAATTCAGAAACCTAGCATCCCCCTGTTTTAAGGGGTCCGTGAACTTATACCCAAAGACTTTGTGGCTATTGACCATGCAGCTTCTCTCCTCTTCCTTCCTCTCTTCACCACCTAAGGTAATTTTCTCCCCCCTTGCTCGCTCTGAAATCCTATAACATCTTTGGTTTATAGCTTGATAAGATTCTTTAAAGGGTTAATGACCCTCTCTATGTTAATGGCAAAGAGAAAATATCTTTTATCTTTTTCCCTGGTGCTTAGTTGAACTCTGTGTATAGTGGGATATTCAGTAGATTTGGGTTGAGTGAGTAAATGAATACTGTTCCCTCTTTTCCAAGAAAGGGAGCTACAGTTTTCTCATTATTATTCATGCTTCAACAGTGGGTTTTTTTTTTTTTTTGAGTCCTTTCCTCCTTCAAAATTTCATTTCAAGCTTTAGTTTTTCTGACAGTCTGCCTGCATGCATGTTGTCCTCGTCTTTATAAATTGCTTTTATGATCTTCTTATCTTCGTTCATATGAATTCGCCTTGGTTTCTCTAATTAAAATAATTCTTCCCTGTCTTCATGATATGAGCTTTCTGCACAGTTAAGATCCCGTCGGTGGTTCTGGACAGTGCACTACTCAGATATTCCTTTCCGAGGACCAGCAGTAAAGCGCATGATTGTTGACAACATCCCTGCTACTGTGTCTTCATTTCCACTCTTCATGCACAGGTCGTGCCTCCTTGGGCTGTTCCCAACCAATCCTGAAGTAGCTCAGGAGATGATGGGACTACCAGAGCCAGGCCTTTCAGGCCCAATGCATGACTTCTCTAAGAGGAAATTGATTTCTCTCAGGATTTGCATATTGCCTCGGTTGAGATTTTCTCAGGCCTGTGCTACAGAGATATCTCAGTATAGCCAGAGATTTTTTTTTTTAATTAAGTAGGCTCCACACCCAACATGGGGCTTGAACTCATGACCTTGAGATCAAGGGTCACATGTTCTACTGACTGAGCCAGCCAGGCACCCCAATATCTCAGTATAGTCTAGTTGATCACTCCATTCCTTGGGGTTAAATTTTCCCTTGCTTGTTTCTCAGAAACAATGAGCTATAATGGAGTGAAAAAAAAGGAGGTCAAAAGCTCCAGACCTGGCCTGTCAACCTGTCAATTGTTTCCTTACCTGTTTGGTCTTCAGCTTTCCCAGTTCTCAGTGGGTAGGAGGGGGGAAGGGGGGTACCTGAGTCAAGTGCTACTTCCATTACCTGAGTCATCACATCCTCTGGGGAACTGGGGTGGGGTAGGGTTGGGGAGGTAACTGTTCTTTCTTTTGCCCCGGGGTATCACACTCTCTTCCACTTACTTTTTGACCACAAAACCAAAACCATGAAAAAAAATCACACTCAAGATGATGAAATTTACCGTCCTCCCATTGCAGGATGCTTTTCCTATTCTCCACCCTAGGGTCAGCTTGGAGGAGAAAATGGTCATACTTCAACAGATATTTTGAAAAAAAAAAAAATCAGCAATTAAGGATTCTTGTATTTGCACAGAGACATCTGTTTTGAAACTTCCTTGGATGAGGAATACCAGCTCCTGATATTGCCTAAGATGGAACTAGTCAGCAGCTTATGGAGCTCCAGTGCTGGTGGATAAACAGAGGATCTTCATTTCTAGGAAAGCCAGTCTCCTACTGATGTGGTGAGTAGGATGAAAAAATAAAAAGACAAAAGGAAACAAGACCCAAGCCACTGGCATTTGAAAAGGCAGGCACTTTGATTTCTCCCTGTGACCTTTGAAGCACTGATTTTTGAAGCTGAAGTAATCAGAGTGCAAGATGCAAAGAGCCGATAAAACACAAAAGCCATTATAGAACATAAAAGCCAATATTGAGGGAAATGTGATTTCCAAAAAGACAAACTATTATAGTACTTGTTGCTGTGCTTGGCTGTCATCTTGCCGTCAAAGGTGAAAAGGCTCCAAAATGCAGGCGATTATTATTAATCTCTCTAATTACAAAACCAAAGTCTTTGTTCCGTGGTCTATGAATTTCTGTAATAAGGAGGCATGATGGGGGAGGATTTGGTCCAAGGAATCCTTTCAAGGCTTCCTGAAATCACTCCCTCTGGGGAGCCTTCTATTCTGACAATGACCAAGGTCTCCGGGTTGACCAGGCCTCTCTCCAAGTCCTGTTCGTTCTGGTCCCAGAAACAAAATGCCCTTCCGATCTCTACATGTGGGTTTACAGAATAGATCCATGTAGGCAATAAACCAACTATTTTCCCTCCCTGTAATTTGTCTCTCAATTTGCTTCCTGGAGAAAAGTGGGTAGGATTTCAGAAAAATACCAAGGAGGAAGGGACAACTCAAACCATACGTTTTTAAGCTCTCCCCAGCTGGGTAAGAGACCATGGCAGATTTCTTTCCCTCACTGAGGAATCTCATCCTATGCGCCTAGCGTTATTCTAAATCAGAATGAACACACCGTTACCTAGAATTACAAGACCCACACAGACAACACGTCAGTGATCTCTGCATTTCTGCAACGCTTCTAACATCAAGAATGTGTTCGTGGTCTGCAACCTGGGGAGCTGGCTCTTCTCTGGGCTTTATTTTCTTTCTGAAAAAGTAGATATGGTTTAAATTTAGTCCAGTGACAAACTGAAGACTCCGGAAGGATAGAATTTTGATCCCTAGTACCTGGAGAGAATAACCTTCTTGCATGTTGGGTGGGAAGAGGCAGCTGCAGAAACATTATTGAGTTATCCCCAAAACTAATCAGAGCAACACATGAGTAATTGTGAGATAAGAAAGAGGAAGAAGTAGAGGATGTAGAGCTGGGAGGTCCTGTTCCTGAGTGTTGTCACCATCCACCTCCCCTGCTCCCCTGCCCCCTGTTGTCATTTCTTCTAACTTTCTGACTTACATGTCACCCAGGAAATCCTCCCTGACTAGTCCTGCCACAAGGTGATTGCCCTCTTATCTACCAACGTCCCCAGGAGTTTCACATAGATAAGTGCTGTTGTTGTTTCCGGTGGTGTGTTTTTTTTTAATTTATTTTTTATTGGTCTTCAATTTGCCAACATATAGAATAACACCCAGTGCTCATCCCATCAAGTGCCCCCCTCAGTGCCCGTGACCCAGTCACCCCAACCCCCGCCCACCTCCCTTTCTACCACCCCTTGTTCGTTTCCCAGAGTTAGGAGTCTCTCATGTTCTGTCTCCCTTTCTGATATTTCCTACTCATTTTCTCTCCTTTCCCCTTTATTCCCTTTCACTATTTTTTATATTCCCCAAATGAATGAGACCAAATAATGTATGTCCTTCTCCAATTGACTTATTTTACTCAGCATCATACCCTCCAGTTCCATCCACGTCGAAGCAAATGGTGGGTATTTGTCGTTTCTAATGGTTGAGGAATACTCCAGTGTATACATAAACCACATCTTCTTTATCCATTCATCTTTCGATGGACACCGAGGCTCCTTCCACAGTTTGGCTATTGTGGACATTGCTGCTAGAAACATCTGGGTGCATGTGTCCTGTGGTTTCTGGTGGTGTTGATGATGATGTTTTCAGGTTCAATGACAATTTGGGAAGGGAAAAAAAAATACTCCTGATGAGCTGAGACCTGGTGGCCTATTCCTCTTGGCTTTTCTTTCCTTCCCACCTTTGTCCTCCTGTGAATTTAGTACTTAATAGGAGCAGACTAAGCTGCTTGGAACATGCTCCAACACCTCGCTAAGCCTTTGCTACCTGACAAGTGGTTTGACCAGCAACATGGACACCACTTAGGAGATTCTTAGAAATGCAGAGTCCAAGGCCCCATTTTAGGACCATGCTCCGATCTACATTATTAGGAGACCTCTGGGGGATTGGTCTGCACCATACAGCTGTCCATCTCTAGCACCGACTTATGACTTATGTATACCACTTAACTGATGGCTAGCCACACCATCTTGGCTTTTCATGCCTGTGGGCTTTGTCAAGCCGTGTAGAACTTCAGTGTGTCCATGTATTTTGTCTTGGATGTTCAGTATTCCTTCATGTATGTATGTCTTCTATCCCCAAGCCAACTGTAAGTTCCTTGAGGGAGGTTCCTATCCTTGGTGTCTCTTTAAATCCCATCAGTGCTATGGCGTTGGACTACAACTCCACAAAATAATAATGGCTAATACTTGAGAAGGAACTGCGTGTTAGATCTTGTGCCAAGCACGCTTGTACACTCTCTGACTACTCACAGTAACTCCATGAAGCAGCTAGTATCCTTTTTTTTTTTTTTTCATTGTATAATGAGAAAATCAGGGCCTTAGAGAATGTGGTCAATCGTTGATGGGTCTCACATTCATGTCTGTTAGATTCAGGAGCCTGAACTTTTAGTCGCGGGTTCACTTGGTCCCTGATCGATTGATGAATAAAGAAAATTGTGCTTCTGGAAGTAAACAAATATATTTTATTATTGCAGGGTGTTAACCTGATAGAATGGAATGGAGGCCTGCTTTCTTCCTGCCTAGATGTTCTCCTGATAGAAATGTTTCTTAAAGAAAAAGAAGCAGCACTTCCCCTCTCCTACCTCCCTGGGACTCTGCACATCCCCCCAGCCCCATTCTCTCCCTCCTGCTGTATTTATTAACTCCCCTCTCCCACCTTCTCTCTGCTTTTGGCTTGCAACTCCAGTCCATGTCCTAACTTTGCATGGGTCCTCCTGGCTTCCCAGCCCTCCCAGGAAAGCATTTGGACTGGTCTGGCCGAGGGGCACCACATGAGGAGCTTTATCAGGTCACAGACTGTCTGGGCTTTCTCCGCGCGAGTGGACGTGCTTGCACAGTAGATGGATGACCTTTCGTTCTCGAACACCCAGAGGGCCAATCAGTCTGTTCCTGCTCCACTGAGAAAACTGAATAAAGTGCTTGCCGTTTGACATGAAAGTAAAGAACAAGGAACCACAAAAATAAACAGACCCCCAACCCCCTCAAAACCCAGACAAAGCTGAAGCACTTTGTGTTTCAGGGTACCCCGAGTCTGGCAGATGAAGGAGGCCTTTTCCCATGCTTCCTTTGACAATGTGAAAAATCACTTTGCTAGAAAAGATTCCCACAAGGCCAGTGAGCATGTGCACATTTGCCTCCAGCCGCACGCTGCCGCTGGCGTGTTCTCTTCTCTAGGAAGTGCTGGGGACAGTTTCCACTTGGGTGGCTGGCAGGATGCTTATGCAACCATCACCTGCCAGGAGCCACTGACCTACACTTTACCCGGACAACCATACTCCCTCAACAGACATGCTCTTGAGGCCACGACACTCATGGTAGCTTTGTCGGAAGAGTTCTACAGAAGTTTGGACTCCAGAATGGATCAGGAGGGAGGAGAGACAATGTTCTGGGAGAGCCCCCAATGGGAAAGGCAACGATCAGGTGTGCTCTCCCACCCAGCGGGGACCCCAAGGATCCACTGAGGCCATGGCAAAGCAAAGGCAGGAGCTATTTCTGCCTTTGAAGGTCAGTTGGCTCATCTCTACACATATGACTGTAGTTAATGATTTCTATGCTCAGGAACTTTCAGTCAGACCATCTTTCTTCAATCCGTCAAGGAAGTACCTAGAATTAGGATCAGGAAATCTGCATGGATCACTCAGCTCTGGAATTCACTATCTGTACAACCTTAGGTAGATCACTGGCCTCCTGAGGGTTTCCATATCCTTATGTGGCAGGTTGAACTAGGTTTGCTGGCCTCTCGGGTGGCTTCAAATTCTAGCATCCTTGATTCTAGTGACCTCAACTTTAGATGATGGCTTCTCAAGTTCGTTTTGTCCACCTCATACTCAGGAGGGAAACAATACCAGTAAAGGTGTTTGTCTGTAAGCTTATAACACAACACATCTTCTATATATATCTGCTTCTACCTTTAAATTCACCATTGACAACCTAATACACCTAAATTCAGCTACAAACCTTCCCAAGCTTGTTGGACTCATGTAACGTGCTTGTCCAAAAGCTAGCACTGGTTCATTTAATAGTCCATGCATATTGGGTTCTATCGCCACCTCCTCCAGTGAATGAGTAGGAAAATTAATTTAAAAATGTTTCTAGAAGAAATTGCCTTTGCACTCCCACCATTGACCCAAGTGTTGAGATTCAATTAAATTAGGAGAGATCACAATTAAAATGCAATTTAATTATCCTCCTTTTATGTAAATGAGATTTCTGATTGCAGAGAATCAATAAACTTTGTTTAAACAGCTCATCAGTTGCCTATTCAAGTGTCGCTTTGTCCCTTCTTCACTAAATCCCTAATCTCACAAACCAAATGGAAGAAATGTTCCTGGAAATTCAAGGACCGAAATCCCAAAGCCACGCAGCTTTTCCCCAGAAAGCAATGGATATAGCAGTACCACACCCACTGTTTTCCAATGTAGAACCTATTCTGTTCCTAAGCCTCACAAGCAGCTGAGTAAAGGCCACTCTCATCTGAAGGCCTGAAAGAATTCTAACGTGATCTGAAGGACATTTTTATAACTTGTAGACATGAAGACTTGTCTAAGTCTGGCCTCCCAGAGGCCGTTCTCTGCTCGGACAAATGTGTTGGTCAGCAAGTCAAAACATAGAAGTGATTGGCATTATCCCTGGAGGGAGAAAAAAAAAGAATTTGCAAATATTTATGTAGAATCCCATTTGTAGTGAATTCATTTAAAAGCGAAATTGTGAAAACCTGATGATCTATTGCTGCTATTGCTGACATAATGTCGTATAACAAATCACCCCTAGAACTTAGGGGTTTTCAGTAACAGGCGTCGATTACTGATTGCCTCGATGTGCAGGCATGTGGTTCTTACCCTGATGGGGGCGGAGTCCGGCCAGGTAGCTCTGCTTCAGGCTGCAGGCTCAACTTTACCTGGAGATTGTGTTCAGTGTGCTCAACGTGTGCTTTATGGGGGCCCACAGCCACCAGCGCATGTTCTTCTCATGGTGAATCTCTGGAGAACCCAAGGCAAAACAAATTGCACGCACACATTTCAGGCCTCCACGTGGGTCCTGTCTGCTAATATTCTGGTGGCCCAGGCAAGTCACATGTTCAGTCCCAAACCAGCAGGCTGGGAAAGCAGGCTCTACCCTCAGTGAGAGGGAAGAGAATATTTACTCAACATAACCTAACCTATCCCACACATCCTTAGCCCAGACATTTAAAAACCCAAATGTAACAGCCTGGATATCTCTGATTACAGCAATGCAGACTTTCCAGCTGTTTATTAAGAATCAGTTGTACATAAAGATATTTAAGTAGCCACTTTTCTGATAACTTGTTTATATTTATGATATTTTTTTAAGATTTTATTTTATTTATTCATGAGAGACACACACACACACAGAAAGAGAGAGAGAGAGAGAGAGAGAGAGAGAGGTAGAGGCACAGGCAGAGGGAGAAGCAGGCTCCATACAAAGAGCCCGATGTGGGACTCGATCCTGGGTCTCCAGGATCGTGCCCTGGGCTGAAGGCAGGTGCTAAACCGCTGAGCCATCCGGGCTGCCCAACTTGTTTATATTTAAAACTTTCTTCTTGGGATGCCTGGGTGGCTCAGTGGTTGAGTGTATGTGTATATATATATATATATATATATATATACACATACACACACTATATATATAGTATATGTTATCCCATTGTGTGTGTGTGTGTGTGTATATATATATACACACACACAATGGAACATTACTCAGCCATTAGAAATGACGAATACCCACCATTTGCTCTGACGTGGATGGAACTGGAGAGTTTTATGCTGAGTGAAGTAAATCAATTGGAAAAGGACAATCATTATATGGTTTCACTCATATGGGAAATATAAAAAATAGTGAAATATATAAAATAGTGAATATAAAATATTGGGGAAAGGAGAGAAAATAAGTGGGAAAAATCAGAGAGGGTGACAAAACACGAGAGACTCCTAATTCTGGGAAACGAACAATAGGTAGTGGAAGGGGAGGTGGGAAGAGGGATGGGGGTGACTGGGTGACAGACACTGAGGGGGGCACTTGACGGGATGAGCACTGGGTGTTATACTATATGTTGGTAAATCAAATTCCAATAAAGAAATATACAAAAAAAAAAAAAAGACTTCTAATCGACTTAGTGCTGAAGCCCCTAGAAATGATTTTTCTCATGTCTCAGTGCTTTGTGTTTTGTTATTGTTGGTTTGATTTTATCACGGAGGTAAGCATCTTATACTTTTAGACTAAATGGGTAGACTCGTTTTCTGTTTCTTCTTTTCTATTTTCCTTGGTTCTCTGGGCACCCTACCCACAAAACAGCACAGAAAGGATGGTCAAAATTATGTGCTAGCAATGGTCACACATCAGCACAGTGAGCCTGGTCATTGACCAATCAAATCATCAAAATCACCCCTGATTGAGAATCACTCTTGTGCAGGAACCAAACGGTTCATTCAGATACAAAGATGGAATATTTCTGAACTTACACCAGAAACTTTGCTTGAAGAAGAGTTTAAATTAACTTCAAAATTGAATCCTTCCTCAAAAATATATTTTAAAAATATGAATTTTTTTAAAACTGAAATGTATACATATTCATTACAAGTTTTAGAAATTACATAAAAGGATAATCCTTCAGAGGGGCTTCTGAAATGAGTGATTATAATTCATGATCACTAACAAGACAGTGTCCAATGAGTGCCAAGCATGTTCTAGCAACTCTACATACTTACTAATCCTCACAATCACATGAACTGGCTACTATTAATATTACCATTTTATGTAGGAGAACACTGAGGCACATAGAGCTTAAGTAACCCCCCAAGACCACACAGTAAGATTCAAGCTAGGACTGGAGCTGTCAGCCAAGCAGACATGTGTCTCAGGAAGAAGGCCCTGACCCTGCATTCTCTGAGATCATGTGTCATTTTAGTGTTTAGGGTTCTCCTCTGGACTTCTAGCACATTTTTTATAGCAACAATTGTATCAAAGAGAAGGCTTGAATAAGGTGCCTTTGAAAGAGAGCAGAGTGATTCTTTGCTGAGTAGAAGTTGCCACACCCTGTCTCATGACTCCCACCCCAAACACTAGCCCAAGACACCTGTGCTGCTCCCATAGCAAAACAAGGAGGTACCCAAATGAAGTGATCTGAGGAATTCCAAATCTTTTGTAAAGATTTACAACATATCTACCCTACCCTACCGCAAGACCTGACTTTCTTACCAGTTGTAGTTTTTGATCTTCATGAGTCTATCGTTGGAATGGGTTGTGGCGGTGGAGCATATGCACCCTGCAGAGACAGCTGCTCACCTGGAGAGGGTTGGGCATGTGCTTCTCCAGGGCTGGGCAACAGGTGCCACCAGGCTCCTCCTCAACCCACTGAATCCTGTTTCTCAACAAAAGGATCACCACATGAGCTTGGCCTTGCTGTTGGTTGTGGTTGCCTGGCCAGGTCTGTGCATCTGCCAGAAGTTGGACGCCTTTGCCTCTGAAGGTCTGCCAGCCTGCACACCCTTCCTCTGGGCACTCAGCTTCTGTGGTTTCGTGGTCTCTCCCAACCTCTCACTGCAAAACAGCTACAAGCACCTATGAGCTAGTCAAGGCCATGGCCATGGTGGTAGATGGCTATCAGAGCCCCTCAGAGAAGAATTTCTCCACCAGGATACAGGTCAACACTGCTTCATAGAACTTTAGGTGCAACCCCAAATTCTTATTTTGATAGGAAGTTGAATGTCCTCAGAATGGTGTTTAGCTCTGGCTGTTTCTGTTACATCTATTTATCCAGTGTGGGTAGGAGGCACACAGCATGAGTGGTGCATAGACGCCATGCAGGTGCAGTCCTACCAGGTAACCAAGTCTGCTGTCTGGTGGTGGCCATGCTGTTTTTTGAGTCAGCGTGGAGGAGAAACGTGATCCCCGCTCAGTTTCTGCTTTGTCTGTGGTGTTGCTCTCTGGAAGAACATCTGTCATGGGGAACTTACCAATTTACTAGATCACTGGGTGCGCTTTGATACTCAAGTATGATGTGTTTGGGCTCTTTGGATTCTGACCGTCTTCACTTAGGGCACCTGTTTTTTTTTTTTTAAGATTTTATTTATTTATTCATGAGAGACACAGAGAGAATGAGAGGCAGAGACACAGGCAGAGGGAGAAGCAGGCTCCATGCAGGAAGCCTAACATGGAACTCGATCCCAGGTCTCCAGGATCACGCCTGGGCCAAAGGCGGCACTAAACCGCGGAGCCACCTGGGCTGCCCAGGGCACCTGTTTTATTAAAAAAAAAAAACACTGTCAATGAGTCAAGGTCCCAACATTTTATGTAATTATTTTGTATTCTTGCCTATGCCCCTGTTAAACTTACTGAACAGGAGGGAATCAAGACTAACTGGTACACAGGGTTTTTGTGGAGAAAAGAAAGTCACCCCTAGAAGATTAAAAAAAAAAAAAAGTAAGGATACCAGTTACACTCAAAAAAGTAAGAAAAAAATTGAATTGCAAAATTTACTGAATGGTAGTTTGCAAGATGTAAGACAAAGGGGAATTTTATTTATTAAATATGACATTTAGTTTTAGAGCACTTTTTGAAAAAAATTGAAGCACAATTCTTCAAAATAACAATGGTTTAACTTTCTTTTCAAATATGATTGTATGAAGCACAAGCACCCGTGTGTGTTACATTACATTCATATGTTTTTGACGCTAATGCACAGACTGAACAACTCTTACCTGGTGTCAGGCCCTGTTTAGGGTGAGGGAATGAGTTAGACCCAGTGCTTGGCCTGAGCTTTCCTGGCCTCGCAAGCCCAAGAGTCTGAGCCTAGCATTTGGGGCCTAAGACCCCCTGCTATTTCCCATGGCTGGCCTGCTTTTAGTTACTTTTGCATTTTGGCAGCCACACACCGTGTGCTCATACACCTTCCAACCATCTTGTCCTGCCCTCTCTGCCCGCCCAGCCCAAATCCCCGCATCTCAAGATTGAGCCTGGAGGTAATAGGGACCATTGGAGGCCTCCTGTACCTTCCCTCTCCTCCCTCCAGTCTGAGTAACCACAAGTTTGAGAAACCTCAATTACAGCCCGCTCCAGCCTCCTAATATCACCGGTACCCTGTTTTTTTCTTAAGCAATAACTTTCTTGCATTTCTTTAGGGTTTTATCACATAGACAATAGTTTAGACTTGGCCATCAAGCATCTTGTTTTTCTTCTAAGTTTCTCTTTTTTTAACTAAGCATTTTTAGTTGTGGTTAAATACACACAATGTAAAATATTAACCATTTTTAAGTGTTCAATTCGGTGGCATGAAGTGCATTGGTACACAGCCACCACCACCTTCCTTCTCTTCATCTTGCAAAACTGAAATTCTGTCCTCATTAAAAACAATAACTTCCCATTCTTCCTTCTCCTGACCCCTGGCAACCACCCTTCTACTTTTCATCCTTATGAATCTGACTGTACTGGATACTCCATGTAAGTGGATTCAAGGAGTAGTTACCCTTTTGTGACTATATTACTTCGCTTACAGGATGTCTTAAGGGTCACACATATAGGCATGTGTCAGAATTGTCTTCCTTTTTAAGGCCGAATGATCTTCCACTCTATAGATATGTCACATTTTGTCTATCCATTTATGCACTGAAAGACACTTGGGCGAGCTGCTTCTACCTTTTGGCTATTGTGAATAATGGTGCTATAAACACAAGTGTATTAAGTCTCTTTTAATCTAAAATTCCCCTCCCAATGCTTCCATTTCCTTAACTCATTGAACAACTGATTATTTGAACTCTGGAGTTTCCCAAGCCTGGATTTTGCAGATTGCATGCTCATGGTGCAGTTCAACATGTTTCTCTGTCCCCTGTAGTTCTTGGAAATAGGAAGTTGGATCAGAGGCTTTGACAGTCTCAAGTTCAGTGCCTTTGGCAATATTATCAATGGTGCTGTTGTGGTCTTTCCTCAGGCGGCACGTGGTGTCTGGTTTCTGCTTTTGGTTACAAGGGTATTAGCCAATGATAACGTACATCTACCGGCGGGGGGGGGGGGGGGGGGGGGAGGGGGGTTGCAACAGGGTAGGGTTCTAACTTCTTTTGTTTTCGTTGATCATCTAGAATCCTTTTATAAAAAGATGTTCCCCTGCATCTACTATCTAGTTATTATCAGTGGTATAGTTCACAGAGAAAAATCAGGATAAGTACTCCATTCCTTCCTTTTATTAACCCAGTTTTCTAAGCACATGGTTTTATATCATTTTAAGTCTCTTCATCAACACAAAAACTGAAATGTATCTTATGACCGGCAACACATGTGACTCTTATTTTTTTTTAAGATTTTATTTATTTATTCATGATAGACAGAGAGAGAGAGAGAGAGAGGCAGAGACACAGGCAGAGGGAGAAGCAGGCCCCATGCTGGGAGACCAACCGGGGACTTGATCCTGGGACTCCAGGGTCACGCCCTGGGCCAAAGGCAGGTGCTAAACTGCTGAGCCACCCAGGGAACCCCCTCTTACTTATTTTTTAAAAATAATTTGTTTATTTATTAGTGAGAGACACATAGAAAGAGAGGGAGAGACATAGGCAGAGGGAGAAACAGCCTCCCTGCAGGGACCCGATGTGGGACTCAATCTCAGGACCCTGGGGTCACACCCTGAGCCGAAGGCAGATGCTCAACCCCTGAGCCACCCAGGCATCCCCGACTCTTACTTACTGAAGTCAAAATTATTCTATCACTGGCCAGTGGAAGTGTTTCTAAGTTATCCCCGGAATCCTTTTCGCAGGATCCTAATAGTCTTTGATAGCTTTCTTGCTTTTTGGTATGTTAAGATGTTCCACGTTCTTTCTGATTTTTACTGCCTCAGATGTGGATCAGATTTTTCTCCAAGAAGCACCAATAACTTTTAATGGCAAATTGTACTTCAAAAGCATAATCTGGACATTGGGGACACTCATTGTTACCAGCTGCTCATTGTTTCTAGGCATTTATCATCTCTCTCTCTCTCTCTCTCTCTTTCTCCTTATCATCTAACATCTATCTGTATATCTATTACTATGTGAATTCAGTCATATTTCCAGTTTAATTCAGAACTACGAGACTTTTTATTTAACTTTTTGATGTTACATCTGTTTGTCCTTTCTATCACACCCAAAATCTTGGTTCTGAATGATACAGGAGATTGTAGAATTTGAATAATCCAAGATTAATGCTTGTTTTATTTCATATTCAATTTAAAAATATCAGATAGTAATAACACCATTTATGATTAATAAGAATACTTTTTAATATTTTATTTATTTATTTGAGAGAGAGTGAGGAGAGAGTGAGAGAGATCCCAGAAGGAGAGGGAGAAGCACTCACCACTAAGCAGGCAGCCCATCTTGGGGCTCGATCCCAGGACCCTGAGATCATGACCTGAGCTGAAGGCAGATGTTTAACCGACTGAGCCACTCAGGAATCTGATAAAAATATTTTAAAATTGTATATGCTTTTCTTCTGCCACTCCAATTTTTAAATAGTTGTCAGAACATCACAAAGTCTCCATCTTTAACACGTCCATAACTAACCTTGGTTCTCCTAGTAACTCCATACTTAATATACATCAACAGTCCTCATATTGATATCTATCTGGTCATTTTGTTTGCTTGAAGTTTTATCTCTAATTAATTTCCTTAGGAAGGGCTCATGGGAAAAATATTTTCTGATTTTTTCCATATTGATAGAAGTTTTGTCTTTGCTCTTACCCTTTCACACCTGCCTCTCAGCTGTGTGCTACTCGCTGTTGGCTGTTAATATCTCTTCATAGTACCTCAGTGGTGTTCAAAAATAGTCATCCAGTGTGACTACCTTTGTATCTATCATTTGCTCCATATCTCTAAATTTTCAGATACATAAATCTTGCTAGAGCATTCCCCTACCCACCCAGTTCATCACTGGGTGACAGGACTCTAGTCTTTATTAGAACAGATCTTAATGAGCCAGGATTCTCAGAAACATGGTGTGCTCTTTTAATATTTTATTTATTTATTTTTATTTTAGGAAAGTTGCCTTAAATCATAACATCCTTTTTAAAGGTTTATTTGTTTATTTGAGAGAGAGAGAGAAAAAGAGAGAGAGAGAGAAAAAAGCCACACCAAGGGTGGGGGCGGGGTGGTGCGCAGAGGGAGAGAATCTTTAGATAGATTCCCTACTGAGCACAGAGCCCGATCTCATGACCCTGAAATCATGGCTTAAGCAGAAATCAAGAGTCAGGCACTTTAACTGACTGAGCCACCCAGGCACGCCAAATTATAGTGTTTCTTAATTGTTCTATTTCCTTGCTTTGATTTTCTTCTTTGGAGACTCCTATTTCTGTGTCTTTTTTTTTTTTTTTCAACATATGTCAGAACGTTCTTATCACTTATTTCAATTCATTTCAATGTTTTAAAGAGATTTTTCCCCCTTTTCCCTTTCTATTTCTCTTATAGCATTATTTGTTGTGTTACTTTGCTGTTGTATACCTTCTAGTTTAACTATTTTCTGAAATAATTTTGTTTCTTTTATTTTGAAATCATTCTTAAGTTCTATCACCTTTTTATGAGGTTTTCTATTTATGACTTATGTGTCCTTCATGTTTTACATACTTTTCTCAATTCCCATAGTTGCTTTGAAATAGCATATTATAGTTTTAATCTATTTTTGGAAGATATCTTTCCGGAGCACTTTCATTGTCTGCAGTGAGCTTATTTTGCTTCTCATTGTCTTATCTCATTGTTGGTAGCATGTCATTCTGCTTCTTATTCTATTGTTTCTTATATTACCGTTGTGTGCCATTGAACTGATAATTTTCTGTTGCTTATTTTCCCATGAAGTTAGTTTATTTGTACTTTTAGGTAGGCTTTTTTGTTTTTATTTTTAAGGAGCTCCCTCTTCTGTTGCTAGGAATTGTTGAAAGTAGAGGGCTTCTTCCTTTTTCTTTCTCACTCAAATGCCAGATATTACTCAAATATCACATAGTCTCCTAGCTGTTGGCCATTTGTCCTCAACCGCTTGTATTTTGAGATTCATGAGGATGCTCTGTCGTCCAGTTTTGTTGTAAGTTATTTTCCATGCCTTTTGTTTGCTTGTTTGCTGTCTCTTAGCTTTTTTGCTTTCAATGTGAGGATTCAGAAAGATCCAGAATCTCTGCTGCCACTACTTTCATCACGCTCACAGAATCTCACATCATTTAAAAAATATTAGTCTTCTGGCTCTCTGCAAATATCGTCAGTGTAATCCACTGCCTCGTTTTGACATGCATTTTCATCAAGACTCCTTCTGAGGCTTAAATGATGCTTTTGTCTGGCAGATGATGGCTGTCTCGGTGGTTTCTCTACTCCCCTCCATCCTTCCTCCATGAGGTAATATAATGTCCCCATTGTGCTAATAAAAATGGCATTTCCATTCTCAGACTGCATCCACTTTTGAATTCAGTGTCCTTAGAGCCACTCTGAAGTCTTAATTGTTCTCAGGCTCTTCTCCTCTCTCCCAGGAACCTCCAACCATCCGATTCTCCTCCCCTTTCTGGAACATACTCTCAGCTCTAGTTAGCAGCAACTGCTGATATTCGCATGTGTGTGGCTTGTCTATTCCTGTTTCTTTCTCTTAGCAAACACTATTTTTCTCACCTATGAAGTCATATCTTTCCAATATACTCAAACTCACATGGCAGACTCTTGCTGACAAATTTTCATGAAGTCAGAGAAGCACCGAGTCAACCAGTTTAACTGTGACTCTTCAGCACACTTTAGTACTTTGAATCTACCATGGCTTACACATATTTTTTTATTTCTATGTATTTCTTAGAGACTATTAGACATCCTTTCCTGTGTATCATGGCTGAAGTCTGGCTGTTCAACTCCTGCCAAGCTTCTCTCAAACATTTAACATTGATGAAAAGGGGAGATTTTGTGGGAATATTGGGAAGCCAGCAAAATTCATGGCCTATTGGAGGAAAAAGAAATAAAAGTTTATGTAATATTTCCTAGAAATTCACCTGGAATTTCTCAGTTTATTCTTTGGGATTCGCTAACCTACCTGATTCATACTTGGCAGGTTATGATTTCAGTCTATAGATTTCTTTATTCAAAGGGACTATCCCATTTGCTTCCTAGAAGGATTGAAGCAGCTTGCAGAAAAGAAATATATTTTTTAAAAGCAATTAAAAGGGAAACAGGCCATCTAACATCTTTAGAAATCTGGTAAATATATGAACCACCTAGATTTACATTGTCAGTAGAATAAAAAATAAATCCAATTTAGATTTCTAACAGCCAATTCAAAAAGGAAAAGTATAATTACATAAGCCTAGTTAGCTGGAGAAAGAAACATAATTTAATTCAATACAACCATTTTCATGAAACTGTGAAAAGTAAGAAGGGTACAGAAGAGGATGGCAAGTCAGAGGATCTGAGTTTTGATCCCTTCTGCATTATTTAGCAGCTATTGGGTTTGGGCAATTTATCTAGCCTAAACTTCCTCACAAATAAGATAGAAATAACAACCCAAATTTCAGAGGATCTTTATAAAGACCAAAGAGAACTAACCGTACAAATTGCAATTACATGACTAATGCAGAAATTTCTCCAGTATTTCCCTCCTTGCCATCTCCTGGGTCCTTGAAGAGTTTCCTTGAACTGTCACAAGGAGGACTCTTACATGCCTGAATCCCAAAGTAGCATTGGCTCAGGCCAGGAGACCCCTTATACCTGTGCCAGACACCCAGAGGTAGAAGGGGGAAGAATACATAGACAAAGGAGAAAATGCAGAGAAGTTGCAGACAATCAAAAAACACCACCCAGGAGGAAAAAGACACTAATTTAAGTGTTGAGGAGCAAAAGAACCATGATGGTCTAATGAACAGGGATATAGAGTCTGTGCGGCTGAGCCTCATTTGGAAGTTTTCAATTTTCTTAAATGCCATCACATTTATACAATCAGATTCAACTATTGGTGTAAATAAACGTGGACACTTAATTTCAGGTCATTTTTGTTTCAGTCACTTTATTTAGAGGAAGTATGACATAGAGGGTAGGAATATGAGTTTTGAATAAATTAGGGGTGGTGTTGGATCTTTCTTCAATCTCTTACCAACTTCATTTTAGTTCATTCACTTCTTTTGACACTCATTTCTATATTGGAAATAGTAGAGTGGTTGTTAGTATTAAAGAAAATGTATATGAAACTCAATATAGTGATGACAAATAATAAGCATGTGAAATAATAGTTCCAATTTTCCATTTTCCACTGTGTGTATAAAAATGGATCTATGCTGGGGAGGACAGTCAGATAGGCTCTGCTGTTACAGGGAACACAGCAAGAAAATTTACCAAGGCATGATCTTATCCCAGCAGAAGTTTTTAATTTTGAGAGAGACTCCAAAAAAAAAAGTGCATTTTTCACAGGGTCTTTGGACAAGAGCAAATTCCAGCTCTCTCTTCAAAATATTTCCAATAGAAACTAAGAGAAAGGGTCTTCTTCCACTGGACTGAAGTGCAGACAGCAACCTGCCCTGAACATAGCCATGATTGGGTCGCTCTGGACACACCTGCACTGAGCATGCAACAATTCTACGTCTCCTACAACAACAACCACAGTGCTTATGGCAGAGCGGCCGTGAATGTGGCTGATGAAGCAGGCTGGGGCTGAGACAAGTACAGATGTGTGACCTAAATCATGTCATAGTCGCTTACCCGTTCTGTATGCTCTGAGACCCGAAGGCAGAAATTGTCTCCTTCAGAAATGCAAAACACAGCCTCCCTCAAAGAACTTGTGTAGGATTGTTGTCACCAGAAGGTGAGGGTCCAGAAAAGTGCTCACAGAACTGAAAGGAAAACACTGGGGAAGGGGAAGTTGAAAAGGAAAGCACAATCACCTCTACTAATATCAACATTGTGTCTGGTAGGAATGTCTCTACACAGGGAGAAACTATATAGTTCACGGCCTGACCCCTGTGCCCCAAGATTTGCCTTCACCTTCTTTGATTAGATAGACTTGTTCCCAATACCTATTTTGGAAAGGTGGTTTATGGTGGTGTTTCTCATTTAACACTCCAGATTTTCCTTTTGTTTCCAATAGCACAGCCAAGCCAAGTCTGAAATACTGACATACAACTTTACCACAGACTTGGGATAACACAAAGGTCACAAACCCAGGCAGTGTGGCCACAATATAGCAGCACGGGCTGTGGACTGTCCAACTCTGGTGTGTTGGGGGGGGGCAAGTGCCATGTACCTAGGCCAGGATGACAATGTTGCCCCTTAGAGTTGCACAGCAAGGCAGCCCTGTACAAGGATATCTCAGAATTAGACAACTCCTTGAAGAGACATGTCTTTCTCTGAGCATGTCTCATTTACCTCATCTACTTCCTATGGCATCATATTACTCACTCTCCTGGAGCCCATGCATAGAAATTTGTCCTCCAAAAGGTCCCAGAATCAGAGAATGAGGGCCAGAAAGAAATGAGAATTTCTACACTCAATTATAGGAAACGTCTCAGTTATGATCTGGTTTCCTATCTGAGGAACTGATTTGTCCCAAATTAACTAATACAAGGAATGTTTCATTCAGAAGAAACTTTATTCTGTGATCCCATTGAGACAAGATGAGCATAAAAGCCACATGATATATATACTCAAATAAACAAGGGAAGAGGTAATTATATTATAGAAAGGACCGGGCACCCAACATACGCTAGGCATCTCACATGCAAGGTCTTGACAACAACCCAAGGAGGTGGATCTTGTCTTTTCATTTTTTCCATTCTACAAAAGAAGAAATTATCCGAGAGGTTAAATAATTTGCCTGATATTACAGCCAGTAAGTGGCAAATTTGTGATTAACCCAGGTTCAAAGACCAAAAGTAGCACCAGCTACTTAATTCAAAAAGTGAAGGAGGAATGTTGAAAGTAAAAATGGAATTGGAGGTGTAGATCATATTTGCAGATGGATGCAAGGCTTGAACTTATGTGGGCCCTTTCTGGGGGTAAATTCAGAAAGGTGAATGGGATGGACAAAAAAACAGAACTGTCTAACCCTATGGTTAAAATAACACAGCAGTTTGGAAGCTGAATTGTATACATCCCTGATTCTGAACTGCAATAGGTGAATCAGAACCCTTGACCATAAGGACATTCCAGCCACAAGACTGTCTCAGAGCCTGGCCGTAAAGCAGACTGTAGGTTGGGAAACTGTGGTTTCAGGCTGCTGGGGAGAATTTGCAATAGTGTGTTGGGCCTGGGAGAAAGTTGATAGTCAGTAAGTGCTTGCTTCTAGTTCATGGTTACATAGACCCGGCCCTGGGAGGCAGCTGGTTTGAAACCCACAGAAGAGCAGTTACCATTTCCGGTACTGAGGTGATGGAGCCCTGGCATCTCAGAAGGAGCTCACTCAGGAACGAGAACTAGCGCTCTAGAATACCTTCATTTCTGCCACTGGGGTGGATGTTGCATCATGGCTTTGGGCTTCCTATCTTCCCATTCACCACATCATTGGATGTTTCAAGAATGATCTTGGTTCCCACAATGCCTCTCACACCGCATGCCTTAATACATCACACTGCTGCTGCGGGAACATCTTTCTCCACCCTATTACCACCTCTTTCCTCCACCTTACCGACTCCTACTTAGGTTTTAGGCTCTGGGACGCCTTTTATCCACACTCCAAGTTGGAATAGACCCCATCACACACACTCCCCCAAAGCAACTTACCCCCCACTCAATGTATTGTTGCACTACACTGTAGTGAATGGTACAAGTCCCAAAGCCCTTTTCCCTACTTCATAAAATACACAAAGCTCTGAAAGCCAATTTCTTTTAATGTTAAGTTGGTGCAAATATATCCCATTTGGTGAGAAAAGTCTTTTTTTTTCTGTAAAAATATTGATGTGTGTGACTTTGGAGTGCTATCTCAGACCCCTTGGAGAGTGTTAAAAATTTTATACAATAGAGGTACCAGATTATCTTTCTAAAGCTGAAAAACATGTTTTGTTCTGAAATCTATCAGGCCACAAGAGTATTCAATAAGGAATTGTGCTGCTTTCCATTGTGTGGTGAGATGTGTTATATTATTATTTTACTGTTCCTTGGACTTTACTGTCCTTGAGGACAGGAACTGTGCCTTATTTGTCATTTGATCTCTTTTGCTTAGTACAATGTTTATACACAATCAGTGCGCTTAATAAATGAATGAGCTAGCAAATAGAAGAATGAATGAATGAATGAATGAGGAAATGAAGACATGGCAGACTGGAGACTGAGGAGCTACAGCTCATTCCAGGTTGGTTAGGTGTCCCTAGGTACCATCCCAAGATGGAGAGTTCTAGTGAACTCAGAAGACTGGAAAGGCCAGAAGAAACTCTGAAATGCTTTTGGTACTGAAACACACCGGGTTTCACTCATGCATCCATTCATTCGTTTACTCAGCATTTATTATACAACTATTCTGTGCCATATAATAAACTAGGCCCTGGAGATATTTGAGCAATAACGACAACGCACATTAACAACAAAAAGCGGAGAAAGCAGAGAAATTCAGAAAGAAATAAAAGACTGGTGCAGAGCAAAGCTTCAACTCAAATGAGATCATTTATTCTCCTTATATATGAAATACAATGACTGTTTTTGAATTCTTAGTCTGAAAAAGATGTATGTGAGCAATTCACTGTTCATTTTGTATCATTTTACTCAGGCATAACAAAATCTCTTGGTACCCCTTTTTATAACTACTGAATAGTTCTTTGTCTTTTTTTTAAGATTTTATTTATTTATTTATGAGAGACACAGAGAGAGAGAATGAGGCAGAGACACAGGCAGAGGGAGAAGCAGGCCCATGCAGGGAGCCTGACATGGGACTCGATCCCAGGATTCCAGGATCACACCCTGGGCTGAAGGCAGGCACTAAACCGCTGAGCCACCCAGGGATCCCCAGTTCTTTGTCTTTTTAGAGTGTTATCTCACAATGAGTTTTTCCTTCAAAATAATAAGAAATCAGGTAGTCTGTTACTGGTTAGGATTTGGTCAGAAAACCAGAAATGACTCTAGGAATTTACAGATGGAAGGAGTCTAGCCCAGCATGTGAGAGGCTTTCCCACCTCTGGGAAGCTTGGAGAAGGAAAGGATGGAGAGCCACGCTTGAGAGACACAGAAGAGCTGGGAGAGCAAAGGGCCTCTACCAGGGTCCCCACTTTCTCCAGCACCAAGGTAGGTGATTCTTAGGAGGACGCCCAGAGACCCTGAAAGCCAATGATTACAACTACCTGTCTCACCAAAGCAGGTGAATCTCAGAAGCCTCCCTGAAAATCATCTGCAAACCCGTCTTCCTGCACCTGCCTACAGCAACCATAGTATAGTAATGCCTTCTCCTCTTCCACTTCCCTGTCTCCCCCAGGCATCTCTCATTGGTGAAATTTATCCAAAAGGAGTTCAGGAAATGTAGTTTCTAGACTTTAAGTCCCCATAGCACATGGGAGAGCTGACCAGGAGGGAGACAGTATGAGGTATTAACAAAAAACATCCACTGTGGTAAACCTTTCTCATAAATGTTTGCTCAAACATTTCATCTCAATTCCTCTCTAGATCTCCAGGAATTAAAAAAATAAGAGAAAGAGAGCAGAGAAAATGATGTTCTTTCCTAACGGGAATTATTTTGTTTTCTGACTTTTTAAAAACTATGACTTAAAACAGTCAAAATGATAACATGAGGGGCTTCTGGGTGATTCAGTCCATTAAGTGTCAGCTCCGGGCATGATCTCAGGGTCATGAGATCAAGCACCACATTAGGCTCCATGTTGAGTGTGGAGCCTGCTTAAGATACTCCCACACCCTCTCCCTATCCCATTGCACTTCCCACCCCTAAAAAAAAATGACAACATGAAAACTATTATAACTAAATGATCTCAAACACACTGCTTGGTAAAATGGCTTTGTGAAGCTCAAGTAGTTTGGGTCCCAAATACAGACTAACTTATATGGAGGGTATGGAGGTTTACATAGAGCCCCAAGAAGACTGGTCTTGGTGTCTATTTCTTATATTTGGATGTGTGTGTGTGTGTGTGTGTGTGTGTGCGTCTCCTAATGTCTTCAACTTCTGATGCAGTTTTAGAAAACTGTGGGGTAAAACAGTAATCCTGAGGTAGTAAGAGATTATAATTTAAAAATGAAATTCCTCAGCTGCTTTAGAAAGATTCTCTTCTTATAGGATTATAGAAAATTACAAAAATGGTCATTAAAATGATGATGATAGGGTACAGTTTTCTTGGTCTCAGCTGAGCAAAATACAAAAGTAAATGTTTATTAAAATGGCTAGGGGTGCCTGCATGGCTCAGTGGTTGGGCATCTGCCTTCAGCTCAGGTGTGATCCCAGGGTCTTGGGATCGAGTCCCACATGGAGCTCCCTGCATGGAGTCTGCTTCTCCCTCTGCCTGTGTCTCTGCCTCTCTCTCTCTGTCTCTCGTAAATAAAAAAATAAAATCTTTTTTAAAAATGGCTAAAGGTGTATTTTATCCTGAGCAGTGGCTTTAATATCAGAGTTAGGCAGAAAAGTGTAGAATTTCCTCTCAGACTCTGTGCAGATTGACTAACCTCGGCTAATGCAAACCATCACAAAACACCAACTTAAACCAGAAGCATGCCTGATCAAGATACGAGGATTCGGATGCTTGAGTCGTGAGGAATGAACAATTTTCTGCCAGTGTATTTATAATAAATGTGCATTTCAATCAACTCTGCTTTTACACTTTTCATCCTCTTAAAGGGAAAAGCAACCTGTAAACTGAGTCCCATAGATTTTCCAAATTATCCAGGGTATATTCAGCAAATTAAAATTAATATAAAGCATGAGCACATTGAAAGATGGCATTACTCAGCAAGCCTCCAAAGGGCTCCAGATTCTTTGAAGTGATCCATTTCTCTCCAAGATTCATGAGCTGCCTGTCAACAAATTTAATTGGATATTTATTGAAATTAATGGCAGCTGCAGCTGATTGAACGGCCTTTACTTTAAGTTTTGCTTTTATTTTTTATGGCTGTTTTCCCTCATCCTGCCTTTCCATGTTGCATGCTGATGAAGCCATGATAAAATGAATGTGGGGTGGAGAGGGGGCTTGGCCACAGAATTGAGAAACGGCTCTCCTCACCATCCCTCACAAAATGGGAAAATATTCCCAATGATGGATGGCCTCCTACCCCCAACTCATCACTGTGCAGGCTTTTTAGAACCCATTTTCATGGGGAGCTACTGTCCAGCTTTGGGGGTTAAAAGCAGAAGCTCCATAGGCACACGGCCTAGGTTAAAATTCCTATCTTCCATGTATTTGCCCCTTTGTCCCAGGCTAGTCCTCCAGCAATTCTCTTTGCCTCAATTTCCCCAAGTGTACAGTAGAACTGATAATAGTATCCAGAGAAATCAGCTGGCTCAGGGCCTGGAACTTGATAATCGCTCAATAAGAATTAGTGACTATTATTTGGTTCTCTGCTGGAAAAATCAAATCATATGGTTATATTGTGTTCCTCTTGAGATCAACAAACAAGTATACTTTTAAAACTACAATGAAATCACCAGACTCTGCTTTAATATAACAAATGAAAGCCTAAAGAGGTATTAAGTAGTTCCTGCTACAGGGAAGGGGAATAATTTTTTTCCCATTCTTTCTTCTTCCTTCTGCTGATTCCAATTGCTCCTGTCGTAACATATTTTATAGACTTCTTTCTGAGATTTTGAAGATCCTGCAAAGAATTGAGTGGAAGGGGTAATGTAACAGAGGTAGGGAAGACAAAGGACAGCTTCCTACAGTGGGTTTTATTGGAATTATGGTTCACCTGATAGTTTTCTAATCTCTCCTGCACATTTACATTCCTTTTTTTCTTTATTCAGTAAACACCACTATGTACCAGGCATGGAGGTTGGTGCTAGAATTTCTAAATTGATTAAGTTAGGAAGCCAGCCCTCAGGAATCTGGGCCTTGGTAGAGGAAACAACATTTATAAACCTAATGATTCTAGAAGCACAGAGTAGGGTGGTTATGTGTCCAAGCTCTGGAGCCAAACTCTCTTGGTTTGAATCCTCCTATCGCTTTTTGGCCTTTTGGCTAAGATCAACTGTGGTTTGAATCCTCCTGGCTTTTGTGACTTCAACTTAGATCAGTTTCCTTTATCTCTTTTTGGCTTCACTGCCCAGCTGTGAAATGGTATTGTAATTGTACCTGTGATCTTTGTATATAACTTCTGGAATAGTGCCTAACTTATGGTTAACATTAAATAAATGTGTGCCTTTTATTACTATGATGACTCGGAAGTTTATATTGGGAAATTGAAGAACAAAGAAGCAGATATACAAGGTAAATGATACCTCCGTTTTGGGGACACAGTGGTGTGCTTTGTGGATGCCTAACTGGAAGTTTTTATTAGATAGTGAAGTTAGTCACGGAGATCTGGCTCTCCAGTGAGTATTGTTGGCTAGAAATAAAGATTTGGGCATCAACCTGTGAGTGGTGGTTGAAGTCCCGGGCATGAATGAAGCCACTTAGGGGAAGTGTAAGATGTGAAAGGATAGATGTTTTAACACAACATATGCTTAAAAGATGTGCAGACTTACAGGAGCATCTGAAGGGGGAGACAAGGGTGGGCAAGAGCTGGTGAGGGGGGTATGCACGTGTGTCAGGGGACCCAGGTCACTTACTGCCTTAGCTCCTTTGTATTTACTTTTTCTTAATCATCTCTAGCCATGATATTTATTAGCTTGATAGAAAATAACTAAGGGCCAGATGAACTTGCCTGGAGAGAGGTGGAAAGACATGGGGAGAGTGCAGCAATGACCCAGACACTGTTTCCATAACCCCCTTCCCTCCTCACATAACATGCCCTTCATAATACCTTCTGCATGCATTTTTTTCCTTAACAATTTGGACAGTTTGACTCCAAATATTGGGTCTTTCAGACCACATGTCAAACATTAAACAAATGCTGTGCCCCAAACTTGACATAGAGATATCATCATTACACAGATGGGAAAGCCCTGGTCTCTTAATTTTCATTCAGCGTTCAACTTGAGTAACCTCCATTTGCCAGGATTTGGGGAATTGGTGGTGAATAGAAGTCAAGAGGAGAAAATGGATTGTTAAGTAATTATAAATATTAAATTATAATAGGAAAAAGGACAAAGCACCTTGGTAGGAGACAAAGGAGAGGAGTCCTGAGTTAGCCTAAATTATCCAGAAGAGACTTCCAGATAAAAGTGATTTTTGCAATAAGAGTTACAAAATAAATGCATTTTTTTTCAGGTGGAGGGTTTGAAAAATGGGAAGAGTGTTCCTGGCAGAAGAAACAGGGTATGCAAAAGTCTAGATGCAAGGGAGAGTGAGTTCGAGTTGGTTCTGTAGAGCTGGAGCATCTTGCAGTAGAAAGGAAAACTCTAAAGAAAATTGAAGTGGTTAGCATGGTCTGGATTATCCAAGGCTAGGTGCTTGAGTTTATGGGAGTTGGTAATTAATTGGAGGGAGGAAGTCAAGATTGATTCTCAGGACTTTGCATCAAACAGTGTGGTGGCTGATGAGACTATGCATTAAATAAAGAATAGGGAAGGTGACATTTCAGGTGGATGGAGAGGGAAAGATGATTGTTGCACTTCTGCCTACACTAATTTAAGAGTTCTGACTACATCTGCAGAGTTGAGAGTCATCTGCCAATAGATGAATGGAGACCATGGGAGTGGTTGAGATTTTATAGGCTTGTGTGTAGAATAAGAAGCAAAAGGAGCCCTGGACAACCCCCACCCCCCAACAAAAAATATTAAGGGATGAGTCAAGAGGAAAAACCAGAGAAGGGTGAAAAATATGTAGGTGGGAGAAAGGGACAAGTGGAGAAGAGCTATCAAGGTGAAGTAACAGATAAAGTCATCTGCTGAGAATGTGGGTAAAGGGCCATCACCCTAACCCACCCAGGGCTAGAGCATCATGTGGATTTGCCCAGCCTACTAAGACTGAGTATGGCATAAATTAAAATCTGTTCTAGAAGGCTCAAGACTTCGAGGGTCTTCAGTTCCAGCCAGAAGAAGAAAGCCTCCATTTGGCAAACATCTAGTCTTCTCCTGATGGTTCTGCACCAGAGGAGGTAGAAGGGTTCATATGGACCCGTTCTGGAAAAAAAGAATGTATGCTTTCTAATCTGAGAATTATGTCAGTAACAAGCCTGTAAGACATTTTTAAGATTACCAAAATTTTAACATTTTAGCAAAGAGCAGTATTTCTGGTTGAAGTGCATCTCTTCAGGTTGTTCTACTCAGATATGGTTCACAGTACAACAAGAAACCAGTGTTTCTCTTTGATTCTGGAAGGTGTTTCCATCAGTGAGTCGCTGGCAGTAATCCTAATTCTTTTGCAAAATATGCAACTGATACAAAGTATTATGAAAGTAGACATATAAAATGACATGTAACAATACAATATTGAAATTAGGACTCCCTGAAACCAACCTCCACTGTCTTTGATCTCACCTCGAAAGCCTGGGAAGGACCTACATTTTATTTTATTTTATTATTTTATTTTATTTTATTTTATTTTATTTTATTTATTTTATTTTTCTAATCAGTGGCAAATGTACTCTTAGCATCGTTACAAAGACATATTTTTAGGAATTTTTTTCTTGTCCCAAAAAACGTGTGGACTAGATCCTTTAACAGTAATATAATAACATATAAACAAGTTAAATATAGTAAACTTAAGATCTAGCATAGAAATATGTCTATTTTATTCTATAAATAGTTAAGTGATGCTTATTCCAGAAAATAGTTAAGTCATCCATAGTTTGCTGATTTAATCAACAAATATTTATTTATTTATCATTTAAATTCAATTTAATTAACATATAGCATCTTATTAGTTTCAGAGGTACAGGTTGTGTTTCATCAGTTGCATATAACGCTCAGTGCTGATAACATCAAGTCCCCTCTTAATGCCCATTACCCAGTTACCCCCTCCCCCCCACCCATGTCCCCATTGATTACAAACTATGTTTCTTCTTGGACTGTTAGCTGAAACCCCCAGTAGATTTAACTGCAATTAGAATAACAAATTTCCTTACCCTGAACTTCACAAAATCTGCCCCTGTCTTACTTTTGAGACCTTCTCCTGTGTCTCCCTCCCCAATACTCACAACATTACAGCCACATCGATGTTCTATTTTGCTGTCAACCATACAAGCTTACTCTGGTTTCAGAGTATAGTCACTTTCTGTTCTGCTCATCCATAATTTTTTCCTCTACCTCTTCTTATGGCTGACTCTTCCGTAATTCAGGGCTCAGCTCAAATTTCACAGCCTCGGAGATACCTGCTTCTAAGAACTCAGCCTAAATAGACACCCCTGCCCAGCACCCTGTCAGGGTCACCTGCTTGATTTTGCTAGATACTTATCATTATATCTGAAACCATCTTGTGTTCTTGATTACTAATTCTCTCTCTCTTCAAAGACAATGGCAGCAACCTGAGAGCGAAAATTTCACGTTCTTGTTCAAGGCCATATCCCCAGTGCCTGAAATGTTTCTAGGTTAAAGGAAGCATTTAATAAAAATTTGTTGAGGGAATGCATGAAAAGTGGTTATAATGAAAGTGTAAAACCACAGAACCTAGGTAAAAAAACCACTAATAAATAGACAGGATTAATATTATATGTACACAGTGAACACAACTACATATCATTAGTTTATGCTTTAAAAATCTAGGTATATCTGTGTATATATATATTTTTATATATACATACATATATACATACATATACACATACATATATATATACATACACATGAAAGATGCCAAAATTTTAATAAAAGTAAAAATTGTATTTTTAAATTATTTTTTAAATTTAAATTCAATTTGCCAATCAAAATTGTATTTAAAAAAATGTTTTTGAAGAAGGTATATGAAGGCTCACATTCCAGCATGCAAAAACCAAGAGAGCTTTTTTAACAACTAAGAAACCAGGTAGTGCAGCTCTGGGAGCAGTTTTCCCAAAAACAATTTTCACCATCAAATAACCAAAGAAACACAGGCAGGTTATTCAGCTTCTTGTAGAAATGCACTAGAAGGTAATTCTTATTGTTTGCCACCTCAGCAGGATGCGGAATAACTGTCATAGGAAGGTACATCCCTCAAAATACCTTCCCACAGGTGGGATAAAGTCATCGTGGATACAGAATATATTTATAGTAGAGAGTTTGGGAAAACACAGACCACAAGAAAGCATGGCTTGGGCAAGAATAAATGTCATGGATTTCTCCCTATGAATGTGTAAGAAAACATCCTTTGTTGGAGATTAAAGAGTAAGATTTATACTTGGTCTAAATTGATGACATAGGCTCACCTTTGAAGATATGTTAGGGATGGCTTTTCCCCAGAAAGCTCTTTTTTGTTTTTTTTTTAAAGATTTTATTTATTTATTCATGAGAGACACACACACACAGAGAGAGAGAGAGGCAGAAACACAGGCAGAGGGAGAAGCAGGCTCCATGCAAGGAGCCCGATGTGGGTCTTGATCCCAAATCCCAAGATCACACCCCGAGTCAAAAGCAGATGCTCAACTGTTGAGCCACTCAGGCATACCCAACCCAGAAGACTCTTGTAATAGTGCCTTTGAGATGGCTTCCCATGATCTCTGCTTCCTGGTATTCCCAGTTTTGCATAATCTCCTCCCACCAGGACTGGAGTCTGTGACCAACAGAATAGGACAGACGTAATGGTGTATATCACTTCTGAAATGAGATAATAAAGGACATTGTGGCTTCCATCTGGTCTCTCTCTTTCCCAGATCCTTTGCCCTAGGAAAGGAAAGTGCCATGTCGTGAGCAGTTCTCTGGAATGGATCACATGGTGGACAATTGAGTCAACAAGGAACTGAAGGCTTCTGCTAGAAGCCACACCAGTGAGCCTGGAAGTAGATCCTTTCACCCTAGTCGAGCCTTCTGATGGCTATAGCCAAAGCCAACATCTTGACTGCAAACTCATAAGAGACCCTAAACCGCAATACTAGCCAAGCTGCTTCCAGGTTCTTATCCCTTAGAAACTGTGTGAAATAATAAATAGTTGTCATTTTAAGCTACTGAGTTTTGGGGTACTTTGTTATGCCACAACAGATACCCTCATACATTTCCTGACAAATCCTCCTACACGTTGATCCTTTCCTCTGCTTTTCTCCACATAGGTTGTCCAAAAGTACAGCCAAGCCCTGCCTGCAACTCCATTTCCCTGAGCTGGTGACCAGTTTATCTGAAATGCAAGCTGCACATAAGCAGCTCTCATAATCATCCACCAGAGTGGAGGGCTCTCTGTCTTGGGGATCAGTGGCTGCAGTGTTCTGTGGTGAGAGTGGCAGCTTCAACAAAGCCAGGCCTCTTGCTTTTGTCTCCTTCCTCCCTCTATTTATGCAGCCAGAGTTCCCTCCTTAGATCATCCAGGTTTTCTAATATTGCCTCAACCTAGACATTCAAGACATTCATTCAAGCATAAATGATGGCTAGCTTTGTTATATTTTCTGATTTTTGAAATTATGGGTAGAGTCAACCCTAGAAATTTACTATAAATAATGATTCTTAGGTCTTCCTTCATCTCAATCTGTATATGAGATCCAGTAATCTGGATTCTCAGTACACTCTTCGAGTGCTTCTGAAGCCTGTGGTCTACAGAGCTCAAACAGAAAGACCCCACTGTGGTTATTCCTGTCTTCCGTCTTGTTGCTCCAACTAAGACTCATGCTTCCTAAAGGGAGAGACTATTTTTTATATTTTGTATTTGTTCAAGGCAGCGGGGCACTGCTAGGCTTTCAGTGAACTTTCAATAAAATGACTTGCAAGGGGAAGTCATCGTGCAAATGGATATTGACCACAGGCTTATTTACATTCTGCCAAGGGCCCATGGGCTCTGACAAGGAATGGATGGCACAGTTCCTGCTTTTAAGGAACTTGCAGCAAGAGCAAGGAAACAAGAGAAAGACTTGGAAGACAGTTGTGAAACTCCAGAGAGGATTAGACGGCCTGCTGGGTTATAGGGTACAGGCTACTCCTATTTTTGGAGGCATTAAAAAACCTAATGATGTCAGAAAAGCTTCGAGCAGAAGCAACATCATGGTGACCCTGAACTGCCAGATGAGGAGCCTGGACGTAGTCCCATTTGTTTTAGCAGCCAAGCACCTGGGAGCTTGCACTTCATTTCTCTGAGCTTCTGCTTCCTCTTGCATAAAATCACCATGATGTCCTGGAATCCTGGTTTTCAAGCTGTCCTGAAGGATACTGTGAGGTAGCAGGGAAAGGAAGACACATGATGAGGTATGACTTTGAGTCTTGCTGCCCTGGTTTTATCTGTCCCAGATATTGGAGTTTCCATGGCAGACCCCATGTGACCACAAGTCCTGTTGCCAAAACAATAATAGCAACAAGGTGTGGAAACACCACGCGTCAATTTGTAGTGCCCTGAAGTGCATCTTCTTCAACATTTCTGTTTCTAATTCCTTTTACTTACCACAGGCAAGGAGTCTCTTGACATTAAGGGTGCTGCTGCCTCTTTAAAATCTCTTCTAAGTAGGGTTGCCACATAGAGGTGGCCTTAACAAGCTGGAATCAACCCTCTAGTTATCTAATGATTTTATAGAACATTCTTCCCACTTGGATGGAAATTGTCACCTTGCTGTACCTAAAACTACAATCCAGAGCTGCTAGCGTCCAGTTGGACAGGCCCTTGCTGCATGACACCGATTTACATTTAAGTTAATTAGAACTAAGTAAAAGTAGAAATTCATTTTCTCAGCTGTCCTTGCCACATCTGTAGTGCTCAAGAGCCAGCCACACATGGCCAGTGGCTACGTGATTGAACGGTATGAATCTAGAACAGGTCTATCATTGCAGATGGTTTCGTTGGCCAACACTGAAGCTAGAAATAAACCAATAAACGGGCATGGTTACTCTCTGGCTGGATCCAGCTTCAGTTCTATTTTCCAGACAAAACTACACCTGTCCCCCAAGAAAATCAATAGGGGATGGGGCAATCTCCAGGGCTGCTAGCATTATGTATTCTTTCTTTTTTTTTATGTATTTCTTTAGTCAGCTAGAAAGATCAAGACATTTAAAGGTGTTCAGGGTTTAGATGCCAAAAAGCCGAGCTGAAAGCAATTGCGAAGCAGTGCTTAACAGAAAAGAAAAACAAAAATAAAAAAAGGAGAGCTCAAGATATGCCATGGCAAATTGGCCCTGCAAATCCTGCTGGCTCTCAGTTGGGAATCTGGAGGGACTACATCCCAAGTGTAGGATAAAGCAGCAGTCAAATGAGCCTTACAAAATCTCTACAAATGTCTTACAAAAACTCAAACCGGTCCAATAACTGATTACAATGAGCTCCTCTGTCCTAATCTAGCTGCCTGCCAGAAGGTGGTGGGCTCTATCTCTGAAAGAGGCCATCATGTAAAATCTCTACAAATTCAAGTTTAGGGGACATCTGATTTATAACCATCACATTGCCTGCTTTTCGGTTTGACATTATGATTTTTTACTCTCTAAGCTGTATGGGCTGGGATAGGATCCAAAGTTGGGGTATGTGGTTCAAGAATATATGTTCTAAACACCAAAAAGTACTGCCTGTCTACCTTGTGTTCTTCCAATTACACAAACTCCTCCATGATGTAAGGGGAGAGAATGATAAATTCCATTTTTGAATAAAAATATTTTTACTCACCTTTTCTTTTACATTCACTCTTTATAAGCTTAAGAATACAGAAATTACATTAAAATTGAACAAATCAGTTTTATTCTGATCCATTAATAATTATTTTGAGGGTACCTGGGTGGTTCAGTCAGTTAAGCATCTGGCTCTTGCCTTTGGCTCAGGTCCTGATCTTGGGGTCCTGAGATCCAGCCCAGTGTAGGGTTCCAGGCTCAGTGTAGACCCTGTTTGAGGATTCCTTCTCTCTCTCTCCTCCTTCTGCTCCTCCCCCTGCTTCTCTCAATTTAATAAGCAAAACATTTTTAAAAATAATAATCATTTTGAGTTTGTTTAAGTTAGAGTATGACTCTACTCTTTGGTTATGGCTGAATTCATGAAATGCTTGGAGAGCTGGGACTTTGAAGGGCTGTCCCAGTTGAGAAGATGACTCCAAAAATGAAGAGTAAACATCACTGAGATGGAAATGGAGCCATAGGAAATCTGTACTTGACTACTACAGCCTCAACTGGCACATTGATTTTCAAGGCCAACCTTATTGAATAAATCTGTCTTATAGTAGGCAACATCTTTCAAAAGCACTTAGCAACATCTCTGAAAGGAAAACTCCTCTGACCAGAGCATCGTTAACATGGGCTTACCTAGTGAGGCTTTCTTGGCTATCCTTATTCATTAACTTCATCTGCTCTACCTGTTACCCGTCCGTTTCTTCCGTTCCTGACCCAGGCACTGATCAGTTCCTACAGGCTCCCATTAAGCCTATATTCATGCCTGGTGACCTCCCTGTGCTCTCTCCTTGTGAATTATGGGTCACATTTGAAGCTTTCCCACCAATTTCCTATTTGAGTCTTGCCAAGTTATATATCATTTGGGGCACAACAGAAGGAAGAACTCAGCTGCCTATTGAAGGAAGTGATCCTTTAATTTTTCTTACATGGAGAGTACTTCTGATTCTACTTCAAATTCCAACTATCCTGGAAATCCCAAAATGAATTTTTTTTTCAAATTCTCTTCTTTTGCTCTTGGAGCTGAAATCCCTATATTAAGTTTTTTCTTTAATATTTTTATTTATTTATTTATTCATAGAGACACAGAGAGAGAGAGAGAGAGAGAGAGAGAGACAGGCAGAGGGAGAAGCAGGCTCCATGCAGGGAGCCTGATGTGGGATTAGATTCCGGGTCTCCAGGATCACACATTGGGCTGAAGGTGGCACTAAAGCACTGAGCCACCCGGGCTGCCCAGGTTTTGTTTCTGTTTTTTTTTGTTGTTGTTATTGTTGTTGTTTTTGTTTTTGTTTTAGTTATTATAGAGCTAGATAATCTAAAGATTGGATCTTAGATGTGCCTAATATGGCATATAAATAAATAGAGGACATAGGAAAAGATTGCTCTCATACCAGAAATAGCTTATTTGATGTTTTGTTTCTCCAAAGTGCATGGACTGTCACATTAGCTTGGATAGATACTAGTTGGCTGTTAAAAGATAATTCTCCATGGATCTCTTGTGTTTCTTCATGTCTTTCAAGTAAAGCCCTCTTTACCTTTTTATTCTGACTGTGTTGTCAAGGATGTTTATAAACTGTCTTAGAAGATAAAAATAGTATCTCCCTCTAGAACAAAGAGCAGATTTGCCTATAGCTCAGCATAAGAGAGATAATATATCCTTTTGGAACAAAAAGGAAGTATGCTTACTGCCTATTATAAAAGATTCAGTCCCATAAACTCAGGGCTCCTCTGCTGTAATACAGCCCACAACACATGCAGACATCATGAGGTCCTCTTTATACCACCCTGTGGAAATTGGTGCTTGAGGAACCAGCACAAAATACTCATAGTCTGGCTATTGAATAAATTGTCCTTTGTCTCTGATCCAAGAGTCTCATGGCTTTTACCATCATTCATGAAACTGAGGCAGGCTAACTTATTAGCTTATGAGTAGTGCAAAAGCAAAAGTCTCCAAATGGACCTTATTATCCTATATAAACTAAAATTAAATGGACCTTATTAGGTATACAGCATCTATTTGGGAATTATTAATGCTAAACAGAGTAAAGAATAAGATAGCTTATCAGGTTGGGCTACACACTATGATCCAGTTTAAGTCTAAATTGGAGGATGGCAAACTACAGCCCTGGGCTAAATCCAGACTGTAGTCAGTTTCCCTGCTGCTAGGCGAAAAGAGGTTTTACATCTTTAAATGTTTGTAAAACACACACACACAAATTTATGATAGTGACCATATATGGTTTGCAAAATTTAAAATACTTGCAATTTGGACCTTTATAAAAGAGAAAAATGTTTGCCAGTCCCTGTTCGAGATACCTGCAGCCTTTCCTTGGAGATCACAGAATTAGGAACAAATATATACCTCTTCTGTAATTTCCAGAAATTGCATCTTGCAACTTGTAGCATGACTCTGAGTAAACATGAGCTCATTTCCACCCCTGTCAAGATCCATGCTCAGGAGTTAACGTGCAACAGTCCACAGGACTGGGGAGGTAACAGAGAAGGGCCAGAATATCACATATAGGCAAGGATGGGTTTTACTCCCATCATGATTATGACCCATCCTTCAAATGTACCTCCACCTTAGACATGAACCTCAACAAGTATTTAACAGAGTTAGCTGAAAGGAAGCATGCATATTTAAACAAATAGGGTCTCCTATAGGGTTTCTTTTCTTTTTTAAATATTTTATTTATTTATTCATGAGAGACTCAGAGGGAGAGAGGCAGAGTCATAGGCAGAGGGAGAAGCAGGCTGCCCACAGGGAGCCTGATGTGGGACTCAATCCCAGGTCCCCAGGATCACGACCTAAGCCAAAGGTAGATGCTCAACCACTGAGCCACCCAGGCGCCCTACTATAGTGTTTCTTTTATGGCTCTGCTGAGGTCCTCGTAGTCCTTGGTAAATGTCCAGAGGCAGTTGATAAAGCTCTATCCAATGCAATTTTTCTTTTAATTTTGCCCCAACATCATGTTGTAATAGTATGCAGTATCCTTTTCTCCTCCCTGGGTTTTCACACTTGCTCTTTCCTAGGCATGGGATCTTACTGACATCCCAATATCTAGCATTCACCTACTTATCCTTCACATCTCAGCCCAAATAGCATTTTCTCAGAAAGTCTCCTCTGACCCTCCCAAATAAGTTAGGACTTCCTGTTTCCTATTCCTGCCATGTGCTGTGCTTTTCCTTCGTAACACCCACTACATCTGTAATACATGTTCAGTATTTCTCATCCCCACCAAAGCACCAAACTCCATGGGAGCAAGAATCAAGAGTGCTTGTCCATTGTTTTATCCTTAGAGTGTGAGCACAGAATTTGGTTCAGAAGAACCCAGTCTGTGTGGAATGAGTAACAAGAACAGGCATTTATGTTCCTACTTTATAGATGAGAAGGATGAAGGGATAACATGGCTCAGAGAGACTAGAAACTAGCCCAAGGCCAAAAAAAAGTTGCTATGTGACTCTGGTCTTCTGAAAATAATAAGTCCTGTTCTACTTTTCCAAAGCTACTTCTGTTAAATTTAGCAGTATACTGATAAGAAAAAGCTACATTGGGATCCTCCAGGCTCTGAGATCTTAAGACTTGTAGGAGTTGTCTAGCATGCATAAATGCAAGGATTTTTATTTGTTTTTGTTTTTTAAAGTGATTGTCCATTCATGCAGAAGAAATACATCCTCTCACTTAGGAAGAAGAGTTATGTTGGTGTAGTTTCAAGATGGGCTTTCTGACTCTGTCTCATCATCCATGTTTGGGAAGGGACCATGGCTTTGATAAACGCCAGGAAAGAGTCCAGAGTTGACTGGATGACACCTCTCCAGATTCATAGGTCCAGAGCACATGGGAGTTTAACGGTCCCATAAATATTAGGTCCTGTCTCTCCCCTGCTCAGAAACCTCCCAAATTCATTCATCTCAATGCGCTGCTGCCTCCTTCAGCACACTGCAGATTTTTTCAGGGATGTTTTATGGTTCATTTAAGTTGCCACTCACGTCCACAGGCCAGGGTTGGGGGGAGGGAAGAGAGAATAAAAGAGCAACCTATGAATAGTGTTCCAAATGCCTGCACACTTCTGACTACATCAATTGAACTCTACTCTTTTCACTGCCTGAGTTGCTCCCAAATCATGACAGGTGCTGAAAAATATGTGTTAACTCTTTCATATGACTGGGAGACTAGAGAGTGCAAGGGTCGGAATACTCACAGAGGAAAATGCAAATCAGAACTTTTCTGACTATAGTGCTCTTCTTTGGGGAAGGAGATGACCAAATTTCACACTGACAAGAGACACACACAGTTATCACAGGGGATTCATACCAGGAGTTATCTCAGAGCCTAGCACACAAACTTCTACAAAGTAGGGCTTGATAAGATTTTGTTAGACAAATACATGAACAAACTTGATCTATGACACCATAGGATAAACTTAGCAAGTTCTTCTTCAGCATGAGGCCCTAAAATCCCTCAGCTCCAGCTTGGTACCTCAGCAGTAGCTTGACCAAGTATTCTTATAGCCAGAACTCAAGAGCATTCTGGAAGATCACATATAAAAAGTATGAACTTCAAAGCCATAAAGAAAGCTGAGAGAGGCCATTTCAAACTCAATAATGTTTTCAAGCCAACTGCCTGAAATATAAACATCAGCTTCAGAAATAAACCTTAGTCCTTGAAATAGAATCCCATTGTTGTGCATAGAAATGGTGACAGTGCTTCACAGATAAGAACTATAGTATGCTTATCTCTTTTTTAGTAAACTCATTTTTTTTATCAGATTGTCTACATCTTTCCACATGAAACAGGAGCTGAACTTGAGAGGAAAATATTAAACAAACGTGTAAGGACAACAAATAAGAAATTTAGGGGGGGGAGTATAAGTCCAAATATTACGATTAATTTGTCATGTTACTACAGGTGAGTGTTACCTAAACTGACGTCCTATCTTAAAGTTGACTGTCATAATTCTGGTCTTCCCCTTCACCATATCCATGTAACAGATAATATACATAATAAGTTTATGATCAATAATAACAATGGTTAATAATAACTTATGTGTGTGCATATAGCACCTAAGTCTTTTCAAATGTTTTTTTTTTTTTTTTCACCTGTTATTCTCCCAATCACCTTGGTATGAGGTGTGTGGGCAGCATTTGATAAGAAAACATAATGAAGCTTTAGAGGTGGTGAGTGACTTATATAACTAAGGTCATCACCAACAGAGTTGTAATCTTACATACTGGTCTTTATTTACTTTTAAAACATCAGGCTCCCCCTCCGTGACCATGAACAAGTCATCAATAGCCACTGCTATGATGAAATTTGGTTTACTTTCTATAAATATCTCTCCTTGTTAGCCTTATCTGTATCAGTCCATTGTTGTCAAAATAATGCTGCATAACAAACAACCCCAAAACTCAGTAACTTAAAACAAACAAGCTGTTATTCCCACTCATACATTTTTGGGTCAGCAGGAGATTGAATATTCTGGGTTAAACTCTGTTGATCTTGACTCCAATTCCAATTTGGAATCTAAATCTTCTCCATGTGTCTCTTATGATCCTTGGTCCATCACTAGCTGTGGCATGTTTTTCATCACACTGGCATAAGCACAAGAGAACTGAGCAGAAACATGAGAGGCCTCCTGAGGCTTAAGCTCAAAATAGGAACTCTGCTGTGTCTGCTTGTATTCCATTGCCCAAACCAGGGCCAGTGGCCAAAAACAGTATTGATGGAACTCTCTCTGCTTCTAGTAGAGGAACTACAAGATAATATGGCAAAGGGCATGGATTCCAAGCAGGAGTGCAACCTACCATATTGCACCAAACAGAGCATGAAGATTCATGGAGAGGACTGTCCTTGCTCAAGGTGGAAGAAATATAAGATCATTAAGCTTCAGGCAATTCTGTTGACTTAAATTGCATAATGGAGTGTATGCAACATTAACATATGAATCCATTGGCCTGGAAAAGGATACATTCACCAGAAAAAAATAATTCCCTGAGTATCAGTTTTTGCATAGAGAAACTGACCATGGTGAATTAACATTTGCTGGAGTCAATCAGCTCTCCACCCTGCTCATTGTCTCCACTCTGTCCATCTGGACACTGCAAGGATGTAAAGGTTGTTTCTTTTGTTGCTATGGAGTAGAGTTAAGGCCATCATTCCACCAAGAGTACCAGCACCCAGGTCTTGAAATAAATCATCATTGGAAGCAGGAGAGCTTCAAGTATAACACCTGGATTCTTGGCCAAGTAGAAGAGGCAAATTTAATGTAGGAGAAATGGAAGTAATGTTTCATGGTCACTGGGATATCCTGCATGATATCTCTTGGGGTGATATAATGAGAGGCAAGATAGCGAAGGCCTTATGTGATTTATGGTGGAAACTACATGAACACATGAAAAGAGTGACCTCAAGCTTACCACTGGTCCTCATCTAAACAGTTGTGTTTTCACACATGCTTAATTATTTATTTGAAAGAAGAAGAGGGAGAAGAAGGAAAAGAAGAGGAAAAAGAAGAAAGAGAAGAAGAGGAAGAAGAACAAGGAGGAGGAAGAAAGAAGAAGAAAGAGAAGAGGAAGAAAATGGAGAAGAGGGAGGAGGAGGAGAAAGGAGAAGAAGAAGGGGAAGGGAAAGCAGAAGAAGAAGAAGAAGAAGAAGAAGGAGGAGGAGGAGAAGGAGAAGTAGAGGAAGAGGAAGAAGAAATCAGTTGTTGCCATTGTGGTAGTCATTGTTTGCATGTATGTGTGTATTTCAAAACTATCTAGTACAGCCTTTTTAATGCTTTCTCCTGGTTCACACCCCTGTAGTGGTCTCCTAAGGCTGCCATAATAAATTGCTAAAAAAAAAAAATAGTGGCTTAAAACAATGGAAATTTATTCTCTCACAGTTTTGGAGAGTACAAGTCTAAAATCAAGGTATGCGCAGGGCCATACTCCCTCTGAAGACTTTAGGGAAGAATCCTTTCTTTCCTTTTCCTAGCTTCTCACAGCTGCTGGCTGCTGATTTCTTGACTTACGGCTGCATCACTCCATCCTCTGCATACATAGTCATACACATGTCTCTGTCTAAATCTCTCTCTCCTTTCTGTTATAAAGATATCTGTCAGTGGATTTAAGGCCCATCCTAATCCAGTATGACTTTATCTTAACTTAATTACATCTGCAAAAACATTATTTCCAAATAAGATCACATTCCCATGTAACCAAGGTTTAGGACTTGAACATTTCTTCTTAGGAGACACAGTCTAACCTGATGTACAGGCTCTGATGGAATCCCTTCAATGAGATCAACATGAAATGTACAATGCCATGATTTTTCATGGGATCAACAAATATTTTGGTAATGCAGAAAATGCCCCAGGGAATATCATGGCTCCCTCCCTCCCTTATTCAGATTTTTTTTCAAAAGTTAGAAAATCACCTTACACAAAAAGGCTAAAATAAAAAAACCACAAGAAATAACAGGTGTTCCAATTAAAAAAATACAATAAATAAATAAATAAATAAATAAATAAATAAATAACAAATGTTGGTGAGGATATGAAGAAAAAGGACCTCTTGCACACTGTTGGTGGGAATGCAAATTGGTGCAGCCACTGTGGAAAACAGTATGGAGGTTCCTCAAAAAGTTAGATAGAATTACTATGTGATCCAGTTGTTCCACTGCTATGAATACCCAAAGAAAATGAAAACAGTAATTTGAAAAGATAAATGCACCCCTACGTTCATTACAACATTATTTACAATAGCCAAGTTATGGAAGCAATTGAATTGTCACAGGCATATTACGGAGCCATAAAAATGAATAAATCTTGCCATTTGCACAATATGGATGGGTATAATACTAAAGGAAATAAGTCAGTTCAAGAAAGACAAATGCCATATGTAGAATTTAAGAAATAAAACAAATGAACAGAGAAAAAGAGACAAAAAACCAGACTCTTAAATACAGAGAATAGGCTAGGGGTTCCCAAAGGGGAGGTGGTTGGGGAAATGGGTAAAATAGACAAAGGGAATTAAGAATACACTTATCTTGATGAACACAGAAAGTGTATAGAATTGCTGAATCATTATATTCTATAGCTGAAACTAACATAAGTAACACTGTATATTTGTTATACTTCAATTTAAAAAATACTTTAAAAAAAAGCTAGGAAATCAAGGAGATTTTTCCTGACAACTGCATTAGAAAAAAACAGCACACCATACCCTCTTATCCCTTACCCTACTTAATCTTTTATAGTGTCCGTTATCATCTGTTAGATTATATATTATTTCTTTTTTAAATTTTTATTTATTTATTAATAAGAGACCCACACAGAGAGAGAGGCAGAGACACAGGCAGAGAAAGAAGCAGTCTCCACGCAAGGAGCCTGACATGGGCCTCGATCCCTGGTCTCCAAGATCAGGTACTGGGCTGAAAGATGGTGTTAAACTGCTGAGCCACCTGGGCTGCCCTATATATTATTTCTTAATTTGATATCTGCCATCATTAGCATATAAGCTCCAGGAGAGCAGGGATTTTGTCTGTTTTGTACATTTCTATGCTCTCAAAGCCTTGCTCAATGCCTATTACATTGTATGTATTAGGAAATATGTATTTATTGAATAAAGGAAAGAATGGCTTAATGAATATGTTAGCAGACAAGCCTTTTAAAAGTATTTATTTTACTCAGAATGTGTCCCCATGACTTATAACTTCTGTTTCCCATCTTCTTCTATTAATAGCATGATGGCCAATGATAGAAGTGAATGGCCTAGTGATTTAAATATAGCTTTATAGGTAGTAAGTTCATTCTATGCTACTTATTTTAAGTCAGAAACAAATCATCCACTTTCTACTCACATTATTTTGACTTAGAATACTACTACTTTTTTTGATTACTTAAGAAAAGCAATGAAAGCCGTATCTTAGAAACGGATCATTAATGGATGCCTAGTGATTTTAACAATTGGGAATAATTCTCAATCGAAAGTAAATTTAAAAAATACTCAAATATTAACCAATGATGGGAATAACCAACAGCCAAAGATGAGAATTATGGACAGTATAATATGGTTGGTCAACTAGTCAACCAAACACAAGGAGTCTTGTCTTCTTCGATAAATGACTAAACCTTGTTAGTGATAATGCTGAAAAGTTCTGATAAACTACTGATAAACTACCAGGGAGTAAAGAGAAGAGATAAGAAAGGAAAAACAGGGAAGGATCATAACAAAGAGAAGAGATCTATAAACACCAGAAGTGATAGCAGAAAAGATGACAGAGATTAGAAATAATGAATGAGGTCAGTGGAAAATAAAGATGACTACCAAAGTGCACCCAGAAAGAAGTATTGTCTCAGAGATATTTAGTACGAAGAAACACACACACACAAGCTGGTTTAGATTATGGAAGTCAAGTTCAGGGAATATACTGGGACTTCACAGGAACTAGAGTCATTTGACAACCCATTGCTCTGTGGCTCTCACTTTCCTTAAGTCTGTTGGGTCAGTTCCTTCCCAAACATCTGCTTGACCCTTCTTGTTCTGAAGATCTAGTCCCTCAATCTATGGCCTTCCACCTCAAGTGTCCAACCCTATTGACTCTGTTTCTGAGAATCTGCTGTCAATTTCTGGGACAGAAATCAAATTGACTCAGGTTGGATATTGTATGATTCTTGGCCCATGAACAGTGGCTGAGTAGGGGGTAGGTTGTCCAGCTATATTTAGATACCACTTCTAGGTTATAAGAGGAGTTGACCCTTTGGGAAGTTAATGTGTGGTGGCAAAAATAACTAATATTTCTAGTACAAAATCAAACAGAGGTACCACTGGATCATGAAATCAACCATTCTTTGGGTTGATATTGTTGATGCTCATCCTTAACCCTTTTCTGAAAATGGCGTCCAACACTAAGAATATAATTCATGTTCCCCAGAACATGTACCCCTCCTCAAATTTACCTCCTTTCGTAAATTATTTTCTGACCACAGTGACTTTCTAGCCTATGTGGCATTTTTGTAATCCATAACTACATGACCAGCTTAATTGTACTATCTTTATTGATGTATCATATTTCCTCAGTTACTTACTGCTTATAATGTGTATATATGTTAGGCATTCAATGAAAGTTGATTAATGGGGGTGAATGTGTCAGTTGGAGCCTTTAATATCTCAATTGCTTGCAAAGGAATTATCCTGCTGGCTGGAAATGTTCAAACTTAAAGTGAAGAGGGTGTTGGAAACATTTTGTGAAGGGAAAATATAAGCTTTACATATTCCATATTCTTAATAGCACATTATATTCAGATGGTACATGCAGAAAGCACACAAGCAGTACTAGAAAAATGTGTGTGAGGCGTTCATGTAATTCAGGTGGAATCAACAACAGTCAGACCTCAAAATTATTGTACTTGTTGCATGTATGAAACAAATTAAATCTAGTTTTAGATTTTTTTCTAAATATCCCACTTGGCTTTATTTTGTATTTTTTGGTTTGAGGGTTTTTTTGTTTTGTTTTGTTTTTTGCCAAAGAGAAGGGACAAATACAACTTTATGCTAACATTAAATTACATAAAAAAGAGAAAAATCTTTGTACATGCTGGAAAAATAGCAAGCATTAGAAAAATGTTATTGAAAAAAAGAAAAAAAAGAAAAATGTTATTGAGCAAGTACAACACACCATCATTTGTGCTATATAGATTGGACTTGCAAAGACAGCTGGTTAAATTTGAAATCATATAAAAATTTGCCAATATTATGTTACTTTTTATTGCATGGAGTTGATTTATGCCGGATCCTCCATACTTAGCATACTTCAGTTCAATGAAAAGGTAAATATTTACATGTGAAGAAATTATGTGACTATTCAGAAGGCAGGTTTTATTATTTCTAAGTGAATAAAAATTTTAAAAAAAGAAAGCAAATGAAAACATTTTAAAAATAGTGACTATAAGAAAAAAGTGACTCAGAATTCATTTATAAATTTAGCCTACTTATTGAATATTTTTACAGTACTGGTGTGAATTGTGAGACACTTGTAAAAGTTTGTCTACTGGATGCCAGTGAATCTAGACTTGCATTCAATTTAAGTAAAGGCCACTGATTGCAGGAGCTAGCATGGAAAATTGCAGAGAAACTCCATCCTTAATGACCGAATGTGCGATTCTCTATCATTGAAGAAGATCGCAAATACTACTACATCTTTCCTGTTACAATAAGATTACAAGTGTCACCTGATGCTTGCTTTGTAAGGATCAAAGCCAACCCTAAAAAAAAGGCTTAGGGAAAACGTGACCCGATGTTACGTTTTCAGAAGTGTTTGGTGATGATGAAGCATGTGTGGGCTTTGAAGTAACGCCTGTCCAAATCACACTGGCACTGCTTCTCCCTCACACTCCATCAACAGAGAAAAAAGTGGCTACAAGCTGATGAGAAGGTTGTCCCGAAACACGACTTGTCAGTAGCATTCAAATATCTGTTCTTCTCCACAATTAGCACAAGGAACAATAACAATGATGGACTAAAAACTTGTCTTAGAGGTTAAAAGAAACAGAATGTTTGAGATCTCAACTTCAAGGCTTTAATTCACTAATTGGCTTTGCAGGAAAACAGCCACATTATACCACAAACAGCTTACGACATCCTATCCTTCATTATAAGAAAGCTAGCATGGCCAAAGAGCAAGGTTATTTTTATTTGAGAGCTCTCCATTGAGCATTTTTTTTTACCTTGAAGGCATTTGCTACTTTGTTGAACAGACCAATGAATACATAACAACAGTAAAAAAAATAGACAGCAATAAATGCCACAAGATAGAGTACTATGGGAGTTCCAAAGGAGCAGTGTTCACTTCCGGCTTGGGGAGTTTAGGGAAGCATTCATGTGGGAAGGTCACATTTGATGGCCCAGAAAAAAATGAGCAAGATATACATTGACAGTTGGTGGAACAGCATTCTACGTAAAAGAAAGCGTAGACAAAGACTTGCTGCACTAAAGCCCAAAGGGAAGGAAGGGGGCCTGATGCCAAAAGGTCTAGGAGCCATGACACCAGATCACCAGGGCCTTGGAGACCCAACTGGGGTCTGCTTCTTCCTCTGTAGGCTTGTGAGGAGTCTTTAAAGGCATCTGAGCAGGGAGTGACACCATCAGGTTCTGCTTTAAGAAGATTTATCCCCCAACAGTGGATGAGATAAGCTGGAGGCAGGAGAAATGAGCTGCAAAAAGATCAATTAAGAGGCAGTTAGCAAGGTCTCGATAAGAGATAATGAGGGCCTAAGTTGGCCTGGAGACATGGAAATGGCAGGAGGGAGATGAGAGAGAGAACTAGTTCGCTGTCAGACCTGTCAGATTCCCGACTGAGCCAGGGTGAGGGACAAGCAGGGGGCAGGAAGGAGGTCCTGCGCTGGGTTGTTCAGCCCTGTGATGAGGGTGGCTTTCACAGAAACAGGGAAGGATGTGTGGGTTGGAAGACTAATTGAATTTGAATATCTGGCCTTTGAGAGGTCGGCAGGACATCCAGACAGACATAGCTAATGGGCAGGTGGAGAAAAGAGCCCTCGAGCTCTGTGGCGGCGAATGCTGAAGACAGAGCAACCCTGAATCTTGTATCCCTTCTCTTCAAGAAGTCAAGTTCCAGAGCATTTTTCTGACAGGAGCATTTAATCAGCATTATTTTCCACATTATCTGTATTTGTACCTACAGAGAGATTGCCAGCGGTCTGTATGATGAGCCTCCACCACCATGAAAAGTGTTAGTATGCACTGGAAAGCGTGCAGTGTCTTCTGGAAAGTTCTCCACAAGAAATTATATTCCCCTAACACACAGCATCCATGGGATTATCCGGGAGGATTTTCCCCGTTTCAGAAAACAAACAACAAAACCCTGATGATAAGGGAAACCGAGGTATCACTTTAGGCAAACAGGGAGTGTGTGATAAATGCATGTGGGTTGGTGGATCCCTGGCCTCTGCTCCTGACAAAGGAGGGATATGATATGAATTGAAGGAGCAGAGGCAGCTGTGTGGTATAGGAGGACTGTGTCACCGGGGAAGCAATGGCACAGCCCTGGGAGCACCAGTCTCTCTCGGAGTCCAGCTGCTGGGGCTGGTTGAGGCTCTGGGCTTCCGACTCTCCCCCTTGATCAACTATTGACAATTGACCCTTGGCATCGCTACCCCTTCACTGTTTATCTCTGCACTTGCTCTCCCAGGATCTAAATCACTTCTTCAACATCTGAGCCAGGGGCAGCTCCCTCCTGCCCTCCTCACCCCTGCAAGAGAGCCAGGCTCACCTGCCCTCCATCCCTGTAGGCTATGCACTGCACCCTAGGCACCCTGCCCATTTGATCTCCCTTTCACCCTACTCCAAATATCCAAATATCAGCTCTAAGATCTTCCTCATCCTCCTAGGAAGTGCAATGCAGCACTGGGCTTGGACAAGTCTCTGGGGAAACTGGTTTCTGTAGCTTCTGGGGGTTTCAGGCTGCAAAATCTATGAGAGGAGGATGTTTATCACAGCATGTTGCTGCCGCCCTGAGCCCTGTCTGCCCTGCACTGAGAGTACAAAGTCCATGTACCCCCATCTGGCTTGTTTACCCTGTGCTCAGTGAACTGAGCACACGCTGACCAGCAGTAAGGGTGCTTGGTAGGGACTCGGCAGCATAAGTCATGGGCCAAGGAAGCAAGGAGTGCGGCCCAAGGAGTAGAACCCAGAGGGTTCTTTCTCTTTCCTCTCAGTTTGAGTAGGAAGGAAGGGTTCTACACATATCTTCTCTCGTTAGCCCTTCAATCAGTACTAGAAAAATAAAGAACACACACAACACTTAAGTAGAGTGCCATTAAAATTCCTTCTTCTAGGGATCCCTGGGTGGTGCAGTGGTTTAGCGCCTGCCTTTGGCCCAGGGCGCGATCCTGGAGACCCGGGATCGAATCCCACGTCGGGCTCCCAGTGCATGGAGCCTGCTTCTCCCTCTGCCTGTGTCTCTGCCTCTCTCTCTCTCTGTGACTATCATAAATAAATAAAAAAATTTTTTTAAAAATTCCTTCTTCTAGAATAGTCTTAGGAAAATCAAGAGAGATTCCCATTTATGCTGCAGCAGCACCAGGTTTGACTGGAAGTCAAGAGCCTAGACTAGAATCAGCATTTAAATCTGCTACTCAAGGGCACCAGGGTGGCTCATTGGTTGAACATCTGCCTTTAGCTCAGGGCATGATCCCGGGGTCCTGGGATTGAGTCCAGCATCGGGCTCGCCGCAAGGAGCTTGCTTCTCCCTCTGCCTATGTCTCTGCCTTTCTGTGTCTCTCATGACTAAGTAAATAAAATCTAAATAAATAAATAAATAAACAAACAAACAAATAAATAAATTTACTACTCCAGGCTCTTTGACCTTGAACTAATTACTTAAACTTTATGGTTCTGAGTGGCCTTATCTATCACCTAGAGATGACAGACGGATCTACTCAAAGGTCTGGTGTACAAACAGGCAGTAGGATGTATGAAGTGGCCCATGCATTGGAAGTGGGGGCCATCATGGCAGAGATGTGCCCAGGAAGCTCCCAGGGTGGCTCTTGGGAGTACTCGACCCTGGCCAGCCCTCCGCTCCCTCCTCCACAGGAACCTGGTTCTCAGGACACACCAGCCAGCCAGGTACTCGCTGACTCCGGAGGGTCTGGAGCTGGCCCAGAAGCTGGCTGAGTCAGAGGGCCTGAGCTCACTGGATGTGGGCTTCAGGCCAGAGGAGCCCCCTGGGAAAGAGCCAGAAGTGCCAGGAGTGGCCTCTGCTGATCTTGGTGCTAGTGAAGGGAGTGTCCAGCAGCTGCCACTGGAGCTTGGGCCTGGAGAGTACAGGGTGCTGTTGTGTGTGGACGTTGGCAAAGCCAAGGGGGCAGGGCACAGGCCAGAATTGCTCCTGGAGCTACAGCGGCTGCATGTGACCCACGTAGTGCGCAAGTTGCATGTCGGGGACTTTGTGTGGGTGGCTCAGGAGACCAGGCCCAGAGACCCAGCAAGACCTGGGGAGCTCGTCCCGGACCACATCGTGGAGCCAAGTGGCTAGATGATCTGGATCTGTGCAGCAGCATCACAGATGGCCGCTTCCGAGAGCAGAAGTTCCGGCTGAAGCGCTGTGGTCTGGGGCACAGAGTACACCTGGTGGAGGAGCATGGCTCTGCAAACCACCTTAGCCTTCCTGAGGGCACGCTGCTGCAGGCTGTCACCAACACTCAGGTCGTCGATGGCTTCTTTGCGAAGCGCACAGCAGACATCAAGGAGTCAGCTGCCTACCTGGCCCTCTAGACGCGGGGCTTGCAGAGGCTCTACCAGGGCCATACCCTACGCAGTCGCCCCTGGGGAACCTCAGGGGATCCTGAATCAAGGCCTGGGCCCTCCCCACAGCCTCTCTGCTCACTCCTCACCTTCAGTGACTTCAGCTCGGGAGCCACGAAGAACAAGGCCCAGTGTGTGCACGAGGTGTTCGCCAGGCAGCTGACGCAGGTGCGGGGAGTGAGCGGGGAGAAGGCAGCAGCCATAGTGGGCCAGTACAGCACCCCTGCCAGCCTCCTGGCAGCCTGTGACGCCTGTGTCACCCCCAAGGAACAGGAGATGCTGCTGAGCACCATCAAGTGTGGTCGACTGCAGAGGAATCTGGGGCCTGCTCTGAGCAGAATCTTTTCCCAGCTCTACTGCTGCTACAGCCCTCTGACCTGAGCCATCCCGTGAGGCCGACTACACCCCCCCCCTTCATGAGCTAGCCAGCCTTTTAATCAGAATCCACTGGGCTACAATAAAAATATAAGTATTTGCAGCTTAAAAAAAAAAAAAAGGTGCTAGTTCTTAACCGAGAGGCAAGAAATTGTACACTCAGTTTTAAAGAAGCAAAAATTTTGAAAAAATACAAAGACTCCAAAGGTGTATTGTTGACTACTTGTAAAACATGCAACAGAACAGTTAAACATCATGGTAAAAGTAGAAGCTTTCTCTCAGCACTGAAGAGCAGTCCTACCACTCCTACGAGTAAGCTCAGCCTGAAGACACCAGAGAGAAAGACTCCGAGTTCTGCAAAGCTGAGTCATATGTATGGCTCCAAAGGCAAGAGCCCTGCCTCGATATTCAGGACACCTACATCTGGACAATCAACACCCACTTGTGCCTCAAAGAATATGAGCAAAAGAAAGAAACACCTTTCTCAACTAAAAATGTTGCTTAGTCAAAGTGAAACCCAAAAGAACTCAAAGGTGGACTTCAGGAATTTCTTATTGTCTTTGTAAAAGATGGGCTGTGAAAATAAATGTTTAATGCAATTCTGAAAAAAAAAAAAAACTAAGCACAGTTTCTCGTGAACATTTAAGGGACTCTCTGCTCACCAAACACAGGATGATGGAGAACCCCATTTCCCTCTGATCTATTGGAAAATAGTCCCAGCATTGAGCCAAAATTTTTGTGCCAGGTCCCCAGAGTCCTATTTTAAAAGTCCAGAGCTCTGAAGCAAAACTAAAAAGGGATCCCTTCTCTGACCTGCTACTTAGGGACCCTGGAGAGTCACGAGACATGGTAGGTACAGGTGACGTCGCCAAATTTTGTGATAACAGAACAGGCTATCCAGGGCTGAGAGAATGCCGGTGGTATTTTTTGGCACATGTGACTTTAGCAAAACTGTAGACCAGTCAAAGCTGGTCTTCACAAAGAATTACATTTTTTAGTTGCATACTCTCAGTCTAAATTGGCAACTCAAGACCTCACAAGTCTTTTTTTTTTTTTTCTGTTTCCTAGATTTGCTTAAACAAAAATATTATTCATGATTTTCTTGCTTCATTTTAGATGAGATTTACTTTAGACATTCAGAAAATAATAAAGCATGCATCCATATGCCCATCACGTGGATTTAATAGATTTTGAATTTTTGTTATCCTGGCTTCATGTTTTCTTTTTCATTTTTATTATTTTTGTAAATGAAATAAAACATCAGATGTAAATCAAATCTTCATTTTCTGTTACTTTTCTCTACCTGACCCCTAGAGAGAAACAGTAAGTATCCTGAGGTTGGTGTATATTATTTCCTTGAATGTTTTTTAAAAAAACAATTTTTTGTATAGAAATCTATTCCTAAATTATAATATTTATATATATTATCATCATAAAAAAATATTATCATCATAGATTTCCTTTTGTGTGTGTGATTATTTATTTATTTATTTATTATTATTATTTTTTAATTGGAGTTCGATTTACCACAGATTTCCTTTTGCAACTTGCTTTTTTTCACTCTACATCATATTCTGAAATTTTTAATCATTTCAAATGCTGTGAAAAAAGCAGGTTTTTTTTTTCTTTTTATGCTGCTTTGAACATTTCTCCCTGCCTCTTGTGTACTTATGGAAGAATTTTCCATAACACGGAGCCTAAGAATATATTTTCAACTTTACTAGATATGCCAAATCACTCTCCGAAGTGATTGAGCCAATTTGTATTCTCACCAGAAGTGAATGAGTATTTTCATTTTCCTATACTTTTGCCAACGTTTGCTATTATCAGACTTCTATATTTTTTGCCAGTTTTGTGGGAATGAAATAGTATCTATTGTTTTCATATGCATTTCCTGGTTACCCATGGATTTGGGCAGTTTCTCATATATTTAATGATAATTTGTTTCTCTTTATGGGTTGCCTATTTATATCCACTACATATTTTTCTAATGGGTAGTGTCTTACCAAGTTGGGAGTTCTGTAAAGTTAGCTATATGCAATGCAAACATCTTCTTTTCAGTAGCTTATCTTTTTTTTATCTATCTATATAAAGTACAATTTTAAGATATCCATGTATATCAATATTTTCCTTTAAGATCTGTGGGTTTTGTGCATTGTCTAACAAATTATTCCCTATGTAGAAATAAGAATATTTTTCTGTATTTTCTCCAAAAGGTGTCAAAATTTTCATTATATGTATATGCATATATGTGTATATATATATATATATGTACACTTAACAATTTGAAACTGTGTATGTGTCTGTGATATAGGGGCTTTTTAATTTTCTTTTTTTAAGATTTTATTTATTTGAGAGAGAAGGTAAGCACTAGGAGTGGAGAGAGGCAGAAGGAGAGGGAGAAGCAGGCTCCCTACTGAGCAGGGACTCCAATGCGGGGCTTGATCCCAGGACCCTGGGATCATGACCTGAGCCTAAAGCAGACCCTTAACTGACTGAGCCACCCAGGGGCTCTTCAAATATTTTTTAATTAATATTTTCATTTCTTCTCTGTTTCATAAATTATCTTTTTTTTCATGGTTAAAGAACAGGGACATCCAATTTCTACTTGGTATTTGTTTATCTTGTGGCACTGCCCTCAGAGAACAGGGTCAGCAGATCAGATCCTCAGAGTTTGTTAAACATGTGCCAATGCATTGTTTCGAGAAAACCATTTAAGATGCAGAGACACATTCTACCTCTTGAAGATTATCACTTAAGCTGTGCTGTGCTGATGTGATGTCTTTGGGAAATCAGAGCCAAATCTTTTGCTTTATTTTTTTACCGTAGATTCCAAGTATTCTAAATTGTGTAGGGGAAAGAAACCATTTTCAGCCCAAGAATACAGAAGCATCAGTAATCATGAAGCTTCATAAAAACCCCAGTTTATTTTAAAGGGTTAAAAAAAAATCCCTGAACACACAAAAGGTCATACAATAAGCTCACCTTTTCTGGAATACCCTCTTGTAGGTGTCCATCTGCTCCATGCTAGTGCCAGTTGTAGTCTCATAACAGGTGGTGTAGGCAAAAGGGTTGCAAAAGTTCTCCTTCTCAAATGTTTTATTTCATTAATTTCAAAATGCACATTTGGAGTAAAATTTTGAAACCCCCGAGTAGGACCGTGATAACAATATTGGGTATTATTATTATTTTTTAAAGATTTTACTTATTTATTCCTGAGAGACAGAGAGAGAGAGAGGTAGAGACACAAGCAGAGGGAGAAGCAGGCGCCCTGAGGGGAGCCTGTGGCAGGATTCGATCCCAGGACCCCAGGATCATAACCTGAGCCTAAGGCTGATGCTCAACCACTAAGCCACCCAGGTGCTCCCGGCTTATAATTTTAATTGGCAGCTCTTTCCTGCCACCCCCTCCACTTTATAAAATGAAGGGGAACCTTAGAAACTTAAGGTGTCTTAGCTTAGATGAATGACATTTCAGTCACCTGGGATTCCACAGGTAAAATTCTTTCCTTCATCTTCCAGGCCCTGAATTAAATCTGTGATCTTGTCGAGTCACTTAACCAAATTAATTAAGCCTTACGTTCTTCACTTTGTAGGATTATCGTGCAAGTAAATATGTGAGTGGATCTAAAACATGTAGACATTGACCTGAGCCCTGCTACCTCGAGAGTCCTAATCTGACAGGAACACCTGAAACCTTTAGTTCAGGGATGCCTGGGGATGCAATTAAGAGGAGACAGTGTCACTATACTCCCAACACGGCCACCAGCAGGTACAGGTCATTTCTTAGCAGTTTATCTTTTAGACCAATTCAAGCACACATTTAACAAATGCAAATGCAATCTGCTGTAAATGTGTGGAGCAGCTTTATCTCCCCGCTGAGTTTGCCATATTTACTCTCGTGGGTCCTTCTTCACACCAGGAGATCGAATCCCCTTTTCCCCACCCGGCTCCAAGGGCAAGGCTTGCCATCCAGGTGGTGGGACAGTTCCCCTCGCAGGCTTGATGAGAGCAGCCCAAGAGTGGGAATAGTGGGTATTCTTGCCAGCGTTTAGAGCCGATGTCCCCTCCACTGTTCTTCTCAGATTTGCCATGCAGTGGAGTCCCCGGCGCTGACAAGGCAAGAATTGATTTATTCCTTGGTGGAGGGATGGGGAATAATACTCAAGTTGGAAAACTCAAGCTGCTTGGCTATAATCCCCAAATTGGAACTCTCCTGCCCTCATTCTCAGCTGTCACCCAGGCCGTGTTGGGCTATCTTGTCCCACCCTGCAGCCCCTGGAGCCACAGGCTTCTGCACACCAGACACCTGTCCCTCCTGTAGACATCTCCCTTCTACCTTGGTTCTCTGCGCCCCTCTGCCTGCTAGTGGAGGAGTGGCCTTCCCCCCTACTCTGCTTTGTCTACCTCCTCTTGGCTTTGCAGAGTCCAGTGGCATGAGCCTCAGTCTTGTCACTTGGTAAATATATCGAGACGTTTGTCAAACACTTAACCTTGGCAAGTGTTTTGCCGAGTACTGAGGAGAGAATGGTAAATAAGACCCAGTTCCTGTTATCAGAGAGCACACACTCTACTGGAGGAGACCTGCCAGTGAACAGATCCCTTATAATATAACAGGTAAGAGTTATTGCAGAGATATCAGCAAAAAAATAAATATATAAATATATTTTTTTATTTTTATAAATTTATTTTTATTGGTGTTCAATTTGCCAACATATAGAATAACACCCAGTGCTCATCCCATCAAGTGCCCCCGTCAGTGCCCATCACCCAGTCACCCCCACCCCTCATCCACCTCCCCTTCCACCACCCCTAGTTTTATAAATATATTTTATAAAAATATATATATATAAAGGAAGGAAGTCATGAAGTAATGGGAACGGGTCAAAGATATGACACTAGAGCTGTATCTAGAAAGATGAATAGAGATTTACAGCATTTGGAAAGCAAGGCTTCCTGCAGAGCAAAGTATCCTGCACATAGGATTGTGCAAGGAGCTATTGGTGCTTGTATGGAAGGTGCAAGGAGTAACAGAAGATGGGACAGGAAAGGGCACCTGAGGCCCTCACAGGACAGACCTTGTACATTAAGCTAAAGCACTGGATTGTCCTGGGGCTACCAGTGAAGAGGCATATTGACTTATAAATGAGGCAGTGTGATTTTAGGTTTTTTAGAGCCAAGAGTCTGGCAGGGGTTTATGGACCAAAATGTGACCCCAGATACCCACAGACTACCTGTTGAGCTTGTCAGAAATAAAGATGCCATATTTCCTAAATCGCCTTCTGCTGGGGGTGAGCACAGGGCACAGGAATCCTTATTTTTAAAAGCCTCCTAAGACGTGTGATGACAGGCCAATTGGCTGACCTCTAGGTAGAGGATGGCCTGGAAGAGGAGATCTACCAGAAGAGACCAGTTAGTCATCTAGGATAAAAGCAGAAAGAAAAGGGGTGACTGGTTGTCTCAGTGGATTAAGCATCTGTCTTCAGCTCAGGTCCCGGGTCCCGGGATCAAACCCCCACTGCCTGCCTGGCAGGGAGTCTGCTTGTCCCTCTCCCTGTGCCTCTCCCTCTGCCCTTTCCTTCCAAGCTCCCACCCTCCCCCTCAAATACATAAAATCTTAAAAAAAAAAAATAGAGAAGATGAAGCCCTCAGGGAAACCAGGAAGGCCAGACTCAGAGGTTTGCTTATGCTGCCCCAAGACAGGCCAGGGAAACCTCTTTCTTAATGTCTTGGGCATAATGCGTCCTTCGTTCTTGCTTTATTAGTCCATTCTTTCACCCAAAAATCATTTATGGAAATTATTTATTGGCTGGGTCATCTTCCCGGCCACTGAAGATATAACAGTGCACAAAAGAACAAGTACATGAAAACAAGCAAGTAAGCAAATGCACAAGATGATTTCACCCAGTCCTAAAATTTTCGAAGAAATCAACATAGGGGGGACGCCTGGGTCGCTCAGTGGTTGAGTGTCTGCCTTCGGCTCAGGTAATGATCCCGGGGTGCTGGGATCGAGTCCTGCTTCAGGCTTCCCACAGGAAGCCTGCTTCTCTCTCTGTCTGTGTTTCTGCCTCTCTCTGTGTCTCTCATGAATACATTTTGAAAATCTTAAAAAGAAAAAAAAAGAAAGAAAGAAAAAATCAACAGAGGGTGTTGAGATACAGCTTGATGGGAAAAGTCTACCTGAAGGGATAAAATTTGAAATGAGACCTGAATTGGAAAAAAAAAAGGGGGGGGGGGGAGCCAGGCCTGAGAGTATCTGAGAGAAGAGTGAGCAAGAGCCAAGCAAGTGTGAGCTTGGCAAGAGAGGATAGGGAAGGAACAAATCACAGATTTTACAGGGACTTAACGTCCTGAGTGAGTGCTGTTAGGGTATAATTTTCAAAAGTTGAAATTATGACCTTCTTACAAATATCACTAAGATATAATATGACGTTATATATATTAATTTTTATATATACGCATATACATACCTATGCACTCATGCACAGTCAGAGATGTGGAAATATATTTGTCAATAGACGCAAACTATAAGTGACTGTACAGCGATGCCAAGCAATGTTTAGGATTATCTTTTCCACAGGGTAGAAATCAATTGTATTTCTACCAGAAAAAAAAAAAAAAACACATCTCCATTAGACAAGAGTCATTTGTATTATCCATTTTCTACAAAGTAAAAATTACAAAATAGGCTCAAACCTTATAGTAGGAGCTGATCCCAGAGGGCCACCTGGGGAGTATACAATATTCCATTAAAAGACACCCAGGAATCTCTTGCCATTTCAAATTCTTTTATAATTTTTTTTTCCTAACAGAATAGTGGGAGATGTTCTGGAAAGTTGAAAGCAGGAGAGGGGCACGGTCTGATTTGCATTCGGAAAAGAATACCTTGACTGGTTTTTTCCTCATACTGTGTGTACTGGTTATTACTGACTGATGATAAGCCTCCTTTTTCACAATAGATTTTGAGTTTCTTAAGAGCAGGGGTTGTGACTTTGCTAATACCTTGTCTGGTAAAATGGTTCATAGTCACAAATGTTTGGTAAATGAATGAGGAATCGAATGGCCTTGGTACTGATAGGACACGGCATTCGATGACACAGAATTTCAAGTTTCTGGATTGGGAATTTGTGAGGATGCTCATGGCACTTACAGAGTTGGAGAATATGGGATTTGGGACAGATTTTGGAGGGAAGATATGATTGCCTCTCTTTAGTGCTTTTTGAAACTTCTGTGAGAGACTGGCTAGACCTTCCCCAAAGCTGGTTCCCCCTGAGTGCGAGGCCGGAACCCCTTCCAGCCTGGCTCCTATGTGGTTAGACGTGCTGTGTTGCTGTGCTCTGGCCAGTGGAGTTTGAGTAGTAGGGATGTGGGTCCCTACCAGGTTGGGCTCATCAATCTGCCGACTTACAGCCCTCTTCTTCCTTCCTCTACTGGCTGATGTCAACAACCAGAGTCTCCTTGGAAGACACACGTTGATGTTGGCAAAGCCCCATCAGCCTAGAAATGGAGGATTTAGTCTCTGCTTGCTCTAGGTTCCCACGGTATTTAAAAATACCAAAAATTGTATTTTTATATAGCATTTGTTCTATTTTGTTTTAGAGTATGATCATGTCCATTTTAATCTTGCTCTTGCAATTGCAAACCTGTAGTGTCGTGTTTCTCAGAGGGGTGTTATTTGTATTATGCATGAGGCAATTACTGTGTGGGATTGGGCTTGGTTTACCCAAGGTCCATCCACTAACTGCCTGGATCTCTCCCCACCCCAGACCTCCCCACCTCACACAGTGGTAAATGGGACAAAACCATCCTTAGTTTAACAACTTCTAGAGCCTAATGTTCAGGATACTACATTTTTTCTGTCTTTGATACAATGAATGTGATGCAAGAGAAAAAACTTAAGTCAAAAAGAGCAAGTGTCAAACCCTTGCTCTGTCTTTCACTTGCTCGGTAATTTTAGGGGAGTCTCTTATTTCTCCTTTAGCTTCTTTATTTTCATCTATCAATGGAGGTCAATAGATTCTACTCCACGGGGTGATTTTAGGAATAATACGCAAAGACTTTTTTTGGAGTAGGTGTTTAATATATTTTTTTGTTTCTATATCTCCTCTGATCTTACTTAAATTAAATCAAAATTAAGAACCATTTATTACCATGTTCTCTCTTTTGGAAAATGTCTGTGGCTCAAAAACTATTTTTAAGGGAATGTGTATGTGCGTGATATTTTAGGTATATGTGTCTATTGGCATGAGATTGAGAAAAGTTAAATGGGGAAGAGTAGACTTTAACTCATATTTCTTATTTTTGGTTATATTATTTAATTCACTGAGGCCATCAACAGCATAAATGACTTTTGTAGTTTGGAAAGAAACATTCTAGAGAATCTAAAAATAATTTTTGAATTGATTACGTTGGATTGGAAAGCATCATGCTTCATTTGGTAAGAAAGCAAAGGATGTGCTCATGGGCTGCTTCTGACAGATTTTTGGTTTGGTTCGTTTTTAGGGTAGAAATTTAAAAGTAGAAGAAAATGAGATCTTTCCAAGTCTACCTGAAATAAAATCAGAAGTGCTATCTCAGAGAGCTTGATCATGATGGATCCGCCACTGGGAATTAGCAGGGAGGGCCACTTGCCCACATGTGAGACTGTCTCCAGTGATGCCACAGACCTGTGCTCTGCAGCCTGGCTCCACAGAAACAGGGAGACAACCTCAGAGAATACACAGTGATCTCCCCTTCCCCTCAAGGTGCTGCTGTGGGGTTTCTGTGTGCCTGGAGCCAGGAGGACTCCACCTGGGCTGGGGTCTCCAGTTCTTTCTCTGAGAAATGCAAGACAGGGGCAGGGCCAACAGAATAAGAAAAACATAGCATTTTGCTACCCAGGAAAGGCAATAGTCTGGAGATATTTCACACTTTAGGAAATCAGGGCCTTTATGCCTTACTTGCCTGATGGTAGACACTAAATAAATATTTGTATTCTTTAAGAAAAACTACGACTAAGGGAGTGCCTGGGTGGCTCAGTCCGTTGAGCGTGGCACTCTTGATTTCTGCTCAGGTCATGATGTCAGATCGTCATCTCAGGTTGGTGAGATCGAGCCCTGCATCAGGATCTGCACTCAGCAGGACATCTGCTTGAGATTCTCTCTCTCCCTCTCTCTCTCTCTTCCTCTCTGCCCCTGCCCCCTTCCTAAAATAAATAAATAAATATATAAATAAATAAATAAATAAATATCTTTTCTTAAAGATTTTATTTATTTTTTTGTATTTTTTTATTGGAGTTCAATTTGCCAACATATAGCATAACACCCAGTACTCACCCCTCAAGTGCCCCCCTCAGTGCCTGTCACCCAGTCACCCCAACCCCACTCCCACCTCCCCTTCCACTACCCCTTGTTTGTTTACCAGAGTTAGGTGTCTCTCATGTTTTGTGACCCTCACTGATATTTTCACTCATTTTTCTCCTTTCCCCTTTATTCCCTTTCACTATTTTTTATATTCCCCAAATGAATGAGACCATATGATGATTGTCCTTCTCCGATTGACTTAATTCACTCAGCATAATACCCTCCAGTTCCATCCACATCAAAGCAAATGGTTGGGTATTCACCCTTTCTAATGGCTAAGTAATATCCCATTGCATATATAGACCACATCTTCTTTATCCATTCATCTGTCGATGGACACCAAGGCTCCTTCCACAGTGTGGCTATTGTGGCCATTGCTGCTATAAACATCGGGGTGCAGGTGTCCCGGCGTTTCACTGCATCTGTATCTTTGGGGTAAATCCCCAGTAGTGCAATTGCTGGGTCATAGGGTAGCTCTATTTTTAACTCTTTGAGGAACCTCCACACAGTTTTCCAGAGTGGCTGCCCCAGTTCACATTCCCACCAAAAGTGCAGGAGGTTTCCCTTTTCTCCACATCCTCTCCATTTGTTGTTTCCTGTCTCATTAATATTCCCCATTCTCACTGGTGTGAGGTGGGATCTCATTGTGTTTTTGATGTGTATATCCCTGATGGCCAGTGATGTGGAGCATTTTCTCATGTGCTTGTTGGCCATGTCTATGTCTTCCCCTGTGAGATATCTGTTCATATCTTTTGCCCATTTCATGATTGGATTGTTTCTTTGGTGTTGAGTTTAATAAGTTCTTTATAGATCTTGGATACTGGCCCTTTATCTGATAGGTCATTTGCAAATACCTTCTCCCATTCTTTAGGTTGTCTTATAGTTTTGTTGACTGTTTCTTTTGCTGTGTAGAAGTTTTCTATCTTTTTTAAGATTTATTTATTTGTGAGAGACACATAGAAAGAGAGGCAGAAACACAGGCAGAGGGAGAAGTAGGCTCCTCGCAGAGAGCCTGATGTGGGACTCGATCCCAGATCCTGGGGTCACGCCCTGAGCCGAAGGCAGACACCCAACCGCTGAGCTGCCCAGGCATCCCTATCTTGATTAAGTCCCAATAATTCATTTTTGCTTTTGTTTCCCTTGCCTTCATAGATGTATCTTGCAAGAAGTTGCTGTGGCCAAGTTCTAAAAGGTGTTGCCTGTGTTCTCCTCTAGGATTTTGAGGGATTCTTGTCTCACATTTAGATCTTTCATCCATTTTGAGTTTTTTTATCTTTGTGTATGGTGTAAGAGAATGGTCTAGTTTCATTCCTCTGCATGTGACTGCCCAATGTTCTCAGCACCATTTATTGAAGAGACTGTCCTTTTTCCAGTGGCTGGTCTTTCCTGCTTTGTTGAATATTAGTTGACCATAGAGTTGAGGGCCCAAGATTTTATTTATTTGAGAGAGGGAAAGTGAGCAAACAAGATGGAGAGAGCACCAGTGGAGGGAGAGGGAGAAGCCGACTTCCCACTGAGCAGGGAGCATGATGTGGGGCTGGATCCCAGGACTCTGAGGTCATGACCTGAGCTGAAGGCAGATGCTTAACTGAGCCACCCAGTCCCCCTAAAATAAATACATCTTTTTAAAAAGAAAGAAAGCAAGAAAACCTATGAATAAATGAATCCACTTGCTATCACTCTCCCATCAGAAAGAACATATATGTGTGCACATGTAGGTTCAATGAGATGGGATCTTTATAATTATAGACCAGTAAGAGTGACAGGGCAAAGCAAGAAGGAATAACACATGATGTGCCCAGGTATATGTTTAATCAGTGCTGGAATCCAGATTCTTTTTTTTTTTTTTTCTTAAGGGTAGAGACCAGAGAGTTAGGGAAAGATTGTTCATGAGAGCTCCTATGCCCAAACTAAATGCAAGACAGAGAGGGTGATCTTCTCTGAGCTCTCCCCAGATGCGTTACCCTCGTGTAATGCCACGTTGCTTTGGCATCTTCCACAGGTCCTGCCCTTCTGTTCTAAATAATTACACAAACGAAACTTAGCCACCCAGTTATTGATAGTTAACAAATACTGGTCAAATACCATTGCTTACATGCTGCTGCCTGTAGAGCTGCTGAGCATGTCCTAGGCTGGGGGTGGGGGGCACCCAGAAGACAGATGAATGAGAGGGAAAATGGATTGTCCCCTTCCTCACATACTTCAGGTGCTCCTCTGATAAAGGTGACCGGATTTGCATATTTGCTATCTATCTACCCGATTCCCAGCTCACCGGTTGTTTCTGACAGCCTCCACCCTGATGGCAGAGACTCTTTTACCTTCCCACATGTGACAGTATTTCATGCATCCCCTACTACATAGTGTTCACAAAGAGCAGAAACACACATTTCAATGATGTCAAATGATAGATGAGCCTCACGTAAAATAACAGGACTGAGTAATCCCAGGAAAGTATGAACATTTATGACTAGAAATTTCCAGATTGGGGAACACCTGGGTGGCTCAGCGGTTGAGCACCTGCTTTTGGCTCAGGACGTGATCCCGGATTCCCATGGTCCAGTCCCACATCAGGCTCCCCGCAAGGAGCCTGCTTCTCCCTCTGCCTATGTCTGTGCCTCTTTCTCTGTGTCTCTCATGAATAAATAAATAAAATCTTGAAAAAAAAAAAGAAATTTCCAGATTGGAAAATTACATTTGTTAACGGAACATTTCAGTGAGCCCAGCACCTGGACACTTGCTATGGATGATAAGTCTGTATTTTTTTTTTTTTTTTTTTTAGTTCATGGCCAGTTTTCCTCTTCTGTAGACTTAATTATCCCCTGTGCACTGCTCCTGGCAGTAGCACAGAAGAGAGACACACAGCACTCTCTTTTAATCTATCAGATATCTTTTCTCCAATCCCTGAAGGTACAGAGGCAAATTCCAATTTAGTAATCAAGGTCTGAGTCATTGAATAAATAACTCAATTTCTCATTCTTGTTCACTGAGCCAGTTGTATGAACAAACCCAGTGCTTTTTATGCCAACTGTGCGAATGGGCTTCCCGGGACATTGCATTCAGAAATTGCATAGAAATGCTGAAAATCATTCAGAGCAAGGCAAGTGGTTGAAGAGCCAATGTCCAAAGTCAGAAATAGATCTCTGGAGATGGATTTTTTTAAAAAATGCAGATAAAGCAAATTAGTTCTCAAAACACTACAACCCATTAACCGATAAAAGTAGCCTTAAGGTTCTAAACTAGTGCATAGGAAAAAAAGGTAGAAACTTTTGTTTCAGAAGGATAATTTGTTGGATAAAAATGTTTGGGTACTTATTCATTCATTCATTCATTCATTCATTGAACAAAACATTTTTTGGTGCTTAGGATGTTTCTGCCCACTCTACTAATAATAAAGATACAAAGATGAACCAATTACAATTTCACCCAAAGCTTCTCATTTAAACAAATAGTCCAGCAAGGAAATAATATGCATATGCAGACAGCATTATGGAGTCATCAATGAGAGGTACCAGACCAGCCCAAGAGAGTCCATGAAGAATGTCACAGAGAAGCTTATGGCTAAGAAGAGGCTCATAGGAAGAAGCCAGAGAATGAGGGTGGGGAGTGGGGGGTGGGGGGGAGGGTTGGGGTGGGAAAGGGAGTCAGGAAGAAGGCAGTGAGAACTATTAGTTCTCCTTCTTGCCCTTACTCAAGGAAGATCCAGTTTGAGTTGCTGGAGACGAAAGACAGTCAGCAGCATTTTAGAGAGAGCACAAGTTTATGAAATCCTACCCACCATCTCCACCAGAGTAACCATAGTCACCATTTGTCACTGACCCACCATGTAGTAGGCACTGTGCTAAGCGCTTCATGCTCTTGGTCTTGCTTAATCCTTTGCGCAACCCTGCCAGGTGTGTATTTTTATCTCATTTTACAGATTAGGAAACAAAAGGTCAGAGCAGTTGGATAACTTGCTCAAGGTCACACAGCTAACAAATGGAGATTGAAATCCATATTCAAGCTGATTGCAAATCTCTTGCTCTTGACCTTAACACTGGACCCTTCATTATTTTGATCTGTGGTGGTTTTGAGGTGAGGCCACAGCCTGGGAACTTGCAGGTCAGATACTTGTCTACATGACTTGAAGTATTTTTTTACATCTCTCCTGGATTTCTCAATTGTGTGAACAACTATCAGAAGTGGAATCAATCTTGTTCTATATGATGAAGGTATAGACACAGTAAACAACAGGTAGAAGCTACAGGAAGACAGATCAGGTCTCAATTTGTAGAATTTGTCAGTCATCTGAGGCTCCTAATGATCTAATGATATATGGGATTTTTCAAAATGTATATACATATCTTGAGAGAGAGAGAGAGAGATTGATTTTAAGGAATAGACCCCTGAGGTTGTAGATCTGAAATATACAGGGTGAGTGGGCTGGCTGGAAACTTAGGCAGAGTCTTTGTGTTGCAGCCTTGAGGCCAAATTCCCCATTTGGGAAAATGCCCATATCGAGCTTAACTTTTGCCATATTGTGATGAAGATACAAGTGTCCCTAGACTCATGGTAAGACTCAGGCTGAGCCAGAGGTGGTCTGGGCTTCACAATGCAATTATTATATGACTTTTAGATTCTGTGACTCTAGCTTGTGTCCAAAATTTAGCAGAATTCATGTGTTTCTTTCTTTCTTTTACTTTTTTTTTTTTTTTTTTTTTTAGAAAGGGAGTGGGGGAGGAAGGCCAGAGGGAGAGGGAAAGAGAGAATTTTAAGCAGACCTCATGTCCAGTGTGGAACCTGACTTGGGGCTCAATCTCACCACCCTGAGATCACAACCTGAGCCAAAATCTGGAACCAGATGGTTAATTGAGTGAACCACCCAGGCATCCCTGAATTCCTGTGTTCCCTAAACCTTGAGGGAAATGTTATATAATCCCTGCCAAGGGAAAATGTGGTATCTATATTATAATTCGTGAACTGTAGGAATTGTGCCCTCTATTTGAAAGACAAACAATATCTTCATTTATAAAGCTCTGCCTTCAGAAATGGCCATGCAGTTTCATTTAATCTTATAGTATTTCTAATAGATGGTTTTGCCATGGTAACACAGAGATAAGATGTTAAAAACACATTGTATCAAGCTAAATTCCCTATGTTATGTTAATGGCACCCATTTCTATATGAACCATTTTCCTGTTGTCATACATAACATTTTCAGACTTATTTTAGCATACAGATTGAGATAAACTACAAAAGGAAGGCATAGTGTGTTTCCATTTTATTGGTGACAAAATCTATGTGCAAAGGTTGAAGACCCAATCTGAGATCAAGCAAAAGATCTATACACCTGGCATCATGGCATCACTGGTGCCTTGTTCCATTCAGCAGATCCTGTTTCCATGGTTCTAAAAGTCTACTGACCAGTCTGTCACCACTCTCTCTCACACTTGCATGCTCTCTCTCTCTCTCTCTCTCTCTCAATTATAAAATAACACAAGCGTGCGGTTAAAAATTCAATATTGATCAATGGTATTAAATAAAAACTAAACTTTCTGCAATCTATGCGCACCACACCAATCTACTTTTTTAAAAACCCCTTACAATGTCCAGCTCTTCAATCTTCATCTTTATTTGTTAATTCATCAACTTTAGACCATGTATATCTTCTCTGGAGGCACATATATTTTTTTTTACACAAAAGTTTGGAAATTCTCTACCTTGGCAAATAAAACCAACTGAGAAATGAGGCAATGCGATCGCATTAAATACATATAAAGGGAAGCGGAAGGGCTCTCTCTCAAAGCAACTTTACTCTTCCAGTGATAGGAAGACAAAAGGAGAAATAAACACATTTAAAAGAATGTAAATGTATTCTTTTTATGTGGTGACTCTCAAAGCGTTTTCAGCTATCTTCTTTCCTCCTAAGAATGAGGTATAAGTCCACCAGAAAGTGCATTTTTCCTCTACAGATTCTTTATTTACATTTTTATATATTTTATCACAGGAGCCATTCCTATAAAATGTCAGCTTCCTGTAGACATTCACATTTCCTGCAGACACGCAGCCTAAGAAGATAGACTCTGACTCTTTCAAGTAATCATAGTAGACATATTTGGGGTCGTAACAATGGGGACACTGGGACTGTGGGTACTGGCCACCCTGGATTCATCCCTACATTCTGAGTGCTCCCCAAACAAGCAGCCCATCTCCCATCCTGCACACTTTCATAATCGCTGCTGTTTTGAAGACTTCTGCTAAATTTGCTCATCCAACTGCCCTCTTTCAAATTCAATCACGACTTCTCAGAAAGATGCCATCAGGACTCTCCTTTGGTCTCCCCACTCCCTGCACTGAGAGTGTTGAGTCCACGGCTCATGAACACGTTCCATCTTGTGATGACCACTAAAGTCAGGGCCCTGTCAGCACCCAGGAGAACCCCAGTCCTGGGGGTAGGATGGTGGGGCAAGCCGTACATTGCCCATGAAGACATACACCAAAGCTCTAGATTAATGCAACCACAGCTTGAGGTGAACATGAACAGAGGCCCCTAGCCTGCAATGAAATATTCAACCTTCCATCACACTGGCCTGGGGGAGTGAGGGAAATGAGGAATGGGATGGAAGAGAAGGTAAGAAATGCTCTAGCATTTTCTGCAGTAATGTTCTGTTTCTTTAGACTCTGTGTTTATCTATTTGGCATCCATTAATCACAGAACTAAACTAATGGCCAAAGTTGTTGACATCTCCCCTGTGATCCAGCTTTTGCAGGCACACAAAAATTATATTGTAAGCCCTCTGACAGATGCCAAGTCCATATCCTCAATCGTCTGCTTTATTGAACTCTCACGCATCAAGCCACCCTAAATAACCCAGCACCAGGTATCAAACAGCCAGGGACAGCCTCTATGCCCCCAAAGGCTGTGGGGATGATCCAAACTAGTTGATTCTAAGCTGTTTCCTTTGCCTTGCCTTGCTCCTGGATATCTCAGTAAAAGCCATGGCCTATACCTTCCTGTCACTCCTGCTTCAGTCTCCTTATCAAACCTGGTGCCTCCCCTTATGACCCCACATGGTGTCGCATGGCTAGCTCGCTGCTCTTTGGAACTCCAAGTAATACGTTCTCCTTTCTTGTCATCACTCAGTCAGTTTTAGAAATTAAGACCCAGGAACATATAAATGAACACCTGAGCTCAAGTCAAGTACCTCATTCACTTTCTAGTCTAAAACAAAGACTGAAGCTGTAGCTTCCAGAAGAGAAACAGCCGCCCTCAACAGACCTTCCTCTGCTGCAAATCAGAGCACACACACGGCAAAATTCACTAGGAAGCCGGTGATTTCTACATCTGATTTTATAAGGCTCCAATATAAATACTGTCTGTGATCTGATATTCTAGTTCCTTCGTTCCAGATGTATAAGTTCATCCACAGGAAGGGGCCAAGGTTAGGAGAGTAAGGAGACAGAAATTTAATTCTTGAAACTGTATTTGGTCCCCAAGCTCAAAAGGGACTCCTCACACACTCACTCCCCTCACCCTGGACAACTGGTCAGACAGGGATACTAATGGAATGTTCCCAGGGTGCGGGGACCCCAGTTCATCCCCACTGATGATTCTCACCATGCTTTTAACATGTAGGGAGAGAGAGCATGCAAGATAGGATGAAATATACAGTGAACATGCAGAGGAAGTGTGTTCTGGGTCATAGGAAGCTACTCTTTTCTCAATTTCTCTTCCTGGTCAATAAAAATAAAGGCCTGGTGACAGCGATTGCTGGTGGTGCTGGAGAAAAGCCTGGTAATCTGGCCTCGCTCCTTATGAGGGTTGTGCTGTGTGCTGCCCAAGTGATTATCTGCTGGCCTGATGATACCTTCAGATCCGCAGAGAGACATGTTGGAAGAACGGGTCTAGTTTAGGCAGAATGAGCACCGGAGGCACATGGAAGGAGGTAGAAGGGAGAGATGTTTTGAAACCCTCCCCTTAAAAAAAAAAGAAACCATCCCCTTGGATATAAGAACTGAGAATAAAAGTGAAAGAAAGTGACATCTAACAGCCAACTCAGAGGGGGTCTTTTTCAAGTGTAAATAAAACCCATGAGTCACACCTAGGTTGGAATCCTGGCTCTGTCTTTTTTTTTTTTTTTTTTTTTTAAGATTTTACTTATTCATGAGAGACACAGAGAGAGAGAGAGAGAGAGAGAGAGAGAGAGAGAGAGAGGCAGAGACACAGGCAGAGAGAGAAGCAGGCTCCATGCAGGGGGCCCGACATGTGACTCAATCTCAGGTCTCCAGGATCAGGCCCTGGGCTGAAGGTGGTGCTAAATCGCTGAGCCACCCAGGCTGCCCCTGGCTCTGTCTTTTGCCATGTGACCCTGAGGAAATGACTGAGTCCACAAACCTCACCTGTGACATGGGAACAACGCTAACTTTTTCAGGAGTCAGTGGTGGAAAACACATTCCTATGTGTGTCTGATAAATATTCAGTGCTATGATTTGCTCCTTTTTAAATGTTGTTTCCTTGCATGTTTACTTTTGAACAGAGTGGAGCCAAAGAGCTCAAGAAGTGGTCCCCTGTTTGGTGTCAGCCTCAGACTATTGAGAGTGATCCTGTGAGCAAGGAATGTTTGCGGTGCTCACCAGGGTCCAATCACTTTTGCAACCCCCCACAGGCCTTACCCTGGACCCAAACCTATCTTATGGCCAGTCGGGCCCTTGTGATTCTTTTTTTTTTTTAATAATAAATTTATTTTTTATTGGTGTTCAATTTGCCAACATACAGAATAACACCCAGTGCTCATCCCATCAAGTGCCCCCCCCCCAGTGCCCGTCACCCATTCACCCCCATCCCCCGCCCTCCTCCCCTTCCACCACCCCTAGTTCGTTTCCCAGAGTTAGGAGTCTTCATGTTCTGTCTCCCTTTCTGATATTTCCTACCCATTTCTTCTCCCTTCCCTTCTATTCCCTTTCACTATTATTTATATTCCCCAAATGAATGAGACCATATAATGTTTGTCCTTCTCCGATTGACTTATTTCACTCAGCATCATACCCTCCAGTTCCATCCACGTTGAAGCAAATGGTGGGTATTTGTCGTTTCTAATGGCTGAGGAATATTCCATTGTATACATAGACCACAGCTTCTTTATCCATTTATCTATCAATGGACACCGAAGCTCCTTCCACAGTTTGGCTATTGTGGACATTGCTTCTATAAACATTGGGGTGCAGGTGTCCTGGCATTTCATTGCATCTGCATCTTTGGGGTAAATCCCCAGCAGGGCAATTGCTGGGTCGTAGGGCAGGTCTATTTTTAACTCTTTGAGGAGCCTCCACACAGTTTCCCAGAGTGGCTGCTCCAGTTGCCATTCCCACCAACAGTGTAAGAGGGTTCCCTTTTCTCCGCATCCTCTCCAACATTTGTGGCTTCCTGCCTTGTTAATTTTCCCCATTCTCACTGGTGTGAGGTGGTATCTCATTGTGGTTTTGATTTGTATTTCCCTGATGGCAAGTGATGCAGAGCATTTTCTCATGTGCGTGTTGGCCATGATTATTAATGATTGCAAGACTCAGCTCAGCTGAGGGAAAAACAAGGTTTATTACTCATAGGTTATGGTGGGTACACAGCATGCATGGGCCACACAGGATGGTTGTGGATAGAGAGAGACAGAGAGTGAGCACGGACCTGGGGTTCTGCTTCTATTGGGGGGGGGCAGTGGAGGGAGGCTAGAGTTTCAGGGATTCCCTCTTTTTTAAGATTTTTATGTATTTATTCATTACAGACACACAGAGAGAGGCAGAGACACAGGCAGAGGGAGAAGCAGGCTCCATGAAGGGAGCCCGATGTGGGACTCGATCCCGGGACCCCAGGATCACGCCCTGGGCCAAAGGCAGACGCTCAACCACTGAGCCATCCAGGTGCCCCAGATTCTCTCTTTAAAACATAGCAGCAGATATGAAAGCACAAAAAGGGAAAAGAAAGCAGTCAGCTCTCTGGGTTACACAGGGCTCCCTAAAAGGGAAACCTCATGGGTGGGGCAGCCTGGCTCTTTATTTACTTGTGTAGCTGGCAATGTGCTTATTTGAGAAATGGATGTCTTTGAAATGGATGCCACCGTGGCAATCCAAAGCTTAATGCCAGGCACTTACATTACAATCAATAAAGCTAATTGTCAGGCTCTTACACTAAACACCCTCTCTGGTGGCATGACTTAGAAATGGTGGTTTAAACATCAGCTCCAGCATTTATGGGCTGAATGGTTTGGGGAAATTGATATGACGTCACACCTCGTGTTCCTCGCCTGTACAGAGGAAATAATCATGAGGGTCTGATGTGTCGGGGAGACTGAGGATATTCATACACAAAGTATGTCCACAGGGCCTGATGGCATCACCTCCCCTGGCAAGTCACTTTTCTTTTGTGTCTCAGCTCGTCCCTCTGTAACATGTGGATAAGGATGTGCTTCCCTCACTTAGGTGTGTGGAGGCGTCTGCTTGAGTTGACATGTGGAGAAGACTTAGAAGGATCTTGGGACACAGCAAGTACTCAGCCAACGTGGTTATTGTTACAGGAAGTGCTTGTCAGTAAGAGCTGCTGTTGCACTGGATGGAAAGGGGAGATGAGGCTGATGAGGGCAGGATGGTCACAGGGGTGAATTCTCTGGTGCCTGTTCTGAAGAAGAGAGCTGCTCTGGGACGCACACGGTTTGGAACTGAGAAATTGATCTTTTCCATGCAGACCTATTTGGTGAATAATGTTCTTAGGAAAATTCCCTGCACCCCCCCTCACCCCCCCAAATAATGAGTGGCTCGTTCTAAGTCATCCGGGTGAGGCAGCAGATTGAAGAGCTCCACATAGAGGAGACAGTCTTCCTCAAATACTTCTCTCCAAAATGTTATTTCTCTGCTCCCTCCTTCCAATTTCCCAAAGAAGCCATTCTCAATTTTACTTTGTTTTGTTTTTCACCCTATTTACCAATCTTGTTATTTACCAGGTCTTATAATTCCTACCTCAGAAGTGTCCCCAAATTTCCTTTCTCCCCGTTAATTCTGCTTGAACCTACTCAATTCATTCAATGCTCCCTTCCAGCCATGCCCACTGGCCATGAAGGACCTCCCCAGCTCTTTGAGCTGCCCCTCACCTTGCCACCTGTCACCTGTGCATGTTCCCTGTGTCTCATCTCGCTCCCAACCCTGATGATGCTCTGTGCCCACCACCTCATCTCATGTCCTGACCATACCACGCCATCTCTTGCATCATGAGGCTGTCTCATGCTGGAGGAAACACTGGCCTCTTGGGGCCTATTTCAAACCCACAGGCCAGCCTTACTGACCCCCACATCCAGGGCTGCCTGTCGGGAACTGCCACTCCTGTCAAAGTCCCAGAAGTCTTGGGCTGCCTGCTGCTCTTTTATCTTCTCATCCAATGGTCATAACTGGTTCCTGAGCATCAGTTTCTCCCCATTCCTACCCATTCCTGACTCTGCTTCCAGAGTGAAGTAGAGTAGTCATGTTGTGCATTCAACAAAGTTTTGGCAGGTTTTAAAGAGCCTAGATCCAAACTCCAGCCTCTGCTCACCTCCTAGGTCCTAGTCACCCCTGGATACTGCAACAGCATTAAGACCCTTCTCAATCTGCTCTGGTGTCTGGACACCCTGACTTTCTTATCATTCCTGGAATATGTTGATCCCTCTAGACCCCCTCCTTGGCAGGCACTGGTCAGCCTGCCGTGCAAATCTCACTTCAATTCTGCTCCTTGTCTGCTGGCTACTTGACCCCTCATCGTGTTTCAGGACCCAGCTCAAATGTCTCCTCATTCTAAAGCCTTTCCTGACCCTTCCACAAGGAATTAGGCTTCTGCTTTTCCAAATTCTCATAACATTCTGTTAATATTTCTTTTGGATACCTTTCATGTCATTGTACAATTCTTTTATTTTTCAATAGTATGCATTTCATTCAGAAATACATATTAAGGGCAGCCCGGGTGGCTCAGTTTTTTGGCGCCTGCCTTCAACCCAGGGCGTGATCCTGGGGTCCCGGGATTGAGTCCCACATCGGGCTCCCTGCATGGAGCCTGCTTCTCCCTCTGCCTGTGTCTCTGCCTCTCTCTCTCTCTCTAACTTCCTATGCCTCTCATGAATGAATAAATAAATACAAATCTTTTAAAAAAAGAACTACATATTAAGTGTTATTGAGTACCTTCATTCTTCAGGGCTCAAGGAACAGAAACACAAAAGTCTGTCCCTGCCTTTGTGGAACTCACAGTGTAGGAAAAGAAAGAGGAAATGTGATAAACAAACAAACAAACAAACAAGACTTGCCAATTTTATAATTGCTGAGAAGATAAATGAGACAAGGCAATAGTAATTAGGGAGGACAATTTAGAAGTGGACTGTGATGGTTGATTTTATGTGTCAATTAAGTCATAGGGTGTCCAGATATTTGGTTAAACATTTTTCCGGGTGTGTTTATGTGGGTGTTACTGGATGAGATTAAGATTTGAATCAGTAAATTGAGTGAAACAGATTGTCCTCCCCAGTGTGGATGGGCCTCATCCAATCAGTTGAAAGCCTAAAAAGAACAGAAAGGTTCTCTCTTTCACTGCCAGACTGTCTTTGAGTGGGAACATCCATTTTCTCCCAACTTTGGACTCAGAATCTGACTAGAACATACACAATCAGCTCTCCTGGTTCTCCCACTTGCCCACTGGAGGTCTTGGACTTCTTGGCCTCCATAATTGCAGAAGCCAATTTCTTCTGATAAATTTATATCTATATTTCTCTGTATCTCTGATTGGTTCTCTGGAGAACCATGAATAATATACAGGCTTAGAGAAAGTCTCTCTGAAAATATGACAGCTGTGTTGAGCTCTGGAGATGGAGAGGAAAACAGGTATTAGAAGAACCAGCAAAGAAATAATTCTAATAAAATAGAATATGAAAGCAAAAGCCTGAGGCTACAAAGAGCCAAGAAGCAGTTAACTTGTTCAGAAAGAGAAGCAGGGACCAGACTGCTTGGGTCTGGTTGGTAGGAAAGGAGCTTTCATTTCTTTCCCTAACAAGCATTAGAAAGCTAAAACTAATGTGCAAAAAATATTCGTGTGACAAATGAATGGCTAACTAGTTATTTCCCATATGGAGAAAGCAATTTTAAAAATCTGAAAGGAATGATGCTTTTTTTGTCCCTGTTCCTTGAGAGTTTGCCTTTAGAGAGACTGGAGGCAGGGTCATCAAAGGGAGGGATGCACATAAAAGCTGGCCGTGTCCTATCAACAGCAGAAGCGATGGATGTGCAGCCCTCAACACAAATGAGTTTCCGGACATTTTTGCAGTTTGGGGTTTTTATCTGTTGTTGCAGAAGCCATGTGTGCTAATACAGACTACACTTACCAACTCTTATAAGCAATGAATCATCTGCTCAGTAAGAAGCCAGGAGCCTTCACCTCCTCCCAGGAAGCCGGCCCCAGCTTTTACACAAGAGCACCCTCTTCTGTGCAGCTGCGGTCCCCAGACTTCTGAGAACCACAGCCAAGGGAAAGCACGTTCTCATGAGCTTCTGTCTTTTTCTCTACACTCCAGAAGGCCACATAAAGCAGGATTTGTGTGCAATGACAGCCTAAGCACACAGATAGGACAGGGAAGGACTCTGGAACAGCTTATTGGAAAAGGAAGGGAAGAGCTTTCTAGCTAGTAGAATTTGACCTATTCATCCAACATTGCAGGAATTTCCAGGATGTTCAGCCCTGGGAACTAGGGGATCAGACTGATGCCCAGAGTCCACAGGGCAGAGAAATGCCCAGAGATTAAAGGGGAAGAACCAGCACAAAGCCTGCATGTGTAGCAGATCATGTTGTGCTTTGAGTGGAGTAACTTTGAGACAAGGGCATCGGGTTCTAGAATGATTCCATATGGCTTTCAGTAGCCTTCTTCAGGGAAGAGTCCCCTGTATGATGGAAAAGTAACTACTTTTGGGCACCTGGCATATAGTACTCACTTAAATATTTATTAAGAGTGTTGGCTTCTCATGTCTTTCAGAAGAAGGAAACATGAAATCCTGTCAGCCATTTATATCTTAGTTTACTGGTTATTTCAGATCACTATGGCTGCGGTATTACTGCATATGAAACATCCACAAAAACCTCAGGAACATACAAACATGGGTTTATTTAGCTGATAAATGTGCTGGTTGCTGGTGCAGTACTATTGGTGTCAGCTGGGCTCACTCATGCATCTGCAGCTGCTTGGGGTCAGCTGGTGGGCTGCTGATCTGGTGCAGCCTCAGATGGGGTGGGTCAGCTCTGTTCCTGTGACTTGTGTCCTCCTCCTGGGATGAATTGCCTGTCCTGGGCACCCTCTTCTCATGGGAATGGCAGAGGTCCAAGAGTAGAAGCTCAAATAAGAAAACACTTTTCCAGACTCTACTGTTTCATGGCTGATAACATCCCATGGGCCCAAACCAGTCACACAGCCAAGGGCACCATCGATGGAGTCGATACTTATCTTCTTCCCATGGGAGTCATGGGGAGGGAGTGAATTTCTGAACATAACCCACCATGTAGAAGTTTTTTTGCAAAGTGAGTGGAAGTAGGGCAAGTTAGACACGAGTATAAAGATGCCAGGACAGAGTCTTGGGACATGGACAATTGAATGCTTTCTGAGGGCTAATCCTCAGATTAATCTTATCTCATTTAGTCCTGAGGAAAAAAATACTGATGAAACTGAGAATATTAATCTCATTTTGAGAGGTGAAGGCTGTGAAGAAATGCAGAAAATTGCTTAAGCCCACTGAACCAGGAAGTTGCAAAGTCAGGACTTGAACCAGATCTCTTCTATTCCAAATCCTATGTTCTTTACGGCTCTGGAAACTCCCCCAGGGAGCAGCCCTGATTGGTCACAGTTTTACTCTTTAGATCAACAAAGAGCAAATTTAGCCTCTTTTCTGGAGGTCCATCTTTCATGTATTTGGAATCTGCTGCCCTGTCTTCTCTCCTTGAGGTCAAGCAGATCCACTTTCCTACTCACCCTTCCAGTTCCATCTCTACAAAGTACTCACTGACCCACATATCGGAGAATAGGAATAGCAGATAAAGAGACCTGAAGAAGAACATTCAGAGAAGACTTTAATAAAAGAGCATATTTTAGATTGAAGGTAAGTGACCAATAACAAAAACAAAGCATTTCATTTGTGCTAAAAAGCAAGATGAAAGCTTGGAGAAAGGTAAGCAAATCTGGCTAGAGGTGTTTTGGGAATCACTAATCATACCCTACTTGGATATTCAATTGAGGGAGCACATTTTAAGAAAGAAGGAGAAAACAGAAATACTTAGAGCTGACCAGTTAGAACGATGAGGGAATACAAAGCCATGTCACTTGGGTAGTATTTGAACACAGGCCCTTCAGCAAGGAAAAGACAAGATTTAAGAGTAAGGCAGGTGTTCTGTTAAAACACATTAAGGGCTACCAAGTTAGAAAAAGGACTCAGCAATCGGAGAAGGACAAACATTATATGTTCTCATTCATTTGGGGAATATAAATAATAGCGAAAGGGAATATAAGGGAAGGGAGAAGAAATGTGTGGGAAATATCAGAAAGGGAGACAGAACATAAAGACTCCTAACTCTGGGAGACGAACTAGGGGTGGTGGAAGGGGAGGAGGGCGGGGGGTGGGGGTGAATAGGTGACAGGCACTGAGGGGGGCACTTGATGGGATGAGCACTGGGTGTTATTCTGTATGTTGGTAAATTGAACACCAATAAAAAATAAATTTATTATAAGAAAAAGAAAAAGGACTCAGATTTTAGAATGCAGAACCAGTACTGAAGAGTAGAAATTAAAGATTTCCAGTTAATTTGATCATTAAAGCACAAAACATTAGAGCTGTTCAAATACAGCTCCAGTTTCCCTGGAAGGTGATAAATCTTACTCAAGTCTCAAGGAAGGAATGGACAATCACCTCATCATGAAGTGACTGATGAGATTGGAATTGGAGGGCCCATTGGATTAGCTGAACTCTGAGATCATTTCCAAATTTGGAAATTCCATAAAATCCAAAGAAATAGCTTTTTATTTCTGTAACTATAATGACAGTAGTAATAGTAATTCATTATTTTTCTATCATGATTTGTAGTTTAGAACATACCGTCACATCCTCAAAACAGTTCTGCAGGAGAAGTAGAATAAATGTTTTGTTTCTATTGTACACAAGGAACCAGGGTTAAGAGAGTTGAGTGATTCCCCTGGACACACAGTAAGTAGAAGAATTAAGGTTCTCCCAAGAGAATTAAGAGAATTGAGAATTTAGGTTCTCAATTTGAGAATTAAGGTTCTCACCAAGAGGTGCCTTCCAACGTCATCTTGTTGCAGCCAAATCTGATCTTGAGAAGAGAGTTAAGAACCCCTCCTAGGTGTAGGTGGGGAAAGGAAGAGCCAATTTCAGAAAGGTCAGCCAGGACTTGGTGTCTGAAGGGCTCGGGGTCATGTCTCTATTATCTAGTGGGATATATCCACGAGCACCCACGAGCGTTCTTGGACAACACCAGCTTGCTTAGGCTCTTCCTTGAGGCATCGCAAGAACTGAGCTTCCTTGTGACACGGTGCCATTCAACGCACAGCAATCCAGTTGGCAACATTTTCTTTGCCAAACTTCAACATGGAGCACTGCTTTGCTTTTCTGACTTTTCCCCTGTTCTCGCTTTTGACAGCAGTAGCTCCTGAGCTCATTTCTGCATCCTCACTTTGGACTGAAAGAAACATGCATGGAGACTGACCCCCTCACTCTCCTTCCCCTACCACCAGCCAAAGGGATGGCCAAGGGCAAGCAGGACAGGGACCAACTTGGCTTCTCCCCTCTGCCCTCCTGACAGCTTTACACCCTGCCTAGTCCTCCCTTTCTGTGGTGGAGGACTCAGCATACACCCACCCCGTCCCCACTGAGGCAGGGCACTCTGAAGCCAGGACTCTGGGACTCCTTCCGGACACTTGTTCTCGAGTAATTTTTCAGCTGCCTATCAGCACTTAACAGCCTTGACTTCCCTGACTGCAAGAAAACTAATTAAAATGACAAACCTCACATTGATTTATTAACACACAGATGAAAACAATAAACAACCATGACATTGCTATGTGTTGGGCTCTCTCTCTCTCTCTCTCCCCGCTCTCTGTGCATCTCCCACATCTGCTTTGTGACAGAAGCAGGAGGGAAATGGTGACCACAGTGCCTTGGGCCTTCCCTGTGCTTCCTCCCCAGCCAAGCCTCTTCACCCTCCACCCCCCCCCCATCACACACACAAGAATATAAGGTTCCCATTCACACACTGTTGGTGGAAATGCAAGCTGGTGCAGCCACTCTGAAAAACACTTTGGAGGTTCCTCAGAAAATTAAAAATTGAGCTACCCTATGACCCATCCATTGCACTACTAGGTATTTATCCAAAGGATACAAAAATAGTGATTCAAAGGGGCACATGCATCCTGATATTTAAAACAGAAATGACCACATCATGCAAAGAGCCCAGATGTCTATTGGCAGAGAAGTGGATAAAGATGTGGTGTATACATACAATGGAATATTACTCAGCCATGGAAAAGAATGAAATCTTGCCATTTGCTACAATGTGGATGGAACAAGAGGGTATTATGCTAAGCAAGATAGGTCAGAGAAAGACAAATACCTTATGACTTCACTCATTTGAGGAATTTAAGAAACAAAACAGATGAACACAGGGGAAGGGAAAAATAAAATAAGAAAAACAGAGAGGGAGGTAAACCATAAGACACTCTTAACTATAGGGAACAAAGTGAGGGTTGCTGAAGGGGGGGGGATGGAGAGATGGGGAAACAGGGTGACAGGCATTAAAGAGGGCACTTGATGTAAAGAGCACTGGGTGTTTATATGCAATTGATGAATCACTAAATTCTACCCTTGAAACTAAAAAGAAAAAAAAAAAAAAGAAAGAAAGAATATAGGGCTCCCCGCAAAGGTGCAACAGGTTTAACCTGACCAAGGGCTTTCTTACAGTTTCTCTCATCCAGTCCCAATGGCGACACCCAGGGAGGCACTTGTCATCTGCAGTGCATAGATGAGAAAACCAAGGTCACAAGAGGTTGCTGATTACCTCAAGGCCCAGTAGCTGCTAGGCAGATTATTAATTAAACTCTGACGTTTGAAAGGACCAATCATTCTTCGCTCTCCAAGAGCAATTATATATATATATATATTTTTTTGGAGAAACAAGTACTTGAGCTCTAGCTATTTAGCAAACATTTATTGAACATTGACTATATGAAAATGCTGCTCCTAGGGCTGGGAGATGTGTGCAAATGATCAAAGTGGGCCCCTACTTCAAGGAAGGAGTGAAGACAGTCAGGGAGGAATCCTCTGACAGATACAACTCTCTAGACTCCAGCAAGGCTCCCTGGCGCCTGTGAATATGGCACAGAGGAACCGGAAAGCATCCCTACCTCGTGTGCCTTCACTGTTTTATAACGTTCCTTCATTTATTTCTTTAGACCCTCTCTTAACTTCACTCTACTGCTTCCACCTCATTTCTCTTTTCATGGCAAAATTCTCATAGTAGAAGACACACCTTATATATATATTATATTAATATATTATATTAATAATATATCAATACTAATCAATATAATTAAAATTATATTAATATAATATATTCTATTAATATTATATTATAAAATAAATACTCTATATTAATATATTATTGTATATAGTATATTATAAATAATATCAATATATTAAGTACTTTTTGTAGTAACATCCATGTAAATTATCCAAGTCAGGTCTCAGCTTACAAGTCCTTTACCCAGATTGCCTATGACTGACTACTCTAATATTCCTTCCTCTGTACGCACAATTCTCTCTACACTGTTGACCATATTATTTTCTTTAGAGTACTCACCCGTCTCTGAAGTTATCTGATTGGTCTGTTTGTTAATCACCTACATGGACTGGTTTTGTCTATTGTTGTAAACTTAGGACCTAGGATAGCAGCTGGAAGGTGGAAGATGAAGAAATACTTGTTGAATGAATGAATGAACAAACATCTTCACTTCATGCACCAATAGATCACTTTCCCCTGTCTTGTCCATATAATTTATTCAAAGTCATCAGAGAATGCCGTCATGAATTCTATGTCAGTTCTGTGACTTTGCTGAAAGATTACCGCTAACGTGTAAATTATCAAACATAGGGTAAGGCACATGGCAGGTACAAGACAAAAGCTAGCTATTACATGATAATTATTTAGGGGCACACAGTATTTCTATCCTTCAAAGACCTTAGTGCTATTCTGACCACCAAAATGTAATTAATAAGTGGAATTAAATTGCTTATTGATGAGAAGCCATTATACTCAGTGTTGAGGTGAGAGATCCAAGTGATGACAAGCCTTTACTCGCTGCGTTAATGACCCGTGTAGGTCAAAACCACAGGAAACTTAAACGACACTATGTGTTAAATAATTCAAGAAGCACTTGCTTAACAGCACAATGTAATAAGAAATGTTATATAACTATTATAATTAACACTGATAGAACTCTAGTTATGTAAGTGTGCTTTATATGTGGGGTCTTACTAGTTATGTCATTAGTTATGTCATTAGTTAATTCATTAGTCTTAGTCTCACACCATCCTAGGTCTTCTGATGGGTCACAGAGATAGAAAATGGAGGAATCTTCCTTCAAGCCCAGCCATCTGCCAGGAAAATTCATTCTTCTAGTCACTATGTAATGCTGGTATGATAAAGAGCTCATCTGTGTGAAGTCGATAATTTTGAACACATTGAACAAACCATATAAGATATGGTGCTAATTTTTCAAGTTCAGAGGCAGTGGGCTTTGAGCCTCTTTGGGCTGCATCGTTGGCAACACTGAGCAGACTGATGTAGGAAAGCAGCTCCACGGGTACAGTTCCAGGAGTGTGTTTAGAGCATGTACAGTGTACCTGCTTTGGAATGAACTACATCTGTCTCATTAGAGTAATAATAGTGCTGATTGCTCTCCAGGGCAATGAAAGTCAGTTGCATACTTTAGAGCTGTGATATAGAGAAATGAGATACCCCACTACATATGCACTCAAGTGATTAAGATCCAAACGGTTGACAAGGCCAAGTGTTGGCCAGGATATGGAGAAACTGGAAACTCGTACATGGCTTATGGGAATGTAGATGATATGACCACTTTAGAAAACAGTCTGGCAGTTTTTTAGAAAGTTAGACATATACTTAGCATATGACCCAGCAATTCTACTCCTAGGTACTTGCCAAGAGAAATGAAAACATATGTTCCCATTAAAACATGTACACAGGTGTTCACAAACAGCATTATTTATAACAGCCAAAAACTGGGAACAACCCACATGTCCATCAACTGAAATGGATAAACAAATGTGCTTTATCCATACAATGAAATATTATTCAGCAATGAAAAGGGAACAAAGTGATGCCACATGCCGTGTCGTAAATGAAGTTCAAAAACATTATGCAGACTGAAAGCCAGGTGTAAAAGACTGTATATTGTACAACTCTGTTTATATGAAATGTCCAGCAAAGCTATCCATAGAGCAGAAAGTAGATTAATGGTTGCCAGAGACTGTGTGCCAGAGACTGTGTAAAATAATTTGTTATTTCCTACAACAAATAAGCCCAAGAGAACTTGGAAGTCTTCTAAACCTGGATTATGCTGATTGCTGCATGAATAATTATTAAAACTTATCAAACTATACACCTAATATGGTAGCTCTCATGGCTTAAAAACTATACTTTGGTAAAGCTATTTTATCTATCTATTATTCATTTAGTTAGGGTTTTTTTTTAGATTTCTTTAAAATTCCAGTATAATTAACATACAGTGTATATTAGTTTCAGGTGTACAACATAGTGATTCAAAAATTCTATACATTACTCAGTGTTTATCATGATAAGTGTACTCTTAATCCCCTTCACCTATATGCCCCATCCTTTCACCCACCTCCCCTCTGGTAACCATCTGTTCTCCATAGTTAAGAATCTGTTTTTTAGTTTGTTTCTTTTTTTAATTTGTTTTATTTCTTAAATTCCATATATGAGTGAAATTGTATGGTATTTGTCTTTCTCTAACTGGCTCATTTCACTTAGCATTATACCCTCTGGATCCATCCATGTTGTTGCAAAAGGTAAGATCTCATCAATTCTTTTTTTGTGGCTGAGTAATATTCTGTTATATATTATATATATAATATATAACGGAATATTATATAATATATATAAAACTTCTTTATCCAATCATTTGTAGATGGACACTTGGGTTGATTCCATAATTTGGGCTATTGTAAATGATTCTGCAATCAATATAGGAGTGCATGTACGCCTTTGAATTAGAGTTTTTTGTATTCTTTAGGTAAATACTCAGTAGTAGAATTATAGGATTATATGGTAATTCTATTTTTAATTTTTAGAGGAAACTCCATACTGTTTTCCACAGTGGATGCACCAGTTTGCATTCCCACCAACATTGCAAGAAGATTCTTTTTCCTCCAAATCCTTGCCAACACTTATTTCTTGTTATTTCTTGTGTTTTGGATTTTAGCCATTCTGACAGATGTGAGGTGGAATCACATTGTGGCTTTGATTTGCATTTCCCTAAAGATTAGTGATATTGAGCATCTTTTCATGTGTTTGTTGGCCATCTGTATGGCTTCTTTGGAAAAACATCTGTTCGTGTCTTCTGCTCATTTTTAATCAGATTACCTGTTTTTTTGGTGTTAAGTTGTATAAGTTCTTTACATATTTTGGATGCTAACCCTTTATCAGATATGTCATTTGAAAATATCTTCCTCCATTCATTAGGTTGTCTTTTAGTTCTGTTGATTATTTACTTTACTGTGCAGAAGCACTTTATTTTGATGTAGTCCCAATAGTTTATTTTACTTCCCTTGTCTCAGAAGACATACCTAGTAAAAAGTTGCTAATATCAATGTCAGAGGAATTACTGCCTATGCTCTCTTCTAGGATTTTTATGGTTTCAGATCTTATATTTAGGTCCTTAATCTATTATACATTTATTTTTGCTTAAAGTATAAGAAAGCAATCCAGTATCACTCTTTTCATGTAGCAATTATCCAGTTTCCCAACACCATTTGTTAAAGAGAATTTTTTCCATTACATATTCTTGCCTCCTTTGCCAAAGATTAATTGACCATATAATCATGAGTTTATTTCTGGGTTCTCTATTCCATTCTAGTGATCTATGAGTCTATTTTTGTGCCAGTACCACACTGTTTTGAGTATGATAGCTTTGCAGTATATCTTGGAATCTGGGATTTGATACTTCCAGTTTTGTTCTCCCTTTTCAATATTGCTTTGGCTATTCAGGGTCATTTGTCATTCCATATAAATTTTAGGATTATTTATTCTAGTTCTGTGAAAAATACTGTTGGTATTTTGATAAGGACCACATTATATCTATTGATTGCTTTGGGTAGTATGGACATTTTAACAATATTTGTTCTTCCAGTCCATGAACATGAAATAACTTTCCATTTGTTTGTGTCATCTTCAATTTCTTTTATTAATGCTTTATAGTTTTCAGAGTATAGGTCTTTCGCCTCCTTGATTAAGTTTATTCCTAGGTATGTTATTATTTTGGGTGCACTTATAAATGGATTGTTTTATTAATTTCTCTTTCTGCTACTTCATTATTAGTATATAGAAATGCCATAGATATCTGTATATTGATTTTGTAACCTATGACCTTACTGAATTCATTTATCAGTTGTAGTAGTTTTTTTGGTAGAGTCTTTAGGGTTTTCTATATATAGTATTATATCATTTGCAAATAATGAAAGTTTCGTTTCTTCCTTACTTATCTGGATGTCTTTTATTTATTTTTCTTGTCTAAATGCTGTGGCTAGGACTTCCAGTACTATGTTGAATAAAAGTAGTAAGAGTGGACATTCTTATCTTTATCCTGATCTTAGGGGAAAATCTCTTGGATTTTCCTCATTAAGTATGATGTTCGCTGTGGTTTTCTCATACATGGCCTTTAATGTTGAGCTATGTTCCCTCTAAACCTACTTGGTTGAGGGTTTTTATTATGAGTGGATGTTGTACTTTGTCAAATGCTTTTTATACACCTATTGAAATAATCGTATGGTTTTTATCCTCTCTCTTGCTGATGTGATGTGTAATGTTGATTGATTTGTGAATATAGGACCGCCCTTGCATCCCAGGAATAAATCCCACTTGATTATGGTGATTAATGTTTTTAATCAATTGTTGGATTTGGTTTGCTAATATTTTGTTGAGGATTTTTACATATATGCTCATTAGGGATATGGGCTTGTAGCTCTCTTTTTTGCATAGTGTCTTTATCTGGTTTTAGTATCAAGATAATGCTAGCCTCTTAGAATGAATTTGGAAGCTTTCTTTTCTTTTCTGGTTTTTTTTTTTTTTTGGAAAAGTTTGATAAAAATAGACTTAACTCTTCATTAAATGTTTGGTCAAATTCACCTGTGAAGCTGTCTGGTCCTGGAGTTTTGTTTGTTGGGAGTTATTTAGTTACTGATTCAATTTCATTGCTGGTAATTGGCTTGTTCAAATTTTCTATTTCTTCTTAATTCAGTTTTGGCAGATTATATATTTCTAGAAATATATCTGTTTCTTCTAGGTTGTCCGATTTATTGGGATTTAATTTTTTCTCTTATAATTCTTTGTATTTCTGTGGTGTCAGTTGTTCCTTTTTCATTTCTAACTTTGTTTATTTGAGTTCTCGCTCTCTTTATTTTTCTCTTTCTCTTTTCTTCATGACTCTGGCTAAAGGTTTATCAATTTTGTTGATGTTTTCATAGACCCAGGTCTTGGTTTCATGGATCTGTTCTATTGTGGGTTTTTAGTTTTTATTTCATTTATTTATGCTCTAATCTTTATTATTTCATTCCAGAATGTGTGGAAACAGAGGAGGAGAAAAGGCAGCATATTAAATCCCAGGCAAGGCAGTCTAGTAAGTGTTACATTTTATTTTAAGAGCAGAGAGGCTTAGATACCTTTGGAAGCCTTTGCCCATTAGGGATGTAATCAACCTCTTCCTTTTTTTAGCTTCTTCCCTGAAGTAACTGAAGCTCCTTCTCATAGTTACATGAGTCCCAAAGGACAATATCTCAGGGACAGAAATCTCTACTCACAAACCAGTTAATCCTAGCCATTTCTAGCAATGACTTAGTTTGAACAGAGGCTAGTTTTCCCTGTGTTTTGAAAAAGACTTTCTAAAAGGGTATCCTTTTATGTTTTTGTTTGTTTAAGGAAAACCCAATATCAGAGTTGCTTTCTCAGGAGCCATGATGGGGTTGATCTTTCATTAACCTTTAAACAAATGTAGTCTGAACCACAAAGCACTTCTAAAGTGCTTTTAGAAGCACTTCTCTACCAATACATTGGAAATAAAATCAGTGGAAGAAATTCAATGCAAAATGTTTGGCATTGGTTGTAAATAAATAATGGACCTATCACCATAGAGGCTCAAAGAAAAGAGAAAAATGGATCATACAGGACATATTTTCATATTAATATTCCCTATCATGAAAAATGATACACCACACAGTAGCTCTTTTATACTGGCTTATTTCATGCAATCTTCGAAGTCACATATATTTCGCAATTTATATTCTGACTAGGAACAAGAAAAAAGAAAAAAACACCTCGATTTCTAACTAGAAGATACCAAAAGTTCAGTGTTTGTCTCAATCTCCAGACTCATTTTTGAGCCAGGGTACGTGTCTTGTTTAGGTGGAAATAGACGTCACGATGCTACGGAACCCAGTCTTAGGAGGCAGTAATTTCCTGTCTTTTGTCTTTGTCTGGAGGGATCCACAATCTTTCCTCTACCCACTAAGGAGTAGCCAAGATAAAGGGAGACCAGAGCAGCTGTATTTTTTCAGTTTGTCATATCTAAATTTTGGCTCAAGCCATTTATTAGGAATTTGGCAACACTGGCCTTGTGGTCTTACAATTCCTAAATGATCTGTTCTACGAGGTAAATCCTGAATGGATCCCTGTCATCTTCACGGATTTCCTTATCAGGTGACAAGTTATAAAGTCTCAAGAGGTTAACAGTTACTCTTTTACAGTGTTATTTTCCTAAACAATTGATAAACTACCTAGTACCAAGTACCAGAAAAATAACAATATTTTTCTGAATAAATACTAAAAAATGGAAGGAAGTTGTCCTCACCCCCCACTTCTCTTCATAAATCCACGGAAAAGTTACAATTCTTTCTAACTTCTTCAAAAGCACAAAAATGTATTAACCAGTTTAATAAGCAGGTCACCAAAGTAAATAGAAGCCAGCACCTTTAAAAAATGCATTTGAAAATATCTTTAATATATGTCTCTCAGGTGACAAGAGGGCCAAGAATATTTCCAGATCACTGAATTTGATGGGGTGTGGGGGGAGGATGGAGTTAGAATGAAGGTTCTGATCTTCGATTGAGATAATGAGACCAAAAGTGTGCTTCATTTTAAGAAAGCCCAATATACAGGAAGCCTTAAAAGTAACCAATTCAAATAGTGGTGATTATTCAAATTACAAAATGATTCTTTTCTTTAAATGGAAAGCTTTCAATAGATATTTGTCACTGACAGTAACTTGAGGGAAGGGCTGGTTCAAAAGAAGGCAGAGAAAGTCAGGGCCAAGATAAATATGAGATGAGACACCACTGCTCATTGAAGATAAATCTGAGACAAAGATGTGCTGCTTCTGAAATTAGATCCTAAACAATTGGGGAAGGGGGGAGATCTGATTAATACAAACTGGTTTTGCTGTAACTATTTTATAAGATGAGGCACATCCAAAACTTCTTCCTTTTTGTAACAGTATCTGCTCCATTGCCTGTTGCCTCTCCCCAAACAACTGTTAATAGCTTGGTCCCAGGAAAAGCAATCCTATATTTCTAGCTTGTGTGGTGGGACTGGTTGCCTAGCATTGCAGTAAATTTTACAAAACAGTTGGCAGAAGGATCAGACTAGCTCGGCTAAATGAATTAAGCAATCATGTAGGACTGCAGGGCAGAGTTAGGAGGAATGTCCAAATTATAGCACTTGATATTCCCTTCTCACAGCCCGGCTTCCCTCGGCATATGCTTTGGCTGAGCAGGCGGTAATTTGATATTAAACAAGGTTCTTATTAAGTAGATACAATGAAATAATGCTGAGTTTTCGTTGCATTAGTGGAGTTAAATGCATTTTATTAGCACTCATTAGATGGAGAGAGAACTTGGAGCTAAGGATTCATTAGCCAAAAGCGGCCCCTGGAAGGCAGATGGATTAAACTGGTGAGGCCAGGAGGGGATCCGGGCCACCCAGGCACATTCTGAAAGCGTGTCCTCTCTCCGCCAGGACTGAAATGTCTGAGAACAGCTTGGGGAAGAAATGTTAGGTCCAACTGCAGGTCAGCTGAAAATATGTGTTTCTTTCTAAAGCTGTTAATTTGACAAAAGGCAGAAGCCCCAGAAAGAGAGCATAGTTATGATTTAGGCTTCAGATTTAAAAGGAAGTCATTTACTTTAGGGATTTTTTTTGGGGGGGAGGGGGGCAGAGAGCTACCAGCTATCCACATTTGACGGACATATCACAAAATCTGCTTTTATTCTATTCTGTTTTTGGGAAAAGACAAACACTCATGCACATGCACACGCACATACATGCACGCGTGTGCGTACATGCGTGCACACACACACTGAGTAGAATCGTCTATACATAAACTAAGCTTTATTTCTTGAGCTTCCCATGAGAAGAAACCACATAAGAAGAAAATCTTCACAAGTTAGCCAACCTGAGGCTTACTCAACTCAACCATGGCCGAGGGGTCTGTTCTAAATGATTTCACACATAGGATCTTAAGCAGTTGGCCCTTGGACAACATGGGGCTCGGGGCATTGACCACCCATGCAGTCAAAAAATCTGCATATAAACTTTGACTCCCCCCAAACTCAACTACTAATAGTCTGCTGTTGACCCTTACCGATAACATAAACTGTTAACAAACACGTATTTTGTATCTCATATGTATTGTCCATTGTACTCTTACAACAAAGTAAGCTAGGGAAAAGAAATGGTATTGAGAAAATTATGAGGAAGAGAAAATACATTTGCATCACTGTACATACATTTGTTGAAACAAAATCTGTGTATAAGTGGACCTGCACGGTTCAAGGGTCAACTGTACTTTCTTCTGTTTGCAATAATACTGACATACGCTGGGTTTAGGACTGGGCCCTCGGGAGTTCAGTTGAGATGTTGGCGCGTGCACACACACACACACACACACAAATCATTGCTCTGAAATAAATTTCCCCCCAAAGTGTAATGAATATGATGAAACTATTCTTGCTTAAACTTCACCAAACATAATTTTGAGCTAAAGGACTAAATGATAATATATTTTAAATAGCCCTGGAACTCCAGAATCAGGGATTTTCATCTTCCCACTAGGTCTCTGTGATGCAGCTTTATGGAGTAGCCAGTTTTGTGACGGGCAACCAATGACTAGCCTATTATTAACTCTTATTACGTCTCTACTCCCAAATTTCTGTCTCTCGGGTTCTAGCTTTCCATTTCCCACCATCTGCTGGAGCTCAACCACTGGCTATTCTCCAAACCCAGTATGTTCCAAACCAAATCCATCATCACTTCTCAAAGGTCATCCTATTCCTCCTCAGTCAATGCCACCACCATCTCTGTGGTCATCCAGGGCTGTGATCTTAACCTCATTTTTTTCTTACCTTTCACACACAATCAGCTTATTAGTCTTCTAGTTAGGACCTCTGCAGCACACTGGCATCTAGCCTCTCTCCTCCATTATTGTTTTACAAGTCAGATTCTCATCAGTGGCCATTTGGACTATTGTGAAACAATGGAGAGGGTCTCCATTTCCACTCCTCCTCCCTTACACCCCATCTTGTACAGAGATGCCACATTAATCTTCCAGAAACACAGCTCCGATTGGGCAGTTTTTCTTGTTTAAAACCTCCAGTGGGCTTCTATTGTCTCAACCTATAAAATGAGCATGATGTGATCTATCACAGAGCTGTAGAGTTCAAACAAGATAATGTATCAAGCCCTCCACCCAGTGGTTATCACACAGCGAGAGCTCAGTAAGAGTAGCTGCTGTCTGTCACCTTCACTCTGGCCAAACTGAACTGGTTACTGCTTACCACACATGCCACCATGATTTACTTTCCCTTTCCTCTTCTCATGCTGTTGCCTGGCCTGGAGGATACCACCTTCCCCTACCCAAATTCAAATTCTACTCATATTCTGAGACCCAAATGAAGTTAAGCTTTCCCATACTCTTCTGGATGGAAGGGATTCCTCCTTATAACAGCAAGTAGAGCCTTTCTGTGAGTATTCATTAATTATTTTTGTCATTTTCTTATCAGTTTTCTAAATGCCAAAATATAAGGACAGGATTTATGGATGAAAATTGGTTTGATATCTATTCTCTCAAAATGACTCATAACTGTATTATGGAACCCTGCACGGCTCAAGGAATCTGTCCTTGCCTCTCACCTCCCCTTTAACACTATGCCTGTGCAGACATGGAGAGCAGTGAAACCTGAAATGAAATAGTTAGTATTTGATAGAGTGGCACTTCATGCTCAGATGCTCACACTAATGTGCACAAGTCAAGTGTACGTTTTCTTCCTTTTCTATCAACTTATCTTAGCAGCTCAACATCAACAGCCAAATCTCCCTTGTATTTTTTATAAAAAAATGTATTTTGTTTACTGCTCTCTTCTTCTAGTCCTTGTCCTTGACCTCTTTCTCCTCCTCCTCCTCCTCCTTCTTCTTCCTCCACCTCTCCTCCTCCTCCTCCTCCTCCTCCTCCTCCTCCTCCTCCTCCTCCTCCTCCTTCTTCTTCTTCTTCTTCTTCTTCTTCTTCTTCTTCTTCTTCTTCTTCTCCTTCTTCTTCCCCTCTTTCTTCTTCTTCTTTGTACATGAAGAGGTAGTTCTAAAAGCCAATATATTTTTCATATCCATTTGTGTTCCCTATTAAGTCCCTTGCTCATGGACACACACTAGCCACATCCTTTGTGTCTGCTACATATAACTCTGGCACCTCACACAGCATCACACTCATGGAGGTTTTCAGACCATGTTTCTTGAACAATAGACATAAAACTCTTTCAATCACAATCTTTAATCTCATAAATCTTGATCCTGTAAGTTTACTTTTGGATATTTAGTCTAAGAAAACAATGACTGATTTGTACTAATAAAATAGCTATAAAACAGAAGGAGGTGATTTGAAAATGCAACGTTGGGAATGGTTACCTAAACTCTAGGAGTAATAGAGGTGGTGGAAGAAGAAGGAACACCTAGAAGTAATGTGCCTTGAGTAGTGACAATGGCAGGTGCTCTGCTGCTAATTTTAATGAATCTCCAAAATGTTCACAATAAGTCTGCAGGAAATAAACTCATTTTATTAAGTAAGGAATTAACATGTGGCTAATATGTTGATACCAGAAGACTAATGACTTGGGTGAATGATTGCTGGATATTACTATGTGAAAAAAAGCTGCTTATAACACAATTTTATGGTCCCACATATATGCAAAATGTAAAGGAGAAAAGAAAGGCTGGGCAAACAATATACCAAAATATCATTACTGTTTATTTTTGGATGATAAGATTTTGAGGGATGGGACAGCAGCTACTTAATTGTTTTCTACTAATATTATTACTGTTGTTACTACTGTTATCATCACTGTTGTTATCATGGCGATTAGTATTATTGCTGTTGTGATGATTATTTATGTCATTATGTTTCTAAATTTGTATGAAAATTGAATTTCAAGAGATATTTGAACCCATGTTCATTGCAGCATTACTCACAAAAATAAAGAGATGGAAACAATCTAAACGTCCACTAACAGATGGATGAATAAAGAAACTGTGGTATATGCTTATAATGGAATATTATTCAGCCATAAAAAAGAGGGAGCTAATCACATGTTACAATGTGGATGAACCTTGAGGAGATCATGCTAAGTGGAAAGAAACCAGTCACAGAAGGGCAAAACTCTATGACTCCACTTATATAATACATTTAAAATAATAAAACTCATCAAAGCACAAAGTAGAATGCTGGCTGCTGAGGCAAGGGACAGGAGGAAATGGGGAGTTGCTCAATGGGTATAATTTCAATCATCATGCAAGATGAAAAATTTCTACATATCTATTGTAGAACAATGTGCATCTAGTTAACAATATTGTACACTTAACATTTTTAAGAAGGTAAATTCCATACTTTAAGTTTTTTATTTAAAAAAAAAAGACAAGGTAGAGGACCACCTTGCCTGCAGTAATGGATAAGACATTCTATTTCAGGGGTTCAAGAAATGCAACTTTGACATCATTTTCTACAATTCTACCAAATTTATCTTTTCGTCTCCCATCTGCCCAGTAATAGAAGGATTATCTCAGCCAGTTCAGAAGTCCTCTTCATCCCAGAGGTAGTAGCTATACAACCAAGGTGTCAGGAATGGGAGGAGGTGTGCATATATATGGTTTGGAGTATTTATTAATTTTTGTATATTAGCACTTACTTTAAAAGAGATCATTATAAACATTTCTGTGGGAGAAGTGACAGTGGGATTCTGATCTAGCTCTCTCAGCCTCTGCCAGCACATCTCCTTAACTCTGCCAAAGATAAGTTACCAGTTCCCTCAATCTCTTAGCAAACCGGCCTGGGACATCTGGCTCCTCCTGTTGTTGGCTGTTGTCTTATATTCTTGGCTGGAGAGATTTGGCATTGTTACAATAAGATGGACTGCTGTGTCTAAAGAAGCCAAATTTGATCATCTGTATAATCTGAGATGAAGGTGATTGCACCATGGGGAGCTCTTTTCTGAAGGAGCAGTACTTCTAAGATGCGAACTTACATCAGACCTTGAGGTTGTATGGTGTATATAGTTCCATGCTTTACTGGACTCCGTCCTACTTTCCACCATGATACAGCAGCTATGGGGTTTATATGGAATCAACCCCACTTCTAGAACCGTCAGTTCTGATTGGCCCATGGGCTAAGCCTGGTTACTGTAATCAGTTCAGGAGTAGGCATGGAATCTAAGTCGGTTCATGGTCTCAGTGAAGCCCAGGGTTTTGGTTTAATGGTTGAGAAGAGGGAAGTCTTCTATCCTCGTGTATGTGAACAGGGATGTGAGGAAGCCCAGTTTGCTAAAGGCAGACATAGGTAAGCACAAAGAAACTTAACCTTCTTTTGTAAATTTATGAATATGCTGACTCCACACAGAGATAGGAGAGAAACCCTGTGACCTTGATGACAGAAGTGAAGCACCAAGTCAAACCTCATGGGGAATACCCTTTGCACTGAACCTCCATTTATAAGAGCCAATAAATGACCTTTAATTTTTAAGTCAGTTTGGGGTAGGTTTTCCATACCCTGCAAGAAAAAGCATTAGAACGAATATTGAAAGAGCCTGTGTTCTTACTTCAGTGATCTCTCCTCTTCCCCAAACTCTTGGAGCCCTGGGAGAAAGAGGCTTTGCATCTGATTCAGCTGGGTATCTGGTGGCACCACTGGTCCTGGGCCACATTAAATGTTGCAGATTGAAGGTTTGGGGGTCTCCCCAGGGACCTGGGCTTCTTGGGCTGAAATTCCACAGGACAGAAGAACTCTAGTTCACATTCACCCCCGGGGCTCCAGTGGAGCATGAAACTATATACTATAGACTTGATTTTTATGGAAAGGCCACCAAAACCAATTTCCATTTTCCTTCCCTGGTAGCCTCTTCAAGATGCCAGCAAAAGGTTTCCTGTCTTTCTAGTAGCCAAGTAGAACCAGTGATCGCTTTAAACTATTCCAGGTGATTTCATGTTCAAATGGCTCCTCTGCCGAGCTGCAAACTGTGCATGAAGCAAGAGTTGATGGGAGGAGAAAAAGAGCAACCAGGAAGCACAGCTGACCCTTGAACAACACAGGTGTCAGGGCACCGACCCCGGTGCAATTGAAAATCCATATATAACTTTGGATTCCCTCAAAACTTAACAAAACATCATAGCCTATTGTTGCTCAGAAGCTTTATTCACAATGTAAACCATTGATTAACACATATTTTGTAAGCTGTAGGTATTGTATGCTGCATTCTTGCAATAAAGTAACTTAGAGGAAAGAAAACATTTTTTAAAAATTTTATTTATTCATGGTAGACAGAGAGAGAGAGAGGCAGAGACACAGGCAGAGGGAGAAGCAGGCTTCATGCAGGGAGCCCGACTTGGGACTCGATCTTGGGACTCTAGAATCACACCCTGAGCCACCCAGGGATCCCGAAAGAAAACATTTTTATTAAAATAATTAAAAAAGAAAATACTTCACAGTACCAGCATATATTTATTGAAGGGATCCCTGGGTGGCGCAGCGGTTTGGTGCCTGCCTTTGGCCCAGGGCGCAATCCTGGAGACCCAGGATCGAATCCCACGTCGGGCTCCCGGTGCATGGAACCTGCTTCTCCCTCTGCCTATGTCTCTGCCTCTCTCTCTCTCTCTCTCTATCATAAATAAATAAAAAAATTAAAAAAAAAAGAAAACAACACATTCACTAAGTAGACCTGCACCCATCAGCTAGATCCAAATTAGCAAGTTCTAGCCTGAAACAGGTTGCCATATAATTAACTCAATTAATTTCTTTATCTTGCCTTCTTTTGATTACATAATTAGGATGCCACTTAGGGATTTCATAATAATTAATATCAGAATCAGGAAATGTAAGGGTTAGAAGAGGGTTTAAAGACCACTTGAATCAGTAGTTCTAATTCTGATTAGATTAGAACTACTTGTTTTTTGTTTTTCCTACTTGTTTTTCCTGTGGTTATTTCCAAAAAGGGTAAAACCCTTTTTGCCAGCAACTATTCCAGGGAAACTCAATATAGGAAGCAGAGTGGAAGTGCTGTCCAAGAGGAGGGAGGTAGAGCAAGCGAGGGACGGTGCGGCCACTCACCCAGCCTGGCACGTTTCTGTGACTTTGTTTTTAAAGTATCACAATCATGATTCTTCATTCTTCATTTACTTTGTATGTTGTTTGACTTTTTTAAAAAAAAATTATTTGTTTGATAAGCAGAGAGTACTCATGGGGGGAGTGATGGACAGAGGGAAAGAGAGAAGCAGGCCACCCCGCCCCCCCCCCCGAACAGGAGCTGGATGTGGGGCTCAATCTCAGGACCCTGAGATCATAACCTGAGCCAAAGCCAGATGCTTAACCCACTGAGCCACTCAGGCACCCACAGTATCTCTGTGATTTTAACAGACTCCCTTACTACCCTTCTATCTCGCCTTGGTCTCTCCTCCTCCTCACTTCCAGCTTCCAGGATGTGCCTTTTCCTGAGGGCTTCATCTGTGCACATAGTGGGCAAGTCCTGTTGGGGAATCCATGTGCCCATCTAGGGCAGCCCTCACGCTAGGATTTCCAGCTGGTTCACCCCTTGGATGAGAGGATTCTTATGCATATGGACTCAAGAGGCTATTGTCATAATCCTTTAGGAGCATTATTTACCTTTTTCACTGTGCTGCTGTTTGCACTCAGTGTAAGAACAATGGTGGGAAATTTGTCTTAACATGAATTAGGCTGTCACACCTGTTATACTAGTTGTTCTAGTTACACTAGCAGTCACTGTGGTCTTCATCATCTTGTTCCAATGAGGGAAAAAAGGTCAGTTTCACTTAAAATGTCCCGGGGGTGCCTGGGTGGTTCAGTCAGTTAAGTGTCCTACTCTTGGTTCTGCTCAGATCATGATCTTAGGGTCATGAGAGTGAGCCCCCCATTGAGCTCCATGCTTAGCTGGGTGTCTGCTGGAGATTTTCTCCCTCTGGCTCTCCCCCCACTCAAGTTCTGACTCTCTCTGTCTCTTTCTAAAAGTAAATAAATAGATCTTTTAACAAAATAAATAAAACGTCCTGGGTGAAGCAGTACCAAAAATAAAAAATAATTACATTTTATTATATTCTGACCCTTAAGTATAAATCCTTTTAATATTCTGTGTGATAACTGTATGAAAACTGTATATGCAGCGATTGTGCTGAAGTGTGGTGGTTCTTTCAAAGAAAAGTTACTTGTGTGATTGAGTTGAAAGAAGAAACTATACTTTTCAGACTTGGATACTTGGCAGACATTTTTCAAAACTGAATGAAATAGGCTGTCACTTCAAAGAAGCCACTGGCAGTGTTTGTTGCCAATAGTAAAATCTGAGGTTTCAAGAGAAAATTAGAATTTTTGAAAACTTATATCCACCGCTGTGAGCTTGATGACTTCCCAATGCTTAACTGCTTTTCTAATGATACAAATGGAGATAAGAGTGGGTATGAATTTCTGAAGTCCTATAATGAAATACGTTAGCATTTAGAATGACTGCCTAACTCAGTGAACCACTAATTTTCTTGACCAACACATGATTAAAATCAAATATGAGTAAAAGATTTATTCAAAGTGCAAAATTCAAAAATGGATTTTAATGAAATTGAGTACAAAAAAAAAGTTCATGGATGTGATTTAAAATTTCTCGTTGAAACTAACCTTTGAGAAATTATCAACTGTCAAGATATAGTGCAGGGGCACCTGGGTGGCTCAGCGGTTGAGCATCTGCCTTTGACTCAGGTCATGATCCCAGGGTCCTCAGATCAAGTCCCCCATCAGGCTCCCTGCATGGAGCCTGCTTCTCCCTCTGCCTGTGTCTCTGCCTCTCTCTCTCTCTCTCTAGGTCTCTCATGAATAAGTAAATAAAATCTAAAAAAAAAAAAAAAAGATTTTGTGTAATATCAAAAAATAATATACATAATTATCTGAGAATATACATAATTATATCCATAACGAGAATATTCTTCCCAATGACAAATCTGGTTTAGGGCAGAAGTACTTCAATCAAAGCATACAGCAACAGATTAAATGCAGAAGCACACATGAGAATCCGCTTGTTGTCTGTTAAACCAGATATCAAAGAGATTTGTAAAAATTATGTAATATAAACTCATCTGTCTCACATCATGTTTTTGCATTGGAAAATATAATGGCTTTTCATAAAACATTTGCCTTTTGGTTAACACGTAACAGGTTTACTCTTCTTTTTTTTTATTTATTTTTTATTGGTGTTCAATTTACTAACATACAGAATAATCCCCAGTGCCCGTCACCCATTCACTCCCACCTCCCGCCCTCCTCCCCTTCTACCACCCCTAGTTCGTTTCCCAGAGTTAGCAGTCTTTACGTTCTGTCTCCCTTTCTGATATTTCCCACACATTGAATTAACAGATAAATATTTAAATTTTTCTTGGTTTTATTTTTGAATATAAAAAGTATTTTTTAAGATTTTATTCATTTATTCATGACACAGAGAGAGAGAGAGCGAGAGAGAGAGGCAGAGACACAGGCAGAGAAAGAAGCAGGCTCCACACAGGGAGCCCAACGTGGGACTCGATCCTGGGTCTCCAGGATCACACCCTGGGTTGAAGGCGGCACAAAACCACTGAGCCACCTGGGCTGTCCTAAAAAGTATTTTTAGATATAACCCATGTAAACAAAAACTCCTTGGGGTCCTCAATAATTGCTAAAACAGTAATGCTGTACCGTGGTTAAAAAGTTTGAAAACTACTGTTGTTTTCTGTTTCTGAGATTCCCAGTGGCATTTATGTCAAACTGCTCCTGGAGGTAATTTTCTTGATAACACACACATTCTGGACTTAATTCACTTCCCTGTCTCACTTCTCCACTCCCAGACCACAGTTCCTGGGATCACCTTCCAAATAAACACCTTATGTGCAAATTCTTATCTTGGGGTCCATTTCTGGGGAAATCAAATGAAAAGTCTCTTCCTTAGAATCCTTGGTTAGTTTGGACAGCATTTAACAGCAAAGCAGTTTAACTCTTTCACTCCACAAAGGGGACACTGAAGGCTGGGGATAAAATATATTACTATAATAGTCAAGGAAACACTGAATAGTACTTGTGACTCTACAGTTGCATCATTTTCATCACCCACTGCCTTCTTAGAGGCAACACAGTTTCACATCCCACTTATCTGCTCATTACTGTCTTTCCATCCTCATCACACAACGCTGGTAAAGAAGCACAATCATGCCACAGCTACTGCTTTTCCTATTTGTCTCTGTATTTGGAGTGTCTTTTAGGGTCGTATCCTTGGGAATCTAGGGCATGGGACTTCCTTCTGCTTATAACTCTTGTTTTATCATCAACTCTGAGTGCTGAGCACTCCTGTAGCTGTGAGGGGTCAGAGGACACAGAGATGGTAAAATATTTCCCCTCTTTGCAAAGAGCTAAAGGTCTCAAACTCATTTTGTCACACAGAACGCATGTGGTAGTAGGTTCTTAGGAGATCACTATGAGGGGCTACGTGAACAAGGGAACAGAGAAACCCAAAACCAACCTTGTTCTCTTTGTTTCTTGGGATTTTTCTGCCCAACTCCTTGTGTGCACCCAATAGCGAGCCGTGTGCTGATCCCATGTCGGTGCTTGTCCTCCAGACATGGGGCAAGGGGCAGAGCTGGAATTGTCGCCAAGGGTTCTGACTCCAGAGACCTGACCGCTGCCTTACACTGGGAGAATTAGCCAGAGTCATGAGCCTCACCCCAGTCACGTTTATTCTTAGAGTCTGAGCCACCAACCTGATATTTTTCTCAGGTGTCAGATAAATGTTGTTCTCTGCATCTGAGTAGTTTGGCTTCTCGGTTCAGATGGGCAGTTCAGATGTTTCAAGTTTTTGGATTTCTACCCCGATCTGAAGATTTGTTGTAAAGCCAACTATTTATGCACTAGAATTATTCACTGCTAATAAGACAGCCCTGGAATACTCGTGTCAACTCTACAAAGAGGAAAAAATTGTTCTTTAATTTAAAAAATGTGAACCATGTCAACTTTCTTTGGAATCAGTATTTTAAAACTGATCTGGGACTTGGAGTTCTGAATAGCATTAATGCGTTGGAAACAAATGCAGTGCTCTTTCTACGAGACTTTCCTTGGAAGCCAAGAATTTTATGTGTTCAGGGAAGGTTTATATTATACTCAGGGGTTCACAATGGACTTCGTTGACACGCCAACCCCAGTGGTAGACCTCTTTTTTTCCTTATGAGCTCAAGATTTTACATTGAGGAAATAACGTACAATAATTACAAACTTCTGAGATTCCTGTTTGAAACCTCTGCATGGATACTAATCCCAAGGAATCAGAGCATTTTATTTCCAAAAAAATGTCTTAAGACAAGCCATTTTTCCCCCTGGTGAACAGCATAACCCTTTGAGCATCTCCCTGTGACATACTGTGTTGAATGTAGTCAGAGCTGCTAAAGGGAACACACATGAATAGACAGCATGACCTGAGAACCGAGTTGCCTTGGGGATGGGGACCTATCGCAAGTGCACACTAGAATTGAGATTAGGTGGTATTCAGTACTTGGTTTAAATGGCAATATTTAGGGTTTGGTTTGGACAAAATCCCCAAATGAAAATTCCAATTCCAAGTTTAACTGAGTACTTGATTTATTTTAATAAATTTTTAGCACCCTATTTATTTTTTCTTTCTGATTTTAGGTCAAAGACTCATTCTTTTAATAGTCTTAGTGACTTTTATGTGCCAAGCATGGGCTAACTCTGGGAATATTAATGTAAACATGACAAGGTCCTTGCCTCAAAGTACTTACAAGTTTACTTACAAATTTAGTGAATATATGCTTGTGGAAAAAATATTAGATTAAAAAAAGCAAACAAAGGAACCTTTTAAAAATAATCCTGTCTTGGGTAACTTTTATTGCATAATATGCCATCCTGCTAGGATGCCTGAGACGTCATTCACTGGGTTGGCTGGTGGTGCTGGTTGCATGGAAGTTTAGCTGGGCCAATGGGTCAAAGAGCTCAGTTCTCCTACACATGGGTCTCTACAAGGGCTACTGTACTTCGTCATAGCACACAAGCTAGATTCTACAAGGCAGGAAATGGACACAGACAGTCATGTTAAGATTGGGACCCAGAAGTCCCCAGATATTATTTCTGTAACATTCTATTGGTCAAAGCCAATCATGAGTCTGGCCTAGAATTCAAAGGCATGTGCATACACAAAAGAGAAGAGTTATTAGGGGACATCTTTATAGGCTAGAAGCTACAAATTCATTATGTTAAGGAGTGAGATGTGTGCTGGACTTCAAACCCTCCCCAACTGTAAGGACTCCTGTGATTATGTTGGATCCTCTTGGATAATCTAGGGCAATCTTCTCTTTCCAGGTCCCCGGTGTTAATCATGTCTGTAAGATCCCTTTTGCTATGTCAGGTAGCATCCACAGGTTCTGGAATTAGTATGCAGGTATCTTTGTCAAGCTAATACTACCCATTATATTAGCATACTTCTCTTAAAATAACATCAACTAAACTTTTTTTTCCCCTCTATCTGAGAGTGACAGTGCCATATTTATTTTTCCATAATGTTTGCCTAGGGCTCTTCCTTTTTCTTAGAATTACAGAATACAAATCTATGCATCTCAATTCTATTCGTTTCAAGGTGCAAACTACATCTGATTGCTTCCATGATGTCTCCCTCAAGTATTTCATCCTTCATGGATCTTTTTCCCACCAAGACTGCTTTCATATTCCATCAAATTCATCATGTAATGGCCCCTTCTGTTTCACTGTCATTCTCTTCTCCTCAGGATTTGCCAGCGCCTGGAAGGCAGGAAACATGTCCCACACACACATCGTTCAGACCTTGACTTGGTAAAATCTTCTTTGCTTCAGTATATTCATATTTAAATCCATTCTACAACTTCAGTCTGTGTTTTCTATTTATTATTATTATTTTAGAGAGAGAATGTGTGTGCAAGTGGGAAAGGGGAGGGGCAGAGGGAGAGAGAGAGAGAGAGAGAGAGAGAATCTCAAGCAGGTGATCCATGCAGAGCTGACTGACATGGTGCTCCATCTCAGGACCCTGTGATCTTGGCCTGAGGGGAAATTGAGTCAGATACTTAACTGATTAAGCCACCCAGGTGCTGCTGAATGTGCTTTGTAAAATGTCCTTTAATTGGGTCACATTTCCATCTAAAACTTTCAACAACATGTCCAGTTGCCTTTGTTAAAGGCAAAACTCTGCTTTGGGCCCAATACCCACCCTTTCTGTGGCTACAAGCTTTCTCTGGTGACTTATGACATAGAGCTCAAAATTACCTTCTGAAGGACACATTTTCCTTTGCACTCAAAAGAGACAAATACATGTGTATCCTTTCCCCAATCCTTCTATTTACCTGAATCGTAGTCTTTTAGAACAAACAATCCAACTGATTAATTATTAAGAATAAAGATTTCTGTATGGCCCTCATTCATAAGTCCTTAAAAACTTCACCAAACTCTCCAGTGAAGGACTTTACATAAAGCCACAGGAAAACCCTAGGAATTTTTAGTAGATTTAATGTTTACCTCAGTTTTTATTTTATTTTATTTTTTTGAGAGCAATATCAAGAGATAAACCATGACTAGTATTTCAAACATGCCTTTGAGCCTTGTGCCACTCAGTCAATGTTTGTTTTGTTTTGGAAAATAATATCATCGATGCTCTGTAAAAATAATAAATGCAGGGGTTCCTGGGTGGCTCAGTCAGTTAAGCATCTGCCTTTCAGCTCAGGTCATGATCCCAGGTCTCTGGGATCGAGACACATGTTGGGTTCAGTGGAGAGCTGGCTTCTCACTCTCCTCCCCATTTGTGCTCTCTCTTTTGCTATCTCTCTCTCTCTCTCTCTAATAAATAAGTAAAATCTAAAAAAAGTTAATTATAAGAGCTCAAGAAATGTTGAAAAGTACAAAGATGAAACACCCCAAAATAACCATCATTAACAATGTATGAATAGCATTTCAGGTATCTCTTGACAGAGATAAGATAGATATAGATATACAGGTAGATGTTACAACAATAGATAGATAGACACAAGGGAAGAAATGAAATATAAATCATTTCATTAAAATGGTATCAAAATTAACTATATTTAAGTCAACTTTATTGAGGTATAATTATATACAATAAAATTCACCAATTTTAAGTGTTTATAATGCTATCTTTTCTTGGTTTTATTAATAAATATCTCCTTAAAAATAAAAAAATAAATATTTCCTTAATATCATCCTACTTTAATTGAATCAGAACTCTAGTTATTTCATTTATTTATATTTCAGTTCATACTGGAAGGGAACATGATGTGCTGAAAGAACACTGGGCATAGAGCAAAGGGGCAGAAGTTTTAGTTCTAGAAGCTGGTGACTTTGAGCAGGTTGTCAAATTGCATGGACCCTTGGATCCTTAGTCATAAAATGCAGACATTGGACCAGGAGGTCACCGATGTCTCCATCATTTCAGAGTCCACACCACAGCCTCTGCACACTCCCACCAATGAATGTAGGATTTGAACAGGTGCAACAGCAAAAGCAACCCTGCCCAGCAGGTTGCAGAGAGGGTCAAATGTGCATGTGAACAGGTGGATGTGGCCTGGCCTTCCTGGTCTCTATCTGGCATTTCATTAACCAAGTCTTGCTTGATTCATTTATTTTTTTCAGCCATTTGTAAAATGAGGAGCTTGCATTAAATAAATGATAGTCGATATGCCGCTACCAAAATCTGTTTTGTTTTGAATTTGTATTTTGAGAGACTCTATATATTCTCCATATTATATTTATTGAATAGTAATTACCTCACTTTCCCACTTTAAAATAATAACTGACCAGCGTGCATATGTAAATCTTTAACCCTGGTTCTCGAATATGTGCTAAGATCTGAACGTTCAAGGTCTTTGGGGACAAGGTCTGAGGTGGGGCTGGTCACACCCATACCTGTCACCTGAAGAGGCTCCTGAGAGATATGAAAAAGTGCACTGTTGTTTTTTTGTACTCCGTGTAAGGGTGGTAGGAGGAGCACCATCTCTGCTAAAAATGTATGTAAAAAAAATTCTTTAAAGAAATTATGTTTTCTAATTATCATGTGCAAGCTGCTGATTATTTTCACTTTTGCTTTTTCTAGTAATAAAAAGTCAATCCTGCTCGTGTAGGAAAGGATCTGGTGAATGAAAATCACTCAGGACTACCTGCCCTGCTTAGGCGGGCGACCTACAGAGATGAAGCGGGTGGGTCCTAAGAGAACAGAGTGGGAAGGTATAGAAAGGGCAGTCTGGCCAGTGAGAAATTGCTGCAAGTCACATTTGTTCTTGGCTGTCAGTTTGTAATCTCTCCATTAAAACTGTTTTTTTCAGGGGATCCCTGGATGGCTCAGCGGTTTGGTGCCTGCCTTCAGCTCAGGGCATGATCCTGCAGTCCTGGGATCAAGTCCTGCATGGAGCCACTTCTCCCTCTGCCTGTGTGTCTCTCTCTCTTTCTCTCTGTGCCTCTCATTAATAAATGTATAAAATCTTTAAAAAATAAAATAAAACCATCTTTCAGCCACAGACAACTACTGTTGAAAATTTAATGTGTGTTCTTTTCATTCCTTATTTATATACACCAACCGTATATAAGTTCAATTTTTTAACAAAAACGATATCAAAATGAGCAATTTTTATTTGCTTACTTCACTTAATATCACGAGCATGTACTCATGTCATCTGAAAGACTTCGAGGTGACTTGGTTCTAAAACTCTTACGGCTGTTTTTTTGGCACTCAGACCTGTGTGCACCTTTCTGAAAATGGCATGGTCTTTTGCGGGCAGAGGGCCTCTGGCAGGTGCTGCTGGCAGGTCTGGCATCGGTGACACCCTGGGACTCGCTCTTTGTTCATACGAATGTGTGGGTACCGGTGGAAGAGGCCACATCACATTTATGCTTTGTCACCAAACACATAGTGCTTGCCTAAATATTTGAAACAACTTGGAATTGCTGCAGGATGGAAAATCGCATCGATTTATATCCTACCTGAAAGCCCCTTGATCCAACTTTGAATGTATTTCAAGTATAATAAAAACATTCTGACAGCCCTGAAGTGTACCTCTTGATTTCTGTTCATTTGGCAGGATGACTGCAGCAACTTCAGGCTGTTTGCTCTTTTTTTTCCCCCTGCTCCTCCTCGGCTCTTCATTGTTCTAAAAAGAGTCCCTATCATGTCACTCTTTTGTTCCCCAACCATCCATCTCCTGACTCCTCACTACTGTCCACAGAATAACACTCATCCTCCAGAGCTAGGCCCTCAAAGCCTTTTTTTTTTTTTTTTAATTTTTATTTTTAAAAATTTTTTCCTTGAAAGCCTTTTATTCAACGCTCCAAACTGCCTCTGCAAACTTATTCTCTAGCTCTCCTTCATAAATTGTCTGCCCAAGGCAAAGTGACACGCTGTAACTCTGGTCTGCTGTCTGCCTGCCTTGTACCAGGCGGTGCCACACGGTGCCCCCCACACCTACACCAACCCTGCAGGGTGTACCTGCTAGTTGTGTGTATGAGGCAACAGAGCAGCGTGTGTCGGAGAAAGAGAATTTGAATTGATGCTCTTTTTACTTTTGCTTCACTCCTTGGGAATTTCTAGTTGGCCACTGGCTTTTCTGTTTCTGAGCTTTTCCTTCTGCTGCTGAGCCTGCTGGCTCTGTCCTGATTGGTTTTCTACTTGTCGAAATCCTGTCGGTTCTGCTATCTGTACCTAGCCCTGTGCCTTACAGGCAGGAGCTGCTCAATAAGTAATGAAGAGTTGGTTCAAAGTTTCCTGTATCTCTGCGAAAACATCTTAAGATCGTAGGAGGCAGAGATGATGTCTTATTATTCCCCATAATGCCCACACATAGCAGACAGTTGAGAAGGAATTTATTCAGTAAATGAGGTCTGCATATCTCCTGGAGCAAAGTGCACAAGGCCATGTACCTCATGGGGTGTCCAAGAACCCATGTCAAAAATGTATGTTTAGAAAAAAAAATGTATGTTTAGGCAGCAGGAACACACGTGAAGCAGGAGAATATGAAAGTACACTGGAAATTTTTGCTAGTTGGGTCAACTCCAATTTGGCAAAAGCAAGCCTACTGCTTTTTCTCCAGGGCTCTTTCTCCAGGCATCACTTATTAATGCTAATTGGTCAAGGGTGTGCTGTGATGCAGAACACTTGTGACCCGTAAGAATTAGAGAGAACTGTCATTTCTCAAAAGACCCACGAGGGGCAGCAAGAGGAAGGTACAGGGAAGGAGGGCAGGGAAGAGAAACTTCTCTCCAAAGACGTGCACTGAAATAAGCACACGTAAAAATAAATCCACATATAAAACAACTGTACAAATGTTAACAGTATTTTCACAGCTGGGTTTCTTTGCCTAAAATACTTAGCACTTACTTTAGAAAACTCTCTTCTAAACAGGAATGGCCTGACTGATCACAGAAGCTGAACCCTGACAGAGCTCTGACTTTGAACTTCACTTCTGCTTGGATGGGAAGAAAAACACGACTTCTCATAAGCAAGGATTTTAATTGTCATGAATGCACAGCAAACTGTGGTGAGTGACCTTTCGCTCACAGATGAAGACACTGAGGTAGGGCTTAGTTTAGGAAACTGGATTCATAACATTCAGCGTATTTATATCCAGATTAGGGCTCTGGATTTAGAACACTGGAATACACCAACATTGTCTGTTGCCATGGCAGTGCAAACACACCACTTGAATAAGTGCCCAGTCACTTATCATAGCAGGATTAGTGGTCTTCTAAAAGGATCTACATTCACACTACTGGTATTTATTTCCTGTAGATATTTAGAGGGTATGCAATGGTCTTTGGTTTCAAAGACCAATGCCATAGAACATGACTAATCATTCTGACTCACTTTTTGGGACTTTCCCCTTAGAAGTGTCTCCCAACGGCATGACGATGGGCTGTGCACCTACTAGTGAAAATACACCTTTCATCTCCAAATGGCAATGAGCAAAGCTATGCTGATGAATACGCTAGATAAAGAATTTGTAAAGAGTTGTAATGATTAAAGTGTCGTACTGACGTCATCTTTCATCCTTTATTTAATAAATATTTCACGATTGATGAGACTTCTTTGTGTTAGAGTTCTAGTGACCGGACTATACCAGTGGAATTAGACACAGTCCATGTTTCCATAAGCCTTCTATCTAGCAGACACCATTCCTAGCAATAAATGGGATTTTCTCCACTCAGTAATTTTTTGGTCAAAACAAGGGGAAGTGTTCAAAATTATGAGAAAACATACTCGGTTAAAAAAAAAAAAACAGAACTAAACAGAACAGTAAACACAAACAATTATTCCTTCTTGATCAAATTAAGAAAACATTCTTTATGCTTACAGCTCCCGATGATCATGACCTTGGATTTGTGTGGTGCAAGTCATTGACATCTTTTTTGCCTCTCTGTCTCATTCCTTTGCCCAGGTTGTGAGCTCTGAGTGTCAGAGCCTCTGCCTGACTCATCTTTGTACTAGCAGTGCCTCATACATACCTCCTGCCTCCCGATCTTGTAGGCAGCCTTGGCTGAAGGAGGGTGTCATTAGTTAAGTAAGGGTGAGATTGACACAAACTGGTTTCACAAAGGTCAAATGTGAGTGCATTGGTGTTTATTATGGTCTTTTTAAAATTTTTATTTATTTATTTATTTATTTATTTATCTTTGGATTTTTTCTTTCTTTTTTTTTTTTTTTGTATATTTTTTTTACTGGAGTTCGATTGGCCAACATATAGTATAACTGAGGGGGGCACTTGACGGGATGAGCCCTGGGTGTTATATGTTGGGTCTTTTTTAAAAAATTGGATACTGATACTGACTTTCCTTTTTTGGTATTCAGTCATATGAATTTTAACCTATTTATAGATTTGTGAATCTATAAATTTGTAAACCACCACTCACCAACAATTGATATTGTCAATATTTTTTTTGACATACTAATAGATGTGTAGTAGAATCTTACTGTGGTTTAAATTTGTGTTACCTTAATGGCTCCTGGTGTTGAACATCTTTTTTCAGGGGCTTCTTTGCCATCTTAATATCTTCTTTGGTGATATGTCTGTTTAGGTTTCTTTTCCACTTTTAACTGAGTTGTTTGATTCCTTATTGCTGAGTTTAAAGAGCTCTTTATATATTCTGGATACAAGCCTTCTGTTGGATATGTTATTTGAAAATATTTTCTCCTGGTCTATGGATTATCTTTTTTATTTTCTTGACAGTGATTTGGCAAAGTGTTTACTTTTGATAAAGACCAATTTTTCCTTTTATGAATTGTGCTTTTAATGTTATTCTTAACACTTTGTCTAACCTCAGATCTTGAAGATTTTCTTCTATGTCTACTTTTTCTTTTTTTTTTTTTTTTAAGTAGGCTCCATACCCAGCATGGAGCCCAACATGGGGTTCAAACTCAGAGATTAATTTGAGATTAAGACCTAAGCTGACAATAGCCAAACTGTGGAAAGAGCCTTGGTGTCCATCGAAAGATGAATGGATAAAGAAGATGTGGTTTATGTATACAATGGAATATTACTCAGCCATTAGAAACGACAAATACCCACCATTTGCTTCAACGTGGATGGAACTGGAGGGTATTATGCTGAGTGAAGTAAGTCAATCGGAGAAGGACAAACAGTGTATGTTCTCATTCATTTGGGGAATATAAATAACAGTGAAAGGGAATATAAGGGAAGGGAGAAGAAAAAGACTCCTAACTCGGGAAACGAACTAGGGGTGGTGGAAAGGGAGGAGGGCAGGAGGTGGGGGTGAATGGGTGACGGGCACTGAGGGGGGCACTTGACGGGATGAGCACTGGGTGTTATTCTGTATGTTGGTAAATTGAGCACCAATAAAATTAATTTATTAAAAAAAAAAAGACCTGAGCTGAGATGGAGAGTTGGACACTTAACCGACTGAGCCACCCAGACACCTCTCCTATGGTTACTGGTAAAAGTTTCATGGCTTTAGGATGAGTGCATTGATTTCTGATGAACAAAGGAAATGAATTACTTGATAAGAGATTTTCTTCTTACTGTTTTATTTGCTTCTCTTGATTCTAGGGCATTACAGGAGCCTTCTGGACAGGACTACATCTATGTAATCAGCTCTTTCATCACATACAGGACCACAAAATTACAATTCAAAAATTTTTTAAGGGGATCCCTGGGTGGTGCAGCGGTTTAGCGCCTGCCTTTGGCCCAGGGCGCGATCCTGGAGACCCAGGATCGGTTCCCACGTCGGGCTCCCGGTGCATGGAGCCTGCTTCTCTCTGCCTGTGTCTCTGCCTCTCTTTCTCTCTCTGTGACTATCATAAATAAAAAAAAAAAAAAAAAATTAAAAAATTTTTTAAAGTCCAATAAGCAAATTTTCTCATGTATGTTAGAGTTATTTAATGATCACACTTGATCTGAACCTTAGTCTTTATCCCTCTTAATGTGTCCATTATACATTCCAAGACAGAGCTACTCATGTGCTAATTACAGGTCCTACTGCAGTCCCTGATGGGAGTCTTACACACTATTTAACATATGGGCTGTAATACATATTTACCATCTGAAAAATTATGAATCCTGAAGCACATTTGCTCAAAAGGATTTCAGAAAGAGGATTGTGTACCCGAAATTTAAATGACTCTTGGGACAAGATAATCCTTGCAGTGGCTACAGGAAAGCTCCCCTTCAGGCATCTCCTTAATACTTGTCAAAACTTCTCGCCTCTGTGAGTGAGGATGGGCAAAGGGGAATGTTACGTGCGTGCTTTATTCAACCTAAATGAATACGTTTTCTCTTGCAACAAAAGAAAATGTATACCTTTTTCCTGTTGTTCTTGTGGTAGTCAATAAAAGTACTGACCAGCCAGACCCCAAAAATCAAAGAAGGCCTCCATTTTCACATTATGGCGTGTGGGTGTGTGCACACGCGTGAGTTACAAAGAGGAGGGCATACCTGGGTGAAGCTCAAACACAGACGCCTCAGCCCTTCATCTGCCAAGACTCGGATGCCATGTGTCTGAGGATCAGGTCAGAGCACCGACAGGGGGAGGGGATGTGACATGTACTTGAGATAGTTCCTGGCACACAGCAAAGGCCCAAATAAAGTTAGGCAAAGGCCATCCCATCCCTACCACAATATCCTGTCATTTCAGGTGCAGCAGTACCTGGGATTACATGTCAGGGAGTCAGCCCATTAGACTGACCCTGCCTACTTAGGTGGTAGCTGGAAGGGGGATCAAGAAATCACCAGCTCTGTAGCAGGTCCCTTTGTCAGCCATTTTGATGGGACTGGAAGACACACTGTGTCCTTCTGACACGTCTTTCCTCCTTATTGACTGCTGTGAAGATTATAATGACTGGATTCCATTTTCTGATACCGAGTAGACCCTAAGGAAGCCGGGGAACTACTTCCTATCGGCTTTCCAAAGCTTCTCTCCAAACTTAGAAATGAAAGAGAACAAAGCTCTGCACCAGCAGCAACAAGAAAGGGGATTTTTGCTTCCCCTTTCTTTCAGGGACATAGTTTTGTCTTGCAGAGGCCACTTTGGAGAGGGCAGTTAGACAGCAAAGGGGTCGGTTCAGGGGCAAGGCCATGGTGAGAAGCTCAAAATGCTTGTTTTTGTGGTGCCAAAGGAATCGACACTTCTTTCTTCCCCAAAGAAAACAGAAGCTCATTATTCTGACAGAGGAAATCCAGACGTTTCTAGGTGGAGATTAAACCTGACTCTCACACACGGAGGCCTCCTGTTCAGCTTCTTCGTTAAGAGATTTTAGTAGCTTTAAAAAAAAAATGGTTAGTATGCTACATTGGTCAGCTTTCTAAATAATTTAGAGAACTTGTGACCTGGAGCTCTCGTGGCGTTGATGTAACTGTGCTGGAAATCTCTTGACTTGAACTTGAGACTCACTTTCCTACAGCTGCAGTTTGTCCACCGTCAACAAGCGTCTGTACCCAGAAGACAAGGAGGGGAAGGGGTGCGGGGAGACATTAAAAAAAAAAAAAAAAAAAAGAAAAGAAAAGAAAAGAAAGAAAGAAAGAAAGAAAAAAAGAAAAAAGAAAAAAAATTTCCTGGGCTGCAGTTCCACACATAGGCCACCAGGTGTCTGTCTTCACACAAGCAGTCCTGCTTGTGTAATGGGGTCCGACTTGGCTGCCAGAGTAGTTTTTAAAACCAAAACAAATCTCTAGATGTTGGTACAAGTAGATATAAAGGTGTCAGTGTAAGGTGACCTTTCAGAGTCAAACTAAATAATTTTCAACTCATCATCCAAGTAGGAGGAATCAATTGGATCTTGTGTTTATCTTCTAATGTTGTTTGGGAGAAATAATTTGCCCTAATAAGTGGCCCATGCACTTGAAAAATGTTGGGGGAAAAAATGTGTCCTCTTCCAAAAAAATCTCATCTGGTGTTTGTAAAATTCAAGGTTGTTAGCATGCAAACAGGTGTATGTTCCCAGGCACATTTCTTTTGGTAAAAATAGACAAATTCTATTCTGATCTGGTTTCTAAACTCTAGAGCTAAATTTGATGGTTCGGTTTTTACCTTACTTTGTTCTCCAGTTTCAATCCTTGGGCCTGATACAACTGAAAAATATCCCCGCCGGGAAGTTCAAGAATGAGATTTGATTTCTTTCTAACCAGAATTGAGAGCGAAATTGTAATAGTTACCTAATTAGATAACTCTAGCAAGGTCTAGGACGCACAATCGATGCACTTGAGTCCAGCGTGGGGTTCTTGTGGTCTTCCAAGAAATGTCATCAGATGAAGCAGTTTCACGGATGTATCTTCCTATCTCCCCATCTCCTTTTATTTTTTGTTTTTTGAGTTACCAAACATAGTTGCCACCAGTTTAGCGATCCCCACTTTTCACACTTGCTTGCCAAAGCATGGAATTTTCTGAGAGCCCTAGGTGTTACTATTTATGCTCTTGTTCAGTCATACGCAGACACAACTAAAAAAAAATCAGCTGGCACAGGAGATGTGCTTTATGAGAAACCATTATAGACCTGAAGACTTCCCTTTTTGTTGTTGTTGTTAATTTTTGTTTGGCATTGTTTATTACTTTGAATACCTTTAGGACTTTAAAATCAGTTTCTCCGCAACTATATACATGGAACCATTTATAGCTGGAGCAAAACACACTCTTGGGAGTGTGCTCTAACCAGTGTTGGTCTGTCATTCCTGGTCCCTCCAAGATTTATGGACATTTTTATCAAAGCTCAGTTTCCTCCCAAATTTTGTGTTCCTTCACACCATTTCTTATCTCACTTGTTCATCAATCTGATTGGTGTTTATTTACTGCTTACTGTGACCTTTATGCTGTATATAAAATAAAAATGACCAACAACCAGTCCATTCTCTCACAAAACTATTAAACCAGTGAATATAATTTTACAATCTATTTCCTAGATACACTTCTGGGTCGTATTGAATAAAGTGCAAATATTTAATGCTGCTGGTGTTTGTAGTGTAGAACAAATTTCTGTTTTTCGGTCACATAACATTCTTTTAATATATAGTTGTTACATTCAGAGAACAGTATTCTTAAAATACATGAAATAATGAGTGGGACTACAGTGGAATTAGAACACAGTGATCTACATGTTTACTTAAAGTTACCATACAATTGATTTCTCCAATATTTTTTAATTAACCTAATGGATGCAAGCAGAGAGGCAAGGTTTGCTATACCCATTCTATAAAAAGGAAAATAGAAATTCACTTTGTAAAATCATTTTCACTTGGCTTTGGCTGTCTGTATATGATTATTTTACTTTTATTATTATATTGAAATCATTACATCTGTTTCCAAAATGTTCGGGAATGGAAGAATTAACAGGAAGCAAGTTTTGCAACTGAAACCCCTTTCTCTCCAAGCATAGCATCCATGGTGATGAATGAGCATAGGGGAAAAAAATAAAAGCTGCACAAAACCAGAAGGAAAACCTCTAAATGCTCAGGTGCCTTGGCGAGAATGAGACACTCCATCTCCATGTTTCCTCTGAAAACCACTCTTAAAAATCCCAGAATACATGTTACAGCAATAGTCAAAGGCCGAGTGAATGTTTTTTTCACTTGGTAAAATTGTGGAGAGAAATTTGTATTTTTTGAGGTTGTCAAATCTGGGTCAGTTACTTTGATGTGAAAAGGAACCAAGCAGAGCCATGCTGCTTTGTAAAACTGAAAATAAGTTCACTTAAGCAGAAAAGGCCCCTGTAAAGTCTGTAGAAGATAAATTCAGGGTCAAGGAAGTTCTCCATACTCTTTCATTTATTTGCTGAGCTATGACTAATTTGCCAGCCATAAACTCTTGCATTCATCTGGTTATTTTCCACTTACGGAGGTCATTCGTGAATTCAGTCACTTAACATTTATTGAATGTCAGGGAACATTCTGTAATGGAGATGTAAATGAACAGAGGTGGGTCTCACCATCAAGTGGCTCCCTGTCTAATGGAATAGCAAACGGATCCCTTAACTCACCAAAAGTATCACATTATGGATTTATAATGATATGACCACAACTCCAGCAGCTCAAAGAGTTGGTTCTGACTATCACACACTAGGGAGTATTTGACCTTGGCCTTGGAGAGTAACTAGCTTTTGGTCTGCCGTAAGCTAGGGAAGGTGTTTTAGGGGAAGATGAAGAACACCATGAAAATACCGACAAAATGGAATCATATGCTTGGGAGAAATGTATAGAATTGTGTGGCTAAAGCATGTGTGCATGGGACGAAAGTAGAAGAGATTATGATTAAAAAGGTAAATTAAAGCAATATAATGACTTTTCCTGATACCATGGGAGCATAGAGCTTACTATGTAATCGTGACATTTAGACCATGTTTTACATTTAAAAACTAGGACTCTTTAGATTGCAAGTAACAGAATACTCAGTGCAAATGATTCAGGCAGAAAGAGAACTTATTATTATTGGTTTGCATAAATGAAGAAGCCCATAGATAGGCCTCATGCACCTCTTGAATTCAATGACCTAACGAGATCACCAGGATCTATCTCTGTTAGTTCCAGGCTGACTCCAATTCTTAGGCTCCTGGTAGTAATTAATGTCTTACCTCACCCTGTTGCTATGAACTCAAAAGCGTGTTATCAAACATAGTTGGATAAGCCAATCTCCTGAAAGCTCAAATGACAACATTGACATTGGGTCCCTTACCTGATCGCATGCTAAATCCTGAAGGGAGCACTGTGTTCGGGGGAATGGGATTCATTGATTGGTTTTTTACCGAGGACATGGACTCCACCCCAGGACCTGGGCTCTGTCAGAAGTCTTGAAAAGACTGTGGCCACAGAAAAGAGGAGCTAGTGTTGAGCACAAGACAAATGGCCAAACTGAGTTCTGGAGAGGCAGAGGAGCTTGCTGCTAAGTCTCTTCCTGCTAGTGAGCCGCAGACCCTTCTAATCCCTAGCCCCTGGCTGTTGAATCCATCATTTTAGAATAACCTTAAAACACTGACCACTAAAGACTTTTGCAAGGGAGTGATACGGCCAGGTCAACTTTCAGGAAGGGAATCTGTGGCAGCATGGAAGACAGATGGAAGGTGAGAGAAACTTGCCTTCAGGATGACCAGTTAAGGAGAGCACCTCATCTGAAGTAAGGCAAGGGCAAAGGGGACTAGCGGGGAGCAGGTGGGTGAGGGTGTTGTCAAAGGTGGGATGAGGTAAACTTAAATACACTCAGTGAGAAGACGAAGGAGAGGGAAGCGCACTGTCTGTTCCTCATCCTTCACTCTGGAAAGTGTGTTAAAGTTCAGTTTCCCCAAGAATTGGATATTTCTTAAATTCCTTTCATATGAGCTAGGTTTTCATTTAATAAGCCATCCATCCAATAACTAGTCAGAGAAAGTGTGCCTGGCCCTCTGCCAGTTAGTGGGAGACAATGTGAACGACAGAGTCCCACTCTTCCCTCAATAAACTGGGTATAATGATGCCATTGAGAAGGCAGGAGTGAAGGAGAAGGAATGACATCACAGGAAGGAGAAATAGTGGAGGAAAGAGTGGCCCCATTTCCTAAGACTGAGGCAGCCATCATTCTACCATCGCTGGGAGTGTTTGGGGCTCACGGCTCTCAGCTCTACTGCTTAGAATTATCCTCTACTGGAGGGAGTCACTGCATTCAAGGCTCACCTCCCTGGAAGTGATGGGAGGTCACACAATAACTCGGGTATAAATGCCCAGCCTCCTTGCCTCAAGGCAGGAAAGCTCTGAAGGGCCATCCAGCTCCAAACCTTCCAGTGGGATCAGCTGGGGCCACTGTTGTGGGTCATGTTGAACCACTCCTTCTGCCTACCCACATGTTCTTCATTGCTCTGTTGTGTTTTGTCTTAAGAGTTTCCCTCAAGTAGAGCTTCTTCTCATGGTGCCCGAATCAAAGACAGTGGACCCAGCATGGTAAGTTGAGATGCCTTCCAGAAGTCTCTGTAGATGTCAAGCAGGCAGGTGCCCCTCAGCTCTGGAGCTCAAGTTGTAGCTGAGGATCCAGGCTTATGAGTCAACAGAAGTTAGGTGATGGGAAGTTCTCTCCTTCCAAAGTCATAAAGACTTACCCATATTTTCTGTCCTAAAGATTTTCAAATATTGTCTTTCCCAATGAAATTCTTAACCCATTTGGAATTTAGTTTTTGCTCAGTGTGAAGCAAGTATTGCTTTAGTCTTTCCCACATGGATAGCGGGTTTTTCAGTACTGGTTGTTATTCACCCAAGGGCAATATTATATTCGCCTTAAAGACTTTAGGATCAATTTGTCAAGTTCTGTGAACCATTCTGTTGGAGGGGTGCCTGGGTGACTCAGTCAGATAAGTGTCTGCCTTCAGGTCAGGTCATGATCTCAGGGCCCTGGGATCGAGCCCCACATTGGGCTTCCTGCTCAGTGGGAGTCTGCTTCTCCTTCTCACTCTCCCTCTCTCTCTCTCTCTCTTTCTCAAATAGATTTTTTTAAAAATTAAAAAAAAAATTTAAATTAAATTGTTAAAAAACAAAAAATATTCTACCAATATTCTGTTGGAATATTGGTAGGAATAGTGTTAAATCAATCAATTAAACTTATGGAGAATTGGCATAGCTATAATATTAGGTATTGTTAACCACAGACATAGTGCCTTCGATTCAGTTGGATATTTCAAGTCATTCAATTCATTTTTATAAGGGTTTTATGTATACGTTTGTTATCTTTCGTCATGAATGTTTTATATTTTCAATTGATACCCTAAATAACATCTCCTCATTGTATTTCCTAATTGTAACTGGTATATACAGAAAACTTGCATAATTTTCTTCTAAGTCTAAAGTGTCTGCAGATTGTTCTGGGATTTCTATATAGGATATAACATCTGAAAGTAATAGGATTTCTTCTTTTTCCAACAGTTAATTCTATTTTTATTTTGATTCATTATGTTGGACAGAACTTCTGAAAAATGATGAATGAAATTGGTGATAGTGGAAGATACTAAGGAATTTTTAAATACAAAGGATGGATGTTCAGCATTATTTCATGTTCTTTCCATATATATTGAAGCAATTATATAAATTTTTTGTTTGATTTGTTCATGTGGCAATTCACATTAATAGGTTTTCTAAGATTAAACCAATCTTGTATTCTTGGAATATACTCAACTTAGTCATTATGTATTTGTTTTATGCAATAAACAATTCTGTTTGCTAACATTTTTCTCAGTATTTCGCATCTATGTTTTCTGATTTCTCTGTTCAAGATGTCCTTATATATGTTTGTTATGCAGATTATATGAGTTTCATTAACTTGGCTGGTAGTAAGTAGTCCCCCTCTTTCTATTCTTTGGAAGATTTGGTGTAGGAATAGAGTTATCTGTTCCTTGAGCATTTGAATCCTCCAGCTCTAGGACAAGTTTGTGCCTTGTGGTCTTCTAGAATCAGTTTTTGTAATTTGTAAATTTTAGAGAACTTATCCATTTCCTTTAGGTTTCAAGACATGTACACATAAAATTTTCATAATGCTTTCTTTACCTTTAAAAAAATCTCTGCTGTATCTGTAGTTACATCTTCTTTTCATTTCAAATATTGCCTGTTTGAACCTCTCCTTTTTATCCTGATCAACCTTACCAGCTTTGTCTTTTCAAAGAATCAGCTTTTGTCTGTGTTTATCCTTTCTCGTATCATTGCTTTCTATTTTGATACTTACTGTTCTTACTCTTATTATTTTCTTCTTCTACTTTACTAAGATTTACTATGCTGATCTTTTTCTAACTTTGTAAGTTGGACATTTAACTAAGTTTTGGACTGTCTTCTTTTCTAGGATAAACATTTGAGGCTTTGCACTTTAATTACTGCTTTAGTTCAATCCCACAAACTTTGAAATGTGGTTATTTTCAAATTATTCTATTCCAAGTAGTATCTAATTTCCACTAAGAATTTTCTGAGCTTTTAATACAATTGTTATTTTTATTTCCAAAGCTACAGATTTAAAAAATTTAAATGTTTATTTTAGACTAGATTTCAATTTATAGAAAAGTTGCAAGAATTGTACATAGAATTCAGTTTCCATATATCTTTCACACAGTTTCCCCTATTATGACATCTAATGTTACCATGGTACATTTGTCAAAACTGATGAACCAACACTGATATATAACTAACTCAAATCCATACTTTATCCGTATTTTCTTAGCTTTAACCAATTATTTTGTCTGTTCCAGGATCCCATCCAGGATATCGCATTACATTTAGTTGTCATGTTTCTTTAGGCTCCCAACTTTATGACAATTTGTCAGATTTTATTTGTTTTAGATGACTTTGATAGTTTTGAAAAATGAGTCAATATTTTGTACAATATTCTTCAGTTTGGATTTGTCTGATGTCTTTCTCATGGTTAGTCTAGGGTTATGGATTTTTGAAAGAAGAAAGTGCCATTTTCAACACATCTTATCAAAAGTATGTACAAGGGACATTTCTTAATGATGTCTATCTTGATCACCTGCTTAAAGTAGTATTTGTCAGATTTCTCCACCATAGAGTTACTTTTTCCCCATTTTACACTGTGCTTTTCAGGGGACTGTCACTCTGTACAATCCACATTTATAGAGTGGGGAATTATGCACCACTTCATGGGGGGGCATTGATATCATTTATTGTTTTTCTGTAGAGTAGACTTGTCTCTTCTGTCATATTTTTTGAGTCAATAATTTGTTTATATCAGTATGGACTTGCAGATGTTTATTTCTACTTTGGGTGAATATAAACTATGTTATTCAATGTGTTGTTTAAATTATTTCATCTTTGACTGTCTATGGATTTTTTAAAGATTCTTTTTTTTAAATCCCAAATTTATATATATATTTATATATATATTTTTTTAAATAAATTCATTTTTTTATTGGTGTTCAATTTGTCAACATACAGAATAACACCCAGTTCTCATCCCGTCAAGTGCCCACCTCAGTGCCCGCCACCCAGTCACCCCCAACCCCTGCCCACCTCCCCTTCCACCACCCCTTGTTCGTTTCCCAGAGTTCTTTTTTAAGGCTTAATAGCTATCTTTTTACTACTTATTAACTATTTATTTCTATTTTAAGTAAGATTATGGTTAGAGAAGAAACTCTGTAGGATTTTGATTCTTTGAAATTTATTACAATTGCTTTATATTCTAGTAGATACTAAATTTTGCAAAAAATCCGAGTACCCTAAAACAATTTTTAATTTCCAATTATTGAGAGCAGTTGCCTATCTATGTTACATACTAACATTACTACATTATTTTTCTGCTGAATATGTTGAATATATATGTACACACATACACAGAAATAGGTGTAAAACTCTCCCACTACTGTGATGGTAAATTTTCAAGTTCTTTTTATATATCTGCCATTTTCTATTTATATATTTTACAACCACATTATTAGGAAACTGCAGTGTTAGATCTATTTTATTTTTTCCATGATTTAAAGCTAAAATTTTATGTAGTAGCCCTCTTCATCTTTAATGATATTTTTTTATTAAAGACTTATCTTTCTCACACAATGAAATTACATATTTTTTTCTAATTAGTGCAAGTGTGGTTTATGCTTTTTTCATTAATTTACTATAATTCTCTCTGTGTTCTTATGTTTTATAGGTGTCTATTTCAAATATCAAATATCTGGATTAAAAAGATATATTATTTAGCTTTACAATCTTTGTCTCTGAACAGGAAATTTTAAATATGTTTATTGTGAGAATTTCATATGCAGATGTATTTCTACCTCATTCAATGGTTTCTGTTCTGTTTTTTCTATATTTCTTTTTTGCTCTTTTCTACTTATTTCTGGATGCTTGATTTTTTTTACCCTATTTTTAAGAGGTTATGCATTCTGGGTTTTTTAGTAGTTACTCTTGAGATTTAGTGGGGAATCCCTGGGAGGCTCAGCGGTTTAGCGCCTGCCTTCGGCCCAGGGCATGATCCTGGAGTCCCAGGATCAAGTCCCGCATCGGGCTCCCTGCATGGAGCCTTCTCCCTCTGCCTGTGTCTTTGCCTCTCTCTCTGTGTGTGTCTCTCATGAATAAATAAACAAAATCTTTAAAAAGAGAATTTTAATTAGTATTTACAACTTATTAATATTAATTTATATTTTTATCCTAGTCCAGAATAGGAGAAGGAACTTTGAAAATCTTAGATTACCTTCTTCTTCTTTTATGTCATTATTGATGAACATATTCGTTGTGTTTTAAACCCCATGAATTAGGCCCAAGTTCACATTTTTACTTTTTTTAAGTACAATTTATTCTTTCTGTTAAAACTTTTTTTTCTGCTTAGTATTGTTTTAAATGATATTTACTCCCCATATTGCTAGAACTGAAAGTCCTGCCCTAGGTTTTTAATTTCCCAGAGCAGTCCTTAAAATATCTACAGCTTGGATTTCACTGTTCCTGTCACATAATTGTGACACGTCTGTGTTAATTCTTCCTTTCTTTAACAAGAGTCCTTTGGCAAGTGTAAAATGTTGGCTTTGCAGTAGGACTAGCTGAAGTTTTCTGAAGCCTGATTTTCTTTGCTTGATTTAAGACCATAATCGTTTCTCTCTTGTTCAACATGAAAGTAGTATTTCTTTTTTAAAGAATGAAGCCCTTCCACCAACTATCTTCTTCACCCAAAAGAATGGATTCTAATAACGCATTTGAACAATCTGTCTTGTTATATACCGATTTCATTTCAAGTCTGTATTTTGTGGCCGAAAAGAATTAAAGTGTAGCCCTTCCCCCCCCTTAGAAAGGCATGGAACATCTGAACATTATCTGTAGCAGGCACATCTGGTACCTAAAAGAGCGTGGAGAACTCAGAATGTACCTGTAACCATTACAAAGACTATATATAAGCATAGAGCGCGTGCAAGCTGATGGAGAAATATCCCTGGTATGAGACTTCACTGGTGAAATATGGAACTTATTACTGGGTTTCAGTTATTAATGAGTATACCAAAGGGTCTTGTGACTCCATGGCACAGAGAGGGTTTATTCTTGGCTGAATACAATCTGTCAACATACTCATTCTGAGTCTAATGTCCTCAAAACCCAGACTCTCAGCCAAATTTTTTCTGGTGTTCTAAGACGCATAAAGGCTTACTTTTAACATCTTAATTTTAAATGTGACTGTAACCAGAAGTGACAAAGCTTGGAACACTAAAGTGGCGAGGGAGAAGGAAGGCATGTGACAAAGCTGTCGCCCTGAGTGGGTGACCATTGCACTCATACTCATCTCTGCCTGGGGGGAAGATGCCTAGTGGCTTTGATTATAGGAGCCGATGCCGGGGACCCAAGCCAAGTTCCACTCACATATAGGAAGCACACCTTCTGCTGTTTTTATGAGAAATTGTGGGTATTAATATCATAAATCTCCGTGATTGCTGAGACAGTCCTGCAAGCCGGGGCCCCACTGCTAGTTTGTACTTTACTCAGGCCTTGCCCTAACACCAGGCTCCTTTCAAATTATTTTGGCAGGTGTGTAGCTGTTCAGCAGTAATTAGGAAGAAGAATGAGAGAAACAGAGATCAGACTCTCTCTTCCTTCTGGTCAGCAGTCTTCTCTGTGTCCAGTGCAACAAACCAGATAGGGAGGGCTGCAGTTGGCATCTGGACCTGAGAGGATGTGGAAACAGAAATTGGAAAAGGTCTTGAGGGTGATCCTACCTCCCCATCAGAGCTGACCTGAAACTTAATTTGCCATTACATTCCTTCCCTATATTCATCATGATTATAATATTAATTTTCTGAAATAGTCATGATTGGAAATAGAGCCATCTTATTGTTCCTAAAAGGACATTTATACTTATGAGACCATGTGTCCCAAATCGGGGTCTGGAAATTGTTTTCAGAATGCCTCTGCTCTGTCACAGCCTCAGCGGATAATCTCTACTGTCATTTGTCCTTATTCAAGTTGAAATTAGTGACAATATAGAGTCCTAGTCTACAGACATTCTGGCCTTCCAGTCCCTGAGGTCTCTTCCTTCTGATATTGACTTTCAAAGACACTATTTGGGGTTGTGGCCCACTACTTACAGAGACCAAGTCAAGTGAAGAAATCAGAGAGAGAGGTCCCGCGTGCAGTCCATGAATTAGTCTTTTTCTCACCCAGAGCCCTCTCCCTCAGCAAAATAAAAACACAAAATGGCCTTTAACAAATTTGCACATTAACTCTCCAGGTAATTTTTTGTTGTGGCGGGCCATCCTTGCAAGGCAAGGCCCTCAGCTGTATCTCTAGCTTCTACCTACTAGATGCCAGGAGCACCCCACCCAGTGGTGACAGCCAAAAATGTCCCCATATTTATCAAATGTCCCTTAGGGAGGCAAAATCACTCAGTTTTGAAACACTAATCTAGTATGAATGATTATTATATCCTTTTCCTGAAATGTGTTTTTCTGTTAACAAGAGAACACTTGTCAATGATTCCTTTGAAAATTGACCTCTTTGAATTACTTCACTGCCCCCTTTTTTTTGATTCAGTGTGTGTCACCTTATCATTAGTGTGAGAGATATGATCTTGTTGTTTTCCTCTCGGTATTACACAAACAAGTTATAATGACTCATTCTTTGTAGGCACAAGAAATCTCAGCCTTCAGGTGCTCCGGGAATGTTCATTATAAATCATAATTATCTCAATTGTTTGGAGCTACTATTATAAGGCAGGGAACAATGACTTAGGATTTTTTTAAATGAGGGAAGTTCCTTTCTACTCATTTGCTTTATTCCTGCAGTAATCACACATACACAGGAACTGTTTTATTCTTTATTGCACTCTTTTATCTTAGAATTCTGAGCCTTTATAGAAGTGATAATCTGAGACAAAGAAATCAGTCAGGATTGGAAAAAGCGTCAGGGCTCTGGTGCTTTAAGGCTATCACTCTGACTTTGGATAGTTGAGAGAGCTCTGGGATCCGAGACAGTCCAATTGTTACAGAAATTCTCCCCAAATGTCATATAGGGATTACTAATTTTCAGACAGGCATACCGTTGTCTCCTTCCAGCAGTTCTTTTTTTTATATGTAACCAGAAATACAGAGGACTGTGAAGCTCCATCACGTTTACATAACTGTTTTTGCTTGGTTGATTGGTTGGCTAGTTGGTTGATTGGTTGGTTGGTTGGTTGGTTGGCTGGTTGGTTGGCTGGTTGGTTTTTGTGGCAAAAGGTAATCTGAGATTTGCTTTTATTATAACTTGTTAGTGAGATTGGGAGGAAGCAACTAACTTCACCACCCCCCAACAATTTGGTAGCTACTGAGATCTACTTAAAATAACATAATTATTGCCTGCAATAAAATAGCTTAGGCCAATTCACAATACAAGCAAAACTTTTTTATCTCTGCAACAATCTCAAAAGCATTTGTTCATTTAATTCTTCATTTAAACAAGGTTTTCTAAATACTATGCACATGCTTTGTACTGGGGATACGAGGGTAAACAAAAAATCTCCCTGTCCTCATGGAGTTCAAGATCTGGTGGAGTATAGAGGCATTAATTATACACTTTCATAAATCAGTGTTCCACTTTCTGAAGGAGAGGTACCCAGTCCTGTATGCAGGAAGGCAAGGACAGCTTCCCTGAAGAACTGATACTTACACAGAAATATGAGGAGCCATCAAAAAGGGAGAGAACAGTCTTTCGAGAAGAGTCACAACATGTGCAAGATCTCTTGGAGGAGAGGGGAAATGGTGACAGTGAGGAACAGAAAGCAGACCAGCATGACAGACGTGGAGATGGTTAGTGGAGAGAGCAATGTGAGACACTCCTGAGAAGTGTGCAGAGGTCAAATGTTTCAGTTTAAAGCAAGTGATGCCTAAATCTTACTAGCAATGAGAAGACTGAAGAGTTTTAAGAGAAGAGTTCATATAGCCAGTGTTATTTAAAGAAGAGGTTGACAAAATTATGTTTTGAAATTACTCTGGTTGAGTTTAAGGAATGGGTGGGAGAGGGGTCAGAAGAGATGCTGGCAGGTGATTTAGGAGGTTATTTAACTGGGCCAAGCCATGAGAAGACAATAGTTCACATTAGAGAAGCACTATCAACAGAGGTGGGGATGGAGAAAAGTGAGCAAAACCCAGAGATATTTATAGAGTAATATCAGTTGGAATTTATATATGTAGTAGCAGAGGGGTGGGGATGACAGAAGGGAGAGACTATAAGGATGATCCTGGAGAAATTGAATTCCTAAAGTGAATATTATTCTGTCTGAATTTTAGATGAGGCTCAGATAATTAAACCAACTTTACCCAAATTAAACCATCCATGATAGCCAGAGTGGAACCCAGGTGAGTCCAACAGCAGGGCAGCAGCATTTTCATGGCTGACATAGCTCTTACATACTTTGTATGAGTGCAAATTTGACCCAGGAAATGAGACACTTAAAAAAGGACTGGTGGTAAAACCTGGAGTCCACGTACTTGTATTTTAATGAAATATAAAATGTATCTCTTGCTGTAGACTTCTTCTTGCACTTTGGCTTCCATTCACATTCTATTTGGCATGTGACTTACCTTTAACTTCTAATAAACCAATTAAAAATGAGATTCTAGAGGGAGGGCAGAAGTATTAGCTGCACTGTTTTCCAATCTTTCCAAATCTCAACATGGAAAAAGATAGAAAACTAGATAGCAAAACCCAAAACACATGGTAAATGTTTAAAAATAAGACTAAACAACAAGTTATACCCACAATTTTCCATCAGGATGAGTACAAACTATTAGCAGCCACAAAATCATCATAGTGTGGGTATTTGTGTCCCCTGAAATGCTTGAGGAGAGGAGAATTCAAAATAGTGTAGTGGGAAGTGTCACAGACCAATTTTAATTTAGCAGCTGAAAGCTAGAGAGATTTTTTCCCCAACATTATAGTGAAATAATAAAATGGGATTGGGGCAAGAACTAAAGGGGCTGGAGTAGTAAGTCCCCAGTGAATTCTCAAAACTGGCCCCCAAAATCTCCCATACAGGTAGACCCACACACACAAAGGAGAAGCTCCTGGAAGTGAAATAAAAATTTTTACGGATAAAGACAATGAAAATGGAGTAATAAGAAGTCCAGATAAAAGGGACTGATGAAAGGGAAATGAGTCAAGAAAGTTCAGAAAGCAAGTCACCATATATTTTTTAACTCTGAAAGAAAATAATAGAGAGGTAGGAAAAGCTTCCCTGAACCACACTTCTTTCTAGAAGTTGAGAAAAATTCATTTCACTTGGAAATGAACACAGAAAAAATGTGAGTTTAAATTCTATATAAAATTATGACCAGAAAAAAAATGTAATAAGGAATAACATCCCTAGAGGCAATAGAATTATGCCAGAAAGTTATATCCTAGAACAGAATGATCCATTAACTTCTATTTCAAACAAAAGAGAAAATCAACCAGAAGAAAGCAAAATAAAACTCAGCTTCAGAAAATCTCATAGACTGGGGTACCTGGGTAGCTCAGTGATTGAGCATCTGCCTTTGGCTCAGGTGGTGATCCCGGGGTCCTAGAATCAAGTCCCACATCAGGCTCCCCGCAGACAGACTGCTTCTCCCTCTGCCTATGTTTCTGCTTCTCTCTGGGTGTCTCTCAAGAATAAATAAATAAAATCTTAAAAAAAAAAAAAACTCATAGAGAGCAGCCCCGGTGGCTTAGTGGTTTAGCGCCACCTTCAGCCCAGGGTGTGATCCTGGAGACCCAGGATCGAGTCCCACATCGGGCTCCCTGCATGGAGCCTGCTTCTCCCTCTGCCTGTCTCTCTCTCTCTCTCATAAATAAATAAATAAATAAATAAATAAATAAATAAATAAATCTTTAAAAAAACTCATAGATTTATTTATAGACCTCAGGAAACAATTAGAAATAGAATACAATTTTTTTTTCAGAAATAAAAACTAAGAAAAACACAAGAGCTACTGAACGTAACAGACAATGCCTTAAGGAAAGGAGATGATGCCTTAGTGAAAAAGATGAAGAAAAGCAAGAAAGATCCAATATAGGTAGAATAGGAGTCACTGATGCTAGAACCAAAGTAAGAGAGTAAAATAAATACTAAATACTGTACTTTAAGAAAATCTCCTGAAATAAGAATAACTTGAAACTACAAAGTGAAAGAGCACACTACATACCTGAGAATTTTGACCTAGAATGGCCAATATCAAGAGATGTTATAGAAAAATTGCTGAGCCTAAAGTTTTTAATTTTGAAAAATTTTCCTAGTTGCTAAAGAGTTGTTGTTTGACAGATCTCATTTATTACTACCTCTTCAGTGATTTACTTGGCTGAGAAAGGCCACTGTGCCCAAGGTCACAAACTCTCTCTGGGATGCCCCATATACATTGGTCAACTCTGGGATTAAAAATTCTGATTTCCTCTCCCCAGCTCGAGACAACTGCAGAGGTAGAGCTCCTTACAGGTTGTGAGCACCGCAGCTCAACTTCCCTCTCTACCCTCTTCCTCCAACTGGTGTTAACCCTTAAAACACTCTCTGATAAACTTCCTTCATGCTGATTGTCATACCAGTGTGTGCTTCCTACATAATCTGATATAAGTTGTATAGGCAAAAAGAGCATTTGCCTTACAAGGGAAAGAACATAGTTCATCAACAGGCTATTTGACCACAGAGAAGAAAATAGAATAATGTGTTTCAGATACCGAAAAGAAGAAAATGTGAACAAAAGCATAAGAGGCACAGACAAATTACTATTAATTTGAACGAACTCAGGAAATATAACTCCCAAAGAACTTAGCAACAGATGAGCCTCTGACCACCAGAGGATTAGAGACATAGATGCACTGGAGAAGTGAATTTGATATATAGACACTTGCAGAACTAAGACACGGGATAACAGAATGAAGGGGTATAGCACCTGTTGCCTACTGGCACAGACAATGTAGACAGAGTGCACTAAGGACAAGGGAGAGAGAACAAGTGGTGCATTTGAAAAGCCTATTTTAACTCTTTTTAGCAAGTGTACAGGTGGTAATAATAATATGTTATTCCAAGACTGTTGAATGTGAAATAAGTAAATGAGCAGGGATGGGATATTCTAATCTTGGTGTTACCTATGTCCTTGTGAACCAGGATTTCCAAGGTAGAGTAGGGGTTGGCAATAATGGCTCATGGGCCCACCACCTTTATTTTTGTAAATGACTTCTTAATGTATTGTAGCTATACCCATCACTTTACATGTTGCTTATGGCTCCTCTGTGCCACAAGGGCAGAACTGAGTAGTTGCAACAGAGACCATATGACCTGCAAGGTAAAATAACTACAATTTAATCCTTTGTTAAAAAGGTGGATGACCCCCTAGAGTAGAAGAACAGAGTTACAGAAATAATATAGAAGCTGTTGGGCAAAAACCAGGTAGTCCCAATTTCAATTAGAAGAATCAGCATATCAATGTGAATTTGTGGTGTGTGTGTGTGTGTGTGTGTGTGTGTGTGTGTACATGCTAGAGAGAAAGATAATTATTTCATGACTCTGTCTACTCAGGAAGTTTAGAAACAACAACCAAATAAATAGCAGTGAACATCTGTATTGATCATATTGCAATCTTGAAACACATTGACCTACTAAAAGAATCCAAAACGTCTAGCCGATAGGAAGTATGCAAAATTATCTTACTTGATATTGAGAAAGCCATAAAAGGGTTCCTGAATCAACTTGAAGAGGCTCACACTGCCCCAAAAGCCTCCACTTTGTGCTTCAAGAAACATAATAATTACAGTGGCTTAAAACCCATTAGATATGTTTAAATCCCTGTGTTCATGCTGATATTAAAACATGAAATGCTTGCCTACCTTTTTAGTGTAAACTGTTCCTGTAAGTAACCAAAGAACAGATGAGGGAGCAGTTTCTTTTATAAAAGTTCCCCTTCTAATAAATGATAAATTTAGGATGACCCTGCTTGTAATCTCTCAAATTATCGAAGGAACTCATCGTCAAGCATCCATGGCTCCTAACGTCACAAAAAAGAGACAACCATACATCAAATAGCTTCCATTGTAAAAACACACCATCACCGGTAGTCCTGCCAAACGAGTAGAACCTGAGTCTGATGAGCGTTTGTCTTATCTGATCCACTTTGCAGCAAATACCATGAGTAGAAGAGCATGCTGAACTGGGTCTTATGTTAGCAATTGGCAAAAATACAGATTGTGAGGCAAATGTTCAGGTCACGTATGTACTCTTTACTCCGAAGATAAATTATAAAGGAAAGTATGGTATGAGGAGAAAACCTGTGGGTTAAAAGATGTGCGTGTGCGTGCACGTGTGTGCATTGTGTGTGCATGTCATTGGGATGGCTTCTGAGGTGGCAGCAAATTTTATTTCTTGACCTTGATGGTAACAAGGTTGTTCATTCACCTTCTAACTCATACACCCCTATACCTGCTCTGTCTGGTTACCTGTTTCCCTACTTCATTTTACAATATGAAGACAGAAAAGAAGGAAATGTAACTTATTTCTAAAAATAAGTTTATTCTAAAAAATAAAATAAATGGTTAGAGAGACTGTGGTACAGGTAAAGTATTAAACATGTGGTTATACTTACTAAATCTGCAGCTGTTCCACTGAGAATTAAGAAAGAAAATTAATTTGCAAACCCAACCTATAGCTTTATTTGTATCCAACTGAATTAAATGACTTAGATTTATGTCTGAAATTTACCTAAATTTACCTAATTTACCTAATTTGCATATAATATGTGTTCTCAAGACTCTGTCTCTCTCAGTGTAATAAAATCTTTGCACTCCCAATGGTTAGTGTGCCCAGATTATCAACAATGCAAACAATATTCCAAGAGCTACCTTCCACATAGGTTGTGAAATGAGAAAGAGTGTGGTTGATGCCAGGGACACAGACTTTGGATGAGAAACCTTGCTTGATTTCCCAGGTTATATCAGCAGAAATTTCCCAGAGCGAGGAACAAAAGGACAGTGAATGTTTAGGTGCTGCCCTGAATGCCCACAAGATGTTTGGTTCATTATTGTGATGTTTCCACAGCTGTCTGCTTGTAGAAAGAGCTGCAGGAAATATGTCATCCTTCTCAAAAAACAAGCAAGAGCCACTAAAGCCCCATTATTGGCCCAAAGCAGGAAGTACAACAAAGCCCAACATAATACAGTTCTGCTGAAAGGAATCTAACTTAGGAAAGAGTGGTGAGTTTTTCTTAGGATTCCTAGTGTAAACTGTTCCCAGACCAGTCATGATTAAAAGATATGCTTATTTAATGGCCAACAGTTTATGACAAATTGGGAAGGCTATCAAAAGGAGAAGGAAGCCTGTGCATCAAGATGTAATCCTTTTCTAATGCACCAGGAAATATTACCCGCTGATGGCAAAGTAACGTAAAACAAAGACAGTTGTTGACATGCCATTTCTGGAGTCGTGCCAGAAATGTTACTGCCCGCGGAGACAGGGAGGCCCTGCAGAGTTGCCCCAAAGAACCGTTACATTGGGTTTGTGCTGGCCTGTCCAGCAAGCCACAGTTGTGAGCTAAGGGAAAGCATTCAGCTGCAAAAGAGAGACTTCTTTTTTAGTGGGAAATCAAAAAGATTTGGTTAGTAGTCTCTTTGTGATATTCATTAGCTGGGTCGTTAGTCAAAACCAGCAGGCCACCTTTCAGAGGAAGTCCTGTATATTCTGGGAGCTGGGATGTGGGAGCTGTAGTGATACTGCTTTAGAGAAAATGTGTGCATTGTCCAGGTGCCAAGTATAAAACATTTCTGGATAGCAATGGACAATACACTGTGAAGTCTCAATTTTTATCTAAAAATAGAAACCTACAGTTTATCTAGTGGTTTTCTTCAGAGACATTTAAAATGATTTATTCAGTAGTTCCTTCTTCTACCCAAATAAACATTTTGCAAAATTGGTAGCTCTCCTGTGTCTTTCAGTCTGCTTAGGATCCACTCAATTGCATCAACATCTTCCCATGAGGAGGCTTGGAGCCACCCAAGCCTTGAGCCTCTGAGAACCAGGCTTCTTCTTAGATTGAGAAATTCTTCCCCACTAGAGAATGAGGGATGAATCCTGATATGATGCCCTTTACCCAGTATTTACTGTCCTTGCGATAACAGAATCTTGGTCCTCTGTGAGCATTGGGCCACGGCCCCAGTCTTCCTTCCACTGTATGGGCCCATTTTGCCTAACAAAATTGGCCTTTGGTGGCATCCCCAGCTCAGCCTTCTATCCAGGCCAGTTGAACAGATCTTTCCTCATGTCCTTTCTTCTCTCCCTCATTCTCCTTTTCTCCTAACACTACTATTCAAGATGTGTGTGTGTGTGCATGTGTGTGTGTGTGTGTGTGTGTGTGTCTATGTGTCTGTGTGCATCCTGGGGGGTTTAGAAGATACAGAAATGAATAATACTTGATTTTTACTCCTAAATAGTTTTCAATCTGGTGGAAGAAGTATGTAGAAAATTAGCAACAACATGGGTTTAAGCAAACTCTGTACAAAGAAGCAGAAGCAAAGAGGTAGGAGAATGTTTCCCATCCATTCTACTGTCACGCTCACATTTCATAGCTCTGAGTATACAGGCCTAACACATGATTACAGGTGTCTTGTATATTCTCCATAATTTGTCTTCCTGGCCAGGTAATAGACTTCTTGGGACCTGGGCATGCTTGTTCATCTTACCTGGTTTCTATGACATTACTAAATGCTCCACACAATATTGGACACAAACTCAATGGCAATAATGATAATAGCAAATATTGAGTCCTCGCTATATGCAAGACAATGTTTTAAGTGCTTTATGTGATGAGCTAACATACTAAATCATTGCCACAGATCCTCATTATAGAGACAAGGATATATATATACGCACAGAAAGATTAAGTAACTTGTATAATACTGAAATTTTTGAGGGCATCCAATTGATAGTGTCCATCTTCTCAATCAAGTTTTGGGTTCTGAATTAATTTAGAAATAAGCCAAGATAAGAGAGACATGATTGATATATCGCTTTTTTTTTTTTAACTCATTAACCCTGAGTATAAGAAGTAGCTTAAAGAAAAGCAGATAGTAAGGGCAGCCTGGGTAGCTCAGCAGTTTAGCACCACCTTCAGCCCAGGGTGTGATCCTGGAGACCTGGGATCGAGTCCCATGTCAGGCTCCCTGCATGGAGCCTGTTTCTCCTTCTGCCTGTGTCTCTGCCTCTGTGTGTGTGTGTGTGTCATGAATAAATAAATAAAATCTTTTTTTAAAAAGCAGATAGTAATACTGAACCCCACAACTGGGGAAGCTTATCCACTTAGCCATGGCAGTGCTGGACTGCGGAAGACTAATTCGCCTGTGTTCTGTAGGCAAGTCATGCCCAAGAGGGTAAATTGAGTAGCTGAGTTGAGAATATCTAGGTTATTCTTTTCAAATTTACCAATCTGATATATTTATTCATCTTTCTTGGGGTAAGGTGAGTGAAGGGGATAGAGCCAGGCCAGAGTGTTCACAATTGAGGTCCTACCACTTGGAGGAAATAATAGCTGTTGAGAAAATGTGCAGTACTTCCCAGATTTTTGTTCTCTTAATATGTCAGACCTAACCATTAAGCATACCATCACCAAAGGGTGTGACTATCCTATTTGGTGATTAACAACCAGCATTTTTGTTCCCATTTGTATGAGGTATGCTCCAACTCCACAGCATATCTTCCTGAATTCATTGGTGGAGAGTTTAGATTTTGTTCTGAGATTATGAAATGGTCAGAATGCTATGCAGACCAATCAACTCCAGTCAACTCCATACCAAAATAGCATAGTAGAGGCTTGGCAATGAGATTAACTGAAAACATTACGAGATCCAAATACTAAAATGCAGAATAAAATGGTAAATATAAAAAAGCACCAAAGTTGAACACAGAACTTCTCCCATTATAACCTTCTCAGAGAGATATTAATGTCTAATAATCAAATTCTCTTTAAGTTAACATCCAAATACACTCAAGACTGAGAGAATGAAAGTCAAACTATAATCTCTCTTCCATATTCAAATCCAGGGAGAAATTAAAATTCAGAGATTAGATCTCCTTGAAATCTAGAATCCATAAAAGAAATAAAATATGAGTCAAAAGTCTGAGGAAGTTCAAGTGCCCCACAACATTGTTAGTCTCAATCAGAAGGGTTCTTACTCCCTACATAGAGTTAGGTTCCTAGCCTGAGCTATATCTCACTAGAATGGCTAACTGCAGCTCAGTCAGGCTTAACATCGCACATTGGTTCAACTCTGAGTATCTGAGATGCCTTGCCTTTTTAAGAGTCTCAAGAGTGAATAGAACATACATGATTATCTAGCACAAATCCCACAACTACCAAATTTGGAAAACAAACTCTCCTCAGCTTCACAGCAGTGTCCTAGGGAAACTTTTGTTCCTAGAATACTGACCCACAGTCCCTCATCCACATATCCAATATTCAAGAAGCATTTGGTGGCAAATATTTACCTTAAGTGACTGATATGATTTATAATTTTTAATATCATACTAAGTATGAATAATCTCATGTTTTGTTGCAAAAATATGAATGTTAGATTATGAGGTGGTTCTGAAGACCCTATTTGAAGTATTATGTGATATTTGGTATAGTCTGAATAACTCTGAATTCAGAAACACATATGGTCTCAAATATTTCGGAGAAGGAAATGTGGACCAGTATTGCCCAAGAGCATCAAAAAGTGAATGGAATTAAGACAGCTGGAGATTTTATTTTCTTCAGCCACATCAAGTTGCAAGTCAGTCACTGTCAGAATTCATAGCTGGAGAACTCAAAGTCAATTGGAAGAACTTGCTTATGAAAGACTAATTTTGGCACAATACATTTATCAAATCTGGTGAAGAAATATAATTTCTGTTCTCTCTTTCTAAATGGCACTTAAGACATTGCCATCCTCTTGCAAACTTAGGAAATTTGTAATGATGGCAGTCGCAGTCACCACCTCTTCTGTGAGGTGTCTTTCTTTCCCACAGCATCAAGTTATTCCCAAGAGATGCAAAAGAGAACTGTACCAACATGAAAGTGGTTTTTAGCTCTACACCATGTTTGCTAACATCTCATTGTCCAAAGCAAGCACATGGTTAAGTTCAAGTCAGAGTACAAGAGCATTCCAAGTTACATGGCAAGGGGCATGGTCATAGGGAGTGGAAAGAATGTGTGGTTATTTCCATAAACTATCATAAATTCCCTGCATGTGAAAGCCAACATGGTGGTGGTTGGTGGAGGAGAAGTGTTTTTGTTGACATTTACTGTCACACAGCTAGAAAATGGTGAAGACAGGACTTAATCTGATTTTAGATTTGCTTTTCGCCCCATCCACTAATCTGTCCCCTCTATTTCTGGATGGTTGACACCCAAGACCTGTCCAGGAGAAATGGAGTCTATTCACTAAGACAGACTCTATTAGGATTAAAACTCAAAGTGAAAGAGGGAGCTCACATACAGCTGTTCCACCTCCCTAGGCAATGCTGGGTGCATGGGTGATAGACACAGGGATGGTGTGGATAACACTCATGCTTGTGTATGGTATAGCTCTTGCTTGCTCCTGAGAGAAGATTTTTCTCTCTTCATCTCACACCACTCCCCAGGTATTTTGACACAAGAATCACAGAAGTATAAGCCTTAGGTGTGAAGGGAAAAAGACTGAGGTCAAACATTTGGATCTACTCTCTGCCTTTAGAACATTACCCCAAGGAAAACCACTTCATGATAGTTTTCAAGTAATTCCTGTGACTTGGGAGCTCAAAATAGGAGATTTTCTGGAAGGTAAGCCTACCTTAATAAAAAAATAAATAAATAAAATGTGACTGCTTCCAAATGAAACATATTTTATTTTCAAAGAAAAAAATTCCCCTGGGCTTTTTTACTTCTTCTTTTCTTCTTTTACCCTGTGACTTTTCTGACCTTAAAATGTAGGATGACTATATATTTTTAAAAATATTTTATTTATTTATTCATGAGAGACACAGAGAGAGGCAGAAGGAGAGGGAAGCTCCCTGCAGGGAGCCTAATGCAGGAGTCAATCCCAGGACCCTGGGATCATGACCTGAGCCAGAGGCAGACTAACCATTGAGCTACCTAGGCACCCCTAGGATGGCTATTGATGCAGATTTTTTTGAATGAGGTTAACCATCACATTAAAGGTTTTGCTTTGGCTACTGAAAATCAGCTATAATGTGATTCCATATTGGTTAGTTTTCCCTCGATTTCAAATAATTAGCAGCGTAAGATATGGAACTTAGGAAGAAGTCTAGGAATTTGTAGGGTGATAATATTGAAACAGTGAAGGAGGAGAGCATTCCAGAAGGGGAAGATGAGTGTGGCTTTGGAAGTGATAGGAGAAGTTATGTGGCTTGATTGTCTTTGTTAGAATGTAGGATCAGATGGCAAGGCCAAGGATTTAAATCATATAGCAGCCCACTTAGACATGCCCTAATCCTATTGCAGAATGCCTATATTTTAAGGAGGTGAGAAAAAAAGTGAAACAATGTCTACAGGAAATAGACACAAAGAGAAAGAAAGCTGTAGGTGCCAAGAGAAGTAGAAATATTGGTGACAGATGTTTTTGGGTTATTGGAGGTGCCCTGCTCCAGACAGCATCTTCATCATCTCTCTGACACTGCCTTTTCCCCCAAGTTTGTGGCAGGCACCATAATGGCTTTTACAAGTGTGCTTGACAAAGGGATGCTATGAAACAGCAGCATCCCATTCACCTACACCTCTACAGCAGGCTTGTAAAATAGCTTTCCTTAATCTAGCCACCCAGCAGGACACAACACTGTTGAAAAAGAAAACCTAGACCATAACAAAGTTTCACAAAAGGAACACTCAGGAGAAGGCTAGAAATTAAACCTATTGTGGCTGGATGACATTATCTGTTGATCAGAGACACAATCTACCAAATATTTTATGTTCTGTGTACTACATTGACTTGTAAGCCAATGGGCACATATGTTGGGGGACAGATAGATGACAGATATTTCCATTTATGTATCATTGATTCATTTAAGCCACTGAATTAATAAGCTGGGGAGTACCACCAATTCCTGAATCTACGAAGCATTTGAATACTCCAAATAGGTCTTTTTCCTAGCTCAGAGGAACAAGATTGATGTTACAAAATATCTGGGACAAGAGAGGAAGGCAATGAGTAAACCAGATGGCAAAACTGGGAGAATAAGAAGAGAAGGCAAAACAAATCATATGTTTTAGGATGCATCAAAATTTAGTCCATATCCTGGATCGCCAACACCTATGGAGTGATTACTCAAATTCACTTTACAGTGGATTTCTGCTTCTAAGATAGAGTAATATGGATTGGATTTATCCTTCCACCTGATACAAGCTTGATCAAAAAATTAATTAATGGAAAATATATGAAATAACAGTGTTCAGTCCTTGGACATTGGCAAAAAGAGGACAGTGATCGCTAAGAAATGCTAAATGAAAGAATTGAGCCCTATGATTACTTCCACTTACTAATGGAAAGGATTTCGAGGTTGTGGCCCCAGGAGGTGGAAGCTTAGGTGGAACCCAGTGGTTATGCTGAGGATGTGAATCTGTAAATTCAGGGAGAACAATGAAGCTAGAGTTCCCAGGCAGAGTACCAGGAAGGAGAGGATTGTGCAGAGAGAGAGGCCCATGAGCCTCCAGCTGAGCAATGCTCAGTATAAATGTGACCAGAAAATACCTGGGGTGTGTAGACCACATGGAAGGATCCATCCTGGAGTGAGCTATCTTGGAGATAACACAGAGTGGGAGGAGCTCACACTGCCTCCAAACAGAGTAGGAAATGTCACAACCTCTAGGCCATGGGAGAGAATACTCAGAAAGACTTTGCCTCAGGAGTGGGCAAAATTAGCCCTAACCTGAAAATTCCTCTTTCTTAGCTGACAAAGCCTAAAAGCAAGATCCAAAAGGACAAAACTGTTTCCAAGTAACTTATCTACATCACTGAACAGAACTCAAGAACTTTGTAGTGCCACAAAAATATCTAGTACCCAGTAAGGCAAACTTTGCAATGAATATCTAATAAAAAATTACAAGGCATTCTAAGAAGCAGGAATATGTGACCCATAACAGGGAGAAAAATCAACTGACTGAAACTGATCTAGAAATAGAAGAGATGAGTAGAATGGATGGAATTAGTAGACCAAAAATTAAAATACTTGCTATATCCGTATTCCTCATTCTCCAATATTTGGGAAAAATATGAATAGTATATAACAAAGACCCAAATCAAACTGGAGATGAAAATTACAATATCTGGGATGGAATTCACAACAGATAAGACTTGTCAGAAGCAAGGATTAGTGACTTGAACTTACACATCAATAGGAACTATCCACCATGAAACATAAGAGAAAAAGAGTTTTAATGAAAAGAGCATCAGTGAACAGAAGGACAACTTCAAATGGCCTAATAGATTAGAGTCTCTGGAGTAGGCGAGTGAGGAATGGGACAGAAACAAATATTTGAAGAAATAACTAATGGTTGAAATTTTTTCAGACTTGATAAAAACTATATATCCACAGATACAAGAAGTTCAATGAACTCCAGGCGCAAGAAACATGGAGAAAACTTCGCCAGGGCACATCATAATCACAATGCTCCAAATCAGTGATAAAGAGAAAATCTTAAAAGCAGTCGGGAGGCGGGGAATATATATATGCTATGTACAGAGGAACAAAGATAGGGATGGCCTCAGAAGCAATGCAAGTAAGAAAAAAGTGGGACATTCTTAAAACATGGAAAGAAAAAAAGACCTAACAAACTTGAATTCTATGTCCAACAAAAAAATCTTTTGAAAACTAAAACCATGATGTTTTCAGAATATAAAAATTCAGAGAATTCATCGCTGGCAAGCTGGTAGTACAAGAAATGTTAAAGGACATCATTTGGGCAAAAGAAAAATGATACCAAATGGGGCTATGTATTTCCACAAAGAATGAAGAGCACTGGATATGGAAATTATACATTTTTCTCCTGATTTAAGATAAAACTTTAAAGATAACTAGCCATTTAAATAAAATACACTACAAAATATATGATGTAAATATAAAATATAATATGTAATATAATAAAATATATTGTAAAAAGAATAAACTCAATTAATACCAAAAAGGGTCAAAAACAAGAAAACATAAAGAACCCATGAGACACATGGAAAACAACGAGGAAGATGGAAGCTTCAAACTCTAATCACTCTAAATGCAAATGGTCTAAATATTTCAATTAAAAGCCAGATATTGTCAGTTAAAATATAAAAAGCAAAACCCAACGCTATGCTGCTTATAAGAAATTCACTCTAAATGTAAAGACATGAATAGGTTAAAAGAAGGGAAAATCAAAAGAAAGCTGGAGTGGCTAAATTAATAGCAGACAAAGTAGATTTCAGAGCAAAAAATACTACTACCACTAAAAGGCTCATTTTGTAATTAATGAAGGACAATTCATCAAGAGGATGTAACATTCCCAAATGTTTATGCAAAGAGCCTTAAAATCCATGCAGCAAAATTTGATAAGCAATACTTGATAAAAAGCAGAATCGAAAGCATAGATGAATCCACAATTGCAGTAAGTATCCCAACAGTCCTCTCCCAGCAATTTATGGCATAAATAGAAAATCAATAAGGATATAGTAAACTCAAACACTATCAAGCAAGTTGACTTGACTGACATTCATAGAACACCTCACCCAATGACAACAGAATAAAAATTCTTTTCAAATGCACCAGGAACATATACTAAGATAGGCCATATTTTGTGCCATAATGCAAGCCTCAACAAATTGAAAGGATTTAAATCATACGAAGAATGTTCTCTAATCACAATGGAATTAAATTATAAATCAATAACAGAAAGATACATGGAAAAGTATCCAAATATTTGGAAATTACATAACGGACTTGAAATAACCCATAGGGCAAAGAAGTAATCAAGAGGAGAACTAGAAATTTCGAACTGAATAAAACGAAAGCATAGCACATTACAATGCGTGGGATGCCAATGAAGCTGTATTTAGAGGGGGAATTTACAGCATTTAACAATTTTCTTAGAAAAGAAGCATCTCACATCAGTGATCTTGGCTTTCACCTTGAACATAACTAGATAGAAGAGCAAACGAAACCCAAGTTCAGGAGAAGAAGAAATAAATAAATAAAGATTACAGCAGTAAGCAAAGCAATTCATTTTCCATGCCGCAAAAGAACAGAGATCGAATTCAGCATAATGCTATGGAGTATTTCTTGGCGTCTCCACCACGTGTGTAGGGTTCTCACCACCATTCTACAGGAAGATGAAACTGGAAATGTGGCCTCTTAACCATGGAGGGGCCAATGCAATGGGCAGAGAAGAGGAAACCAAGCATACCTGCTGGTTGTCAGCCCAGCAGAGACATGGCTTCTCTTATTTGATGGAGAAGTCCAGTTTGGAAAAGGAATCCATTCCCTGCTACCGTATTTGGGGTCAGAATTTACGTCACCCAACAGCTAAAATTCTTCCCTGTTCTTTTATTTTCTTTGACCCCATTGCAGTGATCAAAGGGGAACCATGGACACACTGCTTATTTCAATCACCCTTCGTGGCTAATGTTAGTGCTCTTTGCTTTTCATCTTTTTAGACGACTTAGCAAATTCTGTTATCCTTTCTTATCCTTATGGCCCTCTCCTGGAGGGACAAACTCCTGGATTTTTAACCTTAAAAGTGAAAACACATAAAAACAGCCATCAGTCCCACATGTCTTATTCTTGGGAAGTACTCATGAAGGGAAACGACATGAATGTGACCAAATGGCTGGTAGCAAGGGTGAAAAACAACCCTATGTGTAATCACATGTCCTGCTCCCATAGGACCCCCCACTCTCTCCTTCCTATCTATGGGCTAAGCAAACTTCATTATTTCCTGAACACCACCTTGTTGTTGTCTAGGCCAATAATAAGAAGCCTTCATTGAGTGTCTGCTCAAACTTTGTGAGGGGGCCATTACTTTTGATCCCACTTTCCCAGTGGAAACTGAATTAGGAAAGCAATGATCCCCAAGTCACATAGAGTAAGTAAGATCCAAACACACATTGTCTGACTTTGGATCTCATTCCATTCTGCAATGGTGCACAACCTCTAAAGGAGCCATACTTTATCCTACAAATCATATCATTCATTCTTTCTTTTCTTTACTCGATCATTTATTCAACAAATGCTTACCGACACCTACAAGGTCCCAGACACCATACTAGGTGCCAGGAATACAGAGGTGACCAATAGTCCACAAGTCAGTTGCTCTCCTGGCCCTTTGAGATCCAGGTGATTTTAGCTTGGACCTCCAATTCCATGCTCCGTGATTATCCATACTTTCTCTGAGTTTCTGCGAGTTTCTTTGGGGGTCATATTCTCAGGTTACTTCTACTAGTCTCTGAAATGTGCTATATCCCAGGACTCACGAAATATCCCCTTCACACAGAAACTTGTGACAGCAGTAAGGTTTACTGGTAGTGTTGTGGTCTGGAGATGGGCAGGAGAGGAAGAAAGAGTTGAGGTGTCATGTCGAAACCTAAAGCAAGTTCAAGTTTTACATTAGCTCCTTCCAATTTAAAATGTGCCTTAGTGATCCCCTATGCGACAGTGTGCATTGGCGGCCTCCCCATGCAGTCCTCTGCCTCCCAGGGGCCTCTCTGAGTACTCTCTTCCTTTTCTTTCTTTCTCTCTCTCTCTCTTTCAATGTCTTCTCTTCCTCCTTCCTGTCATTAAGAACAAATTACTCTTCTTTTCTCATGAAAATTCTGATTCAGTTTAGCCAGGTTCCTCAGAAGCCTTGATCTTGCCTCCGAAGCCTCATCCTTCAACCTCCAGGGACTCAGAAACTTGTATTTGCAAATATAGTTCCATCCCTAAGAAGAATTTCTGCCAGCTGTTGAGAAGCATACTTCAAGAAAGAAAATTGAGGCAAGGGAGGAATGCAGAGGAAGAAACCTTCATTTTAGAAAATGTGGTGAATAGTAGGTCCTCAAAGGCACCAAGGGTTACAGAGGTATCTGTGCCACATTTGGAAGGTGTTTCAGTCATCTACCCTGCAAAAGGCCTCTCCAAACTCCAAACTTGAAAATAACAGCCACTGGAGATCCTGTGAGCTCTTGGCTCAGTGAGTCAAGCGTCCGAATCTTGGTTTCAGCTCAGGTCCTGATCTCAGGGTTGGGGGATCATGCTTCCATTCCAGTTGGGCTCTGTGCTCAGCATGGAGTCTGCTTGAGATTCTTTCCCTCCCCCTCTGTCCCTCATCCACTGCCCCTCCCATGTGGCTGGTATGCCACATGAACTAAGTAAATTAATAAATGAAATATTACAAAAGAGTAGAACAGCCATTGATTTGCTTAGAATTCTGTGGAACAAGATTTCAGACAGACACAGCAGGAATGGCTTGTCTCTGCTCCACAGTGTCTGGATATCCACTGAATGACTTGACCATTGGGAGAGGGCTGGGAGAGTTTGACAGGAGTCATTTGGCTGGCCCCTAGGTTCACATTGTTGTCTGGGTTTGCATCTTGTCTCATGTGGCCTCTGCATGAGCCAGCTTGGGATTCCTTACAACACAGTGGTCTTGAGTGGGCTGAACCTACATGTCAAGTGGCTTTTTCCAAGGTAGAATGTGACAGCTGCCAGCCGTCTGCAGGCTTGGGCAGAGAAGTCTCAGTCATTTCTGCTACACAGAGAATCACAAGAGACAAGGAAGTCAACTCCATCTCTTGAAGGATGGGATGGCATAAGTATACAGGAAGGGAAAGAATCAATGACAGCCACAGAGGGAGAGCAATGGCCCAGGGGAAGCAGTGAAAAGTCACTAGGAGATATCTCGAGTCAAAAAGGAAAGGCAATTCCAGGTGGAAGAGGCAGCAAGGGCAATGATGACTGTAAAATGAAATCCTGTAGGTGAGAGGGAACATAATGTGATTGGCAACCGCAAGAAATTCAGAATGGTTAACATGTGAGATTCTAATCCTGAGTGAAATACTAGCTCAGGATGCAAAGTTAATAGAAGCCAAACCACGGAGAATGGCATATACTCTGCAAAGGACCCTGGATCTCACTGAGGATTTGGGACAGAGCCACGATCAGATGTGTGCTGTTGGTGAGCTTGTGGCTCTGCTCCGCAAGACGGATGATGGTGACCCGAATGAAAAGAAATGGTCAGACTGGAGAAATGTAAAGGATCAAGCACCGGGAAGGGGAACACATGTAAAGGGGCAGCTTTTTTGAAGGGGGAAATTAAGTTTAGACGAAGTTAATTTTGTGACACCCTTTAGACATCCAGGGTAAATAGTATAAATGAGTCTTGAGAAAGAAAAGGAAAGGTCTGGGGTGTTAAAATCACATTTGGAGCTCATCAACAAGCAGAAGTCGAGGCTATGAAAATACGCGAATTCATCCAAAGAAAGTGTGAGGAGAAACATGAGAAAAGGACTAAGCATAGAACCTGGGAGAGCAGCAACATTTAAGGTTTCCATATGTAAGGCCTTTGAGAAAACAGACTGTTCAGAGCCCAAAAAGTATCTTGAGCCTGATAAAGGTCCAGTGAGGCCCGTACGACAGGTGAATAATCAAAAGGACAGAATTGGAACTCTTGCTTCCCAGAGTAAAGATGGCAAAAATTCTGTGACTGTATACTCAACCTTTTTTTTTTTTTTTTTTTAGGTTTTCTGCCTAAAAGGGAAGCAACGTGGAAAGGTGTAGACATCTCTGATTACAGAGGAGGAGTGTGATGATGGGAATCAGGGAGCAGCTTTCTTTCCAGGTTGCATCCAGGCATACAAACGTAAATTCTTAAACTTCTCACTCTCCTTTGCGAGCCCGGGACCACTGATAAATATCAGTTTAGTTGACAATTTTGTAGCGATTGTTCTTATCCAGTGTAGCATTGTCTCTGGTGCTGGGGAGTTGAGACATTCCAAGATGGTGGCTCCAGAAAACCTAGTGTGTGCTTTATGCCACCGTAGCCATTCTCCTGTGGAAAACGTCCCTTCAAAATCATGGACAGAACAAGGGTTCCACTATGGAAACCCTACACTAGGAGTTCCCATTGTTCTCTTCAAATGTCCAAGCTGTCCCTACAGGGCTGAGACAGCTGCCAGCCAGGATGGGGGACAGGAGCTCACTAGGTGGGGGTGTTTCCCCTGCCACATTGTAGTTTATTGGACATAACAAAGGATCGAGCCAGCTGGTGTGTGGTGGAGAGTAAGATGCTCAGAAGGCCCTCTCTCTTGGCCTATTATGTGATTCTGAGAAAGGAAGCTCAGGCAAGATCAATACATCCTCTGTGTAGACGTCAAACAGCTTGTGACGTTGGTTCTTCAGGGCTGTTTTTAGTGAGGATATTCCAGTCTTATGAATTTGACATGAATTTGGCTGGGTGCCCCAACAGAATGCAATGTAGGCATAATTCGATCTTCCTGTAATTGTCTATTTAACTTGGCAATCCAGACTAATTTTTTCCTGTGAAGTGAGCCCAGGACGTCACCAGGACAGTGATTGGGTTAATTAATGAGGCATAATAATGTGCATAATAAAAGCTTATGATCTGGTTCTCTTCCTGCTGTTTTCCTCTCTCCTTCCCATAGAGAACTGCTGGTCTCACCAGAATCTGTGAGTCACGTTTCGTTAAACGAGTCTCTTCTTCTTGTAAACAACATTAAGGGGAAAATAATAACTCCAGAACCATCTGTTTGATTCAGTCCTTGACTTTTTTTTTTTCATTTCCCCCCATTGCATGTTAAAGGAAGTAAATAGGAAAAAAAATTCTAATTATATTGCTGTTTACTGATTAAAGGATAACTTATTACATTTATTTTAAACATATTCTGATCCACACCCAATGCTTTTATCTTCTTTCTGTTCCTTCCCACTCCCTCTTCTTTTTTCTTTTTTTTATATGTAGCTAATTAAACTCAAGCCTATTCTCAAGATTGTTTAAATTTTTGCAGCCCGGTGACACCAGGAATTGCTTGCTTTGGTATCAACAATCATTTGGGGGAAAAGAAGTGCTTTTCCGGATACCAATGGCAAGACCATTGGACACACTGCATGAGATATGGCTTTAAGTTCTAGCAGTTTCATTTGGTATTGCTGAATTTGGGGAAACCATGAAACATTCTTTCCTAATATGAAAAATGGGGGTTCAACAATTTCAATTCTGTAAGTTGTTATTAAATAGTAATTATGTATGCAGCAGGGACTGATCTAGATGTGGTCATAGTAATAACCCCTGCCCATCACAAGGATCACTATTAGGATCAAGTGAAATAAAGTACATAAAAGTTATCTGGAACTTATAAAGCACTACCTGAGTCTGAGATTTATTGAGATTATTGTCACAGTAAAGCACCTGATACCTGAATTGGCTCTTTCATGAGCCAATGGGTTACTTTCAGGGTTGGGCAAGGAAATAACAGTGCACTAGACAAAGCTTGCTTTAACATTTCTGTGCCTAATCCTTCCTCGGAAAGAAGAATCCTCCCCTCCATATTAGGATCACTAATTGATGCCATTTTGCTGCGGTCATTTAGCACACGGTATCTTCCCATTGAAAATTCCTTGATTTAACAACTCCAATTTTTTTTTTTCTAAAACTTGGTGCCTTTCTTAATCAAAGGCAAAATCTGTCTAAAGCAACTTTTGCTAGAAAAAGAGCATAAACACTCTGATGCCTGGCGCACGGTTATATGCCTGCATTTGGCTCTCGTCACTGTTAAGAGCCTGGAAGTTGCAATCTTACTGGAACACAAGGTTTGGACAGAAAGGGTGCATTCCATGTGAGTCACAGGTGATGAAGTCATACTCCAACTTCTCGACATCTAGGTACATCAGCAAACAACAGTATTCATCAAAGGAAAGATTTACCCTTTCCTGCTGCTGAACCTTATCGTCTGAATCACAACTGGAGAGTAACATTGTCAGCTCCACTATCCTTTCATTAATACACCTCCTGCCCTTGGGAAGTAGTGACAAATGTTTGCTTTGCTTCCCAACAATCCCTTACAAGGACTCTCTGGTACCTAGTATTTTATTTTATTTTATTTTATTTTATTTTATTTTATTTGGTACCTGGTATTTTAAAATTAAAGTTAACTGAAAATTATTTTTAAAATTTCATTGTTAAGGTATAGTTGCCAGGGAAGGAAAAGTGAATTATCACCAAAAATACCTCCAGTATGCGACAGAATGAAAGCTTCATATTTCTGCTGTAAAACAAGGGAAAGAGTTACAAATGACACAGTTTCTATCTAAGATTCTACAATTTTAGACAAGAGCAATCTACATAAACATACCAAAAAAAAAAATCTAAGATTAAGATAACAGGTTTTAAAAATTCAGGAGAAAAAAAAATAGTCATGGTATGCGACAGAAAGAACAAGGGCGAGAGAGTTGGGATTGAGAACAATTCTGAGAAATTACAATTTGGAACCCGGAACGAGTCAGGAAGATATCAACTTACAATTATTCAAAAATTGCAGATGGCATTTGAAGCATGATTTCATTGTCTGACTTGTCTTTTACTGGATTGGTCTCATAAAATTAGGAAAAACCATCCTGTTGAAGAAAAGCTCCATTTACAATTCGTAGTCCAGGTAAATACTGAACACAAATTATTCAAAATTCAAGCCAAGGATCACTAAACACTATACAAATATCTTGCTAGAGTGATTTGGGAAGTTTAATGGAAGTAGAATTTGATATGAGCCTGGGATTAATGTTTCCGGACTAATTTTTTCTCCTCTTTCACATTTTGTTATTCCATAATCAATTTTTATAAACAAAGTCCCAGTCATGCTTCCAGGCAAGGATTCAGTAGAGCTGGCTTATCTGTTTGTGACCTTGCTGGGAGTTCTCTCAAAGCCTTCTCAGGTAGGCAGCCCATTCTCACAAGTGGCTCAGACCCCTCCCCATCTCATGTTATTTGAGCCACATTTCCTGCTTTCCTCCCCTTCGCCCTTTGAAGTCCTGGCTTCTCACCCCAGATCCTGCTCCAAGCCCACTATTTGGTAATCTTCAGCCCATCCTTGCTCCTACCCCAACCACTTTCACCACTCTACTCCTTTGTCTTATGGATTTCCCCCCTGCTAAGAGACTATCTTGCCTCTAGCATATTCTCAATGGATCCAAACAAAACAAGCTCTCCTCAGTCACACCTTTATAGCCCAGGAAGAAGACTGATCCTTATCAGATGCACATGTGATCATCCTGTCACTGAATAATTTTGTATTTGAGCACCCATTATTTATTGGCTCTGTTTTATCAAGTTATTCACAAGACAGGTAAGTTGACATCTTGATGTATAAACTTCTTGCTGCATTTCAGATTTTTTCTTTAGGGTGAATTTCCAAAGTTAGAATTATCTGTTCAAAATGTACAAATACCATAAGCCTATTGATACATAGTCTTAAAATGCTTTCAAGGAAGATCATACAAATCTACATTATATATCCTATATAGGATGTGGCCAGCAAGGCTGTGTCTTACTAGATTGAAGACTTAGAAAGGAGTTGGAAAATTCTGAAGAAAGTCTCCCTTGGTTTTTTAATTTCCCCCTGCCCATTCTTGAAGCACGTATCAGAGAGGTGCTTAGAGCTACGCAAGAGAAGGGAGGGTGGCAAAACAAGGATAGGGAGACTCCAAGAGTGGGCAGAGTTGGTCTGCATAGGTGGTCTTCACAAGAAGAAGAACATGGGCCTCCGAAATTTGGAGGAATATGTGTATCCTAAAAGAAACCAAACAGAAGGTGCAAATAGGTAAGCAATTGCCAACACAACCAATAAAAATAAGTCAATGGATGATACTAGTGTTGGGGCCAGGCAGGAAGGGAAACTCCTCAAGATGGCGGATAAGCCAAAATGTCTGAGGTTCCTGTCACCACCTCCACTTGGGACGCCAATGGACCAATGACCTGCTGACAGCTTGAGCAGACCCTTACACCTCTCCTTTGGACTTCCCCAACCAAACCCAATGCCCCTCAAACCCCAGAGGAGGAAGTCACCTTTGACTGGTCGAATTGCAATCCTTCCTTTGCATATGAGCCAACCAATAGGAAACCGTTCTGCCTTACAACGTTATGTAAACCCCCTACCACCTTGTCTTGGCACGACTTCCCCGACTCACTCTCTTTCCCCCCGTGAGTCGTGGAACCTCGTGCAATAAAATCTGTTCTTGGACCCTCGCTTGCCTTGGCGGTCTCATTTCCATTTAGTTACTAAAAAACTTAACAACTAGTTCTTCCCAAATAATTTATCTTGGGAAGGTTTATTTCATTCCATCAATCAGACTCCACTGCTTTCCTTCAATAAAGTCCATTCCTAAATGTGTTTCTTCTCTGAGCCCTGGCCCAGAAGAGCAGTGATGACGCAGTAGGATGAGGACGATCTTGGGCCTGGAGACCTTGAGTCACTGCTAAGGATTTTCTTCATTGCGCTAATGCCCCACAGATCCAGGCAAGATTTAGAAAAGACTAGACGTATAGAGCTCTCTTCATGGAAGCAAACATCTTTACTTATTTTGCCCTTGGCAGCAACACCAGTATACTTAACAATGACATAATTTATCAACTTTGAGATTAGGGACACCTGTAAACATCCCTTTTGCTTCTTCTTTGAATTAGCCAAGGGTAAATCAAGGATGTTGCCAAACAAGGCAATGGAAAAAAAAAATCTACTGGAAAATAATAAGGTTGTGGATGAGTCAAATTAAAACCATTCCACTGTCCTCCTAAATGGTTTAGAAAATGAAATAAAATAGTGACCGCTGTTTTGAGTCATGACAAGCCCTCAGAAAATTCAGAAGGCAAAATACCAAAGCCTTCAGGAGTCACTAGGGGAAGCAGGGAGTGCTGGAGAAAAAGTAAGGACCCCTGACCCTAGAGAGGCAGAGACTCGCACACAGGGAGATGAAGAAGGAAGCTGACATCTTCTACATCCCCCTGCCTCCAGGAAGAACCAAATTCTCAAAAGAAACAGACTTCCCAACTGTTCCTGGCTGGGACATAATCACCCTGGCAATCTCTACCACAGGAGGAGAGCTCTTTCCCAAGATCAGGGACAGTGAGGGAGACATTTCTGAGGGGTGGACTGTAGGCCCGTTGTCCCCTGGGTGGCTACGTGCCTTGAGCTGAGCTGGACAAACTGAAATTTTAATGTTCAGTCTAGTGAAAATACAAAAATAGGTCACAGCAATGTTATTTTTTAATATAATTTTTTAAATGTTCCCATTTTATGGTGAGGCTCTACGAGGATAGATCTTAACATTTCTAAGACTTTGGTCCTAGAGGTAAGGACAAAAGGGCTATTGAGAAATTGCCAGGAAAATGTCTTCCCCTTTGGCTGCAAAGGTAGAAACAGGCATTCTTTGTAGGACAGCCTCTTTGGCTGCTTCAAGAAGCCCTCTTGGTCAATTAAGTTCTCATTATCCTTGGTATTACCACTGGGCTTCCATAAAGTAATCCAGATGCAAGTTTTTCCTCTGACGATGTGTTTTGTTTAATAACGTGCTGTGGGGGATGGGGTCCTATAGAAAATTCACCCCACAATCCTAGCTGGAGGTCTGGTATTTCGATGGAGCACATCTGGGAACCCTAGTCCCCAAAATGGTATTCAGCAGATCTGAGGAGAGGAGTCGGACTGGAAGTCAGTGTTGAGAGAGAGGTGGACAGATGAGAAGTTTGAACAAGCCCAGAGAGCTAGCTGTTTCAAAGATCAAACAAAAGAAGGCAAAGAAAATAGAAGCAATCTCTTGACAGTTTGGGATATTTTACGTGATGGTTTTTGTGGACTTTATCCTTTTTAATTGAATTAGATTTTCATCCAAGGCAATTTGTAGAAAAATGGTAATATCTACCCAATTCAGATGCCTCTGCCTCAGAATGATAATTGAAGGCCAATGGAATGTTCAAAGGTAGCACATGGGAAACCCTTAGGATTTCTTTTGTGTCTAATTGGAATTCCATCTAAAAGCTGTAGCTCTTCTAAAAAGGATTGCTAAAGAAGTCAAGAATTCTTTCCCTAGGCTCTCAGAGATTTCATGCAACATAGTCTATTATGAATAGTGACGATTATAAAAGAATTATTACATTTTCATGACCATATTTTGTTCTTTTATTCTAGTATCTATTTATAACTCACCCAATGGGGACAACTGGGTTGCTCGGTGGTTGAGCATTTGCCTTTGGCTCAGGTCATGATCCCAGGGTCCTGGAATCGAGTTCTGCATCAAGCTTACCAAAGGTGGCCTGCTACTCCTTCTGCCTATGTCTCTGCCTCTCTCTCTATGTGTGTCTCTCATGAATAAATAAATAAAATCTTTTAAAAAAAACCTCACCTAATGGCTATTAACACAGAAGAATACTCAACTTGTTTTGAAACTTTATGTCAAACAGACTTTCCCTTAAATCATACGATTCCCACCCCAAATGTTACCCCCATTTCCCTTGGAGAACACAGGTGCAATTTCAGAACACCCTGAATATTCTTTTAAGGCTGTGGCTTATCTTTTTGTTTTCAATCTTTAACTGTACACTTCGTGAAAACTACCAATATTGCCTGACAAAATTTGGGCCTACTTGCTGACTTCACCCCAAAGAAAGATTTTCAGATTTCCTCAGATGCTTCTTCTAAACCTGAATAATGCTGGAAATAGTGGCAGATTGGGAAAGATCTGCATTCTAATCTCAGGTCTGTCATCTACCAGATATGAACCTAGGGGACTCCATGAACATCTCTGGGCCTCATTTCCTACATGTGAGAGTGCACATGAAGGTACCCATCTCATAGGCTTGTCAGACAGAAAAATGAGAGAGCTGGTGTCACATAACCAATGCCTGGCATGTAGTCAGTCCTCTCGCCCAAGAAGTTTGTTGTTATTAATTCACTTGAGATCTCCCATCAGCATATCCCGCTGGTCACTACTTTGCATTCAGTGTTTAAGCCACAAAATGCTCACTGTGGCCTCCTCAGCTTTCTGGTCTCTGAAGGACATAACCACAGATCTTTTGGATATTGTCAGTGGGGCTTGCTTTCCTGTTCGGCCTCCGGTGTTTGGCCAGTTCACGCCTGACCTCTGTTTCCACCCAGAATTCTATGTGGGATCTGGCCAGGGCAGTGAAACAGGAGGACTGGCTCATGGTACAGAAGCAGCAGCTGTGGTTGCATGAAAATCAGGGGAAGGAGGATGCATGCTACCTCCACCACCCCTTAGCTGCTTCAGCTTTGGTTTTTTCCACTGAAACACAGAAATAGCAACACATACATTTAAGGGTTGTTAATGGCAAAATTCACGTGAAAGTACCAATGCTATAAAGATGGAGGTGATTATTATAACCTACATGCAATACCCTTATTTATGAACCATAGCAGCATTTTGCTGGTTCTGTTGTATAATAATAATGTAATTTTGTAATAATATGTTCCACATTTAGCTTATTATATGTCAGACTCAGAAATCTGTTTGTCACATGTGCCCACAGTCAATTATTCCTCTGTGCTAACGCAGTCCCCTTGATTCTGTCCCCATTCACCACATGTGGACAAATTGGTCTCAATACTCCAGTGCGCAATTATCTCTCCCCAAACTCCTACCACAACTCACAAGGCAGTACTGGCTACACTGCTTCCTACTTCATCGTGTTTGTTTTTCTTCCCCTGGACCACATCTTCTAGCTCTTGTTTATCATTCTAGTTGCCCGGTACAATAATGTTTTAAGTACTTTTTTCCATTTCTCTAGGTCATTTGTTAATTCTACGTGAAGAGGAGCCCTATCCTGGCTTCTCGTGGTTGGAGTTACCGCTCAAACAAGGAGTCCTACTGCACCTCTGAGTCAGCCCAATCCCAGTGCTTCTGGTTTTCCTACATTTGCACACACGCATGCTTCAATGTCTCTTCAGAGGGGCATGGCTGATGTTCCTCATTACATTATGCATGGGTCACCCGACACAGAGAGAGATCCTTCTCCAGTGTAACTGAACCACTGAGCAGCTCTTAATGTCCTCTCTGATAGGACATTCTTTATCAGGAAAAACTGAAAGGCTTGGAAATGGACCAAAAAGATTACAGAGTACCTTTTCAGTGGGAAACTAGGTATTGTCTAGCCTACTCCCCCAAATTACATAGGATTCTATCAAATATGCACTTTTCATGGACTTTGAGCTATTTTTGAAGTCTGTAAAGTTTCAGAAGATTGATATGAATGCACATTATATTTATTGGTGGAATTACAGGTAGTTTTGTCCCATGAAGTTGAAACTGCTAGAACCGTGTCCAGTGTCGTAGGCCAATTTTGCATGAACTCTACAAATTCACTTCGGCATCCCCGATTCCCTAAATATGTGTCTGCTCCTTGGGTTCTCCTTCAGGCAAGTTTTTAACACCTTACTAGCTTCCTCATCAGTTAAGGAATTACATAAAATCTCCAACACTGGTTCATTTTATGTTTGTATGAAAGTTGGGACTTACCTTTTATTTTTCACAAGTAAATTATTATTTAATAACTTTATTGAGCCATTTTCCTCACGAGTAATCATAGGGCTTCCAGCTCTTTTTCAGAGAGCACACGCTACACTCACCGAAGGCTCTTTACGTACCCCTCAGATTTTGTACTCAGTTGGCTTATCTCCAAAGGAAGCCTGAGAAATTTCCATAGAAGGAACTTGCTTTCCTTCTTTCTTTTTAATTTTTTTTTAAATTGAAGTATAGTTGACACACAATGTTACATTAGTCTCAGGTGCACAACATAGTGATTCAACATCTCTATACATTCTGCTGTGCTCACAAGTGTGGTCCGCATCTGTCACCACACAACACTATCACAACACCATTGACCACATTCCCTAGGCTGTGCCTTTCATCCCTGTGACTTCTTCATCCCATAATCAGAAAGCTGTATCTCCACTCCCTCACCTTCTTCTGTCCCTCTCCCTACCCCCATCCCCAGCAACCATCAGATTGTTCTCTGTACTTATAGGTCTGATCCCACTTTTTGTACATTATACAGCCATTAAAAGGATGAGATCTCGCCTTTGCAACATGGATGGACCTGGGGGGATCGTGCTAAGTGAAATAAGTCAGAGGGATGTCTGGGGGCTCGGTGGTTGGGCATCTGTCTTCAGCTTAGGGTGTTATCCCGGGGCCCTGGGATCGAGTTCCACATCAGGCTCCCTGTGAGAAGCCTGCTTCTCTCTCAGCCTGTGTCTCTGCTTCTCTCTTTGTCTTTCATGAATAAATAAACAAAATCTCTTTTTTTAAGATTTTATTTATTTATTAATGAGAGACACACACAGAGAGAAAGAGGCAGAGAGAGAGAAGCAGGCTCCATGCAGGGAGCTCAACGTGGGACTCGATCCCGGGACTCCAGTAACACGCCCTGAGCCAAAGGCAGGCCCTAAACTGCTGAGCCACCCAGGGATCCCTGGTATTCATATTTTAGATGGATTAATCAATACATCTAGAAAAGTCCAGAGCATCGATTTTGTGAGAAGGAGTCAGAGACAGGACGAAGACCAGAGAGAAAATTCCAGTGAGACTGGCTGCTGGAGGAGTAGAAAAATAGAGAGGGCTGGCCTGCAGTGCTTGCCCTGGAGGGCACCCTGGATGCTGCATAGCTGGAAATTGACTTCTATTTTCCCTCCTGGCTTTCCAGATGGTACATAACACCAAGGTGAGTAGAAAGTCAGTGCTGGAACACAATAAGTGCTCAGTAAATATGTGTTAAATTAAGAAATGAATGAGCAAAAGAACGGAAGCAATGAATCAAAGAAAATAGATTATGGGACAACTGGGAATATCAATTTCTTGGATAATCCAAGGGCTGACACTAGCCTTTCAATCTGAGCGCTTTTTGGCTCTACCACTTCCTGGCTCTGTTAACTGGAAGAAGTCATTCTTCTGAGCATTGATGACTTTCCCTGGAAGTGAGTGTCCTTGAGAGGTGGAGCGTCATTAGAGGCCATGCGATGACTGGATCCTGACGTGAGTGATGGTGATGGGGGAGAGTCATGAGTGGCTGTGGCCGAGTTAAGAAAAAACTTGGGAGAGCCAGAGTATCATTTATTATGCACGAGTAAAGGTTCTCGGGAAGGTTTGCACAGCGGAGCAGCCCAACTGATTGAATTACCAAAGTGATTTGGGTCCATGAACAGGGAAGACGTTGTCTCTGGAGTAAGAAGCTCTTTTTGAGATAAGTGCTCACTTATTTCTCACCTATTCCTGCACAGTCTTAAAAAGATGTTTCTGCCCACACACTTGGCTGAGGTTTTAACCAGACCAAATACTTTCACTTGACATCCACCACCCTTTATAATATTGGCATCAAATTACTTCAATTAATAAGTATAATCTTCATCACTTACTACTCTCCTACATGTATGCCATGATTTAATCGAATGGAGCTTCTTACTGTTCTCAACCCTGCCTTGCATTTTTCCCCACTCTTATGTTTTCATTCAGGTTGTGCCTTTGCCTAAAATGCCCTCTTACGCTTTCTGACCTTTTCAATTACAGACCCCCAACATATTCTTCAGCTGTGATGTAAACCTTTTTTATAAAGTCTTCTGTTAGATTGGTCCCCAAAATACACCATCGCCCACCTTTCCATGTCTGGATTTGACACAGCTCATGATGCTTATCTCCATGTATCACTTTTTACTATTATGTACCATTAGGAGAGAGGTATCCTCCTCTCCCAAATACATGCTAAGGTGTTTGGGGGCCAGGAGTCTTTTACCTCACTATTCCTTAAAGTGCTGAGACTATTTCCTTCTGCATAGGAGACTTTCAATAAAACTGTCTTGAATTAATGAATGAATACATGAACAAATGGACATATCCATACCATTTGTTGTTGCAATTATCTCCACCAGATGTTGAGGAGCAAATTTAGACCATTACTAGAATTTCACAGATTGAAACAAACTTCAAAGTCCCCCTCTGAGGAAATTTATGCTCAAGATCCAGACTCGCTTGGTCCTGGGAGTTTAGCCATCTAGAGCTTCTTTAACATTTCCATTTTTCTTTGTTTTACTGCTGCTAGTAAACATGCAAATCTTCAAAGACCTTGCATAGGGTCTTCAACAGATGTGCTGTTGAAAGGAGCATGCTCCCCATTATTGACCTTTACCAGCAAAAGGCTGCTGTACAGAGAATGTTCCAAATACGTTGCACGCTCTGGTAACACCAGCCCCACATGTTCTGCACTGATGGATGATGGTTTATAAAGTGCTGTAAAAAATTTTGGAGGGATAATATTAGAACATTAAGGACGAACTTTGTTTTTCAGGCTACATGATAGATTAATGGACTTATTTATTAGTAAGGTTATTCATTTTCAATAAGAGGATTTTAAAGGATTTAAATATTTGAAATAAAGAAGATAAGCTCTTTGCAGCTCCCTCTCAAAATAGAAAGCTTGAAAGTTGCTTGCTAGGTTCCTTTTAGCCATAGTTGTACTGGACCTTGGGGGAAGAATGTATGTCACCTGAACATCCTGGACCTGTGTCATAACATGCTAACACCAGGCTGATAACGTGGAGAAACTTTCTCATATTTGTCACATATCAGGGTTCTCACTTGCAGTTGGACCATGCCTTCAATTTCATTAGAGCATCTTTCCTCCCTGGCCTCCAGTTTAAATCATCCACACCACAAGGGAACTGATGGCTGGAGTGTTCATTCAGCTCCTTTGAATAGTGACCAGAGCCACACTATCTATCTCATCAGGGGCTACATTTGTCAGAGCTGCCACTTTAGGAGAATACAAGTCACAAAGAAGTTTGGAAATGCAGGTGACATCAGTGGCTACCCAAACCCACTTGGAAAAGCCATCTACCTTCTTCTGCAGAAGTCTGACTTCAACTGCAGCTCCTCTCTGCTACCCTCTCCCTCCCTCGTCCCAAGTCCCAACCGGCCAAATGTGTTAGCCCTCTGGTTTTTCAGGGAGCCAGGCCATGCAAAAAATACCCAACGCGTGGGCTGCTGCAAGCTGTCTTCCTGATTTAGAAGACTCAGGGGGGAAACAAAAGCCACCTATAAAGGCCCTTTAATTTTTAACATAAGCTTCAGCTTGAGTTGTAAAGTGTATCTCATTGGTCATCTCAGTCTGAAGTCCCTTCCATTCCCTAAATCCATCAATGTGTAACGGCCACAGCTGCCGAGGCTCTGGCACCTGCAGGTTACCCCTGAGAGGGAGACGCTGCACACGGACGATTTTATAGGCAGGGCGCCCTAATGGCAAAAATTTCAAGATTTGTTTTTCAAATAAGTGCATGTTAAGTGAAAATAAAATAACACAAACAAAAAATCTCAACAATGTCAACGAGCCAGAGAAAGTTTCAAGGTTGAAAAAGGAGGCTTATGAGAAATCTGTCATATGGGCTCTAATTTAGAAAGGTAAAGAGGAACAGATTGGCCCAGATTTCAAAAAGGGGCCAAAAGACAGGAGAAAAGTCTGATTTTTAATGAGTGTCATACCTTTGCTCAAATCGAGGACTCCTTCCAGCTGAAATGTTTGTTTCTAATGAAGAAGCGTTTCTTAATTTAGAGGCTAATCCTCAGAGATTGCTTTGGAAGCCAGAACACTTCTTGGGTTTAGGTGGTGTGTCTGCTCGCATTGCAGTCTCGGGGGGTTATAAGATCAAGGGAGGGTAGGACTGGATCAGAGCAGAGCTGAAGTCTGAACAACACTCTGCAGGCACATTGCTTCAACGTCCTCAGTCCCTGCTTCATGCTGCAGTTGTCACTTGGGTTGGCAGTGGGGCCATGAGTTGATGGAGCAACAGAACAGGTGCTGAGATCCGGGCCCTATAGAGATGGGCGTGCCACCATGGCTGTCAGCACCCAGGAGGGAGGGAGGAGGAGCATCCTTCCCCAGGCAAGGCCCAGCACGTAAGGGCACCCACCCAACACCGCCGTCTCTGGCAGCACACGAGATTCTCAGGCTAGTTTCCCATCATTTTTGTGGGTAAAAGGTCACTATGCTCTTTTCCTTCTACTCTACTTGAATGCTTATGTCACATACTGAGGCTCCCAATGAGAGGCTTTGTGGGGGAAAAGGAAATCAATACTATTCAAGACTTTTTTTTTCCATTTAAAAAATTTTCTACATAAAAAGTCAGGAGACATTGTGGAGCCAAATGAAAAACTTAGCTGAATGTTGGTGACACAACAGGATACTTCAAAGACTTTTCAACCTTAGTCAGACTTTAGACCTGGATGCAAATCTAGGTTGCGCAGCTGGCTAAGTTCCAAATTTGTACTGCAAGATGTCAAATAAGCACATATCAGCGTTTCTAAATTCTTCACTGCATTCTTAGTTCCAATCTATATTTATATCTTTAATAAGTGAAAGATGTAGTAAACCACATGCCATGGAAATGCATTATTATGTCCTTTTTAGTTGGAGGCCACTCAGCATAGTGGAGAAAGGCAGTGTGTAAATCACAAGGAAATGGGGAGGATGGTCTCTGCTCTGCCTCAGCAGCCAGATCACCCAGGGCAAGTCTTTTGAGCCCCTTTAACCTCAGTTTTTTTAATCTATAAAATGGCTTTACCCCTGTTTACCTCTGAAGTCAAAAAAAGATAAGGTCTGCTGAAAAACACATTTTACATTCTATGTGGAATTCTACAGTAATGCATGTGTATCTTTCATACCCAGAATGCCTCAGAAAAAAAAAATATTGGTTTCATGATTGAGTCCTGATGATTTTCATAGCAGAGGAATAGATGCAGAACCATTCATTGGTGACCTCCTCAGACAGATGTGCAGACACCCAATCTCTAGGTGACAAGCTTTTAGTGAAGTTATCATCCTGATTTGCCTAATACTTTATTAAGGCAAAATCCACCTCTCCTGTGAGGTCCTCTTTCTTTCTTCCAATCTCTATCAGCCCCACGGGGACCCCCTCTGAGCTGACCATCCCTCAAGAGGCACAGGTAAGGTGCTTCTTCAATGCTCCCCTTATACACACTGACTGGCACAGGGATCGGTATTCCTGTGGACTAGCTCGTGGCAACCTAAAGTAATATCTAAGAGTCTTTGAAGGAGACTGAAGTTTTGTCACTGAAATGCAAATGAAAGAATTTCCATTTGGTTCCATATAATCATGATTTTTTTAAGCAAATAGTATAATATTGCAAAATAATTTTTGAGTAATATGGATTTTTTTCAACAAAATGAATCACATTTGTGCTGTAACTACCTCCTCTTTCTCCCCTTTCCCACACTCCTCATAACCTGAGATTATATTTCTTAAGAATTAATTCCCAAAATTATCTCTCCTTGGGGACCTAGCAGTTCAATAAAAAACTTTTAAAGCCAAAATTCTAGAAAATGATACAATTAGAGAAGTGAGCAGCCTGTGTAGGGAAAGCCCTGTTGGTGACCCCAATCTTCCTCTGACCACCTGATCGGATCCCTGGGCAGCTCGCTTCACAGACTCAGTCTCACCACCGTCTTAGTGGGATAGGCAACTGCCCCTCTCCTCCATGAGGAAGAGGGTAACCCACAACATGGCATCTCTCTCTGATCTGTGGCATCAGTGAGAGATACGCTGCTGGTTGGGCCCTGCTCACACGTGAGAGTCATCAATGGAACCCCAACATGGCACAACTAATTCCTCTCTTCCCCAGATGCGGATTCATCAAATATGCTATTGAGCAGCAGAGGGCAAGATGGGAAGTGCTAGGGGCTCACTCCTGCCCAGCACCATAGAAGAAAAGGATAGCCCAGTATCCAGCTGAGGAGGGCTCTCTTGTAGTGTCCTCAGTGTACAAAAATGACACACGTGCAGAGTGAAGGCAGGCCTCCATCTCCCCCCCCCCCGCCCCCCCGGCCAATACTGCAGACGGTGTGTGCCTGCACAATCCATCTCCGGGGCATGTGTGAGGGAGGCGGGGCAGAGTGGTAATGGGAAACATAAAAAAGTAGAGCTGAAACAGAGAGTTGCAGTTGCAAATGGCCCTTAACCAACACCAGGCCTCATCTGCTGTTGGTGTTTGAAGTCTGTAGACAGAGGCCTGTGCCATTCCCCTCCAATTTCTCACGCTGGAGCTCATCAGCAGTGGAATGCAGAGACACGAAGCCTCTGGCTAGGGTCTGCTGTCAGGAACCAAAACCAGGTCCACGGGGTGGGGCAGTACATGCCCTAGATGACCCAGCTGTCTCCCAGCGGTGAGACCTTCACAAGGGGATTGGCAGTGAGGTCCACTCAGGGAAGAGCTATGACAGGTCTCTCTATAAGAGGAAATGCAAGTCAGGTTGAGAAGAGGGAAAACAAGGATCTAGAGCAGCAACTTCCCAGAGGTGTCCTCAAGCTCCAGCCTTCAGAGGGGAAGGCGAGTGTTTTGGCCCACTAAGAGAAATATGTTAGCTTGGCATTTGATGGTACATTCTTGGCTTCCTCTGGGGTACTGTCTTGGGAAGGGCTGATCAGTGTGAGGGTTGTCTTCTGTGGGTCAGCTAACATCCCTTCCTCCTTTACCTTTCTGCATTATCAGAACACCAGGAGCTCCAATGGCTTAACAACGAAAATCACAAGATATAAAATTATGAGTAATTAATGTTATAGTTTGGATCAAGCCCTTAAGCTGTGTCAGTCCAGCAAACCACAGATGTTCTTCAATCTCTTCTGTATGAACTTTGAGTGTCTCTGGATCTACCTTTATAAAATTCATTTCTCAAGAACTTTCTCTTATTTTTAAGATTTTATTTATTTATTTATTCATGAGAGACACAGAGAGAAAGAGGGAGACAGAGACACAGGCAGAGGGAGAAGCAGGCTCCATGCAAGGAGCCTGATGTGGGACCCAATCCTGGGACCCCACGACCATGCCCTGGGCCGAAGGCAGACACTCAACCGCTGACCCACCCAAGTGTCCCAAGAACTTTCTAGTCCTGAGAACAACAATAAGACACATTCTATTTTTTTGATGTGTTAATTATAAGTTTACAGATAATTCTTTCATTAATTCCTGATTTTCAGGAAAATCAAGCACTAGTTAAACCCAGCAAAAATGTATGTCATATTCCAAAGCACCTAGTCCTTAATTAACCAATGGAATTATCTAATGAAATTTGGGGAAAGACTCTAATTTTCTTCTTTTTTAAAAAATATATTTTTGTTTGTTTGTTAGAGAGAGAGCACGAGCAAGGGACAGCAATGGAAGTAGAAGGAGGAGCAGGGAGCCCAACTTGCAGCTGGACCCCAGGACCCCATAATTGTGACCTGAGCCAAAGGCAGACGCTTAACCAACTGAGCCACCCAGGAGCCCTGAGACTCTAATTTTCATCTATTATTTCACTTATTCAACAAGTATTTATTGAGACCAACTATGTGTCAGCTCTGCCTTCACTGAAGATTAAAGGCCTTCTTAAAGGCAAATTTATAGAGAACAGTGTGATAACCTCAACTCATTTGCTATAAGCAATTCTCAACAAATAATTTCGGAATTTATATGTTCTTGCCAACTACTCACCTCTTGAAGAAAACCTGTTTAACAAATAATCTACTTGTTTTGGGGTATTCCATTTATGACATACATTAGGCCTTCTGATCCAGACTAGATGGCATGGACTTGTTTCTCTCTGCTCCTTCACATTAAGTACAATCAGAGCCCTTGGAAATCATTCAAGGGGAAGCAAAAGCAAACTCTGAAAGGTAGAAAGAAGACAAAATGATAAGAGACCCCAGCATTGGAAGACCAACACAGTGGCAGTGCCTCTTGCAAACTCCCACCCAACAGAAAAAGGTGACCCAGACCCCATTTTTCCTGACAGCAGAAGGTGGTTCAGGTAGATTTATTTCCCCTCTATTGAATAACAGACCTGCCAACAGCAGGAGGGTCTCACTGACAAGTGGTCAAAGGAGGAGTTGTTCTTCTTCACCAGGAATGGGACTCTCCACTGACCCACAGATGCCAGGCAGTTAACCTGAAAGTTCATTGAGGGAGACCTCATCACAATAAGCACCCTGATTTGGGAAACACTGTACTCTCTGCTGGACCTCAGATTTTCTCCCCATCAAGGGACACTAGGTGGCCAGGGGTATCTACAAAGGGGATTCACTTACAATAAGTGGCCAGCCAACCTTAGTCTCCACAGGCCTAAGTTTTCTCCCTTATATCTAGAGATATCAGGTAACCATATAGCACCATGAAGTGGGGTCCTCAGCATTATAGATGACTTGCACCAGGGAACCGCTTCCTCTCAATGGGCCAGACACGTCTTTCTCCACCTGGATGCAGGCAGCCTGGAAAACTTCTTAAATTTCCTGAGCAGCAACCAGTGGGAGTTTCAGCTATACCAGATACACCAACCAGACCAAATTAGCATGGCAAATTTCTGAAGATAAACCTGCCATTAGAACCACATCCCGTGAAAGTAGGTCAGGATCTGTACTTTGAACCTAAACAGGGGAATTGTGTTCTAAAATAAAAGATTTAAATAAGATCCAGATTTCCCTAACAGAATAATTAAAACATGCAGGATACAACAAAAAATCACCTATTCTAACAAGAACCAGGAAAATCACAATTTGAATGGCAAAACACAATCAAATGATGTCAATACCAGGATGCCAGAAATGTTAGAATTATTTGACAAGGATTTTAAAATAGCCATCATAAAAAGCCTTCAATATACAATTACAAATTCTTTTGAAACAAATAGGGAAAAAAAAAACAGAAAAATCTCATGAAATAAAAAGTTATTTTAAAAGAACTAACAGAAATTACAAAACTGAAAAATAAAATAAGAAAAAAATTAAAACTTGCTGGATATGCTCAATAGTACAGTGGGAGATAACAGGGATAGAACTGGTGACCTGGAATACAGATCGAGAGAACTCACCCAATCTGAGCAATAGAAAGAAAACAGATTGGAAAAAAAATGAAGAGCACCCCAGGCACTATGCAACAATACCAAAGATCCAATATTGGGTATCACTGAAGGAAAGGAGAAACAGACTAGGGAAGAAGGAGCATTTGAAGAAACAGTAGCCAAAATATGATGAAAGACATGTACATACTGACAAGAATCTGAGCGGAGTCAAAATAGGATAAAATCAAAGAAATCCACACCAAGACACATCATAATTAAACTTCCAAAAACTAAAGACAAAGAAAACAGTCTTGACAACATTCAGAGAGAAATAATGTATTACTTATAGGGGAAAACCTCAAATGACAACACATTTCTTGTCTGAAACCATAGAAGCTATTTTTGAAGTGGTGAAGGAAAAGAACTGTCAGTCACAAATCCTATATCCAGGGAAACTATCATTCAGAAATGAACAAGGAATAAAGGCATTCTCAGGTGACAGAAACCAAAAATATTTGTTACTGGTGGATCTACCCTTAGAGAATGACTAAAGGAAGTTCTTTCTAACAGAAAGAGAGAAATCTTAGAGCAGCCAGAAGGAAGTAAGAACAATAGAAAGAGCAGAAATATGGGTCCACGTGCCATACATGCACCATACATGTACCGTCCACAGGGCCTCCATGCAACCTCGATGTGCCCTCCACACACAGCTCCCCCAGCGTGTCCATATGTCCTCCAAGTGCCATCCACACACTCCCACATGCCCTCCACGTGCAAGTATATATAATAATAGATGATCCTTTTCATCTTAAGTTTCATGAAGCATATTTGATTGCTACAAAAACTGTAACACCTAATACTTGAGGCAGTGATATTTAAAACCAGTAAAGGTAAAGGATATAAATAGAAGTAAGGCCCACATTTCACTACATGTAGGAAAATGTTGTTATCAGTAGGCTGTGACAAATCACATGTGTATATTGTAATACCCATAGCATCAAGAGAAAACTATAGATACAGAAACACAAAAATGGAGTAAACAATTAAGATGGAATCGTAGAAAATATTTGAGTAACCAAAAGGAAGTTGAGAAAAGAAGAATAAGCAACAGAGGAAACAAACAGAAGACAAATAATAAAATGACAGACTGAAGCTTGAACATATAAACACTTATTCTAAATGTAGAACACATAAATAGGTCAATTGAAAGGCAGAGATTGGCAGAGTGGATTAAGAAAAGACATATGTTGGGAGGCCTGGGTGGCTCAGTTGTTTAGTGCCTGCCTTCAGCCCAGGGCATGAATCCTGGGGTCCTGGGATCGAGTCCCACGTTGGGCTCCCTGCATGGAGCTTGCTTCTCCCTCTGCCTGTGTGTGTGTGTGTCTCTCTCTCTCTCTCTGTGTCTCTCATGAATAAATAAATAAATAAATAAATAAATAAATAAATAAATAAGACACAGAGAGAGAGAGAGAGAGAGAGAAGCAGAGACACAGGCAGAGGGAGAATCAGGCTCCATGCAGGGAGCCTGATGTGGGACTCAATCCCAGGACCCCAGGATCACACCCTGGGCTGAAGGCAGGCACTAAACCATTGAGCCACCCAGGGATCCCTAAATAAAAAAAATATTTTAAGAAAAGAAAAGATATATGCAACCCCACTATGTGTGGTTTACAAGAAACTGAACACTTCCTAAGTTATCTTATGAGGTTAGTTTTATAAAAATACTTAAAACAAATTAAAACAGAAGAAGAAAGAAAGAAAAAAGAAAGAAAGAAGAAAGAAAGAAGAAGAAGAAAGAAAGAAAGAAAGAAAGAAAGAAAGAAAGAAAGAAAGAAAGAAGAAAGAAAGAAGAAGGAAGGAAGGAAGGAAGGAAGGAAGGAAGGAAGGAAGGAAGGAAGGAGGGAGGGAGGGAGGGAGGGAGGGAGGGAGGGAGGGAGGGAGGAAGGAAGGAAGGAAGAAAGAAGAAAGAAAGGAAGAAAACTATAGATCAATATCTCTCATGAACTTAGAAGTAAAAATCCTCAACAAAATATTAGCAAATCTAACCTAACAATATATTTTTTTTAAATCACACAAGAAATCATAAAATATATGGTCCTTTAACACTGGCTTCTTTCATTTAGCAGTAGATTGGTGGTTGCCTAGGCTGGGGGTTGGTAGGGGAATGGAGCGACTACTAATATATACAGGATTTCCTTTTGAGATGTTGAAAGTGTTTGAAACTTAGATTGTGATGACAGTTTCACAGTTTTATTTATGTACTAAAATGCACTGAATTGTACACTTTAAGTACATACATTTTATGATATGGAATCATACATCAAAATAAATATTTTAAAAATTATGCGCTGTGATCAAATGGGATTTATTCCAGGTATCTCAAGCTAGTTTAATATTAAGAAGTCAAACATTGTAACTCACCATAATAGACTATAGAATAAAGTCATATGATGGTATCAATTGACATAGAAAAGGCATTTTACAAAATCCAATACGTATTCATGATGAAACTGTCAACAAGTTAGGAATAAAGAGGAATTACCTCAACATGACAGAGAATACTTACAAAAATCCTACAGCCAACAACATTCTTAATAGTGAAAGACTGAATGCATTCCCCTTAAGATGAGGGAAAAGTCAAGGATGTCTACTCTTACTGCTTTTATTCAACATAATACTGGAAGGGCTAGCCACTGCAATAAGACAAGAAGAGAAAATAAAATATGTATTGGAAAGGAAGAAATAACACTATCTCTATATATAGATACTATAATGGTCTATGCAGAAAAATGCCAGGAGGAGTGCCTGGGTGGCACAGTCAGTTAAGTGTACGACTCTTGGTTATGCTCCGGTTGAGATCTCAGGGTCATGAGATTGAGCCCCACGTCAGGCTCTGTGCTCAGCATGGAGTCCACTTAAGACACTCTCTCCGTCTCCCTCTGCCCCTCCCCCCTCAAATAAATAAATAAATCTAAAAAAAAAAAGAATTCCAAGAATTTACAAAAAAGAATCTCTAGAACTAGTAAGTTCCTCAAGGTCAGTGGTACTAGAGCAACACATAAAAATTAATTGCTTTTCTATATACTGACCATGAATATGCCAAAAACAAAATAAAAAAAAATACCATTTACAGCTGCCCCCCCCCAAAAAAAAAATGAGCTGCTTAGGTATAAACTTAATAAAACATGCACAGAATTTGCATGCTGAAAATTGCAAAATGCTGATGAAAGACATAAAAAAGGAATTAAACAAGTGGAAAGGCATGCTATGTTTGTGGCCTGGAAGATTCAATATAGTAAATATATCAATCCTACCTGAGTTGATATAGAGATTTAATATAGATTTAATGTAACTCCTATGAAAATCTCAGAAATTTTCTATGAAAATATGGACAAGCACAGGCCTTAGAATAGCAAAAGGAATCTTGAAAAAGAATGAAGTGTGAGGAGTCACTCTGCCCAACAGTAAGGTCTATTCTGTAGCTATGATAAAGATCATATGACACTGGCAGAAGGATAGACAAATAGATCAACAGAACAGAAAGGAGAACCCAAAACTGACTTACAGAAATCTGCCCAACTGATTTTGACAGATATTCAAAGGCAATGCAATGGAGGAAAGATAAACTTTTCAACAAGTGGTATACATGATGCTAGAATAATTGGTATCCACAGGTTAAACACACCCACCCACCCCCACACACACAACCTTCAAACTAAACATCACACTTTATACAAAAATTAACTCAAAATGGTTCACAGTCTTCAATGTAAAATATAAAACTAAGCTTTTGGGAAAATCCACAGGATCTAATGCTCAGGCAAAGATTACTTTGATTTGAATTAGACTTGACACCAAGTCGATAAACTGGACCTCAAATTCAAAACTTTTGCTCTGTGAAAGACCCTTTAGAATAGGAAAAAAGCATATGATGGAGTAGGATAAAATACTTGCAAACCACATACCTGCCAAAGGAGTAATGCCTAGAATATATAATGAATTCTCAAAACTTAACAGTCAAAAAAAAAAAAAAAAAAAAACCACCTGAAAGAAACAAAACAAAATCAAATTAGGAAGTGGGAGGAAAACATAAACGGACAATTCAGTAGAGAGGATACAGAGGTGGTAAATAAGCACAGAAGATAATCCACATCATTAGATACCAAGGAACTGAAGATTAAAACTATGATAAGCCATCATATCATTTTAGCATTAGAATGGCTAAAATAGAACAACAGCACATGCTGTGAGGATGTGAGAAACTAGGTAACTCCTACATTGCTAGTGGGAAATGCCCACTCTTGGCAGTTTCTTATAAAACTAAACATACAATCACCACCATACAACCAGTTGCACATTTGTGCATATACCCCAGAGAAATAAAAATTTATATTCATAGAAAACCTGTACACAAATGTTCATAGCAGTTTTATTCAAAGTGGGCAAAAACTGGGGTGCCTGGGTGGCTCAGTCAGTGAAGCATCTGCCTTCAGCTCAGGTCATGATCCCAGGGTGCTGGGATTCCCCTGCTCATGTTCTCTTGCTCTCTCCCTGTCTGTCAAATAAATAAATAAAATCTTAAAAAACAAACAAATAAACAAAAAACCGAAGTGGCCAAAAACTAAGCAACCCACATGTCCTTCAATGGATAGATGGTTAAACACCATGGGACACTACTCAACAATAAAGATATGAGCTACTTATACACATGGGAGCTTGGATGAGTTTTAAGGGAATTATACCGAGTGAAGAAAGTCCATCCTAAAAAGTTATACATCTTATGTTTCTATTTATATAATATTTGTGGGAAGGAATAAAGAAAAAAAAGAGAAGTGGAGAACGGTGTAGTGGTGACTGGGGTAAGTAAAGAGGTGGGAGACCTTTGGTTATAAAAAGTAAACATGAAGGATCCTTGTGGTGATGGGCCTATTTTGTATCTTTACTGTGGTGGTTGATACGCCAACCTACACATGTGATAAAATTGTTTAGAATTAGGAACCCACACATAGACACACACCAGAAATGAACATAAAGTAAGATTGGGGAAATCTGAAGAAAGAAGTATTAAAAAAAAAACATTCTTAGTTCATGGGCCATACAAAAACATACGTATGGAGAAGTTTGTTGGAGGGAAGTGAGATGACTCATGTCTCCACTGGAACATACATAAGGCCGCGTTACCATGGGAGAATTTAGGTAAGACATCAAAATGTTTAGGTAATGATAAAGGATGAGAAGCAACAGTAAAACCAGAAAATTGGGACCACCGTGGGGAATGGCTCAGAGGAAACAACTTCTTCCCACCATTTGTGTCACTAGCATTGAACCTGAGGAAATGAGGAGTGGTGGACCACTTTGGGATGGCTGGTTAGGGGGTGTTAAATAAACAGCTCCTTTGTCCAGCCAGAGCATCTTGGCCTCCCTAGCATCTCCCCCCACCCATCAAAGAATGTCAGGAGTGATGTTTGTGAGTCTATGCTTCTTATGACCACCATTAGCTGGGGGAGCACCTTGCTGATCAAAACTGTAGGGGTGTTCCTCCTTGTTGTCCTGGGGAGGGGTGTATATTGGGAGGACAGGTCCCCTGGGCTGAACAGCCGGGAGACTTCTACATGGCGACAGTGACCAGGAGCCTAGCACAGTGAGGAGACCAAGAACCACAGAAGGAGGAGACAACCACCACCAAACACTGGAAGAAGAAGACTCCCTCTCCACACAGGTCAGATGACCCTGCCCAACCTTCTCCTTCTCTTCCCATTGGCCACCCTCTTCCAAGACTCTTACCTATCTCTGCCTGACATTTACCCTCTTCTCAATATGTTCCTTTTCATCAAACTGCCTTTCCCATCCAGTCCCATTCTCATTTCCCAGCTTTGGGCTCCCGCTGCTCCTCTACCAGGTGCTGAAGCAGAGTAAACAACCATCCCACATGAGTTTCAGGAAAAAAAAACAAAAAACAAAAAACTTTTCTTGTTGCACATACAGCTCCAATTACTCCAAGTATGGCAAAGAGAATGAAGAGTCAACAAATATCATCCACTGTCACAGACTAAATGGAAGCCCAAGCCAAAATCAGTCAGGCCAGACCCCACGGATCCTGCGCAATTATGCCACCCTAAGACTTGTGTAGCCAGTAACTGGAGGGTGGACACCAGAGACCTTGGTTCCACCTGTTGCATCCCTAGAACCCTGGCTCTGGAGAAATGGCCAACGGCATAGCAGCAGACTCAGGCCCCAACATGGAATATGGATGGTGACGATTAAAACAACATCAGTGAGGTGTGAGAAGTTCCTTAAAAATAATAAAATGTGACACTCTGCACAGAAACAGATCGTGTTGCCCATGCCCTTGAGGTGGCTCCAAAAAAAAAAAAAAATGAGTGACAATCACAGAGAGAGGCTCAACATCTTGGCAGCAGAGTAGTTCCAGGTCCTCCCACATCCACCTGAGAGAATGTGCGTGCAGCCAACCAGGGCTGGGAAAGTATCCCCCTTGGAACACGATTCCCCATCGATGACAGAACAATTGAGCGATTTCTTGACTTGTACTCAGGACTCATTTAAATACGTGTAAAATCAGCAGGACACAGCCATGCCCACGCGTGTCTTTAATAGGGTGGAAGGCCAGGTGGCCAGGGAGAAGGGAGAAGGGAAAAGGCAAAGATGCTCCAGAGAGCCTGTGGCCATTACCAGTTTCGACCTGTGTGCTGCTAAGAAGTTCCAATCAACTGGGGGTAACTCAGAGCTCCCAAGTCTCACTAGTTCCCTGATGCTCTGGTGCGTGGGCATGAAGATTAGAGCCAAGAAGATGGTCAAATACTTCTCTTCAGCAGAGTTCTGCCCAGATCTGCCCAGCTTAGCCTCTCTATCAAGTGCTCCTCCCTTGTAAATCCCAGAATGGAGGGACCCTTGGGTGGCTCAGAGGTTGAGGTTCTGCCTGCAGGTCAGATCATGATCCCAGAGTCCCAGGATCCAGTCCTATATCAGGTTCCCTGCATGGAGCCTCCTTCTCCCTCTGTGTCTCTGCCTCTTTCTTTGTGTCTCTCACGAATACATGAACAAAATCTTTTTAAAAATTCCAGAATGGAGCTCTCACTCCAAGTAAAGTCCTACCAGAGGCAGAAATAGTCAGAATGGAGTACCTCAAAATTTAATTTTATTTAAAGAATTTTGTTAAACTATGCACTCTCTCACACAGCTTTGAGTCCATGCCCATCGTTTTTATTATGAGTTTAAATATTTACAAAGAATCTAATTTCTAGTTTATTATAAATATTAATATTCTAAAAAATATTCTGAGAACCATGAATTTACAAATAAGGGCGTCCTCTGTTTTCACTCATAATAACAAGAAAGAATCTGATGCACATTCTCACTGATCTGAATCTCTGTCTTGTTGGTATATTCTGTGTGATTTCAATGGTGGTGGAAAGTTCCATATTCATGTCTCATGGATCTACATCGTATCTTCACATAGAAGTTTCATTACATTGAGGTAATACAATGTTTTATATTTTCTCAAACATTGATTAAATCATGTAGATGAAAAATTTTCATTATTTTTAAATGTTTTTATAAATATTGGATATTCCAACTAGAAAGAAGAGAGGAAGGGAGGAATGAGGAGCTATTTTTTAATGGGTACAACTTCTATTTGCAATGACGAAAAAGTTATAGAACTGGATGGTGGTAATGGGTGCACAATACTGTGAATGTACTTAATGCCACTGAGCTATGCACTTAAAAATGGTTAAAATGGTAAGTTTTATGTTATGTACTTTCAATCATAATTTGAAAAGCAAAACAACCATAATGAACTATGAACCCAGAAAAATGGTTAAAATTCATATAACTAAAAATAATAAGTGTTGCTGAGGATGTGGAGCACATGAAACTGCCAATGATGTATACGATGCTGCAATCGTGTAAAAAGAGTTTGACAATATCTTATAAAGGCAAATATACACTTACTCCTTTTTGGTATTTATTGAAGGGAAATGAAAACATGTGCCCACACAAAGACTTTTTTAAATTTTTGTTTATTTATCTAACAGAGAGAGAGAGAGCAGGAGCAGAGGGAAAGGGAAAGGGAGAAGCAGGCTCCTCCCTGAGCAGGGAGCCCAATGTGGGTCTTGATCCCAGTACCCTGGGATCAGAGAGGTCGAGCTCAAGACAGATTCTTAACCGATTGAGCCACACGGTTGCCCCAACACAAAGACTTTTAAAAGAAAGTTTGTGGTGGCATCTGGGCAGCTCAGTCGGTTAAGCATTTGACTCTTGGTTTCTGCTCAAGTCATGATCTCCCGGTCCTGGGATCAAGCTCCATAGCAGAATCCGTGTTCATCAGCCACAGTAACTTCTTGCAAGATAATCCATGAAGGCAAAAGAAACAAAAACAAAAATGAACTATTGGGACTTCATCCAGATAAGAAGCTTTTGCACAGCAAAGGATACAGTCAACAAAACTCAAAGACAACCTACAGAATGGGAGAAGATATTTGCAAATGACGTATCAGATAAAGGGCTAGTTTCCAAGATCTATAAAGAACTTCTTAAACTCAACACCAAAGAAACGAACAATCCAATCATGAAATGGGCAAAAGACATGAAGAGAAATCTCACAGAGGAAGACATAGACATGGCCAACAAGCACTTGAGAAAATGCTCTGCATCACTTGCCATCAGGGAAATACAAATCAAAACCACAGTGAGATCCCACCTCACACCAGTGAGAATGGGGAAAATTAACAAGGCAGGAAACCAAACCAAACAACAGTTGGAGAGGATGCAGATAAAGGGGAACCCTCTTACACTGTTGGTGGGAATGTGAACTGGTGCAGGCACTCTGGAAAACTGTGTGGAGGTTCCTCAAAGAGTTAAAAATAGACCTGCCCTACGACCCAGCAATTGCACTGTTGAGGATTCACCCCAAAGATACAGATGCAGTGAAACGCCGGGACACCTGCACCCCGATATTTCTAGCAGCAATGTCCACAATAGCCAAACTGTGGAAGGAACCTCGGTGTCCATCGAAAGATGAATGGATAAAGAAGATGTGGTCTATGTATACACTGGAATATTCCTCAGCCATTAGAAACGACAAATACCCACCATTTGCTTCAACGTGGATGGAACTGGAGGGTATTATGCTGAGTGAAGTAAGTCAATCGGAGAAGGACAAACATTATATGTTCTCATTCATTTGGGGAATATAAATAATAGCGAAAGGGAATATAAGGGAAGGGAGAAGAAATGTGTGGGAAATATCAGAAAGGGAGACAGAACATAAAGACTCCTAACTCTGGGAAACGAACTAGGGGTGGTGGAAGGGGAGGAGGGTGGGGGGTGGGGGTGACTGGGTGACCGGCACTGAGGGGGGCACTTGACGGGATGAGCACTGGGTGTTATTCTGTATGTTGGCAAATTGAACACCAATAAAAATAAATTTATTATATAAAAAAGAATCCGTGTTCAGTGGGGAGTCTGCTCAAGATTCTCTCTCCCTCTCTGCCTCTACCCCCACTTGTGTGCTCTCTCTCTCTAAAATAAACAAAAGAATGTTTATAGCAGTATTATTCATAATAGCCCCAAGTGAAGACAACACAAATGTCCATCGAAGGACAAAAAGATACATCTCCATTCATGGAATACGACATAATAATAAAAAGGTACAAAATATTAATACATGCTATACCAGAGAGAATCCTAAAATAATTATTATTCTGATGGAATAAATTCAGATTTTAAGAACATTATACACACTTCGATTCCATTTAAATGTAATTCTAAACAAATAAGCAAATAAATTCCAGTGATAAAAGGCAGGCAAGAGGTTACTTGGGGGTGGGAATCAGGGTAGGTATTCAATGGGACAGGAGGAAGCTTGCTGCTATGATGACCTGTTCTATAGATGGATTGTACTGGTAGCTACACAACTGGGTAAAACTACAAGTTGAAATTCCATTTGACTGCATACTGTAAAATAAATAATTTTTTTTTAAATCACTCATCTTTCTCTTGAACCAGAGTAAGCACCCCAAACTCTAACATTCCCTGCTGCCATTCTCATAGAGCCCTAGGGAAGTCAGGAACAATGTTTGGGCTTGTCCTTTGCTCTACTCAAACTTCCTAGCCTGTGCGGTCTTCTCTAATTGCTTGCAGTATTTCCATGGGCCTTCACTTTCAAACAAAGATTGTAATAAGAATTAAATCCATTTAGTTTTGGCTTTGACTTCTGCTGCAGTCCACTATCCTAGACTCCACTATTACATCTTCAGAAGGCCCTAGAATAAGGCCAACCACCCTTCGCATAACCCAGTCTTGACTCCAGAGCCATTATGTAATTCCTGTCATCAGACAGTGTTTAACTAAGTTATGAACACATTCCTCAGCCATGCTCAACAACAAATGGAAAATGGCTTTTAATTCCTTTGAATCAAGCTCGTCTAGCAAATAGCGAGTTGGGGCCTCAGGAAAGAGTAGAAAGGCTGGAGGAAGAAATAAAGGAAAGTTCATAATGCAAAATTATATGAAGCTATATATTATCCATGATAGCCCTCTGAGTCCTGATATTTCTTTAGAAATAGCCATAATAAACAACACTCCCCAAAGAGCTGCAACACCTGCTACTGATTTTTTCTCCCCTCAAATTGGAAATCATGGGTGGAATTCTACAAACAGAAGAGGACTCTGGCTATTGCTTTTAGACAGCTGGAAAATGTGCTTTCAAGATGTCCATGAGCACCCAGATGGTAGCCTGAAGACAGAGACGGATGGGGGAGGAAGAGCAGAGAGTGACAGAGAGAGGGTGACTCAGAAAGGTGGAGGGACAGAGAGAGAGTAAAACACAGATTCAATCTCTCATGGCAACATGTGCTGTTGGTTTAACTTACTGATTCTCCAGCCACTGCTCCCATATTTAGGATTTCATAAAGCCCCAGTAAGCGTTTTGCCCCCAAAACCCTTTGTGCTTAATTGTTAAACTCATATGCAATGGGAAGAAAATATATAATCCATATGTTTTTGCTCATTTACACTTAAATCATCTGAACATGGTGTTTTATCCCCAATTTGTCATTCACAGAAACTTTAGAGACTTAAACAAATCTCTGGAGACCCATCCCAATCCCTCTTCCACCCCTTTGTGGTCCTAAAGTAAATATATATACTTGAATTCAAGAGCTTGAGGGTCAATACAAGGATTCGCAGGAAATTTCCAATGAAGCTTTCCCCCCTCATTAGTTCCCATCCAATTTGCAGTGAACAGTCTTTGTCAGGTTCCTTTGACGGGTTTTTCTCTTCACGTAAACTCTTACTGTTGGATATCCCAGGGCTCAGTCATTGCTCTTCTTTTCTTCCTCAGCTCCATTGTCTCCCTAGGACATCTCCTTCAGTTCAGCGACTTTAAGTACCATCCATGTTAATATCAAGTTTATATGTCTGGTCTTGACCTCTCCCTGAGCTTTCACCTTGCATGTCCTAGTTTCTATTTGATATTTGCACTTAGAAGTCATATAAACAGCTCAACTTTAACTTTTCAAAGTGATATTTGTGGTTCTATTTTTGCAACCTCTTGTAAATCTCTTAAATCTTTCAAAATAAAAAGTTTGAAAACTTAAGCTGCAAAGAATGAAAATCCTGTATGCCTGAAACATATGCTTTCCCCAGTATTATCCATCTCAGTAAAAGGCACACATTTTACTCCATTGCATTAAAAAAAAAAAAAAAAAAAGATTGTGCTGGTTTCCTTCCTTTTTCTCACCATCCTCATTCAGCCCTTTAGCATATTGTGTTGGTTCTATCTTGCATTTGTCTACTTCCCTCCATTACCACTGGCACAATCCTAGTCTATGCCGTCATTAACTCTCGTCTGGATGTATTTGTGTTACTACTGATGCTCAACAAGTTGCCACAAAGTTAGCAGTTTTAAACAACACAAGTTTATTATCTTAGTCTCTATTAGTCAGAAGTCCAGGCACAGTGTGGCTGGATTCTCTCCTCAGGGTCTCCCCAGACTAAAAGTAAGGATCCGTCCGATCCCCCACCACCACCAGGGGGTTTTTCACTGGTACCTTATCATCCTCCTTCAAGCTTGCTCAGGTTATTAGCAGAATTTAGTTTCTTGAGGTTGTAGGACTGACATCCCTATTTTCTTCCCAGTTATTAGCTGGAGCATGCTCTCAGACTGGCCTCAGGTCTTAGCTACATGGTTCCTTTGCAAATCTTCTCACCCTTCCACTCTCTCTGATTTCAGAAAGTGCCCAATCTCTAGTAAGGGCTCACCTGAGTAGGTCAGGCTCACCTGGGTGATCTCTCTGATAATTAACTAAAAGTTAACCAATTAGTAATATAATCAATGGAGTAATATCCCACTATATCCTTTTCCAGGGAGGAAATTCCACAGGGTATGAGCAATAAGGGGTAGAAGTCTTGGTGGGGCGGGGGGCACCTCAGAATTCTGATTACCACACTAGACAGATAGGAAGCTTCCTAATTGGCCTCTCTACACCCACTTTCCCCCTCTATTATTATCCCCCATATAAGATCAGAAATGTAATTTATATACTTTTCCTCCACCACTGCTTAACATCTTTCAGTGTTTTCCCATTTCACTTAGGATAAAGTCCAAATACTTGAGAATAAATTTGACCAAGGAGATGAAACATTTGTACATTAAGAACTATAAGATATTGATGAACAAAACTGAAAAGACAAAAATAAATGGAGAGGTATCCCATGTTTGTGTATTAGAATTTATATTATTAAAATGTCCATAATACCCAAAGCCATCCACAGATTCAATACAATCATTATCAAAATTCCAATGGGGCTTTCCCCCAAAATAGAAAAAACTTCCTAAAATTCATGTGGAACCACCCTTTGGTGGTTTTGCTCTAAAAAGTCAGAGCAATCCTGAGAAAGGAGAATAACTCTGGAGGCATCACGTTTCCTGATTTTAAATTATACTACAAAGCTATAGTAACCAAAACAGTACAATGCTTGCATAAAACCAGACACATAAATGAATAGAATAGAATCAAGGGCCCAGAAATGAATCCATGCCTATGCAATCAACTAATATTTGACAAGGGAGCCATGAATACCCTAAGGGGAAAAGATAGTCTCTTCAATAAATGGTGCTGGGAAAATTTGATATTCACAGGTAAAGAATGAAATTAGACCCTTCTTTTCACCAGTCACAAAAAAATTAATTTGAAATGGATTAATGACTTAAATGTAAGACCTAAAACTACAAAACTCCTAAAAGAAAACATATGGGAAAAACTCCTTGACGTTGGTCTTGGCGATGATTTTTTTGGATATGACACCAAAAGCACAAGCAAAAACAAACAAAGGGACTACATCAACCTAAAAAGCTTCTCTACAGCAAAAGGAACGCTCAAAAGAAATGGAAAGGAAAACTATGGAATGAGAGAAAATATTTGCAAACCATATATCAGATAAGGGATTAATACCTAAAATATATAAATAACTTATACAATTCAATAGCAAAGCAAAGCAAAACAAAAAAACACCCCAAGCAATCCAATTAAATGATGGCCAGAGGACCCGAATAGAGATTTTCCCAAAGAAGATGTACAAATGGCCAACAGGTACATGAAAAGATGCTCAACATCCTAATTATCAGAGGAATACAAGTCAAACCCACAATGAGATGTTGCCACCACACTGTTAAAATGGGAGTTCACAGTGGCAGACGCATGATCGAGGAGTTTGGCGCTCTGGCTTGTGTCAATCTTCTACACTCTACAAAGGATACAGTTTTGGCAAAGGAACAGAAATATGAAAGAGCAACAGAGATTACACAAATAGTCGAAGCAGTGTACATTCCCTCTCTCCATCCTCACCCTGCCCTCCTGTCTTCCTCTTCACACTTTCGCAAACGTTTTCTCTTCTATTCTACATCCTTAGGTCACTGTAAGTAAACCGGCCCTGATTTCTTTCCATCCACATCCAACATCAGAAGAGCAGAAACTGAAAAACTGAAAATAATGCACTCCTCTTAGAATTTTGTCTCAGGTAGACCCTGATTATATCATCAATCATAAGGCAACTATTTAGGATGTATATAATATATCTGAAATCGTAAAGAGACTGTAGAAAAGTTTCTGTAATAAAAAGAAAACACATCTTTCTAAAGGACACTTGTTTAAATCTTCACTGCTCCTTCAGCCTCTGTTTGTCTATCTTCTGGCAGAGGAAGTAAAGTAAAGGTGCATTCTTTTATTAATTTTCCCTGTTCATTTTTCTCCCCAAAACTAGCAAGTTGGATAGAACGAGGCTCCCAGAAAGTGTGGTTCAGGGCTAGCTTCTGATACGGTGCATGAAATCTACTTTATCTCCTTCGGCAAGGCCCTGCCTTGAGTGTATTGGATGTGGGAGATTTATTCCTTTGTTTTTATAAAAAGAAACCAATTCCTCATGTTCCTCTGAGAAAGTTTTCTGTGTGTGCTGTGTGTTCAATAACCAGCTCTATCAAGTTCTGTTGATTCCACTAGTAAATTGTTCCCAATTCAGATTGGAGTCCTGGATTTGTTTTCTTTAGTTGAGTGATCATTTTTACTACTGATGCATTCTGGCAGAGATCCCTCCAAAGCATCCTGCTTAGTTAATGAAATTGGCTTTTCCTAACGCCGGTGTCTTCTTAAATCAGCTTCTCTCCAAATATGCTCAAGAGCTCCCGCCCTATCTCTGGCCTGACGACACACTTTACTTGATCATTGAACCAAAAGACATATAGGAATAAAAGTTCCTTTGCTACAAATCTTTGTATCCCCAGCACTGTCCCACAAAGGCCTGAGCCCATAGAGGCTCTCAATAATGCTTGTCGAATAATGAGCAAGTCTGCAAGAAAATACTTGCTTTTGTCCTTCGCCACCATGCTGATCAACAAGCTGCTGTGGCACTTCTGAAAATTCCTTACATTAATGCTAAATGTTCCTTCACATTAATGATGAATCATTCTTGGTTAAGAAGAATTAGCCAAGTTAGGCACTAAGCATTGAGGATTTCATATTTGGAATCTTTCTGTCAATTGCAAACACTCTTGCTAGAAAAAGAATAGATTTTATAAAGGCCCAACTTGCCTAATTTGATTTGCAACAGGAAATGAGAAGAAAGTGGGTTTCACTCAGTTATCCTATCATCATTTATGACATTTCCGTTCCATTCAAATTCCTGAGTCACTTTCATTCTTAAGATGGCCCTATAAGTTCTATCCTACCCTTCTGGGTTAGGAAAGTTATGGCAGTACAGGGACAGGAGTCCACAGATACCCCCTGCATCTTTGTGCATCAGGCTTCCCAGTCAGGCTATATTCTATTGTTTTTAGTCTAAAGTCTATTATTTCTACATGGACTGGATATAAATGAAGTCTTTCAAACCTACGAAATAAAGTCTTTCAAAGCTGGACTTAACCGAAGCTTGCTCATATCCTGACAAAGCCAACTGGACAGAGAAGTCTGGATTTTTATTTCGTGCACAGTTGAAGCTGGGCCGTGCTTTATTATCACACACAGCACATGCAGGTGATTCAGAGTAAGAAAAGAAACACTTATGTGGGATTCCAGGTTTCCTAGGACCTTCTGAAGCGGGGCAAGGAGTCCCAATGGTCTCTTGATAGGCTAAGTAAGAACTGTCTGTCCAGCTCACATGGTTAAAAAGGAATCCCTGATTATGATTATCAGAGTAAATGAGCGGATACTGATATGGATATCAGATATCTGCTAGTAAATATGATCTTGTTATTTATAAGATGAAATCACATTGCATTCCTCACATTTTCCCATCTAGCTCTAAAATGTCTCTCTTTTTTTTTTTTTAAGATTTTATTTATTCATGAGAGGCAGAGACACAGGCAGAGGGAGAAGCAGGCTCCATGCAGGGAGCCCTATGTGGGACTCGATCCCGGTACTCCAGGATCACGCCCCAGGTGAAGGCAGGCACTAAACCGCTGAGCCACCGAGGGATCCCTAAAATGCCTCTTTCAACCGAAGTTTTAAAATATGTAGCATTATGTTTTTACTTTTAAAACAATATGTTAAAAGTTTCAAGGGACCACAAAAAAATTCTCTATGTTGTACCTCTTGTTTATTAAGGGATCAAATGGTCCATCATCAGATTATGTGAATCCAATTTGGGTAATAACCAAAATAGGGTAATAATAGTAGTACATTCGCTATGCCTTCCACTTGACTACTTTAAACCCCCACAAATGTTTGCCTGGGAATCTTTAACTCATCTTTTGTCTTCCAGTTTAGGCATTTTGTGCTCTTTATAATTCCATTGCACTTCTGCTTAACACCCTGAATTATATTACCTTATGAGGCTAGAAATCAGTGTGATAATTCACTTACATTTCTGCCCCTCTCTTGGACTTCTTATTCCTTGAAGGTAGAGTGTATGCTCTTTAACAACTTATCCTCAACCCTTAGTAAAGTTCTGGGCAAAAAAAGCGGCTTGAGCTTCAATGTTTGTTAAATTTGCAAAGCACTTTTATGCATGTCATGTCATTTCTTAACATAACAATCCCCATAACAATTCTGGGAGACAGGTATTATTGTCCCCATGTAAGGGCTGAGGAAATTAAGGCTTAGGGAGATTAAATGATTGGGACAAGGGTGTACAGTTAATAAATGCTATAAATTTTACTCTACCCAAGCTCTCCTAAATACCAAAGCCCATATTCTTTTCAATATGCCACAGTTGCCTGTTGAGATGCTGTTTCTCTCTCACCTGAGGAAATGACCATTATCCTCATTTTGCAGGTCAAGAAAAGCAGACGCTGAAACCCTGCCAGGTAATTCAGTTCTCTGGCAGCAACGAGAACGAAGAATAGGAAACCAACATTACTATTCTGCTTCATAGCCAATTCATTTGCATGTAATTAACACCATGTGTCCCTTGATCAAATGATCCTACAAATAAGAGGAACATGGACCAACATACCAGGCCAAATCCTCCTCACAACGCGCAGAATTTAGTACCATGCTGGACATGGAAGTACTTATAAAAAAATGCTATTTCCTTTTTCTTTTTACCTAACACACTTGGAAAATACTTATTGCACACTTATAATGGCATCTCATCCCAGGACATATGCATTCTACTGTCCCCGTCCCTACCAGCTCCACTTCATATTCTTTTCATCTTGGCCAATTGGGTACGAGAAACCCTATCCTGAATTTTAAAACCGCTGAAACTAGCTTCTGAAATCCTTCAGTTTTGGTTTAGAACTGGGGTTTTACAAAAAGAACAGGTCTGTTCTATTCAGTTTCTCCATTGGAGGATTCCCAAAGGGATACTCAGGGATCCGGGGATACTCAGGGATCCTGGGATACTTGGGGATCCTGAAATACTCAGGGCATGGGGAACATGTTGTTTCTGTCTAAACCACCTGAGATCCTTCCAGGTAAGTCTGAGATCCCTGGGATCCTCCAGAGCCCCAGGACCCACCTGAGTCCAGTCTCATCACCACATCCTTTGCCTTTTGGCAGCTCCCGGCATCTGCCCTCTACCGCTTAATGATGTGAAGGCTTATCCTGTTTGACTTACACAATAGACCAAAGGGCTCAAACCCAATCACTGCTATGATACTTGGCAAGGAACAAAGAAACCAGATGATTTTATTAAAATTCCATGTTAAAGCAGAAAATGGTCCCACATGCATGTCTCTTTGGCTCCCATTTTGGAAATTAGAACATTGACTCACCTCTAATTCTAAAGAATCTGCTTGGCTCTGAGATCAGAAAATTGCCAACAAAACTGGAGATGTGGTTTTCAAAATGTAAGAGCCCTGACTTCTTGGTTAACATTTTACAGTGTGAATGTAACAAAAATCGGCAAAGATTAGCTAGAACCTGATAATGAAAAAAGAGTAAGACCCAAGGGAAAATAAGATGCCCAAACTTCAGAAAGAATAGGAAGATACTGGCCATGATGTTATGTTTAATCAAAGATATCTAGGTAACAGATTTCAAAAGAATCCTGGAATTCACTAGAAGTTTAATAATTTCAAAAAAAAAAGAAAAAGATTTGAGAATTGACCAAGAACGTGAATAATGGATAAAGATGGAAGAAAGTCAACAGTGTTTGGGGACCTTGCACCAAACCAGCTCAAAGGTAATGTAATTCAGAATCAAATTATAATACCTTGAAAAGGATAAGTATATTTTATTGGGACTGGTGTATAGGGACTTTTTAACTTTCCACCTTGGTTCATTTAATGAAGTGATTGGCCAATGCCCTTTACAGGGAAGATATAATGCTCTCACTGAGCTCCTATTACACAGAAGCTGTTCATTATGATTACTGGTCCTAAATGGTCCTTAACTCCAAGAATAGAACTGGGAATACTTCCCTTACAAAAAGGTAAAAGAATACATGTTGAATACTAAAGGATTCATCAGATTTGTCTTAGAATCCGGTAGACACTCAACAAATGTTAACTGAAGAATTGAATGAGTGTGAAAGGGTAAGAAATCCTGATGCCACTAGTAAGAGATAGTTCTTCTCTAGTTTAGGGACGAATTTAACTAGCGATTACTTGAATGCTGACCATCGCTGGGCTTCATACTTAATTTTAGTACAGCCGGCATTACTTTTTCTTCACATACAAACATTTGCTTCACATGCTAGACAGCAAATATATTGAACCCACTCAGTACAATATTCACCAAGCACCTCCTTTGTGTCAGACTCTGTGCTGGTCTCCAGTGATACCAAAAATTTTACCATTATACTCATTTCATTTTATCACCATCAAAAAAAAAAATCACCATCAAAAAAAAAAAAAAGAATATCACCATCATAGAGGCGAGTTCTATAACAGCAGTGGGAATGAAATGCAAACCTAAAGAGAACTGAGCCTAACATCTTATACAATCCTGCTTCTCCTAAGCCTAGCATTGGAAGTCAATACATTTTTTCATAAATAAATGAATGAATTCAATGGATAAGCGTTGAATTTGAACAAAGCACACAGTTACAGAAATATGACTAGGACAGCCTTTCTTGGGGAGTTCTGGGATTCCCATTGGAGAGGAGAACAATTGAGAGGTCTCTCATCCTGTACCAGTTCACGGGCAATATTTAAGAGGCATCAGTTCTCCCCTAAGACCCTAGGAGGCAAGGTTCCTGAAGATTTACTAGATACTTGCCTCTCCAGTAAAGAAATAAAAACTGAGTCTGTCCTGGAGACTTCTCTGCCCTTTAGAACTCTCGATAGCATGAGGAGAACAGTATTCATTTCCCAGAAGCTTGAACAGATACATGGCTGGGCTTGTGTGTGAGGCGTTGGTGAAAATCACACGATAGGAACCACCAGAGAATTAAAGGGTCCCAAAGAAATAAGTGTGGAGTTCTGGAGTCTGACTTGGGTAAATATACCATTTTCAGCGTCTCTTAATTGGGGAGCTGAGAGCAGGAGCTAGATCAGTGACTCTTCACATTTCCAGCACCTCCTAATGAAGCTTAGCAGATATCCTGGGAGTAGAGCCAAACTCACCCTCTATTCCTCTTTCTTTTTTTTTTCAACCTCTGTTCCTTTTCTGAAATTGTAAAATCAGTGTTACATCATTACCACAATATGTATATTAAGTCACTGGTTGTCTAAAAATCAATCTTGTCCCTGGAATTATATTATGACCCAGGCTTTAGGCAACTATCCTGGACCACTCCCTTCTTGGGCTCAACCCATTGTCCTATATGACCTATTGTTCTAGCCACTCCCCATCTTTAATCCATCGTCTAGTCTCCTTGACTTGGACACTATCACATTCCTCCTCAAATCTGTGACCTTCTGCTCCCTCCCCTGATTTTATCCCTGCTTATTCCTACAGTTTGAGTAGACTTTCCCTCCTCTGCTTTTGCCTAAACCCTGCCTCACCCCAAAACCTGGAGAAGGAGGTCTGGAGCACCAGGAGCCACATAAATGTTTCCATAGAAATCTATCAGTGGAACTCAGGACTCCAGACTCAAAAAAGTAGTCATGGTCCCATGGAAGCAGCACATACTTGAAGACAAAGGACCTGGGTTCAAGTGCTGACTGAATAAGTAGCTGCGTGACCTTGGACAAACTCAATACCTTTGAGATACAATATCTGTATATAAAATAACAATGATGTCATAATATTATTAGTATAATAATAACAATGATGTATAGTATTATTAGTTCAAAAGATGACTCTAAGGTACAAGAGAAAAAGATGTATGAGTATTCCTATCAGCATTACTCACTCTTTGGTACTCTGACCAGCTTGAAATGGAGCTTCTGAACACAAAAATCTGGTCTTGATAGGGGAAGAGCAGGGAGTAGGATGCCCCTCAGCTGATATTTGGTGAATTAAAGTGAAGAAGTTGGGCAGAAGAACTATATACATTGAAATAATACTTCTATGGAGCACATTCAAAGAGATTTTACTAGAAAGATAAGAGAGGAGAAGAGGACACCAGGGTGGCTCAGTTGGTCAAGCATCTGCTTTCAGCTCAGGTCATGATCCCAGGGTCCTGAGATTGACCTGCCTCAGGCTCTCTGCTCACCAGAGTCTGCTTCTCCCTCTCCCTCTGGCCCTCCCCCACCCTGTGCACCTCTCTCTCTCTCTCTTAAATGAATAAATAAAATCTTAAAAAAAAGAAAAGAAAGAAAGACAGACACAAAAGAAAAAGAAAAGAAAGAAAGAAAGAAAGAAAGAAAGAAAGAAAGAAAGAAAGAAGAAAGAAAAGAGAAAGAAGAGAGGAAGAGAAGAGAAGAGAAAGAAGAGAAGAGAAGAGGAGAGGATAGGAGAGGAGAGTGAGAGGAGAGGACAGGACAGGAGGCGAGAAGAGAGCGAGAGAGGAGAAGGAGAGAGAGAAGAGAAGAAGAGAGAGAAGAGAAGAGAAGAGAAGAGAGAGAGAAGAAGAGACGAGACGAGAAGGAAGAAGAGATCCTGGATAGAGCAGAGAAGAGAGAGAAGAGAAGAGAAGAGAAGAGAAGCGGACCCCTGGGAGGCTCAGTTGATTGTCTAACTCTTGATTTCGGCTCAGGTCCTGACCTCAAAGTTGTGAGATCGAGCTCCTCCTCAAGTTCTGTGCTCAGCAGAGTCTGCTTTAGATTCTCTCTCTCCTTCTCCCCCCTGCCCCTCCCCTCCACTCATGTGCACACGCTCTCTCTCCATATATATAGAATAAATAAATCTTTTTTAAAAAGAGAGAGAAGAGAAGAACTAAGTAAAAGATTTGTATATCAGCTTGCAGGGGAAGGAGCAGAGTTGCCATCCATGATTGGTACAACTGCAGACTCATCCATGGGGCTGGGAAAAGTTGTTGCACCTCTTGAACTCTTTATACCCACCCACATGTACAGAGTAGAGGCACCAGTACTGAGATAGCAAAGAGAGCTCCATGATGGCAAGAAAGTGAGCTCTGAACATCAGGAGGGACCCGTGCAGCCCAGAGGTTAGGTTACATGGGCTGGGTTCAGGGGGGCTGGCTTCCAAGCCACCACCTGTGCTCATCACGCCTGTCTGCATCCAAGACTCTCAATCATCCATTTTGAGAAGGCTAGCTTCATCATCAGCTTGGGAAAAGCATGAACGTGGTGATGTTGCCCTTGATGAAAATACACTGGCAGGTTTGAACGATTTCTTCTAAATTTGCCTCTATTAAATTCACATGTGCAGAAAGCAGTTGGTGCCTCATATCAGTTACAACATATGGATTTTGGAAAGTGAGAGCATGGCAAAAAAAAGGAGGGGGGGTTGTAATAGTAAATGTGCTTTATAAGCAGTCCTAAATCATCAAGGAGAATTATTTCCCCCCTGGGAATGTGTACATGGGTGCACACACACACTCACACACAGGCATACACAAACACACACCCATCTTAAAATATACCAATTCTCTTTGCTCCTCTATCCCTTAAAAAAAAAAATGCATCTCTGACCTCTCTCTTCAGCAGAAATATATCAAAGCAATATTTTTCCCGATTGCCTACTTTGTTCCAAGTTGCAAAGTAGTAAATGGGGGCAGTGAGGGAACCTAAGCAAAAAATGAAATATTCTATTTTCTCAACAGTTACATACCAACTGCACTAAAGCTCACATGGTAAAAAAAAAAAAAAAACACCCACTAATTCACTTTGGACTTCTGCTTATGACTTTTCCCTAGACCGTGTCTTCCAGAAAACCATTCTGGGTAATTGCCACTATTTTCACTAAGGTTAGAAACACCTATTTGTCTTTCAGTAAAGAAGACAGCCGAATTTGATATTTGACAATAAGAATAACTGATTGTCTCTACTCAAAAGACCAAATGGTTTCCATGTTATCAGACTTGAACAAGAATTAAGTTTGTCAAGGGAAGTCCTAATGACCTGGGTGGAATCACATCCATATTGCTGAGAGCCAAACAAACAAAAAAAGACTCTGAATTTGGTTTATATTAGTAGTGGTATACTTCTTAGTCCTTCACCCTTGGACAAATATGGAAATACATTATCTTCTAGGCCAGAACACCTTCTTAGTGTGTATCTCTCTGTAAATGTAATGTTTTTATGTAATTATAAAATATAACTATTAATAATAAAAGCACCTATTACTTTGAATGCTTAGAATTATGCACACTGCCATGGCTGTCATTTTATGCACATTATCTCTTTGAATCTTCTCACTTACTCTATAAAGTAGAGGCAATTTTCAACATCTTACAAATGAGAGAAATGAGGCTCAGTTAAGCAACTCTCCTCTGGTCATGCAACAAGTAAATAGAGATAAAATATGAATCTACAAATGTCCAATTTCAAAGCCTATACTCTTCAATACTACACGATTCCACCTATAAATATATTCATTAATGACTTGTGCTTGATCATATGTAACACATAAGCAATAGTCAACAATTAGAGAGTGGGAAGGCCAGGCTGTAGTGGTGGCTAGGGTGGCATGAACATCTTAGCTCCATGGTTACATGGTGGCAGCCCACCATCAATCACCCAGGATAGTTTTTTACTCCTAGTGTCTGAGTCAGAAATTCTGGGAGGGATATTGGCTAGAGGAGCAAAAGGCAGTGACTCCAATAGGACAAGGGCATTTTGGAAACATGCACTTCATGCTGACTTAGGTTGTTCTTCTGGAAAGGCATCTCCTGATTTGGAGTGATTTCCTCTGAGTAATGGGCTAACAGTCTGGTATGCTTGTCCCAGATGCCAGAACAACCACTGTCTGCTCCCACATATTGACCCCAATGAGTCTGTTACCCAAGGAATAAAAGCTTTGACCTCACTAACAGTCTTCCCAAGAGACTGGGTGCTTTGATGTTGACTGAAATTGCAGGCATTTCATAACGGACAAAAGCAAAAGAGTGATGAATGAAGATGGAAGCTAAACACAAATATTTAAATATCCAGAGCCTGTATTTATAACAAAGATGGTATCAGCACATGGTTTCTGTGTATATTTTGGGGGTGGGGGGAGGTCAATGCATTTCCTTAGTAGGACAAGATTTGAATAGTACCATCATTATTCTATGACCTGAGGCAACAAGTATTCATTGGAGAAATATTAAGACACAGGCAAGGGAGAGGCTGAAGAAAGAAATGGATATAACCAGTTGGTGCCAACCCCCAATTCCCCAGCTTGTTGATGGAAAAATCAGTCAAATGACTCTCTGTTGACCTAGTATTTGAGAGGGAGGTATTAGGTGGCAGTTATTCCTGAAAAGAGGTCACTATTAAAGACGACGAAAGGCAGCTGGTTGAGTCATTAACTACTGTGGTTTCAAAGCCTTGGTATTAATATAAAGCCTGGTGCTTCTTTCAAATGTAACCCAGAGTTCTAGAAAAGACAAAACAGTCTCTGTAGACATAAGAAGGTCCTGGTTGAAGAGACACATAATCACAAATAAAAAGGATAGTTTTTACCTATTACCACTGTCAGCCAAGAAGCTCATAGAATGTTTCCAAATTATTTTCCTTTAGCACTTCAGAGCAGTCTATAGCATGCATGTCTGATTACTACTCTGTGGCAGAGAGTTCAGAAACTTGAAGACCATAACTCTAAAATAACTGTCTCTGGACCTCCTGGTGACTACAGGATACTTCTGGAAATGGATACTATATGACACACTAGGGCCTATGGCACCTATGAGAAGCATCTTTATTTTGAATACCAAGAGAACTTAATGGAAAAATGTGTTCTTTTGCAGAACATGCAGTAAGCTTTGAACTCATTTTGTGTGTTGTATAGCCCCCAAAAGATAGCTCCAGTGAAGGAGCTGAACGGGGCAGCCCCGTCACTTTTATGCGGCCCCCAGTTCTCCAGCACTGGACACACCAAGTAGCAGCAGATCTTAGCTTTTTCCCAGGTTCCTGATATCAAGAACGTTATAGGGAAAAAAGCATATCAAGATGTCTAAATAATGGGACACCTGGGTGGCTCAGAGGTTGAGTATTTGCCTTCGGCCCAGGGCGTGATCCTGGAGACCCGGGGTCGAGTTCCACATCAGGCTCCCTGCCTGGAGCCTGCTTCTCCCTCTGCCTGTGTCTCTGCTTCTCTCTCGCTGTGTGTGTCTGTCTTGAATAAATAAATTAAATATTTTTTAAAAAGATGAGTAAATAAGAAGGAAAGGAACTAGTGATTTCTGGATCTGGAAAGGACACTCATGTGTTTATGAGGAGAAAGAGGCCATGAGAATGGAGCTGTTTGTCCCTAGAGTTAATTAGGACAGGAACAGGAGCCTTGTTTGCTGACATCCCTGGTCCCTCATCCAAAAGAGTCTCCAACTTCCACCCTGTTGGTTGTTTCTAAAGCTTCTCTAGAGAAGACAATCCATCAAATGGCCCAGAATGCATCCTGCCCAGTTGGGAGGTAGGACAATTACTCTCTCCACATCGCCTGAGGTCTCAGCCTGTGAACAAACAATTTTCATTTCTCTGTCCAGTCCGATCCAAACCACCAAACTGGATTCTGGCAACAAGTGCAATTCCTTGTGCCCGGCCTGAGAGCCCTGGGGCTCCCTGGGTATTCCTGCCAGGCCTCCCGGCAGGGAAGTAGCCCCAGGGGACAGTGCAGAGGGCACATCTCCTGGGAGCTCCCGTGGGCTCGGGGTTTGTAACTCGTTGTCTCTGGGTTTTTGTTTGTTTGTTTGTTTGTTTTGCTTTTTTATTGTCATTGCTTTTCAAAGTCCTAACTCTTAGGCCACTGGTGAACTGATTTATCCTTGCTGAGCAGCGCTTGCCAGAAAACGGTCCCTGCGGCCAGAGAGGGAGGGGCTGCCCAAATTGGAATGTTGGAGGTTTTTAACATTTTATCTCTTCTCTCTCTGCTGTAATCTCCATCTAACCACAAAAATGCAGCAGCTTTGATCCTCTGATGCTATCTTTCTCCGCCTTTCACACTCTTTCTCGAAGGAGCCGTCAGTTCCCCAGACTGTACAAACTGGCTTCTCCACACAGTGGGTTTTGGGTGCCCTTCTGCTGCACACAAACACCCTGAAGCTGAGGCCCAGTTCAAAGGATTTCTACACCCAATCACCACAGCTTACAAGGCAAAGGTGATTCGAATGAGTATCCGAGCTCCCTAACACAGGTGCTCTAGCACATGCTCACACACACTGCTTTCCACCCAGGGGCTCGTTGCTGTGCAGGTCAGTGGTGGCCCACCACTGTGACAGCTTCTGCATCCCAAGATGGAGACATCGCAAGACATCTTTATTTCCCCAGGCAAGAACTATTCCAGGAAGACAAGCAAAAAGAAAAGCATTTGTATTCAGTGGGCCACCCTCACCCTGTCACCTGCTTCCTTAACTGGCCTAGGGTTTGGCCCCCTTTCATCACCATGCTAATTCAGTTTCCCCTAGAAAGGATGCCCCACAGGCTACCTGACTAGCTTCCTCTGGCAAAAGGGATGCCTTAGAAATACAGCTACAGAGGCCAGACGGAGACAGAGCACCCTGGGTCCTCACAGCCTCCTGCCTTCTGCTAATGCAGTCTTTTCTCTGCTGGGGGGGATGGGGGGTGGGGTGGGGAGTCTGTTTTCTGTTTCTTTTTTATTTTTTAAAATATTTGCTATAAGCCTGTAGCTCACATTTCTGGTGAAGTATTAGAGAAAACCTCCCCCATCCCAGGAAAGCTCATCCTCAAATCTTAGATGTTTGTTCAAATACTTGACATCAACTTCCTCTTGGAATGTACTCTATCTCAAAGAGAAGGAAAAAATAAACCAAACAGTGTGTTACTTCTAAGTTGGTAGGAAAAGGCCTTCACATGATAAGCCTGGACTTCTATTTTAAGGTTTTATTTTTTCCAAATAAATCCATATAAACAAGGGTTTTGGAACCTAAACTAGTCACTGAAAAACTACCCTTCATGTGCTGGCTAAAGCCAAGGCTGGGGTTCCCCGGGTGGGATTCTGTAAGACAGACTTTAAATTGAAGTGAAAAAAAAATATATACAAAATGTTCTCTCTCTGTATCCTCATTCTGGAGTCTTCCCCTATAGCTGATAGAGGAGGCTGGATGAGCAAGCACAGAGGGTGCCTCAGATCTTCTTTTCTTTATGGATGCTGGATCTGCATGAAACAGTGTGTCTATGTGGGGTGCAGTCCCTCAGGACAAAAGGGTGATGGGAAAGGACGAAATGTGGGTTTCCACAAAGCCACCAGTGGGGCATCCTATCAAAATATGTTTATGGGATGGGAAAATATTCCTGCTCATATATCAGAAGAGTTCCATCCTTCCTGTTAAAAAGTTCTATGCTTTCCCTTCTACGCCAAGGGAGGAACTGGAGATTGGGTGGCTTTCTCCTGGCTGCGCCGTGCCATGCTAAGGAAGGTGTGAGGTAGGGGTAAGCAACAGCATCACAATTATTTCTACCATATTGAATGTTTTCTTCCTGGTGAGGCATTTGTTTGGTTGTTGCAGATTCTTCCCTGGTTTCTAGAACTCCCACAAAACTACTTTAGTGTGTGTGTTGCTGTTTACTAGGTATTTCCATGGGAGACCAAGGGCCTAGAGCTTCCTCGTCTGCCATCTTGCTGACATCACTTCCACACTCATCTTTTTTTTTCAACTACACCATGTTGCTCCCCACCTGAAGATAAGCCAGACACACACAAAACAGAGCCACCTAAGCTATCATGTGATTGAGTAGAAAATCATGAGGCAGCACAGATTAAGGATAGAGGGAAATGATTAAAGTGAGACTAGTAAGTGTAAAACCTCATGGAAGAAGGAGAAATAGATTGACTGGGCGTTACACGCTCACATGCATGCACAAGCACAGACACATACATACATAGAAATGAGGATCTTCCCTAAAGAAAGAAACCCTGGCTCTCCAGATCCTTCTAAAATAATGCTGAAGCCTTTTTACTGAGTCCAAAGGTGAGGAATATCAATTGGCTTCCTCGTAACAAAGGGTAGGCCCAACTGTTTTGTTGTACTGTTTTGTTTCTGTAGACTGACAATTGGCTTCTAGAAGTAAGCATTAGGGTCTTTAGTAGGTGTAGGGGAAGTACACTTTAAGAAAACCCATCCTAGGGATGCCTGGGTGGCTCAGCGGTTGAGCATCTGCCTTTGGCTCAGGATGTGATCCTAGGGTCCTGGGATCAAATCCCCCATCAGGCTCCCATGGGGAACCTGCTTCTCCCTCTGTGTCTTTGCCTCTCTCTCTGTGTCTCTCATAAATAAATAAAAAAAATATTTTTTAAAAGAAAAGAAAAGAAAACCCATCCTTTACGGTGCAAGAAGCTGTCTGGCACGGGTGGCTACAGTATTACTGCCCCGCATATTTCCCAAGCATGAACAAATTGCCTGGACTAAGGTTGAGCTGACATTTGCAGTCTGACATGGTGCTGGGGTTGGGGTTTAACAGCTAGTTTGAAAGGCTTGTGTTTTACTTCATATTGTTTTTAATTGTTCCCTTTTCCAGATGTTTATCCCTAGATCATTTCCCACGAAAGTAGGGGGACTCCTTTTGAAAACCTGGATGGCCCAGGTCCCTTTGGGCCAGAGGTTTTAGACTAAACTAAATAAAACCGGGAGGGGAAAAAGGTGCTTGCAATGTGTTTGAAGATCCTCAAGCGATCCTCTCTACAAAAACAACAAAGGCGGGACCAGGAAATAAAGTATTAATTTCATGTTCCCCCATTAGCTTACCACCTGTTCTCGCGCATCGTTACTCAGCAAGGAGGGGGGAAAAGGCTAATCTGTAGCACATTTATATCAACAAACTTGCACAAAACTCTGCCTAATTATCCCCTTGAACCTGTGTCCTCTCAATGGAAGGCAGTTTCCCGAGCTGGCTGGGAGCCAACTGCAGCAAGCTGGTCTCCATAAGCCCAGCTAACGACAGCCCACTTTCACGCCGGGAGCTCCATAATTGCTCAGAGCAGTTTACAGATCCATTATTTTATGGCCATATTTCAGAAGGAGGGGTCGGAGGTTGGCAGAGTGGGATTCCAGCTAGTGCAGTGTATTGGCCCAGCGTCACTTTGGAGCCCAGATCCTTTCCTGGGAAGAACCTCATAGACTCCACCCCCCCACCCCCCCACCCCCAGTATAACTGCTTTCCTGATAAAAGTCTATCAAGGAACCATTGGAATGGGGAGATAGTGTGGGGAATAAAAGGAGCCCTGGACAGAGAATCAGAACCCCCTTTTCAGCCCCTCACTAACCCTATACAACCTGAGCAAGTTCCCCAAATCACAGAGCTCAGGAGCCCGTCTAGTTCTAGTCCTGCACTTCTATTAGATACCATCCTCCTGTATTTGGGACTTACTGAGGATATGTGGCAGGGGGAAAAATCATGTATGTGAAACCTTTTATGTGACAGAGACTGACCTCAATACCCAGACTACGACTTTAGATAAAACAGAAAGTCCTTGCCCCTCACAAAGCATACGATCTCCTAATAGGCAGTATATAAATATATAGATGACACGATGTCACGTATAAATTAGTCATGTGAAAAAGTAAAGACAAGTAAGTAGAGACTATAGGAAGAGAAGGGAGTGCTGTTTTATGCATGACTATGAGGGGCATCTCCCAGAGCTGATATTTGAACAGAGACTCTACTGAAGGATGGAAAGAGATACTAGGAGTAGATAAAGCAGGAGTGTCTACTGGGCATCTCCTCAGTACAGCAAAAGGATCGATGTGGTCGAGGCAGAGTGATCAAGGACAGTGGTAGGAGGTAAGAGAAGATAGGGACAGTGTTATAATGTGCAGGGTCTTCAGGACATGTTCAGAACTTTTAATTTACCCCTGAAGAACCTTGAGGAGAATCCCACAATCTCATCTTAGATGTCAAGTTTTACTCTGGCTGGCATAGATCACCGGAAGACAAAAGGACAAGAGACTGGGAGGGGAGGGTCTGGGCTCTGCTAGGAGTGCCAGGGAGACGTGACAGGGCTCGGACCAGGCTGTAACCTTGGAGGCAGTTAAACAGCACTTGAAACAAATAACAATGCCTAAAGCCACCAGAAATTGCTCTTATTATGCCACACAGCCTGGCTTAATAGGCCACACAACCTCTCTTCTTTGCTCAGGTTCAGAAACATTCTGGCCATGGTAAAAACTGTCATTTGGCTATCTTTTAGCAAATGTATGCTTTGCCTTTTCCTTCGAGCTTTAATAGAGGCGTGGATTGAATTATCACACCTCTATGGCCCCTGGTCCCTGTGGTGATGGTCATTTCCCTATCTGGTTTCTCCCAGGGTGCTGCTGAGCCACTCAAAGAAGGATGGCCAGGTAACACTTGGGTACAGGGCTCAAGGCTAGAATCCAAGAGCCCAGGTTCAAGTCCCAGTTTTGACATTACTGGGTCATCTTGGACAAGTTACTCAACTTCTGTGTCTCAATTTCTCCATCTATACATTGGAGATTATAACAGTACCTCCTCCTGGGCTTTTGTTGTGAGGATTACATACAATCATGTATGTAAAAGTCTTTGAAGATCTCCAGAACATAGTCTCTATTATACTATTACACTAAAGTTAATGATTCCCCCTCCCCCCCATAAAAAGTACATCCAATCTTAGCAAGGCACAAAGGAACAAAACCAGTAAATAATCCTTCTGGATATAGCCTTACAGTTTAGGGAATATAACACACCAACATCTTGATTTCCCCTGGTACCCATTAGAAATCCATCCTTCACCAATAAAAAATGGGTTAGCTTTTCTCAAAGTAAGTTTAACATTCTGTAGGATGTTAGTAAGATTTGGAGCAAAACATAATTTTTGATAAAATAAATGTGGGACACTGAGCATTAAACAAGTTTCTTTTCTATGAGATTTTTTCAGTCTTTAAAACTATAACATATATTGTAAGTACCCAAGGGGCACTTGCATATGTGGTATTTTCTACATCTGTGGGACGATGGAAACTATTTTTTTCCTTGTTTTAATAATATCAGACTAATACTTTTGGAACACACTTAGTAAAATGGGAACACCAAGTACGTCAAACATTTAATTTTCATCCTGTGTCACTTTAAAGGGTATAATTAATTCTAAAAGCCAACTGTGCTTACTCTGCTAAAAACAAAACAAACATAAATGAGATAGTGTATAAAAGTGGTTAGTAATTATAAAGTACACTTATTGTTTTTATTTGTTCCCTCCAATTTTAACGGACACTTCCTCATTCTAGTCCTTGAATATAATAGAAATTATTTGTGTTAACTCGGTCCAAATACTTGACTCTTCATCACATTTGTCTTTCCCAATAAGGCATATCTGGTCTTTTAATCTTGTGCCCCGAGATAACATCTTTTTCTAAGCCCTTCCTATCCCTAATGCTGATGGCCTTGCTCAAGATTTTCTCCAGGTTTTCCTTCTCTGTCCTAAAGAAGTGGTGATCCCAGTGCCCTCTAGGTATGTCCAGTCCAGACTCACCATGGTTTGACCGATACCAGCTCAGTTGAACATACTGTGCCCTTCTTGACGAGATATTTTGTGGGACCTTTGACTGAAGTCCCATAATGAGCTCCTTTCCTGAAGGATGAGTTAATTTCCTTAGGTAACCGTTAACCCATCTCAACCTGTATCCAGAAGATAGATACATGACACATAGGTTGAGGCAATGGTTGTTCCAATGGTGGAGGCAAACACCAACACTCATAGTCACTGTAACTTTGTCACCCCTTACCTAGAGATACCAACCCTCTGAGAATAACCTAGGTAAGAACAAGGTGTGATGGTCTCAGCCCTGAAGGCATGCATATTCTCATTGAAAAATAAGCACCTGCTAAATTTACTAATACAAGGTAACAACAGTGATATAAAATTGGCAAGACCCAGTATCAGTGAGTGAAATTCGACAGAATCCAAAATACTAGAATGGTGTACAAGGTCCTCCAAGACAGTCTGCGTCTTCTTCTATGGCCTCATTTCTGCCATTCCCTTATTTTTTTTATTTGCATTTTTCTATAGTGATGAAATCACTTTCTAATATTTTTTATCATTTTTAAAAATTTCTATTTATATATGATAGTCACACAGAGAGAGAGAGAGGCAGAGACACAGGCAGAGGGAGAAGCAGGCTCCATGCACCGGAAGCCCGACGTGGGATTCGATCCCGGGTCTCCAGGATCACGCCCTGGGCCAAAGGCAGGCGCTAAACCACTGCGCCACCCAGGGATCCCTGCCATTCCCTTATTATATCCTGTTGTGTTCCAAGGTGCTGAAAGGTGGGAAGATAGGGGCAAAATAAGTGGAAGACAAGATCTTTGTCTCAAAGAGTTCGTGCTTGAGTAGCAATAATAGGTCTGAAAGAGACATCCTCCCCACCCCTCCCAAAAAAAATTCAGCTTGCACAAATCAAAATTTTGGACTATCAGGTCTATGGTTCCAAAATGCAGCCAGATAAGACAAGCAAACATGATATTATTCTATTCCAAAGTCTCTTCTCCTTGGGTCAGTGTGGGTAACATTGATCGCTGTTTGTGTCTCTCAGGAAACAGACTCGGTTTCCAACATGTTATTTGCCTCTGGTGAACCCAAGTCTCAAGTTAAACCAAAAGTAAACCTCTTCTTGTAGCACACTAGTGATAACTTGATAATTTTTCTGGCTACTGGCTAGTCAAGTTAGATTTCAAGTCAAGTTAACCCAGTTTTAACTGAGCGCTCTCAAGAGGAACCCAGAGCAAAATGACAGCAAAGTGTCTTTTTTTTCTAAACCACATCAGACTTGCAAATGCCAAAATCACGAGCTTAAATATACCATTGAGTAGGAGAGTCTGCAAAATCCATCAAGATCCCAAAGGTCTTCCAAGATATTTTCTCTCCTTCCTGATATTGTAGCCAGTGTTTCTACAAGGAGGTTGCGGTAGCGTGAAGGGTGTCACTTTTCCTTATAGCCCAGCCCATCTTTTTCCTTTGGTTTCATTCCATAATGAAATGCTTCAGTGCTATAAGGATCTGTTTGGTCTTTGTCATATGGAGACACCACCTTAAGGAACTTGGAGGTGAAATATTATTTTCAATAACGATATATTCAACTTTTTTCAAAAGTCACATTGCTTAGTGAAAATAAACGCTTCCAATAAACATCTTGACTTCTTAGTATTTCAAAATATCCATCCATGAAAAGATCTCCTTTGTCTCTACCAACGATGCTGGGATTATAGTTACTGTAGTAAAACTCCAGGAGTTATGTACTATACATAATAAAACTGATAGTTTATTAAGTTCAATAATAAAACTATGTGCAAAACAAAGGCTAACATATTAGGAAGGTAAACTGTGCTGACCCAGGCTATACCTTTATAGATTTTTAGCATCTGTAGGTCGTTATGTAGGATTTTACTATCTCCAGTTCAATATAGTCTTCTGATTAAAAACCTACTTACTACTTATCTGGTTATTTTTTTATTAGCTTGCAGTCAGCATGCGTCACAAAATGTAATTTAGTCAGACACCTTGTCTTGGAGCAGACGGGAAGAATGCTTTGAAAAAATGAACAGTTATCCATTAAAAAAATAAAAAAATAATAATAAAAGAAAGCTGAGAAGCCAAGAGGAACCATGATCCTCTAAGAACTTTGGCTCTAGGAGAACTTGATCCCTAGAGGCAAGGATCTGCCCTCTGCAGCATGAACAAGTGGTCCACTGGGGCTAAGAAGGGAGATGTGACTTGGGCTCAGCCAAGCAATGACTGAGCCCAAGATGTGAATGTTGCGTGCTGGAATCTGGTGTCTCCCCAGTGTCTCTGTCCTTTCTGCCAGAGTTCCCTGCTATACACCATGGAATGAAATGAGGGAGATTCTGGGACCTACTGGAAAAGTCACCAAACTAAGGCTGGACCTGTGGATAATAGAGAAATGGGGGTCTATGTCAAGGTAGCTTTCAAGGGCAAGAGCAAAGAGGCTGGTCAGTTCACAGACCCTCTGCAAGACCTGGAGATTTTTACATTATGTGGATTAGAAGGCAGGAGGTATCCATAGGGAACAGGGGAAGCAGTTGGAGTGAAATGAACCTTCTGTACCTTATTCTATTTTCAGTGTTCTTTTAAAAGAAACATTCAATTGAACAGGAACCCCCAAAGGGTAATAATTGCTTCTCTCCAAAATTCTGGGAATGCTGGCAACATCTTAAGTTGGTGCAATAGTAGCAGCCTAGTGTTAACAAATCTTTCCATGGATAATGCTGGAATTTTGAGTGTTTGGGGATGCATTGGGTGCAAGCAGCTGTTACACGAATATGCTTTGTAAAACAACAAGAACCGGGCAGCCCCGGTGGCCCAGCGGTTTAGTGCCACCTTCAGCCCAGGGTGTTATCCTGGAGATGCGGGATCAAGTCCCATGTCAGGCTCCCTGCATAGAGCCTACTTCTCCCTCTGGCTGTGTCTCTGCCTCTCTCTCTCTCTCTCTCTCTCTCTCTCTGTCTCTCATGAATAAATAAATAAAAAATCTTTAAAAAAAAAAGTAAATAAAACAGCAAGAACCACTTTTCATGTATCAGTTGTACCTAAAACACTGCTTTGAGATCTAAGTCCTTTGAAAGTTGAGCAAATATTGAGCTAAGTTCTTTATCCACTTTAACTGAAATATTTTAGACTATGGGTGAATAAGTGTATCACGAGTACCGTCAACCTTGAAAGGCATTACATTTCTGCTCTTGCTGAAGAAAACGGGGAGACTCTGTAGACGTAGAAATGATTTATATTCCTTTGTATAATACCTGTATTAGAGTCCTCCAGAGAAACAGAATCAATGGTAGAAATATGTATATAGTGTACATATTTATACTTATATTCACATCCAAAGAGAGAGAGAGAGATGAGAGAAAGGGACAGAGAAAGATTGCTTTTGAGGAAGTGGTTCATACAATTACGGAGGCTAAGAAGTCCCATGAGCTGCCCTCTGCAAGCTAGAGGCCAGGGAAAGCCAGTGGTACAATACACAGTCCAAAGGCCTGAGAACCAGGGGAGCAGATGGTGTAAATCTCAGTCTGCAGCAGGAAAAAAATCAATGTCCCAGCTCAAATCAACAGGCCAGAAGAGAAAGAAGTGAATTCCTCCTTCCTCTGCCTTTCTGTTCTAGTCAGGCCTTCCAGAGATTGAATGATGCTCATCCACATGGGAAAAAAAAAAAAAAACGTAACTTCTGATTCTAATTTAGATTTAGATTTTCATCTAAAACCTGATTCAAATGCTAATCTCATCCAGAAACCCATTCACAGACATGCCCAGCACAGTGTAATCTAGACACCCTAGGGCCCGGTCAGCTTGACAGGTAAAATTCATTGTCATGGGTTTTAAATTACATTTACATCTATTATTAAATACTCTCATCACCCCTTAAAGCTGAAGATTTGTCTCATTTTATGGTTCAAAATTGAGGTTCAGGTGAGTTACGTATGCATAAATATGATTATTTTTATCAAATAGCATTTTTAAGCTAAGGAGCTTTAGACAATATCTACTTCAATGTCATCCATTTACATGGAGAAAATCTAAGCCTCTGGACCCCTCCCCCGTCCCCCACCCCCAACCCCTGGCATCGCCAGAGTTTAAAGGTCTGTGGTTTGTGGTCCTGCTGAGACCATTCAGAATGGAGTCCAGACACCTGGATGCCCTGTCCAGGGACCCTCTCCAAGGCCAGACACCACTGTGATGAGCAAGTTTTGGCCTGGGCTTGCTCCCTTTGTCCTGGGCTGAGAAGCAGCATGGGCTTGCTTAGGAGATGCCAGACAAGATGGCAATGGTCAGGGAACCACTGCAGATTTCCTATCTGCCACCCTGTCAGACATAGCCCTACCACACAGACACCAAAACCCACACTAATCAGAGGCCTGGCTGTATGGTTGTACAGGTCCAGTTCCCTGAGAAAGTGACTCGAAGTTGCAAGTTAACATGCAGGAAGTGCTCTGGGCATCGAGCCACCTGCAGGAGAAGGGAAAGCAGCGGGACTGGGCAGAGGAGAAATCAGACTGCAACACAGTCACAGCAGAGGCCACAGCCCATCCTCCACAGGGCGGTCCCACTGGAGCTGGGGTGGCCCTGCCAGGTGGCTCCAAGTTGAGGTGAAGAGGTGCAGGCCTTTCTACCCCAACATTGTCTGTGTAGTCGTGGGATGTAAGCTGCCAGTGGGCATGGCAGGTCTCGTTGGTGGACGTCAGTTCTCAGAGAGGGCTGGTGACTGAGGGTTGTCAGTGGCCATACCCCCCACCCCTGATGAACACCCTGCCATCCTGAAGGCAGAGCTGGGCAATGCACCACCACATCCACCATAAGGGGAGGCACAGAAACCCTGAGCATGAGCCACTGCCCTGGCCCCAGATCATCTTTCATGAGCCTGACTTCAGATGTGGAGAAGCCTTGAAAATTTTCTTTGCTGGGGTCACTTGGGTGGCTCAGTGGGTTAAGTGTCTGACTCTTGATTCTGGCTCAGGTGGTGATCTCAGGGTCATAGCATCAAGCCCTGGTTGGGGCTCTTCAATGGGGAGTCTACAGGAAGTTCTCTCTCTCTCCCCTTCCCTCTGCTACTCCTGCCACTCTCTCTCTCTCTAAAATAAATAAGTACAAAAAAATAAATAAGTAAAATGAAATAAATAAGTATATATTTAAAAAAAGAAAGAAACCCTTCTTTGCTAATTACATGACATGGTACCTAGTATTAGACATGTTACTTCCACATTGTAAACTCTCATTAAAGTATTATTATTATTGATATTAGGATTATTATTAAATGCCTTCTTACACCTGCATGTGAGTCAATGGAGGCACAGGGAACTCACAGTCTATTCTCTTAATCACAGCCCCCACATACTTATAAGTGAGAGCGCACACGGGTATGACCATAAGCTAGCACGGCAGCACTCTACATTACCGTGAGTCGATATTTCCTTTGAAAGGAGGAGGGAGTGTGTAGTCACTGCATTTTTATTTTGTAGGAAACTCAGATTAGTAGAGATACATTAATTCATTCTATGCAGCTACAGCCAAATATGGGCCAGGAAAAGCACACATGCCAACATCTATTACAAGTTCCAAAATCCCCTTTATTACCAGGAAAGCGTTTGTTTCTGACTAAGTGTCAGCAAACACATAGCACAGAAGGCCATGTACTGGAGTTTAAAAATCTGTACTGTATATATGTTGCTTCTGATCACCTGCCATTCACTCCCCAGTTTTCTGGTACTGTGGCCTAGACTTTCCTCCCAGGACAAACTTTCCTGTCATTCCTTATCATCCAGTCTACCCTGAAGATGGTCCCTTCCCTCAGCTGAGGACACTGGCAAGAGCTCCAAGCCCGGCTAGACCGATGCCAGCCACCCTCTCTCTCCAGGGGATTTAATCTAGAGATGAGCAAGACAAAGGCATAAAAGACGTCAAGCTGATTCATCTTATTCGTGGTTGCCCAATTAAACATTCCATTAGTCCCCTACACTCTCAGTATTTGGTTCTTGGCCTTTCCAAAGCCTGATTGTCTAACATTCTCGTTGATTCTGTGAGAGATCCTGTAACCTTCAAGTGAATTCCTTTTCTTTTTTAAGTTAAGCAATGTTTATATGTATTGCATGCACCCAAGGCACCCAAGGCCCTATTGATAAGAAGACTAGATTTTTTATACTAAGCAAGTTCTTTTCTAATGCTCTAACCTAGGAAAATATACTTTCTTTCAAAAAAGGAAAGACACATAAACCCTTAGCTTATGCTTGGTTTCTTCATCTAGAAGATTTTTTTGAGTAAAGTTGAAGTGAGAGCTGAGAATACAAGATACTACCACAAAACCCCTGAGTGAAGATATATTTTAACTATAGTATCTATTTTACTTTAAACAAGCCAGAGATTTTTTTCTTTCCCCATGTATAGAAAAATGTATAGATTAACTAAAATGTTGTTAAAAAAGCCAACACTGTCTACCAACAGTGCAACATTTAGTGAATGAATCTTTAAATGTCTCTAAACTGGTCTCTTGGGCTGAAATTCTGAAATCTAGATTTACCTATTAGAGAGAGCATCTTTTTCCAAAATGTCTTTTGCTTAGGTGTGTGCTTGTATCCTGCCACAAATTATTTAATATATCAAGAAACACATTATCTCAGACAGGATTCGATGTAGAGGGACATTCCAACCACAAAAGACATTTCCAAACCCCTAACTTGCAATAAAATTCAATTCAGTAATCCTTTATTGAGCATCTACTGTGTACAATTTGCTATGCCAGCTTCCTTAGGTGGTTTCTAAAGTGTATAAGACAACATCCTACCTTAAGAAGTTTGCAAGATGCATGTGAAAAGTCAGGATTATAAGAAAATAATACAGGTGAATAAGCATGGGTTTCATGAAAGAAATAGCATGTGATCTAGAACTTGACAAGAGAAGTAGGTCATCAGCAGATAAAGAACTGGAGTTTCTAGAAATAGGGAATAGCAAAAGGAATTACATGGTGATCGAAAAACAAACCCACTTCTCTGGATTATCTGGTCTATGCAAGAAATAATAATAAAGTGCATGAGTGGATGGCACATTCCTGATGATCATAAATGTGTCAGTGACGCTCTTCAATAAATTTCTTTGTGTGTGTGTGTGTGTGTGTGTGTGTGAGTAAAGGGGATAGATGTTTATTAAGTAAAGATATAGAAAAAGCTCTCAGAAGTGAGAGGGGTCCCGACAGGGTTGCCCTCGATGAATTTCTTCTTTGAGTAACACAAGGGCCTAGGCTGTCCTCAGGATTTCACTAGAACAATTGATTCTAGTTGCTCTAGAGGTAGAAGTTAGAGGAAAGAGGCCTATCTCTCTGTCATCACATAGAAAGACTAATTTGAGATACATCACAGGCCTAAATATAAAAGTTAAAACTCATAAGGCTTCTAGAAAAAGAAAACATAGGTGTTTCTTTATGACCTTGGGGGAGGCAATGATTTTTTTTAGACAAGACACAAAAAGCACTAACCATAAAAACATGGAGCGATTCAACTTTACTACAGTTAAAAATGTCTGCTATTCAAAGGCACCAGTCAAAATAATAAAGCAAAATTGCAAAGATTTGGAGAAAATATTGGCAACATCTATCTCTAAAAACTGACATTTATTCAGATCATATAAATAATCCCTACGATGAGATAAGATAAAGACAAACAACAATAAAACATGACTTAAAAACTTGACTGATATAGCACAAAAGAAGATGTATGAATGGCCAATTGGTATATGAAAAGTTGTTTTTAGTCATTGGGAAATGCAAGTCAAATCCACAGAGTGATACTACATGCCTGTCTGAATGGCTTCAGTTAGTAAGACTGGCAGCAACATCAAAAGTTGGGAAGGGTGTGTAGGAACTGGAACTCTTATCTATGGCTGGTGGGGTATAGAATGTAGGACCACTTTGGAAAATAACATGGTAGCCTGAGACGCAGTCAAAAATACACCTACCTTGTGACTTGGCAATCACACTCCTAAATATTTAACCAACGCAAACAAAAGCATAGGTTCATAAAATGCTATATACAAAAATGTTCATAGCATCTGTATTCATAACAGCCTCAAACTGGAACAGGTTCTTCAAAATGGAACCCAACAGGAGAATGTATAAACAAATTGTGGTATATACTTGGAAAGCTACTTGGTACAAAAAAAAAAAAGGGGGGGGAATGAGCCATTTTAGTAATGACCAAACTAACAGCAGGGGGAATAGAATGGAACTGATGGGCACAGAGAGGGGAAAAGTGGCACATTTGATATCTCGATATATTCAAAATAAGCAAGGTGGTGGGGGAGGGGTTGGCAGAGAGAAGAAAGAGAAGAAACTGGATAAATAAAATTACAGAATAATAAGGTAGAAATTACATCATTGGCACACAATGAAATAGGTTAAGCCCATTTCATTTCTTAATCAGAATTTGTATGAAATTACATTTGTATGTACATTTGTATGAACTTGGACGTGTCACTTAATTTCCCTTATAAAAGAAAGAATTTGAAAAAACTGCACTCCTGTTTTTTTCCAGTTAACATTGGGCCCGATGCAGAATAAATTCTTACTTAAAGAAGACCAAAAAGGGGATCCCTGAGTGGTTCAGTGGTTTGGCGCCTGCCTTAGGTCCAGGGCATGATCCTGGAGTTCCGGGATCAAATCCCACATCAGGCTCCCTGCGTGGAGCCTGCTTCTCCCTCTGCCTGTGTCTCTGCCTCTCTCTCTCTCTCTCTCTCATGAATAAATAAATAAAACCTTAAAAAAAAAGAAGACCAAAAAAAATCTCAATGTAGATAAATAATAACCATAGTTTACATTGAAATATTCATCCTTTTGAAGGTCAAATTGCATTTTTTTATCTATAAGCGTAAACTCTGAAGCCCTTGGCTTATCTGAATTCCAAATCTTATAGTAAAAGCTTTGGCTTGAAAGTGCTTTCAAAAAAAAAAAAAAGAAAGAAAGAAAGAAAGTGCTTTCAACCAAAATGAGAGATGCTCACATTTAACACTCCTTTAAGAACCAGATAAATAAATCCTCCATTTCCTTCAGCTCATTGAGTTTCTGGATTTGCACAAGCCCCTCCTCCCTTACTCTCTTTCCAAGTGTTTGGCTCATTAACAGATTCATTTGATACTTTCCCTGGGAATTTGCCACCTTCCTTGGGTGACTTGGGGCAAACAGCTTATGAGTCCTGCCTCCCTTCTGGATGGTACTGGATGGTGTTGGTGAGAAGCAGCTCCCTAGAGGACCCTGATAAGTCCCTAATTAGTGGTAGCGGAAAGACTGCAAGCACTCCCAGATGGTGTCAGGAAGTTAAAAGAGTACTTCTAGCCACTTACCTTTCAAGGCAAACAGGGGAAAAAGAAATGCATCCCCAAAGGCAATTCAAAGAAGAAAGCATATAAGTGTTTGCTAAGAGCCCTATGAATTTTTATTGGATGTTTCTTTTTGGTTATTTCTTTATTACAAAGAAAATGCATACACGTCAGGGAATCGCAATGCAGTGCTACAAGAAGAGATCAAACATTCAATTTCCTTTTTATTTGTCTTTCTGGGAAAGCATGGCTCAATCTTTCATACATGTTTTCCTACAGAAAAGATTTATAATTGGCAGTTGCTGAGGGAGTCCCTAGAGATCGTTGTTCTCAGAGAGACCTCCAGGAGCACTGGGTATTAAGTCTCCTCCTCTGGGTGTCAACAGCCTGGCCTCCTGGACTATTAATCTTATAAATTCTATAGCATCCCATTTACTTAGAATTTAAATTCTAAGCATATGCAGGTCCTCACCAGGGCCAGGTAGTCCAGAAAGTCTTTCCTCCCAGCAAAAATAATCTCTAAACCAGAATGGCTGAAGTATCAATGTTTTCAACAATAGCAAGATACCTTACACTAAGCTACGAGTAAAATATGTGACTTAACAAATAATAATAAGTGCAGATGCTTGGTAGTTGGGTTTTGTTTTAGCAATATATTTATATTGATATTTATATATTTATGTTTATTTATATATATGTGTTTAGCAATATATTTATAGACTTTAAAAAGTCAAATTATATTACAAACTTTATAACAAAATGTCTACCTCAGGGCCTCAGACAATTCCACAGCCAGCAAATTAAATTAAAGAACATATAGACACCACTGAGGGAGTGGGTGTGGTGTGGCTGCTGCTAAAAAGCCAGTCTGAGGAGGAAGGGGTTAAAAGGTAGAGGGCAGCCAGCTTAAAGTACTTCTGTACACTCGGCCCTGACCATAGGGTCAGTTCAACTTTCAGATTCAGATCCAAAGGGAGTTGTGGGTATTTTTATTTCTGTCCTGTCTTAACAAAAGCCAGAGGACATATTGCCATAGGGAGAATCACAGGGCCTATTAGGTAGAAAGAACAATGTGCACGGAGCCACAGTGGTTTCCAGACCTGAACTGGGCTGTGATGCTCTGCAACACAGCACACCCCGCAATTGTCTGCCACGGCCACCTGGCTCCTCATGGCAAGCATGTTTTGCCACCCCCATGTGGCAAGCACGTTTTGAGGCTAATGAACTATGCACGCTCAACCCAGTTTCTGACCACATCATACCTCGAGGAGGACCTGAACACATTGAGAAGGGTTGTTTTTTTCCTGTCTGTAGGCCACGTGGGGCTCTATTTCTCATTGCATATTACCTCATTGAACAAACACCACTCCACGGGGGAAGGATAGTCAAAAATTTTGCCAAATACATTTCCACTTGTACTGTCAGAAGCAAAACATCATCTCTTTCCTTGGAAACCTCTGCCTCCCTTCATCGTGCATTCCACTCTATCACACATTTCCCTATTTTTATAGGCCCACAAAGCACTGAAGGTGCAATGATAAATAGATCCCTGTCCAAATGCATTCCTTTCTATTCACATCTTCTTCCTTCCATACACCTCCAAGGGTGTCTTTATACTGGCTGATTAATTTTGTGATTTTTAGCACTACGGTGCAGTAGAAAGCTGCTTAAACCAATGATGGATTTGTCTACCCTCAAGCTCACACTGACCATAGTTATCAAGGCAATGAGAAGAAATCTGAACATGACAGCAATTCTCAAAACCCACCTAGAACGGTTACACGTGTCTGACTGATCTGTGTCCAGTAGGATTTATTTCCATCAGACCATGAAAAACTAGTGGGAAAATTCTTCCCAAGAGGTGTGGATATGTTCAGGCACTGATTCTGTCCTACATAAAACAGAATTGACCAACCACGCCTCAAAGATATTTCATGGTTACCTCAAATCTCTGAGCTCAATGGTCCCCACGGAAACATATATAACACATGGACCAACATTCAGAAAGAGCAGAAAACAAGGGCTTCCTATCCCTTTGTGACTGTCCTACTACCACTCATGGTTTTAGTTTTCCATGTTGTATAGCAGTTAAGCTTGCGAGACGCCACGCACAGAGCTGCTCTCAGAAGAAGGAATCCCTGTGTCATGAAGATAAGATCCTTCACATCCGGGCATTACATCTACTTCCCTCTTTGCTGTTGAAATTGCTTTCACTTACGATTCCTCATTTGCTTCTGCTTCTGGTAACAGAGCCAGAAGAAGGTTATTCTATTTCATCGATGAGAGGGTGGAGAGAATGTTCAGGTGATCTGCCTTAAAGTCATGCATCTTTCCACAGGCACCACTTGGGGTTCCAACCTGTGAAATCTGAGTCCAGATCCGGGCATCTTTAAGCTGCACCAGTGATTCCATTAAGTTTTATCAGGCAGAGTAAATGACGGGCACCCTACTGGGTGTTCCCAATAACCCAGTTCTCAAATTTTCACAACCCAGAGTGGACCAGTGGATCCCTCCCTAAGACCTCAGAGAGCTTTAATTATAACACTTAGCATAGTCTACTCACCTAGTTATTTCCATGTCTTTCTCTCAGGACCTTGTGATTTACTCAAAATCAGGCACCCTGTCTTATTCACCTTTGTGTCTTCAGCATCCAGTCCAGGGCCTGGAACCCAGAAGATAAAAGATATGCTGAATAAATGAACAACGAGACTAATAAGAAGGATTCAAATGAAAACAGTGCTAAGACAGAGGCATGAGCAAAATATTGCAGAAACAGGAAGGGGCAAGTGACTCAACCTGCCTGGGAACTCCAGAAGGCTCCACAAGGAAGGTGACATTGGAGCCAGGATTTCATCAAATAGAGAGAGAAGGGCAGGACATCCTAGGTGTGGAAACTTCATGAACACATCAGCCTTATCCAAGGTGCCCCTGCATGGCCTGACTCGGAAGCAGCACAGGGTGGCCAGAGGGACAGAGGATCTGGGAGGCCCAGAGGACCCGGACCGAAGTGTAATCCCAATGAAGAAATTAATTCATTCAACAAGTGAACTTTTCATTTAATTAAAGCAATGAAATAGTCTAAACAGATTGACCACTTTGAACAAATTAAACTGTTTTCATTCAAATTGATGATCTCTAATGACTTAAAGAAAATTCATCTCAAACTATAGTTTCTTTTTTTTCAAACTATAGTTTCAAAGAATATTGTCTTAAGCAAGTTATTTGATAAGGGGGTTGAGTCAGGGAGATCCCCAGGCTCGGAGGTTGAAGAGGTGGAAGCAGAAGCGGGAGGCCCGCGGGCACCATCGCCCCGCCCCCGGCCCCGGAGCCCCGCCCCCGACCTCAGAGCCCCGCCCCCAGGCCCGGAGCCCCGCCCCCGGCCTGGAGCCCCGCCCCTAGCCCCAGAGCCCCGCCCATGGCCCGGAGCCCCGCCCCCAGCCCCAGAGCCCCGCCCACGGCCCGGAGCCCCGCCCCTCGGCTGCCGGGGAGGAGCAGCGCCCGCACCTGGCGCGCATTCCCGGGCCTGCAGCCGCACCTCGGGGACCCGCAGGCGTCTGAGCTGCAGCACCTTTAGGGATCCCCGAGGCCCTCTCAATCAATAATCCCCGGGGTTTTTTATGAGGGCTGGATTATGAGGATTTGGAAAGGGGACGATTAAGCAGTACTTCAAAGACGAGCCCCAGCCGCACCTGCAGCATTTATGAAGATCTATTAATAGAAAGCACACGATTTAGCAGTAATCCCTAATTCATAGAAAATCGATGATTTATGCCTTTCGGCCCAAGAGGCACTGAGGACTTTTGGTTCCTGGGCTGCCTGGCCCCACATCTGGTCAAGACTGACATGGGTCACCGGGGGGTTGTGTGGGATCCTTTCGGTCCCACCAGTAAATGGAAAACAATCCTGCAGACCCGCAGTCGGTCCCTTGAGGACCTAATCTCTTTTCTTCTATCCGAGGACGTCAGCTGTTTGGTGCAGCTTCCAGGCGAACAGCCCAGGCCCTGGCCATAGGAGGTATGATGCCAATTTGCTGGGGACTCAAAACCAGGCCAGGGGGTCTGTCTCTGGCCAAGCTCCTCCTGTCTTCCTTCTCCTCACCTGGACTTCCCTTTTGTCCTCCGGAGAATGGTGGCAGTCACCCCAACGATCATCAGAATACCTTGTGGGTGCCTTGGGAATTCTAGAATCCGTCTGGGTCTTATTGGATCTTAAAGGTTTATGTATTTGAATTTCTCATTAAAAAAGCCATGGAACAGATCCATTAATTAATGTCTTACCTCAGAGGGCCAAAAGCCAGCTGCCTTCTGGGGATACTTTTGCTGAATATAACAAAAAGACAAAAGTGTCTTTCCATCTCAGAGGAAAAGATTTAGGTTGTTTAATGCCAAACAAAAATCCCACAATTAGTAAGGATAGTAAAATGATGTTTTGTCGGCCTTTAAGAAAGGAACATTCGGTAGAAGGCAGGGGGTGGGGAATGTTCACTTTCTTAGCAGGGAATCTGAGACCCGAAGATTGTTTCGTACTCACAGCTGTTGTGATAATCACTGTGCAAAAGACCCAAAGATTTCATTGATAATCGATTGAACTGTTTAGAATGAACAAGTGTCTGTGGACATTTCTCTTGTATAAAGGCTTCATATTTTTTTTTCATTGTTGGTGTTCCTGGGCCACATCAAAATATATGCCCTTTACCTGCTACTATTTATGTTAAATCCTTTAATTAAATCACCATGCATATCTTAATTCATTCATCCCCCCGGTAACACCTCTGCCTTGAGAACAGAAATCTGATCCACAAAACCAAAACTTCAAAGCACCATAATTTAGAAGGTGATTAACTTTACTGCAAAGAAGTCTATACCATCCCAGAGTTCACCACAGGGCTCTCTTCTGTGGCCCGACATTAATCTATAGAACACTGGTGGGAAGGAAGGAAGACGGGATGGGTGAAGGCGGTGTCCGCAGAACCCCCACCCCGTGGTGAAGAGAAGCCAGCAATTAGAACAGTGACCCCAGGATACATGCACTTCATGGAAAAGAAGTCAGATTCAACAGTATCATTTCCCTACACAGGATTTGTTTTCTTAATTATAAATATTATATACAGATTATTTTTTTAAAAGGGGCAAGCACGTAAGTCTAAAGAAGAAGGTAAAAATTGCCATTCATCCTACTGTCTGGAAATAACCATTGCAAATATTTTGGTGTATTTCTTTCCATTATTTTTTTTTCTGTGCTTATCTCTTCAGAGATAGACGATACGGATGTTGGTACAAAAGTTTTGTTGTTAAACAAAACGAAGGTCATACCCTGTATTATTTTATGTTGCGCTTTTTTTTAATATACCATCTCATGGAGACTTTCTTGTGCTATTAGATATTATTTTAAAACATAAATTTTTAGGGACACCTCGGTGGCTCAGTGGTTGAGCATCTGCCTTTGGCTCAGATCGTGATCTTAGGGTCCTGGGATCGAGTCCCACATCAGGCTCCCCGCGGGGAGCCTGCTTCTCCTTCTGTGTATGTCTCTGCCTCTCTCTGTGTCTCTCATGAGTAAATCTTAAAAAGTCTTAAAAAACACATAAATTTTTATGACTCTAAAACTCAGATTACAAGTTAATGTATGTAAACATATCCCCCTTTTACTGAAAGTATGTTATTAACTTCTCACCATGTTAAATAACACAGGCACGAACATCCTATAGCTCGGACAGGTAGTAAAATCTAGTGTTCAGACCACACACTCCAGAGTTTGAATCTCACCACTAGCTGTGTGTCTTTGGGCAGATGACCTCACCTCTCTGTGCCTCAGTTGTTCTGTAGAATGGGGCTACTATAGCACCCACCCAAGGAGCTCTTCTTGGGTATTAAGGAGTATATATATGTAATGGATCTTAACACCTGATACATCATAAGAACCACACAATTGTTGGTGGTTGTTGTCATTGTAATGAGGCCAGCTCACTCAACTTTTCTCCACCGTCCAGCACTCACCCCAGCACTGCACTCAGGCTGGTGTTTTAGATTATTCATCCTTGCTCATCCCCCACACCTGGTGCCACCACCGTGGTTCCTGGAGAGGTGACCATCGTGGGGCTCGGCTACCTAAACTCCCTCCCTGTCATCCTTTCCGTGTTTGGTGGCTTCACAGTCCAAAATAATCTCACTGAAGACATAATCATTTCTTACTTCCTTTCCTCTCCCCACTCTCTGTCTCCCACACCTACACCCTCACCCCTTCCGGCACAGGTCTTTGCCTTCCCACCAGCCATAAACAGAAATCCTCAACCCCACCATAGATCAAGAAGAAAGGGGGCAATGCTAAGTCTACAAGACGTATCTTTGGAGTCATTTCTAACCATAATGTTCAAGGGTTTTTGCTTCTTTTCCTGTTTCTTTTGTTCTCAGGACTGTATTTGTGCTTCAGGCCACACCCTCTTTGGAGGCCATCATTCCTCCTTTTGTTTAAGGGATGGCAGGGAGAAGAAGGATAATGTACTCTCTGAGTGTATCTACAGGAAATGAAGAGCTTTCTCTCTTTCTCTCTTCGCTCGCTCCCCTCTCCTTCTGAGAGCTACAGCTTGGCAAACACCTCACCTCAGAACTTCTGACATTAATGAAGTAGCGGGGAGTGCAGAGCCGCCTGCTGAGAGCTTGCTTCAGAGACATGGCTCGGAGCATCTTGTTCAGCAGAACTGATAAGATGAAACCAACCATAACCCAGTAAACAAACCACATGGGAAAGACCAGAAATATTTTATGGGCTTGCTCCAAGAAATGTTAACTTTGGTGTTCTGTGCATTGGATGAACTGAGTTATGTGGAGAGGACTAGGTCAGAAAGCCAACCAAGGGGCTCTTTTCCTGTTTAAGAACCTGCAGTCTAGGGTTAGCTTTTATAATCTTGCAGAATAAAACTTACAGGAAAGGAGACTCCTAGAATAGTACTTGTTGAGATCACTCTTTCCTGATCGTGCGCTCTCTCTCCTCCTTCCTTCCTTTGCCTTCCACTGAGCTCCCTACACCTCTCCGTAGGCCTGAGGCTCCATTCCCAGCTGGCCCTAATCCAGGCAGATATTTTTACAGGGTAATTCCACATGCTGCACACTCATTTCTGTCTAAATGAATCATCAAGCCTTTGCCAACTTTCTGTTTATTTGCTTGCTGATAAGGGAGGCCATGTTCTTTCTCAAAGAGAATGTGCCGATATCTCTGGAGCAGCAGGAAAACCTGTGTTCCAGTAGTTTCTGCTCCCTGTCAACAATGTAGTGAGGGCAAGCCACCAAACCTTGACTTACTCATCTGTAAAATGGGAAATCTGCCAGCCTGGCTTATACAGCCTACGATAATTGTAAGGATGAAAAAGGATAATTTTTGAAAAGATAAAATAAAATTGAGAACGTTTATAGGAAATGCTTCATAAATTAAAAACGGCTCTCTCACGTAACATACCAACTGTTCCCAAACCCAGCTGAGTCTTCTGGAGTAAGTCAGTCCCAAGGAAGAAGTTAAACCACATTTCATTCCTAGCCAGATGACATGCCTAAGCCACTTGCTCAGGCTCAGTCTTAATTGACTGACTCTGTGGTTTAGGCTTCTCCCTTTGTCTCTGTCTCTTTTCACAGAATTCTTTCCTTGCTTCTAACCAAATTTTTAAAAAAGTAATCAGAAACCAGTTAGGTCTATATTAGCCCTGAATATTAAATTTGCTGTTCTGTTGACCTCAGAAGACAATGTATCTGCATACCCAGAAGGAAAGTTAAAAGAAAAGGAGGCTAGCTGTGAGAAGCTAATTGTCAGAGAGGCTTGTAAGTTCTCCTCTTGCCTGGAACAGTAATTGGATGCCTTGTGGCCATAAAAATTAGCAATAACAGCCCTGGCCACTTGTCAAGGTATTATCAGGGGAGTATAAAAACTCTGTGGGGTGACAACCTGATGAAAAACAGGAGATGCCCAGCTCCCCACCCTTGAGCACTCACTTCTACACCTCTCTCCCACCTGACACTCCCACATCCAACCCTAGTAAATTATGAAGTCACTCGATGAATGATTAAAGTTCAATCCAGGAACAGAAGGTTTACTAGGTGGAATGGAAGCAAAAGAAGTAGTTGAATATGTTTTTGTAATGCCCAGGGCTCACCAGACTGGATCTCATCATCTTCCCTCCCTTTTAATTTGAAGGGAAGGAGAGACATACCAGGACTTAACCTTTGGCCCATCTCTGAAGAATGCTACCTGATTGTGTAGGTGGCACATGCTGGGGAACATGAACTTCCAGACTGCAACATTTATTTACTTGAGGAATGTATCCAGTACAGAATAAAACAACCAACCAAAGAAACTGTAACTCCTGAAACAGAATAATTGGGATGGACACACCAATAATGTAAAACAAACACAATCAAATGCACCAAGAGACAAAGATATTAATAATATCAATCAGGAACTAGAGATGCTAAGAAGAACCCAGTAGAATTACTAAGTATAAACAAATATAATAGCTGAAATAAGGGATCCAATAGATGGAATAAATAACAGAGTAGATAAAGCTTTGAAATTAAGTAGACATTGAGCAAGCAGAAGGCACAAAGAATCCTTTCTTTCATATAAAATATACAAGAAAAGCTAAAAGGTATGGAAGGTACAAGAAGTATCAGTGTACAGAGTGAGGGTACCACAATAAATTAATACAGAAGCAAGACATTTAAAAAATTATGATACACCTTTCAGTTTAACAAAAAATGAGCATTTCATTAACAACAGATGAAATAATTTAGATTTAAAAGGCTGGGGCAGCCAGGGTGGCTCAGGGGTTTAGCACTGCCTTCCATCCCGGGCATGATCCTGGAGACCTGGAATCGAGTCCCATGTTGGGCTCCCTGCATGGAGCCTGCTTCTCTCTCTCTCTCTCTCTCTCTCATGAATAAATAAATAAAATTTTTTAAAAAATAAAATAAAAGATTCATAGTATGCCTAAATGCATTACAGTGAAATCTAAGAAAAACCAAAGACAGAGAAATTATTTAAAAATGCTTCCAAAAAAAAAATAATAAAAAAAAAATAAAAATGCTTCCAAAAGTAAGAAACAATAACTTACACAGGAAGAAAAATCAAATTTATATCATCTGAGTTTGCAGCAACTCAGATGCAAGAAGTAGAAGAATTTTTTCTAAGGAAAATAAGATCTTAAATTTCATATTAAAAGGTATTCCACTTAAATGTGAGGATGTAACAAAAAATATTCTCATGCATATGGGCTTCAGAAGATTTTTCATATTAATCCTCACTTTGAGGGAAATTACTGAAGAAAGTATACAAATAAAAGTAAAGCGGTAAATACATCAGAAGCATCTAGATGCTAAGAATTAAAAGTGATCAAATAGTTCATATAAGAAAATTTAAAAAGAGAGAAAGAAAGAAGCAATATATCTGTAACAATTCGAACTATTATTTTAGACAAATTGATAGAGTAGGGATGGACGAGAATTTCTCCCCAGGTATGAAAAGACATGCCAACATAGTTGCATTATTAGATTTAGGTACAGATATTGATGTACTTAAGGAATCTATGGTGAAAACAAAACATGGGAATGGATCTTGAATTAAGAACACTTTTTTTAAAAAAGAAAAGAATATGTAACACTTAATAAAAAAGAATAAAATGTAATAGATCTAATGGAAGAAAGAAATAAATTTTTATAAATTTTATATTTATAAAGTATAATAAGTGGAAAATATGAACTTAGATGGCAGAAATATGTTTTGCCTTAATAATAACCATAAGTAACTTTAAAAAGGTATATGGTTATATTGGTTAAAGTCAAGCATGATCTAACAATTTGTGGCTAAAAGAGACACAAATTTAAACAAAGGGATATAGAAATAGTGAAAATAAAAGAATGGGAAAAATGTACTAGTCACAAATAAACCCAAAAAAGTGGAGTGACAATCTTAATATTTGATAAAATAAAATGTAGGACAATAACATTATAAAGCATAAAGAGGGATGTTATACTCAGAAAAGGAACAATGGAACAGGATGATGCAACTAATGTCAAGCTGCCTATACCAAATAACCTGGTGCAAATATGTCAGCATAACAACTGTCTGACTTGGAACTGAAGACTTGAGCGTGAATCCCTCAGAAATTGATAATTCAAGCAGATAAGAATAATATGAAAATAAGATACACAGCAGATCTGAGAAATGCAAGTAATAATTTTGAACTATTATGACTATTATATATATTCAAATCACAATGTACAATGTATATAATGGATGTTACTTGTATAACTACTTGCAATAAGCAGAGAACATACATTTTTATAGCACACATGGGATATTTATAAAAATGTACCATGTTCTAAAACATAACAGAATACTCGATATTATACCAAAGGAAAAATCACACAGACTCTGTTTTACCATAAAACAATAAAATAAAGGATACATTTAAAACAACCCGTATGTCCAATAAGTATATAACATATTACCGAATAATCCTTTCAGATAAAAAGAAAATCACAAACTATTTCATTCGGAATAAACTGGACTATGCTGAGATAATGAGCAATTGCCAAATCTCAGTGACCCACAACAATGAAGTTCTGATTTTTGTTCATGTTAGACCATGCCCATCATGAGTTGGAAAGAGTCCTTTCTCTAAATCATCCTCACCCAGGGATCCAGATTGAGAGAAATTTAATCTTCGTGTCTCCATTGCTATGGCAGAGTAAAGAAATCATGGTCACTTAGATACTCATTCTTAATATTTTTGCCCAGAAGTGATGTCAATTCTGCTAACAGTTCACAAGCTCAAACCAAATCACATGGTTATATGTAACTTTAAGGGATTTGAAGAAATGCAGTTCTACCATAAACTCGGAAGAGATCCAGAAATATGTGATGATAAGCATAATAATTACCATATTATAGAAATTATAAACACTTAGAACTAATCAACATTAGAAACACACAAAAAAAGTGTGAAATGCTGATAAAGCTTTGAAACATAAGCTTTACACAAAACCATTAAGAATTTTTTAATTGAAAACATATTAACTAAACATTCAACCCAAACAAAAAAGGATTTAAGAAAGATAAAGATAAGTGTTAATTAAGATAAGCCAGTAAAAGAATGGAAAAAAGACAATAGATTAATAAAAGTTGGTTCTTTGAAAAAAATTAATAAACAGAACTATATGAAAGCTAACAGGACAAAAAAAGAAAAGAAATAAAAGGAACTAGAGGCCCAATAGTATTAAAATGACATCAGGGATCCCTGGGTGGCGCAGCGGTTTGGCGCCTGCCTTTGGCCCAGGGCGCGATCCTGGAGACCTGGGATCAAATCCCACGTTGGGCTCCCGGTGCATGGAGCCTGCTTCTCCCTCTGCCTGTGTCTCTGCCTCTCTCTCTCTCTCTCTGTGTGTGACTATCATAAATAAATAAAAAATTAAAAATAAAATAAAATAAAATGACATCAAAAAGTATTATATATATATATTAATGAAATTTCCAGAAAAAAATATGACATGGCAAAGTTGAAGAAAGAAAAATGGAAAACACAGTCTAATATGCATGAAGGAAAATTAAAGACCTCTTCTCCAAAACACCCTGAGACTCAGATATCTTTCCAGGTGAGTTCTAACAAACTCTTTAAGGGCTTATTCTTGTCTTAACATAAGATTTTTTTCCAGAAGTTGGGAATAAAAGCAAAAATTATGCAGGTCATTTTATGAAGAAGTTAATCTTGGTTCTAACAAGTGAAAACAAGTGAATAAGGAAAATCAGGGGAAAAAGGCCTATATCATAGCCACATTTCAGTTTAAATATAGTTATAAAAGGGGGTCATGAGTTCAAGTCCCATATTGGGCTCCATGCTGGATACGGAGCCTGCTTAAAACAAAACAAAATCTTAAAGTATTAACTAACTAAATCCAATAGTACACTCTTTTAGTTACCTCAAGATTAAGTAAAATTCATCTCATGGAGACAAGAATGGTTTAAGAATAAGTAAAAAAAAAAAAAAATCAATGAATGCAATTTGCCATATTAAAGACCAAGGAGAAAATTCATATGGCAAATGGTTCGGGAAAAGTATTGAATAAACATAAACATATATTTATGATAAAAAAAAATGAACACATTTGGAACAGGAAGAAATGTCCTTAAACGTTGAAAGCTTATGTAGCAGCAATACAGCAGAAATGTTCTTTTACACAGAAATTTTAGACACAGTGATCAGTAGCAAGAATAGAACGCCAAATATCATTGCTACTATTATCAGACATCTGTAACTCATTAGATATCGACTGCTGTCACTGGCAAATGGTATGACGAAACAAAAAAGAAATAAGAGGTGGAAGGATAGAAGGTTGTGAAATGTAATAATCATTACTTGCAGAAGAGTTCACTTCATGGGCGAGCCACCATTGCAGTGGCCCAGGGCTCTGAACACAGAGGGGCAACATGCCTGGGTTACTGGTCCACTCATGCTAGGATTCTCAATAATCTTGTTTTTGAACCTTTGTTCATAAATGAAATCTAATGGGACAATGGAACATGCCTGGAATCTGAGGGAAAGAGGTAGTTCACTCATCTTGCCCCTCCATTCGCACACAGTTTTCATGATGTCTCATGAACACAGGATTCTGGTGGGTTCAGGGTGCATCCGGGCTCAGCAATACTCAGAGCAAATGTAAGTGTGTTACATCCATGACTTGACAGCAGGGACAGGACATGGTTTCAGTTCCAACCAGAACTTAGTTCAAATGCAGAAAGAAGGCAATGGCAGTGGCATTCTCAAAAACATGAATGGGCAAGGAAACCAATCATAACTTCTCTTACTTATGTTCCTCCCCTATGGGAACTAACCATTTCTACTGAAAATTATGACAGAGAAGAAAAGGGAAAGATAGGGCAGCCCGTAGTTCCTCTTCTGTTGATGATGGTAAAATTCACTTAAAATAATTGTTTTCAGGCAGCCTGGGTGGCTCAGAGGTTTGGTGCCTACCTTTGGCCCAGGGCGTGATCCTGGAGACCAAGGATCGAGTCCCATGTCGGGCTCACTGCATGGAGCCTGCTTCTCCCTCTGCCTGTGTCTCTGCCTCTCTGTGTGTGTGTCTCTAATGAATAATTAAATAAAATCTTTAAAAATATATTTTTTCAATTAAATTTTAAAATTTAGTTTACTTTGTATAGAACGACATTCAATAGCAAAAATAAAATACCATGACAACCCAAGAGAGTGACTGCTGAAAAAAATGTCAAATTTAGTGCCTTTAGCGCCATTTTTTTTCCTGCTCTTTAAAGAAGGGGCCCTGAATTTGCATTTCATGATGGGCTCTGCAAATTAGATAGCTGGACCTATGTTCAGATGATCTAATCATTTACATAGATTTTTTTTAAAAAAGGGAATAGCTAAATTCCTAGAGGTCATAAAAGGATGTGGAATACAAGATCAGTTTTTTTTCAAAATTAATATGATTTCTTCAAACTATCAATAATCAATTGAAAATATAAAATATTTCTATTTTATAAAAAATGTCAGATAATACTTTAAAAAACCAGTAAATTATCTAAGATCTAACTTAAGCTAAAGTACACAAGGCTTCTATGGAAAACTTCAGCACCATAATAAAGGATTTAAAAGAAAATCTAATTAGACAGTCCAAGTTCTGGGGTGAATGAAAAAAAATATTACAAGGGTACCAATTCTCCCCCTAACTCATCAGCAAATCTAACACTGTCCTCATTACAATTCCTGCTGGATTTTTTTTTAAAGGTACTTAAGAAACTTACTTTAAAATGTATATGAGGAATAAATGCCTATGAATCACAAAGGCAAATTAGACAAAAGTGAGAAGTAGCCAAAGTAATAAAAACAAAAACAAAGTAAAACAAAACAAACCAATCAGTGGAACTGAACAGAAAGCCCAGAACAAGATCCCATACAGAACCTAATATGTGAGAAGGATGGCACCTTTGGCACAGTGAGGGAAGAATAGGCTCCTTTCAGTAGATGATTTGGGGAAAACATGACTCACTTTATGAAGGAAAAAAAGCATTAACCCCCTATTTACTATTTTATTTGGTTGTATAGTCTAGAAAGATTGAAACTTTAAATCTGAAAAGTAAGACAGTTAGAGTCCTAGCTGATACAGGAACCCAGCTGGCTTCATGGGTGTCTGACGCCCTCTGGGACCAACACTCAAAGGAGCCCAGAGCTTTATTGAAGGCTCTACTGCTGCCATGTTGAAATGGTTAATTTTACAAAGGGTCCCCTACTTTCAATTTGCACTGGGCTGGCAACTTATGTGACCTAGAAACGGGGAAGGGCTTCTTCTAAAAAAGCCCAATTAGAAGGCAAAAGTTGATTTTTGCCCCAACAAGAACAGCATGGATAAAGTAACCAGACATCATCACAGGCTGGCAGAGGTTCTTTGTGAGGTCCTAACCTGGTGACATTAGTACCCAAATTGTACGAGGTACAAGGTAGCCAGCTACCTTAATTCCTTCCAAACTTTCAGCTTACTTTTCACGGGAACAATATTTTTTTTGTATTATTGTTTGCATTTGGTTTGCATTCTATTTTTTTAATTACTTATGTTCAATAAAAATTACAGCTGACATAAACAAGCATGCAGATAAACACGATCACCTCTTGGGAAGCATTGCACTCAATTGGTCAGAGCAGCAGGAAGTGAGCATCCTGCAGTGCAACCCAATACCTAGAAATTCAGAGGAGCTGGGGCTTCACAGTTAGGTTTTATAGAGAGACTAGAGTGTCAGTTAATCCCATGAGTCGGTTAAGTGGAAGTCATTTAATTAACTGCTTCAATTATAGGTGGAAAAAAAAATCCTTAGGTTTCTAAAAGTTTGTGCTGGTTTGCCAAATTTCCCTTTGGAGACTTTGATTTGTCGTAATTTTATGAGTGTGTTGACTTCCAGGATGGTTATATTAGACTCCAGGATCAACGGTCACTGTCAATTGCATGGCTTTCATAGAGCACAAGAGCCCACAGAAACATCTGGTGATGCATTTAAAGTGTTTTCCTGCAATAAGACATGCACTTACAGCCAACTATTAATTTATTCACTATCACTCATGTCCTGTGAGCTATGCTCCATAGGAATGTGTTTAGCAGATTATAATTATGCAAAAAAAAAGAACATTGCCTAAAAATAACTTTCTTTCCTTAGAAGGGAGCATTGTTAGTGAAGTCACAAAAAACAGGTAATTACTTTGGTTAAAAAGTATGCACAAGTCTCATTTGGAAGTTATGCACGGAAGAAGAATGCTTTGTGGAAATACTGGCTAACTCCAGACTTTTTCTCCAATCAGCAAGTTGTCTGCTGACAAATGTCGTTTTGGGGGTCTCTCACAGATTATCCTGTTCTTACTGCCAAGGGGAAAGCTTCTAAAGTTCCACTATGTCATTTGATGTTTGCAGTGGTTGCTTGGTAAACACCCCTTATCAAACTAAAGATGATTTCTTCCTACTTTTATTAAAAATGTTTATTGGGGAGCCTGGGTGGTGCAATTGGTTAAGCATCTTACTCTTGATCTGGGCTCAGGCCATGATCTCAGGGTCCTGAGATCGAGCCCCAGTCAGGCTCCTCGATCAGCAGGAAGTCTGTCCCTCTCCCCACTCATGCGTACACGTACTCTCTCTCACTCAAATAAATAAATCTTTAAAAAACCCAAAATTTTTATTAGGTAGGTGTTGGGGTCTCTATGAAGATTGTCATGTAGTTTTGTCTCTTCCAGTCCGGAACTGTAAAACATCGCATTAATAGATGTCTTACGTTGAACCATTCTTTCACAACATATCACTCTTTGCAAGCTGACAGATCCAACTTTCAGGTATTTATTTATGATTTTTATGTTAATAGCCACGAGTGAGGTTTATCTGTTGTTTTTTGAGCCTCTCCTTCTCCAGTTATAGTGTCAGAAATATGCCAGCCTTGAAAAGGGGGTTGGAAAATATTCCATATTTTTTAGTGCTCTGACACGGTTTAAATGACAGAGAAATGACATGTTTCTGGAAGCTTAATAGAACGTGCCGGGAAAACCACTTCAAAGTTTTCTCTAAGGATAGGCCAGTCTTTAATAATTACTTCGAATTCTTTTATGATTACTATTCTTTTCAGGTATTATACATCTCCTGGAGTCAGTATTCTTACTTTCTATTTTTCTGGAAAGTCATCAATTTCATCTACATTCTGAATTCAAAGATTTAAAGTAATAAATATATTCTCTACTTTTGAAATCGTTGTGTGTCTGGTTATTTTCCCTTTGTTAATGTATAGGATAATTTGTATTTTTTAAACTTTAAACTAATTATTTGTCTTTTTTATTGACCTTTAAGAAAAAGCTTTTTGTTTAACTTGAGGTTGTGTTATTTGTATTTTCATAGTTTTATATTTCATCAGTTTCTGCTTTATCTTTATTAATACCTTTTGTTTATTTTTTATAGGTTTATTTGGTTTTTTATTTTTTAATTAAATGTTTAATTACTTTATTTTCATTCTTTTTTTTTTCTTTTTAAAAAAAAGATTTTATTTATTTGTTCTTGAGAAACACAGAGAGGCAGAGACATAGGCAGAGGGAGAAGCAGGCTCCCTGCAGGAGCCAGATGTGGGACTAGATCCTAGGACCCCAGGGTCAGCCCTGAACCAAAGGCAGATGCTCAACCACTGAGCCACCCAGGCCTCCCTCTTTCTGGTTTTCTAAAAAAAAATCATTTAAAATAATACACAATCATTTGAGTATTGTCTTACATTTGAATGCTGTCATATTTTAATGTTGGTAATTCCATTTTCATATATTTCTAAATAGTCTGTAATTTTAATGTGAACTCTTCTTAAGCCCTAGTTTCTTTTAAAAGGGTGTTTATTAATTTTTTAAAAAAGATTTTATTTATTTATTCATGAGAGACACACAGAGAGAGGCAGAGACACTGGCAGAGGGAGAAGCAGGCTCCCTGCGTGGAGCCCGATGTGGGACTCGATCCCAGATCCTCTGGGTTCATGACCTGAGCCAAAGGCAGATGCTCAACCGCTGAGCCACCCAGGCACCCCGGGTGTTTACTAATTTTAAGTGGATACAATATTTGGCTTATTCTTCCAGTATCTAGTTTTATTGCATGTTAGATAATACACACCTGTCTTTGTCTTTATGGAACTTACTACAAGGGCCAATTCTTAAAAAAAAAAAAAAAATCCATCTGAGAAAAATATATGTTCCTGTTTTTTGGTTAGTATACTTAACCAATGCATTAATTCACTTTTTAAATTTGTATCTTTCAGGTATGACTACTTAACAATTCCTGAGAGACTGAGTTAAAGCAACTCACCGTCATAGTATTTTTGGATTTTTCCTTGTACTTCCAGCAGTTTTTGCTTTATCTATTTTTTGTTGTTGTTGTCGTTTTGTTTTGTTTTGTTTTGTTTTGTTTTGCTTTATCTATTTTGATGCTGTTTGGGAGGATTGCTCTTGACTCCGCCTTTGCACATGCCTATGCACTGTGTCTGGAGACTATATGATGCTATTGCCCCGGGGGAAGGGGAGACAGGTTCCCACTAGTCACACGACTCACTCACTCCAGTCAGGCCATCTCCTCAGAAAGGTATTCCTGACCACTGTGCTAAAATAGACACTCTGTCACTGTCAGCCTCTTTACCTGTTCAGGTGCACTCATAGCCTTAATCACTACCACTTATAGGTATACATGCCTACTTGGTTTTTATCTTCTCTCGGTACAATGTAAGTTCATTGAAGGCAGCAAAAGTATTGGTCTAGAGCAGTGTTCCATTCCCAGCACTTTGACAATGGTCAGCACATTGTAGATGTTCAAGAAATACACATAGGTGTTCATTAATAAGTGAGTGAATGTACACATTTCTCATAATATTTCTGTTTAACTCATTTAATGACTTTTTTTGAATTTTTTTCTGTCTGCAAGTAACACTTTTAACATTTTATCCATATTCAAAGTTTTGGTAATCTTGGTTTCACGTAGATCTCTTGTGAGTAGCCTGTATCTTGCTTTTGCATCTTTACTCACTCCAGGACTCGGTAATTTAAGGTGGAAGTGTAATCCATTTGCCTTTACTGTGATTGCTGATATGGTTGGAATTACTGCTGTCATTTAAAGTTGTCCGCTACTGTTTCTCCCACATTTGTAGTCTTAATCAATAGCTGACATATATGAATATCTTACAATGCACTGATTCATATTCCAAGTACTTTTTTGGATTCCATCTCATTTAATGTTCAAAGTAAACTTATGACTCAGGTTGCAAGTAAAGAAACTGAGGCTTAGGAATGTTCTGTAACTTGTCCAAGATACCATAACTGCTAAACCAGGACTCAGACATTAGCGATCCGTCTCTAGAGGCCAGGATATCAACCTGAGGTTATGCTGCTTCTCTTATCTGAATTTTCTTCTTTTTCTGTCTCTCTCACAAATTATTTGAACATCACATAATCTATTGATGTGTAAATTTTAATTAACCATATTTCAACATATTTTCACACAAAATAGATAATTATTTGACATCCATGACCCATCCCTCCTAAAAAATGCAAGACTATCAGCATGCTTCCATTACTGTTCCTATGCTTAAAGGTTTATTGACATACCTAGAATTTTTATTCCAGGTTGCCATATCATTATTAATTTTATTTTTCATTATGTTTTTACAAATTTCTGGCCAATAATTTCTGCCTCATATTCTGCAAAGTTTCTTCCTCTTGGTTTCTGTATAACTAATATATTCTTCATCCATGTTCATTCTATTCTTGGCTCCTTTCATTTAGTTTTGGGAAATTGATCACAAGACCATTAATGTTTTAACTTCCTGATATTTTATGTGTGTCTTCTCTTATTTTTTCTTTGTCATAGCAATCTGTTCTCAGTTTGGATGAAATAGGCTCTTAAATTTTCTAAAGTTACTTGGTAGAATTTTTTTCTGATTAATTCTCCTTTTTTAATGCACTATTTCTTTATTTTTTTTCCAATGCCAGTTATTTCTTTTGGGAGCCTTTCTTATATGATACAGATTGCTCTCAGATAATTCTTACTGTCCATTCAGATTTACAACTAAAGTGATGAGTCCTGGTGGCTGCTATGAGTTTCTTAGCTTTGTGGAGGTCTGTTTCACCAACCTGTACAAGGGAAGCATGACTTTGGCTTTTGCGTCCATGGCTAAGGATGTTAATAGGCAGGTTTCCCTTTAGGTGCATAAACAAGGAGCAGGAACTCCCCAGGGACCAAAATGAAAAACCCTTTCCTTGAGCAGTGTCAGGTTTCATGGAATGTTTCACTTCTGAATATAATCAAGTTTACATTTGTCTCCCTCTGCTCCTTTTTGGATTTCTAAAGTTAACTCAGGCGCTGCTCCACTTTTCTCTTGAATCCCCCCAGCATGGATATACCAGGATCTCCCCAGATGATACATGCTATTAATCATCATGAAAATAACTTTTATCAAATATTTTCCCTGGAACATGTGTTAAGTGCTTTATTTGAATTATCTCCAGTTAGTCTCAAAACCACTCTAGGAAGTTGGTACTTCTATTACCCATGTTTTATAGATAATGAGACCAAGGCTAAGGGTGATAATGAAACCCGTGATTACATATCTTGTCCAAGGTTACATACCTAGTAAAGGATGGAGCCAGGATGTAGATCCAGACAGGCTGCTGGCTTAAACACAGGTCCATGCTGCCTCTCTCTGATATGTTGCCACTTTTCTAATGTAGTGTGGGATATGGAATCCTCTTTAACCCTTGATCGGGTCACGGAGCTTGAAGGGAAATTCCAGAAAAAAAACACAAAGTCTGGATGAGACAAAGGGATGGATTATAGGAAGGTGTGCCGTATACATTGAGGCATGGAATTCTTATATCTGAGAAGGCAGACATCTTATAATGGCTTACCCAGGCCACACTTTGGAGATTTAAGGGTCTGTGATAGCTCAGTTACAGGCTGTTGTTGCTATGATTTATAGCCAGGATTCAGCCCTACGCATAGCAGTCATGTGCCATGCCTTTCAGACACTAGTGCTCAAAAGATTGTCCCCTGTCATTTCAACCCCAGTTCAACAACAACAAAAAAAACACAAGCTCCCCCTTAAGATGACAGACCTATCTGCTGGCCATTGACTGGATGTTAAACTCCTCGGCCCAGCAGAACCCGAGCTTTCTATTTTTATTTTGGGGTGGCTGAAGACACGCTGGGTAAGACTTGTTTAAGGCCTCCTGCCAGACCTGGCTTGCCACACAAACCAGCCAAAGAGGCAACACAGCAGGCCAATTAGCCAGCAGATGTCTGTGAGCTGAATAAACGAGGTGAGTGGACAGCAAGGGGCTGTCTTTGCCACAGACAGTAAGCAGAACCCAAGGATTAACTTTCCTGGTCAGAGCGCTGCAGGGAAACCTGCCATTTATTCTATCTCTATGGTGAGACTCCTTGATTTTCATCAGAAAGACTAAGCCAAACTACCTTTCGGCAAAGCAAAGGGATGGTACCTTAATGGGCACAGAGAAAAATCTGTTTTCCAGGTTATCAAAAATAATGTTACCATGAGCCTGCTATCAAAACTGTGGTTATAAGAAATGACTTTTAGCAAAAGATGCCTGAAAGTTGTATAATATTACAGGGAAAAAATGCTTTAATTTGAAAAAGGATCATGATCATGATCATGGACTCCATGATCTCTGTGCTTGGACTGGTGGTATTTCAGCTCTCTTCTTCCTAGCTCTGTGGGTTTGAACAGATTGCCTGACCTCTCTGGTCTTAGTTTCCTAGTTGGTAAGTGGGAATAACAGTACCACATAACAGACTTGCTTTGAAAATTAAATCAGATAATCCATGTAAAATGCTTTGAATAATCCTGCCAGAGAAGAAGAGTTTAATGGATGTTGATTGTTGGTATTAAATATTCTCAATTTTAGCTGAGCTGCAGAACCAAAAAGTGAGTATTATCATCACAGTTTTTACGAGTGATCAAATGAAAGAAGAAATACCAGGATCGAGGTCACACACTTTGTGTTTAACTGAACCAGAATTCAGTCTTCAACTGTTTGATGATTAAAGTCTTGGGATCTTCTGTGAGCGTCACTGAAATTTCCTCCTCGTAGAACAACTTTTACTGACTTGTTCTTTGGCATTATGCCAACCACCCACAAGAAAGGATATGATGAGACAGCCTCATTATGTCAGCGATTGGGGCTCTGGAAGGGCTTGTGTTGGGACCACTGTCTGCCACATCACACAGCACATGGCGGCTTCTGCATTCAGGGGAGAAATTCCTTGGAAATCAGTTTTCGATAAAATTGTGCTCCTTCTGAGCAAGTGGTTTGTTTTATTTTTCTTCTGGGGAACTGTGACTAATCATGACTCTTCTTTGCTCTGTCTATTAAGAAGCTTGAAGTCGAATCTGTGGCCTTTCTCTAGTATTTCCACGTACTAATCTCATTCCAAATTTAGAATATTCCTTTTCTTCTTTCCTCTTTACTCTCAGTCTCTTGGTAATATATTTTAAACCATTGTATGGTGTGTAAACACTTCTACAATGGTTTTTGGAACAAAACAAGATTAAACGTATAAAATAATCTAAAACTATAGCTCCCTCCATGTTCCTTTTTCTTCTTGAGTTTGGTCTTTGTTGGTCCTGTTGGGTCAGATGCCATTATTTTCTTGGGTTGGATAAGCCCTACTGGAACATCTGAACATAGTACTCAGAGCTTCATGATGTCTAGTATATATAAATAAGAGGCAGAGGCTAGGCTGATTTAAACTACAGAAATTTATGAAAAAAAAGTTTCATAACCAACCATATGCTGATTTTTTCATACACAGGTGATTGGCTCCTAGAGGCAGAGAAAATCAGAGATAAGGGACCAGAATAGGAAGCAATTATATCAACTTATGGACAATCTACTCAGAAAGCCCTCTGTATTCATTCAAGTCTCATTCAGGTTCCCCTTCACTGTGCTCTCTGCTATCTTTGTGTTTATTACATTCAATGTAATAAGGATTGTTTCTATTTTTTATTACTTTTCTGATGCTCAAGATAGTGCTATAAAGATGATGATGATGATAGATAGATAGATAGATAGATAGATAGATAGATGATAGATAGATAGATAGATAGATAGATAGATAGATAATACGGATCCAATACAGGTTTTTTGAATGAATCGATCAAGTGTGCAGAGGAAGGATACTCAACAGAGCAGGGTAGGTGGAAGACTTGGAGAATTTCTGGGGAAGTAACATGTATACTGTATCTATTAAATAAAAATATGTAAGCCAGACAGAGAAGAGGAAGGAAATTCTGAGCAAAGGAAACAATGTGTGCAAAGTTACAAAGCTGTAGAAAGTATGATCTGCTTGGGGAATTATAAATATTTCAATTTTTCTCCAGTCTGGGTTAAGAGGGAATAGAAGAGATGAATTTGGAATGTGAATTTTATCTTGAGCCCTATAGAGAGTCATTGATGAATTTTAGGTAGGGGAAGGGGCAGGTTATGAGATGATCGCATATGTGTTTTAGAGAGATTACTTTGACTCCAGTGAGGACTGTGGATTGATGGCAGACATTTAGAAGACTATTACATCAATCCAGGAGAGAAATGATGAAGCTTTCAATTAATTAAGTAGTGGGAGTATGATGGAGAGGAGAAGTACACTTGAGAGGTTTTAAGGTGGTGGAATCAACAAACAGTGATCAATTGCATGGGGAAGATGTGGGAGAGAGGAGTCTGTAATGCTTCCCACATTTCTATATTGGTTAACAGGATGGATGTTGGTATCATTTTCCCACACAAAAAATAAAAGAAGAAAGCAAGGGAAGGGAGATTAAGTCAACTTTGAATACATGGTACTCTGATGCCAAATAAATAGGCCTTTCGATACAAGAGCCCAGAACTCCCAAGACTGACTTGGCTAGACACTGCATAATTTGGGAAGTATCAGCATATTGTTGATCGCTGAAGGAATGAGTAAGATGTGCATTCCAAGCAGATTAAAAGAAGGCAAAGGATAGAATACTGTGAGACATTGAACTTTGGGAGATGAGCAGAAACAGAGGATCCAATGAAGAAGGCTAAGAAAGATGGCTAGAGGGAAATAAAATAAATACAATCAGAAATGAAAGAGATGCTGCAAATGAAATACAAAGGATTATAAGGCACTACGATGAGTAATGATACACCAATAAATTTGACAACTTGGAAGAAATGGATACATTCCTAGAAATAGACTCTTCAAGAAATAGGAAATCTGAACAAACTAATTACTGGTAAGAACATTGAATCATTAACTAAAAACATCCCAACAAACAAAAATCTAGGACCAAACATCTTTGCTGTTGAATTCTACCAAACATTCAAATAATTAATACCAATCCTCAAGCTCTTCCAAAAAACAGAAGAGAGAATGCTTCCAAACTCATTTTACAAGGACAGCATTACCCTGGTACCAAAATGAGATGAGGAGGCCATTTGAAAATAACAGAGCAATATCCCTAATGAATATAGATACAGAAAGCTTCAACAAAATATCAGCAAACCAAATTAAAGAATACATTAAAAAGATCATACATGATAATCAAATGGGATTTATTCCAAATATACCAGGATGGTTCAACATCTTCAAATCAATCAGTGTGATACTTCACATCAACACAATGAAGGATAAAAATCATATGATCGCCCTAATAGATACAGAAAAAACATTTAACAACATTCATCATCCATTTATGATAAAAAAAAACTCTCAACAAAATGGATATAGAAGGAATATTCCTCAGAATAATAAAAATTATAAGTGACAAGCCCACAGCTAACATCATGTTTATGGGAAAAAGCTGAAAGCTTTTCATTTAAAATCAGGAAAAAGACAAGCATGCCCACTCTCAACACTTTTATTCAACATAGTATTGAAGTCCTAGGCAGAGCAATTAGGCAAGAAAAAGAAATAGAAGTCATCCATATTGGAAAGGAAGAAGTAAAATTATCACTATTTGCAGATAACATGACCGTATATATACAAAACCCTAAAGATTCTACCAAATAAAAGAATTTAGTAAAGTTGCAGGATACAAATCAATATACAAATATCGGTTGCATTTTTATATAGTAATAATGAACTATCAGAAAGAACTTTTTTTAAATCCCATTTGCAATTGCATCAGAAAGAATAAAATACCTGTGAAGTAAAAGACCCATAGACTGAAAACTGTAAGACATCAATGAATGAAATTAAAGACATAAATAAATGGAAAGATAGTCCATGTTACTTAATTGAAAGAATTAATATTGTTAAAATGTCCATTACCAAAGCAATATACAGATTCAATGCAATCCTATCAAAATCCCAATGGCATTTTTCACAGAAATACGATCAAACAATCCTAAAGAGAGCAAACAATTCTAAAATGTATATAGAATTGCAAAAGATCATATATTACCAAGTCATCTTGAGAAAGAAGTACAAACTTGGAGGTATCACACTCTCTGATTTTAAGCTACCTTACAAAGCTATAGTAATCAAAACAGTATGGTATTGGCATGAAAAAAGACTCAGATCAACGAGGAGAACAGAGAACCTAGAAATAAACCCACATATCTATGATCAATTAATATACAACAAATACGCCAAGAATAACAATAGAAAAGGATAATTGCTACAGTAAATGGAGTTGGGAGAACTGGACAGCCATCTGCAAAAGAATGAATCATTCACTATCTTACACCATATGTAAAAATTAACTTGAAATGGATTAAAGACTTGAACACAAGACCTGAAATCATAAAACTATTAATAAGAAAACAAAGTAAACTTCTTGACATGTCTCAACAATGATTTTTTTTTTGACTCTGACACCAAAAGCAAAACAACAAAAGTGAAAATAAAGAAGTGGTACTACATCAAATTTAAAAGCTTTGGCACAGCAAAGTAAACCATCAACAAAATGAAAAGATAACTTAATGGAAGAAAATATTTGCAAATCATATGTCTCATAAGGGGTTAATATCTAAAAAAAGAATTCATATAACTCAATAGCAAAACAAACAATCCTGTTTAAAAATTAACAGATCTAAAATAAATAAATAAATAAATAAATAAATAAATAAATAAATAAAATGAACAGATCTAAATATAAATTTTCCAAAGATATAAAGATGGCCAATGAGTCCATGAAAAGATTCTCAACATCACTCATCATCAGGGAAATGCAAATCAAAACCACAATGAGATATCAAATCACACCCATTAGAATGGCTATGACCAAAAAGAAAAGAAATCACAAGTGTTGGCAAAGAATCAGAGGTATGTATTATGGTAGGAATGTAAATTGGTGTAGCTACTGTAGAAAACATTATGACTATTCTTCAAAAAATTAGAAAATACATGGGTGGCTAAGTCTGTTAAGTGTCTGACTCTGGATCTCAGCTCAAGTCTTGGTCTCAGGGTTGTGAGTTTGACCCCCGCATTGGGCTCCATGCTGGGTGTGAGGCCACTTAAAAAAATAAAGTAAAAATAGAACTATCATATGATGCTGTAATTTTGCTTTTGGATATTTAACTGAAGAAAACAAAAACACTAACTCAAAAAAAGATATATGTATTCTGTGCATTATTTATTGCAGCATTATTTATGATAGCTAAGATATGGAAAAACCTAAGTATCAATCGATGGGTGAATGGATAAAGAAAATGTGCCATATAAATGTATATACATATATATATATAAAATACTCTATTGTTAATATTATCATTGGAACATTATTAAACCATAACAAAAAAGGAAATCATGCCATTTGAAACAACATGGATAGATCTTAAGGTTACTATGCTAAATAAAATAAGTCAGAGAAAGACAAATACTATATGCTTTTACTTATATGGGGAACCTAAAAAAATAGCAATAAAAAAACCAAGTTCCTACTGTATGCTTTTACTTATATGGAGAACCTAAAAAAAATAGCAGTAACAAAACCAAGTTCATAGGTACAGAGAACAGATTGGCAGTTGTCAGAAGAGGGGGGTCAAGGGAAAGGAGAAATGGGTGAAGAAACTCAAAAGGAACAAACATCCAGGTATAAAATAAATAAAGGATGTAATGTACAACATGGTGACTATAGTTAAAAGTACTGTATCGCATATTTGAAAATTGCCAAGAGTAGAATTAAAAAAAAAAAAAAGGATAGGGGGATCCCTGGGTGGCTCAGTGCTTTATTTAGCACCTGCCTTCGGCCCAGGGCGTGATCCTGGAGTCCCTGGATCGAGTCCTGCATCGGGCTCCCTGCATGGAGCCTGCTTCTCCCTCTGCCCATGTCTCTGCCTCTCTCTCTCTCTCTCTCTCTCTCCCTCCGTGTGTCTCTCATGAATAAATAAATAATATCTTAGAAAAAAATAATTAATTTTAAAAAAGGATACATGGTTGGTAGCAATGGGTAGAGATAATTACATATATACAATTATATGTTAAATATATAATTATAATTATTATATTATTGTATGTAAATATATATAAGTAGAATCAGTTTATTATATAATACAGAGAATTTTATAAGGGCATTAAAATGAGAAAAAGTGAAAGGGGTGAGAGATAAGTATTTAAGAACAATGAGGAATATTCAGAACAGCTGTTTAGAGAAGTGGTGAGGAAACTAATTCAAGATTTGTAGAGCCATGAGGCATGATTCACAGCCTAACTGGGCTTCAAAATCCCAGATTTGCAAGGAAAATGTCATGCATACTAGTATGATTTTTCTCCAGCAGTGCTCAGCAGGACATTAATGGAGGAAATAGAAGTTTGAATTCATAGTTGGGATTTTGCTGGGTTTGGGATCAGAAGTAGAGGGAAGTTGTGTAGGAAGGAGTAGAAATGCATTAATGGTGAAACAAAGACATTCCAGCTGGGAGCCTCTGACATCAGTGGCTGGGAGAGCCAAGCAGAGTTGCTCATGTGTTCACACGGTTTCTTCAATTTTATAAAAGTTACTGTTTAATTGGTTCAAGTCACCTTCTTTTTCCAGTCTAGCTTCAGGTCTGCCACATTTCTCTTGTCAGGTCACCAGCATTGTTGTGATCCAGCTTAAGGGAAGTTAAGTGAAGGGTTGGGTTTAATAGAATATGTTTATGTGTATTGTAGACACTTCCGGGTACAATTAAGTTATCACAACATAGTCAATTCCAGGGTAGGACTGGCTTTCAGAAAGTTTCCACTGCTCCTCATCACCTGACTGGGAGATAGATCCAGGGCCAAGCATCCTCCAGAGTGTTCATGCATCTATATATATATATAGTGCCCAGGCCCAAAAGGATGTGGGGAGTGGCTAGTGAGTGTTGACAGTTTGAGGAGCACTGAAGATTAGTCATTGCACAAGAAAACCTGAAATGCCAGGAAATCTTAAAGCTCATGAGTGAAAGAACCTTGACGGAAATGTCCCCAAATTTGACCATAATCCTAAAATTGACATGACATTACCATAATGAGTTGTAAAGCTGGAGGAAAATTTTCTAAATTACTGATGATTAAAAGTAAGCTTTAATTCACTCAACTAGGTCTCAGCCTGTAGTTGCAGTCTTCACCATGACTCTACCTGCCAGCCACCAACTAATGTGTCTTCTAACATACTTGTAACTGCATATTTATGCATTGACATTATTTTGTTATAAATGTCTCCCTTGGAGCACCTGGCTGGCCCAGTCAGTAGAACATGTGACTCTTGATCTCAGGGTTGGAGTTCGAGCTCCACGCTGGGTTTAGACACTACTTAAAAACAAAATATTTTTAAAAAATAAGATGTTTCACTTTTAATTAATTAATTAAGTTATTTATTTATTTATTTACTATTTATTTATTTATTTGAGAGAGAAAAAGCATGAGCAGGGTGAAGGGCAGAGGGAGAAGCAGGCTCCCTACTGAACAGAGAGCCCAATGCAGGGCTCAATCCCAGGACCCCAGGATCATGACCTGAGCCAACGGCAGATGCTTAAGTGAATGAGCCACCCAGGCATCCCTCCCTTTTACTATAGTTAGAATATTATGTTGATTCTTTTAAAAATTATGTGTTGAGATAAGTCAAATTATTTATGATGATTGATCATGAAAATGATACAGATAATGAAAAAGTTCTTATGAAATATTTGATCTAAAAAGAGACATTCATTCTGGTCATGTCGAGAACAAGTTATCCAGTCCAACCATGCCAGTGGAGCTCAGATTCCTTTGGCAGGATTCTACTCTGTGTCTCTCATCTCTCTATATGTCTCCTTCAATTTATGACCTTCCACCACCCTCCCCAGCTTAGAGGAGGGCAGAGCTGGGTAGCTAGCCACTCTAGTCCCTCATTCCAGTTGACATAAATCCATCTCCAACCACTATTCCCTAACTTCACTTGGCTTTCTTTCTGTTCCTCAAAGACATCAATTTGTTCCAGCCCAAGGACTTCTGCACACTCTCTTCCCCAGGTCTTTGTGCAACTAATATCTTATTTTCAGGTCTCATCTGGAATATCACACCCCCCACCCCAAGAAAGCCTGCTTCTGAATGCCCTATCCAAAGCTGCCTCTTACAGTCTCTATTATACAATCCTGTTCTGTCTCTTTTGTAACACTGAGCTCTTTAGTGAACTTTGTCTCCCTCTGAAATGTAAACCCTATGCTGGAGGACCCAGGTTCTTTTTCACTCTGTATTTGAAGCCATCTAAACAATATCAGACATCTAGTAAATGTTCAACAAATAGTTGTTGAGTGAATTAATGAACCCTTGTGTATTAGTCTGCTTGGAGGCCATAATAAAATACCCAGACTGGGTGGCTGAAACAACAAACATTCATTTTCTCTTGGTTTAGGAAGCTGAAAGTCCAAGGTCAAGGTGCCTCCGCTGCTGGTTTCCCTGAGACCTCCCGGGTTGACTTGCAGATAGCTGCCCTCTGGATACCTCTTCACATGGTCAATCCTCTGTTCACAGGCACCTGTAGTATCTCTCAGTCTGTGTCCTAATTTCCCCTTCTCATCAGGACATCAGTCATTTTGGATGAGGGCCCCACCTTAACCTTAATAGCGTCATTCAAACATCACCTCTTCAAACTTTGCCTCCAATACCAGTATGTTTAAAGTGCAAGGGGTTGGGACCATAACATATGAACTTGGTGGATGCAAAAAATAGTCCCAGGAATGACTCCATCCCTACCCTTAATGGACTTCCAGTGTGGGAGGCAGGAGTGATTCTGGCCTCAGAGAGCCTTTAGGAAACAGCCTGGGTCAGCTAGTCATCAAGTATCCCCAAGTACCTAGAATGAGGACAGGGGAACCTTCTGTTGCTTACTAAGGCACCTGAAGCACACAGAGAAGGGGTTTTCTAGAGATGGTTCTAAAGCACAAATAGGAGCAACTCCCATCCAGGGGTTGTCTCCTGGGCTGGAGTCTACTAATGTTTGCCCCTGGGTGGCTCTCTGTGTGCTTGGCCAGCTTGAAAACAGATGGGGCCAGCTCACCAGGTGGTAATAAGTTGTGAAGGGCCACACACTGCAGAAAGCAGCCAGAAGGGGGGAGGTCTGGTGGGCAGGATGCAATCAGCCTGCACCAACTGCAGCTGTCTGGGGATCAGATTTCCAAATCACCTGCTCTGGCCCAGGCTGCAGGAACTGAGCTGTCAGACAAAGACTGGTAATTACCCCTGACTCATCTACACCTTCCTTGTCTATGTCCTAATTGAGGTTTAATGGCTTTGGTCACAGGAGGAGTCTTTTCCTGCCTTTCTAGACATAGATCCTTTCATCTGAGCATCAAGCCAATTAGTTTTAGCATCTGGGGTAATTGACAGAAGTCAGGCCTGAATACATGGAGTTCCTAGGCCAGGAGGGTCTTTATGGTGGTGGTAGTTGTTGATTATGATGATGATGATGATGTGTGTGTGTGTGTGTGTGTGTGTCTGTGTGTGTGTGTGTTTTCAGTGTTATTCGGATGCAATTTAGAGGATAGGACTGGGGCAGACATGGAGAAGCCTGAGCATATGAGGCATCTATGATTAAAGTCACCCATGACCTTTATTTACACCTTCTTTTTTAAAGATTTATTTATTTATTTGAAAGAGAGAGAGGGAGAGCACAAGTGGGAGGGGCAGAGGAAGAGGGAGAGAGAATATGGAGCAGACTCCTCACTGAGCTGGAAGCCCAACGTAAGGCTCGATCTCAGAACCCTGTGATCACAACCTGAGCTAAAATCAAGAGTCACTCAACTGACTCTGCCAACCAGGGGCCCCCTATTTTACATTCTACCTTTCAGCCTTCCCACATAAGGCTGAAGTACCATATGGTACCATATAAGATATCATACATAGAAGACTCATTTGAGTCACCTTAGGCCTTATCCTTTTAGCACAATTTATGATCTACTTAGAGATGGATTTGGAGACTTGATTACCACACCAAGCAGGCTTTCTTCTTGCAGTTACTTACCTTCATTATTCTGACTGCTTGCTTTCCCTTTTGCCCCTCTCCTCTTTGCTACCTGGTCACCCATCCCAGCAAAGGCAGCTCAACTAAACAGACTCATTGAAATTAGATGGACTGACCAAGAACTAGGTAGCACCAACCTCAAAAGGCCTGGAGACAGAGACCATCTCTTTTTGGTTTTCTTACTTGCCAGCCAAGGACACCTATAGAAACACTTGGCCTCCTAGAACCTTTGGAATCCCTGAGATAAATGGAAATGTGGTCTCAAGGCTTGGCAAGCACAAATTAGGGGTTCAGACCAGTCTGCTGGGACCCCTTTGTTTAGGTTGGATTGACTTCACCCCAGAGGCAGGCAACAACTAGGGCGATGGATTACTGTAGAGATGGATGCCCTGTGGCCAGCACCTGATGGGATTTTAGGTCTGCTTTGGACTCTGGAAACCATACCATGGCTTTACGCAATCCCTAAATAGTCTCACCAGGAGTGAGATGATTATCACCATTAGAACTTGGCTGTGGAGCAGCTGGTTAGCTCAGATTTTCCTTAAAGTGTGAAACAGAAGATTATAACCTTCAAAAATACTCTTTTGAGAAGGGGGAGGTGCATATGCTCATTGAGTTATTAGGTGATGTTCTAGTAACTGAATGAAAAAAGAAGTGGTGAGTGGACTTTGGAAAGCCTGTGAATGAGCATGTCCTCTGCTGATTTGTATATTTCAACTTCAAGCCAACGGTGGCCTTCTCATAGGTCATATTAGGGGAGGAAGGTAACAGACATGCACAGGACTTTTTTTTAGATACTCAGACACACATGAGTGAAAACTCATGGGGGTCATATATAGTTCATTTTTGAAAAGATCATTCAAATCAATCAACCTACAAGTACCTCCTAATCTATTCAAATACACGTGAGGCCCTACAGAATGTATGAAGTGTCTGCCCTGACATGTTTGCAACACCATTGAGGAGAAAAAAATAGTACAATACGAAAAATAGCAAAAATTACAGAACAGCTAGGGCCCAAGTAAGTTGGACCAATTAAATGTTGAATTATATAGTTTATAGCAAAAGTACTCTCAGGAGCTCCGGAGGAAGAGAGAGGTCAAGATGACCACTAATACCTATTGAGTGCTTGCTATGTGTCAAGCACTCAGTAAATACTTGCTAGGTATTAGCTTAATTATCAACTCGCACAACTCTATAAAGGGTGTACTATTTTCATTTCCATTTACAAATGAGGTACTGGTGCTTAAAGAAGTGAAATAACTTGCATGAGGTACACACTTAAGAAGCAAATGACTACTTTTCTAAAGTCGAATAACTCAGTCATACAGAAAGATAGAAATAATTATGTTTACAAAAACAAAACAGAGGTGCCTGGGTGGCTCAGTCAGCTAAGCATCTGCCTTCAGCTCAGGTTATGATCTCAGAGTCCTGGGATCGAGCCCCACATCATGCTCCCTGCTCAATGGGGAACCTACTTGTCCCTCTCCCTCTGTCACTCCCTGCCTACTTGTGTTCTCTCATTCTCCCTCTCTCTATGTCAAATAAATAAAATCTTCAAAACAAAACAAAACAAGAAATAAACAAACAAAAAAAAACCCTGTATATATCCATCACTCATTTTGAGATACATCAAATGCCACATCCTCTATGACATCTCCCCAGCCTTCCTCAAAGTTAAGTTAATTTCTCCCTTCTCTGGGTACATATTCCTACTACAGCATATATCCCATTCCCTGGTAATGAGAGATCCATGTATCTTCACAGCAAGACTATAAAGTCTTAAGAACAAAGACCTTATCTCTGAAACACCAGTGGCTCTCTAAATATAAAACATTACACACTTATTTCCAATTAAATATCTTAATTACACACACACACACACACACACACACACACACTCCTGCAGAATTTAAGAGATTTAGACATACAACCAGGGTCACTTTTTACTCACTTGATCAACCTTCAGTCTACTCAGAGAACACCCCCGGTTGACAGTACCAGCTTCGGAAAAATACCACCATGGTCTGGGAGAGGATGCACCTGTGCGTTTGTGTCAGCAAGTTAATGTACAGACTGTACCACCAACCCCTTCAGGAACAGATAGAGTTAAGACTGTCCTTCCCCTGAGTCATTGCAAGATGAGCGAATTATGTTTCAGGGTAGTCTTCATGCTTCAGTTCTATAAAGCCATAATTCTGAGTCTCTTGAATCTTCACGAAGTCCTGGCATTTGGTTATGATCAAACAAATGTCAACAAACCACACAGTCCAGTTGTTCATCAAGTGCAATATTGAAGCAACAAATTTTAAAAAACTCATTGGTATATGAAGCCAGATAAGTTGTGTTGTGTGTTTTCCCCCCAATCAATAGATCTGTATATCCATTTTTTGGAGGCTCTAGATGTGGCCATAATTCTTAATTTTTTGTAAGAACCAAGTGTTTCAATTACAAACACCTAAGATCTATATGGAGGTAATTAGATAAAGAGCAGTATACAGTAGTCCCTCTTTATGTGCAGGGGATACATTCCACTACCCCTGGCAGATTCCTGAAACCATGGATAGTACTGAACCCTATATATAGTTTGCTTGTTTCTATGCATATATATCTGCAATAAAAGATTAACAACAATAAGAGTAAAATGCAACAATTATAGCAGTCCACTATAATAGTTTTGTAAATGTGGACTTTCTCTCTCTCAAAATATTGTTGTATTGTACTCACCCTTCTTCGTGTTGCGATGAAGTAAGATGATAAAATGCCTATGAGATGAGAGGAAGGGACATGATGATGGAGGCATTGTGATGTAGCGTTAGGCTACCACTGACCTTCTGTTATCACAGGGAGGATCCTCTGTTTTCCAACTGCGACTGACCACAGGTAAGTCCATGGAAAGCAAAACAGATAAAAGGGCCATATTGGAATGGGAAGTGCAAGGCCTGTAGATACAGATCACTTGCGATTTACCGATGACCCCAGCAGCCATAGCAGAAGCCATAAAACTCTGTTTTCTCCACATTTACCTCCAGTTCTGTCCACCCCCCATCTCCTCTTCACTATCTCAGCAGTAACTGAAACCTTAGGGGCCTTAGGGACTCCGGACTGGGATAGAGCATTGCTTGCATAGATTAATGGCTATCAATGATAAAATTTCAGCTTTGCTTTTAGTAGCTTTTCACGGGTGATTTCAGGAACCTATCCTAGACTGTTGGTACTGTCATTATTGGAAGATGCCTTTTCAGTTGCAAATAATAGACTTCTCAACTACCCTTTAAATATCACCCCCGTCTAAGGCTGCCTGCATCCAACTCATGTTGAGGAACCACACAGGAAAATGAATCCGCATGTCTCTTGCACCGTAAACTGGAGGAAATCTTTCATAATAAGACATGAGGTAGCTGACTCCTGCAGTGCATTCCTGTATGACAGACAGTTGTTCATTTTGGCAGCAGTTAATACTTCTGCCCAGGAACAGATTTTTACATTGCTAATGAGACATATGATGCATTATTGAGGTTCCCAACATTTCAGTAAGTCAATGGCTTGTTATATAGCTAAATATGGAGTAACTAGTTTGAGATAAATGGCTCTGTTTGCTATCATAGAAGATATGCATCTTTAGAGGAAGACAAATGGTCAATTAAAAAAAGATGAAGACATCTGGGCCTCTGGTTCCCTTTGAGAGCTTATTAACTTCACAAATAAACATGCCTTTTCATTTTCAATTAGCAATAATTTTGAGATAGATTCATCTGAGTGAGGACTGCACTAATGGGTTTAGAACTGGTCCTCTGAATATTGCACTCTCTGTCAAAGGTTCTCCTAGACATCAAGGGAAGGACTGTCCACAGATTTGGAAGTTAATTTCTTAGGGGAGAGGAATAAACAATGTGGCTAAAGTTTCTGCAATCACAATTTCCAAAAGGAGAGTTGGAAGTTGTCTTGCTCAACTTGGTAAGCCCATTGCTTCTTTGACAAGTCTTGGTAAATGTCTAATGAGGAGAAGGAAGAAAATGAAAAAGAGAAGGAGCAAGCAGAGGAGGAAACAGAGGGAGAGGAAGGAAGGAAGAAAAACAATGGGAAAAAAATGGACCCTAAATAAAAATGTTTAACCATACACTTCTTCACATTTTTTTACCTGAAGGCTGTCATTAAATAGCAAAGTGTTCCTCATTTTTCAGACCCTATTTTACTATTTTACTTAAAATACTTCTATGAGTTCATAATTTTCTTTATAATTCTCGGAAAGAGAAGCTTGCCTTTGTGACTTGTGGTGGTAAGGCCTGGTGAGTCCCAACTCATCCATCATTGGTTGTAGAATAATGGAGCCCTTCATTTTTAGGATGGGACGGTATTTTGAGTGAGATCTCAAAGCCAGGTGGTGGCAGAGGATACTTTTTTCTCAATCAGGTCATAAGTTTTCTGAAGAAACATCAGATCTTCCACTCATCTTTGAGTTTGTTGACATGTTAACACTGCATTTTATCTATTGTATAGGACTAACAAAACCCCACTGAATGAGTGGAGATCCAGTTCTGATTTGATCCACTCCAGAAAGCTACCAAATTCAACTCAATCTGAGAAGTTGGCCCTTCTGAGAGTAGAGGGAGCAGCTCTCTAACTCATAACATCGTATTTGCCAATAATTCTTACAATCCAGCTACTATTCCAAGTGTTTCAAGTATGATAAGGCATTTAATCCTCACAACCACCTATGTGGTGGGCACAATGATCATCATCACCATGATAAGCATCATCAACCTCGTTTTATAAATGAAGTTGGAGGAAAAAAAGAGTTTAATTTGTCCAAAACCACAGAGCAAAAAGGTGCACAGCCAGGATTTGGGCACAGACTGTCTCATTCTGAGGGTCAAGCTCTTAAATACCACACCTTACTGCCTTTTGATATGAGCTGTGTGAGGATGAAAATATTGTCAGAACAATGCCAACAGCAACACCATATCTCTGGGTTTTAAAGAAATAACGTAGCCCTGATGAGACAGTTGGCAAGTGCTCAAAATTATGTTTCACCCTATCAAATGTCTCTGTCAGAGATGGACACCTGTTGTTGAATTTGTCTATTTATTTGCTTGTCTACTTTCGCTGTCGTGCTTGGTCCATACAGGGCCTGAACACATAGTGTTTACTGACTTAGGAAACATGACAATGGGTGATACTAATAGACTGCAAATTTAGAAATGTAGCCAACGTCAGTATCTTCAATATATTGTCTTGTTCCAATGGATAATTTGAGAGACAAAAAAATTTAATTTATATATAAATATGATATATGTATCTTATATGTGCATATTCTAATATATATCTTATATATGTATATCTGTATATGCATATATATATATATATAATATTTTCCCACTAGATGCTGAGTGTTTGCATACTTTAGGTTATTCATTCCTCACTTACTAGTTGACAGAGCCAATAAGCAATGCAACAAAGATTCAAAGAGAATACTGGCTCTAAGCTCTGTGGGTCCCCAATCACCAGGAGACATGGCCCCTGGTCAGTACTCTGTGCCTTTACTATCAGCTCAACCATATTACCTAGTCACAGAGAGACAAGTTTTCTCATGTGACTTGCAAATGGTAAAAGCTAGTCTCTCATATTTTTATGAGAATTGCATGATATAAAATCAAATACCATCCAGCATGTAGAAGCCACTTAACAAATTTTAGTCCTCTTCCTTATAAATAAAACATTTGGAATTCTTGAGCTTCTTACTTCGTCCCAAGTGTCTCCCTCCATCCTGCTTTCCAAATGTTCTACTCAAAAATATGTAAATAGGAGGATGTTCTTTACAGCCCCTGAAAACCTTCATCTCAATTCTTTCTTCCAATGTGAATTCAAAGGCACAAAGGTAAGCTTTCAATCGGTGGGCCCTGATTCATTGGTGGGTCATAATATTCATTTCCTGGGCTACAACCAGAATTTTTTTAAAAATAAAGTGGAAAAAAAAATAAAAATAAAGTGGAATACAAAGAAAACCAAGTAGATTTGAAGTACCAGTTTTTTACACACTGATGGGTAAGAGAAAATTTCATTTTGTGCAGCTTTCAATTTATTTTCATCTGTGCACACCATTTTTCAACATAATCGTTATTTCAATTCACTGGTGGTTTCTTGGAGACTAAGTGTCACAATCAAGGGATGCTTAAGGAAATTCTTTTGTAAACTAAGCTAATGTAAGTTGATAATCTTATTTTAACTTGATTCAGAAGTTGCCTAAATCTTTTTAGCAGTACTAATCCACCTGTGATGGAGTTTCAGATCCAAAATTAATTTACTGGGCAGCCCCAGTGGCTCAGTGGTTTAGCGCTGCCTTCGGCCTGGGGTGTGATCCTGGAGACCCGGGATCAAGTCCCACGTCGGGCTCCCTGCATTGGCCTGCTTCTCCCTCTGCCTGTGTCTCTGCCTCTCTCTCTCTCTCTCTCTGTATTTGTCATGAATAAATAAAATCTTTAAAAAAATTAATTTACCAAAGAATTGGAATCCAAAGGCCCAGGAAGATGGATGTCTGGCTTCTCCTTTACTGATTTCTGGTATAGTTCTTGTCGATAGCTCCTGTCACTTCATCCTCAGTGTTCTTCAATGAACTTAAGATGGCTTTATACTTTGATGGACTTGATAAAGGTGCTATGACAACCCAGCACAGGTGTCTTTTTAAGTGGTGCTTTAAGACTCACAACCATTAAGTTTCATGAAGAAAAAGTCCATGTTTCTCTCAGTCATCCCACACCCTCACCCCACTCCCATATTCGTTCTACATTCTCAAAGCCCAGCGCATGTCTGGTATAGTATGAGACCACATTAATCTATATTGAATGAATTAACAGTAAGCCCAGCTCCAAATGACAAAGCAAAATGATGATTGCCCCCAATATTCTGATCCATTTAGCTACCTAAGTGTGTGTCTTATTCACTTGAAGACTGAAGAACTCAGCCAACATTTTCTCTGCCAGAAATAGCCTTAATGGTGCAAGAACAAGTGAAATGACACCACAAGGAAGCAATCCGTCAAATCAGTAGTGTGGGACGTTTCTACAGAACAAAAATCTGAAGATCACCAACAGCTCTATGCCATACAATTTAAAAAGAAGGGGAAGAAGGAGAGGAAGGAAAGAGTTGTAGAACAAAAGAGATTACGGATAAAAACAACTAGTGCAAAGACTAGACTTTACTTGGACTCTGAACGATCAAAAGACATAGTGAGTGAATCTGGGAAAGATAAGTATGGGCTGGGTATTAGATGATTTTAAGGAATTCTCATTAATTTTGTTAGGTGTGATATTGACACAGTGATTACAGTAAAAGTAGAAAGCCCTTATCAGTCAGCAATGCATACAGAACTGTCTCCTGGGAAAAAGACTCAACATCTTTACTTGTTTTATTTTTTTTTTTCTTTCTTTACTTGTTTTTAAATCTCTAGTAAAGATTTGTACATGTAAGGGGCATTCAATAATAGAAGATTGGTCAGATGTTGATTATTGTCACAGTTAAGGATAGATACACGGACGTCCCATATACTATTAGCTCTATATTTGCATTCACTTAAAAATTTCCATAAGTAAAAGTTAAATGTAGGCCGCCCCAGCGGAGCAGAGATGACAATGTAAACCTTCAAGACTATAATTTCATGCTCCCTTGTATAGCCATATACCAGGGGGACCCAAGACAGCATTTACTGGGTTTTGTGCACTGACTTTGAACACTTTCCAAATGTGATAATCTGGTGCTCATTATTTTTTTTTTTTTAGATAGGAGATCATATGCACTGTTAGAAGCATCAAAACTTCATTCTATTCATCTTGAGCACAATATTCCTCCCAGTACAGCTTTTTCCTTGAAAGAGGAGGAGGGCAGACAGAGGCTGGGGTGAGAGGTCGGGAAGGAGAAACAACCAGTGAGTTTTCCACTTTCGCGAGAATGGCAAGATCCTTGGGGAGACAGTAAATTGAAATTAAGGCTGTCTCAGGCAGCCTACAGGATGTGCCTGCAAATGTAGACATATCCAAATGGTGAAAAAGTCTGTTTGTGCCCATTCATATGAAGTGAATGCCTTGTAATGTGCTCCAGCCCCTGGGAATGGTGGCTGGATTTCAGGAACGGAGGCCGGAAGAATGGGATGGATTTGACATAAGTACTTTTAAGTGCTCTGAAGGCTGGGCTCCTCCCTGTGGTTTAATAGCAAGGTCCACTGGGAGCTACAAGGAAGGAGCCTAGTGAATCCCTACAGCTTTTCGTTTTAAGGATAACAAATCTTAAAACAGGTGTGAGCTCAGAAAGATCCTTTTACTTCTTGTTTTTGGGCTGTTGTGGCCAGTCGGCTCTCTGTGTATTATTATCATTCCACAGAACGAAGTCTGGGGTGAGGGAAGGGAGGAGAGGTAAGAGAAGCTGAATAAACAAAAATTGCTTCGAGTGACTAATATTCATTAAGTCCACTGGTCATGCGCTATGAAATTTATTAAACTGTGGTTTCCAAGAGAATGTATTAGTGGAGCTAATGAACACAAATAAAAAAGAGGCCTCCAGGAAATGGTTTCCTGGGTCTGGATGAGGCTGCTGAGTAATGTGACAAGAGATTATAACGTTAAAAGCTTCTATTATAGTCTAGAAGGCTGATTATTGGAAGGGGTTGCCCTCAGTGGGGGAGGGAAGATACGAGGGAGACTACAAGTCTGACTCGCCTGAAAAGGGGCCTAATGCTTTTCATTTATATTCATTAAGGAAGGAGGCTTTGTGCTGAAGGCCTCTGAACCTCTGCGCTGCCATCTGGTGGAGAAGGGACTTGAGAGGCCATAGAGGACAGACAACCGCCATCTTTAAGATGTCAGGAATCTGCAGGTTGGCTTTACTGTTTCCCAAGTAGTAGCAGTGGAAACCCTTTGTGACTATGGCATTCAGGAGCAAAAACTAACACCCACAAAGTAACCAATATATGTAATCTGATTTAAATACTGTATGACGAGAGCTCAGCTCTCCCATTCTGCTGTCCTTTTCCATCAGGACCTTAGCAATGAATATCAACGTGGCCCTACCTGCAGTACTGGGCTGAGGTGTGACCCATCCTGAGGACATTTGTTTCATAACCTAGTCCTGTTTCTCCCAGCAGAAACCTGGAGATAGGTCATCCTGGACTTTCCTCTTTCTGCTACCCCTGTCATCCAACCGTGACCTCTCTAGTCACCATATCCCAGGACCACTTCTTACCATGTACACTGCTGCCACCCTAATCTGAGCCATTGGTGTCTCTCTCCCAGGTGATTGCAAAATAGCCTCCAAACTGTGCTTCTGGCTTCCAACCTTGCAGTCCACAGCCCGTTCTCCAGCAGCAGCCAAATGAACCATTAGAACAGGCTAGATCATCTCACTTCTCTGCTCAAAACCTACCCGGGGCCCTTAAGCTCACTCTGAGTAAAATTGGAAGTCATATGATGTGTTTCAGGCTTTAATGGATCTGACCCAGCTTCCTCTAACTTCATCTCTTATGCTCTCCACTCACTCAGTCTGGTCCAACCACATTGGCCTCTTTGCCAGTCCTCAAAGAGGCCACACATCCCTGACTCAGCACCCTCCTCCTGGAAAACGTTCCCCAGACATTGGCATGGCTCTCCTTCTCCCATTCTCCTGGGTCTCCTGCCAAAGTTACCTTCTTGAGGAGTCCTTCCATGACCACCCCACATAAAATAATAACTCTTCCTCTTCCTTCAGCATTTTTATTTCTTTTCTTTGACTTATTGTATTAGCAGCATTCAGCACCTCCTGAAATGTTAAATATTTATGTGCTTGTGTCCTTTTTTTCATCTTCCCCAAATCTCCTACAATGGAATGCAAGTTCCATGGAATTAGGGGCCTTGGAGGGAATATAGTATTTTTTTTTTAAATTTTCTTATTGGAGTTCAATTTGCCAACATAGCATAACACCCAGTGCTCATCCCATCAAGTGCCCCCTTCAGTGCCCCTCACCCAGTCACCCCAACCCCCCGCCCACCTCCCTTTCCACTACTGGAAGGAGCCTCGGTGTCCATCGAAAGATGAATGGATAAAGAAGCTGTGGTCTATGTATACATGGAATATTACTCAGCCATTAGAAACGACAAATACCCACCATTTGCTTCAACGTGGATGGAATATAGTATTTTTAACATAGTTCAAGTTTTCTTCTGAAACTTTAAAAGCTGGCAAAGTCAACCTGCTCCAAATCCTTACAGACTCTTGCTAAGCTCCATAGAGGTGGGTGTTTCATCTGACCTAGTCTCCCTCTCTTGCTGGCACCTAGTACTGTGTCTGGCGAATGGTATATGTACAGTAAGACTTTGTGGGGTTTTTTGGTAGCACTAGGGTTTATGAAGCCGTGCCTGAGAAAGTATGGAATATTTCATGAATCTGCATGTCATCCTTGAATACGGGCCATGCCATCCTTCTCTGTATCGTTCCAATTTTAGTACATGTGCTGCCAAAGTGAGCCCAAGGCCTTTTTAAAGAGTTTTATGTACCAAATTCACTCATTCTAAGTGCCTAATTCAATGATTTTTTTTAACCAGATTTACTGAGTTGGTACAACCAATACCATAATCCAGTTTTAGAATGTTCCCCAAACTCCAAAAAGTACACTCATGTCCATTTGTAGTTTATTCTCACAACACCCCCAGCCCCAGGCAACCAGTGATCTGCTTCCAGTCTCTATAAATATGCCTATTCTGGAGATTTCCTAGATATGGGATCATATGAAATACAGTTATTTACATGTGCCCTCTTTAAGTCAGTATAATGTTTTTGAGGTTTACCCACACATTGTAGCATGAATCAGTACAGTTTTTTATTTCCTTTTTGTTGCTGAATAGTACTCCCTTCTATGCATATACTATTTTTAATCCATTTATCACTTGCTAGACATTTGAATTGTTTCTATTTTTTGCTGTGAATATTCACATACACACCTTATGAACATGATTTCTTGCCCTCCGTTGGGTAGATTCCGAGGAGTGAAATTGCTGGGTTCTTTTGGGTTATGTTTAACTTTTTAAGAAACTACCCGACTGTTTTCTGAAGTGACTGTACCACTTTACACTCCCATCAGCAATACGTGACCAATTGTCAGTACTGCCTGTTTTTCAGTTTATAGCCATTTTAGTACGTATACAGAAGTATATCATTTTGGTTTCAATTTGCTTTTCTCTTACAGCTACTGGTGTTGAACATTTAAACATTTAATTCACAATAATTGTTAGCAGTTTTGATATTTTCATAAAACGTCCATTTGAATCTCTTTTTTTAAAAAATGTATTAATTCATGAGAGACACAGACAGGCAGAGACACAGGCAGAGGGAGACGCAGGCTCTGGAGGGGAACCTGATGGGAGACTCGATCTCAGGACTCTGGGATCATGACCTGAGCCAAAGGCAGATGCTCAACCACTGAACCACCCAGGTGTCCCTCCACTTGAATCTTTGACTCATTTTTATATCACATTGTTTATCTTCTTGTTATTGAGTTATAAGAGTTCTTTACGTATTTTAGATTCTGGTACTTCACAAAATCAATGACTTGCAAATATTTTCTTCCTGTGTGTGACTTGTCTTCCCATTAGCTTAAAAGTGTCTTTTGTAACACAAACATTTTAAATTGTGATAAGGTTCAATTTATCAGTTTTTTATGGATCATGCTTCTGAGGTGATATTTAAGAATTCTTTATTCAAGATCACAAAGATTTTCTCCAATATTTTCTTGAAGAAATTGTGTAGTTTTAGCCCTTACACTTTTCTATAATCCACTTTGCAATTATTATGCATGGTGTGAGGTAAGCTTCTAAATCGATTTTTTTTTTTTTCATGGGGAATCCAGCTGTCCCAGCACTATTGTTGAAAAGACCATTCTCTCTCCATTGATTGTCTTGGCCTCTTTGTTGACAATCAATTATCCTTTAACGAAATGGGTTACTTCTGGACTCCCAGTTCTGTTCCATGGATCTGTTAGGTGTATCCTGCCATAATACCAACACTGTCTTTGTTGCTATGATGCTACAGTAAGTTCTGAAATCAGGTAGAGTAGTGCCTCCAATTTTGTTCTTCTTTTCAAACTTTGTTTTAGCTATCTAGATCCTACATATTTACATATAAACTTTATAAAAATTTTTGAATTTTTTTACAAAAATGCCTGCTGGTATTTTGATAGACATTACATTGATTTTATCACTAATTTGGGGTTAATTGTCCTCTTAACCATTTTGGATTTTTTATGCCATTAAATATCAAATTATTTTTTTTAAGATTTTATTTATTTATTCATGAGAAACACACACACACACACACAGAATGAGAGAGAGAGGCAGAGACAGAAGCAGGCTCCATGCAAGGGAGCCTGACATGGGACTCGATCCTGTGTCTCCAGGATCAGACCCTAGCCTGAAGGCGGCACTAAGCCGCTGAGCTACCCAGGCTGCCCAAGTATCAAATTATTTTGTTAATTTTATTTCAAACTTTATTGCAAATATATAGGAACACTTTTTTGTATACATGTAACTCATAGATTAATTCTAGTATTTTTGTGGATTCCTTGGGATCTTCTACATTCATATCACATCATCTGCTTGAAAAGATGTATATTTTGCAATACACAGAGTAAAGTATTCCAGGTAGAGTGTCCTTAGAACAGAAGAAGTTGAGTTGGTTGAAAGTATAGTACAAGTCTTCCATGTTTGATGATTTATTGTGGAACTGTCCTTTCAATTTTTAAGTTTAGGGTACTGAAATCTCCAACTCTCTAAATTGTCAATGATTTCAATTCTAGTTGGTTTTGCCTCATTTATTTTGAGGCTTTGTTGTTAGGGGTGCATATATTTATACTTGTTGCATATTCCTGATGTATTGGCCTTTTTGCCATTACAAAATTTCCCTCTTTGTCTCTAGAAATAATTATTATCTCAGACTCAATTCTGTCTGATGTTAAAATCATCATTTCAGATCTTTCACGGTTACTATTTACCTGGAATATCATCCCCATCCTTTATTTTCAACCTATTTCTGTCTTTGACTCTAAAATGTATTCTTGTAGTCAGAATATAGTTGGATTTTGCTTTTTGATCCATTCTGATAACCTCTCCCTTCTGATCAGAGCATTTTGACCCTTCACATTTAAGGCAATTATTGATATAATTGGATTTATACCTGCCCTTTTGTTCTTTGTTTTCTAGGTTTCCTATATTTTTGGCCCTCTCTTTCTGTTTTAATACCTCCTTCAGTGTTAAAAAATATTATTTTATCATTTAAATTTCTCTGATGATTTTTATCCTAATACTATTTTATTAGTGGCTATTTTAAAGATTACAATATATTTTTAATTTACCATAATATACTGCATAGACTAATCCTAGCAAGTCTGGTAAAATATAGAAACTTCAATAAACACGTTCCTTTTCTCCTCATTTGCACTATAATTGTCACATATACTGGACCTAGATATGCTCGAAACCTCACCATCCTGTGCTCTACTGATGGCTTCATATAACCAGGACAGCAATTTGAGGCTACAAGGGACACAGGCCCTCTCACTATCTACCTTATCACTTCTACCAAGATTAGCGTAGTTATTGGTCACCATTCCAAATCTAATGACACCTCTTCAACTGGGGTAATAACGCTAAATGTTTTCTTGGTCTGCCTGACTCTGCCAAATTCTCCATACAGCCTGAGCTGGGTGTTGGGTGGGATGGAACTGGCATAGCCCCAGGCAAGAAATTACAGACTCTCACTGTTCTTACTTGAAGTTCACCAGTGTTTCAAGCATGAAGGATTTGCTGACTGTTGCATGCTTTCGGTCGAGTTCCAGAAATAGTTGCTTTTATCAGTTTTGTCCAGCTTTATAGTCGCCTTTGGAGAGAGGATTTGCTGATTCCCTCTCACACAACCATGTATCTGAATTCTGTAACTCCAACTAAACTCTAATCTCTAGGAAGCCGCTACCACGTTTTCCACTTCTTATGCACTCATTAAATAAGGTAAATAACTTTTCCATATTACATAATGTTTTGAGATGGAAAGGACTTAATGCACTCTAGCAACATTTGAGACAGTATTGCATGGATATATGGTGGGAAGACTCACAAACTAAACATTGTCAGCATCGTCCTCTCCTGAAAGAGAGAACTGTCTGACAAGCTTCACTGACTAAGTTTGGACAAGGCTCAGGCAACAAGAGCCATGGATACCAATTCAGTGCTCCAGAATTTACTCCCTTTAAAGACAGGAAAAAGGAAAATAAACTTTAAGTCCTATAAAAATGGAACTCCGTTATTTTTAAGGGAACTTCTGTACAGGAGAAAACATAGAAATATTTTTCTCAAGTATATTGAAGAGAACTTTTCTAAGGCAATAGTTAAGAAAGAAGACTATAATTATGTTTCTGTCATGTTTTATATTAAGGTATGTCTGAGGCTTGGGAATGGGTTAGAGGGCCTTTTAAAAGTCCCTCCTAAGTATCTGTAAATCTTGATTTATGGACCCCTCTACCACATTTATATCTATAGTGGTATCTTTTGAGTGAAAGCACAGAAGATTTATCAGTTTTCAACATACAAGAACCTCACACATTTGTCTCTCAAGTGTCATGACAGTGGACTTTCACAAGGCCTAAAAGCTTGGCACAGACTTTAAATTGTGTTTTTATTTTTATACCTTTCCTATATTGAAAGACAAATAGTACAGAGAAAAGCTAACTCTGTAAGAGAGAGAACACAGCTGATACCCAGAGTGGGCCACCCAGAATGCACCAGGATTAATGACAACTTGGCCTGACAGCATCCTGACCACAAAAGATGAAGTCACCCTAGGAAGTGTTTTGTAGAAGAAAATAAAATCAATAGAACGAAAAAGAGAAGAAAAAGTTATGAAGTCTGAAATATACATTGTTCAAGTATTTTCCCCCATTAATTTTGGAAGCCCTTGCATGTTTTCAGGGAAATTTAATCTGCACGTTTCTGAGCCATTTACACTTAACTCACCACAATGTTGTTTTGTAAGAGTCATTTGTTGTCCAAGAAGCCCTCTGAACCTTGTTCATAAAGATTTTTATTAAAGCGATTGTTTTCTTTTTCCTTAAAATGAAATTATGCATTTCCAGATCGAAAGGAACATTGAAGTGAACCCTAAATTCAAAACTTGTGAGGCACAAGACAGATCCAGTTTTGATCAAAGTGTATTCCCATACAGATTTCCAGTCCAAGGTGTTTGGGTTTTGGCAGCATCACAGTAAAGGGTTCAGTTGAAAAGACACGGGTTTATTACTCCTTGGATAGTCAAAGAGAACCCTCTGAGGCATTTTTAAAAAGCAAAGCTTTTCAGGAGCTCAGCCAATCTAACAATCAACTTTGCTTTAGAATCCGTCCTGGACAAAGCTTAAACTTGAGTGTAAGAGGTGAGACACTGGAAGTACTAGAAATGTTTATGAGCTAAAAGACTTGTAGTCTAAGGGAGTAACCTGTAAAATGAGAGCAAAAATACCTTCTACCTCAGAGGATTGCAATGAAAATTAAATGAGATAGTTGGGTAAGGTGCTTAGCATTACCTAGAACATAGTACTAGGGCCCAGTGTATTTCGGCTAAAAAAGATAACTATTATAATTTATCTTTATGAATGTTTGTATTTACAATCAGATCCTACAAATAGGAATCCCAAAACATTCATTAAGATTAAAAGGTCACTCTACAGAAATGCTCATTCATGTATTTGCTCACCTGCCAGATCCAAATAATCCTTGTGAGAATGAGTGACTTCTGGGCCTCAAAATGTCTTTGTACTGAATTTTAAAATCATTATTGAGGGCCTAACCATGAGAAAAGCCATTTTTGTGTTATGAGGATAGGTTGAGTCTGGCTCATGAATTGACTGATGTAATGTGTAACAAATATTGAAAGATGACATGAATTTAGGGCTATTTGTACTGTTTAATCTCTAATACCAATAAAAGAGATTTGAAGAGCCCTTTGTTAAGTCAACTACAGGATATTGATGTATTGGAATCTTCTTAGCATATCTGCCATGGTTAATTTTATGTATCCACTTGGCTGGAGAATGACTTAAAATGACACAATCAAATTCTAATCTAGATGTTGCTGTGAAGGTATTTTGTAGATGTGGTTAATATCCACAGTCAGTTGACTTTAAGTAAAGAATATTACCCTCAATAATATGGGTGAGTCTCATTGAGTCAAGAGCAAAGAGCACAAACTAAGGTTTCCTGGAGATGAAATTCCGCCTTTAGATTTCAGCATTTACTCTTGCCCCAGTTTTCAGCCTTTTGACTTGCCCTATAGATTTCAGACTTGCCAGCCAGCCCGAGTTCTGATACAATACCCACCCATCCTTAAACATGCTGATGATTACTCTATCAGAGTTGAGACATGACCCAGAAAGTAATAGGCTGTTTTGTCCAATAAATTCTTGTTTTTTGATTAGTTTCAGAAGTAGAATTTAGTGATCATCAGTCGCATATGGCACTCAGTACTCATTACATCATGTGCCCTCCTGAATGCCCATCACTCTGTTACCTCATCCCCCCCCCACTCCCCTCCCCTCCAGTAATCCTCAGGTTGTTTCCTAGAGTTCGATGTCTCTTATGCTTTGTCTCTCTCTTAATTTTCATCCTATTTTTCTTTCCCTTCCCCTAAGTTCATCTGTTTTGTTTCTTAAATTCCACATATGAGGGATCCCTGGGTGGTGCAGCGGTTTGGCGCCTGCCTTTGGCCCAGGGCGCGATCCTGGAGACCCGGGATCGAATCCCACATCGGGCTCCCGGTGCATGGAGCCTGCTTCTCCCTCTACCTGTGTCTCAGCCTCTCTCCTCTCTCTGTGTGACTATCATAAATAAATAAAAAATTTAAAAAAAATTCCACATATGAGTGAAGTCCTGTGGTATTTGTCTTTCTCTGACTGACTTTTTTTTTGCTTAGCATAATACCTTTTAGTTACATCTATGTCATTGCAAATGTCAAGATTTCATTCTTTTTGATGGCTGAATAATATTCCATTTGTGTGTGTGTGTGTGTGTGTGTGTGTGTGTGTGTGTATCACATCTTCTTAACATAACAGCCAAAGTATGGAAAGAGCCCAGATACCCAATAAATTCTGAAGCAACCTAAATTGTTTCACTTTTTCATCTGGAGAAAATGGCGTCTGCCATTCTTGTGACTCAAGAGTATAGATGTGTGCCTACCCTAACTATTGTTCAATATTATCAGGCAGCACATGACACATTTATTCAGTCAACAAGTATGTTTTGACGGCCTGCCCTGTGCCAGATACTCATCTAGGGGTGGTACAACATAGCTGTAAAAAAGACTAAAAAATCCTTCCCCCCATGATGCTTACAGTCTCATGAAGGTGGGGGAAAACAACGCATAAATAAACAAAGAAGTAAAATGTATTACAGATCTGATGGTGGTGAGTCCTTTGGTGAAAAAGAAGTGAAGGGAGGAAACAGGAGGTCCTAGAGATAGGTGTAATTTTAAATAAGTCGGCCAATGCAGTCCTCCTTAAAAATATTTTTTTTATGTAGGTCTTTATGGGTGCTGGGTGGCTCAGTCAGTTAAGCTTCCAACTCTTGATTTCAGTTCAGGTCATGACTTCAGGGTCGTGAGATTGAGTCCCTCATCAGACTCCCTGCTCAGCACAGAGTCTACTTGAGATTCTTTACTCTCTCTCTCTCCTTCTTTCCTTCTCTCTCTCTCTATTCCTCACCCCACTCCCACTGATACACATACATGCTCTCTCTCTCTCTGTCTCTCTGAAATAAATAAGTAAAACCTTTTTAAAAATAAGGAAAACTATTTTTCACATAACAAAAATAAGAATAGCTAGCATTTATTGAGTATCCACCACACTGTGCCAGACACTTTTCTAAGCATGTTACATATATTAATCCACTTAAGGCTCACAATAACTTTTATAAGCTAAGTACTTTTTCCCCTCTGTTCCATAGATGGGGGGACCAAGGCTCAGAGAGAGTAAGAATTTTCCAAGAGTTTTATAGATTAGCAAGTGGCATAGCTGTGCAAGTTTGTCTCTAGCCAAGCTTCCTCCCTGGCTTAAACTCCAGCCCACCAGAAGAAAGTGGTTCTAGGTAGAAGGCATCAAGGCTCTGTCTCCGACCTTCACTGTCTCTCTGAGCTCAAATTTCTCTATGTTGCCTCCTCTTCAGCTGTAGCAGAACATTTCCAAGAGCCGCACCAAAGACAAGGAAGAAAGAGATAGTCTTTCCTGAGTCCCTTCTGGGCAGGAGGCAGTCTCCCCCAGAGACACCAATACACTTCCCTTCACGGAGCACAGGCTCACAATGGTCATGAGCCCATTCTTAAACCAATCACTACTGAGGGGAATGGGATGAACAGGTTTAGGTCAAACTAAGCCATGTCACGAGAGGAAGGCACACTGGTGGTTCAAATGCAAAGACTACTCCAGTGAGATAATGAGGACTATACTCATGTTCCTTTCTTCACGTGAGGCCCAGAAAGAGAAAAGCAAAGTCTCACAGCTGGAGTTCAGGGCTCCATCTTACAGCCCACCATGGAGAAACTGAATGTTTAATCTCTTTATCCTTCTAGAGGCTCTCAGACATGAATCCAGGGGTAGGCAAAGTATGGGGTCTTTTAGAAAAGGTCCCAGCTCTGTTTGGAGCACATCCTGCAAATGCTGTTTTCAATCCTCAAGATTCCAATGCCGATCCATTTTACAGTATTCTAACTGAAATCACCGGTGTTGATAGCAAGAGGGCTGTTTTTGTCTGGTTTTGTTGGTTTGTTTACTTCATGTTTCCAAGTAGTTAAATTTCTTGTCAGATATTTTCCAAAGCCCTTAGTCTAACTAAAGACCATCAAGAGATGTTTGTATGCTAAAAAGGAGAGCAGAGAAAGGCCTCAGGCAGATTTCTAAAGCCAAACTTGAGTTTGAAAAAGCAGGAAAACATACAAGTGGAAATTATTTTGAAATTTATCTAAAGATAATACATGATTATTTCAACCATAACTAATTTTAGAGATGGTGCTTGAGAATGTTTATCTGCTCCATTATAAGCCAACCAGTTAAAATGCTTAATCACCCACCCAATTTCATTTGATACCAAACACCGATGGGGAGATTTTTCATTATCAAACAAACTTGGGTTTTAGCCCTGTTCAGCATTTGTCTCCAATCAAACTTACTATCTCCCTTCTCAGTTTGGCATGGAAGTATGAGTATTACAAATATCTATATTGTCCCAGCACCCTATAATGGTATTACAATGACAATTTTATTAGGCCCATAAAAATTTTGCAACTTCCCTGCAGCACACTGTAATTTCACCAAGAGTTGTAAAAGGTCTTAAATTATATTTGTGCAAAATTGAGATGAATGGGTTTGAGCATTAATGCATTTCTCATTGTGTAATAGGGACTTTTTCTTCCCTTTGTCTTTGCCAAGTACAGAGAAAACGCTATCCCACTCAACTATTTGTCAACTCCCATTAGAAACATTTAATACTAATAAAATTTATGGATTCAGTTTCCAAAGGATACTGCCAGAAGACTTCACGATTACTACATCAGTACTAAAATACAGCCATTGTTCACCTTATAAAAATCTATATGCAGCCTGACAGGTATAAAATGTAGCTTTGTATGCTGAGTCAGCATCACAGAGTTTTTTGGTTGAAGTAGAGTTCATGAAATAAAAGTAAATGTGTTCTCAAGTCAGTGAGGAAAGATTGATCTGAGAACATTCCCCCAATAAATATGAAACTGACAGACTATGATGCTTATGCCCCTTCTCAACAGAAAAAATAAACAAATAAAGTAGGATTCAATCGACTCTGTAGGTAGGAAATAGGTTCCTTCATTTTAAAGATTTTATGTATGCATGTTTATCCATATAAGTAAGAGCATATGAATTATAAATTTTAAGTACAGTGTCATTGCCTTTTAAATAGGAAGATCATGCTGACAGGCCCTTTGGTTTGCATTTCTAGAAGTCATAATGGCTTTGCATATGTCTGCACTAGTGCACACTGTCCTTTGTGAGGCCTGATTCTTCAAGCCACAGCTAATTGTTCCTTCCCAAACCCCCTACATGTATCACTTCCTAATTCATACCATAGTTATTCGTGTGCAAGGTTTTTCATTCCTACACATGCTATCTCCTTATTTTATGCATTTTTTATCTTTAGCTGAGCCTCAATGACTTGCAGATGGTAGGTGTTTATCATGTATGTGCTGAATTAACAAATGAAAAAAAAAAAAAAAGGAATGAATGAGGTGCCTGTCGCACAAACTATGCAATCTGTAACCCATGGAACTAACCAGTTTGTGAAAGTAGAAAATTTACAACTGTGAGGTCATCATAAATATCAGTGTGCATTAAGCTAAGTGGTGAGGACACAAAGGAGCCTAAGACAGTGGACAATAAGCTAAAGTGTGTGTACCCCTAGAGATACATGCTTTCCAAGGGGCAACTGGTATGGGTAATGTTAAGAGAATATGGTTTCTCATCCACAACCTCCATATCTGTTCTTTTAAAAAGGTGTCTGCCTGAGGAAATGTCTGGAATTGAGATTTCCTGTCAGTTCTCCCTTCCGCTGGTTGACAAAAGACAGACGTCCACCTGATGCTGAACCTTATGGTGGCGTGGTGTCCTGAGGTGTAAACCCCCCACCCCTGGCCTGTCAAACAGACCATTTGTAATACTGGCATTGATGAAGGCTTCTGTGTCCATCAAAGGCACCAGAAACCAGTGAGGGGGCTTCCTGTATTCCTCTGTCTTAAGCATACATTTATAAAAGCAAAGTATGGTATCGGACACAAGATATTATCAACCCACTTGAGATATGTTTTAGAGTGGAATAGCAAGTGGGATACAGACTTCTATTAATGACTTTGTCTTTTCTATTTTCCTACTCTTCTCAAAAAAATGTATTGCTCCGATGATACATGTAAGTATATAAATATAGATAAATGTCTATATACATAAGGCAGCCATTCCTTTTTATACCCAGACACAAACTCACGGCAAGTTTTCATGCCTTACTTATAGATCTTAAAATAAGAATTCAGAAGTAAAACGGTTATCAAAAGGAAGTGAATGAACACATTTATTTGTACTGAAATATGAAGTTAGGCTTTTTTATAATTCATCTGATTTGGAGATTTTCAGAAGGACTGAGATGGCCCAAAGATTATAGAGAAGATGGCTTTCACAAATTAATGAAATTACACATGCAGCTCAAAGGTCTTGATGAAAGTCCATTTAGATTTGTGATAGGACAAAATAATCTTATCTAAAAATATATGGGAAAACAATGGGGTATATTTAAATTCACATTATGTTTATTCTTCCATCATCTTCTAACTATATTTGATTAACCTAGTGCTTCTAAATTAAAGAGCAACACGTATAATTAATAATCTTGTATAGATTGTTTTTTTTATAAATTCTTTTTTGAGTAGAGATACACTTTAAAAAACTACTAGGACAATGGAAAATGACCAAATTGAATTGGCATCTGATAAATTCTTAAAAACACTTCTTTTAAAAAATAAAGATTTTATTTATTTATTCATGAGAGACACAGAGAGAAAGCCAGAGACATAGGAAGAAGGGAGAAGCAGGCTTCCTACAGGGAGCGTGATGCAGGACTCAATCCCAGGACCCTGGATCACGCCCTGAGCCAAAGGCAGACGCTCAATCACTGAGCCACCCAGGTGCCCCTTAAAACACTTTTTGATGATAGATCTCTCTTGTGACTTTCAGCATGTAATTCAAAAGGAATTCATCCTCATCTAATTTATTATGTGAAAAAGATATCGCAGTGCTAGATCTATTAAAATGAAAATAGAAGTAGCATTGATTCTGAATTTCATTTCAATCTGGCAGTGAAGAGAACAAATTTAAAATTAAAAAATTTCTATCATTAAGAAAATGCATTTCCCATAAAGTTTTGTATTATTGCATGAATAATAGTTATGAGTTGTCATATTACAAATAACTATAAAATTGGGATATAATCATTTTTTATTGACTCGGCATTAATAATGACTGTGACAACTGAATGAAGATGATTCAATCCAGCAGAAATTGTTTCCAACATTGGCTCTTATGGTCATAGAAAATTTTAATTAAAAATTAAAATGAAGCACTTTAAATGTATAATGTTTTCAGGAAGAACGATAGGGTCCTCAATATATTACTTTCAATCATAAAACAATTATTAAATGAGGATATAATTCTGTGAAAGAAGTGAACTGAAAATATAATTTTAAGGGAAAAATAAGGAACAACATAAATTTTCCAACTGTTATAATGGGATTATTTATATATTTTTAAGTAGATGATGGTAGAGTCACATTGCTGGCATGTAAAACCCCACAGGACATATTTGAAAGAGTGATATAATCATTTTATATCAACTGTCAATATTGGCAACATACAAGAAAATTCCTTATCGTTGGTTAACTGATACAAAATTTTAGGTGTAGATATAAAAATGAGCAAAGAGGCATTTATTTCAATATTCTTGTAAAATGTAAGTTAAAAAGTTTGATGTCCACTAATTTCAAACCAGTCCCTATAATCAGTAAATGTCCCATCAAATGGGAGAGCAACAAAACACAGGCAGAAATCAGGGGATGATGAAAACCCTTGGCAATCCAGCTTTACCCTCTTCTCTTCTCTGGGAGGTTGACCTCGCAAATCAGATGATGAAGTTTGGTCAAGCCATTCAATCACACTTCACCCCACCACATCTAGGCACCTCTAGTGCCTATCCCAGATGCCGAGGACAGAAAAGCTACCAAGGCTCTAATAGAGCCTCACAGGCTGGTGAGTGACCTTCACAGTTATAAAACACAATGACCAGGAAACAGCCTGGGTTCAGCAGTCAACATGAATATGTATTATTTGAATTATTTCTGAGCAGTGTTTTTTTCTTCAAAAGATAGTAAAATTTGTACCATGTGCCATGTCCACAGCAGCATTATTCACAAGAGCCAAAATGTGGAAACACTCCTAATTTTCATCTGTGAGTGAATGCATCAACAAAAGGTGGTACATACATACAATAGAATATTATTCAGCCTTAAAAAGGAGAACAATTGTGATACACGCTAAAGACCCATTAACTGAAACAAGCCAGACACAAAAGAACAAATACTATACCATTCCACTTCTATGAGGTCCCAAGAGTAGTCAGACTCACAGGGGCAGAAAGTAGATTGGTAAGTTGCCAGGGTCTAGGGGTGGAAGTGGAGGAGGAATGGGGAGTTCATGCTCGGGAGGAGGGTACAGAGTTTCAGCTGAGGAGGGTGAACAAAGTCTGGAAGAGCATGGAAGTGATGGCTGTCCAAGATGGATGTACATAAAACTATTGAACTGTATACTTAAAGTGGTGAAAATGATAAATTTTATGTTGTGTATATTTCACCACAATAAAAAAAAAGGAGAGTATAAATGAGTTGGTCAACTGTTTCATTATACATTTCTTTAAAAATATATTCACTAAGCACCCAGTATATTCAGGCACTGTGCTTTAGACGAAGACTAAAATATGATTCCTGTCATTGGGGGTCCCTTAATCTAGGCCTGCTTGAGTGTAAATCCAGATTCTACAGCCAGGGAATGAGAATTTTTAATATGAGAGCAAACAGATAAATCAAGTCCCTGAACTATGTAGGCTTGAGCCTGGCTTCTGCAACCTGATTATTCGTGTTAAGAAAATTAACCAAAACATGAATAAATGCATACCTCATGGTCAGATATCTTTATCCACATGCAACATTTTTTTAGGTGGAGATTAGTCACACAACTGGAATTTTCAAGAACAGCACCTGTTTCTTAAGCTACGTGATCCACTACAATAGGTTGTCTTTAAAATGGTCAATAATTTTACTAAAGCCAACTTTCTTAAAAACTCGATGACGAATGTCAAGTCAAAAATAATACCTAAAAAATGCGCCCCTGTTTAACTCAAATCAAGTGACTTGGAAAGCTGCCAAGTCTTGCTTTGTTTTATGCTCTGTAGAGACAGCCTTAGCCCCCGAGTCCCTCATCTTTTCAACATTTGTGGGAAGTAGATGGCTCATGAGTATTATTCTCCCCATGTAGATGGAAGGAAAACAGTTCTGTTCTTTGCCCCAGTCAGAGGATAAATTGAAAATGTGGTGCTGAGAAAATCCTACCCAATTCCCTTCTTAAGCAAAACAATAGCAACAGCAGAAGCATCAAATGTCATTGCAGAAAGTGACTTCAGAGAACATCGATCCTTTCAAATCACAGATTGGGAAACAGAGGCTGAGAGAAAGGAACTAACATCTCTAAGGGATCAGAATGGCAGCACCATAGACGATTTTTTTTTTACCAGTCCCCTGGTGCCCAGTTATGTGCTTTAATAACTTTATCCACCTGAATCTAAGAGGTAGAAAGTGGAAAATTCATCCCACCTCGTTACTCAGAATCTCAAAGAGCAAGACCAATAAGTAACTGTTGATTTCAATGGGTCATTCGATTGTGTTTACGACGTTTAGCATCAACACCAAGCCTGCTCAGGGTCTGGATGGCTGCTCCAACACCTCTCAATTGCCACAACCCTGAGGAAAATCAAGGATGACAGCAACTACGAAAGAACATTGCAGCATTCCTGAGGCCTTTCCCAGAGCAGGACTCCTCCTCCTGACAGTAGCATGCAGACCTTCTGTGCGTCACAATTACAGAGGGAAGGGAGTAGTCAGCCGTAAGAATCCTGGGACCTAAATGCAAAGAGAAGGAGAAAGACAGGACAGAGAGGGCTGCCTGACACCCCCACAAATCTGCACACACCAGAGAAAGCCAATCTACAGAACACAGTGGGGAGAGGGGAAAGGATGTAGAGATTTTCTACCTGCCCTCCCAACCCAACTCCCACTTGCAAATGGAGTGTTGTAAAAATAGACTTCAGGAGAATGGGGGCCTTGTAGTTGGGGAACAGGAAGGTCTAGCTGACCAAATTTAGAAATAATAAAGACTTTCACAGTGAGGTTTTTCTATGTTTTCTGATTATCAATGACTACTGTGATGTTTTTTTCCTTCTCAATATTCTCTACAGTAAATCAGAAACCACACGACCTTTTTTTCTCCTGCTATAATTTAACAGAGAAGCAAGAAAAACAAATGATACTGACTCAGATTCCAAAGGACCCAATAGGATCAGATTTCCAGGCAATAGTTGTGAATAGCATTTATCCAGCCATATAATTTTGTTCAGTGTATTCTTGCGTGTGTGTGTGTGTGTGTGTGTGTGTGTGTGTGTGTGTGGAGAGAGAGAGAGAGAAGGACAGAGACAGAGAGAGACAGAGAGACAGAGAGACAGAGAGAGAAAGAGAGAGAGGGACAGAAACAGAAAGCGAGAGCCAGCACCAACAAATAGAGGATAGAAATAGGAGGCAAAGGGAATAATAATTTTAATTATCTGAAAAGAGGGGTTTTTTTATACTCTACCCAAATGCTCTAAATCCCACCACACAGGGCCCCAGAGGTAGAAAAGGGGGAGAAAGCATGAAAAAAAGAAGGAAAAAAGGAAGGGAAAGAAGGACGGAGAAAGAATACAGAAGGAAAGAAGGAAGAGAAAGAAAAGAAGGGAAGAAGGGGAAAGACTTGCACTTGGGTGAGAACGGCCACGGGAGAGCAAAACAAAGTGGAGGCCACATGTTGGGGAGTAAATGCGTTTCCACATGTGAACACCAATATATTATTGACTTACCCTGAGTCATAAATATGACAATTTGCCTCATTTCATAGTGAGGTCAGCTCAGCCCAAATAAGCAGCCATCCTCTGCTTACTTCATGTTCCTAAATATGAGCTTTCCCCAAAGCTCTCCGCGCATATAATCTAACACCACGTGCACATGCAGCGGGCAGAAGGGATCGGGGAGGTGAAAGCAAGCAAGCTGTGAACACAAAGATACTTTTAAGCCGAACGCTTGTACATGATATATAGAGCAGAAGATCGTCCATCATGGTTATTGAAACTGTGACCAGCGAAGCTATAAACCTGACACGAGAGAAGAGAAAATATGACTTGTTAGGTTGAAAAAGCACCAAAGAGGGAATTATAAAAGGGAAAATTTCATGACAAATTAGTTTGTATTTTTTGTTTTCATTTCTGACACATGGAAGGAAATGCTATATGTTTGCTTAAGGAAGTGCAAATTTCTCCACTTCATCCATTTAAAATCTTCACCCTTAGGCCTTTTGTACCGAAGCATAAAGTTTGGAGACCTTAAATAGTCATAATGTCTCCCGAAAGAATTTGGCCTCAGAAACATATTACAAGTCAGAAGGGCTAAAAAGGAAAACCATTTTACAGCAATCCGGTGGTGTCTGCTTCAGACGGCTCATAAGGAGCATCAATTCTTTCTCATGGTTTCTTTACCATATTTGATGAAATATTAGATGCAATTGGAACAAGCGTCCGAAGCAAGAAGGCCATAAACTTGGAAACCGTGTTGTAAAACAAAAGTGCGCTAACGTGCAGTAAGTTCGAGCGTGGTGGTGGGGGAACTTGCCCGGCGGCTCGCTCATGGACTCAACGGTCAGGCAGTGGGCTGGAACCATACAGGCGTGCAGTGCCAATCTGGTGTTTCGTACACACACACTGCCCTTCTGGAAACTACGGTTTGGAGCTGATGAGTAACAATGCCTCGGCTCTGGGGAGTGAGTCAAAATGGAGCAAATAAAAGAAGAAAGCTCAAATGCAACAGAAATTTCCTGGCAATCCCTTCTGTGATGGAGGCAATTCGGTTTCTCAAGGTTGGGGGTGGGAGGTGCAGGAGAGAGTAAAGGGAAATCAAAATGACAATAAGGAAACCCTCCCAAATGCAACATGTTCAGAGTTATAGTAACACTGGATTCTAGCAGAATATCCACCCCTTTCAGGTACTGCTCCCATTTAATTTTTAAAGATGTCAGTCTTCCTAAAGATCTGCCAAAAATTTAGAATTCTAAAATCCCAATCAGAACGGCAACAAAATGTTTGAACTTGAAAAATCACTCTAAAACTCAACTGAAAGGATGAACCAGCAGAAAGAGCTAGGAAAATTTCTGAAGGAGAAGATGAGTTGGAGGAGGGAGGGTTACTTACCCTCACAGACATTAAAATTAAGTATAAAGAGACCGGCATTAAACCAGCCTGATTTTAAGGTAGGCATGGAACCGAATACATAAAGAGCATCAAGAAAATACGTTGATGTAGTGTCTATCACGCGTGGGATTTCAAATCAGTGCACAAAAGATGATGTATGCTTAAAATAACCTCAGAACAATCTGTTAGTAGTTTATAAAATAAATGAAGCCACATCCCAACGCACTCTTGATTCCAATATAAATTTTAAATGAATCAAATATTTAAGTGTAAAAAAATGCAAACGTAAAAACACCAGGAAAATATGGCTGAGTGCTTTTATCATTTTGAGATGGAGAAAAGTATCCCAAGCATGACAGAAAATTCAGAAACCATAAAAACATAGTACAATTTGGCTACATAAAAATAAGATAAGAGATTGTGTAAAACAAGAAACCAACAAAGTCAAAATACCAACAACAAACTGGGAAATACGTAAGAATATTGTTTTTTTATTATTTATGTATTATTATTTATGTTAGAAAATAAAATTTGTAAAAATATTTTAATGTGTTTAATATACAAAGAGTTCTCAGAAATCAATAAAGGACAATCTCTCAATACAAAAATGTATGAAGAATATATAGAAGAATATGAGAATATACAAGAATATAAGCAATTAACATAAAATATAATTAAGAAAAATACTAAACCTCACTATTAATTAAACTCAAATAAAATGCCAGAGACACATCATTTTTTACCAATCTAATTAGCTATGATTTTTTACACAATTAAAGTATCATTGAGAATCTACCAGCAAACCCCTCTATGTGCCACCTCTCATCACCTTTACAGCTACCAACAAGTCCAAAAACTTGCCCTTCCAGGCTCCTGCAGTAGCCTGGAATGTGGGAGTTTTCACCTTTGCCCTGCTATAGGCAATTCTTTTCATAAGAAGCATCATTCAAAAACATAAATCACATAATTTTAGGGATGTGGAGACTGCCTGCCTCGGTTTGAATCCTGGTTCAGCTTGAGCAATTCATCTAATCGTTTCGTGCTTCAGTTAGGTCATTGGTAAAATCAGGAGGATAGTAGTGGCATCTAAGTCTTGCACTGGTTGGATTAAATGAATTAATACATGGAACATGCTTAGAACAACATCCAGCACAGAGCAAACCTTACCAAGTATCAGTGATGAGCAAGGTGCTGCCTGCTGCTACTGATGTTAATGATGACGATGCCACTCCCCTGCCAGGTAATGTTCCCACGGCACCACATCAGACCCAGAATAAAATATGAAATGCTGCTCATCACAGCCTAGGGGGCTCTACTTGATTTGGCCCCTACGTCTCTGCATCCTAAGCTCTGGGCCTCCTTTGTTCAGCCCCAGGCACACTAGCCAACACCTTGTACACCCTCCAGTCTTTGTCTCCATATTTGCTTTTTTCTTGCCTGTACCATTCTTTCCCCAGACATGGCCCACTGCCCCAGTCCTCTGCTCTAATGTCAACTCTCCCAAAAAGACTTTCTTGACCATTCGATCTATAGGAATCCCTGCCTCCACCCCCACGATGGTGGATAGTCTTATACATGTTAGATTAAAGCATAAATTAATCATACTTTCCAGGGAGGAATATCACTACGTGGGTTATAACTTAAAATGAGCATTCCCTTTCACACAGAGGTCTCACCCCTAGGCAGTTATATCAAGGAAATACTCTGACAGCTATGTGAAGATTTATCTATATGTTTTTCACCAAAGCAGTGTATATAACAAAGAAAAATTAGAAACAATCTAAAATCTTATCTATAGGTGCATGGATTATCAATTTGCTATAAAAACAAACCACCTTGGGATGCCTGGGTGGGTCAGTGGTTGACCACCTGCCTTTGTTCCAGGGCGTGATCCTGGAGTCCTGCTATGGTGTCCTGCATCGGGCTACCCACAGGGAGCCTACTTCTCCCTCTGCCTGTGTCTCTGCCTCTCTCTCTCTCTCTCTCTCTCTCTGTGTGTGTCTCTCATGAAGAAATAAATAAAATCTTAAAAAAAAAAAACACCTCAAAGCTTGGTGATGTCAACAGTAACCATCTGTCAAGCTAATGAGATGTGAGTTGGCTCTTTGGGTAGGGCTTCGCTAGGTGGTTCTTCTGGTTTAGGCTGACCTCACTCCTGTGCATGTAGTTAGCTGTCAACTAGCCTTGTTTACATGGCAGTTTGACAGGATTCCAAAAGAACAAACAGAAGTATGCAAAGCCTCTTGAGACCTGGGGCCTGATCTTGCAAAATATCATTTCTATTTTATTCTTTCAGCCAAAGCAAGTCATGAAGCCAGCCCAGATTCAAAAGATGGAGCAATTGACCCTACCTCTTCATGGCAGGAGCAACAAAGTCACACAGCAAAGGAGCATGGATATAGGGAGAGAGAAAATTGTGCCCATTTTGCAATCTACCAAATAAGAAAGTGGCTTAATAAATTATAGTAATAATTACATTGGGCTTTTATAACTATTAAAAATGATGATGTTGAGCTCTATTCATCTGGAAAGATGTTTATAGCATACTTACCAAAAAAAGCATATTACAGAACTTCTGATTTATATCCTACATGCAAATACATTTATACACATTAAAGATATGGGGAAGGCTGTTTTCCAAAATATTAACATTGCTTAGGTCTCAGTAACAGAATCTGTTCATTCCTCCTCCCTCCCTGCCTCCCTCCCTCCCTTCCTTCCTTCCTTCCTTTCTGAATTCCTGGCATTTTTCCTGGGATAAGGTGAGCAGACTCTTCACCTAATGCCTCATTCTACAGAAGGTTAGTCTAGACATTTTCCTATAACATTAGAAGAGCAAGAGCATTAGCAGTAACCTGCAGACATATTTCAATTCTCTGCTTGCATCAAAACTACTGAAGAAAGTTGCGCGGTCAAATTCAGAATCGAGGGATGGTAAAATAATACCCCTCCTTGATGGGAGGAGTTGCAAAGTCCCGCTACAAATGTTATGGATAGGAGAAGGATGAAGATTTGGGGTCATTAATGCAATCAATTACCAGAGGGATGAAGTGTTGATCCAGTTGGAAAGAGCGAGCTAGAAGATTTTGTCCTGAAGCTGCATTTGGACAACAAATATACTGTCTTAGAAAAGTTATTTATGGGCAGCCCCAGTGGCTCAGCAGTTCAGCGCTGCCTTCAGCCTGGGGTGTGATCCTGGAGACCCAGGATCAAGTCCCATGTCGGGTTCCCTGCATGGAGACTGCTTCTCCCTCTGCCTGTGTCTCTGCCTCTCTCCCTCTCTGTGTGTGTCTCTCATGAATAAATAAAATAAAATCTTTAAAAAAAAGTTATTTATTTAGGAATTGATTGGAGACTAATGGGGCTTTATGAGGTAAAGCATCCCCAACTACCAGTTTGACATCCTTGTCTGCTCAGTGTTACTATAAAAATAAAATGAGATAAATTTCAAAGTGCTTTGAAAATCTTAATGCTATGTACAAATGAGTACTCTATGTTGATTTCTAATTGCCAGTAAATGTCTTCTGGGCTTCCTTCCTTTTCCTTGGAGTGTTCAGGCAATGCAAAAATCATTTCAATAATTGAGTAAGCCAAACATGATTGGGTAGATAAATCTGTTGCTGCAAAAACAAAGACAATATCACATAGTGTCTACCAAAGCCAAACATAAATTACTTTGGGGGAAATTTATAATCTTAATGTCGCTAATTGAAATTTGGCTAGATTGTTATCATTATTCCCTCTAACACTTGCATTTTATGTCTATCAAAAAGCTTGGTGATATTTAAAAACCACAAATTCCATCAAATTATTGCTTGTATTAATGTAAGTCTCTTTGCTTACAAGGATTCTAAAATGAGTCATTCTTCCTTGAAATGCATCCAGTTGCTGTAGCAGCTGTAAACTGTAGGAGTTGATACTCCTTAATATTGAGGTGAAAGAGTCACTGAGTCCCACCCTTTGGAAACTACTTTGGCTACAACTCTCATGCGAAGTTCAAGGCCTTCATGATGAGGCCTAAAGCCTTTAATTAATCTATTTGTGTCTACAGCTCCTGTGGTCCCTCAGAACTCTACCACTGCATAGAAACAACCCCTTGTATTTACTTAGCCTCTCTCTCTGAGCAACAGTACACATTTTTAGATGTTTTACCCAGAGTCCAGCTGTGGAAAAAAATAAAATTTAGCAAAAATCTCACCAGGAAGATTTCTGCTACATAATGGGAAATATAAAGATTCCTTATGAAATTGTCAGAAGATGTAAGAAGTCTTTCCCTTTATCCCAAAGAACCCTCTAACCCTCAATTACTTGTCTTTTCCATTCATTTTCTTTAATTCATTAATTCAACAAATATTTCCTGAGTACTTGCTCTGTACTAGACACGGTGATAGTCACAGGCAATAAAATCCATGCTATGGTTTAAATGAAAGCCTAAGAAGACTTCTCAAATCAGATCCATCCATCTTATAACTCAACAAATCCATCATAGCTCCTCTCCCCACTGTGCTTGTCCTTCAACTTTTGCAGAACCTAATGGGTAAGGCACTCTACTCTCCTATACCTTGGAAGAGTGACCCAGGTGAGCTCGAAATGAGGCAATGGCACAGGTATGTTGTGTCTCACATCTGTCTCTCTGGAGCTGCTTGTGTTTATTATGATTGGCTTTTCAATTAAAAAAAAAAAGAAAGAGAAAGAAAAAGAGAAATAATTCAGGCATGGACATTCAAGGAAGGTAAGATAAAGTGAACAGGTTCGACTGCTCTGGTTCGATATTATTTTGGACTAGTTAGCATTAAATAAAAAGAACCTCTCACCTGGCCTAATTTTTCTTTTAAAAAAAATATTTTATTTATTTACTAGAGAGAGAGAGAATGAGAGAGAGAGAGCAAGCAGGGGGAGCAGCAGAGGAAGAGGAAGAAGCAGACTCCCCACTGAGCTGAAGGCAAACATTTAGCCAACTGAGCCACCCAGGCACCCCTCATCTGGCCTAATTTTTCAGCTACAGCTTTGCCCTGGAGTTTCAGGATGAAGCTCCAGCTAATAACAAAGCATTGTTTAATTTTTTTGTCAATATTCTTCGTTCAGATTTTGCCTAGAGACACATCACCTGAGATGTAGGGCAATTTTGGATGTTGTATAATTCCACCTATAAAGGCTCTATTCTCACTCTCCTCTCCAACACTATGAAAATTATCTCCTTCCACAAACACCCCCTTCATATGCCACCAGCACCTATATCTAAAATGTCTTTATTTTATCTTCACAGCTTGAATGAAAATTAAGCAGTCTGTACAGTTCTAAACAGTAGGGTCTCCCCCACCACCCGCCCTGGCTTCTGTTGATGTTGATGAAGAATCAAATGCCTGTCCAATTGTTCTACTTTTCTGGAAAATCTACCTTTTTTGTTGCAGCTGACTTAAAGATCTTCCCTAAAGTTTACCCATGACAGTTATGTGAGATTTCTTTTCATTCTTTTGCTTGGAAGATTTATGTCTTTTACCGGCAATGGAACATTCTTGCCTTATCTTTTAAAACATTGCCTCTCCTGCGTGATGTTGAAATTTTTCATATGATCCTTAAGTCTCTTCACCTGTAAATATATATATATATTTTTTTTTTCTTTTCCAATTCCATTTTTTTTAAATCTCTAGACTGCCTCTGGGTAATTCCTTCACATCTACCTTTTAATTTCTTCATTCCCTCATCAGTTATATCTAATCTGGGGTACCATCTACTAGTTTTTTATGATGTTTTTTAGTTTCTGGGAGTTTTATTTGGTTCTTTTTCAGAATCTATTTTGATAATGCTTCAATGATTTTCAATCCTTTTTTAAATGTCTTTTATCATCTAAGACATTTATTTTATTATCTCTTGAAGACAGTTTTGTTATTTAAGTATCTTGGCAGCCTAATCCTTCTAATTTTCTTTATATGATTCTTGTGTATGGTGGATTGTGTTTTGTAAATTTAGATTATGAACTGATCTTCAGTAAGAATTATGGATAACTTTTATAGCCTAGATCAAGAGCTTGTCCATCCAAAGAGGTATTTTACCTTCTGCTAGACAATCCAGGTATGTTATCAGACTATGGTTATGTCATAGTCTGGGTATCCCTGGGCCACACTGGTAGTACAAATATTGAACTGTAATCCTGTGTGAACACAAGTACACGTTTTCTTCAAAGGAGACATTTTTGGGTTTGTTGTTATTGGTGTATGTGTGTTTGTTCCCTCACAAATATTAAAACCCGGGCTCTTAAATCTTGAAGAGCAAACTCCTCTCCACAACACAAGTAACTAGAGTGACAGCTCACATGCTTACTGTCTCTTTGCTAGTTGTTTCCATTATATCTTTTTTCCCTACAAAATGTCCTTTCCTTCTTGCAAACTTTTATATAGACTTAATGTTATGATTATTACATTTTAATTTTTATTTCCAGGTGTTTCCAAAAGAGACATTTCATTCCAAAATTTATGCAAATTATGTCTAAAAACTGGAAGTTATCCATAATTTTCCCAATTTGATTGTTAATTCAAAATATCACCAGAGCAGCCTGACATGTATGAATTTTAACACAGAGTATCTACCATCATGCATTAATGAGTGACTTTTTTATATAGTTAGAGGTAATATTTGTGTTCAACTCTGTGCCAGCTAGATGCCTAATACCACTTACTGACAGAATTAATTAATTAAAATATTTTTACTGACAACTCTGATGGCCACTCTTTGTTTCTTTACATAAAGAATGTTTTTAATTACTATTGCTAATTTTAAATATGTAAATGAGTGACTCTAAAATAATGTGAAATCTACAAACCATGCATGAAAATTCATTTTAGTAATTTGCCAGCAGTCACTCCTTCCATAACAAAGACTTACTAACAAATTCCTGAGCCATGCCCTGTTGCACAACAAAGAGATAGAAACAGGGATCATATTTCCAGTTTTTCACTATAAAAGTAAGCCTTAAATGCATCCTGAAGAGTGACTGATTTTCCAAGCCCACCATAAAACTCAGATTTAGAAATAAAGATTGCTCATCTCTCCGGTAAAGACACCAAAACAAGTTCTGTGTACTTGATTCCCTATTGGCTGGGACCAAAATGAACCAGTTGGTAGTCAAATAAAATAAATATTTTCAAATTGGTGTTGTCTTCACAGAATGCAGGCCTATAACTTAGTCACTAGGCAAGCTACTGTTTAATTATTTCCTTGCTCTACATATGTCTAAAAATAGGCCCCTATGTTTCAAGCAGAGTGGCAAGCAGAATGACCGATGTTTCTATTTCCTGGGGTTGTGGCGCAGCATTTAGTTTGCTGCTTCCTTGCCAACAGGATGCAAGCAAGCATAAATTTACCGCTAAACATGGATGCCAGGGAAACAGGGATGCCTTGCAGGCAATGCCCTAGTCCAAGTAGGAAATTTCATTCTTTGAGGGAGTACAAAAAGGGTCAACTGAAAAAGGCCAGAGGGTAGTGTGTATATATGCAACGTTCAGCTTGTTTAACAATGTTGAGATTCAATTTGCCCATCTACTCAGATAATTTAACAGAGCTTATCTATTTCAGCTTCTTCCAAAGTCAAAAAGCATCATATTTCAAGTGAAGCCAGGCTGGGCCACATCCTAGCACTAACTTACTATCGGAGTGAACTGAAGCAGGTCTCTCATATGGGTTTTTCTTCTTCTAAAAGATTTTATTCATTTATTCATAAGAGACACAGAGAGAGGCAGAGACATAGGCAGAGGGAGAACAGACTCCCTGCCAGGAGCCCGATGTGGGACTTGATCCCGGATCATGACCTGAGCCAAAGGCAGAGGCTCAACCACTGAGCCACCCAGGACCCCTCATATGGGTTTTTTAATTCATAAAGTAAAAATAATAAAAATACCCATCTCATAGGATTGTTATTATAGAATTAGCAAGATAACGTAAAACGACTAACGATGTCTAACATTAGCAAGTACTCAAATATTTGCTATTAAGTATTTTATCAACCAGGATTTGAATACTTACTGATCTTTTGTGCTACTTTGGTGGATATAAAGATAGATCAGAACTGCTAAGAGAGATTCTAACAGAGGAGATGAGAAAGCATGAAGTTGGAATCTCCATGAGAGCAAGAACTGAATACATCTTATTCAACTTACATCCCAAGTACTCAGAACAATTTCTAGAATATAGTAGGTATCCCACAAATATTTGCTGTACATAAATATAACTTTTTTTTTTGCTTTAAAGGAAATGAAATGAGTGCTAAAAGTGAATAGGAGAAATACAAGAGAAAATGTAGGTAAGAATCAGGACCTTGGGACACCCAGATGGCTCAGTGGTAGAGTGTCTGCCTTTGGCTCAGGGCATCCCAAGATCCTGGGGTGAGTCCCACATCGGCCTCCCCATGGGGAGCCTGCTTCTCCCTCTGCCTATGTCTCTGCCTCTCTCTCTTTCTGTCTCTCATAAATAGATAATAAAATATTTGAAAAAAAAAGATGATAATAATTTCACTTGCACTGCTCCCCTCCTATAGGTTACTGTAAAGCTCAAATATGTTTCCCTGAAAGCAGCAGTGGAGGAGGAAGGTAACAAAAGGACAGTGAATTACCCTACAGAAAATTAATGATATTTGCCAAGAGTCACTATGTGCTAGAGATTGTTCTAAGCATTTCATCCATATTAAATAATTTTACCTTTGCCACAGCTCTGAGATAGATACCATTATTATTATCCTCAGTTTTCAAAAAAAAGAAATTGAGATACAGAGAAGTTAAATAACATGCCCAAGGTCACACAGCTAGGAGGTCACAGAAGAAGGATTTACCCCCAGCAGAATAGCTCCAGAGCCTGCATTATTTTTTTTAAAGATTGATTAATTGATTGATTGATTGATTGATTGATGACACAGAGAGAAAGCCAGAGACACAGGCAGAGGGAGAAGCAGGCTCCCTGAGGGGAGCCCGATGTGGGACTGGATCCCAGGACCCCAGGATCACACCCTGAGCCAAACACTGAACCATCCAGGTGTCCTGAGCATGCATTATTAAAGCAAAAGGTGCCTTGGTTTCCAACCAGTGCAGCCAGGGGCTCAATCCTCTGTTGTTCTTATCAGAAAACACTGTTTCTGTTTTCTTTTGTTTTTCCAGGTCAAGACCTTCTGAGCTCTATGCCCAGTTTCTCTCTCTTCCTAGCAACATTCTTCAACACTTTCTACTCCAAGCTTAATTTCATTATCTTGACCGCTTCTTGGGAGGAGGAGGGAGGAGAAGGAGGAGGAGGAGGGAGAAGAGTAAGCTATAAATATCCCTTCCTAAGTGCCCCCCAAAGTGGAACCACCTGCTGGGCCTGTGTGAGGTAGCAGGACCGGCAGAACCTCCAGGGCCAAAAGGGTCTGTGTCCCATCATTCAACAGAGGTTTTAAAGACCTCCTGGGGGGGCTCACTGCTGCAAAGCGGGGGGGGGGGGGGGGGGGGGGGGGGGGGGGGGGGGAGTAAACATCCCATAATGAATGGTGTCATTACAGGGTTTTACCATCTACCTGCTTAATTATATCAGTAAAAACTCAAAAGCCAGTGGTGGGCAGAGAAAGCACCCAGAGCAACCCCAACTCGAGGTTTTCTGAGGCCCCCCAAACTACACAGCACATTCCGAGGTCCGCAGCCTGGGGGAGGGGGGGCACTTCTTAGGAATATCCTGTTTTCTTTCATCATATCTCTGGGTATGGAACCGCTTGGGGAGCTGGAGACAGAACCAATGTTCTTAGGAGCAAGAGGAGCGGGGGAGGGACCCAGCCTCCTGCGATGCTGGACAGCAGGTGTCGGGGCGCAGCCCAAGGTCACGGAGCAGATCAGGGATGGAACCCTGTGGATGGAACGGCTTTCCAAGGGCCATCATCAGGGTTCTTTAACCCGGAGCTACAGACTGGCGGGCACAGGCATGACCAGGAGCCCCTCACGCCCGCCCACAGACCCGGCTGGGCCAGACCCGAGTTTGCAAGAAGGCCGTTTGCACTGGGGCCGAGGAGCGGGAGCTCCCTGCACGCACCCCGCGGCCTCCCGGCTGCGCCCCGAGCCACCAAGAGGAATTTTTATTTCTCCCATCCGAGGTCGGGGTGGGCCTGGGCTGCCAGACGAGCCCCTCCGACAGCACCCTCCTACACACCGAGACGCCGGAGCTGCAAACCCCGCTCTGCGGGCGTTTTAATTGTGAATCCAGATGCTCCATCCCTTCGGTTCTCGGCACTGACCTTTCACTTGAAAGTCAATTTGTCAGTCTGCTCCATGTGTCTGAAGAAATCATCAAAGCCGCCCTGCCGGGGAGCTCCCCATAGGTTTTGCTGAATGTGGCTGCAGCACAGCCCCGCTGGACTGGGGGGTGGGGGGTGGGGGGGTGGGAGGGGCGGGAGCTCCCCTCCCTTAGGGCTGCCTGGGTGCATTCTGTTTCTCCGGGGAGACGGCATCACCTGGGGGTGGGCCCTGAGTATCTTTGGAGAGGGAAGGAGGAAATAGAGGCAAGAAGCGGCCTCCTCCCCCACCCCTCCGCCACTTGCCCAACAGGACCTGGGGAAATGAGGGGACAGAGAGATCCTTCAGAGGCTGCAGAGCCCAGGCATGTCTCCTTTTCAGTCTGAGTTTCAATTTTCTGCCAACATGATCAAGAGCTCAAGTCTGGAGGAAAATACCCTTTTGCACAGAGGATCAGGGACGTAGATATCATCAGGGATGCCCTTAATGTGAAAACCACTGGAGAGCCAGAAAGCGACTGCCCCTAAATCAAGGAATGCTCATTGAAACTATTTTCGAGTTATTAGAAAGAACCAGACAGGACCCCGCGGATAGCACCCTTCTGCCATCCCCAGGTACTGAGAGCTCCTGCTCCATTTCCTGTCTGCCCACAGCAGCGCCCTGTCCAGAGACCTTGCTCTTCCTGTGCCACCCACGACCGCACCCTGCCTGCCACCACACACACCCACACACACCCACACACACCCACACGCACCACCATCACCACCACAACCAAAGTATAACTCTTTCTCAGTCCTACTGAATGAACCCTGTTGGGTGACGAGTCCACCTAAGAATTATAGATTGTTGCTAAGCATATGGAATGGAAAAGCATCCTCAGTGAGTTTGACAGGCAGTATTATAGCTAATTCTGTCCCTGGCTACTGTGTGAGCTGGAGTAGATTCCTTAACGATTTGACTATTTGCCAAAGTTTACTGGAATTTGTTTTGTTTTGTCTTGCTTGAGCTTGCTTAAGTTAGAGAGTGGTCATGAGCAGCCCTTTTAGGCATGTTGACATACAGCAACCAAGCATCTGTTGTCCTGGAATTAGTATTTAATAGGACCTTTTGTTGTTTTTGTACTGCTTGTTTGCTATACAGAGTAGGGAAGAGGCCAGAGGAAGAGAAGACAGGCTGATTTGCATGAGAAGCCCAGGACATTCTGAGAGGAAAGGGACCAGAAACCCACAGCTCCAACACCAGGATTTTCAGCTTGGAAGATGAGTTTGGGTGGGCGAAGATAATCCCAATAAAGGTCTGGTAACAAAGAACAGTTAAAAGGCTTACAGAATAAAATTTCCTGGAGGAAAAGGAGAGGCTAGCTTGTCTAGGCACAGAACCAGTACCTAAGACAGTGTGGTTCACACACCAAATATGTTAAAACCATAGAGGGGAAGTGGGGAAATTAGCTTAAAGAGGGAATTCCTTTGCTTCTGTCCAGGACAAAGTAAGTGGTACCATACTAGCCCTCACACAATAAACAACAATAGAACCAGAGAAATATATGTTATCGTATATTTCGAAATATCGTTATCAGGCGTTGGATGACAGGCAATGAAACACTTGTGATTCCTGAAGAAAATAAGAATTGTACCAAGAATAAGTTCACAATCTTAGTACATTGACCTGAACTGACTTAGTATATACATCAGAGTTGAGGATAATGAAGCAACTAGAATCTAAAGGATGGGTAACCAGGGAGGAAGGCACTGTTCAAAAGCCCAGATGAGGAAAACTGCAAGTCCTTGGCTAATGCCGGGGCCTGCGTAGTACTTGGAAATGTTGGAGAAACTACCTGAGATGTGGGAAGGGCCAAGCCATAGGAGTAAGGACTATATTCTAGAGTAAGTCCTACTCTGTATCTGCCCTAAGAATGCTTTAAACAAGGCTCTGGCAAAATTGTGAGGGGAGATGGAATTTGGATCTTGCTTCCCCCTAGGGGAGCAAAGGGGAGTGGGGATGGGAAACACTTTAGGCTCTCCATAGATCCACTATAATAAAGCAGAAAACAAAGTCTTTAGAAGTTCATTGTAAACAACTAGTCCTTGAACTTCCTACTAAAACAAAACTCCATGCACTTCAGAACCTCTACAATGTAGCATTCACAAAGTTTAGCACATGATCAGATATATCAAGATATGCAAGGAAAAAGGAAAATGGGACCCAAATCAAAGAAAAAGAAATAATATAAACCTATCCTGAGATGGCCCAGATATTGGATATAGCAAGGACTTTAAAATGCTTATTATAAAATATTGTCAAGGAAAATATGACCTTAATGAATGAAGATATTGGAAGTATCAACAAAGAGATACGTCAAAAAAAAAAAAAAAAAAGAGAGATGTAACTAGAAAATAAAGAATCAAATAAAAAATATTAAGCTAGAATAATAATTCAAATTAAAAATTCAATAGATGCTACAGATGACAGAAAAATAGACTGGAAATGGCAGAAGAATAGAGAAATAACAATTGAAAAATAAAGAGACGTAAGAATCTATGGAACAATTAAAACCGTCTAATATGCATGTGTTTGGAGTCCCAAAAGAAGAAGTAATAACTAGGAGTTTCTCATATTTATTCCAAAATATCAACTTATAGATGGAAGCTCAGTAAACCCCAAATAGACTAAATTAAAAAGGAGATATTACATGTAGGCACACCACAGTCAAACTGCTGAAAACCAAAGACAAAGAGAAAAGTTCTGAAAGCAGCCAAAAAACCCATACATTATATACAGAGAAACAGTGACACAAATGACCATTAACTTCTCAGAAAAAATGGCAGCCCGAAGGTAATGGAATGTTGTCTTTAGAATAACCAAAGGGGAAAACCCCACAATACAGAATCAAATTATATGGCCAATTAAAATATCCTTCAAGAAGGAGAATAAAACAATGGAATCTTCAAATAAGCAAAAATTGATAGAATGTATTATAAGAAAAGCCAAAGAATTTTCTTCAGGCTGAAGATAAATGATACCAGATAGAAAGTAGAACCCACAGGAAAAAAATAAAGAGTAATAGAAGTAATAAATAAGTGGTTTACTATAAAATGTTTCTTTTCTTCTTATAACTTCTTTTTAAAAATTTGACCTGTTAAAGCAAAACTAATAACATTGTAAGGTGAGATTTATAACTTGTATAGAAGTAAGGTAAAGTAAGATACAGCTAAAATTTCAAAAGCTGGCAGTCACCAAATTTTCTAGAGAATGTAAAGCAACCAGGACTCCCTTACGTTGCTGATGGAAGTATAAAATGGTACAGCTTCTTTGAAAAACTACTAGTCAACTTCTAAAAAGGTTAAAGATACATTTACTCTATGACCCAGAAATTACCTTTTTAAGTGTCTATTAAAGAGAAATGAAAATGTGTCCATATAGGAAAAAAAAAGACTTGGCAGGAGTGGTCACAACAGCTTTATTAATAATGGCAAAAATAAACAAAACAGGGGTGCTTGGGTGACCCAGTGGTTGAGTGTCTGTCTTCGGCTCAGGTCGTGATCCCAGAGTCCTGGGATTGAGTCACCCATCAGGCTCCCCATAGGGAGCCTGCTTCTCCCTCTGCCTATGTCCCTGCTTCTCTTTCTGGGTCTCTCATGAATAAATAAGTAAAATATTTTAAAAAGTAAAGAAATAAAAAATAAGTAAACAAACAAAGAAGCCAAATTACTATCAACGGTAGAATAGATAAATAACCTGTGATGTAGTCATACAATGGACAGCTATTTGGGAATAAAAAGAATGAACTGCTAAACATTTTCCTAAGTCATACAGATGGGCAACAGGTACATTAAAGAAACTTTCAACATCATTAATCATCAGGGAAATGAAAAATCAAAACCACAATGAGATACCACCTCACACCCATTAGGATAGTTGTAACCAAACAAGAAATAACAAGCATTGGTGAGAATAGGAAGAATTTGGGAATGTAAATTGTGCAGCTGTTATGGAAAATAGTATGGAGGTTTCTCAAAAAATTACAGAGGGGCACCTGGGCAGTGCGGTCAGTTAAGTGTCAGATTCTTGGTTTCAGCTTACATCGTGATCTCAGAGTCCTGAGATGGAGCTCCGAGTCCGGCTCCACACTCAGCAAGGAGTCTGCTTGTGATTCTCTCTCCCTCTCCCTGCCTGGGCCACTGTGTGCCCCTCCGTCTTTCTCTCCCTCAAATAAACAAATAAATCTTTAAAAAATAATTACAGAAAACTACCATATGACTCAGCAATTCTATTTCTAGGTATTTATCTGAAAAAAATAAAAACACTAATTCAAAAAAATATATATGCACCCCTATGTTCATTGTAGCACTATTAGGTATTACAATACCTGAGACATGGAAATAACCAAGTGTCCATCAACAATGAATAGGTGCAGAAGATATGGTATGTATGTGTGTGCATGAATGTTATTCGGCCATAAGAAAGATTTAAATCTTGCCATTTTGTGACAACATGAATGGACCTTGAGAGCGTTATGCTAAGTGAAATAAGACAGACAAAGAAAGACAAATGCTGTGTGATCTCATTCATATGTAGAACCTAAAAGCAAAAATAAAACAGAGATCATAGATTCGGAGAGCACATTGGTGGTTGTTGGGAGTGGAGGGTGTGTAAATGAGTGAAAGGGATCAAAAAGCGTAGACTTCTATTATAAAATAAATAAATCATGTGATGTAATATACCCAATGGTGACTATAGTCAGTAATACTGTATTATGTATCTGAATGTTGCTAGGAGAGGAAATCTTGAAGGTTCTTATCATAAGAAAAACATATTTTGTAACTATGTATGGTGATAGATGTCAATTAGACTCATTGTGGTGATTATTTCACAATGTGTACAATTACTGAATCATTATGTTGTGCACCTGAAACTAATATAATGTCAATTATACTTCAATTTAAAAAAATGAACTACTGATTTGTATATGAGGGACCCTCCAAAGCATTATGCCGAGTTGGAGAAGCCAGCCACATGAGAATAGGTACCATATGATTCTATTTAAATGAAATTCTAAGACAAATATAACTAATTTATTTTGATTAAAATTGGAATAGTGGTTTCCTGGGAGCAAGAATTCACTGAGAAGGGAAATTAGAAAATTTCCTGGGATGATGACAATATATTTTATTTTAACAGAGGTTTTAGTTACAGGGATGTATGCGCTGGCAGATTAACCTGAGAGTATGCTTAAAATCTGTCATTTCACTGCATGTAAATTTTACTCCAATTAAAAAAAAATTATACTTGCTCTTGTAAAAAAAAAAAAATGTAGGTTGGATAATGTCTTTCCTTGGTTGAAATCCTCAAATGGCTTTCCATCCTGAAGCCAAAGTTGAATCCTTCCGATGTTCTCAAGGTCCTTCACGCTCCACTTCCCCATTACATCTAATTTTGCCCTATTGCTCACTCTGCAGGTACTGGCCATTTCATAGCTTCTTGAACATGTGAACGTGCTCCTGTCACACTCCATTGAACATGGATTCTTTTTTTATCCAATTACCATCTGTATCTCCCCCACCACCAAAGTAAGGGCAAGACGCTTTGTTTGTTCATATATAAATCTCCAGTGAATAGGGTAGTACCTGATGCATAATAGCTTCTCCAAAAACATTTGTTGAATGAAAAATTTAAATGAATGCAAGATCATTTTTTGTATTAAAAACATTCTGTAAAAAAAAAAAAAAAAAAAATCTGTGTTTCCTTTCTTCTCAATGGGCCCTTTCAGATCCAGAGATCTAAGCTAAATTGTATCACTAAGTGGACCTCTGTCCATCTGAAACAATATATCAACAGCTAAGACTCCTAAATTCCCTGTTTTCATCTAGGGAGAGTTTAAATATGGCAGAGTAAGAAACACCAAGGAGATAATATTTTTAATGTCCCAAAAGGCTGTCTGGGAGGAAGAAGGTTGAAGGATATTGAAGTTAATTGCCAGATCCAGGAAGTGAGTTTACAGCATAAAAATGGAAGCAAATTAGTATAACTTTAACTTGAAGAGAAAGGAACTTACTTTGAATCCAGGTAGTCACAACTCATCTGATTAATCCCCATAAATAGCTGGAATTAACTTCAAGGACTATTTTGCTTACTTCATAGCGATTGTTTCCTCCTCTGGTCCAGTCCCAAGGAAAAACTACGCTATGCTCACAGAGGGAAAGGGTCTTCTCTACTGAAAGAAGTATAGACAGATGTGACATGGAAAGACAGGGGAGTAACAAGCCTTTGGTGAAGAGAGGGGTCTTCCACCCAAACAGTGGCCAACATCAGAGTGACCACAGAAGCCTGAGGTGAATGAATAGTTCCTTGAGCCATTGTACCACTGCACATATGATGAGAATGAACTCTGGCCATCTTTAGCAGGAAAATAATTTATTGGAAGGATCTTGGAAGCTCCCAAGCCAATATGAAGGCTGGAGAATCTGAGTCAGAAAATGGAACTGGAGGGTATTATGCTGAGTGAAATAAGTCAATCGGAGAAGGACAAACATTTTATGGTCTCATTCATTTGGGGAATATAAAAAATAGTGAAAGGGAATAAAGGGGAAAGGAGAAAAAATGAGTGGGAAATATCAGAAAGGGAGACAGGACATGCGAGACTCCTAACTCTGGAAAACGAACAAGGAGTGGTGGAAGGGGGGAGGTGGGCGGGGGGTGGGGGTGACTGGGTGACGGGCACTGAGGGGGGCATTTGATGGGATGAGCACTGGGTGTTATTCTATATGTTGGCAAATTGAACACCGATAAAAAATAAATTTATAAAAAAAAAGAAAATGGATGGGAAGCGGGATGCCTCGGTGGCTCAGCAGTTGAGTGTCTGCCTTCCACTCTGCGGGGTGTGTGTGTGGGGGGAGTGATCCCAGGATCAGGGATCGAGCTCTGCATCAGGCTCCCTGTGGGGAGCCTGCTTCCTCCTCTGCCTGTGTCTCTACTTCTCTCTCTGTATTTTTCATGAATAAATAAATAAATCTTAAAAAAAAAAAAAAAAGCCAGAAATGTAGCTAGGATGACAGCACTGGAACCAATAGGTTAAAATGTCACCGGCTCTCAGCATGTGCTATTCCTTTCATTCTCACCACATCTACCCTAGACGCCAGCCAACCCCGCCTCAGGACCCTCTTAATTCCGTTGTCCCTGCCATCATAAATAGTGTCTTACCTGTCCCCTTGGTCTACAAATATTCTCCTACTCTGGGCTCATTCTTACCTGTCCCCCTTGGTTTGTCCCCTTGGTATCAGCCACTCAGGTATCAAAGTCTTGCATGATACCTTAAATAGGATTGACCGAGTCTAGGCCAATGGACAACTGATGTCAGGAGCAAAGAGAGGAGATATCTGCCTCCTTTCTCTTCCCTACTGAAAAGTGGGGTCCTTCCAGCATACCTACTTGGGGATTCCTCACAAATAAAAGGATATTGAGATTCTAAATAGTCGAGTCTATTATAATATAGACTCTTTGACTGCCTTGTGGCCTTATAAATCCTTACTCCCAAACTTACACTTACAAAAATATTTCTACACAGTGTAGATAACCTATTCCATGTAACCAAAAACATACCCTTTTTCCAGAGAAAATACAAAGTTTAATTATTTTCTCCCTCCACTTTCAGCTCAAGTTCTCTCACCATTACCCCTTCTTCCTGTTTTAATTCCATCATGAATTTCTAAAACTGAAGGTTAAAAAGTAATTATAACTACAACCAATGGAATCTACATACAGACCGTAGCTAGTGTTTGTAGCTTTCCCCTAACTGCTCTTCCATGTTCTCTCGGCCTCAGCAGTCACACAGAAGAGCAACCTGAACCTAAATCTTCAATCTTCAGATACCTAAGCCTTTGTCTTTCCTGCTTGTATGAGCTTGCAAGACTTCTGTTCATCTTTACCACTCAACATTATAGTACAAGAGGTGCCCTTGAGTTGTGTCCATGATCTGTCTTTTCCTTCTTTTTAGTAGTAAGGATCACTCAACCCACCAAAAATTCAACTTCCTCCTTCTCCCTCCTCTTCCTTGAGTGGCATGAGAATTCCCGAATGTCCAAATGGCTGGTTCAGCTCCCAATTTCACCGAATTACTGTGATTTCTTAGTGGGAGCAATCCTCCATTGGGTACTAAACCAGCAGAGCCCAGAGGCAGAACTCAGAAGTTTGATAGTTGGTCATTAGATGTAATTGTGAGTGGTACCCCCATGATTCTTCCCCCAAAACTCCTGAATTTGTGTGTTCTAGGACAGGGAGAAAGAATGGCCATTTACTCATCATTAATTCAAAGTAAACACTTCATCCTGACAGCATCACAAATTTGCAAAGCACTGTCTACCAGCTGGTAGCCAGCTGGTACCACATTTGAGTCCTCAAAAGAGCATTCCATCTTTCTGTAAGGTCAGTTGCTTCTGGAAAGTAGCACAATACTACGGCTAGACCAGTGAATTCTATAGTCATCAGCCCATTCTTTCTCTGTAAAGTGAGTTTCTTAGAGCAACCTAGTCACAATTTAAAATTTTAGTATAGGTCAGTTTGTTTAAATTATTTCAAAAGTTTATTTGAATGGCATTATCATATGTTAGGAGTCACCTTGACTGTTATTTCAAGAGATTTGAAAAATAAATATCAAGAAAATCACAATGATTATAAAATTTTTAAAAATCTAGAGTAGGGATTCTATTATGATGTTTAAGAATTTAAGTAAGTTCCTCTGATGAAAGTGTTAGTAGAAGCACAACAGGGCAGTGAAAAAACCCTAAATACAAAATAACTATTTTGGTGGGTAATTTCTTCCCCTGCTACAATGGAATTGTCCAATGTAATCATATCAGTTTCTATCAGGTAGTTGACTGGCCCTCCTGGGAACAGTATCAACCCAGTGCTCAGCACTGGTTGCTACTCTGGCCAGTAGGGGTCTCAGCTCAGGTCCAGTCAGGTCACAATGATGGGAGGAAGTCCTTGTCACTAGTTTCATGTCATTAGGTTCATTCCGACCACCAGAGCTGTTTTGTTAATGAGTCCATTGATCAAGTACCACAACTGGTGGTCATCTTTAATAAAAGTCATTTTTTCCTCCTGATTACTTAAAATTTCTTCACAGTGGGAGCATTTTGGTGAACACGCTGATTAGGTACAAATATTCTCATACTCTGGGCTCATTCTAAGTTTATCCAACTTCTTCCCTAAGGTTCTTCACCACCAACTCTCCAGTATTTTTTCCTGTAATCCTCTGATCATCTGACCAAATCATTAACTACTGTCCAAAAATTAGATCTAGGTTGTTGCCGCAGGCCATCTCTCTTGGTTCACCAGATGTACCAGCAGATATCTACTCCTAGGGGAGTTTTTATTCTCTGCTGTGCTTTGGGACCACCCTTGAGTGGAGTTAATGAACCACAGCAATCTACAATCAAGAAAATTGGCCCACTGCCATTTGCTAGAGAGGAGAATTTGGCCACAGGAAGAACACTGAACCTCTCCAGGACGCTGCAGCGAGTCTGGACCAAGAGAGAGCCTGAGTGGGATGTAGACTTGGATATTCTTACAGTTGCATTTGAAGGAGCCCTGGAACAAGCCTACCAATGTTATGCCTCACATTCCCTTTGGTTCTGCCCTGCAATCTGGTGTCACTAGAAAATTCCACCAAACTACTCAACGTACTTGGGAGGTACTCTCACCAGTCTTCATCCCAGGTCTACACTCCAACACAAACAGAGGTTGCCAAAATACATCCTGCCTCTGTGGTGGGCAGAAATCTGGAGAAGTTTGGCAGGGCGGGGGAGGAAGGGAAGAGACGCTTTGGAAATGGTTTTATTTCTGAGAACTTGAATTTCTAAAACTTCCCCCAATAACCACATTTTCTTGGAGTTCAGGATCAGAGATAGACTACCCTGGTGGCCTTTTAACCCTAATTAACCCACAAGCCCATTTGGTGTCCCCACCTCTGTTAACTATGTGATATAGCTTATGAAAAGATGTGGCCTCCAGTCTGTCAAATACTGCACATTCCACAGTTCTTGCTCAGGCCACTTCCTTCCCTATGGAGCCACTGCCTGACTTTTCCAAAGCTGATATTAATATCACAGACCATTATAATATAGTTATTTTCATGGAAGGCAGAGAGGAAGTCACGTGGCATTAATTGGTCCCATGGGGTCCTGAAAGTCTCCATTTAGCATGTTGTTTTTACTCACATAAGCAGCAATGAAGTGGAAGCAGTGAGGAAGTCGCTATGATTGTATGAAATGAGTATTTTTTTCTGGGACTTGTTTGGTTAATGAGTCATTATTCCTTTTTTAATTGTATGAACATATGTAGTAGCTGGGTCAAAGGTACATGTGCGTTTTCTCAATGCGCGCACACACACACACACACACACACACACACACACACACATCTAGGCCACTGTCTATTTGCTTTATTTTAACCTCTGCTGTGATGTCAGCCTATTGAAAGTCTGGGACACAGAGAAAAGAACCAAAGTATACGAGTTTTTAGAGTTTTAGAGGGAAAGAACTCAAAAGCTCCTGAGCATAAAAAATATATATTTTATCCTCTTCAAGTTACTGAACCGGGAGGGTTTCCTATCAAAATGTTGATATCACCAGAATCCATTTCTTTGTGTATGTATCATAAATTTTACTTTTCAAAAGTCCATCATGCACATCATCCTTTTTTATCTTTATGATGGTCCTGTGGGGCAGGTAAAGCCAGAATTATTATTCCATTTTCCAAATTGGAACTCATATCACAGAGGCACAGTGGCTTCTTAAAGATCAGATAACTAATAAGTGATGGCCTGGAAACCAAGGGAATCCAAGAAATAAGTTGGAGCTCTAAGAAGATTTTGGGGTGGCTTAGAACCTTTCATGGGTTAGATGGTGGGCATGGCAGATTTGGGAGAGTGAATCTGAGCTGTTCCCAGGTTCTACAAGCCCTCTTTGCCTCTCCAGGTAACTGCAAGCTTTAACTCTGCGCTCTTGGGCTGTCTCCACTCACTACAGTGATGAAATTCGATTTTTCAGTTAAAAAAGTCACATGAAGGTGAACATGAAAACAAGCAGATGATGAAAAGCCCTCTTGAAACATTTTCTGTTTGAAGATACTGATAATAGAATAATTTGTGGGTTCCTTGGACATGGGAAATTATTCTTTTGACAAAGATGTGCCAGGAAAACATCTATTCTATCTCTCTCAATATGGCAGAGGTCATGGGTTATGCATTCTACTTTTCCTGACGATTCCGAAACAAGAAAAATAAGATTCTGATAAGAAAACTTATGATCTGTCTCAGTCAAGAAGAGCTTTATGTGATTCACCCTGAAGGCTAGATATTAATATGGATAGACTTTCATCATTCTTTGTGCAATACTGATGAAGTTTCCTTCTCAGAGTTGAAAGGTTATTCAGTCCAGTAGCAAACAAGTTCGCTTTACTCAACTTAGTTAGATCAAGGTACTAAGAAACTCTTCGGTTCGTGCAAGAGCCAGTTACCTTTATCCAAGAACAATGCACAAATAGATGAAAACTGCTCCAGGAGACAGATGTGACACCTCCTCGTGGGACTCAGTCACCCAGTCTTTACACAAACGCTCACATGCATTCCTATCAGAAGGCAGGGCCAGAGGAAGCATGGCCCTGTGCAAGTCATCACCATTACCAGAAGCATGACTAAAAGGGGTGCTTCTACAAGCAATCTTTGGCCACCTCATCCTTATAGAGGAGAGCATCTCATCACATTGAGGAAGTCCAGAATCTCCAGTGGGACTGCTTGAGTTGAAGCTGTACACAAGCCATGGGGAGGTCAGCACAGCTCACTAATCCAGCTTGTGAATGGACCAAGGCCTTTGATTCTCCTCCTCTGCCTCCTCCCTCCTTGTCATTTAATTGCTCATAAAAGCTGTATGAGGTCAGTTGGAACAGTAAGTGAAAAATGAGCTCATATGGCGTATTTGAGTCATTCTCGTTAGAGTGTGTTAAGAGGAGAAGGTTGACTCTATTGGCCGGCTTGAGGTTTGAGAGTCAAATGTGGATTTTGATTGCCCAGACTCTCCGTATCCAAACCGAAATGAGAGTCACAGAAGCAGAGAATGAGGAGCTATAGAAATGGAGTCGAATTATTTTTCAGTTCCTCATATTTTACAGATGTAGAAACAGATGCCTAGAGAGCTTAACAGTCTTGGCTGATGTCATGGAACTCATTAAAAGTGCTAGAATAAAGGACAAAAGTCATTTAATATTTGATAGCTAGCGTTGATTGTATTGAATGTGTATGTGTTTATTGAACATACATTCAGTATATTTTTATGAAATGTATATATTCAATAAAAGTTTCATCTTTGGCTCAGTTTTTAAATAACAGTTGTTTTCCATCACGGAACTGCAAGGACAATTTTTATAAGTCATCTGTTAATAATATTTTGTTTCAGGCACACACTATCCATCAGGCAATCATAAAGCCTGCTCTAGGGTGGCATGCTATTTGTTTCACAGAAGGAAAAGGAGAGAGTGTATCTGATGGCTACAGGGTGAAAATGCCTTGGAGCCAATAGCCAACCGGCTACTGTTTCTACAGTGAGGTCTTAAAAGCTGCCCAAAGTAAAGACAACACTTCCACGAAGGAGTTAGAAAAGGGTGGAGCTAAGGGAGTAAGAATAATGCACCCCCTCCATCCCTGCCCCCCCCCCATGTTCTTGTCACTGTGCAAACACTCCCCCTCTTACATCCGGAAGATCTGATTTTCAGTTCTGCAAAATCTTGAAAAAGGAGAGGTTCTCTGTTGACACTGGAGAGGTAGCAGGGCTTGGCATTAGGAGAGCTGAAATTCTAGTTACACCTGGGACAGCTTTCACTTCGATTTATAATACAATTCTAATTCAAGGCCACAGACAGTCAGTAGAAGATTCCATTCAAGAGCAGAAAGGTCTCTGGGGAACAGAGTGGGCACAGGAAGTGACTCTTCACAGGGGAGAAGGCAGGAAGAATTTAACAAGAGTGAAAAATAGCAGCCTCCTGCAAATAAGCCAGGCTCTCCCCAACCCTTGGAAAAATCAAGAAAGGAATATTAACAGGACTGTGGATTGAAGAGGAGCCAAATAAACAATCCATAATGATAGCTTGCCCTATAGATTCACAAAAAGTAACCACTGGAGAAAATGACAGGACCAGCGTAATTCCAGAGGAAACTGAAGCAGCAAACATACCTTTCATTTTCTCTTATGGGCATGGAAAAATCTGTTCTGGCAACATCGAGTGGTCTCAGAAATCTTACTGGCCAGATTCATTCTTGTCATTTAAATTTTGATATGTGTGACACACAACATTTTCTGTTAATTAAGCCTCTTAACATCACTCTGTGGGAAGAGTGCTTGTCTGGGATTTCAGACATTCCTAAGATTCAAGGGAAGAAGATTCTACAACCCAGCAAATTTCTAAGAAACTAATTACCTAGAAGAATTCACCAAACTGCGCTCGCTTGGCCAGGCTGCTGCCCTATTTCAGAGAAGGAGAGAAACTTCTGAATGGTCTTCTGTTATGTTTTGTTTTCCCTCCTCCTCACCCCACTTCGCTTTGTGGCAAATGGCGGAAGGTTGGAGGGAAAGCCAAGGAGGGTGGAGGGACATCAAAGAGAGTGTGAAGGTGCAGGGGAGAGGGCGAAGGAGGGAAAGAGGGCGGCCTGCAGGGTGTGAGGCGGTGGGTTGGAGCCTCCCGGGAAGCCAGGGCTCTCCCACATTCACTCAGATTATCACATCCAGGAAAAATGCTCTGAAGAAAGAACACGAAATGGTTCCAGTTTCCTTCAGTCTTAATATAGAAGGCCCCCGAAGGTCCAAAACAATTTTAGAAAGAGAGCTGCAGGGTGGGGAGGAAAAAGTATTGTGCACCCCTGAGGAAACGGAGGGGAGGGCAAACAATATTGTTTGAATGTGACTGCTGCAATCTTTGTGGGCTCTCAGCTCCGAGCAACCGCATCCTTCTGACCCTGAGACATTTATTGTTAAATTTTCTAAAGGGGGAAAAAACTGCTTTGGGCAGAACTCTCTGGGTTATTCTATTTTACAACAAACTATTTAAGGCTAAGCTATTAGCACTTTTGACGCATTTGTGTCACTTAGGGGAATGAGTAGACAAAATGCTAAATCTCACTTCCCTGCTCCCGGACTCTATATACGATTAAAGTGATTGAAGAAAGCCCGTCTGACTTGACTTGATTAAAGAGGAAATTTTTTTTCTTAATGCTCAGAAAGATATAATTCTGGAAAAGTCATCAGAAATCGATTTAAAAAGAAAACTTCAAATACGGTTTTCCTTCCATTTATTGTTCAGTCATCTTCCCTTTTTTTATATGATTTTGAGGGTGACCCAAATCTCAGGTGAAATGAGGCATTGTCATTACATGTGCACAATATATTTATTAACTATAGACCCAAATAGCCCCCCACTTTCTTCTCCTGCTGGGTAGGGGCCTGGCCTATCATGCCTGCCAAAGAATATGGATCCGTGTATTTAATAATTACTTACAGTTACTCTGTGATATTTAACAACCAACAGGCATAGAAATACATATTAGTTATCAATTGCTAGCTAACAAATTATCCCCAAACTTAACAGTGTAGTGGAACAAACATTCGCTGTCTCCCAATTACTGTGTGTTAGGAATCTAGGTGCGGTTTAGCTGGGTGTACTGTGGTTCAGTCTCTCACAAAGCTACAGAGCCAGTGTCAGCTGGAACTGGGGTCACATCAACCATTGACGGAGTGGGGAGTCTGCTTCTAACCTCACTCTCAAGGCTGTTGGCAGGTGCTCCCTGGCTGTTGACCAGAGTCCTCAGTTCTTTGCCATGTGGGTCTCTCCAAAGGGCTACACACAATATGGCGGCATATTTTCCCTAGAGTGAAGAGAACAAGAAAGCGAGATCACAAGACTGGGCACCTGAGATGGAAGCCACAGTCTTCTTGTCGCCTAAACTTCGTGTCATCCCACGGCTTTTGCCAAATTCCTATTCATTGGAAGTTAAGTCAGTAAATTCAATCCATGGTGAAAGGAAGAAAATTGCACACAGGCAGGAGGCGGGGATCATCGAGGGACATCTTAGAGCCTGCCTACCACACAGCCCACGACCCACAACAGCAGCCTGAAACATCAGAGCTTTAGAGAATTAACATCTAAAACTAGGTGACTTCTATTAACACAGAAAAAATACCAGCTGCACTGAGTTTAGGGTGATTTATATACAGGTAACTTGTAAAGGCCATAATCTGAATGGTCTGCCAAATATTAGAAACGAAGTATGACAAATTCCCTGTTATCATCACTATCAAATTAAGAGACTAAAGAGAAATAGTGTATTCATTCTGATGCATTGGTCATGCTACATTGGTTATGGTTACACTTCAGTCATTTGGTGAATGTAGCAACTTGACATATGAACTGCCTTTGAGGGAAATTTGGTTTAGAAGCCTCAAAACTTCATCTCAGAACAATTTATCACCAAACCTACACGGTATATGTGTAACTAATCCTACCTCAAGTCGTGTGTGTGTGTGTGTGTGTTTGCAAGAAAAAGATGAAAAAGTTAACCATGCTCTATATATGAGCTTGAAGATCTTTTCACCATATTGAAGCTAAAGGTTCCACATTACGATAAAAGCTTCTTGACCACAATTCAGAAATTGTGGATCTTGGCCACATCCTACTGAATTAATGGGGATTGTAAAAAACCAAATGGAATTTAGAAGTAGCTAAAATATTATTTTTTACAAAGAAAAGAAAAATAAGCAACTACGATGAATGTTCTAGCCTCTCAGAATATGCTTTCTTAATCGTTGAAGGAAATGTGTTCTCTCTGATTTGATTTTCTACTCAGAGTTTGTGACTCAGGATTCATGTTCTGGTTCTCCAGAATGTTCTAGGACAAGGCTAACACAAGTTCCTATAACTACAGGGGTATCATACATTCATTAAGTGTAATGTATTCTGGGCTCATTGTGTTACCTCTGAGAAGCCCCAGTCAGTGCACGAGACCATTTAGCCAAAGTGACAATCCGGCTACCTGTCCCAAGTACCAACCATTGTCCCTAAGCCACGTACGCACATCTGTTTCCCTTAGCCAGGAGATTTGCTGCCTCTACTTCCATAATGTGACATGATTACACCTCTGAGAAGCCTTTTGTTCTCCAGTAGTTGGAATCCTTAAAATTCTGTGAAATTGCACAGTTATGAAAATTGTTGGGAATATTAAAGCATTTGGCTCCTTTCCCCTGATCCAGAAGGTACTGTGTGTTCTTTGGATCCCAGACAACTTTTTGGGCAGTTCCAGATAAGGTATCCAATAACTTCACTCCGTGTCCCCGTTTTTCTTGCCCTCATTCCAGAAAAAGTTGGATAGCTGCCTCCCAAATAATTTTATTGTGAGGAAAGTTATTATGAAAACGTACTCCGTTGGTTTTCACTGACCTCCAAAACACACTCCCTAATGAAGTACAAATGGGAAACTGACTTGGAGCAGGTTGTCTCTGACTTTGGACTTGGGAGAAGTATTAAAGTTTATGAACTCGATATGCAAGCTCCATCTGCCAAACGAGGAATTTCTTATTTCATTTGGTAACTGCACTGAGATTATATAATGCTTCTCAGAAAGCTCTGAATGCTGAAGATGCGTAAACCATCTGTCTGTGTTGAAAAGTCAAAAAATACGCTACTCCCACAATGTGTCTCTGGCCATAACTAATTATTTATCCAGAGAAATTTCATCATAGAGTCGTTTAAACACACACACACACACACACACACAACATTGAGTTTCTACATAACCATAAAATTTTACAGCACTAAAGAGGCAGTGATTACATTCATGCTCTCACATCCTTTTATAGGAGGCTAAGGTTGTTCGGCCCTAATATTTAAAAAAATCTGAAGACCTGGCAGAGAGAAGTGAGAGATTGGAGTAGGAAGACAAATTGCATTTCGCCTCGGCGGGCTCCTCTCTCCCTCCCCAGCCGGCAGGGGGCAGTAGGAACAGGGGAAGTGATGCTTGCTTTCCTCTGAACTGTGGAGCTTGGTAAACAACAGAAGGTGAAAGTTGCAGGAGGTTTGTGTGCTCTCCAGGGACCTCCCACTGGCAGGAGTGAGAGTCAGGTGTCCATCTGAATTCCAGTTCCCTCACGTTCTAGCTTAAGTTATAACAAATTTTCCTGATAATAATAGTCACTAACGCTCTGAGCCCGCCCTCTGAGCCAGGCACTGCAGTAAGCACTTTATACGCCTTATTTTATCCCATCCTTCAGCACTGTAGGATGCAGTAGGCTTTGTTATTTCTTTTGTGCTTAGCAAGCAAGGAAACTGAGGCTTCAGATGTTAAGCAACTTGCTCAAGGTCATGCAGTTAAAACCAAAACAGCAAACCAGGAAGGAGAATCGGAATGTTCGTCTTTGGCCCAGACATCAATACTTACCCTTATTCCATTTTTTGGTCCACTTTTTCTTTTTCTTAATTCTTAATTTCTTAATTCTTAATTAATTCTTAATTTCTTAATTCTTCCACCTGACAAAGCAGATGCCAGTATATTTAGCTGTTTCGTCATAACCCCAAGTGTAGTACATGGAATAGACAATGATAAGGTGAGTTTAAACACGTCTGTGTTGCCAGTAAGAGCAATGCAAGGGGACAGTTTTCCCCCAGGTTACCAAATTGGCCAACGACAGTGATATTTCTGAGTAATATTTTTAATTCGGATATCATACAGTTTCCCCGTCTTTAAATAGCCTGGCCACAAATTGGGTATATGCCATCCGTTGCCCTGACCCTCAGTAGTCATTTGGGCAAAATGGACTGCAGTGAACAGCCAAGCGTTTGTAAGCCAACAGACAGATTCTCCGTCCAGGTCTGCACTTCCCTCTCTGAGCCTCAGAGCCCGCATCTGTAAAATGACTGTACTCAGAATAGAGGACTCATTCAATTGTCGGGAGGGTTAAGCAAGCGAATGCAGGTAAAATATTTAGCCTGGCTCTGGCACGTAGCAAGTAGTCCTCAACCATTATTATTCTGACACAATTGTCAAACTTGGGGGTAGGGGAAAGAAAAGTGGAGAACTCAAGCAAATGTCCAGATGTTTTGCTTCTGGGTGCCAAATGTCCAGATGTTTGAGAAACTTCGGATAATTCATGGTCATTGTTGTTCACTGGTATCCTTGGCACCAGGTGATCACAGATTCTGTTCAAGGGCAAATGGGGGTTAATGCTCCCCCCCATTCATGCACATTTTATCCTTTGTTACGAACTAAAAATATAAAGGTATGAAGGCTCTCCCTTTCCATGTCTGCCAAAAAGATTACCGACAGTCAAAAAGAAACTTTTTTTTTCTACAGGCACTTAAATTCCTTTTAAAACATTAAATTTTTAAAAAGCACTTATTTATTTCTTCTACATACTTTCTTTTCAGCTTTCAAATATATCACGATGGTCTAAATATAAGCCAATATTATTTTTCTTGTTCTTCTTTACTCCTAAAACAGCTCAGTATTGAGGGTAAAGTTTCAAGATTTACTGGTTTCCTTCAATTTAAGTTTTGGTTTTTTTTTGTTTTTTTTTATTTTTTTTTGTTGTTGTTTATACATGTATGCACTATTTTAAATAGCCAGCTCCTACCTCAAAAATCCATAACTTTTATAAACTATAAATTCCTTTCAGTAGAAAGCTTCTTCTGCTTCATTTAATAAAAACCCAACACATAAAAATCAGAACTCACACAGTAGAAAGTAATTATTTGTATGATGGAAGAATTGGCCAAAGGGAATAATTATACAAATATTTCTCTAATAACTGTAAAAATATGACATAATTTCACACACTTTAGTCTTCTCAAACAACTCTGGAGTTTGGCCCCATTTCTACTTTCCTCAATCTCCTTATTTACTCCACATAGTTTTATAATTTTCAGAACATGCAGCAACTTCACATTTTTTTTCATATTCTAATGAGATAAATGTCTCATTTATAATGCCTTGGAGTATAAGAAAAATACTATATAGAATTTTCCTAAAAATCTATTCCAAATCCTAGATGCCATAGCTAACCAAAAGGAGGCAGGTACATAGCTTTGAAATTAAGATTTAAAAATATTGTTTCTTATAAAAATTATGAAGTACCCAGTACCTATGAGCTTTGTCTTTCTAAAGTTAGAATCCACTCCTGTTTCTTCTTTTTAACTTCTAATAAGGACCTTCCTAGACAACCGCTGCACTGAGTCAAGCAGTCAAAGTCAAGCAGTGAGCTCGTAGAATAAAAAAGCAGTGCTGTAGATCCCCAGATAATGAGTTTTTAGGAGATTGGCATATCCTGTAACAAAGTATTCACCTCAAATATCCTTTAAAATCACTTTATTATTGATTTGCTTAATCAAGACTGGAGAAAAAGACTTATCGACCTCCTAAGGTTGTAGGTCAGTCTAGAAAAAGAACCAACAGGGCAAGGTGGCAAACAAATGCAGTATTAATCAAAAAGAATGTGTCTGAGGGACAGTTCCCAATTTTCTTATAGGTTTAAATATTTTATTTATTTACTCATGTTTAAAGATTTTATTTATTTACTTATGAGAGACACACAGAGAGAGAGAGAGAGAGAGGCAGAGATAGAGAGGCAGAGACAGAGGGAGAAGTAAGCTCCATGCAGGGAGCCCGATGTGGGACTCAATCCCGGGTCTCCAGGATCACACCCTGGGCCAAAGGTGGCACTAAACCACTGAGCCACCCGGGCTGCCCTACTCCTAGTTTAGGGTAGTACGTAGGACTATTCATGAACTCGCTGAACCAATTCATCAATAGGGTGACTAGCACCTAGCAGGTAACAGGTGTTCAAAAAAAGTCTGATGAATTAACAAACAGACTCCAACGCTGTATTTTTTTTCTCTTGATGGTCTCAAAAATTTATGTGGAGCACCCAGCCAATCATCTACTGGGTCATGTAGCTGTCTCCAGGCTTTTAGTCTAAGACTTCCAACTTCTCTCCCACATCTCCATTCTTTCTTCCTGTTGAGAAGACTGGCAGAGAGAGACCTGGTCACAGGGAGGGATTGCCAGCTCACTGTAGAGGCCGAGAGCCACGTCAGCTCTTCACTGGCTCTTCTCTGGGTGGCTTCCTCCCCTGCTGATGCAACATTGATTCCCCTGAAAAATTCTAAAAACATCAGTGCTGCTTCTGAAATCCTGGAATCCAAATCATCTGAAATGACCCACAAAGAAATGAAAAAAAACAAAAAACAAAAAAACCCAAACCTGTATTTAAAGATAATTTATATAAAAATCTGAATAGGGATCCCTGGGTGGCGCAGCGGTTTGGCGCCTGCCTTTGGCCCAGGGCGCGATCCTGGGGACCTGGGATCGAATCCCACATCAGGCTCCCGGTGCATGGAGCCTGCTTCTCCCTCTGCCTGTGTCTCTGCCTCTCTCTCTCTCTCTCTCTCTCTCTGTGACTATCATAAATAAATAAAATTTAAAAAAAATAAAAATAAAAAAAATAAAAATCTGAATAATTTTATGATATAAGGAAGAATAATCATAGCCTTTAGTATGATTTATTTAATATAATGAGAAAGGCAGTACATTTTCTGTAAGACTAATATCATAATTTCATTGAGACGAAGCCACCTGTCACAGGAGGGAATCTCAATGTCAGAAATCTCCCCATTTCCCCAATTACCTAGCAGTACTATCTAGGATGATCTTTGAAGTAAAAGGTAGACAGAAATAACCAACAAACAAAAACAAAAATAGAAAAGAAAACCCTACCCAACCAAACTAGGAAACAAACAGAAAGTTCCCATTATTGATATAATAGTTCCCATCACTTCTTTCATAGCAAATATGTGCTAGAAGCTTAATAAGCATTATCTCTGATGTCTGCATAAGCCTTGTTCTAGGATCTTCAATCACCATCACTGTCGAATCATTATTCAAGTAGAAAAACTGGAGGGAGAGACACCTACCCTTTGCAAAAGGTAAAATGCAACAAGTGTCTCTTCAACTCCTTTGAACTGCCAGGCCACAGGAAGAGGAAAGAGAGGTGGCTGGTTTATGCACATAACCTGCCTCCTCTCTGACTGGTATCAGCACCCCCTACACTATCAACCATCTTCAAACAGGACTGGGGGCAGGAGATTCAGCAGGTAATCTTGGTTCCACAGCCGTGAGCAAATCCTTCAACTTGTCTGGTTCTCAGCCTTCGTACACATAAAAGCAAAATCTACTAACAGGATCGCCTCAAACCCTTGTCTTCTATACCCACACTGTGTGGTCACTCTATCCTGTGTGGAGATATAGATGAAGTCCATGTGGTACCTGCAGTCCACCCCTCCAAAGATAATTCACAGGAACACACATCAACTGCGTGTTTTTCAAATGAGGTGCATGCGCCCTCCCGTGTCTTTAGTGTTCCAGTAACAAATATGCAAGCCCCAGAGAAGCATGAAGTATCTTCCTGATACATCCATGTCTCCTGAAAATGTTTGAGGAGAATCCATTCTTTGATGTAAAAGTAAAGAATTTACAGTGTAAAATTTAAAACTCTCAGGGACATGAAGAGGCAAAAGGCAGCAAAGATGATTGTCACTGGGAGTGTGGCTTCCTTCTATACCCCTTGTATCCTCTATGAAAGGAGTTCTTTGGTGAAAAAGTATGTTAGGTTGTCAGTGGTGATATTTCGAGGCTAAGTACACTATGGCTTAGCTTTCTTTCTGAGTCCATGGGGGTCTTTGAGTGGGGAATTGTGTTTTAGGACAGCAGAGGACTCTAGGATAGAGGACATCTACCAAGGCCTAGGTAGTGCTGTTACTAGGAAAGGCCTATAAAATGTGGAAGAGCCCAGGGGCGCCTGGGTGGTGCAGTTGATTAGGAGCCCGACTCTTGGTTTCAGCTCAGGTCATGATCTCAAGGTCATGAGATTGAGCCCTGCTTTGGGTTCCACACTGGATATGAAGCCTGCTAAACATTTTCTCTCACTCTGCCCCACCACCCCCTGCCTCCTTACCCTTCCACCCACCCCTGCCCCTTGTGTGCTCTCTCTCTCAAAAAAAAAAAGAAAAAAGAAAAAAGAAAAAATGGAAGAGTCCATCAAAACAAACTTCTTGATTTTGTTAAAGGCAGATTCTGGGGCACGATGTTTGGCTTGGAAACCCCATTTTCTGGGGCTCTTAGCTAAACCTTGATTTATCCCACGTTGACTTTTAAATGAATTTGGTCATCCCTGAGACTCAAAATTGGTATTTTACAGTACCATGGAAACCGTCTTCTATAACTGAATCATTATCTTTACTGGTGAACTGCAAGCTCACATTGTTATCCCTTTTTCCATTCCCTCCTCACCATGCTAAGGCAAGCGTATCCTACATCATCCAGTTTCCAGATCAAACTCTCCTAAGATCTCAGGCCTATTTCCTTTCGTGGTAGGAATGGGAGGTCATTAAAATGCTGCTGAGTGGTGTAAAAGGAAAAGAAGTGTATGTTCTGCTGGTTGCCTCCAGAAACCTCCTGGTGGGAGGAGGGAGAAGGAGAATTGGATAGGATGGGATTGGGGAGGGGACCGGGCTACAGACGGAAAAGCTGTATAATCTCATAACCTCATACACCCAAACGCACTCATTCCCAGGGTTCCTGTCCTCTGGGGAGACGTGTCAGGTTTGGCCAGTCATTTCATTATAGGTCAACAGCCCTCTACCCATTTTCCAAACCCACAATTTTTTATTACTCATTTGGTGGCAATACTTAATTCATCTAAACTCATTCAGCAGTGAAACCCGATCTGAACTGATGTTAGGCTATCTATATAGTCTTTATATTTGTAAAACCTAGTGAGAACACTAATTGATGCCACCACAGAAATACCCATGTGTTCGATTACAAGTTGTTGCATCAAACCCCACTGAGGGTTTTGATGCCATATACCAAATATGCACCACATTAGCTTTCTAAGACTCCCAAATTTTGGATTCTAAAATGCATCTGGTCCAGGGGTTTTGTAAAAAAGGCAGTGAGCCTTCACAATCCCAGCCACCACCTGTAGTGGTGCAAAGAGACGAACTGTAACCACTCCTTTGCAAAGCATCTCATTTAGCTAGGATGCAGTATGAAGGGCAGGAGATAGAAAATGACCTGAAAGAAGTGAGTTTTCAGAAACTCGTGTCCACTGGCAATCTCATTCTCTCCTTGCAGCCAAATCAGCAAGGAAAATCAGCTTTAGATCTCAGCATATCCACCAACCTTTACTCAACAATCGGGACCCACAATAATCCGATGAGATTTTTATTTTTTTTTTATTTTTTGCTTTATCAGTGAAGTAAAACTACTATCAAAGTAGTTCAGAAAACCATTTTATGTCAGACAGATGTTAAGCTCCTTGATTCTAATAATAAAATAATTATAATTTAGTATGTACCCCCAGCCACTGTTCTAAGTGTTATCTGTATATTACTCCATTTCAACCCCCTAACAATCATATGTAACAGGTTGTACAGATTAAGGAAACTAAGCCACACAGCGATGAAGTCACACGCTCCAAGTTACCCAGAGGTAGATGTGCACCCAAGCAGTCTCACGTGCTTACACTCTTTGCCAAGCTTCCTCTTGGCATAGCTGCTTTCCTGTTTTTAATTAACAAAGCATCTAGGTTACCTCTCGCCAATGACGAGCTGGTAAGTGTCTAATAAATGCCTCTCTCACATAATTTTACAAATAATGGTAAAATATACAATATTCTTTAATGTCATTTCTATATAAACAATTGAATCTCGCAGAATGCCTTCGGTGATTTTTGCTAAACTTTGTTAAGTATAGCCAACCTTGGGTTTCAGTTGACCAGCGGGTATCTTTTTTCACCGGAGTGCTGGTTAAATTTTCCTTTATGTTATTAACAAGTTAATGAGTAAAAAGAAAGTGAAAGACAAATTTGAACTTCACTCATTTCTCAATTACTTGAGTGACTGCTTTGCTGACCCAGATTACAGTTTTCAAATCCTGGAATTATTGCATCAATCTTTTGTGCTATTGATATTATAACAAGTAAGATACTACGTACTCTTTAATATGAATTTAATACTGACTTCATATGCATCATTAACATTTTCTCCATCACTTTCCTAAGACCGGACAGTCAACCAAACAATGAATCAGACCCTCAACTGCATCATTTATCTGTTTCCATGGTGTAAATACACAGGCTTCCACCATGGCATCGCCAAATGCAGAGTCAGAAGGAAAATGTGCAACAGCACACCATTAGGTGGTATTTCCACTGTGAGGCCACAAGAGACATAAATAATCTGCAGAGCGCCCATAATAACAAAACATGGTAAAACAATTAGAAAATAAAGAGCGCTGAGTATTTGTTAGTTTGTTTTACATGTAATTTATTCCAGGGTAACTTTTTATAACTTAAATTTTAATAATGGTGATGTTTAATAACTGGCTCACAAAATTCTTGAACATTTAACAATAGGTTCTCATGAGCTGGTCTGCTCTGGCTCTGGCATATGGACACTTGGCTGGATCTGCCCCACTGGATATTCCCAGAAGCCACTGGACTCAAAGCAGCTTTTACTGCAATCTACTTCCTAAGTAACTGTTTTGCCCCTTCTTCTGGTACTAAGACCTTCCTGGGCCATGGTTTCTTTATTTATTATTAAAGCCTATCTTAGAGACTCTCCTAATCTTTTTGGCATTTGAAATCTTATTGTTTAAAATAAAATTCTTCGGAGGTCAGTAAAGGTTTCCAAATAATTCTCTTTGCTAGGATGCCTGGACATCAGAAGTTTGGTTCTTGCTCACATCTATGTCCAACAAGTAAAAATACATAAGTGCACTCAATGAGAAACTGTGTCATTCAAATTTGCTCATTGCTAGCAGGGGGCCACTCACTGTTAAAGGGGGTGACTTGGACTATAATCTAGGCAAAGCTTCTTTCTTGCAGTAACTTTAAAAGGGCTTGACGTCCTTAGTGAGGCCCCTCCACCACTCACTCTGAGTCATAAGATGTCAACTTACTCTCTAATTCAGAGTCCCCTGACTCTCTCACCCCTGACTTTGTCACCTCATAAATGTGTCACTTCCAGTACCACCTACCTTTTTAAGAAAAGGTCTTGCCCACCCTGAAGTATCTAAGAAACACTGAACCTGAGCCAAGATAAAGGAGTTAATTTAATTGACCAACTTATATTAATTGGCTCCAGTACACCCAGCACAGTGATGGGCCTGGGAATAATGAGAATCCCCATCTTCAAAGAGTTGACAGACTCATCCAGTAGTTCTCAATCCAAGGAGCACATTGAAGCTTTAAAACCTACCAATGCCCAGGCTCCACTCCAAACTAATTAGGTCAAAACCCCTCAGGGTGGGACCTAGGCAATATAATTGTTTAAAGCCTCCTCCTGTGATTCTAATGTGAAGCCAGAATTGAAATCCACTGGAATAATAGTTAATAGCTTTCTTTTACATAAGCACAATCGGCCATATTGTCCTGAATCCTAAAAGCACAAAAGAACACAAAAAAACTCCTTGCTATTCATTGTGGGACAAGAATCAGGGCCATTAGCATCATTATGGAAGCTTGTTAGAAATGCAGAGTTTCAGGCCTATTGGTGGAGCAGTTGGGACACAGGCAACATTTACCAGTAATTAAGTTTGCCATTTTATATGGGCACGGTTCATGGCACCCTAAAACTATTCTAGTAGTATAGCACCAAAGATCACTGACCACAGATCACCATTACAAGCACAGTAATAATGAAAAGGTCTAAAATATTGTATTACCAACATGTGACACAGAGACAGGAAGTCAGCAAATGCTGTCAGAAAAATGGCGCCAACAGACTTCTTAAGGAAAAAAAATAGACTTGTTCAATGCAAGGTTGTCACAAACCTTCAATTTGTAAAAAAAAAAAAAAAAAGAAAAAGAAAAATAGCAGTATCTGTTAAGTGCAATAAAGCAAAGCATTAGAAAATGAAGTATAGATTAGTGGTTGCCAGATGCAAGGGTTGGTGAAGGGAGGCAAAAGGTACACATGTGCAGTAATAAAATAGGTAAGTCACGGGGATATAAGGTACAGCGTGGTGACTACTTAATAATATTGTATTGCATATTTGAAAGTTGTTAAGTGTGTAAATCTTAAAAGTCCTCATCACAAAGAAACCAAATATGTAACTATGTATAGTGATGGATGGTAACTAGACTGACTGTGGTGATCATTTCACTATATATACAAATTTCAAACGAATCGTTATGTTGTACAATGAAATGTTGCGTGTCGATCATTCCTAAATTTAAAAAGATATGCAGACTCTTAGGCCCCACCTCACCCTTACTAAATGAGGACCTGCCTTTTAACAAGATCCCCAGGAAATTCGAAGGCGTGTTAATTTTAGAAACTCCTGAATGGAGGCAGAAATTTTATTCTTTTTTTTTTTATTAATAAATTTATTTTTTTATTGGTGTTCAATTTGCCAACATACAGAACACCCAGTGCTCATCCGGTCAAGTGCCCCCTTCAGTACCCGTCACCCATTCACCCCCACTCCCCACCCTCCTCCCCTTCCATCACCCCTAGTTCATTTCTCAGAGTTAGGAGTAGAAGTTTTATTCTTAAGAAGTTTCCGGCCCATGGGGAAAGATGTAGGTAAAGAGAGATAATTAGAAAGCAAGTTCCATGATGAGAGGAATACAGGTTATTTCAGGACTACCTATCTCCAGGAAAATTGATGCAGTGGGTGGTGCTGGACAAGGTTGTACATGAAGAGTACAGATCAATCAGGGGCATCAGCTCTCAGTAAACATCCCTGTGTTGCCAAAACATGTATACAGGGAGTATGGGAAAGGTAGGCCACACTCACCCAGACCCTACAGTAGCCTCCGGTAGGCCTCAGAGTCAACCCTTGTCCTCCTGTCTTATTTGGAAAGAGAATATACTTCCAGGCTAGTGATCCTCTAACCTGCCAGGGTAGAATTTGCTCACAAAATGCCTTGGAAATAAAAAGAGATAATAAAAATAATAGTTTTTTTTTTTTTAAAGTAGTAGAAAAATGAAATAGGCCTCAGACACCAGTAATGTTTTCTAAATATTTCCTTATGCTTTTCGTACTAGCCTGCTAGGGCTGCTGTAACAAGATACCCCAGACAGGGTGGGCGGCACCCCCTGCAGACATTTATTCTCCCACAGTTCCAGAGCCTGGAAGACTAAGATCAAGGTGTGAACAGGGGTGGTTTCTAGTGACAGCTCTCTCCTTGGCTTGTAGGTAGCTGTTTTCTCACCGTGTCCTCACATGGCCTTCCCTCTGTGTGTGGAGAAGGAGAGAGATCTCTGCTGCCAATTCTTCTAAGGACACCAGTCCTAGTGGATTAAGATCCCTTAAAGTTTATCCCTGCACATATTCTCCAGATTTCTGCCTGTATAAAATAGAAAACTCAAGTTGTTCTTTTGGAGTATAGCACACCTCTTTATTTGGTTTATCCTTTGTTATATAAGTATCCTGAATTTGAGCCCTACATTGGGTATAGAGATTGGAAAGAAAGAAGAAAGAAAAGAAAGAAAGAAAAGAAAGAAAGAAAGAAAGAAAGAAAGAAAGAAAGAAAGAAAGAAAGAAAGAAAGAAAGAAAGAAAGAAAGAGAGAAAGAGAGAAGAGAAAGAAGAGAGAGAAAGAAAGAGAAAGAAAAGAAAAGAAAAGAAAAAAAGAAAAGGAAAGAGAAAGAGAAAGAAAGGACAATTCTGACAATCACATTCAACTTATAAACTAATTTTGAAAGAACTGACATCTTTACACTATTGAGTTAAACTCCCCATAACCAAATTACTTGAAATAGACTCACTAATACCTATCACACTCTGCATTCAACTGGAAAACACTTCCAGAACACCTACATATTTTATTTCTCACTAAATGAGTTGAAAGCTTAACATACCCTGTCATGACATCTGCATTAGTTAGTAGTATTGTGCAATCTAACTCAACACTACACACACCAATGGTACGCGAAAAGAAAATTGTTGTTCCTGCCAAAGCTGAATTAAGTGACTTAGAAAGACTCAATGAAAAGAAGTTGCTAAAATTACATGTGAGAAATTGGTCAAATATTAGAACAAGTAAATGTGAAATTCTAGAAGGATTCTGCTTTCATATTACCTCATCAATACTTTTAACTGCAAGTGTCGGCTCAAAAGAAACAAAACCAGACGTCTGAGATGATGCCTTTTCAGATATGATTTATGCAAAAAAGTCAATGAGCAACTCCAATCAGTGATATTGCCTAAGGAAAACATTTAAAGCTCAGCTGTACAGAAAAACATTTATGAAAAAGTGTCAATTCACATGTTGAAATTTTCAATAACTTATTTTTGGTTTACATTGATCTTTTCTTTAATTATTTCACATCTTAGGAAACTTTTGTCACCAAATGAGCAATGAATTGTCAATTCCAATTGTGACAGAGAGGTTTTCCACAATATCCTCTCCACTTACCCTGGTCTTCTTCAATGTTCTTCAGTAAAAAGGTTTATTATTTTTCAAGAAGATCCTGTGTATTTTTGTTAATTTTATTTGCAATTACTTCATAGTTTTGCTGCTATTGCAAAAGAGATTTTTATCAATCATACTCACTGTTCTTTGCTGATTAAGGGAAAGATACTTTTTTTTTTTTTTTTCTATTTATGAGAGTCACAGAGAGAGAGAGAGGCAGAGACACAGGCAGAGAGAGAAGCAGGCTCCATGCACTGGGAGCCCGACGTGGGACTCGATCCCGGGTCTCCAGGACTCGATCCCGGGTCTCCAGGATTGCGCCCTGGGCCAAAGGCAGGCACTAAACCGCTGCACCACCCAGGGATCCCAATACTGAGTTTTATACATTGGCCTTGTATAGGTCTACTGGTCATTTTGATAGACCATTTTGTCAGTCTTAATATTTTGCTGGTTTATATGGGAGGGTATGAGTTTTAGGTCAAGTTCCCTAGAAGGTTGACTCTGAGATGAAGATTTTCATGCAGATGATTTATTAAGACCTTTCCAGATTAACTTCTGTTGAGAAGGGGGACATAGCAAATTTGGGCAGAGGGAGAAGTTGGGCAATGGTCGCAGGGCTTCCTCCTGGGAACTCCGGAGCTGGGATGGCCATGCAGAGTTGCAGAGTTGCGGCAATAGGACCCAGCATTTGTATCCTCACCTTATCCAGTATTTGCATATAAGCCATATCCAGGGACAGAGTGTGACCTTGAGTAAGGTAGTTCTCTTCAACCAACACCCACCACCACAGGGGAAACTCAGCCATAAGGTGTCATCCCTCAGCACTCCTAGAGCATGGGAGAATGAGGGTTTCAATCACAGAATGAGGACAACTGGGTGGCATACCACAGCATCCCACTATGGTATGAAATGCAAATTTTGTTTTTTTCTCAAATATTTATATTTCATTTAATTTTTATGGCTTTCTATTATGTGGCTAAGCCTTCCAGTATAATTTTGAATTAGTAAGTAAGGGCAGGCATTCTCATCTTTCTCCTGGGCTTTAATTGGACTTTTAGTGGTTCACTGTTATATGATATTTGCTGTAAGTTTCTAGCAGACACTCTACTTGGATTAAGGAAAGTATCTCTTATTCTAAAAAATTATGATAAGATTTTTTATCATTAATAGGTATAATTATCAAATGCTTTGTCACATCTAATGGAATGAGTGAGTGGTGTTTTCCTTCTAATCTGTTATTGTAATAAATATTTAAAAATTATCAAACAATCCCTGTAATCTAAGATAAACCTTACATGGTCATAATACATTATTCTATTAAAACACTGCTAGATTCTTTTCTCCTAATAAATTCATTTAGTTTGATAAGTTCTTTATAAATCTTGGATACTAGCCCTTTATCTATCTGGTATGTCATTTGCAAATATCCTCTCCCATTCTGTAGGTTTGTCTTTTAGTTTTGTTGACTCTTTGCTGCTCAAAAGCTTTTTATCTAGATGAAGTTCCAATAGTCCATCTTTGCAGCCACATTTGCAGAGGTTGCTGCCTGTGTTCTCCTTTAGGATTTCGATGGATTCCTATCTCACATTTAGGTCTTTCATCCATTTTGAGTTTATCTTTGTGTACAGTGTAAGAGAATGGTCCAGTTTCATTCTTTACATGTGTCCAATTTTTCCAACACCATTTGTTAAAGAGACTATTTTCTGTTGGATATTCTTTCTTGCTTTGTCAAAGATCAGTTGACCATAGAGTTCAGGGTCCATTTCTCAATTCTCTATTCTGTTCCATTAATCTCCTTGGTACAATTTGATCATGTGTATTTTCCGAAACAGTTGACTGATACATCTGAGTATTAAACGGATCAGCGTAATTGTTTTATTCTTAGTAAACTCAAGTGTTTTTTAAAAATTTATTTTGGATGTAGAGTTTTATATTTTTAATTTATTTCTTGACATAATTTATAATTCTTCTATTTTTCTTATTATAGTTGCCACAAGCTTTGGTTGCAGAGATCCAGCTCCTAGGATATTAATCAACTCTATTTTGACTCTTTTCTTTGAGTTCTGTTTTTATCTTTACTATTTTCTTCTTTTTAATCAGTTTGCATTTGTACTTATTTTGTTGTTTGCTTGTTTGTATTTTTTTTTATTTTTTTTAAGTTAAAATCCTAGTTCATTTACTCTCTTTTCCCTTGTAAATGCATTTCAGCATATAAAATTTCCCCTAAGAATCATTTGGCTTCATTCCCATAGATATTCAAAACTCCATTTGTTTCTTTCACTCCTATATATTTTGCAATTTCCATTTTTCCCCTTCACTAATGAATTTATTAATTTTTTAAAAAAAAATACAGGTGAATGGTGTTGTTGCTATGGGAAAAACAGGTTTCTATATCTCCTGTATTCACCTCTGAATGTATTGAATTATATTTTTTTTTTGTTATTTTTGAGACTTTTGTGATCTAGGGCACATTTTATTTATGTAAATGATCAGTGTAGGTGGAAAAGAATACATATTCTGTCTTGGATGAAGAAATGGATATATATATATATATATATATACACACACACACACACACACCACAGACACATATATATGTATACATAAATACATATGCATAACTGAATACATAAACACACACCTACATAGGTCACAGCAAGAGAACCCTTGCCCAGAGCAATGATAATAATGTGCTATGATCTGAAGATTAGAATTAATGCCTCCCTTTGCTGCTAAGATCAGAAAAAAAATTTAAAAATCAAAAAGATAAAGAGAACCACCATCTGAGGGTTTTCTCACTCCTCATTCCTGTTGACACTCCGCCACTTTCCCTGTCTCCAGGGATGATCCAGGGTTTCTGAGCTCACCACCACAGCTGTCCATTCAATAAAGGTTTTGCTCAAGTGCCTCAGATCAATGTTCTTACACAGTGAGCAGAAGCATTCTTGCTGGGTTTCCTCCCTTCCACCAGCTTAGAAGCAGATTGCTTCTCCACCACTAGGAGGAATACCTTTCCTGCTAGTAAAAGCCCCATGACTGGAACATAGAAGCCAATAGAGGGAGGTGAGAGTTGGGCCTGAGGTAGGGATTTGGTGGATTCCAGCTCCAGGGTCCTGCCTGCAGACCATCTGCTTCGTCACTGTCTCTAACCCCACAGGGTCTTTGCACATGCTGTCCTTTAGCCCAGAACACTCTCCTTCTTCTCCTCTCCATCTGGCTATCTCTCCTCATCCTATTCTTCAGGCCCATTGTCACTCTATAGTGAGAGCCATCTTCTTTTAACACCCTATGTTTACTATCATTCTATTTTCATAAACATGTAAATCCTCCTTCAAAGAACTTATCACACTTACAGCTGTACAAATTCTTTTTGTGGTTGTTTGGAATTTATCCTACTAGGCTGAAGGCAGAGACTCTGTGTGTGTGTTCCTCATTCTTGCATGTCGAAGCCCAGCTGAGTGCCCTGTGCTTAGTTAACACTCAATAAAAATCTATTGACTGAATGAATGAATTTATTTACTGCTGGTTGGTTGGCTGCTCAATTAGTTTAAGTTCATGCAGAGGAAAGGACTAGAAAGCTAGCTTCCCTTAAAGCAGACTCTTAGCCATCATCTGGCATTCTTATGGGGCCATGCACATGCACAGACCAAATTTGCTGACGGTTGTGAAAGCTGCACTGTGCTCCTCCCTCTATGCGTTCTTTTCTCTTCCTTTAGCTTCTTCCTCTTGCTTTTTTCTCCTCTCTTCTGCACAAGACTATGAAGATGTGCTGTGATTAGTTTTGTTAATAACCCTTTAGACTACAGAGATGAAAGTCTAATCCACCAAATAACTCTCTTTCCGGGAGATGGACCACATATTCATACTTTCTAGGCACATCATTTGATGATTGCGTATCGCTTCTTTAATGTTCCTGCTAAGAAAATTATAAATTAAATCCCTCTTTGTTAAAAAAAAAATCACTATTTCACTAAGCCTGCTGTTAAACTGAGATTAATGTTCTATATCTAAAGTATAAATTACCTAATAATTCCTCCCACCACAGAGTTCAGGAATTTAGAAATCCCGTATCAGGGTTTCCTCTTTTAATGTATGTCATGAATCTCTGCCTCCTTAGGACACATACCAAAATGGCATTTTAGAGTTGTTTAGTGCAGCTAATTCCATCTCCAATGTCTCAGCTTTGATTAAAAAAAAATCACAGATATTACACACCAGGATCCTTTCCTCCCTATTTTTCCTTTATTCTCTCTCTCTTCTTGTTTATTTCTAAAGGACACACAAAAACATTATATATTTTTATATCTGTAATTCACCTTTTCTTTCTAAAAACACTCAAATACCCAAAGTTTTTTAAGTACTTGAATCCATCATTTCTACATAAACCAGATCCTAAAATAAAAAATAATAAGAAAGAAAGAATGAAACTCTTAGCATTCTTGATTTTAAGAAATGAGGAGGCACTTCCTGGAATAGATTTCTAATCCTAAAATCAAAGGCTGTCAGGGATTTAGGCTCAGAATTCTACTATTATCTGTGAGAAACAATGTAATCTCACGTAAAATATTAAAATACCAATTCTATCAAAATACATATTGTCATGTAGTGACCCGTGCACATTTTTACTACGAATATCTTTTATTTATTTTATCTATACACCAAGGAAGCTTGCTTTGAAAGCTGGTACTGAATCATTTGGTAAAATGAGGAAGCCCCAGGGCATATGGCAAGGGTGACTAGGCTCACACTCTGTGTACACTTCAGTCCCTTCGTGGCTGCACAGAAGGGGCTTTCCTCTCAGCTGAGCTGATGCCTGGTCCCTCCACATGATTTCAACAAGTGTAAATAATTTCAAATAACATCTGGCCCCTGGAATAAAGGTCTGTTTTCTCTTTAAAAAAAAAAATCATTTTTCTAACACAGCCAACTGTTCTATTGATTGCTATGTAACAAACCACCAGCAAAACCATGTGGCTTGAAACAAAAATTTAATATTATCTCTCAGAGGTTCTGTGGTTTGACTGGGACTCATCCGTGGCTTTCTCCTGGGATCTTTCATGGACCTGGTTGAATCAAATACCAGTTGGAGTTGCAGCCTGAAAGTTTCACTGAGAAGGGCACACAAAATGACTCCCTCAGAGGGCTGGCACATGATATTGGTTGTTCAATGGAAGCTCGGCTAAGGGATTTGGGTCTTCCCTCATGTAAGCTCCACATGGGACCCTTGGGCTTTCTCATGAGAAGAGGATATCCAAGCCATCAAGCCACCAAGTGATCCGGATGTAAGCTGCAAGACTTCCAGGGAACTTGACATCTGAAGTTGCAGGACAGTAGTTGTGCTGCATTCTCCTGAGTCACGAAGAACAGTTGTAATTGATGGAGAGAGAAACAGATTCTATCTCTAGGTAGAGAGTGGCACAGCCCAGAAGAACATCTGAGAAGGGAGACACTTTAGCGGCCATCTCTGTAAAAGAGAAGCTGCTTCACACATCTTAAACCTAAAGGAAGTAGAACTTCTTCCAAATAACAACACAGATGGACTGATGAGAGGCACACAGTGTGACTGCTACATTTTTACCCGGGATGATATGGATGGGTAATGTTTTGAGGTCAATTGTGTTCCCCCAAAACTCATGTGTTGAAATCCTAACCCTCAATACCTCACACTGTGACCTTATTTGGAGGTGAGTCTTCACAAATATGAGCAAGTTAAAATAAGCCCATTAGCTTAGGCCTTAATCCACTATGATGGCACCCTTATAAAAAAGGAAAATTTGGCCACAGAGACAGATACACACAGGGAGAACACGGTGAGAACAGGACGGTGAGGTTGGGTGTGATACATCCATCGGGCCAGAGAACATCAAAGACTGCTAGCTCACCGCCAGAAGCCGGGAGGAAACAATTCTGGGGACACCTGATCTCAGACTGTAGCCTCCGGAGCTGTGAGACCATAAACTTCTGCTGTTTAAGCCACTTGGTGTGTAGCACTTTGTCACTGCAGTCCCAGGAACTAATTCAGGTAACAGCAGAGGGTCAACAGATCTGACCTTGCCCCAGGAAGTACACATATTCACTACACTGACCTACTTCTCTGGAGCTGCTAATCACAGGCAAACTCAAAATGAAGCACAATAATTAAAGGGGTTTTCTCCTGAGCCCCACAAAAGACCTAAAATTGCATAGCTACGCTTGCCCACTAACCTTGAATTACATGGTTCTGTTTTAAGTATCTTTTTCTTTCTCTCTTTCTCCTTTCCTTCCTTCCTCCCTCTCCCCTTCCTTCCTTCCTTTTCTTTCTTCCTTCCTCTTTCCTCTCTTCTTTTTTTTTTGACATTACAAATATTTATTACTATTAGATCAATCATTGTTTAACAGTCTTAATTCCTTTCAAGACTCCATAACAAGACAATATTCTATGTAGAATCAACAGAGTGTATGCACCTCAGGTCAGCGAGTAGATGTGATTTTATTTTATTTATTTTTCATTTATTTTTTATTGGAGTTCAATTTGCCAACATATAGCATAACACCCAGTGCTCATCCCATCAAGTGCCCCCCTCAGTGCCCAGGGGTGGTGGGCAGGGGGTGAGGGTGACTGGGTGATGGCCTCTTTCCTTTTTTCTTTCTTTCTCTTTCTTTCTTTCCCCTTCCATCCTTCCTTCCTTCCTCTCTTCCTCTTTCTCTATTTCTTTCCCCCATGCAATCTTAGCAGAAACTTTTTTTAGGGCTTTCAGACCAATGTCACTAATAGGGCCTTTGGGTTTCCTAATTGCCTCTCACAAGTTGACTGCAATCCACAATTGGGCAACCTGCAGAGAATCAAAGGACTTAGCTTGGATTTCATACACCAAGGTGTGTGGAATCACCATTAAACTCTGGCAAAGAAGATCAGAGCCTCCCAAGAATGTACATTTAGTACCTGGCAGTTTCCTGAGGGTGAGTCTTTTGGATCTTGTGTTAAAGCTGAGATTCCTCCCAGATGTTAAGGGGGCAGCCTTCTCCCAGGACCCAGCATCATTTCAGCTGGAGATTATTAAAAGTTGTTGGCGTGTGTGTTGACAAGACTTTGCAGGTGCGTTGATTAGCACCTGCAGGCCATTGCATAGACACCCTAAGGGAAGACCTCAGCGGGATGCCTTCCAAACCCTTCCCCCTAAAGCATGGGAGAAAGCTCAGCTTGGCATAGCTGGCCCCAGAGAAACACCTTCCTTCTCCTCAGCCCCACTATTGCGTCAGGTACAGAGGCTGGCTTCTGAGAAAAGCAACCCTTGTAAGTACATTCTTCCATACCAGGTGATGACTGCACTGCTGGAAAACCATACATTCAGGTGACACAAGTCACCAGGACCACTTGTGAACATATTCCTTTTATTTTTTAAAAATTTTTAACATATTCCTTTTAAATAGTCATTGAACCCAGTAGGGCCCAAATTAAATATTCCAAGTAGGAGTGGCAATTTTGTATGTTCAGGTGAGTAAAGAGACTTCTTTCACACAGGAAGATCATTTTCCTCCAAAGACCTGGCGGAGGGACTCCAGGTCTATGAATCAGACCCTCATCGACTATTAAAGAATCTTAGAATGCTCTTATCCAACCCCCCATTTGACAGATAAGGACACATAGACCTCAGGAATAAGGTAACCCAAGATTATAATCTGGCCAATGGCAGAGTCCCAAGGGCTGGGAACTTCCATATGTAATAAGATCTTTCCCAGATAAACTTGGTTAGAATTCCATAATGTGCACAACATCTGCCACTGTTCAAAGTCCTGTCAGGAGATTCAGGCAGTTTTCTTATGCTCTGAGAAGCTGCTACCTCCAGCTTGATGTAGGGGTGTCAACACCGTGACAGTTTAGAAGATGGCTTGCGTTGGCTGTGACAATGTGGACCCTTGAGTTAAAACCCTACGTCTATGAGCAGAGCCTTGTTAGGAGGATGCCAAATCCCCAGACTTTCACCGTACTTCATTATTTCATTTGAGGAACACCACTCATGAGATAGACCTGAAAGGTGAACCTTCCAGAGCTCCCTAAAGCTATGGAGAAAATAGACGTGTGGCCTTTGTTGTATTTCCTTAATAGAGAAAAACCGATGCCTTCATTTGCTGGCATCAAAACAGCCAGAATAACTGAGTAGCTTGTGCTTTTGTTATTTTAATCCTTATGAAAATACTTGACACCATGGTTACTTCTGTGCTGGAAGCCCTCCTCCTGAGCGTGACACTTCTTTCTTCCAGGCTAGGGTTCTCCTCCACAGTCCAAACCAATAGGTGGTTAAGAAAACCATTGATCCAGAGCAGTGGCCCTTCTTGAGAGGAACCAGCACCTGAGGGGCTTGATAAAACCGGTCACTGGGCCCCATCTCCAGAGTTTCTGTTTCAGGAGGTCTGGGGTGGAGGTCAAGAATTAGAATTTCTAACATGTTCCCAGGTCATGCTAATGCTGTGGTCTGGGAGCCACACTTTGAGAACCACTGTTCTAAGTGACAAACCCAGGAATCACAGGACAAACTACCCTTTTATAGATATTTATCTACCTCCCAGTGCACATACCACCAGAAAATGGTACACATTTACTATAGCTCCCTTTTTTTCTGTGCCCCTAACTTTTTTCAACTGCCTCTTTTTTTTTTTTTTTTTTAATTTGTGATAGTCAGAGAGAGAGAGAGGCAGAGACACAGGCAGAGGGAGAAGCAGGCTCCATGCACCAGGAGCCCGACATGGGATTCGATCCTGGGTCTCCAGGATCGCGCCCTGGGCCAAAGGCAGGCGCTAAACCGCTGCGCCACCCAGGGATCCCTCAACTGCCTCTTAAAGAGACATATTGGAGGAAGATGAGAGAGAAAGACAGACAGAGGCACTTTGGAGTCCTTGAAACCCACATGCAAACCAGGAAGGTCAGACATCGGTTTGTTTTGTGTCCTGTGAGTGTGTCTTGCTCATCCCGACACAGTCCAGTCGGGATTACAACAGAGATGTATTCCGGGAGCAGATTTATTCCAAGCAGCTCCACAGTCCTGCACGGAAGTCTAGTAGGAAAGAGGGTAGATAGAAGGAGAGGCAGCATAGGGACACCTGGGGGTGGGGTGGGGGCTCACTAGTTGAGCTCAGGTCATGATCCCAGGGTTCTGGAATCGAGTTCTGCATGAGGGTCCCTGCAGGGCCCTTGCTTCTCCCTCTGCCTCTCTGTCTCTCAGGAATAGATAAATAAGATATTTTTTTAAGAGAGAGAGAGAGAGAGAGATGCCTGGGTGGTTCAGCAGTTAAAGCATTTGCCTTTGGCTCAGGTTGTGATCCTGGAGACACGGGATCGAGTCCCGCATCAGGCTCCCTGCGTGTAGGCTGCTTCTCCCGCTGCCTGTGTCTCTGCCTCTCTGGGTCTCTCATGAATAAATAAAATCTTAAAAAGAGAGAGAGAGAGAGAGGCTGCATGTCAGCGGAGCCTGGTGCAGGAGGCAGGCCCCACCTTCTGCGTCTGTGAGGAAGTCAGTGGGGAAGGCTGGCCCTGCCCTTCACCTGGGCGGTGGCCCACCTGCCCCTGCGCCGTCTTGCAGACATTTGCCACTTGGCATCACACCTGCAGCAGGGCCGTGGCCAGAATCAGACTTACCGGCAGCAGGAGGTACAAATAATAAAACAGCAAATGCATCTCAAAGGGACCTAATTCCGCTTCTGCAGGTATCCCGATAGGGTCGCGGGGCGCCCTCTGGGCCGGGGACCTGCCGGGTCCCCCCGCCGCCTGGCCGCGCAGCCCCGTGCATATTAAAATCCAACAGGTGCACCGCCCCGGGTGTTTTTCTTCCGCGGCTCCCGGGGAAATCATAAACCAGATATATGGCCAGAGGACGGTTTCTGGGGTGCCCTGTGAGCAAACGGAGAGGAAAACTAGATCAACAAGCGGCCGGCGGGGACAGTAAATCAACAGGCCAGAGGAGGAGCTCGAGGAGCCTCTCCCGGACCAGTCCCGTCAGTGGGGCCCAGCGCTAATGTCAAAGCCACCTGGTGCCCTGGGGGGCGGGGGGGGGGGGGGACCCTGGCCCGGAGGAAATGATTGAGCCGTCTGTCAGCTGCCTGCGAGCCGCCGGGGGCCCTGGGAGCCCCACGGCCCGCAGCCTCGTCCCCCCGTTGGCTCCTGCAAACCAGCCTGGGAGCCGGGGATCAGTGTCCCGACGTCCAAGACGGCGACTGCGCAAGCGGAGTTGTCCAGGTCCCACCTACTCCTCCCGGGCAGATGCAAACCATTCTCTCCGGATTGGAGGGGAGCCGGGCACACGGGGGTGCCTGGGAGTAAGGCAGCCAGAGAGGGCCTTCCAGAAAATACCTCTCCCCAGCTGGAGGCCTGGGCTTCCTGCCCTCACCTGAGGCCTGGGGGAGCCAACGGCCTCCCAGTCAACCTGGTCGTTTCTTTTCTTCTTTTCCATTTATTTTTTTATTTTGTGACTTTTTTCTCAGTATGGGTGCAAGGGTTAAAAAAAGGTGTGTTGAGGCTAAGGTCGGTTGTAACTTGTGTGTGTCTTGGAAACCCTGTTTTCCCCAGTGCTTTCTGGGCGACTCACAAGTTTGTTTTCTCTTTTTTAAATAATGATTTTACAGTGGAAAGAGAGCAACTTCAGCTTTATTTGACCGGTTGACAGAAGCCGATTTAAAAGTGATGGAAATGAAAAAATAAAAAATAAAAAATAAAAAATAAATAAAATAAAAATAAAAATAAAATAAAAGTGACAGAAATGGTGAAATATGAGGAATTTGGGCACATCAGGAGCCCTAAAGACATTGCTGTGTAGTGCAGTGGTGCAAACATATAAACATGTGTATATATACGTGTGCATGTGTGTGTATATGTACATTTACATACCAGTGTGTAACAGGTGTATATGTATACACGTTGTTTACACTGCTGCACAATAGACACATATGTACATGTATACATATATACATATCCTGCCTCTCACACATACACACATACTCCACCACATCACACACGTACACAGCACACCACATTCACACACAAAACACGCATATACACTTGCATATACATATGTATGCACAACACACCATATCACACTCATATGGTACACCACACACACAAACATACATTACACACAGCAAACACACATATACCCACACGTGCACACACTCCACCACACATATCTTACCACACACACACATGTAAGATGTGATTCTGGAAGCATTAAGCAAGTTCTTTATTCCAGTCACAGTACTTTTGGGGATCAGGAGTTCACAATATCAAGGGACTATGTCAACATCACTTGTAACAGCCCCGGTCTTTGGCTCATATCGACGTTAAGAAAGATTTTCAATAAATTGGAGCAATTTCTCATGAGTCTGAAGGAACCAAACCCAGCTGTCCAGGTCTTCATTTTTCCATCGTGTGTGGGTGTTTAGAGGAACTTGGTTACAAGTAGCTGTCAGCAATAAGTCTAAAATTAAGAAAAGAAGGAAGTCTTGATTTATGACCCAAAGTGTGGAGTCTCATTTCAGAAATGTGAAGAGTGCAGGCCTATGCATAGTACACACACACATACATGCACATGCACACACACACACTCATATACATACTCATACACACATACAATCATATGCCACTCCCACATCCACCCACGTATACACACGCAGACTCCTCCCACATATGCCCATACACATATATACACCCATACACAAAGAATGTACTCTGGTAGAGATGTTCAAAAAATGTCTAGAGTCAGTTAATACTCAAGAAAACATGAGCTATTCCATGATAGGCGTGCAGAACTTAGCCTTAGTCTCTCTTTATGATTCCAAGTGAGATTTGTAAAAGAACTGTAAGACTGGCTCATCCATGCAAGAGACTCTTCTGTCTATAATTACTAAATATCCTTTGGAGTGAAAAATAAAACAGTATTTATCATTTATATAACCACTTACTGTGTGCCAGAAACCATTAAATCGAGCTAAGTTTGTTCATGGTTATTTGGAGATTTGAGTTGTATAAGAAGGAATGCTGGACAATAATTTTCCAGGACTTGCCGAGACAACTACCTTGTAGAAAGGATAAAAGAGATGTTACTCTACTACCTGATTCCTTGAGGTTCACAAGATACCAACCATATTGAGCAACTGACAAAAATCAAGGAAGAAGCTCCAAGGATATGTAGAAATCTTTTTTTTAATTTTTATTTTTTTAGGTTTCCATTACATCATAAGATCCTGAAATCCTAAATCTTTTCTCTGTCATTTTTTGTAGTTTCCTATTTTCTATAGGTACTTTCAAGTTTTTTGTTTAGTATTTCAACTTTGTAAGCGTGGTTGTTTTATAATCTAGGTCTGATAATTATAAAATCTGATATCTCTGCTGACCAATTTCTGCTGCTACCTGCTATTTCTGCTAGTTCTTACTCATTGCCTTGTTTTGTTGGATGTCTAGTTATCTTTGAGTGCATACTGATCATTGCCCTTGAAAAACTATCTGCAACCTGGGATGAATAGTTCCCTCCACCACAGAGACTTTGTTTGTGCTTCTGTAAATATGCAAGACACTTCTACACAGGAACCATCTCAAACCAAGGCCTCAGGTTCTAGGGCTCACCCAGGCTACATATGTCCAGGGTAAAAATCTATACCAGTCTATAACCATCTTTGGGATAAGTTTTTATTTACTCCCTCCTTCCTTTCTCTTCTGCTTTGTTCACTCCTGATAAAAATCTTTTCTGTACCCCCTAATATTAGAGGAAGAGAATAGGTTTAGCTGTGGTTTAGCCTTAAGTATATGGCTCTTTGGATTCCCACTTAATTAGTGAGGGCTTCCCATAAAACTTCTAATCTTCATCTAGGATCCTGACTTATGACCCCTTTACTCCATGGAACCAGTGACCTCAAATCCAAGTATGCTGCATGTGCAAATACTTTGAGGTCATAAGCAGCCTGGATATTCCAATGTTTTACCTATATTTCTGAATACCGGCTTTTGTTCATAAACGGACCTGGAATCTCCTCATTATTTTTTAGTTTTGCAAAGATTTGGATTTCTAAATAAAAACTGTAGCCATGTTTTATTATTTTTAACAAAAAGACAGATCTGAATAGACTACAATTACCAGAAAGAGTTTATAAGAGGGTGTTTTCACTCCAAAAGTTACATGGGAAATCTATTACTTAATGAATCTAAACTGTACGTCTTCTACAATATTAAGAGTCTCATCAGAGAGCTCTGTGGTGTACTGTACAGGAGTTCACATTGGTCCCATACATGAGAACTTTGACTCTACTGATTATAAATTATTTATAGATAAACGGATTAGGAAAACCCAAAAACAAACCTCAAAAAGACTCTTGCATTTGCTATATTTCACACATTGTATATCACCCACCATGCAATGACGAAGTCTCTTGACAGAAACTAAGTCTCATTTTCCAATATGGGAGACTTTGAAAGCACAGCATGAGCACTTTGCAAAATGCCCAGCTTTAGGGTGACTTATCTGTTCAAAGTTTTCCCTGGGTTTATCTTATATTTTCTCATATAATCATATGGTCCACTTAGACTCAGTTGACTAGTAATTCATTGCGCAGGCAGACACTATAATTTTACCTTATAAGGAAAAACTGGTGGATTTGTCTGGTTTCTTTAAAAATAAACTCATCTTGATTATTTGTATTTTTTCCCAGTTCTAATGTCAAAAACAATAGCCCCTGAATAAAGAAAATGCCAAACCGTAAGAACAAGCCAACGCATTTAAATTATAGAATTACTTTTTAAAAATAAGACTAGACTGGACTGCAATTTTATAACTGAACCACATTTTAATTCTATCTTGCACAAGGTCATTGCACACATGATTTGAGTTCTCCTTAGAGCTTTCTCATCTCTTCCTAGGAGGCTGAAGAATTTATAGAGACAAAATAGGCAAGAACATTTCTTAGAGAATATGCAATGCAGTTCATCCAGAATGACATCTTGGAGGTTATTTTGTCCTCCCTGGTCTCATATAAGTCATTCTGATGCAGTAAAATATTTGTAAAATTCATAACCAAAGTATTCTGTTATATAAAAAAATTAAGTACTTCCAGCCAAAGTCCTAATGAGACCAGTCCCAGCTTCACATTCCCCATGAATAATGAAAATGCTCCTCTTGAGAAAGTATGAGATTTTAATTTTATTAGTCCTGATACTAAAAAAATCCCCTCATGTACTTGTTTTCACTTTAAGGCACCTTTGTGATTATCAATAGATAATTCAGGACTCGGCATTTGAAAATACAGTGCCTTTCACATAGTAACACACTCAGCTCTTTAATCTGCCTCATGTCTAGCTTCTAAATATGGCAGTCACAAAAAGATCCCATCAGTGTGTCACATTAGAAATCAAGAAACTGGCTTTCTTTTGATTTACCTGCTACCAATGAGCATTTCCAGAAAGGCATGCTTTTACAGAGCACATTAGGATCATAAATGTGTTAATGCATAAAACATCCCATTATTCTTGCTATCTCTTCCAGAGAAGGAAACAGTGATAGAGAGAGATTAATGGATGGACCAAAAGCCATCCAGGAAATTAGTAGCAGGTCTGGGATTAAACTTCGGAGTTCCTGCCACCCACTGTTAAGTAGAAGTCAATAGTACACTCAGCCTCTCCAGATTTCATTTTATGGCTGTAGTGAAAATGTGGGAGGGGAGGGCACTGCTCATCAGCCCTGGCAACTAGGTATGCAAATCCTCAGCTAAAACAAGATTGTGAAAACAGCCATGGAGCCTGTTTTTATTCCAAATGACCTAGAAGCCTCCTGCTGTCTCGAAGGTGTCATCCCAACAAAGGAATCTGAGGGCAGAACACGGAGAAATGCTGGGTCTATTTGACCTGCAAACTCCCAAACTATATTATTTCCATATTTTGCAGAATGATGCTATGAATTGTCTCACAGAGGAGGAAATGCCCTAAGAGTCACATTAAAGTCGTAAACAGAGTGTAGGATGGGGAGATAGGGGCTTGCAATTGCTTGAACAGCTTCCTCATTTACTTTTTTATAATGTGGAGACTGATGGCTCACGGTGGGCTCTTATCACTCTTCAGGTCCATGGGCCAAGCGTCTTACATGGGTAGCTTTTTATAAAATAGTGAAGAATGAGAACTGCAAGAGAGTACTAGGTCTGCCACTTTCCAACAGGGTGACCTTGGACACATTACTCACCTTTCCATGTCCTCATTTTGACCATTTTTGTCTGGAATCCAAATTACATAAGCCTGTATACTATATAGGGCCATTGTGAAGGTAAAATGCGATGCAAAAGATGTAGTTGTTGACCAAATTAAAAGCCTTAAGTTCATAAAAGGAATTATAATAGTTGAATATATGAGTATCCAGAATAATTATTTAAAGCTTCAACCATTTTAAGCAGTGTGTGTGTGTGTGTGTGTGTACCATACCGTGCCAGGTACAGAGAGATTTTTTAAAGAAGTCATAAATTTTAAGTATAAAGCATAACTCCTACCTTCCAGAAACTCATAATCTAGTTGGTCAAACAAGATTAACACTCATGACACGGGTAAATAACAGCCTTCTGCTTTCCTTGGCCAAAATGAGACCAGTCAAACCATTGGGTCACCCTTCTTCTGCAGGCCAACTTCGGAGCTCAGTGGTTGTACAAAAGATTTCCACTTCAGGTCAATGATTATCCAAATAAAAAGAACCCTAGAAGTGTGAGCACCATTCCAAATCAGGTTAAAGCACACAAACACAACATGAGCACACACACACACACACACTCACATTTCCAGCTGCTTCCTTCAACATGACTCAGCGCACATTGGAACACGAGGGCTCAGGCCCTGAAACCACATGATTTCTCCCCACTCAACCATAACCAAGCACATCCCACTACTTCAGTGGATCACATGTTTGGCCTTTGATATAAGTGACTACCCTATATTTTCATTATATTTTAGTTATTTTTTTTCTGTATCGATAGTTGGAGCATTACTGAAACTTCAGAGTTACAGCTGTTTTTTGCCCCATCCATTTGCTGAAATTCTTTAGATTTTCCTCAGTAGCTCTTCTTGGCATCAAATTACTTACCCTTATCAAATACCAAAACGGGGCATGGGGGTGGGGTTGAAAGGAGGAGAGCATTTGGGGAAGTATAATCATTTGCTAAGCCTTACATTTTAAAGTGATTAGCCAAGGTTTGAGAAATTTCTCAGAGTGACTGTAGTGTGGAACCAAATAAAAAACCACAGAGATATTTGTAGTTTAAATGTTCTTTAAGTAACTGCATTATTACCACAGCACCTCGGAGGCTTCCCCTTTCTGCAGATTGCACATGGTCACCACTTCCTAAATAGCTGGCTTTATTAAAACACTACAGGCTTTTATAAAAATATCTCATACTTTGAATAATTTAATGACTGTGTTGAAAGGGGAAGACCTAGTTTTGTCCTACAAAATCCTATCTTTGGATTCACCAGCTGAAGGAAAGAAATCCATTTAAATCCATTTAAAACAGGCATATGGAGTATGTGCTATGTGCCCAAGATCATGCTTGACAGAGGCATGGGTTGAAAAGAACTCACTAAGAAGATGGGAGAGATCATGAACACCCTCAGAATGATACAATGAAAGTTTCAAGGGTTAGGTTATTTATTTATTTTTTTAGATTTTATTTGTTTATTCATGAGAGACAGAGAGAGAGGCAGAGACATAGGCAGAGGGAGAAGCCAGCTCACTGCCGGGAGCCTGACGTGGGACTCAATTTGAGGGCTCTGGGATTACGCCCTAAGCAGAAGGCAGATGCTCAATCGCTGAGCCACCCAAGTGCCCAGGGGTTGAGTTATTCAAAGGGTCACTGAGGGCCAACCCCCTTCCCAAGCTTTTGTCCACTATTGTTCCTTTTACTTACTAGCTTTACCCTCCACTGTTCTCATGAAACTAAGTTATCACAGTCTATAGTGGGATAAGGTTTTCAATCATCTCAGTTGTATTCTTGTCCTTGTATAAATATCATTTTGATAGTTGTTGGTTTCCCACCAAGTTATTAAAGGTGGTCAGTTATGTCCCTGCTATATGTTGCTCTAGCCTTGGCTGTTGGGAAGTAGAAGCCCATTGATACACAAAGAAATGTTGGTCCTTTCCCTGACAACCTCGTGCCCAAGTTAAGATTCTACAATGTAAGTTGGTCTCCTAGGAGAAAGTGTCCCCTTAGAGCAGGAATTAAGGGCCGGGGTGGGGGGTGGGGGGAGTGGGATATTTTCCATCTTCATAGCAAAATATTTTGCAGTAGGCTTTTTTTTCTGTTCTGGTAATTCTTGGCCTCAGCAGACAAGGAGAAATAAGTCTCAGGTAAGTTAAAAACAACTTTAAGCACTTCTCCCAGGGGCAAATGCTGTATTAACAGGAGACCCAAACAGAATGCTTATGCCTGAGTCCTGGCCTTGGTCTCGGTTCCATAACATGCTAGTTAAAATTCTTATCGTCGCCCGATGACAATCAGTCCCTGGGAATTCTGGAATGGTTGCAAACCCGCCATTTCCTGCAATTCATCAAAACTTAGTCTCCAAATGCTTTTGACTTTCTTCAGAAATATCATCATATATCACAGTCACGGGGGTCTCCTGTGCTCCTCTTCCCCCCTCCCCCCCCCACTACGGCTGGGTCACCTTTCAGAGCACTTATTTTCACTGGTGAAAAATGTAGGATGGAGTGACCTCCGATGAGACATGTCTAATCTAAGAGAGATGGTTGCTCATGATCGAAATTGCAGATAAATTGAATGAGTTTGTCTCCCAGAAGAGCTAAAGCAGGACCAAACAAAACAAAACAACCAAAGACTTCAGTGAGCATTCAGTCTGCAGGCTAAGAGAGAAAAAACAAGAATTCAAGATTGAATGGAAACAGGATAAAGATTAAGAGCAAGCAAAGCATCCTTGGGGTAATGTGGCAAAAGGAACACTGGGCTGGGAAAATGCAACTATCGGGGTGCTTGTTCCAACTTGCTGCTCACTGCTCTCTGCTCTCAGCTTCCTCAGCCCCATGGCCTTCCTGTGCTAACACTGTGATTCAAATCAAGAGATTACTATAAAATCTGTCCAGAAGGCTCCATCATCTCATTCCTCTAATCAAGAGAAGGAAATAAGACAAAAGCAGATGCTACACTGACTGGCTGGGTTCTTCCCATCGACATGGCCACTGTTTCCATCCCGTCTGCCATCATCCTGACTTGTGCTGGAGCCACTTCAGAACCTACTCGGGCTTCATTGAATAAACAAAGGACAATTCAAATCGCCACTCCTCCAGAAAGGCTCAGAGGCCCCTTCCTCGAAATCCAAACTAGGAACAACCTATAGCCCTTGTATTCTTTTATCCTTTCTTTTCATCTCTCATAGACAACTGTTCTGTTTCATTCCAGTCTTGTGAGTACACGGTCAGAGGTTAGATTTGAGACCTGTAAGAGAGGCGTTCCAGACGTCATGGATAAGGGTCACCCATTGGCTTTTATTCTGGTCCAGATCAAGGATTCCGTTACCTTTGCTCCATGAGTCCTCTCTTTGGCCTGCCGTGTGCAGAATCTTAACCAGACACACCGGAAGGCTGTTGGTGGGTGCCATGGGGAGCATGCCACTGGGGAGGCCCTGAGCAGCATGCTGTAAGGAGGCCCCTGTCCAGTGGGAGGGAGCAAAGCAGAGGAGATGATGACCTCCGTACAAGTGGAGCATGTATGTAAAATGCCAGCTGGAAAGAGCAAAAAGCCATTAGGAAATGTGTGAATTGTACTTCTGTTTGTTTGCATCCCCAAGACCACTTAAAGTCGTTAGAGTCACTGAATTGGAAGGGTCCTCAGAGACCATCTAGTCATCGCTGTTAAATAAGAATTCTGCTATCGGTTCTTATTTATCTGTTCTCATGCAAATTCATAACATTTTCAAATAGGCTCATATTTAATACTTCTAATCCACACCTGGGAGTCAAGTTGGGTGACTATTTAATGTAGTTGACTATATGTAGTTAACAATTACACAAACTAATGTTTCACGTTCAGAATAAAAGTATAGCTAGAAACTCAACAATTATGGTTTTCTGCTAACATAAACTATAGGGAATATAAGACTGCAGAAAGAAACAACACTTTCTCATATGAAAATCTAGGAGTTATATGAAAATTAGATCCTTTCGCTGCTTCTGCTTTATCTTCTAATTGTCCAAGCTTTTCAAATTTGCCTTACTTCCTATTTCTTCAGTTAGCCTTCATTCCTCATTTACAAAAACTAATAGTTCTCAATAATAATTTTACAGCAGAGTTCAAAATTCCCATGTCATGAAGGAGAGCTTTTAAATTTTTTATTTATTTTTATAGAAAATAGCTTTTCCCTGCTTGACCTTTTTCAGGTTCACATGTAACGCTACCCAAACCGTGAGTCACATATCTAATCCGCTTTGCCTGGCTCCCCAGGATCCCCCTCACTCTTTGTGGAAAATCCCTGGCCTACACTAGACCTTTGCTGTTGTAATTTACTGGCTGATAAATTAGAAAGCCAAAGCTCTGACTTGTGTAGTCCCTGACTACGAAAGGGGAAGTTTAACTTGATTAAACCAGTTCTAAAAAAAGGAATGCTATCTAATCTGTATTGCAGTGGGGCCCTAAACCCAGCTGGGGGACCCATCCACCACAAGGCTTGTTTCAGGAAATCACATCACAGACCATAGCAACACTTGGGTTGGGATTTGGTTGCTGTCATTTTAATAAGGCAAGTTATGAAAAAAAAATGAGGGTTTGTAGCTCAGAATAAAATTGTCTAGGAAGATATTGATTCACTTAGGAACTTTAATTGAATGCCATCATGGGACACACTACAAGTTGTTGGGGATAAAGAGATGAATAAACCATCAACCCCAGCGAGTTCACAGTTGAGGATGTTCACCCTCTCCTGGAAGGTAAGCACACACCTGAACATATCCAATCAGAAATCAGTCCTTAAGCAAGGCTAAGGACTCACTGCCTCTCAGATGGATGGAAACGAAGATTCTACAAATTGAGGCCAGTTAACAGAGAGCAAAAGCTTATCAACCAATAAGACTTTATCACCATCCATTTCTCAGGATATCTCTGTGTATTAAAACTTTAAAGCAGAAGCACATTTATTTTTCTACTTATACAAAATATATTCCTCTTTCAACCATGATGGCGTGAGACCTTTTTTACACAGATGAACCACAAAGGTCGAAGCCTAGATACTTTAATTCTCTTCTAAATTTTTGCTGAGCCCTGAAGAGGTGTGGCAGGGTACTGATCTTACAGCTGCTTTTCTGTGTCCTGATTTGGAAATTAAACAAATGGCTCCTTCCACATATTTGCCAAGTGCTCTCTATCTTCTGTGGCAAGGTAATATCCTGGGGAGAGCTCCAAATTTGGAACTGAGAGGCTAAGTTCTAGTTCCAGCCCTGTTACTAACTAGCTTTGTGACCTTTGAACGAGCCACTTCATCTCTCTATGACTCAGCTACTTTATCCATAAAATAGTGGATTATTTCATACAAGCTTTTGACTTCCTTTCCATCCTATGAGTCTAATACTTATAAATTTTCAAACAATTAAATCTTTCGATCTTTGGAGAAAAGTACAAATGTTCCACTCTCCACGGTAACACATCAAGTATTGGCAGAAAGGACAGGGGACTTTTAAACTCCATTCATATTATAAATAGCCAAATAATTAGAATTATTATCTTTGTCTAACTTATCAGAACTACCATCAGTTTTTTTAAAAAAAACAAATACACTTAATAACCAGAGAGCTCTCCTAGTCTGTTCCTCTCCATCCCTCTTCATCCCTCTTCATCCACTTATGGAATGTTTGTTTCGAGTTTTCATTTAAATTCTAATTAGTTAACTGACAGTATAATATTGGTTTCAGGAGTCGAGTTTAGTGATTCATCATACACACCCAATACTCATTACAAGTGTCCTCCCTTAGTACTGGAAGTCCTAGCCTCAGCAATCAGACAACAAAAAGACATTAAAGGCATTCAAATTGGCAAAGAAGAAGTCAAACTCTCCCTCTTCGCCGATGACATGATACTCTACATAGAAAACCCAAAAGTCTCCACCCCAAGATTGCTAGAACTCATACAGCAATTCGGTAGCGTGGCAGGATACAAAATCAATGCCCAGAAGTCAGTGGCATTTCTATACACTAACAATGAGACTGAAGAAAGAGAAATTAAGGAGTCAATCCCATTTACAATTGCACCCAAAAGCATAAGATACCTAGGAATAAACCTCACCAAAGATGTAAAGGATCTATACCCTCAAAACTATAGAACACTTCTGAAAGAAATTGAGGAAGACACAAAGAGATGGAAAAATATTCCATGCTCATGGATTGGCAGAATTAATATTGTGAAAATGTCAATGTTACCCAGGGCAATATACACGTTTAATGCAATCCCTATCAAAATAGCAATGGACTTTCTTCAGAGAGTTAGAACAAATTATTTTAAGATTTGTGTGGAATCAGAAAAGACCCCGAATAGCCAGGGGAATTTTAAAAAAGAAAACCATATCTGGGGGCATCACAATGCCAGATTTCAGGTTGTACTACAAAGCTGTGGTCATCAAGACAGTGTGGTACTGGCACAAAAACAGACACATAGATCAGTGGAACAGAATAGAGAATCCAGAAGTGGACCCTGAACTTTATGGGCAACTAATATTCGATAAAGGAGGAAAGACTATCCATTGGAAGAAAGACAGTCTCTTCAATAAATGGTGCTGGGAAAATTGGACATCCACATGCAGAAGAATGAAACTAGACCACTCTCTTTCACCATACACAAAGATAAACTCAAAATGGATGAAAGATCTAAATGTGAGACAAGATTCCATCCAAATCCTAGAGAAGAACACAGGCAACACCCTTTTTGAACTCGGCCATAGTAACTTCTTGCAAGATACATCCACGAAGGCAAAAGAAACAAAAGCAAAAATGAACTATTGGGACTTCATCAAGATAAGAAGCTTTTGCACAGCAAAGGATACAGTCAACAAAACTCAAAGACAACCTACAGAATGGGAGAAGATATTTGCAAATGACATATCAGATAAAGGGCTAGTTTCCAAGATCTATAAAGAACTTATTAAACTCAACACCAAAGAAACAAACAATCCAATCATGAAATGGGCAAAAGACATGAAGAGAAATCTCACAGAGGAAGACATAGACATGGCCAACATGCATATGAGAAAATGCTCTGCATCACTTGCCATCAGGGAAATACAAATCAAAACTACAATGAGATACCACCTCACACCAGTGAGAATGGGGAAAATTAACAAGGCAGGAAACAACAAATGTTGGAGAGGATGCGGAGAAAAGGGAACCCTCTTACACTGTTGGTGGGAATGTGAACTGGTGCAGCCACTCTGGAAAACTGTGTGGAGGTTCCTCAAACAGTTAAAAATAGACCTGCCCTACGACCCAGCAATTGCACTGTTGGGGATTTACCCCAAAGATACAAATGCAATGAAACGCCGGGACACCTGCACCCCGATGTTTATAGCAGCAATGGCCACGATAGCCAAACTGTGGAAGGAGCCTCGGTGTCCAACGAAAGATGAATGGATAAAGAAGATGTGGTTTATGTATACAATGGAATATTACTCAGCTATTAGAAATGACAAATACCCACCATTTGCTTCAACGTGGATGGAACTGGAGGGTATTATGCTGAGTGAAGTAAGTCAGTCGGAGAAGGACAAACATTATATGTTCTCATTCATTTGGGGAATATAAATAATAGTGAAAGGGAAAATAAGGGAAGGGAGAAGAAATGTGTGGGAAATATCAGAAAGGGAGACAGAACGTAAAGACTGCTAACTCTGGGAAACGAACTAGGGGTGGTAGAAGGGGAGGAGGGCGGGGGGTGGGAGTGAAGGGGTGACGGGCACTGGGTGTTATTCTGTATGTTAGTAAATTGAACACCAATAAAAAAAATAAATAAATAAAAATAAAAATAAAAAAAAACAAGTGTCCTCCTTAACACTCATCACCCATTTAGCCCATCCCCCATCCCATCCACCTCCCCTCCAGCAACCCTGTTTGTTCTCTATAGTTAGAGTCCCTTATGGTTTGTCTCCCTCTCTTTTTTTCTTCCTTCCCCTTCATCTGTTTTGCTCCTTAAAGTCCACATGTGAGTAAAATCATAGGATATTTGTTTTTCTCTGAGTGACTTACTTTACTTAGCATAATATTCTCTAGCTCCATCCACGTCATTACAAATGGCAAGATTTCATTCTTTTGGATGGCTGAGTGATATTCCAATATATATATAGATCACATCTTCTTTATCCTGCTAACAATTTTCTGACTCTGTATGACATTTCAGGCTTCAGCTCTAAAGCTCCCCACCAAACCCCACCCTCACCCATCTCCCACTCCTGTCAAAAAACCTTCTATTCCTCCAGCAAGAAAACAAAATCTCCCTTCTTTGCATTCTTCATCCATTGCGCTACCCTCTTTTGTGTCATTTAACTCTTTCTACTGTGTTTTATAGTAGGAATTTATATTTTTTCATGTTCTTGGGCTTCCTGATAGGAAAAGCCTGAGAAACTATGATATTCCACTCCCTAGGGTTTTGCTGATGCTCATAGACATCAAGAAAATGTTCAGGACTTAATCAGATTGGTGGCATTATTCAAGGCTGTGATAGTTCAGAACCATAAAAAAGTTCACAGTCTACATCTTGTTTGAATCTCAGTCACTTAGGGTCCAGTACCCCGAAGTGACTTAGCCCTCAAGGTGAACCAGATACCCAACAGACATTCCAGTGTGACACTTAGAAATCTGATTTTGTATCTCCAGAAAAGCTACATTTGGCCCCATTTCTTCTTCTTCTTCTTCTTCTTCTTCTTCTTCTTCTTCTTCTTCTTCTTCTTCTTCTTCTTCTCCTTCTCCTTCTCCTTCTCCTCCTTCTCCTTCTCCTTCTCCTTCTCCTTCTCCTTCTTCTTCTTCTTTTTTAAATAGGCTTCACACTCACCATAGAGCCCAATATGGGGCTCAAACTCATGACAGACGCTGAGGTCAAGACCTGAGCTGAGATCAACAGTCAGACATTCAACTAACTGAGCCACCCCTCCTCTTTTTCTCCTTACTTCTTTTCTTCTTCCTTCTTTCCATACCTCCCTCTCTCCTTCCTTTCTTTCTTCCCTTCTCTTCCTTTTTTTTAAAATTTCAATTTATTTATTTAGAGAGAGAGCTCAAGTGATCAGGGGGAGGGACAGAAGGAGAGGGAGAGAATCTCAAGCAGACTCCACACTAAGCACAGAGCGCAGTGTGGGGCTCAGTTTCAGTACCCTGTGATTGGGACCTGAGCCAAAATCAAGAGTTGAATGCTTAACCGACTGAGCTACCCAGGTGCCTTCTCTTCCTTTCTTTTACATAAAATAAACACAATCATTCTGCTTCATTTGGATTCTGCTCCATGTGAAAAGGAAGTAAAAAAATCCTATAAGTAGCCCAGGATTGGGCTCCAATTGATTTCACCAAATAGTTTAAAGATTTACAGATTCTGATGGCTCCTCTTCCAAGTCTTCATCATGGAGCCTGCCACATGACAGCAAAAACGACAAATAAGCTCATGGCCAAGCAGCCAGGAACACTTGGACTTTCTGCATTTTCAATTATTTAGGCCAAAATGAATCACTTGCTTTCTTTTCTTTTTTCTTTTGGAAACAGTTCTACTTCCCATTTCCTCACTGGACACATAATTTTGATTTATAAACCCCACAGTTTTGAGCAAAGGGAAGTTTTAAACAAAGCTGATGCCCCTGCCTCAAGTTGTTTTTCTCCTTCCCTTGCAATATTTTCAGAAAATGCTCTGACTGGCCCTCTTGAAGATGCAAATCCAGCTTGTGCCTAGAAAACCTCATGAGTCTGATTCCCCAAGGCCTCTGAGTTCTTCTCATTCAAGGGCTTCGTCTTATAAATTCCACTGAACTTGCTTCAACGGCAATGCACTTTCAACTGGGATAAATCTGTCTTCCAATATTATGTCTTGTAAATCTCACTTTGCAGGGGTATTTACAATCCAGCTACTGCATGCTTACTTTATTGACTGGGAATGAATAAATCAGTTTTCCATTCCTCTCTATTCTCCATTGCTGATATTTTGATTTGGGGACTGTTCAGAAATCTCTGATCAAAGCACATGATTATAAAAACATCTCTTGACCTGAAAATCATTTAAGAAACAGACAGCAGAGCTTACATCTCTTTTTACTATATTCTTAAAGTGCATCTCCCTGTGTTGAAATGGAAGGATGGATAGTGGATATGTGATTTGCCTTAATAGTCCAAAGACAACACATCTATCTCCCTACTCCCGGATGTTACAGTGGTTATTGGTTACAAACAATCTTTATTCAATGCTTATTATGTTGGCATCTAATAACTCAATTAATGTTTACAATAATCCTTCAAGGTAGGTACCCTCATTGTCCTCATTTTACAGACGAAAAACTGAGGTACAGAAGGTTAAATAACTTGCCAAAGGTCACACAGTCAGTAAATGGAAGAGTTTGAACATAAATCCAGGTATCAGGCTCTAGCCTGCCTTCTCTTAACCACTATTCCAAGCTGTCTTTCTGGTTTAAATGTACAACCTCAAGTTTATGTTTTTGAACATTATACTTTACCATTACTGGATGCTTTTCATTTTCTGGACTATTATTTTATTTTTGCCTTATAACCTAGGTGGCAATATTATCTCCATTATACAGATGTGCAAACTAAGGCTAAGAGAAGTTTAGTGAATTCCCTAAAGACTGAATAGTAAAGTGGTTTCCAAGCTCCAGTTTTCTGACTTCCAATATGGTACCCATCCTTGGGTTTCCACTTCCTCATCTATATGCAAAGTGGCCAAGGAAACCTCCAGTTCTCAAAAGTTTGAATCTCTATTATGCATTCTTCCATTCATTTACTGAACACCTTCTTCAGACTGTAAATTCCATAAGAACAGGGCCACTACCTAAGTCATTGTCTCCTAGGATCCTCACATCCACTGCAATGTGGGTGCTCAGTAAGCATTTGTTGCAAATATAAATGTGCTGGACATAGTGCAAAGTGCCAGGCAGGCAAAGATGAATGAGGCCTGGCCCTTTAACCATAGGTGAGGCACTAGAGAGGCCCCTTGGAGTTACGTGGGCCCTGCAAGCCCCACAGTCATTACGTGGACAATGGCTCCTACTGTGTTAAAGTCCACCAGAAGATAATTGACCGTGACGTGAGTTATGTGTCCCACGCTGAATGGCGTCAGGGTCGATTACTTTATTTTAGAGGCCACAGCAAAGAAGACCATTTGCAATATGGGGCTCACATCATTAAAACAACATTTAGGGATTTTATTTTAATCTATGTGACGGGTTTGCCGTGCTGTGCAGCTATCAAAGTAAAATAACCTGTGCTCTAGACACACCTCCCCACTCTCAACACAACTCCAAGAACACCAGGGAATGTAGCTGTGATTGATAGAAACACCACGTCTCATCTGTTTAACTCCATCCCAAGAAAAGCTGACCAGAATTTCATCTGCAACCTGACAAACCTAAGGCAAGTTTGTTGGGGTTTTTTTTCCCTACCATCTCCAAGAGATGAAAGAGTGATTTTCATGGTGTTGGCATCCAGGTTTGAAGCTCAGCTTACTTGGGGATTGCCAGATGAAATACAGGATGCCCAGCTAAATTGGAATTTCAGATGAACAAAAATAATTCTTTCATATAAATAGGTACCATGCAATATTTGGGATACACTTATACTTTGTAAAATATTTTTTGTTTCTCTGAAATTCAAATTTATATGAGCATCCTGTATATTTACTTGCTAAGTATGGAATCCCTAAGCTTATTGCAAAAATCAAGCAAATATAAATTTTTTTTATCGACTGACTTTGCCTATATGAAGTTGGGTAAGATACAGAAGCCATGGAAGAATGGGAAATTAGGCCCTGAGTGGAGTCTGTCTTTTTGAGGACATGCATATATCATCCCAGGTACTGTCCCCATCATTCTGGGTGCTCCATACTGGAGGATCATTTTGGGTATTTAAGGGTAATAGTTAAGAAATCAGCTCTGGGAATGCCTGGGTAGCACGGTCAATTAAGAGACCAACTCCTGGTTTCAGCTCAAGTCATGATCTCAGGGTCACGAGGTCAAGCCTTGCATTGGTGTCCATGCTCAGTGAAGAGTCAGCTTGAAAGTCTCTCTTCCTCTCCCTCTGCCCCTCCCATTCATGCTCATGCTCATGCTCTTACTCTCTCTCAAATAAATAAATCTTAACAAAACAAAACAAACAAAACAAAGTCAACTGTGGAGTCAGACTCCTAGGATTAAAATCCAGCATACAACAGTTCCTAGCTCTGTGACCAAGGGCATGTTGCTTCCATTTTGCCTCAGTTTCTTCGTGTGTAAAATGGACATAAAAATTCTACCTATTTCATTGGATTTTGTGAGGATTAAATGATTTACTGTCATGGCAGCAGTTAAACACTCAATAAATGTTATCATCACCACCATTATAGTCATTTTGTTCCACAGACAAATTTGTCTTTGACCAGCAGTTCAATTAGTTTCAACTTTTCTTTTGGATGTCTCTTTGTTTTCTTACTTACAGCATCGAATTTAAAAAAAACAAAAACAAAAACAAAAACATCGAATTTGTAAGGAATTGCTGATTGTACTTGTGGCTAATCACAGAAGTTTGCTCTCAAGCTCGTCATAGATGGTGATGATGGTTGGATCTATATTGCACTAAAACAACCAGGTAAAAAATGAAAAGCTCAACTGAAAAATTCAGTGGAGATAGCTGTTCAGAACACTTTCAACTCTCCCCAAGTAGGTTTTGGTGAAGATTTAGCATTTAGTAAAATAGGTTTCTGAGGCCAGACTCAGCCAACGAGTAACTCAAGCATCCATCCGTACATCACTAAAGACAGCTAATATATTGCCGGCGTGTTTGTTCATGCCTTTAAACTCACACCTTCTGTTCAAATAAGTGGAGTCCAGTAGTAATTCCCACCGGAAGGCTGCAAAAGTGTGGGAAGGAATATCACTTTAAGGGACTCCATTTATGATATAAGAAGCCATTGTAGCATGTTGTTAATTTTATGCACATGGTGGACTGCTGAAAAGCAAGGAGCTCTTGTGGGGACCCAGAAAAAGATCTCCTGAGATCGCTCCACTAGGTGATTGAGGGTCCTCGCCTGGCGCTTTTCAACAGGCAAGACTAAGTTGGATATGTGAGCTACACTACTTTAGCCTCCCAAATCAATGTGGTAACTGCAACTTTCCCAGAATTATTTGGTGGCCCTCATACACCAGTTGTAAGATGCCAGAAGTCCTGTAGCCAAAAATACCATATTTACACATCATGGAATATTTTTAAGCTGCCTTGTGTGATTTATCTTGCAGTGTCAAAATCTTAAAGACTTAAGGAAAACCGAGCCCAACAATATTTTACCAAGTTCGGATGATGGTTGGATACAATTCCGATACCTTGTGAAAGATATTTTGGTTCATTCTGAAAATCATCCTAAAATCATTTTATAATAATTCTTTTTTTAATAATAATTCTTTAGGAGCTGCCTCACAATAGAAAATGGGCTTGACTAGCGTTTCTTCTTGAGAACACCATTGTTTGAAGAATTACAAGTTTCTGTGAAGATGTTGTTAATGAATAAGTAGGCACAATACCATGAAAGACGTTTCTAGTCTTTGCAGATGAGAGTCACTGAGGAATCGCTCCTATGTTGTATCATTAACTCTGCCAGAAATTTCAAAGTGAGGAGCACCTGGGTGGTTCAGTGGTTGAGGGTCTGCCTTCAGCTCAGGTCATGATCCTGGGGTCCTGGGATCGAGTCCCTCATCGGGCTCCACGCAGGGATCCTCCTGCTCCCTCTGCCTGTGTCTCTGCCTCTCTCTCTGTGTCTCTAATGAATAAATACATAAAATCTTTTTAAAAATTTCAAAATGAGAAGTGGTTTTTAATTTCCCCATTTTATTCTGATATGTGCTAAATATGCTTTGCATAACCCCAAATAGATTTGTCTAACCTCTTCTTCTAACACAGTATTTTTAAAAAGTGCTCCCTTAATACTGCCAGAGGCTTAATAATGTCTATGCCAGAGAAAGAAAATATTTTTAAATATTAAGAGCTACTAGAATAGATTACAAGACAGATCTTAGTGCCTGTAAATACCTTGAACTAGCTCTGCCATTTTGAGAAATTGCCTGTGAGGAGACACCTTTCTTTCTTCAGCTGTGGCCTGGTTTCATTTTTGTTTTTGAGGAAGAACTGAGCCTTTCTTCATGACGGCACCATAAGCATGTTGTCCCCGCTTGCCCTCACCCCCACTACTAAGAAAACGAATTGCCCCACTGACAATTCAAGGATTACACTTCTGTTTAGCTTCCTATTACAAAGTTTGGCTGTTTAAAACAACCTTGAATATAGCTGTGGACGGCTGGAAAACTCTCAAAAGGAAAGAATTGCCTTGATCTGTGGTGCGTGCTGATTTCCATGGTGTAAATATTCCTCACAAAGCCAATTGCAAGTTACCAATGGCTTAACAACCAGCTCAAAAAAAAAAAAAAAACCTTAATATTTAATAATCTGCACTTGCAGGTCCATACAAACTGGCGCTAGCACATCAGCAGAAGCTTTTGTCAACAGCTTTTCTAGGACAATCTGTAAAATTGTGAATTATTTCTTTATGTTGGACATTAGTTGACATTTGGTCCTTAATCATGGCACAGACTATTTATTTTAGTTTATTTAACATTAATGAGTGCCTGCTATATATGAGGTGCTATGTTAGTTCTGTGGGAAATCCAAAGACCCAAACATGATTCCTAATTTCCAGAAACTCTCAGTCCCTCAGAAAGGACAGATCAGACACAAGAAACTGTAACACAAATCTGACCATGAGAAGCACTACAATAAACACATGAATTTAAACAGGAAAGGAAGAAATGCCATGTAAACAGCAGGGGGAAATACCGCTAGTTCTAAATGTTTTAGATCAACGACAAGCTGGTCAGTGAACTTTTTAAAAATGGAAGTAGAATATGAGTGCACACTTTCAGTTAAAAGTATTAAAGAAAAAGGATGGATGGTTTACAAGCAGGCAGAAAGTTTTTAACCAAGTCTTCCAGAAGATGAGGGGGTGATTCTGTCCCAAACTAGTGGATAACCACAGTGGACCAAACATTCCTTTTTCAACTTCCAACATCAAATTCACATTTCTTTCTCTGTTCCTGAGGCTGAAGCATGAAATGTCGTATGACTAGATCGGCATAGTAATCTCCAAATGTTGCAAACCCAACCTCCCAAAATCAACCAGTATTGAACAATACTAATTATTAAACACTTACCATGTGGCAGCCATTGTGAAGTGCTCCATAATATGTCATTATATTTAAATGTGTGAAGCCCTACTCTTCCTGTGGTTTCTCTCTCCCTGAAGCACCACTCTCTAAGAAATCTCCCTGGCAATATCTGCCTATGGTCTCCAGAGAAAGGAATATGAAGGCATATGAAAGGTATATGGAATATGCCTCACAGGAATATGAAGAGCAAGGGCCTGTGGCCTGTTGGTGGTGAAGAGCCAATGAGAGCAAAGATATCCTGAGAAGAAGCCAGAGTACATTCTGGAGATGACATACAGGGAAGAGGACAGCATTTAACCTAGAAGTGAGGGAAAAATCTGGTGTTGGGCCAGAGAAGATATGGGGTGATTCGTAAAGGAAAGAAATATGCAATAAAAGGAAACTATGGCCACTGCCTGAAGAGTTTTCACTGTGCAAAGCTGGTAAATCCAAGATGAAAGCAACAGATAAGACACTTGTCAAAATCTCTACCCAAACAGAACATCCGATAAGAAGATAAATGATGTAGCCATGAAAATGAAATAGGAAAAACGAAGAGCAAAATGGGGGAAGGGGGAGATAGGAAAAGTCAAGTGGGAGGCTACTAAAATGATCCATGAAAATTGCAAATAAACAGAAGCAAGTTGGAAGACAAATGACAATGAAGAAGCTGCAGCAAGAAGAGCAGATGTTTTCCCTCAAGGACCAAAGCAGATAGGAGAGCCTAAAAGAGGTGGCACAGGGGACATCGGAAGCATCTGTCTTCCTCAGCCTGGCAGACACGAAGGGCGGTAGAGACAACAGAACAGCCAGTCTCTACCCACCTCACTCTCCTCATTCTGAGGGAAAAGCTAGATGCCTAGGCCAGTAGGAAAAGACCAAAGTTCTCAATGGCCACTTTTTCCTACAGAGAAACAGAGAAGGAATATCAATAGGACTTCTCTTTGGCCGAGTTCAAAAAGGGTGTTGCCTGTGTTCTCCTCTAGGATTTTGATGGAATCTTGTCTCACATTTAGATCTTTCATCCATTTTGAGTTTATCTTTGTGTCTGGTGCAAGAGAGTGGTCTAGTTTCATTCTTCTGCATGTGGATGTCCAATTTTCCCAGCACCATTTATTGAAGAGACTGTCTTTCTTCCAGTGGATAGTCTTTCCTCCTTTATTGAATATTAGTTGACCATTAAGTTCAGGGTCCACTTCTGGGTTCTCTATTCTGTTCCATTGATCTATGTGTCTGTTTTTGTGCCAGTACCACACTGTTTTGATGACCACAGCTTTGTAGTACAACCTGAGATCTGGCATTGTGATGCCCCCAGATATGGTTTTCTTTTTTAAAATTTACCTGGCTATTCGGGGTCTTTTCTGATTCCACACAAATCTTAAAATAATTTGTTCCAACTCTCTTTCTTTCTCTGAAGAAAGTCCATTGCTATTTTGATAGGGATTGCATTAAACGTGTATATTGCCCTGGGTAACATTGACATTTTCACAATATTAATTCTGCCAATCCATGAGCATGGAATATTTTTCCATCTCTTTGTGTCTTCCTCAATTTCTTTCAGAAGTGTTCTATAGTTTTTAGGGTATAGATCCTTTACGTCTTTGGTTAGGTTTATTCCTAGGTATCTTATGCTTTTGGGTGCAATTGTAAATGGGATTCACTTCTTAATTTCTCTTTCTTCAGTCTCATTGTTAGTGTATAGAAATGCCACTGACTTCTGGGCATTGATTTTGTATCCTGCCACACTGTCAAATTGCTGTATGAGTTCTAGCAATCTTGGGGTGGAGTCTTTTGGGTTTTCTATGTAGAGTATCATTTGAACTCGGCCACAGTAACTTCTTGCAAGATAATCCACGAAGGCAAAAGAAACAAAAGCAAAAATGAACTATTGGGACTTCATCCAGATAAGAAGCTTTTGCACAGCAAAGGATACAGTCAACAAAACTAAAAGACAACCTACAGATGGGAGAAGATATTTGCAAATGACGTATCAGGTGAAGGGCTAGTTTCCAAGATCTATAAAGAACTTATTAAACTCAATACCAAAGAAACAAACAATCCAATCATGAAATGGGCAAAAGACATGAACAGAAATCTCATGGAGGAAGACATAGACATGGCCAACAAGCACATGAGAAAATGCTCTGCATCACTTGCCATCAGGGAAATACAAATCAAAACCACAATGAGATCCCACCTCACACCAGTGAGAATGGGGAAAATTAACAAGGCGGGAAATCACAAATGTTGGAGAGGATGCGGAGAAAGGGAACCCTTTTACACTGTTGGTGGGAATGTGAACTGGTGCAGCCACTCTGGAAAACTGTGTGGAGGTTCCTCAAAGAGTTAAAAATAGACCTGCCCTACGACCCAGCAATTGCACTGCTGGGGATTTACCTCAAAGATGCAGATGCAATGAAACGCCGGGACACCTGCACCCCGATGTTTCTAGCAGCAATGTCCACAATAGCCAAACTGTGGAAGGAGCCTCGGTGTCCATCAAAAGATGAATGGATAAAGAAGATGTGGTCTATGTATACAATGGAATATTCCTCAGCCATTAGAAATGACAAATACCCACCATTTGCTTCAACGTGGATGGAACTGGAGGGTATTACGCTGAGTGAAATAAGTCAATCGAGAAGGACAAACATTATATGGTCTCATTCATTTGGGGAATATAAATAATAGTGAAAGGGAATATAAGGGAAGGGAGAAGAAATGGGTAGGAAATATCAGAAAGGGAGACAGAACATGAAGACTCCTAACTCTGGGAAATGAACTAGGGGTGGTGGAAGGGGAGGAGGGTAGGGGGTGGGGGTGAATGGGTGACGGGCACTGAGGGGGGCACTTGACGGGATGAGCACTGGGTGTTATTCTGTATATTGGCAAATTGAACACCAATAAAAAATAAATTTATTATTAAAAAAATAAAAGAAAAAAAAAGAAAAAAAATAGGACTTCTCTTACGTGTGTTAGTTCATTCATTCGAGCCTTGAAATAGATGCTATTTGTATCCATTCTACAGATGAAGCTACAACTCAAAGAGGTTAAGTGATTTGCCCCCAAATTATTTCCAGCTGGGATTCAAACCCATATTTAACTAATCCAAAGCCATCATCTTTCAATAGCACAAGGCTTCCCCATCTAGCACCTGCTAATATTTGAAGCCATTCTTTCTTTGTTTGTTGGCTTATGTTTACTTTCCGAAGAGCCCTGTGAGGTCCAGGACAGGTGCCAGAACCCGTGTTTTGAATTGTTGAGAAACCTGAATCTCAGAAAGTCGGGGATGAACCTCACGGGGAAGCTAGGAGAGGACCACCACCAGGATCTTCTCAGTTCTAGGCCTTACTCTTTCTAGGATAACACCTCTCCCTTGTCACAATAAAGCCCAGTGTGACCAGATCCAGAGAACCCAGCAAAACACAGCTAAACCGTATGTTACTTATCCAAATGGAAATTTCAAAGATTTACTGACCACTACATTTCCCGTGGAGTGCTAGTGAGAGTCCGGTTTCCTGTACCAACACCATAGAGATGCCACTGACATTCTCATCTGACGTTAGAAAACAGATGCTTTTGTACATTGAAAATAATCTTTTTTATGATCAGAGATGATTTTTAGAAGTGATCTTCTTTCTAAATAACTAATAATTCCTTTTCTACCCTACAAAACCCAAATTGCTATATGATTGTGTATTTTACCCAACATAAAATATCTTTTTTTCCTTTCTATCCCCACTGCCACTGCCCCAGTTTAGACCCTCCTCTCCTTCCAGCAGACCCTCAGCTAAACTCCTGAAGATCTCATGCTTCTATTATCAGCCTCCATCTATTACCCATACAACTCATGTGACAATGTCTTAAAACATAAATGTGATAAAATAGCTTCCCTATTTAACATTCTCCAAATGAGCCCCTCTTCCAGCTTTTATGGAAAGCTGAATTCCTTAGATGTGTGAGGCTTTTCAAGGCCTCTTTGTCCCAATCTTTTATCTCTCTATTTATACACCTTTTGCTCATCCAAACAGAAATGCAAGCCATACTGTTTCTTGCTTCATTGAATTAACGTACACAGTCTTTGGCATGGGATGCCCCTCCACCATCTTCACCTGGCCAGTTCACATTGATCTTCTCATACTCAGGAATGGCACTGCTTCCTCCAGACTTAGAAGATCTGTATGTCAGATGTTGAATCCCAGTGTCTGTACTCTTATGGCACCCTGAGTGGACACGCAGAATAATTTTAATACTGCTCTGATCTTTGGTCATAAACTCACACACCTGTCCCTCACAACTAGACCATGTGCTCCTTGAGGATTAAACTTCCCTCTTTCTGTTGTCAAAATAGCCTCCCCAACAAATTGACCACACACATCAGAATTTTCCTGGATTTTCTCCAAGGGAAGAAATTTCCTTAAAATCCCATTCAAGTATATCTCTTGTATAGAGAAAAGAATGAAACAATAAATAGATACCTGATTACTTATGTAAAAGAAGTATCTGAACAATTAGCTCCTAATTACTACTCATTTAAAATAAATAAGTGATTAGTTAGCTCCTACTTAATGGTCAGCTGGGAGAGTGAGCAATGCCAAAGTATTTTCCACAAAAAGCAGTTATACCAATAGCATTCCAGAGGAAGCTACGATATTACATCATGCAAAACATTCTGTCCCAGATTCCTTTCTCAGTGTCCAGGAGGATGGCCATAACAGAGTAGGTACTGAATAAATATCTGAATGAATAAAAGATGTATCCAGGACCTAGTTTAGGAAAATCTCGATATAATGAAGGGTTTGCTATTCTTTTTAAAATGAAAATCTTCGGTCTTTTTAAAAATATCTGATTTATGACATGTAAATTGCATGCTAATTTTTAGTTATACAGCTATTGTATAAAGCAAAATCGCTTGCTTCACCCTCTAATATTGAGAGCAACCCCTTGGTATTTGTTGATCTTAATTTATAAAAGCAACTAGGACTTGAACTCTTCTTCCAGTGTATTTCCACCTAGTTTTTTTATGACACATGGTAATTGCATGAAAACTTACGTAGGATTTTTAGACTCCCCCACATTAGATAGAGGAACTACAACAGAAGAAAATGACTGGGCCTATTAGCATGCCTAAATTTCATATCTTCGTGATTAGGGGAGACGGTTTTCAAAACTGCATTATGGGGAACCTGGGTGCCTCTGTGGTTGAGCATCTGCCTTGGGCTCAGATCATGATCCCAGGGTCCTGGGATTGAGTCCCACATCAGGCTCCCTGGAGGGAGCCTGCTTCTCCCTCTGCCTATGTCTCTTCCTTTCTCTGTATGTCTTTCATGAATAAATAAATAAAATATTTTTAAAAAACCTACATTATGGGATTTGACCTATTAGGATATAAGTAGCATAATCATATAATGTATTATCAAAACTGGGGCTGTGCACTAAAAATCGGGACATAGGATCATTATAACAACAAAGGTTTATAAATTTTGAAGTGGAAGTCATAATTTTTAAAAAATTATTTAAAGCTAGAGATAATAGTTTTTAACGTGGGTATTTGCTAAAAACAAGTTTGCAACTACATCCTCACCTCACATTCGGAGGTTTTGCTCATGCAGGCCACTTCCATCACTATAATAAAGAGTGAAATAGCTCTGTGAACATCTTAATGAACATTAAGATCATAGTGACTCCTAGTTTTAATAACCCATCAGTTACATATCAATTCATATTAAAATAATTCATCCATTGGGATTTTTTTTTTTGTGGTTGAAAGAATAATCTCCCCTATCGATGATGTCCATGTCTTAATTCCTAAAATCTGTGACAAAACCTCACGAGGCAAAAAGGACATTGTACATGTAATTAAGAACCTTGAGATGGGGAGATTATTCTGGGTTATCTAGGTGGGCCTAATGTAACCACAGGGATCCTACCTAGTAAGAGAGAAGCAGGAGAGTCAGAGTCAGGTATAAATATGTGCCAGTGGAAACCGAGGTCACACAGAAATGGAACATATAGACTGCTGGCTTTGAACATGGAGGAAGAGACGAAGAACCAAGGAGGGCAGGTAGCCTCTAAAAGTTCAAAAAGGTAAAAAAAAAAAAAAAAAAAAGGTGAAGAAACTGATTCTCCCCTAGAGCCTCCACAATGAACCAGGCTTGCTAACACCTTGACTTTAGCACTGTGACACTGACTTTTGACTTCTGACCTTCAAAACCAAAAAATAACAGATTTTTGTTGTCTTAAACTACTAAATTTGTGATAATTTATTATAGCAGCAGTGGGAAGCAAATACATTGAGAACCTGTAAGAAATAAGAAAGCAAACTTAGTGTTGCTACACAAAAATCAACAAAATGTAGTCCCTGCTTTCAGTGTTCTTTTTTTTTTTTTAAGATTTTATTTATTTATTCATGAGAGAGACCGAGAGATTGAGAGGCAGAGACACAGGCAGAGGGAGAAAGAGGCTCCATGCAGGGGGCCCAACGTGGGACTCAATCCCCGGTCTCCAGGACCACGCCCTGGGCTGAAGGGAGTGCTAAACCACTGAGCCACCTGGGCTGCCCCTGCTTTCAGTGTTCTTGATAATAGTATTTCATTCGGTGATTGGTATGGGCCTATCCTCAAGCCTCAAGAAATACACTGCAGAACTCGAAATCAACAGACAGAAGCAAATAAAATGCTCAAGAAGAAGAGCAATTCTGACTTGAGTATAGAATTTAAATTGTTAGATACAAAGTCTGGATAGGAATGGGTTAAAAAAAGATTATTATCAACTTATATGAATGCTATGTTAAGAAACAGAAATGGAACATGAATTCAAAACATACCTAGCCAAAATAATGCTACAGCTATAAGAATCCCTCCATATTGACAGATCTGGCTGTTAAGGACCAAGAAACTCATTTTGGTCCAAAGACCTTAAAATATTTTGATCACCCAGAGTGAAAACACAGATCACACCATTTAGCTTCTGTGTTCAAACTCTAAAACTTAAACTCAAAATAACTCTAAAGTACAAACCCTTTCCCCACTATTTTTTCATAGTCTTTTGTCTATACTTCAGTTTTGCTAGCTATGATATTAGAATGCTTATTCATCATTGTCTCTCCCTTAGCTAACACAGTAGCTGGTATATGGTAGATACAGTGTATTAATAATGGCATTTTTGCTTATTAGGTAACAGAAACTAAAGTCAAATTTGATTAAGCAGGAAATGGAATTGGGCTCATGGACCTGGGAAGACTTTGGACATGTCTTCTGGGACCTAAACCATGTAGTCAAGACTTTATCTCACTCTACTACCTGCTGCTTCTTCCTTTTATATGTTGGGTTTTTTTTCCATAGACAGGCACTATGTTGCAGAAGAAATGGCTATACATAACCTTAGATTCATATCCTCCCAGTAGAAAGTGGACTTCTCTTTGTTAATTCAGGCTAGGAATCTGGCCCTGCTCGAGTCCTAGTCTTATCCTTGATTGGCCACCATGATTGGCCCAGTCTGGATTATTGCCCATAGTGTGGCTGGGTCTGGAGTGGGGCAGAGATATAACCCTGCTACCGACCGCTAGAACCAGGTACCTCTAATGAGAGGAGTTTCCCAAAAAAAGGTAATAGAGGTACTGAACAGACAAAAATAGTAAATATTGGTTAAGCTCAGTAAATTTTTAAATATCAAATCAGTGCTTGAAGAGAGTAAGCCCACATGTGTACAGAAACTACATACGGTGACCATGGTAGAGACCAAATGTCATTGTATGTTTGCACTTGACAGTTAATCTCAAAAAGGCTTTACTCAGGATAGTACCTATGAAAGGAGCTTTCCTTGTGAAAAAATGTCTATTAAGACAAAGGGTTGCAGAAGGGGAGGTGTGGATAGGGTAACTGGGTGATGGGAGCTAAGGAGGACACTTGATGGGATGAGCACTGGGTGTTATACTATATGTTGGCAAATTGAATTCAATAAAAAATTTAAAAATAAAATAAAAGAATTTTAAAAATGCCTGTTGAGAACACTCCAACAACACCCTTTGTTAGCTAACACCACCGAAGCTCATGCTTTCCTCCAGACAGCTAACAGAACATAGCTCTGACTTGGAGCATCATGACTAAAGTCCCTCAGGTTGATTTCCTGGTCTCCAACAAGCATCCCTTTCTGGGTTAGAAATTCTGTGGGTGGAGAGGTCACTAAGGTCTGACTAAGCAATTTCAGTCTAAGCCAAATGCCTCTGAATATTTAATTCCCGCTCTCAGGGAAGAAGAGCATCTATAATGCAGAAATGCTAGGGTTCAGATGCTGAATCTGGTTCAGATGCTCAGTCACCTCTGAATAGATCTTCCAGATGAGGGTGTATGGTCACAGAGTTCACAGAGGTGTTAAATACAAAAGCACTCCTAAAAAAAAATTCTTTGGAATGCAGGTTTCAAAACTACACTATTTGAAAATTGAGGGAAGCCATAAAAGAGAGACACTAGAGCCACCCTCTTGTGGCAGATAGAGTAACGTTGTTTGTTTCTGCAGGGACAAAATCCTAGAAGCAATGCCCTTGCCTAGAGGCAGCCTGCCTACAGGTTCAGTCGGGTAACCCTGTGGCCTCCCATGACCACCACAAGAATGAAAGACACTCAAAGAAGAGACATCTTTCCTGACTCCCTGTCCTTCCCAGCAGCAATAAAAAGTTTCTATGGTCAGAGAATTTAGAGGTAACGCATATTTTCACAAAAGGTTCTCAGAAGTCAGACATTTTCTAAAACTCATTTGCTCATGATGATAGATTTGACCATCTTGAAAGGAATTTTTCAGACCATCATAAAAAAGATAGCTTAGGGACCTATCTTTAAATACCTTTATTCTATCCATGAAGACTGACAGAGAGGACAAGGAATAAAGATTGCCACTGAAAAATCCACTAGACTATTTCATTTTGTCTATTTATTTTCCACCAGGTAAAACATGGATCGCCGCCTTCATTCAAGGACATCACAGACCATTATGGTCAAGAACCCAGCTTTGGTGTGCGTGCAATACATGAGATTCCAAATCCCAGTTCTGACACCCACTCACTCTGACACCTTGGACCAGTTATACCAACTTTATGAGCCTCTGTTGCTTCATTTGTAAAGTGGGATTAATAAACCCCCTTCACAATTTTGGGGATGTTATACTAAATAATACACACGAAGTACTTAGCACAATTGTAGTATAGAATGGAACAACCAACGTATGTTATCATTAATTATTGATTTAATCAAACACTGCTGAGAGTTCCCCACAAAAAGTATGCAGAGAATTTTAGTTAGTTCAACAGCTTGCTCATTTGGTAGAAATTTGTGCTCAGGATTGTGATTTTATCCAACATGCATATCATAGTCACACTGCTGCTAAGACTACTCTTCAATCACACCATAGAAATAAATGTATGTTATCGGACACTATTCCATAGAAGGTGTGGAGTCTCACCAAGGTTTGCATGACTTCCAAAGGCTCTGCCTCTGTAACAAATTGGAGAACAACCAAGGTAGGAAACTAATGGATAGACACTCTGCTTCTAAAGCAGGTAGAGACTTGAGTAGAAAAAGCCTAGTGTGAAACATTTGAAGTACTTTTAGGAGGCCGCACTACAAAATCTTTGTCCTGTGAAAGATCCCAGCAAGGAGAGGAGGCTAGAACTCTTCCCCACTGATGGTTATTTTAATTACTGAGTAACTCTTGTCAGTAGCCACCAGTATCAGGGAATGAAGTGTGTTTTCCTTCAATAACTAACTCAGATCTTCCATGGAATAAGACTGGCAGGTAGGCAGGAAGGAAGAAAACTGGAAGAAGAGGTGGAGGATGGGAGGAGAAGACCATGGACCTTTAGCAGTAGGACAAAGACTTGTTTTTTGACTGTTGGCAATAGGGTTGTAGGACCCCATTCATACCTTCTCAGCTAACCTCCACTGTGATCAACAACATAGCACAGACTGTGTCTGTCAAAAATTTTTTTAAAACCACAGTGGAGATAAAATTGAGTCTCATGGGTATGGTGCTATATCTTACTTGATTAAATATGATGGTAAATACTAGCTGTATCACAACTGGTGATGTCCAACACTCTCCTAGTGTGTTTCCAGGGAGACGTGGCCTTCTGATCTTTTCTAACATGAGAAAGCCACCTGCTCCCATGCCAGGTGCCCCAACCTCGTGCCTCTCCTTGACTTATTGTCACCAAAGATTCTCTTTTCCTTAGTCTAAGACCCATGCCAGTTTATCAGCAGTCAACCCAAGTCTTTGTCTCTTGTGAGTAGTCTAATGGAGTTCAGGGAGAGAAAAAGAGAGGGCAACCCTCCAGCCATTCCTTCCATTCCCTTACTTATAATGTCCTCACCGAGCACTCCTATCTTGAGGTATAGTAATCATATTTTGAAAGACAATAAAGCTACAGTAGTCTAGACAGTATGGTATGCCATAAAGATAGATATATATTTCAATGACACAAAAATAAACCTTTAATTTATAGTCAATTGATATTTTTATAAAGGGACCGAGGCAATTTAATGAGGTAAGAATAAGCTATTCAATCCAATGCTGGAATAATTGAATATCCACATGTAAGAAAAAGAACTTAATTCTTTACTTCAAACCATACAAAAATTAAACTCAAATGTATCATAGTCCTAGATAAAAGAGCTCAAATTATAAAACTTCTAGAAGAAAACATAGGAGAGACTCTCTGTGATCTTATACTAGGCAAAAAAAAAATTCTTAGATATGACACCAACACTCTGGGCCATTAGAGAAAAGAATGATAATTTGGTGAAGTCAAAATAATAAATAAGTTAATAAATAAATAATTTTGACTTCATCAAAATTTTAAAGCTTCATTCTTCAAAATAACCATTAAGAAAATGAGAAAAAAAATCATGGAATGAAAGAGAATATTTGCAAATCATATTCTCACAGAGGACTTGTGTCCAGACTTTATAAATAAAATTTGCCATTTTGGGGATCCCTGGGTTGCTCAGCGGTTTGGCGCCTGCCTTTGGCCCAAGGCCTGATCCTGGAGACCTGGGATCGAGTCCCACATCGGGCTCCCTGCATGGAGCCTGCTTCTCCCTCTGCCTGTGTCTCTGCCTCTCTCTCTCTGTGTCTCTCATGAATAAATGAATAAAATCTTTAAAAAAAAAACTTTAAAAAATTGCCAGTTAATAATAATACTAATTTTTAAATGCTCAAATAACTGGATAGATATTTTATCAAAGAATGTATATATGAATAGTGTAAAGCTGTTCAAAATCATTAGTCATCAGGGCACCACAAATAAAATAGATACCACTTTATACTTATTATACTTGACTGTATCAAAAAAAAGAATGATAGTACCAAATGTGACAATTATGTGTAGAAATAAAATATTTGAAATTTTTTAAAAAGTTAAATATGTACTTATCATACGAGTCAACAATTCCTCTCCTAGATATCTACTCAGGAGAAATGAAACCACATGTCCACACAAAGTTTTCTATGAGAATATTTGTAATAACCAAAGCTGGAAACAACCCAAACATGTGGCAAATGTAGTATATGCCTATTTACTGGGCTCAGTAGTTCCCCCCTAAATTCATGTCCATCCAGAACCAGTAAATATGAGCTTATTTAGAAGTAAGTTCTTCACAGATGATCAGGTAAAAAGAAGTCACCCTTTTTATATAGCGTGGTCCCTAATCCATGATGGATATAAAAAGAGAGAAATTTGGAGGCCAATACAGAGAGAATAGGGCCATGGAAAGAGATTGGCGTTATGCTGCCACAAACCAAGGAATGCCTAGTATTGCCGGCACCATCTGCAGCCAGGAAGGAAAGGAAGGATCCTTCCTTTAAGCCTTCAGAGAGCGCATGGTCCTAATCAACATCCTGATTTCAGACTTCTACCCTCCAGAACATGAAATAATAAATTTCTTTTTTTTTATTTTTTATTTTTTTTGAAATAATAAATTTCTGTTGTTTAAACCACATGTGATTTGTTATATCAGCCCTAGGGAAGGAATATAACCTATAGTGAGACTATTCAGCAGTAAAAAGGAGTGAATGAGTGATACAAGTAACAATAGAAATGAACCTCAAGAACATTATGGTAAGTGAAAAAACCTGGATAAAAAGAAGGCTACATATTGTACATATATTACATGAAGTTTCTGCAAAAGATAACACCTGAGAGACAGAAAGATCAGAAGTTGCCTGGGACTGGGAGTGGGATTGACGGCAGGCATGGAATTTTCTCAGTGATATAGTTGGTTCTGAATTGCAATTGTAGCGGAAGTTACAAAACTGTAAAAAAATGTATTCAGAATTATCAAATTGTACATTGTCAGCGGGCCAATTTTATGTGATATAAATTACACCTCAATAAAACTGTAAAAAAGCAATCTAGGGAATATTTGATCCCCAACTACTATAATACGGAATTTACTATTCCTTGATATTTGGGTAGAACTTACTCTTCACTGAAACCTGAGGCTTTTTTGGCTTTTTGTTTATTACTGTCAATCTTGGATAACTGTTTGAGATCCATGTCAATTTATTATTTATTTGGTCTATGCAAGTATTCTCCTGTGGCAATTTTAGCATTTTATATGTTTCTAGGAATCTATTCGACTCATCTAGGATCTTAAATGTCTCTGTTTCAAATCTCTGTTTTATCTATGGTTATATCACTTTTTCTGTATATATCTTGTTTATTTGCTTCTTTTCATTAATCTGATCAGAGGTCTATCTTGTTAATCTTTTCAAAGAATCAGTGTTTGGTTTTGTTAATCTTCGCTATTGTTCTGTTCTTGATTTTCTTGATTTCTGCTTTTATCCTTATCGTTTCCATCCTTCTTGTTTTTTGGGGTTTGCCCCCAGCTATTTCTTCAAATTCATGAGCTGAAAATTTAGCACATTTACTTTTAATCTTTGTCTTTTCACATTATTTTTAAAGCTATAAATTTTTCTGCTTAGCTGCATTCATAAATTTTGACATATAATGTTTTCATTTTTAACACATGTATTGTTTTTGAAATATTTAGCTTCCAGATACATGAAATGTGCTTTTGCTATTGTTTTGGTAATTATGTTTCATTTTATTACATATAAAATTCAAAGAACTTATGGTCAGGGAACTCAGGCTATGAAACTGATTTATAGTTTATTTTTATAAAAGTCCCATGTGTGCTTATAAGTAATGTGTATTCTCTAATGATTGTAGAAATTCATACATATGTATTTCTATATTTTATGATGAGCTTATTTATTGTATTATGTTGTTCAGGTCTTTGATCTTGCTGGTGCTCTGTGTGTGTATATATATATATGTGTGTGCACGTGTATATGTGTGTGTTCACACATACACAGATGCTTAATCTATGAGCTTTTGAGAGGTGTGTAAAAATCTTTAGCCACACCTGATGATTTATCCATTTATTACTAAAATTCTGCTTGTTGGTGTTTGATATTATTTACAGCTGTGTTATTAGGTCCATAATGGATCAAAATACCTATACTTTTTTGTCCTATTGCTCCATTTACAACCTCTGACATCCTTCTTGGTCCTTTTTGTTTTATTTTGTCAGTTATTAAGATATCTATTCCAGATTTCTTTCAATTCCTACTTTCCAGATGTATTTTTTATTTGATTTTTTTCACTTTTTGTGCCTTTTACTTTACTGTTGTATCTTTTAAAAATCCAACCAAAGAGTGTCAGTAGGGGATGCCTATTGACTGCCTGCCTTCAGCCCAGGGCCTGATCCTGGAGACCCGTGATCGAGTTCCACATTGGGCTCCCTGCATGGAGCCTGCTTTTCCTCTGCCTGTGTCTCTGCCTCTCTCTTTGACTCTTACGAATAAATAAAATCTTAAAAAAAAAAAAAAGAGTGTCAATAAATATGTTTTACCCTTTTACATTTAATATAATTATTGGGGTTTTTTTTGTTTACTTATATTTGTTCCTTCATTTTATATTTTCCATGTCCTCCATTTTTAGCCTTTCTTTCTTCCTCCCACTTTCTACTGCACAGATCATTCATTTTTCCTCTGGTTTAAAAACTGTACATTCTATTTTTGTTCTTATGTGATAGTCTTCACCTATTTTGGCCAGATACAAATGTTTAATTTATTTTTGCTTTTCTCTTGTACAAATGGCAACTCTGCAGAATGGAATAATTACCCAACAGCACAGGGATTGTTTGATCCGAAGATGTTTGTGACGAGGATTGAGTTGTGAAGCACAGACTGGCCGGAAGTCAGACTGCAATTATTCACCTTCATTTATTTCTTAAACTCACAATATCTAGAAGTGATAGTGAAAATATATAGTACCTGGTAATTGCCCTGATACCAACAAATCAGAATAATCATTGGCTAGTGTCGTTAGGGGTGGTGTGCTAGAAGATCAATATTGAATTGTGTGCCCCCAAAATCCTATGCTGTTGTCCCAACCCCTAGTACCTCAGAATGTGACTATATTTGGAGATAGGGCCTTTAAAGAGGTAGTTAAGGTACAATGAGGTCGTTGGAGTGGGCTCTCATCCAATCTGCATGCCATCCCCTATAAAAGGACATTAGGACACAGACACAATTGCACAGAGGGAAAACCACATGAGGACACAGGGAGAGGTTGGCGATCTACAAGCCAAGGAAAAAGGCCTCAAAAGAAACCAAACCTGTGGAGACTTTGCTCTAGGACTTTCAGCCTCCAGAACTACAAAGAAATGAATTTCTTATTTATTTTTTTCATTCATTCATGAGAGACACAGAGAGACAGAGAGGCAGAGACACAGGCAGAGGGAGAAGCAGGCTCCATGCAGGGAGCCCAACGTGGGACTCGATCCCGGGTCTCCAGGATCAGGCCCTGGGCTGAAGGCGGCGCTAAACCTCTGAGCTACCAGGGCTGCCCCAAATAAATGAATTTCTATTGCATCAGCTACCTGGTCTGCTTTGTTACAGCAGCCCTAGGAAATGAATAAAATTAGCCTATCAAGATTTGTATCTTTTCCCTAAATAGAAAAGGGGTCCGGCAAGCTCACATGGCCCCTCAGTGTCCTGCTATCCACACCTCACATCACATTAATGCTGTCCAGGATCCCATAATATTTTATCATTCTTACTTTCAACATATCTCTTGCACAATCTCCTGAATGTATATCTCTTCTGAAATGAATGTTTTTCCAAGAAAATACTCTCAATGTGTACTTTCATAAGACAAATTTTCTGAGGTCTTATGTGACTGGGGATATTTTTATTGCCCTTCACATTTGAATGGCAATTTTGCTAGCTGTACAACTCCGTAGTCAGAGTTATTTTCCTTTCCAATATTTTAAAAATATTTTAAAATTTTTAATTTAATTAACTTTTTAAAATTTTAAATAAATTTTTAAGAAATCAAAAGTACTACTTCATTGTCTTCTTGTATCCAGTATTTCCATTGAAAAGTCTGATACCAATCTGATTCTTATTTAGTTTTAGACGACCCTCACTTTCTCTCAGGAAGCTTGTAGAATGTTTTCTCTGTACTTATTGTTCTCAGATATTATCATAATATGTGTTGGTGTGGGTTTTCTTCTTATGCTATGTTTGGCAATCTATTAGCCCTTTCAAACTGAGTTCTTCCTTCTTCTTTATGTATAAGTAATTTATCACCATTGTTTCTTCAGAGTATTTCCTTCCATATATCTTCTCTCTTCTTCTGGGTGTCTTGCTAGATTGTGACATTTATATTCAATCTGTCATACCTCTTAGCTTTTTTATTTATGTGTTTGTTTTCTATTTTTTATGCATTCATGCTGACTTTTAGAAGAATTTCTCAATTTACTTTTCCAGTTCGGTAATTCATTTTGCAGTTGCATTATCCTCCTCTCTATGCCATATATTTTTTTCATTTAAATTCATACTTGAGGGCAACCCAGGTGGCTCAGTGGTTTAGCGCCGCCTTCAGCCCAGAGCGTGATCCTAGGGACCTGGGATTGAGTCCCATGTCAGGCTCCCTGCATGGAGCCTGCTTCTCCGTCTGCCTGTGTCTCTGCTTCTGTGTGTGTGTGTGTGTGTGTGTGTGTGTGTGTGTGTGTGTCTCATGAATAAATAAATAAAAATAAAATCTTTTAAATAAATAAATCAATTCACGCTTGATATTTATTTCCACTTTGTTTTATTGTTATTTTGTCTTATGTAGCTAATATGTTTATTCTCCCGCACGCTTAAGTATTTTCATCACATTTACTTTAAATTCTTAGTGTATCTGTCACAACATATCTATATTAGAAGATCTATGTAATCTTCAGAAGTCTAGTTATTTTGGCCTGGGAGCTCCTTCTTTCATGAGGATACCAGCTACTCTGTCAAGTATAGATGAGCTAAAGACAAATGTGCCTCATTGTAGAAAGCCCGGGTACCACAACCACTGTGAATAACTGATTTGTAGCCAACTCAGCAGACAACTCTACTGGTCTGGGCTCTACATTAAGTCTCAGGGGTAAGACTGAGGTTTTTAGGAAAGAGGTAGGCTCCCTAAATTGTAATCCATGAACCCTGGTGGACCTGCACTGGGGGAGTAAGGGCAGCCAGTCAGTCAGCATCTGTCTTCATGAACTATTCCCCCAGCAATGCTTTCTACTCTCAGGCTACTCTCCAGAGTCATCTCTGCAATGAAGGTGAAAGACAGAGGAAAAAGAGCAGATATGAGGACCTTCCCTAATCACCTCAGGACACCTCTGTCTACAACTGACCTGCACCAGTGCAAATGGTCTTCTGTTCCCTCGGGGATTCTCAAAATGTGTTTGTTGGTTGCTTTTATTCTTTTGTGTTATTATTTTCTGGCATTCGTGTTTCTCTTTTGTTTAATAATATTCTTTTCTCCAGGATTAATTGGGAAGAGAGAACGATCTTGGCAGGAACCAGAAACTTTCCTATAGAGGTTGGACAGAGAATGACCATCATTTATAAATGCAACAGAAATTATTTGTTCAGCTATAATAAGATTGATAAATTATTAAGTTTAGTGATGATTATTCTCCGAACTCCTCCCCCCACCACACACAGATCCCAAATGTCATTACTAGTATCATCTCTTTCTTTCTATTTAAAAAATCAATCCCTAAAAAGTTCATGTGGGCCGTGTCATTCATTCACTGCCTCCTTGTCAGGAGCTCCACTGGCCACATGCCTGAAAGGATTTTGACAGGTTCTAAGATGTCAGGTATGTTTATGAGCATTAGTTCCAATCAGTTACTGGCATAAATTTGTCCATATTGTTTCTGATATGGCAATAATTTTCCTCTCGGATCCCTTTCAAATGGTCATTTCCTCAGGGTTCAGTCTCAAGCTCCCACAGTATTGGCCATATTCACTTAAACAAAAATGGTTCCCTCGATTCATACCCCATTAACGGAATTCCTTCACAGACACATTTTTTTCTAAGTTAGTTTAAGGATGTTGTATGGAGGAAATGGCACTACACCGCAGGGTCAGGTTCTAATTTGTGCTGTTCTAGAAACTAGATGTGTGACTATAACAAAATCACTTCATCATTCTCAGCTTTTGCACCTACAAAATGGGGTTAAAATTGGAAAATGTGGGTATAAATCATTACAAATGTTCCAAATTCTAAAATCCTGTGATTTGGTTTCAGGTTATCCAGACTCAACGTAAGCTCACAGATATTTCTCTAGACCTAGCTAGCTAAGTTGCTTTCTGGACTTCTTCATGCTGTCCTTTGTCCCCTCATACGTGCATCTCACACATTAAAGAGCAATGGAGATGAAACATCCCCATTCATAATTTACTTTCAGCAGAATAAAATTGTATGCTTAAAAAACTAGTCAAAGACTTATCCACCCCAAAAATACATAATAAATTCAAATTTAGAGGTTTTATTATCATAATTAAGCAGTCCACTGACTCTAACTTATAAGCAGAATCCACCTGAAAGCTTCATTGTGGCTAAGCATTATCTCAGCATTACCCGTTTTCTCTGGCCAGTTAAAAAATCTTAGGAAATATATATATATCTTAACGTCTTCAGTTAGCCTTGACCACGGAATTAGAAATCAGAGGAACCTGCTTGCCTGGCAATGCTCTTGGAAATGCACTGAATTATTCTGAAGTTTCTTAAAGGAGGTTTGGGTTCTGTGTAAATGTGGGCAAAAGATGACATTGGTTCCTATTTTAGGAACGATGGTTCCTGGTTCCAGTAAGTATCCCTGAGCCAAACTACTACACAGAGTTCAGTATGCCAGGCTCTTAGCACAAAGCAACTATTATTGCAAGTAATATATTTTTTCAGGGACATAATGCTTGTAGCTTCTGGAAGCTGTATAAAGAATTTCCTAAGCTCTCACGAATGACTAGATCTGTGAGAGCACTGGTCCAGTACTTCCATCAAAGTTAAACAGGAAAATCTCAGCCAAGCAGTCCCAAAGCACACTCAGTTTCTCTCTGGAGTCCCCCCCTCCCGAGTGGTTCTTCCGACCAACTCTTTGAATTCCAACACCAATGATGTTTTGATGCTTTGGAGTCACAGTTTTTGTGTTATCCTCTCCGACTACAAGCTTAACAAAAAATGAATGACTCTCTTGTGACTTTAACAGATTAAATGTGCATCATGTCTATATTACTTGGACTCCCATTCTGATTACCATTAACTTACAAACTCTAGGATTTCCTTATCTTTGCTTAAGCATATCTTCCCCAAATGTGGCTATATATGACTATATCATATTACATACACACTTTTCAGTGTAGGCCAGAAGTTGACAAACATTTTCTACAAAATGCCGGATAGTAAATATTTCTGCCTTTGTGAGTTGTAACGTCTCTGTTACGACTATTCGACTCTGCCATTGCAGCTCTGAAGAGCCATAGACAATACATAAATGAATGAGCTGTGCTATGATAAAACTTGATTTAGAAAAGAGTCACACACACACACAAAAAAAAGCAAAAAAGATTCATCCCATGGTCTATAGTTTGCTGATCCTCCGTCTAGGCAGCCTTTCCGTAAAACAACCAGGTCAAGTAATTTTGTGCTTCTTCTAAAAATGGGTTGAGTGTTTATTTAGCAAAGTATTAAACTCTCTCTAAAGAGAGAGAATATTTTGTATTTTTATTCCAACACAAACAAGCAAGCAGAGATGTGTTCTGGGTTTATAATAATAAATTTAGAATTTAAAATAACAAAAGTATTATTTTCTCATTATGATTGAAACTGAAATATTGGTTTTGTTAAAATGCATTAATTTCTATCATTTATGCAAGGCTTTATAATTTATAAAGTCTTCTGACTTACTTTATTGAATCTAATCATCAAAAGAACACTATGAGGGGCACCTGGGTGACTCAGTCTATTGAGCTTCCTACTCTGATTCAGGTCACCGTCTCAGGGTCGTGAGATGGAGCCCCACATTGGGCTCTGCGCTCGCCAGGAAGTCTGCTTGAGAGTCTCTCTTCCTCTCTCTCTGTCTCTCCCCACACTCACATGAGCTCTCTCTCTCTAAAATAAATAAATAAATAAATAAAATCTTTTTTTTTTTTTAAAGAACACTATGAAATAAGTGTTACATTTTTTTTCCACCTTCCTTTGTAGCTGAGAAAACTCAGTTTTGTGCTTTCCTTAGAAAGCGTTGGAACCAGTACTTGAACCCAGGCCTGACACTGAAACCAAACAAACCTCACGGTTCTAAAACTACGTAATGGCAAAAATAGCAATCTTGCTTTAAATAATAAGCCTAAGGACATGTTCCATGAGCTCTGAATCCACCAGGTGAGAATGCTATTTAGTTAACACGTCTCCATCTTACTTACAAGCCAACAAACAAAATGAAAGATCAACATAAAGATGCAAGTCAACATATGCTTTTGTGTATGACAATATTCACTACACAAAACACGCCCCCTGGTTTTCATCTGATAGCACGATCACTAATTCAAAATAAGGTTAATCAAAATAATCTGTTTTAGCAAAACTTTCCTGGTTCCTGGTGATGACCAGTTCTTCTTTCTGAATATTAAAATATCAGAATAAAAATATCCTGGTAATTTTTGAATTTTTAGCTAGAACAAAATCCAGACACATGTTGTCCATAGTTTCTGTGGTATAGGTTTATATGTCAAAACTTCAGGCACTCCTCCATGTCTTCAGAGGAAGTTTATAACTACAGAAATGATTCTGTTACCACATCTTCTAGTTTCTTGAAGGTGAGTGGTGTCTAGCCCTGAGACAGGAATGCATTGTGAGCTGCTTAAATGATCTCTTAAAGGCTTCTCCCCAAATGTGTGTCAGTTTAATCATAAGCAAGTCTTTGCCCAATTCTCTTGAAGAAAAAAACAAAAAATGAAAGAGAAAAATTCAAATGGTTCTGGTTTCTCTGCTTTGTGAACTTTTGGGCCATCATCCCAGGCAGAAATGCCATCCTTTTATGATTCTTCTTACTGTAAAGATAATCGTTTTCATTTTTTTCTGTGGTTTCAGAATTTTTTAAAAATCTCAACTCATTTTCCACCCTTGCCTCCCAGATGTCATTTTTTACTGGCTGTGCAATTTCTATTTATTAGCCCAAAGATTTGTACTTCTGTCCCTTTCTTTCCAAAATATGCTTTATCAATCTAAGAATAAATGAGAAAAGGCGTTTTTTTTTTCCTCACTAATCACTATGCTTTCCATTAAAAAAATATATCAAGTAAAGTTGTTTTTTAGGTCCCTGCTTGTGTAATTCCATAACACAATGGTAGCACATTTCAGCAGAAAAGGCTTATAAGACCCTCTGCCCCTCAAGTGCTGCACACCGTACAGAAGCCTCTTAACCTCTGAGAATCTCACCATCTTATTTGAGTCATCCCAAAATCATATCTGAGACAAGGATTTTGGTGCAAGCCTTATTTGAGGTGGTGGCCATGTAGTGATCTCAGAGAGCACTAGGAGCCAGTGGAGATGGGAGACAGAAACGGGAGGAGTGTTAGTGAGTGGTTTACTGCTCTGGGCAGCTGGGGCCCAGTCCACCCTCCCATCCACCCCGATTTCTCTGTGAAGCTGTTAGAACTCAGCTCAGAACTCTTCCACAGAAATACAAATCAAAACCACAATGAGATACCACCTCACACCAGTGAGAATGGCAAAAATTAACAAGACAGGAAACAACAGGGACGCCTGGGTGGCTCTGCGGTTGAGCATCTGCCTTCGGCCCAGGGCATGATCCTGGAGTCCTGGGATCGAGTTTCACATCGGGCTCCCTGCATGGAGCCTGCTTCTCCCTCTGCCTGTGTCTCTGCCTCTCTCTCTCTCTCTCTCTCTCGAATAAATAAATATAAAATCTTAAAAAAAAAAAAGACAGGAAACAACACATGTTGGTGAGGATGTGGAGAAAGGGGAACCCTCTTGCACTGTTGGTTGGAATGCAAACTGGTGCAGCCACTCTGGAAAACTGTGTGCAGGTTCCTCAAAGAGTTAAAAATAGACCTGCCCTACGACCCAGCAATTGCACTGCTGGGGATTTACCTAAGTTACAGATGCAGTGAAACGCCGGGACACCTGCACCCCGATGTTTCTAGCAGCAATGTCCACAATAGCCAAACTGTGGAAGGAGCCTCGGTGTCCATCAAAAGATGAATGGATAAAGAAACTGTGGTCTATGTATACAATGGAATATTCCTCAGCCATTAGAAATGACAAATACCCACCATTTGCTTCAACGTGGATGGAACTGGAGGGTATGATGCTGAGTGAAGTAAGTCAATCAGAGAAGGACAATCATCATATGGTTTCACTCATACGGGGAATATAAAAATAGTGAGAGGAATTATATGGGAAAGGAGAGAAAATGAATGGGAAATATCAGAAAGGGTGACAAAACATGAGAGACTCCTAACTCTGGGAAACACACAAAGGGCTGCCGAAGGGGAGGGGGTGGGGGGATGGGGTAACTGGGTGACAGGCACTCAGGAAGGTACTTGATGGGATGAGCACTGGGTGTTATACTACATGTTGCCAAATTGAACTTCAATAAAAGCAAATGAAAAAAAAAAAAAAAGGACTTTCCCACAAAGGGGGGAAAGCTAGGCTATTTACCTACCTACCCCGGTCCCTTATAAATTGGCTGTTGCCCCTGAAATATTTGCCCCAAAGGTCAAAGACACACTCACACACAGAGGTCCAGGAAGCTGACCAAGTGTAAGAGAACTGGCTGCACCTGACTTCCCACATAAGAAAAGCTCATATGGGGATGCCTGGGTGACTCAGTCAGTTTAGCATCTGCCTTCAGCTCAGGTCACGATCCTAGGGTCCTGGGATTGAGTCCCGCATGATGCCTGCTTTCTGCTCCGTGAGGAGCCTGCTTCTCCCTCTCCTCTCTGCTCATGCTCTCTCTTGCTATCTCTGTCTCTCTCTCTCAAATAAATAAAATATTTTAAAAATAAAAGAACACATTAAAAAAAAGAATGTAAGGCACAGTTACTCACAGTTATGTAAAGGGTCACATCAACAAAACAAACAAATGCATGAGTAAAAATTCTTCCTATTTATCAACTAGATAGATGATAGCAGATTTTTTTTTAAAAAAATCAATTAGTAATATTAATAAAAATAAATAGAGGATAGGAATTAAAGGGTGCATTTATCATGATGAAAAAAATAAAATGATGCAGTTTGGTGAAAAAAAAATGAAATAAAGGGCAAAGAATTCTTCACCATCATTTTCCTTCCTAATATATACAAAAAGCAGAGACAAGTCTCTTCATCTTGAACTTACTTTCTCAGAGGCCTACGGTTATGAGTCCTCAGTAATTTCTGGAAGGGGTCTGTGCAGGGATGATCTTATGCCAAGCTGTGCAAAGGATTGTCCTGAAAGGCAGTAGTGCAGTTTGCGTGGGTCCAGAAAACCAGGAGACCTTTTTGGATGGGGCTGTGGTAGAGACAGCCAGGTAGGCAGTTATATCCACTATGGGAACTGCTACCATGATGGAGGGGCATGAAGGGCTGTAGGAGTGCACAGGAGGGGCACACGTGCCAACTTTGCTGTGGCGTATCAGGGAAGGCTTCCCAGAGGAGAAGATGTCCATGTAAGGTCCTGAGTGAGGAACAGGAATGACTGATGCTGAGACTTAATAATGAAGGAGGAGAAGGGATTTTCAGGTCTAGAAACAGCAACAAGTAAAAGGCCCAGAACTAGGAGAGAGCATGGCTCCTTAGGGGAATTGCAAATAAAGAGTGGACTGTAATTTGGGTAGAGGGGAGGGAAGGCACGAGAAAGCTCTTATCTCATATGGTGCCTTGTACATGGCAAGCGCTCAGTTGTCCTGGTTTCAGGAAAAGAGTATACTTCTTAACAAGAAAAAAAAATCAGATGGTAAAATAAGTGAAGGACACAGGTATGAGTGCTTCCTGACCCTGGTGCGGCCTAGTGGGGAAGAGGGTATCCATGTGATCGGTCTCTCGGGGAGCCACTTAATTACATCAAGGAGGGAGCAGCACAGAAATTAAGGCCACCAAGGCACATCCAGGGACAAAGTCAACAATGAAAGAAGGTTTTACAAGCCGATTGGGAGCTTCCCCATTTGTGTACACTCTGTGTGTGCATTGCCTTACTCAGAGGAGCTGGTAAAGGAAAATTAAATTAGTCCACCACCTCCTTGGTCACCTGAGAGCTGAATGTAGGAAAAGGCTGACCTACCTTGGCTTCTGGTCAAGGTACTTTATTCACCAGAAGAGGGTCATAATGATGCCTCTTATAAAGCAAAGACCCAGGAGAAAGGTAGAAAGCACAAACCCGGTGTATTTACTAAGCAAAATGTTTTCATTAACTTTGTTTATATTACTGACTTGTTCTAAAATTATTCCCGTTCTAGCAGAAAGCAGTCACTTTGGGGTTTTTCTCCGAATAGTGTTGGCCCATTTACTTTTCACTCTGTACATTTATTTCCTTTCATTTATTGGATTTCTTAAACATGCCCATTGCCCACAGACCTCTGGGCACAGGTTCAAAACTAAATGCTACAATTACATGAAATGCTATGGCCAAAGAATATAATTTCATATAAGAGAAGGGTGAGTGGGTAGGGAGTAGAAGGAGTTTATCAGGGAAGCCAGTGCCAAACCAGAAAGGTCCGTCTTGTATCACACCCTGGAGGCACCAGGCACAGGGAGTTGTTTGCTGGACTCAGTAAATTAGTGAGACTCTTAAAAGTCTGAGGTTGGACTTAATTTTAGATGCCAGCAGTTTAAAAGGAATATAAAGCTGGTCAAAAGATCATCCTCTCCACTAGCCTGTGGTTATCTATCTATGCTCAGGAAAGCTAAAATGAGTCCTGGAGAGAAAGTCACTGAACCGATCACATACAAATAGGGCTGATGGAAGCAAAATGGACCAGGAATGGTTACAATAACAGCATTTATCCAGTGCTTACTACACACCGACACCATGTTCTAACAGATACAGATGTGTAAGCATCAATATCTTCATCTAATTCATACATGAACATTTTGAGGGGTATTTTACCAATGAGAGAATTGAGGCATAGAGAGTTCAAGTAACTTGCCCAAAATCACACAGCAGGTAGGAGAGGGAGCCAGGAATAAAGTCAGTCTGACATCAAGGATGGCTGTGCTGACTGAGTTATAGGGACCAAGGATGATATCCACATCCAAGTGAAGGACTTCACCACTCAGATGGCACATTTATGGGGCAAGAGCACCCCAAAACATCATCAAAATGGATTCAAGGGAGGCCCAGGTGGCTCAGCGGTTTAGCTTCACCTTCAGCCCAGGGCCTGATCCTGGGGACCCGGGATCAAGTCCCATGTCGGGCTCCCTGCATGGAGCCTGCTTCTCCCTCTGCCTGTGTCTCTGCCTCTGTGTGTGTGTGTGTGTGTGTGTGTGTGTGTGTGTGTGTCTCATGAATAAATAAATAAAATCTTTAAAAAAATGGATTCAAGAGTGGAGGAAGCTGTTTCTCCAATCTACTCTTTCTTTCTTCTTTGTGAGTAGAAAACAAAAACAACACGTCTTACAGGCCTGTCTTCCTTTTATTTTCCCTTTTTTGCTTCTCCCTTTTGGTCCACATGTCTCTTTATATCTCAAGGGCCAACCAAATGGCCAAGCAAGTAGGAGAAATCCTAAAATAGGAATGGGAGATGGGAAAAAAATGTTAAGGTTGCTCTATTCCTACCTACGACCCTAATCCTTGGTCTTGACTCCTTTGGCCCAAATATCCGTATATAATGTAGATATTGATGTTTTAAATGGGCTGTGGTTAACTTAGTTCAAGCAGACACATAATTGTTATAAGTGAAGTAGTCCCAGGCTAGGGATTTCTGCCTCCAAGGTAGCAGCCAACTGGCCATGAGACGCTTGAGCAACCCACTTTATGTTTCCAAACCAAGTTTTATATGGAATATAGTTAAGATAAGGTAAGGAGGTATAACTTCATTCTGTCCCTTAGAGATGTGGAGTATTATTTCACCAAGGGTTTAAATAAATAACATGGAAACTTTCCGTGTTAGCCCTAACATTTAAAGAGCTTAGAAGTCATCAGTCCCCCCTCCCAAAAAAAAAGAAGTCATCACTCCCATCTTTACAAGAAAAAAAGATGAAGAACTTGAAAACCAAGAACTCTTCTTGGAGCCATCAAAGAACTAAGGTTGCAAGAAAAGCCACCATCCAACATCAAACACTACCCAAACTTGGCAGTGACAGGTGAATACAGAGAATAACAACCAAGATCTGCTTACTTAGAGTAATTTTACTAGAACCAAAAACTGGTAGGAACCATGGTAATTTTGAAAAATTGCTGGAGGCTGTGTAGACGTTCATGCCAGTAAGAAAATCCTAGGAACTGAAGTCTTAGAGAACAACCTTCATTTTTAAGCTTTACCTATACAAAACCTATCAGAGTCTCCTGGCGAAGAGCTAAGGAATATGTGCCCTGGCTCTGGCTTGGGGAGGTAAAAGGGACAATTTTGAAATACACCCAGAACATTCTACATAACAAAGTCTTCCTCTTCAGGGAAAAAGAATATATCAGAGCATTATCCCCCTTAAGCAGAAGAAGCAGAAGGCTTTTACCTGACTTCAACTCTTCTAATCTTTCTGCTTACCTAAACAGACATGGAGGGAGGAGCTAAGAAACCCTGGCAGAGGAAACAGCTCAAGATCACAGGCTCAGAAAGAAATTTTAGATTTAATCATAATATTATAGAATGCTTCCCTTTCCCTTCATCTTATCAGCACATCTGTCTGTAGATATTAATAGACTCTAAAATTTATATGGAAAGGCAAAGAAATAGGAAAATACTGAAAAAGAAAAAAATTATAAACCCACAGTAATGAGGACAGCATAATATGAACACAACAATAGATACGGAGATCAGTGGAACTGGACAGAGACCCCAGAAATACATATACACAAATATAGCCAATTGAAATTCAATGGAAAAGGAATCATCTTTTCAACGAATGGACATTCATATGCAAAAAAAATTAATCTAGATACAGATCTTACACTTTTCATAGAAATTAACTCAAAATGGATCAAAAAACCTAAATGTAAAATTTAAATTGCAAAAATTCCTAGCAGGTAATGAAAAGACAAGCCACAGACTTGGATAAAATATATATGATACAAACACCTGATAATGAACTTGTATCTAAAATACACACATACACAAAATCTCGTAAAACTAAAAAAAAAAAAAAAGTACACAAAAAGTCCAATTTAAAAAATGGTAAATGGGGGCACCTGGGTGGCTCAGGGGTTAAGCATCTCCCTTTGGCTCAGGTGGTGATCCCAGGGTCCTGGGATTGAGTCCCACATAGGGCTCCCCACGCGGAGCCTGCTCCTCCCTCTGTCTGTGTCTCTGCCTCTCTTTCTGTGTCTCTCATGAATAAATGAATAAAATCTTTTTTTAAAAATAGCAAATGATCTAATATATCACTAAAGGAGATGTACAGATGGCAAAAAAAAAAGTGCTCAATATCATTTGTCAATAGAGACTTGCAAATTAAAACAATGGGCTCTCACTATGCATATTAAAATGGCTAAAATCTTTTTTTTAATTTTCTAGTAAGACTAAATTTATTTAATACTAAGTAAAAGTTTTGATTATAAGTATCCAACAGTATAAAAGGTACAAAACAGATTTGTAGATTTCTAATATATTAATACAAAGTGCATGATTACATACAGTACATCCTACAGGAAAATGGCTAAAACCTAAAACACTTTACCAATCGCTGGCAGGATGGGGAGCAACAGGCATTCTCATTCATTGCTAGGAGGATCCAGCCACGTTGAAAGACAGTCTGGTAGTTTCTTATAAAACTAAACATTAAAAAAAAAAAAACTAAACATAGTCATCCCATGATCCAGCAGTCAAGTTTTGAGGTGTTCAATAGTTGATTTGCAAAATTATATAATGTTTATAGCAGCTTTATTCATAATCACCCTAAATCAGAAGGAACCAAGATGTCCTTCAAGAGATAAGTGGATGAACAAACTGTAGTAAATCCATAACATGGAATGTTATTCTATGATAAAAAGAAATGTACTATCAAGCTCTGAAAAGACATGTACAAATCTTACTTTTTTATTGCTAAGGGGATGAAGCCAATCTGAAAAGGCTACATGGTATATGATTCTAAGTATATAACATTTTGGAAAAGGCAAGATTACATACAGTAAAAATTGCAGTGATCGCCAGGGTGTTGGGGGCTGGGGGAGACTCGAACAGGCAAAACTCAGGGCTTTTTCATGGCAGTGGAACAATTCTATGCAATGCTGTGCTGGTGGATTCACAACATCATTTGCCAAAACCCACAGAACTTACAGCACTAAGAGAAAACCTTAATGTAGGTGAATCTTTAAAAAATCATTTAGGAGGATGGGGTGACTGGGTGACTGGCATTGAGGGGGGCACTTGAAGGGATGAGCATTGGGTGTTATGCTACATGTTGGCAAATCCATCTCCAATAAAAACATATACAAAAAAATCATTTAGGAGATCAGAGATCCCAGAAAAGAAAGCAGACTGCGATAAGAAAATTAAATTATATTACAAATGTATGACATAACCTCACTGTAGGGAAGACGGGCAATGATGCTGACCTAAGCAATTTTGGAAATGATTTGCGTCCTCAAGACTAGAGACAAAAGGAACGGCACATAAATCACCAAACTCTACTAAATTAAGTTGTCTTCCATAGGGGTATGAATCAACAAATCTGATACTCCTATTCATATAGCCTGGAACTGAACAATTAGGAAAATAGATGGGAGATGGGGGGGACCAAGTGTCTCACTGCTTTGCAGATAAGTAAGGGGAGATGCTAGAATGATCCATATGGTAATGATTAGCATTCAAAACATCAGTATGATCTCATGGGTAGCTTAATATAGATTCAGATGGTTATATAGAGAAATATTTATGGATATGTGTCTATACATGGGTTAGTATTCACACACATGTATTTCCTGACTCTGTTAGCTGAGAGAGCCAAGAAACAAAGATGCTCTGATTGCAAGGAATACACCCAGCACTCGATCTTGCTTTCTAATACTATTCTGCAATAAAGGGAGCCCTTTTATTCCTTAAAGAAATGGTTGGTTCTGGGACTGGAGCAGGAAATGTACAACATGATCCTGAAGCATGTTATAGTGCCCAAAGGTAAAGAAGTGCTCAAAAAAAAAAAATATGTGATAGGGGCTACACCAGAGGAATGTAGGAACCAAATGAGAGACTTCTAATAGCCAAAGCTGCAATAATTTAGCAACAAAATAAATAATCATGGGCTATACAGCCTAAAGTAGAAAATAGATCTCTATGAGTCCATGCTGATATAAATAAATGATCGAGTAGATAAGTGAATGAAGAAGAGACAAATCTCCCATGAAGAATTCCAAACAATTTACATACATACTCCATCCTCAAGGAGGGAGAGCATAAATTCTCAGTCCCTAGCTATGGGTTGGGCATGGTGACTTCCTTCCAAAGGATACAGTATGGAAACAGGGGGGGATGAAGAATAACTTTACAATGGAGAAACCCAACAAACACCACCGCGGCCAGATAATCAAAGTCAGTATCAACACTGCTAAACCCCTCTAATCGTGAGGGAAAATATTAGACAATTTCTAATAAAGGGACATTTTGAAAAAAAAAAAAAAAAACACCTGACAACTCCTCAAAACTGTTGAGGTCATCAGAAACAAGAAAAGTCTGTGAAACTGTCCCTGCCAGGAGAAGCCTAAGGAGACATGACAACGAAGCATGATGTGGTATTCCAAAGGAAATTCGAGAACAGAAAAAGGATATTGGTTAGAAACAAAGAAAATCTGAATAAACTATGGGTTTTAGTTAATAGTAATCTATCAGTATTCAATCATTCATTGTAACAAATAAACCGTACTGATGTAAGATTCCATAATAAAGGAAATTGGGTGTAGGGTATAACAGTAGGTCTCTGTACTATTTCTATAACTTTTCTGTAAATCTTAAACTGTTCTAAAAAAAGTCTATTTTAAAAAAGACAGCAACATGGGGGCACCTAGGGGGCTCAATCAAATGAATAACTGACTCTTGATTTCAGTCATGACCTCAGGGTTGTGAAGTGAGCCCCATGTAGGGCTCCACACTCAGCAAAAGAATCTGCTGAGATTCTCTCTCTCTCTCTGCCCCTCTCCCTGTACACACACTCTCTGTCTATAAATTAATAAATTAATTAATTTTTAAAAATAAAGATTTCTCTTCACTCTTTAAAAAAATAAATGAAAAACAAAAACAAAAACAAAAATAAAAAATAAATGAAAATAAGAAGACAGCAACATGATTAAATGAATAATATAATGGGTGGGTTTGTCCTGGGATGTACTGAAATTACTTGTCTGTGGGAATCAAATTCTGCAGATTAATAATCCCCTGACTCTGGTTGACTTTAGACGTTTAGACTCAGTCTAAAACTGTACTTAAAAAAGAAAAAAAAAAGTAAGTCAAGGGAAGTCATTATGTGAGTATGTGATCATACTCATTATGTGTGAGTATGATCCAAATAATGAGGAAAAAGGTCTGAACTTGGATTATCCTGAATATCCACAGCTACTGAATTCATCCCCCAAAGCCTGGGCTTGCTTTGCTTTCGATCCTCTTCTGAATATGTGGTGATATGGCCTAACCACCCCGAGCCACTCCCAGCGAGCTAACAGGACAGTAGTACCTCTGGCTTGAGCTGGTCTCCATCCACACTCCTCTCTCTGCACCCACACGGTGGCCACCTCGGACTCTGAGAGCAATGTTTTCCTGTGAAGAGGAAAAGGAATTTAACAGGACCAGTGCCACTGACTTCATTAGCCTTAGGCCCTAATGAGCTCCGGGAGCCAGACTTTCCATTAGCAACCACTTTGACAGACCGTCCAGGACAACTTGGGGTTTACAATGGCAAAAGTCAGGTTCACCTCTTAATCTTCTGCTCCTTTCAAATGGGTGTTCCATCCCAGGGATGTTCCTCCTAAATGACAGACACACTACCGTTTCCAAGCCACACTCGCCCATGGAGAAAATGATGACACAGACTTGCTGCCACATGCAGAGTCTGAGACACCATTGTTTGGTAACAGGGTGTGAGGTGCCCCGAGGCAAAGTGATCTGAGATTTCCTGTGCTAACCATGCGGGCTCATTTTTTCCAGTTACTTTCTACTAAGGCCAAAAAACATTACCAGAGTTCCCCCAGGGTCTCTAATTGCCCTGGCGGCTTTGATAATTGCCCTGGGCTCTTTCCCCTGAAGAGTAAACAATGATGTGTCCTTTTAGTTTTCCCACATCCCTTGGTCCCAACCCTCCTCCCTATCGGTGTGTGCCCAAGGAGACCAAGACCCTGATCGTTGGCATAATAGTTCCTTTTCCACATAGTGTCAAGTGTTTTGGGGTGTTTGCTTTCATCATCTGATTTTCCTCCAATTATATCCCCTCTACTCAAGAGAGCAAAGAATTCACATTGGTTTAGATTCACAGAGGCATATAAAAGACCTAATTAATGCATCTCAGGCAACTGATTATATCATCCGTAGATCTCTAAAAGCCTTAAAACCTCTCCCCCTGCCTTATAACCCTAGTTGCCCCTTGTCAACTACCATCTACTCTCGGAAATGTGGCTTCCTCCCACTGCATCGTCCCTCTCAATGCCTTCCATATTTGATGGACAACTCCTAGATGTGGGGAGGGGGTTCTTCAGCATTGCCTCATTGTCATCTTGTTGGATTAGTTGACAAGGGTTGTTAACTGTACCCCTGGTTAAAAGTACAGTTAACTTCCTACCTGGCCAAAGATACTTTGCCCTGTTAAACTATTTTACGACTTGAACAGGCACCAGGTGTGGAGGCAAAAGTATAATGAATTTGGGCATCTAAAGAAGCTGGAACAGAAAAGAGAAAGAAGGAGTTCTGGTGAGCAGAACAGGAAGCACCCAAGTAGAAATGCCACTTCCCAGGGGCGCCTGGGTGGCTCTGTTGGTGAAACACCCGACTTCTTCATCTCAGTTCACATCTTGATCTCAGTCTTGAGTTCGAGCCCCATATTGGGCTCCACACTCAGTGTGGAGCCTAGCCAAAAAAAAAAAAAAAAAAAAGTCATATCCTGTAGAGTCTCCATTGCCTCCTCCCTGGAGGGTATTTTTTGTTTTGTTTTGTATTTTTATTCATGAGAGACACATAGAGAGAGGCAGAGGCATAGGCAGAGGGAGAAGCAGGCTCCCTATGGGGAGCCTGATGCGGGACTCGATCCCAGGAACCCATGTTCACAAACTGAGCCAAAGGCAGACGCTCAACCACCGAGCCACCCAGGTGCCCCTCCCTGGAGGGTGTTGGAAGCAGCTCTGGGGAGTGACAATGTGCAGAATGAGTGATGACCATTCAATGGCCCTGGAGACAGACCACAATTTGAATGTCCACTCTGCCATTTGTGGGCGGTGCTATTCAAGACAAATAATGAACTTTTCTAGACCTAAGCTTTCTCACCTGCAAAATTGTAAGAATAATAACCCTCTTGGGTTTGTGGAGATGATTAAAGATTGTAATATGAGTAAAGTGCCAGACAAATGGTTAAATGCTTAATATATGTTAACCGTGACTTTTTCCCAAGCTTCACTGAGATATAATCAACATATAATATTGTGTACGTTTAAGGTAACTGTGACTTTCTTAGAACAGGGTACAGATGGTTTCAGTGTCCTTGATTGGTTGGTAGATTGATTAATTGACCAGCTTTATCACCACAAAAAAAGTTTAATGTTCTCAAATTCATATCCCATTAAAAATCTAACTTTTGGGGGACACCTGGGGGGCCCAGTCAGTTAAGCAGCTGCCTTCGGCTCAGGTCATGAGCCCCAGGTCCTGGGATCGAGCCCCACGTCAGGATCCCTGCTCAGCAGGGAGTCTGCTTCTCCTTCTGCCTCTTCCACCGCTCCCCCTGCTTGTGGCTCTCTCTATGTCAAATAAATAAATAAAATCTTTACAAATAAATCAATAAAAATAAAAATCTAACTGTTTTCTTATCAAGCTTTTTCTTTTGTAGCTTTGTACCAGTCTGCTGGAGCTGCCGTAGCAAAATACCATAGGCTGGGTGGTTTGAACATGTATTTGTCCAGTTCTGGAGACTAGAAATCCATGATCAAAGTGCCAGCAAGAGCTCTCTTCCTGGCCTCAGACGACTGCCTTTACACTATGTCCTCACATGGCCTTTTCCTCAGTGTATGTGCAGGGTGGGTGGGAGAGAGGGGGGAGAGAGGGAGGCTCTTTGGTGTCTCTTCTTTTTTTTTTTAAGATTTATTTATTTATTTGAAAGAGAGAGAGAATGAACAGAGGGAGAGGCAGAGGGAGAGGGAGAAGCAGGCTCCCCACCAAGCAAGGATCCCAACATGGGCCTCGATCCCAGGAGCCCGAGACCATGACCTGAGCCGAAGGCAGACGCTTCATGCACTGACCCACCCAGGCATCCCTCTGGTGTCTCTTCTTATAAGGACACTAATTCTGGCAAAATACGGCCCTACCTTTAGTTCATCTTAATTACTTCTTTAGAGGACTCATCTTTAAATATAGCCTCACTGGGAGTTAAGTCTTCAAATATGCATTTTAGGACAAATATTCAATCCATGACTGGTTTCTGTAATTTCTTGCTCTCAGAAGAAAAGGAAATGTTATTTAAATGATGGCATATATGTCCCTTGGCAATGCAAGAGTTTCTCAATTGTCTACACACGATTTTATGGAAGTAGGAAAAATTAGATGCCTTTGACTCTCCTTATCAAACAAACTTTTGAAATACCTACTCTTGTGGACTGACTGCAGCAACAGCTCCAATTTGTTCACCCTTCCTACATCCTCATCCTTTGGCAGTGGCTTCTCACTGACTCTGGGCCCCACCATGTGATTTCCTTTGGCCCTTGTACCGATGCATTAGCAGAGTTGTAAAAAAGCTTTGAAGCTTACATTGAAGCTTACCTGCTTGCCTCTCTTAAAACCCAGCTGCTACAGGAACAAGTCCAGGTCACCCTGCCAGGTAAGGGACAGCCCAAGGGGGAGCTGAGGTTCCCAGGCCAACAACCAGTCTGTGTCCAGCTATTCTAACAATTGACTGCAGAAGCTTGAATGAACCCAGTTGAGAACAGCCAAGTCTGGCACAGATAAATAGTGCTACCAAAATAGCCCAGTGTAAATTGCTGACCCACAGATCATGAGCTGAATAATTTTTTATTGTTTTAAGATGCTAAGTTTTGAGTTGGTTTGTTACTCAGCAACAGCAAACTGATACATCTACAAAGTACTCAGGACTGGGCTATACTTTTTAGGAAATACAGAAGAAGCATAAAATATAATTTTAGGTGAGAAGAGGCATTCTTTTTTTTTATTGGAGTCCAATTTGCCAACATATAGCATAACACCCAGTGCTCATCCCATCAAGTGCCCCCCTCAATGAAGAAGAGGCATTCTATATATGGTATATATCCTGCAGCTTTCATAAGAAGGAAAATTTCACTTTTAGTTGGATGCAACATGATAGTATTAATAGCAAAGTGTGAGAAAGTAAGATAAACACTGAAAATTATTATCTTCATATGATTCCCGCATTTTGCATCTCATTTAGAATGAAAAGCAATGAGCTTTATGAGAGTGGATAGCGCAGGAAAAAGATAACAGGAATATTTATTTGCAGCCAAGAAAAATCTCTCGCACTGGTTCACTTCATGCTTTGGGAAACAAGTCAGATCACTTTTTCTTTCATCCAAATTAGTTTGCCCATTCCTTGAAATTACATATGATGACATAATCCAAGTCCAACTTGGCAAAATAAAGAATCTTCAGCTCAAGTCTGGTTTCTCTTCAATTTTCATTTCCCCGGGGTCCCATTCATATTTCTTACAGACACTTTCCCTTGTGACCCAATCTAATTTGATTCCCTACCACATCTCCTCTACCAAGAGCATCTAAAGCTGTTTTGCAGAGATCCTATAAATAATGGTTGGACAATTTTAAAAGATAATATTCAGAAAAGAAGCCTGGAAAACGGGATGGAAAAAGAAAAGGCTCTTTTCAGGACAGCGTCTACAGTTGTACCTGGATCTTACCCGCCAATCTGAGTGATCTCTTTTCCCAAGTGAATTAACAGAACTGACCTGCTATTTTGGCTTTATACAGAAACAGCCGCAATCAGGTAAAAGAGGAAGGAAAAACTGACCAGTCAGAATGAAGTTCTGGGGAAGAAAGAGGCCTCTGGAGAGGGCTGGTATTTGATGAAAAAGCAAAATGACAAGACTAAGGATAGTCATCTGCCATTTTATAAAGTTAGAGAAGGAGCCGGTGTTTGTCTCCATGGTGAGATCTGACATCTGAAAATGGCCACTTTTTGACATTATATAAAGAATTCCTAAGCCTCTCCCTCTGTCTTCTGGCCCCATGGCTCCCTCCCCATGGGCCTTGCTGCCTACCAAGCTCTCTTCACTCTAGCCTTTAACTAATAACACATTAGAGTTGCTTGTGAGGGCTGCCACAGCAAAGTGCCACAGACTGGGGGGCTTGAGCAACAGAAATTCATTTCCTCACAGTTCTGGAGGCTACAAGTCCAAGATCAAGGTGTCAACAGTGTCGGTTTCCTCTGAGGGCCACACTTCTTGGCTTATAGATGGTCTTCTTCTCCTTGCGTCTTTACATGGTCTTCCATCTGCGTGTATCTTTGTTCTAATAGTCTCTTCGTATAAGGATACCAGTCATACTAAACTAGCGTCCACCCTAATGATCTCATTTTACCTCTTTAGAGATCCTATCTCCAAAGACAGTTGCATTCTGAGATATTTGAGGTTGGGACCTCAATTTATGAATTGGGTGGGGGAGGGGACATAATTTAGTCCATAATACACTTTTACCTCAGAAGTCCTTTACCTCGAGACCCACTTATCTTTTCTCTTACTTCCTTAAATCAATTTCATCAGTTCCATAATTGTACAGGGGGATGAAAACACTTTCAGGTTATATATATATATATATATATCAATTGGTTTCAAGGTGCATCTCAATTTTAGAAATGTGAAATGCAAAAAATAAAATAAAATAAAAAAATAGAAGTGTGAAATGCGAGAGAAAACTCAAAAGAGGGATCCCTGGGTGGCGCAGCGGTTTGGCGCCTGCCTTTGGCCCAGGGCGCGATCCTGGAGATCCGGGATGGAATCCCACATCGGGCTCCTGGTGCATGGAGCCTGCTTCTCCCTCTGCCTGTGTCTCTGCCTCTCTCTCTCTCTCTCTCTCTGTGACTATCATAAATAAATAAAAAAAAATTAAAAAAAAAAAAGAAAACTCAAAAGAAATATGGTTACAGATGACTTGGAAAACTAAAATATTCCTGCAATACTCAAAGAATTGAATCTCAAATGGTCAGAATTAAATGGCAATCGTTGTAGCCCATTTACAAAGGGAGAGGGAGATGGTATCTATTACCTTCTACAGTTAGTTACATCTTCTAAATATTTTTAACATCACTGAAGAGATTCTCAGGGTCGGTTGGACCTAGAGAGTGAGGAAGGGAGCAAAGGAGCTGCTCCTGCTCACATAGAGTTCCTTCATTAAGAAACAGAACACTGTACATTGACCACTATTAGACACAGGGTTATTTTTTTTCCAGAACATTCTTTTTGGATTCCAAAAGTGTTCTAGTTCTAGTTTAATTACATAAAGTAGGCAGCCAATAAATGCTGACTGACTGATTTGATATAATCACCTCAGGGGTAGCAACACAGGAGCAATATTAATGCCAAGTAGCCTCCATCTTTATTAATGAGTATGAGGATGTGTAGATGTGTTCCCCCTTGATCCTACAGGGACTTCTAAATGAGAGGAAGAGTTCCCTGTAAGGACAGCCACTTCCCAAGGGTAAATGTGAAGCCAAAATTCCAGTCTCTCTCAAGTATTTCTCTTGCTACTACAACACTTCACCCTCAAGTGAATAACATCAGTGTTCAAATTGAACATGAAACATGGAACAAATAGACACTGAACACTAACTGCTTCTCTTGACTGATTTCCCCCAAGATGGGCAGCCTCCACCTTGCACTGCCATCTCTCTCGAGGCTTTCACTTGCCTCCCAAATTCCGCCAACAGGTCCACCCACCCAGCGTGCTTCCTTCAGGAACATTGCTAATGACCAAAGACAGGTAAAGATCAAAATCAATGTCTTTTCTCCACTCAGGGTATTTCTTTGTTTCTGCAGTTTCTCAAATAACCCTTTTTGGAAATCATCTGAAAAGGGTGTCATTCTTATTTTGATGTTTCTAACCACACAACCCATGCTGGGACTGCCCTGTAATTGTTTTGCTTTGGTGAACTGATCAAAAGTCCCCTGGCTAATTATATCATCTGGGAAGCAGGGAGAGGCCGTGGAGGAAAAGTGAGTGCCATTCATACTAATTTGGCTCCAGCTACGAGGTCGCCACTGTGCAAACAGCCTAATTCTTTGGATGTTGACCAAAAAGAAACAAGAGGGAGAACCAGCACAAGCAAGACAAACAGGCTGCTATTCCTGGACCCATAAAAATATACCTTTGGAAGTGGCCTAGGGAGGGAAAAAATATTTTTTAATTCCCACCACGGCATTTATCAGTCTCGTGTCTTCCTGAATAAACAGTGCTCAGTTGGAGCTGAATGATACACGAAGTTTTCCAGCTAAATGGCTTTTTTGTCTGTTATCAAGATTGGATAGATCCAATCTATCCATGTGGATTGTTGTCCAGGCGCTTGCTCCTTCGGGTTTATGGCAAAGGTATAAATTGTGCCCATATCATCCCTTCGTTTTTGGGAGAAGGGGGCACAAGGACTATCATGAGGCATCTAAGTAAGTGCTGGGAAACTTCTTGGTCTGAGTGGTCTTTCTCAGGAGTCAGCTTTGTCCACCAGTGCCTCTATTCATGTGGGATATAATGTTATTTCATTTTCCTCTGGTCGTCTTACATCCCTGGAGAGAGCTTGACTCATGATATAATTATATGCTTGGCCGGTTCCCACTGAGAGTCGCTCCAGACTGCCACCAGCCTGCCCCCCGCTGATCTTGCACACCAGTGCCAAAGAGCACAGAACTCGGCCAGAACCAGAGTGACACTTTCTGCAGAACGGTTAACGATTAGGTTCTCGGAGAGCAGTTCGCAAGGACTATCCTGTTTCCTCCAGGGGAACGGTGAGCCCTGGAGGTTAGTGACTCACTACAGAACCAGCTTGATTTGTGGTCTCTGGGGCTGGTCAGCACAGCCTGTTCGGTCCTCTTTGGTGGTTCAGAAAATGGCTCCTGGAGGACAGATTTTTCAAATGTTTGGGAATTTAGACTTTATTTCAAAGAAAATATGAATACTGCCATTCAAGTCACAGCATGGACTGGAGGAAGGCTGCTTTGGGAATGCCCCCTCCAGCCCAATGGTTTGTTAGTGCCTTTACTTCCACCACCTGTCCTGGACAGAGGTTAATCCGGGCCATGGAATCCCAGCTCTAAGAGGACACAGGGAAATCATTTCTAGCTGCTTGACTTCACATGAGTCAATGGTCTTCGTACTTTTTGCAATTACTTCCAGAGCTGGAAGCTTCTTGACCAACGCATTTGAGAGTCACAGCAGAATTTTCTCTCCTAGCCCTGGATGTCTTCCTCTTCTCTTATACCCCAGACAAAATCAGACTGTTTCTATCCGATCTAGTTTTTCTGGGTCCCAAGGCTTTAGTCAAATCTTGTGCCTTTCTCGACCTATAACCCAACATATATGTTCCTTGTTTTTTTATCATAGCACCCAGTTCTTCCTTCATAGCTTTTACCATTATTTGCAATTATATATGTATTTGTGCACTTACTTGTTTAAAGTCGGTCTCCTTCAACTAGGTTTCAATTCCATGAGCAAACACGTATCTATTTGTCTATTTCTTAATTTCACTATTACTAAACCCAGAGTTTCACATAGAACCTGAAACAAAGTTAGCCTTTAATATACATTAGTTATGATTAACATTATTAGCATCATCATTATTAACTGAATGGATAAACTTTTTAGCATGTACTTAGCTAAATTTTTCATGCTTTTGAAGACAGTCCCCATTCTCTGGACACTGATTTTTTCCAATTTTTCTCTTAGACTTATTTCCACATGTATCATAAAGGATCCTAGATCCTTTCTAAAGGGAAAACTTAGGAAAAGTAGTCCACATATTTTTCTGACATTTTAATGTTGTGTTTTCCTCTTGTCTGTGGGATCATGGGGTTAACCCAAATTGCAGAAGATCTCAGAAGCTTCACACTCATAGTTCAGTTGCATTAAGAGCATCCAAAAACTGTGTCAAATAGAAATGTTTTCTACCCAGTTATCTTCTTTACCCCAATGATCCTGCTGAATTGGTTGGAAAGCATTCCACTGGATAATCTTGTATTGCTACTTCTTGAAACTAGGTCCTGAGGCTCAATAAGAAAAGGAGGCAAATGGTCAGAAATAAGGGTAACATCAGACCAATGCTACTCCTCCTGGGGAGTCACTGGGGAGAGCCTATCACCCAAATGCAGTGTGATCACACACACACCCTCCACACCTCAGTGGCCCTATGCTAATTCACATTTCCTATAATATGCTTTGCACCAAGACCCCTGAAGGAAAAGGTCCTATTGTGGTTTCATTCCAACTGATTTCCCAAAGCACAGCTCTTAAGACAACATAGCAATCATCTTACCTGCCTGTTTCTGTGTAGCAATTGTAAAAAGCTCTGTCCTTGGGATTAGGATACATGGGCTCTCATCTCAGTTCTGCCATTTATCAACCATGTATGTTTAAACAAAGATTTCCCTTTTCTGAGACTCAGATACCATAACTGTAAAGTCAGGATACTACTCATAGGATTGTTGTGGTCATTTTAAAAAATAATAATTATGCTAATAATAACAACAATAATCATGCTTCAGAAATCACAGTGCCTAACACTTTCTAGAATCCTCATAAGTATTTATAGAATCTGTTCAACTAAGGGTCCTAGCGTAATTCTTAAGGTGACTGAAATGTGATTTTTAAAAACTGCTATCAATATCATCAAATATTTTTTGAACTACCACTCCTATCAAAGCAATTGCAATGCAATTAAGAAAAAGGCCTTGACCTTTTAAAAAGCTTTTGATTTAGTCAAGGGCACACAACAGAAAGATTATGTGATGCATGGTAATAGAAAGAGATGTGCACTGAGCATCAAATTAATAACCTGAAAACAAATGCCTCCAATATCCCAGATGTCAATTCTTCCTAAGGCTGGGGCTAAGGTAGACATTTTCTGGGAAGAGATAACATCACTTTTATTTTAATTAAACTTTCCTGTGTAACAATCCATTCCAAAATTTAGCAGCTTAAGAAAAATGATTTGTTATTTTTCATGACCCTGTGGGTTGATCATGATGTCCTTCTGGGAACCTCTAGGCTCAGTCCCAATGTTGCATCAGCTGGAGGGTCTGCTGCACTAGCAGTTGCTAAGGGCTGTTGACGGAGGGTCTCAGTTCTGTCCTACATGGCCTCAATCCTCCACTAGGCCACTCGGCTGTCCTTGCATGGAGATCTCAGATAGCATCCCAAGAGAGCAAAAGTATAAGCTCCAAGTCTCTTATAGGCTCAAGCTGCAAAACTCACACAATATCATTTCCCCTGCAGAGGTCTAGTCCAGATTTAAGGATTAGGAGAAGTCACATTGCAAAGAAGCATAAATACTGAGATAAGAATTGGTAACCATCAAAAGTTCTCCCAGAGCTTAGTTTTATAATTATCTGTATTTATGTAAATTTGTCTTGTCTCTATACTGACAATCTCTTCAGAGCAGGTAAGATGTCTTATTAAGTGTTAATTAACTGCTTGTCCTGGACAGAGCAAGGTCTCAGTAAGGATTAACTAATAAATAAAGGAAGACACAAATTATGAGCAGGTATGATATTATGTGTATGCATACTAATAGTGTGATAAGAAAAGTAGTTTTGCTGCCTTCCACTTCTGGCATGAGAGAATAACAGACTAGATTAATCTTTCCAACTTAAATAATCAAATAAGAGGAAAGATACAGGAAATAATCATTTTCAGACAATAGGCAGAACAGGAGAATGATCCCTGGAAATGGGAAAACAAATGAGGCGAGAGCTACAGGTGCTCCACATTAGGGTCTGTAAAGAGTTTCCAGCGTGTACTTCAGGAAGGAAAAAGCCAAACAGAGCCTGGGGCGGGGGGTGCCCTGAGTTGAGAAGACAGTAGTCACAGTTAGAAGAGTCCAAAGTGGCTAGAATTCAAGGAGAAGAACATCAAAGGAAAAGAGAAAATTACCTAGAGAATGGGAGCTCTGTCTATCTTAGATTGTCCTTGAGTATTTGACTGAAAATTAATTGGCAAAACTTTATGAAGAAACTATCAAGGCCAGAGAAAAAAGGTAGAAAAAGCAGGCAGGACTCAGACAAGACTAGAGCTCACAAAAGACCAGCTAGTGGTCTGCTTGATGCAGAGTGGAAAGACTTCGCTGTGGGATATATTGTGCTCTCCTAAAATTCATATGCTGAAGCCCTAACCCTAGTATCTCAGACTCCATTTGGCCTAGGGTTTTTAAGGATGAGACCAAGTTAAAAAGAGGCCTGTAGGATGGGACCTAAGTCTAATATGATATCTGTCCTTGTAAGAAGAGAACATGTGGACCAACCCTGCTGACACTGTGATCTTGGACTTCTAGCCTCTGGAGCTATAAGACAATAAATATTTATTGTTTAACCCACTCAGTGTATGGTATTTTATTATGGCAGCCTTAGCAATCAAATGCAGACCTCATAACATATGAGGCATTGAACTTAGATATTCAAAAGAGTATTGACTCAGAAGTTGATCCAACTTAGCTATAGACTGAAGTCTGCTTTGGATCCATCTGACAAAGCGTCAAAGCAAGCCACAAACTATTTCCAAGTAACTTGAGTACATCCCAGTGCAAAACTAAAAAAATATTTAGAGGGATACAAAAGAAAAAGAGAAGAAATCTCACACCTAACAATGTAAAAGCTCACAAGTCTGACATCCCATCAAAAAATTACCAAGCATGCGAAGAATCAGGAAACGAATTTATAACGAGGAATAAAATCAATCAATAAAAAAACACATCTAGAAATGAAGAATGCAGATAATGGAATCACTAGATAAAAACAGTTATTATAAATATAGCCCAGTGTTTCAGATGATAGAGAAAATCAGGAGCATAATAAAGATAGTTATGGGAGATAATTATGAAAATTGTGGGATATAGGAGTGCCTGGGTATCTCAATCAGTTAAGCATCTGCTTTCAGCTCAGGTCATGAACTTAGGGTCCTGGGATCGAGCCCCACATCAGGCTCCCTGCTCAGTGGAGAGCCTGCTAGCCTGCTTTTCCATCTCCCTCTGCCCCTCCTCCCCATGTGCGCGCTCTCTCTCTCTCTCTCTCTCAAATAAATAAAGTTTTTTTTAAAAAAAAACTATACTGTGAGCTATAGTTATGAAAGGATAGTTAACAAAAGATATTAAAAAGATCCAAATTAAAGTTCTCAAATGAAAAATGCAATGTACAAAATGAAAAATGTACGACATGAGGTTGCCCGCAGTTGGTACACTGCAGACAAAAGTGCACAAACTATCAGGGGGCCATAGGACAACATGAAGCAACCTAATACACGTATAATCAGAGTCCCAGGAAAAGGAGAAAAGCAAAGGAATAAAGGAGATGCCTGGGTGGTTCAGTTAGTGAAGCTTATGCCTTTGGCTCAGGTCATGATCTCAAGGTCCTGGAATCGAGTCCCACATCAGTCTACATGCTCAACAGAAGCATCTGCTTCTTCCCCTCTCTCTGCCCCTCTCCCCTACTTGTTCTCTCACTCTCTCTCTTTTACTCTCTACCTAATAAATATAAATAAAATCTTTTTTTTCAAAAAATAAAGGAATAAAGAAAAAATATTTGAAGAAATAATGACTAAAACTTTTCAAACTATGATGAAATTATAAACACACAGACCCAAGAAATTCAGAAAATCCTAAGAAGAAAAATGAAGACAATTATACCAGCACATGCCATAATCACATTATTTAACACTTAGTAATAAAGAGAAAAATCTTTGTAAAAACCATAGAAGAAAAGGACATATTACCTACAAAGGAAAAAGATATCTCATTGTGGTTTTGATTTGTATTTCCCTGATGGCAAGTGATGCGGAGCATTTTCTCATGTGCTTGTTGGCCATGTCTATGTCTTCCTCTGTGAAATTTCTGTTCACATCTTTTGTCCATTTCATGATTGGATTGTTTGTTTCTTTGCTGTTGAGTTTAATAAGTTCTTTATAGATCTTGGATACTAGCCCTTTATCTGATATGTCATTTGCAAATATCTTCTCCCATTCTGGAGGTTGTCTTGTAGTTTTGTGGACTGTTTCTTTTGCTGTGCAGAAGCTTTTTGTCTTGATTAAGTCCCAATAATTCATTTTTGCTGTTGTTTCTCTTGCCTTCATAGATGTATCTTGCAAGAAGTTGCTGTGGTCAAGTTCAAAAAGGGTGTTGCCTATGTTCTCCTCTAGGATTTTGATGAATTATTGTCTCACATTTAGATCTTTCGTCCATTATGAGTTTATCTTTGTGTCTGGTATAAGAGAATGGTCTAGTTTCATTCTTCTGCAGGTGGCTGTCCAATTTTCCCAGCACCATTTATTGAAGAGACTGTCCTTTTTCCAGTGGATAGTCTTTCCTGCTTTGTCGAAGATTAGTTGACCTTAGAGTTGAGGGCCCATTTCTGGATTCTCTATTCTGGTCTCATTCATTTGGGGAATATAAAAAATAGTGAAAGGGAATAAAGGGGAAAAGAGAGAAAATGAGTGGGAAATATCAGTGAGGGTGACAGAACAGGAGAGACTCCTAACTCTGGGAAATGAACAAGGGGTAGTGGAAAGGGAGGTGGGGGGGGTGACTGGGTGATGGGCACTGAGGGGGGGGCACCTGATGGGATGAGTACTGGGTGTTATGCTATATGTTGGCAAATCAAACTCCAATAAAAAATATATACAAAAAAAAAGAAAAAGAAAAAGATAATACTTACAGACTTCGTGTTAGAAACAGTGTAATCCAAAAGTGAAACAATAGCTTTAAAGTCCTGGGAAGTGGAGTTGGAAGGGGCTCTAACAATCTAAAATTCTATACTCAGACAAAATGCCTTTCAAAAATGGGCACAAAATAAAGATTTTCTTAGGCATACAAAATCCATAAGGATGCATCACCTGAATACTGTATTATAGGAAATGTGAAGCAAAGTCCCTCAGGCAGAAAGAGGATAAGAGCTAGAAATTTGAATCAATTTAAAGGAATAAAAAGTGACAAATGCAAAATATATGGTTCAGTATAATTATTTATCATTATTTTAACTCTCTATTTTAATTGGTAATTTAAAGCAAAAATCATTTTCAAATGTCATGTTCAGCTTACAGCATATGTAGAAGTAAAATATATGATAATAATTCTAAGATAGGAAAGGAAAACATGGAAATATAGTCTTGTAAAATTCCTATACTTGTAAAAATGGCATAATACTACTTGTCATAAGCTAAAGATAGACATTATAAACCATAAAGCAATCACTAGCAATACTTAAAAGAGGTGTAACTAACAGGCCAATAAAAAAGATAAAATGAGGGCACTTGGGTGGCTCAGGGGTTGAGCATATGCCTTGGGCTCAGGTCATGATCCCAGGTTCCTGGGATAGAGCCCTGCATCAGGCTCCCTGCTCAGCAGGGAGTCAGCTTCTCCCTCTGCCTCTCTCTGTGTGTCTCTCATGAATAAATAAATAAAATCTTAAAAAAACAAAAAGACAAAATGGAGGGGCACCTGGGTGGCTCGGTTGGTTAAGCATCTGACTTCAACTCAGTTCCTGATCTCAGGGTCCTGGGATCAAGCCCTGCATAAAAAGGGGGGGGCGGGGTTCCCGACTCAGCAGGGAGTCTGCTAGTCTCTCCTCCTCTGCCTTTCTCCCCACTCATGCTTTTTCTCACACATAAATAAGTAAAATCTTTGTAAAAAAAATTTTAAAGATAAAATGGAATCATAAAAAAATATGCAATTAACCCAAAATAAAACAGAAAAGAGGAGAAGCAGATGGGACAAACAAAATAGACAGCAATCATATCAATAATCACATTAAATGTAAATGAACTAAATATAACAAGGAAAGGTAGAGGTTACCAGATTGGAAAACAAACACAAAACTAAAAAGAAAGAAAATTGGGATCCCTGGGTGGCGCAGCGGTTTGGCGCCTGCCTTTGGCCCAGGGCGCGATCCTGGAGACCCGGAATCGAATCCCACGTCGGGCTCCCGGTGCATGGAGCCTGTTTCTCCCTCTGCCTATGTCTCTGCCTCTCTCTCTCTCTCTCTCTGTGTGACTATCATAAATAAATAAAATAAAAAAAGAAAGAAAATCAGTTGCTAACTACATGAAATAAAATTTAAATATAAAAATACAAATAGTTTGAAAGTAAAAGGATAGAGTAAGACATATCATTCTAGTATTAAAGAAAACGGAAGTGACTGTCTCAATATCAGACAAAGTAGATTGCTGATAAGTAATATGACAAGAGAAAAAGAGAGTTGTTTCATAATAAGAAAGCAGTTACTTTATCAGGAGTACATATCTGAAATGTTTATGCAGCTAGAAATAGAGATTGATAACATATGAAGCAAAAACTCAGAGAACTGAGAGGAGAAATAGGTAAATCCACAAATATAGTCAGATATTTCAACACCTCTTTCAATAAATGATGGAACAAGTACACGCACAAAAAGAAAAATTAGTAAGGATTTAGAAGACAACATTATCAGACAACTTTACTGAATTGTCACTTATAGAACACTCTTCTTAGAAACAGCAAAATACACTTTCCAAGTGCACCCAGAATATTTACCAAGGCCAACCATATTCTAAGCCATAAGACAAGTCTCAACAAATTTAAAAATATGTTAATCATACAAGGAATGTTCTCTGACTATAACAAAATTAGATTAAATAAAGGTAACAAAAAGACCTTTGCAAAGTTTCCCCATATTCAGAAACTAAACAATGCACTTTTAAATAAGCCATGGGTCAAAGAAGGAATCAATAGAAAATTAGGAAATCTTTTCAGTGGAACAAAAATGAAAAAATGTATCAAAATGTGTAGGGGTAAGGCTAGAATAATAAAATGTGTAGTGCTAAGTGCTTGTATTAGAAAAGAAGAAAAGTCTTAAATCAACTCTCCTGATGTCTACTTTCAGAAACAAGGAAAAGAGCAGCTAATGCAAATTAATAACAATAATAATAAAAGAGCAGATATCAATGAAACAAAAAATAGAAAAATAGCATAAAAATTTATTAAATCAAAAGTAACTTATTTGAAATGATAAGCAAATTTGATAAACATCCAGAGAAAAAAAGTGAGGAAATATAAACCAATATTAGAAATTAGACAGGGGACATCACTATAGGTCCTGCAAAATAATAAGAGAATATTCACTGGCAAATACTAGCAAGCAAGAAAATAATTTTAGGCTGTAAATTCTTCCTATTCATGACTAGATACAACATAATCACAATCAAACTCCTAGTAGGTCATTATATACAAATTGATAAGCTGTATCTGAAATTCATATGGAAATTCCAAGGATGTAGAATAATACCCTGGTTATTCTTCAGACCACATAAATCTTTCACCTCTTAACTAAAGTTTTGAAACAAAAAGAACAAAATTGGAATTTTTTAACTACTTTTAGACTAAGTATAAATCTATAGTAATCAAGCCAGTACAGTATTTGTATCGACAGACAAACAGATCAAAAAGAGAGTTCGACAAAGGCATAGATGGTCTACTATCACATAATTATAAAAATTAACTCAAAATGAGTTATAGAACTAGATATAAAAGTCCAAACTATAAAACTTCCAGAAAACAAAGGAGAAAATCACAGTGACCTTGGATTTGGCAAAGACTTTTTAAATAAGCATAAAAGACATCATCTATAATAATAGATACCTAAAATATATAATATATATTTATAATTTATAACCTATATGTTGGGCTCCTTACAAATAAAAAAACTATTGTTTTTAAAAGACACTATAAGAAAATATAAAGCAAACCACAGACTAGGAGACAAGATCTGTAAACCTTATATCCAATAAAGGACTGGGATCTATATAAAGAACTCTTTCAACTCAATATTAAAAATACAAACAACCCTGTTCTTTAAATGGGAAAAAGATTTGACAGATACAACATTAAGGAAGATACATGAATGACCAATAAAAAGCTGAAAATGCAAGTTAAAATCACAGTGAGAAAACAACTACACAACCACTAAAATGACTCTAAGAATTTTTAAACTCACCACACCAAGTATTAGCAAGTAGAAGAACTGAAACTTTCATATCCTGCTGATGAGAATTCAGGAAAGTAAAATCGTATAATCACCTTGGAAAACATTTTGGCAGTTCCTTAAATAGTTAAACATTCATTACCCAGGCATTCTACTCCTAGACATTTTTCTAAGAGAAACAGAATCATACCCACACAAAAACTTGTACATGAATGTTCACAGTACTTTTATTTGTAATAGCCCAAACCAGAAACAACTGAAATGTCTATCAACAGTTGAATGGATAAATACATTGTGGTATAGCCATACAATAGAATTCTACTCAGCAACAAAAAGGGACTAACTCTTGATATACACAACAATATGAATGGTTAAAGCTCAAAATAATGTCGAGCTGAATAAAGCCAATCACAGAAGTGCATGCTCTACGATTCCATTTATATAAAACTCTAGAATGCCAACCACTCTATATTGACAGCATTCTGGGAGTGATGGAGATGTTCATTATCTCAGTTATGGTGACAGTTTCAGGGGAGTGAGTATTCTTATGTCAAACTTGTCAAATTATATATTCACATATGTGTAGTTTATTATACAACAGTCATACTTAAACATTTAAAAATTAATAATAATATTAATTCCTAATATGGGCACCTGGCTGGCTTAGTTAGTAGACCATGTGACTCTTTATCTCAGGGTCATGGCTTCAAGCTCCACATTGGGCATAGAGCTTACTTTAAAAAAATTTTAATTTCATTTAAAAAATGTATTAATACCTAATAATTAAAGGGAGCCTACTATAAGCTAGTCAGCAATTGTCAATCTTTTTCATCTCAGGACCCTTTTATGTTCTTAAAAGTTATTCAGAAAAAAAAAAAAAGTTATTCAGAATCCCCAGAGCTTTTGCTTATGTTAGTTTTACTTAGCAATGTTTACTTTATTAGAAATTAAACCAGAAATTTTTAAAAGCACTTAAACAACAATATAAAAATGATAATAAACTCATTTCTATGGAAGTGGATAACAGTATCCACCACACAGAGTTGTGATAAGGATTAAAATTTAGCAGAATGCCTAGGACACAGGAAAGCTCAATAGATGGTAGATATCAATATGCAATTCTGTGGAATAAATTATTAAGAAATGAAATATTTTAGGGGGGCACTTGATGGGATGAGCACTGGGTGCTATGCTATATGTTGGCAAATCAAACTCCAATAAAAAATATACAAAAGAATAAAAAATAAAAGAAATGAAATATTTTACTTTCAGTATAATCAAAAGTGCTGCTGGTGACAATGATAGCTGCCTGTCTCTATGTGACTGAAGACTTAATAAACAACAAAAATCCTCTTATACACAGAAATTTAGAAATAGCCTTACAGAGAGGTCATAAACCTCCTCCCAAAAAACTTACCGTATGTTCTTAGGTTTCTATGAACATAGTACATAATTTTTTTCGAAGGCATTATAAATCAATTGGAAATTAACTGATTAACCAACAGATAATACAGAAATACAGAAAAAGAAATACCAATAAGGCAGGGAAATAAACATGAAAACTGAACTCAAATCAGCACACTAAGTCCCGAATGTTTATAAGTGAAAACACAAAAATTCTATGAAGAAGAGAATCCTAAATTTAAAAACAGTGGGAAAACTTGCAAAGAAAAATAATTAAAATTCGCAAAAAATTTAAATTTTTATTAAAAAATAAAATTTTGGGATCCCTGTGTGGCGCCGTGGTTTAGTGCCTGCCTTTGGCCCAGGGCGCGATCCTGGAGACCCGGGATCAAATCCCACGTCGGGCTCCCGGTGCATGGAGCCTGCTTCTCCCTCTGCCTGTGTCTCTGCCTCTCTGTGTGTGTGTGTGTGTGTGACTATCATAAATAAATAAAAATTTAAAAAAAAAAGAATTTCAAAAAAAATAAAAATAAATAAAATAAAGTTTTACCCAAAAAAGAGGAAATTTTTCTAGGTAAAAACTCATAAGATAAACAAATACCTATGTGGAGAAAGTATTTCCACAAACACATATCCTATATATCTTAAGTATGAAATAAACTTAAGTATATTTTTTAATTTGATTTTTTAAAATAAATAAATAAATAAATTTGATTTTTAAGTAATATTTGTACCCAGTGTGGGGCTCGAACTCATAACCCCAACATCAGGAGTCACACGCTCTACTGACTAAGCAGCCAGGTGCCCTTTAAATAAACATTTTTAAAACTAAGAACTTCATAGATAAATGAACCAAAATATGAATACACATTTACAAATGAGGGAAAAAAGAAAAGCTCAGCCTCAATCCCAAGCACAAATGGGTGTACAAATGTCAAACAAAGAGATACAATTTTTCTTGTTGAAACAGAAATTTTTTATGTTCTGAGCATTTTCTAAGGTGATAACATTGACTATGAAGGTACAGTAAGGATTCTCAATTCAAACCAATTTAACAAAAAAGAAAATACAGAGTGTAAAAGATAAGGAGGTGGGAGGGAAGGAAAAGAAATTGATGTGTTGGCTCATCTAAGTTAAAAATAGAGGAGTAGCATCTGCTGGGTCATAGTCACAGATGGACCCCGCCTAGTAGTCAGAATTTAGCTCTCCCTTCCTTCATTATCCTTCAGTCCATTTCCACTGTGGACATGTTCCCAGAAAGATAGTCTTTACATGTTAGAAAATAGGAATAACAATGCTTCCAGCATATCTGGTTCTCTTCATATAGCTCTCAAATCTGAATGAAAAAAGAGAACCCCCCTCTAATTATTAAAAAAAAAAAAAAACTGATAGTTCAGCCTGGGTACCATTCTGACCCACTATGAACTGCTATCTTATTGTTTCTATTTGGAGAAGCCAGGGAGGAAGTACTCTGACTGTCCCTAATGATGGAGATGGCAATGTATGATGGCAACCCCAGGTGCATCACAGGGTATGAGAGCAAGTTCTCAAAAAGAAGGGATACTAGAAAAATAACTTAGAACACACTCTTCCCAAAAGTAGAAGAGTGAATTGATCCAAAATCCTGGAAAGTAACCTGAAAATCTGTATCAAGAAATTTAAAATGTTCCTGTCCTTTTATCTAGAACAAGGCTGATTCTCCTTGAAAACATGGATTATATATATAAGTATGTATTTTTTAATGTTTTTGAATTACAGAACTGAGAACATTAATATAAAAGAGGAAAGCAAAAAATAAAATAAAATAAAATAAAAGAGGAAAGCAATAAATGATGAATAAAAGAACAAGTAAATAATTTCTCTTCTTGGATTCTATCTTAAGGAAATCAGTCAAAACTGATACATGGATTTTAAGACAAAAACATCTATTGTACCCAAAATGACAAACGTTAATGGACCCATTACGTAAACTAATATAGTAATACTAGTAGCCATTAAAAATACTGTTTACAATTTTACTAACATGGGAAGTGCTTATTACACATATTAAATAAAAAATACAGAATAAATGTATATATTACATGTATACATATGAATATATAAATACTATATTTAAGTATTTATATATATGAGTATATAAATATATACATTTTATAAATATGTAAATATTTGTATGAATATATAAATGTAATATATATTCATACATTAGAGGAAAATACACAAAAATATTTATACTGGTCATTTCTCCATGTATGGATTTCTTTAATATTTATGTCTCTTACTTTATTTTCAATTTTTTAAAGCTAGTATGTGCTGTTTTTAAAACCAGAAGCACAACAAAAAAACTCATTGAGAAATAGTTGAAAAAACAGCAGCTCTTCATAACATCATGATTTGAGGGTCACCATACAGAGAGGCGGTACAGACCTCGCTGGAGATGAACCAGGTGGGGCATTATTTTCAGAATAGCCTCCAGGGACAAAGGGGTTCTAGGCAATGGAACAAAGTAGAAGCGATGTTACTGAAGGCTGCACGAGGTGTGCTCTACCGTGGAGAGTCCAAACTTTAGAAGAATTAAAGCTGTAATGAAATGAACAATAAAACAAGTCAAATCTAAAAGTCCAAGAATGAAAACAAAGACAACGGAATCTGGTAGCCTCTGTGGTGGAGGAAGTTATCACTTCTTAAAGAAGCCAATCTCTGTTACAGTGGCAATGTCCCCCAAAACTCAACAGAATGTTCCACATTTCCAAAGTTTGGGGATATACAGGAAGGCTAGTAGTGGTGGTGACGGTGTGCGTTGCTTGTCCAAAGGAAAGAAGAGATTTATTCTCTCGTGACTTGAAAGAAAGACAAAGGTGTGCTTGCTGGGTTTTTGTGTGTCTCTAACCTACACTTGTACTGATTTTCTTTTAAAATGAAGCACACCGAGGGCTTAGATCCAGAAGAGAAACGACACTAAAAGGTCATATGAGACTTGAAGCACAAATGACAGAACTGCTTCCAAGATCCAAGTGACAAATTTCAACTCAGAGCTGATCAAAGGGAACCTCTCCACCCTCACTGCACCTGCACACACAGACCACAGTATGGTCTGGGCTGAGAGAGCACAGGCTCTTGCACAAGCTGGTCTCTAACCAGAACCTCCTATGCTCTCCTCTACCCCTAGTGAATTCCTCCTCAAACTCCACACTCAGCCCTATCGTCCCATCCCAGATCTTCCTGAACAGATTAGATGTACAGTGATGTGCTGTGTCGTGGATTTTACCTAACCCTGACCCTGACCTGACCCTGACCCTGACCCTGACCCTAACCCTAATCCTGACCCTGACCCTGACCCTTACCCTGACCCAGATCTTTCTGAACAGGTTAGATGTACAGTGATGTGCTGTGCCAGGGATTTTACCTAACCCTGACCCTGACCCTGACCCTGACCCTGACCCAGATCTTCCTGAACAGGTTAGATGTACAGTGATGTGCTGTGCCACAGATTTTACCTTCACAGAATTTGCCTCATTTACAATTTACATGTCTTTAGGATGACTTGATTAATGTGACTGTCCTCCGCAGATCAAAATTCCATGGATTCCTGGTGCCTCGTACAGTGCCTAAAATACAGAAAACTTGCAGGAACAACAACAAAAGAATTTTCAATGAGTGAGTCAAGGTAAAGGAGAACCACTGAGCTTTCCCTGCTGCACAGGAATGTGGTTCCTTCCTGGCAGGTCCCCAGAGCAGGGATGATGCCAGATTGCCATCCTCAAGTCGCTGGCAGGCCACAGTTGACAAAGCACTCCAACGGAAAGGAGGGGATCGAACGGTATGGGCATCCTAGACTCCAAAACAAAATGACCAAGTCACAAAAAGTGCATCTATATAGCAAGTCACCCCCTCTGCAGTATCGGAGTACACAGGACCCCAGATCTCTGCGGCCACGCCTCTCATTCCTGTAATCACATAAATCTTGCCCTAGTGGGAGATGGAAATGGACTTAACCATTGAGTGAACTTGGCTGGCTTCTCATCATTCTCAGTCCTCTTCCCCTTTCTACCCAGTGTCCTCATGTTTTTTCTGTTCTTTCACAAAACCCTCAGTTCTAGGGCATCTCATTCTGTCAGATGAAAGAAGGAAATGTCTCAGGATGCTTGTACTGTAGGGCAGGAGGCTCCAAGGACAAACCCCCAAAGTCTCCTGTGGTAGCAGATCCAGGAGTACTTGCCAATTAGCTCTGCATCTGCTTATCCCACCACAGCTGACCCCCTGGCACATAGGTGTTCGTGTGGGTTTCTATAGGGACTGTCCCTGGAATCTTACCTTCTTGGTTTGGGTTCTTGAAAGAGAAGGAAGAGAAAAAGAAAAAGAGAGAGAAGGAAGATAAGAAGAAACTAGTAAAATTGGCCCAACTGTATTTTGCCTTTGGTAACCTCTAAGTGAGTTCCTAAGGGCAGGAAATGGTGGTGATGATTGATGGTGATTGTGGTGATGGTGATGGTGGTGACGGTGATGACGGTGATGATGATGATACAAAGAGGAACAGGAGGACAAGGGGCAGGAGGCAGAAAATAACAGGTGTCCATCTACAGGTAGCACCCCACCGCTGTGCTCTCTCAGTCTGCTTACCAGGTACTGCAGGCAAAGCCTTAGTCAAACCCTAAGTGAGTGGAATTATCATGACAAATCCCCGATGAAAGTCTTGAACCTGTCCTGCTTGGAAAAACTACTGCAGAGACTGCTGCTCTGTCACTCCTGGGCTGGATCCAGATCGTTCTGACTTTGGGGTAACTCATGCTCTCCTGCAGCCCAGAATACACCCTCACCTAGAGGAGACCCTGCTTAAGGATGACTTCTAGATTGTTCCTCTATAACTGGCAGCTGAGCTTTTGGAGAATCACCTATAAGGATCAACCCATTGTGACAAGCATCTGAGTTTCTACTACCCAGAAATAGGTTAAAAGTGAAGCCACCATTGTTGGTAACTGCAGTGCTTTTTCTCTAAGTTAAGCCCACATCTAGCCTTTGTAACCCTACTCTTTGGAGACAAAAAATTCACCTGGTTGACACAGCCTAACTAGCTTAACTAGTACTTTCTTTTTGCATCATCTCCGATGTCTAAAATCCTACAGACAATCGACAGGCATTGAAAGAAATATGGGAAAAGCCCACAGAGGCAATGGGATCCTTGCCTTAACTCAAGTCCATTCCTGACCTCCAAACTCACTCCCTTGGAAGGAAACAGCTTTTCAGAATACAGAAAATTGGCTATTTACCCTCTAAATTTATTTTGTTTTTATTGACTTGACTATGGAAGCCAAAAAAAAAAAAAAAAAAAAAAAGAAGGAGGTGGCAGCAGGCAACCACCAAAAAAGCTTCACTCTGTGGATCTATATTGCACCAATTTTAGGTCCCCAGCCTAATGTGCCAGTATCAATGGAGAAAAACGGCCATAAAAGGAAAAACGAAAACATATTAAAACAAAAAAAATCTCTTTGCAAGCAATCTCTTTACTTAGTAGAAAGCCACAACTTTATGACTGTTTCAGCAGAGACAGGAGTGTATTTTTTAATTCTCTCATTCCTTTGGGGCATTAAAGACACACTATAAATCAGTGGGCTGTCAATCAGTCATGAAAAGCTTAAGAAATGATGACATAAATGACAAGAATATGATCTATGGCCGTGTTTTTAAACCATAGACTAATTTTTAATTCTCCCAACTTCACATAACAAAAAGCGCTTTCTGAAAAACAAGGGAAGAGTTAACATCTTAGCGAGGAGAGGGAACACTTGGTGTTGGTTTCCAACTCCCAATCTCGTCCAAGCTGAATATTGCATACAAATCTGTATTTGTGAGACACCCTCATCTACCAGTTAATCAAAGCCCTGGAAATTCAAGGAAACCTGTGTTTATGGAAATCTGGCATTTCTGTAAAGTTTTGAATGAGGGCTAAATAGAGCAGTTCATCTCATTTTGAAACTAATGATCCCTGCCAAGTGGTTTTCCAAAGCTGGGTCTTCTGGCTCAGTCAGCATTTAGGAATTCATTTATGAGTTGGGTTAGTCGGAGACTCTGGAATTCAAATTTATGTCTGCGACTCACTAGTTTGCTCCTGATAGGTCTCCGAAAAGAGATTGTAATCAATTTACCAAACCCAGACTTCAGGAAATTTTCATATCCCAAAAAGAAGTTCTGGTTTGGAGCTTTGTCCACTTTCTGAATCAGCCCCTCCCCTACACCCCATGCTAAGAGCTGAGTCCTGCCGGGAGCAGGAGCGTGCTTAATTGTCTATGACGCTTTCCCCAGAGCTCATCCCTCCTTTCAGGCAGTCTCACTGGGTGCTGGAATCACCTCCCTTAATAGACTTGCCAGTGGTTTATAAAACAGTAGAATATATATGTGGTTTGTCACCTTGGACAGTTTCTGTGTTATCCGTCTGCTTCTTGATGGAAGTAGCAAAAGCTCTGATAATTATTCATCTAATTTCTTTCAAAGATTTATCTGTCCAGAAATGTTCCAGGAAATTAGAATATGGATACGAATCCGGTGTGCATGTGTGTGTGTGTGTGTGTGTGTGCGTGCGTGTGTTTCCCTCAGTCTTACAAGCCCACACTTTACTCTCACAAGGCAAGGAGCGAGCATTGAGCAGCCTTTCAATGTAACCATAAATTTACTACTTAAAAAAAATTTCTTTTGAAGAAGTCATCAAATAAATTAGCAAAGCTGGAAATGTGCCTCTAGTTTGTGTTGGCTTTGGGTTTTAGGGAGTTACTTAATAAACAAAAGTCAATGAATTCAAACAGTAACAAAGTAATTTCAATGATTAATCAAGTGTTAAAACTAGTTTAACCTCTCCTGTTTTACAAACTCTATATCACCCTGACTAAACTAATAGAGGAATAAGACACCCATCTGGAAATCTCATCTGAAATATTAGATTGGGAATCTAAAATTCAGCCAAATAGTGTGGCTTGTAGGGATATCCTGTCGGATAATAAATTGCATTAATCTTACTTAAATTTTCCATCTAAATCATGTCCTGAGGCCATATTACTCTGAGGAAACTATGCCTTACTTTGAATGCATTGTGCTACTGAAAACGATATTAAAAGAAGGGGGGGAAAGAACTTAGGTTTTTTTTTTTTCTTCTTCTTCTTCTGACTGGTTTTTCCAACATTAAAAAATTCATGTGAAACCCTCTGACTCTTCTGGAAGAACCAAGGCCGGCTCGAGCTGGCACTAGCCCTTTACAGGCACCAGTAGGAAACAGTGTTAGTCACAGGGCACTTTCAGGAACTTTTCTCTGATTTATCTGTTTTTTCCCATCTGTGAGCTCTGAGCCTTGGTGGCTTATAGCAAACATGGGGGGTGGGGGGGACACATCCTTTTCTTAGCTTCTTTTTGACTTTCACGTATAGAGAACCGCAACCAGGGTCTTTGTCAGAGATTCTACTGTGGCCTCCTTATTCCTTTCATTTTTTAAATAGAAAACATCTAAATCTGATTAAATTTTTAAACTATTAAAAAAATAAAAGTTGCCAGGAGGGGGAGGAAAATCTCATTGTGGCTTTCCTAGCACTGCAAGGAGAGATCCCGCTGGCACTAAAGGCCCCTCTCGGCTCTGTAACCCCATCTGCCATCTACCATGGACTGTACATGTTAAGTGAACTAAAAGGTGTTAGAATAATGTTGACTCAAAGTTAAACCCACAAACAAGCCCTCAGAAATGCTGAGTCGTTTCTGCTGGTTCAGAGAGTCCGCTCTCTTAGCATTCGGAGCCAGAGCCCCACTATTCCTCCACATTCTAGAAAGCAGCTGAGCGGAGAAAGGGACAGGGAGCCACTGCAGGAATGATGTCACCCACCAGGAGCCCAGCCCTCCAGGGCCATTGGCCTCCATCTCCAGAGTGGCCCTAACAGCTGGCTTCAGGCCTGGCATCCCTTTCATCACCTGCAGGTGAGGAAGCAGAGCCTGAGAGACTCACTCACCTGGCTGCCATGCCTCCCTGGCCTCCCAAGGATGGATGGAGCCAGAACCAGAGCGGGGCTGACAATCCAACTGCTGGTGGGGAGAAGGAAGTACATTCACCCCCAGTCCTCTCGGAGAAGAGATGCCGCAAGGCCCCTCACCTCAGCCTGCACACCTGAGGGGAGTCGGAAGCAGCACCACGGACTCAGCTATCAAAGCCAGAAGTCTCACCATCCCCCTGACTCCTTCCTCTCCCTATTTCTCCACATCCTAACAGTCCCAGCACCCTCAGAATTAAAAAAAATAAAGAAAGAAAGAAAAAATGCAAAAAAAAAAAAAAGAAAAAATGCTTCCAGGAGCCATTAGTCCTTTCCCTTCTCACTGCCCCGGCCAAGTCCACAGGCCCCCTCACCTAAGAGTCTCTGAACCTAAGAGCTTCGCCCTGCAGCCCTCCTTCCTCCCACTGCTGCCAGAATGGTTGTTCTAAAGCCCCCCGTGCAAGTGGCCCCCTCAGACCCCCTCCATGGGCTTTCCTTACCCTCAGGATAAGCTCCCATGATGGAAATGTGGCTCCTACCCTGGTCCCAGTTGTGTCCCTCACCACCCACCCATCTCCACTCAGACCTGAGGAACCAGTGGCTCAAACTTAGGAAGCAGCCTCAGCAAAAATCATGCGGTTTCATGTCTCCTCATGGCCTGTCTTCCAACTATTCCCTCTACCTGTCAGAACCCTTCCTGCTCCCTCCGCACTCCCCATCACACACAGACTTCCTGATTGGAATGAATCTTATGCCTCTAACAGGCGCCTGTGCTCCCCCTCATTGTTCCCTCCTTCCCGTCTCAAGGTCAAACGGGGTCCCATACCTCTGTGCTTCCAAACTTCCAAACTGGGCGCACCTCTGGCCTGGTGCTAAGCACAGCATCTTGAAATAATCCATTTACAGCTTGTCTCTGACTGAACTAAGATCCTTCAGGGCAGGACCACTTCTCAGTCCCCTGTGTCCCCCAACACCTAACCCTGGGCTCTGCAAGCGCACAACAAATGTTGGTTGAAGTGAGCCCTGAGTCTGCTTCTGTTTTAGTGTCTTAACCTAAAAGGCTTTGGTGATTCAGACAAAGTGTAATTACATTTTCTTCCTGAGGGAATTTTAGCAGGCCTGCTTATCTAATGGTTTCATTTCCCTTCTATCTCCCACAACTCATTGCTCCTTCCTCCTTTACTTCCCATATGACCCTACCCAGGCAAACTAGAATGTTCTCTCTACTCCTTTTTGTTGACCATAACTTCTAGTCCTCCTGTTCGTGAGCTCAGGGCACATCTGCCTCGAATCGCTCTCTGCTGACCTTCCCTATCTCTGCGTCCCACCCCCATTCAGCCCAACTATTCGACCATCCTTGAGCTTCAGCTCCGTCTGGTTATATGCTTGCTTCTGAGCTCCGGCCACGTGGTCTCGGGTACCTTCTTCAGTGGCTTGCTCTGTCATCTCAGATGTGTGCTTTGTGAAGGCAGAGATGCAGGTCAGCTGGGTGTCCTCAAGCAGCACACCCTGGAGGCATCGACTTGCCGCACAAGCGACTAGAGCTGACTCCAGAAAACACTGCACTGTTTTTAATCCCTGAAAATTCCTGGGTCTAGCGTGGCAAAGCTGTGTTAGATGTGAACGGCTTAAAGTAGAAATATTACAGACCACCAACATAGAAGAAACCATCTGCTCAGCTATCACACAGTCCTGCCAGTAGAGGATTACTCAGAGCCTACTGTCCATTACTCTGTTTCAACAAGCTACTCTCATAACATTCTTTGAGGTTAGATGCTCCCACTGAAATGAATAATGGCATAGTTTATGGTAAAGGGTGAACTGAAAAAGAGTGGTGTCATTATTGCTGTAAGTACCCACAAAAGATGTTTATTATCATACACGGACACGGCCACAAACACACAACTCATTGCTAATAAACTCATTTATTTCCACATAAAGTTGCACAATGTTGTGCAATCCAGCAGAGGGCTGAGAAATGTCAGCAATTCAGACTGAGACTATTTGTCAACAAAACCAATCCATTTCACCAGCTTCAGCAAACCATTGCTGCAAGAATCACCTTTTTTTTTTTTCCATAGAAGCAAATGGTTACACACAACCTTAAATAGAATGGACAGATGCTCACAACCACACAGACAAAGCAAACATTACAAGTTGAGGTGAGACTCAAGGGAAACTCAGAGGTTGTGAGGTAGAGAAAGAAGACACCATTTTGTTGCCTGACATGGCTGGGCCATCATTTTGTCTATTACCCAAAGAAAACAAACCAAAGAAAATCAAGAAGAAAAAAGAAGAGAAGACTCTTCATTTATTACAAAACTTTTTTTTTTTTTTTAACAAATCCTAAGATTTTTTTTTAATGTCCTACACATGTTTATTGTGGGCTTACTATACACCAGACACCGTGCTAGGTACTTGGCACATAAAAATAAATAAAGCTGAGCTCAAAGACTAATGAGAGAAAGAAACACAGACACAGATGATGATAATACAAAATGACTGGTTATGATAGAGATAGGTCATTGGGAATTGCAAGCTTACAGGAGAGGCATTTCTAGTTTGCCTCTGGTAGACTTTTTACTCAAGCCACAGCCTGTCTGCCTAATTTGTTTTTCCTACAATAGTCCTTGTAGGTCTTGAAAGTAAATACCTGAAACTATTTGAGGGCAAAAAAATACATATGAAAAGCAAATAATTGTTGCCATGACTCAAAGAGAAACAAGGTCATTCAGAGGAAAGAGACCATGAAATAAAGCCAGAGAAATTTGGGAAATGAGAACACCCCAGGGGCTGTCATTTCACTTGTGGTAATGAGAATTCAAGAATCAATATAAAGTGAGCTGTGTCAAACTTGACTGGAATGAGTTCTGTGACAAGAAATAGAAGCAGCCTCTCAACTCGATTCTCTCCACTCCCCACCACTGTATTTCTCCTTTCCAAATCATTCATGCCCCTTACGATCACCTACTGGTCTTAGAGCTACTCATGAAGAAAATTTTGCATTCTCTAGCCTTCCAGGGTTCAAACATAGCCAGGGGAGATTACACCAAAAGGTATAAGAATCAATGTGACATGGAGGTGAGGGCCCCGGAAGCTGAGAACCTGGAAAGACCATCGCTAACTAAAGCTGTCTGGTAAAAGGAGGAGTTGGATATTTCGGGGGAAGGAATAGCAGGAACAAAAAGACTCAGAGCCCAAAATTAGCAAAGTTGAAACAAATTTTAAAAGTTGTAATTAAACCCACTAAAAGCAGAGTTCTTCTTGGGGACAAAGTGAAAATTGCAGCTGCTGAGTCAGAAGGGGGCAGACGAAGAAGAGTCCAGAAAGCCAGCCATGGGCTTTGGGAGGAGAGATCCTCTCTGTCCCCACTTCGAGCAATAACCAGTCTACAGAACTGACCAGACCAGCTGAGGAGGTGATCAAATCCCACATTCATATGTTTGAAATCTGGGTTTTGATCAGATCCAGCATTTCCCCTCAATAAGCCTAAGTAAAAACATGTATTCCTATGAAATATTTTCCTATAAATGAGAAAGAAGATCTCTAAGACCCAAGAACAGACTCTTCAAGGTGCAATTCTGATTTTCACAATGTTTCTACTCCTTTCAGACATTTAAAAAATTGTGTCTGAAGACCTTGCGAGCCACGTAGTTGTAGATACTCTGTCACTGGGCATAACTTCTCTCTTCCCAGGCTATGCAGCACACTCTTGAACACTCTGCATTGTGTGGCACTGGTGCCATATTCAGAATGGTGCAGTACTGGAACCATGTGGAGAGAATGGAGAAAGCTAGTTTCTTTTATGTTCCCAGCTCTGCCACTGACTGGCCACAAGGCGTAGAAAAATCTCCATCTCTCTGAATCAGGCTCCTTTTCTGCAAGTTGAAAGGGTTAAGCTGTGATCATCCTGTCTCTTCCAGAACTAAAATTCCATCATAAAACGGTGCCATGGAAGATTGAACTAAATCTTCCTGGCCTGGAATTCTATTGCAGAGGTTACATTTTCATAAATCCTGCTATCAACATGTTTACTTGTCAAGTGTTTCATGGACATAAAATGAGAGCTCAGACTGTGCCCTCAACAAATTTAGTCATTTAAGCTTCCCAGATGTTTAGATTCCAAATAAACAGTAGTAGGTAGTTTGAAAATGACAGCAGAAAGTCATCACTCGAGGGGAAGAAGCTAAGCTTCCTAAACCACAAGCTGGGGAGAGGGAGCACTCTTGAGAGGCCTTGGGCAAGGCGGCCCCAGCCCAGACAGCACAGTGCGAGTCTGGGGAGCTCTGTGTGCATAGCCCACGGTGATCAGGGCTAGACGCCCCCTAAAGGAGGTAGATAAGCTCAAGATATACGATCTGCTTTCCTGCCAAGAGCAATTTGCTTGCAGGTCTCCTACTTAACAAAATTCGAAGGCATTCTTTTCAGTATTAAAAAGTTTGGGTCTTTGTAAATGAGCAATCTTTGCAGTGGGGAAAAAAAAATGAACAATTTGATCTTTAAAAGGACTAGGTAAATAGGGAGTGTGTTTTATAGGTTTCCCAATTGAAGTAGATGAAAGCAGTCTTCGGATTCTGGTCTGGGCACATCCCTGTGAGAGGAATTTTTGTCTTTATAGGGACCAAAACAATCTAAACATTTTAAATATATACACATTTTAATATTCTAGAAGGCATTGAGAACCCTACTCTTCCTTGGTTCTCACAACAACCATACGATGTAAGCCAGGGAAGTATCACTCCCATTTAGAGATGAGGGAAGCAGATGAAAAATCTCAAGATTTTGTAAGACTTGGTTGCTCTAGACTTCACAGCCAGTAAACATAAATGAGTGAGCCTTGACCTAAGTTGAATTTGCTGACGCGCTTCCACACTGTTCTGTGCTTCTACACCTCCACTTCTGGCTCTCCTTTTGTATTGACTTTATAAGGTAAATAATTATACTGTTATTTATATTAAAGTGATGTTGCTAGGACAATTCCTTCTAAATGAATGCTTAAGCTTAACATACCCATAACCAAAATGCTAACAGAAAGTTCCTTTCAAATGTAGGGTTTTTTTTCATTTTTTTATTTTAATTCAGCTTAATTAACATAGAGTGTATTATTAGTTTCAGAGGTAGAGTTTAGTGATTCATCAGTTGCATATAACACCTGGCATTCATCGGGTGCCTCCTGAATGCCCATCACCCAGTTGCCCCATCCCCCCACCCACCTCCCTTCCTGTGACCCTCAGTTTATTTCCTAGAGTTAAGAGTCTCTTATGGTTTGTCTCCCTCTATAATTTTATCTTACTTTACTTTTCCATTATTTCCCCTATGTTCATCTGTTTTGTTTCTTAAATTCCACATATGAGTGAACTTATCCGATAGTTGTCTTTCTGACTAACTTATTTTGCTTAGCATAATACCCTCTAGTTCCATCCATGTCCTTGCAAATGGCAAAATTTCACTCTTGCCATTTTTTGATGGCTGAGTAGTATTCATATATATATATACACACACACACACCATATCTTCTTTATCCATTCATCTGTCAACAGACATCTGGGCTCTTACCATAGTTTGGCTATTGTGGACATTGCTGCTATTAACATTGGGGTACATGGGCCCTTTGAATCATTATGTTTCTATCCTTTGGATAAATACCTAGTAGTGGGTATTTAGTAGTATTTATGGTATTATGGTATTTATGACCCAGTAGTGGCTGGGTCATTAGAGTAGCTCTATTTTTAACTTTTTGAGGAATCACCATACTGTTTTCTAGACCAGCTATACCAGTTTGCAAATACAGTTTTTAAAAATCTATTTTAAAGTAATTTGAAAAAATAAACAGGTTAAGCCACTTAGTTTTAAAATGGAAGTAATAATAAGGGAAAAGTAGTAGAAGTTATTAAAGTATTATGTCTATAAGAATTAAATAAGAATGGTACTGACACAAGACTAGACAAAAAGATGGAAGAAAATCAATGTTTCAGAAACAGACTTTGCTATAAATTAATGTTAAATCTATAAAAACCAAATTAGTGAAGAATGAAAGTGGTTCTACAATTGATGTTAGGATGATTGGTCAGATATTAATCCCTAAATTATAGGGATGCTTGCATGTGTCAGTGGTTGAGCATCTGCTTTCGGTTCCGAGTGTGGTCCTGGGGTCCTGGGATCGAGTCCTGCAATTGGGCTCCTTGCTGAAGCCTGCTTCTCCTCCCTCTGCCTATGTTTCAGCCTCTCTCTGTGTCTCTCATGAATAAATCAATAAAATCTTTAAAAAAAATCCCTCAATTATATTTATACACTGAAATCAATATGAAACAATAAAAACTTAAATATTAAGAAAACTAAAAATCACAAAATCGAAAGAAAATCTTGATAAATATTTATCCAATGTGAATGGAGAAAAACTTGCTAAGTTTAAATTCAGTGGGAGAAATTAGAAAAGGGAAGTATAAATAAAATATTAACACTTTAGGAGCACTGGTGTGGCTCAGTTGGTTAAGAGTCTGCCTTTCACTCAGGTCATGATTCCAGGATCTTGGGATCAAGTCCCACATTGGACTCCCTGTTCAGCAAGGAGTCTGCTTCTCCCTCTCCCTTTGCTCCTGCTCTCTCTCTCTCTTTCTCTCTCTCTCTAATAAGGAAATAAAATCTTTTATATATACATATAATATATATGGATTATATATATAAAATATAAATATAGATTATATATAAAATATATATGTGGAGTATATATATATATATATATATATATATATGACTCCTGGTCAACAGTTTAGCACCGCCTTCAGCCCAGGGTGTGATACTGGAGACCTGGGATCAAGTCCTGCATCGGGCTCCCTGCATGGAGTCTGCTTCTCTCTCTGCCTATGTCTCTGCCTCTCTCTCTGTGTGTCTCTCATGAATAAATAAATAAAAACGTTTTAAAATAATAAAAATTAATATTAATTAATTAATACTAATTAATTAAATGCTAATTATTAACATTAATAATAAATTAAATTAAATATATATAAACACTGAATTTCCACACATCAGAAGAACATGCTAAGCAACATAAAAAAAGCAAACTGGGGGAAATATTTGCATCAAATATGAGACACAACTCATATACTCTCACTAGATACAGAGCCCAATCAAAGCAATAGCAAGTGCAACAGATAAGCAAAGGATATGAGCAGATAACTCATAGAAAAGGAAATACAAATGAGCAATAAACACACCCAAAATGTTCAACCTCACTAGGACTCTCAAAGCAAATTAAGACAATAAGACATTTTGTCTATCAAATGAGTAAAGTTTTAGAAATTATAGTTACTGATGCTGAGAGGTAGCACCTAAGATACCACACAAGGTAAGCCAGGACCATCTCACTGCATAGCAATCTGACTTTATGTCTCCAAAGTCCTTCAACTGTTCCTATCATTGACCAGGAATCTCACTTAATAAGATAATCAGACACATAACCAAAGATTTCTAGATAAGGACATCTCCTTGATAATTAAAAAAAAAAATTTGAAAAACCACTCGAATGTCCAAAATTGTAGAATGTTTAGGAATATAATGGTTCACACAGAACTATTATGTACCTATTGAAAGAGTAACAAAGAGTTTTTTATTATCCAAGGAAATATTTTTAACATGTTATTTACAAAAAAAATTCAAGAAACAAAATCTATATACAATAGGAGTTCAACAACTTGCTTAAATGTCTAAAAATATACAGAAAGGCACTGTATACACATACACAGGTACATGTTATAGAAATGCTGTTGACCTGTCATCCATAGGGCTTTTTACTCTTGATTTTTTTTCCAGGAGTGCACATGGCTTATACTAATCCATCAATTCCCTGTTACTCATTTCCCTTATGACATTACAAGATGGCTGGCCTGCCCGTAAAGGCAAGCTGTAGCCATGAAACAGAACAGAGTATTGAACCCCAAACCTGTAACTTTAGTAGACTACGCTGACCGATTGATGTGAAGAAGGTACATACAGTGATGGAATCACACCCATTTCTTTTTTTTTTTCTTACTCATGTCTTTTTTTTATAGTTTTTGTTTTTTGTTAAAGATTTTATTTATTCATGAGAGACAGAGAGAGAGAGAGAGAGAGAGGCAGAGACACAGGCAGAGGGAGAAGCAGGCTCCATGCAGGGATCCTGATGTGGGATTCGATCCTGGGTCTCCAGGATCACGCCCTGGGCCGAAGGCAGACGCTTAACCACTGAGCCACCCAGGGATCCCCTTCTTACTCATTTCAATACCATAACAGTTCAATGAACTACCACAAAAGCATACTCTACTCAATGGTTTGTGTCTAATGGATGAAAATTCATAATTTCATTTCCATCTTATTTCCAAATAGCCAATCATATGGTTGAAAATTATGAGCGAATTACCTTTCTGTGCTGCCTCTAATTATGATCTGTGCTGATCATGGAAATGGAGACAGTGCACAGAACTAAATAAAAATATCCAGTTTTTTTTATTACTCTAGTTGGTTAGAGTTTATCACCTGAATAAAAAAAAATAAGTCAAATAATTTTGCTTTTTCTGGAAAGTTAGCTGAATTGTTCCATTTTCATCTGGTATTGATATTATATATATGTATTTCTAAGGTATGTGACACATAAAGTCAGATAGGGTCAGAGGTGGGCTTGAGCTGGCTCAGACTAGGTTGGCAGAGCCAATTCTGCTCCCCTCTCTCCAACTCTGTGTTCAGTAACATTACATTGAAAGCAGGAAATCAGCCACGGGGGAAGGCACACACCCAGATATCACTAAATGCCAAAAATCAAGGCTTTTTGTTCCAAAGAGGAGACTTACCAACACACTATTGCATAGTAGGCACTTAAAAATATGTATTATTTGAGCAAATGAGTTAATTAATAAACTAAACATGTTTCTTTCTTGTCATTAATAATAGATCCCTTAGGGGAAAAGGTAAACATCAGAGAAAGGCTATTCCACTTACTAGAACTTTCAAGACAAGCTGCTCTAAATAAAAAATTGAGTTCTCTGAGGCAATATTCAGGAACTATTAGAATCTAACTTCTTAATTTTTCATCTAACTTAGTGGACAAAACCATGTCCCTTTTGAATTTAAGCATCCAGGAAAGGAAGCCTAAAAGGTTTATGGATCCAAACCAATGACTTATATAATGGAAAAAATACACCACCTCTCTCCTTATATATCTGTGATTGTATAATACTTTCTCTCCATGGAGACTAAGCAAGAACCACAAATATTTATCACCTTTTCAAGGTTCTTAAGAGTCCTAAAATTTGATCTCATAGAATGTTAGACTAACATAAACTTTTTTTTGCAAAAAAAAATAAATCTCTGCCACATGATAGTTACTCAGTTTCCAGATGATTTGATGGCTAATCCCAAGGCAGTATCTAACTAGTTTCCACCCCTGCAGTGTGATGATGCTTTGGCAGTCATAAGGGTACAGCAGGCTATAGTTTAGTACAATTCATTATAAACCAAGCATTACCAATCATTATCTAATAATCTGTTACTAAATTTTTTTGTTACCTCCGAAATAATATGAGAATTTGAAGTGATCGTATCAAGTGATTCCGTAATATTTCTAGGCAGCAAAATAAAAGTTGAATAAGAAGTTCAAGCATTTTTAAAGGTTGATTATCACAATGAGACAGTAGACATAAAATAAATGAACCATGCCATGGTCTCGATACCAGTGCAGCTGGCTGGACCCAGCTTCCTCAGGGTTCTGCAGGTGCCTCCTAGAATTCAGGGTGTGGTGGTGTGCACTTCAAACACAGTAGAAGTGTAAGTCACTTAGTTCTTTGGGTCTCAGATTCTACAAACTCAGAATCACTGACCTCTCCCCAACATACAACAATAATTTTTCTCAATAAATTGGACACTTCTGGGATCCCTGGGTGGCGCAGCGGTTTGGCGCCTGCCTTTGGCCCAGGGCAAGATCCTGGAGACCCAGGATCGAATCCCACGTCGGGCTCCCGGTGCATGGAGCCTGCTTCTCCCTCTGCCTGTGTCTCTGCCTCTCTCTCTCTCTCTGTGACTATCATAAATAAATAAAAATTAAAAAAATAAAATAAAATAAATTGAACACTTCCAATGTGCCCAATAAGATGCTAAGCATTTATCATATACTAATTTCTATGGTGGTCATACAAGGTAAATACTATTGGCTTAATTTTTATATGAAAATAACTAAAGTTCAGGAAAGTTAAATGATCTGCACCAGGTCATATAACCGAAAATTGTTGAAGCTATGGTTCCTTTCAAGTACTGCTTGATTCTAAAGTTGAGACAACACAGCCTCTAATTTAAAAGGTCATTTTAAGGAATGAATAAAACCAAAACTAGGCATGCACTTTTAAAATTATGAATTGCTCCATATTGGTTCTCAACAATAAAGCAACCCTTGTTAATCATATAGAAAAAGATACTTGTTATATAACTAAAATAGACATCCAGTTGTTTTCTCTACCTGACTCAATCAGCTTGTTACTAGTTAATTTATTACTTGAATAAAAAATAAGTCACAGAATCTTAGCTTTATCTGATCTCAAACACAAAAAAGTGATCAACTTTATTGACAATTGCAGTGGCAGGTAAGGTCTGTTTGTTTTTAATAAGCATTTATGAAATGTTCACTGAATCTGAGTGATTTCTGAATTATTCTAACTTCCCACTAGAACATTCAGCTCCAGTCAAATGGATTTGCAAGCAGAAGGATTAATAATTTGGGTCCATGTGGCTCACATTTCTTTTTTTTTTTTTTTTAAGATCCTATTTATTTAGGGATGCCTGGGTGGCTTAGTGGTTGAGCACCTGCCTTCAGCCCAGGGCATGATCCTGGAGCCCCGAGATTGAGTCCCACATCAGGCTCCCTGCACGGACCCTGCTTCTCTCTCTGCCTATGTCTCTGCTTCTGTGTGTGCCTAAAAAGGTTTTCTTTATTTATTCAGGAGACAGAGAGGCAGAGACATAGGCAGAGGGAGAGACAGACTCGCTGAAGGGAGTCTTATCCGGGACTCCATCCCACAACTCTGGGATCACGCCCTGAGCTGGAGCAGACACTCAACCCGCTGAGCCACCCAGGCATCCCCATGTGGTTCACATTTCCCAGTACACTCATGAGTTTAATTTTTTGTTTAATTGTGACATCTTAGTATTGAAACTTCTTCTTCTCCTAAAAGCCTATATGTTAGAGATTTTACTTTTAGATATCTTAAAAATAGCAAGACAAAAGCTATAATTAACTGAGCACCTTCTCGTTAAGAATACATGATGGGGAAAGGACAGTCTCTTCAATAATTGTATGTGAATCTCCACATTCAGAAGAATAAAATTGGGCCCTTACCTCACACCATATGCAAAAATCTAATCAAAATGTACTAATGACTTAAATGTAAGACTTGAAACTATGAAACTACTGAAGAAAACACAAGGAAAAAGTGGCTTGACATTGTGCTGGGCAAGGAGTTTTTGGATATGACCCCCCAAAACACAAGCAATAAAAGTCAAAATAGACAAATAGGTTGCATCCAACTAAAAAGTTCCTGCACAGCACAGAATACAATCAACAGAGGGAAGAGATAATCTACAAAATGGGAGAAAATCTTTTTAAGTCATGTATGTAAGAGGTTAGTATCCAAAATACATAAGGAACTCAGACAACTCAATAGCAAAAACAATAACCCAAATGCAAAATAGACAAGGGACCCGAATAAACATGCCTCAAAAGAGGTTACACAAATGACCAACAAGTACATGAAAAGGTGGTCAACATCAGTAATTATCAAGGGAATGCAAATTGAAACCACAATGAAATATTACCTCACACCTGTTAGAATGGCTATTATCAAAAGACAAGAGATAAATATTAGGGAGGATGTGGAGAAAAAAGAGACTTTATACATGGTTGGTGGGAATGTAAACTGGTACAGTCATTATGGAAAACAGTGTGGCATTTCCTCAAAAATTTTTTAAAAAATAGGGACTACCATATGATCTAGCAATCTCACTTCTGGGTGTGTATCCAAAGAATATAAAACCAAGATCTCAAAGACATATCTGCACCTCCATTTCATTGCAGCATTATTCATGACTGTTAAGATATGGAAACAAGCTAAGAGTCTATTGACTGATGAATAAAGAAAATGTCACACACACACACACACTAGAATACTACTCAATCTTAAAAAAAGAAGGAAATCCTACCCATTTCTGACCACATGGGTGAATCTGAAGGAATTATGCTAAGTGAAACAAGCCAGGCACAGAAAAGCAAATCCTGCATTATTTCATTCGTATGAAGAATGTAAAAAAGTTGAACTCCGAAGCAGAGAGAAGAATGGTGGTTGCCAGTGGGTAAGAGGCAAGGGAAGTGGAGAAATGTTGATCAAAGGGCCCAATGTTTTGGTTATGCAACTGAATAAATTCTGAAGATCTAATATATACCTTGGTGACTACAGTTAATAATACTGTATGGCATACTCAAAATTTACTGAGAATAAATCTTGATTATTCTCACACAAAAAAGTAACTACATGAGTTGATGGCTATGCTAATTAGCTGGATTGTGGTGATCACTTCACGATGTGCACGTGTATCATAGCATCACACTGTACACCTCAAATATGTACATTTTTACTTGTCAATTGTACCTTAATAAGTAAAAAAATAATTGAGCATCTGCTATGTGCCATTCACTATAGTATGAATTTAACATATATTTTGATTAATCCTATAACAACCCTGCAAGATCAAAATTATTAAATGGTAATTATTGAGCGGTGCTGAAAACCGAAGCATTCTAGTATGTCAAAACAACAGAGCTGGGAACTACAGGTGTACTAAAAACTGTGACTAATTAGCTGAAATGAAAGAAACAGCAGAAAAAGTATTATGACCATACAACAAATTTCTTATTTCACTGCCACCATATTCCAACTCCCAGCTGACTACAAACATGCAGGTTTCTCCATCCCTCACCCCATGCCCCTAATTTGCTGAATTTGGGTACATTTTATCTGACTGCTTGTCGTGTATACCACAAACAAAAACAACAACAAACCCTCCGTGAGGCTTACATTTATTTGAAGAATTGGGTGAATTGTTAATACATGTGCTCTTAAGGAGGTTATAATTCCCCCCTTGAAATTACTGTAAAGAAATCCTTATATACTGGGGATCCCTGGGTGGCTCAGCGGTTTGGCACCTGCCTTTGGCCCAGGGTGTGATCTTGGAGTCCCGGGATCGAGTCTTACATCGAGCTTCTGGCATGGAGCCTGCTTCTCCCTCTGCCTACTCTCTCTATGTCTATCATGAATAAATAAATAAAATCTTTAAAAGAATAAATAAATCCTTATATACCAAAATCAAGGCTTTAAAACCCAAGGCTGAAGACTGAAGTCCAATGATTTGGAAGACGAAGCATATTTCTCAAACAGTTCCTAAAATTGTCTCTTTGGTTGGCTCTCCCTGGCTCAGTGGTTCCTGGGGTTGCTTATTTAGTAGAGCGACCAAACACAAGTGTATCTCCTCTGCCCATCATGTCTTTCTTTGCTTTGCCGAGAGGGGGGGTAGTTTTATTTATTTTTTTTTATTTTTTTGGGGGGGTAGCTTTACATCACTCAGTCAACATCAAGCTGCCCAGCCCTAAGTGAACTGTAGAACCTTCATTGTGTTGATGGCAACAAAAACAGAAAGATTGCAACTGAGTTTGAAGTTGCATATAGAGTTTAATGTGTCTGCAGTGGAAAAAAGTTGTGCTTTAACTTGCAAAACAAGAAAATGTCATATAGCAATATTAGAGGAAATAATAAAGATGGGCTGTGCCTAGGCATCAAATTTGTATACAAAATTACAGCTCACTAAAACCAACAGAGGGTAACATCTACTCACTCTCTCTCCTTTAACTGCAATAGTTTCATAGCTTCAATCACTTTTAATGCAGTCGCAGCCCTAATAAATGTCACATCCCAAAGTTTGGAAGCCTAAAAGCTATGCTGGGTCCCAGCAGTTAAAATAACAACAAATATCCACAACTGAATCACTCAAAATCCAAGTGACCTTATAAATCAATCCAATTCTACTCTCTCAAGTCAATGGTATCACATGTTACACTTGTCTAATAAATCACTTGGGCAAATTTCATCTCCACATGCGCCGTATTATTTAGTGCTCATACATTCTGATTTCTGTATTTAAAGCAATTCATTAATTAGACGTCATATCTACACAATCAGGGTTATACCTGCCATCCCCATTTCTCATACAAAGAAAAGAAAGAGCTAAGACTTATTCTCAGTAATGCATTAGACAGAAGATGATTTCCATCCTGTGTGTTGTGCCCTGTGCTTGGATTTGCTATTATGCTAAAGATCTTCGATTCCTATGCAGATTTTCTGAGGTTTTTTTTTTTTTTTTTTTTTTCATGCTGAAGAAGAAATCATAATAACCAGTAGGACAGGGAGTTTCACGAAGGGAATGGTAAATGGTGCAAATACAGTGAAGAGATCAATGCCTAAAAACTGAAACATTCTCATTAGATTTGGGAGGCTGGAAGTCATCGGTGGTTTGGATAAAAGTCAGGGAGGTAGATAGAACAAATGCCAGCAGCTAGAGCAGTGATGGAGATGAAAAGAATGACAGTGAATATAGATTACTGTCTCTAGAAGTGCAGCTGGAAGAGGAAAAACGGAAGGATTTGTGTTCATCAGCACCTTGATTATACTAGTCCTCCAACTCAAAAATGAGTCTTTTTTGATATTTCATCTCCCTCCCCCACTACATTGCAATTGTCATCTTGCTGAGATTTTTTTCCAAATTACTTCCTATAAAATTAACAAACTTCTCTCCATTTCCACTACTACATCATCATCCAGACCTGAATGCGAGGAGAGCTTCCTAACTTTTTGAGCCAGCATTCCACGTGCTCTGCGATCCGTAACCTTGCTACTTCATCAGATTTATCTTGAGGGGCCCATGTGAGTCTTCTGCTCCAGCCAAGCTCTCCACCAAAATTGCCCTACATTTATTTACCCACATCCTTGCCTTTGTTTTTTTCACCAATCACCACCTGTCAAATGTTTCATCATCCTTCAAGATCCATTTCAAGTATCATCTTCCCTGTGAAGCTGCCCTGCCCTCCACAGCCAGAGATGAACTTTCCAGTCTCTGGCTCCTTAGACCAACATGTCACTCATCATTCATCTTAAGGCTTCTTAAGTTCCTTCATAACAGGGGCCATATCTTGTACTTAGCTCTTATAAACACCTGAACGTGAGCAGTACTCTTTGTAGTATATAAAAAGTTACTACCTCAGGTTTTTAGAATGGTGTTTCTTGTTTGCACCTACATGACAGAAATAGCTAAAAATGTGGTTTCTATTTTTTTGGCCAACAGTTGTCCATCTTACACACGGCTCCTGATTACGATGATGCGATGTCTCAGAGAAAAAACAACCACCTTCCCAAGACTCCAAAGAGAACAGACTCCTGTAAACAAACTGTTTTCATCACTTGAAAGCACACTAATAACAAATGGAATTAAAAAAAAAAAACAGTCGGGGGTGAAGAGCAGTTGTCATTTGAAGCAATATTATCAGGTCTCAGTTAATGTTTTGGTTAATAAAACATTATGCAGGAAATTGTGTGTATAGTTCTTAACACACGTAATATATTTGTGTTTTTTAAATTAATTTTCTCAAGTTCACTCAATTCCATCAGATTCTATTGTTTGCATACCACGTGTCCCGCACTATATTTGATGCCACCTTTCTACTACTTTTTAAAAAATTTCCAAGGAATGCTAATGCACCCTTAAAATGTGGGCTGCAAAACCTAGCATCATGAGCCTCAGCTTCAGGTTAGGGGTCCCTGCACTGAGACTTGACTCCCCTAACAGATGATCATTTCAGTTCTACTGTGCTTCCCTCTCCCCTTCTGCTTGCTGGGATGTGGAGAAAAGAGACAAAATAATTCAAATGGTAAACATAAATCAAGTAGCCACTACACATAAGAATCAGTATACAAATACTGTATTTGGAAGCAATCTGCAATAATCGCAGTAAGTATGTGTCCAAGAGATCAACAAAAAACAAGAACATTTCTTCTCCCTTCCCTTCTATTCCCTTTCACTATTATTTATATTCCCCAAATGAATGAGAACATATAATGTGGGTAGGAAATATCAGAAAGGGAGACAGAACATGAGAGACTTCTAACTCTGGGAAACGAACTAGGGGTGGTGGAAGGGGAGGAGGGCAGGGGGTGGGGGTGAATGGGTGACGGGCACTGAGGGGGGCACTTGACGGGATGAGCACTGGGTGTTATTCTGTATGTTGGCAAATTGAACACCAATAAAAAATAAATTTATTATTAAAAAAAAACAAGAACATTTTGCAATGGTATATTGAAAGAGAGAGAAATGGAATGAACATAAAATTAACAAAGGAGTTCTTGATCTTTGAAGCCTACTATTTAGTTAGGCAAAAATACACACATATGTATATGTTTGTCTCTAATATTCTTTAATATATATGTTAAAGAACCTGAAAATAACTTCAAGACCACAAGCTGTTCTTTGTTATCTCTCATAATACAATGACTGGCCTCCAAAACCAAGCTAATAACCTGAGAAGCTTTAAAAAAATATACAGATTCCTTTTAGAAGTCAAGCCAGTGGCTACCTTTTTCACTGTTAACTTTCTATTTCTTGATCTGGGTGTTGGCTGCAAAGGAATATTCATGATGCAAAATATTCAGGTTGTCACGATGTGGGCACATTTCTATGTGTACGTTATACTTCAATAAAATGTGTTTTAAATGTGGCTTCCTTAGTCCCATCAATAGAAGGCAGCTATGAATCTGCTTTTAAATATCTCCCCAGATGATTCTAATGATCAGACACTCTTGGATCGCCTTCTCCACCAAGGCCCTGGCAAAATGATGCATGGACAACAACGTTGTTTGGGTGAATAAGTGATGAAGGTGTTTAGCAGAGGTGGAGGAAAGCGTGGCCTGATAAGAGCAACGTCTTGGAGTCTTAGTCCATTAGTCAAAGATGCAAGTTGAAACTGGGGAAGATTGGAGCCAGAGAGACAAGAAACTAAGCTGTTTTTATAATGCAGGTGTGAGATGACAAGGGCTGAAATTAAGCTAGTGACTGTGGAAAAGAGGAAAGAAGGGCTGGTCAGAGAGACACTGCGGGCACATAATAAATTCCAGAGGATATATTGGCAGATGCCAAAAGACAAGGTTTCCCAGAATTAAATCCCAATGCTCATAAACTCTGGTATGTTCCGTGTGTGTGTGTGTGTGTATATATGTGTGTGTGTTCTGTGTTCCTGAAGCTTCACCCCAAAGGATCAAAGCCTAATTACCACATAAATAAACATACACCCACATAAACACAAAACTGTCTCTGTTAATTGAGAAGTGTTGAAGATGATCCTGTAACTTAGTGACTTTCACACTTCTTAAGTAGAGTCCAAAATACAAGCCATCTAATTCTGGAATCTTTATTCCAAAATGAGATAAGATACGCTATTCTTATTTTTTTAAAGATTTTATTTATTTATTTATTCATGAGAGACATAGGCAGAGGGAGAAGCAGGCTCCATGCAGGGAGCCCGATGTGGTACTTGATCCTGGGATTCTGGGATCATGCCCTGAGTGGAAGGCTCAACCCCTGAGCCACCCAGGCATCCCTCAATCAGGAGTTCTTAAAATCAAAGGAAGTGAGACTTCATATGCTCTTTTATGGAAAACTGATGTAGAGAGACACTATGAAATCTTCCCCACGCACCTCATTCCTGACACAGAGATTATATCGCCTAGCATTCTGGGGGCCTCTTCTGAGAAGTTGGAACACTGTGTCTAGGCATTCAGCGGTTTAGTGAAGTGAACAGACATCTCAGAAGAGGATGAGACCACTAGACATATTTCCACCAGGAAGCCAAGCCAAGCTTTCCAATAAGACCTCCAGAGGCAGGCCTCTGGCCGAATATTCACCCACCATGCCACCTACAATAGCCCTAAAAGGTTTCTTCCCATAAAGGAGTGTATTCATTGGCTCTCAGTCATGTTTGTTGAAGAAATATAGTGCTGCTCAAGTAATGGAAATGATTCCATAGTCAATTCAATAAACAATTCTATTCTATAAGAATAGATCAGAATCCATCTTAGGAGAAATTGTTTTAGAAAGCAACTGGAATCAGGGAAGGCTTGATAAACAATGAGAAGGGGAATCTAACTGCATCTTTTTCTGAACTTTGATGAGAAATAACCTTTACTGTTACCATCATGAAAATTTAAAGGTAGAAATTGTTACTCTCTCTCATCCTTTTACAAACCATACTAGCAATATTTATGAGCCAAATCTTCCAAACAAAACATTTCGTTCTTAAAGCTGAGGCTTATAGGTATGAATGCTTTATAGAAAGAAACAATTATGGTAAACTACTTGACCCAGCAATGACCAATATTATAGAAACATTATTATGTTGAATAAAATTATGTTAACTAAAAATCAAATGCTACTCTGAGGAAGGCGGCAGTAAATATTTAATATTTCTATTTAATAACACATAAATAATGCACATCTGAAAGCGAATCAGTTTGGCTTATCCATCAAGCATAGGACCTACCTATAAGTAAGCCATTTCCATCTCTTACTCACTTGAAGCTCTAAACATGGAAAGTGTTTGAAACCACAACACGCAAGGATAAGGGGAGATGTACAAGACAGATAGATCGGAAAAAGCCTACCACAGTCTCTGCTTGCTACTGCAGAATGACTGAACAACCATGGCATTTGGCAGGGTACACTAGCTCCAGGACAGGCTTGGCCAGGTAGCAAGGTAGCGTGGACAGCCCAGGTGTTGCTCGTTTGCACCCTCTGGAGTTGTGCTCCGTTGGTCTGTTGGCAGTGGGAGTGCCCCCAACAGTGAGAACAGAGAAAAGAAAGGACACAAGGGGCATGTTTTGCCAAGGATCCCCTGCACCCTGCCTCCACTGATGGCCATGGGTCAGAACCAAACTAACCACACCATAGGGAATGGAATCCAGTGCTGCCATGTCATTAGCCTTTGGGATCTTTCTTATGATCTCTGGAACACATGGACAGATACAGCCCTACCCAAACTCCCCTGAGAAAGGGAAGCTACCCAACTTTTCTACTAGACTTTAGAGGAGGAGAAGGAGGGAAAGTGGACCACAGCTTCCATCACTAGTATAGAGGAGGCTGCAGAAATGAAGTGATGAAACCTCCCCCTGGCTCCCAAAATACCACCCCGCACCATCTAGACACTGAAGATCAGGAAAGTGGTACTTGCAAAAAAAAATCTGTGCAAAAAGAACTGCATCTTCAGGAAGGGATAACTGACCTATCCTTGAGTGGCGTGATGGTTCATTTCATGTACCAACTTGGCGAGACTATAGTGCCCAGGTGCTTGGCCAAATATCAGTCTAGGTGTTGACGTACGGGTACATTTTAGATCTGATTAACATTAAATCAGTAAACTTTGAGTAAAGCAGATTACCCTCATAATGTGGGTGAGCCTCATCCAACAATTCAAGGCAATTAAGGGTACATCTGAAGAGGTATTTCCTCCAGATTGCCTTCAGACTCAAGACTGAGACATCAGCTCTTCTCTAGGCCTCCACCTGCCAGCCTGCTCTGCACATTTTGGATTTGCCAGCCCCAACAATCACATGAGCCAATTCTTCCAAAGAAATTTCTCTGTCCCTCTGTCTCTGTCTCTGTCTCTGTCTCTCTCTGTCTCTCTCTCTATATATATGTATATACACAATATTTTGTTTTATACAAATATATATTTTATTTGTTTATTACTATTTATATACACATACATTTTATAAATATATAATTAACATTATTTAGGTATGTATTTATGTAAATAAAGAATGTATATGTATGTTTAAATATAAATATACATCCCATAGGATGTACATATACATGCATGTCCCATTGGTTCTATTTCTTTGAAGAACCCTGGCTAATATACCTGGCATTGTATTAACATCAGCATCTGAAGATGACATGTGACCTCCTGCCATCAGTATAATCCTATATACCAAATCCTGGGAAGAAAATTTATTGTAAAAAAAAAAAGAAAAAAGAAAAAAGAAAATTTATTATACAAATTCCAAAGGCCCTGATGTTTATCATCAAAACCCAAGAACACTGAATTTAGAAAAGAGAAAAAAAGCAGAGCCCAAGGCAACCTGAATATTATTACGTCTGTGATTCCTCAGAGGTCAGCATTGCTACCAGAGCAGGTCCAGTTTCACAAGATTTACCTCAGTGTGACCGAGAATTCATTTCAAAAATCTCTCCTTCCAGGAAAGTGAGTTTTTTTGTATACTTTTTCACCCACAAGAATGTTAACTGAGCTTGTTTTTCCTCCGGCCTCAAAATTTTCTTTCTTTCTTCCATTGCTCACCTTTTAAAAAGATACTTTCTTTAGTACAACCATAAAAAATGAGAGAAAATAAAAGCTGTAGGCCACTCATGGGCATTTGAGAGGAACACTGAGATCCCAGTCCTATCCATGTCCATCAGTTTTCCCTCTACAAATCTCCTTTTACCTCCAATTATTCTCATCTGTTCTTCCTTTGAGAACCAATCCCAGACTATCATGGGAGATTTACCCAGTGTCATCAGCCCATGGCATTCTATTCCTTCTCAATGAATTAGAAACAGCTCCTTTTTGCACTAGTACTGCTTGTATAACTACTTGTTTTTAAATTGGGTTGGTTTTAAAGTTGGCTGATTATTAAAACTTTAAAATAATATTTTTTCACTGGAAAATACATAAAAATGCAAAGAAGTAAATAAAACTTATCATAAGCATGCCACTTTTTACAATGATACCAAACATAGGAGTACCTGGCTGGCTCAGTTGGTTAAGCATCTGGCTCAGGTCATGATCTCAGGGTCGTGAGATGGAATCCTGCATTGGGCACTGTGCTGGGCAAGGAACATGCTTAGGATTCTTACTCTCTTCCTCTCCTTCTGCCCTTCCTCCCATGTCTCTCTCTAAAAAATTAATTAATTAATTTAATTAAATAAAAATGATACCAGACATAAAAAGGCTCCTTCAGGAAACATCTTTGTAAGTTATTTAGAGTATATGCTTCATTTTCTACACTACTCATAACTTTATGTTAGGGATTTATCATAATCGTACCTCTCAACTCAACTGTCTGGCCTTTGAGGAAGGAGATGATGTCGTGTACACCACTATGCCCCACATCATTTTACAGTGACCTAAATAGTTAGTAGCTGCTCAAATAACAACAAAACAAGATACCTCAAGTTGAATGAAAGCAATCAGTGTTTTTCGTTTACTTATTTCTCTCCCGTTTTAGATCTAATCTTTCACTATTTAGACTTAAGTTCATGGGCAGATTATTGCAGATAAACAAGTTGTGTTGTAAATCAAACAATCCTTTCTCACAAACAACAGACTTCCATTATTGGCCCAGCTATCAGCCAAGTCTCCAACTCAGAAGAGATTCCCTTGTTGCCATGGGGATCACTACTGATATGTTATTCTTCATGGAGCTCTCAAGTAAAATGAAGCCAAAGTATATGTCAAAATAATGTCCACATTCTCTTCCTGCCCCATGTCTGTGCAGCCTCCTCCTAGCCCTTTGGAGCTGCTGGCTGTCTTCCCCTTGACAGAGCAGAGATCCCATCCTCCCCAGGGAGCTTCTCGCCAAGCCCTGAATGTGTGGGATAGCTCCAGAAGGCATAATGAGAAGCTAGAGGGCCCAGGGCAAATGTCAAGGCAAACACAATTTGAAAGATATTAAGTGAGACCGATAGGAGAGTTTCCCAAGAAGCTTAATATGGCCAAATCATAAAGCAGTCACCAGATGGTTATAATTACTATCCAGCCTTGTTCTCCTCATACCCCCTTCCTGAAGGGAAAAGAAGAGGGACAGTTATCAATCTGCAAGGTCTGCTGTGGGGTTATGCAGGGAAAGATGAGGCCTGCCTGGGCCCAGCCATGACAAGTTAGTCCAAACATGACCAAATGGTATTAAGAGCCTAAACAGAAACTGTACAGCATGAGTTTCTCCCAGACTCAAATCAAAGTCCAACTAATTTGGGGAAAAGTAGGTAGGCACTTCCATACTGTGCATTTGAGGGGAGCACTAAGCAAGAACTTGCCACCAAATACCTCCTTTAGTTTCCTGTAATGGTTCTCGACGTCATGCTGGTAGAAAAATTTTCCCTGTACTCCTGGGGCTTCCAGGTCCTAAAAAGTCCCCTGCTGTCATGTCCCCATCACACCAAGGCCCTCTCTTTCATAGCACCCTCTGCACCATCAAAAGCCTTGGAAATAGCAAGTTGTGAAGAGAAGGTGAGGGAAGAGGGGGATATATGGCTAATGAGGGTGGGCAGGGCTGCTACAGAGAGGAGGGAGGGATGGAGGAGGAATCAAACAGCTTTACAATGCAGTCAAGGGCTGACTCGGGAAGTAGGCTTTGCTGGCTTAACTCTCGAGGCATTACTACAACAAAAACATACGAGGTAGCAATTATTGAGGCCAGGAACTATGTCTCATTTCTTATTCACATTTTTCTCCAATCAGTACATGTAGATGAATGAGTACTGTTAAGTGCAATATGATTCCAAACAGTACAGAAATAGATCTTATGGAAATTCAGTTCTTGTGTTCCCATTCCCAATCTAGCCTTGCTCGATGAGGCGAAGAAGAATTATCCTTCCCTTTGACCAGCTCCTTTGGTGTTGCATTATCTGGTAACCCTGTATCTGAGCTCTATCTCCCTCTGTCCATCTAGATGTGGGCTCTTCGACACAAGGCTGCCTCAGATTGGCTTTTAGACACCAGCCCCCAGTGCACCACAGACTTTCAGTATGTGTTTGTAGAATGAATGTGGCCTGCAACCACCTTCCCAGAGTTCTTGAGTCTGGACCAACAACTCCACAGTCAACCCCATGGTGGGGAGAGCCACCAGATCTTTGGGCAAGTTTCTGTTTGCACCAACAGAAGGCTCCTGGCTCCTTCGAGAAAATCCTGTGGCTTCTCCATAGACAGCTGAGGGTGAGGACGTTTGAGGAAATACTGGATCCACAAATGAGTTCTTAGATTCCTATCCAAAATATTCTATCCAATTTTCCAAGCATATCACAGATACTGGTCTCAGATATCAGTTTTTGGTTTCAGATGTGGTCAGAGGTTAACATGGGGCCAGAGACTCCATAAGTCAGTACTTCTGGCTACTTTACCAAGTGTACATTCCCTCTGAAGAAAAAAGCAATATGGCCTAATGAAAGGGCACAGGCTCTGTAGCCCATGAGGATCTAGTTTTGTTTCTAGCTCTTGAATGTACAAGTTGCGTGGCCTTGGGCAAGTTTTATGATTTCTCAATCTCAGTTTCCTCATCTGTAAAATGTGAACAGTAATAAGATTATCTACTTAATCTGGGTAGATTAGAGATCATATATGTAAAGCATCTCACACTTATTAGACATTTATACATCATTTAATCTAAGACACTGTCCATCATAAGATGCACCTTTATATATGTATCCAAAAGAAAGAAAAAAATATTACTAGTAAACTATGTCACATTACTTTATCACCACTTAGAATTTCCATTTCATATGCATTGAAAGAGCTCCTCAGACTTATTTGACATGGATTTTTAAATCATATAAAACCTGTGTGCACACATGAAAAGAAAATATATGCAAAAGAGAATGTTAAGGTATTCTCTTTTTTTAAAGATTTTATTTAGTTATTGGAGAGGGAGACAGAGAGAGAGTGGGAGTGAGTGGGACAGGAGCAGAGGGAGAGAGACAAGCAGACCCCACACTGAGCTTGGAGCCTGATGCAGGACTTGATCCGTTAGGTCAAGACCCTGAGATCATGACCTAAGAGTCAGATATTTAACAGAGCCACCCAGGCATCCTGAAAATATTAAGGTATTCTTGAATTTTATTCACATCAATTCTTAGACCCCAGTTTTCAGAGATTTTAAAACATGAAAATAATGTATTTTATAATTGGTGCCATAAAGAGCTACTTAACGGGTACACAATAAAGCATAGCCATTGCTTTGCAGTCCCAAGCTCCACAACTCACCATGGAGCCTTTGGTAAAGTACTGATGGTCTCTAGGCACTGGGTTGTTGGAGGACTGCATAAAATAATAGCCAGACTTCGCACAGGGTATGGAACAGAGTAGAACTTAACAAATATTCCTTTTTTTTTTTTTAACCAAAATCAACAAAATAGTTAGAAACAGCAGTAAAAAAAAAAAAAGCCATAATAATTGCTGTCTGTATGAGCAACTTCACCCACATTATCTCACTTAATATCCCCTACAGCCCCACCGGAATGGGGAAAGCAACCAACTCTCCCCTTCTACAGATGAAAAAATGGAGACACAGAGAGATCAGGCCATTTGTCAAAGGTCACAAAGCTAACTAGTACCCGAGCCAGGACTCAAGCCCTGTTCTCTTTTAGTCTATTTCCATCACACTTAGATGCTGTACTATTTGCACAAAATATTCTCACATGTTTAAGAACAAGAACATCTCTCTGACTTTTGAACACTTGCAGTATGTGTAGGATACAGAGTCTGGCCAACTTGGATCCATATTTCTATTTAGCCCCCCTATTTAAAGGAGGAATAAGAGGACCAAGTAACTTTCCCCAGGTCACAAGGCCAACAAATATGAAAGTAGACTGTAGAGTACCAGAGGGTGTGCTTTCAGCCACTCAGCTGCGCTGTCTCTTCCACATACAAGAAAATTTGTACCTACTTTTCAGAGTGGTCAGAATTTGGAGTAATTTAGGTAAAACATCTTGCCTAATGCCAGCATATAAGAGGCACACAATAAATAGCACCCATAGTCACTGTAGTCAACAATAGTAATATTTGAATAGCCCTGCAGACGCTCACATAGTCCTGACCCAGACCAGACCTGCGGGGGGACAGGAAGGCCAACCAATCCTCCCTGAGAGGACAACACCTTCCTCCATGTTCCCTAGTTGCATCATCTCCTTCCTAACTGTAGAAACAGACTGGAAGCTACACACAGAATAAAAATAGCCAAAAGATGCCATTAGCATTGAGGGACTAATTAATTTTGTATTTCCACCCAGAATTAATTTTTATTTTCAGCAAAAGTCTTCTGCTGTGAGCAGAGGATTAGTGTTACTCACAGTGAGTACACTGGCAAATTCAGCTTTCCTACAGGAAATGCAAGCCTTATGACAAAGTTCTTGTGAAATCCAAACAAGGTTTCTCACTCATGACTGCTGTTGGCTCATAACCAAGGGAAGACCATCAGCTCAACAATCTTCAGAACTTAAATGTAAACAGAAGGGCAATCTGCAAATTTGCTACTGGTTCCTCTTTACGATGGCCTAAACCTAGATTCCAAGAAAACAAAAACAAAAGCAGAAAGAACTTGGTACCTGAGGTCCCAAAGTAGTAAACATCTCATTGTCCCCTTGGCCTAAAAATCCTTACCAGTAGAATTCTTACTCAAAATGTCCCAGATGTAAATACTAATTAAAACCAGTTGTATTTGATGGGATGAGCACTGGGTGTTAAACTATATGTTGGTAAATCAAACTCCAATTAAAAAATATACAAAAAGATTAACTAATTAATTAATCAATTAAAATCTGTTTTGATGTTTTAGAACAGAGCCTCTTTACCTGTAGGATCTACAGATCCATTCTAAGAATCTGAAATTTTATCCCAAGTTTTCTGGGTACTTGTATAAGTTTTCCCGGAAGAAGGCCTCAAAGCTTTCACCACTTTTTTGAATGAGATCTGTACCCCCAAAACCATAGAGAATGATTGATGTGCAAGTCTAGCTGACACGGAAAAACTGTTCACAATCCATCATTAAATAATAACAAAAAAATATTTACAGAGTGTTTTTATGTGGCATGCTACTCTCATCCAAACAATATGTGTTTTGAAAAATTTATAGAAAAATATTTGAAATATACACCAAAAATACACCAAAATATTAACACTGGTCATCTCTGTCAGGTTTATGAATAATTTTTTTAATTTTGTTCTTTTCTACAGTGAACATGTTAGTTTTAGAATCTGCAAAAGCCTGATGAATGTTATTTTCAAACTGATTTCAGAATCTTTATATCATAGTCCATATCTTCCTCTGCACCTTGATTTCCCAAGTGACTCATGATTCTCTCTGTTCATGCTGTGTGACCTGGATAACAAGAATCTATACTCCAATCTAGGAATGCCATCCACGGTCAGACCGTCATTTCTGAGTTGTAAAATCTGGAGGCACAAATGTTAGGCCAGTTCAGATATGCACACCAGAGGCCACTACTTTTATAAGAAAAGAGGACTGGGCAGCTTTGAAAAGAAGAGGAAGGAAACAGAAGAAAAGCTGTGTAATTGAGAGAGAGTTCAAGCTGTTTGTTAAGTTTGCGAGCAAGCCCTGCATTTCAGAAAGGTGGCTGTGGCTTGTAGGATTTTTCAAACTCTTCAGGTCTGCAGTCAAAACCAGAAAATAAGGTTTATATCAAATGCCCTAGTAATGGGGTTTTTTGTTAATTAAAGTATAGTTGACATACATTAGTTTCAGGTGTACAACGTGGAATGACAACTATGTCATTTGTGTGTTCCTACAACACATGCACAACATAGTTTGAGAATACAACAAATCCTAGTTCTCCTTGGTTTGGGGGTTTCAGATCTCATTTCTACACGTTAGGGAATGTTCGCCACAGTAAGTGTAGTTACGGTGTATCCCTGTACAAAATTGCTGCGATGCTTTTGACTATATTCCCTATGCTGAATTAATATTTTGTGTTTGTGGCAAAAATGAGGAGCTCATCCAAATGCTAGAAAGCAAATGCATTACCCAAGGAGAATCTGGTAAACTATCCAGAGCTTGGCTTCCTATTGGCAGTCCTGTCCGTGTGCCGGATTTGGAAAGTGTGAGCCTTAGGGAATTGGGGATGCGGAAAGCATCCACGCTAAGTTTGCCAGACTTAGCAAATAAAATTCAGGATGCCGAGTTAAATGTAAATTTCAGCTATACAACAAAATTTTTCTTACTACAAATATGTCCCAAGTGCTACTTACACTAACAATTATTTATTGTGTAGGTGAAATCCAAACTTAACTGAGCATCCTGCATTTTACCTGGCAATCCTATTCCACAGACAAGGAAGGGCCAATCCATAGGCATATTTTCTCACCCTAAACAGACAATGTGCATATTGCAGGGAGACAGGGTAGAGATGCAGGAAGTCTGGGGTAAAGGAGCCAGAGAAGGCTCCTGGAAATACAATGAAGCAAGGAGTTATATAAAGCCTCTCTTGCTCCCATGTAAGAAAATTAGATCTTTCTAATGTTGTTCTTCTGGTGGTTAAACCAATATTACCCCAAAAGCAGAAGGTAGAGAAACCCAGGAAAGTCCCAGGGTGCACAGTATGCAAGCAGACAGCAAAAGGAACGTGCTAATGGCAAAGGGTAAACCTCAGAAGTGCTGCAGTTGGGGTTGAAGTAAGTGTTGGTTGATTATGCTTAGCTTTTCCTACAGCCAAGATTTCAACACTTCATCTGAATAACTTGCACCTTGCAAAATTGTTTTCCAGAAAAAGCCCACTGAAAAATAAAATAATACATTTTGAAAAAAAAAACACAATGGAAAAGAGACACGTGTTGATGCCTAGGTCTATATGACACCAAATGAATGAAAAATGGAAAAATACCATCCTTCCAGATGTTTCATCTAGGTAGTAATAGGGAACATGTTTGCTTTCCACACACGAACGTTTGGCGTGTAAATGCAGACCGTGACGAAGATACTGAAAAGCATTGATTAGAAAATCAGAAAATTGTCCTTTTCACATCATTCACAGATGGCCACGGAAATGTTTTTTGTCAATTTATTTTCAGCCTGTCTTAAAAACAGAATTAGCTATGAAATAACTAGAGCTGCAATCTGCCGAAGCAAATGAAAACATTGAAATGACTTCTCAGTCTTCTGTTTTGCATGGAGTACAGCCCCCGCATTTGTACTCTGAGCATCTGATTGAGGAAGTCCTTGTCTCCCAGAAGCAAAGGGTTCAAATCCCATGAAGCCAGCCTGTCTTCTTTCTCCATACTATAGCCTACCAGAGAGTTAGAGTCTAAGAGAAGGTAATGGCTACAGTTTGATGGGGCGGAGGGAAGCTGAACCACCATACATGACATGAAATAAAGGGTTTATTAAAGGCACTAGACCAAACATAATTTGTGGGAGCTGGTGAAGAAGTATATTGGAGGCTTCTGCATCTGCAAGTGGCCTGAAGTCACTACAGGTCAGCAGAGCCAGCAATGGGAATATGAGCTGAACGCAAAGCAGGGAGATGAGGGACAACTTAGAACCCATGTCTCACTCCCATGACCTCCAACCTTGACACTATAGATGACCTGTAGATGAAGCCAGTGCCCTTTGCCACAAAACTGCATAAGGCTCCTGGCCCAGGATTCCAAGAACCTATGGGAGAGCCTTTGCTGGGACCCGGAGAAGCTCTGGAACCAGATGTTGCCCCATACCCACAAGGTAAAACAGTAGATCGGGGATGGCACAGGTGAGCTGCAGAGGTGCCCAGCACCCTCATGCCCTAATCATAAGGCCTGCCACTTCCCCTCCACCTTCCAAGTCTCCTGAAAATTTCTCTTGTGGCAGCCCCTCCCTGGAACCACACAGGGAAGGGGATTCTGGGGCACACGGCCCCCCATACAACATAAAACCTTCACATGGTACCAAGCATGATTCCCTGTCCTACCAGTATCTGGTTGGGTAAATTTGACAGAATGTGTAATCTTATTAAACCTCTGTTTCTTATTCTATATGGATGATATTGTTTAAGTCATTCAAAAAGAAAACGTACCAAGTGCTCAGTATATACAAATGAACCCAGGTTTCTGCCTTCATCCTGTTTATATTCTTTGGATAACAATATCTTCACTGAAATGTTGTTTGGATTTTTTTATATAAATTTATTTTTTATTGTGTTCAATTTGCCAACATACAGAATAACACCCAGTGCTCATCCCATCAAGTGCCCCCCTCAGTGCCCGACACCCAGTCACCCCCACCTCCCGCCCTCCTCCCCTTCCACCACCCCTAGTTTGTTTCCCAGAGTTAGGAGTCTTCATGTTCTGTCTCCCTTTCTGATATTTCCTACCCATTTCTTCTCCCTTCCCTTCTATTCCCTTTCACTATTATTTATATTCCCCAAATGAATGAGAACATACAATGTTTGTCCTTCTCCGATTGACTTCTTTCACTCAGCATAATACCCTCCAGTTCCATCCATGTTGAAGCACATGGTGGGTATTTGTCATTTCTAATGGCTGAGGAATATTCCATTGTATACATAGACCACAGCTTCTTATCCATTCATCTTGTTTGGATTTAATAAGAAAGTGATAAGGGAGCTAGCATAGAGAAAGGGCTCAATCTATGTTACTGACCCAAGTTCGTTGTTAGAGAGAGCTCATCTTCAGTGCATCTGATGAGTTGGCCCTCCTTTGGACTTCCCCACATGTAGACTAGGAGACAACCAACCTGTGAGTGGATTCCTAATGCCATTTATGATCATTCCCAGCTTTTTAAAGGAGTGCCCCAGGCTGCCTGAGAGCACCCTAGAAAGCCTTGGCTTCTCTTTCTTTAGAGTCACACACTGAGAAGAATCTGCTAAGGAAAAGGAAAAGCAGGTGAAATCTGCCAGGCAGAAAGGTTCAGGTAGGGAAGGAAGGTGTTCCTTTCCCAAATGGCTGCTCTGGTGCCATAGTCATTGTCACACTGGATGGTTAGCACAAAAAGAAAAATGGTCTCCAGCCAGGTCTGGGAGGCCAGAACAGAACTTCAAGGAGAACATAGCAAACACCCCCACACCCCTCCCGCTTACCTCACTTAAAGTCTTGTTAGTGCCATGATTTCCAACTGGGCAACAACCACATCTGCCTCCCTTCTGTATTCTCTACTATCTTCGTGGCAAGCTGGTGGTTGGTGTTGTAGGAGGCTTCTATGCTGTGGTTTTCAACATTTTGTAGCCCAAAGCCTAGCTCTCCTCTCTGCATGGAACAGCTGTGATTTATAATCTGCAGTCAAGTATTTCCTCAACTAGGGAGTATTGGGAACATAGAGAGTCTTCCTGAGTAATAACTATGATTCTATCTTGGTGCACAGATGCGCCCCAACATGAACATCCATACACAATTCTGGACTACAGGGCTTGGTAAGAAACATCAGGTTTGAAAATATCTCTGGGTCACTTACCTGCTAGGCCCAATCCCTTCTAATATCAGTTAACTGACCAGAAAAGGAGAGATCTTGTCTTACTCTTAATAGTCTCTGATCTTGTCATTTGAATAATCACATACGCAGATATATACTATCTCTCCTCCCTTGTCCACTCCTACACCTCCCCCTCTCTCATCTCTCATATATTGTCATGTTGAGCCCCCACACTGGCCTACTATAGTCAATCCATGTTACTGACCCAAGGTCCTGATCTATAGTCATATTTATGAGTTCAGATCATTATGAGAAGTAATTATGCTATGGAAATGATACAATATTTGGTTGTCGAAAAGAAGTCATCATTCTTCGAAATAGATGGCTGCTAGCTTTCTCAAGAACTCATTTTATGAACTCAAGTTAAAACAAATGAATACATGTTCCTCTTTTTGCTTCCTCTTTTGAGCAATTTTATGATTGAAAAAAAGACATTTTACCACAATGGAAAATACCTCATTTTTCCATTAAAATGTACTCTTTTTTTCTTAACAGTTTTTAATCCACTTCCTTATCCATTGGGTTAAAAGGAGCTGTTCCTAGGAGACCAAGTCAACGTCTCAACAAGGAAGGTGGAAAAGGAGGTGCTGGGCAAGTAAGTCTATTAACCACACAGCATTACGACAACCATGGCAGTGTCAACAATAGCACCACAACAGCCAGGTGGAAAGCTGAGAACAAATCACACAACAAATTGATTGATTGACAGTTTAGTCTCCTCTGTGCCAGACTATTTCCCCCAGAGCTGGAGGCATTGGCTCCATCAGCCCTTTTTATGGCCAGTGGGCCCAGACTGGGACTATTCATAACACAAATATCACTTTGTTTCATCAAAAGGAAAAGTCCATATGGCCCAACATCTAGTTGAAACTTGGTTGAAAAGATAAAACTGAGCTTACCAGTAAAGTGAACAACAATGTTCATTCAATTGGTTGAATTTTAAGCTTTTTGTATAAGCTAAATGGCTCCTAGTTAAATATCAACTTCTCCTCCAATTTAGTCTTCCAAAGACAAATAAGAAATCAATCAAATATACTCATGTTTAATATAATGTAAATAAATGGTTTGAAGAGTTGATTGAATGCTTTGCTCTTCAACTTGATTTTTTTGTTGTTGTTATTAGTTAGGAAGTCACAATGTCATCAAAGAGAAAATGAGGAAGCAATGGAGAGTTCAGAATTTGGCTCCACACACTAATTTTACTCTCACAAGTTAAGATTTCCTTATTGACAATAAAATTGTTCCTTTTTTTTTTTTTTTAATTCATCTTCCCAGAAAGCTCATACATCTTCCCAAAGACTGAGATATATCTATAGACAACTTTACCCCTATCTCAGGGTTTGGGCATGCCCTCAACACGTGCTGTGTTATTCATAGCATACAGATAGATTTTCCTGTCTTTAATAGTTAAGCTTTAAAAAGTCTGATGAATAAAATACAGCAATCTCTTGGTGATCTGTTCTAAACAGACAAAAAGGAGAGGTGCTTATGAGGTCCAAGTATTTTAAATTTATAGGTATCAGAAAATATCATAGGGACCTCTCCATTCTCTCTGTTTCTCATACACACACACACACACACACACACACACACACCCCTATAAAATATAGGTGGTGTTTCTCACAAGAAACCAATTAATTAAATCTCATCGATTGCTCCAGGGGAATGTGCTACTAAGCAGTAACATCTACCTAAGATGAGAAACCAAACAGTTGGGATAATCTCCATGCTAGACTATAACTTAAACCATAAGTAACCTGGATTTGGCTGAAATTCATTATTTTTTATTGTTTTTTCCCTAAATACACTCCATGAGATTGTGGTGCTAAAATAGAAATACAGTAGAATCGTGTTATTGCAAAAATTTGGCAAACCTACCAGTGAAATCATGTCCCTTGAAACATAACAACCGCACATAGTAAAAGTACAATTCCTCTCAACGCGTCCATAAACAGAGTGTTAGCCCTGTTCCTCAGAGTCAACACTATAAAGGCGTTCCCGCATATTTAATGAACCCACATTCAACTCAGTAATTCTTATCTTGCCATTAGGCTAGCGTGTTAAAATCCATGTCCCAGTAAATTGCTGTGTGGTACGTGAAATGTATTAAAAGTACACGAGGTAAAGTTGTGTTCGTTAAATCCCACTCGAATGTCTGATTATTAGAGTATCATTTTCCCATCCCTTTTGCTATGATTATTGCATTCTCCCATGGTGTTTGCCCTTGATTGTGGAGGGGTCGGGTGGGCGAAGGAGTCCAGGACTTTTTTGAGATCCATCAAAGGAGTGATAGAAAAAAAAAATAGAGTTGAGTTTTTTTTAAGCCCCCACACATTGTACCTAGTGGGGCCAAGACTTGTCAATGCCACCCGGTTGCTGGCTTTGTGCCTCATTCACAGCAATACACACAATCTAATTACCAGGCTTCAACCATGATTGTTAGGAGGGTCCCATGTGGAACATTAGGTTAACAGGCGAGGACACTGCTGAGCCAGCCTTCACTGAGGCTCAGGGCGATCGGAGCTTCCCCGTGGAGAGGGTGTTCACTGCTTGCCTCCCATTATATGGGTTCCATGGCCCCACAAAGTCTGCTGGCACAGCCCACATCCCTTCCACTGAACACCATATCTTTTCACCTTCATCAGGAGCAAAGAAATATATCTGAGAACGTGTGAGGAGCCCGCAGATTTTCCAAGACTGTGTTTAAAGCATTCATGATGGTAAAGAGAAGTGGGATGGTTTACATTTTCCATTTCAATGGTGTGAGTTGTCTGAGGTGTTGGTGGGGCTGCTCCAGGAGGAAAGTGGAGTGAAGCGCAGACACTGACCACTCCTCGACCTGTCTGAAATAGCGACACACTCATTCTTTTGCATGAGGTACCCCGATGAGCTGACTTCACCGAGCTGTTACAATTACAAGTTCAAGGGCAGCACAGTTAGGATAAGAAAAGAAGAGAGAAGTCATTTCCACTTCATATACCTGTGGTTTAAAGAAGATTTAATTAGATGATTCCAAGACTAGACATTGGACAGATAGTAAGCCCTTTTGGAGGTTGATGGAATCCAAATGGGGAGGAGCTCCTTCAGGGGGAAAGCTGTGTCTGTCACAGAGCCTACATGAGACCTGGAGAGGCGAACAATTCAATGGAAAAACAATACTGATTTTTCTAGAATCACTGTTAAGAAGAAACAAAAACAAAACAAAACAAAAAACCCCAGCAGTTATGGCTATTTGAACATTTTGTATTTTAAGAGCTTAGGATGATGCCATTGGACACAGTCTGGCATTCAGAGCAGCTCAGGAAAAAAGAGGATGCTACCAGAAGGTGAATATACGCAGTCCAGAAATCACAAGACCTGCAGGACATTTGGAGGCAACAATATATCAAACCCACAAGGCACTTGCTGATGTCTTTCTTAGAATTCGACTAGAAAGCCTCATTTCCCTTCCTTCTTGAAAATAGCCATTTTGAGTTTTATTTCTCCAAAATGAAATCTTTCTTCCTTCTAAATCTGCTTCTCTCCTCAGAGCAGTACAACTTTCCCTGGCATCGAAGAATACCAAAACAGTTTCCCCGGGAGAATGGATTTATAGAAGATAGTTCTTTCAAATTCAACGTGGATAATCTCATCTTTCTTTCTTTCCTTTTTTCTTTCTTTCTCTTTCTTTCTTTCTTTCTTTCTTTCTTTCTTTCTTTCTTTCTTTCTTTCTTTCTTTCTTTCCTTCTTTTCCTTTCTTTCAGCAATTAACTACTATATGCCAACCAGTGTGCTCAGTGTGGGACTGAGGTGCTACAAATGGTCCCATCTTCTAATATTTGGGGGCTTTGTATTAAATCAGGTCTGTGTGCTTTCTGTATATAGAGAGAGTATCTTATGTTTGCAATATATATATATATATATATATATATATATATATATTCGACTTATGTTTGCAATATATATATATGACAACTATAACAAGAAATGTGTAGTATATAGTGTAGATATGTGTGTGTGTGTGTGTATTTCAGATTTTTTCATTATACTTAGCAGGAGGAATTGAGAAAAGTATATCTTTTCCATCTTCCTCAAAACAGAAATTTCTACTAGGTGAGGTTTTTTAAAGTAATTGATATCAAGCAAAGAAGATTTACCCATAGCAGGAAAGCCACTTAATTCCAAATGTCTTAAGCTATGTCTAAATGGTAACAAAATACACAGTCAATTTTTCTAGAAGTCTAGCTAATCATATTTGATAACATAGAGGAAGATTTACCAAATACACTTATGTGAAAAAGCAGGCCATAGAATAAAATGTGGAACATGATTCCAAGCACATAAAAATTATACATACACACACATAAAGATAAACAGATATAGATATATGGATAGATAGGTAGGTAGATACAGATACAGATACAGATACAGATGATAGATAGACAGACAGACATATAGAAGAAATGTACCTAAAAAGTTGAATGAGTGAGAGGTGTTAGAGAATTATGGGTATTTTTTATGTGTGTCTTTCCATACTTTTAAAATGATGTAAGTGATTACAATGTCCACAATACCCAAAGTTATCTATAGATTCAATGCAGTCCCTATCAAAATTCTAGTGGCATTTTTCAAAGATACAGAAAATATACCCTTCAAAAACTTGTCTGGATCTGTAAAAGCAATTCTCAGAAATAACAAATCTGGAGGTGTCAGACTTCTTGATACCAAATTTTACTATAAAGTCATAGTGATCAAAACAGTATGGTACTGGCATAAAAACAGACACGGAAACCAATAGGGCAGAATCAAAAGCCCAGAAATAAACTCAAACACAGGCATCAAAGGATATTTGACAAGGGAGCCAGGTATACTCAATGGGGAAAGGATAGTCTCTTCAACAGCTTGTACTGGGAAAAGTGGATATCCACATGCAAAAGAATAAAATCGGACATTGATCTTACACCATTTGCAAAAACTAACTCAAAATGGATTAAGGACCTAAATGTAAGACCTGAATCTATAAAATTACCAAAAGAAAATGTAGGAGAAAATTTCTTTGACATTGGTCTTGGCAATGATTTTTTGGATAAAAGAATGAAAGCACAAGGAACAAAAGCAAAAAATAAATAAATGGGACTCCATTAAACCAAAAGCATCTGCACAGCAAAGGAAAGAACACAATGAGAAAGGAATCAGTGAAACGATAGAATATATCTGCAAACTATCTATCTGATAAGAGGTTAATGTCCCAAGTATATAAGGACCCCATGTAAGTTAGTATCCAAACCAACAAGCAAACAAATAATCTTTTTTTATAATAAATTTATTTTTTATTGGTGTTCAATTTGCCAACATACAGAATAACACCCAGTGCTCACCCCATCAAGTGTCCCCCTCAGTGCCCGTCACCCAGTCACCCCCACCTCCCGCCCTCCCCTCCCCTTCCACCACCCCTAGCTCGTTTCCCAGAGTTAGGAGTCTCTCATGTTCTGTCTCTCTTTCTGATATTTCCTACCCATTTCTTCTCCCTTTCCCTCTATTCCCTTTCACTATTATTTATATTCCCCAAATGAATGAGAACATACAATGTTTGTCCTTCTCCGATTGACTTCTTTCACTCAGCATAATACCCTCCAGTTCCATCCACGTTGAAGCAAATGGTGGGTATTTGTCGTTTCTAATGGCTGAGGAATATTCCATTGTATACATAGACCACATCTTCTTTATCCATTCATCTTTCGATGGACACCGAGGTTCCTTCCACAGTTTGGCTATTGTGGACATTGCTGCTAGAAACATCGGGGTGCAGGTGTCCCGGCGTTTCACTGCATCTGTATCCTTGGGGTAAATCCCCAGCAGTGCAATTGCTGGGTCATAGGGCAGATCTATTCTGATTTTAAAATGAACAGAGGAGGGGTGCCTGGGTGGCTCAGTTGGTTAAGCATCTGCCTTTGGCTCAGGTCATGACCCCAGGGTCCTGGGATGAGTCCTGCATTCGGACTCCTTGCTGGCAGGAAGTCTGCTTCTCCCTCTCCTTCACCCCTTCTCTGCTCATGCGCGCGCTCTCTCTCTCTCTCTCTCATAAATAAATTAAATATTTTTTTCAAAAATGAGCAGAGAAACTAAACATTTTCCCCAAGAAGACAAACAAGTGGCTAACAAGTACATCAAAAAAATAGACATCACTAATCTTTAGGCATGTGCAAATCAAAACCATAATGAGCTATCACCTCACACTTTTTAGAATGCTATTTTCAGAGAAAAGAGATTACAAGTGTTGACAAGGATGTGGAGAAAAGGGAACATTTGTGCACTGTTGGTACAAATGTAAATTAGTACAGTCACCATGGGAAACAGTGTAGAGTTTCCTCAAAATTTAAAAATAGAGCTCCCTGATGATCCAGCAATCCTACTTCTGGGTACATATCTGAAGGAAATAGAAGCTATTTCAAAGAGATATCTGTACCTTCATGTTCATTGTGGCATCATTCACAATTGCCAAGACATAGAAACAACTTAAGTGTCTATCAATAGGTGAATGCATAAAGAAGATATGGTGTGTATATATAGAGAGACACACAATGGAATGATATTGTGTGTGCGTGTGTATACGTATATATACACAATTGTATATTACATTCCATTACACAATGGAATGTGAGTCAGCCGTAAAAAAGAATGAAACCTTGTCATTTACAACATGGATGGACCTAGAGGTATTATTAAGTGAAATCAGTCAAACAGAAAAGAAAAATACTGTATAATCTCACTTACATGTGGAATCTTAAAAAAAAAAAAAAAAAAAAAAAGTCCAATTGATAGAAACAGAGACTAGAATAGTAGATACCAGAGCGGGAGAGTGAGGGGAACAGAATGATATTGGTCAAAGGCTACAGAAGTCCAGTCCTAAGGTGAATAAGCTCTGAAGATCTAGCATACAGCACAGTGATTATAATCAATAGTACAGTATTATACACTTGAAAGTTGACAAAAGAATAGATCTTAGAGGTGACTGAGTGGCTCAGTCAGTTAAGTGTCTACCTTCAACTCAGGTCGTGATCTTGGGGATTGGGCATAGGTGGGGGGTGGTCTCCTGCTCACTGGGGAGTCTGCTTCTCCCTCCCCCTACTCGTATATGCACTCTCTCTCAATCTCTCTCTCTCTCAAATAAATAAAATCTTTTTTAAAAACTAATAGATCTTAAATTTTCTCACCACAAATAAAAAAAGTAAGCATGTCAGGTGATGGATGCGCTAACTTATCTTATTGTGGTAATCATTTCACAGTGGATACACGTATCAAATCATCACCTCATACACTTTAAATTTTTTTTTTTAATTTTTATTTAGTTATGATAGTCACAGAGAGAGAAAGAGAGGCAGAGACAGAGGCAGAGGGAGAAGCAGGCTCCATGCACTGGAGCCCGATGTGGGATTCGATCCCGGGTCTTCAGGATCGCGCCCTGGGCCAAAGGCAGGCGCCAAACCGCTGCGCCACCCAGGGATCCCCCTCATACACTTTAAACTCATACAATGTTATTTGTCAGTTACAATTCAATGAAACTGGGGGAAAAATAGTGATTACCTCTAAGGACTGGGGTCAGATGAAAAAGAGATTTTCAGGATGCCTGGGTGACTCAGTGGTTGAGCATCTGCCTTCTGCTCAGGGTGTGATCCCAGGATCCCAGAATGGAGTCTCACATTGGGCTCCCTGTGAGGATCCTGCTTCTCCCTCTGTCTATGTCTCTGCCTCTCTCTCTCTCTCTCTCTGTCTCTCTGTGTCTCTCATGAATAAATAAAATCTTTAAAGCAGAGAGATTTTCACTTTTTATTTTACATTCACTTACATTATTTGTTGCATTAATCATACTTGATTTTTTTAAGTTTTTATTTAAATTCTAATTAACATACAGTGTAATAGTAGTTTCAGGTTATAATTTAATGATTCAACACTTACATACAAGACCTGGTGCCCATCCAAACAAATTAAATTAACTTAAATTTAAATGTAAATTAAATACTTAAAAAATTACTTCTAAATTCAAAATTCAAATATGTAAGGATATGATTTTTTGACCATATCTATGTAGTATAATCTCACAAAATTTAAAACACTAAGTGGATAAAATCTGACTATTCATGCCAAGTAGCCAGTTAATTTTCTTTTTAATTTAATTTTTTTTCATTTTGCTCAACAAATTTAGCAGTACTACTCATATAGTGTAAATTTGGCCTTAAAAATTAGGTTTTAATATCATCTTTGAAAGGAGCCCAACTCCAAATTCCCAATTTTAACAAATTCTCAACTTTTGGAACAGAGAATAGTCCTTCACTCTTGCAATTAAATTCCAAATGCTATTTTGGGTGCTATCCAGAGGCCTCAGATCATAGAAAATCATACAAGGCCTTGTGTGCCTCACTCAGAAAGTAGAGACTGGAATAAAATTCTCCAGATTGACTTCCTCCTGGCCCCTGATGCTTCAGCCACTCCACGGAAGCCTGGCTGACACCACGTGCTCCAGAAGAAGGGTCTGCCAACCTCAACAAGATGTAGAAGATCTCAGAAGTGCTCAAATTCTTGGCTGGGCCAGCTGATTTAACAGCCTCTTTATAGAGGATGTTTTTATTTTTGATCCTATATCCCAGAAATTTGAGTTTCTTGGAATAGAAAATATGAATGTGGGTGGGCCTACTCATTTCATATTCCCTCTCCCTCCCTCTTCTGCAACCCATTGTTTCACACATTCCAGTCTTTTCCTCCAAGCACTTTCTTCTCTCTGTGGGCTTCTCTTGCACCCCATTCCCCTCAGAGACTTTCTCTCTGACTCTTCCTTCATTCTCATGAATGGTTTTCTTTATCCCAGACCCAGCGATCAGATCACTTCATGGCTACTCTAATCCAGACATCGAGATGACCAAAATAAACAAGCAGCCGAAAAGTCTTCCTAATTTCCCAAACATCTTAAGTATCAAAGGAGGTCAACCGCGGCAAAATTCATCTGTTATTTTTAAGTGACTGCTTTCCAAAACCCCCAGCTCTCCCTGACAAAGGACAAGAAATCCACAGCATTTTTGACAACTAAGTTGAGTCTCTGAATATTATTTCAACATTCTTCTACACTTTCATCTCTTTCTCCCTTCCTCTCTCACTCGGCCAAAGAGATATGATAAAATGATTTTTTTCAAAGATTCTATCCTGGTCACTGCAAGCTACAAATGGAGCAAGCAGTTACAAAGTAAAGCTTGTCCCCAATTATAGTCTTCCGACCAACCATCCTCTCTTAGTTCCTTTAGTTTGCTTGCGAGGCAAAACGCAGGTTCTGCAGAGGACAGAGTAGGCTATGGAACCGTACTAGCTGTGAGGGCTTTTGCAAGTCACATCCCCTCTTTGTGCCTTTGGCTCCTTGTAGTTATGTATTAGAGCCATTCACATATATCCTTCTTCTCCTCTGTTCCCAGCTACATTTTAGAATTTCCCTTTCCTACCCCCTGAAGGAGGCATAGCCATATAATTTGTGTTGTCCAATGAATTGTTAACAGAAATGCATGGATCACTTCCAAGCAAAACCTAAGAGCCAGTTCACCAGATTCCTATTTTCTTTTCCAGAGATCATAGAAACGCATTTCAAGATGGAATCTCCATAAGCCTGGGTCCCTGTATGACCTTCATGAGTAGAGCCGCCTCTGCCATCCCATGTAGAATGTACCTCATGGTAGCACATATACTTTAAGCCACTGAGATTTGAAGGCTGTTGGTGACGTATCATAATCTAACTCATCCTGACTGATACACTCCTTATCTAGAGAGTGAGGGTGGTGATGATAACATCTAGCGACATACAGTGTTGCTCTGAAGATCAAATGTGATGACTCACACGGTAAGTGCCCAATGACTGTTGGTGACGTATATTTCTTTGAAACACCTCAGACAAGCTAAACGGATTATTAGAGGAGGACCAATGGCCTTATCTTACAGCTAGCTTTGAACAGTAGAAACAAAAGTAGAAGGAAACACCCTTAGAATCACTCTAACTGGAAAATATCCTTGCCTTCTCTTCCCTGTCTCCTCATCAATAACCAATTATCACTTTATGCACTCTGACCTGCCTAAACAACCCACTCTCATCATAGAAATGTGAAACGAGCTAAAGACACTTTCACCTTCTTGGGATGTCTTCCCAAACCAATCCTAACTCACGCAAGTTATCCCATATTATACACTAGACCACTCTTTCAAATGAGTATGTCCATAGCAAGCATTATATGCCTTTCTACTTTCAGTTTCCTTAAAAATGTCTTCAATTGTGAAATGTAATTGTCCAATTTTCCTAAAAGGAGAGGAACCATGTCCGCTGTTTCTCTGATGCAGTTTCTCTGTTCCTCTTGCAGTTTTCATATTTCCCCACATGTACCCTTCCTTGTTTCTCTTGCAGTTTCCATTGCAAGATCATCCCATATGTATCCTTAACCCCCACACCTCAGAACCTATGGCAGAGACCTGCGTTTAGCTGATGCTCCATTAATGTCCTTTGCTGACTTGTTTAACTTGTGCCAAGACCTACAGAAAATGTAAAACAAATAAGGGCTTGCTCAGGATGGATCATCAAGGTGATTGCAACTCCTCCTTGACCCAAATCGGGATTTCTTATACTTTGAACGTTTTATCATCCAAAGGGGGTAGCTGTACAGGTTTGCAAAGCATCACCCCAAGAGCCCCAAATGGTTTGTCATTTTGCTCACCTGATTACAGTAATTAAGAATGTACATAAGAACCTTGACTACCCAAAGAATCCATGGGTCCATCCAGGTTCACCAGAGTAGCATAAGAACAATAATAACACACTTCCACAGCATGGCCACCTCTCCCTGCAGGAATCTGCTGTGTAGACAGTTCTCTTTGGATACTTCCTGCCAAAAAAAATAAATGTGAGCTTCCTCAGAGCAGAGCAAAGGCACTATGAGACAAGGCATGACTCAGTGGACTTCCAGAAATCATTTGTTTGCCTATTTGTTTGGGTCAGCAAACCAGCTCTCAAAAATGCACAGAAGGGTGGATCAGGAGCAGAACAGACAACAGGAATCCAGAGCTAACTGCCCAACCTGACTTCAGTCTTATACTTCTCTTTTCTCCTTTAAATAGGCAATGTGCTTTGTTTGTATATGACAGCTCGGTGGTGGCTAAGCATGTGGGGCCCAGAATCTCTTTCAGTTCCACATTGACTAGTTTCCCAGAAACCAGGCTTAGATCTCAAAGCCACAACAAAGAGATGCCCATTTAGCAAACTGACCCCCTTTATCACCACAGCAGCTTCTGTATTTTCAAACTGGTAGGCAATACCTGAAGGAAAAGAATGCATTTTATACTGCCTGCTTTCAGCCTTGAGACAGTTCCCTCTTAGATGTGTATGTTCATGGGGGCCTAGAAACAAATGGGAAAAATAAGAGCCATCGACAGCTCCCCCCTCACAGTAGCCGAGCCTTCAACATGAGTCCCCATCATTAAAGTACTCACTTAAGATCCACTTCCTCCCTTCTTTGGTGAAGCCCCTTCTCCAAACAACCTCCACACTTCCTTTTGGTTAATACAAAAAATAGATCCTGAGTATACTCTGCTTCCAAGTGATCAAGTGAATGGACTGTGTACTGTGTGCTGTGATTGCAAGAGACACAGAAAGATAAGCCTGCTTTCACACTGTCTGTCCATATAAAATTGAAGTTAACTGTCTTATGTGAATGAAACTTAAAAATTTTCCATACAAGCAAACCTATATATGCTGATAAGTAAATGTGTCCTATTTTATTACTAAATGATAATGGTACATAGTATTTTTTAAGTACTATACATTATTTGCATCTATTATATTGTCAATCAAATTTCATCTCATTAGAGACTCCCTCTTCAACCACTCCATCTAAAATAATGGCCTCTTCCCTACTACTTTCTGTGCTCTAACCCTATTTTCTTTACAGAATTTACCATTATCTGATATTATTTTATTTATTTCTTGGATTATTACTTTTATGTACCACGGAATGTAAGCTCCACAGGCAGGAATTTTGCCTAGAACAGAGTCTGCTTAAAGTTCCTTCTCTCTTTCTTCCTCTGCTTCTTTTCCCCTAAAAAATAAAAATAAATTTATATGTGTGTGTGTGTGTGTGTGTGTGTGTGTATATATATATATATATATATATATATATATATATATATAGTTGGTTGGTTAGAAAAATGTCAGTTAAGATGAAATACCCATGGATGGTTACAGCAATGTCAGTTAGAATGAAATACCATTTTCCCATGCATCAGATTAACAAAAATTAACAATCAGCATGAATGAGAATGCAAGGAAATAAGCTCCCCCATATACTTCTGGGTGCAGGGGTGGAGGAGAGGAGTTTAAATTGCTACAATCTTTTGGAAAGCAATTGCACAATATCTATCAAAATTTTAAATATAGGGATGCCTGGGTGGCTCAGCAGTTGAGCATCTGCCTTTGACTGAGGACGTGATCCCAGATCCAGGGATCAAGTCCGACATCGGGGTCCCCACAGGGAGCCTGCTTCTCCCTCTGCCTATGTCTCTGCCTCTCTCTCTTTGTGTCTCTCATGAATAAATAAATAAAATCTTTAAAAATTTTAAAATATACATGTCCTTTGGTGACCAATCTTATGGTCTGAACTCTTTTCTATAGAAATAAACATACTATGTTTTAATGTTGATGCAGCATAGTTTTTAATGACCAAAAATACCCTTAAAATCTCATCAATAGAAGACTAATTAAACAAACTTTATATACCCACATAGCAGAAATTCTAAAAATGTTAAAAATGGGTATAATCTTTATTGACTAGAGAACTACTTATAATGTGAGAAAGGAAGTTATAGAGTAATATAACCAATGTAATTAATAATCCCATTTAAAAAAAAAACCTCATTATTCCTGCTTCAAAACTATAAACATAGGGCTCTGTGTGTATACACACACACACACACACACACATGCACACACACACATACACACATATATGTATATATGAACACATAAAGGCATATGTTTTTATGTTTGCATGAGTGTGGAGAAAAACAGGAGATCCTATACCAGCCACTGTTAATCTTGGGACCTTGAAGAGATTCTGGCGGAAAGTAAAGAAAAATAATTTAACTCTTTGAGTGATTTAACCTATTAACATGAGTAAAAATAGCAAAATCAGTTGCAAAGAAAGTAAATGGCTTTCCCATTCACTGTAAAGTCCTTAAGTCTAGTTCCATGCCTTAATTTCTCTCTACAAAGAAAGGCCAGCCTTATTATGGGCCTGTTTGTTCCATAGGAAGAAAAATATCTATTGACCAAGACTTACCTAGTCTTGCTCAGCCTGAGTGATTAGAAAGTGGGACTCCTGCTGTCACACTGCAGATGGCCAGGCCCTGATCAGTACACCCACTGGACACTTCCCGGGAGGCAGCAGCAAGGCCCATGACAAGCCCAGAGAAGGAGAGAAGTGTAATTACTAACCTTCTTGGGTGACCTCTGTTTCCTGGCTCAGGTTGGGTACATACCCTCCATTAGACTCCAACCTTGGGGGAAACCTCTCTCCTGGGAACCCTAGGACTTCTGTCTATGAAGTTCCAACTCCAAATATTCCACATGAGCCAGGACTCTGAACCAGAACTGCATTTAGCTAGCCCTGAACTATCTCTCAATCTCACAACCCCTCCACCTCTTGCTTCTCTTTATCTTTCCAGAATCACTCCAGTTAGAAAGTTTAAGCCTTGGGTTCTTTTTTTCTCAGGAAAGATCTCCAGACTGTAGCTCCCTAACCACTGCCCCCAACAAGAGTCAGAGAAATCCAGAAAGAAAGATAAAGTACCCCTTTGAGAAGAAATGATGATTTATGAAGAACAGCTAAGGAAGCTAGGCAGGGGTTTTGCTTAAATAGATTTGAATACCCTAGAGAATTGCGAAGTATTGTATCTCTACTAGGCTTTTTATCAGATTTATCACACAAAAGGAGAGTTACCAGAGAAAATAAAGGACATCCATTATATTTAAATTTCAGACAGGCAATGAATGATTGTTTCAGTATAAGTGCTTCCCACATATTGCATGAGTCCCATATTTTTATTTGCTAAATCTGACAACTCTACCCAGAAGGGAACTGTTTGTCTTTTTACCCTTATTCTCCGAAATATCCTCATTCTCTGTATCAATATTCTTCGTTTACAAATGCCTTAGTTCCACTCAAGCTTCACAACGGCTCTACTCCCTTTTTTTTTAATTTATTTTTTATTGGTGTTCAATTTACTAACATACAGAATAACCCCCAGTGCCGTCACCCATCTACTCCCTTTTATCTCTCAGAAACTTAGAAATCTTCACTCAGTAATAGGAAGATCCAGTCTAGTTTCCTTACTGAACAACGTTCCATCAAAAGTACAAGTTTGTCCTGCTCCAATTACCTGATGAAAATACAACCAGCTAGCTTACAGACCATTTCTCAGCAAAATGAACAGGTATTTATTTAGATATAGTGTTATAAAAACAAAACAAGCAAAAGCCAATCCTGAGGAATGATGACAGAAAGTGGTAATTGGCAATTATGGGGTTTATTTAACAATCACTATGAAGAGTTTTATTTAGATCATTCAGATTACAGAGAAGTCTGTAAGACCTACACTGGCCAGCACATGCTATGTGACCTGATACTAAAGCCAGAAAAGAACACTACAAAGAAAGAAAATTACATACCAATATCCCTGATATCCCTGATAAACATAAACACAAAAATCCTGAACAAAAATTAACAAATCAAATTTAACAATATATTAAAAGCATCATACACCTTGATCAAGTGGTATTTATATTCCAGATACAAGGATGGTTCAGCATCTGCAAATCAGTCAATGTGATGCACCACATTAACAAAAGATAAAAATCATGTGATTATCTCATCAGATCCAGAAAAAGCATTTGACAAGATCCAATGCCTATTTATGATTAAAACTCTCAGCAAAGTGGATATAAAAGGAACATACCTCAATATAAGACAGGCTACATATGACAAACCCACAGCTGACATCATACTCAACAGTAAAAAGGCAAAAGCTTTTCTTCTAAGATCAGGAATGACAAAGATACCCACTCTCACCACTTTGCTCAACTTAATTTTGGAAGTTCTAGAAGAAATTAGACAAGAAAAAGAAACAAAAGCCATCCAGTTTGGAAAGGAAGAAGTGAAGTAAAACTTATTATTTGCAGATAAAATGACACTATATAAAGAAAATACTATAGACTCCACCAAAAAAAAAATATTAGAAGTAACAAATTCAGTAAAGTTGTAGGATACAAAATTAATATACAGAAATTGGCAGCACTTCCAAACACTAATAATAAGATATCAGAAAGAAAAATTAAGAAAAGAATTTATAATTGATATAAAAAGAATAAAATGCCTACGAATGAATTTAACCAAGAAGGTAAAAGACCTATACTCTGAAAACTAAGACATTGATGAAAGCAATTGAAGACAATACAAAGAAATGGAAAGATACTCCATGCTCATGAATTGAAAGAATTAATGCTGTTAAAATGTCCATACTACCTAATGCAATCTACAGATTGAGTGTGATCCCCATCAAAATATCAGTGGCGTTTTTCACAAAGCTAGAACAAAGACTTCTAAAATTTGTATGGAGAGGCAGCCCCGGTGGCTGAGCCGCCTTCAGCTTGGGGTGTGATCCTGGAGACCTGGGATCGAGTCCCACGTCATGCTCCCTGCATGGAGCCTGCTTCTCCCTCTGCCTGTGTCTCTGCCTCTGTCTCTCTCTGTGTCTGTCATGAATAAATAAATAAAATCTTTAAAAAAAGAAACAAACAACCTGATTTAAAAAGGGCAATAAACCTTAACCAGACATTTTTCCAAAGAAGACATAGAGATGACCAACAAGCACATGAAAAGATGCTCAATGTATTACTCATCATCAAGGAAATGCAATTCAAAACCACAATGAGATATCACCTCACCCCTGTTAGGTTGGTGATGATCAAAAAGACGAAAAGATAACAAGTGTTGGTGAGGATGTGGAGAAAAGGGACCCTCAGATGTTATTGGTGGGAATGTAAATTATTGTAGCCACTATGGTAAACAGTATGGAGGTTTCTCAAAAAATGAAAAATAGAATACCATGTAACCCAGCAATTCCACTTCTAGGCATCTATTCAAAAGGAATGAGAACCCCAATTTGAAGAGATATATGCACCCCTATGTTCATTGCAGTGGTATTTACCATAGCCAAGGTATGGAAGCAATCTAAGTGAACATCAACAGGTGAATGGATACCGAAGATGTGGTATATTTACAATGGAATGTGACTCAGCAATAAGAAAAGAGTGAAGCCGTGCCATTTGTGACCACACAGGTAGACCTAGAGGGTATGATGCTAAGTGAAATAAGTAAGACAGAGAAAGACAAATACCATATGAGTTCACTCATATGTGAAATCTAAAAGACAAAACAAACAAAACAAAATAGAAATAGACTCACAGATACAGGAAACAAACTATTAGTTACCAGAGCAGGGAGGGATTGGGGGTGGACAAAATAGGTGGATTAAAAGGTATGAACTTCCAGTTATAAAAGAAATAAGTCACGTGGATATAATGTAGAGCATAGGAAATATAGTCAATAAGTTGTAATGACTTTGTATGGCAACTAAGAAGATCATTTCACAATGTATAAAAATATCAAATCACTATGATATACACCCGAAATTAATAGGATATTGTACGTCAATTATACTTCAATTTTTAAAAAAAGAATTATTTTCCAGTAGTGGTAGTGCATTGTAATGAGTCATCCCCACTCTCTTTTTGGGTCTCGCTGTGACCACAACACCAGGGTTGGAAGCTGGAGGTAAAACAATTACCTTTGTGCAAACTTTACAGATACACAAGAAAAACCTGGTTCTAAGATTTAACAAACTAAGTGAACTGGCTGCCACTTGAACCATGTGAATTATCTAATTAGTTAATGTCTATTTTTCTTTGTCCAGTGGGTCTTGTCGATTTGTTGTTACTTATTTATACACTATATTCCTTTGATTTAAAAAGAAAATTAATTGAAGGAAGGAGAAGAACAGATATGAAGTGGGAAAGATGGCAGGTAGAAGATAACAAATAATAAGTTAAATATTGAACCTCAGTAGAAAATAAAGCCTGCCCCTCCCCATTCTCTATTGTGTTCCATGCCTGCCCCAAATGTGAATAATGTGAATAATTATGTCACTTCAAATAATATGCATGCTCAGATTTTGTTAAAGAAATGTTGATATTTAGGGGCGCCTGGGTGGCTAAGTCAGTTAAGCATCTGCCTTCAGCTCAGGTCATGATCCCAGGGTCCTGGGGTCGAGCCCCACATCAGGCTCCCTGCTCAGCGAGGCATCTGCTTCTCCCTCACCCTCTGCCCCTCTTCAAATTCCAGTTCCACTGCTTCCTTCCTCAAGGCAAGATATACCATCTCTGCAAATCTCAGTTTCCCCATCTACATAATGGATAACAATCACCAAAGGGATTGAGGAGAACCAGTCCATATAAAGCAGCGCCCAGCACACAGTACGCATTCTGTGGATGCCAGTGTGGAATCATCAGCAGGTAGCATCATCCTCATTTTACTGATGACATCATTAGACTTGAAGAATTTAAGTGGCACTTGCTCAAAGTCACACAGATATAAGTAGAAAATCTGAAACTGGAGTCCAGTCTTCTATGAGAGTATGCAATACTCTTCCTGCTATGATTCCCTAATTCACTGTTGAAAAGCAAAACTTTTAGGATGCCATTACTGTAGTTTGTTTGAGTTCAACATAACCCCAAATGAAGCAGTAGCTCTTGTGCCAGAAACCCAAACGATACTTACACAGATCCTTCATTTCACTGTATCTGGACTAGACTCAGAAGGAAGGAGGACAGTCATCTTAGGAAAGACAGAGAAAAACTACACAGGATTTCAGTCCTCTGGGCCCCTCCCTCCCCTTGAGTCTTGTTTGGAACTAAGGCTCATCTAGTGTCACTTCCTGCTTCTGAGTCATCATCATAGATTAGTATCACTAGCCCAAGCTGTGTTCCAGGAGCTCAGGAAAGAAAGTTCTCTGAGATTCACTTTGGAATTGGCTCCTTCTCATAATAAATACTTTCTGAACTCATCAAGAGAGGCTATAGAAGAATTAGTGTCCCCAGAGAACTTCATTTATTTTACAGATTTATGAAATGGATCCTCTTGCCAAGACCTCATGTGCACTTCTTTTTTCAGTAAAGGTGACACAGAGTTTCTCCCAAAATAAAATTGACTCTTCCAGTTGCTTAAATTGAGGGTCATGAGTCATCCTGGCTGCCCAGTATCACTGAGGACACAGTGTAACTTCTTAACATAAAAGCCTTAATAGCGTTTAGGCACTCTCCCTTAATATACTTGCCAAAAGAGTCTGCGGTGATGGTCTTTACCACTCCCAAAACAGCTTCAGGTCAATAAAGTTTAGCGAGCACCATCTTTTCTGACCAGTCGTTTTTACAACTAACCTTTGAGTTAGCTCAGGATTTGTCATTAAACAATTTGTCATTGTGGGAAAGAACTGAGCTAAGCACCGAGAAAGTCCAAAGCAACAATTGCCTCTGTGTCCTTAAAACTCACAGTTCAGGAGAAGGGAGAGATGTTGTTTTAAAGCTGCATTGCTTCATTTAATAAAGATATTGGCCAAGCACTGGAGAACCTACTCTGTCAGAAGGGCTTTACTAAAGAAGAGACATTCAGTCTTTAGGAAGGTTGTTGGGAAAAGGGGAGTAGAACATTCACGATAGATGGAACCACGTATGAAGAACATAGAGGAATGAATGAGCATGGGAGTGGATATGTGGAGGGGGTAGGGACAATATTCCAATATGGTGACACATGGTTGGACAGCAGCAGGTGCTGAGGCTACTGAGAGCCAATCAGTGATAAGCTTTGAATGTTCTGCTAAAGAGTTTAGATGTTACCCTCAAACTTTCCAAAAATGCAGTCCTGTTGGTAAAAACCACACAGTGACTGGTAAGAATCAGCTTATTGATAACCTATGTTTTTAGCTACTGGCCATCCATCTTCCACAGCTGTTTACCATAAGGACACTTCCCCCTGGGTCTCTCTCTCACAGGAATAGTGCTCTTCACACCACCACCCCCACAACACATACACACATAAACACACCCAACATATACCACCTCAAACCCCTCTACACTCAGGGCTGCAATTCTTCACTGTTCCAAGCCAATGGTCACTGTTCTCCTGACAGAGGCCCGCAGCCCCACTTTCACCCTGTGTCACTGCAGGAAATCTTTGCTCTATGACAGAGCCTCCAGCGCAAGAGAAATTTGTTCCTGGTCCCCCAAACTGGAATTTGGAGGACCAATAGCCTCCTGTTTGCTAAATCCAATGTTTATTTCTTAATCTTGGTCTCTATACTACTGATTGTCTTTTTTCATCTTCCCTGAAATTTTCTACAGTCTTGACTTCCGGGCACTGCTCTCATCTAGCTGTGGTCCAACATCTCTGGTTGCCCCCCTTGAAATCCTCCTCATCTACTTCTGTGGCCTTGCTTCTTACCTGTTGTATCTCCTGCCTCTACTGCTCCTGAGCACTTCCCTCATTTCCAACCTTCTGATCAGGGTAATGACCCAAGCACACATCTGTAACTGAGCCTCTGCACCCAGGTCTGTGCCTCCTCCTTCCTTCCTTCCACCTTCCCTTCCTCCCTCCTCTCCTTCCTTCTCTTTCTTTCCTTCGCTCCTCCCTTCTCCCCTTTCTTTCCTCCTTTCTCCCTTTCTTTCCTTTTTTCTTTCTTTTTTCTTTCTTTCTCTTTCTTTCTTTCTTTTTCTTTCTCTTTCTTTCTTTCTTTCTTTCTTTCTTTCTTTCTTTCTTCCTTTCTTTTTCTTCTTTCATATGTGTGTGAATAGTATATCACTACCCTATCTATTCATTTCTGATATTATCTTGTTACTAAATCCAATCTGTCTTCAGGCCCTAGCAAATTTATCACTTTAATATTCCTAATCCATCCCCTCTTCTTCCTCATGTGCCCTTCCCTCATGCCTCATTAATCTTCCCTGACAAAACTCCAACAGCCCTTCAGTCCCTCTCCCTATCCTGTCCTCATGGCCTCTCCCATCCAGTATAACAGAGTGACCAAGTAAAGTTTTAAAGTGTGAATATGAACATGTCAGTCTCCTACTTGACATCTCACCTCCAAGGGGGGCAAACAAACCCATATTTACCGAGCCCCATTGGCCCAACCCTTGCTTGCAAGATAATCAACCTTCCCACCTGTTCTTCACAGGCCAAGATCTTTTGAGCCTTCATGCTGATTCCCCTTCCCATACTCAGAGGAAATTCCCACTTTCACTCCCTTTCCAACTCCATCCTTCCCTTCAAGAAAGAAAGAAAGAAAGAAAAAAAGAAAGAAAGAAAGAAAAAGAGTTCAAATATCCTCTGAGAGTCTTGTCCTGACCCTCTGTACCTTCAGCTTACTGTCCTATGTATTCACATAACACACTATTCTATTTTCTGTGATGGCCCTTAGACTAAGAAATAGGCATGTAACTGCCCAATTCAATCATGATATCATTATCATCAGGGACACAATTTATTTCTGTATTCCCACCACATAAATACTCAATACATTTGTGAATGAATAAATAAATGCCTATATCCCCAGAAACTTGATCATCAAGTTTTTTTCATACTAGTTTTTAACTGCCTATGGGTTGAGCATATTCTGTGGGCTGGCTGGGAAACTTACCTACCATTTATAAATTTGTTTCTATGGAGAAATGCATTGACAGTTTCAAAAGAAAGACACTTACAAAGAATTTGGAACAGACCCCATTAGCAAACTGAAGATTGATTATATTTATCTCTTCGCATTTTCATAGCTATGAAATTGGTCTATCACTGTCTGCTCTTGGCTAATAAAGTATTAAAATAGAGAGAATATAAGTAAACCTCTAACACTAAGCATTCTTTGATTACCATTCTAGCTATTTAGTAAATAAAAACTCATAGGCTAGATGTATGTGGACCACAGGCACCCTTCCCAAGTAGTTGCTTAGGCATTTCTTTTGTTTTCTGGCCCTGTATTCATGTGATCCTATTTAGGAAAACCTGACATTTGGAAATCTAAACATAGAAACCAGATACATTCAGGGGTTATGACTCAGGTTACAAAATAATTTTTCACTTTAGAAATTTAATAATGACTTACTCTGTTCATTAAAGAGTAATAAAAAATTATCATGGACCTCTGAAAAGAAATACAGAATTTAAGAACAGAATTAAGCCTGGCTATATTTGCAGTCATGAGCATTTCTTTTTGAAACGCCATAATTTACCCCTCCCCACTTGGGATTTATTCTTGTGGCATTACAACTCTCCCTCTACTGAGAAGCACAACAAAAGACCATTTGAGTAGGAAGCAGATGTGTATCTTCTGGAGCTTAACACCCCTGGCTCAAATCTGACGGTGAAAATTTACAGCCCTTAAAATATACTATACTGTGGTGGCTGTGACTGGGAGGCCTCCTCCCCAGCCGAGGGAGTAGAATTGCTAAAATGTTAGAGGCCAAAGGGGGCTGGTAGGGGGGAGGAAGGAGCCTGAGTCTTCACTGGGAGGAAATGAACCCAGAGATTATCAGTGGATGATATAATCAAAAACTCATATACCAGTATCCAAGTTTTATTACACTACTGAGGAAAACAGTTCATTTATATTGGATTTCCTGTACTTTTTTTTCTTAATAAGGGGAATCACATATCTATGAGTCATCATGATTATTGCAGATTTGATGGGACATTTTACCATGATAATACACATACTTTTTTGAAAAGGGATGATAAGCCACAATAACTGAATGCTTCTTATTTTATTGACAGAATAATAAAAAGATGAGTTGATATATTTTTCTCATTTTTCATGTTTCTTGAAATAGCTTTGACTATTTCCAGTAGGCACACATTTCTGTTTAATAGTAACATACAAAAATTAATAAATAGGGAAAAGGCACTTTGGGAATAGACCATAATAAAGACAAATGGAATCCATATTTCAAAAGTTGGCAAGAGCTAACAGATACACTCTCATTTTTTTTATTTGTGTAATAAAATGTTCTGTATTCAGAGTCATTTCTTTCCTTGTTATTTCTCTTGTCTTGAGTAGGAGCCATAAACGCTTCAACAAACAGAAAGTAGTTGGAATGTTCAGTTAGTGTTGCTAAAGTCTTTTTATGATCTACTACTTCATGCTGAAATGGCATAATAATGTTTCAATCAGAAAGTTCAATTTGTTTTATAAAAAGACCACTTACACAAATATTCTTTGGAAGAATACAACCAGCAATTAGTCCTTATTGAGTATCCAGTACTCAATAGCCACACTAAAAACAATAAAGGGGTAGAATGAGCGGGACAAAGATGGAGCTATTTTTCAAAGGGCAGAAGCATACTGAAGAGACATAGTAAAGAACTGAGCATTTTCAAAGCTGTTTCACAAAGGCAAAATTAAAACCTGACTTGGACTTTAGGGTAGTATGCAAATAGCCCTCCAACAATTGGCCTAACATCCCTTGCAAACAAATCTAGAATTGTTCTGTAGCCTCACAGCATTGTAGAGTGTTGATAACTAAGTCCAACTTCTGAGAAAGAACAGACCTTGGAAAGTATCTAGTGAACAGAAGATCTGGACAGCAGACTTGGAAACACAGACATTAACAATGCCCTCCCCTCTATATTCAAAGAAGGCTCTATTATCAATAGAGTTTCTGCTTGAATTGGTGTTTCCGGAAGTGGGATGGGTTACCAAGGTCAAGCACACTCTCCACCTGGTTTGCCCTGAGATGATCTCCCATGCTTTGTCTAGGGAGCTGGCCAGTGCTGACCACTGAAGAAACTCACTGTAGTAAGTAGTGTGAGGACCAAAGAACTTACACCTGGAAGCAGAATCATTGTCCTCCTCAACTCTGTGGTCTAGCTTACTGCAAATCAGCCACAGGGAGAACATATGGACAAAACTTTGAGAAAAGGGGAAACATGATACCAAATGAAATAAAAAGAAGTCACTACCCAAGAGAACATGTAGAAACAGCCAGTCAATCGATGTGACACATGTAGAAAGATTACTCTACAAACTCACTGAAAATGATGAAATCCAGATTAGGCCAAATAAATTTTTCCTGGTTAAGTCCCAAGTCTTACATCAGAAGGTCCATCTTCAAACTGAAGGATGTTATCAGCAAATCAGTAGAGAAAAATAACCAGCAGAGCAGATTACTTCATTGAGGTTTTGTGTACACATTATTGTCAAAGCTAATCAATTGCTTGAGTAAGATGCACTGGCTTCCTTAAAGTTGCTAATACTCACCATGAAACAATAACTTAGATTTCACAAAGTTGAACCCATTTCACATAATAAACTTCTTTGAGAAAATGAATGAATGCCACCATGGGTCAGTACCCACAATAATGACTTCTTTCATATCCAAGTGATTCTCATCACTTCATACAGAAAGTGGTCCAATACCTGGATCCAAGTTCATCATGGGTTCTTCCAAACCCCGTTCCCATGGGATGATAGCATTTACACCACATGTGCATTTTGTGATTCCTCTGGAGTGAGCCTAAACTGTTCTGGATGCCGTGGCTAGGGATGCAATGGATGCAGGCATGTCCTATACAAAAATGCTTCAGGCCCTGCCTTATCCTAATGAGCACAATTAACCACAACCGTAACATTTGAATTATTAATACTCCCTAATAGGGTGGATAAAGTGTCTCTGGAGCAAAGTTGTTTGTAGTTCTGGTAAAGCTCATGCCAAATTTAACTTAAAAGTTCATCTCGAAGAGAGACAATGCTGGCATTGTGTTACGTTGATTTAAAACAAGTCTGTCCTAAGGATTTTCTTCATCCTTATCTTCAGTAATAGAATATGAAAGAGGAGGGGGGGAAATATCAAGTGCTGGAAAATATCTTTCTCAGAAACTATAGCAGACGGGTCACAACATTTTTAAACAATGATAGTAACATTTATTATATCAAAGCCATTTTATGTTTTATTTGGAACTCTGGCGCCTTTTTTTTTCAAGTTCCCATAACATGACAGTAATTATAGCCATCAAGATGTTCCCTAGAAGATAGCAGTCCAAACTCCAGATGCTGTTGCCCCGTTGTCCCATCGCTGGAGCTCAGAGTGTGCACATTACATCATGGTGTAGTTTATTTTAAAAGTGCTTTAAGAATGTAATGATAGTAATTGTAGACAGGGAAAATTAATGGGGAGCATTGCTGGTCTGCAAATTCCATTTATAAAACACTCCCGCTGCTCAAAAAGAGAGTGCTTTCTTGTTAACAGAGGCTTCAAAATACAATTTGGAGGATGTATTAAATAAACTCTGTGCTAAAGTCATTTTCAGCTGGGCCCTGTGTGTACATCTTTCCCTCTCATTTCACCACTGGCCCACCACACGACTTTCCCTGAGAGGATACAAGATTCTACAGAGAAGCAAGAGGGCGTGGGCTCCCATGCAAAAATATCATGGCTGTGGGGCAAGGACAGGTTAAGTGGTAGAGCTGGTCTCAGGCCAAAGAACACACGCACAGTGTGTAAAACAAAGAGAGAGCTGATGAGGTGAGAGCATGCCTGCACCCATCCACCCCCCTGCAGTCCTTTCAATACTATGACTAGGTTTAGGGGATCTGGAGGGCTCCATATGTCATTGATGGTATGTGATGGACAACCAAGAGCATGCCCTTCTTTCTAGCTTTGTGGCACAGAATAGGTGTCCCTACTCAATATTGCTTCTTTTGTGTTCCCTACATCCTTCCTCTCCTTTCCCTTTTCTAATGTTAGCAAAAGATAAAATCACCTCTTCAAGACTGTTTTCCAGATCCTGTTCATGGTGGAATTAGCGGTTCAAAATGGGACAAGTTTTGTCCTGTGAAGTTGTCAAGGAAATTCCAGTTGTTTCTGAAGTCTCCAGAGAAAGACAAAGAACCGACCAAATCTTGTAAGCCTTTCCTTCATTCAAATTTTAACCAAAAAAGAAAAGAAAAAAGAAAAAGCAAGCTTCTGCACACATCCAGAAATTAGTTTTAAGAATGTTTTATGCCGGGACACCTGGGTGACTCAGTGGTTGAGCGTCTGTCTTTGGTTCAGGGTGTGATTCTGGGGTCCGGGATCGAGTCCCACATTGGGCTCTCTGCGAGGAGCCTGCTTCTCCCTCTGCCTGTGTCTCTGCCTCTCTCTCTCTTTATGTGTGTGTCTCTCATGAATAAATAAATAAATCTTAAAAAAAAAAGAATATTTTATGCCAAGCTGATGAGCCAATATTTGTACTCAGAGGATGACTACCTGGCTCATTATGTCACCGCATCACACTTCGTACCCCAACCGCAGTGGACAGTTGAGTAATTTGAAGTGATTCATGCTGGGGAAGGGGAGCCTGAGGTAAGCGCATACGTTGAAGAAGTTCAAAGGCATAGACATTTGTGCACTCACTTGAAATAATCATTGGTAACAACGATAATTTTGGAAAAGGAGAAATCAAGGAGGATATGTGACTGTGAATGTAGATGGGGAAAGATAGTTGTGAGAGAAAATTTATGGTATTCTCAGGGAAAAGAAAGGAATAAGCACACAACTCATCACTGAGCCATTGGCTACATATTCCCATATTCACATATTACTGTGCATCCTGGTACCACTTACGTTTCCTAGCTAAGTTTAGTTCGAACACATGCATTTCTGAGACTTCATTTATTGGCAATCCTAGGAGGTATGTGCCACTGGCATCATTGCCCCCACTCCCCAGATGAAACTACTGAGCCACAGGGAGGCTGATCAAGAAACTGGAGCCAGAAAGCTAATGGCTAGCACAGCGGCTCCTACCTCTGCACACTCAAATGTGCTCCGGGCGCTGCTCTAATCCTACTGCATCTCCTTGATACACTCTTCATCATTACCCTGGGCAAGCAGAGCCTGTTGTTATCATTTTCCCCACTTTGTAGGTGAGGAGAGGAGGCACAATGATGTTAGACACCTTGTCCCAGATCACGCAGCTCATTAATGACAGAGCCAGATTCTAACCCAAGCAGACTCAACAGCACAGGGCTTGCTCTCAACACCCCTTCTCTCCCAGCCCCAGGTGATGAGGCCAGGAGCTGTCTAGGTTCAGAGCTCTTTCCACCACAGCTTAAAGTGCCAGGGATGTATCCCCAAGCAGGCAAAATGGGGCTTCAACAACTCTCTCCTCAAAAACACTCTAGTGCCCCAACCTTTTCTCCCTCAACTTTTCTCTCAATGCAGAAAGCCCACACGGACCCAGCCCATCATCCTCCCATCAGCTCCCAAACGCTACCCCTATCTCCGTCATGCCTGCCTTACCCATGGGAAATTCGTGCTCTCTCTCTGACCTCAATGAAGCAGCCTGGCAAGACTGAGTCCGTGAACTAATCTGTATTACTTGGTGCTGGTGGAGAAGGATATGAAAACTAACAGTGGTTCATTTGCCTATTGATATTCACAGCTGGGTGCACAGTAATAAGCCAATCTCTCGTGTCCCACACGCTGATGCATTTGGGCATCAGAAATTTACATGAACCACCTCATCGCATCTTTACAGCAACTCTGAGAACTAGGACTTCTTATATTCACTTAACATATGAGAAAGCTGGGGTCCATGTTGGTTTGGGTAACTTACCAATTAGTCAAAGCTAAAGTGGAGCTGAGGTTAGGTCAAACACTGGATTACCTAAGGTGCTAACAAACAGATAAATAAACTCAAAGCCTCTTCCTGCCCCACTACACTCTTCATTAACCCATTCAACAAATAAATTTTGAGTATGTCCTCTTTGCCAGGCACTCTTCGGTGCTAATGACACAATGGGTCTCTATGCCACATTTTGGTGGACAGAGGCAGAGGATAAATAAACAGGCCATCGGAGCAATAAGGAAAAATATCAGGTGGTGATAATGACCATGTGGATAAGTAAAACAAGGTGTCAAAGACTGGTGGCTATTTCACACTAGAGTGGGGGCGTCAGGGAGGGAACTGACAGTTAAGCAGGATGAATGCTGCTGGAAGGGAGCAGTCATGTGCGGTTCACAGGAAAGCACACAAAGCCATAGGAAGGGCTGCACAAAGTCTCTAAGAAGGAAATGAGCTTTAACTGAAAGAAAGTCAGTGAGCAAGGGAACTGGAGAGGGTACAAGTCCTGTAGGGGGTGGTAAGTCAGAGTCGGAAGTCTGGACTTTGTTCTAAGAGCAGTAGGGAACCCTTGGAAACGTTTAATCAGGGGAGTGTCATGACTGGTTTCTTTTTTTAAAGTCTTCTCTCTGCCATACCAATTGCTCTTTGGGCCCGTATCTTTCCTCTTCCACTTAACTTCTCCCAAAACTGAACGCCCTGGATTCTATATTTCATTTTCAGGACATTTCCTCACTCTGATGGCATTAAAAATTGGAAAGTAGTTGGTAAACACTTCCTGTGTAGGAGTAGTTGATAGCTACATAACATGTTACCCCGCCTGGGGGTACTCACGTTATACTCAGAGATAACTGTCCAACACGGTGACATACCAGTCAGAGTCATGTCAAATCACATAGGAATATTCCTTTTTTTAAATAAATTTATTTTTTATTGGTGTTCAATTTGCCAATGTACAGAATAACACCCAGTGCTCATCCCGTCAAGTGCCCACCTCAGTGCCCGCCACCCAGTCACCCCCACCCCCCGCCCTCCTCCCCTTCCATCACCCCTAGTTCGTTTCCCATAGTTCAGAGTCTTCCATGTTCTGTCTCCATAGGAATATTCCTATTGTGCTTGCCGCTAAGCCAGCCTTGACCACCCCAATCCTGATGCTGATTGCATGATTACTCCATAGACCCCACTCCGATAAGGACCACCCCATAATGACTAGAGATTCATTAGAATGAGATCCTTGAAGAGCCCCATGCTACGAGGAAACCCCAGACCAAGAGAATTTCTCTTGAATAAGATCGTTCCTTTATGTTCCATAAAAAAGAAAATAAGTCGGGGATCATGAAAAGAGGACTGACCTCTTATGAGCATAGACCTTGAAGCCAAAAACCTGAATTTGAATTCCAACCCAGACATCAACCGTATAACCTTGGATAAATCATTTACAAGCCCTAATTTCCTCATCGTTAAAATAAGCTCATACTGCTTCATAGCTTAGTTCGCGGAGGTAACAAGCAATGACTGCAGAGGATCTATTACAAGGCCACATGGGTCCCATCTGTTAGTATGCACTCAGTAGATGGTGCTGGAAGTTGTAACGATGCTTGTTGTAGTTGCTGTTGTAGTGGCTGCTGCCTCTGTAGTCATGGATATCACATGAGCAAGTCATAAATGGGTTTCTATTCCTTCATTTGAAAAGTGAGAGGCTCAGATGGTCTCAAAGACAATTCTATCTCTACAATTACTCAACATCCATTGAAATAAAAAAAAACTTCTTCAATCAGGAGGAGAGACTAGTAAGAGTATGAGAAAGAACACCCTGAAAATAAAGAAGTCAGTATATTTTTGTCCAGGGTTTCTGGGTGTTCTTTTAAGTACTTCTGTAGCCCTGAAGGCCAAGTTCCTACAGATGAACTTCCTACACCCATAAGTCCCCACCAAGAGCAGCCATTCGAGACACAGTGTCTCCATTCTCCAATGTATCCTGCTTCAGAGTCAGAGTCTAGAGAGGTCAGAATGCAATGTCTCTACAGCTGGGCTTACTACAGCTGTTCATTTCATGTGAGTTTATCTCTATGATTTTTCCCCATTGGCATCCCCAAATTTCCCCCAGTTAGCCATTGTTTAGAGCAAAGTAAATTTATTTTTTCTCCAAGAAGTCAAAGGAAGTACCTAGTCCCTAAGTTCTCTACTCAACACACAATCAGGCTCTGTAAGTTCTGAGGACACTTGGTCTTTGGCCCAGCAGGCCCTTGAAACCAAAGATCAGGACATCAAGAGACAGAAAGGGAGAGCTTTCCCTTGACCTAGTCCTGAACAATGACTCACAACTCAGTGAGCTCCCCTGCGACTCCTCTTCTCCATCAGCAAAGACTCCACTGATGCTATTGCAACCACCTTGCCCCTGAGACTGTTCACAGTAACCCAAGTATTCAGCTAAAAGGTGCCTTGAGTCAGCACCTCCTAGCCAGTACCAAAGGAACTAATTTTAATATCATATACAGATTTATTACTTTAAGAAATAAGTATTTCCTGCTTCAAAAGGAAGCGTAGGCATGCCCATGAGACTCATCTACATAGTACCAAGAAGCAATACATAGAAAAAGTCATCCTGCAAGATCCCCCAGGGAAACTCCCCTTATTCTCAGGGAAGTATGTGTAGTGCTCAAGGAAATGAAAAGTCTGTAAGAACATTCTTGGGAATTTCATCATGGGGAAATTTACTAATAATTTCAAGAAACACTTTCAATTAGAAATAAATGGAACCATGGTCATCTCCCAGTTGCATGTTTGACCATCCAAGCTAACCCTTAATGAGGCTCCAAACCCCAAAGCCTGTCACCAAAGCAGAAATTTTCAACGGTACAAATAAGGGTATCCTCAGATATTCATAAGGTCACAAGAAAGCAGGTATATTTATTTCAAAAAAAGGTCATCCATAGTACATCTGCTAACCAGTTGGATAGATTTAAAAAAAAAAAAAAAAACAGTTCCAATGGTTCCTGGATGGCTCAGTCTGTTGAGCATCTGCCTTTGGCTCAGGTTATAATCCCAGGGTTATAACCTGATCAAGCCTGTATCAGGCTCCCTGCTCAGCAGAAAGTCAGCCTCTCCCTCTCGCTCTGCCCCTCCCCTCTACTTGTGCACACTCTGCACACTCTCTCTCTAATAAATAAATAGAATCTTTTGAAAAAGCCAATTCCACACACCAGTACATCAGCCATCCACTGGCTGCTTGATCTTCAACTTGTGTAAGCTCTCTAATAATAATAATAATAATAATAATAATAATAATACACTAACCACAGTGCTATTGCATGATTAAAGGAGATAACGTGTAGTCATAGTTCATAAAATATTATTCTACTGTGTTTTCATTCATCCATTCAACTAATATTTATGAAGAACTTGCCTAGCAACTAACATGGATGTTTGGAATATGCTAGTGAACAAAATACTAAAAAGAAAAAAAAAACCTTGCCCTTTTAGAACTTATATTCTTGAAAGGAGTTGGGGTATACTTACAGTTATTTAAATTAAACACCACAGACAAGAAATTCGTAAGTACTAAGATGGTAAGTGCCATAGGGAAAACACACACAGTGAAATAAGGTTTGAGAGTGCCATGAGGGTGAAATAAGATGGTCAAGGCGAACCTCATCAAAAGGTGACATTTGAGCAAAGACTGAGAAAACTGAAGAAGTTAGTCAGGTGGATAGCTTAACTAATCAGGCTCCCAGGCATCTAGGCCCAAAGCAGGGAGCATGTCTGACACCCTGAGATCCAACGAGGGGGCTAGTGAGGCTGGAGCAAAGTGAAAATGGTCAGAGGGGTAATAGGAGAAGAAAATCATGGAGATCACTAGAGAGGAAGAGTACAGATCACGAGGACCCTTTAGTACGGTAAGGACTTTGGCTCTCATTCTGAGTAAGGTGGAAAACACTTTGGAGAGTTTTGCACAGAGCATCAACATAAGCTAACTTTGTATTTTGTAGTAATGACTCTGCCCACTTTGTTGAGAAAAGACTATGAAGGAGACAGGGAGGAAGCAGAGACCAGTTAGGAATATATTGGAACAGACACGATAAGAGGTGACAGTGCTTGGACCAAAGAGCAGCAGTGGAGATGGTGAAAGGTGATTGGATCTTGAATATTATTTTGAAGATAGAGCCTTTGGGATTTCCTGATGGATATTGGATATGAGAAGTGAGAAAAAGAAGTATAGATTTGTTGCCAATGTTTTTGGCTTGAGAAGCTTAAAAATAAAAATGAAGAGGCCATCAACTGATATGGGGAAGACTGTGTGAGGATTTGAGAGGAAAATTAGGAATTCAACTTTGGGCATGTAAGTTTAAAATATACTACCGACACCAAGTAGAGGTATACAGTAGGCAGTTTACATAAAGGAGTCTGGATGCAGGAAGAGGACTGAGATACAAATAAGGTAGTTACAAGCATAGGTGGTATTTAAAGCCATGAGACTGGATGAGCTCACCAAGTAATGGTTGTAGATAGAGAAGAGAAGGGATCCAAGAACTGAGCTTTGGATGTGCCAATGTTCAAAGGTAAGGAGAGTGGAAACACTCAAAGGAGGTTGGAAAGGGGGTGGTCAATGAGTTTGTAACAAAATGAAGAGAGAAGATCTTCCAGTGTCCAATAGGTCACTGGATTTAGCAAAATGGAAGTCATTAGAGACCTTGACAAAAGCACTCTTAGTGGAATGAAAGGGAAAAAGTCTGATGGAATGGATTTCAGAGAGCATGGGGAATAGAGTCAATGGTTTTTAGAATAGCAGTTTTGGGGTCAGATGGTGCTACATTCATGGTAAGCATAGCATAATATATAAACCTGGTCCAATTATTATGTTGTACACCCAATACTAAAGTAATATTGTGTGTGAACTACACTTAAATTTAGAGAGATAAGAACAGGAGGCAGCAAGGGAATATAGGACTTTCTAGGAAACTCTGCTAAAAATAGCAAAGAAGTGGGATGCTATTTGGAGGAGGGAATGGAGTAGAGGGTCAAAAGATGACTTTTTTTAAATAAGAGTAATAACATATTAATAAGCTGATGAAAATGACCCAGTAGAGAGAAAAAGTGATACAGTAAAGAGAGAATTGAGGGAGCAGCACCTTGATTTCTCATGAGGGCACCAGTACCTAAGTAGACATGCTGGCTCTAGAGATGAGCACAGATCATTCACCTACCGTAAGAGATGGGCAGAGAGAAAATGTGGGTAATTGGACACTCTGGTGGGAACCTATGAGGGTTCTCTTCTAATTATTTCCCTTACTCACCTGCCATTACCCCTGGAGAGCCTCTTGTTACTATGTACTTGTTTGAATTAGAACCTCAAAGCTATATTTTGTTAGAGAATCCTTTATAGGATTTCTTTCCACTGTAGGCCTGTTTTCATAGAGAAGGCAGGTGAAGAGTTAGGATAATAAGTATGAAGAACATGATGCGAACTAGGGGTGGTAGAAAGGGAGGTGGGCGGGGGGTAGGGGTGACTGGGTGACGGGCACTGAGGGGGGCACTTGATGGGATGAGCACTGGGTGTTATTCTATATGTTGGCAAATTGAACACCAATAATAAATAAATTTATTTAAAAAAAAACAAAAATGAAGACATGATGGTAAATTACTGCAGAGATGGAAAAGATATGGTACAGTCTCTAAGAAATGTATGGTTGGAAAAAAAAATGTCAGGCAGAAGCTGGATCGTGTTTAACCTCTGTCAAAGAGTTTGGGTACGTGTGTGGGAAGGGGAGAGGCAGTCTAGCTGAGAGGGCAGAAGAGGTGAGCAGGAATCGACCTGAGAAGCCTCCTCTTGAGGCAGTGGCCAGGAAGGTGGGGGTGAAGCAGGTGGAGAGGACAGGAAAAGGAGGGATAGGAGGGATTTGGTTGGGCTTGACGGGTTCCAGATTCTGTGGTGAAGACAGGCATAAAACTGTTTTGCCTCCAGGACTGTCAGGGTGTCTCCTGGAACTGTGCTGGCACAAGCAGTCTGAAGCCTGGTCAGCTAACACTGTGGCTGTCATTGGCATGGCCTTTAAATGCACTTTCTGGGCAAAATTGTAGGACTTTTTAGAGCAGCAAAAGGTCTTAGACATGATCTAATTTAGCCCCTTTGTCAGATGGGGCAAGCTGAGAGCTGTAAATGTTAAATGATTTGTTCAGAGTCACCAGGAACATGCCAGGTGAAGACTTGGCATATGTTCTAGATAGTATTGAGAGTCTGGCATCATGAGTCTATTTTAAGATACAAAAAATTTCTCTAAATGATTTATGCTCATACAAATACCTATTTTATATAATGCCCTCAATAGTCTTTTAACATGTTATATTAATTGTGAAATTATTCTCTTAAGTTGCTGAATTATTGAAATTGAAATATTAAAAAATTAGAATATTAAAACATGAAGAACTATATAAAAAAAAAGAACATGATGAATCCTGGAAAACCATCCCACAGCACAGCCACCCTGGATATCCAGAGTCAGGTCTTCCAAAAGGAGGTTGAAGAGAAACAATTTCAATCAATGCCTAGTTCTCTCAGGCTCTACACTAAAAGATTCCCAAATATCTACAAGAAATACTTCCTCTACTCATGGCCACCATTTCCCCAAGCTACATGTGGGTTGGTTTTTTTTTTTTTTTCCCCTGTCAGTTTTCCTGACCACAATACCAGCCAGAAGTGTTAACTACATCTTTAGTTGTCTTAGGAAACCTCTGAATACATTTCTTAATGCATAGAAAAGACATGATATTCCTTCTCAACAACCTGGCTTCCTATGGTAAAGTGGAGGCCAGATTATTTTTCACTTTCTTCTGAAACATAAAACTGTCACTGAGACTGGCAAAAAAGCACACCACAAAGGTCTGAGTCCTCAGGGTGTGTGCGTGGAGAGGGGAGGAGGCGGCGGCTATAGCCAGACGCCGATCTCTACGTGGTGGCAAAGTATGTGTTACATCCTAGGAATGGTGTGTAGGGAGTTTGTCAAGGGATTTATACCTGCCCTGGTGCCAAACGTCCTACCAGCAGGTCTGCACTGTAATATTGAGAACCAATCTAATTAGGGAAAAATGCACTGCGCTTAGGGAGCAACCACCACCCATAACTCATCAGCTCTAAGAGCTGGAAATAACAGGGCAACTACTCAAAGTAAAGGGGAAGAGTAGAGAACAGGGGAGCAGAGGAGATTGCAAAGTTTAAAATTGCCCAGAGTTGGTTCTTTCAGATCTCTTTGCCTCTTTTTTGTGCCATCCACATATCTGCGCACGGAAGCATTGACTCATTGCCTCAGCACTGACTGCCACCCCCTTTCCAGCACACCCTCTTTCCCAGTCTAGCTGAGAAAGTCTCCATACCCATCAGAAACTTGTGACCCCAACAAGACTCTTTTCTAGATCTTTCTTATTCTGGTAAAAAAAAAAAAAAAAAAAAAAAAACCTAACGTCAAATTTACACCATCTTAACCATTCTTAAATAGGAAGTTGAGTCGTGTCAAGTAAATTCACATTGTTGTGCCACTGATCTCTAGAACTCGTTCATCTTGCAACACAGAAACTCTCTTCCCATTGAACACTAATTACGTCTCCTTCCTCCCCAGCTCTTGGCAATTGCTTTCCTACTTTCTGTTTCTGCAATACTTCATGTGCATGAAATCATACAGCATTTGTCCTCTTGTGCTGGCTTATGTCAGAGCTGTGTCTTTGAGATTTACCCATGTTGTCACATGTGACAGGATTTCCTTCTTTGTTTAAGGCTACATAATATTCTACCATGTGCATAAGCCACATTATCTTTAACCATTCACCCATCAGTGGAAATTTGTGTGGCTTGCGTTCTCAGCTACTGTAAATAATGCTGCAGTGAACATAAGCGTGCAAATATCTCCCCAAGACACACTTTGGATTCTTTGGGGCATATATCCAGAAGTGGGATTGCTGGATTATGTCTCAGTTCTATTTTTAATTTCTAAAAGAGTTTTCTATGCTTTTTTCCATAGTGGCTCACTTTACACACACCCCAACAGTGCCCAGGGGTTCCAATTTCTCTGTATCCATGTCAACACTTACTATTTTCTGTTCTTTTCATAGTGTTCATCCTACTAACTCAAGGTAAATTTCATTTGCAGTGAATATCTTTTCTTATGCCTGTTGGCCATCTGTAGGTCTTCTTTAGAGAATTGTCCATTCAAATCTTTTGCCCATTTTTTAATTGAGTTATTTGGAGTTTTTTGTTGACACGTGTTATTGTGTCATAGGGGCTCCTTATATATTCTGGATATGAAGTCCTTGTCAGATATATGATTTGATAATCTTCTCTCCCATCCCATAGTTGCCTTTTACTCTGTTGATTGCTTTCCTTGAGGTGCCAAAGTTTTTAAGTTTTATGGAGACTCATTTGTCTGTTTTTGCTTTTGACTCAACAAAAGGTAGAATTTACAGATATAACCCTAGTCTTTCAGAAGTTGAGTCTCCAATGCCTTCCCCTCTTCCCTGGAAAAGGATTGGCGGCTGTTGTTGGGTTGTCACCAGCAGCTAGTTCTCCAAATATGATCTTCAAAGGGTTCTTTATCCTTTTCAGTCAGTGCTTACAAGAGAACAGTGCCTAATCTCATGTTTCTGGCATGACTAACAGATTTTTAATTAAACCAGATGAGCTCTTGGTAGTAGCTCATGGAACAGATGGTCCCATCATCTTGTTTGTACTGGAGTAAGCTTCTCGTGGGTGATGCACTAATGTAGGCAGTCCAGATTATCAAAGTCATCCTTCATGAGCTGATACCTGGCTCATCTCTTCCACTGTCACTGACCCCCTCCCTCCCAGGCTGACATTCTCTAATGCTATCTTTGTATACGTGGCTTCATCTGTCTGGAACATTCTGTCACTGTCTTCCCATACACATGCAACTTTTTACCTCCATTCACCTGTAATGCCTCGTTATCTCTCCAGACTCAGATCAGAGCTCTCTCCTCCTTCATTCGCACAAATACACTCACCTCTTGCCTCTGTCTGAGATGGCCATTCTTTTTCCATTCCCCTAGCATCCTTTTCCTAATTTGGTATTTTCCACACTGTCTCTGATTATGAACTTACTCCCTGCTCTCTCTCCCCATGTGGAAAACACTGTAAAGATCCAGACTATCTTCCTGAACCTCACACCCCAACACTTCGGTCAGTTCTTGAAACAGAGCAGACCACCATTCATTGTTGAATGAATAGAATGAGAAAGACCAAGGCCTCTAGTTTGTTTTAAAACTTTTAAATATCATTTAACTGACAGAATTAAAAAAAAAAAAAACATGAGGCACCTGAGTGGCCAGTGAGTTGAGCATCTGACTCTTGATTTCGGCTCAGGTCATGATCTCAGGGTCATGAGATTGAGCTCCCGGTCAGGCTCCATGCTCAGTATAGAGTCTGCTTGGGACTCTCTCTCTCTCCCTCTCCCTCTGTCCCTACCTCACCTCAAATAAATAAATAAACTAAAATCTTTAAAAACACACACACACATTTTCCATTATAACAGCGTGGCATGAAGAAGAAATATGGCATTGCTACCACATAGTCACAGGTATGGGCAGGTTATACAGGAGAGTATGTCCTTCTTTCTTGCCCAGGTACAGCCGCATTGATGATCCACAATCCCTTAGGTGAAATTCCAAATACAAAAAGCCACCAACACTGCAAGTTTTTTGTAACTATTTGGCCACAAAATCTGACCTGATTTCATTTTATGTAACAATAAAACTTGATCAGAACAAGTGTGAGGGATCCCTGGGTGGCGCAGTGGTTTAGCGCCTGCCTTTGGCCCAGGGTCCGATCCTGGAGACTCGGGATCGAATCCCACGTCGGGCTCCCGGTGCATGGAGCTGCTTCTCCCTCTGCCTGTGTCTCTGCCTCTCTCTCTCTCTCTCTCTCTGTGACTATCATAAATAAATAAAAATTAAAAAAAAGAACAAGTGTGACACTAATTATAGTCTACTTATTTCACTTAGTAAAAGTATCCATGCATGTTGCTTAAGAAATACTGTATTTGTTAAGAAGTGCTGCCCTTGGCTACATGAATGATGTTATAACATGATAATATGTACCATATTATCTTTGTAACAAGTGAAAAAACCCAAAAGCATCTCATGCCCTGGCATTTTAGGATTAGGGCTGCAGATGTAAATTAAATCTTATGCACAAGCCCAGAGGAGCTTTGGGATTCTCTAGTGATGGGATCAGTTAGAAAATAACACTCATTAAGCAATGATTTAAAAAAAAAAAAAAAAAGCAGGGGGAGGGGCTATTCTTCATTTCACTGCCCTGTACATTTTTCTTCACTAGACAGATTTTGGGCTCTGTTTTTTATTTACTCTGCACTGTTTTTATTTAGTCTTTGTTTATTCTACTGCTTACATCACATGAACAGCTCTACCAGCACACAGTTCTCTAGGCAACATGGAGAACAATAGTACTTACCTCAATTTCCCAAATATGGCCAATTTGATTGTCATTTCTTCGTGGTCCTAACATCTTTACCTACCTAGTGCAAACCTTACTTATAAAAGGATAATTTACTGAATATAAATGTTTATTGCTCTCCCTATATTTTTGACAGGTGAACACACCCTTTGGGCTTCCTTGCTTCTGTGAGCTTAGCAGAATTAACAGCAGAAGTAAGAAGAGAAGCATCCTAAGACTGAGATAGTACTACATACCCCAGAGTAGAAGATGGTAAGCCTTTTGAGTACTAGATCCATCCTGCTGGGTGTTGGAAAAGAAGAGGCCTGCAAGAACTGGGAGATGTGTGGACCCTTTTATTCTCTGGGGTGACCCTTGAAGAAGTGGCACGTGGTCTTGCCAGGGCAAGGCTGAGCAGGACCTCAAGGGGAGGGACCCCAGCAGAAATGCGTATGCCCCCCACATGCAGCATAGAGGCAAAGAGCAACCAGATACCAAGGACTTGGTGGCTGATCATAAAGAATCTGTGTGAGTATGGGAGTCCAGAGAAGAGAAGCCTTTTACCCATTCTCTCGGCCTCCCATAGCCTCCCAGATTCTGGGACATTCCTGGAAAAAATAGAGTTCAACAGGTGACCAAGGTGAAATTTCCACCAGTCAGGCAAATTGGGAGCCTTGATGTAAAGAAATGAAAAAGTAAATATCCTTTCCCATTTGAGTTGGGACACCAAGATTTGTGCCCATTATACGTAATTAGATGGGAGAGTTTTGTTCTATAGACTTACTTCCGCTACTTACCTTATTCTCCCCTTATTACAAACTGTAAGGAGGGAATTCTAAGTAGGTCCCAGCTGCCTGGCTCTTGATTCGGTCCCTGAAATGCCCCCAAATGAAATTTTTTTTAGAGTACCAACAGAGCATAAAACATGCAAGTACAATATAACCTATGAGTGCGAAGTAGAATTTACACTTAAACAATGTATATTTATGATGTTCCTCTCCTTCCTCCATTGGGGAACAGGATCACTTCTGTATACTTAATCAGAACACATTTTAAATCACACCATGCAATGGGCCTTGTGGCAATCTATGATGGCCAAAGTATATAAAATATGATGAAGTTAAGAAGTTGCAGCTGAAGCAACAATATATCCTCCTGGAAGGGAGACATTAAATAAATCTTCACTGTTTTTTGATAGCCTATTAAAGTTCCTTAAGAGCTCCAGTACATTTGACTACGTTTTTTTTAGCCACAATGCCTTAAACAAGCTTGTGTAATCATAAATATAACACTAAAAAAAAAAGCAAAAACAAAGAATTAGCAATTAAATGTGTCTCTTGTCGGGACTAGCCAATGAACAGGACCTTCCTCCAAAGGAAGTAAAGGATTACATAAAAAGCCAGGCTCTATAGGAATCGGGTTTTTTTTTTTTTATTTCTTTATCCATTTGTGGAGACTTAAAGCTTAGTTTTATTTTTGCTTGGAGGGTGGGAAGGAAACACCTTCTGATAAAGACAGGATCATTTTCTCCATCAGATACCATCTTTAGCAGAAACACTGAAGGAGAAATTTCATCTCACCTTGGAGGTACATTTAGTTTTACTTGTTAAGCAAGTGGTTTAATTAAAATAAATCAGAGTCTCATTTATGCAATAACTTTTTTTACCCTAAATGTATTAAAATGAGGCATTAGAGAAAATAGAATCTCACTAACTACTGAGGAAAGAAAAGGTCAGCAAACAAATACGAATGAATAAAAATTCATTCAATGTATATTTCCTCTTATAAAATGTCACAGAAACAATCCATCAGCTAAGGAAATAACAAGAGTAAAGCAAAACCACTAAAAAAAATACTGTTTGTCTACTGTTTGGAGTCTCAGACAAGCACTGGGCAAACACTTATTTTTAATTAAGTGAATAGACACCGGGTAAAATAAGTGATCCAAAGCTTCTTCTGGCATCAAAATTTTTTGTCACCAACTTCCCTTGCTTATGTTTATTTATGGTCACAGATGGTATTTATTACAATTGGGCACCACATAAGTCAACATATTATGACAGCAGAAACTTCCAAATACAGTTATAGGTCCTAATGGAACTGGGGCAGAAGGTATGAGTAACATAAGAGGCTCCTCCTTGGCAGCCAGATAATCTCAGCTAAGGAAAACAGAGTTTGGGATAAACATAAATATAGCCCAGAAAAAAAATATATATAGCCCAGAAGTACAAACGAATTATATAAGAGTGAGTGACTTCATATTAGTATAGCTTTGCTGATGGGACTAAGTGAGAAGACAGGAGATGGCTGAAGAGATAGCAAGGGATTCGTACTCACGAGAAAGCTCAAGGCCTAATGTAAGGCAGGTCAAAGATGTAGGAGCGGAGGTGCTACCTCGAGCTAGCTGAGATGTTGAACTTGGGGAAGTTGGGGGGAAAAAGCTCCAGTCAGGACCCCAGGAACTGAGACGGCCAACTCTTACTCTTCCAAAAGGATCTAAAAGGTCATGGAAAGAATATAGGGCTGCTGGTAGGCTGAAGCTATGGAGGTGGGGAAAGGGAACTAAAAAAGAAAAGGAATAAAAAGAGAATAAAAAATATATATTTTTAGGGGCACCTAAAATTTTTAGGTGGCTCAGTAGTTGAGCATCTGTCTTTGGCTCAGGTCATGATCCCAGAGTCCTGGGATCCAGTCCCACATCAGGCTCCCGACAGGGAGCCTGCTTCTCCCTCTGCCTGTGTCTCATGAATAAATAGATAAAATCATCTAAAAAAATTTTTTTTTAATTTGCACCATAGTGGAAAGAACATCAGCCTGGCTGAGGAACACTCAGGTTCTGGTCCCAGCAGCCATCAGCTGTCTCAGCGTCTTTCTGGGAGACACTGAATACTTGGCCTGAGCTTCCCAGTCTGTGCAACAGGAGCACGAACCCATTGCACAAATTTCCAATGTGGATTTCCCAAAAACCTAGGCCCAGAGAAAATACTTTAAGAATCTTTTTCAATAGACAGATAAATATTTCAAACAATTCCTCATGTTTAACACAATAAAAAATGCACAATGCATTTCACTACTTAATTAAGATTGGGGAATCTCACACTAAAGAAAACTGGTAAGACAGTTTCACGAAGGGTCTCCCAAACCTCCTTGATCCCAAAATGCCTTTTCTTCTGTGAAACATTTTTTTTTTAAGATAAACTGCACCCTTTGCAAAACACACATGGCTAGATACTATTTCCAAATTTAAGTTTCTGTGAGGCTCTGAGCAGAAAAGCCTAGAAAAGCCTTGAAGCCCAAACTCTCCAGGACTGTAAGGTGAGTATAGACCGATCTGAATCTAAAACTCCCATTGGGAAGTATAGCATGAGTAGTTATCAAGCAACTGTATTGAAACCGATGAACAGAAACTCAGCTCTTGCAGACCTATGCAAGTTCTGGTGGGCCACCCCAATCAATATACATGTTAGGAACGCCTCTTATGTACCCACTCTGTGCTGAGTCCTGACATGTAAGAATTTATTTTGCATCCCAAATAAACATAATAAACATACTCATTTATAATCCCAAAATTACAATTTTAAGCTCCAGGAGGACAAGAGATTCCCTAATGTACCCCCAGAGCCTATCTCAAGGCAGGACATAAAGTAGATTTATTCATTTGTGAATGAGTGTTCCAACGGACAAATATTTATAGATATGTGCTAGGTATAATGTCATCCTCCAAGGAATTTAAAGCCTATTTAAAGTAATCTCACGGAGATCCCTGGGTGGCGCAGCGGTTTGGCACCTGCCTTTGGCCCAGGGCGCGATCCTGGAGACCCGGGATCGAGTCCCACGTCGTGCTCCCGGTGCATGGAGCCTGCTTCTCCCTCTGCCTGTGTCTCTGACTCTCTCTCTCTCTCTCTCTCTCTCTGTGACTATCATAAATAAATAAGTAAATAAAGTTTAAAAAAAATAAAGTAATCTCAAAATAATTTTATTTATTGCCAAAGCCAAATGCTGAACGATCAAGAAGATGCGCCAGTTTTCAGCAGGAACATAATGAAGTTATTGATTATCTCCAGGTACTTTACTATGTCCATCATACACTGGTACATCTAGAGCTTTAGATAGAAGATAATATAGTAATAAGGAGCAAGGTGGGCTTTTACTCTAACTACATAATAGAGGATTCAGAACAGACTGACATGTTACTGATATAACTCTGGCTACAAAAACAAAATAATTATAAAAGAAGAGAAATAAAGGACCCAAAATATTCATGAGATTCATTGACAAAAGTTTCTCTATAGGAAAACTTGAAGTTGCTTTTCAGGAAAAAAAAAAAAAAAAAAAAGTGGGGAGAGGTTGCTTTCCAGAAAAAAAAAAAAAAAGAAGAAGAAGAAGAAGAGGACTAGTTTAAAAGCTAAGGTATCCCAGGGGCATTTGGGTGGCTCCATGGTTGAGGACCTGCCTTTGGCTTAGGTCATGACCCTGGCCCAGGATCGAATCTCACATCAGGCTCCCCGTGGGGAGTCTGCTTTTCCCTCTGCCTGTGTCTCTGCCTCCCTCTCTGTGTCTCTCATGAATAAATAAAATCAATATTAAAAAATAAACTATAAAATAAATAAAATAAAATAAAATAAAATAAATAATAAAATAAATAAAATAAAAAAAGTATCCCAAGATTCTTTCTGTTACTGTCTTTCAAAGGAAGAAAAATACAGATTTTTGTTTGTTTTGCAACTAGAGCCCAAAGAGGTCCCCAACCTGTCTGCAGACTCACTGGGACTAGCCTGAGTAAGGAACTCACCCCCATGCCCAATGACTGGGACCCCCAGCCAGCAACACAACCCCAGCCCCTTCACAACTTGCCCCACACGTCAATGGCTTTTGGTCACTGGCTCCTATTCAAAAACGGGCATCTTTAGATGTTTACAATAAAGGTTATTCAAAATAATTATCATTTCTCTCATTTCTTGGCCCCCTTGGCTTTTTCCCCGGCATAGACATGTGCAGAAAACTTCTGTTCCTCCCTGTGTCCCCAACCTGCTCTTTAGCCCCCCACATCCATGAGCCATGCTGATACACACCATCACCACGTTCTCAGCTTTATCACCAAGGCCGTTTCACTTGCTCTCTGCTGCTGTTAAGCGCTCCCCTCTAGCTCCTCCACCCACTTCAATAGGAAAAGCAGAGCAGATATCCCTATAGGACACTGTCATCACCTCATAAGGCCGGCAGCCTGGAACATAAAATACTTCCGATTTCGCAGTTCTCGCTCAGCCTGAGCAGATTACACGTAGGGCACTTAAAATCAAAAGCCAAGAGGGACGAAACCATGACTTTTGAATGAGAAGTGGAAGCAGGAGCCATGAACCACTTCCAAAAATTCAGGAGTTACACAGTCGGACATCTAAGTGCCCTGGAGAGAACGTGGGTCTGATCAGCAGAACGTTCCCAAGTACAAAACAGCAGGAAGTTGGCCTATGTTTAAAATATAACTTTGTAGCATAAGGGTTTTGATTGAGCACGACATGAAACAAAACAATAAGACAGAGAAGCTTGGAAGGACTGCTCAATTGTTATCTTATCTGCCACCAAGAGAGATACATGGTATTTTCCCCTTCCAAGTCTTGCAACTCACGAATAGACCACATAGAGCTCAGGCCATAGGCGATCCAAAGTTTTTCTCTTCTCAAGATACTAGAATCCCAGGAAGGAAGCTTCCAAAGCCAACCCCTCAGCACCTCCCTACTGATGCACATTAGAGGGCCCCCAGTGCTTTTTTCTTCAATAGAATTACAATCTAAGAGGAAGCCAACATTTTGAAAAAGTTACTTGTAAGCTCCAGGACGATTTACGCTCTTATCTCTCGTTCTCGAGGTCATACTCTATCACTGAACCATCTCGTCACCCGCAGAATACAGAAGAAGGCCCAACTTTCTCTACCACTCACTATTTGTGAAGGCAACCAACTAAACTCTTTTTATCAAACATCTCTTTCCTCTTAATCATTACGAAGAGCAAGATTAATGATCTTTTACTTTTATAAAGCACTCATTTAACATCCTTAATTTTCTCTTCTAGGGTAGTTGATCACTTTTATCTATTTTCTCTCTCCCTGTGATTGGCGTTCTGCATGGATCAGAGAGAAGTCATTCATATCCAGCTCCAGATGAGGCCTATACCACTTCCTGTTCTATCAGGTTGATTACTCATCAGTTGCATTCCCCCCAAATTACATTTAGAGTCTGTCCCTGCTTCCTGCAACCTGCTTGAATTCCTGCTAGAGAACTGCAGAATCCTGAGATTGAAGACTAAGTCCATTTGCTGTCTCTGCACATGAAAAAAATAATAATAATTAACACTGTGAGACTTCCATCTTTCCTCCCTACCCTACTGAACAGCCAAAAGACTTCCATACTTGGTGAAACTCACAAATCTTACTTGGGTCCATTCTTTCCTACAAGAAGAATAATTGGGGGAAAGGGACAACAAATCAAGAAATATAATACTCCTACGCAGACTTTCTGTCTTCCACTAGGCCAGACCTCACAAACTCAAATGCCACAGAGGCCGGACAGGTCAGTGAGTGAGTGAGTGAGTGGAGCAGGTATGAAATATTAACAGTGGTGGGGATTGTAGCAAACTAGTTAAGTGCATGGCCCACTTCCTACAGACTCCTCATCCGTTCAACTCCAGCCAATTGTGGAACAGAAGTGCAGCTCCAGGGTATGCAGATCTTTAGATTTTTCATGAGGCTCCCAAAGTCAGGGTATTTTAATATGAAATCTCTCAATTTGTAAATGTTGGCAACTAATTAAAAACATTTCAAAACAGTGTGAAGGCCAAGGAAAACATGTCCACGGGCCAGATGTGGCCTGTGAGCCATGGTTTGCAACCTCTGTGATAGGCTGAAGAACTATTTAAACTCAGTAAGACAGTTGGGGTGCATAAAGGAGGAAAGAGAAATGGCACAGCCTCCTGGCTTCGGATGGAAGTTTAACAACCCGCATGGAGGAAAGGTGCGCCACTGGGGATGCACTGGGCGGGCAGCCAGCCCTGGTTGGCCCAAGCCTTTGGGTTGACAATTGTTTCACTTTGTCCAAGAAATAATCTCCTCAGAACAAGCTAAGAGATGGATTTGGAAGTCTAATTTAAAGAGCATACCAGTATGAATAGATAAATAATAGGTACATGTGTTTCCATTCTAGAGTAAGAAGGTACAAAAGCAAATGGGAGTGAGATTCAGGTCCCAGTTTTTCCAGGATGGAGAGGAGAACTATGGGAAACCAAAGAGTGATGTGCAGGTGTTTGGTGGTAGAGAAGTGGGGTGAGAGAAAAGGCACAGTGCCCAGGGTAGACCCTGGGGGGACACGGAGTGGACCCCATGGGGACATTATCACAACCCACCTCCCCCAGTGCCCTTCTCTAGTCACTACACAGAGTCAACCAGCCTAAACTGTTTAAATGAATGGAAATAATGAAGGGCCTCTGCCTCTCTCTGGGTCTGTCAGCATGCAACAGCTGTCCATATTGGTATCCTGGGAGCTACACCTTTAGGGAGCACTGTGATGGATTCCTAGTACACCAAAGGGAAAAGCCATGTGTGCAGAACAGAAAAACAATATTTGCTAATTTACAACTATTAATTAAAAGCCCTGTCACCAAGCCAAGCACTCCTGTGTGATTTTAAAATGTCCAACTTCTCCAGGGAGGGAGTTGCAGAGAATGTGAGGTAAGTGCACAGTGCTTCGGCCGGCAGGCTGGGGAGCAGACAGTGTCTTTAGGCTTTGGATTTGCACAAAAATATCCTGCCTCCTCAGAGCCCAGACAATGCCCTGCATTCACTGCGATCTCAGGAACTCCAATGCTGCGCTGAGGAGCAGGAAAAAAACTAGACCCGAATTGAGAATAAATTGGTATTCACTAAATGGCACTTCTGAATTTACTGCAGCCTTCACCTTTGGAGGGAATTGCCAAGGTGCTCATAAAAGAAGAAATGATGAATATTCAGGATGTCTTTTGAATCCATTAGGCAACCGGGGATGAAGTCTCCATATGTAGACTTCTGGTTCTTTCCTTAGGCTGTTAAGGAGACTGCCAAAATGGCCGTCTGCAGGAAAAAATGGACCCTGGGTTTCCAGTGGGGAGAAAGTCTAAATGCCAAAGGTCAAGTCCATGGAAATAAACCTGGTTTAGGAGTTTTTGCAAAGGAAGAGATCTATAAATTTTGGGTTTCTGGACACAGTGAATAAGGGAATATGTCTGGTTGTAGGAACGCTGATCAAAATCTAGTAGCAAGCTACGCAGCATATGAAGAGCCTTTGTTTCACAGAATCAGATGTTCTGCAGCTCTAAATGTGTCCACACCACACAGGAACATCCCAAGCCATCTATCCAGGAATCTCCCTGTAGTTTTGTTGACTGGGTTTACCAGGGGCGGAACTGTATATGCATCTCTGAAGATTGCACTATTTGACCACCAGTCTGCTTCTTTACATCCTGAACTCTTGCTCTTGTAGCCTTACACAAAGAGGAAGGGCTCCTTGGGCTCTTTGGGGTCTTTGTGCTAAAAAAGAATTTCAAGAAATAATGTAGCGAAGATCATCTACTCCCAGGGGGACTGAACAAAGATCAATCAACCTTTAGGAAAAGAGGATTGCTGGGAAAGGGATGATGCAAGACACTAATCCTCAATTTCTTTGCCTTTAAAATAAAGGAGGGGAGTCAGATTCAGACTAACAAGCATTCATGAAAGTCATGTGTGCACTTGGATCTGGGATGGGGATAAGCACCTCTTTTGTCCTCCAAGCACTGATGCTTTAGTAAGAGATATTTACATAGAAGTATATCTTTAGACACGCCTGGGTGGCTCAGTGGTTGAGCATCTGCTTTTGGCTCAGGTCATGATCTCAGAGTCCTGGAATTGAGTCTCGCATCAGGCTCCCCACAGGGAGCCTGCTTCTCCCTCTGCCTATGTCTCTGCCTTTCCCTCTGTTTCTCTCATGTATAAATAAATAAAATCTTTGGAAAAAAATATCTTCTTAACAAAAAATCTACATAGCTACATGAAGGTGTTATGTCAACTCAAAGGAAAGAGTGAGAGGGAGTGATGGGGGGGTGGAAGAAGAATCAGGGGCTGAAAATCACTCAGGCAAAGAGACACGTAGCTGATTCTTGAGAGAGGTTCAACAGAAGAAGAAAAAGAATGGAGAGGGCACCCCAGGTAGAGGGCTCTGCCCGAGTCAAAGAAGACAAAAGGTAGGAAAGCACAAGAAGGAATGAATATCTGGTAGAAAATGCCTCTGATCATCTTGTAGGAAACACACCACTAGGTAGTGTCAGGGAGATCATGAGTCTGCTCCTATGTTCTAAATCAGGAATCAAAAAAATATTGTCATGTATCTCCAAAGTCTCTTCCAGAAATAACATTCCATGATTTTTATAATTCTAAGTAACAGGGGAAAAGTTGAAGAACCCAAGCCTTGCACTGGATGGTCTCTTTTCTTTGCTGTTTCATGACCAAAAGTGAAATTGGTGGTGGTAAAGCAGGATTACCACCTACGCTGTTTGTTGTGGTCAATCTTACATGATTTTGACATCAGATAAATGCAAATTTAGGGACAACCTTAAAAAATACTTGACCAAAGTGTTAAGGTCATTATAGACAAGGAAAGACCAAGAAATTATCACAGATTGGGAGAGACAAAGGAGACTTGACAACAAAAGGCAACATGGTAGCCTACACTGGATCCTGGAGAGAAAAAAACATTAACAGAGAAACCGAAGAAATTGAATAAAGTCTATAGTTTAGCTAATAGCACTGTACCAAATCAATGTTAATATCTTAGTTTTGATAAATACACCACGGTTATGGAAGATGTTAACATTAAGGGAAGATACGTGAGGGATATACACACTCTCGATACTATCTTTTCACTCTTCTTGGGTTCTTTCAAAAATAAAAAGAGTTTTCTTATGTCCAATATGATATCCTGTATACCATAATATCAACTACCAATGTAGTTGTTAATCTTCTTTCCTCAGGCCAAGGTTATAAAAGAGTTCCCACCGTTCTATTATAGAAATGCTGTGGACAAAAAAGAGAACAGTGGGGAAGCACCTTGGAGCAAAAGGAGACTAGAAAGACAAATGCTAGCAATGTTCACAATAGCCAAACTGTGGAAGGAGCCAAGATGCCCTCCAACAGATGAATGGATAAAGAAGATGGAATATAATGGAATACTCCTCAGCCATCAGAAAGGATGAATACCTAATATTTACACTGACATGGATGAAACCAAAGGGTATTATGCTGAGTGAAATAAGTCAATTGAAGAAAAACAATCATCATACGGTCTCACTCATATGTGGAACATAAGATATAGTGCAAGGGACCATAAAGAAGGAGAAACTGAGTGGGGAAAAATCAGGAAGACAAACCATGAGAGACTCCTGACTCTTGGAAGCAAACAAAGGGGGGGGGGCGGGGAATGGGGTCACTGGGTGACAGGCATTAAGGAGGGCATGTGATATGATAAGCACTGGGTGTTATACTATATGTTGGCAAATTGAATTTAAATAATAAGAATAGATAATCCAAAAAAAGGGAAGAAAAGGAGATGCTAAATAAGTTTGGAAGAGAAAAGAAAAACTAGGTGGTGCTCCCTCCCACCTAGAACCCACCAGACCCTAGCCTGGCATCACTCCTGATACTCCCCCATCATCCCAGTCCTCCCTGCCAGCACTAGCTCAGTTAGGGCACAGGCTAAGCTGCTCTAACAAAAGCACTCACACATATAAAGATTAGATGAGATTGGAATAGATTTTTCTCTCATTCTGCAGTTCACAAGTGAGTCCAGAGCTTATGGTGTGACTGTGCCATCCTGTCTGTGGTTTCTGACTCTGGGTTCAAATTAGCTGCAACACTGCTGGGGATTTACCTCAAAGATACAGATGCAGTGAAATGCCGGGACACCTGCGCCCCGATGTTTACAGCAGCAATGTCCACAATAGCCAAACTGTGGAAGGAGCCTCGGTGTCCATCGAAAGATGAATGGATAAAGAAGCTGTGGTCTATGTATACGATGGAATATTCCTCAGCCATTAGAAACGACAAATACCCACCATTTGCTTCGACGTGGATGGAACTGGAGGGTATGATGCTGAGTGAAATAAGTCAATCAGAGAAGGACAAACATTATATGGTCTCATTCATTTGGGGAATATAAAAAATAGTGAAAGGGAATAAAGGGGAAAGGAGAAAAAATGAGTGAAAATGTCAGTGAGTGTGACAAAACATGAGAGACTCCTAACTCTGGGAAACGAACAAGGGGTAGTGGAAAGGGAGGTGAGCAGGGGGTTGGGGTGACTGGGTGATGGGCACTGAGGGGGGCACTTGGTGGGATGGGCACTGGGTGTTATGCTATATGTTGGCAAATTGAACTCGAATAAAAAAAATTTTTTTTAATTAAAAAACAATTAGCTGCAACAGCTCCCACCTTCATCCAACCACTGGGAAAGGGGGGAAAAGGCAGGGTCCCTCGGGCACTTTCCTTGGTGCCCTTTACTTCTGCTCACATCCCACTGGCCAGAAATAGGGTACACGACCTGACTAAGGCTGCAGGAGAGGCTAGAAATAGTCTCTAACTACATAGCCATGTGCTCAACTACAGCTCCGCAGACCTACAGAGGGAAAGAATTCATCTGGGTGGACAAGGAGCAATCTCTGTCACTAATCCAGCCACACACAGTGGGGATATGCAGTCTACTCAAGGTGATGGCAAAAGCAGAGTCTTCAGTCTGATGGGATAAAATTATGTTGTATAGAAGATAACATACAACGCCACGGCATGTGGGAAAGGGGAACACAGTGACACAGATTGAGTTTATCTGGGGAGAACATCTGAGCAGCCAAAGGCAGGATCCTAGTGTGGCAGGGTATTTGGGGAAATGACCTCAACCCTCCACTCCTTTCCAAACCTTCAGCCCTTGGCAATGTGATTTGACATATAGCCCCATCCACCAAGAGAGTCTATTTCCCTACCTTTGGACTCAGACTACCCTCACTTTGTTCAGTAAAATACAGCAGAGATGACACTGTGTGAGGTCAAAGCCTAGGCCCCAGGGGGCCTTGCACACTCATGCTCTGACTCTTGGAACACTTCCACCATGGGAACAAGCCCAGGAGAGTCAATTGAAGGGCAGAGGCTATGTGGAACCAACACAGCCAGCTGAGGTCACCCCATCGCAGCCAGCCCCCTACCCATGTGGCAGCTGAGTGCGGGGAGATGAGGAATAAGGGACCCAGCCACCATCCGTTGAGCCTGACCTGGATTGGCTGACCCACGACTCGAGAGCAAATAAATGGTCACTGTTTAAAGCCACTAAATTTGGAATGAATGAATGAATAAATAAATAAATAAATACAAATAAATAAATAAATAAATAAATAAATAAATACAAATAAATAAATAAATACAAATAAATAAAGCCACTAAATTTGGGGTGGGATGTTATGCAGCAGTAGCCCCGGATAAAATCAGTGGAGCTCCGTTCTCAGTGAATAGGCTGATGAAAACCAGTCAGAGCAATTGCAAAACTGGAGAAACTCGTGAGAGGGGTGTGAGGAGATCCAGGAGCATGAATCACGGAGACCAAAGGAAACATTTCAAGATGAAGGAAGTGGTCCCCCAGCAAGGGGAGACTTAAGAGAAGGAACTTTTTAGGACAAACAGAAATAACCATTGAAACGCCATTTGGGTAATGAGAACACAAATAGAAACATGACCTTCCTATCCACAGCAGAAAACTCAGTTCCTCCTTCCGCTTAAACACACACCCACCCCTACACCTCCCCATCCCTTTCAGGGGAACTTAATTCACAACCCGTTCTGTACAAAAGGCACACGGAACTCACATGATCCTAGGACTTGCTGGGGGATACAAGTCCAAGGAGCTGCTGCTCCCACCTGTTAGCCGCAGACTAACTTCTATTAGCCCGTAAATCCATGATTTCACACCAACTCCTGCCTCCTGCTTGCAACCCTCGTGGCCCTGTCATCCTGCCATACTCCTCTTCTCTCTTCCTTCCCCAGCCCACCATTGATTCTTCAATGTCGGTGTACAAGGGATTTGGGAAACCAGCTGTTTCCTGCTCCACATCACTATGGAGTGGCCTAAGTTCCAATAGTCCCAGAGCCTCAGCATCACCCTCCAGGCCCCCAGAGGTCCAGTTACAAAGTCAGGGAAGCTGGTCTGCTGTTTGGAGGAGTAAACATTTTCTCTCCAGCCACAGCCCATCCGAGTATCATGTGTACGGTGCACATGCACTAAAGTGTGCGCATACGCTAGGGGCTGCAGTGGGAGTCCAGCCGATCATGGACTGCAGGCAAGGTGAGCCCCAGGTATGGACGGTTTGTCACACAGCGATAGCTACCTGGTAATACTGGTGGAGCTTCACTGATTTGAATGGGGCCAGAAGCTTCCCCCGGGGGTGACAGTCACATGCAGTGAAGAAGAGCATAAGCCTTCAGAGTCAGCCTTGGATTTAAGTTGTTGGCCATGTGGCCTGGGACTGACCTAACCTCTCAAAGCACGAGGTCCTTCCTCTATAAAATCGCTTTAATAATAATCTCTACCTTGAAAGGTTGATGTAAGCCTTACAAGATGTGAAGTTAGCTAGAGCATCAGCTTTATGTCAGAGTCAGAGATAACGTCAGGAAATCACTTGGCGGTGCCCTACACATGGAGGGGGAGGGGGTTCTCAACAAAGGCTACCATTGGTGCCCTCCCTACTTGATCCCCACAGCCCTGCTCCACTGGCCTGGTTAGACTCTGCTGCCTTGTGTCAGGCCTTCCCCTGCCTAGTCTCTGACAGATTACCAATTGTTCCACCTATTGGGACTCAAATTCCTCCAACCATCTCCTTCCCAGCCCAGGGGGCCAAGGTCAGCTTTTACCCCGGCCTCCCCTGGTCAGCCCCCATCCCGCTGGAGTTTACCAGGCCAGACCTGCATGTGTTTTAATGAGGCAGTTGGTTCCTCAAAATGGTTCTCTCAATAAGTGGAATAAAACTGCAATGACAAACAGGGATGGGGAGGGGAAGTGCGTAAGAGGACGTGGCATCTTGACAAGCACATTCAAGGCCATAAATGTGTGGCAATTGCCTTTCTCATCCAATTCTCTTATTTTGAAACTTTCCTGGAAGGGGCCTGGCGTTATTAAGCATTTATTACAAGACAGTCTTCCATTCACCCAATCACATGGGGAATCCACGTAGGACTGACAACCAGCAAGGAAGATTATGTCATTCTCTGGAACAGCGGGAGATGAGGGAGAAAGAGGCTCTGGCGTAGCTGGAAGTCAGGGAAGGGATGCCTCCAGCACCTATCAGGGAGTCACTGTGCCTGCAACAGCCTAAACATACAACGGTTAAGGCCTACCGGGCACCCACTTATTTCCTGAGCTGTGCAGTAACATTTAAAGTCTACCTTCCGAATCCTTAACCGGCTAGATGGTCGGAAAACCAGATGACCTAGCCATGAGGAAAGAACACACACATATAAGCAATGTCATAACAGACCGCTGCTCTTGCCCAATGTCCCCCACAAGATTTGGAAACGGAAACCTCTTATGAATTTGCTACTCTACAGGTTACTGGGGTTTTGATAGGATGCAAAGCCAACAGGATGCATTGCTCCTGGGTACTGAGCATCCCCAGCACGTGGGAAGTGCCACCCCAGCCCCTGCACCGGGGCCCACGGATCACACCCCTGCCAACCCTGCCGTGGAAGCCACTGCCCCTACCCTGTACCCCCAGCTGGGGAGGGCCACCCCTGGCAGCCACCTGGAAACTGTAACCCATGGTGTGACTCTCCTTTCATTTGCCTTCTTGGGGATGCGGTGAGCCCAAGAACACACTAAGGGCCAAGACTTTAGAGCTGGAGCCACCTGCACTTTCTCTAGGGATCTGGCTTCTCTCTGCCCAACTCAAGGGGATGATCCTCTGCCCCCAGCCCCTGCCAGATTTCTCCAAACAACCCCTCGATTACTGTCCTTGCCAGACCCTTGGGGGAGCCTGCAGAACTAGCTGCTTCCATTCTCTTCCTTGCTCTCTTCCTCCCTGTCTTTCTCTCTTTCACTCTCTCTTAGATACAGAGAGAGAGAGAGAGAGAGAGAGAGAGATCCCCATTCACAGCACACTGCTTTTTTTTTTCTGGCTGGAAAAAAAAAATGTTTGCTTGCCTCAGGGGTAGAGCCCAGCATCCCAAGCCCTGGACAGCCTGTCTCTGCTTGCTGGCCCCTGCCCCAAATCCCCATGCTGAGCCCACAGGACCTCCATTCTTCCCCCAGGAGCATCCTCCATGTCAAAATGCTACCACTCTTCCCAGCCAGAACCACAGTGATAAAGGCCCCCTTCCCACTGCTAAGGGCCCTTCTACAGATTCTACTTCCCATCCAGAAACATATTTCTTCCCTGGGCTATTTCTTCACTCACTCAATACGCATTGAGTACTGCCTTGTGCTGAAGCAGGTGACTCCCATGTACTCAAAATCGAATGCCTTTTGCTCTTTTACAAAAAACCACAACCGCACAACCATATCTCAGTATGACAATGCAATAGTCATTGCCTCCAACAGGTAGGAATGATGGTGACACAGTGGCCCAGGCTCCTCAGACGCATCCCAGCCCCCACAGGTGAGATCACTGGGCATGGGGTGTTGGTGTCACCTCTTGGAATTCACTCTCAAAATGCATGGCATCTCCTTATTGGTCCTGTGCCAGATGTTTTCTCACCCACCAGCCTCACTAACCAAGTGCTGATCGAAGAGAGAAGATGGCTGGGAGACCCCATTCCTCAGAGCTACGGGTCCCAGGGTCAAGACCTGACAGGTGAGATCAGGGCTGTGGCAGGTTACTGTCGGAGGTAGGAGAGGTTACCTGCCTGCCAGAGCCATCAGCACCCAGGTGATTCGAGAACACACACCCTCCACAAATGGGGGGTGGGAGTGGGGGGTGTCACAGCAACCTCTGCAAGAGAACTCTCTAGAGGCAAGCCATGAGGATGACGGGCCCCTACGGCCTGTGGTTAGCACGTTAGACATTTTTGAGCATGTCATTTCATTTTGCTTCTGTTTTAGGATACGCTGCAGTGCCTATCAGGAAATTAGATAACGCTAAACTGTATTTTGCTTTTTTTCTGGCCAGCACTCAGGTCCTGAGAAGGTAAAGCATGTTGACTCTGAATTCTAGGAAAACAGATTACTCATCGCCCCGCATTTTCAGGGCCCATATCTAGTACTTGGGTGTCAGGACAGGGAGACGGCCAGGAGTAGACAAGGTCGGAAACCCTGTGTGAAGGTTTTGCCCAACTCCCAACCCATAGAAACAGCCAGGTCAGGGCCCAGCTGACCCCACTGTCAACCCCGCATCTTCCCCACTTTTGCCTAAGGGGGGCCTTTGGCTTGAATGTTCACTTGATTCCACATATCAAAATGTCGAGGAGGCGATCCCCAATAACAAGCACCCCAGGCAGCTGCTAGTGCTTTAAAGTTTGCAAACTCATTCACATGCTTTAGCCCATCAACTCTTCCCCAGACTCCTATGACCTAGTGTTGTCTCCCCGTCCCCACCATTTTCCAGGTGAAAAAAAGGAGACCCCGAGATCTGCTGACTTGCTGGTAGTTGGTAGCCCTGAGAAGGGTTTTTCAGACTAAGGGCTTGCCACCCAGAAGTCTGCTTGAGCACTCACTGCCGTCTCCGCTAAGTGTGGCGATGCTCCCGTGGGTGACACTTCTGAGGCTCTCACTTTAATGGGTCCCCTCCCCCAGCCAATTCCAGTGTCTTTTAGAGAAATAAAACTTGCCTTCTCCCACTACACCCAGTGTCCAGCTGGCCTTTTGCAATGGGAAGCACATCAGACTTGAGTCTGTTGGGGTGATTTGGGTTTTTTTATTTTATTTATTTATTTGAGAGAGACAGAGAGAGAACATGAGCACAGGAGAAGGGACAGAGGGAGAGGGAGAAGCAGATTCCCTGCTGAGCAGGTAGCCCGAGGCAGGACTGGATCCCAGGATCCTGGGATCATGACCTGAGCTGAAGGCAGATGCTCAACCCCTGAGCCCCCCAGGCACCCCTCCGCTGGGGTGTTAAATGCTGAAGTTGTAAGGAGGAGGAAAAAACTCAAATCTCTCTCCCAGTTCGGTCCCCTAGAGTGAGTTCTCATCTTTCCTCTATGTTTTGTTTGACCATAGAAGGAAATTGCCTCCTGTACCACATGCCAGTTTCCAACAAATGGGAAACAAAGAACCAAAAAAAAAAAAAAACCTTCTGAGGTATTTCCCAGCTGAATAAAATCAGAAGTGGATAAGAAGCACCAGAGAGGGTTAGCCTGCCTGACCTTTCTGAGGTTCTATCAAAATTATTCATCAGGGTTTCCTCTCAACCTCTGGCCCATATTTCACCAAATTCCCTGAAGTCCCTTACTCAGGTCCCTTCTTTCACATCTTGGTTGCAGCCCTACCTCGTCCCCCCTTGGTCATCCTTTGCTTGCCTGACGTAGTTGGGCATAGTGTTTTATGGTCTAATCTAAAATACGAGAATGACAAGGCTATTTAACGCTCGTGTGCTAACAGATCATATCATAGCAATGACAGCCAGGCCTTTAATCGTATTATCAACGTGGCTTTCTTTTTTTTTTTTTTTTTTTTTTTTGAGGCACATTTACAATTGCTGTGTGTCTCTTTCAAGTCACAAGGCTGCCCTTCCCGGCTTGTGTGACCTTGAGAAAGCCTCTCATCTTCTCTCTAAACTCCACTGAGAGAAACATCATAATAAATCCCTGACAGCCTTCTTGAGGAGGAGAGATGAATGAACGTGTGAAAAAGTGTTTTGGAAACAGTGAGAGCCGTAAAACATTTCTTACAAACTCTATTATTTTATCAATGTTGCTATTTCCTTGTTAGTAAAATGGTGGTATTGAGAGTACTACTTGTTGCATACAATTATTGTGAGGATTCGGTGACATAAAACAGGGAAGGTGCCTAGCTCCATAGCTACCATATAATAAGCGCTCAGAAACGTTAGTCACCAGGAGCAGCCATGGTCCCAAACCTTTGTGGTATGAACAGTAGGTATGATCATGCCCATTTTTTAAATTTTATTTATTTATTCATGAGAGACACAAAGAGAGAGGCAGAGACACAGGCAGAGGGAGAAGCAGGCTCCTTGTAGGGAGCCCCATGCGGGATTCGATTCTGGGATGCCCGGAGCCAAAGGCAGACGCTCAATCACTGAGCCACCCAGGCATCCCAACCATACCCATTTCATAGCTCAGGAAACTGAGTTTTGAAAGGCCAGGCTGACTCAGACTACACTTGCAGCTTTAACATTTCATTCCTCATTGGGACGTGTTTATAGCCACATGGCTGGTTGGTAGCAGAAACCCAGTGGTCAGCGGGTAACTTAGGTTTTTCTGTTTCAAAAGAATAAGTGGGGAGCTGCACGCTTCTGGTTTCTCTGGACGTGTGGCTAAGGCACCATATAAGAATTTGCCAGCCCTGTCTGGCTTATTTCCTCATCAGCAGCTGCAATTCAACCAGATATTCAAGAGAAATGCAAAATCAAATAAGGAGACTAGGAAGGAAGACAATCATGGCTTTTACTTTTAATCCTCATTTATAATCAGGAAAGAACCAAAGGGGAAAACAGTGATGAAGTTTAGTGACAAACACTAAAACTCCCGACTGCCTGTTCTGAGATACCAAGTAAGTCACTCCGAAAGTGTTTGAAACCTGCCAATTATTTCACTGTTTAGGTCCACAACAAAGCTGGTCCTCGCACTCGGGTGGTGGTGGAAAAGAGATAGAAAAAAAATCCTAAAACCTCCAACTTGTTCTGTGCACACGATCTTATGGCATATTGTGGATTTTCTCCTAGTTAAGAAGAACACAGCTCCTCGGGGGAGCCTCTTACCATCCAGCTTTAGCTTGTCCAAAAAGAAGAAGGGTGGGGGAAAAAATTTAAGTCTTCAGCCAAGAACACCAGTTGGGGAATTAAAGAGCTGGGCACACAATCATCTTAAGTCACGTTGGAGGAGACTTAAATAGCGCCCATCAGCAGAAAAGAATGGGGGATCCTCCAGTACACTGACTTCATTGATACCCCATTTATCAGCAATTAGGGACTCCATTAAAGGCCGAGTTTACAGCAGAAAGAGAAGCAGAGCCTAAAATATGTCCCAGCAGATGGACGGAGAGTGTCGGTGATGCCGTATTTCAAAGCCATCTGCAATGTTGTTATCATTGAGTGTGGAGTCAGAGAGGCAGCAAAAATACAGCGGCCCGAGAGCCAGCCAATGATTTACTTGACCTTTGGATGGGTAGGACTGACAGCAGAAACCTCATTAATTCCTCAGGTCACTCTGGAAGACATTAATTTGGTTTGGACTCGACGAGAGGAGATTTTCCAGACATACACTAGGAATTATGAAATCTCCATGGCCGGAGAAAGTATGTCCAAATCACTTTTTGCATAAATCAAGCTGACTTTCTGAAGAAGGATAATATGCTTAATCAAGGGAGTTATGGAATTTCTTGTGCTTATTAGACAGAAAATATAACAAGGTTTTATTTGGTTATCAGTTCTGAGAGAGAGATTCCCCCCCCCCTCTAAATTGAAGTCTTCTCCTGCCAGAGTGGAAGAGATCCTTTGAAAGTGCTGGAAGGAACCAGACGTGTAAATAATTTGTTCACACAAAAAAATAGCTTGGTTTTGCTTTTCTCTTTCTTTCTCTTATCAAGCAGGGACTGCATCATGCGGGCATCTCTGCTGAGTCCCAGCCGACGTGCCAGCTCACCCCTCCCCCCCACCTGACTTCCCCCTTTAGATAGAGCTTTCTTGGCACAGGACACATCCCACTAAATAACAATCACAGGGGACTGGTGGTTTTATTCCATACATTTTGGTGGCTTGGGCCAAAATTAAGAAGTCTGGGATGGAGGCAACTTGGATTGAGATACAAAGTGTGCAATACTAACTAGAAAAACCTCTTTCCTCTCTCTCCAAGTCTACACAAGTCTATACACACACACACGCACCCTGGGAACTAAAGTTCTCCAGTCCCCAAAAGGAATCATTTCTAATGACATCTAGTTTAATGATTTTTAAGCTCTATGACTTTCCCAGAAATGCTGCTCCTTTGTTTCATTGTTCAGAGGAAGAAAAAGGTGTGGAGATCTGGGGCGGGAAGGGCGGCGGTAATTAAATCCAGAACGAAGCAGTCAGTCCGATGATTTCCATCATTTCATTTTAGGGACAGTGTCAGACAGATCAAGTTATTCAAAATGGTCAGGAGAGAGAGAGAGAGAGGGAGAGAGAGAGATTGAGATTGAAATGCTGCTAGGCAATGAGCTTATACTCAAGTGTCTGATGCATAAGCCACAAGCCCCCTTCTTGGTGATATCTTCCCTCGTAAAAGTTGCATTCATCATGTTTAAAGCAAGGTTATCTCTGGCTGAAGAGAACATGCATTAGGATGTTTTACTCATTCAACACGGAGCACTCCCTATCAACAACCGTCTGCCTAAAGGGGACCAGGAGAACAAGAATTAATCACAGGAAGACAATTTAAGGGAGTTGGACTATAAAACGGAATTCATTAGTAACCATAAAGTATCACTGCTTTAACCTGCCTTTCCCTTAGAGTCTGCTTCCTCTGCCGTGGGACTGCACCAGCTTGCTCACCTGACAGCCTAAAGCCATCCCCACCCCCTCAGCCTCCATTCCTCTTCCTACTGGGGACAGAAAGAACAGAGAGCTTGCCAGTGCAGGGCGGGAGCACAGTGTCTTTGGCCACAGAAACTCCTGGACAGATATGGAGCTTAAGCCTAGAAGAATCCAATTGGGACAGAAGTCCTGACATCCAAGGTCCTCTGCTCATCCCATCTGCCGACTTGGAACTGTATAAGCTCTTTTTATAGGGAATTATCACATATGAGACAGAAGGACGACCTGACCATAATCACAGGTTCTGGATTTTTATAGGCCAGAATAAAGCAGGATGTCAAAGAGATATTTGCACACCTAAGTTCACAGCGTCAATATTCACAAAGGCAAAGACATGAAAGGAACTCAAGAGCCAAACAATGGATAGATGGACCACCAAATGTGGATTATACGTGCAGTGCAATCCTGATCACCTTTAATGAGAAGGAAATCATGTCACATGCTACGTCACGATTGAAGTTTGAGGACGCTACACTAAGGGAAATAAGCCAATCACAAAAAAAAAAAAAAAAAAAAAAACAAATACTGTATGATTCCACCTACATGAAGACCTAAAGCAAACAAATTAATAGAGACAGAAGGTAGCAAGGTGGTAGCCAGAGGCTGTCGGGAACAGGGGGCAGTTGCTGTTTCATGGGTACAGAGTTTCATTTTACAAGACCAAAGTGTTCTGGAGATTGGGTGCCTGACAATGTGAACATACTCAATGGTATTGTACACTTAGAAATAGTTAAAATTGTAAATTTTATGTTATGTGTTTTTAAACAAAAAGAAACAGAGCAACCGTAATTCATCACACACGTTAATATTTTGATGTTGCAGTCAAATCGTTTTTTTTTTTCCCACTTCGCCACATACTGTTAACACTTTCCCATAACATTATATTTTCTTCTACGTCCACACTTCAGTGGTGTGTGGTATTCCATTGTTTGAGTGATCCCTTATGATTGGGCATTTAGGTTACTTCTAGTCTGTTGCTACTACAAAAAAAAACCATGACAAATGCCATTTTTACATGACTTTTCGATTTCATATTGTATCCCTTACATTACGTCTTTATTTTGTGTATGAGTTGAGACAATATTGGTGTGGCATTTCAGATCTTTTTGCTTCAAAACCTCTCTGATTCCGAGATTATATATGCTGGAATTACAGGGGAAGGAGGAAAATTGACACCCGTCAAATCAATCTTTGAAAGAAGTAAAACTCCCAGTTGGAAAACAATGATGATTTCAGGATAAGGATCATCAGAACTGGGCTCTCACAAATTGTCCCTTTCCCAGGGAACATCTGTGAGGAGAGCATACACAAGCAGACACAAACTGGCGCTAGTCAGCTGAATACTCCTGGTCCTTCATGCACCCAGGATCAAACGTCAGACCATCTGTACCCAGAGCACATCCTCAAGGCCTTTACTCTAGACTAGAATTACTAAGACCTTGCTCCCCTTACAAAGTAACTGACACCTGCTTTAGGGTCAATGTCAGCACTCTCAAGTTATTAATGAGAAAACTGATCCCAGAGAGGTTAAATAACCTCCAGAATCCCAGCAAACAGTGGCAGAGTCAAGGTTCAAATTCGAGCTTCCTGCGCTTTCCCCAGCAACATGACACCGCCATGTTGGATATCACGGTTGATCACAGAGCTCTAGGCACAAAGGAACACTTGATTTGGAGGATATCTCAGGCTCCCAATTTTCTTTATCTCTAAAGAGGCCAAGACTACTTACCTGGGGAAGACTATGGGACCCATTTCAGAGAAGGCTTCCTGCTGCCTGTTCCACTCCTCTCTCTTCCCCATGCCAGGCGAACCCAAATAATTAAGAAGAGTATTTCTGAAGGAAGAGTAAGAGAGCATTTCTGAAGGAAGTTAAATAACTGCAATTAGGAATGCTCTATTTTAGGAGGAAGTGGGGCTACAGATCATATTTCCATATGGCAGTTGCATGTGTTTATTAATGGAAAAGACTATTGAAAAGCCGCTGTTACCACAGGACAGTTATCTTGCACTAAGTTCCTGGGATCCAGACACAGGCTTTTCTAGCAGGCTGGTTCTCTGCAATCGTTTGTGGCCACTCTCAAAGACTCTGTCCTCAGAATTCTCCTCCCAGAATGGCTGTTTCTGTAACGTGAGTCCTGACAAAATGACTCACTGGGGCCATGTTAACTTTTATCTTCATCTGGTTTTAACAGTAATTAGGCCAGAGCGATTTTGGGGGCAGCACATGAGTCAAATTTCCAATCACTCCCTGTGCTGGAAATCCTGGTGGTTATTATTGGCATTTTGCGACCATGTTATTCACATGAGCTTGGAATGGTGCTGTGTAAGGTATCTGGTCAGACGATTAGGGATGCATTGGTTTCTTTTATTTCAGTCCGTTCAGATCAAAGGCCTGCCATAATCCATCCCCAAACTCCTTGCTCTAACCCAACTGTGGCTGCTGCCATGTAGATAAATCCTTAAAGACAGAAAAACCAGCCATTTGCAATCGTCTTTCTTACTACTGCTAAATTCCACACTGTTTCCAATATTCATCTGGAGGGTGTGCAAGGCTTGAAGGGATTTGAAGCTTTTGAAGGCATGGAGGATGTGCAAACTATTAATTTTTTAATTATTATAACCGTGTGGGACAACCCCAGCTTCCAAGTCCCCACTCTAAAGGCCACACCCTCATTTTTGGCAAAATAGCCACCACATTTCTTGCTGCCTTAATCCCTGCACAGAACTGCATGGCTGAGCATGACTTTCTCTCCCCTCACAGTCCTACTTTATAATTCTCAAATGTGGGCTTGGCTGAATATTCATCTCTGAATCCAGTTCACTCTGGTGTGTGTGTATGTGTGTGTGTGCGTACGCAAGCGCATGTGCATGTATATGAGTGTGTATGCATAATTCCAGCAGAATCTGTCTCCCTGAACCCTTGCTTTTCCAAGTCCCCAGATGCAGCTGAACCAAAAAACATTACAAAGCAACCACTAGACTGGCCAGTTGAATCCCCAACACCATGAGCCAGGATAACCATGAGGGAGAAAGGAAATCAGCCTGGAGCCTGGACTCGTGTTTAGCTTTACAGAAGAAGCAAATAGTAAGTAAAACAAAATGGAAGAAGACATTCGACAGGAAGGAAGGGTTGTTTACATGTTCTACAAAGGGCAGGGAGAGAGGTAGATGTGGGCTAAAGAAAATATAAACAATGAATAAAAATGTGAAGGATCAAACCAGGACTCCCTTATCACATGGATTTGGAGCTGGTTAATCCTGGGTCTCACAGGATTTAATCCCTCGCTCCGTTGCTTCAGGAAATATTCCCCCTGCATCACTTTAAAATCCATCCTTCTTAGGGATATATAGTAAAAATATCAACATGTACAGGAATGATAAACTCCTGTGGTTCATCAGAACAAGAGTTACTTCTGGGAGCAAGGGGTACACAGAGCATTTCAAATGTATTTGTCAGCACGTATTTCTTAAGCGGGTGATGGGTACACTGATATTTTTATTTATCCCTTTTTGAATATCCAAAAGATTTCATAGAAACTTCCAAATAAACAAATAAGTGATAGAAACATCATCCAAACCCAGGACTTGAAACCTCCATCAAAGAATACCAGGCCTCATTTCAGTCAGTATGAACCTGTGCTGGCACACAGGGCCCCAGCTCAGAAGGGTCCCACACTTGGTCTAATGCTCTGCTGTCACTGCCTTGAAATTCTTCATAAATATTTAACAAGGGGCCACATTTCCATTTTCCACTGAGCCCTGCAAATCATATAGCCAGGCCCAGGCAGCACCTACTCAATCAAGACAAGAACCTTTCTGTTTTAAGTTACACACAAGGTTGCCAAGCCCAGACACTGGGAGGATACTCTGGCCACCCTCCCTTTGGAAGTGGTAAATCTCCTCCGCTTTGACTTGGTAGAAACATCCTCCAGATATCTCAGATCTTCTCCCTCTCTCATCTTCTCCTTATCTTCTCCTCAAAAACCAAAGACAGACAAGATGCAGAGGAGGAAAAGGATGGTCAGGGTGGGGTGGCAATTCTAAGGATTGGTGAGAGGAAGTGGCTCCAGATCTGCCTCCACTCCCCCGTCAGCACCAAACAAGAGGGAAGTGGCTTTCACTTATCTCTGCTCCTCATCAGAAGCCACTCCTTTTTTAAAATTTTGGTTTGCATTTAATTTTCTAAATAAGGACAAAAAAGCTCTACCCTCCAATTATTGATAAAGCACGCTGTCACTCAAAAATGATTCCTGAGCTCCTCTTATGTGCAGGCACGTATCAGGCCCTACAGCATGCAAAGACGAAAAGTCAACATCCCCAGCTGGCAAATGTTTAAGCCTATTGAAAAGAGAAGGAAGCAAACAAGCGATTTTAATAATGAGACCCAGGATCAGCCCCAATCAGTGTGAGATAGTATAAATATAATAATATAGTCCCGGAGATGGGTAATACGTGCTGTAGAAGCAAAGAAGGAGCACCAGCATCTACCTGGGTGGGGAGCAAGCATCATGGAAGGTGTCAGGAAGGAGTGAAGTGGAGAAGAACATTCCAGATGGGAGTGTAGAAACATAGAAGAGTGTACAGTATATTTATTTGGTGGACTGCTGTTCATCCATTTATCCTTTCTTTATAAATCACGTGCAAGACATCATGCTTGAAAGTAAATTCAAGGGAGATAATGGTAGAAGTTGAACAGGTAGGAAGAGGCTAGATCCTGAAGAAAAGGCTAGATTTTGTTTTGTTGGTAGAGGAATCAGGGAGGAATTTGAGCAAGGAAGTAAAAATAAGATTGTTAGGGGGCACCTGGATGGCTCTGTCATGAGGCTGAGCCCATCATGCTCATCACAGTGTCTGCTTGAGGTTCTCTCCCTCTCCTTCCCCCCTTTTCTCCTCCCCCTCACTCTTTCATATTTTTTAAAGATTTTATTTATTTATTTATGAGAGACACAGAGAGAGACAGATAGAGAGAGAGGAAGAGACACAGGCAGAGGGAGAAGCAGGCCCCATACAGAGAGCCCAATGTGGGACTCGATCCTGGGACTCCAGAATCATGCCCTGGGTGGAAGGCAGCTACTCAACTGCTGAGCCACCCAGGCATCCCACCTCGCTCTTTCTTAAATAAATAAATACATACATACATACATAAAATCTTTTTAAAACTTGAGATTTTTTTTTCATTGAAAAGAAAACTCTGGCTTTGAGAGATAATTTCTGGTAAAGTGAATAAAAGTCTTATGATCAGTGAGAAGGAGACTATCACAATCTTCCTGCTTCTATAGGAATAGGGCAATGATGAGAGAGAAGTACGAGAGAGATTTTGTTTTGTTTTGTTTTGTTTTTTTTGTTTTTTGTTTTTTGTTTTTTTTTGAGAGAGATTTTTAAGAGAGTTTAATGGACTTGGAGACTGGGTAGGGGCGAGAAAAAGGAGGAATTTAGTATAGCTCTCAGGTTTCTATTGTGAGCAATTGATGAAAGGTAGCATCATTCTCTAAGTGATGGAGCCCAAGAAGGGAAGTGGGTTTGGGGAACAATATGAAGTGTTTGGATTTAGTGCTATTGAGTTAGAAAAGTCTATGGGACTCCCAAGTGGATTTTTTTTTCCTCAGGCCAGTGGAAATCTGTCAAGAGAGATTTTTAATCCAGAGATAGACTGGGGAGTCATTCATGCACAGGGAGCTATTAGAACCATAGCCCTGGAGAGCCTTCATAGGAAGAAAGAAAAACATGTAGTGAGAAAAGTAGCCTGTTGATAGGAACCCTAGGGCTGGGAGGTAAAGTTAAACCTGTAAGGGAGACTGAACAGAACTATCAAAAATTAAAAATTAAACAAGAAAGAGTGACATTATACAACCAAGTTTTAAGATGAAGAAAGTGATTAGCAATGGTAATAGAGGCAGATAAACCAAGAAAAATTATTTATATCTGCAGAAAATAAAATTTTAGCAACTAGTATATTTTTTATTACCTCAATATAGTTTGAGTGGAGTAGTGAGATTGTTTTGGATGACTTTCCAGATTTGTCTGGCATTTATCTTTTAAAGTCTTACCAATGTATTCATGCCCTTGTTCATCCCCTCTCAGTACCCAGAGAAAATGGACATAATTTAGCAGTTATAATAAAGCCAAAATCCATAGCTGACATAGATTCTATTTACCTCTTTTTTTAAGGAGTCACATAGAGTGCTTTACACAGCAGATGCTGAAATTCAATGTTTCAGATGAGATTGTAGAAACAAAGGGCCAAAGCCTCAACACCTCCACCTCTTACTTTGAACATCACACAGAAAGCCTCTTGATTTATTATTTAGTTAAATGGATTAATCTTCCAGGTCACTTCCCCCAAACATAACTAAATTATTTCAGGTAATTTCTAAAAAGAAAACCCCATTGGAATTGTGTATACATCACAATTCTATTTATGGATATGCCCTGTTACCCAGATATAAACAAAAAGCCAGGACTGGCAAAAATTGAGGTAGGAACTGTTTGGAGTTTAGTTTTTCCAAGGGAGAGGGTGCTTGTGTTTTTTGTCTATATAACAGACATAGCAGTATCTCTTTGATTCACAGATAAGGGGGAGGCATCCTACCCACTATGGCAGGCTCAGGGTATCAATGATTGCAATCCTTATTCTCCTATGAAAGTGATCTGCCTAGGAAAATCAAGTCCTCTAGCAGATACATCCAACACTTAACCACTCCACTCATTAGAACATGATCAAAGTTGAGCACCTCTACACACTAAGTCCTGTCAGGCTTAAAAGTGAGGCATAATCAACAGCCTTCCATAGTTTTATCAGAAAAACGTGGAAATGAATACTGGAAACCTTACAACAATAATGTAGAAAATAGAAAGACCAAAGTCTAAGGACAAAAGGAGCATGAGGGACACTAGAGTGAGGTTACACTCAAGAGATCTAATCTTTCCTAGTAAACCTATCATACTAGTGATGGTTATATTTGCCGCAGGTTACTGAAATCATAAATCATGTCACTTACAGAATGACTCTTTCATTCAGGACTTTAAGTTTTCTTCCTTAAGTTACAGCCCTACTATGTAACTTTACCTTCTCTATCCAAGACACATGAAACAGGCTGGACCCTTGACATGAGCAGACAATCACTTAAAATTAGTTAGTTTCTAACTAATTAGCCTGGTAGCTTAGAGAAAATCATTAACAGCATTTTTACAGTCAAATCCTAACATGGAAACTCAAGTTAAATAAAGCACAATGTCTAAGAACAATTTAATGTTTTTTAGCTGACTTCAAAATAATCAATTCACCAATCCCATGGACACACAGAAATATTATGCGTAGTTCCCTCCAGTCAGCACAGGGCATAGGAGAAGAATAAGTCCACAAAAAAATGGAAAGTAAGCCTGTTTCCTCAAATGAATTCTAATCATTTTTTTTTTCAATTTATATCAGCTCGTGGAGCTAATCAATTCAAAAGTTTAAGGGAGGTTTGAATCACCCAAAAGTGATTTATGGCTTTATAAGAAATGGGAGCATTTTTACCAAAATCCAACAAACAGTGATTTAAATAGATGGGTTGACTTGCACTTCTGGCCAAGATCAAGTAACAAGGCCTGGGTTCGCCCTCCCACATAAAAAAACTAATAAAGAAAACAAAAGACATAAAACAATAATTTTCAAAACATCGGGCATCAGGTGATAAAGGAAAATGATCCCTGAGAGACAAGAAACAACGTGAGCTCGGCAATGGCTCCACTTACTTCCTGGAAAGTTTTCAGGCTGCCATACAGGAAAGGGAAAACCATGTGCACACAGTATCACACAGTCCCCCTGGGCCTGGATCAAGGACATGGGGCTCAGAGTCTGTGGAGGCCAAGGTATTTTTATTTTGCTGCCGTTAAAAAATCTGGAACTCGATAAAAAAATTGAGCATGTGGAATGGAAATGGAAACGTGGGCAATGTGAAGCGAATACAATTTGAATTTCTGGAGATGAAAGCTATAAAGTCTGAGATTTAAAAATTACACTAAGGAAATTAAGAATTTCAGAAATGCTTTCAGAAGAAGTTAATGAACTTGAACACTATCAATAGAAAGTATTCAAAATGAAACACAGAGAAAAATAACTAAAGAGAAAGGAGCTCAGCATCCATGAGTGAGACATCAACTTCCAGGAGCCTCAGAGATGTATAATTTGAGTCACAAAAAAGAGAGGAAAAAAGTGAGACAAATAAATAACTAAAAAAATAATACTCAAAATGTCCAAATCTGATGAAAACTACAAACCAACAAATCCAAAAAGCTCATTGAGCCCCCAGCACAAGGACCATTAAGAAATACTCTAAAGTACATTATAGCAAAATTGCTAAAGAGGGTGATGAGAACATTTTAAACACAGCCAGAAGAGAGGGGAAAAAAGAGAAATTAGGTACACACACCAAAAAAAGAGACATCAGATTTCTCATTAGAAACCATTCATGCCAGATGACAGTGGTGCTACATATTTAAATTGCTGAAAGAAAGAAAGCTGTCAACCTAGAATTCTGTATCCAGCAAAAATATTTTCTAAGACTAAAGGTGAAATAAAAACATGTTTAGGCACACAAAAGCTGAAAGAATTCCTCACACCACAATTTTCCTTCTGCATTTTCACACAGAAGGAAAATGAAACCAGATGGAAATCTGGATCTGCACAAAGAAATGAAGAACACCAGAAGTGATAATTGCATGGAAAATATAAAAGCCTTTTATTCTTTTTTATTATTATTTTTATCATCATTCACCATTACACAGTTAAAATAAATGCCTCCCCAGAAGACTTCAGAGAATATTGATAATATTACATCTACCATTACAAGGTAGTAGGAAAAGATGGGAGTAACTTTTAGAAATCCAGCCTAAAACTTCTATATACTGATGATATAAACATGCCACTGGATCAGAAAAACTTGGATATCTTAGCAGTGAACATTTTCATGATAGAATTGGGTAAAGCAGGGCTAATCAAAGAAAATATGCAGACATCAATCATGACATAAAACATGACTGAAAAAATATACTTTGCCAACTCTATTTTCACAGCTGTCCTTCACTTACTCTTTGTTCCAGCCGTGTCACATGGCTTCCCCTACTCTGGCAGAGTTGGCCTCATTTTAGACTTTCTCCAGTTCTTCACAGCCTGCTAGACTAGTAGTTCCTTGTTGGTAAAGATTCTGCTATCTTACCCCAAAACCTAGCATGGAGACTGATCCATAGCTTACAAATACAAAACAAAACAAACAACAACAAAAACAATAGATGATGATGATGAAAGAGAAAGAGATTCAAGGCTAATGCTAAATTTATTCTATTATGGTTTAAAATTCACACTTTCTCAAGGCCTGATTGGCTCAGTTGGTAGAGCATGCAACTCTTGATCTCAGTGTTGTAAGTTCGAGTCCCACCTTGGATGTAGTAGACTTTACTTAAAAATAAAATCTTTTTTAAAAAGTAAAATAAAATTCACACTTATTCTTAAGTTTGGATTTATGAGTTAAGGCCAAAGAAAAGTTTTTTTAATCATGGAAAATGGTTATGTATTTAGACTTCTGGTTACTATCACTGTTCAACTTTCCTGCTGCTTGCTTTTGTTCTAAAGGACGTATTTGTGGGCCACAGAGTGTCTTAGACTGTTTTCTAACATGCCACACGTTCTGCACCAGGCCAGAACACACTAACCCACCCAAAACAGAGATTATTCCTTAGCTTTGATTTTGATTCACTTCCATCTTTTTTCATCAGTGTCTGTGTGTGTGCATGTTTGTGTGTGTGTTTAGGTATGTAGACTCATATATAGTAATGTAAGACAAATTGCATTTTTCATTAACAACTCTGAAATCAGGATGCCTTACACAAAGGATCTTAGATTAATTGAAATACAGCAATACTTGAGGCATGTCATGAAAAATGACTCCTTCTGTTCCATGCCACCCTATCCCTGAAGTCAACTCTCCCAAGGCAACCACTTTTTACTTTTTAAAGACTTCTTTTGAGACAGAGAGAGAGAGCTTTAGAGAGAGAGAGAGAGAGAAAGAAGGCATGCATGTGTGAGTGAATGTTAGGAGAGAGGGATAGAAGGAGAGGGAGAGAATCTTAAGCAGATCCCCACTGAGTGTGGAGCCAGAGGTGGAGCTCAAACTCACCACTCTGAGATCATGACCTGAGCCAAAGTCAAGAATCAGAGCTTCAGGTCATGATCTCAGGGTCCTGGGATTGAGTCCTCAGCACAGAGTCTGCTTGTCCGTCTCTCTCCCCTCTGCACCCCCCATCCCCCACTTATACTCTCTCTCTCAAATAAATATTTAAAAAAAAAAAAAAAAGAGGAATGCGTGGGTGGCTCAGTCAGTTAAGCATCTGCCTTCAGTTCAGGTCATGATCCCAGGGTCCTTGGCTTAAGCCCTGAGTCAGGCTCCCTCCTCAGCTAGGAATCTGTTCTTCCCTCTCCCTCTGTCCTCCCTCCCCAAGTTGTGCTATCTCTCTCTCATTCTCTCTCTCAAATAAATAAAATCTTTTCAAAAAATAATTGGAGACTTAACCAACAGAGCCAGGCAGGTACCCCTACTTTTTAAATGTTCCTGTAGATAATTATCTATATATCCTCAATAACATACTTACATGGATATTGTTTTATTCTCTATCTAGGCTTGATCTACTTACATTCTACAATGGAAGGTTTTTCATCTCTCTTAGCCATCAGCACTACCCCCTTCTCTTGCCAATTCACTCTTCTTCTCTTAACATAATTGTGGTATACAGTGTTTCCCAAGATTTTTTTTGCACATGGAATACATACCTGATATAATTCCCAGGACTGTGAAAAATGATGTATTTTACTCCCATAATTAGGTTATGTTACATGGCATAATTGACTTTAAGATAGATTATCCGAGTGGGTCTGACAATCACATGAGCCCTTTCAAAGTATAGAGTTTTCTCTAGCCAGGAGCAGAAAAGGGAGAGAGATACATATACTCCAGCCATCCTGGAAGAAAGCAAACACCCATGCTGTGAACTATTGGTGGGAAGGTGTGGTCTCTAGGAGCTGAGAACAGTCCTGAGCCAATGGCTAGCAGAAAAACAAGCACTTCAACCCTACAACCATTAGAAAATTAATTCAACCAGCCATCTGAATAACCTTTGAATTGGATTTTTCCCCAGATCCTCCTAAAAGGCCAGCTGATACCCCAATTGTGTCTTGTGAGACCTTGAGGAGAGAACCCAGTTACTCTATTCCTGAATATTTGACCTATAGAATTGTAAGCTAGTAAACAGGTCTTGTTTTATACTAGTAAATCTAGAGCACCTCTCAGGATGGCCATTATCAAAAAAAAAAAAAAAAAAAAGCATTCATGAGGATATAGAGAAATTTAAATAAGAAACTAATTCTGTAGTTATACCTCATTTTCTAGTTATAATAGTATTGAGCTTTTATACTATTATGAATATATTAATATTATTTGCAAGCAAGTCATTTAGTACACTATAATTATATTTCCTTCTTAAACAGTTTTGTTTCCCTGGAGTTAATAATTACCTCTTTTTTCCTTTCCTTAGTATGCTATGTATTTATCACTAATTCTCCTTGAAATTGTCAATTTGCTCAAACATATTAGGTCACCTATTAGCTTCATATTTTTGCCAAAGATCAGCCTTTTGGAGCCTTCTAACCTGCTCAATCTGAGCTGATTGTTTTCTATCTCTTTGTAAAATTGCTTTAGTGTTGAATCTCCCTTCATCATTATGCTGGAATGCCCTCTCTCCCACATTTCTTGAATTCTTTGCTTGCTTTCTTAAGTCACTCTTTTGTTTTAGAGAAACACCATTTCTAATAGTTCCTGTGAAAAGGACCTTGGAGATCATTTTTTTTCCTTTTTCTTTTTCTTTTTTTTTTAATTGTGAGTGAGAACAGTTAACGTGAAATCTCAAATTTATTTTTTTTAAGATTTTATTTATTCATGAGAGATACGGAGAGGCAGAGATATAGGCAAAAGGAGAAGCAGGCTCCCTGTGGAAAGCCCGATGTGGAACTCGATCCCAGGACCCCAGGATCACCTGAGCCAAAGGCAGATGCTCAACCACTGATCACCCAGGTGCCTCTGAAATCTTAAATTTATAAGTGTGCAACACACTATTGATAACTACAAGCACAATGTTGTACAGCAGATCTGTAAAACTTATCTTACATAACTAAAACCCTATACGCATTGAACCACAACTCCTCATTCCCCCCTCCCCAGCCCCTGGCAACTACCTTTCTACTCTCTGCCTCCATGTGTTTGACTATTTTAGATACATTATATAAGTGGAATCATGCTATATTTGCCCTTCTGTTTTATTTAACATCATATTCTGAAAGTTCAACCATATTGTTGCATATGGCAGGATTTCCTTTCTTTTTTTTTTTAAGGCTAAATGATACTCCATTATATGTTTATTCCACAGGGAAATACAAACCAAAACCACCCTGTGATATCACTTCATACCTGTTAGAATGATGTCTTAGTCAGTTGGGCTGCTATAACAAAATACTATAGATTAGATAGAGTTTAAATAAAAATTTATTTCTCACAGATGTGGAGACTGAGAAGTCCAAGATCAAGGTGCCGTGAGATCCAGTATCCGACGAGAGTCCACTTCCTGGCTTGGTGATAGCTACCTCATTGTATCCTCACATGGCAGAGAACACAGATACCATGTATCCTCCTCTTTTTATAAAGTCTTTATCCCATGCAGGAGAGCTCTACCCTCATAATCCAATTATATCCCAAAGATTCTACCTCTAAATACTATCACACTGGGGTTTAGGCTTCAACGTATGAATTTGGGGGAGACACAAACATTTGGTGCACAGAAGATGGTTATTATCAAAAAATATATATACATTCCTACCAACAGTGTACAAGGGTCCCAACTTCTCCACATCTTCGTCAACATTTGTCATTGTATGTTTTGTTTTACTTTGTTTTGTGATAATGGCCATCCTAACGGATGTGGGGTGATATCTCATTGTAGTTTTTATCTGCATTTCCCTGATGATTAGTGATGTTGAACATCTTTTCATGTATCTGTCGGCCATCTCTATGTCTTCTTTGGAGAAATATATACTCAAGGAGATACCATCTTACACTTGACAGGATGGCCATTATCAAAAACAATAACAAAGAAGTGTTGGTGAGAATATGAAGAAATTGCAACTCATGCACTGTTGGTAGGAATGTAAAATGATGCAATCACCTTGAAAAAAGAGTATGGAAATTCTTCAAACAATTAAAAATAGAAATAACTTATAATTCAGCAATCCCACTTCTGGAAATTTATATCCAAAAGAACTAGAATCGGGATTTGGAAGAGTTACTTGCACTCTTATGTGTATTGTAGCATTATTCACAACAACCAATATGTGGAATCCATCTAAATGTCCATCGATGGATGACAGGTAAACACAATGTGAAGATACATTTTTGAGACTTTTTCACATCCTTATATTGCATTCACACTGGGCTGATAGTTTGGCTGGGTGTAGAATTCCATGTCTGTGCTTCTTCACTATGCTCTGGCTTCCAGTTTGCTTTTGAGAAGCAAACTGATGCCATGATTGCCAGTCCTCTGGGTATGACCTGATTTTCTTCAACTTCTCCCCTTCCTCTTCCTTTTCTAGTCTTCTTTTTAAAAGTTTTTAAGAAATTCTCTGAAATTAACAGTGCTCTGAAATTAACAGTGATGTTCTTGGTACATGTCTTTCTAAAGTGCATTCATTAGTCCCTTTTAATTTTTTTTTTTTTTGTCTCTTTTAATTTGGAAACTCAGATCCTTTAGTTGTATTATTTCTTAGATAATTTCCTCCTTTCTGTTTTCTCTGATCTTTCTTTTTAGAACTATTAGTTCCTGACCTGGTCTTTTAATTTTATCTTTTCTTTCTTATTTTCCAACCATTTACTTTTGGCTCTATTTTGTAGATTTCTTCAACTTTGTTTTCCAATCCTTGTATTGACCTCTTTATTTTGCTTCTTGACTTGCATAAGCTCTTCCTGTTCCCTGAATGTTCCTTTTTTTATTTTATTTTATTTTTTAATAATAAATTTATTTTTTATTGGTGTTCAATTTGCCAACATACAGAATAACACCCAGTGCTCATCCCGTCAAGTGCTCCCCTAAGTGCCCGTCATCCATTCACCCCCCACCTCCCACCCTCCTCCCCTTCCACCACCCCTAGTTTGTTTCCCAGAGTTAGGAGTCTTTATGTTCTGTCTCCCTTTCTGATATTTCCTACCCATTTCTTCTCCTTTCCCTTCTATTCCCTTTCACTATTATTTATATTCCCCAAATGAATGAGAACATATAATGTTTGTCCTTCTCCAATTGACTCATTTCACTCAGAATAATACCCTCCAGTTCCATCCACGTTGAAGCAAATGGTGGGTATTTGTCATTTCTAATGGCTGAGGAATATTCCATTGTATACATAAACCACATCTTCTTTATCCATTTATCTTTCGATGGAGACCGAGGCTCCTTCCACAGTTTGGCTATTGTGGACATTGCTGCTATAAACATCAGGGTGCAGGTGTCCCGGCATTTCATTGCATCTGTATCTTTGGGGTAAATCCCCAACAGTGAAATTGCTGGGTTGTAGAGCAGGTCTATTTTTAACTCTTTGAGGAACCTCCACACAGTTTTCCAGAGTGGCTGCACCATGTCCCTTTTAAGTAGAATATTATTCTTTCTTCCTAATATGTTTTTATATATTTCTATGGGTATTAATTATTTTGGAGAGATTTATTTTTAAATCTTTGTTGCTTGCTTTGTTTTTCTTTCCTCTGAGTTCCCACTTTTGTTGTTGTTGTTGTTATTTTAATTATAGTCTCTATTTTCATCTTAGAGCCTTTTCTCAAATGCCTGGTGATCCTTGATCATTCCTATGTAAGAGTGAAATAGTAAAATTTAGAAGCACTTTTGTTTTTCTTCTTCTCCATTGCGGGCTTTATTATAGAGATGTGGTCATTCCATAGGGAACCTCTAATAGTGCGTGTCATTAGATCTTCTCTCTTCAGCAAGTTTCCCCAAGGACAAAGCATCCAGTCTCCTGCCAGGAGGGTATAACCCTGACTATACACATTCCAAAAGCTGCTCCAGAAAAGGAAGCTGGAGATATCAATAGTTGGTATGTAAACCTTTACTTAATCTTTCCTGTTTTCAGTGTGATGCCCCATCCTCTGCTATGCGTGGTATGCTTGAATCCAGGGCCTCTCTCTGCCTTTCCTGAGAATGAACAGTCAGAGGGCTAGAAATTAGGGGAGAGTAGGAGCCTGGCATCCACAAGGTTGGTGAGGAGGATCTGGGACTCCTCATTCAGACTGATGCCTTCCACTTTGGATTCTCCCTAGGATTCTGCACTCATTTTTTTAATGGTTCTTCCTGCCTATAGGCATTTAATTTTCAACGTTCTCCACACTGTAGCTTTTTACCACTAGTCTGTTCACTTTCCAGCTTCCAGATTTTGTTCTTTGTCATCACTTTAGTGGAATTGCAGGGGGAAAAAGCATCATGGTTAGCTAAAAATCTCCTAGATATTGATTGGTTATAAATTTCCCTCCATTTGTTCTTACATCAGCCTCGTTAATGTGAAGAAATTTAATTTTTTTTAAGATTTTATCTATTCACGAGAGAGAGAGAGAGAGAGAGGCAGAGACACAGGCAGAGGGAGAAGCAGGCTCCATGCAGGGAGCCCGATATGGGACTCGATCCAAGGTCTCCAGGATCACACCCCAGGCGGAAGGCAGTGCTAAACCGCCGAGCCACCTGAACTGCCCAAGAATTTTAAAGCATAAGGGAATATCATTAATACTCTTTTTACACCTACAGTGGATTTTCTGTTTAGATTTTCTGTTTATTTGTATAAAATTTTCAAGGATTCTGGAATTTTCATAACTAATATGAAAGACACAAAGTTGAGAGAATCCTTTACTTGCCCAAACATTTGCTCTCTCATGCACATACACCATTTGGTATGTCAGATATACACATGCCAACCCTCCAGTGCCTCATCTTTACCCTCTGTGAAATGGCCCAAGGTAAAGCAGGCAAAGCCTGCCAGGAGTGATCTCAGATGTGCAGGTGTGGTGGACCTGCCTACCTCCAAGCCCAGTCAGCCCTCCTCCTCCTTCACCTTTGACTGTTTGGCCTTCCCCCCAGGCTAGTCTCTGACCAAGAATGATTGAAGAAACCCCAGCTCAGCATCAAGTAAGTCCTCCTCACTGTGTCTCACCCTGTCCCCATCCCCAGATGTAAGAAAGGGAATAACATCCCAGTGGTTTCTTGGATACAGTGTTGATAACTGAGTCCAAGTACCCACCTGGTAGCCTGCCTCATGTCCCAGTTTATGGAAAACTAGATCAGAGCTGTGTTGCCTCAGAAGCCACAGTGTGGCCTCTCTCCAGTGCCTGCCCACTCACCCATGGGAGGGCTTCCAGATCTTACTTCCTCCTGGGAAGCCTCTCTGCAGCGGTTAACCTGTCCATGAGTTAGGACACTGTCTACTCCCAAACTTCCCTAATCAACCTGCTAATGCATGAAATTTCCTCTTCAGAAATATATTCTTTGACATGAGCCATTCAAACAAGAGCTTGAATTCATGAAACTTTTTCCATTCAATGGGGGAAAGGAGACAGTTCAGGGATGTGGAATTTGAAAGAGGGCTCCTATCTCAGGATAGTCTTGGCCTTTGCCAATCCATTTATCCAGCCGTAGGTCTGAGTTCACTCTACCAAAAAGTCCACAAAGAAAGACCCCAAAAGTACACTCATGACCACCCTTCCGCTCTGGATGGCAGCAAGGAGGTTTCTTTCTGCCATTAGTTCAGTTAAGACACCACGACTCCCTTCAAATTAACAATGTTTGGCCTCATGGGTATCACAACGTGTGACAAAAGAGAAAATGTGATGAAAATGCCCAGCACGTGCCTAGCACATATTTGATGAGCAGTAGGTATTGATTCACAGACTCAATCCCCACAGCCAGAGAGCAAGAAGGAGCAAGTGGTTGAGGAAGCCTCTGGAGGCACCACCAGAAGGTGGAGCGGAGCATCCGAGGAGGGAACCCTGCTCTGTGGAGAGTGAGGATTGTTTATTCCAGACAAGATCCTCCCATCCATTTCCATCCGCCCAAAATTCCAAAGCCTGTAAAAGCATTAAGGGCCCATCGGCCTGGAGCCAAGCTGGAGCTTCCTGACCTGAACAAGAAGGCACTCGTCCCCTGCAGGAGCAGCCAGGCCAGGGTGGCATATTTCAGCAGGCCTCCCGACCTCTGAGTAAATAAATGTGTGGAACAGATACAATAAACATTTGCTCCAGGGCCTGAAATCAGATCTGCAGATTCCTCAGTCCCTCTGTGCTGGGCAGACTGTAATTACAGGATATGTTAAATTTTCTTTATAGCTCGTCCTGATGGTTGTGAGGTGACCACACCAGCCCGTACAGCGCCCCGCTCTGGTCTGCTGCCACTGGTAATGACAACCAGATGTTTGTCTGAAGTCGATCATCAATAGGGCTCTTGCCCCTGCATCAAGAAGGGCTCACCATTTGCTTGGAGAAGCCATGTAAAGTGGTGATAAGCAGGAGTGACCTGCAACCTGCCGATGGAGTCGCCACTCCAGAATGAGATAAGCCATCTGACACCCTCAGAGGTGACAGGGGAGAGAGCCACTGACAAAAGCCAAACTTTACCCAGCACACGAAGTGTCTTGGGTGTCACAGCCCTCCCCTGATGTGCCAGAGGGGGACTTCTAAAGATAGGGCAATTTGGAAAGCCATGGACATCTTTGCTGAGAATCTACAGATCTTATTCAGCTCATGGACAACAATCCCTTGGAATTCCTGAGCCAAAGTCTTTTCCATTTAGGGGTGGTTTTCCTCTCTTGCTCAGAAATATTCACACAGTATGTAAATCCACAAAGGTATAATCGAATCACTCCTGTTAGTAACTAACATTGTAAATCCGAGTTCAAACTGGTAACGTAGGCACCAGTAGGTGTAATTATTAAAAGAAAGCATCCACATAAGGATTCCAATTAACGGTATGAGATGAGCTCCCAGCATCTGTACTTTTGATGAGATTCCCCAAGTGATTCTCATACAGAGATATGCTTTTTTCAAAAAGAGTTTAACTCCTGAAGCAAACTAGTTTGGAGATGCAGAGAGAAGGAGCGTGTACAGCTCTCTCCACCACTCTTAGAACCAGAAAGGCTCTGGCAAGGGTCAACTCTGTCTGCAGCCTCTAAGCAGGGACACTGCCCCCATATGCTGCTCTAAGAAAAGGGGTCAGATCCATGTCAATGCAATTGTTTCAAGGAATCCGGGATATTTATGAGGAATGGGTTGGGTGTTCTGACAAACTAAATGCCACCAAAAAGTTTTATGTTTTCAAATGCTCCACTCAGAAACCTCTATACGAAGAATCTGTTGATTCTTCTTTTCTTGAGTCTCCCTGATGCACAATGTCACATTAGTTTCAACTGTACCGCATTGTGATTTAACTTCTCCATGCTCACCACAAGCGTTGCTACCATCTAGTATCTGTTAATTCTTGAGAACTCGCTGGTTTTCTCCAATTTTCTCCTCAAATTTACCATGATCATAGTCAGCACTTCCTATTACTAAATATATTTACTTTGCTTAACATGGTATTTACTTTTCCATTTGGTGCACACCTCTTTCTCACAGGTGTCCTGATTTAATTGAGTCACACATTAGACATTGTTGAGAGGATATCCAAGCCAAAATATTATTCTTAGATCCAGACAGCCCAGGGAAATTCTCAGTTGAGTACTGTTCTAGAAGTACTGCTCTAATATGAAATATTCTTTTTCATATAATTAACTTCCTTTATAACAATGGTTGAGGAAAAACAACTAATGTGTCCCTCAAAAGCCAACCCAGCCTCAGGGTTTAAAAAAATTTTTTGTTTTTCTGGATATAATAACTGTATATAATTGTAAGAAATTCAAACAATACAAAAATGAGTTAAATAGAAAGTGAAAGTCAACCAAAAATAGACTGGAGTTAGATTTGGAGTAAGAATCAGGAGTGTCTGTTACACATATTACTGAGAAAAAGAAAACAAAGATTTTGCATTTTGCATCATAATGACTTTCTCAAAAAGTAGCATCTTCATAAAGATCAAAATTCACCCTCTAAAAAAAAAAAAATTCACCCTCTAATATTCCACCTTTCCCACACCTGGACTCTTTCTCTCCCTTTTCTGCTTTATTTTTCTCCATTGCCCTTAACACTATAAAACATAGTAAATATTGTTTATTGTTATTTATTGTTTGTTTCTTCAGTGCTGTGTTATTATTCTTTTTTGCTTGTTTATTCAATGCTTTATCTCCAGCACCTAAGACAGCCCTGATACATGATAATTACTGCTCAATAAACAGCTACTGTATGTTGAATGAACAAATTCAATTCAGGTGCTATTACTGCTCTGAAGGCTTTGCTCTCTTCCATTATTCTTGACCTTAGCTTACCAGAAAGTAACTTCCTTTCCTTGTGCTTCTGTTTCTGTATTATATCCAGACTTCTCCAGTTACATTTTTTAACACAATTACAACAAGCTGATCCTACCAAAGACCATGAGTCCCTTGAGGGTCAGAGCAAGGCCATTTATATCTTTATCCCCATTGCTCATCTCCATACCTATCTCCTAGTTCGTGTCATAGTGAAGAGATTGTGGAAAGTAGAGCATAAATAATAAGACGGTATTTGGCATGGGATGGGATGGGATAGGGTATAACTTTGAATCCATGCCTCAGACAAAAAAAACTAAGGAGGGTTTATTTTAGCCTGATATGGAAGGTGATGTAAAATTAATATGCACCAGCTCATTAAAAGCATGCTGGTTGAGGGGTGCCTGGGTGGCTCAGTCAATTAAGCATCTGCCTTCTGATTGGGTCATGATCCTGGGGTCCAAGAATTGAGCCCCGCTCTGTGGGACTCCCTGCTCAGTGGGGAGCCTGCTTCACCCCCTCCTTCTGCTCCTCCCCACAACACACACACCATTTGTGCTCTTGCTCTCTCTCTCAAATAAATAAATAAAATCTTACAAAAAAAAAAAAAAACATGCTGGTTGAATTCCTGGGATGCTAGGGTTTCCCTGGGTTTCAAGTTCAAGCTGCTATATTTACCACTTTCCAAAAGACTTCACCAAGTGGTCAACAGGCAACAAAAAATGTGATGCATCTAGTTCAGTATTTAAAGATTCATTAATGGGGATCCCTGGGTGGCTCAGCAGTTTGGCGCTGCCTTCAGCCCAGGGCATGATCCTGGAGACCTGGGATCGAGTCCCCCATCGGGCTCCCTGCATGGAGCCTGCTTCTCCCTCTGCTTTGTCTCTGCCTCTCTCTCTCTCTCTCTCTCTCTCTCTCTCTCTCTCTCTTTGTGTGTGTCTCTCATGAATGAATAAATAAAAATATTTTTAAAAAATAAAAAATAAAGATTCATTAAAAATGGATAAAGAAGATGCGGTATGTGCATACAATAGAATAGTATTCAGCTATGAGAAAGAAGGAAACCCTGTATTTATGACAACATGGATGGACCCAGAGGGCATCATGCTAAGTGAAATAAGGCAAACAGAGAAAGACAAATACTGTATGGTACCCTTTGTATGGGGAATCTAAAAATTCTGCAAACCTGCAGAAACAGAAAGTAGAATGGTGGTTACCAAGGACGAGGGGGTGGGGGATGTGGATGGAGAGACATTGGTCAGAGAATACAAACTTTTAGTTAGAAGATGAATAAGTTCTGGAAAGGAATGGTATTGTGATTATAGTTAACTGTGCTGTTTTATATACTTGAAAGTTAGATCTTAAGTGCTCTCACTACAAAAGAGAAATGGTAATTATGTGACACGATAGAGGTGTTAAGTAATGCTGTGGTGGGAATCATAATTCAATATATAACTTTATCAATTCAATATGTTTTACTCCTTAAATATGTGTGTATGTGTTGATTATATCTCAATAAGGCTTGGGAAAAAATAAAGATTCATTACACTTAAAAGCCAAAGAGTGTCAAGGATCCACTGAGCCCACCTGCTGAATTCCTTACCCAAAACTCTCTGCACCACAAGAATGACTGCTCACTGCATATGAATCCACCATCCACTCATCTTCAATGAGTTAGAGTATAATTAAGTGTACTGAGCTCCCACTTGGTGCCTTGCACTTTGGTGAATAATAATTTCAGCTACAAATGTCCATTGAACTCAAAAGCATCTGTGATGTATGCTGTTCTTTCTAGATCTCCTTAGTGGGAGTTTATCTGTTTATCTAGGATAACGATGCAAGTTTATGCTCAATTATTCATGGGCTAGTTTGCATTCTGTCTTCCAACTTCCTCTTAACAAAAAGAATCAAGCTAGGTTCAAGTGCTCCTTTTTTCCCTAAGAGCTTAATTTTTTAGAGCAGTTTTAAGTTCACAGCAAAACTGAGAGGAAGTTAGAAAATTTCCCCTATGCCTCTTGCCTGTACACATGCATGGCCACCTTCATTGTCAACATCACTAACCGGAGTCACGTACTTAATAATAGCATAATGCCATTTATGGAGTACCTACCACAAGCTCTCATTCATTGTACACAATAACCAAGGTAAACAGCATTATACCCTTTTTGCTTTTGTGTAAACTGGCTTAGAGACCTTCCAAGTATTTCCAAGTATTTCCAAGATCCATGTGGCTAGAAAGTGCCTGAGATGCCATTCAAAAGCAAAGTTATCTTACTCGAAAGTTGTTTGGTTTCCTTAACTTCACCATTAAGACAATTTCTTACCTCTTTATACTTTATCCTCTGAAATCTGGTATAAGTTCATTTAAAACAGGACATTTAGCCAGAAGAAGTGCAAGTAACTCTGCTTACCAGGTGGGTTTTTGCACAGTCGTAACAAATAAAGCACTGTTTCTGCCATTGCCGAGAAGGATTCTATGACACTGTCTCTGGTCCATCTATACATTCCACCTTTCCAGGCCTGTAGAGACACTTCTAGTCTTCTTTGTGGCTTCAGTGTTGAAACTGAAATGATCTCAATTCTGAGAACATTAGGAACACCTGCATGTCAATGAACTGCAAACATTAATCAAAACCAAATGTAAAAGATTCCAGGATTGTGTGTCATCTGTATCATCCACACTCTGCTCCTCTCCCTCAGGAGGGATGATTGAGAGTTGATTACAAGTTCTTTTTGATGATGCTGCTAAAAACCATTTGAAAAACATCATCCCCTCTCTTCACAAGATGGATTATATTGGGCAACATGAAGTCATGATTACATTGCACTAATTTTAGCTAAGTCAGACGTCTTCGCGAAGGCATTGCTCATGCCTGTCAACCACGGCTGACTGAGTCAAAGTTCACCCAACTTTGGACAAAAGAGAAACAATCAACCACCCTCTGTCTCCGTGAAGGGGCTGCTGCCTTATCAAGAGTAAAACCAAGCCTGAGGCAGACAAGTCAGTCCATTTCTAGATCCCACAAGTTCTGCCCCCACAGCACCCCACTATCTGCTGGCTTTTCAGTAACACAGGCATCGCAGAGAAGAGTGAAGCTACCTTATGGTCCCCCCCAAACCCCTCACCCCTTCAACTAGGAACCTGGTCTCAAGAACCCATGATGCTCATATTTGCCTCCCTCATGGTTTCAGCCTCTCCCAAATCAGAGTGGGCCTTGTTACTGCTCTTCTATGATCTGCTTTGAATTACCTTGTAATTCTAAGAAACATGCTGTAATGTTCCAAGGCAGCAATGCCCCGAGAGCTCTTCCAGAGTCTCAGGACTAGATGGGTTGTTTAGCAGTTGGATTGTTTACTTGGTGCTTTTTCTATTTGCTATTTGTTGAAGATTCTGAGAGGTTTGGAAGAGGATTCCAATTACTCTGACAGTTCTAATTCCTAATCGATTTGCTATAAGGTAAGGGGACTCAAGTTATAATGCTTTGCATTATATCCTGACCTCCATATCATGATAGAGGAACCTTCAAAGCACTGAGGAACATCAGTTAAGGCTACCAACATGATGAGGTGCCGAACTGATCCACAGGTATTTCCTATGCCCTGGAGGTATTTGGTTCAATGGAAGAATGGGAGCTCCGCATTTTCACCTTCTTTCCCTAGTGACAAGAACCATGCTTTCATTCCTTCCAACTTTTCAGATCTCCTGGAAGCTAAAAGAACACTAGTGACTGGTGAGTAGATGGAATCTGAGAGGCCCTGGGACTAAGGCAACCTCCAAGTCTCTGCTTTGCCATATACTGTGTGAGACACTGGCCAATGTCTCACAACTTCTTCAAGGTTCAGTTTCCTCATCTCCAAAATGAAGATAATTGTAATAACTACCTCTCAGGCTTTGTGTGAAGCTCCAATAAGGGAATCGACACGAAGTTTCTTTGTACAACACGAAACCAACACCGCTTGTTAGGGGCAGGGGACCTTTAAAAGCTCAATTCTAACATCACCTGTCACGGTTGGCAAGGAATTGTCATTTTCGGCATTATTTTAGAGACATAAATTAAGACCAGATGGCCCATAAAATTCCTTATGTTCTTTCAGCCAATCTGTAGCAGCACCTGCTAACAAACGAATCCAGATATTTAGAGCCAGCCTTTCAGGCCATGAGCATCCTATAAATGTGCAGCACCTATTACATGTCCACATCTAGGCTAGATCCTCTGTGGGAGACACTGGAAGAAGTAGCTCCAGATATCAAGAGTTTTAAATCTTGTTAAACTCAATCCAATTAACTCAATCAACGAATCCACCAGCCCTCCCTGGAACATTCTACACACCCAGATCTGCCAAGGTGCCACAGGAGAGACATTCCCGCTCTATAGGAATTTGACATCTGAATCATTTCATGACTTCCCTGCTTTAAAAAAGGGGGACAAGGAATGCCTGGGTTGCTCAGTGGTTAAGCATCTGCCTTCAGCTCAGGGCATGATCTCAGGGTCCCGGGATCGAGTCCCATATCAGGCTCCCCGCAGAGTCTGCTTCTCCCTCTTCCTATGTCTCTGCCTCTCTGTGTGTGTCTCTCATGAATAAATAAATAAAATCTTTTTTTAATGGGGGATAAGAGTTATTATAAGGCTATTAATAAGACAAAGCAGGAATCTACCTGGAAATGAGGAAACAGGCCTCACCAAAGGTAGGCTGGAAGGTCAGTCATTACCTCAGGAGCTCTCAGGACAGAATTATATGTCACTTGGCACTGGAGCTTGGAGGCTCTGCTCCTTATGAGGTATTATCAGTGAGACTCTCAGCCCCTGCTTCTTGTGTGACCACCTTCCTGGTACTTCCCATCCCAGTAACCACTGGCGAGGGAGAGTCTGAATGGTCCTTGTCATTGCCAAGACAATGCCCACTCATGTTTCAGACAACCAGAATGCTCCGATTCACGTGGCATGGAAGTGCCCCTGGGTAAGGAAAAGCCCAGATCTGCTTCCCCCAACAAGGACAGTGGATGCATTTGGTTTGCTCCAGAAGAGGCTGCGAGCCTGGCAAATACCATAACAGTCCTCCTGAGAAAATGACTTTTCTCCCTCTCTCCACTCCTCCATCCATATCCCCTCAATGTAGAAAACATCGAGAGTCTGAAAACCCACCCAATGAACTGGAATTACTGGGGGACAGTGTATAAAAGAGGCAGGAAAGGAACTCAGCCTCAAGGATGGATGACACCAGATCTCCAAGGAGATGGAGGCATTCCAGACGGACAAACCTAGTTGAACAATGACAAAACTCCCAAAATGAGCTTCCCTACAGGCACATAACTCCCTTAAGTAGAGCAGTTAAGACTCACTGCTTCTTTTTTCAAGTTGGGAATAAAATAGCAAAGGGAAAGTGACCACTTTCATCCTGTGAAGGAGTTAATTTTTCTATTGCTAGATACTGACATATGTACTTAATAAAGCTAAAAGTCTTTTTCTAGACTTATCCACACTCCAAATTAGGCTCTCTTCATTCTGGTGGTGACTTTTTTCCCTTTCCAGTTTTGGCCTGCTGGTACAGTTCCTGAGAATAATAATAGCAAATTATAATACTAGCATTTACAGACAACCTTAGTGTCAGTTATGACATTCAGTTCTTTCTATGTCTCATCTCATGTAATCATCATTGTACAATGTGTATTATAAAAGGAGACTCTACAAAACAAATCATTAACAAGAGAAGGAAGACCTTCCCCCACCACCAAGGAAGTAATATTTAAACCAAATTTTCAAATATGGTGTAAGAGTTCTCCTGGTAATCAAGTCTGGGAAAGACATTCCACGCAGTGGGATTGGCATCAAAGAGATAGAAACAATCATGGGATGTTCCAGAAAAAGCAAGTGGTTCACCAACATGAGATGATAGGGTCCTTGTGGAAAGGGGTAGAGCTGGGACGAGACACGCTGGAAAAAGCCAAACTGTGGGGAGATTTGTATGTAGTGATTTTATCAAAAATCCAACAGGAATCCACTGGAGTACTTTCACAAGATCTGCATCTTAGAAAGAAGATCTGGGGCAATGCGGAGCATGGATTCATTAAGCACAGAGACTGGAAGTCGGGGCAGCCGGCTGGGAGGCTATCACTATAATTACCCAACTGAGAGCAGACGAAGAATGGAATTGAGCCAATGATGGAGGAGGAAGAGGATCCACCGCATTCAGGAGATCTCTACCTCTAGGGCTTAGAACCCAAGAAGACTGGAAACGCTACCAAACAAATGCCAATGGCACCAGGCTGTAGACGTGTGAGGCCAAGGGACAGTAACTATAATCGGTGCTGGGCAGGTTCAGAGGAGGAAGTGTTTTCAGCCTGGGGACTCCAGCAAAGCTTCCAGAAGGGGTGCTGTTTGAGCTTCATGGCAACAAATGAGTAGGGTTTTAATGGACAGAAATATCTGGAAGAGCATCCCAGGAGAGAGGAGCAAATGCAGAGATTTTGAGGGTGGAAAGCACGAGGCTGACTGGGGAGGTATTAGGACAAAAAACACACTGTGAGGCCAGCCTCCTCGTGCTGCCCCAACCACCAGAACCCTGGAGCAGGGTCCTGGCAGCTGGCAGACTCTCCATCATAACCCCTTCCGGGCAGGGGTACAAGAAATGAGACATTGTCTTTATCACAGAAAACCACAGATAATGGTCTGGACAAGCTCGAGGGCCTGGAATAGCATTTCCTCAGCAGCACCCAGAGCTTGGAGGTGGAGAGACACCTCATCCAAAGGAGTTCCTGTTACGAATCTGTTAGGCTTTCTTACTCTTCTTTCCTAGTTCTTTTGGGCAAATGGCCCTGCCTTTCCCAACACTCTGTTCTGAGTCTTCTCTCAAATTGTTTCAAGAATGAGTCTTCCATCCTCAGCAGAAACCAAATGGCAAGGCAGGACCCGTGGCAGTGAGCGACAAAAGGAAGTCCTCCCCTCCTGGGGGCTCCCTGTGTCCCCACCTGGGCCTAGAGGCCTGAGAGGCCCGCAGGCTGAGGGCCCGCTTCCCGCCCTCCTCCCACCTCTCTTTACTCACCGGCAGCCCAGAGAGCTGTTTAACAGTAAGTGAAACATTGATCCTTTAATTCTCAGCTGTCTGTGATCTGAAAAAAATAACAGTGGAGAAAATATCCTGAGGACGTCAGAGGAAGGGAAATGTGGAGAGCAGATGCCACAGTTTGGTTTTGTCCCCGTTTTATCTTTTAAAAATACATAAAACATGAATAACGAGGGAGAAATAGTTCCAGCTTTGGGGAAAACCAAAAAGGGGTGCTTTATAGTTTGGGTTGCACTTCTTACATTTTAACTTGTTCTGCTCCTCAACACACTTCATGAAATCACAAAATTCTGGAGCCGGGATCGAACTTGAGAGGTGACTTATTCCAGTTCCCAGTTTTTCAGTTGATGGATGAGCATCCAGTCTACAAAAAGCCCTTTCCTTTCATACTCAGTATAGAAATTTTCCCTCTTTGCCACACTAGCCTCATTGGACCGTGCGGAGAGGCAGAAAGGTTTTGTTAGGTACAAATACTCATTCGCTGCTTTTGTTCATTGACTATCTACTGAGCACCTACTAAACACGAGAGGCTGTTCTTTTTTTTTTTTTTTTTTTTTTTTTTTTTTTACGAGAGGCTGTTCTGAGGGAGAGTGGAAATGCAAACGTGATCCCTGAGTCTCACTGACATGACCAGTCTTACCAGAGAGGGTAGTATGATGTCACCGTATCCAGAGGACACCCAATGAGCATGGGATGGGGGCAAACAGGTGAGAGAGAGAAGCTCAGCCAGATGGAGGATAAAGTTGTGGTAGAGGGGACCTCATTTTAACTTACGCAGTAGAAATATCTACCCATACCAATATCTGTGTGTCGTTCTTTGGTTGTGAAAGGATGTCCACAACAACCTCCTGGTTTATTTTCCTCACAGTCGTGTGAGGTAGGTCTTATTATTATGCCTGACGTATACATTAAGACATGGAGGCCCAAGTTTTCAAAACTAGTCGGTGACTGATGTGGAAGTCAAATTTGGGCCTTGGGACTTTTAGATCTCTTGCTCTCTTCTCTTCCTGATGTGGCCTATTATCATTTCAAAAAATAAATAAATAAATACTAGTATAGAGCATCTCTGGTGTCAGGCACTGTGGTTTATGTTTGGAGAGAGGCTGTGGTACAGAGATGAGTAAACCTTCACAATTGTGTAGTCTAAGAGAGGAAGAACCATAGAATCATACACAAAGAAAAACGTGGGTTTTTTGTTTGTTTGTTTTACAAAACTGAGTCACCAAGTAAGTAAAACGAGCAGCGATTGGTACAGGAGTCCAAGGAGGGGAAAACCACCACATCGTGGGCTAATGTGGTATCATGAGAAGGACGGGCCAATAGAGCTTGCTGTTTGGGAGTAGAGGTCAACTAAGAAAAAAAAAAAAGGAAAACCATTAATTTTGTGTGGAAGTGCCTAGGAGAGCATGAGCTGTGGAGTCAATCAGAGATGGGTTCACATACTAGTCCTGTCCCTCTGTGGCAACTTTGAGTAATTCACTCAAACCCCACCAGACCATGTAGGCATTCAGTGAGATCACACACATAAAGCATTTATCATAGTACCTGGAATACACCAATTCTCAATAAATGGTGGAGATGGTGGCGGTGGCAACATCACTCTAAGATCATCACCACCACTGTCATTTTCTCAGACATGCCAGAGAGGATCCCTCAGGCCACCCCCGACACTGCTCCCTGCCACTCGCCCAGGTGCGAATCTACAAGCCTCTTAAGAAAATGTGGCTCTCTTCTCACCTCCCCTCCTGTCCTGGGTCCCCTGTGCATGACGTTTGCAGAACAACCATTTCTATGATATTGCATTTCCTTCAGGATCTCCCTATTTTCTGGAACTTTCTGTGGAATTTACATTCCTCTAGAAAGGACAGCCCTTCTTCCCAAGGAACCAAACAGTGCCTGCTACAGTCCCCAGTGGCCCCTCAGCAGATAGGAGTCAGGGGTACCCTAGGACTTGTCTACTCTCCCCTGGAGGTTCTCTCTTGGTCTGCTATTACTTACTGCATAACTCTGGGCTGCACTATTAGCAGTCAAAGCTGTAGGGGACCCAGCTGCCATGAAACAGACACATAAAGGAAAAATGTGAAGCCAAAAATGAAGTGCTGCAGCTGAAATCTGTGAAGGAGGCAGTGTTTCTATTTAGAGTCCGCCAGCCTCCCCAGCAGGACTCCATACACCACTCTTCTCCCCCAACCCATGCTCCCTCAGCCTCTTCCTACCCTCCAACAAGTTGTCAACTATTCCCTGAAGGAGAATCCAGAAGGTATGCCAAAAAAAAGGGCCTTGGCTGAGTGTCAGGACCCTGGGGTCCAGGTTGGACTCTGCCAGTGATGAGCTGTGGGAACTTTGGCAAAGGATTGAGTTTTTCTGAGCTTTCATTTGTAATTGACTAGACCAACACTGCAGCTCTAACCCTGGGTGATTCTGCTGCTGTGCTCTTTCCTTAGCACATATTTTATAGATATACACACACTCACGCACGTGCACGCACACACTATCACTCATCAATGAATTATATTATTTTTAATGCTTGTAATGGTTATCCAGCTGTCAGTTTTATGTTAAGAGCAAAAGAATTCTCATATTAACACTATGGGCAAAGTTGACTTTCTGTAAGATACAAAATCTGACTCAAAATTATCAGAAAAAAGGGAAGCTGTAAATATAAAAACATGTAGAGAGTATGAATACATAATTCACACAAAAGAAGGTGCAAAGAGTAAAAGGCACTGGGAATATGTTTTCTCTTATGAGCAGAAACATAAATCAATATATATAAATTAATAAATATAATAATATAAATATGATATACTAATAAAAGTAATAAATAAATATCGGTTCAAATGATATCGATATATTAAGACATATTATAAACTCTTATTAATCAAAACAGAAATTTCCACATCAGGAACAAATAGATCAATGGGACAGAATAAAGAACTCATAAATTAGCATGTGTGTGGGTGTGTGAGTATGAAGGTGGCTGGGTGTGTACCTAACATGATAAAGACAACAACACCAACCAATAAGGGAATACAGATCATCTAGTAGATGGTTCAGGAGAAATCGATTCCCACATGGAAAGCTATAAAAAGTCAATTCACAAAAGAAGTAGCACAGATGTCTAAAAAAGCATATAAGGAAGGCTCAAACTTGGGATCCCTGGGTGGCGCAGAGGTTTAGCGCCTGCCTTTGGCCCAGGGCGCGATCCTGGAGACCTGGGATCGAATCCCACGTCGGGCTCCCGGTGCATGGAGCCTGCTTCTCCCTCTGCCTGTGTCTCTGCCTCTCTCTCTCTGTGTGACTATCATAAATAAATAAAAATTAAAAATAAATAAATAAATAAAATCTTAAAAAAAAAAGGAATGCTCAAACTTGCCAATAATCTGAAAAGTCAGATTAAAACAATGAGGTACAAAGTGGTAACTTTTACAGTTATCAGAAAGCAAAAACAGCTGGTGAGAGTGTAAACTGGAACTGCCATTCTAGGAAAGAATCTGCCAGCATTTAGCATAACTAAATGTTTATTTTTCTGACCCAATGAATTCACTCCTAGGTATAAATCCCAAAGTTCTACCATGGGTCTGTAACTGTGTGTATACAATAATGTCTTCCGTGATGTTGTTTGCAGTTGCAAGTAGTTGGAGGCAAGCTAGTTTTTGATCACTAGGGCTAATGAATAAGTCATGTGCAAGAAATGCAATCTATGGCACAGTGTGCAGTAATAAATGAAAAAGCGAGGACAAATCTCAAAAAATATTCAGCAAGCAAGAAACAAAATGAAAGTTATAACACAATTTCATTGATGTAAAAATAAAAAGAAGAACATGATACATACAGAGAACCACAGTATATTGTTTACAAAAACACAAACTCCAGGACACTTTAGAATGGTTTTCTACCAAGAACGTACTAGTAAGGAGTCAGTCAAGAAAATATAAACCCCCAGGCAAGAGGGATTGAGGTGCACTCAAAACCATTGGAAGGACTAGAGGTGTGAGGGGCAGGGAAGACCACCACTAGTTCCCAAGTTCACTACCAGCCTCCAAAAAAACAGGAAATTGATACTGTCACCCATGAGGACTAGAGGAAATGCCGCCAATGGTACAACTGCATTTTCACAGAGGCAAGTGATTTATGGGAGAAGGCCTGAGGTTGCTGCAAGATCTCACATCCGCCAAAGCCCACACGTCTGCCTACAAGTTGGGAGGAAAAATAATGTTCTCCTAGTTCTAATGAGGGCATCTCTCAGCAGTGAAATATAAACTAGAACCCTTCTGATCATGGAATCTGGAACATGTAAGCTTCTAGCTTGGTGATAAAAGGAGCACCTGAAAGAGCATAGGAATGGTGCTGAATACCAACAGACATTCTTCTGGCTGCCCAGGACCCATTCACAGCCTTCCGTATTTAACTCCCAAACAACAATAGTATCAGCAGCACACTTTCTGCCTAATATGATGCAGTTACCCCTTGTACAAATAAAGAGGCATTCACCTCTCCACAAAGAGATTCCCAAGTGGAATATCATCGTTGCGACCATTGTCTAGTTCAATATCACTGAATCAATTTAAAGGCATGGACTTAATCACCAACAGCAGACCTTATACTAAAATAGTAGATGAAAGGAAGAGGGGACACGGAAATCCTATCTTGCTTAATATAGACAAATAAAGACATGTGAACCTATACCTAAGAATATGAATGCTGCTATAGTTGTCATTTCTTCAACTGATCCCAAGATTATAGTTGATATTTTAACTCTTATTCCACTACCTATTCCATGATTTTTTTGTCCTTCAACAGCCTTCAATAGCTGGCCATAGTCCTTGGCCTAGGACAGTGACCCAAAACTTTACTCCTAAAGGGCCTGCACATTAGTGGCCCTGCCTGGGTTGGGCTACTATAGTCTTTTATTAAGTTCTTCACAGCGTGAAAGTACTAGCAGGCACCCCTAACTCCCCCAGAATCCACATATATGCTTTCTGACTCTGTTTTAAAGCACCAACCCTATTTTAGGATTGGTTGCTGTAGACAACACAGGAACCCCTCCTTCTGTGTCTCTTGGTTCAGTGACATGAGGAGAACAAAATGGAGAACCTTCCATTTCATTGTAATAAAAACCAAAGGTAAGGAAAAAAACTACTGAAAGCCGCCAGTTTCCCTCTTGGGAAGAAACAACTTGAATGACAGTTAACTTCATAGCAGAAACCATAGAAGTCAGAAATGAGTGGCTTAACATTTTTCAAGAGCTAGGGGAAAAAAAAATCTCAACCCAGAATCTTATTACTACTGAAAATATCCTTCAGGGATTAGGGAAAATTAGACATTCTCTGATAAAGAAAAACTAAAAGAAATTATCCCCAGCAGACCTGTCTTAAAAAATATATCTAAAGAAAATTCTCTAAACAGAAAAAAAATGATGAAATTAGGAACTTTGGGACTTCAGGAAGGAAGAATAATGTAAAAAATATATATATGGGTAGATACAATAGGCTTTTGTCATCCTCTTCCTCTTGCATTTTCTAAATTATATTTGATGGTCGAAATAAAACTTATTTCATGTCTGACGTGGTTCTAAACACACATGTATATGTGTATGTAAATATATGTAGAGGAAATGTTGAAGAAACGTGTATCATAGATGGGGAGAATAGGTATATTAAAGAGAGGTAAGTAAGGTACTTCACTGAAACTGGTGAAATGATGACAACAGTAAATTGTGATGTCTCTTTGGAAGATTAAGAAAAATATTTATAATACAAACATTGTGTCGGGGCCATCTGATGTTTCTCCCCCAGGGAACCCTCTCCACACTTCATCCTAAGGATTCTAGGTCCATAAACGTGTTTAAGAATGGAAATTGGATCATGGGCCATAACTACCTATTAGGATGACTCAAATGAAAACCTAAAATATTTTTATTGATGCATATCAAGACTTTAATAGCTTTCCATCTATTGATTCTTGGGGGAACATGTTCAATTACATTTCAAGGATTTCTGGAGATCAAACTCTTATTACCAACTTTAACCCTGCTTCCCATATTAGTAATCTGCTTACTTGGTCTCTGTCGTTTGGGAAGAAGTACATTTCAATGGCTCCTGCCCTCATTCTCAACTTTCAGAGAGAAGGCACTACAGAGCTTTCAAAGAATGCCAGTGCCCCCCTCACCAATGTATGCTTTATGCCTTTCTGAAGGGAATGTCGTTTGGACTCTTTCCAATGACCCAGTAAGGAGATGGGTAAGTGAATCCTGACATCTCGATTTATTTACTGTGGAACAGAGTTAAATCCAGGCTTCAACCTGGATCAGTGAACTTCTGCTGCTGCATAAACAATCTTTCAAAAACCGTAGATTAAAACTGCAAAGACTACTTCTGTGGTTCCTGGGATTATTAGGCAGTTCTTTAGGCTTAAGGATGAATGATTAGGATAACTTCATTCACATATGTGAAGATTTGCCTGAGATGGTTGAGACTTTTCTCCAAGTCTCCAACTTATCACTCATCCACCAGTAGCTAGCCTAAGCTTGTTCAAATGGTGGCAGAAGGGTTCCCACCGGCAAGAGAGTGCAAATCCCAATGCCTCTGCTTGGATCACGTTTGCTAATGTCCCATAACCAAAGTAAGTTATATTGTCAAGTCCAGACTCAAGAAGTGGAGAAAGAGTGAAGTCCCATTACAAAAGGGTGGGTATACAGGAGTGGAAAGAATTTGAGTAAATCTTGCAAACCAATCATCACAGAGTCAGCCAACAGAGAAGACTGTAAAACCATTCCCAGCCCTTGAAATTGACACGCTGAACCCATAATCTTTTGATAATGCACCCAAATCAATAACTTTAGCATATCCCATGTTCATTTTGACCTATCTCATAATAGGGGGGATCAAGGAGCATCAGCCATCTCTTCCCCAATCAGACTTGTACTTGTCCCTCTGGGTTAGGCCGGGCTCTGCCTTTAGTTACAGGTCTATAGGTAATGAGAAGTGGCAGGAGCAGATTTTGAGGAAAACTAAGATCTACTTATAAGAGAATTGCCCCAGGCAGTTCCAGCAAGCTTGCGGGCTTTTCCAGCAACACTAGTCTCCTCAGATAAGGGAGAAGCCGCTGGGAAGAGAGTGCCAGTCAGATGTGGGCTTTAAGGTAATCAGATCCATCCAACTTTTCCCACATGTTCCCAATTCACTTTTTATGGTCTCTCCCTTTGCAAAGCAATGTCATAATTTTCACACGTGACATTGCAAGGCTGAGAATTCAACCTGCGACATAATTCTATAAGACACAGGATCAAATTGTGGATCTGATTTTTTTATACATTGGCCCGGCAGCCACAACATCTAAGAGATTCTTTTAGCCCAGGCATCCACACTCTCTGGCTCCTCCAATTGTGCTTTAATCAGATCATTTAAACTCTATAGCAGTCATAAGCCATTGTCCCCCTCCATAGTCCCAGTAGTCTTTATTTCCATACTTAAAATCTACTACAACAGCTACTTGGTCACTCAAAGTCTCATCTTCAAAAGAAAGTTTGTAGGCAACAACAGGTGATCCTTTAAATAATGCTTTTGTTATTGCATGCCATGGATTATTAATATCCATGCCACCAGCAATTATGTCACCACTGCTTTCAAATGTAACTAGGTCAAATAACAAATCCCAGCTTTCCATATGTAAAGATATATTTCCTACAACCACTGCTGATACCAAATATTTTATCAGTCAAGATTCGGTCAGGAACACACTAACACACAATGTATTTCAAGGAGGAAGGGATTTAATACAAGTAATTAGGTACTTAAAAATCCACAGAGTGGATGGAGGAGTAAAGGTCAAGGAAGAATGTTTCTACCTCTCGGAGAATTAGGAGTTTTCTGCCAACCAAGTCAAACACTACAGGAATTCCCTCTTGCCTCTGATGCAGTAAAATGCTGTAAAATCTCATCCGTCTAAATCCTGATGTCTGCCTACCACAGAGGGAGGAAAATTAATGACATCTGCATCTAGTCTGCCTTCCAAATCCTTTATAAGAATTTTTCATTGGCAAAATATAAAGTGGAACTTTACTGTCAAGAGATTCTGAACATTCTAATTCCCAAGGATACTTGGGGAGAACATACAAGAAAGGCAGGATTTTGAGACCCAGTGGGAGTAGAAATTGAAAAAGAAAGAGAAAAATAAATTTAAACAAAAAAGAGGCCCTGTATAGATGATGACAATGTGCTCTGAATTAAGGAATATAAATAAGGGAATTCTCTGCACCTGAGGTCCGGTGACAGGAAAATGAGAAAAAAAAAAATAAAGAAGCTCATTCACTACATATAGATAGAGCTCTCTGGGAATTTAATATATATATATATATATTCATATCAAAGTTAAAAAATTATATCTTATACTTCTTCCTTATTCAAAAGAAATTATTCAAAAGAATAAGGACATTTTGTGGACATTAAAATCCTTTTTACCATTCTATATGAGAAAAGAACAGTTGATCTTGCATTCTCAAAAGCTACATCCTGAGAATTTTGAATATTCCACATTTGTGGATTTGTTTACTCTTCCCTTTATTTTGGTCATTTTTTGCTTCATGTATTTTGAGGCTATGCTATAAATTATATACAACTTAGAATTTTTCTGCATCCCTGGTGCATTGACATTTTATCATTATCAACTACCCCTCTTCTGCTACAGTAGTACTCTGGACTTTGTCTTCTTTGTCCAACAGAATAGATACTCCAGCTTACTTTAAATTATGATAACATCACATCTCTTTCCATCATTTTATTTTCAAAATGTCTGTATCTTTATACTTAAGGTCTGTTTCCTCTGGGCATCATTCAACTGGTTGTGATCTTTAATCCAGCCTGTCATCTCTGTCTTTTAATATTGCCATTTAGTACATTTATATTTAATGTATCTACCAATATATTTGTACTTAAACTATTATTATTCTACTATTTGTTTTATAATGCCTCACCTTTTATATTTTCCTTTAACTCTCTTTTCTCGCCCTTTCTTGAACAAAATCTCAGTAGTTTTGTTTTTTTTTTTTAAGATTTCTGTTCCCCACTATTGGCCTGTTAATTATACATTCTTTTACTATTTCTCTTTAGCAGTCACCCTGATGATTAAAACATCAAACCCTGACCTTATAAAGTCTAACATAAATTAGAACTTTTATGTCCCAAAATAAAACATGGAGTAAAAAACAAAATGTTTTTAAAATTTAAAATAAATTCCAGAGCACCTGGGTGGCTCAGTCAGTTCAACAGTTGGCTCTTTATTTCAGCTCAAGTCATGATTGTTATGTCCTAGGATCAAGCCCCATGTCAGGCTCCACACTTTGTGGGGAGTCTGCTTGAGATTCTCTCTCCCTCTCTCTCTGCCCCTCCCCCTGCTCGAGCTCACACTCTCTCTAAAATATATGTCTTTTAAAAAAAATTTTTTTATTCCATTTATATTCCTCTCTTTTTGAGCTTTGTTGTCAAGTATTGTATTCACATATGTTTCATACCATGAGACACTATTACTATTTTTTATGAAAATAGTTGTTTATATTTATCCATGTATTTATCCATTATATTGTTTTGTGTTTCTTTCTACAGTTTTTTTTTCCCCAATCTGGAATAATTTTACTTCTTCCTGAAGAACTCACTATAGTGATTTTTAGTATAGATATGCTGAGAAGTTGTTTCTGTTTTTTAAAAATGTGACTTTTTTTGCCTTCATTTTAAACATTTCCTTGAGTGTAGAATTCTATGTTGGCAGTTATTTTCTTTCAAAAGCAAATACATTATACTATTGTCTTCTGGCTTTGATTGTTTCTCTTGAGAAATGAGTTAAAGCCTGATTTTCTTCCTTTTTAAGATTCTTTCCAAGGTTTTTCTAGCTGCTTTTAAGTTTGTTTCTGTTTGTGTTTTGTATTTGTTTTTCTTAAGTCTTACTATGATATGCCTACCAGTGGGTTTCTTTTAGCCAGTTTGGGATTTGCAGGATTTGTAGTGATTCTTGAATCTGGGGCTTGATGTCTTTTGCATTAAGAGTACAAAATTCCAAAATTCTATTAAAAATAAGATACGGGGATGTCTAGGTTGCTCAGTGGTTGAGCATCTGCCTTCAGATCAAGGCATGATTCCAGAGTCCCAGGATCAAGTCCCACATCGGACTCCCCACAGGGAGCCTGTTTATCCCTCTGCCTGTGTCTCTGCCTCTCTCTCTGGGTCTCTCATGAATAAATAAATAAATAAAATCTTTTTTAAAAAGATAAGATATAAAACATCAACTTAGTGGACTCCTCTTATATTAAAAGTTATATTTATTTCAAACTCTGGAAACTATGATATACTAGTACATAAAAAGTAAGATATAAATTGCATCTGAATTAGAACTACAATTGTTGTATAATAAGTATTATATGGAAAGTTTGGGAAGAAAATAAATCAAAATTATGAACAATTATGTTAAAGCAAAAATTCAAAAGGAAATTTTTAAAAAGCATTTTCTTTAATGTCAATTCCATTTTTACAAAGTAGAGTACTTTTATAGGGAAAAAACAATAAAATTTTGTAAATGTTGGCTTTTCATTTTAATGATTTAGTAAAAATCTAGTAAAGTCCTAATGATCTTTTTTTCAAATTATCTTTGGAATACAAAAAAACTACTCTTTGGAATACAAAAAGCTAATAGCAAATGGATATCAGAATTACCTGTTGGTGTCAAAGACTCCCAAGCTCCACTCCTCCCTTTTGATTACTGACTAACAATGTAAACTAGTCACTAATCTTAGTGAACTTTTTGTCTTAGGGGTCCTTTTATAATCTACTGAAAATTATGGAGCTTCTCCCCAGAAAAATGCATATATGCCTACCTACAATCAAATTTATAAATGATTTCCATGAATTTATGAATCCCCTGAAAGCCAAGGATACAGATCCATAGTCATGAGGCAAAGTCCCCTGCCGATGAAGACCTAAATCATCCAAGCAGTCCTAGGATCAAGCCCGGAGTAGGGCTCCCTAGGCAGAGGGGAGCCTGAATTCCCTTTGCCCTTCCCCCTGCTCATGCTCTCTCTCTCTCTCTCTCTCAAATAAATAAATAAAATCTTAAAAAAATAATAAAACAAAATAAATCCTCCAAGCATGAGAGTCCCCATCTGTCTAGATCCCTGAGGAATCTCAGGAATCTAGTATAAGAACAGCCCCTATGATCCAACTCCTCACTTCACACATGAAAAACTCCAAACTCAGACATGCACAAGACTTGTGCATGGTCCCAGAGCTACTCAGTAGAAACACTGGAACAAAACCCTTGTTCCCTCCTGACTCACATCCCAGTGACCTCTCCATAACTCCTTGATTTCTCAGACTAGGCAACACCTGATCCCAGAGGTACCAAGTGGTTGCCCTATCAGAGACTTCAAGGTAACAAGGCACATCCTGAAGCATAAGCTTTCTTTAGAAAATTGATCTAGATTTGGAATAAAAGACACTCGGGTATATTATAGAGTGCAAATTTTGCAAAAAATTATAAGAAAAATACAACATTTTTTTAAATGTATTGAGCCTTCCGAGAGTCACCAATGATTTTAGAGCCAAATCCCCTATAAGTACTTTTCCATCCCCTCTGCCCTGCCCTCCTCCACACCGTGCTGCTATCATGCCCCTGCCTTCAGTAAGTAGCCCAGACTACCATCTGTGTGACTTCAGCTAAGTTGCTTAATCTTCCTGAGCCTTAATTTCCTCTTCTGTAAAATGGAGAGGATGGTAGTACTCACATCCTGGGATTGTTGCTTAAAATATTGCCTGCAACACTGCCAACTACTCTCTATATATTGTCATTGTTTTTACCGTTAGTACAATCGGTTTGTGCAATCACTGTGCTAGGTATAATCAGCCTGTGAAACAATAGATGTGAGTGTGCTGGGTGAACATTAAAGCATCTTCCACGTATAAGGCATCATTATTAACATAGTTGGCTCGGTAGCTATGGACAGTCATAGGTCATAAAATTAACATGGACAGAATATTTACCCTTTATGAAACCCTGACAGTTGTTCTGTTTGGGGAATTGAGAGAGCTCCCAATAGAATCCCAGGAGAAGAAAGCTGCCTCAGAAGAAAGATGACCCTTAGATAAACAACCATAAACAGATTTCAGTATCATCATTAGACCAACAAATCACCCTTCAAAAACGCCAGCTGACAGCTCCGTGATCCAGTACTGATGGGAAAGAAACCCTGCTGGGGTGAAATAATTGAGGGAAATATGGCCAGATTAGATGTCATCTGATGAGTTTACATTCTATAATAATTTAAACAGTCATTGGATCTCCATCCCTGCCTTATCCAGCTCTGCAATACTTAATATTTGTGGCTGCTCCTGGTGGCTCTCCCTCAGCCCTAACTTCTGGCCCAGGGTTTAAATAAATTGCATTTCCTGGGTGTAATTTGAAATAAATTAGCCACGGGATGGCTGCCTTCCCACCAGGTTCCCACCAGGTACCTGAACATAGTGCTTCATTCTCTGTCTCTCTCTTTTTTTAAGATTTATTAATTTGTTGAAAGAGAGGGGATGAGGAGAGGGGCAGAAAGAGAGGGAGAGAGAGAATCTCAAGCAGATTCTGCACTGAGCATGGAGACCTAGGTGGGACTCGATCCCATGACCCCAAGATCAGGATTCTGAGATCACAACCTGAGCAGAAACCGAGAGTCCCAAGCTTAACCAATTGTGCCACCCAGGCACCCCCACACCTTTAAAGAATAAAGTGCTTTATTCTAGGCACTTAGAAGCACTTTTTAACAGCAACTAAGATGCGCCAAGAGAGAAGAACTAATCGTTGGTCTGCTGGCCCCATCAGCCAGGAGGAATCGATTAAATTACCAGATTGTGCCATGTGCCTTGTTTGCAGCATGAAAAGCTGGGAAACAATTCTAGGGTTTGAGCCAGAGCAGAAGAGGCAGCCCCAAAAAGGGCCAGAGCACAAGGCTGCCCCAGGGTTTGTCGTGGTCCATGTGGGCCATCCACCTCCCTGAGTTCACGCGGCAGCCGCTCCCCTCTGTCTGGTTGCCTGGATCCCTTCACCAAGTCCCACTTTCATATTTTCATATTTATGAGTTCGCATAGTTGCACTCCACCATTCATTTCTGCCTTTTCCCCATCTGTTTATATGAGGCAGCCACATGAGAGGAAAAAATAAGACACCCTAGAAATTAATTCCATGAAGTAAGAATTTACTGTCTCTGCCATGTAGGGGAGCATAAAAGAAGGGGAGATGTCGTTCTGTAATTCATTCTTGAAAGTGTGACAGCTTCTGGGTGTCTCAGGTTGGGGGTGGGGGTGGTGAGTTTTATTTTCCAGGACCCAAAGTTTGTCTTCCTTCTTGATCTGTGCAGCAAGGGCCTGCTTCTGAAAGACCAACCAAGTTCATCAAGCACTCAGTGTGAATATTTAGCTGGGTGATTCACTCAGTGTTTTCACTGTCACTGAGGATGAGTCAATGTCAAAGTTTGAAGGGAGCTGAGAGTTTATTAAATCCAACCACATTATTTCACAGATGGGGAAAACAAAGGCCAAAAGGATCACTATTTGCCTAAAGTCATATATAAGCTATGTGGCAGAGCCAAGACCAGAAGCCTCAAACTCTTCAATCCCCAGGCCAGAGAACTTTCCCAAAATGTGCCTCTTGAGTTCCATGCATCTTTCTCTTGTCTTGAGTCCCCCATGGAGCTCAGACTCAGAAAAGCCCCGTCAGTGACAAAGAGAGCACAGCTTCTATGGCGTAGTTCCGACAACCGTTCTAGATGACAGGCATATTCCCTATGATCCAGAAAAAAAACAAACAACAAAAAAAAACACTCCAAAGAATATGTTCTAAAGAATACAGACATGCATAAAGTTGTATGTAAAGATAGCTTTGCAATTAAAAATATGGAATTCATATTATTTTAAAAATTTCAAAATTATATATAGGATACCAAGCTTCCCATTACAGAGATTCGAACAGCAAGTACCAATTGTAGTTAATCAGATCATAAAGAGGGTTTACCTGTTTGTGTCTTTTTTCTTCTTTCTGTAGAGTAAGTGCATTTATTTTTTAGATGCAAATACACCATCCCTCAAGGCACATAAAATAGTTGTCATTTCTGAAAATTGTGTCTACCAGAGAAATACACAATTTCCTTGACTCATATGCCTTCCTCCTTCACCGCAAGAGCCTCAGCACTTTACACTTTAAACATATCAGAAAAACACCCAGGAGAGAAGAACCACCAACGGCTCAAAAAAGAAGAGTTCCTTATACTTTCTGGGTTTATTGAGATGCAACAAGATGACTTCTTTTGTTTTATGTCAAACACTAAATCTAAAGTAATAATCCTCAGAAATATGCCAGTTCTGATTTTTTCCTTCTTATCCATAGTATAGCTCCAGTGTGACAGGACATAAAATGAATGGCCCCCGGTGTAAACTAACGTTGCAGAAACATCACATCTATTTTTTTATCTGAAATAAACAATATAAAATGTAACTTCTGTGATCTGAAATTCAAGGTTGCAACTCTTAAGCACTTGGTTTTCCAAAGATAATCAATTAGAAAAAGAAAAATATATCAAATACTAGAAGCATTTTTTTTGTACTCCTAAAACATAAGGTCTTTGTAGAAAATAAAGCAGTATTTAAATCAAACACACACACAATACAGATGAATGAATTGAATTAAAAATCCTTAAAAAGTTTTCCCCTTGTCAGGCTCTGCCTGGAGCAGGGAGTCTCCTTGAGGAGTCTCTCTCTCTCCCTCTCCCACTACCCCTCCCTCCATTCACTCCACTCTCCCTCTCTCCCTCAAATAAATAAATGTTTCTAAAAAAAGAAATCTCTAAAAAGTTTAAATGTTAAGCAAAAATAAAAGTGAATAAAAGTAAAAAATATTACAAACAAAATAATTCATGACACTATCATGTTAATCTTAGTGCACTGTATTAGATCTACAGTAACAAGAACAGTTAAAATGAACACCAAAGGCACCTGGGTGGCTCAGTCGATTAAGCATCTGCCTTCAGCTCAGGTCATGATTCCAGGGTCCTGGCATCAAGGACTGCGTCAGGCTCTCTGCTCAGCTGGGAGTCTGCTTCTCCCTCTGCCCTTCCCCCTTGCTTATGATCTCTCTCTCTCTCTCTCCCAAATAAATAAATAAACTCTTTTAAAAATAAATAATAAAATAAAATAAAATGAACACCTAAGATGATGGTCTTCAAATGACATTAAATGCTATCTTTGATCTTTTGGGGTTTTGGCTTCACAATAAGTATATAATAAATATCTGTAATACCTTGTCCATGTTGAGCACTTATCTTTCTCCATTTGAAAGCCCTTCTCCAGAGTCACACTTAGAGCCAAACCAGTGGCTGGGGAGTAGAGACTCAGCAGTGGGTCCATTAACAAAGCAGACTTCGTATCTACATGTTCCTGGAGTTTGTATATCCACTGATCAACATAGTCCAGAAGTTTCTTTTCCCATTGGTCCCATATTTTCAGTAAGAATCTTTTCCAAGTAGGAGCACCCAGATTGTTCCGCCATCGCAACACCAACAATGTCTTCCCTGGCCTTTAGTGATGCTTTCCCACCACTTGGCATTACGACCCTCGCAGAGATGTTTAACTAGACTACATACACTCTGCAGAAACGCAGCAACTCCAAGGTAAGTATATTTGACTTGTCACTTGCTTTCTTTGGTGGGAAAGAAGAAACTGCATTTTTAAGGTCCCTCCCAAGAAGAGAATGATTTTGTGGCACAATCTTACACCGTGATGTTTATTTCCTCCAGGGGAGCTGCAGATTTCTCTCAACACAGCGTTGGGTCTTCAGTCACAGTTCCAGATGTCAATCCAGTTCCAGAAGGAAAAGGTGTGGAGGGTGCCATGTCCAAAGCTCCAGAAAAAGAGGACAATTGTGTGTCAATCATATGCTTGTATGTCCTGTATTTCCAAAGTGACTGAAACTGCTCTCCTGTGGGAATATGATTCTGCTGCTAAGATTGAACCATATTCATTGATTGGTGAGCACCAGGTGACAACTTTGACCCCACAGACTCCATTATAGTTCAGACCCTCTGGAAGTTCAGACCCTCTGGAAGTTCGGACCCTCGGTGCTAGGGCAGAAGAGGTCTTTGAAGAACCTGCTAGAACCTTCCTTGTGGACACCATAACTTTCCTGAGGAACACGTGCTACTTCCTGCAGTTGCATAGGAGAGCAACTTTATTTTACAAGCATGACTAGAGTACTCCAATTGTAAATATTTTTTGTAGAAAATCATTTTGTACTCACTGCATTAGGGTCACATCTCAGGTAAAGGAAGCAGGGATTTTCATCTTGGCTGATCAGGCTTCTCTTCAAAATCACCAGATGTCGGTCCCCAGGCCAGTGGCACCAGCAGCTGCTCCCAGCCCAAGTCCCTGGCGCCCAGTGCAGCCCAGGTGAGAGGGAGGCTCTGGGCCAGGGCTCCACCTGCTGCATCCCAGGAAGAGGCCAGCAGCGGGCAGTAGGTCTGTCCCGCGTCCTCACCCTGGGCTCTAATATGCTGCCGGCCCAGGCCAACTCTGAAACTTCTCTTTGTGTTTTTCTATGAGTTTCTTCCCAAGTTGTATATACAAATATGTTTGTATTTTAATGTTTTAATTGGAGAAAATATTACTTAAAGTAAACCAAATGTTTTAGTAAACATTTCATTTTGCTCTTGAGCAACTCCTCTTCAGAGTGCTCTTCTGAAACCAGACTTCTAGTCCATGAAGTGATTGGGCCTCCAACCACCGTCACCACCAAACTACTGACCCATTCTGATACCCTGCCCCTGGAGGCTGCATCCTGAGTCCTATGCCTCCTCCAACGTACATGCTCTCAGGTCTACTGAGCTCCTGCCATGAGATGCATTATCACTCAAAAAGCCAGCATTTTTGTCAAGAGTTCCAGCATCCCAATATTCCAGCATCTGATGTCAGACAGAACCATAGTGCTAATTTGCCCTGACAGGTGCACTGACAATGACTTGAACCATTCCTATGTCTGGTGTCCCAGATACATACTCAAGTTTGGCCTTCTTTTGTCCTTGCTGGAATCCCAGTTCAAGGCCCCTTTCCAAGTTCCGGCATCTTCTGATGGCTCTTCAGATCCAGTGGTTGATAACCCAGCATACTTTGAGTCTGTATCCACTGGAGCCATGACATATGGAATCAAATAAGGCTGAGGTTCTTCACGGAGAGCTCCCTGGAAGAGGTCCCTCATCATCTGACACTCAAAGCATGGCAGAAAGCTAGCAATAATTTAAGGGTTTGTGTTTAAAGAAATACTTGGCAAGGATGGCTGAGCTTTAAATTAATAAATTCTATTTCACTGTAGACACAAACCATGGGTGTCATCTATTAGGACTTGGCACTTTATGGCTCCTGGAGATGGCACCATATCAGAATAGACCTTAGTCATTTGACAGGAATAAGATGAACACAACACATCACCCAGCAGTGATGCTTCCTCCAGCCCCTTATCATCTCAGTAATTTCAGGAATTTATAAAAGAGATTTAAACATAATTTTGGATTCTCATACATCTAAAGTTGTTTCTGAGGAATCTTTAAAGTAAAGGAAGCGAGCTCAAGAAGAAAAATCAAACCGGAGCTCCTAGGCAAGTTAGCTTCCCTTAAGCCCCATTCATCCATAAAAAATATTTTTAAATAAAGTTTTCCCTCCAGAGTATGAGAGAGAACTCTTAGCCAGGGTTCATGTGATGGAGGCATGGAGCAGGGGCAGTGGAAAATGAACATCCCTGACTTGCCTTGTGTGAAAGGAAACGATAGCTCTAGTTTTGCCCATTAAAATCAGGTTAGCGTATAAATTTTTGGCAGGAAATTAAATGATGCAAACAGATGGAGATAGCGGTATCTTAATGCCCAAAGCAGTTTGTCTTTAAATATAATAATATAATAAAATGGGGGAGGGAGTTTGCTTCTGAGCATCTGTTTTTATCTCAAGAGAAACTATCAGAGACAAGAGAGTACAATGGCTTTTGGAACCGTGTGAACATGAATCAGACAGAGCCAGTATGAGGAGACGGTTCTGGAACTCTGGGTCTAATGGTCAGACCAAGAGGAGGGATGGTAACTCAGGGCGCAGCTTTGAGAGCTGCAGCAGTACACGGCAGGACCTAGCTGCAAGCCTTTCAGGATCATCCACATCCTCAGTACTAGAATACCTCAGCCCAAGACAGGCCCATCATTCAAGGTCATCGAGCAGGGCTGGGTGATTCCGTCACCGAATCTGATTTCCTTAGCACATTCTACAGCTTCAAGAAGGCAGACAATACAGGGGGAGAAAGACACTTGGGGCCAAGACCAAGAATTGAATTTCCTGTAAAAATAGCAAAGTACAGGAACCTCTAATCCCTCTAGTTCTCCCCTGTAAGCTGTACCCAAACCACATCCCAAAGATGTGGGGGAAGCAACTTGGGGATGGATTCGGTGGTCAGTGAGTTGGAGATGATGCAAATACCTGATTGCAGATTAATAGATAGAATATTACGTCAGTTATGATTTTTACTATTGTTTTTTCTATCTTACATATAAATGCATTGATAAAAATTCTATAAAGATATACCAGTCTCATAAAGGTGGCTACCTCTAAAATGCGTAAGTTCTAGGAGAGGTAGCTGAGGAGATATGCAAAGGCTTCCAGGACTAGGTGAGATTAATTTTGAAGACTCTGTAGGAATTACCAAAGCGAACAAGGGAAAGACAATATTCCAGCAAAGAGCTTAGCATTTTAGGGTAATGATCAGTAATTTGGTAGAGTCGGAATATAGGCCACTCAGGAAGACCTGATAAGAGATGAGATTGGAAAAGGAGCCAGGCATCTGATCTCAATGGGCCTTGTATTTAATTCCAAATAATTTCAATTTCTGCCTATGGGCAATAGAGAGCCTGTGTTTGATTACAAGCAATAGAAGGATCATCCAAGAGTGATTCAAATAATAAGCACGTCTATTTTGTTATGTATTCACACTGGTCCCACGCGGATAGGGTGGAAAGCAAGAGGGGATGGGATGCAAAGCAGCTACCCAGCTGGACAGGAAGCATGAAGCCAGTGGTCTCTGAGATGGTGCCTAATGAACCCCCAGGGCAGCAGTGAGTTGAGGAAAGAAGCCAGGTGGAGAGGAACTCCCATTTAGGGGTGCTGATATGCTTGGCCAACCTGATTGGGAAAAAGAGCCAGAATTCATCCCTGTATTGCCAAAAATGCTTTGCAAGAGTAGACAAAACTAACCTAGGGTGGAAAAAAAAGTCAGACCAGTATTGCAGGAGCAGAGACTGGTGGAGAAGGAGCATAAGGGGGATCCCTATGTGGCTCAGCAGTTTAGCACCTGCCTTCGGCCCAGGGCATGATCCTGGAGTCCTGGGATCGAGTCCCACATCGGGGTCCCTGCATGGAGCCTGCTTGTCCCTCTGCCTGTGTCTCTGCCTCTGCCTGTGTCTCTGCCTCTGTGTGTGTGTGTGTGTGTGTGTGTGTGTCATAAATAAATAAATAAAATCTTAAAAAAAAAAAGAATGAGGGAAACTTCTGGACTGATGGTAATGTTCTAAACCTTGATAGGGGTCGGTGTTATATGTGTGTATCAATTTGCCAAAATGGATGGAAAAGTACACCCAGAGATTTGTGCTTTTGTATAAAGAATTCACCCTCCACTGAAAAATTTAAAAATAATAATAATAATAGAAAACACCCTAATCAGACACTGCATTCTAGTTCATGAATGCAAAGCAAAGGATTTAGGAGTAAAGTAAGCTGATGAAATGCACGACTCTGAAATGTTTCAGAATAGCAAGTAGATTTGTGGACAGATGAAGCCATGGAGAGGTAGGCTCAAATGTGTAAACAAATACAGCACAAGTTAACCACATAATCTTGGTGGTGTTCATTGTAAAATTCTTTTGAGCAATGTTTAGAAATTTGTTATATAAAATATAGGAGGAGGTGGGAAAAATCTTACAAAAATCTCTTCTCAGAGCCTTAAAACCTACACACTGGGTTTCACACAGTCACACCCCTGGCACAAGACAAACCTGACTATTCTGTGATTCTATCGTGCCACAATCCCAGAAACCCAAGTTCCCAGGAAAATCCCTTTGCTGGATGGATGTGTAGACGCCATCTCCCAAGTTCTGACCACAACATTTCAAACAGAGCAGTTTTCATTCTCTAATCAATAGTGGCCATGCAGTAGTCCTTCACCAACTGCAAGAACTAAATTCTCGAAAGCCCCATCGTATGTGAACTGAAGAATTGAAGATCTTATTAGAAACATTTGTGCTGGAAGACAGAGGTTCCAAAAGAACTTTAAAAAAAAAAAGCTTTCCTAAATATTTTCATATTCAATGAGACACAAAAAAACAGCAAAATAAATACATAACTTAAATTTTGAAGTATTTCGAAATAATCATTAGAACCATAAAATTAAATATTTATTTGCCATCCCCTTCTCACCAGACCATGGTTTCTCCAACTCAGCACTATTAGCATTTGGGGCCAGATCCTTTTTATTTGGGAAAGGGCTGTCCTATGCACTGCACAATGTTTAGTGGCATCCCTGGCCTCCACCCACTAGATGCCAGTAGTTGGGGTTTTTTAATATCTATTTATTCACTGGGGCGCCTGGATGGCTCAACTGGTTAAGCACCTGCCTTTGGCTCTGGTCATGATCCCAGAGTCCTGGGATGGTGCCCGGACTCAAGCTCCCGGCTCAGCAGGGAGCCTGCTTCTCCCTCTCCCCCTACCCCTCCCTCTCATTTCTTATTTATTTGAGAGAGAGAGAGAGAGAGAGAGAGCACTTGAGCTGGAGGAGGGGCTGGGGCAAGGGAGAAGCAGACTCCCTACTGAGTGGGGGACCTGAGATCATGACCTGAGCTGGAATCAAGAGTTGGACACAGCGACTGAGCCACCCAGGCACTCCTAGATGCCAGTAGTTTTCGTCGTAGTTGTGACAACCATAAGTGTCTCCAGACATTCCCAAGTGTCCCCAGGGGAGAAACATCCCCTGGTTGAGAATCCCTGAACCAGATCCTTTCCCTGGTATTCTTTTCTCAGCATTTCAATGAGATGCTTGTAGATACATTTTGCTTTGTTCTGAATAATTCACATACCAAGAGGCACCTGTTCTGTATCAAGTCCGTCATCCAACTGTCCAATGCCTTTCTGGTTTTATGGTTCCAAGTTGTTCTGTCTGCTTCAGAAGGAACATAGGAACGTTGGAGCTTGAGACAGAAAAAGCTCTCACTAATCTTTATCTAAATAATCTGTTCAGCTCACTGCCTAGATGCCTTTAACTCCCCACCTCCCTCTTCCTCCCTTACACACACACACAGACACACACACACACTCACACATGCGTGTAGAAAGACTCCCCTGCACAGAATACTTCATGCCAAAGTCCCTTTCCTAAGCTTCTCTCTCTCCTGCTCTGCATCCGGCATGATGTCTCTTTTCTATTCCCTAAAACACATCTCCTAACTTTTTCTAATTATTCCCAACTTGAGTGACTCACAATTCTGGGCTTTTCATAATTTTAGTAAGACATGCAAAAGCAAACCTAGACTTCTTGGAACTTTGGGGAAAGAAACCAACGCTAACAGGAGAGGTGATCCAATATTCTGCATTCGATCCAAGGCTTATAGGTGCCAAAGTTGACGTGACTATCCATGCTGCACATGTGGGCGCCGGGACCTTTCTGGGTGGGTGTTCTCTTTTGCCATCATGAGCAGCAGTACAGGGTCACTCCTGGTATTGGCAGGGGAATCCGTAGGACTCCTGTTCTGACCTAGGAGGGAATACAGCTTTTTCAGTGGAGCCTGCATCTCTAGCAATGATGAGATAGTACAGGAAATTTCTTTCAAATGGCAACAGTGGGGCCCCTCTGGATGTTGACCTAGCCGGAAATGCCCTTTGGGTCTTCTCAGGGCTTAAGTGCCATGACAGCTCCCAAACCCCCTGTGTAGTATCTTCTGTCCAGACTCTAAGTGCAAGGGTGTCACTGACTGTGTTTGCTGGCAGGGGGATTGGATCTCCTCCTGATGCTGCCACCCTCCTCTCCAAGACTCAATGCCCTGCTGGGTCAGAGACTGACAAGACTTCAGATCCATTGCATTTTCAGAAACACTGGATAGAAATACTCAAGTTATCCCAGCTCTTGGAGACAAGACAGAGTGACCTCCCACATCCTTGGAGAAGCACCTCTCTCATCCATAGTAGCTGTAACATGGCGCTGCGTCATCCTGACGCCGGCACCCTCCTCTTCCCCGAAAGACTACAAGCTCTGTGAGAGCTGGACTGTAGGTCTCTCACCACTGAGCTACTAGCACTGATCACAGCACCTAGAACACAACAGATGCTTGCTATGTACTTCATGAGTGGAAACGAGGAGAAGGATAGCTTCAAGAATATCGAAAAGTTTACACTCCCTGAGTTGGTGCCAGAAGAACCAGGCAAAGGGAGGTAAGAATAAGTTTGTACATTTGATAAAAGAATTCTTGATCCAAGAAGTAGGTTCAAGCTAACTAGTTTCTCATCCTAGACAAACCTGACAAGGTTTCTCTGACTCTGACATTTGATTTCTGGTCCCGCGTTTGTTTAGCCAGAGATTAATGAAAGTCACCATGACTGCCTTCACACGACACCTTCACAACCTCCCAGACTTCCAAGGCAGCAGTAGAGCATCCCATGGTTTTCTAGCCATGTGCCCTCTTTATCCGCCATGTCACTAAAACCCTCTTTATCCACCCTCTTTATCCACCATGTCACTAAAACCCAATTATAAAACTTGAAGATACTGTGGGTTCAGACAGTCTGGAGCTGAGGAAGGATTTTCTTTCTTGGGCCTTCATTCCTGTCACAGTCAGCCAATAATCCCTTTGACTGTCAGCCAATCCACTGACCCTAAGTCCGAAGATGGAAGGTTGACGCCAAGGGGCGTGGCCTATGATTGAGTCTGCCTAGGCTGTAACTTCAGCATGGCCTGACTCAAAACTTCTTTTGCAAACTATATTCCCTTTAAATATGGAAAACAGAAATGGGAGTAAAATTGGCAAAGCAACTCTGGAAAATAATTGGGCAGCATCCGCTAGAATTTTAAATCATCTTATCCTGTAATTCAATATTCTACTTCTTGCTTGGAAAACACATGTGTGAATAAAATAATAATAAAAGTAATAGAGCATGCACAAGGATGTCAACTGCAGTGTTTTTTATAATACTGAAAAACTGGAAATGAACAAAATGCCCACCAACAGGGGAAGGGCGAAATAAACCCATAGACCCATACTAACTAACATTGGTTGCATGCAGCAAATGAAGTTCAGGTAACCTCTTTGTACTAACAGGAGTAGGTCTCTAAGACATATTAAATTTTAAAAATGCAAATAACACGCTAGGAATCCCTTGCTGAAAGCACACACTCAAACACACTCATAACCTAGATATTTCCTATGAACACAACAGTAGGTATGTAAGTCGACTGGGAAATGTGGGGTAAGGTACATATCAATCCACTGGCCGTGCTTCCCTTGGGGTTGAGAGCAGAGGGAAAGAGAAGAGCAAAGGACCTCTTTTACGAAGAGAAAATATTCATGCACTCCTTGAAAAATTAACAATTAAACACAAAAATGGGTGGGGAGGAGCTATGTCTCTCCACCTCTACAGGGGAAGCTATTAAATGGAACTACCAGGAAATAGCAGCTCTTAGAATGGATGCAATGATCGAGGGTAGGATCGTCCCTTAATTGGGCAGGATGGCATGGTTGAATGAATGCGCTGAGAATTCTCCCACTGCAAAAATGTAAATCCTTCGGGTTGAGAATCCTTCAACTGGGAAGGGATGTTGTGTGTTAGGTAGAGAGTTGAACTAGATCCCCATTCGTGTTTAATACCTAGAATGCCGTGTAATCATCCAATCTGTAATGACAACAGGCACAGTCTACTACCAGGCATGAGTGTGCGCCCAGCACAGCCCTAGGTGCTTTACATGCAGCCTCTCAGTTAGGTGTAGTTATTCCTACTCTACGAGTGAGGAAACCAAGTTCATAGTAAGCAGTGAGCTGAGGTATGGAGGCAGGTGTGCTTCACTTCAAAGCCCACTCTCTCAACCACTATGCCATAGAGGGCGTGGGAATTCGGGGACTCTACATGCTGGAAGAGGGTTAGGGTGTTCATAGTGGGCCCTTCTAACAATTCTGAAGTTCTAACAGCCCCTATGGCTTATTGGGGACCATGGAATAGTTTCTCCACGTCCAATAAAATGAAGCTGCCCCTACAGAACATTTTTCTGGATACGGCATTCCTTAAATTCTGTCCCAGGAGCTGTGTGATAATGAAGTTTCATTGTCATTTGAAAGAGGTTGGTGGAAAAGGGAAACGAGTCCCAGGTGGGGCCGATCTGAATGGTGCAGCAGAGGAAATGCTGTCCCCATGAACACAAGCAGCTGGGTGTCTGGACGCATCATAAAATTTTATTGTGAAATGCGCAGATGATGGGCCCAGCTGCAAAGCATCAGGAGTGTTTATCATGATCTCCCAGTGCATTCTGGGTGCGCTTCCCTTTGACACTATTTTTTGTGGGTTTAACCTAATTGAGATGAAGACATCAAAATTACTTCAAGGTGCAGTCCTGCTGGGAGGCACGCCATGGGCTTCCCTCTCTGAAGCTCATCATACCATTTGTCATGATGGCTAGACAAGCAGTGAGAGGGGTAAGTATTAAGCATTAACATGAGAAGATGACATGACCTGAAGGTTAGTAGATCTTTGTTGGTTCCATCCCTATCTGACAGACGTCATGTTACCAAGCCCACAGGGAGGCCAAGGGTTCTATTGGCCATACTTCAACATTGACCAAGATCACCAAACCATGCCATACAACGATGCCTGCGTTGTTTGTGTTCCAGAGAATGAGATAATGTACAGCCCCAAAATAGTTTTACTCTGTCCACCCACCCCATACACTTTACAAGCAGTTCTATCCTCGGTAATAATCCCTTTTCTTAGGTAAGGCTGTGCCTCTTCCCTTAAAGACTATGACATTCTCAATCAGGGTTTCCCCTATGAGCCACAGAATCCGGAAAGTGTTGGGGTGACTATTTTCTCGCTCCCAAAGATAGTACATAATCGGTTCTATTTCAATTGCAGAGGAAAGAAGTTGAATCATTATGTACAATGGATGCCTTTGACATACAGCTTAACTCTCTTACTGGATCCCCGTTGAGAAGGGTTTAGGAAGGTCTCAAGTGTCACACGCCGTAAGATTAAGTCATAGAAGCTCATAAGGAAAGAGCTTCTTACCAGTTGGCCAGTTAAACATCCCTTTTTTATTTTATTCTTTTGTATATCTTTTTATTGGAGTTTGATTTGCCAACATATAGTATAACACCCAGTGCTCATCCCGTCCAGTGCCCCCCTCAGTGCCCAACACCCTGTGACATCCCCTTTTTATACGTGAATTCTCAATGGTACCCTGAAAAGTAGTCGATTAGCCTCTACCTGAACAGCTCAGCCAGCAGAGGCAGCAAACACCATGAGGAAGGAGGCCTACTGCTAGAAGCTCTTCTCTGGATGAGGTAGGAATCGGCCAGACTGAAGGGCCCCTTGAAAGCTAGATCAACACTTGGGGACCGCATCCTGTAGGTAGTGGTAAGCCATCAGTCCCCAGCTCTCTGCAGGGCCGGAGCAACCCCAAGCCTGTTCTCTGATTCTGCCAAAGTAATATAATGGTATATTACTGCAGGGACTAGCACCCACAGAACTGCTGACAAGTTTTGAAAACTGATGTAGGGCCAGCAGGTAGATGCTATCAACAGGTAACACCATTCGTCTCACTCACGGAGATTTACATGGCAGGGCAGACAGCGCCCCGAGGAATGCTATCTCTGCCTGTAACCTGCCTCCTTGGATAACTTGCAAATACCCTGTCCTGATGTCTTATCTTGTTTTCTCACATCAGGCCTGGGCTGAGGTTTCAGGTGTCAAGCTGCAGCCAGAAGGGAGATTTATGGTCCTGTTATCAGCTCCAGACAGCAAGAGGCTGTGGTCACATGGTGGGGGAACAATAGCCGCGCGGGGAAGGCCGGGAGGACGGCTGCTGGTCACCACCTGGAGTCACCTGTGCCCACATAGTCCCCAAGGGCAGGTGGACTGGGCTGAGGGTTGGAAATAGAAATGCCTCGTGGGTCCTGGGAAAACAGCTCCATCCACGCGAGTGCTCTGAGTGCAATCACTTACTAGCTCGGATGGTTATTGCCTATGGCTAAATCCACTGTCACATATTTCAGAGGTGCTAAATCATTCCAGCAATGTATAAGATGGAAAGCCTATCACAGCTGCTTAGGACTGAAGAGGTCATGATAAATGGGGAGTGAGTGAGAAGACCCCTGGGGGCTCACTCGTGCCCACGTTCAAGCCACAGAAGAGGCATCCTGTTGGCTTGTCCCATGTGACAGCTGGTACTCCCCCACCCTCCAAGGGCAAAAAAGAGATATTGCAAAACAACTTCTACTTCTCAGGCATGGGCAAGATGAGGAGGCAGTGACGAATCTCATTATTACGGCAGCCGTGCATTTTCATTTACCATCGTGGGACTCCACCTCATTTCTAACAAAACCTCTTCAACTACACAAATACGTAACAACATATAGTATATGATCTACATTATCTACACATAGCTATAGATCATATTATAGATTGTAGATACAGATTGTAGATTATAAATATATATGTATTGCAGATACAAATTTTATCTATAAGGTCTATAGCTCTATATGTAATCTTTTCAAACATTTTTTTAGGATTTTATTTATTCATGAGAGACACAGAGAGAGAGGCAGAGACTCAGGCAGAGGGAGAAGCAGAATCCTCAAGAGGGGGTTGATGCGGGACTCGATCCCAGGACCCCAGGATCATGCCCTGAGTCGATGGCAGATGCTCAACCATTGAGCCACCCAGGAGTCCCTCTCTATGTAATTGATATAGCATTTGATAGATGTCACAAAATATAGTACGATGAGCTAACGGCTTCCCCATCCCTAACTGCACCCTCATGTTGCTGGACCCTGAACACACAACCCCTGCCACCACCACCCTGACGCTATGAGTAGGACACACTAGGAGAGCACCTCTCTCATTCCCTTCCCTTACCCACAGCTCTCTCGGAGCCTTCAAGTGTGGGCAAAAAGGCGAGAGCAGACTTTAGTTGACTTCAGGGAAATCCCGACACTAAGCAACAGAGAGAACCATCCAAATCTCCCTGCCTTCCGCTCAAGCTGCCAGTAGAGAATTTAGATTTGCCAAGGAGATTCTTTTCTAGGCATTAGGCTAAAGTCACCACTTATTCCCCTTGGTCTGCTACAAAGATATCATCGTCCGCTGAGTCAGGGCCTGGGCTGAACCTGAGCAGGTGACCCCAAAGGAAATGGCTCTAGTGTGCCCACGAGCAGCTGTCTCCTCCAGAGCCCTGCTCAAACACAGTCTCTCCAGAGACTCTTCCCCAGTTTACCCTGAGTAATTGAGCAGAGGCTGGACCACACACAACAAATATTTACTGCGTGCCTGTTACATGGAGAGGATGATGTCAAGGAGCCATTTCAGTTCTGTTCAATTCAGCCTACGTTTATTTGGAAGCTTTTGTTAGAGAAAAGTGGAGTATCATGGGTTCAAGAAAAACGTCTGAGCCTACTTGATCCACATCCTGAGTCACCAGCTCCTTTGATATTTTTTTTTTCCTTTGATATTTTTAAGTGAAATGAGTTAACATATCCAAAATAGTTAAAACCATGCCCAACACAAAATAAGCACTCAATGTATATTAATCCTTAATACAAGACACAGTGGCTAAGCCCTGGAGATGTAACGACCAGGGCATTGTTCTCGACCCCTCTAAGAAAATACAATCTATGGAAGAGAAGACACTGAGGCAGAGCATTTCAATACAGCGGAGTTTCCCAACCCATCGGCCATGACACACTGATATACCCAAAGCGCTTCACAACTCTACTGCCAAATTGTGAACAATGTTGAAAGGGAACATTTGCTACAGTGACTATAATATAGTTATGTTCCTCAGTTAAATCATTGAGCCGAGTGGAGAGATAATATTGTGTAGACCAGGGAACAATGCCACACTTAGACCAAAGAAAAATCACATCTTACTAGTAAACATAAGAAATGTATTTGGTAAGTGGATAAGAAAGTGCTGTTGGGCCACAGGTAATTCTATTTGAACAGCAAGAGTACTTGAGGATACTTTGATCTGCTAATAACATAGTGCCCAACCTTTAGTCAGGCATTATGGGTAAGATACAAGGACATTTATTATATTGCAGAACAAAAATTGTCAAGGAAAGTGGTTCAAAGGTTGGTCCAGCAGCTCAATTACATCACACAATCCCACACTCATCCATCTTTCCAGTCTTCAAACCTAAGCCCATCAACTTAGTCTTTAAGCATCTATCCTCTGGGATGCAAAGTGGCGACCACCGTTCCAGCCATCACAGGTAGACATGTTCAGCAAAGAATTTCCAACGAGTCTCTTTTCTTAGGGTCACATTGCCTCAGGTGCCATTGCCAACACTGAATCCCATGGCCATAGCCTCGCTACGAAAGAGTCTGGGAAAGTAAGTGTCTGACTTCTTTGGCCTCTAAAATGGAAGATGAACTTCACCAAGAAAGTGTGCAACCAAGAATGCCTGCCTAGTGAATAAGTGAATCGCCCAGAAACCGTGGCTGTTTATTCAAACAGTGTAAGTTCTTATTGTGCTTGTGCTATAATAGTACTTGTGTAGTAACTATTATTAACTCGTTGAGTGTGGCTTTAAAACATTTAATCCCTTCAAGTGCACAGCCAAATATTCTAGTATTTCAAAATGCACCACAACCATGGAAAGGCTGAGAGCACTAGGTCAGTGCATGGCAGTAAATGCCAGTCACGCAAATGAAATGCTATAGAGGAAACTGGAAAAGCAGCCAGGAGATCATATATATATTCATAGACTCATTCATTTTTTTAATTAGTTTTTAACCATTTGCTATGTATCTGGCTCCATTTTATAGCAGTGAGGAAGACGAGGTTCCCGCCTCTATGTCATTTAAGTATTTTGGGTGTGATCTAATGGCCTTGAGCCCCCAAGACCCAAAGATTCTATGTATCCCAAGCTCATGGGGGTTCTTATGGATCCTATGCCCTCTATCCCTTCTCCCAGGACCTGTGTCCTTATACTCTGCAACGTGGCAGTTGTGTCTATGTCAGCAAATATCCTTGCACTTATAAAAGTGTGTCTTGTTTCCATCAGGGCTGCCAAACTTCAGAAAATAAGAAAAACAGGACTTAGGTTCATTTTGTGCCCCATCAGAGCACAGGCTCTTTATCTTCGCAGTGACAAGCTGGCGGAGGAGAAAAGTGCAGACTGATGCACTCATCTCAGCTTTGGTCGTTAGCAGCCACATAGCCTTGGGTGAGTCACCTTCCGAGCCTGGTTCCTCATCTGAAAATGGGCAAGATAATAACCCATATTGCCACATCATGCTCTAACAGTGCTAATCGCGGTAAGAAGCCCAGACAAAAACAGTGCACGGTGGCTGGCCTGGTGCAGACCCTCGGCGTAGGGAAGGCTAGTGACAGTCCTCACTGCTCTCCGGCCTTCTAACCTCATTTGCTACTTGTCAAATGAAACCGACCCTCTGCAGCAGGTGGCCAGGCCAGTCAATTAGTGCCTACAGATGGCACGGTGATCTGCTAATTGCTCCAAGGCTTCCAAATTCTAAATTGGTGTGGTGGCTCAGCTGCCAGGAACATCAAGTATTCCCCTCTCCTGCCCCTGCCCTCAGCCCTGCTCCTGAGCATTCCAGTGAAAACTCTGATTCTCTGGAGACGGGTCAGCAGTTTGTGCTGTTATAAATAAGTCATTTGGACCCTGACCTGACACTTATGAGGAAACAGAAGGTACTTAGTGCCATCTTTGATTTCTTTTTGCCCATCCCCATAAAAAAAAAAATAATCTATGGGAATTTTGACATTTCTTTCATGGTTGAGCTCTTCGGCTGTCACCCAGACTATCCCCAGACTGAGCACGAGGTGAACAGAGGACCTGAGAAGAGACAAGGAATCACAAGAGAATGTCCCACTCAATTATTTATTCAAGTGGCCAAGCATGGTACATACTCACTGCCATGATTTAGCCAATTAAAAAAAAATAGGGGCAGATTTCTACCTAGATAAATATATGCTGTATTTTTTTTCCAAATAAATAATCAACCCAGTTTCCTAGCAATTCAAACAACCATCTGCTTTTGTGAGCTCTCCCATCACAGGTGTCCTTCCTGACTCTGAAACCACGGCATGGGCCTGGGCTTCCTGCTAGGAAGTATGGGTAGTTTGCCATTTGCTGGGGAAGAGCTTCGGCACGTGTTTTGTCATTGCCGGTCTGAAAACACGACATGTTACCCATACATCAAAGCATCAGTGTGTCCCCGGCACCTCCTCTGCTAGGCGCTTAGTAAATGGTGGTTGACTGTCATGGAAAGTCGTGGAGAAGCAGAGCAGAGAGGGAGAGGAGACAGATGGACAGACAAGGCTCCCATTTGACAGCCCTTTGGAGCATATGTCTGGGCAGTTGTGTCTCCTTAAATAAGAAAAGTGGAAGAAAGAATCCGAGGAAAGGCCAAGCAAAGAAGAGCCCAGTTCTGCCCATTGTCATTCAAGAGCAGCATTGACAGGACAAAGGTCCTTTGGAAATGATAATGACATATGGTCTCATTCATTTGGGGAATATAAAAAATAGTGAAAGGGAATAAAGGGGAAAGGAGAAAAAATGAGTGGGAAATATCAGAAAGGGAGACAGAACATGAGAGACTCCTAACTCTGGGAAACGAACTAGGGGTGGTGGAAGGGGAGGTGGGTGGAGGGTGGGGGTGAATGGGTGACGGGCACTGAGGGGGGCACTTGATGGGATGAGCACTGGGTGTTATTCTCTATGTTGGCAAATTGAACACCAATAAAAAATAAATTTATAAAAAAAGGAAGTGATAATGCCAAATTTGTGCCAAACTTCAGAAACAAGTGCAGCTTTGCTGCTTGCGTTGGTCCACTGAGGCTGCCCAAACAAAATACCACAGACTGAGGGCTGGGGTGGGGGCTTAAACAGCACAAGGAGGCTGCAAGTCCAAGACCAAGACACCAGATAATTTGGTTCCTAATGTGGACTCTCTTCCTGGCTTGTAGATGTCTATCTTCACACCATGTCCTTGCACAGCCAGCCGGGAAAGAGAAGAGGACACTAATCCTACCAGCTCAGGATCCTCCCCTTATGACCTTATTTAACCTGAATTGTCTCTAAATATAGTCATTTAGGGGGTGAGGGCTTCAATATGTGAAATTTCGGAGGACACGACTCAGTCCATAGCACAGCTGAAAGAGCTTGCACTTTCCGAAGGCCCCTCCGTGTACCCTAGACGTACCCTCAGCACACACTGCAGGCTACAAGACACAGGGACCCGGGTTGGGGATTCCTGCCCATTGGAAAGTTGTTAGAAATGAAGAAAGGAAGAACTAAAATCATAGCACAGGACAATGGTCGGTGGACTTTGAGTTATACCAAACTTTTCTGGAACGCCTCTGTTATAAAACAAGGCAACATGCTGCTCATCCCTAATCTTCTTAGGGCTGTCTTGTAGAACTCCATTTTTCTCATTTAAGGAAAACTACGTGGTATATTCCATATATAACTTCATAACTCTGAAGATGATAGTGCTTCAAGGCATGGAGAAGAAAGGGCCAGGGTGCTGTCTTCCTCTCAGATTCCACATGCATTCTACTTAATTCAGCCAATATTTACTAAGCAGCTACTACAGGACATTATCCTAGGCACTGACAATGCTGAGATTTAGGAGAGTTGAGCATGGGCTACACCACCAGGTCTTTCCCCCCTCCCCATCCCTTGACGGCCTTGAGGCTGTGCCTGGTAGAAGCATAGAACTGGAAGAGCGTGTCCAAATGACCCTCCGTCCACCCTGGTCTGGAGCCCGAAAGGGGCCAAGCTCCCACGCTCACAGACAAGCGAGTCAAGGACATGATGGAGGCAAAGCCTCTGAAGAGCCGGCGAGGCACCCCCTGCCCACGCCAGGTCATTTGCCTCATCTCCTCCTCCTCTCCTGGCTTCCTTCTCTCTCTGTTCTCATTCGCCTCTCCCTGGACTATGCCTAAAAGGGCTCACGTGTGCTTCCAGGAGACTGACGATGCACATCAGTGAGAAGTCTTGCAATAAAAAAAACTTACCTATCCCAATATTTCCCAGATGTATTTCTTTACTGTAGCAGGTGCACAGCCCTGTGGGTGGCTTCTAAGGTTGCTCATCAGTTTCCAAAGATTCAAGCCAACTCCTTAAGATGCCTTAATTGTAACTCTAAAGATGATAGTATTTGCTTTCAATTCTCTCCCACTTCCTAGCCATGTCTCCTCACTTCTGGCATCCACTAGGTACCATCCCTACCCCCTCTCTGCACCTTGCCACCTTAGATGCAGATCTTCTTCATGACCCTCGGATACAGAGGACCACCAAACAAAACTCGATGCTCTAGGCTGGAATCTCCCAATCGGAAACTCTAAGAAATATTTATCTTGAAGAAGTTATTAAAGAGAGAAAGTTCACAATTAAATAAGTTTACATATTAAGAAGAAAAAATGAGTGGGAAATATCAGAAAGGGAGACAGAACATGAGAGACTCCTAACTCTGGGAAATGAACTAGGAGTAGTGGAAGGGGAGGTGGGCGGGGGTTGGGGGTGACTGGGAGATGGGCACTGGGGGGGTGGGCACTTGACGGGATGAGCACTGGGTGTTATTCTCTATGTTGGCAAATTGAACACCGATAAAAAAAATAAAATTTTAAAAAAAATTCCCCTCTTGGATATTTATAAGATGTATTATTGAAGGTTCTGAGAAGTCCTATATTAGAGAAACTTATCTAATGTCACTTTCCCAAATGCATTTGACCACACACCCCCTTTTTAATAACACCTAACAAGGAAGGAAGTACCAGTCCCCAGAATACCCTTCGAGAAACTCTGCTGCAAACCAGTTTTCTCCTCTGAACTCCTCCTGTCCCATCAAATCCCTCCGCTTTGGTGTGTCATTCTGTCAGCATAAGTGGGCTAAGGATGGCACATTGAGTTAATAACAGCAGCACACTATTTGGTACTAATTTCTAGTACCCCGAATCCTCCCCAAAAAAGCAGCAGCATCTTCATTTTACAGATGAGGACACTGAGCCCTAAAGAAAAGAAACGCACTTTCTCAAGTCTGGCCCAGCCAGGAGGGGTCAAGGTGAGAGTTAAATCCAGGTGTTCTAATGACTCCTTTTTAAACCAACCACTCTTAAAAAAATAAATAAATAAATAAAAATAAATCAACCAGCCACTCTTGTCAATAAGGGGTTAACGCGCTCACTTTCCAGAGCTGTTTACATTTTAAAGTCAAAGAGAAAAAACTACTTTAATCCCAGAAGAATGAAATGAATCCCTACTGACAGGAATCTGTGGAAGACTTTGAGGAAGCCAGGGAGGCCCGTCTTCCTTTCCGACCACAGTGCCCCCTCCCCACGGGTGCAAGGAAAGGTTCACCCACTCGGGCAAGGGGACCTCCCAGCTTCCTCCAAACTAAGGTTGCAACGTGATGCAAATAGCCACGGATCTGTAGGGGGGCACAGCTATGGAGTGGGGCTGTATGACAAGAACTCAGGATGCTCCGATCTGTGCAGCCCACAGACTCTGCCTTCTGTTAATAACTTGGGTTATGGTTTGATTCCAAGAAGGCCAAACTGAAGCCTACTGCCCATCACACGTGAGATGTTTCTAACAAAAGGGATATGTCCGCGTAATGCTAGCTGTACGGTGCTGAACGTGGGGTCTTTCAAAAACCAGTGGTTCACTAGACATTTTCTTTCTTTTTTCTTTTTTAAGATTTTATTTATTTATTCATAAGAGACACAGAGGGAGAGGCAGGGACTCGATCCCAGGACCCTCAGGATCATGACCTGAGCCAAAGGCAGATGCTCAACCCCTGAGCCACCCAGGTGCCCCTCACTAGATATTTTCTGAAGCTGGTAATCCTGAGAAATCAGTACCCATTTCCGCACAGTTTTGCTCCCAGATGGTTGGCAAATCCCCCCAAGTGCTCCGATCGGAATTTGGGGTGAGCTTCATTTGAAGAGATTTTCCAGGCGGCGTCCCTTCTAATGTACTCAAATGCATCGTCAGTGGGGCACCTGGGGGGCTGGGTCAGTTAAGTGTCCAACCCTCAATTTCCGCCCAGCTCACCATCTCAGGGCTGTGGGATCGAGCCCCACCTCGGGAGGAGCCTGCCTAAGCTTCTCTCTCCCTCTCCCTTGGCCCCTTCCCCGCCGCTCTCTCTCTAAAAATGAAAAATAATAATAATAATAATAATACAAATAGATAAATAAAAATGCATCATCCGTAATGATAACGTAGTCTGCCGAGAAGCAGCTGTGGAATGTCCCTCCGCCGCCCGATGGCCCTCTCATCAGCTGCCATCCAGCTCTGTTTGTACTTCTCCATCACCTTTATTTGTTTAAGAGGCCTGACAAGGCAAACACGCCTGATGCGCTGTTTACATTGCAGCTTTCACTGGAGCTTATTAAACTCATCGTTACTTCATATAAGCCGCAGATATGTGGCTCGGACCAGTTAGTGTTGACAGTAAGTAACAGACACCCTGTCACAAGGTAACATGTTTATACACTCCACTGGATGCCTGGTGGATTTTGTCCCTGTAAAACTATCACAGATAATGAAGCTACTATCAGATAAGTGACTATAATAAATGACCACAATTAGGTCTCTGGTTGATGAGAACACTTGGTGGTCTCTCCAGCTTGACTTGGACAAATCCCAGGCCAAAAAAAAAAAAAAAATGGGGAGGGGGGTGCAGTGGCAGGGAAGGGGATCAAAACTCAAATGCAAATGAGATGGATCTACTAGAGCACCCTTTGATTTCAAGAGGAGCGAGAGTTGGAAGGGATCAAGTGTTCATCTTCCCTCCGTCCTGACCCTCTTGGCCTTACCCTCTGTCCATCGCAAAAATAAATAAATGAACAGAGAAAATTCTAGAGTCAGGTTCTTATGTACAAAGATCTAACGCCCTGCGCCTGCCTCCTCCCCCACACGTCCCCCAGGATGCCTAGAATTGCAAAAAACATCCCAGGATGTCTACACACGGGGAGGTTTCTCCAGAAGAAAGGGCCCATCTGGGGCAGTTACTGCACCCACAGGAAAAATGGGCGAGGAGACTCAATCCCCGAAGCGTTCTTGGCATGAACTTCCCCATAGCGGGACGGTCAAGGCTCCATCCATCCTTGTGGCAGCTCGCAAGGCGTGACTGTAATCACTTCTTTAAGGGGTTTTTGTTACAGCAGGCAGGCTCTCATTACAGGCCTGCGAAATTATGGCACAGAATCGAAGTGCTCTGATGAAAAGGTCTTTAAAAGCCATTTATTTTCTTGTACGGAATAGTCATTTCTAGGACCACTCGTGGATTTACAGTGAGCTTTATATCTATAGGTGTATAACTTAAGAATGTGCTGGAAGCAGGTGTGGAGGGCCCCTTCGGAGGCCTTATAAGATGACACCGGCCCAGTGGAAACCAACGGGCAGGCAAGCAAGCACTGTGTGCACTGGGCAATTACTTTGCTTCCGTGACAATGACTTGGTTTACACCATGTCATGCTGGCTCACCCCAGGTACCTCCCCACTTTCCTCAGCCGTCCTCCCCTACTTCCCTCCTCCTTGACACCCCAATTCTCCTACCTCTGGCTCCTCGAATCTCAGCCTCCTCAAATCACAGCTGCACTTTAAAAATCTGGCTAGAGGAGAAATATTTTTCTGTAGCAGCATCTTTGCTCTGGGGGAGGGGGGTCTATTTTCCTTTGATTTAATATTCCTGATAATAGTTTCAGGGGAAATTACCCTGTATGGTCGAGTGATTCCCCCCAGGAATAAATGCCTTGGGAGGTGGAGGGTGGAAGTGGGGAGGGGGTGATTGATGGGGCTTTTTGTATATCCCTGTTGCCAGAAGACCTCATAAACTCAGGAAAGCTGCCCAGGCATCATTCTGTTTACCTTTTCACGACTTTAAAGGTGATTTATTTGACCTTTGAAAACTGGGATCATACTTCTTGCTGAAAACAGTGCACATTTCAGCATAAATGGTGTCTGTCAAGATGGCAAGGTCTCCAGTTTGAGGTTCTTTATCACTTTTTTTCTCCTTCTAATCTGAATGGGAAGCGTCTGCTGGATTCTTGGTACAAACGTATTTGAAGGACATTGTCTAAATATATGGAGATAAGTGTGTGTTTATGTACCACACGTACCTATAGTTTCCATAACGATTTTTAAAACGAGTTATAAATGCCCTGGGTGTGTGGGAAAGAGGAGATAGCCTGGGTAAAGAAAAGCCTTGGGATTCCAGACAGGACCTGAGTTCTTCACTGGCTGGGACCCCCTGACTGTATAATTTAGCATCTTATAAGTGACAACTCTGGAGCCAAACCACTGCCATTGGATTCAAGCAGCTCTAACACTCAGTATATAAGCTTGCACAAGATCCTTAAACTTCTCTGCACCTTGATGTCATTACTTGTGAAATGGAAATAATAGTGTCTACACCTCATACGTTTGCCATGAAGATGAAGTAGGTGGAAACATGCAGATTGCTTACAAAAATGCCTGGCATATAGAAAACAATAAATGTCAGCTATTACTACCATCTGGAAAGGGGGTTAAATAATTATATCCTATGACAAATACATCATTTAGGAACTAATAATAAAATAGACAATGCCAAAAAAATAAAAAATAAAATAAAATAAAATAAAATAAAATAAAACAAAAGACAATGCCTACGAAGTACCCGGTACACTGTAATATGCTCTACCAACGCCACCCCCACCCCTGAACTGAAGACAACTCGTGAAAATCCCATTTATGTCCCTAGTACTGAATGCTGTGACTAGGTGGGTTTTCGTAACTTCTTTTTAATCAAACTATGAAGCCATGCAGCAGGTTATCTGTATCTTCATTCTACATGTGAAGAAAGTGCAGGTGTAAAGAAATGAATGACTTCCTCGAGGTCACACAGCTCTTCAGAACACATGTGCATTCTGATTAAGGTTCTCTAGTATCATAAAATGCTCTTTATTCATCGATGAGCAAAGGACCAACCAATAGCTACGGGTTCTTCAGGTTTGTGAGGCCTGCTTCCCAGCAGGAACTAGTTTCCCCCTTCAGAGGGACCCGACCAGCAGGGGAAACAGTTTCTAGAACAGAGTGAACGTCATTAGCAAGGTCAGTGTTCCCCTGAGATCTAACGATCCAGAGAGGAAACGGAGAAAAGTGTCTAACAGCACAGACTGGATCAAGAAAATTGCTTTACCAAGTGTACTCTTGGTTTTACTTCTAAGGAACCTTAGAAAGGACATTTGGTATCAGTAAGATTTCTATTTTAAAACGTTTTATGTCTTTTTAGAACTCAATCCATCAATAGAAGAATGAACCACTGCAATGTGAATCCATTCTGTTAAAATAAAATTGGGTTTATTTCCACTGATGACTTTGCAAGCTTTCTCGACAAGTGGCCAGCAAGAGAGGGTGGGAGCACCCGAGTGTCGGGGGGACATTTGCCTTGATACCACCACACATTTTGCAAGTCCAGTTCAAGTTTGTGGTATGGCTGATTTTCTGGAAAGCTCCCCAGGAGCCCCATAGGTGCCAAGGGAGGGCTCAGGATACAACCAAGTGATGTGCCCTAGAAAGCCTCCTTCGACGGGCAGAGGACACAAGCCTACCAAAGAATCAGAAGACAAGTCCTGGGGACAGCTGAAACTGTCAGTGGGGGTGACACTGGTAGCAATGAATGTGTGCCCCTCGAAACCAGCTAGAAGGCCATCTGTTCTGGGAAAAGACCCACCTGCCCCAACACTTCCAAGGCCTCCAGAGCAGACACCACCCTGTGGCCGTGCACTTCCCACACTCCCAATATCCCAACCTCCCAGGCACCTCTGGGAAACATGACCACTGGCAGAGGCTGCAACAAGGTGCCCATCCTTGACCTTGCACAAGCTCAGCTCAAACCCACATGGACCGAGGACTCTGGGGCTACCCACCATCCTCTACGATGACAGCCCATAATTTATGAGCCACTGCATTTCTCTTCAGGACGTGACGATTGCATGTGTTCTACGGGGACAGCTGAGGACCCATTAATCTTCCCCCTGGCAGGGAAGAAACTGATGGTAATTTAATTTAACTGGATGGGTGAGGTAGATATAAAAGACCACAAGGTAAAAATGACAAGATTATTAACTGCGCCCAGAGCCGTCGGTTCAGCAAGCTGCCTCAATAAATGGAAGCGGGTTGGTTAAACGTGGCCCAAGGTTCAAGCAAGGTTTACGGAGGGGAGGTACTGGCAGATGTGGGTAATGGCAAAGCTCCACATTTCCAGGGAGAAAGCAAAGGACTTTTGTGGTTAGAAGAGGAACTTGGGCCTCGACCAGATTAGCAAGCAGGCTAAAGTTTAAAAGGTCAGGGCAAACTCAGAAATATTTCTCTCCCACACCCGCAAAAAGGAAACGGTTGAACTTAATCACCAAGGTCCCCCTTCAAATCCTCCCCTGACCAACCTCTCATTCCAGCTAACTCAATTTTTCCTCCTGGCCAAGTTGTTTTTAGAGGCTGAGTGACAGCTCTCTGCCTGAGGGGGCCTGCTCCTGAGCTTCTAGAAGGAGCACCTGCCCCAGGCCATCTCTGGGGGTTTTCCACGCACCAGCCCACCCCTGGGGGTGGGGGGGTGGGCAAGCATCAAAGAAAGGGCTCTTGGTTTCCCTTTGTAGCATCCACCATAGATTCTCTCCATGGGACACTTCCAAGGTATCCACCTTCCCACATCAGCGTGGAAGAAATCCCAGCATCGAACAGCGCTGCCCCCAAGTGCAGACCACAGTAAGAGAGCAAAGCCTCCACTTTATCTGCTCCTGGGCTGGCTCAGGATTTGTGCACAGAAATGTAATAAGCTTCCAGGTGCTTCTCAGTGTGCTGGCTCCGTGCCCCGATCCCAGGCCTGTCCAGACCCTGCCCCTTGCCCCACCTCCAGGTCCTATAAGTGCCCATGGCGAACTACAGATCACAGAGTCACACAGGTCATCCCAAATGAGGGCAATGTTCGCCTTGGGAGGCCGATAGGTATTTGATGCCTTATGGTTTGTGAAGCACTCATCTGAGATGATCGTCCCATTGCCCTTGGATGTGGGCAGAGCGAGTAGTCGTTCTCCACTTTACAGAAGAGAAAGCTGAGATGCGGAAGGATTGGGTTTACCAGAGTCATAAAAAGCAGGACACATGTTGGGAGACTTCTACTAGCACTCATTTCACTTTAGTATATAATATATGCACATATAAGCATGTATTTTAATATATATTTACATATGTATATATTTGTATAAATGAATATCCGTCTGTGCCAGACACTGGAACTCACCTCCTCAAAAGTCATTGTTCCTCTTTTCTTAGTCATAGAACCAGAACTATGTTCAGTATTGGCCAGAGATGCATTGGTCCCCAAAAATGGACCCAGCTTCTGGTTTCTGACCCAGGAGATGAAAGAAGTCTATTAGAGGTTTCTAGAAAGATTTTCCTTCCTGATTAAGAGGGAGGCGCCATGAGGGGAAGCTCTCTTGCCCCACGTTGCCCATCTTCTCTGCTAGCGAACATGGACAGGGGAGGGCAAAATGCTAGAGCAGCTGCAGCTTTTTGGTGACAATGAGGAAGAAGGCCAAGAACATCAAAGGGATGACAACCCAGAGTTTTGACATCATTAAGCTACGAAACTAGCCTTGGTAATGTGCAGAGCACCACACTTCCAGTTTAAGCCATTTTTAGTTGAGTATTTTGTTTACTGGAGCTAAAAGCATTCCCAGCTAATATGCTCCTGGACCAGATGATGAGCAGCTCAAGGACAGAGGCCATATTTATGTTTGAGCCCCCTTTGGAATCTAGTCCAGAAATAGTCACTTAACAAATGTTTGCTAGAAGAAAGAAAAGAGTGTTCTCTTAACAGATATATCCCAATGTGATGAACTTAACAAAACCAATGAAGAAAAAATTAAATCTTCACTTGCTGGCAACCACTCAGTCCTACATTCCTATGGCTGTTAACTGCCACCATTCCTCTGCCTCCTTTCCCAGAGCTCTTCTCACCGCCTCCGTACACCGCGACAACTAAAAATTTGTTTTTTCATAAGACTGAACAAGTCAGTAATGCATGTCTGCAATGAAAGTATTTTTCTGATTTAAAAATAGAATCACTTAGAGGTGATATTTCCAAGTCAGTGAGGAAAATAAATGATGAAACAATCTAATAATTATTTGAAAAGAAAATAAAAAGATCCCTGGTACTACACACCAAAATAAATTTCAGGTGAATTACTGTCCCCTATATTGCAAGGTAAATAATTATTGAGTCCATAAAAAGGGGCAGCCCGAGTGGCTCAGTGGTTTAGTGCCGCCTTCGGCCCAGGGCATGATCCTGGGGACCCCAGATCGGGTCCCACGTCGGGCTCCCTGCATGGGGCCTGCTTCTCCCTCTGCCTGTGTCTCTGCCTCTCTCTCTCTCTCTTTCTCTCTCTCTCATGAATAAATAAATAAAATCTTTTAAAAAATAAAAAATAGAAAAATAGAAAATAAAAAAGAATCCATAAAAAGATCTACGGGATATATTCATATCATGTCACCTTTGGAATAACTTTGTAAGGCAGAAACCACAAAGGAAATAAATGCTTGATCACATGAAATTCATATTTTCTGGGGGTACCTGGGTGGCTCACTCAGTTAAGGGTCTGACTCTTGATTTCGGCTCAGATCATGATCTCAGAGTTGTGAGATTGAGCCCAACCTCAGATTCTGTGCTGGGCATGGAGCCTACTTAGGATTCTCTCTCTCCCCCTCTAAAAAAATCTTTTTAAAATATATGGGGCACCTGCCTGACTCCTGGTTCCAGCTCAGGTCATGATCAAGGCCGTGAGATGGAGCCCCAGGTGGGCTCAGCACTTAGCCTAGAATCTGTTTGAGATCTTTCCCCTCCTCCTCCCCCCTCACTGCTCCTTCCATTTGCTCCATCCCTCACTCGCACTCTCTCTCTTTCTCTCTGAAATAAATAAATAAAATCTTTGAAAAAATAAATTAAAATTAAAAATTAAATTAAAAAACCACACGTTTTCTGAACCCAAGAAAACCACCAAAAAACAAAATTGAGAAATAACATTGAAAAAAAATATTTGCATGCAAAGCATTAATGCCTTAAACTATATAGAAATCTTGGAAGCAATTATGCAAAGAAAAAAAACACCCCAATAAAAAAATGTGCAAAGGCTATTAATTCAAAATTGCCTAAAGAAGAAATATCGACAATCAAGAAACATATGAAAATGTAGAATTTCTGGGCAGCCCGGGTGGCTCAGTGGTTTAGCGCTGACTTCGGCCCAGGGCATGATCCTGGAGATCCACGATCCAGTCCCACGTCAGGCTCCCTGCATGGAGCCTGCTTCTCCTTCTGCCTCTCTCTCTCTCTCTCTCTGTCTCTCTCTCTCATGAATAAATAAATAAAATCTTTTTTAAAAATGTAGAATTTCACTGGTAACGAAAGATATTCAGATCAAAATGAGACCCCCTTTGCCATTTTCTGCCTATCTTATAGGCAAAAATGTTTTTCAGGATCATATCAAGTGTTTGGAAGAAGTTAGAAAACTGTGGTACCCATAAGTGCCTGTTGGTACTAGAAAACAGAAAATAAAAATTGACAGAGGAAAAAAAAGAAAGAATAAAAAAAGTAAACCATTGATCCCTAATATTATTTTACAAATTTATCCTACGGAAAGATTTATCCTAAGGAAATGTATCCTAAGGAAATACGAAGATTCACCCATAAATATGCTCACTGTAGCATTATGTATAAGAATTAAAATTGGAATGAACGTAAACGTGTGTGAAATGATAGCATATGTGTACAGAGCAAATACCGTTAGCAGGAAAGGCCCCCCACACAGTGTTAGGAGAAGCAAGCAAAGCAAGCAAGTCATGAAACAGAAAAAGCATCTAGTTATAAGATGGAAGGTGGTAGTGAGATAACCACACAGAATTTTTTTGCCTCTTCTGAAGTTTCCTAATTTTTCTGTGAATCACGTGTATTGTTTTTATAAACAAAAAGTTATTTTTACGTAGGAAAAATAATCACAACCTCCCTTGTCCCAGTATCACAATCCTAGTGGCATCCTGTTCCCAGTAGTATTTCAAGTCATAACACATCAGTTCCTAGACTTTTTACAGTATTGACACACACACACACCTAACAAAGATACAGCACTAACAAAACAATAAAAAAAATGATAATATGCATCAGTAATAAACCCTTCTGAGTAAATACTGGTAATAAAAATGGCAAAATCTCCACAACTACTATATGTTGGCAAATTGAACACCAATAAAAAATAAATTTATTAAAAGAAAAAAAATCTCCACAACTACAGCCCTTTACACACACTATCTTGTATGACTCTACAAGAACTCTCTGAGGGAGGGATGGGCAAACTGAGGCTGGAAGGTCAGAGTGGTTTCTCCAAGGGAGGGAACTACAGGTGCGGGGCCTCGGGCTCCACCCCACACTTCGGCGCTTCTCACTGACTAAGCGTGATGCTCATACCTGGGAGTTGCATCAACTGCGTGGCTCCCCAGTGCTGTGACCCTGGGAGCCAGGGGCCTGACAACTCATCCCACTCACTGTCTGGCCCCTAACTCCTGGCATCGCTGGTGCCCCGAAGTGCTCTTCTGCTCCCTGGCTGCCTCTGCGCTGCAGCTACAGGGTCGGGGGGCAAGTCTCAGCCTCCCCTTCTCGGCCTTACGAGGCTGGGCCCTCTGAGCAGCACCTGCTGGGGGCCGGGAATGGGGCAGGGCTGTGCTGGTCACACCCGAAGCCTTACTGAGAGTCAGGTCAAGAGGAAGACCATGGCTCAGCCATTACCCCCAAGTCATGGCCTGGGAGCCCTTTCCTTTTCTTTTTTATTTCTTCTCTTCTTTTTTTTTTTTTTTTTTTTTTTTTTTTAGTTGAAAATTGGTAAAGTTCTTTATTGTAAGATTTTTTAATTTAATTTTATTTTATTTTATTTCTTAATTAATGAGAGACACACAGAGAGAGAGAGGCAGAGACACAGGAAGAGGGAGAAGCAGGCTCCATGCGGGGAGCCCCACGTGAGACTCGATCCTGGGTCTCCAGAATGACACCCTGGCTGCAGGTGGCACTAAACCACTGAGCCACCCAGGCTGCCCTTAAATTTTATTTAAATCCAATTTGCCAATATATAAACCCAGTGCTCATCTCATCATGTCTTGTCTCTTTTTTTTTTTTTTTTTTAGAGAGAGAGAGAGCGCACATGCACAGCGGCGGGGAGGGGAGCAGAGGGCAGAGGGAGAGAGAGCATCTCAAGCAGTCTCCAGGCCCAGGGCAGAGCCACGCAAGGCTCTGTCTCACCACCCTGAGATCAGGACCCAAGCCAAATCAAGAGTCGGAAGCCCAACTGACTGAGCACCCCCCCACCCACAGCCAGGTGCCCTACCTGGGTGGGAGCCCTTCTGAACCTCAAGCCAGGGATCCGTCAACAAAGGGACCTGAAAATCCAGCTATTCCACGTGGGACAGCTATTCCTTCTCTGACTGCTATCCTGTTACATCAGTAATAAGGCTGGTCCTAATAAGCTCCTGAGGATGAGCTCAGGAACCCATTTTGATAGAAAATAAAAGAGGTTCATGATCAGATCTATTTTTGCCCCGTCTACTAGCATGACAGACACACCTGAACTGTAAGCCCCAGGCCTTTAGTCATGCTTCCAAGGAAACCCATGCGCCTTTCCGCATATCACCCACCCAGTCAGTAGTGCCTGGCGTCCCCTGAGGCCAGAGCCAACGTCATCAGCCAGAGGCCACCCATGTCCTGTTTGCTTCCCCACAGCCCAAGCCATTGCACTGGCCCTCATCCCTGCTCTGGGGGCAGGTATCCACTGCACACCCCGCAAGGCACTTACTGATCATCCCATGACCCTCTGTCTGCTCACCCATCTCCTCCACTGTGTCCTGAGCACCATGCCTCACTCACCCCATTCCCTCGGTGTCCGGCACAGAGGCCCATACATGGTCAGCAGGGTGCTCCAGGGAGGGAGGTGCTCCTCGTCAGTACTCTCTGGAATCTCCGTAAAAAAGCCAACGAATTGGAACTCGCAGCCAAATGACAAGAAAGAAGTGAGAATTACAGGCACTTCTGCTGTGAGATGGAGAATATAACTGTGAAAAACTAACAAATACATACACACCTATACACACACACACACACACACACACACACAGCATCTCCTTAATCTGGAAAGGACCAAAGACATGAGGAAGATGTTCACCAGACAAACGACACAGTTGGTTCCTGGAAACCTGGGGTGGCCCAGATGACGTGAGCAGGATACCCAGAAAATTAACTGTGAGGCAAGTTCTGCTAAGAAGCTGGATTATTTGGGTTATTGAGTTATCGTCATTACTGAATAATTATATAACATTATTGATGATTACATGAACCAACTCGGAAAGGGCAGTGCCTGGTGGTGGCATGTTTCCACATTTGTTGGATGGAGGCCACGGCACAGCCAAATAAACAGCCAGACCACCGAACAGGAAAGAAACGGCCTTGATTCTAACCCCCACGCTGCACACATGTCAGAATTGGAACCCGGAGAGGAGAGGAGACACACTTCAAGAAATATTTCTCATTTACCTGGAGAGCTGGGTCTAGAACCCAAGTGTCTCAGCTCTCCAGTCATTGGACAGGGATGTCCTCCCGCAGAGTAAAAGCAACAGGGCAAATTAGCAAAAAATAATTTGGAAATTTCAGAGAACTCGGTCATGGGGAAACATTCACTTTTGGTATGAGATGCTTAAAAGCTTTTTTTTCTTTCTTTTTTTTTCTTTTTTTTTTTTTTTTCTTTTTTTTCCTGCTGCTACTGCAGCTTTTTATCTGGTCTGTGTAGGTGAAGGGGAAGGGGAAAGGAGCAATCAGTTGGGAAAGGTAAAAAGCACACAGCCTTGCTTCTACTCTTCTTTCTGCCCTGGACCCAGCCCCAAAAGGTCTGAGCTCACTGGCAGCTGAAATGGATCCAATCCACAGAGAGCTACAAGGACCTTTCACAACCCCCTGGACCTCAAGGTGAAAGTCAAAGCCTTAAAAAAAAAAAAAGAAAGAAAGAAAGAAAGAAAGAAAGAAAGAAAGAAAGAAAGAAAGAAAGAAAAGAAAGAAAGAAAGAAAGTCAACCCCCTGGACCTCAAGGTGAAAGTCAAAGCCTTAAAAAAAAAAAAGAAAGAAAGCCCTTCCTACTCTGAGAGCAAAGGTTCAGTGTCCCCCTTTGCTCTGCCCAGCCTCCTAGAATCTCCTCTTTGACCTTGGAGACGGATTTCTTTCTTCTGCCTGGAATGCCAATCCTGAAACCCCAGATTTGCCCATGAGACTTGGAACCCCCACCCCATTCACATTCTAGCCCCGAGCCTCTCACTATCTCTGACCCCTAGAGTCTTCCTGAGTCTAGATCCTGACTCCCAACCTCGCCATGTCTCAGTAGCACCTATAGGCCTTCCTAGAGATCCCGGTGAATCATCCAAACACCTAAGTAGGCAACCGGGGAGGGGGCAAAAAGTGGCCAGTGCTAAGAAAAATTCTCCAAGCCAGTTTTTTTGCCCATCTACAAATATCCTGGACTATTACCATATGAGAATTAGTGAGGACGATACCAAATCATCCCACAGGTGGTTGGAAGAGTTACTTTGAAATGGTGGTTGATTTCGTTATTGTGTTCGTAACCAAATAGAGAAAATCTGCATGTTTCATCTTCAACAATGCTGGAGAGCTCAGACCCAAGCCCAGGCTCGCCATGAAGGATGGTGTGAGTTTGGGGAAGTTACTTTACCTCTCCCAAAATTCAGTTTCCTTAACCGGAAAGTGAAAACAATAATATCTCCCTCATACAGAATATTTCTTCGGATTAAATCAGCTGTGACACGGGGCCTGGCACATAGTAGGGACTCGATCAGAAACTAGTTCTCCCCTTCTGTCCTCCTCCTCTGCAAATTATTCAGAATGTGTAATCAGAGCATGAGGAAACTACCACCACCTGGTGTACGGGTCTCAAAACTGCATAAGCAGCAGCAAAGGTGAAAATACAACCTCCACTCAGGAAATAGCTGAAACTCTGAAAAACCAAAGTTCAGAAAAGACCAAAAAAGCTCTGTCCTTAAAATACTATCAATTCTATATGTGGGATAGAGGCCCCTGGAGATGCTAGCCTGGTGGGTAGAACTGATCCAGGCAAACTTCCCGGAAGAGGTACACCTTATTTTGAAATGTGAAGGATAAAGGAGAAAAGATGTGGGCTGATTGAAAAGAAGGAATACTTTCCTGTGCCAAGTTGGTCAGGTGGGCAGAAGGGGGGATCTTGGAAGCAAAAGAGGAAGGTCTTGGAGGCCTCGGGGTGGCAAATTCTGTCAACTGGAGCCGCTAGTCCAATGAAGTCCAATCCAGCCTATTGAGCCTTTAGGTCCTTTGATCACAGAAGAAAATGAGATAACCCGAATGGCTTGATGTCAGTCACCCCACTACAGGCCACCCTCCTGGACAGGCAGCTGATAGACTCTAAGGTCAACATCTCTAACCCATGGATGTCCTTCCCTTGGTCAGAACCTGCTTCCAGGGGCAGAAGGTGCTGGAAGCAGCCATGGAGGACCATTGTGACAAAGAGCCTCAGAAAAGGGTGGAGATGTGCTTCTCCTTAAATATTAAATATTAAATATTCCCACAGAGCAGGGAGCAGAGGCAGGTAGGTTTCTAACCTGGCTCCCTGTTCTGCACCCCTTACTCCACATTCTGGCCACACCCATGATGAAGTGCGCTGTGCCCTCTTTCTTCTAGATCTTTGAAGACAATCCTCCTTCTGCCTGAAAAACACTTCAAGGGTCCTAGCTGAGAGATGATATTTTCCAAGAAGACTTCTCTGATCCCACTCCAACACCCCAAAACCCCCTTATCTTAGCATGGATTGTTACGTTGTGTCATAATTTCTTGTCCTCTTGTTTACTTGTCCTTCTTGTTTCCTCTTGTTGAAATGTAGTGAAACTACATTTCACTCTAAGTCCCGAGAAGGAATGTTTTTCTTGCCCGTTGCTGTTTCCCCAGGACCTAGTATAGTGCCTGGCACATTAAGGTCCTTGATAAAGATTTAAGAACGTCCACAAACCCCCACTCAGTTGGTTCTGAGTAGCCCAGAAATGAAGGAACTCAGGACAGGAGGGACCTAGAAGCATCCATCTCAGCTGCCCTGAAGTTTGCTTCTCATACTACTTGGGTCCTGGCCAGTGCTCAGGCCAGTACCACCTCAGAAGGCTGACTTTGGCCAGTATCACCCCCCCTGCCCTACACACACATCTCACCTAGGCTTTGGAGAATACAAGTCACCCTGCCCCACTTCCTGCAGTGTATTCTGAGTAATGCCAAGGTGTTGAACCACCTTGGCCACTGAACTGGGTGTGGTGTTTCAACCACGAGGCTGGTCAAAACAGACCATGCACAATTGTCTCAGAGACTTGATTTTTTTCTAAATCAGATTTTCTAACTCCAACAAAAAAAGAGACAAAATTACAAAGGTATCAGGCAGGAAGGACTAACCCGAGGACAACCCAGAACCCAGAGACCTAGACAGTCACAATGGGTACTTCCATATGTTCCAGGTGACATCGGGTCAAAAGAAACATCTGGACAGCTCTGGAGTGGGAAAGAAGACACACGTGGGCAGCTCTTGGAAAGAAGAAGCAATGAAAGCGGGGAGAGATGCATGCCCAACCATGAAGGGCAAGCAGCATCAGCCAACCACTTGGATATGACCCCAGGCATTTCTAGCACCAGTTGCCAAAGGAACCTCCTCCTCTCTTCCTATGGCTGCCCCTTGGCAGCAGCACGAGGACCAAGCTTGGTCTATAGTGGTGCTCCAGAAACATCCTGAATGCAGGGGTTTTTCTGTGTCTCCACCCACGGTTCCCTCTTATCAGCATCAGGAAGAAAAAAGGTTCTATCTCCCCGAATCTTGAGGATGCATGATGGTGCCTCTGTTCTGATCAGTCTTGTGGTGCATAAAAGGTCCCAGGTAGGGGCAGAGGCGGCGGGGAAAGTGTGCAACAGAAAAGTCAGTCTCAGAATAGTGGCTTCGCCCGCAGTGGACTCAGCAACCTCGCTTCCACATCACAGCACCCACATTTTTCTGTCCATAGGTCATATGCGGCTCTTGGGCTACATGTGGTTTAGGCGCCCATCTCGACCAGGAGACCTCCCAAACTGTTAGATCACTCCTCCTCTGCAAGCACCACTACCATTTTGCAACTCTCCACTTCTTAACAACCAAAGGGCCATGTGTGCCCAACCCCCCCAATGGCCCAGTAAGATGATTGGCCAGGGGCTAGCTATCAGAGCGCAGTTGTCCTAAGCTCCTGGCTCCCACCCCTTATAATCCCCAACCCCCCAGTTCCACATGGACCATGGCCTTGCCTGCGCTCTTGCCCCACAGGCCGATTATGACATAATTACTCCTGCCCTGTGACCGTGGGTCTAGCCAAGCCTGACCCTCACGCTATCGATTCGCCCTGAGTCATTTATCAACAGGGTGGCTGACTCCCCATGTCTGAGTAAGCAGGAGAGGCATTTCATCAAGACATCTGACACCTTCCTTTGAAGGACAAACGAAGGAATATATGAATGCCTCTGATTAACATCTAAAGGGAGCCTGGCCGCCCTGAAATTGCCCCTCCATGGAGCAGCTCTCAGTAAATCCCACCAGCTCTCACTGGAGGGACCTCTACCATTTCAACTCATTTATCAGCAATTCCATCTGCTTCAGTTTGGGGCATTCCATGTGTCCTTGGTTCTGTAATGTCAGGGCCCGGGGCTGCTCCCTCAAGAGTTTCTGGCCTCCACGAAAGGCCTAATCCAGGCCTGTCATCCTTCCCAGTGATAGCTGGAGCAGCTGCTATTTCTTCCTCCATAGCATGGTGGTTGCCAGAAAGTCTAAGGGGCCCACCATCTGATTTCCATGCTTGGAACTAAATCTGTGTGTGCATGATCTTTCCTTGAAACTGCAGGAGGCAGCTATGTCCCTCCACCTTTTACTCCGAATAGATTTAACGTCTTCTCCACGAGTGGTGAGCTCATCCCTGATCCCATTCAACTTCAAAAGGCCAACTGTCTCATTAACCTAATTGTCTGACTCTAAGTCACTTGCTTAAATTACCAACGAATGGATGGCCATTTCTGTCCAAACAAGATATGTTAAAGCATTCCCACTAAAAAGAAATTGCTTTCAACCATGACAGATGAATGTCTCCTTTAGAGGATTATTATAATAATTGTGGTAGATATGCCTCTGAGCCCTGAGAAATTTTTAAAAGAAAGACATAAGTGGTAAATTTGTGTAAATCACAAACTATGGAAGCTTTTCTCAGGGATAGCATTTTGAAAAGTTTGCCATTCAACCAAGCTACGCTAAATTATAAAGACAATCAAATGTCAGTACTATAGAACAGTTGTCCTTCTGGGGGGAAAAAATATCCCTCAGGAAAAAGTATACTGAAACTATCAGTAGCCCCTGTTGGCTACATTAAACCTAATAAAATTACCAATGATAAATTTCTATTCAATGAGGGTTCCCTGCTGTGCTGCCTCTGCTGGCTTTACTCACAGGGAACCAGGCAAGGAGATTGAATTATTAGTTAGACTCATTTTATTGGTTTGGGCTTTGGGGGGCAATGGGTTATACTGGAGATTCTTTTCATGTTTTGTTTTTTTCGCTTCAAGAGGCAGCTGGTTTTGTCTTTAGTTTCAAATGTCGATACAAAAAAAAAAGAAAAGAAAAAATCAGGGCAATCATTAGAAGGCAGGAATTTGTCCATGGGACCTTCCCAACACACCTGATGTCGATCCCAGCCGGTCTGCCAGGATGGGTGGCTCAAGTCTCACTGGGGAGAGAGGCGGAGCAGAAAGGTGGTGGGCACAGAGGATAGGTGGGTCCCGAGGAGGATGGGAAGGGGGTACCCTCTGGAAGTGGCAGATGGGGAAGAGAAGCTGTGAAGTGTGTGGGCCAGGAGCTGTGGAGCAGGAGCAGATGGCTGGGCCTTTGCAGCCCCTGGGGCCGGCTCACCATAACCCAGGCCTGGCCCCAGCCTCTTGCTGATCCAAGCCCGGTTTTAAATTTCCATATGGAGATAGCAGCTACGGTATGCAAGGTATCACAGTTCCACTGCAAGTCTCCAGAACAGCATGGGGTTCCTGAAGACAAGATATGCAGCATAAATGCCTTGGGCTGGAACCTTTGGATGAGAGGGAACTATGTGCATTTCAGAGCATGGTTTCCTGAGTGCCTGGGATCCCATTACTGCTCCGGTCCCTTTAAAGTCAACCAAAACAGCCCTCTTCCACCTTAGACTAGGGCGCTGGGGATATGAATTGAAATCCAAAACCTGGGCTGAAACTCAGCCTCAAATCTCTCAGACCATGTCCTCTAAACTGGCAGGACCCAGACCCAGGCCCCCATGAAAACGCTGGAGCATGTGTGTAACCAGAACATGAGCCCCTAACTGTAGCCCAAGACCCTCCCCTGAGAAACACAGCTGAGTCCAGGACTACACTGGTGCCCACCGCTCAGCAGTGCTCCGGTATTTCTGGGCACCTTCATGCTGGCTGTTCTCCACATCCATGCTCTGCTCTGTTCCCAGGAGGCTGACTTAGTTCATGGGACACACTGGTAGGAGATGAGGGCAGGGAGCGTGGTAGGGGGAACACAGAGAGGTAAAAAGCCTTTTTCCCTCCTATTCCCTCCTTACAGGGACAGGGGACACCATGATGTCAACAGCTATGCCCTCTCTTCCCCAACTGCAGCCTCCAGCAGCTCTGCTCCATGTGTGGGAGACTGAATAAAGACCCCCCAACCATAACCAGTCCCTAATCATCAGAACCTGTGACTGTTACCTTCTATGGCCATAGAGACATTGCAGATATGATTAAGGATCTTGAAATGGAGGGTTATCTGGATTATCTGGGTGAGCGCTCAGTGCAACACAGTATGCTAGTAAGAGGGAGGCAGAGAGATATCTGACCTAGAAGGAAACACTATGTGACCAGAAGAGCAGAGATTAGAGCGACACAAACATAAGCCAAGGAATGCCAGCATCAACCAGAGCTGCAAGAGGCAAGATTTTCCCCTGCAGCGTCCTGAAGGAACCCCTGACTTTAGCCCAGGGAAACTCATTCTGGACTTCTGGCCTACGGAACTGTAAGCGGATACATTTCTATTGTTTAAGTCACCAAGTTTGTAGTCATTTGTGACAGTAACCTTAGGAAATGAATGCATTTCCCCAGCGCCTTAGAGCTGGGATGCTGATCTCCAACTGTCGCCGGTCCTTCTACATCTCTTGTGGGTCCTCTGAATCCTGTCCAAAACTCACTGAATAGTCCTTCTTGAAAAAGTCTTCAAAAATCTGCTGAATGTGCCTTCTGTTTCCTGCCAGAATGCTATCCAATATATTCTATTTCACTCAAAAAGAGTTTAGATAGAATATCAAAAAATATAAAACGCATGAAGGTTTTATTTAATGAGAAAATTTGGGAGGAAAAGAAAATAAGGGTAAAAAAAATATGATGCCTGGATGAGTATTAGTATTCAAAATCCACAGCAAGGGGACACCTGGGTGGCTCAGGGTCAGCCTCTGCCTTCGGCTCAGGGCATGATCCCAGAGTACCGGGATGGAGTCCCACATCGGCTCCCTCCATGGAGCCTGCTTCTCCCTCTGCCTGTCTCTCTCTCTCTCTCTTTCTCTCTCTCTCTCTGTCTCTCATGAATGAATAAAAAAATCTTTAAAAAAAAAATCCACACCAAGTATACATACAGCCTTGAACACTTTTCAGAAACTGGCCTGCAGAGCTCCCCAGCATCCAATGCAGAGAAAGGCATGACCAATTTTAGATTCCTAGTTCCTAAACCAGCCTGACAGCAGGAATCTCCTGGATATCTTATTAAACGTCCAAATATCCAGTCATTACCTCATCCAAGACCGACTGAAGCGAAACCTAGTAGAAGAGCCGTCCAAACCTGTATTTTAATGAATATCCAAGAGGAATTAGACCGCTCACAGAATCTGTAAGATAGGAACACAATATGGGAATTGTAGACAAGGGCAACAGTGTTAACGATGTAAGAAGAAAGCCATCATCTCAAGACCTAACAAAATCTCCAAGGGAATATCTTTCCAGCTATGGCCAGGCACTATCTTCTATACTAGCATACGCAGATGCGAGGGAGGCCTTAATACCAGGAGGGAGGCCAGGCTGAACATGAAGCGGATACACAGAGGTGAGAAACCCACACAAAACAGAGCCAGAGCCCTGATCAAACCATGCCTGAAACTCACACCACCACTATACTTTTTTGATCTTGCAAAGCAATAAAGTTTTCTTCATCAGATGTGCCATCTTACGTTGAGTTCTTTTACTTACCTCTGAACGCATATGTAGTATACCTATTGTATTTACCTCATATTTCCAATGGATGATTTTTTTCAATTAAAAATGACAAAAAAAAAACTAAATTCTTGGAGATAGATAAACTTCACCAAAAGGAAACATTTGATTTTTTTTTTTTTTTGGTAACTACAATTATTTTAGGGAATATGTTTTCTCTCTTCCTGCTGCATTGTGCCAAAAACATTACTAAAAATTCTGACTTTTTTGTTTTCTTCATGATAGCTGCCCAACACAGGGTTTTAGATGAAACCAGAGACTAATCTGTAGCTTATCTTTCTTTATCTGCTATTGTAACAACTGTTCAGACAGTGGAAACATTTCAAAGATGCAGTGACTTAACCCACCAGCCATCATTAACTCCCTAAATGTATGATGAGCATGCATTTAGGGGACATCACATCATCTTCAACCCCAGGGGACATCCAGCGCTTAGGCAGCAGCCAGCTGTTGGAACCCAAAGGGTTAGAGACAGAGGCATCAGTGGAAATGGCATATGTGGTGGAGCCTGGTTACATTTTGAGGACTCCGGCTGTCTTTTCCCAACCAGTTCAGCTATTTTGAATGACTGACTAATTGATTTCTTAACTGGAATGGTTAACAGGAGACAAAAGTATGGACTAAAATTCTAACTCCTGGAATCCCATTCCCATCAACATAAAAATATTACTGAAGGGGAGTTATTATTTAATGGCTACAGAATTTCAGTGTTGTAAGATGCAAAAAGTTCTGGAGATTGGGTATCTTAACACTATCGAGCTGTGTGCACTTAAAATGCTTAAGATGATAAATTTTATGTTTTGAAAAAAAATTAATGTTTTGTTTATTTCACCCACAATTTTGTAGACAAACTGATAGATACAGATAAATATCTGAAAGGGGAGGGGAATTAAATTTTCTTCTCACCCAGTAAGGTTTGTATTTGTATATGTAATAATAATAACAATAATAATAATCATACATATGTACAGTATGTAATGCATATAGTAGTTAGCAGTTTCAACATGCCAGTACTTAAGTACTCAAGCATTTTTCACTTATGATCGAATTTAATTCTCACAGTAACCATATAAAGAAGGTATTGTTATCATCATTATTATTATTATTCCAATTTCCTGATAAGGAAACTGAGCCATGAAGAACTTGCAACACTAACCCAGAGTCCTCTAGGCTAAGTTGAGATATGAGCCCATTCAGTTTCTCCTGAGCGTAAGCTCCCCACCACCAGCCATACTGCTTGTCCATAGTTTATTGTCAGAAATTATCGCACTCATTTGCAGAAGCAGAAATTGACACAGATTAAGAAAATGGTCCACCATCATGAAGATAACAAGGGCAGAGTCCAGACACAAATTTAGCCTCTCTACGTCCATTGTCTATGTCCAAGGTGTAACCTTGAAAATGCTCTCAGGAGAGAATCTCAAACATTATTGGCCTCAAAACTCCTTAACAGACGGGATGAGCACTGGGTGATAGTCTATATGTTGGCAAATTGAACACCAATAAAAAATAAATTGATTAAAAAAAAAAACAACTCCTTAACAACCTTAAAAAGTATTGAGGGAGCTAAAGGACATTTATTTGTGTGATCATGTCCATTTACATTTACCTCAGATTAGCACTATCCAGGAGAACTTCCTATGATGAAGGAACATCAGCACATCTGTACTGTCCAGTGTGACAGCCGCTGGCCACACGTGGCTATTGAACAATGCGATGTGGCTAGTGTGGCTGAAGAAATCAGCATTTCATTTCATTCTAATTAATTTCAATGTAAATAACCACACTGCACAGATACACAAGGACAGCCAAAACGTATTTTTGGAATCTACTAGAATATGCACACACTGCATCAGCCATTAGAGCCATGACATCACCACGCCTAATGTGACCTTTGGGAAACTCCATTGCACCCTTGTGGAAAAGTCAATGACCCTTTATTGTGAGAATGGTTTTGACTTCCCGGATCCTCTGAACGAGTCCTAGAGACCCGGAGGGGTCCCAGAACCACACTCAGAGTCTTAAGGGGGCCCGACAGGCGCTCAGCTCCTTCCTGCTCAGGAGAATCCATTCTTCACCCACTCTGCCCTGGGCTCCTTCCCCACATTTGGGGGCAGTCCTGCCTGCCCCGCAGCTTGACTTCTCTCCCTGACAGACCCAGGCTCGGGGTGTGCTGGGGCTGGCCAGGGGTGAAGCGCCCTGTCACCCCCAAAGCGGAGGAGGGGGAGCTGGCAGTAAGGAGAACATAGATGGTGGCACAGCTTTGCTGCGGGAGCATTTCTGCTCAGAGGTTCCAAGCCTCCAAGGCAGCGGGGATCAAATCAAGAAGTAGAAAGAAACTTGCAAAGTGAAATTCAAGATGCTGGAAAAGATGGAAAGGCCTCTTCTCCCTGGGGTCTCCCGCTTCTCCCCTCCTTCCGGCAGGCAGGAAAGAGGAGGCCGTTGGAGGGGGAGAGGAGAGGGCTTCAGAGGGTCTTCTGGGGCAACTCAATCAAAGAAATTATTTTCCCACAGACGAAGCCAAGAATATCTTAATGGCTTTTTCCTGATTGAGGAATAAATCTATTAATTTATGGCCCAGCCCCAAACCGGTTGTGTCAACCCCGCCCACCGCCTTTAAAAAAAAAATGTGAGAAATGTTTCAAAATTCCACTCATTTTCATGATCCCCATCTTCCCTCTCCTACTTCTTCTTCCTCTTTATTCACCCCATTCTTTCGTAATCCACCCTGCTCCATTTTCTTCGCCCCCCACCACCTCTTCTGCTATTTTCAAATGCATCACCACCTCCATGGTTGGATGCACCCCACGGAGAGGTGCTAACGCTTCGGAGACACGACTGCCCACCTCCCCCGTGCAAAGGGAAGACACCCACAGAAGTCATTTGAGGTCCCTGGAGAGAAGCCCTAAGGGCCCAGGCTCCGAGCTGCTTGCCCAAAGGGGCCCGGTGCGCCCCAGACGCGTTTTGGCCAAGCCTCCCGAGGAGCGCACCCAGAGCAGCACCCGGGCCCAAGGGCATGAAGTGGGTGTCAGAGAGACTCACAGTGACTGCCACCCAGCACTACCGCCCCAGGGAGGGGGGATCGCTGAATGGCCCGTCTCTAAGGGCTGGGCCACCGAGGTGAGGACCTGGACAGCTCGGGCTCCTAGGGAAGGGGGCCAGGGGCCGATCCTTCCCAGGAGGATTAAGAGGGGGTAAACCCACCCACCCGGGGCTTTCTGCGGGAATTCAGCCGCTCTGGAAATAACGTGGTTATCGGAAATAACTAGTGGTTTCATTAGTTCCATGACTGTAGGCCGCAGAGGGAGGGAGATGTAAACTCCGCTTGCCAGCTACCTGTCCTTCAGGTACTTAACTAACCTTTCTTTGCCGAGGCTTATTCATCTGTAAAATGGGGATAATGTCAGCAATCACCTAACTGGAATTTGGGGGGAAAAAGCAAGCAAGATATAGAAAGTTTTTGCCACAGTGCCTGGCACATAGGCACCCCACCATCCGCTAAGTGGGGTTTACAGGTGTTCCCCGCTATTATTTAATTAAACTGAGTTAGGCTGAACCCGCCTTCCAGGGCTAGGTGGTTACTCCACGACGACACCAGTGCTGGTGACAACATAAATAAAGGGACCTGCAAAAAATAAAAATTAAAAATTTTAAAAAAAATAAAGGGACCTGCTTGCTATGTATGGGTGCCTGGCTTAACTCACAGCTCCCCGGCCCCCGGAAAGACCGTGTGGACCCGCCTGGTGCTAAGCCAGCAGGATTGAAGCAAGAGCACTGGAACCTCAGCTCCTGCTCTGCTCCGGCCGCTGCCCGCGCCCCCTCCAGGACCCCAGGCCCAAGGAACTGTGTCCCTTCGCCCCGACTTCCTGATGGGTCCTTAACCCGGCCGCCGGCAGCCTGGAGAACAGAATGAAGCCCGGGCGCACGGGCGGAGGACCGAGCCCTGGCCCCGACCGCGAAGCTGGGAGGAGACGGCGCGGCGGGCGCACGGGGGCACCTGTCCACACTCGGGGCCTCCAATCCCACTCCGCACCGAGGCCGCGCTGGCGGTATAGACGCGCCTGGCTCACCGCGCGTCGGAACGCAGGCCCCGGAGCCGGGAGGCTAGACTCGCGGAGCTGGGTCGCCGCCCCCGCCTCCCCCCCCCCACCCCCCCAGGACTTTGATTTCCAGCCGCGCCCTCCCGGGGAGGTTTACGGGCTGGGCGCTGCGGAGAGGAGAGACTCGTGGGCACCACACTTGGCCGCGGCCCCGGGGCGCGCGGGGCCCCGTCCTGCTGGTGCGCGGGGCTCTGGAGCCAGAAAGTGTACACAGACCATAAATCTCCTGCCCCGCCCGGCGCCGGGCCCCTCGCTCCGGCCCTGGGAGCTGCGGCCGGCTGCAAAGCGCTGCTGGGACCCGCCGCAGCTCCAGGCCGGTCGCATCCGTCCCGCCGCTGCAGGGGCACCCCCGGCAGCCTGGGGACTCGGGTCACAGGCTCCCCGGCAGCGGCGGGGGAGGAGGAGGAGGAGGAGGAGGAAGAGGAGGAGGAGGAGGCGGGGAGAGGGGGCGGAGCGGGAAGCAGGCGAGGCCTGTAGGGATGCGCACATCGGGAGGCCAGGTGAGGATGGAAAGAGAAAGGAGCGATTAGGAGCACAAGGGAGGGGGGGGAGCCTCTGAGCCTTCTAGAACCCTCAGATCTTTCCACGTTGGGGTGGAGGAGGACAGCAAGTGTTCGCGGCCACCATTCCCTTACAGATGTGTTTGTAGCGAGCTCTCCCCGCCTTCGCTCGTCAACCTTGTGCACCAGCCAGGGCGCACCGGGAATGCGCTCTCCCTGGGGGTGCAGCCAGAGGATTCTCCGTGGATGTCTCTGTGGGGGTGTCTCCTCTCACAACGTTAAGTGGATATCTGAAATAAGGAATGGAGTGATTCACAAAGAGAGAGAGAGAGAGAGCAGAGCTGTTCTTCAAACTTTGATCTTTTCTTTGAAGAGGGAGAGTCGGGGAAACCCACCAGTTCAGGATTGGGACCAGAGACCCCAGGGCTTGGGGGGGTCAGAGGCTTAGCCACGCCCCTTGCCAGCCAGTACCCGGATCCGATTACCCCACCCCGCTGCTCCTGCGACTGTACGTCTGGAAAAATGGGATCTTCGCGCCCCGGGTGCAGGGAAGGTTAAATGAGATACAGGATTTTCGATTCTTGCTTTCAAAGTGGGAAGGGACTGAGTTTGTTTCCTCCGTTTTCCCTTGCACGCCTCCCCCACCCCGCCCCCAGCTTGGGTGCTTTCCAAGCAAAGACGCGTCCGGGACGGAAGAAATTAGCGAGGTAATGGTGGTAATAGTGGTGACAGTTAAACAATTCTCGCTTAGTGAGCGCCTTCTGTTTGCCAGGGTGCGCGTGCCCCAGACCGTGCCTGCACCCGTGCTTGTGCGCGGTATCAGGTCCCCCAACCTCTGCAGACCGGAGGCTGAGCTGCCTGCAGGTTGCTGCGCAAACCCACCGGGACGCAAAAGGCAAGGCTTGGTGGGAGAGCTGGAGAGGACTCAGAAGGCAGCCACGGGTTTCCTCTCAACCATTCCTCTGCGATGGGAAAACCCAAAGAGGGGGAAAGAGGTGAGAAAGAAAGGTTCTGGTGGCTAAAACTGTGGGTTCAGACCACGCGCCTCAGGGTACCTTCCTCTGGCTCCCGCCAGCAGCCGCGGATGGTCTCTAACCCGGAACCCGCCAGCACGCAGTAGGGGCTCAAAGGGTGTATGCGTGTGCTGATGGGTGACACGAGGCTCTGGGGGCCCCTGTGCACCGGCACATCTCGCTTGGCTCCTGAACAATGTTTCTGATGAGGATGGCATCTTTCCGGCTCTTCTTCTTTTTTCTTTTTTTTAAATTTTAATCTTACGAGGCCATTCACTTTTTAAATAATAATTAAATAATTATTAAATAACTGCCTTTCATTTCATTTTGGGTGGTAGAGGAGACTGGAGGCCACCACCTCTAGAGCAGCCTGGCTGGCTGCCGGAGAGCTCAAGTCACACACCTTAGGGGCACCGCATCCACATCGCCTGCCCTGGCTGCCCCGAATCCCGCCACCGTGGCCCAGCTCCCCTTAAAATCCTAAGTGGAAGCTTGCACAATCGCGAAGGGAAAGGGAGAGCCGGGCTCAGGGAGTGGAGGGGGAAACAAAAAATGGGAAGGGATAGGGATGCCCAAATCGGGAAGGAAGACAGGGGAGAGTCCAGACCCAAGGAAGTCCCAACATGTACATTCCAGTCGACATTCCATTTTAAAATTGTGTGCCACAGAAACGTCTTGGGTTTGACTCTTTTCTATTTTTTTGCCTATTTCTTCAAGCACGAAACTGCACTCTGAAAGAGAGAAGTCAACAGAGCAGGCAGCGACCTTGCAGGAGACGAGAACAAAGGGATTTGGCTTAGATCACCCGCGAAGGACCCCAGGCACCTTATGGGACGATTTTTCTGGGTGCTGCGCACCCGCGGGGGCGCTGATGTTGGGACCAACCAGAGCGAGGTCGCGACCTGCGGGCCCTCGCTGACCTTGGATTGGGCTCTGGGCCACCCGCTGGGGATCCGAGAAGACGGAGGACTCGGGACCCTCCACCACCCAAAGGAGCGGTGAACAGGGTGAGGGGTGGGCGTCCCCCTAAAGGCTTGAGGCTTCAAGCACGGCCTGAGCTGGGAGCCCAGAGCCCAGCCACACCGAGTCTCAGGGACGCTTCTTTGGAGCGCAAGCACGGCCTGTGAGTCTCTCCATAGACGGATCCAGAAAATGGCCAGATGATCAACAGATGCCTGTGGGGATTGCGAGATAAGGAATCCTACTCGGTCATTAAGTCATTCGTTCCTTCGTTCATTCATTGGCTCTTTTCTTGAGCTCGTCTCACGTGCTGTAAAGTGCGGGGTGCACTCTTCACCCCATTCCGACAAACAAAAATAAACAGCCCTGATGAATCAAAGAATCAAAGCCCTGCTGAAATTTGCTGACCCTGAAATCACGGGAGGCGAGTGGGGGTGGGAGGCAAGGGTAGCTCGGGAACTCGGCAAAACTACCCAAGGCTTTTGTGCAGCAGAGAAGGCAAGGTGCGGACTCAGCAGCCAGCTCCCCACTGTCCCCTGTGCCGAGATACCCTCATGCTGATCTTAACACCCCAAGCCGGTCATCAGGGAAGCACAGGAAGTTTCTGGCTGCTTTTCTGGTCCTTATGTCGACTGCTCCGAAATGACTGTGGACAGTCACGAGATCCGCTGCAGGCGACATCGTACAGATGCACGTGCGTGAACGAGTGTGCCCGTCATCTGTGTGGGGCATTGCTTGTGAACCCACTTTCTTGCTCTGCAGTGGACTTAGTATCAAGGACCCTTGTGTGTATCCTCATCCAGATGATCTGGGACTTCCAGGTCGTCTCCCCCCAGGTGTCACCCCTCAGTAGCTCCGGTGCCTTGTTGCTCGGCTTCCTCCTATGTTCGAAGCGCTCACCACCCCATCACACCCTTCCTGAGGATTCCCTGGGACTATCAATAACCCCAAGGACCACAATAATGTGTTACTCATTTATTCAATAAACACTTCTTGAGGCACCTTCCCTGTACCAAGCGCTGTGCTAGGTGCTAGAATTAATCTCACCATGAAGCAGAGCCCAACTCTGCCCTCAAGAAGCAGAGGGTGCCTTTTCCCAGCTAAATGGCCAGTTGATATTCTGTTTCCGTTTTGAAGATTTTCCCTCTAGGCGATTAGTTAAGAACTTAATAAAACTCCCGAAATGCCATTTGTCCTGACATGATCTCAGCAGTGGGCACATATTTTTCCCTCCTTGGACCCCAGATACTTGCCTAAGTTTTCCTCAAGCCTGAAAGATTGGAAAACTCTAGCTCCTTCTCCTTCCAACTCCCAAGGAAAACTCTGAGCCGTAGCTACAAGCACCATCCCGAGCACCTGCTGTGTGCACAGGGCACTGGATGCAGTGCCTGGAGGACCAAGAGGAAGGAGTGCCATGGGGCATCTCATGGAGTCCGTGGGTCTGAGCTCAACCTCTGTGGATGCGCTTTCCAAACACTCTGGTGTATTCTTCGAAAGGTTTCCCTAGGGACATTGTGACTGCCCTGAATTCATGAGCCTCCATCTAAGGATTTAATTTTGGAGAGAGTAAGGCTTTTCCTGCATTTTTTTCAACTGTGCAAATACTAATAAGGTAATACATGCTGCAATTAATGAATGAAGGAAGGAGGAATATAATATGTGTGTGGTCCTGCTTGTATGCCATCTGCTTTCTCATTTCACATTTTACAATGCAGTTGATTCTCACGGCAGTTTCTAAGTTAGGTGATTTTGGTTATTTCTTATTATAGAGATGACGAAACTGAAGCCAAGTGGTTACATTTTCCAAGGTCTCACATTTAGTAATTGGCGAACGAATGAATGCTTCTTGGGCTCCTCTGGGTTAGGGTCCTGCATGCTCCTTCGGAAGCCCTCTGAGCTCCACCTGCCGGCCTCTTCTCATACCTAGCCCCCAGAAGGAGTCGTTGGGGTCACCAAAGCATTGCCCTCTGGGCATGGGTCAAATGGTATAGCCGCTGTCACCTCCACGGCCTTCTATTCCTGGTCTGTCACCCACAGAGAACTGTGCAAAAGCAGGAGGCTCAGTATCTGGGACTAGGTCCCAGGGCAGGGGGAGAGAGCACCTAGTGCAGTGGCTGCGGGGGAAGAGGGACGAAGCCTCGAACCCCTTGTGGTGCCCAGAACCCCACGTGTCAGCAACCACCGAGGGGAGAGGAAAAACAGCAAGGATGATGCCCTATCCCATGAGCAGGGTGTGGTCTCAACCTTAGACATATTAGTAAAGCTAGAGGTGGGCACAGGCTGAAGAGCAGAGTATCAACCTTGAAGGGACACCTCTCTAGGACTACGAAGAGGAAGAGCAAGAGGACCGACCAATGGAGCTCACAGTTCTGGAAGACTCAGCATCTCTTAAGCCCTTTTTAGAAAGCAAATGAGTGTAACCATCCAGATGGGAACCAGCTTGGCTCCAGAGGACCCCTCCCCTTTTGCTCCTCCAGAAGCACTAACCCCACAGCCTTATCCAAGGCCTGGCCCTCGCTCTCCAGGGGACGCTGGGCAAGTGTCAAGAACCCAGACTCCATCACCCCATCCTTAAAATGAAGAAGTCCGAAGTTATCACACTTGGGAGAACATCTGTGCTTGTTCATAAAATGGCCGAAGGCAGAACCTTTAAGGGACCCAAGGGCTAACAATTCTCTGAGCTCACCTATCAGAGGCGCAGTCAGTGCCTGTTAGAGTCCGGGTGGGAGGAGGGGAGGGAACAGCCTAGAAAGTGCACCCTGCCCTGCATAGCAGCCAGGAAGTCCAAGGAGCGGCTCACGGGGGGGATATGAGCTGCAAGTTTTAATACCCACATGCGTGGGGAGAACCCGCAGAGAAGACTGTTCATTTGTCTTTAGGACACCAGCCAAACCCCTCACAACCCCGACAGGAAGACTGCGAGCCAGATGCATGCATGAGCAGTTAAATCGGGGTGTATCTCCCCTAGCTGGAATACCTGCAGTTAAAGTTCTCCATGAACCCCAAGAGTTGGATCTTCACAAAGACCACGGAGTGTTCAACCTCTTCCCCAAAGGCTAAAGAAGGGGGATTGCCAGGGCCCTGCATGTTGGGGGTCCTCTCCCCCCCAACCTCTTTAAAGTAGGGTCATCATGTCCTTTGGGAGAACCAGCCTTTCCTCCTCAAAGGAAGACAAAGGTGGAGGAGACAGGGGCAGAACCGGGAGGAGGGTGCAAGACCTCAGCCTCCTGCCTCTCTCCCCCACGTCCTGCTCCAGAGCTGCCCCAGCCCCCCTTCCCACCCGCACCCTGGGGGGGTGTCTGCTTGAGGTCTGCACGTGCTGGAGGGGAAGCCGCGCTCTGCTGCTCTGGTGGGAGGATAGATTAAAACTTGTCTGGATAAAGCTCAAGTCTGAACCCCTCCCAATATCCCCCCCTGCAGGTCCTGGTTCCTGCCCTGCCCTGGGGACACTTAAATTGCCTGGGACTGCGACCGCAGGGGAATCTGGGGTCGCCTTCCAATTGAATTGACTTCGGGTACCCAGAACAGAAGGGACCAGTGGGCGGGGCACTCAGAGCTCACCTGCTCGGGAGCGGGCTTCAAACTAGAACCCCTGACCACACCCCGCTTGGGACCCCAGCCAGAGGGAGCAGGCCCAGGAAACATCCAGAGCCACTGATGCCCTCTGAGGTGCGAGGGAGTCAGCGGGATTTGGGACACATAGAGTCTGAGCAAGCTCCCCCCTCCACGCGCGCGGTACCCACGAATCCTTGCTGGGTAGTGGGGTGAGAACAGAAGACTTCGCCTCGAAGGGTGTCGGGGCCAGGATAGCTTTGGCCTGGGGTGGGGGGTGGATGGGGGGACGGCGTGGACAGGGGACAGGGCAGCGATGGCAATGCGCTCCCAGCAACTCGGGCCTCCGGGTGCCCGCGCAGTCTGGACCGGGGCCCACGCGTGCATCTGCACCGGCTTTCCCTGCTTGGGTCGGCGAGGCTTGGCGCAAGGAAACTTCTGGAGACCAGCGCCCCCCACCACCACCCCCCATCCTGATAGAAGAAGGCGCTTTGCGGGATGGAGAAGGGAGACCTCTGCGTAGTTTTGCTCAGAAAAGGCGGACACGGCCAGTGCCTGCGGGCCTCTCCTGTGTGCGTCTGGCTCTGCGTTTCCCGGCGCCTCTGTGAGCCTGTGGCTGTGCATCCTACGTGTGCAACCGTGGTGTGCGCGCGCGTGCCCCCGAGGGGGGAGCCGACCCCTCCGGTCCCCCGCGAGACGCGCGATCGCCACCGGTCGGCACGGCCGGGCTGGGCTCGTAGCCTCCCCGAGGGCTCGGCGCGGCGGGCAGCCCCGCGGCGGGGAGGCAGGGCCCGGCTCGGCCCAGTTCTGGCTGCTTTTCGGGAAGCGCGAGTCCCGGGCCGCGCGCGGCCAGAGCGGAGGTGGGGGGCGGGGGGGCTGGACTGGGCCCCGGGGCCCGCGCGCACCCGCCGCCGCCTGCAAGCCCCGGCCCCGCGGGCCTCGGCGGGCCTGGCGTGTGCGGCTCAGCGCGCTCGGCCTGCTCTTCGGAGCCTTAGAAATCTCGGTCTTCGTTCGGGAATTCCTAGCCTCCCCCGCCGCTCTCGGAAGCCTCGGGCGCCACCGGGAAAATACGCGATCCCTGGCCCAAGGGAGCCGTCCGGGCGCGAGTCGACCCGGCCCGAAATGCGGCTTTTGCTCCCCGGCACCAGCCCGGCCTAGAAAGGACTCTCTGTCCTGCGGCTGCTCCTATTCCAAACGAACTTTTAAACTTCTCCTGGGCTTGGGACACCTCGCTCCTGCTGGAAATGCGAAGGAACTCCACTGCCCAGGGCAGAGCCCTGCTATAGTTTCCCGGGAGAAATATTCAAGGAGAGAAGGTGGGTGGTGCAGGAAGGGGCGCCTCCTAGGAACCCTCCAGGAGCATCCCCAATGCCACCCCAGGGGCCCGCAGCCCAGCTCTTCTCCTTCCCAGTATCCCAGTACCACAGTTTTGCTGTGCCCTCCAGGCTAACGGATCCTGGCCGTGCTAAGGCCCAACTGTACAGAAATCATATCATTACAGTCCCTGGGTGATTATTTCCTTTACTTTTTAAAGGAAGAAATGGTGGGGGGGGGATTGGGGCAGCGGGCACCTCAAGGGCCTTGTGAGAGGCGAGAGGTGGAATAGCTGCCCTGTGCCTAAAGCACCAACTCCTCCCCAGTTGTCCTCTCCAGCTGAGCTCCTCTTCTAGATATACATGCTGCCACGTTGTTCTCCCTAATGCCAGCACTGGATTTAATTGCCTCCAAAAATCCCATGTCCTTGGAATGTTCTGGTTACAGAATTTCAATATTTCAGAGGTCAGACGAAACTAATCTGGATAATGAAGGCAAAATTGAAGTACAGGGAAAATGCTATTTGGGTAGCAGAGCCTGCGGAAGGGTGGAGGGATCACTCCCACCCTGGGCTAGAACCCAAGCAGGTGTGGAGACTGCTGTGCCCAGAAACTCTGGGCACATTTAAAGATAATAGCTGGCTCACATTCCCATTTAGCTTGAAGTCCCTCCTAGAGCCCTCTACCCCTCTCTTCTCTTTCCTACACTGGACCACCCTCGTTGCTCCCACTCTCCTCCCCACTGTGCACATTCCTCTAGAAGTTCAGCTCCATTTGGAGGCTGGGAGGTTGACTGGGGGCCGGGAATGGTCAGCCTGGCACCCCTACGCTGCACCAGGCCAGCAAAGGCTGAATCTGGGGCCTCTACTCCACAACGGAGGTCTTTTAATGTGCTCAAATCAACGAGTCAAAATGGAGAAGCAGCTACACCAAATCAGGGAGCTGCTAGGAGCCTTGTCACTCCAGCCAGGGGACTGGGATGTGTCCTGGGTTTGTTGACCTGAGCATCTCCAGGGTTGCACCACTCTCTACAGAGCATCCTCCCAGAAAACCAGCTCTTGACATGGACAGTAGGCCTGTAAGGAGCTCGGTGCCAAACAGCCCCGCGTGGTCAGCTTTGTCGGAAGTCTGTTTAAAAATCTCTCAACAGGGCTCTCTGCAAACTCTGGACATTGCATCGTTTTGAGGAAAGGAGAGCCTTGAGAGGCCAGGTCTTGGAGAGAGGCTGGACGCTTCAGCCTTTCAAGAAACAAAAAAACCAAGCCAGAACAACAACAACAACAACAACAAAAAAACTCAAAATAGCCCGTCCCAGTTGCAGGTTCGAGGCAAAACAGGTATTCCAGCTGTAGTGTGATGGGGAAACTGCCTCTCAACTCCTGGCTGCTTGGGGGTGGACTCACCGGGCCCCAGCCATGGCCTAACTGCTAACTGCGAGTGTGCCTGCGGGTGGGGGGTGGGGTTGGAAGACGCCTTTTTTTTTTTTTTTTTTGGTTTGTTTTTTTGTTTTTTTGTTTTTTGTAGACCCATCACTGGCCCAAGGAGAGCTAGGAGGTCTGAGCTCTGGTTTGGGCTCTACCTGGCTGTGGCCCTTTTGGGCACCTTTAAAGCCTTCTCAGGCCAGGCCTTTCGACCTAAACCACTGTGATTCATTCCTCCGTCTTTTCCTCTAGGACACGACATCCCCCCCTTAGGCATCCCTGAGCAAGGGGCAGATTGTGTAGGAATTGCCTCAAAGCTTCCACTCCCGAGGTATCTAGCGAGCGGCCGCCTTCAAATACCGCCTGTGGCGAAAGGGACCACGGACCTTGCCGGCATCACCATCCTCTCCACTTCCAACTCCCTCTCCAGGGGAAGCAAGGCCACAGGCACACTCAGAGCACTGTGACTGGGAGTGGGGAGGCCGTCTGCCCCGGGGGCCTAGCAGATTCTGTGGCCACCTCGGCCCCCTGGCCACGCTCAGGGGAGCGGAGCACGGGTTCAGGCGCCCGGGGCGCAGGCTGTGTGGCCAAGGAGGCCTGTGAACGCTGAGCCCCGACGCGATCTCCGTCTCCGCAGCGAGGCGCCTCTGAGGTCGTAGCGCTCTCCTCCGCGAAAGCGCTAGACCCCCTCCAGCGGCGCTCCGGGAGCGGGGATCCCCGGCCCTAAGGGCCGCACGGCCCCCAGCAAGCCAAGCGGCCTTTACAAACCGTAGTAAACATTTTATTTACAAGTTTGTGGCGTCCTAAGTGCAGCTCGTCTTTGCGCCACGACCCCGAGTGCGGGGAGGAACGGATTCGTCCAACACGTCACAGTGTGAACTGCTCGCGGCCCGGGAGAAGATGCTGGGCCGGCGGCGCGGGGTGGGGGGCCTCGGGCGGGGGCACTGCGCACCCCCGGGCTCTGGGCGCGGCGCGGCGGCGACGGGCGGGTGGCACCGCGGGGAAGGGGGCCCCGCCGCCGCCGCGAAGCAGGCGCAGAGTCCGGCCCACCTGGGAGGCTGCGGGCGGCACGCGGGCCCCGGGCCCCTTGCGTTGCGCAGTCTACAGGCCGCCCAGCGGCGCCGGGGCGGGCTCGGGGCTCTGCGCAGCGCCGCTGGGCGGGGGCTGGGGCGCGGGGGGCAGCTCCGAGGCGCCGCCGCCCCCGCTCCCCGCGCCGCCGCCGCCGATGCTGGCGAAGCTGAAGCTGCCGCCGCCGCCCGCCGGGAGCAGCGCGCCCGCGGCCGAGGCCTTGATGACCGTGGTCTGGTGCAGGGGCCGCTCGGCCCCCTCAGTCCGCTCCGTGTCGCTGGGGACCATGTCCAGGGACTCGGAGTCGCTGCTCTCGCTCTCGGCCTCGCCCTCCGAGCGGCTGAGGCTCCGCTCCTCCTGCTCGCCGTCCGCAGCCGCGGCCCCGCCCGACGGCTTCTCGCCCGCCTCCTTGTCCTTGTCCTTCTGCGCCTGGGCCTCCTTGGAGTGCCGCCACTTCATCCTCCGGTTCTGGAACCACACCTTCACCTGCGCCGCCGCAGCACGTGGGGAGACAAGAGGGGACGCCGAGATGAGCCGGGGTGGAGGGTGGAGGGTGGGGGCGCGCCCCTGGGCCCCGCGCGCAGCCTGCAGCCGCGGCCCCCCCAGCACCTCCAGGCCCTGGGCTCGGCTCAGGGCCCCACGGCGGCCCAGCGAAGCCCGGGCCTAGGAACCCACGAGGACGGCTCCTCAAAACGTGGCCCTCCAGACCTGACCCAGAAATGACCCAGATGCCTGTTGCAAGGCGGAGTCCTGCACCTTGCCCTCACGCCAAGGACGATTTCTGCTCTAAACCAAGGTTTCTTAACCCCACCTGAGCCGGGACTCCCCGAGAATCTGATTAAACTGTGGACCCCTGGCCCAGAAAAATATATATATAGCCCGGATTTCAAGGGTTGGGAGAACCAATGTTAATAAGAATCTCTGCTAAGCTAAGCTGGTCCCTTCCTCTACTGCCATTACCCAAGGCAAGTTTCTACAAAGGCAACTCTTGTTAAGGAGAAACCCTGGGAAGTACAGGGGGGGCAAGAGGGTTCAAAGAGTTAATCCCAGTGGGGTGGGGGCACTGCCGGACCGATGGTAAAAAAAGAGCATCTCCTTGGCAGCGTGTGTACTCAGAAGCTGATAAGGACCCTGCCCCTGCCAGGGATAAACTAATCCTTCTGCAGGCTTAGAAAATGCTGGAATTAAACCTGTGCTAAGTGGAGGAAGGGGGTAGGGATGGGGTGGAGAATCTATATAAATATATACAATCCCCTGGGGGACCCAATGCTGTTCACACAAGTTCCAGCTTCCCTTTTAAAAATAACATCCACAGCTGGTGGAAACCGGCTGGGCTCTTCCAGTGTGTGTTGGGGAGGGGAGTTGTGTAATGGAGGACAGCAAGAGGCAGGGGCAGGGGTGCACCTAACAGAGCTCTCAAAAGGTGGCCTGCCTTGGCTTCTAGAAGCCCTACTCAGAAGACAGAGAACCCAGGGAGGAAAGGCCACTGCTGTGGGGTGTGGACGAAGGGTGACTCTTCTATGTTCAAACCCCCACCCCAGAAAGTCCAGAGAAAGTCCAGTTCTTGAATCCGAGAAAAGAAAAAAAATTGAATTCAGAAATCGAATTCAAACACGATAGATCCACCGGGGTCTTGAATAAAAGCTTCTTCCAAGTAGGCAGAAGCTGCTGAAATGCCCTCGAGTATTACAAGAAAATCTTTTCTTCCTCTCTCTCTCTCTCTCTCTTTCCCCCTCCCCGCTCCTCCCCACCCAGAGATTTTCATGAGAGTTTATGCCGCTGGAAAATCGGCCTGACTCTGACTGCTGCTGAGTGCACTCCTCGCCCTGCTGGGGCTAAGTCATTCCGTTTGAAATGATGTTTTCACTTCCTCACAAATGGGGATTTCACAATCCAGCGGCAGCGGGAGGAGGAGGAGGGAGGAAGGACCGGAGGAGGAGGGGAAAAAAAACCCAACAACAATCTCTTGACTTTGGATTTTTTATCTCTTCTGAAATAAACTGCCTCCTACAGCGAATTGCACTACAGTGGAGTACATAATTATTATCTCCTGCGGCCTATTTGCTTTCTCCGCGGTTCTTTGGCCTGTTGGCCAAAATAAACACGCAGCGCTTGTTGACATACATCTTTGGGGATGGGCTCTTCTTTCCATCCTTCTCCCCCACCCCCACCCACCCCACTCCACCCCGTCTGCCTGCCCCAAGTTTCGACGCCTACAAGGTCTCCAGAAATTCGGGACTTGGCGTTTCCCCTGCAAACGGGCAGTGGGCCTGGGTGGAGGGAGACCTGGGGCTAGGCCGCGCTGTGCCCCCACCAACCCGTTACCCCGCCACGAGCCGGATATCCCGCTTTACCTGCGCATCTGTAAGGCCTAGCATCGCGGCCAGCTGTTTTCGGTCGGGCTTCGTGACATACTTCTGAATCTCAAACCTTTTCTCCAGGCCTTTCCTCTGCAGGTTGGAGAAGACCGCCCGCGACCATGAGCGCTTCCTTTTGTATGTCTGCGGCATGGTGTCCTTCGTGAGCACCGCGTAGGGACCTGCCACCGGGCAGTAGCAGGAGCAAGAGAAAGACAGGGGGGCTGCATTAGTGTCCCACCCGTGGTCTGCTTGAAACTGTTTTTGTGTGAGCCGTGGGCTCTGCCCCCATTCCAAAAGCCCTTGACGCACATGCCGAATGGCCTGTCGAGGGAGGAATCCCACATCTCCGAGGACTTTAGGCATAAGGCCTACAGGAGAGTGGAGTGGAGACACCCGGGCAGTTCGACCATTAATTCCAAAGCAGAAACCTCAACCTAATGCATGGCCTTCGGGCACGCAAGAAGGAGGCGAAAATGCCCCTTGGGCCTGAAGGATGCAGAGATGACAGCTTTGACTCTCCTGTTGTGTGTGTGTGTGTGTGTGTGTGTGCACGTTCCTGCAAGCGTGCGCACAGACAAAACCTCCTTGGGCAAAGCCTTTGAGGTCATTCCCAACTGAGTGTATGTTAAAAAAGCAACACTTCTTGCAGCATTTTCAAGCCACTTTCTGGCGCAAAGACTAGGGAAAGCCCCTTCACCCCAGCTCAGGCGCCCACGCAAAGGCTTTCTCTGTGGCACCCCCTCTGGGTCCCCCACCCCCTGCCCCCCCGGGAGCCGCCCGGAGAGTGAGCTAGCTATCTGAGGACTCTTTCGGTTTCTGTCTCTGCACTTGGTAGCCTCCTGCACCAACTCCGGGATCGCTGCACCGAGGTGGCCACGTGAAGCGTCAGTCCCGAGTTTTGCATCAGTAGACCTGCCCCCCATTAGGCCGGCGCTCTCGGGGAGTGGAGGGGTGGTGAGGGTTTCTGTACCTGGAAACGTGTCTTGAAACTGATGCTGAACTGAATTTCTCGGGTTCGAGCTTAAGGGGCTCAGGATGGCAGACGCCTCGTTAATGGGATCTAGAGACGCGAAGAACTGGCCGGCGGAGGGCTGCAGGCCTGGGAGGTGCACCCCTGCGGGCCGCCCGCTGGTCAGCAGCGACGTGAGGTCTGCAGACAGGGAAAAGAAGAGCTGGTTACACCTCGGGCAAACCCACACTCCCTGGCCGAGTTGTGCCTTCCCACCTCCTCCATTCGGTTTTCCTGGAGCAAAGTGAGGAGAGACCCTGGCCTCCCCGCCGAAACCCCCTCTCTCCTGACTGTGGCCAAGGGGTGATGCGCAAAATGTTCCTGTGTGTGGCCCACACGTCCACGTCTACACATACAAGCGAGGAAGGGCTTTATAGAAAACGGGCAAAAGCACTTTCAGGTGCTTGCCTCGAATTCCACAAACTTACCGCCTCCCCGGAGAAGGAGCCCCAACTCCACTGTCTCCTGGGAGCCGAAGGTCTATTTTTGTTTATCTACATTCCTCGAGTGGAATTTCACTAGAAACCAGATAAATGGAAGGGAAAGTGTTCCCCCAGAGGGTTTTTTCCCCCCTGTCAAAATTAATATGGTTCTCTCTCTCTAGATACGGGATTCAAGAGACAGATGAGAATCATTTCAGCAAATATTGACCCCCAACGATTTTTATGAATAATGACTCTGTAACGTGTGTTTTTAAAGCATCCCTGGATTCCTTTTTTTTTTTTTTTAAACGCGGAGCAGGTGAGTTTTAAACCTAACGTTTCACAGTCTTCTTACAATTCACCTTCTTCTCCCTCGTTTTACCGGTTTGTCCTTAATTGCGCAAATACGCAAAGGCATCCCAAAGGGCCCTGGGACGGGGGAGTGCGCCAAGGCCCTGGTCAGAGGCCTGCAGCCTCTCGCCCGCCCAAGACCTACCTCTCAGCGTGTTGCCTTCCTTGACTTTGGGGTCAAATTCTGCAGACAAAATGCGGTCAATTCCAAATTTGAGGTCCTTGCTAGAGGGGGCCGGGGCCGAGCCGCTATGCGGGGGGTTGGGGAGCACCCGCGCCGCGGAGACCGGGGGCTGCAGGGCGCCAGCCCGGGGTGGCGGCGGAGGCTGCTGCGGCGGCGGCGGCTGTTGCTGCTGCTGTTGCTGTGGGTGATGGTGGTGGTAGGCGGCTGAGAGCGGAGACAGCCGCTGCGGGAAGCCAGCCGGGACCTCGGAGGGCGCCACCACCGGGGTGGGTCGGAGCGGGGATCTGGCGGCTGCTTGGAACGACGCGTGCGGGTGAGCCGAGCCCAAGTGCGCGGTGAGGGCGGCGGCCGAGGCCCCCGCCAGACCGTCCGGGGCCGCCCCCGGCTCCCCCACGCCCGCGTGCAGGATGTCTGCGATGCAGAAGGAGGGCTTCTTGACCGCGGCGGGGTCCAGCGGGAAGGAGCAGCCGCCCGGGCCGGCCGAGGAGCAGTAGGCGGCCGACCAGAGGCTGAAGTTGGAGGCGTAGAAGGGAGCCAGCCCGGCGGCGAACATTCTGGCTGGGAGCGCCGAGCTGCCGCCGCGGCCCGGCCCGGCCGAGCGGGCGGGTGGATGGGTGCGCGGAGGGGAGCGCGCGGGGTCCCGGGGGCAGCGGCAGCGCAGCCGAGGACGATCCGCTTTCGCTTCTCCGTCCGCACCGGAGACAGGCCAGGGAGCCCTAGCGCCCCCGAGGGAGGAGGCGAGGCCCGGATCCCGGCCGGTCCAGCCGCGGCCCCTGGCCTCACTTTAAAGGCGGCGCGGCGCCCGCGCTCCCCGCGGGCTGGAGGCGAGCGAGGGGCCCGGGGCGGCCGGGCGGGCGGGCGGGGCCGCGGGGAAGCCGGGGAGACAGGGGCCGGCCAGCCGAAAGAAAACCCAAACAGCTAAGCCCGAAGAGCTAAATTTAAAACAACAACAATAATAATCCGTTAGTTTAAAAAAAAAAAAAAAAAGGTAATAAGAGAAAAGAAAAAAAAAAAAAAACTCCTCTCTAAAAACTCCCAAAGTTTTGGCAGGAGCTTCGGAGTCAGACCCAGGGTAGGACCTCGATCCGAGCGCCCATTGGCCATCCTCCTGGCCAATGGGAGCGGGGAGTGGAGGGGAATTGGGAAAGGGGGGCGGGGCCTGGGAGGTGGGCGGGGCCTGGGAGGCGGGCCACGCCCCGGCCACGCCAAAGTGTTTGCTGCTGCCGCGTGGGCTGCGCAGGGGCCGGGGCGCAGGGGCCCGGGCGGCGGCTCCCGGGGCTGCGGAGCCTCGCGGAGCCTCTGCGGCTCCAAAGCGACATCGGACGCACAGAGGTGGTCCCGGAGCTCCTGGCCTGCTTTCTCGGGGGCGCTGACGCTCCCGTGTAGTTTCACGGGTGCAGAGCCCTCCCCCTGGAACACGGGGGCGGCCCCCTGGGTTCCCTCCTCCTGGCTTCGCTCGGGCCTGATTCGTCTTCCCTCGGCCTTTATCCCGAAAGCCCGCGTCCGCGTCCCCCGTGGGCTCCCGCCGCCAAGCCGTGGCGCGGGGCAGCTGCGGTCCAGAGTCCCCGCCCAACGTTTTAGCACCGCGTCCGCCGCGCTGCCTCGGACACCCTCGGGGAAGACAGGAGGGGCCGTCGCAAATTAGCTTGAGTCCCCGAGCTGTCACACGGTGACACTTGGACGAGTAAGCTTGCAAACAAAATAAGATGGATGTCTCCGAACGTCTCCCGTGGACGCGGCCGAACCCTCCCCCGAACCTCAGGCGACAACAAAACAGGCCGCCCGGTCCGAAACCCGGGAAGGCGGCACGAGCGTGCGCTCCTCTGCTGCACCTTGTAGGAAATGTCACCCTCCCGGCTCCACCACATCCCCGCGTCACGTGGGGGCCATTGTTTTGCAAGTGCCCTCAAGAGCACATTTCCTTGGGGTTAAATGCTACTTCAATTCAGTGACTGTTTCCCCAGGAACCCCTTGGGCCTGGTCGCAAAAGAAGCTGCAGTGGTGGCCACCCTCTTCCATTGGTGCTTTGGATCTTTAGAGCGCAGGGTGGGTGTAGTGGGGGTTTTCTGCAACATCAACATCTCTATTTTAAGAATTCGTTCTCTTTTAAATTACAGTCAGAATGGATTTCCCCACCCCTCTCCCAAACAAACCACAGGCCACCCAGATGAGCTCTTCTTGCACATTTTCAGGAAGAAAATAAAATAATAACAATAATGAAACCACGAAATCTTTTGTTTTCGATTGCCCTAATAAGCATCTCCTAATTGAACTTCTGTGCTTCTTCAGCACTTCTCCCTCCCCTCAAAAAAAAAAAAAAAAAAAAAACTTTGAATACAGTTGCATTAAATCTTCTGTGACATGTTTTATTCCAACTAACAGGTCTTACCAAATAAACCCCGAAAGGCAACTGAACTTGCCATGCCTATGTCAAATTCAGGATTTGGGCTAATTAAAATATATTTCTGGTGGCTTCTAGCCTCTTGTTGCCAATGCTGTCATTTTAAGCTTTTGACTTTCTCCTGGAAAGTAATCAATCACTGATCAATCACTTCCGGCCAGGCAGCACTAGAACGTCCCCTACACCTGCCCTTACCCCTTCTCCCTGTCTTTCTCTCTCCCTCTCTAGGTCGCTCTCTCCTTTTACTAAAGGGTTCCAAAGCTTGCTCCTTGCAGCAAGGACAGAGGTGTTCTTTCCAGAGATGGAATGGAGTGTTGGATCGCCTGGGGAGGCAGGCATCTGGGGCTACAGAGACAGGGAAGACCAGTCGGACCTCTAGCCACTCAAAAGAGTGACAGATATAAGGCGGCCTGGGGCGTTGGAGCCTCCTTGAGGTGTTCCAGGGGAGGTGTTGCGGGGCAGAGGCCCGGGACGGTGGCGAGCCTGGGCTGGCAGGGCGCGGCCCCTCTGTAACTGCACAGCTCCCAGGGACCATCGCCGGCGCCAGTGCGTGCAGGGACGGCCCTAAACCCCCTTTCCCAGTGTCCCTTCTAATTGCAATTTGACTGCAAACATCCCGACTTGCGTCCTACTTTCAAACGCAAGGTTCTAAAGGAGGCGTATTTAGGCCTCACTGCTGCCAGCCGCCCCCAAATAAGACAGGTCCCTAGGAGGGTGGGGGGTGCAGGGTGCACAGGGGGCGGAACGCGCGGGCCCTCGGGGTGTCCCGAGGCGTCCCCAACCCGCATCTGCTGCATTTCAAGGCCCGGGAGCGCGCGGGGCAGGCGTGGGGGGGTTGGGGGGTGGCCGGGAGGCGGTTTTCCCGCGGACTCTGCGCCCCGCCGCGCGCTCCTCGGTGTCCCCGAAAGGCCCGCGCCTGGGACGTGGATCGCAACTTCGCGCGCGCCCCTCTGCTCCCCGGGCGCTCGGCTCCAGGGCGGCCGCACCAGCGCCACCCGGCCTACCCCGAGCTCCTGGAGCGAAGCGCAGGAAAGGAAACCTTTGCAAGGACCCCCTGCTCCCCGGACCTCCCGCCAGCTCACACCCCTTCCCCGGGATCAGGTGTCGCGGCCGCGGGCCCCTCGCCCTGTCCTGGGCGCGCTGACTCCCCTCTTCCTTACTGCCCACCCCTCAGAACCAAGAAAGCAGCAGGAAACCCCGGGCTCGCCGGAGTTCAGGTCATCTCCTGTTTTTTGATGGGCTCCAACCCGTACTAAATGAGCGGATGTGCCTGCGAGATTGGTCTCAAAATAGAAGCGGCCTTAGTATTTTAGGATACTGCAGAAATCCTTATTTCTTCCGGAGAAAAACTCTATAATGACTCCTAGCACTTCCCCTTTCAATATTTGTGCAACTTTATCTCCACCGACAAGTTGCTCGGGTGACGCAAATCCGCCCTTGTGTATTACAACCACCAAAATAAATGCGCGGAAATCAATCCCCTTCTAGCAATGAAAATATAAATATACAGCTGCGACTTTCCCCTTTAATCTTTGCTTTCCGAGCGGCTCCGGGCTGTGGCGAAATGAACTGGTCCAGAGCAATTGAGCCGGGCGGGGAGGCCCTGGGGGCCGAGGCCAGGGCTTCCCGGGGCCTGGGAGCCACGAGGCTCGGGCTCCAGGAGCAGCGAGAGGGCCTCCTGTAACCAAATCACCTCGAGCTTAAATGTGGCCCCGCTGTCTTTGAGGAAGCTCGAGTGTAAAGACAATTTCTGAGGCCGCAAAGCTGTGCTGGCAAATCACAATTGACAATGGAGCAACAGAGGTGGTTGTTTCTACCCTAAAGCCACAATGGCAGGGGTTTCTGATCAATTCTGAGGGATGCCTTTAATGCATTCAACTCTCTCCTTCTCTTTTGCTGGGTAGACACGGCCAAAAACTATTTCACTATACTGCGAGTGGATAATGCCAGAGAAGGTCCCTTTTATAATAGAACAATTTCGTTTATGGGAATCTGGGATTGAAAGACGGGGCCTAAAATCAGAGGTTTATGCATGGACCCAAGCAGCCCTTACCTTTTGGTTGCCCCTGTCTTTACAGCCCCCATACTGAAATCACCAGTGCAAATTTTTGTCCTAAACCTGGGGACACAGATAAACACCCACAGAGCAGAAAAAGTCAAAGACAGTGAATGCTTACCGTTGTTTATTGCAGTAACATAACTCCACGAGGGTTTAAGCTGCCCAGATCTGCTATCTGCGGTTTTTTTTTTTTTTTTTTTGGTTTTGTTTTGTTTTGTTTTCTTGTACACGCTGGGCAAAATAATGTGCAAGGCAGCGGCTCTGTGGACTTGGGACTCCCCCCAACACCTTTATTTTGAATATTATTTCAATCGCAGTACCTCCTGGTTTCAAAGAAAAAGAAGGAAATAATTAAATATTCGCAGTCAGAAAGAGAAGGAAACAACTTCCCTAGCTAAGGATATGAGAGACTTGCAGTAGTGTTGGAATCTGCGTATACTCTGCTGTCAGCCTGCCAGCCGAAGATTTATAGACTGCGGGGCTCAGCGCTCACATTTACTGGTAGGTATGGGACCTCTGTTCCTTGTGTGGATGCTAGATACTTTGGAGTATCTTGTGGAGTTGAGGACTCTACAGACTACACACACACACACACACACACACACACACACACACATACCTTGGATTATTCTAAGCAGGCCCCAACTCCCTTTTCCTGGAGACTTTTACTTATTCCAGAACTAAATAGAGTCCCTGAATGTTCCTGAAGATAGTTAGACTTTGATACGGGTTAGAAAAGACAAATAACAATGGGATAGGAAAACCAGGTCCATAGCCACTGATTTCTGCCTTTTCCTCGTCCCCCAGGTGTGACAGACTTGCAGGTGGCCAACTCTTTATGTGCTCATGGCTGTGCCCCTGACCTCCTGCCCACAGATGTGGCTTCAGAGCCTCAGACGACCTTCCGGGTCTGCTCGCATTTGCCCTTGGCTCTCACAGAGTTTCTCACATATGTCCTTCCCTCCATTACTAGGATATACCACTGCTCACACGTGTACCATGCCCCCCTCACGCACATATACACACACACTCATGTGCTCACTGTGGATCTCAGAGACTGAACAGAAGAGCAAGCCAACAGTTTGGGGTTTTCTCCTGTTGCAAAGAGCTACTTTGCTGTTTCTCCAAGTCACCTTCTGCACACCCAACCAAGAGAGATCTCGGATCTCATAAAACCTAATAGTAGAATCCATTTCAGCATGTGCACCGTAGCAGACTCACCTATATTTGCAGTGAAATCATGTCCCCATAAGAGTAAACTCTGAGAAACCATCTGTTAACACCTAAGATTTGGTGCTTCCTCCAACAGGTTGCATCTGGTAACCGAAACAGCACTGGCCCACTCTCAGGGCATTTGCCTTGTGGAAGCTGGGGGGATTATCTGAATCATCAGATCCGAATAGCTGGGGTTTGGCGTCCAGTGAGTAAGCTGAGTAATAATATGGTAGGAGAAGGAGGTGTAGGTGAAAATCATACACTTGAAACAAGTCTGGTGTTGAGAGGGAAAAAGGAAATCACTCCCAAAGTCATATTTCTCTAAACAAACAAACAAAACCTCTCTTTCCCTTGAGACAAGTTTTCCAAGTTATAGCACAGGTTCTGAAGACTGAGAGGAACTAAGAGGCAGGAATGGGAAGGATCCTCAGAAGCCAACGAGAGCTCCTTAGGTAGAGCTGGAGGCTTGTCTCCAGCTCTTGGTCCAGGACTGGCCACCTGCACCCCGCCGGGATTGGGACAGTGACTCCTGCCAGCCCCGCCTCGGCCCACCAGGTCCCAGTGTCCCCTCCACCCCTTGGTGAGCCTGCAGAGCACCAAAACTTGGTTCTCTGCTGACACCTGCTGGGCCAGCTCTACATCGTCTGGCAGTGCCCGTCCTATGCCAGCGACGTTGTTGTGATGAAAGTTGACTCTTCCTTTTCCGAAAACACGGGTTTCTAAAATTGGCTCGGACCAGCAGCTGTTTCCTTCCATATTGCCAGCAATATGGAAAGATCCTGTATTATATATTTAAAATAACCGGACGGGGTGAGGGGAGCTGTCACCCTTCAGTACTAATATCTTACATTTTACAGATCTCAAGGCCAGTTCTCATTTATTATCTCACCCGTTCTTTAAAATAACCAGTCGTAAGGATGCAGAGGAGGTATTATTATCCTGATTTGAGTTTAGGATGTTGCTCCTCAGAGAGGTTAAGTGGCTGGCCCGAGGTTACATCGTTAGGAAATGGTGTTGCAGGGAGCAGAGGCTACATTTTCTGACTCATCAGCCAATTTCTTTAGGGGAAACGGTTCCTTTAGAGGAAATACTCTTGCCCTCAATCAGAATGTGCATTGGCTTCGGGCAGAGGCTGAAGGATAGAACTAGGTCTAACCGGGAGTCTGGCACTGGAACACTGTCAAGCACGGGCACACCGGTGACGCATCGTGGATTTGTGACAACACATGTCAGGAAGACCGTGGGTTCACAATGTTTTTCTCCCCTTCCTCTCGAAGTAGCTGAAATTCTGCTTCTGGAGGATTCCTTCTTTGGAGAGGAGGCATCATTCTATGACTGCAGGTCTCTGACCCTTCTCATCGTGCGAATACCTGAAGGCAAGGAGCTGTTCTGTCCAAGAGAAGCCAGGAGGTGGTTCTGAGCATGAGATTCAAGCAAGGACACAGGCCTTTGGGGGGCACCCAGGGAGCAGCGTGGGAGCGTTGGACACGGGCTCCTTGCAGGGCACGGAAGAGGGAGATGGGAGGATGGCATTTCAGTTTGTCTAGGGTCTGTCCTCTGTCTAAACATGCTCTAAATGGGTGCTCCACAGGCTGGAACTTCGCCACTCATTTTCTCCCACCAGCACTAAACAGTTTTGTGGGATTTCCATGCCCTGTTGAACTGCACAATAAGAATAATCTTTCACTTTTTAAAAAAAGATTTTATTTATTTATTCATGAGAGACACACAGAGAGAGAGAAGCAGAGACACAGGCAGAGGGAGGAGAAGCAGGCTCCACGCAGGAAGCCCAATATGGACTCGAGGATGGCGTCCTGAGCCAAAAGGCAATCGCTCAACCACTAAGCCATCCAGGCGTCCCCAATCTTTCACTTTTGAAGCCCACAGTTATATAGGAGTATAACTGCATTGTATAGTTATTTCTTTTAGATACACATATTTCTGGCTGAAAGCTCTTTTGTCTGAGTCTTCGCTGTTACAAATGCTTATGATTCTAGTCTCTATGGGTCTTGAAAGAGAATCAGAGTCTTAGAGAAGCAGAAAGGCAAGCCTGGGTTTACAGAAGGCGTCAATGGAGCTGGGATCCGCCTACTTACGAGTGTCTCTCGAGCTCACCCTGGCTCCAAGAACTCTGGTCCCACCACACGTAGGGAAAGCCTGAACCAAAGCCGAGGTGATGGGTACAGCTAGAGATCAGGAGAAGAATTTAAAGATGCTTAGGAGGTAGAATGGACAAATAGAAAAGACCATCTTTAAAGAGTTCCTGTTAGGGGATCCCTGGGTGGCGCAGCGGTTTGGCGCCTGCCTTTGGCCCAGGGCGCGATCCTGGAGACCCGGGATCGAATCCCACATCAGGCTCCCGGTGCATGGAGCTTGCTTCTCCCTCTGCCTATGTCTCTGCCTCTCTCTCTCTCTGTGACTATCATAAAAAAAAAAAAGAGTTCCTGTTAAAGAACAGGTTGTATTAACCACAAATATAACCATGCTCAATCATAAATTTCTAGGTGAAGAAGCTGATGCTAAGTTAGCACCAAGCTTTATGATTTTTCTCTTGCAGGGCTGCTTCCCTTCATGGGAGATGCCAACAAAATACGCATGATTCTTCGAAGTGATCAGTTGTGTGGGAGTTTGTACTTTTGAGCTCAGGGCTGATGGTTGTGTTTATTTGTCATCGGGCACACTTAAATAAGCTGTTAGATTCAGAAGTATTTACAAAACGCAGAAAGTATTTACTAAACAGAAATATTTACAAAAGCACCATTTGGTGAGTTGGGAAGGCCGTTAGCCTGTTAAGGAAGGCAAAGTTTGGAATATAATAGTATCACAAGACCCTCGCTTTTTAGAAAATAAAACACAAGTAGGGTATATTTAATCTTCAGGGGGTTGACCTTACTTCTCATTTAGTGGTTAGCTTTAATAGCACTTTACCAGTAAAATGAGAAATCGCATCACTCTGAATGTGAGACCTCTAGGTGATGGAAAAGAAAACCATCACAAAACCAACTGCCATTTTAAGACATTAGTTTCTAGATTAGTTTCAATCCCCTAATGGGCCTCACTGGATTGTTTGCTCATTGGGTTTTTCAACATCTCCAAAAGAAAGAAATTTTATTTCAAAAATACTAACATTTCAGGGGCGCCTGGGTGGCTTAGTCATTGAAGTGTCTGCCTTCGGCTTAGATCGTGATCTTGGGATCCTGGAATCAAGCCCCACATCCAGGCTCTCTGTTCAGCAGGGAGGCTGTGTGTGTCTTTCTCTTCTTCTGCCCCTCCTCCCACTTGTGCACTTGTGTGCGCGCTCTCTTTCTCTATCTCTCAAATAAGAATACTAACATTTCAGATAAGGACTTATATTACTAAGTGAAGACTTACCTTGGCTGAGTAATCACGTGAGCGAGAAGGAGCAAACACAAAAATTAAGCTGACACGAACATGTGACTCTTCACACATGGAATAGGGTGAATGGTTGACAATTATCCATGTAATTCAAGCCCAAACTCTCAGAAAGAACTGATTTAGTGTGATAAGCTCATGTGAATGATTCCCTGACTTCTCCACGTATGTCTAGCTACCTATTCAAAATTTCTACCTGTTGGTCTCATCTGTCCCTCACATTGAACTTGTGCCAAGTGGAGTTCACCATTTCCCACTCCAAATTATTTCCCCTCCAGGGTTCTTGGTAAAGGCACATCTTCTTTTTATTTTTTAAAGATTTTTATTTATTTATTTCAGAGAGAGAGAGAGAGCACAAGCAGGGAGAGGGGCAGAGGGAGAGGGAGAAGCAGACTCCCCACTGAGCAGGGAGCCCGATGTGGGGCTCGATCCTGGGACTCTAGGATCATGACCTGAGCTGAAGGCAGATGCTCAACCAACTGAGCCACCCAGGTGCCCCAGCAAAGGAAATTTTTTTAATTATTTTATTTATTTATTTATTTATTTATTTATTTATTTATTTATTTATATGAGAGGGGCAGGGGGAGAGAACAGTTGCACATTGCAGGAGGAGGAGAGGAAGAGAAGCAGACTCTCCACTGAGCTTGGAGCCTACCTCCGGGCTCCATCACACGACCCCGAGATCATGACCTGAGCCAAAATCAAGAATCAAGCACTTAACCAACTGAATTACCCAAGTGCCCCTGTAAAGGCACTTTTTAAGAAATTATTTATTTATTTATTTGTTTGTTTGTTTATTTATTTATTTATTTATAGAGAGAGAGAGAGAGAGGGAGCAGGTGCACATTGGGGGAGGGGGAGATGGAGAGAAGCAGACTCTCAACCCCAAGATCATGACCTGAGCCAAAATCAACAGACACTGAACCAACTGAGCCACCCACGCCCCTCAGAGACACTTTTCTTACTTTCTTTTTTTTTTTTTTTTTTGGTTTGGTTTGGTTTGGATTTTCTCAGACCAAAACCTGATCATCATCCTGGACTCTTTCTCTCATTCCATACATCCAACCAGTCTTCCAACTCTCAAAGACATTAGAACCCTCCCATTTCTCTCTATCCCCTGGTCACCATCTCAGTCCAGGCCACCCTCAGCCCTCCTTTGAACTAGCAGCCTCCTAACCAGCCTCCCTGCAGCCACTCTTGCCTCCCATCAATCTGTTCCATATTCTACAAACCCATGGTCCTATTAACAACTCACTTCCAGCCATAGCACTCCTGTGTCCAAAATCCTGCAGTGGCTTTGCACCAGCCTCAGCACATAGGCCCTAAGCCTGTACATCAGCTACAAACGTTCTACATGATTAAGGCTCTGTCCCTTTGTGCAACCCCATCTGACTCCACCTCTACACTATGAGAGCTGAGTCGGCCTTCTCTAGACTCCGTGAGCACACAGCACCCTCTCTGCTGTGAAGCCTTTGATGCTGGAGAGGGCTTCCTTCTCATTCCTTCTATCTAGCCAACTCTCACTTCTCTTCCAGCCGTCAGATGTACAGGACACTTTGTAAAGCAGCCCCTCTTGATTCCAGCTAAGCGAGGTCTGCACCTTCTTGGCTGCCCCCTGTAGTTCTAAGCACCTTTTTGAATTAGGTCCCATCACATGTTTACCACCTGTCCTCCACCTATCCACGACAAACTCTAAACTGTGTGAGGGGGATCCCTGGGTGGCGCAGCGGTTTGGCGCCTGCCTTTGGCCCAGGGCGCGATCCTGGAGACCCGGGATCGAATCCCACGTCGGGCTCCCGGTGCATGGAGCCTGCTTCTCCCTCTGCCTATGTCTCTGCCTCTCTCTCTCTCTCTCTCTCTGTGACTATCATAAATAAATAAGAATTAAAAAATAAAATCTTAAAAAAAAATAAAAAAAAAAATAAACTGTGTGAGGACCGGGCCTGTGTTTGTGAAGCTAGTAAAGTGCCAGAGTAACGAATGGTTCACATAACAGACTGGCTCATGGCTTTCATATCTAAGTTGATTCGTCTTAGGATCCATCTGATGTCTTCATATCCTCTTGTCTATCTTCCATGGGCCACACAAAGAACTGAATCAATAGAGAAAAGGAACAATGTTCCCTCCATTCCTTTTACTTGTAATTTGATAATTTCCTTCATTCCAGGCTCTGAATGGGGCTGTTTATTTACTGGGAAAGCCTGCTTTCTCACACAAGGGTCTTCCCCTTATTCAAGATATCTGGCTTTAGATAATAGTATTGATATAAGGCAGAAAAAATGGAAAACAATAGGTAAGGCCCCCTTTTTTGTATGCAATCAGTATCATGAGAAATAGAAGGTTGTGAGAACTTTTATGAATAGTATAGGAATATGCTTTACATGTTAAAATCTTTTCATCAACAATTTAAGCTGAATTGTTTATACATACGCGTGCAGAGAGAAAAGATTAGGGAGAAATTGTGGACACAGGTTACCTTGTTGACCTGCCCAACACCTTTTCCTCTCGGGAACTGGCCCAACTGCATCCCAAGAGCTGTGGGTGGTAAATAATGGGACCCTGCACAGGACGAGTATGTCACAAGCAGACATGCCACCAGATGCACGAGGCTAGAGCAAAACCAACCGGACTCCTTTTCTAAGATTTGTGGAGAAGGTGAATGAGAGAGAGGATCTCTCCCTCTCCCTGGAATTACTGGTTCTGAGGAAATTATATGCCTGGGTGCCCATCTTGTCCTCAAGAGGACAAAGCCTGTCTAAGAGAAGAGCAAAGAAGAACTGAGAGAGAGAGAGAGAGAGAGTCCCGATATCAACATCTGGCATCGTATGCCCGGCTGAGGCTCATGACCTTGCAAACTTCACTACTGTTCCATTTATTTCCAGGCCTTTGTTCCTCCCTGCTGAAAATTATGGGCTCTAATTTAATTTTTCCTTCATTGTCCATTGCTTGTATTTGCATAATATTCCATAATGTGAATGTATGATAATATATCATTCCTATATTGATGGTCATTTTGGGGGGGTTTTAGGGGTCTTTTCACCATCATCTGTGGTATCTTTTTGCCATAAGCACTCTTGTGTGCTGGTCCTTACATACTGGTTTCTCTCTCCCTCTATCTCTCTATATGTATATGGAGAGATAGTGTGTGTGTAAATTTCTCTATATATATGTATATATACTATAAATAAATATGTATATACATACATATACATTTAAGGAGATGTCAAATTGCTAAGAAGGCGGTAACAAATCATACTTCTGCTGCCAATTATGACATTCATCTTCTCCCCCACATCCCTGCCAACGATAGATCCCATTGATCCCTCCAACTTCTGCTTATCTTTTTTTTTTTTTTTTTTTTTTTATGATAGTCACACACACAGAGAGAGAGGCAGAGACATAGGCAGAGGGAGAAGCAGGCTCCATGCACCGGGAGACTGACGTGGGATTCGATCCCGGGTCTCCAGGATCGCGCCCTGGGCCAAAGGCAGGCGCTAAACCGCTGCGCCACCCAGGGATCCCTAACTTCTGCTTATCTGATGGACATAAATTGGTATCTCATTATCATTTCACCTTGCATTTCCCGGACTTGTGGCAAGACTTCATGATTCTCCCACTCTCTAACGAGTCTTTAACGTTTGCTGCTCCGCGTGATAAAGACTCAATGACTCTTCAATTGCTCTCCCGTTTTCAGCTCCTCCCACTAGCCTGAAACATCTCCTCTCCCCAGCATTCAGTGCACACACTTCCTTGCCTACCTACCTACCACCTCTGTATCCAGGCTGTCTGTCATCAGAATTCAATGAGTGACATGAGACTGTCCAATTCATGTGTGCAAGTGAAAAGAAATCCCTCTGTTTAGTTGCAGGTGTCTGTGTCTTATGAAAAGTGAACCACCCTGAATATTTAAAATAGTCAACCAATGAGGTACGGTTTGGAAAACAGGCCACGGAAGGCATTTATCCCAACTGGCTCACCCTCCACTGTTGCCCTCAATCCTAACATCCAGGTCACCTCTGTCCTTTGCAGCTTGGGAGTGGAGTCAGTTCTGACTTCTGGCAAAGTGCCCAACTTGACCTCCATGACCCTCTGGACCTAAAAATTCTTCTCAGCTTCAGATGTGTCTTCCTTTCTCTAGTACCCACCCTCCCTCCCCTAACCCCCTCACCCCTTCTTTCCTCAGCAGCCAATGGAGAATCCCATAGGACAGGGGGCATCTGAGATGCTCCAGGGGCAGGAGCCCAAGAAGGCGGAGTGGATTTTAAGAGGTTTCTGCAGATGCCCAGAAGCAGGCGTCCTGGACAGCAGGGAGGTTCCGCACACACATGGCCTGGCCAGTGATCCCACTCTGCTGGGAGGTAAAAAGGTTTTAGCTATCCTTTTTCCCCCTTGCCCTTCTTCCCCCTCCCCTGTAACACATACAATTTAGTCATTAAGGTCGTGGAGACTCTGCTGAAATTGCTCTTAAAAGTTTCCAAACCTATTGCCAACCTCTTTGGTTCAGAGGCTCCTTGCTTCATGCCTAGATAGATACAAACAGTGAGTACGAGAGCCCAACACTGTGCTAAGCTAAAAGACATTATCCCCAGTTGATTTCAAACACAACCCTAGAAAAGAGCTTTCCTTAGTATTTCCATTTACTTGGAAAAACAGAATTTTAAACAGTTAAGTAACTTGCCAGCCTTCACGGTTAGAAAGGGATGTGTGCTGGATTTGAAACTACTTTTTCGGTCACTAGGGCCCTGGCTCATCCTTTCTCCAGCCATCCTTGCTCTTGTTCTTTCTTTGAAGAAGGAGCCAGAATTTCCTCTCCCAGACACCATTGCCCCTTGAACAGTAGTATCCAGAGATCAGGAGTCTTTTCCAGCCTTTTGTATCTGAAATCCTCCATCTTCATTGACTGAGTCTGATTCCCTCTACTTCATCAAGTCTGTTCTCTGCTCTCCGGCCTAGGAATACTGTGGTGTATTCACGATCTAGTGTTCTGACTTCATTTCCCTCCATTCTCTACCATTCGCTGCACTTTGGCCTCACTGGCCTTCTTCCTGTCCCTACAACATACTAAGCTCAGTGGCTTTGCACTTGTTGTTCCTTCTACTTAGAACACCCTTCCCTGAATTTTGTGTGGCTATCTACTTTGGGCCACTCAGAGTTCAACTTAAATGTTATTTTTCAAAAGAGGCCATCCCTTGAGCACTGGGTGTTATTCTGTATGTTGGCAAATTGAACACCAATAAAAAATAAGTTTATTATTTAAAAAAAAAGAATTCAAAAAAAATTTAAAAAAAGGAGGCCATCCCTGAAACCAACTTGTTACTCTCTATAACACCACCCTATTTTACTTTCTTCAGACCATTTATAGATACCTGGAACTATGGGATTAATTTTTCACACGTGTTTATTGTCTGTCTATCTCCACCAGCCTGGAAACTCTCTGAGATCAAGTCTTTATCTGCAGGATCACCACTGTCTCTCTCATAAACTGCACCAGGCACATGATCAGTGTTCAATAACCATTTGTTGGTTTGACTGAGAACCAGAAAGCATCTCAGCCTGTTGTTCATTTTGTCATCCCTGCTGAAATAGTTCTATCCTGCCAAATCCACATTTGCTGTTTCTTTCACAATTCAAACCAAGCTCACGCTGTGAAGGTCATCTTGATTAGTTCCTCCCTGTGATACCTGTTCAGTGCCCCTTTTCTTTTTTTAAAGATTTTATTTATTTATTTATTTATTTATTTATTTATTTATTTATTTATAAATAAAGTTATTTATAATAAAGTTTAGCTATTTGAGAGAGACAGAGAGAGTGAGTGGGGGCAGGAGCAGAGGAAGAGGGAGAAGAAGACTCTGTAGTAAGCGTGGAGCCCAAGCCAGGGCTCAATCCCAGGACCCTGAGACTGAGCTGAAATCAGGAGTTGGACACCTAATCGACTGAGCCACCCAGGTACCCTCAGAGTCCTTTTTTGAAAAATCTATAGAAACTCTCTCATTTCACACCTAACTACATCCCTCACGTCTTATTGCTCTTCTGATGCTATTCCATATGTGCCACTGTTTGTCTCATGCACTCTATTTCTGTGGGAGTTTTTTCTCCAATATTCCAAGGAGATGAGCCATACCAGTTTAAAAGGAAAATATAAGTATAGTCGTCAAAGCAGTTTGCCCACAGTTTTGATTCCACACTCCAAGAAACACTGTCAGTCTCAGCACTTTATTTGAAAAATGAGTTAACACGTTATTAGTTTATCCTAATGGTCCCGCAGTGCCCCTCCTTCCTATGAAGTCTGATTCTCAGTCTTTGGTGGCGGATGTTCAGAATATGCAGAAGGCCCCAATGTCACTGGTCCTCCATTGTAGCCAATGTCAATAGCAGGTAATTCCAAAATCTAAGGGATTACATTGAGTTAGTGAAACACTGGGGAGGGATCCCTGGGTGGCGCAGCGGTCTGGCGCCTGCCTTTGGCCCAGGGCACGATCCTGGAGACCCGGGATCGAATCCCACGTCGGGCTCCCGGTGCATGGAGCCTGCTTCTCCCTCTGCCTGTGTCTCTGCCTCTCTCTCTCTCTCTCTCTGTGACTATCATAAATAAATAAAAATTAAAAAAAAAAGGAAACACTGGGGAGATAGCTGTGCTCCACTAACATGTTTCATCATTTTACCAAGAAATATTCAACAGTTAAACAATCTTTCAGTATTTCCCAGAGAAAATTTGTAAGTATAGAGCTGAGCATGAGAGGTGATTGTGTAAATGGTTATACCGAACTTAGTATCAACAGATACTTGGGCTCAGTGTCAACATAAGAATAATTTTATAGGACTTACTAGTGTACTTCTCTAACTTGGTATGGTTATTTCTTAGATTATAAATATTAACTAATGAAGTCAGATCTGGTTTTCTCCCTATATTTACCTCAGTACCCACTTGAGATTTGCCATGAATCTATGATATATTAGTTCTCTATCCTGAGTAACAAATTACCACAAATTTAGTGGTTTAAAACAAAACATGTCTTATTAGGGTAAAGATGCTTCTCAAGGTCACTATTTTAATTCTGTATTTGGCCCTGCATACAATTGACATCTTCACATGGTTTTGGTTGTTTTTAATTCCCTTTATCAAAATTACCTTTTCTTGGTCCTCACTCATTTCTTTCTGATAACATTTTAATGCTTTCCTTATTACTGGCTGTGAACTTTTATATATTGAAGATGTATTATGACTTATGGTCATATTTCTTTTTTCTCAGTTTGTGGCTTGCCTTGACCTATTTGGGCTCTGTCTCTAAACTTCCAGGAGAACTTGAGGCCTTGCTCTATAGGCCTGGATGTTAAAGTGCCATGTCACCCCTACAGCCACTGCTGTACTCCCTACACTTGGGACACAATTCCCTCCCTCCGTGTCAGACTGTCTCCAGTGACGTCTGATTTCCTGTGCCGCCACCAGTAGTCCAAGGTCACAACTTCTGCGCACCTCAACAGCCCGCCCAGTCTCCTTGCCCACCTCTCTTTCCCGGTGGCTGAGACTGCTTACTTTCTGTTTCAGCTCTTCTCAGTTAACCCTCTCAAGGCTAAACACACCAAGAATGTAAAAAAAGAGAGAAGAGGCGGTGATACTTAATATATACCCAAACAAAAATCTACAACCAATCCTATGATCCACAGGGATTGCTGGTCACAGCTCATTATAGTTTGCCTTGAAATATATGTTTAGCATAATTGTGTAGTGAATTTGGTGGTAACGTTATTCTTAATTTGTTTACCAAATTACTCTCAAGAAATTCCCCTTCTTAATACTCTCAATATAAGCTCCATGATGAGGGCTATTTGTTTCTTTGTTCGAAGCAGAAATATCTCAGTGCTTTGTTAACTTGGACATTACCTAATAGCTAGAAAAGCATGTAGGTGTTTATGGAACTATTGTGGGAGCAATGTAACTTCAATCATATAGACAGAGACTGTAAGAAGGAATATGTTTCAGAGAGGAGAGAAGATTCCCAAAGCAAACTCCAAACTTAACAACTGTACATAACCTCAGTGATAGAAAGGAAGTTTAGCCAATATGGCTAAACAGGGAGGTGAGGGCTCTTCAATAGGCTTTGATTTTTTTAAAAATCACATCAAGTCACCAAGATCAAATCCAAAAGAGTGGCAGAAACCTCTATGTGTAGCTGCATAATACCTAAAGCCCATGGAAACTTTCTAGAATGCAAAGAAGACTTCTAAATCTATGTCTAAAAAGAAAAGTGGAAAAGCACCAGGCTTCCATGAAAATTGTATGATGTCAGCAGACACCAGAGAAGTCAGAGTTATTCAACTCTTTATTCAAGTCTTCTAAGAAAGAATGGGTTTCAAATTGCAAATAATTTTTAAGTAGCTAATGTAAATTTTGGAGTTCCAATACAATACACTCCTCTATACCCCCTTTAATATTGAAGATACCGGGGCACCTAGGTGCCTCAGTGGTTGAGCATCTGCCTTTGGCTCAGGTTGTGACCTGGGGGTCCTGGAACTGAGTCTCACATTAGGCTCCCCGGAAGGAGCCTGCCTCTCCCTCTGCCTATGTCTCTGCCTCTCTGTGTTTCTCATGAATGAAAAAATAAAGTTTTTTTTTAAAGTCTTTAAAAAATAATAATAATAGTATTGAAGATACTAAAACAAAAAGTAATTACTTTAAATACATTTAGTCCTTGAGCTCAGATTCCCTATGTCCCAAAATATTAAAAAGTATTCATATATAATCTTAGATTCATTGTTAAAGATATTTTTGGGAATTTGTGAGAAATGGGAGAGGTGCCAAACCCAAGAGGCAAAAACTAGGCCAAATGGTAAAGGATTTTTAAATTTCAGACTATTAAGTGTGACATTACTCTCTAGAAATCCTAGACTGGAATATTAAGCAGATAATCTGTCTGATTTTTTGAAAAGCATATAGGGTTCCTTGAAACAAATGGATTTTTAAAAATTATTTCTTTAATTTCAATTTAGTTAGCATATACTGCATTATTAGTTTCAGGGGTGCAATTTAGTGAATCATCAGTTGCATGTAATACCCAGTGCTCATTACTTCAAGCGCCCTCCTTAACGCCCATCACCCAGTTACCCCAACCCCCCACCCTCCTCCCCTCCAGCAACCCTCAGTTTGTTTCCTAGAGTTAAGTGTCTATTATGGTTTGCTTCCATCTCTATTTTCGTCTTATTTTATTTTTCCTTCCCTCCCCCTAAGTTCATCTGTTTTGTTTCTTAAATTCCACATATGAGTAAATTCATATGGTATTTGTTCTTCTCTGACTGACTTATTTCACTTAGCAAAATACACTCTAATTCCATCCACATCGTTGCAAATGGCAAGATTTGCAAATGGATTTTTTCTAAAGAATAAGTTGTGTCAAACTAATGACATTTATTTTTCCTAAGTTGATAAATAATTAATTCAATTCATTCACAAATATCTATTAAGTCAGGTACTTTGTGCCAGGAACTTTCCCAGACAACTAGATAACTTTAGCAGACCACATAGCAGAACAAAACAGCCAGGTCCTTGCTTTTTTAGAAACACACATTGTAGAGGTGAAGCTGGCAAAAAAGTGAATAGATCTATCATATGTTAATAGTGATAAATGTTATAGAGAAATATCTAGCAGAATAAAGGGATAATAAATAAGAGGAATAGCACTGTAAAACTATATTTTGATATAAGCAGAACATTCAGCAGCCGCTGCATGATATACTTCAGGACAAGACACTAAAACGTGAATTACTGATCTGATGTTAGTTGATTGAAGTCTCCAACTCTGACATCCAATAGTTGACATAGACTCAAGTTGGCTGAGGAATATGCCTGGCCCAGTCCTGATCCACAGTATCTATGATTTAGATGGAAATGTAGAAGGCACCTTACCAAATATGCAGTGCAGAAAAAGCTAAAAAGGACTATCAGATGAAGCCGATGGAAAAATTAAAAACAGAGCAAAATGATAGTATAACGACCTCTGAAAATCCACTCCTTTATTTTTGTTAAAGATTTATTTATTTTAGAGAGAGAAAGAGAGAAGTCAAGTGCACGCACAAGTGGGAGGAGGGGCAGAAAGAGAGAAAGAATCCTCAAACAGACTCCCTGCTGAGGAGCCCAAAGTGGGACTCAATCCCAGGACCTGAGACCATGACCTGAGTCAAAATCAAGAGTTGGCCACCCAGGTGCCTCCAAAACCACCCCTTTATAAAAAACAACAAGAACATTGGCAAAAATGGTCAAAATCAATGTTTTCAGAACTCTAGAAATTAACCAAAACCTCACAACAATTTGAGTAGTATTTATTTGAGAAAACTGACTGAGTCTTGGATGGAGCTAGAGTATAATGCTAAGTGAAATAAGTCAGTCAGAGAAAGACAAATACTGTATGATTTCACTCATATGTGGAGTTTAGGAAACAAATGAGCAAAAGAAAGAAAAAGGAGAGAGACAAACGAAGAAGACAGACTCTTAACTATAGAGAACACACTGATGCTTATCAGAGGGGAGGGGGAAGTGAAATAGCTAATGGGGATTAAGGCATGCACTTGTCCTGATGAGCACTGGGTGATGTATAGAATTGTTGAATCACTACATCATGCACCTGAAACTAATATAACATTATGCTAACAATACTGGAGGGGAAGGGAAGGGAAGGGAAGGGAAGGGAAGGGAAGGGAAGGGAAGGGAAGGGAAGGGAAGGGAAGGGAAGGGGAGGGGAGGGGAGGGGAGGGGAGGGGATAGGAGAGGAGAGGAGAAGAGAAGAGGAGAGGAGAGGAGAGGAGAGGAGAGAGGAGAGGAGAGGAGAGGAGAGGAGAGGAGAGGAGAGGAGAGGAGAGAGAAGAGAAGAGAGAGAAGAGAAGAGAAGAGAAGAGAAGAAGAGAAGAGAAGAGAAGAGAAGAGAAGAGAAGAGAAGAGAAGAGAAGAGAAGAGAAGAGAAGAGAAGAGAAGAGAAGAGAAGAGAAGAGAAGAGAAGAGAAGAGAAGAGAAAAAAGTAAAGAAAAGAAATGGGCTGAATCTTGTTAATAATAGTGAGCTTTATGACACTTCAGCTTGCCCCATTCTGATCCTCCTCCCCTCAGTTATGGAGAAAACCAACAGCTTTGCAATTGTAGTACCATGAAAACCAGCAGCCTGGCAGTCATTAGAGTAAGCTAAATAACTGTAGCATTCCCCAGAAGTCCTATCCCCAGAGAATTGTCACTATTTGACCTCTCTGGCAGTTCTCTAAAAACTTCCACTTATGGGGATAACATTATTATACTTGATTCAGAGTTTAAGCAGCATGAACAGCCTTTTCCTGGGGGCATTTATTAAAACAATCAACAACAATTGTTTAACATCACAGCCATCTGAGTCTGCAGTAACAGACTGGGCAAACAAGAACCTGACTAAAAAATGTTTTAAAAACGTTGGGGAATGAGATGTTTACAGGGGGCTTTGTAACTCTGACATAATCCTGAGATTCTGGAAGGTCATGCGCACATGCAAGGGCTGGCACATGCTCAGGAAAATCTGAGGCCCTAATCTCTCATCTCTGGCTGAACTTGAGGATGTGCAAAGGCAGGAAATAAAGGCTAAGATATGATTGTTAATTGCCTGCCACGGCATTAAAGATGCACCCCAGCACATACACAGAGCCTCTTGGCAAAGGCAGGAACACTTACTGGTATAAGGCGTATAAGGAAATCTCTGTCCAATCGTTAGTTGACCACTAAGCTAACCAAGCAGAAACTTCAGTGACTATTCGTGATGAAGAATAAAGACTTTACATAATTAATCAGGAAAGTCACTAAATACTAACAACTCCAACAACAAACATAAAAGACAGCAAAGCCTGTTGAGGAGTGGAATCTGAAATCCAGAGTTGCCATATTATATTTTTTTCAGTGTCAAGTTAAAAAAAAAATTGTAAGACAGGATGCCTGGGTGGCTCAGTGGTTGAGCATCTGCCTTCTGCTCAGGGCATGCCTGAGGCATCTCGAGGTCCTGGGATGGAATTCCACATTGGGATCCCCACAGGGAGCCTGCTTCTCCCTCTACCTGTGTCTCTGCCTCTCTCTGTGTGTCTCTCATAAATAAATAAATTAAAATTTTGAAAAAAAAATTATAAGACATGTAAAGGAACTTAAAAGTATATCTCATACTCAAGCAAAACAAGTAGTCAATAGAAACTGTCATACTTTGGACTTACTAGACAAAGACTCAAAACTGGTGATTATGAATGTGTTTAAAGAACTATAGGACATGTTTAAAGGACAGAAGGAAAATATGAGAAATGGGTGTCACAAAAATAAGGAATGTCAATAAAAAAATTGAAATTATTTTAAAGAATTGAATGTAAATTCTGAAGTTGAAAAATAAAATAATTGACTTTTTTTAAAAATTCACTACATAGTTTTATGAGGTGCCTGGGTGGCTCAGTCAGTTCAGCGTCCAACTCTTGATTTTGACTCAAGTCATGATCTCAGGATTGTGGGATCAAGCCCTGAGTTGGGCTCTGCACTGACCGTGGAGCCTGCTTGGAATTCTCTCTTTCCATCTGCACTTCACCCACTCACTTGCACTCTCTCTCTCTCAAAAAAAAAAATTAATTAAAATAAATAAATACATAATAAAAAGATAAAATTCACTACAGAGTTTCAATAGCAGGTTTGAGTTGTAAAATAAAAGTGAACTTGGCGATAGGTCAACTGAGGTTACCTATCTGAGGTTCTGTCTGAGGAACAAAAACAAAAATTAACAGAGGAAATGAACAGAAACTCAGAGACGTAGGGGGCATGGCCAACTGCACCAGCATACGCATAATGAGAGTCCAAGAAGGAGAATAGGGAACAGCAAAAAAGATATTTGAAGAAATAATCTTTGAAAACTTCTCAAATTTGCTTTAAAAAACAAATCAAAACACAATTATCTACACACCCCAAAACTCCCCCAATTCCAAGTAGGATACATGTAAAGAGATCTACACCCAGACCAATCATACTAAGACTGTTGAAAGACAGACAAAAATCTGGAAAGCAGCAAGAGGAAGTATTCAACACATAAGGAATTCTCAGAATAAATAACTGATTTCTCAGTAGAAATCATGGATACTTTCTTTAAATAGATATTTGACAGCAACCATTTTAATATAGTCAACAGAAGAAATCCCTGCAAAACACAATAGGTTCCTTTTAAAATGGTCAAATATGTATATGCACATTAATATTTTTCTATTGTATGATTTTCTTCTTTTATACTTAACCTTGTGTTTGTTTTTATTCCTGAGTTGAATGCTTTATTTTTTTTAATCTCTTATTTCCTAAAAAATATTTTAAAACTCCAAAACTTCCTGAATCTTGCTTTGGCTGTAATATTTTTTTGATATTTTTTCTTCTTATCACTTATTTCTAAATAGTTTTGATTTACTTTTAACCCCCCAAACTTAGAAACATTTTAAAATTTCCAAATGGAAATATTAATATGTTATGTGATGGTCATTTTTGTTAACCTTTATTTTCATTGCATTTCACACAGCAAATGCAACCTGTATGATTCCATTTATTTGGGGACGTGTTGGTATTTTCTCTGTGACTCAACATATGTTCTCATTTGTGTAATGTTTTAAAAAATAATCTGACTCTGGTGAACGCCAAGTTTTACACGTATCTATTAGGTATGTACATGTTATTCAAAAGCCATTATTATATTGTTACTTATTTTTGTATATTTAATCTGATTTTTTGTGTATCTTCATCAGTTTCTCCTTGCATTTCTATTAGTTTTATTTTGTTTTTTTTTTTTGTTTTTTAGGTTGTTAGATACTGAGGTTAATAACTTCTTGGTGGACTGTACATTTAATCAATGTAAAACCATTTCCTTTTCCTTTAAACTTTGGTCCTAAATTCCATTTTATCCCATAGAAATACTCTAATTTAAACTTCATTAAAAATTTTTGATAGTGTAGGAGCACCTGGGTGGCTCAGTGGGTTAAGTATTGACTCCTGATTTCAGCTCAGATCGCGATCTCAGGCTTGTGAGATTAAGCCCTGGGTTAGGCTCCACGCTGGGTGTGGAGCTTGTTTGAGATTCTCCCTCTCTCTGTCCCCCTCCCTTTGCCCCTCATCCACATCATGCTCTCTCTTAAAAAAAAATTTTTTTTGATAGTGTTTTATTCACATATTCCAAACAGGAACAAAAGCATATTCCAAGAGGTTGCCTTTTCACTCTGGTTTTCCCTAGCCACAGAGTTTCTCTCCCCAGACACAAATGTTCTCAGTCTATTAACTATAGATACCCAGATTTAGGAAGGGGCCAGAAAGGCCAGTTCTCAAGCTCAACCTGCCATCTTGATTCAGTCTCTGAATCAAGTCTAGAGTTGCAAATTCTCACATCATACACAAAGAGAATTTCTTGTGATCTCTCTACCTCAGGGCTTGGTGGTCTAAGGCACCCCTTCCATATTCTAGGACCTAGACTGTTTTTAGTTTGTTGGTGGCAGGAGAGAGAATAAGGGGTAGTGGATATGGAAACGCTGACATAGGTTTGAGCCTTGACTTAGCTCATCTTGAAGTTTTCCAGTTTTTCCTGAAATGCCCATACATGAGAGACTTTCTGATATTTCAAGACTATGGGACTCAATAATTAACCGATCAATCAACCACCAGTTTTGATGCTTATTGTCTTGATAAACATAACCATTATAGATGCAAGCTAGTTCCTTCCCTTGGGGAGCTTAAAATTTACATGGAGCTAAAAATACTCATGAAACAAAAAATAACATGAAAAACATGCTCTATGCCTCAGGATGACTTTGTTGATTTGAGAAAAATGCTATTGGGATAGTTTATATAACTGATAGGTAGATGACAGATAGATAGATAGATAGATAGATAGATAGATAGATAGATAGATAGATAATAGAGTTTAGTTACACACAGTTATAGGTACATTCTATATATAATATATATTATATAGTATTATAGAAGTCCTATGTGTGTATATGTGTGTATATACAAATATTTCACAGAAATCCAATATATATCTTTAAATGGAGCATTTTTCCTGCCGGCTATTCCTTGCACATAGCATTTGAAAAACAACCCTCTGGTTTTTATGGGAATCACATCCAAAGCATGATTTATATTAACCGACCATATACAGTGGCTGATACTTTGGACCACAGATGGAGAAGTAACTCTGCTTTCATTCATTTACCACTTTCTTAATCACCCCCCCCCCATTCTTAGTCTCCTTCCATCTTTTCTTTCTCTCTCTCTCTCCCACTCCTTTTCCTTTCTTTCCCCACTATCCTTCTCCCTCCAGGTCTGATGTATTCCCAGCAAGCACTCTGAACAAACCCTCCTCTGTGGGCCTCCCTCCTGAGAAATTAGGTGGCTGGGTCAATGCCTCTGATGCCTATTTTTACACTCATGTTTGTCCGGAGTCTGACGTGGTTTATCACGGTCTCTCCAAAGGCCCATTGTTCAGCACTTCAAGAAGAATGTTGTTATATTGACTGCTAGTGCGTCAGCCCGGCTCTCTCTGGAGGAGCTTTTGGATGAAATTAGATAATTTCCATTAGGAGACCGTGCATTATTAGTCCCCGGTGCCAAACTGGAGAATGAGCCAAGATGACTATTTCTGGCCAGGCTCACCTCAGGAAGGAACCTTCTCGGCTTTAATGGGATTTTGCTATTGTTGGTTGCCTTCTGTTTGACACCAGGCCAGCCCAGGGTTGGAAATTGTTTAGAAAGCTGCATGAAATATAATAGAACCCCAGCCATTTGCTGAGGCACATTCCTGCACAATGTTTATTTTGAAGAAGGGAAAAAAATATATTGTCCTTGGCAGACAACAATAAAAAAAAAAAAGGGCTGTAACTTGAATCTCTGACCATATGCTTCTTGTTGCCAGTTGTGTTTAAAAACTCCCTGCTGGTATCAGAGAATTTCACACTGAAGTGATAAATCTCTTGTAATATTTATAAGCATCTTCATTACAGACCCAGAAAGATATTTAAAGTCACCAGGCCTTTGAGGCTGAACTTGGAATGGGTGGATGAGGAGGAGGAGACAGGGCCTGAAGGCCTATTCCAGGCTCACCCTGGTCCTAGTGTGGACCTAGATGTCAAGTCCACAAAAGTCTCTCAGCCCTGCTTCCTCAGTGAGACCTTTCTCACCCGGCTGTACGAACTGAGCCTTTGAGAGCTAGTTGTGTCCTGAGCAGACTTCACCATGGAAGCCATGGAGGATGGGTAGGAATAAACTCCTTTTCAGTCTTGAGGGCATCCGAAGGATCAGCCTTTGATCAGAATGGTGGGGTTTTGTTTGGGTTTTTTGTCTTTGCTTTCATTCAGTAAAAGCTGGCTCACCATCAGAGTTGACTTTGGAGCAGAAGTCTTCCCTATTTTGGCAATACTATTGCGTTAACTGTCTAAGGATATTGAAGCCTTGGACATTGTTAAAGGGGAATGAAATCCCTAAATTGCTTTCTTACATATTTGCTTACTGTCACAGTCTTGGCCTTCTTTCATTACTCAAGCCTTTTTTAGGCTAAGCGGGAATACATGAAATCGGTAAACAAAATAAAACCAAAAAAAAAAAAACCCCAACCTTAAGGTGGGGTCTCAATAGACAACCTTTGGAAAGGCAATCCAGTTTCATTTATAAGAGTCCCTTGGTTGAATAGCAGTTTCCCAAGACTGTTTAAAGATAAAATCTTCAAGTCTAGAAGCTGATTCTATCAATTGGCATTTAGATGTCCTCAGACATTTCGCTTCCTTTCAGTTATTTGGACTTAACCTTGGCCTTTTCCTCTTTAGCTCTTTCAATAAATAATATGTACAATAAGTCTCAACTGTCAACAACAATGGGGGAAGAGGGGAAGCAGAGATAATTAAAAGATAATGACCAAAGCTAATCACCAAATCAACTTTAGATATAAATGTCGCTGTTTTCCCATGAAATCGTTCATTGGAAATGTTGACTCGTGACCAAAAGTGACTAATGATGGTAGGTGAGCTCTACACAAGAGGAAATGGACACACAGAAGTCCAAAGTGTGTGTAGCTTACAAAGAGACTCACTCTCCTCCGGTGCTGCCTACACAATGGAATGGGATCCTGTTTTAACCTGAAGGAGGCCAACACAAGGTGAGTGTGTGTCCTAGGTGTGTGTGTCCAGTACAGTCCCCTCCCCTTGAGTGTGGACAGAACCTGTTAAGGAGGGTGGGGTATCACTCTTGGCATTAAGGTAATTATATTAGCAAAGATAAAGAGATTTTGCAAATGTAACTGAGATTCTCAAATTTGAGCTAATCAAAAGGGAGATTATCTTGAGTGGATCTGACTTATCAAGAGAACACCTTTTAAAAGGAAGCCTCAGGGGCACTTGGGTGGCTCAGTGGTTGAGCATCTGCCTTTGGCTCAGGGCATGATCCCGGGGTCCTGGGATTGAGTCCTGCATCAGGGTCCCCACAGGAAGCCTGCCTCTCCCTCTGCCTATGTTTCTGCCTCTCTCTCTCTCTCTCTCTTTGTGAATAAATAAATAAAATCTTAATAAATAAATTAAAAATAAAAGGAAGCCTCAATCCTTCCTCAGAAAAGAGATATTCTCCTACTGGCCTTGAAGAAGCAAAAAGCTATGCTGTGAACTGCCCATGGAGAAGGGCAGCATCTAGGAGCTGAGGAGGCCCACGACTGCAATGAGCCAAATTCTGTCAAGAACCTGAATGAGCTTGGAAGAATGAGCCTGAACTCCAGATGATAATGCAATAGGTCAATACTTCGCTTGTAGCATTGTGAGACCCCAAGCAGAGGACCCAGCTAACCCATGTCCAAACTCCTGACACACAGTAGCTGTGAGATAGTAATGGGTATTGCTTTAAGCCACAAAATTTGTGGTGATCTGTTACGCAGCAGTAGATGACTAATACAACTGCCATATGGACCGCTTGACCAGTTTTTATTTTTATTTATTTTTTAAAGTCTTTATTTATTTATTCATGAGACACACACACACACACACACACAGAGAGAGAGAGAGAGAGAGAGAGAGAGGCAGAGACACAGGCAGAGGGAGAAGCAGGCTCCATGCAGGGAGCCCGATGCAGGACTCGATCCCGGGTCTCCAGGATCAGGACCTGGGCTGAAGGCGGCGCTAAACCACTGTGCCACCCGGGCTGCCCTTGACCAGTTCTTTTTTTTTTTTTTTTTTCCTTGACCAGTTCTTAAATGGTAGAAGCTCTGCCTGGGAAATCTGCGATTGCTGCAGGTCTACCAGTGGCGGTTCCTCTATGGGGATGTACCTATGTCTCATTTCAGGGTCTGAGATCTCTCAACTGTCTTCAATGGCACATGCCTGCCTTCTTGGAGTTCCTGAGGCCCTGAGGGACCACTGGCCACTTTTTTTTTTCTTGAGGCACCATTGTGGCTAGTGGGGGAAATGGCACACTGTGAGACCACACTCACCTGCGTTTAAATGTCCTGCCTGGTATTAATTAGCCATGTAACTTGGTCAACTCGATTAATCTCATTGAGTCTTGGACTTGGAAAATGGAGAAGATAATATAATTTCCAGAGTTATCTCAAGTAGTAAATGAATGATCTAGATGAAACACCTGGCCCGGAGACTGGACTACCACAGGTGCTAAATTTGTTAATTTTCACCAAGACTTAGCTTGAGCTCTGTTGGATCACCAGCTTATTACTGCCTCTGCTGATCGCTGGTAAATCAATTAGCTTTGTGCTTCCAAGGTATGAGGAGTAAAATGAAAATAGCACTAGTACTTGTTGTACGTGGTTATTGTAAGGATTCAGGAAAATAATCGAAGTAAAGCCCTTATCACCTGCCCAGCACACCGTAATGTTACTTTGTGTTCTATCACCCGTTTCCCAGTTCCCAAACTGGAGTGCACCATGTCCTGCTCCATGATCTCATGAACTCTGATTGCTAAGATCGCACTCCTCACATTCTGCAACACATGTCCTGTAATAATTTATACGCATTTCTTTCTCTCCCATTCTAGCTTTTGCTTTTTCGAGCACAGGAGCCATGACTAATTCATTTCTGCAAGACACACAAAGCTTTGCCCATTGCCCTCCACCTAGCAAATGATCAAGAAATAGTGACTCGATCAACTTTTCAATTAAATTAAACAGAGTCAGTATCAGATAGGGCTAATTATGGAACCCAAGAAACTGTGGTGACCATGTAGGATCATCTGATCCTTCTTCTTAGTAGACTGAGTCAGCCAAGATCAATGTGTCTCCAGTCCTGGTTAAACGATCCATACATAAGTAGCTGTCCATACCATTCATTAATCAACCAATTGAAAAAAAAAATCAACCAATCAAGCATCTGCTTCTGGGAACATACATCTCGTAGATGCTGTAGTGGTGCAAACCAAGGGGTAGGAGACAGATCCCTGCCCCTAGAAAGCTTCTTGGTATCACAGAGAACACTACCCTCTAGACTGGAAACTCTTGCCCTCTCTATTCCTGGCTCCCTGCTGACGCTCTGCTCACATCCTCTCCTCTGAACTCAGGAGAGACTCTCAGGACAGCTGCTCCCCATCCTCAGCCACATGACCCTCACATATTTAAGGCCCCATGACTGAGTCACTCCTCAACCCTTGCATCACTTCAGCCCTGCTTCTAAAGCAGGGATATTGATGATGACCTGCCTGGTAGGGTGACTCTGAGAAATAACTCATGAAAATGGCAGTAGGGTACAAAACAAAGGCCAGAGAACGAGGCTGAGCAGCTCTCCCCGGCACTCCATTCATTTTCAAGGCAAAACAGTTCTGGATCAGAGCTATAAAAAGAATGCTGAAGATAAAGTGTGCCTCTCTCCCCACCTCGAGGTATTTGTTTTCAATGAGGACCCAGGCTGGACTCCTTTCTGCCTTTATCACAGCACATTCCTCATCTGTTCTTTTATTCACGCTGGCTCATTCTCATTGTCTCCTGCTCAGAAACCTTTGATAAGAATCTCCTCGAGTGGCATAGGAAAATCCGCTGTTCCACAAAGGAACCTGCCATTGTGCCCCAAGCACTTCAAAGCTCTCACAAGATCTTATTTTTATTATTTCTTCTTTTTTTTTTTCCCAAAAGTATGAACAATGTGTTTTGCATCCCAGAACGTCTGTGGGAAAATGTAATTCTCATTAGCTGCATCCTGAGCCACTATGACTGACAAAAATGATAGAGTAATTCATGGTAAGATTTGTCAAAAGGCTTTAACTTCTTTTTTTCTCCTACTGTAACATACGGTAGCACTGATTAGACCTCACTGCGGGCATCAGTAGAGACCAAGGGCCAGAGGTCACATGCAAGTTATTCTAGACTTAATGTTAGAACATCTTTGTTTAATTATTAATTCAGTATAACTGAGTGTTGTTTGGTGTGAGGAGAGTGGAAAGAGCCTAGATTCTCATGGGAAGGGCCTGATATATCCACCAGACTCCAGAAAAATGGACGGTAATGGAGGCCAATGAATGGTGTGGACGAGTGTGAAGTTCAAGTGGATTTTAGACCCAATTCCAGCCTCACAATTCCATAGATTGCTCTTAACATACATGCAGCTAGCTTCACAGAGCAAATTCATCAAAACAAAACTGACAATACATTATAGACACCAGAAATGAAGAGAGAATACTGCAGATGGCAAAGAAGCGTACGTTGAGAGGGAATAATGTTGGTTCTTTTGAGATCCATTCACAGAAGCAGAATGACTAGTGCCCACTTAGCCAGATGTGGTTGTTCCGGATTTTCTTCATCTCCAACACCACCCTTGGCCTTCTCCACTGGCATGTGATCAACACTCACTCATCTGGCGTACGTAGTGTCCTGGACGGTAAAGTGAGGGCCGGGAATGTTCCTACATGAGTCAAAACTTCACCCAGAGCCCAGCAAGGTGCCAGGTGCACAGTATGTGTTGTATGAATCAATTGATTAATAAAAACCTGAGTCTAAGAGGTACTTTAGCATCTCTTTTCCCTTTTTCCATCAACTCCCTGATTTATTCTTGCTGTTATTGTTGTTTAGACACCAGTGGCAAATATTTAAATTAATCCTATTTCTCTGTCTGTGTCCCACCATCATCATCAGTCTTTGAAAGTTTCCTTCTTTAGTTAAATTTTACGTTAATCACTCTTCCCCTACTCCTCCAGCCCGACGCTCGTTCCTCTCTCCTCACCCACCCAGGATATCTAATGTATGTTCTTACTTATGTGCACGCTGGTAAATATTATGGTATTATTGGGTATGTGTGTTTAATTCACACGGATAGTATTTGGCTGTGGATCTCCTGTCATGTGATAGTATGTGATAAAGATCTAGTCATATTGCTATACATATATATGTATTTTTATTTCTGACTACCATGCTGTATTCCATTATTTGTGTATATAGACCATCTTAGACTCACCCATTCCCTTAAGAACGGACAGATGACTGCCTTTAGCTCTCCACTATTTCAATTCCTCATACTAAACAACTCTTTCCTTATTGATTTTGTTTTTAATTTCTAATTTTGATATAATTTCAAACTTACAGAAAAATTGAAAGAGCACAAGGCACTCTCAGAGAGTCTACCCAGATTCACCAATTATTTACATTTTGCCCCATTTGCTTTATCTATTTTCTCTATATGTATGGGGCTTTTAGAGCATTTAACAGTAAGTTTGGAGATGTCATCAGACCCCTTTATCCCTAAATATTGTAGTGTCTTTTTCTTTAACAGCAAGAGTATAGTGCTCTGTTTGGCAGCATATATACTAAAATAAGAGCAGGAACATACTCTTAGGTTTCATAATTCTATGATCAAAATCAGAATATTAGCATTGATATCATGCAGTTATCTAATTCAGAGTGCATATTCATATTTCATCAGTGGGCCCACTAATGGCGTAGAGCTATTGTGCTTTCCCAATCCAGTACCCAATGCAGTGTGATGCATTTTGTGTCTCTTTAAGCTCCCTTAAAAAGAAAAGAAAAAAAAGGTTTATTTATTTTATCTGAGAGAGAGTGCATGAGCGCAGGGTGGAGGGACAGAGGGAGAGGGAGACAAAGTCCCAAGTAGACTCCTTGCTATTTGAGGAGCCCTTGGGGGTGGGAGGGGCCCTCAATCCCACAACCCTGAGATCATGACCCAAGCTGAAACCAAGAGATGGTCACTTAACAGACTGTGCCACCCAGAAACCCCTCCTTTTATTTTTTAAGTCTTCTCTACACCCAACATGGGGTTCAAACTCACAACCCCAAGATCAAGTTGCATGCATCACCAATGGAGCCAGCCAAGCCCTCCCTCTTTAATCTCCTCTTATTGGGAATATTTCTTCAGCCCTTTTCTCAACCTACACATTTTTGAAGAGTGCAGACCAATTTGTATAATATTCTTCAATCTGGGCTTATCTAAGGTTTCTTGATATAAGGTGGTTGCCTGCCATATTTCTCCACTATAACAGTAGTATTTCTTCCTTTACAAATAATAAGTAACATATTAGGTGGGGGTGGGGGCTTAGGCACTATGGCACATCCACAGTCATATCACTAGGACACTGTAAAGGGACAGGTCTGAAATCACAGCCCCCACCACCATGTATTACAGTCTGCAGGACAGGGTGTGCTAGGAGAAGTAAGGCTCACTGTGACCAGTGAGAAGCCTTTGTGAGAAGATTACTTGAGATGTTCCGCATCAGGTAAGCACACCCCTGATCCTTTGAGACTCTGTAAATATTCTGTTCCTCTCTAAATTTCCACTCATTGCTTTTAGTATCCATTGAGTGATTTCTTTTTTTTTTTTAAGATTTCATTTATTTATTCATGAGAGACACAGAGAGAAGCAGAGATACAGGCAGAGGGAGAAGCAGGCTTCCCATGGGGAGCCTGATGCAGAAACTAGATCCCAGGACCCCAGGATCACAACCTGAGCCAAAGGCAGACGTTCAACCACTGAGCCACCCAGGTGTCCCATTGAGTGTTTTCTAATTCCGTTGTTCCTTCCATTGTAAGAAAGAGCTTACTCTTTATCTACATGTTATGTATTTGTCTATTTGTATCAGTGTGGATTGGTGGATTCTCATTTTATTCAATGAGTTCAGTCTTTTACTGTTTCTTATTTTGATTATAAAATTGTCACAGATTTGGTTAATGACAACCACTTCAAACCAGCGTCAATATCATTTTGATGTATCCCCATTATCGGGGCTCGAATGCTTCCTGAATTTCCATCACAATAAGATATTCTGGACTTACCTGAGGTATTGCCTGCCCCAGCCTTGGATTCAGCTTTTCCTCTGAGGCACCCTAGTATATATGCATGTATGTATAAATATTTCATGTATATTACATGTAATACAATATTACATTATACATATTATATATGTGTAATATATGTGTAATTATATATTATACAAATGACAATAACTTATAATCTAATTATAATAAACATATTCTGTAAGATTTCAATCTTTTAAAATGTATTCAGACTTATTATATAGCCCAGCATGTAGTCTTAATAAATGTTCCATAAAGCAAAGAATGTGTAATCTACAGGTGTTGGTTGTAATGTTCTGTAAACATCATTTAGGTTGAAATGTGTTGATAATATTATTCAGATTTCCATATCCTTAGTGATTTTTTTTGTATAAGTTGTTCCATCAATTTCTGAGAGAGAGGTAAGAGTATCTTTAATTGTGCGATTATTTCTCCCTTTAATTCAATCAATTTTTGCTAAATATATTTTGTGGGTCTGCGATCACATACATACATGTTTCAGGTTGTTAGGTTTTCCTGATGAATTCACCATTTTATGATTATGAAATTCCTCTCTTAGCTCTGACACTATGCCTTGCTTTGAAGTCTATTGGACCTAATATGAATATAGTCGTTCAAACTGTCTTATGCCTATTGTTTGCATTGTAAATCATTCTCTGTTCTTTTGCTTTCAATCTATCTGTGGTTTTTTTTTTAAGATTTTATTTATTTATTCATGACAGACACAGAAAGAGAGAGAGAGAGAGAGAGGCAGAAACATAGGCAGAGGGAGAAGCAGGCTCCATGCAGGGAGCCCAACATGGGACTCGATCCCGGGACTCTAGGATTATGCCCTGGGCGGAAGGCAGGTGCTAAACCACTGAGCCACCCAGAGATCCCCTCTATCTGTGTTCTTATATTTAATGTACATCTCGTGTAGACAGTAGATAGTTCAATCTTGCTTTTTTATCCATTCCTACAAACTGCCTATGAAATTGATCCATTTACATCCAATTTAATTATTGATGTCTTCAACTCAGATCTACCATCTGCTCTTTGTTTTTTATTTCTCCCATTTGTTTTTTATTTCTCTGTTCTTGTTTTTCTGCCTTCTTTTTGATTGATTGAATACATTTTTTTTTAGCATTCTACTCCTCTACTGGCTTTTAAACTTTGCCTCCTTGCATTTGTTTTTGTTTTTGTTGTTGTTGTTGAGTGGTTGTTTTTAAAGATCCTTGGCTAATCACTTAGAGTTAATGTGAAATATAAGTTAATATAAAATATAACACGAAATATAAAAACAGCATAACAGTAGGGTTCCATTTACCTACCCCAGCTTTTGTGCTATTGTTATATACATATCACATCCTAAATATAGGATCCTAATCCCTAAATCCAATACTATAATTTTTGCTTTAAACAGTCATATGTTTTCAAGAAATTGAGAGACAAAAGGGTACTTTCAGTGTAACCACTGAGTTCTTTATTTCAACTATTATTTTCATGTGCAGTATTGCCAAATGGAAATATGGCTCATACTCGTAAGTTCTCATTCCTGTTTCATGTTTTCAATATTCTTCATTAGGGCTTTGAAGATATTCATTAAGTTTATTTTATATTTCTATTCTTTCCAGTTCATTAATCCTGCTTCCTCTGGTATATGTTCAGTTTTGGGCTTTCCTTTCATGATGCTTGTGTTCCTTGGAGGTCTCATTTTTTTTTCCTTCTGAATTTAAATCCACTAGACACTCCAAAAGCCCTAGATTTCATGACTTCCAAGTGAGTTGAAAAAGGGAGTATCCCTCCAGGCACTTCAGAATGATGTTACAATTTCACTATCATCACTACCTATGTTAACACCCTCAAGGAAGGGCCTAGAGCCTTTACCCTGGCACTGCTCTTTTTCAGAAATGATCTTTCTCTGTGGCAACCCCCAAACCCAAAGCATCAGCAGGAATGTTTTGGTGAGGGAGTACTCAGAGGAGGCTAGCTAGCCTCCACTTACCATCCTAGGCAAGATCTAGGATCATAGTCTCCTGCTTCTGGGATGCACATTTTTGTTTTGTTTTGTTTTTCTATAAGGTCCATGTGGTGTATGTGATTCATCTAAGTAACTATGAAGGAGAGAAGAGAATCTAACTGGAAAGCACTTTCCCAGCACAACCCCTGTGCCTTGGGGTTCTCCAGAGAAACAGAACCAATAGGAGATAGATCAATTGATCAATCAATAGCTTATAAGGAATTGGCTCATGCAGTTATGGAAGCTTATAAGTCCCAAGACCCGTGGTCAACAAGATGGGGATCCAGGAGAGCCAATGTCAATCTGAATTCAGGCCTGAGAACCAGGAGAGCTAATGTCCAAGCTAATGTAAGTTTTAGTCCAAAAATGGGCAGGTTTGAGACCTGAGAAGAGTTATATTTCAGTTCACATCTGATGTCCCAGCTCAGCAGTGAGGCAGAAGGGGTGTCCTCTAATTCAGGCTTTATTGTCTTGTTCAGGTCTTTGATTGATTGAGGCCCATTCAATTAGGAAGGGCAATCTACTTTAGTCAGTCTACAGATTCAGCTATTAATCTCATCCAGACCCCTTCACAGACACACTCAGAACGTTTGACCAAATGTCTGGGCACCCCAAGGCCCAGTCAAGTTGACACCTAAAGATGATTGTCATCATGCCCTGTCTGTGACGCTTTGCCCCTTCTAGTCTGCATTCTCATCTCCCACCCTCACCACAATCCCTAGAAGTTTTTCTCTTTGTTTCCAGGATCCAGCAACTCTCTCTCACTTCTCCCAGACTGGGCTCTGGGAGAAAGCCAGCACCCTGTGCTAGTTTACTATCTTCAATGGAACAGGAAGCTCTCAAAGTGTTTAATTTCCACCTTATTTAGAAAACCCTTGATTGCGGGTCTGCTTTAAGACATTTCTTCAAAAAGTGTGAAAGCCTCAAGAACAACTTTCTTAACACTTCTCTGATGTTTATGAAACTTGCTATAACCAAGTTTTGTTTGGCTGGGTTTTTGTGCTTTCTTTTTAGCAAGTTCTGATAGTTAACATTCAATAGATTAGCCATATAAGAACTAGGACAGGTCATGGGCCAAAAGAAGTCAGCTATAGGAAGTGGAATCTCTGAATAAGGCAGTTAATGAGATTCACTGACTGCTAAAATAGTACATGTAGCAAGCTTTTAATCCCAGAGGACGATGATTTTATAGACTCAACCTTACTGATGGTGCCAGATTTCCTTTTCCCCCAAGGAAGCATTTCCCGGCTCTTCATCCAAATCCCGTTGCTCCCCCAGGCCCCTTTTCCTGATGAATGTCTCCAAAGCCCCAGTTAGAGAATCCTGCCTGGTGAATGGGGGGATGCAGAGGTTCCGCCTAAGAAAATGGAAATCCAAATAAATTGCCAAGTATTAGAGTGCTGTTAAAACCTTGCCCTGGACTCTGGTGTGGCCTGTGTTTTATGCTGCATTTCAGTATGCTTTTAACCAGTCTCTTGGTTCTTGAGGAAGGGCAGAGGAGGTGAGATTTCCACCACACCGTCCTTCGTTCTGTCCTGTGTGGAGCAGAGCTCTGGCCACTCCTGTAGAGGGAGCATGCTTAGGTTTAGGTTTGCTTATATTTCTTTTTTCTTTCTTTCTTTCTTTCTTTCTTTCTTTCTTTCTTTCTTTCTTTCTTTCTTTCTTTCTTTTTTTTTTCTAGAGAGGGAGAGAAGGATGCCTGGGTGGCTCAGCAGTTGGGCATCTGCCTTGGGCTCAGGTTGTGGTCCAAGGTCTGGGGAATGAGTCCCGCATCAGGCTCCCTGCAAGGATCCTGCTTCTCCCTTTGCCTGTGTCTCTGCATCTCTGTGTGTGTGTGTGTGTCTGTCATGAATAAATAAATAAGATCTTCAAAAAAAAAAATAGAATGGGAGATAGAGAAAGCGTGGGGGAAGGGGGCAAAGGGAGAGGGAGACTCTCAATCAGGCTCCACCCCCAGCACAGAGCCCAACATGGGGCTTGATCTTCAGACCCTGAGAACAAGACCGGAGCTGAAATGAAGAGTGGGGCACTTAAACCAGCTGAGCCACCCAGGCACCCCTGTTCATATTTCTTTATGTTTTCCTTCCACTAAGTTGCCAGGACTCAATCAGAAAATCTTCTAATTTAACTTGAGGGTGGGAAAAGGGAGGTGAGGGTATTAGGATGGAGGAGGAACTGAGGTCTAGATAGAGTCAGCAGCAGTATGCTCAAGATCTCATGGTTGCAGTGATGGACTGGAAGCCAGGTGATCTGAACCCTAACCAATGGTTTTCCCACTAATACTGATGGTTAAAATCTGCCCTTTAAAGCTCTCATCTGGGGGATCCCTGGGTGGCTCAGCAGTTTGGTGCCTGCCTTTGGCCCAGGGCATGATCCTGGAGTCCCGGGATCGAGTCCCACAACCAGCTCCCAGCATGGAGCCTGCTTCTCCCTCTGCCTGTGTCTCTGCCTCTCTCTCTCTCTCTCTCTCTGTGTCTATCATAAATAAATAAATAAATCTATTTAAAAAATAAATAAATAAAAATAAAGCTCTCATCTGTTAAATGGTTAGGTGTCTCATCCTGAATGAATGAATGAATGACCTTGGCTTTCAGAGATAAAACTTTTATTCTTATTCATTTCTATGGTTTTGCTTCTTTATTTTGGGGGGAGGGTACAGGGGGGCAGCAGTGAGTAAAAGGTAGAAAAAGGTAACCTGATTTGAAACAATTTGCATTAGTCTTTTTTTTTTGATAAGTGGTTTTTTTTCTTTTGAGATTTTATTTATGAGACAGAAAGAGAATGAGTGGGGGAGAGGCAGCAGGAGAGGGAGAAGCAGGCTCCCCGCTCAGCAGGGAGCCCAACGTGGGACTCAATCCCAGAACCCTGGGATCATGGACTGAGCCAAAGGCAGACACTTAACTGACTGAGCCACCCAAGTGCCCCAGGACAAAGATATTTCTAAAGCTGAGGAAGAGAGGAAGAGGTAGGGTACAAGAAGGCCCTTCCTTGCTTTCATAGCCCTGAATGACATACAATCAGTGGGCTAGTCTGCGCCCAGCCCAAGCTCAAGGTCACACTGGCATTCCTAATTTTCAGTGTATCACATCTTAGTTACCTACGCTCCCTATCTTCCTAGGCAGGACCAGCTCATGGTAGGTGGCGAATATTAATTATGTGAATGAATGCACAGATAAGTATTACGGGTTTTGTAAATACCAGGTAGACTGTATAAAGGACCCAATGCTGTGTCTACACACACAGGTCACAACCAACAACCATAGGTTAAATCTGATCCATAGACTTTTGTCTTTGCCCCTTGTCATGATTTTTAGAAATTGAGCCACATTTGACTTATAGATACCAATTCTCTTGTAAGAGTGGCAGATTATCTGGCAACACTGCACGCTCATTCCAGAATGATGCCAACCAGTCAGATCTAAGTGAAACTTAGATCCCCTTCAATCAATCATGAGACCAGAGGTGGTCCCTCCTATCATGTGTGGGCTTGTGCACCTCACCGGGACATCTTCTCTCATTTGTGTTACAGACCAGGACCCTGGAGGCATTTGATTCTTGGTGTGGACAGTCACAGGAGTGGGAATCCACGTGGAGAGCAGTAGGTGTAGCTGGGAAAACTAAGGAGAGATTTCTCGAGTTCCAAAGGCCTTTAGAAGCCCAGGCAGGTGGATGTGGGGACAGGGCAAGCTGGAGAGAGGGCAGGTGACCTGAAACAGAGGAAACCCTACTTCAATTGGCTCCACCAAGGTGATCCCAGAAGACGAGGAAGGACTTGCCTCCAGCTTCCCTCCTGAGAAAGGAGATTTTCCATTGATGCTGGCTTTTCAATACAGGGCTTGGAGCTGCTGGATGAAGTACCCCTCCGTTGAGGTTCTCCCAGGAGAAACGAGAAATGTTAGGGTTCCATGTCCCATGATCCATGCCCATGTCCCATGATCCATGCCCATGTTTTACATTTGAAAGAGCTGAGGTTGAGACAGGGGAAGTGGGTTAGCCAAAGTCACATGGCAAGGTCAAGAGATTGAAATCAACCCTTTCTTTATTTCGCTTATTACTACCAGCGAAATAAAGAAAGAGGGAAGGAGAAGGCAGAGGCAGGTGTAGGGAGACATGAAAATATGGAACAAGTGCTCTGCTTTTAGGCTAACTGACTTTGAATTCAGAAGGGTGTTTTTTTATTTTTTCTCTTTTCTTTTAAGAAAGAAATGTGTTTTTATAATCTTACTTCAATGGCTGGTGGGAAAAAAGTCCTTCGAGTCCCCAAGGAATGTTAGAAAAAACTCCATTAAATTCTAGTCTTCGAATCTGTCTGAGTCATAATGACTATAATAAACTCTGGGAGTGTGTGTTTTCTTCGGGTTTCTCTTTTGGTCAGTTATGTAAGGGGCAGGAAGGGGGCGGCAAAAGGGAATAGGCAAGTTTTACGCATATCATGAAAATGTACAAATTTTGGGATGGTTTTGTAACTCAGCGTGGCCTCTCTGTGTCTAGTCAAGAAATGACATTTGCAGAGTCCCAGAGGCATTGAGATGAGAGGCTAGGAGCGGGCTGGGGATAGGCAAGCCAAATGTGGCATTATGGCCCTTCTCATAGAGGAATACGCACTAGGTCTGTGCCCTTTGCTGGGAATGCTTTTCCCCACGTCTGACCCTGATCACCACTACACCCTGCACCGGGCTGAGGCCATTAGTCTTCAGGGCTCGACTGAAACATTCCCTGGGCACCCTGCACTTCCCCTTCGGGCACTCATCACACTTGCAACTAATTACGTGCATCGCTAGTTGCTTGATGCCAGGCTCCTAATGCACAGTAAGACTCATTAGTGATTGCAGTGCGTGTATCTGTTGGACTCATGACGAATGGTGCCTAGCCCATAGTACGTGCTCCAGAAGTATCTAGCGAATGGCTTTGGTTCTCTTCCCTGCCTCTAGAACCTCACAATCTATCCTGAGAACATTCCCAGGGCAGCTAAGCACTGGACAGACTTTCAACCTCCCCTCCCTTTCGAGTCTGCCCTGGTGCATCTCATCTCCAAACTGAGGAGTGCCCTTGAGGAGGCAGGTCTAGCAGAAGGGGAATCCACTGGCCTGGGCTTAAACCGGTGATGGAGAAAAGCTTCTAAAGGCATCGACTGCTGTAGACGGGAGCCCAGGGCACGGATCCCCTCCCTGGAGTGGAGGTGAGGTGAGCAGGATAGCAATGGCCCAGAGGCCAGACTGGGAAACGTGATTTTGGATGTGAGCCCCAAAGTGCCATTCAAAGGACAGTTCCTCTGAATTACATGACTTGAACTTCTGCTGAACTGTTTCTCTCCTGGGTCACTAGACAGCGCGAGCTCTGGGCAAGTGGTAGGGCTTCCCTGATTTAACTGGAATCCTGATTCTTCCCTTAAAGATTCTGTCAAGTAAAAGTTAACCATTTGCAGACTGGAGTTGAGTTTTTGGCCAACAGTTCACTGTGCGCACCGCTCACAGCCCGCTGCCTGCAAGCCCCTACCGGAGAGCCAGCACTCGGACACTCTGCAGTTGGCACACTGCTTTTTACATACGTGTTATCAGATCCTTACATACATGTGAGGCCTACATACCTATTCTGGGATGTCCCAACAGAGGTTGGCAAAGCCCCGGTCATACGGTCAGTGGAACCGGAGCTGGGGCGTGGACAGGCTGCTCTCCAGCCTCTTGCCTGTTCCCTTTTGCCCACCAAGTGAGGTCCAGAGTTGTGTTGTTTTATTTTGTTTTTAAGATTTTACTTATTTATTTGAGACAGAGAGAATGAGTGGGGGGAGGGGCAGAGGGAGAGGGAGAAGCAGACTCCCCACTGAGCAGAGAGCCTCACTCGGGGCTCAATCCCAGGACCCCAGGATCATGACCTGAGTTGACGGAGCCCCGCCAGGCACCCAACGTCCAAAGTCCTTCTAGGGGAACCCATTGATGGTGATGTTGGAACCTGGAGCATTGCCCTCCAGCAGGTGGGCGGACCTGAACCTTAGCGCTTCAGCATGGGGCCAATCTGACCAGCTCCAGTTGTGCTCCAACAAAAGAAAAACATCCCCATAAGCCAACAACGGGGCCAATCTGACCAGCTCCAGTTGTGCTCCAACAAAAGAAAAACATCCCCATAAGCCAACAACGTGGTTGTTAAGCTCTCCTGACCTGGCTCCCTCATAGTGACCCCAGCATTTGGTCTCTCTGGTGTGGGGGAGTCCCAAGGGGGTCCAGCTGGCTGTGTAGCCTTGTGTTCTTTGTACTTGAGAGGTGGGGACCAGGGTCTGAGCTGGTGGCCCTGGCAAGGGGTGTGGGTTGGGGGGCTGGCTCTGGGAAGCTCATCCAGCCAGTGGTGTGCAAGTGCACTGTGGTGGGGTGGGCACAGGGTGGGGAGGGAGGAGCCAGGCCTGGTTGTCAAAATCGGTCTCCAGGCTGTTGTCCCCAGAAAAGGAGATCCTGGGGAGACCACAGTCCCCAGAACAAAATAGAAGAGAAAGAAGGGAGGAAGCAAATGAAGTTGCTTATCTCACTTATTTATTTTTCCTTCCCTGTTTCCACGTATGCTTCTCCAAGCCACGTCCCCCATTGCCTCTCCCCAGCCGCTATCAGACTAACAAGCTCCCCCATTAGCATTCCCGGCCCCTCTGCTCCCTGTCATCTCTTCTCCAGGCTTCACTGAGGGGGGAATTTACCACCACACAGGATTTCCGTAGGTGATAACTGCAGCCAGGGCCTGCTCACTGCAGAGCGGTCCCTCCTGTTCTTGCAAGCATCTGTTTACACCAAGGGAAGAATTCTGTTTTATGTTTTAATTTAATTTTTTATTTAAATTCAGTGTAATTAGCATAGGCTGTATTATTAGCTTCAAAGGTAGCGTTTAGCAATTCATCAGTTGCATCTAACACCCAGTGCTCATTCCATCCCGTGCCCCCTTAATGCCCATCACCCAGTGATCCCCCCACACCCGCCTCCCCTCCAGCAGCCCTGTTTGTTTCCTAGAGTTAAGCATCTCTTATAGTTTACCTTCCTCTCTGTTTTCATCTTATTTTATTTTTCCTTCCCTTCCCCTGTGTTCATCTGTTTTGTTTCTTAAATTCCACATATGAATGAGATCATATGGTTATTGTCTTTCTCTGACTGATTTATTTCGCTTAGCACAGTTACCCTCTAGTTCCATCCACATCACAGCAAATGGCAAGATTCCATTCTCCTGGATGGCTGAGTAAGCAGGGGAGAAATTCTACTCTCCCACATGGATGTGACCATCCTTAGCTGTCTCCCCCTCACCAATAGTTGAGCTGGCCCCTTGGTAAGCAACAGCTCACCCTTGACACCCCTCCTCCCTGGTTTCTGACCGTGTGGATGCCCCAGATGGAGAGACAAGAGATAAGGTGCGAAGGTGAATTTTTCTAGGTGGGTCACTCACAGGTCTCTAGTCTGGGAAGGATCTCCAAAGACCACCCTGTCCGGGTGATCCTCTTTGATTCTCTGTGATCCTATCATGACAATTCAAGTCCCATAAGGAAGGGAAGAGAGCATCCCCCAGTAGCCATGCTCACAGAACATGCACCCACCCCTATGCATTCACTCACTCCAGAACTCTTACCTTTCCACTCAAAAAAGTATGCACCTCACAGGATGGTTTGGTTTTTGTTTTGTTTTGTTTTGTTTTGACTTTTTATTCTAGGTATAAAGGGCATTCAGAAAAGTACACAAGTCACAAGCTCGATAGGGTTTCACTAAATGGATACCCTGAGATCATCAGTCACCAGATCTATAACAAAGTAACCCCCACAACCCCTTGGCCTGGCTGCCCCACCTCCTCCCAACCCCGAGCCCCCCAGCCACTGTCCTGACTTCCAACTCCACACATCAGTTTGCCTCATGGGGTTTCCTTTGAAGAAGCTGGATTCCAGAGATGCACAGAAAGGATTTTATTTTCAATCAATAATATCTGGGAGGTGGAAGGGCTTGTCGAACCTGATCTGGGTGTTGTATTTTATTCCCAACCCTCAAGATTCCTAACTCCTTAACGCCACATAAACTGTGAGGAATTTTAGGGAAAAAGTAATCTTAGTGAGCAACCCAGCAACGGGCAGGGGGCCAAGCAGGGAGGAAAGGAGAATGAGATCCGAGGAAGGCATTATGAAGAGATAGGGGCCTTCAGAGAAAAGTGTTCCAACCTCTCCCACCAGCTTTCAGCCCATCTTTGCCTTCTCTGTTTCTGTTTCTAGAGTCACTGTTTTCAGCAAAGCCACACCCCCACCTCTTTGCTTGAAACAAGCGTTGAAAACAGAATTGTAACATGAGGCACATATGCAATTTTTTAAAGATGTATTTATTTATTATTCAAGAGAGAGGGAGAGAGAGAGCACATGCAAGCCAGGGGAGGGGCAGAAGGAGAGAGAGAGAGAATTTCCAGCAGACTCCCCCACTGAGCATGGAGCCTGACGAGGGGGCCAGATCCCAACACCCTGAGATCGTGACCCGAACCAAAATCAAGAGTGGGATGCTCAACTGACTGAGCCACTCAAGCACCCCCTCAATTTGTTATGGTGGTAAGATACACGTCACATAAAATTTATCATTAGTGACGTTCAGAACAGTCATAATATTATGCAACCACTACCACTGTCTACCCAGAACGTGTTTATTAACCCAAAGGGATACTTGTACCCACTCAGCAACCACTCTCCTTTCTCAAAACGATGTTTGGATGCCACCAAGTAGGCGATGATGCCTTAACTCTGTGTGTGTTGTACAGGCCCGAGGGTCTATCTGTCCTTGTCAAGGGGAATGCTAACCTTCTTTCCTTCATACAACATCTACATATATAATTTTAAATTTTCTAGTAGCAGGATGCCTGGCTGACTCTGTCAGTAGAGCATTCAACTCTTGATCTCAGGGTTGTGAGTTCAAGCCCCACGTTGGGTGCAGAGATGACTTAAGGAAATATAAATAAATAAAAATAAATAAATAAATAATAAAGTTTCTAGTAGCCTCATTAAAAAGATACAGATGAAGGCCACCTGGTGGCTCAGTGGTTAGTATCTGCCTTTGGCTCAGGTCATGATCCCAGGGTCCTGGGATCGAGTCCCACATCAGGCTCCCTGCATGGAGCCTGCTTCTCCCTCTGCCTGTGTCTCTGCCTCTCTCTCTGTGTCTCTCATGAATAAATAAATAAAATATTTAAAAAAAAAGAAACAGATGAAATTAATTCTAATAATTTACTTGACCTTATTTATCCAAACTGTTATCATTTCAACACATAGTCTTTATAAGAATGATTGCAGAAATACCCTACACTCTTTCATTTTTACCAATTCTTTGACATCTTGTATGTATCTTACACATACAGCATATCTCAATTTGGACTGGGCACATGTCAGTGACCCCAAATGGCTACCATCTTGGACAGTGTAGCTCTAAAGAATTTGTAGAATGTCATTAAATATCATAACTCATCTTTCTAAAAGGTGATTATTAAATACACAAATGTTCTGAAGCTGTAGTTTTATTTTTCGTATAAATGTATTATCTTAATTATAAAAGAACAATATTATTTGGAAACTCTAGAAAGAAAAACTGCCCATCAGTGCCAACACAAGAAACACTGTCATCACTTTCTAACCCTCCCTATGTTAACTTCTTGGTGGCTTTTTCCTCGTGATTGTGTACACCATTCAGAGGCATTACCACTGGGTTGGGGTGCGAAATGAAAGCCAACCTGACCACTGTCCACAGGCGAACGTGGAGCTTTCCACAGGATCACGATTATCTGTCATTACCCAGGGCTTGCTGACAACCTTCCAGTTGCTCTAACAAAGCTAGAGGCAACAGAGGCCTAACCTAGAAACTTGGACTTGAATTTCAAAATTCCTCCCAACCTCCAGATTTCTATGGCTTTCTCTCTCCCACACGTTTGAACCTAAGTTTGAAAAAATGACCTCGGTAATGAGGAGGTTGGTGAACTAGTTTGTGTCTAAGAGCCCTTCCAACCCAAACATTCCAGGGTACTCGGATGCCATTCATCTTCTCCACCCGACAGGCACACATGGACACACACACACACACACACACAGAGCCTGGGTCACCAATTCGACCCCAGAAAAATAGCCTGCAAAGAAGTAAGAACACCTCTACTCAACCTCCCTAACTCACTGTGAAAACGGAGATCTAAACAGAAGCACTATTAGATGGCATCAGTGCTCAGAAAGAAGAAAACTTAGCAGAAGCCAATCTCAAGATCCAAGAATGTAAAAACATTTTTTTAAGATTCCCAGAAGCTTCATGCCATAATGCCCTAAGTTAGGAAAAAAATGTGCTATTTCATATGTTTATAACAACATCTGATTTAATATTATACAGTTTTGCTTAGTCACAAACCAGAACAAATACTTTCAGATTTATTACATCCTTCTATTCAGAGACTTAAGTAATCATAGTTAATAATGCAGCCATTCCACAGCCCAAGGAAAAAGCTTTATAATTTGGGGTGGGGGGGACCAAAGATTCCTGAGAGGCAGGTTATTTTCAAGAAGGATTTAAGGTTTTAGAGCTCTCAATGAAGCTTGAAATTCATCTTTTCCAGTTCACGTGGAGTTTCCTCTGAAGCTTGGCTGGGAGGTAGAAAGAGAGAAAAACCAGTAGGCTCACAGCATCTCCCTGTGCCCTTAGAAAATGTAGCAATTACTCATCAGCATTCCTAATCCTCACCTTGTCTTTAAATATTTTTTTAAACCATACCATCGGCTCCCATACTCTTTACACTGTTACTGTTGTATTTGGGGCCTCCTCCTTATTTGTTGATTCATTGAAAGGCACTAATTGATTAACAAAAGAAGCAAATATTCTTACAAAACATACTTTCTCGTTTACTCCCTCATGCATCCATGTACACACAGGCAATACTGAAGCCCCAAGCATTGCCCCTTCCTGGTAAATTAATTCAGGATGAATTAATGATGTAGCAGTTAACTCGGTTGCTTGGAGGCTCAGGCTGTAGGTTTGGTGCCTTCCGAGATCCTCTCTCTTTCAGGGCCACTGCATCCAGAAGGGGGTCCTAGGGTACCCTGAGGGCTAGAAGGGCCTCTGTGTGTTTGCATCAGTGTAAACCATCATCCAAGTCTGTGTCACCATTAAGGAGCACACCCACATTAAAGTGGGGTGAGGATTGTGAGAACTTGGTCTACAGAAAACAGATAAGAGTTTAGAACAGTTGGGTCTTTATAAAAAGGTGAATCCCTAGTCCCACTGTGGACCCCAATCGGCCTCTCTGGGTGTCAGCTACAAGAATATCAACTTTAATCAAGGTTCCCACGTGAGTTACATACACACTAGAGCTTATGGACACTGATCCTAAAGGTCCCTTCATGAAGTCATAAAGCAGATGTCTCAAAACAAGATTCTGGGATTAAGCCAGTCAGTGTCCAGTTGCAGATACCACCCTTCTTTGCAAGTATTCTTGCTAACAGATTCTTTAGGAGCACATTATTCGAAGCCAGAAGCCTTGGGTTCTAATTCTAGCCCTTCACCTACAACACAGGCAAGTTAGTTCATCTCTTCCAAGCTCACTGACAGGACTTAGGCAATTAGATACGTGTGACTATGACACCAAAGCAGCTTACCAAAAGCTTTCACATCCATCCAACCCCCCTGGGTTGCCAGAAGATCAAAGAGCGAGCACGGGCAACAGTGTTCTGCAGACTTCATGACATGCTACAAATGTGAAGGCATAATGAGAATGTGGATGTGGTTTTAGATCAAAGACAAATCCTCTTGTTTTAGATCAAACTATCTATTTTATTACTGATAAAAGTTAGCTTGGAGGATGTGGTTTAGAAATATAGAAGCAATGGAATTTGTCAGGCTGAATCCCAGCATTTGAGTTTCTCCACGCAACCTCAGGCAGTACTCGATAGGCCCACAGTCTTCTCCCAACCAGGGCTGGGTCCCAACCAAGCTCATCTCCCAGCTCAAAGAGGCCCAGGACCCTGTTCTTCGAAAATGAGCAGAGCCCAAGAAGAAAGGTGGAGGAGGAGGGGCAGAGCTCAACTACTGCTCCCAAATTTGCCACTCGGGTCCCTCCTGAGTAGGACAGTGTGAAGATGCAGAGAGGGGCCAAGACGAATTAACATCCTTTATTCTGGTACCTTAGGGTTATGTGCCATTTTAATACTGAAGCAGTTTATTGCTGGGAAGTTACCATCTCTGCCCCAAAATTCCTCTACTGTTTTTGTTCTTGGGACCCCATCGTGTTTACCCATTGTGCCTGTGGTCAACCAGAAGTGGGACAGTATCTTCAGCTCCCCCCAACACCAGCCACAGCTCCCCTCCAGATCCTCCTGGGCAGGCAGTATGGATTTTTGCCCTCTAAGTTCCTGAGCTAGGTCAGTACAGTACATTATGTTCTTCAAGGCTTCTCTGTCATCAAGACAAAACACGTAGACTCTTCTATTTTCCATCTCAATCTATTTCCAGCCTCATCAGCCAACATAACTATTAGAAATTAGGCAGTGATGGGGTGCCTGGGTGGCTCACTGGTGGAATGTCTGCCTCTGGCTCAGGTTGTGATCCCAGGGTCCTGGGATCAAGTTCCGCATCAGGCTCCCCGCAGGGAGCCTGCTTCTCCCTCTACCTGTGTCTCTGCCTCTCTGTGTGTGTCTCTCATGAATAAATGACATCTTAAAAAGAAAGAAAGAAAGAAATTAGGCAGTGATACCCAGTGGTATCATAAAGGCACCCCAACAATAAAACACCAGCAGCCAGATGATCTACATTAGAACTTAACTCCTCTCAAAATATCAAATTATCAGGGACTCCAAAGCTCAAAACGAAATCCCCTTACATGTTAACGTCCAGGGGCGCTGGGGTGGCTCAGTCAGTTGAGCACCCGACTTGATTTCGGCTCAGGTCATGATCTCAGCCAGGGTCATCAGATTGAGCCCTGCATCGGGCTTTGTGCTCAGTGGAGTCTGCTTGAGATTCTTTCTCTCCCTCTGCCCCTCTCCCCATTTGCAAGCTCTCTCTCTAAAACAAATAAATAAAATCTTTTAAAAACCCAAACAAGTTAAGGTCCAAAAAGTTAAAACAAAAAAAAAAATGGAAGTCCAAAGTTAAAATATCTCACTTTCGCTCAAAGTTTAAAGTCAGTACATTTCGCTTTCTTATTCTCTTAGTCTCAGCAAGAGTTCTTGATGTTCTGGATGGGGGTGGGGTTCTCTCAGTGACTACAGGCAGGCTATTTCCAGAAAAGGGGCCTTGGAGATTGAATTAAATCAACTCCAAGTCTCTGATGTGCCCCACTTTTTTATCTTTTTTTATTGCTATTTTTTAATTGTGGCAAAATACACATCACTTCGAATTTACTCTCTTAGCCACTTTGAAGTGTATAGGTCAGTGATATTAAATACGTTCACCCCGCTGTGCAATCATCACAACCATCCATCTCCAGAACTCTTTAAATCCTACAAAACTGGGCAGCCCCCGTGGTGCAGCGGTTTAGCGCCGCCTGCAGCCCAGGGCGTGATCCTGGAGACCCTGGATTGAGTCCCACGTCAGGCTCTCTGCATGGAGCCTGCTTCTCCCTCTGCCTGTGTCTCTGCCTCTCTCTCTCTCTGCATCTCTATGAATAAATAAATAAAATCTTTTTAAAAAATAAAAAAATAAATCCTACAAAACTGAAACTATGTCCCGGTAAAGAGTAACACTCCCATTCCTCCTCCCCGGGGTCCCAGAAGCCATCATTCTACTGTCTGCTTCTGAGTCTGTCTGACTATAGTCAGGGAGGTATCTCTTGTGATTGGAATCATACAGTATTTGTCCCTTTGTGGCTGACTTATTTCACTTAGCATCATGTCTTCAATGCAGCAGCATGGGCCAAAATCTCCTTCCTTTTTAAGGCTGAATAACATTCCATTCTGTACATCTATTACCTCTTGCTTATTCCATTCATCTGTCGTCAGACACTTGGGTTGCTTCCCCCTGTTGGCCATCGTCAAGAGTGCTGCTATGGACCTGGGTGTATGTGCCTCACTCTCTAAATGGATCAAAAGGTTTAAACCACACAGGAGATTATCAAAAGAACTATCTCTACACCCTCAAATTTAGAAAATAATTCAATCCCCAATCCCAGAGAGGATATCGAGGCAAAATCATGATTCCAAAGCCCAACATGTGGTGCTGCCAAAAGCCATAACAGATTCAGAATGGAAAAATTCTTCTTAGAAGACGCTTCTAAGGGAAGAAGCGCAAACGGTTTTATTTGAAGCATTCACCCGTCATTGCCAGGTGATCACAATCCAGAGTTTAATTACGGCACCGTGTTTACCATATTTAGGGGAGACCACCTCACCCTGCAGTCTGCTCTCTCACAGAGTAGCAGTTGAGGCATTGCTGCACATTGTCATGGTTCAAAATAAGAACACGGCTAAAAGGGATTCTAAACAAGGATTTATTTTCTGCCTGAGAAGCTTAAAATGTGGACACCACCAGCAACAGCCAATGCTTGTGAGCACGGTGTAATGGAGAGGAAGACAAAGGTTCGCCCAGTCCTCCAGCCCATGCCCAGAACACCATCTGCCAGCATATAGATTGCAAAATGTCAGCCACACATCTGTTGAAAAGGGGCTCCTCCTACAGGAAGCGAGCTGGTGGGGCAGGGGGCACTAATATAATTAAAACTTCAAGGCACCATGTAATACAGGAAAATGTGGTTGAGCAACACATTGCTAAGTCTTGAAATCTTTATTTTGTTTCTTTTCAGAAGCACTGCGAGCATCATGAAAAGAATACAGCTTTAAGAACTAAGCTTCACCCCACCAAGCATTAACGGAGGCCAGAAACTATGTGAACAATCTTGACATCCCCAAGACGTTTATATCTGTCCAAGGAAAAACCAGAGGGGGAAGCATGTTAATTTTCTCAGCCTTTTGATAGCACATATACAAGATCTCTTAGCCCCACAAAAAGCTCCAACTATTCTCTAGAACTTCAAATGCCTTAAAATATAGACTTGCATTTATCTTGGCCACATTAACGAGATCTGTTTGACCAATACATTTATATTTATGATGACTAAGGGCAGATTATGGTTGTTAAAATTTGTCCTTGGGACATGAAAACACTCCTCTGTCATTAATACATTTTGTAATATAAACTATGATGTCAGGTCAACGTAAAGGGTAAAAACGTTCCTAAAGTATGCACACATCATTTTTTAAAGCAATTGAGCCTAATGGAATAACAAAGGTCATCATAACAAACCATTACAGCCTTGGTCTTGGCAACTCTGGCCACAGAAGAATCTCCAAGAAACGATCATCATTCCTCCAATGTTATGGCATCCAGACGACAGGAATGGCTTGCAAATGAGTCATACAGGCTCAGATCCTCAGTAGCTATGTGAGCGCTGGACGATCAATTATTCATGTGTTTACAAAGAGCTTTCCCGGTTGATGTTAACCAGAGCTGCTTGCAGAGAAGAGCTCTCCAGCTGTCCTCAGCCATCCTGGGCCTCCAACTAACAAGCCACTTTAATTGCTGGGCAAGTCATCTGGAAGGTGCCCCTCCCCTAGGCCAAGTAAACCCCATCCCTTTGAAACCTCATCAGGTGTAAAAATATTAATCAGAAATAATTACGACAATACTTTATTTACAATACTCCCAGCAAATCCCAAAGAGAGACAGAGAGAGAGAGAGAGAAGTGAGCCTTGACTTCTATCCCACAGGGTACTACCAGAACCGGAGTCTGGAATACTGGTCGGGTATTGGGAGAAGGCATAGAGCAGGAAATGAAGGGAAAGAGTCAGGGGCCGTGGGTTTCATGAGGGAGGTAGGAGCAAGAGCAGTCTAGAATGCTCTGTGAGGGTAAGGGAACATGACCAAGGACCACCAAGGGTGAATAGATTAGGTTGGTCAATAGCCAACATGAGTGAACTTGACCTACCCATCCAAATCAGCCTTGGAAGAAGCTAGATGAGAAGATACTTCTCAGCCCCTTTGGTTACTACAGCCTGTCCAGGAAGACTAATAATGTGATTAGGGCAACTCCTCTTTCTGAGCTAGGCCAAAGAGGACGGGACCAGATGGCCGGTCCCCTATCAGCTTTGTTTTGAGGGAGGACAGGATCACCGTCAGAACGGCTGCCTGGGCCCCTTCCTCTGCATAGAGTACAGTCAAAGCAGACAAAGGGATACCTCAGGTACACTTCTATTATCCCAATTCCAAGAGCATTTGTTGAATCCTTCGACCAGATTCTTCCTCTTGCTTGAAGTTGGGCAACTTCAGACACTATCATAACTCACTTGTCCATTTCTAAGAAAGTGGTAGAAGCAAACACTGTTCTTGCAAATGTAAGATCGTGGGATAAAGTGAGTATATTTGTATGGGCAGGGGCAATAGGACCCCTGGGGTTGTCCTGCTGAATGTAGTGGGGAGCAATTCTAGTTGACAAGTCACGAGGGAAAGGAAAAGCTAACAGATGGGAAGATAGTGCCCCTCCCTGGTGCGTAAAGCATCCTGGAGAACTGGTGTGGTGCTGTTGTGAGGCCAAGGCTAGAGTCTGTGTCCACCCCCTCAACCCTGATCCACCACCCTATCCACCCATGAATGCAGGTTTGGAAAATGAGTCACAGGAAAGGAATGCATCTCCCCAAGGCCCATGAAAGGAGAGCTGGTCTAAGACGCTCTCGCCACACCTCCTTTTTTAGCCTTTTAAGCCTCAGTCCAGGGACCAGGGATAAGACAAGAGGAAGCATCCCAAGAGAGGTCTCCTTCATGTGGTTGGGGGTTCTTTTAACTTCTTCAGCCTTCTCATGGGGGCACCACTCCTGCTCATCGTGACTCCTTGCCCCTGGCTGGTGCTCCCTCTAGAGATCTGGGGGTCAGAACACGTTTCTCAGGAGGCCATCAGATATGAGTTTGGGGAAGGGCAGTGTTAAACAGAACTCTTCATTGCAGGTCCCAAGCCTCCAGTGAGTTGCTAGGCCTTTGAAGAAATCCTAAAGAGAGGCCTGAAGGACTTCCCAGAGTTATTGGCCCATGGATCCTTTTTAGGCAAAGTTCCAGAATTTCAGGGACCAACAAAACCTAGGGAAGTGTAGTGTTAGGGTAGAGCACCAACCCACTGGTTAGACCTACAATCGAAGCCTGGTGTGAGAGGCACTCCAGCCATTTGAGTGACTCTTGACCACCTGCTCTCCACCATCAAGGACCACTCCAATTTGTGACACTATCGGAATTCTGGGGACACATGCCAGGAGCTCCGGCCTGCCATCGCTGTCGGTGACAGCCTCACAGATAGTCTCCCAAAGTCACAAGCTGGCCTGGCCTCCACACACTCTTACCAAATTGGCAGCCCCCAACAAGCACACCTCCTCACCTTGCCCCCACAGCTCTAAGGGCAGAAAGACAGGAGGATCTCTCATTGCCACACAACTGCCGGATTTCCGTCGGGCCTAATCTGATTCTTTTCTGCCCTTGTGTGTAGAAGTCGTTGCTCTGTCTCCTGGTTGTGAAGCTCCAACTTTCTCTGTGGAAAAGCCATGAAAGTGAGCCTTGGAGCAGTCTGCCCGGCGGAGCTTTTCTCACAGTTTTCTTTTCAGGATCTCCAGCTCCTGGTTGGTAACTCTCTGCTGTGATTACAGCACAAAGTTGCCACCCAGAATGAAACACAACACCCATCAGGAGTGGATATTTTGGCTTGACCTCGAATGTCCATCACCCACAAGCTGTAAGACCTTTCTGAGAGTCTGAGACCGTCTATATTCCCGATCTTATATTTCAAGTGGAATTGTGTGCAAATGTTCAATATCCAAAATAAACGAACGAGACATCAGCCCGGCCTTTGGCATGAACCAACTCATTAAATATAAAATAAACACAAGTAAATGGCTTTTAAATCTCGCTGACGGAAAGCTTGGCAACTGCTCTGAGATTCTAGAGGTCATTGGAACTTCTCTGTCCAGACAGGAATCTTCCTCACATTCTGAGGGGCAGAAGGGGACTCTCGACAAATGATGGTGTCCGAACCCCCTCTGCATGACAATGACAGGGTCTGCAGGAAGTATGGCCTTTGACACCGAATGGGTCACTGGGGAAGTCAATGTTACTATTCACAAAGGGTTAGAAATTTGGGTCCAAGGCATTCAGCTGGCCACTGATTACAAATCTCTGGGAACAGCCACCAAACCAGCCTTGGGTTTCTCACCGGTGCCTAACCACTGGCCACCCTCAGAGTCAATGTTCACACAGTTTCTTAAATCCTGTGTGCATCCTGTCATGGGTTCCCAAGGTCCCATTAGAAACGTGACTCGCTGAACTCTTATTTTTGCTTCAAGTCATCTGTAGTTTCAGCATAAAGTGGATTTATCAGGGAAGGTGATGGGCCAGATCACCCGATTAATCGTTTTCATTCTCCGCTTCACACCATGTGTGCGGAAAACATACTGCGATCATCCGCCAACCAGAAAACATATACGTGTGCACCTGTTAACTTCTAACGTTACCTCAGAGCTCGGCTAGATTCCAATGATTACTATCCTCTTTTATAAACCCGATGTGGAAAATGCACGGCTTTTGGTAAAAAGCATGTTCACTTGACAGCCCGTCAAAGATGGGTGTTCGCCTGGGGAAGCCGTGTGTGAGCAGGTCCATTTGTAAGAGCCCGGGCCCTGGTCAGGCAGCAGAATTATTGCCCGTTCACATCAGTCAGCCTCAGAGTCTGATTTCTGTGCCAAGAAGTTAGTAAGATCTGAAACTAGTCAAAGTAGCTTCCATTTACTTACAGTTTGGGAACATTTTTTCATGATTTGGTCAGCTTCCTAAGAACAAAATGCCAAATGGCTCATCAGATCTTAGAGTTAAATCATTGGATCAGTAGAAAGATTAGATACTGGTTTTTAATGAACTAGAACACGCTTTCCTTTTCTCCTCTGAAAGGTTTTTGGTGGTTTATTTCAGATCACAAAATCACATTGCTTCTCATCCATGGACTCTAGAACTTTCTCACCCCAAATGTGAAGAGGTGTACCCAGTCATGAGTTGACGGGCCCAGCAAGGATCCTGGAGGGCTTTGTGACAGCACAGCCACCCTCCTGAGAGCTTTTAGGAAATCAGATACCTATAACTGAGAAGCAAAGAGCACCTGGAGGGGGTACCCCTCACTTCTATAAAAAAAAAAAATTTCAGGAATGGAAAATTAAAACCCATCGACAGTATTTTTTTCAATCTTTTCCACAGCATGGGCTGAGCTATCAGTCAACACCACTAGGTGGCATGCTCTCCAGTTGGCTTCTTTTTGCTCCTCTGCCGAGGGGGCACCATCATTTCCCTGGGGGATATTAAAGGGCACCTCAGACAACATGGAACTAGCAGTCTTCCCCTCGCTAGGGCTACTGCCCACTGTCTTATGTTGGAAAACTTTTGGAAAACCAAGATGTATCTGATATTTTGTCTCAAGGGGAGGAAGTTTGTGTCTTGCTTTTCACACGTTCCATATCAGAGTCTGACAGCAACGCTGCTCTCATGAGTTGACTTTCTACCCTAACCTGTCTGCCATTCTCCAGCCCAGAAACACCGTGTGCTACGAAGAATCCATCAAATCCTCAGGGACATTGTCTGAGATGCAAGAGGGTCAGATCCCAGAGATCTATGGAAAAGTAACATCTCAAGCATTTCCTGAAGGTCGGGCTTCTCAAAAGCTAGTCTAGGGCCCGAGGAGAAGAGTGATGTGACACTCCAAGCCTTATTTGGGGAGCTAGTTCATTCCCATCGCATTCTTCCAGAACATTCTTCTCTCTTGCCCACTTTTCCCCTTGCTCTTCTCTTCTCTTTCCCTACAGAGTGGTATTGAGATGAGGGAGGTTAGCCCTCTGGATGGCTAAATGGAAAAGAAGGAAAATGAATCCCACAGTCGTAGTTACACAAGGGATTTGTAGAATTTTGTCTTGTCACTTAAATGACTTACTGAAGTCCTCTTAAGTTATCAAGACTGTATTTCTTCACCTTGTGCAAAGACACTGGGGAACACTGAGGCACAAGGACGTCCGAAAGACCAAAAACCTGAAGTCACAGACCTAAGGAAAGTGCTGAGGTGTCAGTTCCAGAACTGTGCTTCCAGTGTTGGTGTTTTTGAGGACATTTTTTTAAAGGTATCTGATCTTCCAGGACATGATTCCCATCATTGGCCCAGTAGGTACACAGGGTCTGCCACTTTGATTGCCCCTGGATTTTCCAGAACAAAATATTGCCCAAAGAGTGGTGACTTTCCATATAGCTTCTGCTCAGAAGGGTCACACAGACGATAACTGCAAGAGGAGGAAGATCACGATGAGTCACAAACAGAAGCAAGAGCTCCAACAGCATATGATTCCTTCTCAGCTCAAGTAAATGTCCAACCCCCCGACCCAACAGGGCCACCCGCCAGGTGGTCCCACTCCGGACAGCGTCATTTCCACCAGAGTCTAACAGAACAACGCCCCCTGCAGTTGTGCGGTGAGCAGTGAGCCCAGGGCACAAACTACCGAAGTGCACCTGATGGCCACACCCCCACATCTTTCCCCCATGGAACATTCCCTTTTTCAGCATGAAGTGATGAGGGACTTGAGATGTTTAGACATACTTTACCACCTTCCTTTTCCCTGGCATCTCTCCTCCTGGCTTTTCCATGTTGCTCACCAGAGCCACCATCCTACCAGTCCCTCAGGCTTGGAACCCTGGAAGCATCTAGTACACCCCTCAGTCTCCACCGCTTGTCCATAGTTGCCAAGTCCTCAGGTCCTTCCTGCACCGTATCACTGAATTCGCTCGCTGTTTCTCCCACGGCCACAACCTTGCTTCCAGCACACTCCGACCATTGTCACAACTTCTTGTCATCTTAACCGGCCTCCTTTCCCCATTCTCCACTCCCCGACTTCTAATTCATTGTTGGTACTACGCCACATTACTTCCTCAGGTTTGCTCTGGTCTTCTCAGGCCTGGGCTCGGGAACTGTCAATGGTTCCCCAGTGCCCAAAAAAGAACATTCCAGCTCTTCAGCGGGGTGTGCAAGCCTCTCTACCTGGCCCAGCAGCTTTTTCCAACCTGTCACCCTCTGCCCCTCCCCTGCACCTGCAGAGCTCTCCCCTAGATTCCTCAGTGTCCTCTTGTCTTGCTTCGCATATTACAGGCTCCGAGAGGCCTGTGGGATGCCTCCTTTCCACTCCCCCACGTGTTAAAATCCTACCTTCCCTTCAAGGCCTGACTCACATCCCACGACCCATAGGAGGGAAGCCTGAGACCTCCCTGCCTGCCCCCGGAACACTCACATGCCTTGGCCTGCAGTCAGGGCACTTGTCTGTCTGTCTGCAAGACAGAAGGTCCCTGGAGAGCAGCAGTTGTAACAAACTTATCCTGCTCACACCCAGCGCTGGGCCCCACGGTCACCAGTGACCCAGAATCACTTGTGGAATGGATAGCTGTGCGGGTGAGTAAAAGCCCCATGAGAACCAGCATGAGGGGGCCTGGGTGGCTCAGTGGTGGAGCATCTGCCTCCAGGGTCCTGGAATCGGGTCCCGCATCAGGCTCCCCACAGGGAGCCTGCTTCTCCCTCTGCCTGTGTCCTGCCTCTCTCTCTCTCTATGTCTATCATAAATAAATAAATAAATAAATAAATCAATCAATCAATCAATCAATCAATCTTTAAAAAAATAAAAAAGGGGGAAAAAGTCTTTGTGGCGACCTGGGCCTTATTTTGTTCTTCAAATCAGAAATGGGGGATAAGCAACCAGAACAGGAGAGGATCAAATCCAGAGGTTCCTTCCCGGACTCTGGGCTCCCCGCCAGACTGCAGGTGCCCTGCGCGGCCTGCTCACAGCGGCGGGCCTGCAGCCTGGTACGCTGCCTGGCATGTTGTGGCCCCTCCAGAAAGGTCGACTGAACGAACAAAGGGGCAATCGAGTGGATGAAAGGCGTGAGCTGCTGCTCCGGACTGCCCTGCCTCACCCCCAGGACTCCCTGGCTCAGCACTCGGGTACCCACAATGACCTTGGACCCTGGGAACCCAGGCGCCTGCCCTCACCTGCCTCTCCGGTCAGTGTGCAATACCAGTGACATTTTAGGATCTGGGTCCATCAGAGAGCAGCCTCTTCAGGATGGGGCCAGATGGGCTACTTTTATGGCTTGGGAATTCTCCTTTCTGCCAAGTTCTACAGCCTGGGTCCTCGGTTCTGATTATCTCGGGTGGAGGAGGGCGGGTACTGAAAGTGGGACTTTGGTGCCTCTTCTCACACGGGAATCTCCTAATCCTTACAACAGGCGCAGGTGACAACGTGAGTTACCTCCCCTTGCAGGTGAGTCTCGGAGGAGTAACCAGAGTGCCCCAGAGCACAGATCTACGGGGTCAGGCCGGGTCCGGCCACCCTACCTGCAGTCACCATGCTTCCTACCCAGGATGCGATGGGTCCCTGGTCACCTATATGCCTTCTGGGTCCATGCACAAACTTGAGAAAAATTGGGCAGGTCAATATTATTCATTCTTGAGGCACCTGGGTGGGCTGAGTCAGTTGAGTGTCTGCCTTTGGCTGGGATCATGATCCTAGGGTGCTGAGATCCAGTCCTGCACTAGGCTCCCTGCTCCGTGGAGAGCCTGCTTCTCCCTCTCCCTTTGCCTGCCACTCCCCCTGCTTGTGCGCTCTCTCTCTCTGTTAATTAAATTTTTAAAATCGTAAAAAATTTTATATTATTAATTCTTGTACACAGGGTTTGGCTACTCAGAGGTTTCACCTGCCTGTTCCCATCAGCCACTCACATAGACACTCACTCCCCTACCAGGTAACTTGGAGGGGAGGGCCCCTCCCAGCCCAGCCCAGCCCAGGAAACAGCACAAAGTGAGGCAAGAAAAGTTGGTTTGTAGGAGCGCAGGCTGGGTCACCTGGTCTGCAGGTGGCAGTCCATTTCTCCGCCTAGGAATGGAAAGGGGCAGCTTTCCATTCCCCACCTCCCTCCCCAGGCTTCCCCCACCTGCAGCTCCCCCTAACACCTGGGCAGGACCGTGGGGAGCCCCGTAAGGGAGGTCGGCGGCGGCCCCTTGTGGGGCTGAGCGGTACTGCGAGCGGCCTGGGACCACAGGCACACCTAGCTTTGTTCAACCCCCTGCACACACGCTGTTTATCTTACCTGGATCCTCTATGATTTTCTTTCTTTTTTCTTTTTTTTTTTTAAGATTTTATTTATTCATTTGACACAGAAATTTGAGTGCGAGTGAGGGACAAGGGCAGAAGGAGAAGGTCAAGCAGACTCCCCAATGAACAGGGAACCCGAAGTGGGGCTGGATCTCAGGACCCCAGGATCATGACCTGAGCCCAAGGCAGGCGCTTAACCCACTGAGCTCAACCACTGAGGCACCCAGGTGCTCCTGATTTTTTTCAAATATATATTTTTTGGTTGGGATTAATAAATTACAAACTCATTTAAAAGCTCCTTTCTTGGGGATCCCTGGGTGGCTCAGCGGTTTGGTGCCTGCCTTTGGCCCAGGGTGCGATCCTGGAGTCCCAGGATCGAGTCCCACGTTGGGCTCCCTGTGTGGAGCCTGCTTCTCCCTCTGCCTCTGCCTCTCTCTCTCTCTCTCTCTCTCTCTCTCTGTCTATCATAAATAAATAAAAATAAATCTTAAAAAAAAAATAAAGCTAGTTTCTTGGGGGCAACTGAGTGGCTCAGGGGTTGAGCATCTGCCTTTGGCTCAGGTTGGGATCCCAGGGTCCTGAGATCAAGTCTTGTCAAGTTCCCCACAGGGAGCCTGCTTCTCCCTCTGCCTGTGTCTCTGCCTCTGTGTGTGTGTGTGTGTGTCTCATGAATAAATAAATCAAATCTTTTAAAAAAATAGAAATAAAAAAACAAAAGCTCCTTTCTTGAGGTACCTGGAAGCCTCAGTCGGTTAAGCATCTGCCTTTTGCTCAAGTCATGATCTCAGAGTCCCGGGCTCGAGCCCTGTGTTGGGCTCTCTGCTCAATGGGGAGTCTGCTTCTCCCTCTCCCTCTGCGCTCTCCCTATTCGTGTTCTTTCTCTCATGCAATGTCAAATAAACAAATAAATCTTTAAAAAAAAAAAAACAAAATCCTTTCTTAATGCATTTTGTTTTCCAATGAATAGGAAACATATGACTACTCCAATGAGCAGAGGTCCAAGCCACTTCGTTTAACATAAACAAAGGTCTCCAAACTGAAAGGGTGGTGTGTGAGTGCAAACACCACTACCTGTAAAGTCCTGTGCACCATGAGGGCTCCTCATTATTTTCTCTGCCTGGTCTGCTTGGTTACTAGCCAATGCCCAGGGCATGATTACAAACAGGGTGTCTGGTTCACCGCTGGGTCCCTACCCTAGGGAACAGGTCACTTCTGAGGCCTCACAACCTACTATCCCTATGGCCAGGTTAAGAATGATGCAGCACTTGAAGGTAGCTCAGAGGAGGGGAGCCCTAGAGGCTGAGCAGATCTGAGCTGGGTTTTATTTAATGCAGCTTCAGAGGGCAGAGAGAAGCGTATCCAGGCTTCTCCTTCTCCCAGAAGGCGTCAAGTTCATAGACTATCAACAACCAGCACCCACATGGCCATTGTGTACAATATTTTACCATCTATTTTCTTTTTTTTTTAAGATTTCATTTATTTATTCATGAGAGACACAGGCAGAGGGGGAAGCAGGCTCCCTGCGCGGAACCCGATGTGGGACTCCATCCCACAGGGGTCAGGACCGAAGCCAAAGGCAGATGCTCAACCACTGAGCCATCCAAGCAGCCCTCATCTATTTTCTAAAATCATATTTCCTGCCTTATTCTGATCAACCAAGAGAGGTATTATTAGTCTAATTTTTATTAGTCTAGTTTTTACCAATAAAGAAGCTGAAGCATCAAGAAGCTAAGTGACTTGCCAAGGTCACCTAATCAGCTGGTGACAGAGCCAGATGGAGCTGGGGGTGGGGGCTGTCTGTCTCTTCCCACGGTATTACCGCTATATCTTTCTGTCTTTAGCTCAACACAGCCTCACACAAGTGGCAAACGTCCTTACTGTCCAAGTATTCACATGTCCAACAAAACTTTTGCATCTACTAAGCAAACATGCTTTCCCCTTTCTATTAGGAGCCAGACGTCACGGAAGCAGCAAAGAAAGACTCCCACCACTTCTTAAGCCAGAGGGATCAATATGGAAGTCACTCTCCCTTAAGGATGAAAAGAGTAGGGACACCTGGGTGGCTCGTTGGTTGAGCGTCTGCCTTTGGCTCAGGTCGTGATCCTGGGGTCCTGGGATCGAGTCCTGCATCGGGCTCCCAGCAGGGAACATGCTTCTCCCTCTGCTTGTGTCTCTGCCTCTCTCATGAATAAATAAATAAAATCTTCAAAAAAAGAAAGAAAAAGAAAGAGAAAGAAAGAAGAAAGAAAGAAAGAAAGAGAAAGAAAGAAAGAAAGAAAGAAAGAAAGAAAGAAAGAGAAAGAAAGAAAGAGAAAGAAAGAAAGAAAGAAAGAAAGAAAGAAAGAAAGAAAGAAAGAAGAAAAAGAAAAGAGTAGAGGGTGCCTGGGTGGCTCAGTCGGTTGAGGGTCCAACTCTTGGTTTTGGCTCAGGTCACAATCTCAGGATCCCGGGATTGAGCCCCGTGTCGGGCTCCACACTCAGCGCAGAGTCTGCTTGGGACTCTCTCTCCCCGCCCCTCTGTCGTCCCTCCTCCCTTTTCTAAAATAAAATAAATAAATGAAATCAGAAAGAAAGAAAGAGAACAGAGAACAGAAAACAGTAATCCCATCTTCATATTCCCCACTAGCCAGCAGGCCTCCCAAATGCCGCCCACTGGGAGGATTTTGTAGACCAAGTGTCCCCTGAGCCTCCGTCTGGCAGATGCTCAGCGGAGCCAGACGCATTTCTTTTCCCCTCGTTGCTTTGCCATCCTGCCCTCTGCGAGGGGGGCGCAGGCTTCACTAGGTCAGGCTGGCAGAGGTCTCCCTGCCGAGAAGCTGCATTCACAGCCCCTGAGGACACAGGAAAACGCAGACTGGCTCCGAGCAACCTGCCCGAGAGCGGGGAAGGTCTTCTGGCCACCACTGTTTGCTTCACTTCCCATGACTTATGTCAGGGGGCTGGGCCTCTCTCGGCCACCTGTCCCCGAGAGCACAGAGATTACTGCATCTTGGCCATCTCCATCCCCAGAGCAGACAGGACAGGACACCTGGGCCGGCTGCTGCGTCTCCTGGGGTGTCAGGAGCCGGCGGGGGTGACCACTGGCCAGGATAGGGCCCGCAGAAGATCAGGGGAACTGCGCTGCGCCCCCCACCTGCTGGCCCTCACTCTGCACTGGGGTCACTCGTCCCGTCCCACAAACACGGCTTCCCAGGGAGGCGAGCCCTAAAGAGTCAGAGGATGGATGGAAACACGAAGGCTTTCAGGAAGCTATTCCTGGCGGCAGAGGCACTTCCTGAATCCAGAGGGAAGGGGCCGCAGGCACCGAGTAGCATCACCCTTCCGTGCTGGTCGGTCCCCAAAACCACCCAGCTGGTCTGCACACAGAATCACCCAGATCTGTCCTACCCGCCTCCTTTCAGAGGGACGAACACCCCCGTCTGCTGAGGAGCTCAAGAGTGGGCAGCAGAGCCAGGGTTCCTGACTCCCCCCGGCCTCCTCCCGCCTCTGTGGCCCCAGGAAGGAGCAAGACCGGATTCCGCTTTGTCCTGACGCTGAAAGAGTGAGAGCATTTGGAGCAACAGCCAGCGGGGCCTCGCTGCTTCTCAAAGCCCCACTCCCCTGACTGCTGTTCCAACACACGCCGCGTATGAGGCCTCCCAGACACGCAGACGAGCCGAGCTTTGTAGCAAACGTCCACTTACAACCGCCTGGACCCTACACCTAGCACTTGACTGTATTTCCTTTATCCTACCTTTATCTAGCCATCAATTCTCATTTTCTAGTGTTTTTTGTTTTTGTTTTTAAAGATTTTTTATTTATTCATCACACACACACACACACAGAGGCAGAGACACAGGCAGAGGGAGAAGCAGGCTCCATGCAGGGACCCTGACATGGGACTTGATCCCCGGTCTCCAGGATCACGCCCTGGGCCGAAGGCAGCGCTAAACCGCTGAGCCGCCCCGGGCTGCCCTCAAGTGTTTTCAAATAAGTGACAGACATCAGGGGACTTCACCTCTGAACAGCTCAGCTGGCGTGTCAGGCAGGCCCTAGGCTTAAAATCTGCTTTACTCGGGACGCCACTCGGGTGGCCCAGCGGTTGGTAGCATCATAATATATATAATTCGCCAAAATACCTAAACAATGCATTTCTTAAATTGGTCCGTTTGAATCGTGAATTCTAAACAAGAAATAAAATTATTTGTGCAGCCAGGCATTCTCACAAGCACGGTAACCCAAGCTACCCCGTCACTAGGATCCCCTGCAGCTCCCAGACTGTGTGTCCCTGGTGTTTTCACTGCAGAGATCAAGCGGCCCAGACTCACCTCTTCAGGGTCTCCAGCGGCTCCTTCCCGCTCATGACGCCGGTGTCTGGGTCCACCGTGGTTAAAATGCACCTAGACGCACACACACAGAGCATCATACGAGGGACAACGCCGACCGACCCTGCCCCCCACCCCGCCAGGTGGAAGCTCCTTACCGAGAACAAGCCATTACTCTTTTCAGTATCACGTCCCCAATAAGAATCTCATCCCATGAATCCTGGGGGACAAAGCACAAAATTCACATGAGCACTTCCAAGCCCTGGGGCTGACACACACCTGGGTAGGGACTCCACGGGAGGTGCGTCCCCAACAAAGCCACTTAGGCCAAAGATGGCAGTTGAGGACATGGACCCTCAGAAGCCACATACCTTCTGGTCCCCTCTCTGCCTGTGACATGTCAGCTCATCCTCCCAAAGGGCAGTGCTCCCTCTGCTCTCACTGGCCAAACTTCCCCTGAGGGATGCCAGTGGAGTGGGGTGGGGGGTAGGAATGGAAGGGTCAGGCTGATAGCGGGTGTGGATGACAGAGAGAGAGGGTTTGGAGGGGGATCAGTCTACACTGTGCATGCCTCAGGGGGTTTTATATCCCAACGCCCTTCTCTCTGCATCCCCACTGGCCTGGGAACAAAGTGCTCCAGCCCAGGGGGCTCCTCGGGCATTTGCCCACAGCCTGGGTCACTGGTGCCTACTTTTCGGGACAAATCAAATCGATGGACTTGCCATCAGGGGAGATAGGAAAAGCTAATGATCATGATGTTTTCTGAAGTTTCAGACATTCTGAGAGAAAGCCCTGTTGTAGGTTTACCTGCACAAGCAAGAATGGATCTGGAGGTTTAGGGGAACAAAGCCTCAGGTTGCTCTGGTCAGGGCATGTTTTACGGAAAAGATAGGATTTGAATGGAACCTTCCAGAACAGAGACTTTGGAAGGCACAAAAGAAGGGTGAGAAGACTCGGAATAATTAGAAGGAAGACACTCAGGAGACAAAGGACATCTGATCATAGTCTTGAACTTCTTACCCCGGGAGAGAAGTGCCAGCTGCCCGAGGGCTTAAGACAAAAATTCTTGAATTAAAACCAACCCACCCACTCCTTTGTTGGTCACAAGCCAGAGACCTGCAGACTCAGAATTTTAACTCTGAGAAGATGTATCATTCTTGCTATAAGTTGCAGTGTTTAATCATAAAATGGGTCTCGGGACGCCTGGGTGGTTCAGTGGTTGAGCATCTGCCTTTCAGGTCATGATCCCGGGGTCCTGGGATCGAGTCCCACATCGGGCTCCCCGCAGGGAGCCTGCTTCTCCCTCTGCCTGTGTCTCTGCCTCTCTCTGTGTCTCTCATGAATAAGTAAAGAAAAATTTTAAGAATAAATTTCAAAATGAAATAAAATAATAAATAGTAAAAATAGAATAGAATTTAAAAATAAAATATAAAATAAAATAAAATAAAATAAATAAAATAAAATAAAATAAAATAAAATAAAATAAAATAAATAGGTCTCTTAACTGCAGGTGTCACAATGGTCCATAAAGCTGGTCACCTGGATTAGGGCAGCCCCAGCCCATTTTGCCCACCAGGGGGCACTACGGTCATGAAAAACAAAAGAAGAGAAATGTGGGTTTTGGTTAAGAAATTAACTTATTATTAATTAAAGAAGTATTTCCAGAGCCCCTTTTATGGACACTAGCAACTGCTGAAGATTGAGTCAAGATAAATAAGGTAAAAAAAAAAAAAAAACATTCCACCATAGGAAAGCCAGAGATGTGATGGGGTCTGGGGCCTGAGCAGGAGCAGACCCGTGGTGGCCCTCACGTCCCCTCCAGTCTGGGTCAGGAACACCCCCGGGCCACCTAACACCCTGCGCTCACCGCCCTCCCGGCCTGCCTCGCTGGCCTGCTCACCACCTGACCACCCAGGACTGTGATCTCCGCAGAAGCAACCGTGCTGCCTACGCGTCTATCCAGAGGCCACAGGCAGCAGAGGAACCAACTCACAGTGCACAAGTGACACGCTAGTACAACGTGTGCTCTGCCAGTGTTGTAGGACATCCGACTGAAAATGTGAAATGTTCCCAGTTAGGGGGTGCTCAGAGTTGGAAACGAGGGCTTCTAGGACAAGATGCAGTGCAAACCAGTCTAAATCGGAGGTCCTACTCTGGGTGGGTCCTTCCCATTCAATGTCATCTATTTATGACCATCTTGGAACTTCACGGTAGGAAACACGACCCAGGGCACAAGGATCGCCAGGGAAGGAAATTTAAAGTCGGTCACAGGGGCACCTGAGTGGCTCAGCGGTTGCAAGTCTGCCTTCGGCTCAGGGTCCTGGGATCGAGTCCGCATCGGGCTCCTTGTGGGAACCTGCTTCTCCCTCTGCCTGTGTCTCTGCCTCTCTCGGTGTCTCTCATAAATAAATAAATAAATAAATAAATAAATAAATAAATAAATAAATAAATAAAATCTTAAAAAAAAAAAAAAAAGCCGGTCACATTTGGGGGAATGCCTGAGCCAGGCCCCTGGTCACTCTGATTGTAGGACAGAAACCATCCCCCACTGCTCTAGGACACTTTCTACACCCAAGAGCTTCTCCGCAGATTATCGGCCTTGATTCTTACAGCTGCCATCAGGGGAGGAGCCAGCTGAAATCATCTGTATGTTCTAACTGCAAGGAGCAGAGGCCTCGAGGGGTGCAAGGTCTTGTCCACAATCTCCCTTTGATTAAATAAATAAAATCTTTCTTTAAAATAGAAAGTTAAGGGGCAGCCCGGGTGGCTCAGCGGTTTAGCGCCACCTTTAGCCCAGGGCCTGATCCTGGAGACCTGGGATCGAGTCCCACATCAGGCTCCCTGCATGGAGCCTGGATCTCTGCCTCTGTGTGTGTGTGTGTTTGTGTGTGTCATGAATAAATAAATAAAATCATAAATAAATAAATAAATTAATAAATAAATAAATAAATAAATAGTTAAATCCTAAGAAAGGGACAAGGAAAACATCGTACTACCTCTGCATATGCATCACATCCTGAAATCACGATACTGGGCCTGAAGTTAGTCATTTTAACTTTCTTCTCCAGCCTGGAGTTGAGATCTGCCAACGATGCCTCAGAAAGGACCAAGAATGGGCTGGCATCTGCATACGCAATCTGGTAAGGAAATAGAAATGGTTAGAACGTGGCATACAGAAGTCACGTGTGTCTAGTTCCTGGAACCCTCTCCTCCCTCCACCTGCATGTGCACACACACACACACACACAATATTTCTAAATATTTCTTTAGTTCTTTATATAGAAAAATGAGAGTAGTTCAGAAGTCATAAGTAGCCTTGCAGACAGGAATTATGTGATGGAATGAGGACAACATGGCCTTGGGATCGAGAGCTGCCACTGGCCAAGTGCCCTTAAGGAAGCCACTCCACCTTCCTCTGCCTCAACTTCCCCAAGATTGATGGGCTCGATGGCCTCAATACAGGTGATAAAAATGCTCACTGATTCCATGGATTCCTATTTTTTATGCAACCTGCATATCAACATCCAGTCCATTTACTGACCATTTATGTAATTTTTTTTAATGGCCACAGCATTGTGCTACCAACCCTCCTTTTATGATGAACCCTTGCAGCCTTCTTCCTGGAAGAGCCAACCTGATCACTTTAAGTCTGTGCATCTCCATACCCACACTCACTTGCCCACCTGTCACCCGGCAATTGCAATCACACAGTACAAAGGTTGGACTCCACACTCAATTACAGAATAGTGTGGAAAAGATCCAGACGCAGAACAGTTGTGAAGCCCTGTAGGCACTGGACGCCTTACATAAGGAGGAAGGTAGATGGCCATGGTCAAAATGCAAGAGTCCCCCAAATCAGGAAGCACAGATGAAGCCCCCAAAGGAAGGGCTTTATTTTTGCCTGTTGTTCATAATCCCAAACTGCCTGGGAGCTGCTTGGCAAAATGACAGAGCGGAGCTCAGAGGACAGGCTGCCCTGCCTGATGGGCCCTGCACTCCTGACAAAACCTGGACACACCAAAGACCAAAGCCAAGGGAGGCTCCTCTGACCTGGTCTGTGGGCTGGAACACGTCCATCATTTGGTGAGGATATCTCGGTCGCAGGTGAGGCTCGAAGTGCACCAGGCGATAGGGCTGCGTCTTCAGGAAGCTAGTTATCCACTGGGCCGCAGCCTCTCCACAGTCCCTGCCCTCGACCTCCAGGCCATGCACTCTGCAGGGGGTGGCGGGAGCAAAGAAGGCCGGTGGCTTTGAAAATCCAGACACCCCACCACCGTCTACAACATACCCGAAAAGCTGTGATGTCCCTGTGGTTCCTTAATTACCTGGAAACATAATTTTAGCCTGGCCCTGCCTCCGAACCCCTGGGTAAGCCTCAGTGAAGTCACAGCTTCAAGTCCTGCTCTCCCCCGTTTTACAACAGAGGGGTACCTACCTGTGCCTCCCATCTGGAAGGAACGCACGGGAGAATAAAATAAGATCCCGTGCCTGAAAAGATGCTGAGTTGTCTGGAAGAAAACCAATGCATCTATGAAGTAAACTCACAATTACTGCAACATCTGGTTCACCCAGCTGGACGGGAACCAGAAATCTGAATGGGCCCAGCTATACGTTATCCGTATGATGATAATGAAACTAGATACAGCAAAGTATGTGAAAATGTTCTATAAAATCTAAAACATTATAGACAACAATAATCATCTAATTTGATTTGATTGTTAGCAATAAACATAGGATTTGAAGCCTTCCCCTGCCCCAGACACGCAATACGCAGGACTGCATAGGAGTCGCGTGTGTCTCACAGATGCAGAGAGGAAAGGAACCGTGTAGGCAAGTGTTCCCCAAGTGTAGGACCATTGCTATTGCGGGTATTCAAGGTGAGAGCGGTACGTGCCGACGACAGGAAAGCTTCTGTTCAGTTTCACGCTAGTAAGGCTCTAACTTCTAGCAGCACAGCATAATAATCTCTTTTTAAAAAGAAAAAAAAAAAAAAAAAAAACAGACCTCGGGTCCAGACACCTCTGCAGGCAATATTTCTAGCTAGAATTAGGTAACATTCTGTTTTTTAAAGATTTTATTTTTTAAAGAGTTTATTTAACCATTTGAGAGAGAGTGAGAGCACAAGCAGGGGAGGGGCAGAGGGAGAAGCAGGGAGCCCAACACGGGGCTCAGTCCCAGAACTGTGGGATCATGACCTGAGCTGAAGGCAGACACTTAACCAGCTGAGCCACCCAGGGGCCCCTTTAGCATATTTACTATTTCAATTGCCTTCTCCACACGGCAAATTGTATAGGTACCCATGTAAGGTTTCCTTTTAAGTAGGTTCTACACCCAGCACAGAGCCCAGTGCAGGGTTTGAACTCACAAGACCCGAGCTGACATCAAGCATCAGACACTTAAACTGACTAAGCCACCCAGGCACCCCAAGTTTCCTTTTTAAAAATAAATGCCAAAAGGAGAAAAAATGAGTGGGAAATATCAGAAAGGGAGACAGAACACGAAAGACTCCTAACTCTGGGAAACGAACTAGGGGGGGTGGAAGGGGAGGTGGGCAGGGGCTGGGGGTGACTGGGTGATGGGCACTGAGGGGGGCACTTGATGGGATGAGCACTGGGCTGTTATTCTATATGTTGGCAAATTGAACACCAATAAAAAATAAATTTATAAAAATAAAAAATAAAATACAATAAAATTTATAATTCCCAAAAATAAAATAAAAATAAAAATAAATGCCAAATTGAACTTAAAAACAAATGTAAAAATAATAAATAATAATAATAATAAATAAAAATAAATGCCTTTAAGGTATTTTTAAGACACTGAACCAATTTGAAGAAATACATTAATACAGTTGACTCTTGAGCAACGTGGGGGTTAGAGGTGTCAACTCTCCATGCAGTGGAAATCCCACAGATAACTGTTGAGTCCCCCAAAACTTAACTACTAATAGCCTACTATTGACCAGAAGCCTCACGGATAACAAATAGGTGATGAACACATATCTTGTACGTTATTTGTATTATCTACCCTATTCTTACAATAAAGCTAAAGAAAAGAGAGCTTTAATTTTTTTTAGGATTTTATTTATTTATTCATGAGAGACACAGAGAGAGAGAGGCAGAGACACAGGCAGAGAGAGAAGCAGGCTCCCTGCGGGGACCCTGATGTGGGACCCCAGGATCACGACCCGAGCCGGAGGCAGACGCTCAACCAGTGGGCCACCCAGGAGTTCCATAAAGAAAATGTTATTTTTTTTTTTAAGAAAATGTTATTAAGAGAGTCATAAAGAAGAAATAAATCTGCAGGACTGTACTATACTTATTGAAAAAAAATCTGCATGTAAGTGGACCCACAGAGTTCCAACTCGTTACTCAAGGGTCAGCTGTAAGAGTTGAGGTGGCCTGAGACCCAGCATAAAGCACGGCTGTGGTGTGCAAATGCCCGAAGTTTGGGAAAAAGGAAAGAGTCAGATAGACCTACTCAACCTGCATCCTTCTCCACAGAGGACTAGCTCAGTGACCTTGCAGATATTTCTTACTCTGTGTCTTAGTATCGTGCCAACTCTCAGGTCCCGGATGTGCTCAGTAGGTGGTAGTCATCACTCTAGTTTGGTTGTTTCTTCCCCCCAGTTATTTCAAGTTCACTTTCTTCTCTTATGATCCTTTGTATTTCTGGGGTATCAGTTTTACTGTCTCCTCTTTCGTTCTTGAGTCTGCGCTCCTTTTTTCTTAATTAACCCAGCTAAAAGTTCGTCAATTTTATCTTTTCAAAGCTCCAGCTCTTATGTGTGCAACTATATTCAAATTTTTTTTAAAAAATGAAAATAAAAAAAAAATGAAAATAAATACACCAGTTCTTCATTTTGTTGATCTTTTCTATTATTGTTCTGGCCTCTGTTTCATTTATTTCTGCTCTGATCTTTGCTATTTCCTTCCTTATGTTAACTTCAGGCTTTCATGTGCTCTTGTTCTAACTCCTTGAAGTATAAAATGAGGCTGTTTATTTGAGGTTTTTTTTTAATGTCGGCATTTATCACTGTAAGCTTCGCTCTGAGAACCGCTTTTGCTGCATCCCACAGGTTTTGGTAAATTGTGTTTCCATTTTCGTTTGTTTCAAGATTTTTTTAAAGTTTCCCTTTCGATTTCTTCTTTGATTCACTGGTTGTTCAGAAGTGTACTGTTCAACGTCTGCATGTTTGTAAACTTTGCAGCTTTCCCCCTATTTTGTTTTCCGGTTTCGTATCATTGTGGTTGTAAAACTATTTGATACGATTTCAATCCCAGGTTTGCTGACTTGTTTCGTGACCTAGAATGTTCCTTGTGTGCTTGAGCAGAACGTATATTCTGTCGCTGTTGGAGAGAATGTCCAGTCAATGTCTGTTAGGCTCCGCTTGGTGTGAAGCAGGGTTCAAGGCCAACATTTCATTATCGATTTTCTCTCTGCATGATCTATCCATCACTGAAAGTGGGATATACTAAAGTCCTAACTATTGTTATATTGTCCATTTCCGTTACTATTTGCTTACTATATTTAGGAACTCCAAGGTGGAGGTATATATATATATATGTATATATATATATATATACACATATATATATATTTACGATTGGTATATATTCTTGATGAATTTATCCCTTTTCATTATATAATGATCTTCATTGTCTCTTATCATAGTCTTTGGCTGAAAGTCTACCTTGTTTGATTAAATATAGCAACCCTTGCTCTCTTTTGGTTTACACGTGTGTAGAGTATCTTTTCTCAACCCTTCACCCAGAGCCTACGTGTGTCCCTAAAACTGAAGTGAGTCTCTTAGAGTATATATATATATATCTTATTTATCCATCTAGCCTCTGTGTCTATGATTGCAGAATTTAATCCATTTCCTTTAAATTACTGATAACTAGGGGGGCCTGGGTGGCTCAGGCTCAGTCAGTCAAGCACCTGATTCTTGATTTTGGCTCAGGTCATGATCTCAGGATCATGAGATCGAGCCAAATGTTGGGCTGGGAGTGAAGCCTGCTTAAGATTCTCTCTCTCTCCCTCTCCGTCTGCCCCTCCTCAACAGCTCTTGTGCACAGGTGCGTACAAGCACACTCTTTCTCTGAAAATGAAAAATTGATAACTAAGGACAAATTAATACCATCTTATTATTTTGTAATTCCCTTGTTCCTTTCTTCCTCTTTTTCTATCTTCTTTGGTAAATTGATGATTTTCCATAGTGGGATGCTTTGATTCCCTTCCCTTTATCTTCTATGATTCTACTGCAGGTTTTTTGGCTTTTGGTTACCATATGGTTTAATTAAAACATCTTAAAGATATAGCAGTCTATTTTATGCTGATAACTTAATTTTTATCCCATATAAAAACCCTACTCGGGCAGCCCCCGTGGCGCAGCGGTTTAGCACCGCCTGCAGCCCAGGGCGTGATCCTGGAGACCTGGGATCGAGTCCCACGTCAGGCTCTCTGTATGATGCCTGCTTCTCCCTCTGCCTCTCTCTCTCTCTCTCTCTCTGTCTCTATGAATAAATAAATAAATAAATCTTTTTTTAAAAACCCTACTCTTTTACTTCCCACTCCCCTTTATGTTTCTGATGTCATATTTCACCTGTTTTTATATTGCGTATTTATTAACAAATTATTGTGGCTACAGTTCTAATATTCTTATCCTTTAACCATTATGCTAGAGTTAAGTGATGAACACACTACATGTTACAGTATTAAAGTATTCCGAATTTGATTCTCTGTTTACTTTTTTTTGTTTCGTTTCATTTTGTTTTTGTTTTTACTAATCCCTGCACCCAATAAGGTGCTCAAACTCACAACCCCAAGATCAAGAGTCACATGCTCTACCGACTGAGCCAGCCAGGCGCCCCAATTCTCCATTTACTTTTATCAGTGTGTTGTATATTTTCATATGCTTTCATCTTACTAATTAGCATCTTTTCTTTTCAGCTTGAAGAATTTAGCATCACCAAGAGAGCAAAAGAACCTAGTAACCCATTTCAAAGACATAGGGGTCTTTTAGCATTTCTCGTAAGGCAGATGTAGCAGTGATGAACTCCCTAAGCTTGTGTTTGTCTGAGAAAGTCCTTATCTGTCTGTCCTTCATTTTCTAAAGGATAACTTTGCCAAAGAGAATATTCTTGAATGGCAATATTCTTGATCATTCCACTCTCTCCTAGCCTGTAAGGTGTCTACTGAGAAGTTGGCTGATAGCTTTACAGGGGTTCCCTTGAAAGTTACAGGCTTCTCGTCTCCTGCTGCTTTTAAGATTCTTTTTCTTTGATTTTTTGATAGTTTTATTATAATATCTCGGAGGGGCTTCATTTGAGTTTATTTAGTGACCTATAAGCTTCATGAACTTGGATGCAAAGGTCTCCCCAGATTTAGGCAGCTGCCAGTCATTACTTCTTTAAATAACTTTTCTACCACTTCCACTGTTCTTCTTCTTCTGGGACTCCAATAATTCACCAATAGTTTCTTTTAATGGTAACCCGTAGTGCACATGGACTTTTTTCACTCTTTTTCATTCACCTTAATTTGTTCTCCTCTGAGTGGATCATTTCAAAGGTCTGGTCTTCAACCCCACAGATTCCTCCCTTGGCTTGACCCATGTTGCTGTTGATAATACTCATTTTTCATTTCACTCGTTTTATTCTTCAGCTGTAGAATTTCTATTGTTTTTTTTTTAATAATTTCTATCTCTTTAACTTCTTTGTCCATTTATCATTTTCCTGTTTTCACTGAATTGTCTCTTCATGTTTTCTTGTATCTTATGGAGTTTCCTTAAAACAGCATTTGAATGCTTAATTGGGTAAATCACATACCCCTATGTCTTTGAAATGGGTTACTAGGTTCTTTTGCTCTCTTGGTGATGTCATGTTTCATTGACTTTTCATGTTCCTTGGGGTTTCTGTGTTGCTGCCTTCATATTTGAGTAGGAGTTACCTTCTCCAGTCTTTTCCAACTGCCTTCGGTAGAGAAGATTCATAAATATGAGGTCTTTAAATTAGCAAAATTTGGGGTGCCTGGGTGGCTCAGTTAAGCATCTGCCTTCGGCTTGGGTTATGATCCCAGGGTCCTGGATTGAACCCCACGTCGGGTTCCCTGCTCAGCAAGGAGTCTGCGTCTCCCTCTTTTTCCCACTCCTGCTTTCTGTCACTATCTCTCTCTCGAATAAATAACTAAAATCTTTAAAAATAAAAAATAAAAATAATTTAGTACAATTTGGGGGCATCTGGGTGGCTCAGCTGGTTGAGAGTCTGCCTTCAGCTCAGCTCATGACCTCAGGGTCCTAGGAATGAGCCCTGAGTCAGGCTTGGCAAGGAACCTGCTTCTCCCTCTCCCTCTGCCTGCCACTGACCCTACTCGCGCTCTCTGTCAAATAAATAAATAAATAAATTTTTTTTAAATTAAAATTAAAGATTAAATAAATTAGCACAATTTGTTCTCTGCCTTCTTCCTTTCTCTTCCCACATTTCTGTGTTCTGAGCAACTTCGTATGGATTGTATGGCAGTTCTGTTATTAAATTTTTAAGGAAAACTCATACTGTCTTCCATAGTGGCTGCACCAATTTACATTCCCACCAACAGTGCAGAATGCACATCCTCCCTAACACTTGGTATCTCTCTTTTTTTTATATAAATTTATTTTTTATTGATGTTCAATTTGCCAACATATAGAATAACACCCAGTGCTCATCCCGTCAAGTGCCCACCTCAGTGCCCATCACCCAGTCACCCCCACCCCCCACCCACCTCCCCTTCCACCACCCCTAGTTCATTTCCCAGAGTTAGGAGTCTTTCATGTTCTGTCTCCCTTTCTGATATTTCCCACTCATTTTTTCTCCTTTCCCCTTTATTCCCTTTCACTATTTTTTATATTCCCCAAATGAATGAGACCATATAATGTTTGTCTTTTTGATAATAGCCAATCTGACACATGTAAGGTGATATCTCATTGCGGTTTTGATTTGCATTTTCCGGATGATGAATGACATTAAGCACCTTTCCATGTACCTGTTGGCCATTGTAGGTCTTCCATGGAAAGATGTCTATTTGGTCCTGCTGTTCATTTTTAAATTGGATTTTTTTTCTTCTAAGATTTCATTGTATGGGTTCTTCTTATATTTTGGTTATTAACCCCTCATCAGATATATGATTTGCAAATAATTTCTCCCATTCTGTAGGTTGCCTTTTCATTTTGTTGATGGTTCCTTTTGCCGTGCACAAGCATTCTAGTTTTGTGTGGTCCCATTTATTTATTTTTGCTTTTTTTTTTTTGCCTTTGCTTTTGGGGTCATATCCAAAAATACATATATATAATTGCCAAGACTGATGTCAAGGAGCTTGTCCCCTGTTTTTTTTTTCGTGTCTTGAAGTTTTATGGTTTCAGGTTTTATGTTTAAGTTTTGAATCCATTTTGAATTGATTTTTCTGAATGGTGTAAGATGGGGTCCAGTTTCATTCTTTGCAGGTGACAGTTTTGCCTCTGCCATCTATCGAAGAGACCATCCTTTCCCCTTTTTATATTTTTGGCTCCTTTGTCATAAATAATTGACCACATATGCATGGGCTTCTTTCTTACTTTCTTTCTTTTGATATATCTGTGAACTATCGTAATGTGTCTAAACCTTCTCATTTTGTAATTTCTAAACAGGCTCTTGTTTAGTCTTTGAGAGTGAACCAAAGAGCCTGCATGGGACCATGAAAAAAGCTTTCAAATGAATTAATAATTACATGGGAAAAAATAACTACAAGAAAGTATGGGTAGATACCTAGTCACGGCAAATAAACAGAAACCAGGATTTGAGCAAACATATAATACAAATTGCAACAGACAAATTAAAAAGTTTGCCTCAAGGGCACCTGGCTGGCTCAGTTGGTAGAGCATGCAACTCTTGATCTCAGGGTCATGAGTTCAAGCCCCATGTTGGGTGTAGGGCGTACTTAAAAAATGGTAAAAATAAAAAGTTTGCCTCGGACAACACATTAAATGCAAATTAAAGCAACAAGAAATTGCCATCTTTTTTCCTATAAAAATGGTCAAATATTTTTGAACATAGTGGTCAGAATGCAATTAGCCACCCATAAAATACTGGTGGCTATAGAGTTGGTATAACCATTCTGCAAAACTATTTAGCAACATATATCAGAAGTCTAAAGTTTCTTGTTTCTAGCAAAACCATTGCTAAAAATCTTTCCCTAAGGAAATAATAAGCATTCTGAACAAAGATTTACACCAAGATTTTCGTCACGGTCTTCTTCACACCTGGAAAGAAATGGAAAACAATCCAAATATTTAATTGTGGGAACATGTTAAGATGCATTGTAGGACACACTCTCAGAAGGAACTATTAGGTCAACATGAAAATTGTTATTTTTGAAGATTTTTAACAATATGAAAAAGTACTCAATATATCGAGTATATGACAGTATTCAAGACTCTGATTTTTATATTACTTCTTTTAAGGTATTAACTACAAGGAAAACATCAGAATATTACTTATTGTTATCTCATAGGTTTCTGTTACTCCTTTTTTTAGTATTTTCCAATTTTTCAACTATGAATGTATATTACATTTATAATTTTATATTTTATATATATAATTATATATACATTTATAATTTTATATATAAAATATATATAATAATTATATATATAATTATATATATAATATATATGATTTTATATATAAAAAATTATATTACATTTATAATTTTAAAAACATCAAATTAAAATAAGAACATTATGTCTGCAACTATAAAAGATTGCAGAAATTATATGGGTATTGTATCTTATAAACTTTTTGGGGTCTTTAGACATTTTCCAGCTAACTCGGATCTATATTTTTTTGACGTGATGCTATTTTCTATGACAGACTTATGGACTACATTCAGCGTTCACCACACATCTTAATTCAAAACGCAGAAATGATGACAAGAGTATAATTAGACCAAATTCTAATTTCCCCATAATGCGATAAAAAATCACTTCGGGAAGACAAGAGTTCTGAGAAGCAAAGTTAGTTTTCCCAGACTAAAGTTTCCTTGAACTAAAGTTCTCAGAAGCAAAGCTAGTTTTCCCAAACTAAAGTTTCCTTCCTTCTAATGTCAGGGAAAGAGCCTCTGAGCAATGCACTTTCCTGGCTGAAATCTCCACCCTCACTATCCAGCAGACCCCCCTGGGCATGTGCCAGTCGGGTCACTCTCCTGGTTACACCTGTCTTTTCTTTTGTTTGTTGTTTTCTTTTTGTTTTTGTTTTTTTGTATCTGTCTTTTCTTTTTTTTTAATTTTTTTTTATTTATTTATGATAGTCACAGAGAGAGAGAGAGAGAGAGAGAGAGAGGCAGAGACATGGGCAGAGGGAGAAGCAGGCTCCATGCACTGGGAGCCTGATGTGGGATTCGATCCCGGGTCTCCAGGATCACGCCCTGGGCCAAAGGCAGGCGCCAAACCGCTGCGCCACCCAGGGATCCCGTATCTGTCTTTTCTATTACAGAATGTCCTTTCATTAGTTCACAAAAACATTTGCGACTCCCTTCCCAACTCAGCTTTGGAAGGTTCCCAGTCTTCCCAGGTGAATTAGGGCAAGTCCAATGGGAATACATGGATCTAACCTCACCTCTTCCTGGACTTCGTCCACTGTCACTCCCACCTCACTTTTGTCCTTCATCCTTTGAGTGTGTTATTTTTCTCTTGCAGACATGCTTTTATTCCCATGGTTTTCTACCTAGGACTTTTACGTCTCTCAACCCCACATTCACATACATTTCTGAAGCTGCTTCCTTGTTCCTCTGTCTTTTACATCATCGTGATGTTGAGGACTTTGCCCTACAAATGCCATCAATGATTAATCACTGACAACATTTCTCAGGATTCCTCCATAGTTCACCCTTCCTCAAAACTGCGTGAATAAACACTCATTCGAGGAGTAAGACCCATCCCTTCCTTACCGGCACTTGTACACTGCATTCGTGGTGGGTGTCTTGATGGGCAACAGCAGGTCTTTCGTGTAGGCTGCACTCAGGGTCAGGACATCACCTTCACAAGTCAGGGAAATCAGGACCAGGCGAGGTTCCTGCCGAGCCGTAACCATGTTCCCCTTCTCGTTGATCACAAGCCAAAACCTGCCAAGTTCAAAACACAAGATACACATGACCCACCATGCTAGGCCACCAGTCTCCTGTGGGAGCTTCAGGCCTGCACTATCCTCTTTGATGTGCTCCCTATAAGCCTGGTGTGTGTGAGTCTGTGTGCGTGTGTGTGTATCTGTCTTGTCTGTCAATCCGTCCATCCTAAACATCAACTCAGCAGCAAGAGTCTGTGAGTTAATTTCAAAGGGTTTCATAATCACTCAAGCATCCAACATATTTATTATCTTCAGAACATTTTGAGCTCCTCTTGATGGCACGAAATCAAAGATGTTAGTATATTTTCATCTCAAGTGCCCAAAATTCTGACCACTCTCATTAAACATGCCCCAAAGAGATGACAAGAAACTATTTCCTGGAAAGACTTTAAAGGCAGGAGGTCATGAAAAAAAAAAATAAAAAAATAAAATAAAAAGGCAGGAGGAAGCACAGGCCCTGGCATACAGCAGACACATGGCCCCTGCAGATTGAAATAACACGATTGTGGCTCTGTTGCTCTCAGAGCATGGAGTTCAGTGGAGTGGCATCCCATGCCACTTTCGCCTGGCCACGTCCACCCCCACCTTTTAAAAAAATTAATGTTTCAATATTCAGCACAGCGAACTCTGCAATTTGCTCAAAGGTCTATCGTTACACTACGGACAATATTTTTTCTGGTACAATAGTCCTCATCTAGAGGTACTCCCCCCCCCAAAAAAAAAAGATAAATGGACACATAAAAGCAATAGTAAACTGTTCAGGGGTGGGAGGTGGGGAGTCATCCATATAGGTTATTTCTCAGCTACTGAAGAAGTTAAACACAGTGACATTTTAGTCATTTCAAGTCACACAGGATCAAATGATTACAGTTAGAGAAGTGAGCTTGTGCTTTGGGAATCCATCAACAGAAAATGCTGGCAAATATGTTAGGTGTTAAAGAGCTTCCTTGCCTCACCTCCAGCAGGTCATCATGGTTGAGATGTTGCAGCTACACTAGAAAAATAAGGTTAGTGGGAGCCCTTTCCTGAACTGTCCGTTTATGGGTCCTCATCCTGGACCCAGACTGAGCTCTGGCCTGCTCCAAATCCTGGGTACCAGCACATGAACATTCTTCTTCAGGTGTTAATTCTTCCAGGTAATGATGGCAATTGAATCATCCTTTTCTCTTCTTTCTTTTTTTTCTTTTAAATATTTTTAAGTAATCTCTGTGCCCAAGAGGAGGGGGGTCCAACTTGCAGTCCTGAGATCAAGAGTTGCAGGCTCCTCCCACTGAGCCAGCTGGCATCCTGACAGTAATCTTTCTAAACCAGATAATCACGTTACCCCCTCATGAAAAATCCCCCTGCGGTTCCTGTTTTCAGAACTTTGTTCCGAAACTCTAACTCCAACAAGGCACGCAAGACCCTTCAAAACTCAGCTGCTCTCCCAGCCCTTCACAATCCCTGTGCCCTCATGCAGGCCAACCTTTTTCTCTTCAATCTTTTTATCGTGGTAAAATATACACAACATAAAATGCCTGGCAAGCTCTTTTGGTATATCCTAAAGGCTTGAAAAGAGGCCTCACACAGATACTTGTACACTGATGTTCACCGCAGCATTATTCCCACCACCAAACAGTGGAAACAGCCCAAGCTGTCCACCAATAGAGAATGGATATTTTTTTAAGTACGTTTTCAATCATTTTAGGTGGACAATTCGGCCGCATTAAGTAACCTTCACAGTGTTATGCAACTCTCACCACTATTTCCAAAACTTTTTCATCACCCCAAATAAAAACTTTGACCCATGAAGCAATAACTCCCCACCCCACCCCCATCTCTCCCTGAGGCCTGGTAAACTCTACCCCACTTCTTGTCCTTATGAGCATGCCTACTATAGCAGCTTCCTATAATTAGGATCATGTCTTTGTCCTTTTGTGTCTGGCTTATTCCATTTAACATAATGTTTTCAAGATCTATCTATGCTGTAGGGTGTATCAGAACTTCGTTCATTTCTGTGGCCAAACTATATTCCATCGTGTGTATATACCACGTGCTGTTTATCCATTTGCCTGTGGATGGACATCTGGGTTGATTCCACCTTTCAGGGGGTGAGTAATGCTCACCGGGTGAACACTGGTGTACACATATCCAGCCAGTTTCAATTCTTTCTGGTAATTCCCCACGGGTGCCCTCGCCTCTCCCCCAGGCATACCTTCATCCAAGTCCAGGGTCTTTACCCATCTCTGTCTAGAATGTTCCTCTCCCAATTAACTTGCCTGGAAAGTTCATAATTATTTTTAAATTTTCAATTCAAGCTATGTCACTCCTGACCACCCCAGATGCTTTGGGGTGCCCCTTCCCTGTGCTCCCTGGCACTTGTCACACTGACTCCAGTGAGCCTTTGCCTCTCCCGATCCCAGCTGGTGGTAGGGGGTTGACGAATATAGTGTCTGCCATAAATGCCAGCTCTTATGGCTATTTACTATTACATGAGCTCAGTCAATATTCCCAGTCGATAGAGTGAAATTACAACACCCTTTGGCTCTGGGGCCTATAAAACGAATTCAAAAAACACTCTCATCTTTCAGAGTTAGTGAACCCTGTACAAACCATGAAATATCCAGGACTCTTGGCTTCCTTCCCGAAGCAAAGATGCATAGCTCACCTTTCACTAATGCTGTGGATTGTCCTCTGTCAGGGTGCTGGCAAGGGGGGAAAGCTACGGCACCCGCCTTGGTTCTGTGTCCCCCCGCAGGGGCTGGGAGGGCTGGTCTGGGAGGAAAGAGCTTCAAGCGCAGCCTTACAGGGAGGCTCCGGGCTGGCCTGACCCCGGAGCCAGCGGGGAAGAGCGCGGCCGGCTCGGGCCTCCGCAACCTGCCCTGAACCCCAAGAATCCACGCAGCTCGAGGCTCTCCAGGTCGGGCCTAATAACACGACTCTTACAAAGGCCCGGTGTGCTGAAGAACACGGGGGTCCCGGCTCCACCGCTGGGGGGCGCGGCCTCGGTCCCGGTATCCTGCAAGGATCGCCTGCGGGAACCGGCGTGAGCAGCGCTCGCCACGGCGCCGGTGCAGCCGCAAGGAGCCTCGGCCTCACCTGCCGCCCGTGCGGTCCCGGGCCCCACTCCGCGCGCTCTCCCGGGGCTGGGCTCCGCGGCCCCACGCCGCCCCGGGTTGTCCCGGGACGATTCATAAAACTAAGGTGCGTCGGGGGGGCGGGGGGGGAGGCAACGCGTCCGCCCGGCGGAGACGAGCACGTCCGGGGCCGACGGCGCAGGTGGAGACGCGGCTGTCTCCGCGCACCGGGTCGGGACCCAGAGGCCCCGGGGTCCCCGCCCTCGCTGTCCTTGCCCCGCGGGTCCCGCGCAGCCCGGCCTACCTGTCCCGCAGGTGCCCGCAGCGCAGCCCCAGGGCCGTGCACTCCGCCGCGCTCACCCGCACGCCCTTGCACGACTTGACCGGGTAGATCCAGAGCTGCGCCACGGTGCCCACCTGCCGCAGCCGCCCGCGCCGCCGGGACCGCGCGCGCCGCCAGGCCACCGTCCCCAGCGCCGCGGCGGCCAGGCCGAGCGCCGCCCCCGCCAGCCAGGCGGGCCGGGAGGGCGCGGGGAGGCCCAGGCGGCGCGGGGCCCACGAGCCGGCGGCGCCCATGGCCCAGCGCGCGGCGCGCGACGCCTGCAGCTCCGGCCGCCGCCCGCCGGGCCCGGGGAGGTGCGGCCTTGGCGCGGAGCCCGGAGCCCGGAGCCCGAGCCCGGAGCCCTTCCCGGCCGCTCGCCGCATCCCGCCCTTCGCCCGAGCGGCGGCCCCGGGTCACCCCTCCCCAAGGTCACCACGAGTGACCCCTCTCCTTACCCAGTTGTGGGGTTTTATTAAACCTGGATGCCACCCCGGCGGCACAGAGCGTGACTTCGCCACTAGAAATCCGGCAGCGGGGAGAGCTGGGTGGCGCAGCGGTTTGGCGCCTGCCGTGGGCCCAGGGCGTGATCCTGGAGACCCGGGGTCGAGCCCCACGTCGGGCTCCCTGCATGGGGCCTGATTCTCTCTCTCTGTATCCCTCATGAATAAATACATACAATCTTGAAAAGAAAAGAAAAGAAAAAAGAAAAGAAATCCGGCAGCGGGGAGAGCCCTGCCTTGGGGAGAAGGGGGCGCCGCCCTTCCCGCCCCCCCCCCCGCCCCCGCCCCGCCTGCTCCGCGGCCCGGGAGCTGCGGGAATGGGAGTCGGGGAGACGCACTCGCCCCCCCCCCGCCCCCCAGGCTGGCGCGGAGCTGGCGCTGCCCCCGGGCTCTCGCAGCCGCAGGTCGGAGCCGCGCGGGCGGCCGAAGGCGCCCCCTGCAGCGCTAGGGCTGGCGCGCTCTCCCGGGGTTTGATTTTTATTTTTTTTATATTATTTATTTTATTTATTTATTTATTTATTTATTTATTTATTTATTTATTTATTTGTTTATGATAGGCACACAGTGAGAGAGAGAGAGAGGCAGAGACACAGGTAGAGGGAGAAGCAGGCTCCATGCACCGGGAGCCCGACGTGGGATTCGATCCCGGGGTTTGGAAGGCGGGCACCGGCCTCGGGTCCTGAGGCCTCGGGGCAGAAGGGGACGTCCAGGGCAGCCCTGGGGGGCGCAGCGGTCTAGCACCTGCCTTCAGCCCAGGGCGGGATCCTGGAGACCCGGGATCGAGTCCCACATCGGGCTCTCTGCGTGGAGCCTGCTTCTCCCTCTGCCTGTGTCTCTGCCTCTCTCTCTCTCTCTCTGTCTCTCATGCATAAATAAATAAAAAAATCTTTAAAAAAAATCCCACTTGGTCATGATGAATAATCTTCTTAATGTATTGTTCTATCCTATTGGCTAGTATCTCATTGAGAATTTTTGCATCCATGCTCATCAGGGATATTGGTCTATAATTCTCCGTTTTGGTTTTTTTTTTTTAATGTTTTTTTTTTTTTTTTTAAACATTGCCCTGTAATTCTTTTTGGTGGGGTCTTTGTCTGGTTTTGGAATTAAGGTGATGCTGGCCTCATAGAACGAGTTGCGAAGTATTCCATCTCTTTCTATCTTTCCGAACAGCTTTACTAGAATAGGTATGGTAACTGGAAGGAGCCTCGGTGTCCATTGAAAGATGAATGGATAAAGAAGATGTGGTCTATGTATGCAATGGAATATTCCTCAGCCATTAAAAACGACAAATACCCACCATTGCTTCAACGTGGATGGAACTGGAGGGTATTATGCTGAGTGAAATAAATCAATCGGAGGAGGACAAACATTATATGGTCTCATTCATTTGGGGAATATAAAAAATAGTGAAAGGGAATAAAGGGGAAAGGAGAAAAAATGAGTGGGAAATATCAGAAAGGGAGACAGGACATGAAGACTCCTAACTCTGGGAAACGAACTAGGGGTGGTGGAAGGGGAGGTGGGTGGGGGGTGGGGGTGACTGGGTGATGGGCACTGAGGGGGGCACTTGATGGGTGAGCGCTGGGTGTTATAACATATGTTGGCAAATTGAACACCAATAAATATAAATTTATTAAAAAATAAATTGAAAAATAAATAAAAAATCATTTTTAAAAAAAGAAGGGAACATCCACCCACCCTGCACTCACTGACCTCAGTCCCTGCCTCTTTCAGATCGGGCCATGTTTCCCACAACACAGCCACGAGGGGCAGGGTGGTTTCAGTCTCAGGCTTCTCTTTGATGTGCCAGACTGTTAAAGAAAAAAGTATTCTGAGACTTGTAAAAACGTTAGGAAGACTTCACTGGGGACTATTGCTCATGTAAGATCAGGAATAAAGGATGTCCACTCTTCCCCCATTTTTATTCAACAGAGTTCTGGAAAAATGTTTCTCGCCAGAACAACGAGGCGAGAAAATGAAATAAAAGGCACCCAAATCAGAAAGGAAGCAGCAAATCCATCTGCGTTGCAGGTAACAGAAGAGCCCATATAGAAAACCCCAAAAAACACCATCAAAAACTATTAGAATAACTGAATTCAGTAAAAAAAAAAAAAAAAAAAAGATCAGTTTCATTTTTTTAATTTTAACAGATTTTACTTATTTGACATAGAGAGGGAGTGACAGAGCACAAGCGAAAGAGTGGCAGAGTGAAAGGGAAAAGCAGGTTCCCCACCACGCAGGGAGCCAACACAGAGCTTTATCCCAAGACCCCAAGATCATGACCTGAGCTGAAGGCAAACACTTAACTACCTGAACCACCCAGGGGCCCCATGCATTTCTATACATAACAATAAACTACCAGAAAGAGAAACTAAGAAAAACAATCCCATTTATAATTATATCAAAAAGAATAAAATACCTAGGAATAAATTTAACCAAGGACGTTCAAGATCTATACACTGAGAATTATAAGACATTAAAGGAATTAAGACAGAAATAAATGCAAAATTGTTCTGTGCTCATGGATTGGAAGAATTAATATTGTTAAAATATCTATAAAATACAAAGCAAGCTACAGAGTCAATGCTATCTCTATCAAAATTCTAATGGCATTTTTCAAAGAAATAGAAAAAATATAATCTTAAGGTGCCTGCCTGGCTCAGTCAGTGGAGCACGCGACTCTTGATCTTGGGATTGTGAGTTCAAGCCCATAGTGGGTGTGGAGATTACTAAAAAATAAAATCTTACAAAAAAAAGAAAAGAAAAAAATCCTAAAATTTGTATGGAACCACAAAAGACCCTGAATAGCCAAAGCAATCTTCAGAAAAAAAGAAAAAAGCTGAAAGCATCATATTTCCTAATTTCAAACTCTTAGAAAGCTATAGTGATCAAATCAATATAGTATCAGCATAAAAACAGATATGTAGATCAATGGAACAGAATAGAGAGAAGAAATAAACCCATGCAAGGCACCTGGGTGGCTCAGAGGTTGAGTGTCTGCCTCTGACTCAGGTCATGTTCCCCAGGTCTTGGGATCAAGTCCCACATCAGGTTCCTCACAGGGAGCCTGCTTCTCCCTCTGCCTATGTCTCTGCCTCTCTCTCTGTTTCTCATGAATAAATAAGTAAAACCTTTTTAAAAAGAAAGAGAGAGAGAGAGAGAGAGAGAAGCCCATGCATAGGTGGTCAATTATATATGACAAAGGAGGCAAGAATATAAAAAGGGGAAAGGGTGGTCACTTCAAAAGATGGCAGGGGCAAAACTGTCACCTGCAAAGAATGAAACTGGACCCCATCTTACACCATTCAGAAAAATCAATTCAAAATGGATTCAAAACTTAAACATAAAACCCGAAACCATAAAACTTCAAGACACGAAAAAAAAAAAAAACACAGGGGACAAGCTCCTTGACATCAGTCTTGGCAATGATTTTTTTTTATATGACACCAAAAGCAAAGGCAAAAAAAGCAAAAGTAAATAAGCAGGACCACATGGAACTAGAATGCTTGTGCACGGCAAAAGGAACCATCAACAAAATGAAAAGGCAACCTACAGAATGGGAGACATTATTTGCAAATCATATATCTGATGAGGGGTTAATAACCAAAATATAAGAAGAACCCATACAATGAAATCATAGAAGAAAAAAATCCAATTTAAAAATGAGCAGCAGAACCAATAGACATCTTTCCATGGAAGACCTACAATGGCCAACAGGTACATGGAAAAGTGCTCAACGTCACTCATCATCCGGAAAATGCAAATCAAAACCGCAAAGAGATACCACCTTACATGCAACAGATTGGCTATTATCAAAAAGAGATACCAAGTGTTAGGAAGGATGTGGAGAGAAGAGAACCCTTCTGCACTGTTGGCGGGAATGTAAATTGGTGCAGCCACTATGGAAGACAGTATGAATTTTCCTTAAAAATTTAAAAACAGAACTGCCATACGAACCAGCAATTCCACTTGTGGATACTTATCCAGAGAAAGAGTAAGCACTCACTTGAAAAGATCTATGCACCCCCATGTTCATTGCAGCATTTTTTTCCAATAGCCAAGACATGGAAACAACCTCAGTGTCCACTGGACAGATGAACGGATAAAGAAAATGTGGTGCACACCTACCATGGAGTATTATTCAGCCTTATTTTAAAAAATGAAATCCTGCCATGCCGGACAAAGTGCATAGATTTTGAGGGCATTATGCTAAATGAAGTAAGTCAGATAGAGAAAGACAAAATACCTTATGATCTCCTTCATATGTGAAATCTAAAACAAAAACAACTCATAGATACAGAGAAGAGACTGGTGGTTGCCTAGGGCAGGGGGTGGGGGGTGGGCAAAATAAATGAAGGTGGTCAAAAGACCCAAACTTCCTGTTGTAAGAGAAATAGGTTCTGGGGATGTAATGTAGAGCATATTGATTATAGTTAACAATGCTGAGTTGTGAATTTAAAAGTTAGTAAGAGAGCTCATCTTAAAAGTTCTCATCTCAAGAAAAAATTTTAACTGTGTGAGGTAATGGACTTTAACTAAGCTTACTATGTGATCATCTCCTAATACACTCATACACCAAATCATTACACTGTATACCTTAAGCTAATACAATGTTATAGGTCAATAAAAAATTAAAAATAAGACCATTGCAATGGCTTTCTGCCCCTGGACGCCGCCGAGTAAGCATCGTTAAGGTGTCCCCTCCCACCGCCATCATGTCTAAGTCAGAGTCTCCCAAAGAGCCTGAGCAGCTGCCGAAGCTCTTCATCAGGGGTTTGAGCTTCGAAACAACCAATGAGAGTCTGAGGAGCCATTTTGAGCAATGGGGGACGCTTACGGACTGTGTGGTAATGAGAGACCCCAACACCAAGTGCTCCAGAGGCTTTGGGTTCCTCACGTAGGCCACCGTGGAGGAGGTGGACGCGGCCTTGAACGCTCAGCCGCACAAGGTGGACAGAAGAGTCGTGGAACCAGAGGGCTGTCTCCTGAGAAGATTCTCAAAGACCTGGTGCCCACTTAAGTGTGAAAAAGATTTTTGTTGGTGGCATCAAAGAAGACCCTGAAGAACATCATCTAAGAGATTATTTTGAACTGTATGGGAAAATTGAAGTGATTGAGATCATGACTGACCGAGGTAGTGGCAAAAAGAGAGGTTTTGCTTCTGTGACCTTTGACGACCATGACTCTGTAGACAAGATTGTCATTCAAAAATACCACACTGTGAACGGCCACAACTGTCAAGTAAGGAAAGCCCCATCAAAGCAAGGGATGACTAGTGCTTCGTCCAGCCAAAGAGGCCGAAGTGGTTCTGGAAACTCTGGTGGTGGTCGTGGAGGTGGTTTTGGTGGGAATGACAACTTTGGTCGTGGAGGGAACTTCAGTGGTCGAGGTGGCTTCGGTGGCAGTCGAGGTGGTGGTGGACAGGGTGGCAGTGGGGATGGCTATAACGGATTTGGTAATGATGGAAGCAACTTTGGAGGTGGCGGAAGCTATAACGATTTTGGCAATTACAACAATCGATCCTCAAATTTTGGACCCATGAAAGGAGGAAATTTTGGAGGCAGAAGCTCTGACCCCTATCGTGGTGGAGGCCAATACTTTGCCAAACCACGAAACCAAGGTGGCTATGGCGGTTCCAGCAGCAGAAGCAGCTATGGCAGTGGCAGAAGGTTTTAATTACTGCCAGGAAACAAAGCTTAGCAGGAGAGGAGAGCCAGAGAAGGGACAGGGAAGCTACAGGTTACAACAGATTTGTGAACTCAGCCAAGCACAGTGGCAGGGCCTAGCTGCTACATAGAAGACATGTTTTAGACAATACTCATGGGTACGGGCAAAAAACTCGAGGACTGTATTTGTGACTAATTGTATAACAGATTATTTTAGTTTCTGTTCTGTGGAAAGTGGAAAGCATTCCAACAAAGGGTTTTAATGTAGATTTTTTTTTTTTTTTGCACCCATGCTGTTGATTGCTAAATGTAATAGTCTGATCATGACGCTGAATAAATGTGTCTTTAAAAAAATAAAAGAAGACCATTCCAATGGAGATATTATATAGGGTTCAATTCTGAACATAGCAAAGACAAGTGGGGATTTGTTTTTTTATATTTTATTTAAATTCAATTTGCTAACATATAGTATGGCACCCAGTGCTCATCCCATCAAGTGCCCTCCTCTATGCCCATCACTTAGTCACCCTATCCCCCACCCCACCTCCCCTTCTGCAACCCTTTGTTCATTTCCCAGAGTCAAGAGTCTCATGATTTGCCTTCCTCTCTAATTTTTTCCCAGTTTCCCTCCCTTCCCTTATGGTCCCTTTCACTATTTCTTATATTCCACATGAGTGAAACCATAAGATTGTCCTTCTCTGACTGACTTATTTCACTCAGCATCATACCCTCCAGTTCCATCCACGTCGAAGCAAATGGGAGGTATTCCTTTCTGATGGCTAATATTCCATTGTCCATTGTGTGTGTGTGTGTGTGTGTATATATATCTCACATCGTCTTTATCCATTCATCTGTTGAAGGACATCAGGGCTTCTTCCGCAGTTTGGCTATTGTGGACATGGCTGCTATGAACACTGGGGTGCAGGTGACCCGTCATTTCACTACATCTGTATCTTTGGAGTAAATACCCAGTAGTGCAATTGTTGGGTCATAGGGTAGCTCTATTTTCGACTTTTGGAGGAACCTCCATAGTGTTTTCCAGAGTGGCTGCACCAGCTTGCATTCCCACCAACTGTGCAAGAGGATTCAAGACAAGTGGGCATTTATAGCCAAGATGCACAGAGAGAGGACCAGTGGATGGAAATTTTCTCAAATGGAAACATCAAGGGTAGGAGGACTTTGGCTAAACCGACTTGCAGAAAGCAAGCCCAGGTCTTACACATCTCGAGGTGCAGATGAGGAACTCAATCCACGATTCAGGCCTGGTGAGGCCAGAGTCAAGGTTGAGCCCTGGTAGAGAAGGGGCTTCAAAGGAGCCTGACCAGTTTGGCCCAGGGGAGAGGCACTGTCAGCCTAGAACAGTATGACCTGAGATCTCACCAGAATTGTGCACACAAATGGAAAATGTCTTAAATCAGTAGAGGGAGAGTCTCCAAAAGCAAAGCAAATCCTTTCTCCCCAGCCCCTTAGTGCTCAGGGAAGATCTGTCTTCGAACATTGTTCTTCACCATAGATATTTAGGCTGAAACGGATTACATCCATCCTATTATCCTCTCTTCCAACCTCAAGTCATCTTTTCCCTCCCCGCTCCTGTGAAAGCCAGGAACTGTGTTCAGGCCCAGAGGTCAGAGGTTACTTCCACTGTTGTAGTACATCAATGACTCCTCTTCTAGGAATGAGCTGGGGGGAGAAAGGGCTTGGGTAAATCTAGCTTCCCACAAATAAATGTTGACTGTTAGTGACATGTGCCATGGCAATAGAACGAGGAGCAGCGTACCTCAGCATGACACAGGACTCGAGCTCCATATTCTCCATGGACAGACAGCTCATGGCCCTACATTTTGTGTATTACTGTTTCTCTCCCTAATTTCTCTTCAGAAATTTAGGGGTTTTTTTACGTATTCATTTACGTCATCTCTACACCCAACCCAACGTGGGGCTCGAACTCACAATCCCGAGATCAAGAGTCACTTCAGAGGCCGCTCTCTTCAGAAATTTAAAAGGAAAAATCTCCTTCTCTATTCCAATGGCTGGCTTCAAAGCTAGCAGGATTTTTCAATTTCAACATTTCTAAAACTTACGCAGGGATCAAGCTAACTGAGGAGGGAGCTAGCAGTGGAGGTTGATTTCAGTCCCAGAAGCCAGCAAAGGAACAGCTATTCCTCACTGGTCACTGGACAGTCTCCTCACAGTCACTGGCCATCCTGCCTCAGTGGGCCACCTGTGCAGTTCACGGTGCCCCCACCCCCGCTGGCCCCACCAACCATGGGAGGTAATGTTTGCGGAGTCCACTTGGATCTCCAGAGGGAAGCCCTCTGCTAGGCGACTAGAAAAAAGTAAAGAAAATAATGAATGACAGTGATCCAAGTTCTGATTCTGATATAAAATGAAAAAAGCCCCAAATGAAAATAATGAATGACAGTGATCCAAGTTCTGATATAAAATGAAAAAAGCCCCAAAGCCCCTTTTTTTGTACTACAGAAAAAGTACAATTGAGATTCACATTTATTGATATTAAAGAAACCACAAAAATTAGAAGTGGGTTAATTCATCCATGTATTTCTTCAGTGAGGATTTTTGTTTAGTCATACCAAAATAGCTCATTGCTCTTGGTTACAAAAAAAAAAAAAAAAAAATTATTTGCACTTAAAAAAACGCTCCCGTGCTTTCATCCTTCTCCCTCCTGCTCTCAAAATTCCATTCTTTTTAAAATCTCATTTTTTCTTCATCATACTTGGAATTCCAGTTGGCGTATCTGGCAGTTACACACAGATTACTTCCATATGGCTTAATAGAAGTTTAATCGAACATAAAAACAAGATCTAAAAAATAACTTCCATACTCAAGTATAACCTGATCCCAAAACATATGAGCAAAAAAAAAGTTATAGGATTCAACAGTCATGTAAAGATCAACAACAGGAATCTGTTTACATGTAAAAAGCAAACTAGAAAACAGTAATCTCGTTTCCCATTTCCCCTAAAAACATGAATGACAGGTAATCAAATATAAAGTCAGAAAAAATTTTGCAGCTTTTTAACTGATTATTTAAGCTTTCTTTACTCATCAACATTAACATCAGGCATTGAGAAGTATGATCGCTGTAGTAACATTCACAACAATTTCATAGGCAGTTTTATTTCAAAAGTTCTCATTACCTAAAATCTATATACCTTCTTATTTCTGGATCACCTCTAATTCTCTGCATTAACTGGGAGCATGAGTAATTTCAAAAAATTAAAAACAGAGATTCATTTCTGGGGTGAAGGTGGCCAAAGGCTGGTTAGCAAGGCGGCGCCGAGGTGGTTGGTGTTGCTGCTTTCGGCAAAAGTCCTAATGAAAGCCTCCCGGACGCTGAAACCTGAATAAATGACAAGGACCTCTGATTATTTGGTTATTTCTCCTACAAGTCATAAATACCTCAAGCACTCAAAGCAGTCACTTGATGGGGTTAAAATGCAGGAAACCTAAACTACGTCCTGCACCAAATTACCCTAGAGGGGAAAAAGCAGCCTGTTAAGACTGAGCATCCCACCAGGCCTGGCAAGAGCCCAGAGCCCAGATCTCTCCCACATGACACGACAGAGACACAGGGGAAGAACGCTTTTAAAAGCCATTGGCCAACGATGCTAATAAATATGCCTGGATCCCACGCATCAATAATTCCACTTTAACAATCTAACTTACAGGAAAAGACTTAATTATAAGATGGCACTGGGGGCACCTGGTGGCTCAGTTGATTAAGCATCTGACTTCACCTTGGGTTGTGGTCTTGGGGTCCTGGAATCGAGTCCCCCCACACGCTCCCCACTCAGCAGGGAGTCTGCTTGTTCCATTCCCTCTGCCCCCCTCCTTCGCTGGTGTTCTATCAAATGAATAAATAAAATATTTTTAAAAAATAATAAATAGGGGGGGCACCTGGGTAATTCAGTTGCTTGGGCATCTGCCTTTGGTTCGGGTCATGATCTCAGGGTCCTGGGATCGAGCCCCTCATTGGGCTCTCTGATCAGCTGGGCGTCTGCTTCTCTCTCTCCCTCTCCCCCTCCCCCTGCTTATGCTCTCTAATAAATAAAATATTTTTTTAAAAAATAAAATAATAAATAAAATAACATGATTCTGCATACAAAGATATATACTTAATCTTATTCAAATAGGAAAAAAAAAAAAAAAAGGAATATATCCCAAGTGTCAAATGCTATAAAATGGTGTTTAGAACATGTCGTCTATGTCTACACGTAATGTTATGAAGCCATCAGAAATGACCTTTGGAAAGATCGGAGGTCTATGAAAGTGTGTATGATACATACTTCTGCATATATTTACCATATGATATATGGATGATATATATATCTGCATATATATCATATGATATACAACATATATCTGGATGATATATATTTTATATCATTATATATGTACATAATATATATATATCATACAGATCCTGGCTACATTAAACAAAAAATCCAATCACAATAAAATTTGTACACAGTGACAATGGGTGATTTCTTTCCCCAACTTTGCTGGCATTTTCTAAATTCACCGTGAGGAACATGGACTGCATCTATCATGGAACAGATGAACTTTTACATAATTAAAATTTAAATTTTAAATGGATAAGTAACCCCAGTGCAACTATTAACTGCTATCTTTGTAAGGCTTTACTCAACCTGTCACATGGAAGAATCCAAAATGCAGGAACTAGAGTAGGCTCACAATGTAGATGAGTAACATTACTGTTATTTTTAAAGTGCAACAGAAACGCCCACTAGAGGGGAAAGTTCTCCATGCTTCTAGGGGATGGGCGGCAGGACAAGCGCCCTGGGTTTGTGTCGGGGAATGCTGGATAATAAAGCTGAAAGGGTAGGGCAGCCCAGGTGGCTCAGTGGTTTGGCACCACTTTCAGCCCAGGGCGTGATCCTGGAGACCTGGGATCAAGTCCCACGTCGGGCTCCCTTCATGGAGCCTGCTTCTTCCTCTGCTTGTGTCTCTAACTCTCTCTCGGGATCTCTTTGTGTCTCTCATGGATAAATAAATAAAATCTTTTAAGAAATAAAAAATAAAGCTGAAAGGGAGGCTCAGGGCCCAGGGGCACTCACATCCCTCACCACACCCATATCTTGAACCTTGCTTATGACACACGTAGCCAACCCACCTGGCCTTTCACGTCCCCTCTCAGCTCTAGTCCATCCCACGCATGTGTTAAAAAGCAAAATTTAACTGAGTAACTTGAAAGATCTCATTGACTTTATTAAATGATTCATGAATCGTGCAGCATCCCATCTAGCAAGCTCCACTGAGCTAAACAAAAGAAAGGCTTTGAAAGGCAGAGAGAAGAAAGAAAAGAAAAAAAGAAAGAAAGAAAGAAAGAAAGAAAGAAAGAAAGAAAGAAAGAAAGAAAGAAAGAAAGAAAGAAAAGAAAGAAAAGAAAGAAAAGAAAGAAAGAAAGAAAGAAAGAAAGAAAGAAAGAAAGAAAGAAAGAAAGAAGGAAAGAAAGACTTTATTAGGCTGGAATGCACCGTTTAGGCAAGGTTGCCCTCCTCCAAGGAGTGGTCAATCCATCAGGAAATTCCATGTTGCCTGATTAAAGGTTACATTCCTGATGAAATCAAACAGCAGTTAAATTAGGTATTAAGTCTTGGTTTACCGACCTGAAGCCTTAAGTGAAGTCATTTTAGGGCTGTGGTTTTCTTTCTTTTTTTTTTTTTTTTTTAAGATTTTATTTATTTATTCATGAGAGACACACACAGAGAGGCAGAGACACAGGCAGAGGGAGAAGCAGGCTCCATGCAGAGAGCCAGATGTGGGACTCGATCCCAGGATCTTGGATCACGCCCTGAGCCAAAGGCTCAACCGCTGAGCCACCCAGACATCCCAAGGGCTGTGGTTTTCTTGTTAACAATTTCCCCCCTTTGAGTAAGACTTTCTGCTAAACTGAGAGTTGTGCTCAAAACTTAAGGCATCCGTGCCCCTCTCCGCTATGCCCTGTGGTGCTCACAGCTCCTGTTGATCCTGTGAATGCAACTCACAGGTCATGAGGTTTTCTTTATTTCTGTGAAATTCACGGGTTACAACTCAATATCTGCCTTCCTTAAGGCCGTCGTCTTCTGTTCCTTTTCTGTTGTAATCTCAGCGAGATCAATTGCTTGGTGGTTAGGGATTTCAATCAGGCAATTAAAGTTTTGGGGAGGATACAATGCACCAGGAAGATTCTTATAATCACTACAAGCAGGATAATCCCCAGGGTTTGCAGTTCACTGTGAAACTTTGGTGCCCCAAACCCAAACCAATCAAAATCAAGTAAGTCAAAGAAAGACCCCCACAGAAGGGGTCACCCGTTAAGCCGAGTGGCTTGCTCAATGATCGTAGGTAACTGAGTTTTAGTTTCCCCAGAACTGTCAATCCAGGTACAGCAGGTGGTGGTGGCCACAGCCAGACACCTCCTTGCTCAGCTCAAAGATACTCAAGAGCTGCCTTCTTATCAAGAGCTACTTTGGCAGAAACTCTAAGGATCTTCATTGAGAAGCTATCGCTTTAGCAGAAGATTCTGTAATAATTTTAAGAATTAAGAAATTAGGGGATCCCTGGGTGGCTCAGTGGTTTAGCGCCTGCCTTTGACCCAGGGTGTGGTCCTGGAGTCCCACATCAGGCTTCTGCATGGAGCCTGCTTCTCCCTCTGCCTGTGTCTCTGCCTCTCTCTTTCTCTCTGTGTCTCTCATGAATAAATAAATAAAGTCTTTAAAAAAAGAATTAAGAAATTAGCCTTTTTTTATTTTTTTTATTTTTATTTTTTTAGAGAGAGAGAGAAAATGTGCTTGAGCATAAGCATGAACCAGGAGTGAAGACTAGCAGGGGAGGAGCAGAGGGAAAGGGAGAGACTCTTAAGCAGGTTCCACGTTCAGCATGGAGCCAGACGCAGTGCTCAATCTCACCACTGAGATTATGACCTGAGCTGAAATCAAGAGTCGGACACTTCACTGACTGAGTCACCCAGTCGCCCCAGAAATTAGCCTCGTTTACATTTATTCCTAACTAGGGAAACAGGGACCTGTCAAAAGTAGTGAATCCTGAACAATGAAACCCCATTGGGAGAACCTTTTTAACTCAACAATGTAAATTTGGGGACACCTGGGTGGCTCAGCAGTTGAGCGTCAGCCTACAGCACAGGGTGTGATTGTGGGTCTGGGAATCAAGTGTAAAAAAAAAATTCTTCAGACATGAGGGGACTTTCAGACTGGGTTATAGATTTTAGGAGAAGAGTTGCTTAAAAGGCTCAATTTGAAGTCTTCCAAATGACTTTATTTCTTCCAAATGACTTTATTTCTATAATTTCAGGATTAGGCCTTATCCTCCAGGCATCAGGATTTTATTTAGCCCAGTGAAATCAGTGTGAGAACATTACTTTCTACCTTATGACTCAGAATCCAGGTGCCTTAATGCCCTAATATTTTTCAAACGTTAAATCGTATTTTAAAAAAAAATTTTAAAAAGATTTTATGTATTTATTCATGAGAGACACACAGAGAGAGGCAAAGACACAGGCAGAGGGAGAAGCAGGCTCCCCACAGGGAGCCCAGTGCAAGACTCGATCCCAGGACCCCGGGATCACAGCCTGAGCTGAAGGCAGATGCTCAACCACTGAGCAACCCAGGCATCTCTTAAAAATAAATTTTATAAAAAGTATTCAATGTTTTTCTCAAGTTGATTTTGAATAATTTAAACATTTCCCCTCACTTTTCTATCAGAGACAGGAAAAAATCAATACAGAACTCTTGAGAGCTGCTCACCTTCCTGCTCAATTTCCTTATTCCTTAATGAACTGAGAACATCTACCTATCTTTTGCCGGGGCTCCTGCATCAGCATTTTATAACTGAATGGGAAGTGGGAGAGAACCCGAGGTGGAATAAATCAGACTGTTGGGGAAAGAAAACTAAAAGGCATTTTCCAACTCCAAAGAGCAGAACACAAACCGCTCCTTCTCCTAAGATTTAAAGCAGCAAAACATAACATCTCAGCACAAGAAACGTGGCAGTGGCTTGGAGGCAATGCATTCCAGCAGCAAAGCTGCTGACTTGAGTATGCTGCTCACCATACCACGTCATGGAACCATCCGATACACCGGATCACCAACTTGCAAGCTGCCAATTTTCTCCACTGAATAATAGATCCCAAAGAGTGGGGATGACTTGTATATTTGCTTCTCCGAAGGATCACACAGGCGGTAACTGAAAGAGGCAAAAATTTACCATCAGGCACAAAAGGGAAATAAGAATCCAAGTGCTCTCCATAGACTCAAGTTTTCATTCTCAGATTACCTATAAATTACCTTCTTAGCACACCTTTTCTACAACATGGACAGAGAACTCTGTGGGCAAGGAGTCAAACTGCACAAAATCCTGCCTTTTCTAGAAGCATCCTGAGAATCCATACAATTTTTCCATGGCTTCAGTTTGAAAAAACTTTAAGTGTTACTCAAAATGAGTGCCATGTTTCCAAAAAAAAAAAAAAAAATAGGTGGTATGTTTGCATGTATACCTCCCACTTCACAATTCCCTGAAACAAATAAATGCTCGTACAATCTCAAAATGGAACTGCCGGAACTCTCCAAAACTTTTTTTTTAAGATTTTATTTATTTATTTGAGAGAAAGAAAGTGAGCAGAGGGAGAGGGAGACACGCAGGCTCCCTGCTGAGCAGGAAGCCCAAGGAGAGGCTCAATCCCAGACCCCAAGATCATGACCTGAGCTGAAATCAAGAGTCAGATGCGTAACCGACTGAGCCACCCAGATGCCCCTCTAAGCCTTCCGTTCAACGCATGTAGGTAATCTGCTTTCCACCCCGTCAGGTTTACAAGCCCAAAGCTGAGCTTCTTTGGTGAACAAAAATGAAGATACAGATGCAACTGGCATGGGGCTGGACTACTGATGAAGCTAATCTTTTTCAAAAGCCCTGTCTAAAGAAAAAAAAAATTAACTTCGCCACATCTCAAAAATCAAAAAACAGAACTGCATATCTGAAGACTTCAAGAAATAACCTCTTCTCTAACTTAAAACCATTGGAAACAAATAACAGAGAAAAGGGAAACAAAAAAGAATATATCCTCCCCAAAATGTTGACTTAGTTTTGACTTAGTTTTAAAAACACATTTAGTTGATAACTAAAGTCGGCTAATAACAGAACAAAAGAAAACCACCCTGGCACCAAAGAAGCTCCTGAATGAACCAACTCCTGACAACTCGTTACATTTCTATTTTTCTAATATTTCATTACACAACTTCAATGAGTCTCATCATCCTTGATGTTAAGTCTAATAAAGAAATGTAAGCTGCAATAAAAATAATTACAGTATTTGAGGTATTAATTTGGAAATACACATGTGAATGATCTTAAAATTCGATGTGAGAGATATGAAAATTTCAAAACACAGGATTAAACAATGAAAAATCTAACAAAAGCACTCGAAGGGGACACCTGGGTGGCTCAGTGGTTGAGCATCTGCCTTTGGCTCAGGTCGTCATCCTGGGGTCCCGGGATCGAGTCCCGCATCAGGCTCCCTGTGGGAGCCTGCTTCTCCCTCTGCCTGTGTCTCTGCCTCTCTCTGTGTGTCTCTCGTGAATAAATAAAGTCTTTAAAAAAAAAATGAAAGAAAGAAAAGCACTTAAAGATCCATCCATAAAAAAAGAGGAAGCAACTTACCAACAGACCCATGCCAAGCAGAAGGCAGAATGAGAAGTGCTCGGACAGGGCACTACACCTGCAGGTAGCTCTGGGATGGGGCTGATATTAAAAATACACTGGACACACTGCTGTTTACCTCTTCAGGGTTTCCAGGGGCTCCTTCCTGTCTATGATTCCAGTATCTGGGTCTACGGTGGTCAAGATGCACCTGCCATTCAAGGACCAGCAGTTAGGTGGTGTTAGGAACCAATGAACAGACCCCAGAGGTTGACACTCAAGAGGATCCTTACCTGGGGCAAGACAAAACCTTTTTCATTTCTACGTTGCCAATGAGGAGCTCATCCCAGGTGTCCTAAGAGAAAAAGAAAAGTTATCTTTTGAATCAAGGCTTCATTAGTCTTTAAAGCCGTTTAATCTTTGGCTGGTACTAACTATGAAGCTAGCAGAAGAAAGCAGAGCCAGACACCAAGAAGCATCTCCCAAAGGGACACAAAGAGAGATGGCACATTGGTGGGTCCCGGAACCATTCACCCCTTGACGCACGGTCTCAGAAGCCTGGTTGTCAGCACCGCAAGAGCAGACCTTCTCGGGGGCCAGTTTGCCATGAGAATCACACATTAACTACAGGCCAATGTACTGACATATAATGAGGAATGTACAGCTTGCAAGACAAGCCCACTTTGTCCTTAGAGCTAAGCCACGATGGAAGCCAAGTTAAGATCTGACAGTTGTTTGATTAATGGGACGCCACGCAGGGGAAGTCAGCTGTGAGACTCTCAATCAGCACTCCCATCTCCAGAGAGGCAGCCTGCCCCTGGGGCCTGGCATTCCAGCCACTGGCCCTGCTCTGCTTTCCCACCCTTGAACCGTGGGCACTGCCAACATCCGCCTCAGGGCTTCAATAAGTCTTCACGACTTTGAAGAAGTTACTATTATGTCCCCCGTTTTGCACAAAGAAATGAAGACCTGGAGGGATTGCAAAATTTTCTCAGGGTCGCAGCAGCTAGGTTCAAAAAGTTCAGATTCTGAAGGGAGGACTTCTAACCACCCAGCTCTTAAATTTATCTCCATCTCTATTTATCTGTCTACACACACACACATATACACACACATATGGAGATTATATAGATGATGTTATATATGCCTTGAGGTACATATTCACACACATCTCTGCACAGACACACACACATGTATATAACGAGGGTGTATTATAGGACTCTATTGCTGATAGGGAAGCTACCTGTGGAGTTTGCATTTCCCAGGACAACCCTCTGTCCGGGCCTCAGGGGGGCAGGTGAGAGGCAGTAGAGGAGGCACTTCACTACAGGCTCCAGAAACCAACAACAGTATCTATAATCAGATGCAATAAGTATGTCCCTTGAAAAAGTGTTTCCTGGTGCACCTGGGTGGCTCAGCGGTTGAGCATCTGCCTTTGGCTCAGGGCATGACCCCCGGGGGCCTGGGATTAAGTTTAGCATCAGGCTCCCCACAGCGAGCCTGGTTCTCCTTCTGCCTGTGTCTCTGCCTCTCTCTGTGTCTCTCATGAATAAATAAATAAAATCGTTTATATAAAAAAAAAAAAAAGAAGAAGAAGAAAAGAAAGAAAAATTGTTTTCTGACCTCAGCTCAGATGAGGTTTGGAGGCCTTGGGTCTAAGGGATTTGATGAGAAGTCAGTTACCAAGTGAGGACATAAGGCACCTGGTCCTTGACTCCCCCCACCTCCTGCCCACCTCCCAGGGGGCATGAGAGCCCACTCTGTTTCTGCGGGAGGCTAACACAGTGTTTCCCCTCCAACCACTGATGACCAGCCTCCAGTCACGCTCTGGTTCTCTTCCAGAGTATGCTTACCCCTGAGGTCCAACAGGGGTGATTTAGCAAACCAGCCACCCAGGCGTCCAGAATTTCATATTTGGAAGCCACAGATCTGTGGAAACTCTGCCCTGTGGCTACGGCATGAAGCAGGAAAGTCTAAAAAGTTCAATTAGGTTTCCCAGCTTAATAAAAGATTTTGGGACGCCTGGGTGGCTCTGTGGTTGAGCGTCTGCCTTCAGCCCAGGGCATGATCCTGGAGTCCCAGGATCGAGTCCCCCATTGGGCTCCCTGCATGGAGCCTGCCTCTCCCTCAGCCTGTGTCTCTGCCCCTCTCACTTGCTACGTCTCTCATGAATAAATAACTAGAAATCTTTAGCAGAAAATAAATAAAACAGATTTCATCTGCTCTTCCGCTCTTGAGAACTGCACTACCCAGTTTGGAATAACAAACTGTCTGCCTTCATAGAAATTGTCTTAAGCTCCCCAAATGCCAGCTCTAATTACCTCTGGAAACATTAATCAGTTTATATCATAACATCACTCACCCTACTCTGATCACGGCTGGCATTTGAGTGCAGACCATTATTTGCAGTAAACAAAAAACAACCACCAAGAGAATTGTTTTAATGTAATTATTCAGTTTTCAGTTATTAGATGAAAATAATGAAAGACCTTAAGTTATTAAAAGTTAACCTGAATTAAGAATGCATGAAATTAAATCCTCCATTACGTTCTACCGGGTACGAGCATCTTCCATTGCGTTCTACTGGGTACGCGCATCCTCCATTACGTTCTACCGGATAGGCGCATCTTCCATTACGTTCTACCGGATAGCGCATCCTCCATTACGTTCTACCGGATAGGCGCATCTTCCATTGCGTTCTACCGGGTACGTGGATCTTCCATTACGTTCTACCGGATAGGCGCATCTTCCATTACGTTCTACCGGATAGCGCATCTTCCATTACGTTCTACCGGATAGCGCATCTTCCATTGCGTTCTACCGGGTACGCGCATCCTCCATTACGTTCTACCGGATAGGCGCATCTTCCATTGCGTTCTACTGGATAGCGCATCTTCCATTACGTTCTACCGGATAGCGCATCTTCCATTGCGTTCTACCGGGTACGAGCATCTTCCATTACGTTCTACCGGGTTCGCGCATCCTCCATTACGTTCTGCCGGGTACGCGCGGGGTCCCAGGGCCTTCCCTCCACCCCGGACACAGCCCGGAGAGCCCGCTGCTCCCCCTGGGGCGGGCTGCCTCTGTGCAGTCTGGCAAAACCCAGGCCCCTCAGACAGTTACTTACACATTTACTTACGGTGAAGGGACAAACCATGGGGCTTTTGAGGTGGACGAAAAGAAAGGGAGAGAGAAAGGCGGGGGGGGGGGGGGGGGGGTTCTGCACACAATGGGCTCTGTGGAGTCAGCCTGAGAATTTACCCTGAATTTGCAGTTCACATTTGTAAACCCTAAATTAGGATTACATGGTGTCCTGGGACAAGTGGCACCCAAAGACATAAATTAAGGTTCGGGGTAATTATTGTGGGGCACATGGGACAGATGTGCAGGGGAGGGGGTCTGCTTCTTTGAGATCTTCACTAGAGCCCACAGAGGCACTTGCTGAGCAAAAAATCACATGTATGACAGGAGGGGCGCCTGCGTGGCTCAGGGGGTTAAGTGTCTGCCTTTGGCTCAGGTCATGATCCCCGGGGTCCTGGGATCCAACCCCGCATTGGGCTCCCTGCTCAGCGGGGAGCCTGCTTCTCTCCCTCTGCAGCTCCCCCTGCTTGTGCTCCCTCTCAAATAAATGAATAAAATCTTTTATTTTTTAATGGGTAGGTTTTTTCTTTTTAAGGTTTTATGTATTTATTCCTGAGAGACACAGAGAGAGAAGCAGAGACACAGACAGAGGGAGAAGCAGGCTCCCCGCAGGGAGCCGGATGCAGGACCAATCCCGGAACTCTGGGATCACTACCAGAGCCAAAGGCAGACGCTCAACCACTGAGCCACCCAGGTGCCTCAAATAAAAATCTTCTAAAATAAATAAATGTATGACAAGAGCTTCTAATCCCTCCTCTCTTTCCTTCCGTTTCCTTCTCTCTCTGTGCATACACACAACGCACACACACACACAGCTACACACATATATTTAAAGAGAGAAAACAATACATCTATCCCATATTTGTGTATATATTCTACACGTTGTATATATGTGCGTATACACACACACACACAGACACAATATACACATACACACACGTGTGGGGTGGGGGAGCACCAGGCGAGAAGGGAGGCCAACATGGGCTCTTAAATATCCAGGCACCAGAGATGGACAAGAAGACATCTGAGAGTAAGATGGAAAGCCAGGTGACAAAAGCCTGAGTGCTCCGCTGTTGCCATGGGTCATCCAAAGAACTATCCTGAAGAACACAGGTTGGATCAGCAAGTCTACCCAACCAACAGCTACAGAGCTTCTGGGCACTTACACCTCCAGCCGGGGTCTCCGCTGGTCCCAGGACAGCTCCCGAACCTTCTACCCTCCTGAACCTCAGTCACAAGATCGGTGCCTGTTCATACCCTGCTCCTGATTCTCTAACTGCTACTCCTAAGTTTAGTAGCTTATGTCACACATTCGGTTATTAGAAGCAATTTCTAATTGCTTCAAATTAGAAATTAGAAATATGAGTAAAGATGAATGAGTAAAGAAACAAATTTGTGGTTTAGAAATCCTTAGCTGTTTTTCTGGTTTGGTATCAACGATGCCACAAGTGCACAGCGAGCTGGGGAAGCCACGAACAAGGGACTGGCTACATGTGGCCCGTTATAGGATGATCACTGGGCAGTGGAAAGGACGATGTGAGTCTCTAGCAACTGACTCATGTGCAGGATGTTACTGAGTGAAGAAAGCACATCCGTATAGATACCATACATAGGATAAGTCCGCTTATGTGATAAAAAAAAGAAAAAAAAACCCTGTAGGTACAGCCATGTGTATATATAGGTGTATGTAAATATATATATTTATAGCAATATTTTGGAAGGCTCCTCAAGTTCACTTATTTTTTAAAAGATTTTATTTATTCATTCAAAAGAGAGACACAGAGAGAGAGAGGCAGAGACACAGGCAGAGGGAGAAGCAGGCTCCATGCAGGGAGCCCGACGTGGGACTCGATCCCGGGTCTCCAGAATCACACCCTGGGATGAAGGCAGGCGCTAAACCGCTGAGCCACCCAGGGATTCCCCGGGCCCCTCAAGTTTAAACAGTATTTTTATAATGAGTTTTTAACTTTTTCATTTCCCTTTTTTGTGTTATTTTTTCTGAGAAGCATTATCATCTCAACAACACATTTTTAAAATCATTTCGGTCATTTTTTTTTCTCATTCACAATTTTAATCGAAGCATTGCTCTTCATTTTTTAAGTCTTTCTTATAAGCACAAAATTTTACTATCTAGGTCAATTTTGGGGGAAAGAAACACCATCAAATAACTTCCCTCCAGAATAAAACAATGATGTTCATTCCTCCAAACCACCAAATTTGAAGTCTACTGAAACAAAAACAAAAAGCCCCCCCACACACATAGAAAAGTAACAAAAATCACATTCTAGGGGTTCAGTGCATTTAGCAGCCTTCGCTGTGCTAATCATCCTTCAGCTGACTTTCAAAAAAAATTAACACCCTAGCGCATCAAAATATACATTTTCCATTTGCTTTGTTTAAATTTTTTTTTTTTTGCTTTGCTTTGTTTAAATTAGAAATAATAATTAAAAAAAGAAAACTTGAAGGAATTCATAATCAACTGCCTGACTCAAGGGTGCATGGGTGGCTCAGTGGTTGAGCGTCTGCCTTCGGCTTAGATCGTGATCCCGGGGTTCTGGGATCGAATTCCTGCATTGGGCTCCCTGAGTGGAGCCTGCTTCTCCCTCTGCCTATGTCTCTGCCTCTCTCTGTGTGTCTCTCATGAGTAAATAAATAAAACCTTAAAAAAAAAAAAAGTGTTCCTATCACTTCTATCACTCAGGAAATGCCAAGGGTTTTAGGAGTTGTTTTAGGGAACGCCAAGTACATATTTCCCATTACACCACACAGTACAACTATCTCAAACCAAAAATTTTCTGTTTTTAAGATATACATGCAAAACAATATTCTTTAATGCCCTGTTGCAATATTTAAAGGCTCTCCCTCTCAAGAAACCCTGTAGCAACCTTCCTACAAACACACACATACTCTGTGCTAAGTGTTTCTTTCTCTGGTCTCCTATGCGCAAGGTCACGTCCCTCAACCCTCCAGCTGCTGAGCCCTCGGATCCTGCTTCATCATGAGACCCTTGCAGGCAAACACAGGGAGTTCATTTCTGCAAGGTTAGCATCTCTCTCAGAGGTGAGCACCCAGCGAATTCTCAGTAAACATCTGTTGCAGGCATGAGCCTCCGGAACCTTGGCCAATGTATAGACTTGCAGAAAATCATTTTCCTCAGCTGAAGTAAAACTCTATCTCATGGCCAAACTTCCTTCACAGACTGACTAGAACACAAGATTCCTTTCACTAAGAATTACCAATGTACAGGAGACATGACTTTGCACTTACTCGGATTTTCGTAAAGATTACAGGCATCGATGCTGGCAGGCGGACAAAGACAAGGGTGCGCTTCTGCTCAACTGGTGGCAACTGAAATTGGTACGAGGTTTCTGCAAAGCAACTTGGCAATATATATGACAAGCCCTTACGATTCTGACTTTGCACTTCTTTTTTTTTAAGATTTTATTTATTCACAAAAGACACAGACAGAGAGAGAGAGAGAGGCAGAGACATTGGCAAAGGGAAGAAATAGGCTCCATACAGGGAGCCTGATGTGAGACTCGATCCCAGGACCCCAGAATCATGCCCTGGGCCGAAGGCAGACGCTTGACTGCTGAGCCACCCAGGCGTCCTTGACTTTGCACTTCTTAAGTTGAGAAGTGCAGATAAAGACTGGTTTACCAGGGGATCCCTGGGTGGCTCAGCAGTTTAACGCCTGCCTTTGGCCCAGGGCGTGATCCTGGAGACCCAGGATCGAGTCCCATGTCGGGCTCCCTGCATAGAGCCTGCTTCTCCCTCTGCCTGTGTCTCTGCCTCTCTCTGTGTCTCTCATAATGAATAAATAAATAAAATCTTTAAAAAAAAAAAGACTGGTTTACCAAGCTGTTCATTATTAAAGGGAAATGGCCTACATGCTCGATTATACTGTTATGGCACAGTTCAAAATGGACTAATACAGAACCACAAAAAACTATGCTAATGAAGAATTTGTAAAGACAAGAGCTGTGTTCGCCACGTACCATTAAGCAAAAATGGTGGGATTCGATACCACCCATACAGGATCATATAAATAATACTGGAAACACAATATAATGTTATCATAGGTTATTCTTTGATGGTAGGATGGGGAAGGATTTTTATTCAAGTTTTTCTTTGCACAGGGGAAGTGGTACTTCATAAAATTACTTTTATAATTGAAAAAATTAACTTTATCTGAAAGATTCTTGAATTGAATCATTCAAAAGCTTGCCACATCTCTGCAGCCCTGGTGTCCACTTCTCTCTCGTGGCTTTCTCATGACCCTGAGCTTGGGCAACACCGTGTAGAGAAGCAGTAAACTTTATCCTTAAAGTGTCAGTCTCAGGCAGCCCTGGTGGCTTAGCGGTTTAGTGCCACCATCAGCCCAGTGTGTGATCCTGGGGACCTGGGATCAAGTCCTGCATCCGGCTCCCTGCATGGAGCCTGCTTCTCCCTCTGCCTGTGTCTCTGCCTCTCTCTCTGTGTCTCTCATGAATAAATAAATAAAAATCTTAAAAAAAAAAAAAGTGTCAATCTCCTCCCATCACACAGTGGCTGGTGTGTGTATTCCTACAGAATCACAGGAGGCACATTTCTGTAAACCCAAGTGCATAATAAATGTGCCAGGAGGAATTTGTTGTTTGAGAAAAATCCAGGCAAAAGGGAAGGACAGAAGCCTCAGGCTTTTGCAAAGCTAGCTTCCACTCCCTGGAAGCTACTTACTGTAAGGAACACAGTATGAAAGTAATTTATTTTATTTTATTTTTTTAAATCAGGACATATAAAAAAATAATAAATAAATAAATAAATCAGGACATAGACTGTACAACTGAAGTGTTTGTTAGAAAAGAAAGAAAGAAAGAAGAAGAAAGAAAGAAAGAAAGAAAAGAAAGAAAAGAAAGAAGAAAGAAAAGAAAAGAAAAAAAGAAAGAAAAGCTAACCAAGAGGTCATATCGGAGAGAGAGTCTGAGAGAGATTTGTGATAAACTCTCTATTGAACACACACATACATATTAACAGAAGAAAAAGGCAAAAAGAATTATACTACTGTAGGGCTGCAAAGAACCTTTAAAATCCTTTAGTAAAAGCTGTCAGCTTAAAAAATGAATAAATAGATAGATAGATAAAACCTGTCAACTTTATTTTTTTTAAGATTTTATTTATTTATTCATGAGACAGGCAGAAACACAGGCAGAGGGAGAAGCAGGCTCCCTGCGAGCCTGATTTGGGACTCGATCCCAGGACCCTAGGATCATGCCCAGAGCCGAAGGCAGATGCTCAACCACTGAGGCACCCGGGCGTCCCTCAACTTTAGAAACATGAGTGTGGGGGGTACCTGGGTGGCTCAGGTAGTTGGAGCATCTGCCTTTGGCTCAGGTCATGATCCCAGGGTCCTGGGATGGAGCCCCACTTCCAGGCTCCCTGCTTAGTGGGGAGCCTGCTTCTCCCTCTCCCTCTCCCTCTCCCTCTGCCCCTACCCCTGGTCCTTCTCTTTCTCTCTCTCAAATAAATAAAATCTTAAAAAATGAAAATAAAAAATAGAAAAAAAAGGAACATGAGTGTGTTACTATTCCCCTCCACGCAGCAGTCCTGTCTCCCGTGCTTTCATCATTTTGGCTTTTCTAAACAAGGACAGACTTGGCTAAGGCTCCTAACAAAATGTGCCTGTCAGCAAAGCTCCCAGATGAGCACAGGGGAGCCCTTACTTGAAAGGAGGACTATATATGCCTAGGATAGACCTCTTCTTGGTGCTTTTCATTCATTTGAAAGAAAAATGACTCTTAGATGCCTTCAGCTTCCTTCTAGCAAAGTCAATGAACATGAAATTTGGGCTTATCTTCATGATGCCAAACCTGATGCTTGTTCTGTCTTGTTTCTTCCAGAAGCACATACCTCTTCCCCTTGACCACATGGTGACTGAGGACCCAATATGGTTTTTGCTATATGGCCCAGCAGTGGTTTAAACAAGGGATAGGGGCAGCCCGGGTGGCTCAGCAGTTTAGCCCTGCCTTCAGCCCAGGGCCTGATCCTGGAGACCTGGGATCGAGTCCCACATCGGGCCCTCTGCATGGAGCCTGCTTCTCCCTCTGCCTGTATCTCTGCCTCTCTCTCTCTCTCTCTGTGTGTGTGTCTCTCGTAAATAAATAAATAAAATCTTTAAAAAATAATAAAATAATATAAAAAAAATAAACAAGGGATAGCCCTGTAAATGGCTGGACTTCATGGACTTCAGACACCCAGAGAGCCTGGCCACACACCAGCTGTGTGACGTTAGGCAAGTAACTCAACCTCCCTGAGCTTCCACAGCTATGGAGGGAGGTGAAAACACCATTCGCTTCAATGACTACCAGACACTTCTCAACGAACCACAGTAAAACATTACCTTTTATAATTTGCCCAAACTTGGAAGCAACCAAGATACCCTTCAGTAGGCGAATGGATAAATTAAACTGCGGCACATCCAGTCAACAGAAAATTATTCAGTGCTAAAAAGAAACGAGCTATTAAACCATGAAAAGACGTGGAGGAAACTCAAATGCGCGTATTACCAACTGAAAGAAGCCAATGTGAGAAATCTACACACCGTATGGTTCCAAACAGAAGACATTCTAGAAAAGGCAAAACTATGGAGACTGTAAAATTGTCAGAGGGGTGGGGGTTGGAGAGAAGGTGAAGGGAGGTGAAGGTGGAGGCAGAAGGCAGAGCAGAGGGGACCTTTAGGGCAGTGAAAATACTCTGCACCATGCTACAATGTTGGATGTGTCCTCAGACATCTGCCCCAACCCACAGAATGGACAACACAGCGAACCTTCAGGTAAACTATGGACTGTGGGTGACCGTGACTTGTCAGCATAGGTTCACCCTTGGGAACATACCACTCTGGCGAGCGATGTGCTGATGAAGGGGGGCTGCGCACACCAGAGCTGATGGGAAATCTCTGTACTGTCATCTCAATTTTATTGCAAACCTCTACTTGCTGTAAAAAAAAAAAAAAAAAAAAAAAATCAAGTCTTTTTTTATTTATTTTTAAATATGTATGTATGTATGTATGTATGTATGTATTTATTTGAGTGTGAGAGAGAGAGAGAGATTGAGAGTGAAGGAGGGAGCCTGCACAAAGAGGGAGAGGGAGAAGCGGACTCCCTACTGGGCAGGGAGCCTGATGTGGGGGCCGATCCCAGGACCTTGGGAACGTGACCTGAGCCCAAGGCAGACGCTTAGCCAACTGAACCCCCCAGATGCCCCAATAAAGTACTTTTTAAAAATTACATTTTACAATGTTTTCCAATGTTCTTTCACACCCACACAACACACACACATACACACACACACACACACACACCAGATAAACAAAAGTCTTACAAAACAATTGTTTTAAGTAGGCTCCACACCCGGTGTGGGGCTTGAACTCACAATCCTGAGATCAAGAGTCTCCTGCTCTAGGACTGAGCCAGCCAGCCGCTCACAAATCAATCCTTAACCTTACTGTGTATAGTCTACTCCAATATCTTTTATCCTGTTTAGTCTTTTTTTTTTTCTTTTTTTTAATGCTAGTCAGGGTCCTTGAAACTGAAATTATAACCCAATAATGGGTTATGACTTGCACTTTGGAAAGTAGGGGGATTAAGTCAGATCCAGCACATGAAATGCCTGGCACAGTGTCTGGGACATAATGCACATTTGATAACTGGGAGACTAGGTTGTTACTGTTACTTTGTTATTGTTCTTTTTTTTTTTTTTTTTTTTTTTTTTTTTTTATTTTTTTATTTTTTTTATTTTTTTTACTTTGTTATTGTTCTATATGCTGCTGTTGGCATTGCTTCTTCAGAAATCCCCAAATCCAGACAGATAGGATATTCTTATTCCAGGACAGAGAACTTTTTTTTTTTAAGATTTTATTTATTTAAGAGAGAGAGAGCGCGCACAATCAGGGGGAGGGGCAGAGGATGGGGAGAAGCAGACCTCCCGCTGCGTGGGGAGCTGGGCTCAAGACTCGATCCCAGGACTCTGGCTGGAATCATGACCAGAGCCAAAGGCAGATGCTTAATGGACTGAGCCACCAGGTGCCCTCAGGACAGACATTTCTAATCTAAGCTCCCAAGTAAAATCCTAAGTCGTCCCCACTTAGATTTGAGGGACTGAAATTTTGGTGATGATGATTTATAAAATCTTTGCTTCTCAACAGCTGCAAAGGATAGTACAGAGAGGACCCTATTCACACAACCAGTGAGTGATGGGACTTCGAGTCCAACCACAGCTGCCTGGCTTCAAGATCTACCACCTGTCTAGAAGCTTCTTGAAGAATCACTTCCTGAGTGACAATACACCAAAGGTTTTCTGCAAGCTTCTCCATAGTTCTTTCATACTGCAGGGTAAGAATGATACAAACAAAAGATTGCAAAAAAAAGAAGAAAGAAAGGAAAGAAAGGAAAGAAGGGAAAAGAAGGGAAGGAAGGGAAGGAAGGGAAGGGAAGGGAAGGGAAGGGAAGGGAAGGGAAGGGAAGGGAAGGGAAAGGGAAGGGAAGGGAAAGGGAAGGGAAGGAAGAAGAGAAAAAAGAGTCAAGTCCTGCTTACCAGGAAAGTGAGCAAAGTTCAGGAAACACCTGACCCCTGACCCCTGACTCTACTAGCAATGGCCAAGCACACAGACAAGAAGCATCGGTCAACTGTATTATTTTTAAATTCCACTGCTCCACATTCCCAGAACTCACACACACCACACCGGCCCAAGGGAGGCCACCTTTTAAAACTTGCGTAACATTCTGAGTTACATGGAAAAAGTATAAAGTACTCTGGGTCACAAAGTGTAAATGTTGCACAATGCATTCTACTATTGCTCTATATTTTTGCAATAAAAAATGGCCTGACTTTTTGCACCATGCTTAGATTTGCTCTTTTTTATTATTAGTTGCTCTATTAAATATTTATGTACGTCATCATTTTACATCAATATTTAATAGAGTCCCACTAATTGAAAAGGTGATGGTTGTGCAACAGTGCCAGGTAGACAGGTTAATGCATCAGGCCCATAACTATTAGCCTTCCTAATTTCAGGGAGAATAAATCAGTAACGTCAGCATCGTTTTATACTAAGAGTTTTTATTTAAAAAAAAAAAAAACTAAGGGTTTTTGTTTTTTTTTAATTTTTTTAAAAGATTTTATTTATTTATTCATGAGAGACACAGAGAGGGAGAGAGGGAGAGACACAGGCAGAGAGAGAAGCAGGCTCCATGCAGGGAGCCCGATGAGGGACTTGATCCCGGGTTTCCAGGATCACGCCCTGGGCTGAAGGCAAGTGCCCAACCACTGAGCCACCCAATGTTCTTTCACACCCACACAACACACACACACACACACACACACACACACACACCAGATAAACAAAAGTCTTAGCACCTGCTTTGGCCCAGGGTGTGATCCTGGAGTCCCAGGACCGAGTCCCACATCGGGCTCCCTGCATGGAGCCTGCTTCTCCCTCTGCCTGTGTCTCTGTGTGTTTCTCATGAATAAATAAATAAAATATTTTTAAAAAATAATAAAAATAATAAAAATAAAATTAAATTTAAAAAGACTCCACCCATTCAAATTGCCTAAGAGAACAATCACCTCAGGTTCACTTTGATAAGTCCCAGAAGAGCAAAACTCCTTAGTTGGAAAATTGCAGGAAAGCAAAAATTCTTTAGCCAGGAATGTGGCTAGGGAGGATCTTTCCTTCTCATTCCTCTTGGTTCAAAATCCTACTTAAATGAGTACCTTCAGTGGAGACCATGTGGGAGCAATGGTACTCCCTAAAAGAAAATTTCTCAGAAAATAATGGTGCAATTACAGGATTCTTGTGAAAGAGTTTTTGCTTCGTGGACTAATTTCTAATCTGAATCTCAGCCGCTTGCATCAACACCGAGCATGGATTTCATGGGTGTTTCGCGAGTGTCTAAGGACTGACTCCACGCTTGTGCACAGTCCTGGCCCGCAGCGGGGACACAGGCAGGCTAGTCCCCTTCTAGGCTCTGCACCTGCTATCGTCTTTATTGAAGGAGGCCCCCCCACATTGTATAAACTTGAAGTCCCACCAAATCTGGATTTACTCCTGGGGAGAAAAATTGGGTCTCTTCCTCAAGGCACTGACAGCCCCAGGATGTCAGGGCCCGGCCTGTCCTGCCCTCTGTAGCCAGGGCTTCTCCAAGCGCCGCCGGAGACACGGGATGGTGCCGCCGAGCCCGTCACCCGCCTGGTCTCGAACCTGATGCAGGTTTCACACAAGGCCTGGCTCAGCTGCAGCTTTTCAAGGAGACCTTCTGGTGATGGAGCCTGGCGCTGGTGTTTCTGCCCACGTGTCCCTCCCTCTCAGTGCACGTCCTAGAGAACTGCCAGAGTAATACTGTGCCTGGCACGCTGTGCGCATCAGTAATATTTGCTGGATGAATGCAAACCTTAACGACCTCCTTGCTCAAAATCATGACCTGCTCTTCAATATCCACAATATCAAATCCAAACTCCTCGGCCTTGGTGAGCTCCAGCCAGCTCTGGGTCCAGCTTCTTCCTGCCACTTCTTATTTGCCCCTGGATCTCCTGCAATTCTGAAAGGCTCCCGGGCACCCCTTAAAGTCACGGCCTCTTGTGCTTTGAGGTCTTCAGTGGGCTGCCTCTGATACCCACAGTGACCTTCGCTCACCCTCGCTGGCACACACAGCACACATAACTACCCACATACCCCAGCACGGCTTCTGGGTGGCATGATCTGACCCCTCTCCACCCTCACACTCCCTTCTCCAGGCAGATTGAGGCACTTCTGCTTCTAAGCATCCTTGTGCACCTGCTAAGCGTGTGCATCACAGCGCTTCTGGCCCTGGGCTGTCGTCCTTCGGCTCTTCCTCTCAGATCAGGGAATCCCAAAGGGCAGGACCTGTATCTTTTCACCTCTGTATCCAGGGCTCCTAGACATAGTGCCTGGCCCAGTATAGATTATCAATTAAAAAAATATATTTTTAATGAATATGAAGAGGAATTATAGAAAACATAACAAACAACGGGATAGCATCAACAAGGAGACAACTTCTGTGAACACTGCTATTTTTTAAATTACCAAATAAGTGCCAAAAAATAAAAAATAAAAAGATAATAAGTGCCTACACGTGTGAAGATTTGTTCTAGGCTTGGTGCAAAGGTTTGTGGTTATTTTTCTAAGATTTTATTTATTTGGGGAGAGAGAGAGAGAGAGAGAGAGAATGAGTGAGAGGAGGGGTAAAAGAAGAGGGAGAGAGAGAGAGAATCCTCAAGCAGGCTCCCGCTGAGCCCAGAGCCTGATGCAGGGCTTGATTTCACGACCCCAAGATCACAACCTGAGCTGATACAAAGAGTCTGATTCTTAACCAACTGAGCCACCTGGGTGCCCCTGCAAAGGTTTATTCTAAAGGACAGTACTAAAAAAATAAAATAAAAATAAATTAAAAAATAAAGGACAGTACTTGGGATGCCTGGGTGGCTTAGTGGTTGAGCATCTTCCTTGGGCTCAGGGTGTGGTTGCCCTGGGATCGAGTCCCACATCAGTCTCCCCGCAGGGAGCTTGCTTCTCCCTCTGCCTATGTCTCTGCCTCTCTCTCTGTGTCTCTCATGAATAAATAAATAAAATTTTTTTTTTTAAAAGTGTCTGCATTTGGCTCAGTTGTGATCCTGGGGTCCTGGGATTGAGCGCTGCATCGGGCTCTCTGCTCAGCAGGAAGCCTGCTTCTCCCTCTGCCTGCTTGTGCTCTATCAAATAATTTTTTTAATAAAAATAAAAAATAAATAAAGGAAAACACTTACCAGCAAATAGGGGCACATTTTACTCACACAAAAGGAAATGTGGCCACTCAAGGGAACAAAGAACGAAGAGCCTTTCCCCTCGGAGTTAGCTACTTGGGATTTCTATCTTGGAAGCATGACCTCACTATCTCAGGAGCTGCAGGTCCAAGTCTGAGGTTTTCAGGCCAGAACTTACAATCACATGTCCTACAAGTATATAAGGCCCTCCGGCTCCAATGCCCTTATCAAAAGGAGACAGTAATACAGACCTCACAGGATTGTCGTCAGGATCATGCAGAGTAATTCGTATGACATAAGACATTAGTTCAGTGCCTGATACCCAGAAAACACCCAACAAATGGATTTGTCATCGCTGCTTCCAGGGCTCATGAGGTTTAGCCCATCCCCGATGTTTAATAGGACTGCCCATGTCTCTTAGCACAAAGCAACACCCAGCCATGTATTTCTGTACAGATCACAGGACAACTGGGTTTTGGTGTGGCTGACCTGTTAGGGCGACAAGGGGCTCTGCCTGGAGAGGGTGGAAATTCCTGCTCTGAGCCACACAGGAGAGCATGCGGATCCTCTGGGACTGAACCCGGGCCCTGTTCACAGGCACATCTCCTGATTCCTCGTGGCCTCCACTTTGGGGGCTGGGCCTTTCGTGACTCTCAAATCCTTGCACTCCTAGCTGTTCTCCTCATCTTCATTTTCTTTTAGTTATCTCTGGGCTATAAGGATACATTCTAGCCTGGTTCTGGACTTGATACAACTCCAAGTTCTGACTGCTTGTTTTGGGGCCTAAGCATGAAAGGGTGAGCAGCGCCCCCTGAGGCCAGCGAGGTGATGGTGGCAGCAGTAAGTGGGCAACTCCACCAGGTTAAGGTGGCTCTTGGGAGAGGAGAGTCTTCCTCGCAGCTGACCGTGGAGGGTCTGCATTGGTGCTACATGAAGGGAACAGCCGTTCCGTTAGCATCTTGAACAGCACACCTGAGCTTACTGCACAAGAGCAGTGAGCCTCTTACCTCCTCGAAAGCATCACAGCCTGTCACCACAATATTGGGTCTGAACTGGTCCATTTTCACTTTCTTCTCCAGCCTGGTATTCAGATCCGCCAGGGAGGCTTCGGAGAGGATCATGATGGGGCTGCAGTCTGGGTAGGCCACCTGAGCCAAGAACACGGTGCCATCAGGCCTCCCTGCCCCATGAAACGCCTCAGCCCAACCGAAAGCGAAGCCAAGTCCAGAAGTGGTGCGCAGAGGGCGTGCAGTGCAGAGGGCCAGTGGTGTTCCGGGAGGAGAGGGGACACCGCGGTCTTGGAACCGGACAAGTCAGGGCCAGGCCGGCTCCCACGGCGGGGCCTCGCTGGGGGTCCCCCCCACCACACAGAAGGCAGCAGGCAGGGCTCAGAGCCATCATCACCTCCCAGGACTCACCCCGTTCTTCCCTCGAGCGCCCAGCACTAACCCCTTCCCACAACATCCTCATCAAACAGGGAAGGATCTGCTGCCGATCAGCTACGCTCTGGTCCCAATTTCCTCGGACGACACCCACTCACTCAACAAGCATTTATGGAGCAGCTGCTCCGTACCAGGCACTGTTCTAGGCAGGCAAACAGCAGGGAACAAGCAGATAAAAACCCCTGCGATCCAAGAGCTCATAGTTCAGGGAGGAAGCAGGAGCCACCTGAGGCGCTTGCATGTTAAACCCTAGCTCGCTGCAGAATCAAAGGCTTTGGTGTCTGGGCTGGAGCTGGCCCAGAGGCCTGGCTTCCTCAGAAAGCGCCTTTTCAGTGCCTCAAATGACCAGACCACACTGATGGCAAAGGGAACCCAGGAGGAAGTCTGCTTCGGTGATTTCAGGAAACTTGGCTCAGCCCCAAATGGACTTCTCACTTCACCTTCCCAATCTGAATGCCTCCCGAGCCCCGTGTCCCTGGGGGTCACCCCTGGCTTCTCCCTCCACAGGACCTGACACCTTCTACACCCCACACCTGCTGAAGAACACACTCCACCTGGAGCCACTTCCCTCTCCAACCCCAATACCTGCCCAGGACGTACCCTCGGCCCCCCTCACCTGGGCCAGTCCTGCACTTTCTTAACTGGGGTCCCAAGCAAGGCCCTTTGTGGGTCAAGAAGGAAGCCGGACACACGGGGTGACAGGCCACTGGCAGGAGGGCAGCGCTCTGGGAGCTCACCTGGTAATTCGGTACCACAGGAGAGAAAATTTCCTTCGACGGTCTTCCCTTCATGTGCTTCTCAAACTGAACCAGCCTGAAAGCTTCTGTTTTCAAGAAGCTGGTGAACCACTGAGCTGCCTCGTCGCCACAATCCCTGCCCTTAATGTCCATGCCGAACAGCCTGGAAGGGTCACAAGAGAGCGCCAGGGTTACTGTCCTGCCCTGACATGCTGACGGATGGCGTCCAAGCCGCAACAGCTGGACGGCTGGGACCTGACCATGACCACCCCAGGGGGCCAGGAGGGGGTCCTCAGGCCCGGGGCCGAGGCTGGGCAGACACAGAAGGGGAAAGAGCAGAAGGTGCTCCAGGGAGGAGCTTCTCAACCCTAATATGCCTACAAATCCCTGTGATCGTGTTAAGATGCAGACTGTGCGGGATCCCTGGGTGGCTCAGCAGTTTAGGGCCGCCTTCAGCCCAGGGCGTGATCCTGGGGTCCTGGGATCGAGTCCCACATCAGGCTCCCTGCATGGAGCCTGCTTCTTCTCTATGTCTCTGCCCCCTCTTTCTCTGTCTCTCTCATGAATAACTAAATAAAATCTTAAAAAAAAAAAAAAAAAAGATGCAGACTGTGCTTCGGAAGGCCTGGCTGGAGCCAGAGATGCCACCTGCCTGAGAAGCTTCTGGATGCCTAAGCTGCGGGTCCTTGGGCCACACCTGGAGTAGCGAGGATTCACGAGGCTTTCAGAAGGGGGCAGGGCGACCGTGTGGTAGATGCAGCCTGAGCGTAGAGTCTGCTAGAACTGGTTCAGACTGGAATGCCCACCGTTCTCTAGCCTGTGACCTCACACAGTGCCCTGACCCTGGTCTGCAGCTGTGACCTGGAGAGGGTGATACAGCACCCACTCACAGGTGGGCAGGGCCTGGGGTAACACAGCAGGCTGTCTGCCTGGGAACCACGAACCAAACGTTTAAAAGCTACGTACCCCTCATAGGATGGTGAGTTGACTTGCAAACTATTTTTATCTCTGTTACTGCGATCACAACCTAGGCCAAAGGCAGACGCCCAACCACTGAGCCACCCAGGCACCCCCAAGTGGATTCTTTTTAAAGATTGACTTATTGGGAAGCCTTGGGTGGCTCAGTGGTTTAGTGCCGCCTTCAGCCCGGGTGTGAGCTTGGAGACCCAGGATCAAGTCCCACCTCGGGCTCCCTGCATGGAGCCTGCTTTTCCCTCTGCCTGTGTCTCTCTCATAAATTTAAAAAAAAAAAAAAAGATTGACTTATTTATTGTGAGAGAGAGAGAAAGAGAAAGGCAGAGGGAAAGGGAAAGAAACACACTCCCCACAGAGCCCTGAGCTCAGCACGACCCTGAGATCATGATCTGAGCTGAAACCAAGAGTCCCATGCTTAAGTCAACTGAGCCACCCAGGCGCCCCTGTGAATGGATTTTTACAAAAAAAAAAAAAAAAAAACAGTTTTATGGGAAAGTTCTTCCCATAATCAAAAAACAAAAACTAATCAAATCCTATACAGCAAAGCATTTCCCCTCCCTGTGCAGAGGCGTTAAGAGCAAATGCTAGGAGGCAAGTGGGTTCAAATTCCAGCTCTGCCTTGTGTGACAAGGATAGGAGTCCTGTCTTCCTCGTGTGAAGCAGAATTAATGATATCTACCTCGTAAGCCACTAATCAAACTGTTGCTCATAATTCATTAAAATTTTTTTTTTTTTATTTAAGAAGGCTCCATGCCCAGCTTGGAGCCCAACATGGGCTGAACTCACAACCCTAAGATCGGGACCAGGGCCAAGACCAAAAGTCAGACACTTAACTGACTGAGCCACCCAGGCACCCCCAAAATACTTGTTAATTAACTAAATTTTACACTCAATGAATTATTACTTCAGACCCTTGAAATTTCAGAACCTTGAATGATGGTTTTCAGCTCAGATACTCTTTCCCCTGAGCCTTGGGACCATTGGACAACCCCAATTTCCACAAGCTGAAAATGCTCAGGTGTTACAAAGGGATCCAGAGCACCCCATGAGGAGTACCCGAGCTTCTAGGACTTCCTGGTTGCACAGGCCAAGGCCCCCATGAGGCCTAGAATGTGACCGCCCTGCAGGAGTCCTATAGACTGAAGGGAAGCCCAGGCCTGAGGCCTATCTAGGCCAGAGGTGGGAATCTCCTACACCTGACCGCTGCAGAGACCTGAGAGGCTGCAGTCACCTCGAAAGCTCTAGCACCCTTGTCACCCAACCCTGAAATACGGCTGCTAGAGTCCACTAATCCTCCTGTCTGCCTGGCTGGGGGCTGCCAATGCTGAACAGAAGTCCACCCAACTTGAATAAACAGAGACAAACTCTAAAGATTGGCCCTTTGCAGCCCCTCTCTACAGGTATCAACCATGCTTTTGGATTTCCTGTATTTTTGATGCTTTGGCATCCTGGGGCCTTGCTCATGTGGAAAGCACTGCCCCTCCCAGGCTAGTCCAATCCTACAGGTAGGAAACCACTCACCTTCTGCATGCATGCCAAGCAATGCAGAGCCTCCGCCCCAACTGCCTCCTCTATGGGCTCTTTCACTCAGGCCCACTGTCCCCAGCCCTAATCACCCAGGGCCTGGTATCAGACACCCAGAGACAGCCTCTCCGCCCCACAATGAAATTACTCAAACTAGCCAATCCTGAGGCTGTCTACGTCGTCTCACCTGGTACTTCCTGTGGAAACGACAGTAAAGGCTCTCGCTCCTGTCCCCCAACCCTGCACCGTACCCCAGCCCACCTCCTGACCAAGCCTGGTGCTCCTCGGTGTGGCCCTGCATGACATGCAAGCCCCCTATTTCCAGGGATTGTGAGTACAGAGAACTTCTTTTCTTCAGGGCATCTGTTTGGCTCAGTCTGTTAAGCGTCCGCCTTCAGCTCAGATCATGATCCTAAGGTCCTGGGATTGAGCCCATGTCTGGCTCCCTGCTCAGCGGGGAGTCTGCGTCTCCCTCTCCCTCTGCTTGTGCTCATTCTCGATCTCTCTCAAATAAACAAATAAAATCTTAAAAAAAAAAAAAAAAACTTCTTTCTTCATCACGGTCATTTGCACCTCTGCATGCCTTACCATACCTGATTAAAACAAATCCCAGGCCAGAGGGTATTATGCTGAGTAAAATAAGTCAATCAGAGAAAGACAGTTATCATCTGGTCTCACTCATATGCAGAATATAAGGACTAGTGCAAGGGACCATAAGGGAAAGGAGGGAAACTGAGTGGGGGAAAATCAGAGAGGAGGACAAACTATGAGAGACTCCTGACTCTGGGAAACAGGGTTGTGGAAGGCGAGGTAGGTGGGGGTAGGGGGTAACTGGGTGACGGGCACTGAGGAGGCCATGTGATGTGATGAGCGCTGGGTGTCATACTTTACGTTGGCAATTTAAGTTTAAAAAATAAAATAATTTTAAAATTAAGAAACAAATCCCGGGGACCCCCTAAAACAGCACTCTGCCTCACCCACTCATGCCTGACCACTGGCTCGATCCCAGGCCCGGCCAGGCTTCTCTTAAATTTTTCCTTCACCAAACCCATCACCTACTATACAAACTGTAGCCAGACAGCGTGCAGGGACGGGGAGTCTACAGGACAATCACGTCCCTCGCAGCACCCCAGGGGCCCCAAGGAGAGCACCTGCAATCGTGGACCTTGTTTGAGGGAGGCAGCTTGCTCGGCAAAACCAGCTGGTCCATGCCCGGAGCCTTGAGCATCAGGCACTCGCCCTCACAGGTGATGGACACCAGCACCAGGCGAGGCTCCTGCCGGGCGGTGACCATGTGCCCATCTTCCTTAATCACCAGCCAAAACCTGCCAAAAACACACAGGAACATGCTCAGGAAAGCCTCCTCCACCCTCTCAGAGGCTTCCCCCCCATCCGCCCCCCCCACCCCCCGCCAGCTTTCTGTTTCATCAAAACTTTCCCCCTGCTCAGACTCCGGATCCAGCAAATTTTCTCTGGATAATTATCCTGACCTGGTCAAATTCTTTGGATCCCAATGTGGGTGCCCCCAAAAAGCACCTTGCTTGGAAGAAACAGCCCTGGGAGAGACTATCTGGCCAATGTGTGAAAATCCCTGATTCTGCAAATCCAGAAAATGAGATGGGCTGAGGGAGCTTCCCTCCTCTCCTCTTAGGTAATCTTGGTGCCTCCTTTTGGGGCTTTGCTTTGGACATAAACTTCCCCACACTCCTTAAACACTCCCAGTCGAAGCGAATGTCTTCCAGGTGTTTTTGCTGTGGAACACGATGGGACCCAAACCACCGGCCCAAGTGAACTACAACTCTAGACAGGGTCTTGTGATGTTCGGGATTCCAAAGGATCCAGACAGGCCTCCACTCTGTTTAACCTGCGGTGGCACTGGGGTCTGACATCGGGAGACCCCCAAGCAGCCTCTCCTCTTCGTATGCAGGTTCTGATTCAGAGAATGAAGATTCCCACGAACATGACTTAGCTCAGAACTCCACTTACCTCTGGAGAGCCCATGGTTCTAGATGGGTTTTCACGCTGCATCCTATCTAGTGGGGAGATCAGCTAACCTTTCCTAGAAAGGGGAAGGGAGGCTGGCCTGGGTACGTCGGTTATGCTTTTATCTATAACAGAGCGTATGGTTGGGGTTACACCACACAAACAATTTGATTCTGAAAAGATATTTTTTTAAGTCTTTTTTTTAATTTTTTTATTTATTTATGATAGTCACAGAGAGAGAGAGAGAGAGAGAGAGAGAGGCAGAGGGAGAAGCAGGCTCCATGCACCAGGAGCCCGACGTGGGATTCGATCCCGGGTCTCCAGGATCGCGCCCTGGGCCAAAGGCAGGCGCTAAACCGCTGCGCCACCCAGGGATCCCTGATTCTGAAAAGATATTTAAAGGTGGTTTAGCGCCGCCTTTGGCTCAGGGCCTGATCCTGGGGTCCGGGGATCGAGTCCCGTGTCGGGCTCCCTGCGTGGAGCCTGCTTCTCCCTCTGCCTGTGTCTCTGCCTCTCTCTGTGTGTCTCTCATGAATGAATAAATGAAATCTTTTAAAAAGCATTCTGTCCCCTAGAGAAAGGAAGCTCAATACCACCTGTCTGAGACAGAACACAAGTGCGGTGCGTGGGGATGTCCACAGGCCCTGAGTTATGAGCAGCAGCTGAAAGCTCGGGCTTTCCAAATGTGAGCAGGATAAAAAGGACAGCCTCTTCCAGAATGAGGGGCGCCCTCTAAGGAAGACATTTCCAAATATGACTGGAACCAAATGGGAATGCCTGCAATGCCCTGATGAGGAAACCTGATTTCAGAGTGCAGGCAGGTCCATCTCGGCCCTCACCTGACCCCAGGAGGTGTCCCTTCCCTGCAGCCCAGCAGCACGCTGGCTGCCACCTGTGCCTGCCACCTGGCGTCAGGGTATGGCAGTGGGGGTATGACAGTGCAAAGGCATCTGAGGAGTTGTCTTGGCTCTTCCCATCCAAGAGCTGGGATGCTGGGCAGCAGCAGGCCCCCAGCCTCCTGAGAAGCCACCTTATTCCTTTCAGATGTCTTTGGCTCCCAGGGTTGTGTGGCAGCTCAGCTACGGGGCTCTGTGACCAAGGGGATCCCTGCTACTTTGCTGCAGTTCCATTCCCTCGAGGCTGGGCCCTGCTCCTATCTCCAGCCTCATCCTGGGGTGCAGAGCTCTGGATGACCCTGCTGTTTAATCCTACCAAAGCCTTTACCTTAAACTTCCAGCGTGCCTTGGCACCAAACAGGACTCCTTCCGAGATCTACACACAGCCAGACACTTGTCCCAGCAGGAGTCTGCACTTCATTTCTGACAGTGAGGCCAGGCCCTCCCTGGGCTAAGTCTCCTGGGCTTCTACCCACCTCCACCTCAGCCCTCACTCGGGCTCACCAGCCCCACCCTGAGCTCCAACCTGCTGTAACCTCCAACCTGCTCCAACCTCCCTGGGCGTTAACCGGGAGAAGTGGGGGCTGGACATTTTGTGCTACCTGCTGCAAAGGGAAAGTCAGGTGGTGGCTTGCAGAAAATCAAATGCCAGGATAGGACAGAGACTCCAATAAAAGACAAAAAATAGGGATCCCTGGGTGGCTCAGTGGTTTAGCGCCTGCCGTCAGCCCACGGTGTGATCCTGGAGTCCCGGGATCGAGTCCCACATTGGGCTCCCTGCATGGAGCCTGCTTCTCCCTCTGCCTGTGTCTCTGCCCCTCTCTCTCTCTCTCTGTGTCTCTCATGAATAAATGAATAAAATCTTAAAAAAAAAAAAAAGAATAAAAAGTTGCTGCCTGTAACATACCCCGACCACCCTCATTACCCTGTCTATTGGGGTAATGACATTTGTCACCGCTTGCACTCAAATGATGCCCAGTGAATAAGTATCTCTGTTCTGACAGATCTGAAATTAAGGAGTAAGTCTGACGGGTGGATTTTTCATGACCGAGCTGTCCCAAACTAACACCTTCTTTTCCACCTAAAACAGGAGTGTGCAGTGTGAGGATCAGTGTGGAGGCCAGAGCTCAGATTCTCCAGAAGAACAACAGTGAGTGATCACAGAGGTGGGGGCAGAGCCCAGGACAGCTGGAACACCTCATGGCTAAACTTAGAAAGTGAACTGGGAAGCAGAAGTGCCTGAAAAGGGGGCAGAGGGGGCAGGCAAGAGGTAAAGACACCCAGGATGATAAGCATAGAGAGCGCATTTCTCCAGGAGATCACAGTCTGTGCAGAAAACATCAAAGGCTGGCTTCAGAAGGGCCAGCGAAGATTTAGGACCGACTGAGTCATATGTACCCACCAAGGAGAGCGGGATTTACAAGGTCAAAGAGGGCAACCAACCCTCCCACCTTCTGTGCCAATCAGGCCATGCCAGAGCTCTGCTCTGCGAGGTGGACTTTGAACCAGCTCAAAGTCCAGGGTGCCCACGCCAAACATTCACAAATGTGTTAAGAGCTTTGAACAAGGGACCTCTGGGTGGCTCAGCAGGCTCGGGTTATGATCCCAGGGTCCTGGGATCAAATCCCGCATCAGGCTCCCCACAGGGAGGTTGCTTCTCCCTCTGCCTATGTCTCTGCCTCCTTCTCTCTGTCTCTCATGAATAAATAAATAGAAAAAAAAGAAAAAAAAAAGAAAGAAAAAGAAAAGAAAAGAAAAGAAAAGAAAAGAAAAGAAAAAAAGAAAGAAAAGAAAAGAAAGAAAAGAAAAGAAAAGAAAAGAAAAGAAAAGAAAAGAAAAGAAAAGAAAAGAAAAGAAAAAGAAAAAGAAAAGACGAACGACAACGAGCTTTGGACCAAATAGTTTTAGAAATCTGAAGACAAAAGCCCTAATGGAGGAAGAGCCCAGCTTCCTAGAATGGTTCCAAAGATGTAGGTTCAAAATGGAATTAGGGACACCTGGGTGGCTCAGTGGTTGAGCATCTGCCTTCAGCCCAGACATGATCCCAGAGTCCCAGGATCGAGACCGAGACCCACATTGGGCTCCCAGCATGGACCCTGCTTCTCCCTCTGCCTATGTCTCTGCCTGTCTCTCATGAATAAATAAATAAAATATTTTTAAAAAATGGAATTAAATCCAAGAGGCCTCTTCCTGCCTTCTAGACTGTTTGCAGTTTCATTATTATTAAAGTCTTAAGTTGAGAGAATAGCAGTCATTTAGCAAAGTTCTTTCTAGCTTGCTTCCGAGTTTCAATTACCCTTTAAAAAACAGAACCTAGGGATCCCTGGGTGGCGCAGCGGTTTAGCGCCTGCCTTTGGCCCGGGCGCGATCCTGGAGACCCTGGATCGAATCCCACGTCGGGCTCCCGGTGCATGGAGCCTGCTTCTCCCTCTGCCTATGTCTCTGCCTCTCTCTCTCTCTCTCTCTCTCTCTGTGACTATCATAAATAAAAAAAAATAAAATAAAAAATTAAAAAACAGAACCTAGGGCAGCCCGGGTGGCTCAGCGGTTTAGCGCCACCTTCAGCTCAGGGCATGATCCTGAAGATCCCAAATCAAGTCCCACGTCGCGCTCCCTGCATGGAGCCTGCTTCTCCCTCTGCCTGTGTCTCTGTGTCTCCCTCTTTCTCATGAATAAATAAATAAAATCTTTTAAAAATAAAAATATAAACAGAACCTCGATTAATTAGGGTCTTTGAGATCATGAAGTCCAACCCTTTCTTTTGTAAATAAAAAAATGAGGCTGGGAAAGTTTAGATGATTGTGTGCGGGTCTCTTGATCCTCTGTGCAATCCTCGCTCTTTTAAATCACATTGAAAAAGTGTGCATGATTGCTGTGCCCCCAGAGACTGAGTTCACATCCCTCTAGCACACAACTGCCATGGGGTTAGACACTCATCCTTTCTGATACTGTTGTTTTTACTTGCAGAGTGGAGATCGTATCGAGGCCTCATGACTGTGCCGAGGCTTGTGTAAGATCGTCTATGGGACAGGATTCAGCTCGATGTCCCAGGCACATGATGCACCAAATCCATGGATTTGAACCAGGCCTTGTCCCACCCCCCTCCAGGAGGTGCACACCTCACCTTCCCCATCCCAAGCAGTTATTTTTCAAAACAAGGGGAAAGGGGACAACTGATACAGTTCCATTTATTGTAGATACCCACAGGAGCAGAAAAGCCAAAGACAAATCCTTTTGTTCCTCAAGAGCAATCATCACAGCAAAGTCGTGACGAGAAGTGGGGAAACAGTCATTCAGATGATCAGAAGAGAGACAGATAAGAGCTGGAAATCTGTCTGAGAAACAACTTCAGTGCTTCAATTGGGGGAAAGTAGCACAAGGCCACTTTCTCTAACTGTGCACCATGAGTCTTTGCTTCTTCCAGTTTCTGGAGGTGTCCAGGTCCACTGTGCCTAAAGTTTTCCCAGCAGTAAGAAGGCTTTTCTAATCCTTCATACTTGAATAAGCTCTGAACATGCTCTTCTCTGTCTTAAATGACCCAGATATAGTCTTTTAATTATAGCATCAGGTTCACCTGGGAGATTTTAACACTACATGCATTGTCTTCACACTTGATGACTTTTTTTTTTTTTAAGATTTTATCTACTTATTTGACAGAGAGAGAAAGAATGAGAGCACAAGCAGGAGGAGCAGCAGGCAGGGGGAGAGGGAAAGCAGGCACCCGCTGAGTAGGGAGGCCACTTCAGGGGCTCGATCTCAGGACTCTGAGATCAAGACCTGAGCTGAAGGCAGACACTCAACTGACTAAGCCACCCAAGCGCCCCAGCTCTTGGTGATTCTGATTCCATAGGTCTGGGATGGGACTCTCAGGAAAAATTAAAGTTTTATTTTTTTTTTAAGATTATTTATTTATTTATTCATGAGAGACACAGAGAGAGAGAGAGAGAAGCAGAGACACAGGCAGAGGGAGAAGTAGGTTCCCTGCCAGGAGCCCAATGTGTGACTTGATCCCGGGACTCCAGGATCACGCCCTGGGCCGAAGGCAGATGCTCAACTACTGAGCCACCCAGACATCCCCAAAATTAAAGTAGGGTTTTTGGTTTTTTTTGGTTTTTTTTAAGTTTTAAAAATCTTTCCAGTGGCTCTTTAAATGTTACGGTTCCTCAGGTGACTCACTCCTCTCCTGAAATATGACAGAGACAAATTCTGTAGGGTTTCACTCATAGGTGGGATTTAAGAAACAGAACAAATGAGCAAAGGGAAAAAGACACAGACAGACAAACCAAGAAACAGACTCAGTGACAGGTACCAGAGGGGAAGTGGACGGTTGGTTGGATGGGGATGAAGGAAGCCCACTTGTCATGAGCACTGGATGTTGTATAGAGGTGTTGAATCACTACACTGTACACCTGAATTTATACTGCACTGTACGTTAACTGGAATTTAAATAATTTTTAAGTTCTGTTGATAAGTTGTGCACCCTTGATGTGACACAAGGAGAATGAACTTTCTGCTCTTCCTCCAAAAATCCATAATCCTGTCAACCACAAGAAAAAACATCAGATAAACCCAAACTGAAGGACTCTCTACAAGAATGCCCGCTTGGGATTCCTCAAACTCTCAAGCTCTCAAAAAACAATAAGAACCTGAGAAACTACTACAGTCTAGAGAAGCCCAGGAGTCCCGACATCTAAATATAATTATAAATGTATCCTGGCTGAGATCTGAAGATAGGAAAAGAAAGACATTAAGTGAAAACCAAGGAAATCTGAATAAAATACAGATTTAAATAAATAAATGAATGAGTGAGTGAAAATAAAAACCTCTCCGGGATTATGGGTGCCTGGCTGGCTCCACTGGTACAGCATGTGACTCGGATGTGTCAGGGTTCTAAGTACTAGCCCCACGCTGGGGGTAGAGATTACTAAAAATAAAAACAGAACACAAAAATCTCTCCGGGATTAGAAATCAGGGGTTGAAGGAGGATGGAAAATCCTCGAGAGTTACATGATCTGCATACACAGCATTTCTCTAAAACAAATTGAAGTTTTTTCAAAGCTGTGAGTCCACTTTTTTTTTTTTGAGTCCACATTTTTTATTTTTATTTTTTTAAATATTTTATTTATTTATTCATAGACACAGAGTGAGAGAGGCAGAGACCACAGGCAGAGGGAGAAGCAGGCTCCGTGCAGGGAGCCCGATGTGGGACTCGATCCAGGGTCCCCAGGATCACACCCCAGGCTGCAGGCGGCGCCAAAACCACTGCGCCCACCAGGGCTGCCCCGAGTCCACATTTTTAAAGAAGACCGCAGTGGAAGAGTGAATACGTGTGTCACCTGGAAGGAAATCTGGGCAGCAGGCAGCCTCTGCTAGAAGATTCCTTGAGTGACCAACGTGCAAACAACCCTCCCCTCCCTCTATGTAAAGGAACAAAACCACCCCAGCCAGAGGGGAAGGCATCTTATCCTATGACCAAAGAAGGGGAATCTGTTGCTCTTTCTAGAGTTTAGCAGCCTTCACCATCAAGTGAACCTCCCCGATTATCTGGCTGCACAATTCTGTGTCCGTGAGTGGCTCCAGCCTCACCTTTGGGATGAGTTAATGACAGGACACCTCTTCTCTTGGGGAGGGGGGGGGTGGAATTTGCATACACCAGGCCTTATGTGGGTAGAGACTTTAGCCAGAGTACTTCACTAAGAACCTCTCTGCCTCTGGGAGAGGGAACACTATTTCCTTAATGGCAAATATTACATCTTGCAGTGCCCCAGACACCCCGTTCTTCCCAACACAAAACTTCACTCTGCTCGTTACTTATGAAAGTGGATCAAGTCTCCCCACCTCCTGGGTCAGACCTGAGGCACCTGCTCCGGGACTGGGGACGTGGGAGGAAACAAGCCCCAGCAAGACCGAAGCCAGTGTCCTTGAACGGAGACCCGGTTCAGCGTTTGCCCTGTCCGCCACGAGGGCTCCGGCATTTTTATGTCCTACTATTGTGCTGTGGCCTAAGAGACAATCAGAAAGTTTAGAAGGAGCAGGAGACTCGGAGGGGCAAACCTTGGAAATAACCAGGTCGCCCCTGCCCCTCTGCGCAGGTGGAACCTCTCTAGACAGGGCAGGGGTCGGCCCCCACCTACCTTTCCAAATCTGACCAGACACCGAGCTGACCTTCCCCGCTGAAGGCTCCAAGAACCAAGCGTCCAACCAGCAGCCCAGGAGACGCAAGCGTCGAACTCGAGAACCCTTCCCGCGAGCTTGCGGCCCCACCCCCGCCCCGCGGGTCCCGCGCAGCCCGGCCTACCTGTCCCGCAGGTGCCCGCAGCGCAGCCCCAGGGCCGTGCACTCCGCCGCGCTCACCCGCACGCCCTTGCACGACTTGACCGGGTAGATCCAGAGCTGCGCCACGGTGCCACCTGCCGCAGCCGCCCGCGCCGCCGGGACCGCGCGCGCCGCCAGGCCACCGTCCCCAGCGCCGCGGCGGCCAGGCCGAGCGCCGCCCCCGCCAGCCAGGGCGGGCCGGGAGGGCGCGGGGAGGCCCAGGCGGCGCGGGGCCCACGAGCCGGCGGCGCCCATGGCCCAGCGCGCGGCGCGCGACGCCTGCAGCTCCGGCCGCCGCCCGCCGGGCCCGGGGAGGTGCGGCCTTGGCGCGGAGCCCGGAGCCCGGAGCCCGAGCCCGGAGCCCTTCCCGGCCGCTCGCCGCATCCCGCCCTTCGCCCGAGCGGCGGCCCCGGGTCACCCCTCCCCAAGGTCACCACGAGTGACCCCTCTCCTTACCCAGTTGTGGGGTTTTATTAAACCTGGATGCCACCCCTGCGGCACAGAGCGTGGACTTCGCCACTAGAAATCCGGCAGCGGGGAGAGCTGGGTGGCGCAGCGGTTTGGCGCCTGCCGTGGCCCAGGGCGTGATCCTGGAGACCCGGGGTCGAGCCCCACGTCGGGCTCCCTGCATGGGGCCTGCTTCTCTCTCTCTGTATCCCTCATGAATAAATACATACAATCTTGAAAAGAAAAGAAAAGAAAAAAAGAAAAGAAATCCGGCAGCGGGGAGAGCCCTGCCTTGGGGAGAAGGGGGCGCCGCCCTTCCCGCCCCCCCCCCCCCCCCGCCCCGCCTGCTCCGCGGCCCGGGAGCTGCGGGAATGGGAGTCGGGGAGACGCACTCGCCCCCCCCCCGCCCCCCAGGCTGGCGCGGAGCTGGCGCTTGCCCCCGGGCTCTCGCAGCCGCAGGTCGGAGCCGCGCGGGCGGCCGAAGGCGCCCCTGCAGCGCTAGGGCTGGCGCGCTCTCCCGGGTTTGATTTTTATTTTTTTATATATTATTTATTTATTTATTTATTTATTTATTTATTTTATTTATTTATTTATTTATTTATTTATGATAGGCACACAGTGAAGAGAGAGAGAGAGGCAGAGACACAGGTAGAGGGAGAAGCAGGCTCCATGCACCGGGAGCCCGACGTGGGATTCGATCCCGGGTTTGGAAGTCGGGCACCGGCCTCGGGTCCTGAGGCCTCGGGGCAGAAGGGGACGTCCAGGGCAGCCCTGGGGGGCGCAGCGGTCTAGCACCTGCCTTCAGCCCAGGGCGGGATCCTGGAGACCCGGGATCGAGTCCCACATCGGGCTCTCTGCGTGGAGCCTGCTTCTCCTCTGCCTGTGTCTCTGCCTCTCTCTCTCTCTCTCTGTCTCTCATGCATAAATAAATAAAAAAATCTTTAAAAAAAATCCCACTTGGTCATGATGAATAATCTTCTTAATGTATTGTTCTATCCTATTGGCTAGTATCTCATTGAGAATTTTTGCATCCATGCTCATCAGGGATATTGGTCTATAATTCTCCGTTTGTGGTTTTTTTTTTTTTAATGTTTTTTTTTTTTTTTTTTAAACATTGCCCTGTAATTCTTTTTGGTGGGGTCTTTGTCTGGTTTTGGAATTAAGGTGATGCTGGCCTCATAGAACGAGTTGCGAAGTATTCCATCTCTTTCTATCTTTCCGAACAGCTTACTAGAATAGGTATGGTAACTGGAAGGAGCCTCGGTGTCCATTGAAAGATGAATGGATAAAGAAGATGTGGTCTATGTATGCAATGGAATATTCCTCAGCCATTAAAAACGACAAATACCCACCATTGCTTCAACGTGGATGGAACTGGAGGGTATTATGCTGAGTGAAATAAATCAATCGGAGGAGGACAAACATTATATGGTCTCATTCATTTGGGGAATATAAAAAATAGTGAAAGGGAATAAAGGGGAAAGGAGAAAAAATGAGTGGGAAATATCAGAAAGGGAGACAGGACATGAAGACTCCTAACTCTGGGAAACGAACTAGGGGTGGTGGAAGGGAGGTGGGTGGGGGGTGGGGGTGACTGGGTGATGGGCACTGAGGGGGGCACTTGATGGGTGAGCGCTGGGTGTTATAACATATGTTGGCAAATTGAACACCAATAAATATAAATTTATTAAAAAATAAATTGAAAAATAAATAAAAAATCATTTTTAAAAAAGAAGGGAACATCCACCCACCCTGCACTCACTGACCTCAGTCCCTGCCTCTTTCAGATCGGGCCATGTTTCCCACAACACAGCCACGAGGGGCAGGGTGGTTTCAGTCTCAGGCTTCTCTTTGATGTGCCAGACTGTTAAAGAAAAAAGTATTCTGAGACTTGTAAAAACGTTAGGAAGACTTCACTGGGGACTATTGCTCATGTAAGATCAGGAATAAAGGATGTCCACTCTTCCCCCATTTTTATTCAACAGAGTTCTGGAAAAATGTTTCTCGCCAGAACAACGAGGCGAGAAAATGAAATAAAAGGCACCCAAATCAGAAAGGAAGCAGCAAATCCATCTGCGTTGCAGGTAACAGAAGAGCCCATATAGAAAACCCCAAAAAACACCATCAAAACTATTAGAATAACTGAATTCAGTAAAAAAAAAAAAAAAAAAAAGATCAGTTTCATTTTTTTTAATTTTAACAGATTTTACTTATTTGACATAGAGAGGGAGTGACAGAGCACAAGCGAAAGAGTGGCAGAGTGAAAGGGAAAAGCAGGTTCCCCACCACGCAGGGAGCCAACACAGAGCTTTATCCCAAGACCCCAAGATCATGACCTGAGCTGAAGGCAAACACTTAACTACCTGAAACACCCAGGGGCCCCATGCATTTCTATACATAACAATAAACTACCAGAAAGAGAAACTAAGAAAAACAATCCCATTTATAATTATATCAAAAAGAATAAAATACCTAGGAATAAATTTAACCAAGGACGTTCAAGATCTATACACTGAGAATTATAAGACATTAAAGGAATTAAGACAGAAATAAATGCAAAATTGTTCTGTGCTCATGGATTGGAAGAATTAATATTGTTAAAATATCTATAAAATACAAAGCAAGCTACAGAGTCAATGCTATCTCTATCAAAATTCTAATGGCATTTTTCAAAGAAATAGAAAAAATATAATCTTAAGGTGCCTGCCTGGCTCAGTCAGTGGAGCACGCGACTCTTGATCTTGGGATTGTGAGTTCAAGCCCATAGTGGGTGTGGAGATTACTAAAAAATAAAATCTTACAAAAAAAAGAAAAGAAAAAAATCCTAAAATTTGTATGGAACCACAAAAGACCCTGAATAGCCAAAGCAATCTTCAGAAAAAAAGAAAAAAGCTGAAAGCATCATATTTCCTAATTTCAAACTCTTAGAAAGCTATAGTGATCAAATCAATATAGTATCAGCATAAAAACAGATATGTAGATCAATGGAACAGAATAGAGAGAAGAAATAAACCCATGCAAGGCACCTGGGTGGCTCAGAGGTTGAGTGTCTGCCTCTGACTCAGGTCATGTTCCCCAGGTCTTGGGATCAAGTCCCACATCAGGTTCCTCACAGGGAGCCTGCTTCTCCCTCTGCCTATGTCTCTGCCTCTCTCTCTGTTTCTCATGAATAAATAAGTAAAACCTTTTTAAAAAGAAAGAGAGAGAGAGAGAGAGAGAGAAGCCCATGCATAGGTGGTCAATTATATATGACAAAGGAGGCAAGAATATAAAAAGGGGAAAGGGTGGTCACTTCAAAAGATGGCAGGGGCAAAACTGTCACCTGCAAAGAATGAAACTGGACCCCATCTTACACCATTCAGAAAAATCAATTCAAAATGGATTCAAAACTTAAACATAAAACCCGAAACCATAAAACTTCAAGACACGAAAAAAAAAAAAAAACACAGGGGACAAGCTCCTTGACATCAGTCTTGGCAATGATTTTTTTTTATATGACACCAAAAGCAAAGGCAAAAAAAGCAAAAGTAAATAAGCAGGACCACATGGAACTAGAATGCTTGTGCACGGCAAAAGGAACCATCAACAAAATGAAAAGGCAACCTACAGAATGGGAGACATTATTTGCAAATCATATATCTGATGAGGGGTTAATAACCAAAATATAAGAAGAACCCATACAATGAAATCATAGAAGAAAAAAATCCAATTTAAAATGAGCAGCAGAACCAATAGACATCTTTCCATGGAAGACCTACAATGGCCAACAGGTACATGGAAAAGTGCTCAACGTCACTCATCATCCGGAAAATGCAAATCAAAACCGCAAAGAGATACCACCTTACATGCAACAGATTGGCTATTATCAAAAAGAGATACCAAGTGTTAGGAAGGATGTGGAGAGAAGAGAACCCTTCTGCACTGTTGGCGGGAATGTAAATTGGTGCAGCCACTATGGAAGACAGTATGAATTTTCCTTAAAAATTTAAAAACAGAACTGCCATACGAACCAGCAATTCCACTTGTGGATACTTATCCAGAGAAAGAGTAAGCACTCACTTGAAAAGATCTATGCACCCCCATGTTCATTGCAGCATTTTTTTCCAATAGCCAAGACATGGAAACAACCTCAGTGTCCACTGGACAGATGAACGGATAAAGAAAATGTGGTGCACACCTACCATGGAGTATTATTCAGCCTTATTTTAAAAAATGAAATCCTGCCATGCCGGACAAAGTGCATAGATTTTGAGGGCATTATGCTAAATGAAGTAAGTCAGATAGAGAAAGACAAAATACCTTATGATCTCCTTCATATGTGAAATCTAAAACAAAAACAACTCATAGATACAGAGAAGAGACTGGTGGTTGCCTAGGGCAGGGGGTGGGGGGTGGGCAAAATAAATGAAGGTGGTCAAAAGACCCAAACTTCCTGTTGTAAGAGAAATAGGTTCTGGGGATGTAATGTAGAGCATATTGATTATAGTTAACAATGCTGAGTTGTGAATTTAAAAGTTAGTAAGAGAGCTCATCTTAAAAGTTCTCATCTCAAGAAAAAATTTTAACTGTGTGAGGTAATGGACTTTAACTAAGCTTACTATGTGATCATCTCCTAATACACTCATACACCAAATCATTACACTGTATACCTTAAGCTAATACAATGTTATAGGTCAATAAAAAAAATAAAAATAAGACCATTGCAATGGCTTTCTGCCCCTGGACGCCGCCGAGTAAGCATCGTTAAGGTGTCCCCTCCCACCGCCATCATGTCTAAGTCAGAGTCTCCCAAAGAGCCTGAGCAGCTGCCGAAGCTCTTCATCAGGGGTTTGAGCTTCGAAACAACCAATGAGAGTCTGAGGAGCCATTTTGAGCAATGGGGGACGCTTACGGACTGTGTGGTAATGAGAGACCCCAACACCAAGTGCTCCAGAGGCTTTGGGTTCCTCACGTAGGCCACCGTGGAGGAGGTGGACGCGGCCTTGAACGCTCAGCCGCACAAGGTGGACAGAAGAGTCGTGGAACCAGAGGGCTGTCTCCTGAGAAGATTCTCAAAGACCTGGTGCCCACTTAAGTGTGAAAAAGATTTTTGTTGGTGGCATCAAAGAAGACCCTGAAGAACATCATCTAAGAGATTATTTTGAACTGTATGGGAAAATTGAAGTGATTGAGATCATGACTGACCGAGGTAGTGGCAAAAAGAGAGGTTTTGCTTCTGTGACCTTTGACGACCATGACTCTGTAGACAAGATTGTCATTCAAAAATACCACACTGTGAACGGCCACAACTGTCAAGTAAGGAAAGCCCCATCAAAGCAAGGGATGACTAGTGCTTCGTCCAGCCAAAGAGGCCGAAGTGGTTCTGGAAACTCTGGTGGTGGTCGTGGAGGTGGTTTTGGTGGGAATGACAACTTTGGTCGTGGAGGGAACTTCAGTGGTCGAGGTGGCTTCGGTGGCAGTCGAGGTGGTGGTGGACAGGGTGGCAGTGGGGATGGCTATAACGGATTTGGTAATGACGGAAGCAACTTTGGAGGTGGCGGAAGCTATAACGATTTTGGCAATTACAACAATCGATCCTCAAATTTTGGACCCATGAAAGGAGGAAATTTTGGAGGCAGAAGCTCTGACCCCTATCGTGGTGGAGGCCAATACTTTGCCAAACCACGAAACCAAGGTGGCTATGGCGGTTCCAGCAGCAACAGCAGCAGCTGTGGCAGTGACAGAAGGTTTTAATTACTGCCAGGAAACAAAGCTTAGCAGGAGAGGAGAGCCAGAGAAGGGACAGGGAAGCTACAGGTTACAACAGATCTGTGAACTCAGCCAAGCACAGTGGTGGCAGGGCCTAGCTGCTACATAGAAGACATGTTTTAGACAATACTCATGGGTACGGGCAAAAAACTCGAGGACTGTATTTGTGACTAATTGTATAACAGATTATTTTAGTTTCTGTTCTGTGGAAAGTGGAAAGCATTCCAACAAAGGGTTTTAATGTAGATTTTTTTTTTTTTTTTGCACCCATGCTGTTGATTGCTAAATGTAATAGTCTGATCATGACGCTGAATAAATGTGTCTTTAAAAAAATAAAAGAAGACCATTCCAATGGAGATATTATATAGGGTTCAACTCTGAACATAGCAAAGACAAGTGGGGATTTGTTTTTTTATATTTTATTTAAATTCAATTTGCTAACATATAGTATGGCACCCAGTGCTCATCCCATCAAGTGCCCTCCTCTATGCCCATCACTTAGTCACCCTATCCCCCACCCCACCTCCCCTTCTGCAACCCTTTGTTCATTTCCCAGAGTCAAGAGTCTCATGATTTGCCTTCCTCTCTAATTTTTTCCCAGTTTCCCTCCCTTCCCTTATGGTCCCTTTCACTATTTCTTATATTCCACATGAGTGAAACCATAAGATTGTCCTTCTCTGACTGACTTATTTCACTCAGCATCATACCCTCCAGTTCCATCCACGTCGAAGCAAATGGGAGGTATTCCTTTCTGATGGCTAATATTCCATTGTCCATTGTGTGTGTGTGTGTGTGTGTATATATCTCACATCGTCTTTATCCATTCATCTGTTGAAGGACATCAGGGCTTCTTCCGCAGTTTGGCTATTGTGGACATGGCTGCTATGAACACTGGGGTGCAGGTGTCCCGTCATTTCACTACATCTGTATCTTTGGAGTAAATACCCAGTAGTGCAATTGTTGGGTCATAGGGTAGCTCTATTTTCGACTTTTGGAGGAACCTCCATAGTGTTTTCCAGAGTGGCTGCACCAGCTTGCATTCCCACCAACTGTGCAAGAGGATTCAAGACAAGTGGGCATTTATAGCCAAGATGCACAGAGAGAGGACCAGTGGATGGAAATTTTCTCAAATGGAAACATCAAGGGTAGGAGGACTTTGGCTAAACCGACTTGCAGAAAGCAAGCCCAGGTCTTACACATCTCGAGGTGCAGATGAAGAACTCAATCCACGATGCAGGCCTGGTGAGGCCAGAGTCAAGGTTGAGCCCTGGTAGAGAAGGGGCTTCAAAGGAGCCTGACCAGTTTGGCCCAGGGTAGAGGCACTGTCAGCCTAGAACAGTACGACCCGAGATCTCACCAGAATTGTGCACACAAATGGAAAATGTCTTAAATCAGTAGAGGGAGAGTCTCCAAAAGCAAAGCAAATCCTTTCTCCCCAGCCCCTTAGTGCTCAGGGAAGATCTGTCTTCGAACATTGTTCTTCACCATAGATATTTAGGCTGAAACGGATTACATCCATCCTATTATCCTCTCTTCCAACCTCAAGTCATCTTTTCCCTCCCCGCTCCTGTGAAAGCCAGGAACTGTGTTCAGGCCCAGAGGTCAGAGGTTACTTCCACTGTTGTAGTACATCAATGACTCCTCTTCTAGGAATGAGCTGGGGGGAGAAAGGGCTTGGGTAAATCTAGCTTCCCACAAATAAATGTTGACTGTTAGTGACATGTGCCATGGCAATGGAACGAGGAGCAGCGTACCTCAGCATGACACAGGACTCGAGCTCCATATTCTCCATGGACAGACAGCTCATGGCCCTACATTTTGTGTATTACTGTTTCTCTCCCTAATTTCTCTTCAGAAATTTAGGGGTTTTTTTACGTATTCATTTACGTCATCTCTACACCCAACCCAACGTGAGGCTCGAACTCACAATCCCGAGATCAAGAGTCACTTGCTCTTCTGGCTGAGCCAGCCAGGGGCCGCTCTCTTCAGAAATTTAAAAGGAAAAATCTCCTTCTCTATTCCAATGGCTGGCTTCAAAGCTAGCAGGATTTTTCAATTTCAACATTTCTAAAACTTACCCAGGGATCAAGTTAACTGAGCCCTTGCACCTCACAGGGAGCTAGCAGTGGAGGTTGATTTTAGTCCCAGAAGCCAGCAAAGGAACAGCTATTCCTCACTGGTCACTGGACAGTCTCCTCACAGTCACTGGCCATCCTGCCTCAGTGGGCCACCTGTGCAGTTCACGGTGCCCCCACCCCCGCTGGCCCCACCAACCATGGGAGGTAATGTTTGCGGAGTCCACTTGGATCTCCAGAGGGAAGCCCTCTGCTAGGCGACTAGAAAAAAGTAAAAAAATAATGAATGACAGTGATCCAAGTTCTGATATAAAATGAAAAAAGCCCCAAAGCAGACTCATAAATACTACAGAAAAAGTACAATTGAGATTCACATTTATTGATATTAAAGAAACCACAAAAATTAGAAGTGGGTTAATTCATCCATGTATTTCTTCAGTGAGGATTTTTGTTTAGTCATACCAAAATAGCTCATTGCTCTTGGTTACAAAAAAAAAAAAAAAAAAAATTATTTGCACTTAAAAAAATGCTCCCGTGCTTTCATCCTTCTCCCTCCTGCTCTCAAAATTCCATTCTTTTTAAAATCTCATTTTTTCTTCATCATACTTGGAATTCCAGTTGGCGTATCTGGCAGTTACACACAGATTACTTCCATATGGCTTAATAGAAGTTTAATCGAACATAAAAACAAGATCTAAAAAATAACTTCCATACTCAAGTATAACCTGATCCCAAAACATATGAGCAAAAAAAAAAGTTATAGGATTCAACAGTCATGTAAAGATCAACAACAGGAATCTGTTTACATGTAAAAAGCAAACTAGAAAACAGTAATCTCGTTTCCCATTTCCCCTAAAAACATGAATGACAGGTAATCAAATATAAAGTCAGAAAAAATTTTGCAGCTTTTTAACTGATTATTTAAGCTTTCTTTACTCATCAACATTAACATCAGGCATTGAGAAGTATGATCGCTGTAGTAACATTCACAATAATTTCATAGGCAGTTTTATTTCAAAAGTTCTCATTACCTAAAATCTATATACCTTCTTATTTCTGGATCACCTCTAATTCTCTGCATTAACTGGGAGCATGAGTAATTTCAAAAAATTAAAAACAGAGATTCATTTCTGGGGTGAAGGTGGCCAAAGGCTGGTTAGCAAGGCGGCGCCGAGGTGGTTGGTGTTGCTGCTTTCGGCAAAAGTCCTAATGAAAGCCTCCCGGACGCTGAAACCTGAATAAATGACAAGGACCTCTGATTATTTGGTTATTTCTCCTACAAGTCATAAATACCTCAAGCACTCAAAGCAGTCACTTGATGGGGTTAAAATGCAGGAAACCTAAACTACGTCCTGCACCAAATTACCCTAGAGGGGAAAAAGCAGCCTGTTAAGACTGAGCATCCCACCAGGCCTGGCAAGAGCCCAGAGCCCAGATCTCTCCCACATGACACGACAGAGACACAGGGGAAGAACGCTTTTAAAAGCCATTGGCCAACGATGCTAATAAATATGCCTGGATCCCACGCATCAATAATTCCACTTTAACAATCTAACTTACAGGAAAAGACTTAATTATAAGATGGCTCTGGGGGCACCTGGTGGCTCAGTTGATTAAGCATCTGACTTCACCTTGGGTTGTGGTCTTGGGGTCCTGGAATCGAGTCCCCCCACACGCTCCCCACTCAGCAGGGAGTCTGCTTGTTCCATTCCCTCTGCCCCCCTCCTTCGCTGGTGTTCTATCAAATGAATAAATAAAATATTTTTAAAAAATAATAAATAGGGGGGGCACCTGGGTAATTCAGTTGCTTGGGCATCTGCCTTTGGTTCGGGTCATGATCTCAGGGTCCTGGGATCGAGCCCCTCATTGGGCTCTCTGATCAGCTGGGCGCCTGCTTCTCTCTCTCCCTCTCCCCCTCCCCCTGCTTATGCTCTCTCTCTCTCTAATAAATAAAATATTTTTTTAAAAAATAAAATAATAAATAAAATAACATGATTCTGCATACAAAGATATATACTTAATCTTATTCAAATAGGAAAAAAAAAAAAAAAAAGGAATATATCCCAAGTGTCAAATACTATAAAATGGTGTTTAGAACATGTCGTCTAAAAAAAAAAAAAAAAAAAAAAAAAAAAAAGAACATGTCGTCTATGTCTACACGTAATGTTTTTTTTTTTTTTTTTTTTTTTTTTCTACACGTAATGTTATGAAGCCATCAGAAATGACCTTTGGAAAGATCGGAGGTCTATGAAAGTGTGTATGATACATACTTCTGCATATATTTACCATATGATATATGGATGATATATATATCTGCATATATATCATATGATATACAACATATATCTGGATGATATATATTTTATATCATTATATATGTACATAATATATATATATCATACAGATCCTGGCTACATTAAACAAAAAATCCAATCACAATAAAATTTGTACACAGTGACAATGGGTGATTTCTTTCCCCAACTTTGCTGGCATTTTCTAAATTCACCGTGAGGAACATGGACTGCATCTATCATGGAACAGATGAACTTTTACATAATTAAAATTTAAATTTTAAATGGATAAGTAACCCCAGTGCAACTATTAACTGCTATCTTTGTAAGGCTTTACTCAACCTGTCACATGAAGAATCCAAAATGCAGGAACTAGAGTAGGCTCACAATGTAGATGAGTAACATTACTGTTATTTTTAAAGTGCAACAGAAACGCCCACTAGAGGGGAAAGTTCTCCATGCTTCTAGGGGATGGGCGGCAGGACAAGCGCCCTGGGTTTGTGTCGGGGAATGCTGGATAATAAAGCTGAAAGGGTAGGGCAGCCCAGGTGGCTCAGTGGTTTGGCACCACTTTCAGCCCAGGGCGTGATCCTGGAGACCTGGGACCGAGTCCCAAGTCGGGCTCCCTTCATGGGCGTGATCCTGGAGACCTGGGATCGAGTCCCAAGTCCTGCTTCTTCCTCTGCTTGTGTCTCTACCTCTCTCTCGGGATCTCTTTGTGTCTCTCATGGATAAATAAATAAAATCTTTTAAGAAATAAAAAATAAAGCTGAAAGGGAGGCTCAGGGCCCAGGGGCACTCACATCCCTCACCACACCCATATCTTGAACCTTGCTTATGACACACGTAGCCAACCCACCTGGCCTTTCACGTCCCCTCTCAGCTCTAGTCCATCCCACGCATGTGTTAAAAAGCAAAATTTAACTGAGTAACTTGAAAGATCTCATTGACTTTATTAAATGATTCATGAATCGTGCAGCATCCCATCTAGCAAGCTCCACTGAGCTAAACAAAAGAAAGGCTTTGAAAGGCAGAGAGAAGACAGAAAGAAAGAAAAGAAAGAAAGAAAGAAAGAAAGAAAGAGAGAGAGAGAGAGAGAGAGAAAGAAAGAAAGAAAGAAAGAAAGAAAGAAAGAAAGAAAAAAGAAAGAAAGAAAGAAAGAAAGAAAGAAAGAAAGAAAGAAAGAAAGAAAGAGAAAGAAAGAAAGGAAGAAAGAGACTTTATTAGGCTGGAATGCACCGTTTAGGCAAGGTTGCCCTCCTCCAAGGAGTGGTCAATCCATCAGGAAATTCCATGTTGCCTGATTAAAGGTTACATTCCTGATGAAATCAAACAGCAGTTAAATTAGGTATTAAGTCTTGGTTTACCGACCTGAAGCCTTAAGTGAAGTCATTTTAGGGCTGTGGTTTTTTTTTTTTTTTTTTTTTAAGATTTTATTTATTTATTCATGAGAGACACACACAGAGAGACAGAGACACAGGCAGAGGGAGAAGCAGGCTCCATGCAGAGAGCCAGATGTGGGACTCGATCCCAGGATCTTGGATCACGCCCTGAGCCAAAGGCTCAACCGCTGAGCCACCCAGGCATCCCAAGGGCTGTGGTTTTCTTGTTAACAATTTCCCCCCTTTGAGTAAGACTTTCTGCTAAACTGAGAGTTGTGCTCAAAACTTAAGGCATCCGTGCCCCTCTCCGCTATGCCCTGTGGTGCTCACAGCTCCTGTTGATCCTGTGAATGCAACTCACAGGTCATGAGGTTTTCTTTATTTCTGTGAAATTCACGGGTTACAACTCAATATCTGCCTTCCTTAAGGCCGTCGTCTTCTGTTCCTTTTCTGTTGTAATCTCAGTGAGATCAATTGCTTGGTGGTTAGGGATTTCAATCAGGCAATTAAAGTTTTGGGGAGGATACAATGCACCAGGAAGATTCTTATAATCACTACAAGCAGGATAATCCCCAGGGTTTGCAGTTCACTGTGAAACTTTGGTGCCCCAAACCCAAACCAATCAAAATCAAATAAGTCAAAGAAAGACCCCCACAGAAGGGGTCACCCGTTAAGCCGAGTGGCTTGCTCAATGATCGTAGGTAACTGAGTTTTAGTTTCCCCAGAACTGTCAATCCAGGTACAGCAGGTGGTGGTGGCCACAGCCAGACACCTCCTTGCTCAGCTCAAAGATACTCAAGAGCTGCCTTCTTATCAAGAGCTACTTTGGCAGAAACTCTAAGGATCTTCATTGAGAAGCTATCGCTTAAGCAGAAGATTCTGTAATAATTTTAAGAATTAAGAAATTAGGGGATCCCTGGGTGGCTCAGTGGTTTAGCGCCTGCCTTTGGCCCAGGGTGTGGTCCTGGAGTCCCACGTCAGGCTTCTGCATGGAGCCTGCTTCTCCCTCTGCCTGTGTCTCTGCCTCTCTCTTTCTCTCTGTGTCTCTCATGAATAAATAAATAAAGTCTTTAAAAAAAGAATTAAGAAATTAGCCTTTTTTTATTTTTTTTATTTTTATTTTTTTAGAGAGAGAGAGAAAATGTGCTTGAGCATAAGCATGAACCAGGAGTGAAGACTAGCAGGGGAGGAGCAGAGGGAAAGGGAGAGACTCTTAAGCAGGTTCCACGTTCAGCATGGAGCCAGACGCAGTGCTCAATCTCACCACTGAGATCATGACCTGAGCTGAAATCAAGAGTCGGACACTTCACTGACTGAGTCACCCAGGCGCCCCAGAAATTAGCCTCGTTTACATTTATTCCTAACTAGGGAAACAGGGACCTGTCAAAAGTAGTGAATCCTGAACAACGAAACCCCATTGGGAGAACCTTTTTAACTCAACAATGTAAATTTGGGGACACCTGGGTGGCTCAGCAGTTGAGCGTCAGCCTACAGCACAGGGTGTGATTGTGGGTCTGGGAATCAAGTGTAAAAAAAAAATTCTTCAGACATGAGGGGACTTTCAGACTGGGTTATAGATTTTAGGAGAAGAGTTGCTTAAAAGGCTCAATTTGAAGTCTTCCAAATGACTTTATTTCTTCCAAATGACTTTATTTCTATAATTTCAGGATTAGGCCTTATGCTCCAGGCATCAGGATTTTATTTAGCCCAGTGAAATCAGTGTGAGAACATTACTTTCTACCTTATGACTCAGAATCCAGGTGCCTTAATGCCCTAATATTTTTCAAACGTTAAATCGTATTTTTAAAAAAAATTTTAAAAAGATTTTATGTATTTATTCATGAGAATAAACACACAGAGAGAGGCAAAGACACAGGCAGAGGGAGAAGCAGGTTCCCCACAGGGAGCCCAGTGCAAGACTCGATCCCAGGACCCCGGGATCACAGCCTGAGCTGAAGGCAGATGCTCAACCACTGAGCAACCCAGGCATCTCTTAAAAATAAATTTTATAAAAAGTATTCAATGTTTTTCTCAAGTTGATTTTGAATAATTTAAACATTTCCCCTCACTTTTCTATCAGAGACAGGAAAAAATCAATACAGAACTCTTGAGAGCTGCTCACCTTCCTGCTCAATTTCCTTATTCCTTAATGAACTGAGAACATCTACCTATCTTTTGCCGGGGCTCCTGCATCAGCATTTTATAACTGAATGGGAAGTGGGAGAGAACCCGAGGTGGAATAAATCAGACTGTTGGGGAAAGAAAACTAAAAGGCATTTTCCAACTCCAAAGAGCAGAACACAAACCGCTCCTTCTCCTAAGATTTAAAGCAGCAAAACATAACATCTCAGCACAAGAAATGTGGCAGTGGCTTGGAGGCAATGCATTCCAGCAGCAAAGCTGCTGACTTGAGTATGCTGCTCACCATACCACGTCATGGAACCATCCGATACACCGGGTCACCAACTTGCAAGCTGCCAATTTTCTCCACTGAATAATAGATCCCAAAGAGTGGGGATGACTTGTATATTTGCTTCTCCGAAGGATCACACAGGCGGTAACTGAAAGAGGCAAAAATTTACCATCAGGCACAAAAGGGAAATAAGAATCCAAGTGCTCTCCATAGACTCAAGTTTTCATTCTCAGATTACCTATAAATTACCTTCTTAGCACACCTTTTCTACAACATGGACAGAGAACTCTGTGGGCAAGGAGTCAAACTGCACAAAATCCTGCCTTTTCTAGAAGCATCCTGAGAATCCATACAATTTTTCCATGGCTTCAGTTTGAAAAAACTTTAAGTGTTACTCAAAATGAGTGCCATGTTTCCAAAAAAAAAAAAAAAAAAAAAAAAATAGGTGGTATGTTTGCATGTATACCTCCCACTTCACAATTCCCTGAAACAAATAAATGCTCGTACAATCTCAAAATGGAACTGCCGGAACTCTCCAAAACTTTTTTTTTAAGATTTTATTTATTTATTTGAGAGAAAGAAAGTGAGCAGAGGGAGAGGGAGACACGCAGGCTCCCTGCTGAGCAGGAAGCCCAAGGAGAGGCTCAATCCCAGACCCCAAGATCATGACCTGAGCTGAAATCAAGAGTCAGATGCGTAACCGACTGAGCCACCCAGATGCCCCTCTAAGCCTTCCGTTCAACGCATGTAGGTAATCTGCTTTCCACCCCGTCAGGTTTACAAGCCCAAAGCTGAGCTTCTTTGGTGAACAAAAATGAAGATACAGATGCAACTGGCATGGGGCTGGACTACTGATGAAGCTAATCTTTTTCAAAAGCCCTGTCTAAAGAAAAAAAAAATTAACTTCGCCACATCTCAAAAATCAAAAAACAGAACTGCATATCTGAAGACTTCAAGAAATAACCTCTTCTCTAACTTAAAACCATTGGAAACAAATAACAGAGAAAAGGGAAACAAAAAAGAATATATCCTCCCCAAAATGTTGACTTAGTTTTGACTTAGTTTTAAAAACACATTTAGTTGATAACTAAAGTCGGCTAATAACAGAACAAAAGAAAACCACCCTGGCACCAAAGAAGCTCCTGAATGAACCAACTCCTGACAACTCGTTACATTTCTATTTTTCTAATATTTCATTACACAACTTCAATGAGTCTCATCATCCTTGATGTTAAGTCTAATAAAGAAATGTAAGCTGCAATAAAAATAATTACAGTATTTGAGGTATTAATTTGGAAATACACACGTGAATGACCTTAAAATTCGATGTGAGAGATATGAAAATTTCAAAACACAGGATTAAACAATGAAAAATCTAACAAAAGCACTCGAAGGGGACACCTGGGTGGCTCAGTGGTTGAGCATCTGCCTTTGGCTCAGGTCGTCATCCTGGGGTCCCGGGATCGAGTCCCGCATCAGGCTCCCTGTGGGAGCCTGCTTCTCCCTCTGCCTGTGTCTCTGCCTCTCTCTGTGTGTCTCTCGTGAATAAATAAAGTCTTTAAAAAAAAAATGAAAGAAAGAAAAGCACTTAAAGATCCATCCATAAAAAAAGAGGAAGCAACTTACCAACAGACCCATGCCAAGCAGAAGGCAGAATGAGAAGTGCTCGGACAGGGCACTACACCTGCAGGTAGCTCTGGGATGGGGCTGATATTAAAAATACACTGGACACACTGCTGTTTACCTCTTCAGGGTTTCCAGGGGCTCCTTCCTGTCTATGATTCCAGTATCTGGGTCTACGGTGGTCAAGATGCACCTGCCATTCAAGGACCAGCAGTTAGGTGGTGTTAGGAACCAATGAACAGACCCCAGAGGTTGACACTCAAGAGGATCCTTACCTGGGGCAAGACAAAACCTTTTTCATTTCTACGTTGCCAATGAGGAGCTCATCCCAGGTGTCCTAAGAGAAAAAGAAAAGTTATCTTTTGAATCAAGGCTTCATTAGTCTTTAAAGCCGTTTAATCTTTGGCTGGTACTAACTATGAAGCTAGCAGAAGAAAGCAGAGCCAGACACCAAGAAGCATCTCCCAAAGGGACACAAAGAGAGATGGCACATTGGTGGGTCCCGGAACCATTCACCCCTTGACGCACGGTCTCAGAAGCCTGGTTGTCAGCACCGCAAGAGCAGACCTTCTCGGGGGCCAGTTTGCCATGAGAATCACACATTAACTACAGGCCAATGTACTGACATATAATGAGGAATGTACAGCTTGCAAGACAAGCCCACTTTGTCCTTAGAGCTAAGCCACGATGGAAGCCAAGTTAAGATCTGACAGTTGTTTGATTAATGGGACGCCACGCAGGGGAAGTCAGCTGTGAGACTCTCAATCAGCACTCCCATCTCCAGAGAGGCAGCCTGCCCCTGGGGCCTGGCATTCCAGCCACTGGCCCTGCTCTGCTTTCCCACCCTTGAACCGTGGGCACCGCCAACATCCGCCTCAGGGCTTCAATAAGTCTTCACGACTTTGAAGAAGTTACTATTATGTCCCCCGTTTTGCACAAAGAAATGAAGACCTGGAGGGATTGCAAAATTTTCTCAGGGTCGCAGCAGCTAGGTTCAAAAAGTTCAGATTCTGAAGGGAGGACTTCTAACCACCCAGCTCTTAAATTTATCTCCATCTCTATTTATCTGTCTACACACACACACATATACACACACATATGGAGATTATATAGATGATGTTATATATGCCTTGAGGTACATATTCACACACATCTCTGCACAGACACACACACATGTATATAACGAGGGTGTATTATAGGACTCTATTGCTGATAGGGAAGCTACCTGTGGAGTTTGCATTTCCCAGGACAACCCTCTGTCCGGGCCTCAGGGGGGCAGGTGAGAGGCAGTAGAGGAGGCACTTCACTACAGGCTCCAGAAACCAACAACAGTATCTGTAATCAGATGCAATAAGTATGTCCCTTGAAAAAGTGTTTCCTGGTGCACCTGGGTGGCTCAGCGGTTGAGCATCTGCCTTTGGCTCGGGGCATGACCCCCGGGGGCCTGGGATTAAGTTTAGCATCAGGCTCCCCACAGCGAGCCTGGTTCTCCTTCTGCCTGTGTCTCTGCCTCTCTCTGTGTCTCTCATGAATAAATAAATAAAATCGTTTATATAAAAAAAAAAAGAAGAAGAAGAAAAGAAAGAAAAATTGTTTTCTGACCTCAGCTCAGATGAGGTTTGGAGGCCTTGGGTCTAAGGGATTTGATGAGAAGTCAGTTACCAAGTGAGGACATAAGGCACCTGGTCCTTGACTCCCCCCACCTCCTGCCCACCTCCCAGGGGGCATGAGAGCCCACTCTGTTTCTGCGGGAGGCTAACACAGTGTTTCCCCTCCAACCACTGATGACCAGCCTCCAGTCACGCTCTGGTTCTCTTCCAGAGTATGCTTACCCCCGAGGGCCAACAGGGGTGATTTAGCAAACCAGCCACCCAGGCGTCCAGAATTTCATATTTGGAAGCCACAGATCTGTGGAAACTCTGCCCTGTGGCTACGGCATGAAGCAGGAAAGTCTAAAAAGTTCAATTAGGTTTCCCAGCTTAATAAAAGATTTTGAGACGCCTGGGTGGCTCTGTGGTTGAGCGTCTGCCTTCAGCCCAGGGCATGATCCTGGAGTTCCAGGATCGAGTCCCCCATTGGGCTCCCTGCATGGAGCCTGCCTCTCCCTCAGCCTGTGTCTCTGCCCCTCTCACTTGCTACGTCTCTCATGAATAAATAACTAGAAATCTTTAGCAGAAAATAAATAAAACAGATTTCATCTGCTCTTCCACTCTTGAGAACTGCACTACCCAGTTTGGAATAACAAACTGTCTGCCTTCATAGAAATTGTCTTAAGCTCCCCAAATGCCAGCTCTAATTACCTCTGGAAACATTAATCAGTTTATATCATAACATCACTCACCCTACTCTGATCACGGCTGGCATTTGAGTGCAGACCATTATTTGCAGTAAACAAAAAACAACCACCAAGAGAATTGTTTTAATGTAATTATTCAGTTTTCAGTTATTAGATGAAAATAATGAAAGACCTTAAGTTATTAAAAGTTAACCTGAATTAAGAATGCATGAAATTAAATCCTCCATTACGTTCTACCGGGTACCAGCATCTTCCATTGCGTTCTACCGGGGACGCGCATCCTCCATTACGTTCTACCGGATAGGCGCATCTTCCATTGCGTTCTACTGGATAGCGCATCCTCCATTACGTTCTACCGGATAGCGCATCCTCCATTACGTTCTACCGGATAGCGCATCCTCCATTACGTTCTACCGGATAGGCGCATCTTCCATTGCGTTCTACCGGGTACGTGGATCTTCCATTACGTTCTACCGGATAGGCGCATCTTCCATTACGTTCTACCGGATAGCGCATCTTCCATTACGTTCTACCGGATAGGCACATCCTCCATTACGTTCTACCGGATAGCGCATCCTCCATTACGTTCTACCGGATAGCGCATCCTCCATTACGTTCTACCGGATAGGCGCATCTTCCATTGCGTTCTACCGGGTACGTGGATCTTCCATTACGTTCTACCGGATAGGCGCATCTTCCATTACGTTCTACCGGATAGCGCATCTTCCATTACGTTCTACCGGATAGGCACATCCTCCATTACGTTCTACCGGATAGCGCATCTTCCATTACGTTCTACCGGATAGAGCATCTTCCATTGCGTTCTACCGGGTACGCGCATCTTCCATTACGTTCTAGTGGATAGGCGCATCCTCCATTACGTTCTACCGGATAGGCGCATCTTCCATTGCGTTCTACCGGGTACGCGCATCTTCCATTACGTTCTAGTGGATAGGCGCATCCTCCATTACGTTCTACCGGGTTCGCGCATCCTCCATTACGTTCTGCCGGGTACGCGCGGGGTCCCAGGGCCTTCCCTCCACCCCGGACACAGCCCGGAGAGCCCGCTGCTCCCCCTGGGGCGGGCTGCCTCTGTGCAGTCTGGCAAAACCCAGGCCCCTCGGACAGTTACTTACACATTTACTTACGATGAAGGGACAAACCATGGGGCTTTTGAGGTGGAAGAAAAGAAAGGGAGAGAGAAAGGCGGCGGGGGGGGGGGGGGGTTCTGCACACAATGGGCTCTGTGGAGTCAGCCTGAGATTTTACCCTGAATTTGCAGTTCACATTTGTAAACCCTAAATTAGGATTACATGGTGTCCTGGGACAAGTGGCACCCAAAGACATAAATTAAGGTTCGGGGTAATTATTGTGGGGCACATGGGACAGATGTGCAGGGGAGGGGGTCTGCTTCTTTGAGATCTTCACTAGAGCCCACAGAGGCACTTGCTGAGCAAAAAATCACATGTATGACAGGAGGGGCGCCTGCGTGGCTCAGGGGGTTAAGTGTCTGCCTTTGGCTCAGGTCATGATCCCCGGGGTCCTGGGATCCAACCCCGCATTGGGCTCCCTGCTCAGCGGGGAGCCTGCTTCTCTCCCTCTGCAGCTCCCCCTGCTTGTGCTCCCTCTCAAATAAATGAATAAAATCTTTTATTTTTTAATGGGTAGGTTTTTTCTTTTTAAGGTTTTATGTATTTATTCCTGAGAGACACAGAGAGAGAAGCAGAGACACAGACAGAGGGAGAAGCAGGCTCCCCGCAGGGAGCCGGATGCAGGACCAATCCCGGAACTCTGGGATCACTACCAGAGCCAAAGGCAGACGCTCAACCACTGAGCCACCCAGGTGCCTCAAATAAAAATCTTCTAAAATAAATAAATGTATGACAAGAGCTTCTAATCCCTCCTCTCTTTCCTTCCGTTTCCTTCTCTCTCTGTGCATACACACAACGCACACACACACACAGCTACACACATATATTTAAAGAGAGAAAACAATACATCTATCCCATATTTGTGTATATATTCTACACGTTGTATATATGTGCGTATACACACACACACACAGACACAATATACACATACACACACGTGTGGGGTGGGGGAGCACCAGGCGAGAAGGGAGGCCAACATGGGCTCTTAAATATCCAGGCACCAGAGATGGACAAGAAGACATCTGAGAGTAAGATGGAAAGCCAGGTGACAAAAGCCTGAGTGCTCCGCTGTTGCCATGGGTCATCCAAAGAACTATCCTGAAGAACACAGGTTGGATCAGCAAGTCTACCCAACCAACAGCTACAGAGCTTCCGGGCACTTACACCTCCAGCCGGGGTCTCCGCTGGTCCCAGGACAGCTCCCGAACCTTCTACCTCCTGAACCTCAGTCACAAGATCGGTGCCTGTTCATACCCTGCTCCTGATTCTCTAACTGCTACTCCTAAGTTTAGTAGCTTATGTCACACATTCGGTTATTAGAAGCAATTTCTAATTGCTTCAAATTAGAAATTAGAAATATGAGTAAAGATGAATGAGTAAAGAAACAAATTTGTGGTTTAGAAATCCTTAGCTGTTTTTCTGGTTTGGTATCAACGATGCCACAAGTGCACAGCGAGCTGGGGAAGCCACGAACAAGGGACTGGCTACATGTGGCCCGTTATAGGATGATCACTGGGCAGTGGAAAGGACGATGTGAGTCTCTAGCAACTGACTCATGTGCAGGATGTTACTGAGTGAAGAAAGCACATCCGTATAGATACCATACATAGGATAAGTCCGCTTATGTGATAAAAAAAAGAAAAAAAACCCTGTAGGTACAGCCATGTGTATATATAGGTGTATGTAAATATATATATTTATAGCAATATTTTGGAAGGCTCCTCAAGTTCACTTATTTTTTTAAAAGATTTTATTTATTCATTCAAAAGAGAGACACAGAGAGAGAGAGGCAGAGACACAGGCAGAGGGAGAAGCAGGCTCCATGCAGGGAGCCCGACGTGGGACTCGATCCCGGGTCTCCAGAATCACACCCTGGGATGAAGGCAGGCGCTAAACCGCTGAGCCACCCAGGGATTCCCCAGGCCCCTCAAGTTTAAACAGTATTTTTATAATGAGTTTTTAACTTTTTCATTTCCCTTTTTTGTGTTATTTTTTCTGAGAAGCATTATCATCTCAACAACACATTTTTAAAATCATTTCGGTCATTTTTTTTCTCATTCACAATTTTAATCGAAGCATTGCTCTTCATTTTTTAACTCTTTCTTATAAGCACAAAATTTTACTATCTAGGTCAATTTTGGGGGAAAGAAACACCATCAAAGAACTTCCCTCCAGAATAAAACAATGATGTTCATTCCTCCAAACCACCAAATTTGAAGTCTACTGAAACAAAAACAAAAAGCCCCCCCACACACATAGAAAAGTAACAAAAATCACATTCTAGGGGTTCAGTGCATTTAGCAGCCTTCGCTGTGCTAATCATCCTTCAGCTGACTTTCAAAAAAAATTAACACCCTAGCGCATCAAAATATACATTTTCCATTTGCTTTGTTTAAATTTTTTTTTTTTGCTTTGCTTTGTTTAAATTAGAAATAATAATTAAAAAAAGAAAACTTGAAGGAATTCATAATCAACTGCCTGACTCAAGGGTGTATGGGTGGCTCAGTGGTTGAGCGTCTGCCTTCGGCTTAGATCGTGATCCCGGGGTTCTGGGATCGAATCCTGCATTGGGCTCCCTGAGTGGAGCCTGCTTCTCCCTCTGCCTATGTCTCTGCCTCTCTCTGTGTGTCTCTCATGAGTAAATAAATAAAACCTTAAAAAAAAAAAAAGTGTTCCTATCACTTCTATCACTCAGGAAATGCCAAGGGTTTTAGGAGTTGTTTTAGGGAACAAACGCCAAGTACATATTTCCCATTACACCACACAGTACAACTATCTCAAACCAAAAATTTTGTTTTTAAGATATACATGCAAAACAATATTCTTTAATGCCCTGTTGCACTATTTAAAGGCTCTCCCTCTCAAGAAACCCTGTAGCAACCTTCCTACAAACACACACATACTCTGTGCTAAGTGTTTCTTTCTCTGGTCTCCTATGCGCAATGTCACGTCCCTCAACCCTCCAGCTGCTGAGCCCTCGGATCCTGCTTCATCATGAGACCCTTGCAGGCAAACACAGGGAGTTCATTTCTGCAAGGTTAGCATCTCTCTCAGAGGTGAGCACCCAGCGAATTCTCAGTAAACATCTGTTGCAGGCATGAGCCTCCGGAACCTTGGCCAATGTATAGACTTGCAGAAAATCATTTTCCTCAGCTGAAGTAAAACTCTATCTCATGGCCAAACTTCCTTCACAGACTGACTAGAACACAAGATTCCTTTCACTAAGAATTACCAATGTACAGGAGACATGACTTTGCACTTAATCGGATTTTCGTAAAGATTACAGGCATCGATGCTGGCAGGCGTACAAAGACAAGGGTGCGCTTCTGCTCAACTGGTGGCAACTGAAATTGGTACGAGGTTTCTGCAAAGCAACTTGGCAATATATATGACAAGCCCTTACGATTCTGACTTTGCACTTCTTTTTTTTAAGATTTTATTTATTCACAAAAGACAGACAGAGAGAGAGAGAGAGGCAGAGACACTGGCAAAGGGAAGAAACAGGCTCCATACAGGGATCCTGATGTGAGACTCGATCCCAGGACCCCAGAATCATGCCTTGGGCCGAAGGCAGACGCTTAACTGCTGAGCCACCCAGGCGTCCTTGACTTTGCACTTCTTAAGTTGAGAAGTGCAGATAAAGACTGGTTTACCAGGGGATCCTTGGGTGGCTCAGCAGTTTAGCGTCTGCCTTTGGCCCAGGGCGTGATCCTGGAGACCCAGGATCGAGTCCCATGTCGGGCTCCCTGCATAGAGCCTGCTTCTCCCTCTGCCTGTGTCTCTGCCTCTCTCTGTGTCTCTCATAATGAATAAATAAATAAAATCTTTAAAAAAAAAAAAGACTGGTTTACCAAGCTGTTCATTATTAAAGGGAAATGGCCTACATGCTCGATTATACTGTTATGGCACAGTTCAAAATGGACTAATACAGAACCACAAAAAAATATCCTAATGAAGAATTTGTAAAGACAAGAGCTGTGTTCGCCACGTACCATTACGCAAAAATGGTGGGATTCGATACCACCCATACAGGATCATATAAATAATACTGGAAACACAATATAATGTTATCATAGGTTATTCTTTGATGGTAGGATGGGGAAGGATTTTTATTCAAGTTTTTCTTTGCACAGGGGAAGTGGTACTTCAAAAAATTACTTTTATAATTGAAAAAATTAACTTTATCTGAAAGATTCTTGAATTGAATCATTCAAAAGCTTGCCACATCTCTGCAGCCCTGGTGTCCACTTCTCTCTCGTGGCTTTCTCATGACCCTGAGCTTGGGCAACACCGTGTAGAGAAGCAGTAAACTTTATCCTTAAAGTGTCAGTCTCAGGCAGCCCTGGTGGCTTAGCGGTTTAGTGCCACCATCAGCCCAGTGTGTGATCCTGGGGACCTGGGATCGAGTCCTGCATCCGGCTCCCTGCATGGAGCCTGCTTCTCCCTCTGCCTGTGTCTCTGCCTCTCTCTGTGTGTCTCTCATGAATAAATAAATAAAAATCTTAAAAAAAAAAAAAGTGTCAATCTCCTCCCATCACACAGTGGCTGGTGTGTGTGTTCCTACAGAATCACAGGAGGCACATTTCTGTAAACCCAAGTGCATAATAAATGTGCCAGGAGGAATTTGTTGTTTGAGAAAAATCCAGGCAAAAGGGAAGGACAGAAGCCTCAGGCTTTTGCAAAGCTAGCTTCCACTCCCTGGAAGCTACTTACTGTAAGGAACACAGTATGAAAGTAATTTATTTTATTTTATTTTTTTAAATCAGGACATATAAAAAAATAATAAATAAATAAATCAGGACATAGACTGTACAACTGAAGTGTTTGTTAGAAAGAAAGAAAGAAAGAAAGAAAGAAAGAAAGAAAGAAAGAAAGAAAGAAAGAAAGAAAAGAAAAGAAAAGAAAAGAAAAGAAAGGAAAAGAAAGGAAAAGAAAGGAAAAAAAGAAAGAAAAGCTAACCAAGAGGTCATATCGGAGAGAGAGTCTGAGAGAGATTTGTGATAAACTCTCTATTGAACACACACATACATATTAACAGAAGAAAAAGACAAAAGGAATTATATTACTGTAGGGCTGCAAAGAACCTTTAAAATCCTTTAGTAAAAGCTGTCAGCTTAAAAAATGAATAAATAGATAGATAGATAAAACCTGTCAACTTTATTTTTTTTAAGATTTTATTTATTTATTCATGAGACAGGCAGAAACACAGGCAGAGGGAGAAGCAGGCTCCCTGCGAGCCTGATTTGGGACTCGATCCCAGGACCCTAGGATCATGCCCAGAGCCGAAGGCAGATGCTCAACCACTGAGGCACCCGGGCGTCCCTCAACTTTAGAAACATGAGTGTGGGGGGTACCTGGGTGGCTCAGGTAGTTGGAGCATCTGCCTTTGGCTCAGGTCATGATCCCAGGGTCCTGGGATGGAGCCCCACTTCCAGGCTCCCTGCTTAGTGGGGAGCCTGCTTCTCCCTCTCCCTCTCCCTCTCCCTCTGCCCCTACCCCTGGTCCTTCTCTTTCTCTCTCTCAAATAAATAAAATCTTAAAAAATGAAAATAAAAAATAGAAAAAAAAGGAACATGAGTGTGTTACTATTCCCCTCCACCCAGCAGTCCTGTCTCCCGTGCTTTCATCATTTTGGCTTTTCTAAACAAGGACAGACTTGGCTAAGGCTCCTAACAAAATGTGCCTGTCAGCAAAGCTCCCCAGATGAGCACAGGGGAGCCCTTACTTGAAAGGAGGACTATATATGCCTAGGATAGACCTCTTCTTGGTGCTTTTCATTCATTTGAAAGAAAAATGACTCTTAGATGCCTTCAGCTTCCTTCTAGCAAAGTCAATGAACATGAAATTTGGGCTTATCTTCATGATGCCAAACCTGATGCTTGTTCTGTCTTGTTTCTTCCAGAAGCACATACCTCTTCCCCTTGACCACATGGTGACTGAGGACCCAATATGGTTTTTGCTATATGGCCCAGCAGTGGTTTAAACAAGGGATAGGGGCAGCCCGGGTGGCTCAGCAGTTTAGCCCTGCCTTCAGCCCAGGGCCTGATCCTGGAGACCTGGGATCGAGTCCCACATCGGGCCCTCTGCATGGAGCCTGCTTCTCCCTCTGCCTGTATCTCTGCCTCTCTCTCTCTCTCTGTGTGTGTGTCTCTCGTAAATAAATAAATAAAATCTTTAAAAAAAAATAAAATAATATAAAAAAAATAAACAAGGGATAGCCCTGTAAATGGCTGGACTTCATGGACTTCAGACACCCAGAGAGCCTGGCCACACACCAGCTGTGTGACGTTAGGCAAGTAACTCAACCTCCCTGAGCTTCCACAGCTATGGAGGGAGGTGAAAACACCATTCGCTTCAATGACTACCAGACACTTCTCAACGAACCACAGTAAAACATTACCTTTTATAATTTGCCCAAACTTGGAAGCAACCAAGATACCCTTCAGTAGGCGAATGGATAAATTAAACTGCGGCACATCCAGTCAACAGAAAATTATTCAGTGCTAAAAAGAAACGAGCTATTAAATCATGAAAAGACGTGGAGGAAACTCAAATGCGTGTATTACCAACTGAAAGAAGCCAATGTGAGAAATCTACACACCGTATGGTTCCAAACAGAAGACATTCTAGAAAAGGCAAAACTATGGAGACTGTAAAATTGTCAGAGGGGTGGGGGTTGGAGAGGAGGTGAAGGTGGAGGCAGAAGGCAGAGCAGAGGGGACCTTTAGGGCAGTGAAAATACTCTGCACCATGCTACAATGTTGGATGTGTCCTCAGACATCTGCCCCAACCCACAGAATGGACAACACAGCGAACCTTCAGGTAAACTATGGACTGTGGGTGACCGTGACGTGTCAGCATAGGTTTACCCTTGGGAACATACCACTCTGGCGAGCGATGTGCTGATGAAGGGGGGCTGCGCACACCAGAGCTGATGGGAAATCTCTGTACTGTCATCTCAATTTTATTGCAAACCTCTACTTGCTGTAAAAAAAAAAAAAAAAAAAAATCAAGTCTTTTTTTATTTATTTTTAAATATGTATGTATGTATGTATGTATGTATTTATTTATTTGAGTGTGAGAGAGAGAGAGAGATTGAGAGTGAAGGAGGGAGCCTGCACAAAGAGGGAGAGGGAGAAGTGGACTCCCTACTGGGCAGGGAGCCTGATGTGGGGGCCGATCCCAGGACCTTGGGAACGTGACCTGAGCCCAAGGCAGACGCTTAGCCAACTGAACCCCCCAGATGCCCCAATAAAGTACTTTTTAAAAATTACATTTTACATTGTTTTCCAATGTTCTTTCACACCCACACAACACACACACATACACACACACACACACCAGATAAACAAAAGTCTTACAAAACAATTGTTTTAAGTAGGCTCCACACCCGGTGTGGGGCTTGAACTCACAATCCTGAGATCAAGAGTCTCCTGCTCTAGGACTGAGCCAGCCAGCCGCTCACAAATCAATCCTTAACCTTACTGTGTATAGTCTACTCCAATATCTTTTATCCTGTTTAGTCTTTTTTTTTTTCTTTTTTTTAATGCTAGTCAGGGTCCTTGAAACTGAAATTATAACCCAATAATGGGTTATGACTTGCACTTTGGAAAGTAGGGGGATTAAGTCAGATCCAGCACATGAAATGCCTGGCACAGTGTCTGGGACATAATGCACATTTGATAACTGGGAGACTAGGTTGTTACTGTTACTTTGTTATTGTTCTATATGCTGCTGTTGGCATTGCTTCTTCAGAAATCCCCAAAGCCAGACAGATAGGATATTCTTATTCCAGGACAGAGAACTTTTTTTTTTTTTTTTTAAGATTTTATTTATTTAAGAGAGAGAGAGCGCGCACAATCAGGGGGAGGGGCAGAGGATGGGGAGAAGCAGACCTCCCGCTGCGTGGGGAGCTGGGCTCAAGACTCGATCCCAGGACTCTGGCTGGAATCATGACCAGAGCCAAAGGCAGATGCTTAATGGACTGAGCCACCCAGGTGCCCTCAGGACAGACATTTCTAATCTAAGCTCCCAAGTAAAATCCTAAGTCGTCCCCACTTAGATTTGAGGGACTGAAATTTTGGTGATGATGGTTTATAAAATCTTTGCTTCTCAACAGCTGCAAAGGATAGTACAGAGAGGACCCTATTCACACAACCAGTGAGTGATGGGACTTCGAGTCCAACCACAGCTGCCTGGCTTCAAGATCTACCACCTGTCTAGAAGCTTCTTGAAGAATCACTTCCTGAGTGACAATACACCAAAGGTTTTCTGCAAGCTTCTCCATAGTTCTTTCATACTGCAGGGTAAGAAATGATACAAACAAAAGATTGCAAAAAAAGAAGAAAGAAAGGAAAGAAAGGAAAGAAGGGAAAGAAGGGAAAGGAAGGGAAGGGAAGGGAAGGGAAGGGAAGGGAAGGGAAGGGAAGGGAAGGGAAGGGAAGGGAAGGGAAGGGAAGGAAGAGAAAAAAAGAGTCAAGTCCTGCTTACCAGGAAAGTGAGCAAAGTTCAGGAAACACCTGACCCCTGACCCCTGACTCTACTAGCAATGGCCAAGCACACAGACAAGAAGCATCGGTCAACTGTATTATTTTTAAATTCCACTGCTCCACATTCCCAGAACTCACACACACCACACCGGCCCAAGGGAGGCCACCTTTTAAAACTTGCGTAACATTCTGAGTTACATGGAAAAAGTATAAAGTACTCTGGGTCACAAAGTGTAAATGTTGCACAATGCATTCTACTATTGCTCTATATTTTTGCAATAAAAAATGGCCTGACTTTTTGCACCATGCTTAGATTTGCTCTTTTTTATTATTAGTTGCTCTATTAAATATTTATGTACGTCATCATTTTACATCAATATTTAATAGAGTCCCACTAATTGAAAAGGTGATGGTTGTGCAACAGTGCCAGGTAGACAGGTTAATGCATCAGGCCCATAACTATTAGCCTTCCTAATTTCAGGGAGAATAAATCAGTAACGTCAGCATCGTTTTATACTAAGAGTTTTTATTTAAAAAAAAAAAAAACTAAGGGTTTTTGTTTTTTTTTAATTTTTTTAAAAGATTTTATTTATTTATTCATGAGAGACACAGAGAGGGAGAGAGGGAGAGACACAGGCAGAGAGAGAAGCAGGCTCCATGCAGGGAGCCCGATGAGGGACTTGATCCCGGGTTTCCAGGATCACGCCCTGGGCTGAAGGCAAGTGCCCAACCACTGAGCCACCCAATGTTCTTTCACACCCACACAACACACACACACACACACACACACACACACACACACCAGATAAACAAAAGTCTTAGCACCTGCTTTGGCCCAGGGTGTGATCCTGGAGTCCCAGGACCGAGTCCCACATCGGGCTCCCTGCATGGAGCCTGCTTCTCCCTCTGCCTGTGTCTCTGTGTGTTTCTCATGAATAAATAAATAAAATATTTTTAAAAAATAATAAAAATAATAAAAATAAAATTAAATTTAAAAAGACTCCACCCATTCAAATTGCCTAAGAGAACAATCACCTCAGGTTCACTTTGATAAGTCCCAGAAGAGCAAAACTCCTTAGTTGGAAAATTGCAGGAAAGCAAAAATTCTTTAGCCAGGAATGTGGCTAGGGAGGATCTTTCCTTCTCATTCCTCTTGGTTCAAAATCCTACTTAAATGAGTACCTTCAGTGGAGACCATGTGGGAGCAATGGTACTCCCTAAAAGAAAATTTCTCAGAAAATAATGGTGCAATTACAGGATTCTTGTGAAAGAGTTTTTGCTTCGTGGACTAATTTCTAATCTGAATCTCAGCCGCTTGCATCAACACCGAGCATGGATTTCATGGGTGTTTCGCGAGTGTCTAAGGACTGACTCCACGCTTGTGCACAGTCCTGGCCCGCAGCGGGGACACAGGCAGGCTAGTCCCCTTCTAGGCTCTGCACCTGCTATCGTCTTTATTGAAGGAGGCCCCCCCACATTGTATAAACTTGAAGTCCCACCAAATCTGGATTTACTCCTGGGGAGAAAAATTGGGTCTCTTCCTCAAGGCACTGACAGCCCCAGGATGTCAGGGCCCCGGCCTGTCCTGCCCTCTGTAGCCAGGGCTTCTCCAAGCGCCGCCGGAGACACGGGATGGTGCCGCCGAGCCCGTCACCCGCCTGGTCTCGAACCTGATGCAGGTTTCACACAAGGCCTGGCTCAGCTGCAGCTTTTCAAGGAGACCTTCTGGTGATGGAGCCTGGCGCTGGTGTTTCTGCCCCACGTGTCCCTCCCTCTCAGTGCACGTCCTAGAGAACTGCCAGAGTAATACTGTGCCTGGCACGCTGTGCGCATCAGTAATATTTGCTGGATGAATGCAAACCTTAACGACCTCCTTGCTCAAAATCATGACCTGCTCTTCAATATCCACAATATCAAATCCAAACTCCTCGGCCTTGGTGAGCTCCAGCCAGCTCTGGGTCCAGCTTCTTCCTGCCACTTCTTATTTGCCCCTGGATCTCCTGCAATTCTGAAAGGCTCCCGGGCACCCCTTAAAGTCACGGCCTCTTGTGCTTTGAGGTCTTCAGTGGGCTGCCTCTGATACCCACAGTGACCTTCGCTCACCCTCGCTGGCACACACAGCACACATAACTACCCACATACCCCAGCACGGCTTCTGGGTGGCATGATCTGACCCCTCTCCACCCTCACACTCCCTTCTCCAGGCAGATTGAGGCACTTCTGCTTCTAAGCATCCTTGTGCACCTGCTAAGCGTGTGCATCACAGCGCTTCTGGCCCTGGGCTGTCGTCCTTCGGCTCTTCCTCTCAGATCAGGGAATCCCAAAGGGCAGGACCTGTATCTTTTCACCTCTGTATCCAGGGCTCCTAGACATAGTGCCTGGCCCAGTATAGATTATCAATTAAAAAAATATATTTTTAATGAATATGAAGAGGAATTATAGAAAACATAACAAACAACGGGATAGCATCAACAAGGAGACAACTTCTGTGAACACTGCTATTTTTTAAATTACCAAATAAGTGCCAAAAAATAAAAAATAAAAAGATAATAAGTGCCTACACGTGTGAAGATTTGTTCTAGGCTTGGTGCAAAGGTTTGTGGTTATTTTTCTAAGATTTTATTTATTTGGGGAGAGAGAGAGAGAGAGAGAGAGAATGAGTGAGAGGAGGGGTAAAAGAAGAGGGAGAGAGAGAGAGAATCCTCAAGCAGGCTCCCGCTGAGCCCAGAGCCTGATGCAGGGCTTGATTTCACGACCCCAAGATCACAACCTGAGCTGATACAAAGAGTCTGATTCTTAACCAACTGAGCCACCTGGGTGCCCCTGCAAAGGTTTATTCTAAAGGACAGTACTAAAAAAATAAAATAAAAATAAATTAAAAAATAAAGGACAGTACTTGGGATGCCTGGGTGGCTTAGTGGTTGAGCATCTTCCTTGGGCTCAGGGTGTGGTTGCCCTGGGATCGAGTCCCACATCAGTCTCCCCGCAGGGAGCTTGCTTCTCCCTCTGCCTATGTCTCTGCCTCTCTCTCTGTGTCTCTCATGAATAAATAAATAAAATATTTTTTTTTTAAAAAGTGTCTGCATTTGGCTCAGTTGTGATCCTGGGGTCCTGGGATTGAGCGCTGCATCGGGCTCTCTGCTCAGCAGGAAGCCTGCTTCTCCCTCTGCCTGCTTGTGCTCTATCAAATAATTTTTTTAATAAAAATAAAAAATAAATAAAGGAAAACACTTACCAGCAAATAGGGGCACATTTTACTCACACAAAAGGAAATGTGGCCACTCAAGGGAACAAAGAACGAAGAGCCTTTCCCCTCGGAGTTAGCTACTTGGGATTTCTATCTTGGAAGCATGACCTCACTATCTCAGGAGCTGCAGGTCCAAGTCTGAGGTTTTCAGGCCAGAACTTACAATCACATGTCCTACAAGTATATAAGGCCCTCCGGCTCCAATGCCCTTATCAAAAGGAGACAGTAATACAGACCTCACAGGATTGTCGTCAGGATCATGCAGAGTAATTCGTATGACATAAGACATTAGTTCAGTGCCTGATACCCAGAAAACACCCAACAAATGGATTTGTCATCGCTGCTTCCAGGGCTCATGAGGTTTAGCCCATCCCCGATGTTTAATAGGACTGCCCATGTCTCTTAGCACAAAGCAACACCCAGCCATGTATTTCTGTACAGATCACAGGACAACTGGGTTTTGGTGTGGCTGACCTGTTAGGGCGACAAGGGGCTCTGCCTGGAGAGGGTGGAAATTCCTGCTCTGAGCCACACAGGAGAGCATGCGGATCCTCTGGGACTGAACCCGGGCCCTGTTCACAGGCACATCTCCTGATTCCTCGTGGCCTCCACTTTGGGGGCTGGGCCTTTCGTGACTCTCAAATCCTTGCACTCCTAGCTGTTCTCCTCATCTTCATTTTCTTTTAGTTATCTCTGGGCTATAAGGATACATTCTAGCCTGGTTCTGGACTTGATACAACTCCAAGTTCTGACTGCTTGTTTTGGGGCCTAAGCATGAAAGGGTGAGCAGCGCCCCCCTGAGGCCAGCGAGGTGATGGTGGCAGCAGTAAGTGGGCAACTCCACCAGGTTAAGGTGGCTCTTGGGAGAGGAGAGTCTTCCTCGCAGCTGACCGTGGAGGGTCTGCATTGGTGCTACATGAAGGGAACAGCCGTTCCGTTAGCATCTTGAACAGCACACCTGAGCTTACTGCACAAGAGCAGTGAGCCTCTTACCTCCTCGAAAGCATCACAGCCTGTCACCACAATATTGGGTCTGAACTGGTCCATTTTCACTTTCTTCTCCAGCCTGGTATTCAGATCCGCCAGGGAGGCTTCGGAGAGGATCATGATGGGGCTGCAGTCTGGGTAGGCCACCTGAGCCAAGAACACGGTGCCATCAGGCCTCCCTGCCCCATGAAACGCCTCAGCCCAACCGAAAGCGAAGCCAAGTCCAGAAGTGGTGCGCAGAGGGCGTGCAGTGCAGAGGGCCAGTGGTGTTCCGGGAGGAGAGGGGACACCGCGGTCTTGGAACCGGACAAGTCAGGGCCAGGCCGGCTCCCACGGCGGGGCCTCGCTGGGGGTCCCCCCACCACACAGAAGGCAGCAGGCAAGGCTCAGAGCCATCATCACCTCCCAGGACTCACCCCGTTCTTCCCTCGAGCGCCCAGCACTAACCCCTTCCCACAACATCCTCATCAAACAGGGGAAGGATCTGCTGCCGATCAGCTACGCTCTGGTCCCAATTTCCTCGGACGACACCCACTCACTCAACAAGCATTTATGGAGCAGCTGCTCCGTACCAGGCACTGTTCTAGGCAGGCAAACAGCAGGGAACAAGCAGATAAAAACCCCTGCGATCCAAGAGCTCATAGTTCAGGGAGGAAGCAGGAGCCACCTGAGGCGCTTGCATGTTAAACCCTAGCTCGCTGCAGAATCAAAGGCTTTGGTGTCTGGGCTGGAGCTGGCCCAGAGGCCTGGCTTCCTCAGAAAGCGCCTTTTCAGTGCCTCAAATGACCAGACCACACTGATGGCAAAGGGAACCCAGGAGGAAGTCTGCTTCGGTGATTTCAGGAAACTTGGCTCAGCCCCAAATGGACTTCTCACTTCACCTTCCCAATCTGAATGCCTCCCGAGCCCCGTGTCCCTGGGGGTCACCCCTGGCTTCTCCCTCCACAGGACCTGACACCTTCTACACCCCACACCTGCTGAAGAACACACTCCACCTGGAGCCACTTCCCTCTCCAACCCCAATACCTGCCCAGGACGTACCCTCGGCCCCCCTCACCTGGGCCAGTCCTGCACTTTCTTAACTGGGGTCCCAAGCAAGGCCCTTTGTGGGTCAAGAAGGAAGCCGGACACACGGGGGTGACAGGCCACTGGCAGGAGGGCAGCGCTCTGGGAGCTCACCTGGTAATTCGGTACCACAGGAGAGAAAATTTCCTTCGACGGTCTTCCCTTCATGTGCTTCTCAAACTGAACCAGCCTGAAAGCTTCTGTTTTCAAGAAGCTGGTGAACCACTGAGCTGCCTCGTCGCCACAATCCCTGCCCTTAATGTCCATGCCGAACAGCCTGGAAGGGTCACAAGAGAGCGCCAGGGTTACTGTCCTGCCCTGACATGCTGACGGATGGCGTCCAAGCCGCAACAGCTGGACGGCTGGGACCTGACCATGACCACCCCAGGGGGCCAGGAGGGGGTCCTCAGGCCCGGGGCCGAGGCTGGGCAGACACAGAAGGGGAAAGAGCAGAAGGTGCTCCAGGGAGGAGCTTCTCAACCCTAATATGCCTACAAATCCCTGTGATCGTGTTAAGATGCAGACTGTGCGGGATCCCTGGGTGGCTCAGCAGTTTAGGGCCGCCTTCAGCCCAGGGCGTGATCCTGGGGTCCTGGGATCGAGTCCCACATCAGGCTCCCTGCATGGAGCCTGCTTCTTCTCTATGTCTCTGCCCCCCTCTTTCTCTGTCTCTCTCATGAATAACTAAATAAAATCTTAAAAAAAAAAAAAAAAAAGATGCAGACTGTGCTTCGGAAGGCCTGGCTGGAGCCAGAGATGCCACCTGCCTGAGAAGCTTCTGGATGCCTAAGCTGCGGGTCCTTGGGCCACACCTGGAGTAGCGAGGATTCACGAGGCTTTCAGAAGGGGGCAGGGCGACCGTGTGGTAGATGCAGCCTGAGCGTAGAGTCTGCTAGAACTGGTTCAGACTGGAATGCCCACCGTTCTCTAGCCTGTGACCTCACACAGTGCCCTGACCCTGGTCTGCAGCTGTGACCTGGAGAGGGTGATACAGCACCCACTCACAGGTGGGCAGGGCCTGGGGTAACACAGCAGGCTGTCTGCCTGGGAACCACGAACCAAACGTTTAAAAGCTACGTACCCCTCATAGGATGGTGAGTTGACTTGCAAACTATTTTTATCTCTGTTACTGCGATCACAACCTAGGCCAAAGGCAGACGCCCAACCACTGAGCCACCCAGGCACCCCCAAGTGGATTCTTTTTAAAGATTGACTTATTGGGAAGCCTTGGGTGGCTCAGTGGTTTAGTGCCGCCTTCAGCCCGGGGTGTGAGCTTGGAGACCCAGGATCAAGTCCCACCTCGGGCTCCCTGCATGGAGCCTGCTTTTCCCTCTGCCTGTGTCTCTCTCATAAATTTAAAAAAAAAAAAAAAGATTGACTTATTTATTGTGAGAGAGAGAGAAAGAGAAAGGCAGAGGGAAAGGGAAAGAAACACACTCCCCACAGAGCCCTGAGCTCAGCACGACCCTGAGATCATGATCTGAGCTGAAACCAAGAGTCCCATGCTTAAGTCAACTGAGCCACCCAGGCGCCCCTGTGAATGGATTTTTACAAAAAAAAAAAAAAAAAACAGTTTTATGGGAAAGTTCTTCCCATAATCAAAAAACAAAAACTAATCAAATCCTATACAGCAAAGCATTTCCCCTCCCTGTGCAGAGGCGTTAAGAGCAAATGCTAGGAGGCAAGTGGGTTCAAATTCCAGCTCTGCCTTGTGTGACAAGGATAGGAGTCCTGTCTTCCTCGTGTGAAGCAGAATTAATGATATCTACCTCGTAAGCCACTAATCAAACTGTTGCTCATAATTCATTAAAATTTTTTTTTTTTTATTTAAGAAGGCTCCATGCCCAGCTTGGAGCCCAACATGGGCTGAACTCACAACCCTAAGATCGGGACCAGGGCCAAGACCAAAAGTCAGACACTTAACTGACTGAGCCACCCAGGCACCCCCAAAATACTTGTTAATTAACTAAATTTTACACTCAATGAATTATTACTTCAGACCCTTGAAATTTCAGAACCTTGAATGATGGTTTTCAGCTCAGATACTCTTTCCCCTGAGCCTTGGGACCATTGGACAACCCCAATTTCCACAAGCTGAAAATGCTCAGGTGTTACAAAGGGATCCAGAGCACCCCATGAGGAGTACCCGAGCTTCTAGGACTTCCTGGTTGCACAGGCCAAGGCCCCCATGAGGCCTAGAATGTGACCGCCCTGCAGGAGTCCTATAGACTGAAGGGAAGCCCAGGCCTGAGGCCTATCTAGGCCAGAGGTGGGAATCTCCTACACCTGACCGCTGCAGAGACCTGAGAGGCTGCAGTCACCTCGAAAGCTCTAGCACCCTTGTCACCCAACCCTGAAATACGGCTGCTAGAGTCCACTAATCCTCCTGTCTGCCTGGCTGGGGGGCTGCCAATGCTGAACAGAAGTCCACCCAACTTGAATAAACAGAGACAAACTCTAAAGATTGGCCCTTTGCAGCCCCTCTCTACAGGTATCAACCATGCTTTTGGATTTCCTGTATTTTTGATGCTTTGGCATCCTGGGGCCTTGCTCATGTGGAAAGCACTGCCCCTCCCAGGCTAGTCCAATCCTACAGGTAGGAAACCACTCACCTTCTGCATGCATGCCAAGCAATGCAGAGCCTCCGCCCCAACTGCCTCCTCTATGGGCTCTTTCACTCAGGCCCACTGTCCCCAGCCCTAATCACCCAGGGCCTGGTATCAGACACCCAGAGACAGCCTCTCCGCCCCACAATGAAATTACTCAAACTAGCCAATCCTGAGGCTGTCTACGTCGTCTCACCTGGTACTTCCTGTGGAAACGACAGTAAAGGCTCTCGCTCCTGTCCCCCAACCCTGCACCGTACCCCAGCCCACCTCCTGACCAAGCCTGGTGCTCCTCGGTGTGGCCCTGCATGACATGCAAGCCCCCTATTTCCAGGGATTGTGAGTACAGAGAACTTCTTTTCTTCAGGGCATCTGTTTGGCTCAGTCTGTTAAGCGTCCGCCTTCAGCTCAGATCATGATCCTAAGGTCCTGGGATTGAGCCCATGTCTGGCTCCCTGCTCAGCGGGGAGTCTGCGTCTCCCTCTCCCTCTGCTTGTGCTCATTCTCGATCTCTCTCAAATAAACAAATAAAATCTTAAAAAAAAAAAAAAAACTTCTTTCTTCATCACGGTCATTTGCACCTCTGCATGCCTTACCATACCTGATTAAAACAAATCCCAGGCCAGAGGGTATTATGCTGAGTAAAATAAGTCAATCAGAGAAAGACAGTTATCATCTGGTCTCACTCATATGCAGAATATAAGGACTAGTGCAAGGGACCATAAGGGAAAGGAGGGAAACTGAGTGGGGGAAAATCAGAGAGGAGGACAAACTATGAGAGACTCCTGACTCTGGGAAACAGGGTTGTGGAAGGCGAGGTAGGTGGGGGTAGGGGGTAACTGGGTGACGGGCACTGAGGAGGCCATGTGATGTGATGAGCGCTGGGTGTCATACTTTACGTTGGCAATTTAAGTTTAAAAAATAAAATAATTTTAAAATTAAGAAACAAATCCCGGGGACCCCCTAAAACAGCACTCTGCCTCACCCACTCATGCCTGACCACTGGCTCGATCCCAGGCCCGGCCAGGCTTCTCTTAAATTTTTCCTTCACCAAACCCATCACCTACTATACAAACTGTAGCCAGACAGCGTGCAGGGACGGGGAGTCTACAGGACAATCACGTCCCTCGCAGCACCCCAGGGGCCCCAAGGAGAGCACCTGCAATCGTGGACCTTGTTTGAGGGAGGCAGCTTGCTCGGCAAAACCAGCTGGTCCATGCCCGGAGCCTTGAGCATCAGGCACTCGCCCTCACAGGTGATGGACACCAGCACCAGGCGAGGCTCCTGCCGGGCGGTGACCATGTGCCCATCTTCCTTAATCACCAGCCAAAACCTGCCAAAAAACACACAGGAACATGCTCAGGAAAGCCTCCTCCACCCTCTCAGAGGCTTCCCCCCCCCATCCGCCCCCCCCACCCCCCCTGCCAGCTTTCTGTTTCATCAAAACTTTCCCCCTGCTCAGACTCCGGATCCAGCAAATTTTCTCTGGATAATTATCCTGACCTGGTCAAATTCTTTGGATCCCAATGTGGGTGCCCCCAAAAAGCACCTTGCTTGGAAGAAACAGCCCTGGGAGAGACTATCTGGCCAATGTGTGAAAATCCCTGATTCTGCAAATCCAGAAAATGAGATGGGCTGAGGGAGCTTCCCTCCTCTCCTCTTAGGTAATCTTGGTGCCTCCTTTTGGGGCTTTGCTTTGGACATAAACTTCCCCACACTCCTTAAACACTCCCAGTCGAAGCGAATGTCTTCCAGGTGTTTTTGCTGTGGAACACGATGGGACCCAAACCACCGGCCCAAGTGAACTACAACTCTAGACAGGGTCTTGTGATGTTCGGGATTCCAAAGGATCCAGACAGGCCTCCACTCTGTTTAACCTGCGGTGGCACTGGGGTCTGACATCGGGAGACCCCCAAGCAGCCTCTCCTCTTCGTATGCAGGTTCTGATTCAGAGAATGAAGATTCCCACGAACATGACTTAGCTCAGAACTCCACTTACCTCTGGAGAGCCCATGGTTCTAGATGGGTTTTCACGCTGCATCCTATCTAGTGGGGAGATCAGCTAACCTTTCCTAGAAAGGGGAAGGGAGGCTGGCCTGGGTACGTCGGTTATGCTTTTATCTATAACAGAGCGTATGGTTGGGGTTACACCACACAAACAATTTGATTCTGAAAAGATATTTTTTTTAAGTCTTTTTTTTTAATTTTTTTATTTATTTATGATAGTCACAGAGAGAGAGAGAGAGAGAGAGAGAGAGAGAGAGAGAGGCAGAGGGAGAAGCAGGCTCCATGCACCAGGAGCCCGACGTGGGATTCGATCCCGGGTCTCCAGGATCGCGCCCTGGGCCAAAGGCAGGCGCTAAACCGCTGCGCCACCCAGGGATCCCTGATTCTGAAAAGATATTTAAAGGGCAGCCTGGGTGGCTCAGTGGTTTAGCGCCGCCTTTGGCTCAGGGCCTGATCCTGGGGTCCGGGGATCGAGTCCCGTGTCGGGCTCCCTGCGTGGAGCCTGCTTCTCCCTCTGCCTGTGTCTCTGCCTCTCTCTGTGTGTGTCTCTCATGAATGAATAAATGAAATCTTTTAAAAAAGCATTCTGTCCCCTAGAGAAAGGAAGCTCAATACCACCTGTCTGAGACAGAACACAAGTGCGGTGCGTGGGGATGTCCACAGGCCCTGAGTTATGAGCAGCAGCTGAAAGCTCGGGCTTTCCAAATGTGAGCAGGATAAAAAGGACAGCCTCTTCCAGAATGAGGGGCGGCTCCTCTAAGGAAGACATTTCCAAATATGACTGGAACCAAATGGGAATGCCTGCAATGCCCTGATGAGGAAACCTGATTTCAGAGTGCAGGCAGGTCCATCTCGGCCCTCACCTGACCCCAGGAGGTGTCCCTTCCCTGCAGCCCAGCAGCACGCTGGCTGCCACCTGTGCCTGCCACCTGGCGTCAGGGTATGGCAGTGGGGGTATGACAGTGCAAAGGCATCTGAGGAGTTGTCTTGGCTCTTCCCATCCAAGAGCTGGGATGCTGGGCAGCAGCAGGCCCCCAGCCTCCTGAGAAGCCACCTTATTCCTTTCAGATGTCTTTGGCTCCCAGGGTTGTGTGGCAGCTCAGCTACGGGGCTCTGTGACCAAGGGGATCCCTGCTACTTTGCTGCAGTTCCATTCCCTCGAGGCTGGGCCCTGCTCCTATCTCCAGCCTCATCCTGGGGTGCAGAGCTCTGGATGACCCTGCTGTTTAATCCTACCAAAGCCTTTACCTTAAACTTCCAGCGTGCCTTGGCACCAAACAGGACTCCTTCCGAGATCTACACACAGCCAGACACTTGTCCCAGCAGGAGTCTGCACTTCATTTCTGACAGTGAGGCCAGGCCCTCCCTGGGCTAAGTCTCCTGGGCTTCTACCCACCTCCACCTCAGCCCTCACTCGGGCTCACCAGCCCCACCCTGAGCTCCAACCTGCTGTAACCTCCAACCTGCTCCAACCTCCCCTGGGCGTTAACCGGGAGAAGTGGGGGCTGGACATTTTGTGCTACCTGCTGCAAAGGGAAAGTCAGGTGGTGGCTTGCAGAAAATCAAATGCCAGGATAGGACAGAGACTCCAATAAAAGACAAAAAATAGGGATCCCTGGGTGGCTCAGTGGTTTAGCGCCTGCCGTCAGCCCACGGTGTGATCCTGGAGTCCCGGGATCGAGTCCCACATTGGGCTCCCTGCATGGAGCCTGCTTCTCCCTCTGCCTGTGTCTCTGCCCCTCTCTCTCTCTCTCTCTCTCTCATGAATAAATGAATAAAATCTTAAAAAAAAAAAAAGAATAAAAAGTTGCTGCCTGTAACATACCCCGACCACCCTCATTACCCTGTCTATTGGGGTAATGACATTTGTCACCGCTTGCACTCAAATGATGCCCAGTGAATAAGTATCTCTGTTCTGACAGATCTGAAATTAAGGAGTAAGTCTGACGGGTGGATTTTTCATGACCGAGCTGTCCCCAAACTAACACCTTCTTTTCCACCTAAAACAGGAGTGTGCAGTGTGAGGATCAGTGTGGAGGCCAGAGCTCAGATTCTCCAGAAGAACAACAGTGAGTGATCACAGAGGTGGGGGGAGCAGAGCCCAGGACAGCTGGAACACCTCATGGCTAAACTTAGAAAGTGAACTGGGAAGCAGAAGTGCCTGAAAAGGGGGGCAGAGGGGGCAGGCAAGAGGTAAAGACACCCAGGATGATAAGCATAGAGAGCGCATTTCTCCAGGAGATCACAGTCTGTGCAGAAAACATCAAAGGCTGGCTTCAGAAGGGCCAGCGAAGATTTAGGACCGACTGAGTCATATGTACCCACCAAGGAGAGCGGGATTTACAAGGTCAAAGAGGGCAACCAACCCTCCCACCTTCTGTGCCAATCAGGCCATGCCAGAGCTCTGCTCTGCGAGGTGGACTTTGAACCAGCTCAAAGTCCAGGGTGCCCACGCCAAACATTCACAAATGTGTTAAGAGCTTTGAACAAGGGACCTCTGGGTGGCTCAGCAGGCTCGGGTTATGATCCCAGGGTCCTGGGATCAAATCCCGCATCAGGCTCCCCACAGGGAGGTTGCTTCTCCCTCTGCCTATGTCTCTGCCTCCTTCTCTCTGTCTCTCATGAATAAATAAATAGAAAAAAAAGAAAAAAATAAAGAAAAGAAAGAAAAGAAAAGAAAAGAAAAGAAAAGAAAAGAAAAGAAAAGAAAAGAAAAGAAAGAAAGAAAAGAAAAGAAAAGAAAAGAAAAGAAAAGAAAAGAAAAGAAAAGAAAAGAAAAGAAAAAAGAAAAGAAAAGACGAACGAACGAACGAGCTTTGGACCAAATAGTTTTAGAAATCTGAAGACAAAAGCCCTAATGGAGGAAGAGCCCAGCTTCCTAGAATGGTTCCAAAGATGTAGGTTCAAAATGGAATTAGGGACACCTGGGTGGCTCAGTGGTTGAGCATCTGCCTTCAGCCCAGACATGATCCCAGAGTCCCAGGATCGAGACCGAGACCCACATTGGGCTCCCAGCATGGACCCTGCTTCTCCCTCTGCCTATGTCTCTGCCTGTCTCTCATGAATAAATAAATAAAATATTTTTAAAAAATGGAATTAAATCCAAGAGGCCTCTTCCTGCCTTCTAGACTGTTTGCAGTTTCATTATTATTAAAGTCTTAAGTTGAGAGAATAGCAGTCATTTAGCAAAGTTCTTTCTAGCTTGCTTCCGAGTTTCAATTACCCTTTAAAAAACAGAACCTAGGGATCCCTGGGTGGCGCAGCGGTTTAGCGCCTGCCTTTGGCCCGGGGCGCGATCCTGGAGACCCTGGATCGAATCCCACGTCGGGCTCCCGGTGCATGGAGCCTGCTTCTCCCTCTGCCTATGTCTCTGCCTCTCTCTCTCTCTCTCTCTCTCTCTCTCTCTGTGACTATCATAAATTAAAAAAAAATAAAATAAAAAAATTAAAAAACAGAACCTAGGGCAGCCCGGGTGGCTCAGCGGTTTAGCGCCACCTTCAGCTCAGGGCATGATCCTGAAGATCCCAAATCAAGTCCCACGTCGCGCTCCCTGCATGGAGCCTGCTTCTCCCTCTGCCTGTGTCTCTGTGTCTCCCTCTTTCTCATGAATAAATAAATAAAATCTTTTAAAAAATAAAAATATAAACAGAACCTCGATTAATTAGGGTCTTTGAGATCATGAAGTCCAACCCCTTTCTTTTGTAAATAAAAAAAATGAGGCTGGGAAAGTTTAGATGATTGTGTGCGGGTCTCTTGATCCTCTGTGCAATCCTCGCTCTTTTAAATCACATTGAAAAAAGTGTGCATGATTGCTGTGCCCCCAGAGACTGAGTTCACATCCCTCTAGCACACAACTGCCCTGGGTTAGACACTCATCCTTTCTGATACTGTTGTTTTTTACTTGCAGAGTGGAGATCGTATCGAGGCCTCATGACTGTGCCGAGGCTTGTGTAAGATCGTCTATGGGACAGGATTCAGCTCGATGTCCCAGGCACATGATGCACCAAATCCATGGATTTGAACCAGGCCTTGTCCCACCCCCTCCCAGGAGGTGCACACCTCACCTTCCCCATCCCAAGCAGTTATTTTTCAAAACAAGGGGAAAGGGGACACTGATACAGTTCCATTTATTGTAAGATACCCACAGGAGCAGAAAAGCCAAAGACAAATCCTTTTGTTCCTCAAGAGCAATCATCACAGCAAAGTCGTGACGAGAAGTGGGGAAACAGTCATTCAGATGATCAGAAGAGAGACAGATAAGAGCTGGAAATCTGTCTGAGAAACAACTTCAGTGCTTCAAGTGGGGAAGTAGCACAAGGCCACTTTCTCTAACTGTGCACCATGAGTCTTTGCTTCTTCCAGTTTCTGGAGGGTGTCCAGGTCCACTGTGCCTAAAGTTTTCCCAGCAGTAAGAAGGCTTTTCTAATCCTTCATACTTGAATAAGCTCTGAACATGCTCTTCTCTGTCTTAAATGACCCCAGATATAGTCTTTTAATTATAGCATCAGGTTCACCTGGGGAGATTTTAACACTACATGCATTGTCTTCACACTTGATGACTTTTTTTTTTTTTAAGATTTTATCTACTTATTTGACAGAGAGAGAAAGAATGAGAGCACAAGCAGGAGGAGCAGCAGGCAGGGGGAGAGGGAAAAGCAGGCACCCGCTGAGTAGGGAGCCACTTCAGGGGCTCGATCTCAGGACTCTGAGATCAAGACCTGAGCTGAAGGCAGACACTCAACTGACTAAGCCACCCAAGCGCCCCAGCTCTTGGTGATTCTGATTCCATAGGTCTGGGATGGGACTCTCAGGAAAAATTAAAGTTTTATTTTTTTTTAAGATTATTTATTTATTTATTCATGAGAGACACAGAGAGAGAGAGAGAGAAGCAGAGACACAGGCAGAGGGAGAAGTAGGTTCCCTGCCAGGAGCCCAATGTGTGACTTGATCCCGGGACTCCAGGATCACGCCCTGGGCCGAAGGCAGATGCTCAACTACTGAGCCACCCAGACATCCCCAAAATTAAAGTAGGGTTTTTGGTTTTTTTTGGTTTTTTTTAAGTTTTAAAAATCTTTCCAGTGGCTCTTTAAATGTTACGGTTCCTCAGGTGACTCACTCCTCTCCTGAAATATGACAGAGACAAATTCTGTAGGGTTTCACTCATAGGTGGGATTTAAGAAACAGAACAAATGAGCAAAGGGAAAAAGACACAGACAGACAAACCAAGAAACAGACTCAGTGACAGGTACCAGAGGGGAAGTGGACGGTTGGTTGGATGGGGATGAAGGAGCCCACTTGTCATGAGCACTGGATGTTGTATAGAGGTGTTGAATCACTACACTGTACACCTGAAATTTATACTGCACTGTACGTTAACTGGAATTTAAATAATTTTTTTAAGTTCTGTTGATAAGTTGTGCACCCTTGATGTGACACAAGGAGAATGGAACTTTCTGCTCTTCCTCCCAAAAATCCATAATCCCTGTCAACCACAAGAAAAACATCAGATAAACCCAAACTGAAGGACTCTCTACAAAATGCCCGCTTGGGATTCCTCAAAACTCTCAAGCTCTCAAAAAACAATAAGAACCTGAGAAACTACTACAGTCTAGAGAAGCCCAGGAGTCCCGACATCTAAATATAATTATAAATGTATCCTGGCTGAGATCTGAAGATAGGAAAAGAAAGACATTAAGTGAAAACCAAGGAAATCTGAATAAAATACAGATTTAAATAAATAAATGAATGAGTGAGTGAAAATAAAAACCTCTCCGGGATTATGGGTGCCTGGCTGGCTCCACTGGTACAGCATGTGACTCCGGATGTGTCAGGGTTCTAAGTACTAGCCCCACGCTGGGGGTAGAGATTACTAAAAATAAAAACAGAACACAAAAATCTCTCCGGGATTAGAAATCAGGGGTGAAGGAGGATGGAAAATCCTCGAGAGTTACATGATCTGCATACACAGCATTTCTCTAAAACAAATTGAAGTTTTTTCAAAGCTGTGAGTCCACTTTTTTTTTTTTTGAGTCCACATTTTTTATTTTTATTTTTTTTAAATATTTTATTTATTTATTCATAGACACAGAGTGAGAGAGGCAGAGACACAGGCAGAGGGAGAAGCAGGCTCCGTGCAGGGAGCCCGATGTGGGACTCGATCCAGGGTCCCCAGGATCACACCCCAGGCTGCAGGCGGCGCCAAACCACTGCGCCACCAGGGCTGCCCCGAGTCCACATTTTTTAAAGAAGACCGCAGTGAAGAGTGAATACGTGTGTCCTGGAATGAAATCTGGGCAGCAGGCAGCCTCTGCTAGAAGATTCCTTGAGTGACCAACGTGCAAACAACCCTCCCCTCCCTCTATGTAAAGGAACAAAACCACCCCAGCCAGAGGGGAAGGCATCTTATCCCTAATGAACCAAAGAAGGGGAATCTGTTGCTCTTTCTAGAGTTTAGCAGCCTTCACCATCAAGTGAACCTCCCCGATATCTGGCTGCACAATTCTGTGTCCGTGAGTGTCTCCAGCCTCACCTTTGGGATGAGTTAAATGACAGGACACCTCTTCTCTTGGGGAGGGGGGGGTGGAATTTGCATACACCAGGCCTTATGTGGGTAGAGACTTTAGCCAGAGTCCTTCACTAAGAACCTCTCTGCCTCTGGGGAGAGGGGACACACTATTTCCTTAATGGCAAATATTACATCTGCAGTGCCCCAGACACCCCGTCTTCCCAACACAAAACTTCACTCTGCTCGTTACTTATGAAAGTGGATCAAGTCTCCCCACCTCCTGGGTCAGGACCTGAGGCACCTGCTCCGGGACTGGGGACGTGGGAGGAACAAGCCCCAGCAAGACCGAAGCCAGTGTCCTTGAACGAGACCCGGTTCAGCGTTGCTCCTGTCCGCCACGAGGGCTCACGGCATTTTTATGTCCTACTATTGTGCTGTGGCCTAAGAGACAATCAGAAAGTTTAGAAGGAGCAGGAGACTCGGAGGGGCAACCTTGGAAATAACCAGGTCGCCCCTGCCCCTCTGCGCAGGTGGAACCTCTCTAGACAGGGGCAGGGGTCGGCCCCCACCTACCTTTCCAAATCTGAACCAGACCCGAGCTGACCTTCCCCGCTGAAGGCTCCAAGACCAAGCGTCCAACCAGCAGCCCAGGAGACGCAAGCGGCCGACCTCGAGACCCCTTCCCGCGAGCTGCGGCCCCCACCCCCGCCCCGCGGGTCCCGCGCAGCCCGGCCTACCTGTCCCGCAGGTGCCCGCAGCGCAGCCCCAGGGCCGTGCACTCCGCCGCGCTCACCCGCACGCCCTTGCACGACTTGACCGGGTAGATCCAGAGCTGCGCCACGGTGCCCACCTGCCGCAGCCGCCCGCGCCGCCGGGACCGCGCGCGCCGCCAGGCCACCGTCCCCAGCGCCGCGGCGGCCAGGCCGAGCGCCGCCCCCGCCAGCCAGGCGGGCCGGGAGGGCGCGGGGAGGCCCAGGCGGCGCGGGGCCCACGAGCCGGCGGCGCCCATGGCCCAGCGCGCGGCGCGCGACGCCTGCAGCTCCGGCCGGGGCGCGGGGGCGCGGGGGCGCGGGGGGCGCGCGGAGGGCGGGGGCGGGGGGCGGGCGCGGCGGCTCGGGGCTGGCCCTGCGCTCCCTGCGGCCCGCGCCGTCACCGGACGTGAGCGGGAAGGCCCGCGCCCGCCGCCCCCTCCCCGCCCGCTCTCCCGGGGTTGGTCGCCGGCCCCTCGCTGCGCCCGCCCCCCGCGCAGGACAGGCCCCGGCCCCGGCCACGCCCCCGGCCACGCCCCCGGCCACGCCCCCATCGGGCCACGCCCCGCAGGCTCCGCCCCTCTGCCCCGGCTCCGCCCCCAGGCCCCCTACTCCCTACCCCCGCCTCCGCCACTCCCCCTGCCAGCCCCGTCCCCGGCCGCGCCCCACGCGGGCTCCAGCCCCATCCCCCACCCCTCCCCCGCCTCCCGGCACCGGCCCCGGCCCCGCCCCCGCCCCCTCCCCCCGCCGGCCCTTCCCTCCGGCCCCGCCCCCAAGCCTCCCACTCCCTCCCCCCCGTCCCCGCCCCACTCCTCCCGCCCCTCCGCTCCCTCCCCCCCCCGTCCCCGGCCCTCCCACTCGCTCTCCCCTCCGCCCCGCCCCCACTCCCTCCCCCGGTCTCCTCCCTCCCCCCGTCCCCGCCCCACTCCTCCCGCCCCTCCGCTCCCTCCCACCCCCCCGTCCCCGGCCCTCCCACTCGCTCTCCCCTCTGCCCCCCACTACCTCCCCCCCCGCCCCGCCCCCTACCCCTACTCCTCCCCCGGCCCCCCCTTAACCCCGTTTCTTTTTTCTTTCTTTTTTTTAAAGATTTTTATTTATTCATAGAAACACAGAGAGAGAATGAGAGGCAGAGACAGGCAGAGGGAGAAGCAGGCTCCACGCAGGGAGCCCGACGTGGGACTCGATCCCGGGTCTCCAGGATCACGCCCTGGGCTGCAGGCGGCGCTAACCGCTGAGCCACCGGGGCTGCCCTAACCCCGTTTCTAACGCGGCCCCTCCGCCGCCTGCTCCCGCGCGAGAACCGGTGCGGAGGCCGCCCCGCCTCGGGGCCCGGATGGGGCGCTCGGGACCCAGCCCGGGAAGCGGCCGGCGGGCGGCGGACCCGGAGGCTTTACAAGGCGGGAGCTGCTTGCTGGACGGACGCAGCGTTCTCGCGCCCCGGGTGGAAGCGTCTGCGGAGAGACAAGCCCCGAGGGCAGCCCGGGTGCCCAGGTGGCCCAGCGGCTGAGCGCCTGGCTGTGGCCCAGGGCGTGACCCTGGAGACCTGGGATCGGTCCCGCGTCGGGCTCCCTGCAGGGAGCCTGCTTCTCCCTCGGCCTGTGTCTGTGTCTCTCATGAATAAAATCTTAAAAAAAAAAAAAGACAAGCCCCGAGGGCGGCTGTGACTTCCGGCCCCTGAGGGGACGACCTCAGCCCCTCCGCAGTGCCCCCCAGTGCCCCGCACCCCACCTGCCATAAACACCCTCCGGGCCTCGGCTGAGGCTGGGCCCCCACCTTCCAGAGCTCGCCCTGGGGCGGGGGGCGGGGGGCTGCGGCGTTAGGGGTCCCTCCTCTGTGCTCTGAGGCGCGTATCTCCTGCAGAAACGCCTTTCCCGGACTGAGAGCCGAGAGCCGGGGCCTGTCCCCACCTCTCCGCGGGAGGCTGCCATCCTGGCTTCTAATTTTTTTTTTTTAATTTATTTATTCATGATGGAGACAGAAGCAGAGACACAGGAGGAGGGAGAAGCAGGCTCCACGCCGGGAGCCCGACACGGGACTCGATCCCAGGACCCCAGGATCGCGCCCTAGGCCAAAGGCAGGCGCCAAACCGCTGAGCCACCCAGGGATCCCAATCCAGGCTTGTGTAGTCGCCAGCCAGCGGGCATAGGGGCCCGACCGCGTTTCTAGGGACCAATCTGTGGTCGGTGCTCCCCTGAGCTCCCCACCTGCACACATCGTCCCTTTAACGGGCCGGTCACCTCTGCACAGATGGGACCGAGCCCGGCTCTTTCTTGCCCCTCCAGCCGCCCGCTTACCGGATACAATTTGTTCTCAGGGCTGTGCTCACCTTTCCCGGCTGCCATCACGCAGGCTGTTGGGTGAACAGGGGCTTTTCTTAGACAAGTTCAGGTTTCAGGTTGTTTATTTTTCAAAACACCGTTCCTTAAATTGTGACGCTGTTCTGGGAACGTTTGAGAAGGGTGCCTCAGTGGCTGAGCATCTGCCTCTGGCTCAGGTCGTGATCCCGGGGTCCTGGGATCCAGCCCTGCATGGGGCTCCCCGCAGGGAGCCTGCTTCTCCCTCTGCCCATGTCTGTGTCTGTCATGAATAAATAAATAAAATCTTAAAAAAAAAAAAAAAAAGAATGATATCCCAGCCCAGTGGAATCAGCCTCTTCAGTAACCACACGTTCTCATCATGCTCAGTGGCCAAGCCTCAGATTTATTTTTCCAGCGCGGTGCTGCGAATGCGGAAGGCACCTGATTCCTCCTCCTCTCCAGACTCTCCAAGAGGGTCAGAGCCCTCCGTCCAGCAGGAGTCTACTGTAAGGTGGATTTGTCTGTAAGTCCATCCTCCTCGCTTGACGGGAGCTCCCAGACAGGGAAAAATGTTCCTTATTAACATTGTTCTTTCACACATTTATTGGTCATCCGCCGGGCTTTGCCCTAGACTGGCCACCAGGTATGCAAAATTTCAAAGAAGCTGCCCAGCACCCAGGAGCTTAGGGATCCCCTACCAGGAGAATGACAGCGCAGGCCTGGACAAGAGGCACTGAAGTAGAGACAAAAGAGCAGCTGTAACTCAGGACAGTGGTATCTTCAGGGGAGGGAGCTTTGGGCTGAGACTGGAACACATGGAGGGTTGGGAGAGGGGCAGACAAGGGAATGCTGGGCCAAAGGAGAGGCGTGTGCAATGCACGGAGAAACGGAAGGAGCATGAGGAAGGTGTGACCACCAGCTGTTGAGCTCTATGAGCTTGTCCCTGTGGATGCAGCAGGTGGCAGGAGTCGAGGCAGGACGGCTGGGCGGGGGCCAAATCGAGATGCTCCTTGTCTCATCTTAATGTGGAGACACATCGGAATTCTGAACAGCATGGGGCATGGTCCGACTTGGGTGCTAGAAGGCGACACTGACCACTCTGGGAAGGGGCAACCGCAGAAGTGGGTGGATGAGAAGCAAATGCTGGCGTTTGGGCCTAAGCGATCCCGAATCAGGGGAAATCACAGTGGGGGGGAGACGGGGACGTGGACAGGAGAGATAGCGGGGAGACCCTTCTCAAGAGGTGGTGACAGACAGAACAGTGAGGTCGGGGGAGAGAAGGAGTCCCCCGTGACTCCCAACTCTCTGGCCTGGCTGTCCGGGTACAGGTGGGGCTAGTCATTCTCTGAGATCAAAAAATTCAAGGGAAGAAGCTGATCTGGGAAGAAGGATGATGTTGTAGACCATGAGTGTGGGTTATTTGTGAGACATCAAAGAAGGAATGGTTACCTGGACAGGTAACTTGACCTTTGTGGGTTGGTTGGGTTTTTTTTAAGATTTTATTTATATGGGATCCCTGGGTGGCTCAATGGTTTAGCACCTACCTTTGGCCCTGGAGTCCCGGGATCGAGTCCCACGTCGGGCTCCCTGCATGGAGCCTGCTTCTCCCTCTGCCTGTGTCTCTGCCTCTCTCTCTTTCATGAATAAATAAATAAAATCTTTAAAAAAAAAAAAGATTGTATTTATCTGAGAGAGAGAGAGAGCACAAGGAGGAGGAGGGACAGAGGGAGAGAGACCTCTTGCGTGGGAGATTTATACTGAGTGGTCCTGGAAGTGGTGCCCGGCCCACCTACTTACTGCCGTTAGCCAGAAGCCAACCACAGAGCCACATGTGGGGAGAGGTCAAGAGACGCTGGATGCTGGTCATGTGAGACGTTCTGTGGCTGCATAAGAGAGGAGAAGGGATACGAAATCTAGTCTATCTGTCCCCAGCAAGCAGAGGAGAATCTGGCACTGACAGTGCTAGCCATCTCTTCTCCTGCTGGTGCCACACCGAGAGCCCTTTCTGAGCAAAGCCCCTCGGGGTTATTCCTGTAAAACTGTGCTGTTATATTCCTGGGTTGTACAAATCCATCTTCACTACCCTGGTGTGAAACCAGAAGTAACAACAAGGGAACTGAACATCTATGAAGCAACTCAATCCAAAATCTTATTTAATAGGAAAAATCCATATTGGATAGTACAAAGTGGCCCAATTAGATTTTCTTTTTTTAAAGTTTTTGTTTAGGGATCCCTGGGTGGCGCAGCGGTTTGGCGCCTGCCTTTGGCCCAGGGCGCGATCCTGGAGACCTGGGATCGAATCCCACGTCGGGCTCCCGGTGCATGGAGCCTGCTTCTCCCTCTGCCTGTGTCTCTGCCTCTCTCTCTCTCTCTCTCACTGTGTGCCTATCATATTAAAAAATAAATAAATAAATAAAAAATAAAGTTTTTGTTTAAATTCCAGTTACTTAACGGTACAGTGTAATATGGGCACCTGGGTGGCTCAGTGGTTGAGTGTCTGCCTTTGGCTCAGGTCATGATCCCAGGGTCCTGGGATCCAGTCCCACATTGGGTTCCCCACAGACAGCCTGCTTCTCTCTCGGCCTATGTCTCTGCCTCTCTCTCTGTGTCTCTCACGAATAAATAAATAAAATCTTTTAAAAAAATACGGTGTAGTATTGGTTTCAGGTGTATAATCTAGTGATTCAACACTTCCATAGGTCACGCAGTGCACATCACGGCAAGGGCACTCCTTAACCCCCATCACCTATTTCACCCATTCCTGCACAACCTCTTTGGGTGACTTGCAGTTTTTTCTCTGTAGTTAAGAGTCTGTTTCTGGGTTTGCCCCTCTCTCTCTTTTCTCTTTGTTCATTTGTTTTGTTTTTAAATTCCTCATATGAGTGAAATCGTAGGATATTTGCCTTTTTCTGACTGACTTACTTTGCTTAGCGTAATATAGTCTAGCTCCATCCATGGCATTGCAAATGGAAAGATTTCATTCACTTTATGGCTGAGTAATATTCCATTGTGTATAGACACCACATCTTTATCTGTCAGTTGAAGGACCCTTAGGCTGTTTCTATGACTGGTTGATTGTAGATAATGCTGCTATAAACATCAGGGTGCAAAAAAATTAAAAATAAAAAAATATACATAAATAAATAAATACATACATACATACATACATACATCAGGGTGCATGTTTGAATTGGTATTTTTATATTCTTTGGGTAAATACTTAGCAGTGCAATTGATGGATCTTGGGGTAGCTCTATTTTTAACTTTTTGAGGAACCTTCATACCGTTTTCCAGAGTGGCTGCACCAGTTTGCATTCCCACCAACAGTGCAAGAGGGTTCCCCTTTCTCCATCCACATCCTTGCCAATCCCTGTTATTTCTAGTGTTGTTGATTTTAGCCATTCTGACAGGTGTGAGGTGATATCCCATGGTAGTTTTGATTTGTATTTTCCTTTAAAAAAAAAAAAAAAGGTGTTTTTTATTTATTCATGAGAGACACAGAGAGAGAGGCAGAGACACAGGCAGAGGGAGAAGCAGGCTCCATACGGAGAGCCCGATGTGGGACTCGATCCCGGGACTCCAGGATCACGCCCTGGGCCAAAGCCAGGTGCTCAACCACTGAGCCACCCAGGCGTCCCGATTTGTATTTTCCTGATGGTGAGTGACCTTCCATGTGTCACTTGGCCATCTGTGTGTCTTCTTTGGAAATATGTCTGTGTCTTCTGCCCATTTTTAGTTGGATTATTTGGGTTTTGGGTGTTGATTTTGGATACTAACCCATTATCAGACATGTCATTTGAAAATACCTTTCCCATTCTGTAGGTTGCCTTCTAGTTTTGTTGATTGTGTCCTTTCTGTGCAGAAGCTTTTTATTTTGATGTAGTCCCAAGAGTTTATTTTTGCTTTTATTTCCTTTGCCTTAGGAGACATGCCTAGAAAGAAGTTGCTATGGCCAGTGTCAAGGAAGTTTACTGCCTGTGTTCTTCTCCATGACTTTGATTTGGGTCTGACATTTAGGTCTTTAATCCATTTTGAATTTATTTGTGTGTAGCCAAATTAGAACTCGAAGAAATTATATTTTTTTTAATTTTTATTTATTTATTTTTTATTTTATAATAGTCACAGAGAGAGAGAGAGGCAGAGACATAGGCAGAGGGAGAAGCAGGCTCCATGCACCGGGAGCCCGATGTGGGATTCGATCCCGGGTCTCCAGGATCGTGCCCTGGGCCAAAGGCAGGCGCCAAACCGCTGCGCCACCCAGGGATCCCAACTCGAAGAAATTATAAGTGGGATGTGCACACAGGAAAGGAGACTCACGGAACAATCCCCAGCAGCCCCATGTTTCTTAGCAGTCATTTCTCCGGCTTTCTACATTCCACTCTGCTCGAATCTTCCTCCATCCACCTCCCTGTCTCTCCGTGCGAAGATGACCTGGCCTCCAGATTTGAAGCAATAGAAGGCACCAGGAAAGGCTTCCTCACTCCCCTGCTCCTAAGTGCACACATTTTCATGAACTCCTTTGGTGCAAGCTTTTCTCTTTCCTCCTGCTCTGTGAGTAGAATGTCCTACTCTCTGCCTGAGACTTACCAGCCTTTTGTCCTCAGGATCCCATTCCTGCCTTGGGATCTACTGACTTAGCACATCCCCTCCTTTCTCTCCTGAACCTTCAAACTCTTTCTCCCACTGACTAAAATACATTTAACCACAGTGAAGGGTTGTCCATCTTTTACAAACATTCCTTGACCCGTCCCTTCTCTTCCCCTTTACAATCACACTTTCGAATTGCTTGTCTACAGACTGTCTATGAACACTTCCTCACCCCCTCACTCACTACTCCATGCAACCCTGCCTTCCTTCTTCACAATGCCCTGAATTGCTCCTTACCAAGCCGCCATGCACCCCAAAGGACATGTCTCTCTCTTCCCTGTTCTGTTTCTATAGGACCCCATAGTTATATTTGCCCTGATGATCAGTGATTTACAATTTATAAATATTTCAAACCCACAGAGAAGGGGCACCTGGCTGGCTCAGTCCGTGGAATGTGGGGCTCTTGATCTTGGGGTTGTGATTTGAGCCCCATGTTGGGAGTAGAGAGAACTAAAAAAATAACCTACAGAAAAGTTAGAAATAGGATACAACACCTACCTATACATCCTTCATCTAAATTATAAATGTTTAACTTTTGCCACATTTGTTTCTCTTTATCTCTCTTTCCCTTCATGTATGTATATATATTTCCTGAAGCATTTGAAAATGGGTTGCAGACATCATGACACTCACTTTTAAGTATTCTAGTATCTCATAAGAATTAGGACATGCTCCTACATGATCAAAAAACCATCATCACATTTAAGAAATTTGACATTAATATAATATTATCTAATATACAGCCCATATCTGTCTCCAAATATTACCGGACTTTTATAGATATTTTTTAAAATTCAGAATCAATCAAGGATTATACATTGTATTTGGTTCCCATGTCTATAGTCTCCTTTAAAATAGACTCTTTCACCTGCACAATTTTTTCCTTTTCTTTTCCTTTTTTGTCTCTTTTGACATTTATGTTTTTGAAGTGTCCGGGTCATTCTTTCATGAAATGTTCCATAATCTGCATCGGTGTGATTTGTTTCTCCATGATTAGATTCAGGCGAAACATTTTGTAAGAGGAACACACAGGGGAAATTTTGCACTTTTCATTGCAACACATTAGGAGACATCTAAGATTATTTTGTCCAATTATAGGGATGCTAAAGTTGGTCAAATGCTTAAGTTTGTTAATTATCTATATAATTATGAAAGAATTTGTAAATGGACATTTTAACTAAATTTCTTTGTATTACAGAAAACTTTCACTTGATTGTGTACCATCCATCCATGATCCATGCTGTAACAAGAATTATGTTGATGATTATAAAACAGTGATTTTTAAAACATCACTTCCACATTTATAACTGGCATGTTCTCTGTAAAGAGCAGGTTCCCCTCCCCCATTTCTATTTCTGGTATCATTATTGACTCATGGATTACTTTCAAAGTACCATTAATATTTTTGATGCTAAAATTGTCCAGGGTGGGCAGCCCTTATGGCTCAGCGGGTTTAGCACCACCTCCAGCCTGGGGCGTGATCCCGGAGACCTGGGATCGAGTCCCACGTCGGGCTCCCTGCATGGAGCCTGCTTCTCCCTCTGCCTGTGTCTCTGCCTCTCTCTCTCTCTCTCTCTGTGTGTGTGTGTGTCTCTATGAATAAATAAAATGTTTAGGGATCCCTGGGTGGCGCAGCGGTTTGGCGCCTGCCTTTGGCCCAGGGCGCGATCCTGGAGACCCGGGATGGAATCCCACGTCGGGCTCCCGGTGCATGGAGCCTGCTTCTCCCTCTGCCTGTGTCTCTGCCTCTCTCTCTCTCTCTCTCTCTCTCTATGTGACTATCATAAAAAAATAAATAAATAAATAAATAAAATAAAATAAAATAAAATGTTTAAAAAAATAAAAAATAAAAAAATAAAATTGTCCAGGGTTAACCAGTAGAAGGCCTCTCAGTATGGATTCTATGACCTCATTAATCTTGGAGCACTTTCTTGCTTTCTAGCACAAGTTATTCTAAGCTCACTTTTTTTTTAAAGATTTTATTTTATTATATTTTTTCCAGCATGCTCCATGCCCAGCATGGAGCCCGATGGGGGACCTGAACTCCCAACCCTGAAATGAAGACCTGAACTAACACCAAGAGTTGGACGCTTAACAAACTGAGCCACCCAGGTGCCCTTTATATTTTATTTTTAAGTAATCTCTACACCCAACATGGGGCTTGAACTTACAACCCCAAGATCAAGAGTCACATGCTCTACTGACTGAGCCAGACAGGTGCCCCTAAAAGAATAAAAAATGGAATGAAGCAGTACACTGATTGCTTGAGATCAATCAAGCACTGGGGCAACCTGGCTGAAATTACAAAATCATCAGTAGTAAGAATCAGCTATTACACACCTTGAATCCTGAGGAACAGGGGAAGAGGCTACTACCCTATTAATAGGATATATACTTGGGCAGCCCCGGTGGCCCAGCGGTTTAGGGCCGCCTTTGGCCTGGGGTGTGATCTTGGGGACCAGGGATGGAGTCCCGCATTGGGTTCCCTGCGGGGAGCCTGCTTCTCCCTCTGCCTGTGTCTCTGCCTCTCTCTCTGTGTCTGTCATGAATAAATAAATAAAATCTTTAAAAAAAAATAGGGCATGTACTTGAAGTTCTTTACTGGCATAATAGCTGGTTAAAGGACTCCACCTGCTAGTCTGCGGGTGGCCACAGCTCCAGAGCCCCGTATCTTAATCAAAATGATTGTTCAACTTAAAATCTCATTCACCTGCAATAAGAACTCCAAAACTCAAACTTACTCAATGAAATAACAGAAAGACTTAGGGGATCCCTGGGTGGCGCAGCGGTTTAGCGCCTGCCTTTAGCCTAGGGCGCGATCCTGGAGACCTGGGATCGAATCCCACGTCGGGGTCCCGGTGCATGGAGCCTGCTCCTCTCTCTCTCTCTCTCTCTCTGAGTATCATAAAAAAAAAAAAAAAAACAGGAAGACTTAGAATTTATCCGGGACATAATGCAGTAGTGAGTTATTATACTAGTGTTAATCAGAGGAATATTCATATACTTGGTATCTCAAGTATTTGTAACACTTAAGAGAGTTTAATATATTAGAAAATAGTGGGAAATATTAAAATATCTTAAAGATTAGGGGAGGTGGGTGAGGCAATGGCTGAAATAGGTGATAGGCGTTAGGGAAGGCACTTGTGATGAGCACCAGGGGTTGCATGGAAATGATGAATCACTAAATTCTACACCTGAAAAAAAAAATCTACACCTGAATTCTACATCTGTTATGTGGGCTAACTAGCTGGACTGTAAATAAAAACTTGGGGGAAAAAAGAATTTCTAAAAGATTAACCTTGAGATTCCAATTAAGTTACGTAATTGCTTACTTGACTTAGATTTTTTTTTTGGGTGACTAAACATCATAAGTAAAAAATGTCCTGAGTTTGTAAATAATCCTATTGGGAACTTAAAAATCTCCATATTAATATTTTTCATTTATTAGATTATAAGAACTTTTTGAAATCATTGGAAAGTTGACTTTGTTAGTCAAATAATTGAAGAATTTAGAAGAAAAACATTAAATTTACCAATGCAATTTAGAAGTCTTTAAGGCTAAACATTAATCAAAGGCTATGTAAAAGTGATTGTTAAAAAACAAAGAATGATGAAGAATAATAAACCATGTAGAGTGAGTTTAAAAGGTGATTTTTGGGGTGCCTGCCTGGCTCAGTGGGTGACTTTTTTTTAAAGATTTATTTATTTATTTTGAGAGACAGAGAGAGAGAGAGAGCGCGTGCAAGTGGGGAAAGAGGCAGAGGGAGAAGGAGAGAAAATCTCCAGCGGACCCCACACTGAGCTCAGAGGCTATGGAAGCCGAACTCACAACCCTGAGACCACAACCCTGAGATCAGGAGATGCGAGTTCAAGCCTCACATTGGGTGTAGAGATTACTTAATAGTAAAAAAATCTTAAAAATAAAAAGTTTAAGGAAATTTTTGAACTTGAAACTTAAGTAAATAAAATGATAATTAAACACACACACAAAGTAGCCTCTTTTTAGTACTTTTGGGTCCTTGTACAAAATATATACATAGGTGGACTTTTGTGACATCCTAGAGTTACTATGTGTAAGTTTTGTGTAAGAATCTGAGTAATAATAGGGACGCCTGGGTGGCTCAGTGGTTGAGCATCTGCCTTCAGCTTAGGTCGTGATCCTGGGGTCCTGGGATCGAGTCCCACATCGGGCTCCCCATGAGGAGCCTGCTTCTCCCTCTGCCGTGTCTCTGTCTCTCCCTCTGTGTGTCTCATGAATAAATGAATAAAATCTTAAAAAAAAGTCTGAGTAATGATAATAATAATAATGGTAAATGTTCATAACACCTTGCATTTTACAGGACTCACAATCCTATGGAATAATTTGGCATTCAGTGTAGGGGCTGAAGTTTGAGAGAAAGCTGTACCTTCCGCTGGAAAGGCTGGGGGAGTGGCGAAGACTCTGGACATAGCGGGTTGTCCATCTGCAACGTCCCCACTGAGAGCAATGAGGGAGCAGAAGGCAAGCCGAGGACAAAGCACAAGCTGCCACCCCACAACCACCCCACCAACTCTTGGGTGGGATTTGTGTGACCTTCCTCCAGGAAACTTCCAGCTCTCTCTTTTTTTTTTTTTCCTAAGATTGTATTTATTTATTCATGAGAGACACAGAGAGAGGCAGAGACACAGGCAGAGGGAGAAGCAGGCTCCCTGCAGGGACTCGATCCCAGGAACCCGGGATCACGCCCTGAGCTGAAGGCAGACGCTCAACCACTGAGCCACCCAGGTGCCCCAGAAGTCTTACCATCTTGATGTTAATGCTTTGCTAGAGGGAAAAACAATCTTAGCCTCAGAATAGCCAGGCCCAGGATCCTGAGTGCTCCATCAACATAGGAAAGTCCTTCAGGGCACCTCCCTTCTCTTTACCACCCCCCCCGCCCCCCCCCCCCCCGCCCCCATAGTGTATAATCAACCATTCCTCACAACCCCAAGGCAGCAGCTCTTCCTGCCCACGGGTCCTGTCCCCGAGCTCTCATAATATTACCATTTTGCACCAAAGACATCTCAAGAATTCTTTCTTGGCTGTAGGCTCTGGACCTCACCCACATTCAAAAACTACATCAAGGGACCCCTGGGTGGCTTAGCAGTCTGGTGCCTCCCTGCAGCCCAGGGCGTGATCCTGGAGTCCCAGGATCAAGGCCCACATCAGGCCTCCTCATGGAGCCTGCTGCTCCCTCTGCCTGTGTCTCTCATGAATAAATAAACGAAATATTTTTTTTTAAAAAATTACATCAGGAGGATTGATCAAGGTTCAGAATCTCTGCCTTGTAGCTTTTTAGAGTAGAAAGTCTAACTCCGCTGTGTCCATGGGGTGACTGGACTCGGGGACCCTGACCTCTGCTGCTGAGAGTCACAGCAGGCCGATAACGAAAACGTCTGCGCTGCTTTTCTCATTCATCCTAAGAAATAGGGCCTCGTGCCCACGAGCGTGCACACTGATGTGACCCGATGGTTTGGGATGGACCCCGGCAAGGTTATGCTTCGCTTGCCAAACCCAAGTCCCAGAACTTCCTGAGGCTGAGCGGTCAGGAGGTTTCCAGAACAAGGACAATGGCCAATTGTTGCCCAGGAGACAGCAACCTTCATTCCAGCCCTGCAGTGTGCTAGACTCTGGTCTTTATTTTTTTTATTTTTATTTTTTTTAAGATTCTATTTACTTATTTGAGAGAAGGGGGGGGTGGGCAGGAGGAGGAGCAGAGGGCAAGGGACAAGCAGACTCTGAGCTGAGCTCAGAGCACGATGTGAGGCCCAATCCCATAACCCAGAGACCATGACCTGAGCCAAAACCAAGAGTCAGAGGCCCAATCTACTGAACCACCCAGGGGCCCCAGATTCTGGTCTTTAATCTTCACTTATTTTCAAAGATTTTATTTATTTATTTGACACCCTTGGTCTTTAGTTTTTAATAATGACTAAGGAGTCTTAGACCTCCAGGCCCAGGAGCCTGCTAGGAACACACATTAGGAACAGGCAATCTGGGGCACCTGGGGGGCTCAATGAGTTAAGGGTCTGCCTTGGGCTCAGGTCATCATCCGGGTGCTTGGGATCGAGCCCCACATTGGTCTCCACACTCCATGGGGAGCCTGCTTCTCTCCCTCTGCCCTCCTCCCTTGTGTGTGTGTCTCTAATAAATAATCTTAAAAAAAGAAAAGAAAAGAAAAGAAAAGAAAGGAAACAGGCAATCAGAACTGGAGGGATGGGGGCTCCTGGAGCCCTCGGGACACGGGGTCCGCACTGCGACAGAGAGGCTGAGGCCGGGCTGACCAGAAACGTTCTGCTAATGACAGAAAGGGTGGCAAGACGGGGTGACAGAGATCACAGCATTCTGAGGAACTAAATTTAGTGCAGGCTGGAGAGGAGAGGGCAAAAGCTGGGTGCAGGGAGAGGGCTGGGAAGGCAAACAAGCCCAGGTGGCAGAAAGAATTTCACTGTGTCAAAGAACATGAACTTCATCCAGAAGATATTTAAAAATGAGTTAACTATTTACTGATAAGAAGAGAAACTGAGCGGCTGGAAACAAGGGAGAGGTGGAAACTTCACTTGTATGGACATTTACACCTTTTGCCCTCTGAGCCATGAAAAGCACTTTGAGTAAGTACTCAAAAAAATTCCAAAAATTCAAAAGTAAAAGTGTTTTTACAGTATATTTTGAAATCCCCCCACTTAGATGAGTCTGGCTGTGTACTAGGCTCTGGGGAAGCAAAACGGACGGCAAACGGCCCCTACCAGCTTCTAACCTAGAAAGGGTTTTCAAAGCTCTGTGCCTCATCCGAGACACAGCCCACCTCTGGGTGGATTCCCCACGTCAAAAGATGTGCAAACAAATCATTACAATCCGAGCAAAATGATTGTTATACTAGAGATGGGGGTTTGGAACGTTGAAAGCACAGCTTGGGGGGCGATGAGCCTGTGATGGCCTGAAAACTTGCGGACACATCCCGTCATCTGGGTTTTGGTGGGAGGCTACATGTAAACGGGGTCTTGAAGAATGCACAGGAGCTTTACCAAACAGAAAAGAGAGGAAGACCCCCAAGAGGAATAGAAAGTCCTGAAAAGCCCTGCAATGCTTTCGGAGGAAAGAAACAGTTTGGTGTGATGATCAGGGCAGCACAGGAAAGAGTATGTGATTTTAAATGAGAAAAAAAAAAGAGTATGTGAGGATGAATTGACTTCCCCCCACCCAAATAGCAGGAAAAGATAACTTATGGAAATTATTTTTTCTGGGTACCTGGGTGGCTCTGTTGGTTAAGCTTAGCTCAGGTCATGATCCCAGGGTCCTGGAATCGAGTCCTACTGCGGACTCACTGCTCGGCAGGGAGCCTGCTTCTCCCTCTCCCTCTGCTTATGCTCCCTCCCTCTCTCCATCAAATAAATAAAATATTTTTTAAAAAGAATAATTTTTTCTATCTTGTATTTGTCCTCCCATAATTTTTACTGAAACCTAGTTTCTGGGCAGCCCGGGTGGCCCAGCAGTTTAGCGCCTGTCTTCGGCCCATGGCGTGACCCTGGAGTCCTGGGATCGAGTCCCATGTAGGGCTCCCTGAGTGGAGCCTGCTTCTCCCTCTGTGTCTCTGCCTCTCTCTGTGTGTGTCTCATAAATAAATAAATAAATAAAATCTTAAAAAAAAAAAAAAAGAAACCTAGTTTCTGTTGGTTAATATAAGAAGTAAAAAAAATTGGTGTAATGAGCAAATATATGGGAAAAATTCAGAAGCAGGTGAATAAGTTTGGTTTTTTTTTCCCCTTGTGAAATATGCTCATGGTTTTGATTTTTATATTTTATGGACGATATTTCCATTACCAAGATTGTTCTTTGTTTACGTATTGGAATTAATTGTTATGGATGTTTGGTCTCTTCCACAGAAATCAAGGCTTCCTGTTGGTTTGCAGCCCAAACTCTCCCACTGCTTGTTTTCTTTGGCTTACACCGTTGGTTTCCAGTTTTAGTTTTGGTTTTCCAATAGGACAGCTTCTAGCTTGTCTTCAAACATTGAAATAGCAGGTAATGTGGAGTCTGTGTTCTGCATGACAACCATCAGCGGGACCTGACTGTGAGCCTGTCGCTTCAGGCATCACCCCCGGGTCCCAGGCTTGCGGGGTTCACCCCAGCCCCTCTGGGTCTTTGGGGTTGCCCTGGATCTGCCAGAGGTTCCACCAGGGGGCAGTGTGATCAGCGTTTTGGAGAGCAGGGTGGGGAGGAAGTGCTTGGAGCAGGTTCTGCAGGCAATGGAAGGAGGCCCTCCTTTCCTTCCTGGAGGGTAAGTGCTAAGGCACAACTTCCCTTGGCGCAGCACAGTGAAGGGTCGGGACTAAGAGCCAGCTGCAGGCCAAGTATTTTTTTTTTTTTTTTAAAGATTTTATGTATTTATTTATGAGAGACAGAGAGAGAGAGAGGCAGAAACACAGGCTGAGGGAGAAGCAGGCTCCATGCAGGGAGCCCCATGCGGGACTCGATCCCAGGACCTTGGAATCATGACCTGAGCCAAAGCCAGATGCTCAAGCACGGAGCCACCCAGGTGCTCCAGGGACATTTAATTTTTATCTGCATTTCCTTCTGCCGTTGTTTCCCGCCTTACTCCTAGTCAGGTGGCTTTCCACCAGCCGGGACTTGGGGGACCACCTGTGTCTCTTGGGCCCAGTGAAATCTCAGTGTATATTTTATAAAAAGAGACGACCCAAGGGGTGAGTTGGCCTCTACCCCTATACAGGAAGGACACCGATGTCCCTTTGCGGTCAAGGGCAAAGCTGGGGGGTTGGGCCGAGGACACCGAGGACCAGGGCCCCCCTCGCGTCTGGCCAGTCTGGTCCTGGGTGTCCCCCAAGTCCCCGGGCAGCCTTGGTGGCCAGGGCCGCGTGTCTCTGCGGCTCTGATCCTGTGGATGTCATCAGCCAGGATGCCGAATCCTACTTCCTCTCTGTTTTCCGTTGCTTTCTCTCTGCGTTTGTTTTCTTTGGCTGCTGTGGGCAGATTTGCTTCTCATCTGAGCAGCATGTGCCCTGGTCCGAGTGAGGGCCGAAGGCTACAGCAGGATACAGCCCTACAGCAGGATACAGCCCTCGGGGGAAGGGGAGAGACTGGCCTTGCTGGGGCCTCCTCTGCAAACCCAATCGCAGCCCCTAGAAAGCCATCGCCCTCACCTCCCTCTCTCCACTCACTGCCCCAAGAAAAAGATTAGGCGAGCGGGCTCCTTACCCGGGGTTAGCCTCAAAATAACCTCTCTTTCCCAGGATGCCTTTCATTCTGTGTATTTATTTAAACTGCAAAAGTCTTGAACACTTTTAGTAAGTATGGCCGGAAAATAGTGGCACAGGTGTGAGTACTCTCCAACACTTGGGTTGCAAGCACAGTCTTGTTTTTTTTTTTTTAAATTAAGATGCAATTCATATAACATAAAGTTTGCCATTTTATTTTTTTAAGATTTTATTTATTTACTCACTAGAGACACACAGAGAGAGAGAAAGAGGCAAAGACACAGGCAGAGGGAGAAGCAGGCTCCAGGGAGCCTGATGTGGGACTCGATCCGGGGACTCCAGGATCACACCCTGGGCTGAAGGCAGTGCTAAACCGCTGAGCCACCCGGGGTGCCCTAAAGTTTGCCATTTTAAAGTGTGCAATCCAGGGACGCCCGGGTGGCTCAGTCGGTGAAGTGTCTGCCTGTGGCTCAGGTTGTGATCTCAGGGTCCTGGGATGGAGCCCCGGGTCTGGGTCCTTGCTCAGCGGGGAGCCTGCTTCTCGCCCTGCTTGTGCGTGCTCTCTCTCGCTCTCACTCTCGCTCATTCACTCTCTCTCTCAAATAAATAATAAATAAAATCTTTTTAAAAAGTAAATGGGGCAGCCCTGGTGGCTCAGCAGTTTAGTGCCGCCTTCAGCCCAGGGCGGGATCCTGGAAACCCAGGATCGAGTCCCTCATAGGGCTCCCTGCATGGAGCTTGCTTCTCCCTCTGCCTGTGTCTCTGCCTCTCTCTCTCTCTCTCTCTCTCTGTCTTTCATGAATAAATAAATAAAAATCTTTTTACAAAAATAAATAAAAAAGTAAATACAGTGTGCAACCCAGTGGGTTTTAGTATCTTCGCTGTATGGTGCAATCCTTACCTCTACCGCATTCCAGAACATTTCCATCACTGCAAAGAGAAGCCCCCCACCTCTCCCCGGCCCTCATTCCCTGGCAACCACTAGTCTGCTTTCCATCCTCATGGATTTAGCTATTCTGGGCATTCGTTTTTGTTTTTTTGCTGGTTTGTTTGTTTGTTTTTGACATTCTGTATTCATGGAATCATACAACACGTGGCTTCTGTGTTTGCTTTATTTCATTTAGTGGAATGTTTTCAGGGTCCTTCTCTGGTGTGGTGTGCGTCAGTACTTTATTCCTTCCTGTGGAGGAATAATATTCCAGTGTATGGATATCCCACATTTTGTCTGTCCATTCATCAGCTTCCACTTTGGGGTATTATATTATAAATCATGCTGCCGTAAGCATTTGTGTGTCAGTTTTGTGACAGCATATGTTTTTTTTTTTTTTTAAGATTTATTTATTTATTTATGAGAGACACAGAGAGAGAGAGACAAAGAGGCAGAGACACAGGCAGAGGGAGAAGCAGACTCCACACAGGGAGCCCCATGCGGGACTCAATCCTGCGACTCCAGGATCACATCCCGGGCTGAAGGTGGCTAAACCGCTGAGCCCCCCGCGCTGCCCCAGTATATGTCTTTGATGCTCTTGGGTATATGCTGGAGTGGGTCCTATGTCACTCTACATTTAATGGTTTTGAGGACTTGCCAAGTCTTTTCCACAGTGGCTGCCCCATTTTACATTCCCACCAGCAATGTGTGCGATCCCTCCCATTTTCCCCCAGTTTTATCAAGATATACTTGACATATAACAATGTATTCATTTGGGCAGCCTGGGTGGCTCAGCGGTTTAGTGCCGCCTGCAGCCCAGGGCATGATCCTGGAGGCCCTGGATCGAGTCCCACATCGGGCTCTCTGCGTGGAGCCTGCTTCTCCCTCTGCCTGTGTCTCTGCCTCTCTCTCTCTCATGAATAAATAAATAAAATCTTTAAAAAAAAACAAAACAATGTATTCATTTAAGGTAGACCACATAATGATTTATGTATGTATTCTGAAATGATCACAATAAGTTAACGTCAATCACCTCACATAAAAAAAATCACCTCACATAGAATTTTCTTCTTTCTTGTGATGAACACCTTTAAGGTCTACTCTCTTAACAACTTTCAAATATACGCTATAGTAGGGTTGACTATAATTGCCATACTGTCCATGATATCCGCACAACATGTTTACCTTAAAACTGAAGGTTTAGGGACGCCTGGGTGGTTCAATGGTTGAGTCTGTGTCTCTCATGAATAAATAAATAAAATCTTTTAAAAAATAAAAAAAATAAAGATGTTCAATAAAATCAGACACCAAAGGACACTGACTGGTAAGGACAGATTTTAATCAGTAGCAACTATTGCAATAAGGAAGAGAGTCCAGCATAACTGACCTCAACTTCAATCTGCACAGAAGTGAGTGGTCATTTTATTTTTATTTTATTTTGAGTGGTCATTTTTTTAAAAAAAATATTTATTTATTTGGTAGAGAGCATAAACAGGGAGAGTGGCAGAGGGAGAGGGAGAAGTGGACTCCCCGCTGAGCAGGGAGCCCAGTGAAGGACTCGATCCCAGGATCCTGGGATCATGACTTGAGCAGAAGGCAGGTGCTTCATGGACTGAGCCCCCCACCCCAGGCACCCCGTGAGTGGGCCTTTAGGGGAGAATGCTAGACCACTGGTCAGGGAAGTGAGAAAGTACAACCAAGTGGGAAAGGGGATTGATCCCTACGAAACCCCCTGAGTTCACTACCTGAGCTCATCGAGTTAGGCTCCCACGATAGCTGCTGCAAGGCAGGGGCCCTGTCTTTCTGCCTTGGTGGGAACAAACAGCAAGTTCTTCTGCCACCCTTGAGTTTCCTCAGGCAGGCACTTTAAGGGGAGTGAGGATCATCCAAGAGATGTAGCTCTGAGCTGTTACAAACTGCTAGTGCTCGTTCATGTCTTTCTAGGCCAAGGTTGAGGCTAGTCAAGCCAGAAGAACCTGGGAGCAGTTTGCTCAGACAAAATGAGGAAGAGTGTTGGGGGTGGTGGTGGCGCGGAATCTTTCTCTAGAACTTTTGTCGTGTTCCTGTCAGAGTAGACAATGAAGCACAACCCTGATATCATTAACTAATTTATAAAATAAATTGGGTTCACCAAGTCCTGCTATAGAGATCCCATCAACCCAACCGGGTAACAGAGAAGTCACACACAGCACAGCTTGTCTATTGAAATGTAGGCCAGAGGTGTCTGTTTTCATGGATACATACAGATCACGAAACACTAGGTGGGGAGTCAACCATCTGGGCCTGAACTCGATCCTCCCTCCCACAACAGGAAACAAATTCATCTGGATGATGTGCTAAAAGAGTTGTTGACATAAACAGAAGGAATCCTGGCTGGTTTTATTTTTATTTTTATTTTATTTTATTTTTTTTTCTGACTGATTTTAGATGAAAACTTCTAACAGAGAAGCTCTGGGGAAGGAATGCTCTTGGGTGGAGAACACGTCTTTATAACCAAATTCCACAATTGCTGCTATTTAAAGCTTTTCACGACAAATGGAAAAACCAAATAAACTCTCTTGCTTTGGATAAACCATTGTGGCCTTTGACAGTGTGAAAAACATTTTCCTTTGTCGGTCTCTCCTTCAATAACCAGGATGGGGAACAAGCAGATTTAGTAATGCCCAGCCCAACCCTACACCATGCACTTACCCCTTCTAGTGTCGTCTGCTCACCGTAACCTGTTATCTTGATACGTATGAATTACGACTGAGCATTTATTACCTGCCAAACTCCCTAGGTTGACAAAACAAACTGGGAGGCATTCTGGGCCTGGCATAAGTGACTCCATCTTGGGCCTCTGGGATTGTTTGGGTTTTTTACAGTATAAATAAATCTACAAGCAAATACGTATAAGGTGAAAAGTGAAAAAGGCCCTGTGGGAAGTTGGAATAGTCTAGTGACGTGAAGATTCAGAGAAAGGAGAATTAACTTTTGCCTGGAGCTGAGAGAAAGAGTCCTTCCTTGTTGAGAAAGGCCTCCAAAAAGCATACTTCGGAATGGGGAGCTCACCATGGTACCAGGATAGCTATTAAGAGCTGTGTAAGGAGGAAATGCCCAGTCAGAATTGGGGTGATCTGGTTAGGATACCCAGTTAGATGACCTTGCCACATCTAGACCTTGTTTACTTCCTTTTGCTGGAGGAATAATTATATTTTAAGGCCTGAAAGCCCATCTTCCATCCAACTCATTCCCCTAATTAAAAGCCGCCATGATAACAAACACTCTCACATCCTGCTTTTCTCCTAATCTAAATACATTGCGTCTAGATATTTCCTTCGAGTTCAGAGTTCTTGCAATTTGTTTTAATGTTTAAGAACAATGAGAAAAAGACCCATTTTCTCCATTCATATATATATAGTGATGTATGTACCTTAGGATTTTAATATTCTGTGGGGAAAGCCTTGTGGATTTCAAGTGTCATGCTGGGAGCCCGTAAGTCTAGAGACTGGGACCTTTCTAGCCAATTATTAGTGATATGGAGAACAAAGCCAAGAGAAATGTAGATAAAATTAAATTTCCTCACAACTGGCAGCCCATGGATAAATACCTGGCATTCCTCAAGGAGCTCATAGCCGCCTTAATGTTAATGCTTTGCTAGAAACTAAAAGCAACCTTAGCTTGACAATAGCCAGACCTCCAGAATCCTGTAATCTTTAACATACAGAAATCCCTTCAGAGACTTCCATTCTCTTTACTCCCCCAGCTTAAACATATATAATCAGTCCCACCTCACAATCACAGTGCATCTCCTTCTGCCCATGGGTCCTGCCCCTGTGCTATCATAAAGGCCCCTTTTTGCACCATAAAACATCTCAAGAATTCTTTCTTGATCATTACGCTCAGCAACCCCACATCATTAGGACTATTAATGAGAAAATCCTAAAAGCCCATAAGGACACAGAAGAGAAGTGTCAAAATCAACCCCTCTTCTCTTCCCCTTTATCCATTTCCCAACACTAGTTACCAAGGGATTAAGGTTAACAACAAGAATATTTTCGTCAATCATCAAACGTATTATGCACATACTCTATGATTAAACCATAGAGCAGAAATTTTAAAACATATTGCAGGGGATCCCTGGGTGGCGCAGCGGTTTGGCGCCGGCCTTTGGCCCAGGGAGCGATCCTGGAGACCCGGGATCGAATCCCACGTCGGGCTCCCGGTGCATGGAGCCTGCTTCTCCCTCTGCCTATGTCTCTGCCTCTCTCTCTCTCTCTCTGTATGACTATCATAAATAAATTAAAAAAAAAAACATATTGCAGCAAACATTATGTGACTTCCATGAGGTGGATGCTTTTCCAAGAATTATTATCTCTCTGAGTTCTGGTGAAACTCATGGGAGATTTTATAAACCTTAATTTATAAACAAGATTCTACTAAAGTAAAACAAGTAGAAATTCCTTGGCTGTCCTTTGTAAAACAAAAAACCAAAACAAAACAAAACAAAAAGAAAACAACAAAAACCAAAATTCAACCAAGTAAATTTTAACATCTAATTGGCTTTATTGTTAAAACTTAAAAAAAACCCTCTAATTGGCTCTATTGAGCAATTCATGAATTGGGTAGCATCCCATCTAGCAAGTTAGCAGGCAGTGGTCTGAGGAGCTGTATAAAATGGAAAGATTTTATTTTTGTTCTTTACTTCCAAATTTTTATTTAAATTCTAGTTAGTTAACATGTAGTGTAATATTGGTCTTAGGAGTAGAATTTAATGATCCCTCACTTATATTTAACACCCAGTGCTCATCACATCAAGTGCCCTCCCTAATACCCATCACCCATCTAGCCCACTCCCAGGCCCACCTCCCACCATCAAGCCTCCATTTGTTTCCTGTAAGTAAGAGTCTTTGGCAATAGTCGGTTGAGCATCCAACCTTTGGTTTCAGCTCAGGTCATGATCTCAGGGCCATAGGATCAAGCCCCGATCGGGCTCCATGCTCAGCAGGGAGTCACTTGAGATTCTTTCTCTCCCTCTGCCCATCCTTTCCCTCTCTCTCTCTCTCTCTCTGTCTGTCTGTCTCTCTCAAAAATAAGTAAATAAATCTTTTAAAAAATGTTTTTAAAAAATCTCATGGTTTGCCTTTCTCTCTCTCTCCTTTTCTTTCCCCCCTCCCACACATTCATTTGTTCTGTTTCCTAAATTACACATATGAGTGAAATAATAGGATATTTGCCTTTCTCTGACTAATTTTGCTTAGCACAATACCCTCTAGTTCCATCTACATCGATGCAAATGGCAAGATTTCATTCCTTTTGATGGCCGAGTACCATTCCACTATATATGCGTACCACATCCGAAACGGAATCCCAGAGGTGGGACAAGGAGTTACATTAGTGAAGGTTTACCCCAGGCAGCCTCTCTTTCCCATGAGGAAGGTGCAGGGGGTCTTACCATGCAGATTACTTTGTCTTCCTTTGGGGGGGGGTGGAGAGGATCCTTAAATTTCTGGGGAAGGTTGAAACTGCAGTTAGGTTGGGTAGTAAACCCTGGTTTGGTGACTTGGCCCAAGCAATGCCATTTGGGGGCCTGTCGTATTCTTTTTAACGATTTCCCCCCTTTGATCAGATTCTCCACATAATGGAGAGATGTGATCAAAATTGAAGGCACTGGAGCCACTTTCAGCTACACCCTGTGGTTCTCACAGCTTTTATGGATCCTCTGTGTGATATTCACAGGTTATGATGTTTTTTGCTGGTTCTCTGTGATATTCACAGGCCACAACCTCACACACCTTGTCAGCTGCTTCCTTCACTTCTCTGACATTCCAGGCTGGGGAGATCACCTGCTTGGTACTTAGCGGCTGCAAACAGGCACTGAAAGTTTTTCGAGAGGATACAATGCACCAGGGAGATGATTACGATAACTATAAGCAGGGTAATTCCCAATATTTGGGGTGAACTTCAGAGCCATGGTCCTGAGACCCACACCTATCAAAGACCCCACTGAAAGCATCACACCCTTTTAAGGCAAGTGGCTTGCTCAGTGACCTAACATGAAACCTAAGCGAGTAAATCTGGACATGGCAGGTGATGTTAACCACAGCATAGACATTTTGTTGCTCAGGTGCAAGAGCCAATTGTCACTTTGCAAGCTTCTGGCTTAAGATTGGGAAAAACCGACACGGAGGACCCAGTGACCCTCCAAGGGGAAGACAGGTACTGGTTCAGGGCTATCTGGCGTAAAGTCCACTTGGATAATCAGAATTAGATATGTGGGGTGGGGGTGGGGGACCAGAGCAGAAAAAGTGTTTCAGGTTCCCCTGGAAAGAAAAACACAACCAAGGAGGGAGGGTTAGGATTCTACCTCTGAACAGTCTCCTCAAGGCTTTCTGCACGTGGCGAGGCCTCTCGGCCTCTGTTTTCCTGTTTAAATAGTGGGGATATCTGTCTTGGGCTGTTCTGAGAATTAAATGCCTGTGATATTAAACACCTAGCAAAAAAAATAAAAAATAAAAAATAAAATAAACACCTAGCAGGGCAAGCATTTACTAAGGCAGCGCGTTACTCTTCTCTGCACAGCCCTGCTTCATGTGCGTGCACAGGAGGCTCCCGCCACACACCCCCGCCTGGAGGGCCTGGGACGTGCCCTTCAGCAGACCCCAGTGCCAGGAGACACCAGCAGGGAGAGTGCATACAGTGAGTCCCGGCCTGCCCCAGGAGGCCAAGGTCAGGGACTGGGGAGTCACGTGACCCCTGGGTTCCAGGGTAAAAATGACAACAACGTTGCAGGAAATGCCAAGGCTGCAGCAGAAAACCCCGGGGCCTGGCCTTGCACTTTGTATTTTCTGGCCCGGCAAAGAGGCATTGTAGAAATTCAACAAATAAACAGTCTTGGCCTTGAACTCAAAAGACTTTTGGCATTCTTAGGCTTCTCCCCCCAGCCGTGCCTTCCCCTTCCCCGTTGTTCAGGCCAGAATCCGAGGGAATCCTTTGATTCCTCTCTTCCCCTCCCTCCTTCTCTTTTCCTCTCATGGCCCAGGCAAGAGGCAGTGATGCCCACCCCAGGCCCACTCTGTCCCCACGGCGGCTCGGGGGGACTTTTCACTGTGGAGTGGACCCCAATGCCACTCCCTCACCCCAGACTAAGAACCCATCAGGAGTTTCCCCTTCATTTACCCTCATTGCCGACATCCATGGGAGCGGGCGCCACCGTGTTAGCCCCTAGCGTGCCATCCCAGCCCCGTGTCAGGCACAGAGTGAAGCTCAGGGAACCCCTGCTGGACAGCCACGGGTGACTGGGCCTGTGAAAGAAGGAAGAAACTGGGGGCATCTGGGGGGTTCAGTTGGTGAAGTGCCTGCCTGCAGCTCAGGTCATGATCAGTCCTGGGATCGAGTCCTGAGTCAGGCTCCCTGCTCCATGCAGAGCCTGCTTCTCCTGCTCCCCCTGCCCCTCCCCTCACCACTCATGCTCTCTCTCTGTCTCAAATAAATAAAATAAAAAAAAAAAGAGGAAGAAATTGATAAATGAAAGACACCATGCAGCCAGGCACCCTGCTCAGACTTCCTTAGATACAGCACAGGGGCAGCAAAGGTCCCAAGCAGAGACTCACACATGTGACCTCAGGCTGGTGGGGGAGCCCCAGGAATACCTCAGGGATCCTTGAGCTCATCACCCAGCTCACCACCCAGCTCATCACCCAGCAGAGCAGTGCCTGCAGCCTGGATGGTCTGGGTCTCTGTCCCGCCCCCGGGCAGTCTGGGTCTCTGCACCCCCCTCCCCCCAGGGTGATCTGGGCCTCTGTCCCCCACCCCAGGCAGTCTGGGCCTCTATCCCCCCCCCCAGGCGGTCTGGGTCTCTGTCCCCCCACCCCAGGCGGTCTGGGTCTCTGTCCGCCCCCCCCCAGGCGGTCTGGGTCTCTGCCCCCCCACCCCAGGCGGTCTGGGTCTCTGTCCCCCACCCCAGGTGGTCTGGGTCTCTATCCCCCTCTCCCCCCAGGGAGATCTGGGCCTCTGTCCCCCCCTGGGTGATCTGGGTCTCTGTCCCCACCTCCCCCTGGGCAGTCTGGGCCTCTGTCCCCGCCCTGGCTGTCTGGGCCTCCGTCTGCTCATCAGCAAAGGTTCACTGAGCTCCTGCTATGTAACTGGCACCGGGCGAGGCACTAGGGTGACCCTGCGAACCACAGTCCTGTGGCCGCGGAGCCTACCTCCCGGGGGTGGGGGGCCTCAGCCAGCAGGTGCCCAGAACTACAGAGTGGCCGGCAGGGTCCGGGCCAGGAGGGAGTCCCGTCCTCCCACGGTGGGCGGGGGGGGTTCCTCACCTTCCCTGAGACAGCCTCCTCATCCGGGAAGGGGGCTGATGACAGCCCCTCACTGGCCCTCGTGGTCGGCAGCCTCAGTGGCGCCTCACTCGGTCCGAGTGACAGCGTGTCATCACCAGGCCCCAGGCCCGGGCTGCAGGAAGGCCTGACCCCCCACATGCCGCCCCTCTCCCCCTGCGCCCCGCCGGCCCACTGCTCCTCATCCAGGCCAGGCCGCACTCGGGCCAAACTCCATTCACTTCTAGATCATTCCTGGGAGGCCCCGCGCCCAGACCCCCCGAGCTGCCTGGTCGGTGTCCCCGCTCCCTGCCACCCGCACGCACTCCATACCCTGCGCACCAGGGGCAGCCGAGCGCGGCAGCAGCCTCCTTCCAAGTGGCCAGTGCTGGGCAACAGTCGCCCAGGGAGGCCTCGTTAGGAGCTTTCTTCCTTGGTCCCCAGCAGGCCTGTCAGGTCGTCGGGCTCACACGCGCTCCAGGGATGTATGTTTTGTGATTTTTTTGTTGGACATAAAACAATAAATAGGGACCAGCTTTGCTCTAGACACACCACAAAGATTCCTATAAAGATTCAGGCGGGGGCGCCCGGGTGGCTCAGCGGTTGAGCATCTGCCTTCGGCTCAGGGCGTGATCCCGGGGTCCCGGGATCGAGTCCCGCATCGGGCTCCCTGCATGGAGTCTGTGTCTCCCTCTGCCTGTGTCTCTGCCTCTCTCTGTGTGTCTCTCATGAATAAATAAATAAAATCTTTTTAAAAAAAAGATTCATGCTGTTTCCTTTCTTTTCTTCCTTCTTTTTCTGCCCCCCACGTATCCAGCACCCACTATGTGCAGACATCAGGCTGGGGAGTCACAGCATGGGGAGTCACACGTGTTAACAACCCATTCTCATGCTCTCCCAGAGCAGAATTAAATGGAGGCTAAGACACAGGACCTGCAGGATGTTGCTGAGATCAGGGAAAGTCTCCTGGAGGAGGAGGCCTTGCGCTGAGAAGCAAGATTCCAAGGACAGGGCTGGGTGGTTGACAGAAGGCCTGGGGCAAAGGCCAGGCCTCGGCCTCTGCTAGTGGGGAAGCCAAGTCACGAGGGAGGCAGGACAGAGGGTGTGGTGGGGTTGGGGAAAGCACCAGCAGTGCCAGAAAACAACTTGATCCCTCTTCTTGACCTGGGACACAGGCTGCTGGGGAAGCGATTCCTATTGTTTCTGTTTCCTTCTGGGGGAGGGGGGCGTGCAGAGGAGCCGGCAGGCAGGCCGATTGTCAGAGTGGCCTTGAGAGCTCCTTAGGAGGTCGAGAGGGAGGAAGAATAGGAAGGGGCTGGAGAAAGAAAAGATAAGCAAGATCAAAGTAAACGAGACAGGATTTTGTCAGAGGAAAGCTGCAAGAAAATCCCTCAGACTCAGGGCCCCAGAGCAGCGGGATCCTAATAACGCACACTGTCAGCCCCGGGTCCAGAGTGGTGAAGTGACTGGGTCAAAGCCACAGAGCCGATTGCCTTCTGGACTCTCTGTACAGTGCTCTGATTACTTCTGGGGCTGAGAGCAAGCGCAGAGGAAGACCCAGATCCCTTCTCCCTCCGAAGTTCTGTGTTAGCAGAGGGTGCCGCCCAGGTCCCAGCCAGGCAGGACATCCCCTGCCCAAGGGCCCAGGAAGACCTCGTGGCCCAGGACCTCCTGGCCTTGGAAGTCACAGCACTTCTCTGGCCAGCAGCAGCCCCCACCTTCAGGGCCCTGGACACCCGCGGCCAGGAGAACAGGCCGGGCCCTGCTTGTAGCAGAAACCGCCTCCTCTGCAAAGGCCCCAAGCGGGGGGCTGCTGCCCTCTCCCCACCACCCCCTGGAGGCCCCTGGCCCGCCACACCACCACTCACTTTTCTCTCCCCTCTGGGCCTTTGCACATGTTCTCCCATCACCTGAAACCCTCCCTCCTTCCCACCCTCTCTTCCCCCTCTGCCGAGACAGCTCCCGCTCCTGGCGCAGGTCCCAGCTTTGAGGGTCCCTTACCTTCGGGGGAGCCTTCCCGAGATAGGGCCAGGGGCCGCCGCTGAGGGGCCGCTTGGTCTCCCGAGGCTTGCACTCCTCACACCGGATCAGCATGGGCTGGAACTACGGAAGTGAACAGAAGTTCCCTCAAGTGCAGACCTTACTTCTTTTTTTAATGATTTCCAGAAACAACGACCTACTGAGCTCGGTCTACGGGTTTTGCTATGGTAGGAATTCCTATCCTCCCGAGGTGGGTATTATCACCCCCTCTTGTCAGATAGGCAAACTGTCCTTCAGAGAGGCTGAGCCTCCTGCCCAAGGCCACGCAGGGAGCGAGATGCGGACTCAGTGCGGTGGACACGCAGATGTGCTACTGCCCAGATCCGCCTTCCTGGGGGGATTCAGCCCCACCTGCTGCGGTGTCTGCAGAGGGCTTGTCAGCTCCGAGCACTTTATTTATTTATTTTTTAAAAATATTTTATTTATCTATGCATGAGAGACACACAGAGAGAGAGAGGGGCAGAGGCACAGGCAGAGGGAGAAGCAGGCTCCATGCAGGGAGCCTGACGTGGGACTTGAACCCGGGGCTCCAGGATCAGGCCCTGGGCCGAAGGCCGCGCCAAACCGTCCAGCCACCAGGGCTGCCCCAGCTCCGAGCACCTTGAAGCCCCGCCTGAGCTCTGGAGAGGCACCTTGCGCAGAGGGCAGCCCACATCCACAGACGGGCCAGCGCGGGTACAGAGGCCTGGCCGTCCTGGGGCCGGGCCCCCACTGTGGCTCTGCATCTGCTGCCTGGTCCTGCCTCCTTCTCCTGGGGGGCTGATCCCACGGCGCCCCTGTCATGCGTGAGCCAGCTCCAAGCACCACGCCCGAGCTGGGTCTTTCCGCAGCGTCGGCGGAGTTGGGTCCAAGGCTGGGGTGACATCATCACAAAGCGGGTCCAGGATTCCAAGTCCAAAGACTTGCCTTCTGGGGCAGCACGCAGAGCAGAGCATAAGGCAAGTCACACAAGAAACGAGATAAAAGGGGTTCAGAAAGTTCAAGAACCCAACGTGAAGTCAGTCTGGGGGCTCGGTGGAGACCAGGCCTCGGTCCAGTCCGGGTCAGCTCCGGCCTCTTCCCGCATCTCGTGCTTGAGCAGGGAAGGTTCTGGGTTCTGTTCGCAGATCCCTGGGGCAGAGCCTTTGGCCGCAGCTGCCTTTTTGACCGAGGTCACGTCCGAAGAGCATGACGGTTTACTGCAAACGTGCTCCTCTTTGGGAGGGATTGGGGTCAATCTGGGCCTGGGTGTGTCGTCAGCTGGTGCTGGTGTCGCTCCCGTACCCTTTACTCCTTGTGTCACTGCTCGGCACAGGCCCCTGCTTGACATGAGTCACTCCATCTTGCTCTCTACAACCTCCTCACCGCCACCAGCATGTAAGCCTCCAGCCCGGGACAGTGTGACACCAGGACACACAGCCACAACCACCCCCTCCCAGTGGAGCAGCCGGGCCACCCAGCACGGTGCGGGCACACGGCAGGTGCACAGAGCTGATTTGCTGAATACGTGAGCAGAACACAAATGAGGAGGCTCCTTGGGTGATTGATGAAAGTGCATACTTGCTCTGCGGGGCCTCATGGTTGTTATTAGTGAATTTGCAGGGCCCCTGGCACCCTCCTGAGAGCCCTGAGCTGCATTCCCGGTGTGTGTCCTTGGAACACTGTGCCAAGGAGTTGACAGACTCCTGCACCTCCCCCCCAGGCCACAAATAAGACCAGTCTGGGTGTTGGGAAACAGCCAGCTGCAAACCTGATGGAGTTCAGGGTGAAAGTGCAGAGTCCTTCCCCACCTGGAAGGGCTGGGAAAGCCCGGGAGCTACAACAAACCTTTTCCGGCCACCTCCAGCCACCTGCCTGGGTCAGCTGCTCAGGAGCCCCTGCCCCCACGCCGGCTCTGCGGCAGCTCCTTTGTTCTAAGCAAAGGGAAGGTGGGGCTCTGCTCCCACCAGGTAGCTGGAAGGCATTCCGGCAGGTAAAGGAGGAGTTGAGGGGGAGAGAGAACTACTAAGAGTGGAGGCCGAGCAGGCTGTGTGCCCCCCACCCGCCCCTGTAGCAGGTTGGGGTGCGGGAACACCTGGCTGGGGAAGGGGAGTGTCCAAACAGACCAGGTGGGGCCACTGGCCGCTGACAAAATCCAGAGGCGGAGAGAGGAGCGCTGGTGAAACAAGAGAGGAATTTATTTCAGTGAGGCCACCCCAGGGAAGACAGTGGGCTAGCATTTTTTTTTAAGACTGTATTTATTTATCTGAGAGAGAGTATGGGGGGCGGAGAGGGGGCAGAGGGAGAAAGACTCCCCACTGAGCAGGAAGCCCAACGTGGGGCTCGATCCCAGGACCCAGGGATCACGATCTGAGCTGAAGGCAGGCGCCTCACCATCCTAGCCACCCAGGCGCCCCTCGACTAGCATTTCAAAGACTTTCCAAAAGACCAAAAATAGTTCTAGGTTTATGGAAGGAAAACGTGGGGCAGAGGTGGGTGCCACCCACGTGTAGGTAGGCAGTGACAGTTACATCGTTGACTGGGGGTGAATCCCGGGTGGGTGGGGTCTTGCTGGCTCAGGGCCGACCCTCTCCCTGCCAGTTGAGGGGACAGTTTGGGTTCCCATCAGGGGATGCTTTGCCCACAGGGTCTTGCTCCTGAGCCCAGACAAGCTGGAAACCAGAACCGAACTAAATCAAAACGCAAGCAGCTGAAGCTCCTCTTGCATCCCCACCCCTGCTGGCCCCGGGTCTCCCCCCCCACACACACACCCAGGCACATGTCCCCCCAGGTCCAGTTCTGGGACAACTAGCTGACTTTCAACTGGGGGCAGAGACCATCCTAAGGACGCTAGTCAATTCCTGCACGCTCAGGTCTTAACATATTTGATCTTCTAAATAGGCCTCTGAAATAGACACTATTTCCTCTACTTTTTTTTTTTTTTTTAAGATTTTATTTATTTGAGAGAGAGAGCAGTTGGGGCAGAGGCAGAGGGAGAAGCAGACTAGACTCTCCACTGAGCAGGGAGCCCGATGTGGGACTCGATCCCAGGACCCCAGGGTCACGATGTGAGCCCAAGGCAGATGCTCAACCGACTGAGCCACCCAGGTGCCCCTACTCCCTCGACTCGACAAAAGAAAGCAAACCCTAAGATTCCAAGGGGCTGTGGAACTTGTCCGAGGTCACGGGGCTGGAGGACGGGAAGCCAGGTGGTCGGATGCCAGTGCCGTCATGCAGGGCGGCTTCCTGCTAGCCTGGGGGCTCGGGTACACGGGCCCTGGGCGCTGGGGGGAAACACGGTGGGAACAGCGACGATGGCTGCAGGAATCCCACGAAGGAAGTGTGGCAACAGACAGTAAATTCAACCACACTGACCTGGGGTCCCGGATCCCTTCCCCGGCCCAGCTGCATGTCCTGCCCTCGGTGTGGGGTGCTGAGATCAGGTGGGGGGCATCCTGATTGGGTGGGGGCTGGTGGCACAGGCGGTGGAGTGATTCACCCAATGCAGAATAAAAGAGAAGCTTGTGGGATACACCAAGGGATCAGAGGGCTCAGGTGGTGATCTTGGGGTCCTGGGATCGAGTCCCTCATCGGGCTCCCTGCATGGGGCCTGCTGCTCCCTCTGCCTGTGTCTCTGCCTCTCTCTGTGTCTCTCATGAATAAATAAATAAAATCTTAAAAATAATAAATAAAATAAATAAAATAAAATAAATAAAATAAAATAAAATAAAATAAAATAAAATAAAATAAGGAATAGACTAGAAGCAGTCTGTACATCCTGTGCCTTGGCTGTGGTAAAGCAGCAGCTAAGTAATCTCAGCATCTCAGACATCCATGGTATGACGGCTGGTGGCCCCGCTGAGACTTTCCCTGGGGGCTTCTAGCTCCCCGCCTGATCGTGTTAGGGGCTCAGGGGTGCATGTGGGCTGTGATTATGGTGCTAGTTCCCTCTCCCTCGTGGTCCCTCGGGGGTAACAGGCCCAGAGGGCAGCGAGCGGCAGCTGGAAGTGGCTGAAAGCACAGCCTGGGCCCTGGTGGCGGGGCCTCCGGGCCACAGGATTGATGAAGTTTTGGAATGAGGCGACGTCTGGTGGGGGGAGGTCCGGAGCCGACGACCAAGAAAGAATTCTTGAGACATTTTTGGTGCAAAGTGGTGGTTTTATTAAAGCCTCGGGGACAGGATCCCTGGGCAGGAAGAGCGGCTGCCTTGATGGGTGGCTGATTACACCCCTGGGAGCTGGGAGGGGTTTGAGGACTGAGAATAAGGATTCCTTATTCTCTAAGGAATTTTGGAAGCAAAGTTTCCAGGACCTTGAGGGGGTCCTAGCTATTGTTGGAAACAGGTCACTTATTACCGTCTAATAAAACCTGAGTCATGGGACACCTGGGTGGCTCAGTGGTTTTGCATCTGCCTTTGGTTCAGGGCCTGATCCTGGAGTCCGGGGATCAAGTCCCACGTCGGGCTCCCTGCATGGGGCCTGCTTCTCCCTCAGCCTGTGTCTCTGCCTCTCTCTCTCTCTCTCTGTGTCTCTCATGAATAAATAAATAAAATCCTTTTTTTTTTTTTTTTAAAGGAAAGGTGCTACTTGCTACTCCAGCAGTGATTCTAACCACCTCTTGTAGGAAGGGGAACAGACACGAATTGTTTCCCCCCATTTTGGGCGAAGAAAGCGGGTCTGCATGGAAGGGATCTGCGTGGAGTTAAAGAGCAAGTGAAAGGAGGGGCACGCTCTGACCCTGGTCTGTACTTTTGGCCTCATTTCTCTGTCAGCTTTGAGCCAGACGCACTTGTTTAGGGCCTTGTCAACAGGTTATGCAAGTGAATCACCTGAAAACCGCCTGCAGCAAAACACAGCAGAGCCAGTCCTGGAGGTGTTGAATTCTGCCCCTAATTTGCGTCCTGGGTGGAGCTGTAGGGTGCAAGGTGCCGAGCACTCCCGAGCACCCCCGCAGGGAGATTGGGCCTGGCACATCCCCCCCACGCAACCAAATCTTTGTCCTGCCCTTCCCTGACCCCTCCCAGCCCTGCCCCTTCGTGGCTTTCATACCTACCAGGCTCTGGCACTGAGGCTTCTAGAAAATCTGAAGAGACCTCCTTTCCCCTTGGTTATGAAGTTCAGTGGGTGGAGTGGTTTGGCTCAAAAACTTGGCTCTTAAAAAAAAAAAAAATCTCATGTATTATTTTTTCCCCACATTTACCCACGAGGGGTCAAGGGAGTTTGAGATTCCCCCCACCCTCAGGCTTTTAGCCAAACCACAGAATTTCTCAAATACAGCCGTCACACGGATGCTGAGGGCATTCCCCGCGCCCCCTATAACTCTATATAATTTGTATTAGAAAATACATTTACGGAGAGATCTATAAAGTTTTCAAAAACAGTTTGGGGATGATGGCATCACAGAGTTACATCGGTTTATCGGGGCTCCTGCAGAGTCAGGAGTGGAAAAAAAAAGACATTGTGGGGGCAAACCCCATAGCAGCAGCAGCTCCCTGAAGCTGAACCTGCTGGGAGGGTTTCGCAGCCAAGCCCAGGAGGACGACGAGGTGCAGGCGGCCTGAGCTCTAGTCCTGCTTCTGGAGGCTTCCTGGTCCTCTGACCAAGTGCAGGTGCCAGGCAGAGGGGGACAGCGGGGGCGATTCCCAAGTGGCTGAAGACATCAAGGTCTCCCATGGGCTGCCTTGCTCTAGGCCCAACAGCAGGTGGACACAGGTGCCCCCCCCCCCTGCGGGGAGGGGAGTCCAGAGGCTTCTCTTCACCTGCCTGGGCCATCGTGATTTATAATAAGAAGCACATAGTCGGTGTTGGTCCTTGATGCTGGCACAAGCTCCCAAAAAACCCCTTCGGAATTTCTAACTCCAGAGGAGAGCCAAGGTGTCTTGTTATGCTAACGAGGCAGGCCACCAGGTTGGCAGGAGAGGCCACCCTGTGATTAGAGGTTTGGAACTTCCCTCCTGGGAGGGCAGACAGACGGGATGGAGATTGAATTCTTTTTTTTTTTTTAAAGATAGATTTATTTATTTATTTATTTATTTATGATAGACATAGAGAGAGAGAGGCAGAGACATAGGAGGAGGGAGAAGCAGGCTCCATGCTGGGAACCTGACGTGGGACTCGATCCAGGGACTCCAGGATCACGCCCTGGGCCAAAGCAGGTGCTAAACCGCTGAGCCACCCAGGGATCCCCTGGAGATTGAATTCTATTAGCAATGGGCACTGACTTAATCATCCTACATAACAAAGTGTCCATGAAAACAGGGTTCGAGGGACTTCCCAGGTGGGTGGACACACTGGAGATTTGGGGAAAGAGGCTTGGGAGCCCCGTACCCTCTCCTCAGACCTTGCCCTGTGCATCTCTTCCATCCAGTTATGTCCTTTTATAACGGAGTCATATCCTTTTATAATAAACAGGTACTAGTGAGTAAAATGTTTCTCTGAGTTCTGTGAGCCCCACTAGCAAATTAACGGAAGCCAAGGAAGGTGTCGTGGGAACCTCCGATCTGCAGCTGGTCAACCAAAAGCACAGCTGGCAACTTGGACTTGCTAGTGGGGTCTGAAGTGGGGGTCCGTCTGGTAGGAGGACTAAGCCCTTCAATCTGTGGGATCCGATGCTCTCTCCTGGGAACGGTGTTAAACGGAATTAAACTGCTGAACACCCAACCGGTGTCAGACACCTGCTTGGTGGCATCGGAAGACTCACAGCACAACTGTGTGCAGGAGTTTAGTGCCGCCTTCAGCCCAGGGCGTGATCCTGGAGACCCAGGTTCAAGTCCCACATCAGGCTCCCTGCATGGAGCCTGCTTCTCCCTCTGCCTGTGTCTCTGCCTCGGTCTCTCTGTGTGTCTCTCATGAATAAATAAATAAAATCTCAAAAAAAAAAAAAAAAAAAGAAGTACTTGTTCTACTGCAAGCCCTTTCCCACCGTTTCTGTGGGGACTCAGTCAAAGGGCAAGTTACAGATGCCCTACATGGGACCCGCACCTGCCAGCCACCACCCCCCCCAGACCTGAGACTCCCACCTGGGGAGTCTACTGGCAGTTGCAACCTGCAGCACCCCCCACCTCCCACCCCAAGGGCCAGCATTTCCCAACTCAGAGAGAAGGAACAGGTGCTTCACCACCTCCTAAGCCACGAGTGAAAAGCGCAGCTTCCTGGTCCCACAGGAGGCTCTCAATCAAAACCCTGCAATAGGGACATAAAGCTCGACTTTATTATTATTTTTGTTAAATATTTTTTTAAGATTTTATTTATTCATGAAAGACACAGAGAGAGAGAGGCAGAGACACAGGCAGAGGCAGAAGCAGGCTCCACGCAGGGAGCCCGGTGTGGGACTTGATCCCGGGTCTCCAGGATCACACCCCAGGGCAAAGGCAGGCGCTAAACTGCTGAGCCACCAGGGATCCCCTGGACTTTAAATTGAACCAGTCTTTCTCTTCCTTGTTCCTGAAGCCTCTCCCCCTTCCCCCTCACAGTTTTTCTGTAAAATCCTTTGTTCCAAGAGCTCGGGATTGGGATAGACGTTGAGAGTTGGTAACAACACCCCATGGTCAGAGCCAGTGCCAGTCGCCAGGCCACCTGGAGACCTGGTGACCACGGCTCAGAGCACGGCCCAGGTTCCTATCAAATCTGCCCAGATCCTGTATTTTCCTCTAAAAACCCCTCAGCCTTTCTACTCTGGGTGGGCGTGGGGTCTGGGAGGCACCAGCCAGCTGCAGCCTCCTTCCCCCAGCAAAGTGATACACTATCTTCCTTCTTTCCACCCAGACTTGGTCTTCGAGTTGCATTTTTTTTTTTTTTTTTTTTTTTTTTTTGGCTCCAGAGCACAGAGGGCGGTTTTTTCAACAATTGGAGGTTCTAGCAATTTTCACTTTCAGGACTGTGGGCCGCTGGGGTCCGTGAAGGATCTCAAGATGGCTGGGCGAAAACTTGCTCTAAAAACCATTGACTGGGTAGCTTTTGGGGAGATCATACCCCGAAACCAGAAGGTCATTGCCAACTCCCTGAAATCCTGGAATGAGATGCTTACCTCCAGGTTGGCTACTCTTCCTGAGAAACCACCTGCTATCGACTGGGCTTACTACAAGGCCAATGTGGCAAAGGCTGGCTTGGTAGATGACTTTGAGAAGAAGTTTAATGCCCTGAAGGTTCCTGTGCCAGAGATAAATACACTGTCCAGGTGGATGCTGGGGAAAAAGAAGATGTGAAAAGCTGTGCTGAGTTTTCATCCCTCTCAAAGGCCAGGATTGAAGAATATGAAAAAGAGCTAGAGAAGATGAAGAACATAATTCCATTTGATCAGATGACCATTGAGGACCTGAATGAAGTCTTCCCAGAAACCAAATTAGACAAGAAGAAGTATCCCTATTGGCCTCACAAGCCAATCAAAAATTTATAAACTTGAGTTGAGGAGAAAGCCCTGGCCCTCATATTATAAACGTTGGACATTAAAAATAATGATATGGAAAAAAAATTTTTTTTCACTTTCAACCGATGCGTGAGCTGAGGCTCCTCCTGCACGCCGAAGGGTTTCTAGAGAACTCTCCACCCCCTACCTTGACACCTCAGCCGAGTTCTAGAGGAATCTGGGCCTCTCTTCCTCCCCCTGGGCCCCGGGGTGGCACAGGTGCTCCAAGGAGGTCCCTGACCTCTCCTGCCCAACAAGGTCCGCCTCACTGGAGGCTGCAGACATCTCTTGGGCAAGGCTGGAGAAAAACTCTGCACACACAGAAACATTGTACAAATTAAGGGTTTTATTTACATCATAGGGCAAGCAAAGGATACAAAAGGAGCCTCTTGGTCAAGCGCTAAAGGCAAAGCTCTAAACCTCAATCCTCAGTAGGGCGTGGATCCGGACATTTTTAAAAAATCAAAACTGAAGACAGAGAAAAAAGCAAAAAGGTAATCTGCAACCTGCAGGTCCTGTCGGCGGGGAAGCAAGCACCCGGTGACCCTGCGGACAAGCTCATCACTGTACATGTGAATCTGGCTCCCGGGACAATCCCCGCAAGGCTCCGACTGGTGAAACTTCTAGGTTAATTCCTAATCAGACTACTCGGGTTTTAGGGCCTGGTAGTGTCTCCAATTTGGGGGTGGGGTGGGGAAGGTCTCCGTGGGCCAGGCCTTGGCAGCTCCAGTCTCTTCCCTGGTCACTTTTCCATCCCTCTGGGGACTCAGGGGGGCTTCTCCGGGGCGGGACTGCATCGTCCTCCAAGCCCACCCTGAGCCCCTTCCTCCCATCTCCCGTCTCCCATCTCCGGTGGCTGCCCAGGCCCTGCTCTCCCACTAAACTATGCTTGGCTTTTTCTTCCACTGAGGTCTCTTTCCGACACCCCCCGCCCCCCCAAGTCCCAGTGTGACCAGGCAATCTGTAATTATCTTGTGAAAATGTGCCACTATCAACTTTGATCATTTGAGTTAAAATAAGACCATCTGTTTTCTCTTTTCCTCACAAATATTAATGATGCAGAACGGGATCCAAGTTCATCTTCGACATGGGCCTCCAGAGCGCCTCGCTACCACCTTCTCCTACACGGGGGGTGCCTTTTTCTTGTCCATCTGTCTGTCTTTCCTACCTTCTCCACTCCCTGGTGCCAGCTGGTTGGCCTGACCAGCAAGGCAGCAGCCCTGAGGCCTCCTGGGCAAGGCCCGGGAAACTTCTTGGGGCAACACGCAGGTGTTGCCACCTACCCTGCAGACTGATCAGCAACGACTATCCAGACTTCTGGATATTCTGGAAACGGGGGGACGGGGCCTCTCACGGGGGTTGGCGGAGGGGTGTGGTAAGAGGAGCCCCCTCGTTCTTTCACCTCCCTTGCCAACGAACGGTCCGGTGGCAGTCCCTGGGTCATCTGCGGGGGAGCATCCAGCCCAGGACCCATGAGGCGCCAGCCTCTGAATCCAAGTGAGATGTGGACAAAGGTTGGCAGCCCCAAAGAGGAAGGATGCCACCAAGGCAGCCAGTGAGAGCTCATGGGCCTCAGGGGGGTTTTAAGCACCAGCCATGTCACCTGCAGCCACCCAGCATCCCTGGTCCCCACCCGGAGCCAAAAACCCAGTCACCTAAGAGTTTCCAGGGCTGATAAACCAGGCCTGGTTTATACTTCCTCTTCTCCTCCCATCAACTTTCTCGTTTCAACTTCCAGCACCTCAATCTCCTACTTACTGGGTCCTTCTCTAAATCACACACTCTCCTTGCCAGACATAGTGTCTCCCTCTCTCCCAAGACAGAGCACCTTTGGTGGCTTGGTGGAGAGGCGGCCAACAGCTGGCAGGAGCAGGCGACAGTGGCCCCCCCAGCAGCCAGCCACAGGCGGGCAGCTCCCAACCCCCAGCCAGACTGGGCCGGACTGGGCCGGACTGGGCACGACGGGGGCGACTCCTCCAAGCACCCTCTCCAGCCCAGCAGCCTGCGCCTGAGCTCCCTGCTTCCCTCACCGCCAGCTGCACATTCGGGGCCCGGGTCGGGGTGGGAATCACAAGCTTTATCTGCTTTCCACAGTCACATGGTGTCATCAACAGTTTTCAAGGCATCACAACCTTCAAAGAGATTTTCCTTCCTTCCTTCTTCTCAAGCCCATAATTAAACTCCTGGCGACAACGGGGTGGAGGAAGGAGATGGGGCGCACGACAGACGAGCAGCTCTGTTGCTGCCCCCAGAACCGAGGCAGCCGGGGGCCAGGAGTGCTGAGCACTGTATCAGCCCGTGATCTTTCCAGAACATAACAGATCATCTTAGTCCAGGTCTAAATCCCTTCTCCCCGCTTGTAAGCACCGCTCGGCGACCCCCCCCCCAGAGTGCTCCCATCTGTCAGGTGTCTGCCTCGATGCCCACCCCCCACCCTCCCACCCCCTGAAGGCTCCGGTGCTACCAAACCAGAATTAGGGGCCTAACTCTCTGCGGGATTGTCCGTCGGAGCCACCTGTGTCCTGGCGTCGTGCAAAGCTCAGCGGATGGGCAGGGACGTCCCGTTCATAGCACTCATCCAAGTTCAGCAAAGAGAGACATGGTTTTCCTGCGAGGATTTGGTGGGTTCAGGTTGGAGATGGTCCTGGATCCGCGGGGCTCCCATCCTCAGGGTACGTCGGGGCCCGGGCGCAGCTCCATTAGCGGACGAACGAGACCACGCTGGTGGCCACCCCGAATGGGGCGGAGTAGGCAGCAGCGAAGCCCTGCAGGCCCAGGACCACGTAGCGGCAGCCTTTGATGACCACCTTCCCGACGTTCTATTTTTGAGAAGACAAGAGAAAAGCAAAGGGCCGGGTGAGGCAACTCTGATCCCTGCACAAAGGACCATTCCCCCTCAGCCTCTCAGGGCAAATTAGCACATGTTCCCACATCCACCCCCACTTCGAGAACATGTGGGGGTTCAGAAGACACATTACCATCTTGCAAAGTACTCTTTCTTTCTTTCTTTCTTTCTTCTTTCTTTTTTTTTAAAGATTTTATTTATTTGAGAGGGAAGGAGAGAGAGGGGAGAGAGGGATACTCCCCTCTGAGCAGGGCGCCCCGATGCGAGGCTGGATCCCAGGACCCCGGGACCATGAGCTGAGCCAAAGGCAGACGCGTAACCCACTGGGCCACCAGGTGCCCCGCTGCGAAGTCCTTTCAAGCACTGCCTATGTCCAGGTAGTTGGGACATCCTGGGAACAGTGGTGAGGGTGCTAGCTCTAAAACCAAGCCAGTTGTGTCTTTTTGCTGTTTTCACAATAGGCTCCATGCCCAACATGGGGCTTGAACTTGTGACCCTGAGATCAAGAGTCACATGCTCTAGTGACTGAGCCAGCTGGGTACCCTTGGTTTTATTTTTAAACCAAAGCCTACTCCTCTTCTCTGTTCCAGCCAAGTCACTGCATCATCTGAAGGGGGGTCAAGGGTCCCCTCCTTGACCTTATCCGAAAGCCCACCCTGCCGTCCCTCCATCTCCCAGGACGGACTCGGGTCCAAAAGGCATGTTTGGCTCTAGAGGCTCCCGCTGTTCTCTGATTGCTGCGTCCTCCAGCACAAGTATAAACTCCTGAAGGCTGAGGCCTCCACTGTGCTTTCTTGCTACCCACTCCTTTTCTGCATGGCCTGGCTCTGGAGGGGGGGGGGGGCATCCACGAGGTTCAAATGGAACAGCAACAGAAGACTCGAGACCACCATCCCACCAATAGCAGCCGTGCTGCTGCCCACTCAACCCTCCTTCCTCTTCCCACCCCTAACTCCCATCGTCATTCTCAATGTCGACATCCCTGCAGGCTGACCACACACCTTGTCTCTCAGCCCCCCGACTTCTCCAACTCCGACAAGCACCTAGCATCCCTGGTTTCACTTACAATCCCTGACCATGATCACAACCCTCAGAGCCACCACTGCCCAGCAAACCTGTCTGTCTAGTAGGCTGACCCTCCCCCTCTCCTGGACGGAGGGACTTTCTTGGGCTCACTACTGTATCCCTAGCACCCAGAAAGGGCCTGGGACTTTCCATTGGAAACTCTCAGGCTAAGTAAGAAACCAAACCTGGGAGAGAGCCAGGTAACATCTATGGCTTCTCCAAACCCTGACTCCTGGCACGTGGCCTGTCAACTTCTCAGTGGGGTATTAGGGTGCATGCGGAGGGTGGGGGGGGCGGGGGGAGTATGATGTTGCCGAGAGACATGTCTATAAATGTGTAGGAAGATTCAGTGGGAGAATTTTACTTACCTCCTTGAAGTAACAATAACAAAAGACCGTTCTCTGGGAGCAAGTACTGTTACGCTTTACAGTCCTGTATAAGCAGTACCGCCGGAGTCACGGATGGCCTGCGTTAAACTTGACATTTTTGGCATTTGTACATCCATTTTCCCCAGCGTGATATTTTCAAAAGCTGTGAGTCACTTCATCTTTGCAATTTAGAAAAAAGCTACTAAAATAGCTCATTAGCTGGAACACTGTCAGAAGAACGCAGGTTCGAGAAAAGTGATAGAAAGAAATGTGAGATGTCCATCAAAGGCCATCTCTGTGTCCTTTGAGGGAGGTTTTGAATTATTTGATGGGAGTCAAGTTTTCAGACCAAATAATCTGTCAGAGAAGCAGTGGGGGACGCAGGGGAGCGTGGGAGGCTGAAGAATGCCCCCCCAATCCCAAGAACCTATAAATACGTGGCTTTATATGGCAAAAGGGATTTTGCAGATGTGACTGAATTAAGAGTCTTAAGGGGACGCCTGGGTGGCTCAGCTGGTTAAGCATCTGCCTTCAGCTCAGGTGTCGTGATCCCGGGGTCCTGGGATGGAGTCCCTCTCGGGTTCCCTGCTCAGTGGGGAGCCTGCTTCTCCCTCTCCCTCTGCTCTCTCTTTCTCTCAAATAAATAAAATCTTTAAACAATTTTTAAAAAAAGAATGAAAAGTAATAATGGATAGCTTACGATTTAAGAAAAAACTAAGGGTCTTAAGATGGGGAGATGCTCCTGGATCATGCAGGTGGGCCTCCTATATATTTACACGGATCCGAAGGAGCACAACTGTCCTTCTAAGAGGAGTCAGACAGGAGGCAATGTCACGACAGAAGCAGAGGGAAAGATCTGCAGATCGACGCGGCTGGCGGTGATGCTGGAGGATGGGGACCTCGGGAAGCAAGAAAGAGCAACAAAACTGGTTTTTCCCTGGGCCTCCATGGGAACCGGCCTGCTGACGTCAGCAGGGGGGATATGGATTTCGGACTTCTGGCCTCCAGACATGTGCAACTGCTGGTGTCCTAAAACCACTGTGTTGGCGGTAATCTGTCACAGCTGTCACAGGATGTCACACTTTCTGGGGGTCCTCTGTATTCAACTAACCCCCAGGGAAGCCAGGGATTCCCTGCCCTCTCCAGTTTCAGAAAAGCCAAAACCAAAAATGCCTGGGTGATTCTGTCCGTGAAGCATCTGCCTTTGGCTCAGGTCATGAATCCGGGGTCCTGGGAGGGGGCCCAGAGTCGGGCTCCCTGCTCAGAGGGGAGTCAGCTTCTCCTTGTCCCTCTGCCCCTCCCCTGCTCGTGCTCTCTCTCTCTCTCTCAAAATAAATAAAATATTTAAAAAATAAAACAAAAACCCAAACCAAAACCCATCCACAGGGGGAAGGATCGCTTCCGCCTGAATATGAAGATCACGTCTTGGGTTCTGAGATGTGGGCAGGACGCAGGCACAAAGCTGAGCTCGGCGGTGGGCTACAGACCGAGGTTTTGCTCTGAGCTGCTGAGGCCTGATTAAAAAACGAATCAGAAAATCAGCCGTCCTGAGAGGTCTCTCCTTCACCCCCTGGGACAACAGCCAAACAGTCACAAAGGCCTTGGCACGAGCCAGGTGAGCTCGGAGATCTCTGTGTGCACGAACCCGCTTGCTCCTGCCCGGAACCCTAGTTTTAGCCCATGTCTCAGATGAGGAAATGGAGGCAAAGACGTGGGCCCAGAACAAGGTCACAAAAGCAACAGGCAGCAGGACGGGGCTTGAGCCGGGCGGCCTGGCTCCAGCGCTCCTGGCCTTTCCTGCTGCCACCAACTGAGGACATGCGGACAATTTTTCTCCCTCTTGAGCTAAAGGCTATTATTCCACACATTGTATCCCCCCCTCACCCCCTCCTAGCTGCCTGAGGAACAAAATTTACTTACTTCCCTTATCCACACTGCCCCTGTGGCTCTCAGGGGTGCCTGGGAAAAGCCAGCTCTCCTCTTAAGCTAAGTTTTGGGGGTGAGTCGCCTCAACCCATGTGCTCCTGCACAGGCAGTGCCAGGCGAGACTCCTGCCTCACCCTCCCAGCTTTCCAAGGTTTTAGGGACACTTCAGAGGTCCCACACAATGTGCAGCAGAGCACCTGGCATGCTGAAGCAGAACAGCAAACATCTGCTCCCTTCCCTTCCCTCCTCCCAGAAAATGGCACTTCCACGACAGTGAAAGCACCAGGTGAACACTAGTGTCATTCCTGACAAGTCCCCAGGGAACTCAGACGGATGAGCCAGAGGCCAGGACACAGCCCCTGAGCCCCCAGCCTCCTTCCCGAGGCTGGAGCTGCAGGACACAGGGACGGGCTGGGACCCCTGGGCAGCAGGAGAGAAGAAATCCTTTTGTGGCCCACAAAGGCCAAATGCCTTTCTTTAAACAGACGCAGGAAGGGACTTGGGCGCAGGACTTGAACGGTTAACACATGAATAGGAACTGCAAACCCCCTTCCTTGAAGGAAAAGCCACTCGTTAACAATGGGGAGCCTTTGAGTCACTCCTTATTCCACTGGGCCCCGAAAGGGAAAGACTCACCTCCCCACACTGCTAGGGAGGCTTGGCGGTTCCCCTGGATTTTCAGCAAAGAGGGGTGGGCTATTTCCTTCCTCCCTGTTGGAACCTAACCGGGTACCTTCCCCGACACCTCCAAGAACGCGGAGGGGCGCCTGGGTGCCTCAGTGGTTGGGCGTCTGCCGTTGGCTCAGGTCGTGACCCCGGGATCCTGGGATCGAGTCCCGCATCAGGCTCCTGCAGGGAGCCCGCTTCTCCCTCTCTCTCTGCCCCTCGCCCCTGCTTGTGCTTCTTTCTCTCACTCTCAAATAAATAAAATCTTTTAAACTAAAAAAAAAAAAAAAATTTCACAAAACAAAAATTAGCCATTTTAAAGTGAAAAATTCAGTGGCATCCAGCACATGGACCGTGTTGTGTGACCAGCACTTTACCTACTTCGGAAACATTTCCATCAGCCCAAAAGGAAGAGCCGCACACACCTGTTACCCACTTGCCCATCATTTTTGCTTCTCCCCAGTCCCTGGCAACCACCCATCTCCTTCCCTCCCTCTGCACTTAACCAATTTTGGATCTTCTATATAAACGGAATCCTACACACACACAGTATGATCTCGTGTGTCTGGTTTCTTTCACTTAGCATAATGTTTAAAGGTTCGTATGAGACAGGGAAATAAAGGGGTCCCATGAAAAAGTGTTCTTTATTTTTCCCGCTTCTATCTTCGCCAGGCCCACACCCTCGCCCTACACACACCTTATAGAACAGATATTGTATGTCGTCCCTGTAAAGGGCAAGCATTTAATCATTGCTTTGGAGTCTTCCAGCACAACAGGTAACACCTAAGGAGGGACCCGACCAAGACCACTGACTCATCGAGATCCCTGGCTCCAGGGTCTACCTGTCTAACGGAGGAGGACACACAAACACACCTGTTTGTTCCTGGATTACTGAGAAGACACTTGCACCAGACCATTATCCTCAGGCTCCAGGCCCCAAGCACAGACAAAACTCCTTTTTCTTCCCGGGTCTCCAAGACACTCTGTATTTATCTATATTCTCTCCATCTTCAATAAACTCTGCTCTGGGGACGACTGGGTGGCTCAGCGGTTAAGCATCTGCCTTTGGCTAAGGGCGTGATCCTGGGGTCCTGGGATCGAGTCCCACATCGGGCTCCCTGCATGGAGCCTGGTTCTCTCTCTGCCTGTGTCTCTACCTCTCTCTGTCTCTCGTGAATAAATAAATAAAATCTTAAAAAAAAAAAAAACAACCCTCTGCTCTCACGACTCTTCTTGGCTCGGGTGTTGAGTGTCATCCTGCACAGAGCCAAGGACACTCCTTGGACCCAGCCAGCCTGCCTCTCACCCACGCTGTGGCACAGAACAGTAGTTCATTCCTTTTTACGGCCGAATAGCATTCCATCCTATGCACACACCACATTTTGTTCATCATTTATCAGCGGATGGACATATGGGTGGTTCCCATCTTTTGGTTACTCTGGGTAACGCTGCTATGATCATGGGACTGTTCGATATGTTCTCTCTCTCGAATATATGTGTGTATACATCAGTGCTTCTTTCCGATTATTTGGGGTGTATACCTAGGAGTGGAGTTGCTGAATCATGGCAGTTCTATGCGTACTTTTTTGAGGAACCTCCAAACGGTTTACCGCAGCAGCTGTACCATCTTGCATTTCCATTAGCAATGGAATTCACAGAATTCCAATTTCTCCATATCCTTGCCAACATTTATTCTTTTTAAGATTTTATTTGTTTATTTATGAGACAGAGAAGAGAGAGAGAGAGAGAGAGAGAGAGAGAGAGAGAGGCAGAGACACAGGCAGAGGGGCCCGACGTGGGACTGGATCCCGGGTCTCCAGGATCATGCCCTGGGCTGAAGGCAGGTGCTTAACCCCTGAGCCACCCGGGCTGCCCCATTTGTTATTTTTTAAATAGCAGCCATCCTAGTGAGTGTGAGTAATACCTTGTCATTTACCTGTGAAACCTCAATCCTCTCTGCCAAGTTTCATGTCACCATTGATTTCAAAATGCTCCTGACTTTAAACCCTCATTCCTCAGGACTCTGGACTATGGGGCTCTGTGGGGTGCCCCGGCTATGCCAGGAGCTCCCCGGGAGGCGTGGACTTCACTAGGGCAGGTGGCATTCCATCTGTTTTTCTACCCCGAGCTGTTAGCACAATCCCTGCTCGAACTGAGCACTTGAAACCCGTCTTCAGGTGTCAGCCCCTGACCTGAGACGTCCACCTTTACTGGTTCACCTGGCCAAGAGGCCAACGGTGGCATCTGTGCTCCACTGAGACCAGGAAGAGGATGGTCACTTCCAGCATGACCCTGAGCCTGGAAGTCCCCACTTCGGAGTTGCCACTAATAGACTGCATCACTGCCGGGGCCGTATATTGCGCCCAGAGCTGCTGATGTGCTTTTATGGGGGATGATGCATGGAATTTTCTAGGCGTGGAGACTGGATGGTTTCAGATAGGATAAGAGAGGCCACTGATGGACACAGATAAGGAGAACTGAATCAGATGAGGCCTTTGGCCAGGACACAATGAGTTCTGTGATCTTCTGGGTGGCCTTGTTCAAGGCCCCAGGGAGCGGGGCCAGAAGTAGCCTCCAGCGATTCCAGGCAGAGGGACCTGGGCACTGCCTTGGGCTTTGATCCCTGCGAAGGACACTGTCCTTTGAGCCCATATTCATATTCTCTCTCGCCCCCCTCTACATCCCCCCTCGCCCCCCATGCTCCAAGGCAAAAGGCCTTGCAAGGACGTTGCAGGTCCCAGAGCACCCCGACAGCCAGCTGCCAGAGGGAAAAGTAGATCCAACAAGCGCCTCTCTGTGTATTTGCTGAGCTCCCAGGCCCTGGAAATAACCTCGGGGAACGCGCTTGGGGGGAGAATAACCCACACGGCTCCGGGCGGGTGGGATACCCTGGAGAGGCTGTCGCCGGAGACCCGGGGACCCGACGGGACCGGCCTGCAGCTGCTCCTGCTTCCCAGCTGGGTCACCCAACCGCTCGAATGCCTCCGTGCTCCCAGCTGTAAAATAGGGACGCGGCTTTCTGTCCCACCTAGTGCACCTGGGGGGGGGGGGGGGCTCGCGGGGGCTTGCTGGGAATGTCCCAGGGGGCCGGCTCCCGGGCACCCCCCCCCCCCCCCCGGGCTCTGGTTTGGCTCCTCTCCCTACCTGGACTTGCTGCCCCGTCACCTCCCGGCGCGGGACGGGCCCTCCTCGGTGCGCGGGGACGACCGCCGGCGGGGGACGCGACCCCGGCCCCGACCCCGCCCCGGCCCGGACCCCGGCCCCGACCCCGCCCCGGCCCCGACCCCGGCCCCGGCCCCGGCCCCGCGGCCCCACCTTGCCACACTTCTTCAGCTTCTGCCGGTACCTCCTCGCGGGCCTCCCGCCGGGCGCCGGCTCCTCCAGCGGCTCGTAGCGCTCGGGCAGCGCCGCCAGGTGCACCGCGCGCGCGCCCCGGGCCCCGCCCGCCCCTCGGCCCCGCGCTCGGGCGGCTCCAGGAGGGCGGCCGCCTCCTCGTCCGCCGGCGTCCGCGCTCGGCCCCGGGGCCCGCGGCGCAGGAAGCCGCTCGCCGCCTTGCCCCGCAGCCGGGCTCCCGCCGTCATGATGCTGCGGCCGCTGCGGCCCAGGGCGCGGCGAGAAGACGCCGGGCTCCGCGCCCCGCCCCCGCCCGGACGGACGGACCGACGGACGGACGCGGTGGGGGGAACGCGGGGGGCAGCGCCCTCTGGCCGCGGGGCTCGGAGCTGCGCCGCCGCCCGGACGGACGGACGGACAGACGGGGAACGCGGGGGCAGCGCCCCCAGGCCGCGGGGCTCGGAGCTGCGCCCCCGCCGCGCCCCACCCCCCGCACCTGGAGACCCCAGCGGGGGACCCCGAAGGCGGGGCGCGCAGCCAAGTGCCCGACACGCCGACCCCGCCCTCCAAATAACGAGGCGTCGTTTGCCACGTTCGGGTCGGCAGAGGCGGTGGGAAGAAGAGGGGGGCCGCCGAGGCCGTGGTGGGGCGCTGGTGAGGGCGCGCTATGCGCGGGGTGCGCACCGGGACGGACTTCGGGGAAGGCGGTCGGAAATTATACACACGGAAAAGGAAAGGAAAAGGAAAAGGGAAAAGGGAAAAAAAGGGAAGGAAAAAGAAAAAAGGAAAGGAAAAAGGAAAAAGGAAAGGAAAGGAAAAGGAAAGGAAAAGGAAAAAGGAAAAAGGAAAAAAAAGGGAAAAGGAAAGGGAAAGAAAAGAAAAAAGAGAAAGAAAAAAGAAAGAAAGAAAAAAGGAAAGGAAAAGAAAGGAAAGAAGAAAAGAAAAAAAGAAGAAAAGAAAAGAAAGAAAAGAAAAGAACGCCTGGCTGGCTCAGCGGTTTAGCGCCTGCCTTCGGCTCACGGCATGATCCTGGAGTCTCGGGATCGAGTCCCGCCTCGGGCTCCCTGCATGGAGCCTGCTTCTCCCTCTGCCTGTGTCTCTGCTTCTCTCTTTGTGTCTCTCAGGAATGAATAAATTAAATCTTAAAAAAAAGAAAAAGAAGGAAAGAAATAAAAGAAAGAAGAAAGAAAAAGAAGAAAGAAAGAAAAGAAGAAGGAAAGAAAGAAAGAAGAAGAAAGAAAGAAAGAAGGAAAGAAGAAAGAAAAGAAAGAAAGAAAGTAAGAAGAAAGAAAGAAAGAAAGAAAGAAGAAAGAAAGAAGAAAAGAAAGAAAGAAAGAAAGAAAAGAAAGTGTTTAGCGCCGCCTGCAGCCCGGGGCGTGACCCTGGAGTCCCAGAATCGAGTCCCGCCTCCGGGCTCCTGCATGGAGCCTGCTTCTCCCTCTGGCTATGTCTCTGCTTCTCTCTTGTGTCTCTCAGGAATGAATAAATTAAATCTTAAAAAAAAGAAAAGAGGAAAGAAATAAAAGAAAGAAGAAAGAAAAAGAAGAAAGAAAGGAAAGAAGGAAAGAAAGAAGAAGGAAAGAAAGAAAGAAGGAAAGAAAGAAAGAAAAAGAAAGAAAGAAAGAAAGAAAGAAGAAAGAAAGAAAAAGAAAAGAAAAGAAAGAAAAGAAAAGAAAAGAAAAGAAAAGAAAGAAAAAGAAAAGAAAAGAAAGAAAAGTGGTTTAGCGCCGCCTGCAGCCCGGGGCGTGACCCTGGAGTCCCAGAATCGAGTCCCCCTCGGGCTCCCTGCATGGAGCCTGCTTCTCCCTCTGGCTATGTCTCAGCTTCTCTCTTTGTGTCTCTCAGGAATGAATAAATTAAATCTTAAAAAAAAGAAAAAGAAGGAAAGAAATAAAAGAAATAAAGAAATGAAAGAAAGGGAGGATCCCCGAGTGGCTCAGTGGTTTAGCGCCGCCTGTAGCCCAGGGCGTGACCCTGGAGTCCCAGAATCGAGTCCCGCATCGGGCTCCCTGCATGGAGCCTGCTTCTCTCTCTGCCTCTCTCTGCGTCTCCTCGGGACTCGATCCTGGGACTCCAGGGTCATGCTCCGGGCCAAAGGCAGGCACCAAACCGCTGAGCCACCCAGGCGCCCCTTCACGGTGAATCTTAAACTTCTGGGGAAAGCCTTACTGTTTTATGCCAATAAAAGCTCTCTTTTTAAAAGTCGGTTCCATGCACAGCCAGGAGCTCAAGGCGGTCCTTGAACTTCCCACCCTGGGATCAAGACCTGAGCTGAGATCAAGAGCCACCCAGGGGCCCTCTCTGCCAGTAAATATCTTTTAATGCTTAGAAAATAAGAATTAAGTATAAAATAATATGGGTTCTTTATTTCATTAATATTTTAATAGTATTCAAGTGCATGATACATTTAAGAATGATTTGGATATGTTGCTATAACTACATAAAATATTTACAATTTAGCTTATAGGGATATTCAAATACTAGTTTTATGATTCCAACTTAAAATGTATAATCAAGTAATTGATTTAGAGCTACACGTTTGCATTCAAAGGATCATAAAAGTAGATTTAATTTACTAGGGGCACCTGGGTGGCTCAGGTCATGATCCCTAGGTCATGGGATGGAGCCCCACAAGCCATCTGGCTCCCTGCTCCACGGGGAGCCTGCTTCTCCCTCTCCGTCAGCTGCTCCCCTGGCTTGTGCTCTCTGTCAAATAAATAAATAAAATATTTTAAAAAATAAATTTAATTAACTATATTTGTAAGAAGGACATAGCCTTGTATACATAGCTGAAATACTTGAAAATTAAATATATTAAGCTTGTAAAAGTCATTTAAAATGTTTAAGATAATTAAATTGGGTGAATGGTAAAAATCCTCCTTACAGTAATTAGGTTAGTAAATAAAACAAAGGTTAAGGGAAGCTAGATTTGTGGATTTTTTTTTAACTAAAGTAACTATTAATTTATATATACAAAAGAAAGAGGTCTTAACAGTCCTTTTTCTGAGTATAAAACTGACTTCAGGGGTGCCTGGGTGGCTTAGTCAGTGGAGCATGCAACTCTTGGTGAGTTCTAGCCCCACACTGAGTGTTTAGAGATTACTTAAAAAACAAACAAACAAACAAACAAACAAAAACTTGACTTCAGAAGCCCCTCTCCCCACAGACTGCATATCAAATACAAAGGTAAAATATGCAAGGTTTTTGTTCATACGAAATACTATTCAAATATCACAACATTTCCTTTTTTTTTCTTCCAAATTTTAATTTAAATCCTAGCTAGTTAACATAAAGTATAATGTTGGTTTCAGGAGTGGTTCATCACTTATATACCACACCCAGTGCTCATCACATCAAGTGCCCTCCTTAATACCCATCCCCCACCTGGCCCATCCCCCACCCACCTCCCTCCATCAACCCTCAGTTTGTTTTTTTTATTATTATTATTATTTTTTAAGATTTTATTTATCTATTCATGAGAGACACAGAGAGAGAGAGAGGCAGAGACACAGGCAGAGGGAGAAGCAGGCTCCATGCAGGGAGCCTGACGTCGGACTCGATCCTGCATCTCCAGGATCAGGCCCTGGGCCGAAAGCAGCACTAAACCGCTGAGCCACCCAGGCTGCCCTCAGTTTGTTTTCTATCATTAAGAGTCTCTGCTGGTTTGGGGGTACCTGTTAGTTAGTTAAGCAGCTGACTCTTGATTTCAGCTCAGCTCATGATCTAGGGGTCCGTGATCAAGCCCCAGGTCAGGTCTCGGTCTCAGTGTGAAGTCCGCTTGAAGATTTCTCTCCCTCTCTTTCTGCCCCTCCCACCACTCATGTGCTTTCTGTCTCTCAAATAAATGGGATAGATCTTAAAAAAAGCGGGGGGGGGGGGAGTCTCTTAGGGTTTCCCACCTTCCTCCCATATGTTCATCTGTTTTGTTTCATAAATTCCACATGAGTGAAATCCTACGATGTTTGTCTTTCTCTATTTTGCTTTGTATAAAACATAGTTCCATCCATGTCATTGCAAATGGCAAGATTTAATTCTTTTTGACAGCTGAGTAATATTCCATTGTATATATATATAACACCTCTTCGTTATGCATTCATCAGTTTTCTTTAAAAGATTTTATTTATTTATTCATGAGAGACAGAGAGAGGCAGAGACACAGGCAGAGGGAGAAGCAGGCTCCATGCAGGGAGCCCGACGTGGGACTCGATCCCAGGTCTCCAGGATCATGCCCTGTGTCAAAGGCAGATGCTCAACCACTGAGCCACCCAGGCGTCCCTCCATTCATCAGTTGTTGGGCTTTTGGGCTCTTTCCATAATTTGGCTATTGTTAATAATGTTGCTATAAACATTGGGGTACACATACCCCTTCAAATCTGTATTTTAAAAAATTTTATTTAAATTCAATTAATTAACGTATAATGTATTATAGGGTTCAGAGGTAGAGGTCAGTAATTCATCAGTCTTACATAATCCCCCATGCTCATTACGTCATGTGCCCTCCTTAATGCCCATCACCAGTCACCCCAACCCCCTACTCTTCTCCCCTCCAGTGACCCTCAGTTTGTTTTCAAATCTGTATTTCTGCATCCTTTGGGTAAATACCTAGCAATGCAATTGCTGGATCATAGGGTAGCTCTATTTTTAACTTTTTGAGGAACCTCCATACCGTTTTCCAGAGTGGCTGTCCCAGTTTGCATTCCCACCAACAGTGCAAGAGGGCTCCCCTTTCTCCATCCGCATCCTTCCCAATCCCTGTTATTTCTTGTGTTGTTGATTTTAGCCATTCTGACAGGTGTGAGGTGATATCTCATTGTAGTTTTGATTTGATGGTGAGCGATGTCCAGCACCTTTTCATGCGTCTGTTGGCCATGTGTGTGTCTTCTCGGGAAAAATGTCTATCTATTCATGTCTTCAGCCCTATTTAATTGGATTATTTGTTTTTTTGGGTGTTGATTTTGATAAGTTCTTCATATATTTTGGATACTAACCCTTTATCAGCTACATCATTTGCAGATATCTTCTCCCATTCTGTAGGCTGCCTTTTATTTTTTTTTAAGATTTTATTTATTTATTCATGATAGACACACACACAGAGAGAGAGAGAGAGAGAGAGAGAGAGAGAAGCAGAGACACAGGCAGAGGGAGAAGCAGGCTCCATGCAGGGAGCCCAACATGGGACTCGATCCCGGGACTCCAGGATCACGCCCTGGGCCAAAGGCAGGCACTAAACCCCTGAGCCACCCAGGGATCCCCTGTAGGCTGCCTTTTAGTTTTGTTAATTGCTTCCTTTGTTGTACAGAAGCTTTTTATCTTGATGAAGTCCCCAAAATTCATTTTTACCTTTCAAATACCACAACATTTAGCTTGCCTGTTAAAGGAAAACACTGGAATAACTGAAAATTGATCCACAAGTAAATCTCTACAACCAGTGAGCAAGCAGGACTTGAAGAGGTGTAGTCAGAAACCATCTTTACGTTGCTTGCCATCGTCTCTTTAGAGGTTATTCAGTATGGAAAGTGCTTCCTTTGCTCCTGGGTGAGAAGTTAGGCAGTCTTTTAGGTTTTTTGATCACACAGTGGTAACAAAAAGTTCCAAGGTTGCAAACGTGGTCTTGATTTATATAATTTTATTTATTTATTTATTATTAAGTAGGGTTTATGCCCTACATGAGGCTTGAACTCGTGACCCAGAGGTCAAGAATTACATGCTCCTCTGACTGAGCCAGCCAGGTGCCCCTTGGTTTACATAATTTTAAATCTTACAATGTTCAATGCCACGTAATACTCAGAGCCTTGACCTTGAATTTTGTTTTAAAGATTTTATCCATTTATTTAGAGAGACTGTGTGCACACTTGTACACGCAAGCAGAGGGAGGGGCAGTGGGAGAGGGAGAGAGAGAGAACCTCAGGCTGGCTCCCTGCTGGACTCAATCTCAAGCTCTGGACCCGAACTGAAATCAAGAGTGAGATGCTTAACCAACTGATTGAGCCAACCAGGCGCCCCACCTTGAACTTGATTTAAAGTTCATCCCTTCTCCTCCTTCAGACCTGATAGAGGCTCTGCGTGTGTGTGTGTGTGTGTGTGTGCGCACACGTGTGCGTAAAGGGGAGTGAGGAAGCATTAAGTTTCTCTTTTGTTTCCCCCACCTAATGCCACTGAGCTCCCCAAGCTTGCAGACTGGTTCCTGACCCTTCCTAGGCCAACACAGAGAAGAGAACAGAAAAATTCCTTCCCTGGCACGTGCCCACGCTGCTGTCTCCGCCCTCTGGGCCTGGCAGGTGTTCTCCGTTCTTCCCTTAGTTCTGCAGGAGCCCTCACTGGGACCATTCTATTCTGCTTCTCCAGGCCCAGCAGGTGCCCTCTAGGCCCCCACTGCCCACTCCCTCCTCAAGCCCCAGGAGTCCTGTGGTTCGTCTCCGGCTTTCCCACCCACCGTGTGCCCGTCTGGATGGCCACATGGGACAGAATGCAGCAGAGGGAATTCAGGGCTTCCAAATGACCAGAAGGGCTGGGAGAGCAGGCTATATGCTGGGCCACTTCCAGAGTAACTGCTAGAACAGAGCTGTCACTTGTGCACTGTCAAGGAGCCGGGGCAGCAGGAAGCCATCTGTGAGCTGTTGGCTGCAAGGACACCTCACCCCCCACGGGGAGCTCCGGCTCCAACCACGGACACACCCCCCCCACACACCTGTCTCTGTGCCAGACACTGGTCTCTGGCACAGAAAAACCCAACACCTGCAGGATTGTGCTATCAGAACAGCAAAAATAGCAGAAACACAGCTTTCACCCCACTCTGCCTTCCAGAGCTTTCCAGGGTGCACCTGATTATAACTTGCCAAGTTCCCTCTAGTGCTCAAAACACTCTGGAACATGGCGCCAAACATAAATAAATAAAAATTAAAAAAAAATTTAAAAAGGGATCCCTGGGTGGCGCAGCGGTTTGGTGCCTGCCTTTGGCCCAGGGCGCGTTCCTGGAGACCCGGGATCGAATCCCACATCAGGCTCCCGGTGCATGGAGCCTGCTTCTCCCTCTGCTTGTGTCTCTGCCTCTCTCTCTCTCTCTCTCTGTGACTATCATAAATAAATTTAAAAAAATTAAAAAAAAATAACTGCATATTTGGAATAAATTGCAAGATATTTAACTGAAAACAAAGTTTCCATTTGTCGACATATAAAGACTTTGTTTTATTTTATTTTATTTTTTTAATACTTTGTTTTAATCTTTTGTAATGCATGTGTGAATTTAGAAAGAAAGAAAATAGAGGGGGATGGAATCTGTATAGACCTAAAGTTTTACGAATCCAAGTTGTTAAAAACCCTTGGTTTATTTTTACAAAAAAAGCTTAGGCTCGAGAAGAAATGTATGTCTGGGGGCACCTGGGTGGTTCCGTAGGTTAAGCATCCAACTCTTTTTAAAAAATATTTTACTTATTGGGATGCTTGGGTGGCTCAGCGGTTTAGCACCTGCTTTCAGCCCAGGGCGTGACCCTGGAGACCAGGGATTGAGTCCCACATCGGGCTCCCTGCAGGGAGCCTGCTTCTCCTTCTGCCTGTGTCTCTGCCTCTCTGTGTCTCTCATGAATAAATAAATAAAATCTTAGAAATATATTTTACTTATTAATCATGAGAGACAGAGGGAGAGAGGCAGAGACAGAAGCAGGGTCCCCAGTGCGGACTTGATCCCAGGACCCCAGAATCACGACCTGAGCCAAAGGCAGATGCTCAACCACTGAGCCACCCAGGTACCCCAGCATCCACCTCTTGATTTCAGCTCAAGTCATGATCTCAGGGTCCTGGGATCAAGCTGCATGTCGGGCTCTGCGCTCAGTGGAGAGTCTGCCCAAGGAATCTCTCTCCTCCCTCTGCTGCTCCCCCTCTCTGCTTGTGCTCTCTTGATCTCTAAAATAAAATAAATAAATCTTTTGAAAAAAAGAAATATATCTCTGGAGCAGATAATAACTGGTTAGAAACCATGAAACAGATGTAACAAGTTTAATTTTCCAAGGACTGAACTTGAAACAGTGCAGGAATTTCAGCCATGTCTCAGTTCTTGAGCTGCTCAAGAAGGGAGGATGGTCAACCTCCACCTCTTCTAAGGTTAAAAAACATGTTTTCAAGATTATTTTTACTATTTTTATTTTTTTATTTATTTCATTTCTTTCAAGATTATTTTTAATTTGAAGTCTTCTATGTTAAATATTTTGTAATTCAAAAGGTGATAAAAATAAATGACATAACAGAAGGGAGAAATTTAACGTCTGCATTCATGTTTTATTTTATTTTATTTTATTTTTTTAAAAGATTTTATTTATTTATTCATGAGAGACACAGAGAGAGAGAGAGAGAGGCAGAGACACAAGCAGAGGGGGAAGCAGGCTCCATGCAGGGAGCCTGACGTGGGACTCGATCCCAGGACTCCAGGATCACGCCCTAGGCCAAAGGCAGGCGCTCAACTGCTGAGCCACCGGGGATTCCCACATTCATGTTTTAAAGTATTTTCTTTAAAAATATCTACCTGTGGTTATTGTGCAGAGCCCACAGGATGCAAAATTGGGAATTTTTAAATAATTAAATTTTGGGGGGGGGATTTTATTTTTAAAGATTTTATTTATTTATTCATGAGAGACACATAGAGAGAGGCAGAGACACAGGCAGAGGGAGAAGCAGGCTCCCTGGGGGGATCCCGATGCTGAACTCGATCCCAGGACTCCGGGATCATGACCTGAGCCAAAGGCAGACTCTCAACCACTGAGCTACCCAGGAGCCCCAAAATTGGGAATTTAAGGCACATTTAAAAAAAAAAAGATTTTATCTATTTAATTATTCATGATAGACACACAGAGAGGGGCAGAGACACAGGCAGAGGGAGAAGCAGGCCCCATGCAGAGACCCCGACATGGGACCCCATCCCAGGACTCCAGGATCAGACCCTGGGACGAAGTCAAGTGCTTAAGCGGCTGAGCCACCCAGGCTGCCCGGCACATGACATTTTTATTTCCCTTCGGGGCTTGGGTTTCTTCACCAAAGCTAAAGAGCGAAGAGTCCAGGCAGACACAGCAAAAACCACGGGATCCCCCTCGAAGGATGCTACGGCTGAGATTTGGTACAATCATAAACCAGGTATCCTCTATGAATAGTTTCTCTTGAATTCTGAAGTCTCTTCCGAAATTTGGCTTTCCCTTTCCCAGAGAGACCAAGTGTTCCCGGGCTGGGGCTACCGCCAGGGGCTGACTCGGGAGCCCAGCAGGTGCAGCGAGCCGGCCTGGGCCCGCCCGCGGCCCCGGTGAGTTCGCCCCCGGTTAGTCCCACACCCCAACTCCTAGGCCACCAGGGTCAAGGGCCCGGAGGCCTGGATCTTGTCGGCACCCAGTGGGTGGGCGGGCTGGGAGCACAGCCTCAGGGTGCGGCTCCGGCCGGGCTGGGGCTGGACCACTGTGCGGGATGCTCCGGGGGCCGGGATGCTCCCTCCTGTCTGCGCGCCCCCTGCGCAGGGGAAGGGGGGCAAGCACGGGGCTGAGCGCTGCGCGTGCTTTTGTCCGGGCGCTGCCAGATTCCGATCCAGCCTGCCCGCTCCCCCATCACTGAGAGCTTGGCTCTCTTCTCCTCGCTGCCCCGCAGGAGTCGCCTTTGGGTGCCAGGCGAGCCCACACTCAGCTCGGTGACTGGCCCGGGAATGGAAGCTTCGGAGGCTGCGCACCTCCGAGAGCCTGGTCTGTCTCTGGAATGCCACTCCCTCCCCAAGGCTTCCGTGCACCTGCTGCGCCTTGACACCAGCGTAGAATAGGATTGTGTGTGCACAGATTTATATCTGCCTGATGGAGATTGGGGGTCGATTGAATCCTCCTACAACAGAGTCAGAAGTCTCCTGCGGATAACGCTTCAGGGTGACATATATGACAGTTGGAATAATCCTTCAACGCTATGGCGGAATTATATCTAATCTGGTTGCTTTTCCCCAAAAGCCACTGAAGATGGAAAATTAGTTAGCTATTTTCACTTAATAATACTGATAATAGAAAAACGTATGTGTACTGTACATTAACTGGAATTGAAATTAAAACTGAGAAAAAAAAAGGAAGATATACGTGTAGATGACTAAGGCCAGAATTATGATCTTATGAGTTAAAAGAATATTTCTTTTCTTTTTTTTTTAAGATTTATTTATTTATTTATCCATGATAGACATAGAGAGAGAGAGAGAGGCAAAGACAAAGGAGGAGGGAGAAGCAGGCTCCATGCCAGGAGCCCGACACGGGACTAGATCCCAGGACTCCAGGATCACGCCCTGAGCCAAAGGCAGGTGCTAAACCACTGAGCCACCCAGGGATCCCCTAAAAGAATATTTCTTTTATTTTATTTATTTATTTTATTTTATTTTTAAAATTTATTTGTGATAGTCACACACACAGAGAGAGAGAGAGAGGCAGAGACACAGGCAGAGGGAGGAGCAGGCTCCATGCACTGGGAGCCCGACGTGGGATTCGATCCTGGGTCTCTAGGATCGCGCCCTGAGCCAAAGGCAGGCACCAAACCGCTGCGCCACCCAGGGATCCCAGAATATTTCTTTTTAAAAAGGCTTTATGGGCAGCCCAGGTGGCTCAGTGGCTTAGTGCCACCTTCAGTCCTGGGTGTGGTCTTGGAGACCCGGGATCGAGTCCCACGTCAGGCTCCCTGCATGGAATGGAGCCTGCTTCTCCCTCTGCCTGTATCTGTGCCTCTCTCTCTCTCTCTCTCTCTATCTGTGTGTGTCTCTCATGAATAAATAAATAAAATTAAAAAAAAAGATTTTATTTATTTATTTGGAAGAGAGAGAAAGAATGTAGGAAGAGAGGAGCAGAGGGAGAGGGACAAGCAGACTCCGCGCTGAGTGCGGAGCCTGATGCAGAGCTCGATCCCTTGACCCTGAGATCATGACCTCAGCTGAAATCAAAACAGTTAGATGCTCAACTGGCTGAGCCAGCCAGGCACCCCAAAAGAATATTTCTGACAAAATCTGAAAAACCCACATCAGTGTATATATTGCCCTTTGCCAATAGTATGCCATTCTAATAATACATATAGAAATATATTCCAGTATGTGTGTATTTTTCCTGGAGGTATATTAAGATATCTGAATAAATGGTATTATATTGAGAAAACAGCAACACAAAACCATCGTGTCTCACATATATTGTAAAACTAAAGAAAGCATCGTTTAGACCCCTGGCATGATAGGACAATGCTTAGCACACACGATATATGGATTAGAAGGGAAAGCTATCATATATGACTGAGAGAAGAAAAGCTGGCTGGGGCCGGGGGTGGGGTAGGAGGCAGATGATCCAAAAAGCTCTCATATTAGAAGAGGATTTAGTACAATGAAAATCTAATCAGAGACATGAAACTGTAGATTCTAAGTATATTAAGAGAAATTGGACAGTGGAAGTCTGAATAGGCTTGTCCGGCCTTATTCAGAATGCGCATATATAAATCTTGCACTTATAACTGAGTCATTGTGGGGGAGCCAGACAGTGTGAAATTCTCATTTAGTACTTTGAGGATGGAGCTGTTGAAGTATTTCTATTTATCTTCATGATGTGAACTAATAAAATGATCCCTTTTGCCAGTGGCTGAAAATAGAAGCTAAAATAGTGAGAGCTCCGAACTGTCAACCTCTGACCCCTCCAAACTGAAAACGAATGGAATCATTTAGACAGAACTTCCATGACCCAGGAGTGAGGAATTATTTCAGAGTTCTCTGGACCAAAGTAATTTCACTGTGTATCCTATGCTGTATTCTAAGAAAGAAGGCAAGAACAAATACAAATTTGAATTTTATTTAGCAGTTTTATAATAAGTGCTAATACTGGCATCGCTATTTTGGATCTGATTCTTTTACTGGCAAGTAAATAAATCGTCATTCTGTTAAGTTTGTTATAAATCAAGAGCTTCGGAGTGATGATTACATGTGTCGTCTATGATCAAAGAAAACGAAGTGTAATTATAGTTTAACTATAGGATTAGGAATGTAAATATTGGGGTCTGGAGGTGGGATATAAAAAAGAATTTAAATATTATGGGTGTGATGTACAATTAGGACTAAATTGAAAATGACAATGAACAATTTTTAAAGATGGCTTTATTTATTTATTTGAGAGAGACAGCGAGAGAGCACAAGTAGGGGAGGGCAGAGGGAGAGGGAGAAGCAGACTTACTGCTGAGCTGGGAGCTCGATCCCAGGATCCCGGGATCATGACCTGAGCCAAAGGCAGATGCTTCACTGACTGAGCCACCCAGAGACCCCTGAATTTATTATTATTCTTAAAGATTTTATTTTTGACATAATCTCTACACACAGTGTGGGTGGGACTCAAACTCACAACCCCAAGATCAAGGGTGGCATGCTCCACCAACTGAGCCAGCCAGATGCCCCCCAAAATGGCTATGAACCTATTGTGTGTATTTCCCATCTCTGTCCCTGACCGCCCAACAAGTCACACCATCCCAGTGGCACAAAATCAGATAAACACCCCCCAGTCTTCACAGTTTGGTCTCTAATATCAATTGGGACTTAGGAAGCCAGCGGATTGTATTTCTGGGACGTGTCTTGTTACCAGAAAGCGAAGGTACTTAAAAAGAAACGCACAGTTTTGTCCAAAGGCTCCATGGGCAGTTTAAGGGTGGCTTTGGCAACCTATGACATTTCAAACACCAAAAAATAACTGACTACAAATACCTGAAACAAATGAACTCGGCAAAAAGCTGTCGGTTCATCACAGTATTCTAATTTAAAAAAGCGTATGGTATAAAAAGTCGGTTATAAAAGACTATGTTATTTTTGGATGTCATTTTAGTATCTTTATGGAGTTTTGGCCCTGGTGGATTCATACAATATTTTAAAAGTGCAAAATTCCATAAAGTTCCAGGAAAATTTATGAAAGCATCGCATTTGGATACGAGGGATCCCATGGCATGAAATTAAGGTGTCTTTGTAGCCAGATGGAAGGATTTAAATAATCCAAGAATTTTTAAAAAGTGCAAAATCCAACGGAAGCAGTGAAGAACATTAGCCCCGAATCCGTGAGTAGGCAGCAGAAAGAAGACTTGCTCTTGGTTAAATCTAGATAATGTGAGCCAGGAGGCAAAGCACTTTTGGGGGGCGAGGGGGCGTCTGCTGTAGGGACAGGTCTTAGGGTCCCCCTGTTGTGGGTGGTAGGCCCTAAGCACGGCATCCAGGGGAGTTTGCTCTGACCTCTAGTGGATCTCTCCGGTAACACCTGGAACTAACAACCATTCCCACTTACCAACAATTTTGAAAGAAATGGTACTGCATTTTGGTGCTTTTGCTTGGGATTATATCCATGCAGCAGGGCAGCAGGGATTAACTCACACAGACCAGAGTCTTTGATTGATAAATGCTTCATGACTTAAAGGCCGCTTGATAGACCAGACTTTTCTAGGATTGTGTCCACAAGGAGACATGAGAAAGGGGTCGCTGTTGATGAAAATGTTGGCGAGCTCTTCTTCCAGAACCCCAAGTGTGCAGCCTGCCAGGGTCAGACTTTGTCACTTGTAACATCTTTGAAGCCAGCTGCTTCTTCATCAGAGAGATGAGGGTATAAACGAAATGATTTATCAGGCCATTACCTGTCCCTGATATTTTGAGAACACAAAGTGGACAAGGATTTAAAAATCTTTCAGTCTGGATTCATTTCTCTCTCCCCTTTTTTGAACTACAAGAAAGTATTTATTAAATCTCAAGATTAAAGAAGACTTTTTATGGTTGAGAGTGATGAAGAAATTATAAAGGAAAGACCAGTAATTCAGAAGCCACCATTAAGAGTAATAAAAGACAAACAGCACGTGAGAAATATTTTTTAAAAAATATTGTGGGCAGCCTGGGTGGCTCAGTGGCTTAGCACTGCCTTCAGCCCAGGGCATGATCCTGGAGACCCGGGATCGAGTCCCACGTCGGGCTCCCTGCAGGGAGCCTGCTTCTCCCTCTGCCCGTGTCTCTGCCTCCCAATCTCTCTCTTTGTGTTTCTCATGAATAAATAAATAGAATCTTTAAAAAATATATTGTATTTATGAGAGAGAGTGTGTGTGCACAAGGTGGGGCAGAGGGAGAGAGAGAAGCAGACTCCCCATTGAGCAGAGAGCCGACCATGTGGGGCTCGATCCCAGGACCCCGAAATCATGACCTGGGCTGAAGGCGGGCGCCCAAACCACTGATCCATGCAGGTGCCCCGCAAGTAAGAAATATTGGCAACAAAGAAGAAAAACAGTAACAGCAAACTTCTATTGTATTTAGCTAGCTAACATGACTAGGGGCTTACCAAAGTGCCAGACATATTCTAAGAGCTCTACTTGGTTTCATTTCATGGATTCATTTCTTTCCATAGTTAAGTAAAATCCCTTTAACAAACAGGATCACACTTTTAAAAGAGGACAAAAGGAGACATTACGAGGCTACCCCAAGGTATACAAATTTGGGGTCACCTATCTTGAAAGAACATCAAAAGAGGCCCACTAGGCGAACCTGCGGACATTGAGTGATAGATTCTGATTGTAGGAAACAACCGTAACTCTTGAGAATATATATGTCCACTCACATTGTCGTGCAACCAGTCTCCGGATGCTCTTCATTGTACAAAAGTGGAAATCTGTGCCCATTTAAACACCAACTCTCAACTTCCCCTGCCTCCAGCCCCCAGCCCACATCCATCCTACTTTGCGTCTCTACAAAATTGACTACGAGCTACATCACTGAAATGGAATCTTCCAGGTTTTTTTTTTTTTTTTTTTTGTATTTTTCTTTTTTTGTGACTGGCTTGTTTCAGTTGGCACGATGTCCTTCAAGCTTCGTCCGTGTTTCCTCCTCTGGAAGGCTACTGTTCCAATGTACGCGTGTAGCAAGTTTTGTTCATCCGTTCACCTGTCAACGGACTTGCCCACCTTTCGACTCCTGTGACTCGGCTGCCATGAGCTTGGATGTGCAAGTGCCTGTTCTAGTCTCTGCTTTCAGCTCTTTTGAGTATGTATATCCCTTGGGGTGGGACTGCTGGATCACGTGGGGGTTCTATTGGGGGTCCTTCTCTCTTTTCTCTCCCTCACCAGCTTTATTAAAGTACAATCGACAAACCCAATTATAACACACACACATATATACATATACATATATATATATTTAAAGATCTTATTTATTTATTTATTTATTTTATTTTTTTTTAAAGATCTTATTTATTTATTTGAGACAGTCAGGGAAGAGCAGAGAGAGAGGGACAGTCTCCCCGCTGAGCGTGGAGCCCGACTGGGGGGTCCTCCATCCCATAACCCAAGACCATGACCTGAGCAGAAACAGAGTCAGATAGGTCCTTAACCAACACACCAATCAGGCGCCCCCAATTGTAACATAAAGTGTACGACATGATGATTTGATATATGCATATTTGTTCTTTGGATTTGACTTTTTTCCTTTTTTTTTTTTTTTTTTTTTAAGGTTTCACAGGTAAGTGGTGCGGTGCTGTAAGACTCCCGGCCGCTGCTGCGGGCCCAGCTCTCTGACTCAGACTGCATCATGCTGCTGAGACAGGCCACCCTCCCTCCTGACCCCTCTCTTCTCTGAGAGCTCCCCTTTCTAGGGGGACGCCCCCGGATGCAGCCTGGGCCCCCGCTGTCCAAGCCGAGCTCAGTCCAAATCCAGCACCGTGGGGGCTGCCCCCTGTGCTCCTGCCTGTCCCTCCATCGGGCCGGATCCTCAAGCTCACTCTAGCTACACGCAGAATTTTCCCACGGAAACAGACTGGGGGACACTCAGCAAAATAGTAACAGTAGTTTCTGGATGGCGACGTGTAATTTTGTGTGTGTGGCGTATCCATGGTTTTTTTAAAAAATCGAGATATAATAGGCATAATATTACTTTCAGGTTCACGACGTCAGGATTCAATATTTATATATAGTGTGAAATGATCACCGCAGGAAGTCCAGCTAAAATCCATCACACACAGGGTCACACTTTCCTGTGATGAGAACTCGAAGATCTCTTAGGAACTTTCAAGTACACAGTGTTGTTAACTATAGTCACCGCGCTGTAGACTGTCTCCATGGCTTACATGTTAGAACTGGAAGTTTGTACCCAGGTTAATACATCTTCACCCCTATCCCTCCCACCTGGCAACCACCAATCTGGTCTATGAGCTATTTTTCTCTTTTTTTTTAGATTCCACAAGTGAGATCATATGGTATTTGTCTTATTTATTATTTATTTATTTATTTATTTTTATGTTTATTTTTAAAAGATTTTATTTATTCATGAGACACACACACACACACACACACAGATAGAGAGAGAGAGAGAGAGAGAGAGAGAGGCAGAGACACAGGCAGAGGGAGAAGCAGGCTCCATGCAAGGAGCCTGATGTGGGACTCGATCCCAGGTCCCCAGGATCACGGCCTGGGCTGAAGGCGGTGCTAAACTGCTGAGCCACCCAGGCTGCTCATTTTTTTTCTTTTTTAAAGATTTTATTTTTTATTTTTATCTTTTTAAAAGCTTTTTTTTAAATTTTTATTTATTTATGATAGTCACACAGAGAGAGAGAGAAACGAGGCAGAGACACAGGCAGAGGGAGAAGCAGGCTCCATGCAGGGAGCCCGATGCGGGACTCGATCCCGGGTCTCCAGGATCGCGCCCTGGGCCAAAGGCAGGCGCTAAACCGCTGCGCCACCCAGGGATCCCTAAAGATTTTATTTGACAGGGAGAGAGGATACGAGTTCACAAGCAAGGGGAGCTAAGGAGGGAGGAGCAGGCTCCCCGCTGAGCACGCTCAATCCCAGGACCCTGGGATCATGACCTGAGGCGAAGGCAGTTGCTCAACTGCCTGAGCCACCCAGGCGCCCCGGTGTGTGTCTTTCTGACTTATTTCACACTATTTACACCCCCATTTTCTTTATCCACTCATCCACTGTGGATACTGAGGTCGCAACCTTGTCTTGGCCATTGTGAATAAAGCTGCAATGAACATGTGGGTGCAGATACCTTTTCGAGTTAGTGTTTTTGGTTTCCTTTGGATAAATACCCAGGAGTGGAATCGCTGGATCGTAAGGTAGTCCTATTTTTAATTTTTTGAGGAACCTCCATACTGTTTTCCACAGAAGCTGCACCAGTTTACATTCCCACCGTCAGTGCACAAGGGCTCCTTTGCCTCCGCGTCCTGGCCGGCGTTTGATGTCCTCCTGATAACAGCCATTCCAAGCAGGTGTGAGCTGAAATGTCACTGTGGTGTTGCATTTCCCCGATGAATAGTGGTATTAAGTACGTTTTCATGTACCTGTGCCCCATTTGTATGTCTTCTTTGGAAGGATGTCTATTCGGATCTTTTGCCCATTCCTTTTTTTTTTTTTTTTTTCCATCATTAGGAGAGTTTTATTTTAAAAGTGTCACCTTAAACTGCAAGGATGTCCGTTAAACATCACAATTAAACATGCCAAAGAAGAAGCGATGTTATCAAAATGCCCACTTAACCCCCCAAACATCCTCAAACCCACCCTTTGCTGACCTTCTGTAACCCCATTTTTTAAAGTTTTTTTTCTTTTTTTAAACAAAAAGTAGACAGGTACATGTTGGTAAATGCTAACTGTCCATATTCACATAGAGACACAGTGTAATCTCTGAGCCCAATATACAGAGAAAGGAGGGAAAAAGCTAGAATTCTATGCACTACTACACAGGGGCCTGGCATCCTCCAGCTTCCGGCAGAGCTAAGGGAGCAGAAGGTTTTTCTTTTTTCACACAGAGCACGGTGGTGTTGATTCTATAAAGTTTTTGTTGAGACAGGAAGGAATAAAAATGAATTTGGAACAGAAAGGGGTAGAGATTCTTTTCCCGCTGTATTCTGCTCAAAGTATTTCCCCCAAAATAAGTTGAGAACCATGGTATAAAGGGAGAGAAAAGAGACTTCAAAAAACAGGGCGAATGAGCACAAGAGGAGGGGAAAAAAAAGACGCAACTTGCTCCTAGGGACTGGAGAAAATTAAAAAAGGAAGGTTGGAATCCATCAATGTTCCATTAGTCATCTTCTCCTTCATCCTCCTCTCCTTCCTCCCCCCATCATCATCTTCTTCACCTACATCCTCATCTCCTTCTTCATCAATATCTTCCAATCCTTCTTCATCATCATCATCATCATCTTCTTCTTCTTCTCCATCATCCATATCAGGAACCAAGTACCTACTGTAATGGATTTGGCCAAATATCATCTTTGATGACGTCTCCTAACTCATCTGCACCTGCATCGGAATGGGCAGTAAAGCAGGAAAGCAGCTCTCTGGTTCCTCGTGCTGTCTCTTCCTGCTGGCTTTATTCTGCGTTTGACTTGAACGTTTCGTCAAATCCTTTCCAGATTTCCATTTGATTTCAGTGGGCTTTGAAGATGGATCACCACTCTCATGATGAAATTCTTTGGAGAGAACTTTATTTTCGAAGTGAGGGTTTTTATCAAAATAAAAATCTATTCTGTAACCTGATTTAATATCTTCAAATTCTGTCACTTGGACTCTTGTCAAATAACGCAGGGCCTCTTCATCCTCCTCCCCAAGCAGTGCAGACTTGTGGATGATTGACAAATGTTGTTGCCCAAAAATTGGGGATTTTGGCGATCAATTCTGACCTCTTCTGAAAAAATGGTTGGCTGGAGTTTGTTTTATTTCTGTTCTACTTTCAAAATCTCCTCACTGGCTTGTTCATTAAGTGTGTCTATTTCATTTTGTACTTCATCAATATGTTCAATTGCTTCTTGCTGTTCTTTTTCTCCCTTCGGCAAGTGCTGAGAGGTCGACGTCTCCTCTGGCTTGGGGGCCAGAGGCAGCCTCAGTTTCTTCATTTGAGGTGTAAGCAAGGACTGGCGCTTGGGGGCCATGCTGTGAGGAAACTCCATGAAACCAGGAAAGGGGCACGTCAGGAGGAAGCTCCGATTACTGGGTTTTGCCCATTTCTTAATCGGATCTTTTTTTTTTTTTTTTTTTTTACTACTGAGTTTATGTCTTTATATATTTTGGATGTTAGCCCCTTATTAGATATAATTTGCAAATGTTTTCTCCCATTCTGTCGGTTGCCTTGTCACTTTGTTAATGCTTTCCTCTGCTGAGTTGAAGCTTTTTAGTTTCATGTCCTCCTTGTTTATTTTTGCTTTTGTTGTCAATTCCGAAAAGTTGTCACCAAGACCTAGGTCAAGGAGCTTACTGCTTTTTCTAGTTTTATGATTTCAGGTCTTAAAAGCTGGGGTTCCAGGTGTGGTTTTCAAACTCTTTGCCTCTTAGGGAGAAGCTGCAAGTGGATTTTTTTCTGACCGTGGGCTGCAGAGCAGGGGGTGGGGTGCCTCGCATCCCCTTTTCTGCCCCATGTGTAGGAGTCACTCAGCTGGGTTTTGGTTTTCCTTCAGAGGGAACCGCTCTTGTGTGTAGTTGCAGATTCTGGGAGTCAGAGGGAGCACTTGAGTGCAGCAGCCTCCCACCTTGCCATCCTGAGCCAGGCCCAGCTTTATTTTCTAAATACTCATTGAACGGGTCATTTTTAAAAGAAAAGGAAGAAAACATTTTACCATTTCTTTAAACAGGAGAGCATAAAGATTATTTTTACTACCCTCCTGTATTATTTTATGACTCCTGGATGGAAAAATCAGTCAAGGGCACGGAAGAGTTCAAAGGATGACATTTCCGAATTGCTCTAAGTGTCCTTTGCAAAACTGAACCAGACGAAGAGGCAGCAAGAGACAGACAAAACAGTAAATACTGATGTCTAGAAAATTCTTTGACATGGGAAGGAAAACGAAATATAATTATGAACAATAAGCATGGATTCGCTAAGAAAAACATTATAGTAGGTAACCCTTCCCTCCTTCTCCTTCCGTTTTTGATATTATTGAGTATCATGCAAAGCATTATCTGATTTAAACGAAATATTTGGCAAAATCAAAACGGGACGAGTGAACTCCATGATAACACACTTGTCCGACTCATAACTGGCTAAAGGACCTAGAGGCAGATTCATCAACTGTCCACATATTCCTGCTTCAAGCCCCTCCTGCTGCAGGATGGCGCTGCCGGGGTGGGGGGTGAGGGTGGGCTTTACAACAATGATCCTCTGCTCTTGTGTCTGCCCTGTGAATATTTAGGGCAGGCTGGCCTTGTCCCCATTGCTGTTGAGGCAGCAGGGCATGACCAGTTTGGGGAGCCAGCCGATAGGAGATTCAGCGTCAGAGCAGCCCTTCCTATGCACGGTATTTTGATTTTTGGACTGTTTGTTTTCAGTTACCCTAGGCATGGATAACAATAATTGTACAAACCAGAGTTGAAAAATTTGTCCCAAGTGGGTAATGATATCAAACTGAATACCTCCTGTAGAAGAATTTAACGATGGCATAAAGAAAAAATAATCAACTTGACAAAACTCAGGTTCCACTTTGATCATAGTAGCTTTTTGAGAATCTGTCAGGAACTTGGCCTTGCTTATATATGAAAAGATGCGAGTCAGACATAAAACGTTCAAGGAAATTTGATTTCTCACAAACGTTAAACAGGTGGGGGTTTCTATTGTTTTTACCTGTTTTACAACTTTCATGGCACCAACTAGGTTAAAATACAACTTACCTAAAAAATGATCTGAAACTAGTGTTTCTCAAAAGTCAGTTTTTTTTTCAACTTCATATTTCGGCTTTTCAAAGTGAATATCGCTAAGCTTTCTTTTAAAACTACTTTTCCTTAGAAAAATAACAATCAAGATTGAAACATTTCCCCAAATTTGGTGTGTATTTTAAACATGTTAGCATCCAAACCACTGAATGTAAGCCGAGTGAGCTGCAATGATTTAGGAAATTTTATAGAATGTGTCCATTTGCAGTGATCATATGGTAGAGCTTTCATTACTGGGTAGAAATTTTCCTTGTTCTTACATAGGATTCCATACGTACAAGTGGGTTTTGGGGCTTATTGTCATAATATGCAGCATATGCTAAGAGCCTTGGAAAAAGTTGAAGTATGTACTAGCTCTATTTTTTTATTTTTTTAAAATTTATTTATTGGTGTTCAATTTGCCAACATATAGAATAACACCCAGTGCTTAGCTGTATTTTTTTGAAATGCACTTTTCCCCCCGAGATAATCCACTCTCATCGTGTTTTCTTCTTTCACGTACCTCTTATTTTATACTCATGAAACTGTACTGTGGTGGGGAGCCTGGGTGGCTTAGTTGGTTGAGCCTCCCACTCTTGATTTCGACTTAGGTCATCATCTCAGGGTCCTGGGATCGAGCCCAAAGTCCAGCTCCATGTTCAGCAGGGAGTCTGTTTCTCCCTCTGCCTCTCCCCCTGCTCATACTGTCTTTCCCTCTCTTATAAATGTTTTTAAAATGTGTTCAGTTATATACACAGAAAATGCAAATGATGATAGAGGCCCATGACATGAGTTAAGAAAACCATTTAACTTTTATAGTGCTGACTTTACAAAAAATTATGTCATGTAGACAAGTGTCTATAAAAATACATAATCTAAGTTTTGAGAATAATTCAGAATATTTAGAAGAAGAAAAATATTAAATGATATGCTCTCATAAGGAAGAGACTCCATTTTTCATGTTTCCAAACCCACAGACACAGGGTTTATGATTTTCATATTCGAAAACATCTACAAATTTACTTTCTATTCCCCAACCTAAGTAGTAATCATTGAACTGTGATTATATATTCTTTATTTCATTTACTGATCACATCTTTGCTGGTAAAATACCCAAATAAGCATTTACCAGCTTCTTACTCAGGTTACACGTTGTTATCTCCTACCTACAGGACAGCTCCATTCTGAGCCTCTGAACCTCAGCTGGCATCTAAGTTATTGTGCTGAGTTGCGATTTATTGACCTGTGAAATAGAGTGGTTAAGCTTGATGATCTTTAGTCTATGACTTCAGGATTTTTAAGCCTGAAAGCAAACATTATTTTACCTCTAAACCAGGTAGCTCGCCATTCTTTGACCCTTTTAACTTATTTGTGTCTTTATATTTAAGTAGGTTTTTCTTAATTAGCACAGAGCTCTTTTTTTCTTTAAATAAAATTTGACAATTCCAGCCTTTTAGTTGGGGCTTGTGGTTGGGGTGGGGGCCAGAGGGGGAGGGAGAGAGAATCCTAAGCAGGCTCCACGCCCAGCACCAAACCCAATATGGGGCTCGATTCCATAACCCTGAGATCATGACTGGAGCTGAAATCAGAAGTTGGACACTCAACTGAGCCAGCTGGGCACCCCTAGGCCATTTATATTTAATGTAATTATTGATATGGTTGGGTTTAAAGCCTCCACTTGCTGTTTGTTTTCTATTTTCCCATCTGTTGTTTTGTTCCATTTGTTTTTCTGTCTTTTGTTCTTTAATTCTAGTTTATCTCCTCTGTATTTCATTAGCTGTAACTCTGTTATGTATTTTCAGTGTTTTTTTAAATGTTTATAGTGTACATCTTTAACTTATTAAAATCTATGCTGAAGTGGTATTTTACCACTATATATAAGGTATAAGAACCTTGCAAAAATCTTCAGATCTTTGTGCTACATTTTCATGTAAGTTTTAATTCTCTGTTACAAATCCTACAACAACATCGTTACTATTTTTGCTCTAAACATAGTTGTTAATTTGGCTCTCCTTTTGTTCCTTTATGTAGATGCAGATCCCCATCTGGTATATTTTTCCATCTGCTTGAAGGACTTCCTTTAACATTTCTTATAGCATCAAGTTGGTTGGTGATGCATTTTTTTAGCTTTTGTGTGTCTGAAAGTATTTATTTCATGTTTGTTTTTGAAAAATATCGTATCTGAGTAGAGAATTCTGGTTTGACAGTTTTATTTTCTCCAGTACTTGTTGTTTCACATTGTTTCTGATAAGAAGTCTGCTGTCATTCTTCTTTTTGTTCCTCTTTCCATAATAGGTCTTTTTTTCTGTGACTGATTTTAAACTGTTTTATCACAGATTTTTAAATTTTACTTTGATTTTTTAAAAAATATATTTATTTGAGAGAGAGAGAGAGAGAACAGAAGAGGGGCAGGGCAGGGGGAGGAACAGAGGCAGAGGGAGAAGCAGACTCCCCACTGAGCAGGGAGCTGACACGGGGCTCCATCCCAGGACCCCGAGATCACAACCTGAGCCAAAGGCAGATGCTTAACCAACTGAACCATGCAGGTGCCCCTATTTTATCATTAATTTAAAAGTGATTAAATTTAACATGCCTTAATACATTTTCTTCCTGTTTCTTGAAACCGGAATTTGCTAAATATTATGGGTTGCTGATTTATAGTTTCTAGGAAATTGAGAAACATTCTAGCCATTGTATCTTCAAGTGCCCCTTCCCACCTCAACTTTCTCAGACACTCTGCAAACACTGGGCTGCTTGAAACTGCCCTTTAGCACATTTGATGCACTGCTCATCTTTTTGCAGTTGGTTTTTTTGTTTCATTTTGGATAGTTTATATCACTATATGTCTTCAAGTTCACTATCTTTTCTTCTGCAATGTCTCATCTGATTCCATCCAGTGTATTTTTCTTCTCAGAAATTGCAGTTTTCATTTCAAGATTGTCAGAGTTGTGCTATTTTATACCACTCATATCTCTTTTTCCAGCTTTTTGAACATAAGAAATATAGTTATTACAATATATTCTTGTCTACTATATCCTTATCTACTAATTCTACCACCTTTGCCATTTCTGGTGTCAAATGAACTTTTCTCCTCATTAAGGGTTGTACTTCCCCTCATATTTGCATGCAGGAAATCTTTTGAATGGATGCTACTAGATATTGTGCATATTACCATGTTGGTGAATGCACATTCTGTATTCCTCTTAATACTCTCAAACTTTGTTCTGAGACACAGTTGAGCTACTCAGTTATCCTTCTGAGTAAGTTTTGTCATGCAGGACCCAAACAGTTTCCACTACTGAGGCAAAACTTCTGAATACTCTACCCACTGACCCATGAGTTTTTTTCACTAAGACTGGTTGGAAAGGGCACTACTGCTATATGCTTCAATTGTTCTAATACTTCCAAGTGGCTAGAAGAAAACTAGCCTATGCAGTTTTCTCACATGCTTGATCTCTGCAGATCTTTAAGGTTTTTATAAAGCTCTCCCCCTTCCAGACTCTAGCTTTCTCGATGTCCCTGGTCTCTCAGCTCTGGCTTTTTAAAAATTTTTAAATAGGTCTCATTTATTTGTTTGAGAGGGGGAGCGAGAGAGTACAAGAGCAAGGGGAGGGAGAAGCAGGCTCTCCTCTGAGCAGGGAGCCAGATATGGGGCTCAATCCCAGCATCCTGGGATCATGATTTGATGACTGCCTTCATGACTGAAGGCAGACTGCTTAACTGACTGAGCCACCCAGGTGCCCCAGCTCTAGCTCCTTAAGGAAGGTGAATGCTAGGTTCCACTTGGGTCCCCTCTCCCTGTGCCACAGCCTGGAAACTCTCTCAAGGGAAATAGCTGGAACAACCAAAGGGTTCACTTCATCTGCTTCTTCACAGGATTCACTGTCCTTCCTTGACTGATAGCCAATGTCCTGAGAACATTTCATCAAAATGGAAACACTGTATGCATCTGTTGTTTCATATACTTTGTCCCTTTTTTGTTTGAGGTGAAGGGTGACTCTGGTGCTTGTTACCAATGTTGGATGAAAGTTGAAGTCTTGGGGATCCCTGGGTGGCTCAGTGGTTTAGCACCTGCCTTTGGTCCAGGGCGTGGTCCTGGAGTCCCGGGAATTGAGTCCCACATCAGGCTTCCTGCATGGGGCCTGCTTCTCCCTCTGCCTGTGTCTCTGCCCCCTTCTCTCTCTGTGTGTCTCTCATGAATAAATAAAATCTTAAAAAAAAAAAAAGAGAGAAAGTGGAAGTCTTGATATGCAGGCTGAAACTTGAATCACATGCCGGGAAGCTCTCCCTGCCACCCACTCATCCTTTTATAGTACACATCCTACTCCTGCTATCTTCTTGATACATCTTTTGAGATGTCTCTCAAATATTCTACTTTCACCCTTTCTGACCCTGAAGAGATCTCTGACAAGATCTTCCTGGCTCTAGCATTCAACCAGCCCACAAATTTCTATTCTTTCTGTTTTTTACTGCTCTTTTCCCAGAACCTAGAATCTGGTGGCCCTTAACAAAGCTGGTCCTCAACAAAGTTGATAAATTAATGAATTGCTTTTCTTTAAGACACAATTTAATAGTATTTTTTTTGGCTTGAAAGGCCTCTCTATTGCTCCCCTCTAACCACAAGTAAAGTCCAAGCTGAGGCTGCTGATCTGTGCTTTAACATAACCTGGTATTTTTTTTTTAAGATTTTTATTTATTCATGACAGAGAAGGGGGGCGCGCAGAGACACAGGCAGAGGGAGAAGCAGGCTCCATGCAAGGAGCCCGATGTGGGACTTAATCCCGGGACCCCAGGATCACACCCTGAGCTGAAGGCAGATGCTCAACCACTGAGCCACCCAGGCATCCCCAAACCTGGTATTCATCAACCTATGTGAATGCTACCATTCACAGAATAAGTGTTTAAAAAATTATTTATTTATTTAAATAAACTGTACCCCCAATGTGGGGCTTGAACTCATGACCCCGATGTGAAGAGTCTCATGCTCCACTGACTGAGCCAGCAAGGTGCCCTGCTAAGTGGTTTGTTTTTAACATATGTCTTACAGCCACTACTAGCTGCAAACCTTTTCTCACACGTTCCTTCCTGAAAGATCTTTTCCATTCTGCCTCTTAAATTTTATCCATCTTCAAAATCCTCAAAAGGACTTTCTTTCTCCCCCTTATGCAAAACTCACCTTTCCTTGAATTCCTATGGCATTTGTTGTCTGTGCTTGTTTGAGCACTTTCATTGTTCCTATCAGGGTGTGCATTTTTGGTTTTGTGTGTTTTACACTTTGTCTTTCCAAAATGGACCAAAATCTTGGGAGAAGTAGGAACTACCTTTACAATTCTTTCATCGATCTTAAGACACAGTGGGTACTGCAATTAACTTAAAAAGAAAGGCAAAGACCATTTTGATTAATGGATATATATTCTAATGGACTCACTTACAGTAAATTGGTGTCTCATGCATCACATTGTTTTTGTTGCCCACATTGTGAAATGAATGATCCTGTTGGTGAAAAGCACTTTACCAAAGGTCTTTTTTAAAAAGTAAATTTTACTTCCAACGTGGAGCTTGAATTCATGGTCTTGAGATTAAGAGTTGCATGCTCCACCAATTGAGCCAGTCAGATGCCCCAGTTTTTTCAGGTTTAAAATCAAATCCTACCTGAGACAATATTACTGGGTCAAGGTTCTAGAGTATATTTCATCCTATTATTTGTCAAATTTTTATTTATCAAATTAAATACTGTATCCCAGCCTCTATAAAATAATTAATTTGATATTAGGGATGTTATGTCAAATAATATTTAAACAGAAACCAAGGAAACCCTGATATCACATAGCCAGTGAATATAACTGGTATTTATTTATGCAAACGTACTGTAAAATTCCTCTAAACCTTCAAAAAAATAGCTATTTGTCATATAAAATGGGAAAATCTGAAGCGAATATCAAGATTTCATTTTCAGTTCATAAAAAAATACTGAAGTAAAATTCCTTGCTACAAACATACAAGAGTTAACTAGAGTGAGAAAATGTAAAACAAAACAAAAACAAAAACAAAAAAACAAAACAAAACAAAAAACCCCAAAAACAATCCCCATCCCCATCAGTTTGCTACATTGGAAAAAGCATGATGGCTATTTTTTTTTTTTTTTAAGTGTTTTGAGGATAGGAATTCCTATAAAAGAGCCAATTTTTCTCGTCATAATGACATTTTGGAAACCTACATAGCTTCACCCCCTACTAAATTTAACACATGAAACAAACTCCCCGTACAGAATACTTTTGTGCTAGAAAACAGGTAATTCACATTCTGATAAAGAGCAGAAGACAAGTGCTTTATTATGAGAACTGTTCAAGTAAAATTTCAGTGTGCACCAGTGAAAGTGAATAAAGATTTGCATCAATTTTTCTGAATAAACACCAGGTTAAAAGGGGGCTACACAGTTTTTTTTTTTTTTCCAAACACCATCCTTTGCTAAGGCAAAAATACACTTCATTTTAGAACAGAACCGTTACAGAAGAAAGCTACGTCACAGTACAGTACAGAATGTAAAATCCACCCTAGTCCGGAAGCCACTGTGGAATGGCACGTCACCTACACGCAGAGCTTTCTCATGTAGGTCAGAATTACAGTATTTATCACAGCTTTATTCTCCTTTAAACTGATAAAATTTGAACACACTTTCTATTTCTCAGGAGTGTGCAGATGGGGCCCATATGTTGATATTACAGTAATTACAACATTAAGTAACATTGCACAGTCAACCTCCAAGGCTAATTCAGTAAAAAATAACAAGTATTAAAATGTACCTTTACTAGTGGTTTTACATCGCATAGATCACTGATCATGAAAGAAAAGGAGGCGAATGCCCAATTACAAAGCTGCACGGTATAGGCGTAACGATGTAGAATAAATACAAGAAAATCTGGCAAAGTATTAAAAACAAACAGGCTACATGGGAACAAACTGAAGGACCACATAAGCATAAATCAATGATACACTGCTATAAATAGTAGGTTTTGCTCAAAAGCCTCCTAAGTACTTACAGGTATTACCGTGTCAGGGGTGGATGAAGAGGACAGCAGGAGAATGGGTGAATGTTCCCAATGCCAGTTAGTTCCTGAGGTGGCATTATGTCTTAACTGGATGCATTGATCAACACTGTGAAGATGAGTTTGTGCTACGAGACAGTCCCCATATTATCATGTTTCCAGAATGACACTGCGGGATTCGGAAGGCAGCAAACCTAAGTGACAGTTTACATTTATAATAGCCAGATGAAGTATTGATTCTTTTTAATTTTGCTGCTACATTTAGCAGTGGGCCAGAAAACACTTTAAAGTTTAAAAGAAATTTGGTACAGGTTGAACTTTTTCCCCAGTACTTCTTAGCTAGCTCAAGGCAAACCTATTTATTATTATTTTCATGTAATTTATTTTAAAAACTCTAAGTGCCAACACTGTAAACATTTTGTATTTTCTCAACTAAACCTTGTCTGAGAACAAGGATAAGAGCAAAGATAAGCAGGAATAATTCTGTGTATATGAATAATAATTCAGATCTATTTATCAGCTTCTGGTTTAAATTTAAATATGGTTTAAAAATAATTTTTAAAAGTCCATGCTACAATTTTAAAGACTATTTCTGTGCACTTTTAATTCTGGACACAATTTTCAAAATTGCATGATGGAGGTAAGAAGTTAAAAAACCCACCAGGATGTAAATAACAGGAAGAACATTTCCAACTGAGAGCATCAAACATACATTTATGTGCAGAAATCTCGACAACTATACAAGTTTTTTAAGCAATCATCTGTTTTATTATACAACTCTATGAACAGAAAATGAACAGAAATCCACAATATACTTACCTGTACATGGGAACCTACTTTTTTAGCTACAGGTATTTACTATACTTCATACTGACTTTAATTGTACAGTTCGTGACTATGTATATCCTTATTGCGTTAAGGGCAGATTCTACGCGGGGAGATCCACAGGCCAATCGCGCTAGGCATCACCAATACATTCAAAAACTGTACCTCGTCTGTGAACGTATCTTCCCTGATCCTGTACGTCTGAGTTTCTTTACAGCTTAAGCTCATTTGCTATTTTAGATGCAATGTTCTTAAAGGCGATCGACGTCCCTGAGATCCGCTTGAAGCGGACCCCGTTCAGTGACAGTCGTGGCAACTTGCAGACTTCCATCTCCCACTGCACGAGGCTGTCCTGCCGAGCGTCTCCGTGGACACAGAAAAGCAGAAACCTCTCTTTTTGTTCATAATCACAGTTATTTGCATCTAACACTTTCCGGATTTCTCGCATCATGTCATTGGGGTCCATTGAACTAGTGGTCTTCATACTCCACGTGAATCGCAAAGAACGTGGCTTAGAATCTTTGCCCTCTTCCTTGTCTCTTTCTTTTGGTTCCCCTGATGTACTTCTAGAAGAAGAGGGCAGAGGGAGAGAACGGAAACAAAAATCCCATTCAGCCAAGAAGTCAAAGCGCACACGAAATCTTTTTTTTTTTTAATATAGATTTATTTTTTATTGGTGTTCAATTTGCCAACATATAGAGCGCACACGAATCTAAGGGGTCATCATTCAGTACCTAATGGAACTACCCCCTTTACAGACTACCTTCAGGTAGGTACAAACGCTTGCGTCCTCTGGCTTTCACACAAACACACCCCAGGACACCACCTGCTTTGGTTTTGCTTGTGGGAAACAAGTTTACAGCTGAAAGTGAAGAACTTAACGCTTTGTCAGTTCCTTCCATAGTTCTCTGTTTAGGCTGCAAAAGTAGCTTCTCCATTTTTCTGTACATTTACAGAAACAAACTGCTAGCATTCTACTTGTACACATCTTTAAAAATATGAATTTCCTTTTCTTCTACCATTTTTGGGTAGGAAAAAGACTGGGGACAAGGACAGTGGTAATGGCTACAGAGGGATCATTGACATCTGATGACGCCGACAAAGGACGTTGTATTGCAATGGAGGTGAAGACGTCAGGTCGTACCACACGTGGAAGTGTAGACGGCAGGCCCTCTCATGCTTTCAGCATTTCGCTGAAGACATCCTTCAAGTAGTCTCCGAGGTTCCACGTGACTGCACTCCCACTCCTACCTCCAACCCTTCATCTCGTATTATCTTCGCCCCTGCTCACTCCTCTCCAGCCACCCTGGCCTCCACACTGTTCCTTGAACTTATGGGGTGTGTTCTTGCCCCCAGGCTTTCCCCTCAGGGAGCTACATGGCTAACTCCTTTACCTCTTTCAAATCTCTGCTCCCTTTCTGTGTGTGGTCTACCCCGAGCACCCCAGTACACCCCCAGCTTCTCCCCTGGAATGGCCATCCCCCCTGACCCTGCTCTATTTTTCCTCTATGGCACTTGCTATATTCTAATATATTTTTCTAACATACCACTTAATTCAAGTACGTATTATGTTCATTATTTGCTGTCTGACTCTACCCACTAGACTGTAAATTCCAGGAGAGCAAGAGGTTTGTCTGTTTTGCTCACTGATCTCTCTCAGGCCTCTAGAACTGTGCTGGGCACACGGGAGCTGATGGACACATGTTTGTTAAGTGAATCGATCTTATTAAATTGTCTTGATGGTAGGTCTCCCATAAACAGTATAGAACCAGAAAACCTATTTCAAATAATCGCAGAAAGGTAAAATAGATTATTTGTGATTCAGAAGACCCTGGAAAATTGTGGAGCAATTTTCCATATATAGATGTTGCAATTTTAACTTGTGAATCTATCTCACTTATTTAAAAGAAAAAAAAAATGATATACTTTGAAAAGAGTTTATAACCTACTACATAAACATTTTGTATTCATATATAATACTTTATATCAATATTATCTATAATACATATTCCTGCATATATTTGTATTTATGAATCTTTATGTGTGTGTGTGTGTGTGTGTGTGTATATATATATATATATATATATATATATATATGTTTTCCTCTTCATTCTTAGGTACCTGAGCCCAAAGCTCTGCAAACTATGTAAGCTTGAGAAAATCAGTAAAGGAATAAGTAGAGAAACCAAATTTCTAAAGACTATTAGATGAATATGGACAGTGTTTATTTCACTGTCTTCTCTATCATTTTTCTTTTTGCTCACGGACTCTAAGCCACTGCATCACAGGCCTTGGGCATGCAGATCTCATGAGAGTCATTTATCAGAACCACATGTACAATTCCAGTTATGGAATCGGCACGCTAGGCCTGGACGGGACCCAAGAGAACATGTGATTGAATGCTCATTTTAAAACCAGAACTGATGGCTAGGAAACTTACATTACTTTTTCTAAGGTCATAGAGCTAATGAGCTGAAAAGCAAAGACCAGGAATCAGTTTTCCTTCCATTCCACCAAGGTCACCTGGCGACCTTGAGACAAGAGGCATATACAAGACGTTTTTCTACATGTATCTCAAAGACATCACCACTGGTGACATTAACCGTAGAAAGCTCCTGAAAATGTTAATACTAATTATAATAGCAAACATTTATTGGGCACTTACTGTTCCAAGTGCCTAACATGCATTATTTACTCATTTACTCTGACTCCAGAGTTAAGTCGCACAGCTAGGCAAGTGGTAGGACTCAGCTCAAACCCGTGGGGTCTGGCTCGAGAGCCCCTGCTTTTCACCATCACGCCAGGCTATGCCTCTGACATGACAGGACCTCCTGCTCTTTCCTGTTTCTTCTACTGTAGAATGGATACTTTTCACCTGGCTCTTGTGAGAATTGAATGACCAGCTAGTTATAGGTAGTAGGTATTCAATAAGTTTGCTAAAGAGCAAAAAGAAAAAAAAAAAAAAAAAAAAAAAAGCAAACAAAACCCAACAACAACCGAACAGAAGGGACTCAGAATCCCATGAAAAGGATAGAGTGCCCACAGGTAAGCGGCAGTTATCAGTGGCCACCTGTGCCACTCACTATACTGTTAGGTGTCTCAGAGGGAAATTTAGCGGAAAGGCAGGATGAGACACACACAGGAAGAGGCTCTGAAGTGAGGAATAAGTGAGGGAGGGGCTAAAAACAAACGTCCTTCATGCTCATTTTGTAGGCAGAAGAAAAGAAAATATTTGTTCTGCCTCCCTCTGGCTGCCTATTCTGGTAACTCGAACACCTAACTCAATAAAGAAACATTTCAACTACTGGGACAAATATAGTTTGAAAAAAAAAATATATATATAGGAATAGGAATGCCTAATGAAGGTTTTCCAAAGCTTGTTATGTTTTATATTTCAATTAATTTTAAGAGGTAGAAATTAAATTGGGGCTTGTGCTCAGCTGGTCAAAAATGATTCCTGAATGAAGCCAGGGCATCTGTGTCCTACTGAGGAGCTGCTTGTCAAGGTTCTGTGATTTATATGGGATCCTTCAATGCAGGTGTACATTCCAAATAATTTAATGCCTTCCTTTCTTCAACTTCCCGTTTGTCAATATGAACACACATACTAACAAGTCATTAATGTGGTCCCCTGACCAACAGCATCAGCACCTCATGCCGCCACCCCAACCCCAATCACAATCCCTGGAGGAGGGGCCCAGGCACCTGTTTTGTCAAGCCCCCCACCTGATTCTGATTGGGCTTGCCCTGGAGATTCACAACCACAACTGATTGTCAAAAACCAAGTATGTAAGGCAGGGCGAGAGTCTTAAAATGTGGTCTACCACTGAACACTCACCTAAAATACATTACAAATATCAAACCTTCCTATGTTATTTGGGTACCTCAGTGTTCTGTGTTACCTAATTTAATATCAGTTACACCACTTTAGCGAGAAAAGGATCATTATATTTTAATTCATTACTTCTGCTAGGACATATTTTATAGGACAGGAAGGCTAAAACTTCTCTACAAAGCACACACGTCAAAATAATGTTTAGGAAACACAAATTTCAAGTTAATTAACTTAAACTTCATTAAACACTAGGCAACATTAAGAAAACCCAACCCAATATAAAAATGTAAAATACACATACTATCTAGTTATTAGTTCTATTCAAGTTTATTGGGTCCTGTAAGTATTTCAAAAGCACGTTTCCATACACGGGGACCTAGCAGCGAAGGATTAATAGTGGCTCCTCACCTTGAGGTGTCTGTTCTGCCACTGGCTTCGCCTTCACTTGGATCCCTCAAAACAAAGTGAAGGATGAGATTTAATGATAAGAGTGAAAAATATATCAAGAAAACCTATATCTAAAATGATTTTAAAGTTAACGTGTTAAGCAAACTTCTAGCATGACACTTTCTGTTACTATTCAGTCTGACACTGCTTTGCACGTTTTCATTGTCACCAGCTTAACTGACATTTTATTGAGCGTCTACTGGGTATTGTCAGAGCAGAGATGCTAGGTTGATGGTTTTAGGATTTTTTTTTTTTTTTTTAAACAGGATCTTCCAATTCCCAGTCACAATTTTAAAGTCAGAATTTATCTTTTGGTTGAGTGCAGTTCAAATCTATAGTTAAAACTATTTAATAATTTTCAGCAGCAAGGTCCAACTTCGTATTTGTTATTAATTGTAATTCTAGTAGTCGCTCAATTTAGAAAATATATAAATTAACCTTGTAGTTAGAAATAAAGTTCAACATATATAAGTGTGTCTAAAAAATACCAATTTTTAAATAAGCAATTAACTTCAGATGTTACACTAATGATTCATGCACATGGTAAAATGTTATAGCAAACCAACAGCCTATCCAAGCAGGTGAGTGTAAAAACATGAAATCAATCTTAAGCAGAAACATGGATCTTACCTGGATATCCACCTGTGAAATAAAACCAGGAAAACTCTACTAATTGTCCTTCTGTTGAATGTCATGAGTATTTTTTTAGTCTACCAAAATTTTAACTACTCTGTCATTTTCAAATGTAATTAAATACTGACACAGGAGTGCATCAAGCTATATACCAGTTTGAATGCATTAAGAGATGGCATGGGATAGCAAAATACTGTTAAATCGCTGGGAAAAAAATAATCCAACTTACACCCTCAAGTTACTGTTTTCTTAATATTTTAACCATTCCAGGAACATTTAATGTCATTTACATAAAGTGAATGCAATGGGAATAAATCAGTGCCACTTTCCTCATTCCCCAAATTAATGAAACACACCCATAGGCTACATTCTAAAACTTAAACTGGCAGTTAAAAACATGAATGCCTTCTGCATCGTAGAGTCCTTACCTACAGGCCTCCCTTGGCAAACATATTGTGTAAAAACCCTTTTCCTCTCTGAATCAGAAAGGACAGGTAAGATGTATTCTTACACCCAAGTGACGTTTCTTAATTTCGATCTGTACTAACTGGCATTCTCATCGGGAAGTGTAACAATTCAGTGTCTATCTTTATTAGAGCGCACAGACATAAATTAAACATTGAGATGAACCTTTTCAGCCACACGAAGCGGTGCTGACATACCGGAGGGCAGCCCCATCCCCTGGGGAAGGGCAGCGACCACTGCTTCAACGGAGAGGGGCGTGCATCTCATGGGGCTTGTCTGTCCTTTATATTCTGCTTTCTAAGCTGCTGTTAGCAGGCACCTACTCTGCAGCTGCTGAACTTTAAACATTAGGAATGAAACACTCAAAAAAAAAAAAAAAAAAAGGAATGAAACACTCCTTAGGGTCCACCTCTCCTGCTATCATTGTTGAAATAGCCAGTGACTCATCACGTCGTTCCCACCCTGTTCCTGCCTTCCTGGATGCAGACAGAAACTCGGACTCAAGGAACATCTGCTACCTGGTAATGGATTCAAACAGTCCAGCGGCCACAGAGAGGGGCAGCCGGGGGGGGGGCAGCCAGCCAGCTGGCTGTAACAGTACATGCAGTGTAGCAGGGCTCTCCAACCCTGAACACTTCAAAACAAAACAAAACAAAACCAAAAAAACCTCGGCCAAATATACATAGCAATATATACTCAATTGAACTGATTTGGTTTTTCCCTAATAAGAGAGCTGTGGCTAAAAAAAATCATAAATTGTGATACCATCTCCAGTTTAGACAGTGGTTCTATGGACTATCCAAAGCAAATGGTTCTCAATGCTACTTGAAAGGCCTTTTTTTTTTTAAGGCTTTTCAAATAGTACATCTATATCCTCCCTTGATAGAGAACTCTAGTGTAAATCACTTTCCTAATTGGAAAGTTCTTTCCTAAGACCAGAAGACAACTCTCTCATGTGGTCATTTCGGCATACAGCCTTTTTACTGGCTCAGGAGAACTTATGAACTGGCTTCCTCTTTGTAATAATGGTTTTCGAGGACATGAATGATTAACTCTGAATTGTTCCTTATCCTTCCCTTCTTAAAGCTTAACAACCCAAATTCCTTTACTCTTCTCCCTATAAAATCCTATTTTTTTAAGCATTTAGTGGCACATCAACTTAGTTGGTTCTGGAGTTCATGAGGTGTGGCTCCTGCCCTGGAACACTCCCAGTGGGGTGCTGGCCACTAGGACTGCCAGCATGTGGGTTCCATCTTTTCAGGCATTAGGCATGGGGAAGGGAGGGAGGCAAAGGAGAGAGGGAGAGGGATGGGGGGGGGGGGAGAGAGAGAGAGAGAGACAGAGAGAGAAAGAAAGAGAGAGAGAGGCAGGGCTTGAACCCAGGGTGGCTTTAAGAAGAGCCAGGTGGGAAAGACTGACCGTCTGGGAACTCAGTTGAGAATAAGAAGGCTGGAATTGCTCCTGAACATCAAGAAATTCTCCCAGTTTGTCTCCAAGCCTCCAACCCTCCCAAAAGCTCAAGATGCTGAACATGCAGAAAGATCCATTGCACTTCCAGTCTGTCAACTGCTAAAGAACTCAGCAGGTTCATTCCTGGTATGGAAGCCAACGCTCTGCTTGTCTTCCTGCATGAAGTCGTTTGTGGGATACTCCACAGCCCCCTCTTAGGCTACAAAATGCTGCAGAAGGGAATACTGTGTGCACGGCGGTGAACACAAACATATTTATAGAGCCAAAGCTGTTCACGTGGTGACAAGTGACCTCAGAGGAGAACTGAGAATGTCTTCTCTTCTCTAACCAAACCCAGAATTAATTAAAGTATGTTAAAAATCAAAAGACACTGAAAAATCCACTGCTGACAAAGGATAGCAAAGAACCTCCTCCCTGGCCTCTTCTCTCCAGCTGCCCCCTCAAACCCTCTATTACAAGACATTGTTCAGAAGTTGATAAAACCATTGTAGAGCTTTAAAAATGTTCCTGTTGGCTTCCCTCAGAGGCCAAACTCAGAACACCCTTAACCCTGGCATAGTCACTGTTTCAGGCCCTGCTTCCTTTACAGCACGTACTAGGATTCATTATAACCTTATTTATTCGTTTACTTTTGAAATTTGTCTCCCACACTACTCAACCATTCATTCCACAAATGTTTACTGAATGTCATATTCTGTGTCACTGGAGGCACTCGATTTGCAGAAGACCTAGCAGGGGACAAGCAGATAAAGTGCGATTCCATCAGGCAGCGTCAGGTGCTCTGGAGAAAGACAAAGCAGGGAGAGGGTGTGCTGGAAGAGGCTCTGATTTTCAAGAGGGGGCCGAGGAAGGGACACTCCACTCCAAGGTGCAGAAGCGGCCAGCCGTGTGGGAGTGGGGGGAAGAGGCTTCCAGGCTGAAGGAATAGCAAATGTGAAACCCTGCAGGGGCGGGCCTGGTATGCTCGAGGACCCTCAGGTGCCCCATGTGGCCGGCGTGCAGCCAGCAAGGGGAGGTGGGGAGAAGGTGAGGCCACACCATGTAGAGCCTCCGACCACCACGCGGGCTTCAAATTGTATTCTGAGGGGGATGAAAGCAAGCCGAGGGCTTTCATGTGCAGCCCGACGTCACGGAACGCAGGAGAGGACAGGGCCTAAGTGAGGAGCCCTGTTAGCAGGTGGAAGACGAGCAGCAGGTTCGGTGACAAGGCTGTGGTGGCAGTGACAGAAGCAGCTCCGTCCGGGAGATGCTGGGAAGGCAGAGCCACGTCACGGCCCAGCAGGTGTGTGGTCTGAGAAAGAACTCGAGGCTCTGAGAACCAGAAGGCAGGTGTCACCTTTACCTAATGTGCTGAAGCATGAGGGAGGATGGTCTGGGGAAGAGGGCGGGCTGTGTGGGAGCCTGTCACACATCTGCGTGGATAACTGGCCATGTGAGGCTACAGGGCAGAGGTGAGATCTGGGCCAACGACCTCCGTTCGGCAGTTGTTAACGTAAGATGGAATGTGAGGCCATCGGCCTGAATGAGGTCGCCCAGAGAGGAGAGAGAAGGCCAGAGCCGCAGCCCTGGGGCGGTCTGATACTGAGAGGCCAGGGGCCCGAACGCAAGGGAACCTGAAGAGAACCAGCAAAACGGCCTGAGAAGGAACAGCCAGTGGGAGGGGCAGGAGGAAAAGCAAAAGCCACAAGCGAGCAGAAGGTTTCAACGGTGTGCAGTGCGGCCCAGAACGTGCGCCCCGGAGGGGCCCCGTCACCGCGTCAGTCTCACTCCGGGCTGGATCAACCGTGCCAGCGGGGCGCCCTGCAAGCAGCAGGTCCTCACATATTTTTTTTAAAAAAGATTTTATTTATTTATCCATGAGAGACACAGAAAGAGAGGCAGAGACACAGGCAGAAGGAGAAGCAGGCCCCATGCAGGGAGCCCGATGCGGGACTCGATCCTGGGACCCCGGGATCACGGCCTGGGCGGAAGGCAGGTGCTCAACCCCTGAGCCACCCACGTGCCCCTCCTCGGGCAACCCTCCCTCCCAGAATCCCAACAGACCGTCTCCACAGCACTTTCCTGCTCTGGCATTCTGTCCTGACCTCTCGTCCAGGGCTCTTCCCTATGTTCCCTCTAGAATCCACACTTCATTGCAAAGTAAACACAAATATGTTTGTTACATACTGCTTAATGTACAATTAGTAATCAGGCTTTTAAACTCAGAACTATGTTCCTTCACTTCAAAACTAACCCTGGCTTAACCAAGAGAAAGTACCAGCTTTTCAAAAGGGCTTTGAAAAGTTAGCTGAATTCCACCCAATTTTTAGCAGAAATCTAACCAGGACTCTGCGGATGGCCAGGCAGCACCAAGCGTCCTGCTGGTTCTGGGGTGAGCTTTTGGGGCTTTCTCTCTCAAGGTGTCATGCTGCATGGTCGCTGCCCAGACGGTACAACATCACTGCTGACAAGGTTAGAAACTGATGGTGCATTTGACTATTTAAAGTTTTGAATTCAGCCGTGTGATCCTGGGCAAGCTGGTCCATGAATAGCTCCAAGAAAAGGCAAGAGACTAAAGCTGCTTCTTCTCTTTTCTGCATCCATTTTTTGAAATCCTAGGAACATTAATAACCTGGACAATTAAGTATTTAATTAATATTTCTTCAGAGCATGTATAATAAAGCCCACCCCGTAATTTCTTACCTGCTCAAACAACTCTATGGTATGGAGCTTTAGCTTTCCCCCCAATACAGACAGCCGTGCCTTCCTCTGGCCTCCCCCGACATGCTGTCTGAGCTGCCTCTGCAGCACGCATTCTGCTTTCTATCACAGCTGGCTGCTTACAGTCTGCCCCTTTCGGGACTGCATGAGTCTGGAGCACACAGATGCTGTCTTATTCATCTCTGTATCCTGCTGGGCACCTAGCACAGGGCTTTGTACATATAGGATTTTTGCAGGCTTTTAGGAGGACTTGATAATAGATCAAATGGACATCCACCTGAACTGTGTTCAGCAGTTCCTATAATCAATGTGTGCTGTGTGCTTAAGCTCACTTTGGAGAAAAGAGCACAATTCTGCTCTTTGATTAGAAGTTTACTAGCTCGTATTCATTTTGTGTTTGCTGTGTTTTGATGTTAAGCTTTTATGATGTTAAATTATATGTGTAATCTATGTGACTCCAGTACAAAGGCTTTTCACAAGGAAGAAAAAAAGGGTAAACTATATACTACTAGAGAGCGATTTAAAAGTATTCCTTTTTTTTTTTAAAGTATTCCTAAAAAAATAAAAATAAAAATAAAAGTATTCCTAAAAAGGAAGGAAGGATAAATGGTCCTTATTCTGAAGGACAAATGGAAACCCATTATTTCCTTTTTTGAAAATCAAGGCTTTTGAGAAGGGGATAATCTGTTTATTAAAAACACACTTTTTTTTTAATGTCAAGTTTTACTCTTTCTCTATTCTACAGAACTAAAAAAATTCTTATCTTGCTCTTTTTTTTTTTTTTTTTCCTGAGGGAAGAATACTTTATGTCCTCGATTTTCTTCTTCAAATTTCTGTAAAAGAGGAGCTCTAGTGAAATGCCATGAAACCATTTTGGAAAATTATCACAAAGGTGAAAGAAAAAACACGAAGTCTCCTTTGTAATTCCTAGAGGAAACAAAACACCACAGTACATTGGTACTGACCTGCGAACGAATTTGGATGTTATTTTGCTTATTATACCAGTTGATGTGCCCCTCCTGGCATGTGCAAACGTGCCCGTTTCGTGGGAAGGCGACGCGGGTGGCCCGTTGTAAGCAGCGCTGCGACGCTCCCGGAGCTGCTCACCATGAAAAGTGCTTCGGCTTGAGCTCCCCCGGGGGAAGCGGGTTCGGTCTGGAGTGGTGGCACTGATACTGTGAGCAGATGGGGAAGCAGCAGGCACTCTCTGGGTTGCACTGTTGGGACGAATTAAGAGATCTTAGAAGAACGACAGAGAAAACTTGCACTCATTCTAAAAACTACCACAACAAAAACAAAACAAAAATAAATTAAAAAAGTAAATAAAAACTATCAAAAACTTGCCAGAGCTACCTTTCCGAGGTTCTATTTCACCTGTTCCCATTAGAGAGGCACGGGGGGTAACTGTATTTAGGGTATCGCTGTATGGAGGGGGATAACATTTCAGTTTGAAACTAAATGCCTTTTTATAAAAATACAGTTATTAAGATGAAGAAGTTATTGACACCTGGATACAAACACTCTTCTGTATCAGGAATGCCAAACCGGGGATGCTGCAAAAACTAAACCATTCAGCACTGTGTAACATGAATGTTGTCACTCCTCAAAAAGCATCTGAATGAACCATTTCGTATTTACACGCAGGCCTCATGGATGGCACAATGCTACGTGCGACACTACGGACGTCAGTAACAAACCTAACTAAAGGTGCTCCTGAATTTGAGGAATCCTAACGCAGACCAATCCTGGAAAAACAGGCGTATAATTTCATATACCTAAAAGGGTTCTTTGAGATCATCTCTTTCCCTGATAAACAAAAAGGCTGATTAAAAAAAAAAAAAAAAAGAAAAAAAAGTAACTGGCAGTAGCTAGGATTACCCGGAGGTCTCCATTCCCAGTCTCCTATATATATATATTTTTTAACCATAAACAAATTCAATTTACCTGAATGACAAATTGGGCAGCAATACTTTATGGATGGATTTAAAACAAAATCCTTAAAGAAAATTCCTCTAGAAAATTATTTAAATCATATACAACATTTTTGAAAACAGGTCGAGTGTGGTGTGTTCAGGTTACAATTCCACCTTTCCCTCTGCTACAAACACCGAATCTTCTCAGAAAGCTCTCGATGTGATGGTGCCTAGCATGTGTTTTTACACGGTGCTATGTTTTTAAACGAAATGCACCCAGCACGTTACCCGGGCCGGTAAGCTTCAGAGCCGTCTTTAATGGTTGGCAGTGTAACTTTAATAGGATGGCCAGAAGTGGACATGGACTTCTGGTGGCGGGGTCGTGCTGAGGGGACAGCAGAAGCCACAGCAGAGCCTGCAGAAGATATGCTACTTGCGGACATCTCCGTAAGGCTTTCGACAGAAAACAGTTGAGAAGACCATAGAAATGTAAAAGAGAAGAGAAATCACACTTTACTAACATTTAAGAAATAGATTTTTAAAAAACTAAATTGACTACACCTTTCATGATTGAGACACTTAAAAAGAAATGAACACTAGTGGCATTCTTAGTGACTAACAAACCAATATTCTTGCCAAAAAATGTACAGAGTGAATTCATCACCACCTTCCATGGAAAAGATCGCATACGCCCTTGCTCTATAAATGTGAATCTGAGAAGCTATGAAATTAATGATCGGAGGAGACCTTTTCCACTTTCCAAAAGTCGCAGTTTGGTGTAATGTGTTGCTGTGGTTTACTTTCCCTTATATAATAAATAATTCATAATTATAGCAAAAATACTGTCTCTGGAACAGTATTTCTCTGGAACTGGAACATCATCAAGACACTTTCAGCTCGTATTATTAATCAATAGGTTAAATGTCATAGATTAGGACTTGGTATAGGAAAAGTAATAAAGTCAGAAATCAATCTTCAGCTCCTTTTCTAGCCTCAAGGATCTTATGTCTGAGGAAGATATACGTTTACCTTCATGTGCCTTATAGTAACACTTACTTCATGTGTCTATTAATTGGAAGGAAACAAATGTTAAGCATGGTCTGCCCAGTCCACTGAGATGACAAGGGACGGAGCTAAGAAGAGAATTTTATGAGAACAGGCTCCCGGCTGTTTTGTACTATATCGATGAAGAGCCCTTTACAACTCAAAATGAAAAGAAGCTACATTTTTAAAATAGAATATGATTTGTTGTAATTTAAAACATGTTGGGAATTCCATGGTTCCCAATGATCAGCCAAGACAGCTGCCTTTCTTTAGAGGAAGGAAAACAGAACCTTCATGGTTTCGATACAATAATGACTTGATGGGAAGGGGAAGGATACCAAGAAGTGAAGGCTGAAAAAAGAGGATACAAAGGAAGCAGTAGGTATATAATAAGACTCAAATTAAGAAGATCAGATGTGGAAGGTATGATCTGCTTTGTTACAGGGAAACATTTACTATCAGATTTTATTCAGCAATTCTTGGGTTAAGAGATCCTGTTTTCCCAAATATGTTCCCACTCTTCTGTGCTGGTATAGAAGGGAGATGCCCTAGTAAGAATGGTCAGTTGCCACTGTACTCTCGAGTTCCCTTTCCTCTTGACCCATTCAGCTGTTTACAGGTGTTTTAGCACAAGCAGTAATGCACGATGACAACCAAGTTGGTACCACATGGCACTGACATTTACCTGCTGTCTTTTCCATTCTGCAATGCCGCATATCGATCTGTGGTCCTTTCACAGACATATGTGTTCCTTCTTGCCATGCTACCTCCAGGATATACATTGCTCTTTAAAAAGAAAAAAAAATCCATCTTAAAATTCTAACTGTAGTTGTGGAAGGTCAAATAAATGAATTGAAGTTGCAAAGGACTTTGAAAAAAAAAAAATCCATGATAGAGTTTTCATTTATCAGAACCTTATGTTAACAAGCTCAATCTCACACGTCCCTCCCTCCCTCTCTCTGTTAGATGGCAGAAGTGACTGGCAAAGCATGACAAGCTCATTAAGGTTTTAGCTTGTTGTCCTGCAGGTGCAGTGAGCAGTTGTTTGGAAGCAACAAGAAAGCTGGGCTTTTATTCTCTCCCCTATGAGCTGGTGGCAGGGAGAAGGGCAGGGGAGTGGTACAGGCAGCTCTATGGGACCAGGAACAAGAGACAACTCCCCAAGAAATATTATCACACACTGGAAACCTGTGGTAGTGACAGTGGTGGCTCCTGGAAGCCTGCAGGCTGCCATTCACCCGCTCAGGGAATCCCCCAGTCAATGGTAACGTTAAGGAGGCTAAGTTCCCGGGGTCAGAGGCATGCCCTGCTGCGGCCACCGACAGGGGTGTGTGGTGCCTCAGGATATTCTCTCGTTGCAGGTCTTAGAGCCAGAGGGCAAGCCAAGTCTGAGAAGCAAGCTCTGGAGTAAGAGAATAAGCAAAAGGGACAGGATCTCCTTATCATGCACACAACAGTGATCTGTATCCCCTGTTGCTGTGCCTGCTGAAATCTGGACTAGTTACTAGTACTAAACTATATAGGAATGATTTTTCTTTTTTTTTTTAAAAGATTTTATTTATTTATTCATGACAGACACACACACAGAGAGAGGCAGAGACACAGGCAGAGGGAGAAGCAGGCTCCATGCAGGGAGCCTGACGTGGGACTCGATCTCGGGTCTCCAGGATCATACCTCAGGCCGAAGGTGGCACCAAACCGCTGCCATTGGGGCTGCCCTAGGAATGAGTTTTAAAAGGGACACATCCTCCTCTGTTTAATCCTCACTCCAAGAGATAAACAATTCCTTATTTCTGGCTAATCTAGCTTTCACTGTTCTCTGGAATACATAACTAACTTAAAATTTGCTTACTCAAATTTAAGTTCGAGGATTAGTAGATATATGCCTCGACTAAATTTGGAGGAACAAAAAAAAAAAAAGCCTTATTTAAAAGCCTTAATTAAACAAAACTGTTTAAGTGAAGATTCAAACTTTTCAACAGTGCAGTTTCCTGGGTGGAAGGAATTCTGTCACCATCTACATAAAAAACACAAAAACTGTAAAAGTATAGCCAAACAGAGGAATATTATTAAGGATATTTTTTAGGTAAGACACTGTCCATGTTAAGTGAAGGCAAAGAAGCAGGTTTCGTGATGGAGAGATCCATTATGAAACTAGCTTGTGTAACAGTTCTTAAAGAACCTTTACTTTCAATAATTTCATCATTTTGGCTAAATTGTCAAATAAGTAACTTAAATGTGAACAGATTCCTGGTTGATTGTTTCTGGCCATTTTCAGTAGCACTACTTTGCTTCTCAGAGTGACAGGTGACCGGTTTGTCCTGCAAGACTGTGTCTTCTGGGCTCACCACCCTCATGCACCACCTCCCTATCCTTGCCCCTCAGATGCCAGTGATACCAGGTGCAGTAGCCCCCCGGGCACACTTAGGATGTGATCATGCAACAGTTACAGAAACACAGGCTCACTGATCCCATGTGACAGAGGGTCAGCTACAAAACTAACCTTTAGAATTGATCTTCAGTAAGGTTCTGTCTGTTTAGGATTTGGGGACTAGATATAAAACTACCCTTGCAGACCTCTGAATTTTCAGTTTGGCAACTTCCCTAAAGTGGATATACACATTTTCCTGCATTTCCCAAGAAACCAGCCCTGTGTAGGCAATTTCTCTGGGCTAATTTTATACTAAACTGATTGCATTTTATATAATTATACTATAATTTTTATATAAAATGTTTTATACTATAATCATTATAGCATTTTCAGCCTTTCTGAGTTTCCCTGAAAGTAGCAGCAGCTCTTTCCTCGTTTTTTGTTTTTTTTTTAAAGATGATCTTTTTTTAAAAAAGGTGATTGATAGTATTTTTTACAGGATACAAAATTTTATATTTTGTATTATTTACATACAATAGATAATATTGAAAATCACATTTACAAGTTTTATTGTCTTTCTGATGAAATAATAGTGTAATATATTTGCATCTTCCAAACTCAACATTTGGCTTCCAAGTTTCTAGGCTAGCCAAGAGCTTATTACCATCAATTCCTACATGCAAAATTTTTGGATGGGAATTTCTTTTTTTTTTTAAAGATTTAATTTATTTATTCATGAAAGACACACAGAAAGAGTCAGAGACACAGGCAGAGGGAGAAGCAGGCTCCTTGCAGGGGAGCCCGATGCGGGACTCAATCCCAGGACTCTGGGACCACGCCAGACCATGCCCTGAGCTGAAGGCAGATGCTTAACCACTGGAGCCACTCAGGCATCCCTGGATGGGAATTTCTTGAAGGGAAAAATATTAAGTTTGTTCTTCCTGCGTATTACTGCAGAAAGAGTCCTAAGATCTCTCACAAATACAAACACTCCCATCATTTAGACTCTCTAATATGGGTGATGAACAATAAAAGAGGTGATTTCGATCACCAACAAATTTCACCAACCATTACATCTATTTAACGACTTATCTCAGAACTCATTCCACTGCCAATATCACCCTTAAGTCATGCGGTAGACTAATGTTAGGTAATACTGTCAATAAATCAAGCTTACAAATAAGAGCTTTTACTGTTGGTTTAAAAAGCCTCCTGGTTTTATACACATTAAAAATACTGTTAAACTATATCACCTACTAAATTATCTATGCATCTTAAGGGTATTATTTATTTTTCCATCAGAAAGTAAAAAGCCATCAGAGGAGAGAGGTGGGTGGGGGATGGGTGAAACAGGTGAGGAGGATGAGGGAGGGCACTTTTGACGACCACCAGGTGTTGTGTGGAAGTGCTGAATCACCCTATGGTACACCTGAAACTAATACTACACTGTATGTTAGCTAACTGGGATTTAAATAAAAACTTGAAATGTGAAAAGCCATGCCACGCTATTCAAGTGAATCTATTAGATCTCATTTATAGACAAGTAATACTCACTGGTAAAAATGTTAATTTTTTCAATCAATATTTTATAACATGACAGAGCCTAGATTATAAATGCTCAAGGTCCTTCCTCCTGGACATCGCCTCAAAGAAAAAGGATTAAAGCTACGTATTTGGCTTTTGCACTTTGGGGTCAGCAAACTTTCTGTGAGGAATCAATGACAAACATTTTACGCTCTGTGGGCCACGCCATCAATGTCACCCACAGTCTGGGAAATGCAAATTAAAAACAAAAAGGATATTTTTTTTTTGTTTTTTTGCCCCTCAGGCAAAGATTTTAAAGATCGATAATATCCAGTTGTTGATGAGCTTGTGGAGATATAATTACTCTCTAATTATTCCAGCCATTAAAATCACCCTGGCAGTATTTATTAAAAATTTAAATGTGCATATTCCAAGGATACACACTTAGCCAGGAGCATACATTTGCACACATTAGCACCCGGGCTCTGGATTGGGGGGAAGGGAGTAAGGATGGAGGCTGCACACTCAAGGGGACCATGTGCCACACAAACTGAGGAGTCGGATGAGCCACCTGAGGTGAAACATGTCACCCAGAAACCAAGCTTCTGAGCATGTATTTAACAGAAATACAATAATAGCCTAAGTGTACAAGAATGAATACTCTGAAAAACAAAATTCTGAACACTCCACAAATAATTGAAGAAATTATGATACACAGGTTTATTATTAATATAGATGAAATAATGTGCAAGTTTTAAGACTGTAGGAGACCTAGGCGTTCTGCTGTAAAAGGACTCGATAACATTTTAAGTAAGAAAAATTAAAATGTCATAGATATAGTATGATCTCATTTTTATAAAAAATAAATCTTGTATGACGTATATATTCATTTTTGTTTTCCTTAAAAAGCAAAATCTATAAAGGAATTCATCCCAAATGATAACACTAGTTATACTGGAAGCTGAATATAGAAGGTAAGAGATTAGAAAAGGTAAACTATTAATTTTACTTGAGATACTTCTGAACTGTTAAAATTAAACAAGCTATATTATTTTGGCTTCTCATACTGCCAAAATTAATACAGTAAATTAAGATAAATTTAGTACTAAGTGGCTCAGAACAAAATTTTTCTACCAGAATCTTTTGGTATGCATGCATGCATTCATTTGAGAGAGCAAGCAAGCTAGTGAACAGGATGGGTGGGGGCAGAGGGAGAGAAAGAGAGAATCTCAAGCAGATGCCCTGCTGAGTGCAGAGTCTGAGGCAGGGCTTGATCTCAGGACCCTGAGATCATGACTGACTCTGAGACCATGACCGGAGCTGAAATCAAGAGTCGGATGCTTAACCAACTGAGCCATCCAGGGGGCCCCTCTACCTCATTTATTCATTCATTCACTCATTCATTCATTCAAAGATTTTATGTATTTATCTGAGGAAGAAAGTAAGCGACAGAGCATGAGCAGGGGACGGGCAAAGGGAAGAAGCAGATTCCCCACTGAGCAGGGAGCCTGACTCGGGGCTTGATCCCAAGACCCCAGGATTGTGATCTGAGCTCAAGACAGACGCTTAACCAAGTGAGCCACCCAGGTGCCCCTGAATCTTTTTAATATGAAGTTTTTTCATCTTTCTTTGTTATTATTTCTTCAAATATTTCTACCTCTTCATTGTGTGCCCTGTCCTTTCTAAATCTGTATCATCTAGATGTTTCCAATTCTACTTCCATCCTTCATATATCTTTTTTTATATTTTCTCTTTATTCCTATAAAGAATAGTCTTACAAGAGAAGGCCTCAATCTATCTTCTAGCTCCCATTAAAATTTCTAAAATTTGCTGAGGTTTTTTTTTTGTTGTTGTTGTTTTAAGATTATTTGAGAGAGAGAGAGAATCCTCAAGCAGACTCCACACTGTGTGGGAGCCCGATCATTAGATCATGACCTGAGGCAAAATCAAGACTCAACCAATTGAACCACCCAGGTGGCCCCTACAAATTTGCTATTTTAATTGGATAATGTGAGCTAACTTTATAAATGAAGTCTTCCTTCATTGAACCACTCACTTGAAATATAAAATTAAGTGTACCAATACAGTTTTTAGTAATTATTACAAACAGGAAAAATGAGGCAGGAAAGTTTAATGTACCATTTTATGGTGAGGTTTCTAAGTCTTATTTTGAGGTAAGTGTTATTTTAAGAATTCATGGGGGTTTTTTTGATTTTTTTTTTTTTGTTGTTGTTCTTAAAATGCAATCATGAGAAGCTTGGCCTCCTTTGCGTGTTATTTAAATGTATGACTCACTTTAAAATTTTGAAACGTGTTTTTAGAAAAGGATAAAGTTTTTCAAAGATTGTACCAAAAATATCTGACAACAACCACAACAAATTGCAATATTCTGGAGTATTTACTCACACTTGGAATAGTTGAAGATTTCTTCCTCTCTGGCCCCACAAGAGGGCTTGCAGTCATCTCGCTTTTTGAACCAACTGTTGTGCTGCCAAGCTTACGAGCTAGGTCTTTGTCCCATTCCTCTTTCTGTTCACTTTCCACGCTATTAGCCTGAGGCCTTTTGGTATATGATACAGCAGGGGGAATGGATGGACCAGCTATAACAAAATTAAAGAGTATAATGAGCTGAAAATCAACTGACACAGTTTTGCCTCACGAACAAAAACTCTAAATTAAAAATATCTTTATTTGCATATTTTATACCCAGAACTCACATTAAACTGTTTGATTACAAAAATTAGGTCAGTCCCTAAAAAGGGGGTTACATTAATCATGCACTAATATAAATCTGTGACAACGGATGACACAAGCACATAAAGACGTGAGTGTACAATGCTCAGTGAATACAAGTTTGGGTAGTATTGATCTGTCTTTTCACTTATTTGACTTTTCCCCCCACCATGATCACTGAAACGCCGCTGCTTCTGGTTTGCGGAGATGCTCCGCTGGACCTTCAGGTGAGCAGGGGACTGGAGGCTGCTGTTGTTCAGGTCACTGCTGGGCCGTGACCTCTGACACAAGCTTCCGCTGGACAACGATTCACCGCCTTCAAACTATAAGAAAAAAGAGCACAAAGATGTTAAAGTGTTTATGCAAACAATATATACTCTTGATTGATGTTCTAATCTATTCCAAGCCATACAAAGAGAAATCAGCATTGAAAAGAAAAAAAGTTTTGATAGAGAACTGCAAGCTGGCAACCAGGAAGGCAGGGAACTGGCCAGCATGTGCTCCCATGGGTACACGTGCTCTTCTGTGATTTTGTACAAATGGCTTTGGATCTTTAGTTTAGTCAAAACACAGAACATAGCTACCAATTATTGAGTGGTAATTATATGGTAGGCTAAGGTAGCTACGGTAGCTTTCCATATGTTGCTTTGTTTAGTCATTACAACAATGCAATTGTTTATTAACCTCAACTTTATAGATGGAAAGCCTGTGGTGAAGAGAATCAAGGGACATCTTTGGGATTCAAACTTAGGATACAGTCCAAAATTTTAACTTCACATGCATTTTTTTCCTACATTTATGGAGCAAAATTGGATTTATTGGCTCTGATTAAGAAGTGTATCTATTTAGATAAGCATGGTAAATCAGAGATTGATACACTATCCCTCTCTATGTAACACAAAAGATGTTTTGTTGCTGGCAAACTTCTCACTGAATCACTGGCATCCCAATGGAAAATCTAAATTCATATGTAAAGATACTAATGGCAAATAGCAAAGTAATATTGATGAAATTGGTAACAGACAACACAGCACACTGTAATGTGCCAGGAACTGTTCTAAGAACTGTGGAAGTATAAATTCATTTAACCCTCTCGATGACCCACAGAGGTAAGTACTATTATTTTCATTTCATGGACTGGGGATCTGAAGCACAGAGAAATTAAGGACAGCATCCAAGCTGCACAGTCAGTGTCTGTGCTGGGATGGGGGAGGGGTGGGGATTCAAACCCAGTGAACTGGCTCCAAAGTTCAGGCTCTTACTACTTCTAGTAGCCTCATTAGTTTATACTCAATACAATTCAAACTTCATTTTAATTCACGCATGGGCTGGGTTGTATACTTGTAATGCTAGTGCTTCATTTATATTTCAATTAATAGGAAAATTAAAGCTACCAGGAGTACAATCTAAAACCTAAGTAGAAAATCAAAGACTTTAGACATAACCAATTATACTATTTCCAACTTTTTAAAAGATTTTATTTATTTGACACAGAGAGGGTATAAGCAGGGAGAGCGGGAGAGGGAGAAGGAGGCTCCCCAGAGCAGGGAGTCCAATGCAGGACTCTATCCCAAGACCCTGAGATCATGACCTGAGCTGAAGGCAGTTGCTTAACTGACTGGGCCACCCAGGCGCCCCTATTTCCCACTTCTTAAAATTCTCTTGATTTGGTTTCCTTGGTACCACTTCTCCAACTATTAGTGCCTCCATTGAGACTTCTCTCCTCCATTGGAGTAACAGTACACACTTGGTAGAGCCAGAGAGGATGAGATGAATTAATAGGAGTGAATAAAGTCCTTAGAACAGCTGTTGGCATGTTAATGGGTGTGCTCCTCTGACGACAGCTCCCAAATCTATTAATGCTGCTGGAGTCATTCCCTCCAAGCCAGACCTTTAGAAGCCAAATGTCTCCTGAACAGCCCTGCCCAACAGGAATCTCAAGTTCAACCATCCCAAATAGAATGAACTTCCCATTTTCCCCTTGAAATCCACTCTTTTCATATTCTGGGAAATATATCGTATAAAACCAGTCACCTATGCTAGAAACCTGAGGGTCTCTCATATCCTCAGGTTACCACACCCTGTTAATTCTACTGTGGGTGCCTGTCCTTCTCTATGTCCCAGAGGACCCATGCCTGCCCCTGATCAGAGCAGCAGCACACTAAATCACCCTGCTGACTGCACATCTCCCCTCCAGATCAAGGGCTCCTTGAGAGCACAGACTTTCTCATCTTCCTGGTTGCAGTACGCAGCATAGTTTCCAGGACAGAACAGATTCAATAAATGTCAGCTGAATGTACTGCTTTCACTAACAGTTACTATCTAATTAAAAATAATTTCAGTCTATTCTATAAAATGCCTCCCACAGATGTCTAATTGTTAACAAACTGTCCATGCCCTCGGCTCTGTTCTTGACTCTCAATTTATACCTTTGTATTTGTTGTCCTAAAGGATCATTTGCTTTTATGTTTCAACCACCATCTGTACAGTTATTTCCTGAATCTATCTCCTTACTATAGATCTCTCCTGGCCTTGCGAATTCCCAACTGCAAGTATCAAAGCCACCTGATGCTCCCTCTACAAGGTTAAGTGTCACCAAACAACCTTTTCCTATTCCCATTCTTTCAAATCATTTCAAATATATGTTTCGTTTTAAATGCTGTCCCTTCCTCGGTTTCTCTTCCTATATTTCCTGCATACCCAGAATGACCATGTTACCTTTGGCAGGCCCGTTGCTTTCGGACACACAACTCTGGGGGATTTCATGCTCCAAGACTAGACTGTGTGTGCCTCTCAGAGCTAAGCAAGGCACCTGGTTTGCTCTTTCAGAGCAAAGTCTCCCCTGGCACTTGAAAATGAAATCAGTTCCTAACTTAGCATCTTGAGTTTGAATCCTAAAAGGAAAATGTTAGGGTCTTTATATTATTTTTGATACCACACAGAATAAAGGTGCTAACATTAATTATATCTTAGCTGTCATTTGTCTCCAGAAATAATTAGCATTAACCTTTTTAAAAAGGTAAAGAACTTACTTCAGGTGGTTTTCTACCTAGAAGAATATAAGTAGCCATAACTTCATCATATTTCTGATTTATTAAGGCGTCATTTATCTCATCTCGTGCAAAACCCATGGTGACCATGATGTCTAGAAATAAAAAGAAATTTTCTGAAAATGGGTTTATTTTCATAAACAAACCAAAAAATATAAGGAAGCTTGCCAACATAAAGTCTGAAAACTAAGTTCTAAAATTTTAAAGTGTAATGTTAACTATAAAAAGTTCTGGATTAATATACAGATACTGCATACTTAGATCCTATACATTCAAAGTTTTTCATGCAGAAACCATCTGTATCATGGGACCCATACTCATGCGCCTAGCGCACTTCTCACCACCTAACATGTTCCTGAGTTGAGTGCCTCTGTCCAGCCAGACACACTATCTGTGACACTCCCAAAATCCCTTCTTCTCTCTTTTTGTCAATCTCGTAACACACCCTCAGCCACACATGGAATCATTTCTCCCATCTTTTAACATTTCTGCTTTCTGATCTGAAGGCAGGTTGATTCTTCTTTGAAAGGTTGGATTCCACAGTTGTTGTTCTGCTCGGATTCCTAACCCCCTCGAATACCCTTCCTTGCTCCTCTGCTCTCGAGTCAGGAGCACAGTCAAGATGACTCAGCTGTGAGTTTCTGAGACTTTGGTAGTGAAGAGAACAGGTTGGAAGCAGAGCGCTGGATGGGTGTGGGAGGAAGCACCCTGCCAAGACACTGGGAAATAGGAAGGGGAGCAAAAGTGTTCATCCCCTTGGCTCAAGTGCCTCCACATTTTTGGTTAAAATACACACTATGTTTTACTGATACTTATTAATCTGATCACTGCTGACACTTAAACCAGTCATTCCTCCTGTTGGGGATTGCTGAAAGAAAAGAACAAGGTTCATCTACATTATTTTAATTTTTATATTACTGTTGTCAACAACTGAATTAGATTATAATGTACATGTGGACAAACTTGAAATTTGTAATGTTTGGTGCATATTTATGGAAAGAAAAGATGACAATGCAAGTATTTTTCAAATAAGAATTGTTTCCTATTTATATTTCTAAACACTATTTTAGTAGACTACAGGTCTCTTATAGCATAGAGACCGCACATCTCACAGTATTTAAATACTTACCTATTCTCTTCGTGTCATTGAAGTCCGGTTCAGGCTCAGCATATGGCTTTAGTTCTTCCTCTTCATGACCAACATTCATCCACCGATCTTTCATTATTTGCTAGGAAATAAACTTTACATTATGTTTGGCCAATCAGAATATTCCACTACTTATTTTAGGAAATGTGAAATTTTGGTTCACTCAACAAGAATAAGGTTTTCAATCTAAAGTTAGTTTCCAGTTTGATGGGGTACCTGGGAGGCTCAGTGGTTGAGCATCTGCCTTTGGTTCAGGGCAGGATCCAAGGTCCTGGGATAAGGTACCGCACTGGGCTCCCCCAGGGAGCCTCCTTCTCCCTCTGCCTATGTCTCTGTCTCTCTGTCACTCATGAATAAATAAATAATATCTTAAAAAAAAGAAAGCAGAGATCATGGGGAGTAGAAGTCAGGGTTTAGTCAATAAAGACAGCTCAGAGAATATGGCAGGGGAGAATGGTCAAAATGGAAGCCTAGCGTCAGGGATGAACAAGAATCTGGGTGAAGATAGAGATTGGTGTGAATTACCAGAGTCAAATTTAAGTGATGCTATAACAAGAGTCAGTCCTACTTTGTTAAAAGGCACCATAGTGGGGGCACCCTATGGAATGTGAAAATATTCACAACCATTAATACTCACAATATGTAGAGTAAATCCTACAACTCAGTAAAAATAAAAACTGTCTGATTAAAAAAGGGTAAAGAACTCAGATATTTCTCCAAAAGAATATATACCAAGAGCCAATAAGCATATGAAAAGATGCTAGCATCACTAATCATCGAAGAAATAAAAACCATGATGAGGTGTCACCTCCTATCTGTTAGGATGGCTACCATGGAAAACAATGAAAATAACAAGCATGGGTGAGCATGTGGAGAAACCGGAACCCTTGTGCACTTGTTGGTATGACTGTAAAATGGTGTCACTGCTATTGTCAACAGTATGGGGGTTCCTCAAAAAATTTAACAGTACAACTATGTGTATAATCTAGTTATTCCATCTCTGGGTATATAGTCAAAAGAACTGAAACAGGATACTGAAGGGTATTTGCACACCCATGTTCATCGAAACATTACTCACAATAGCCAGGATGTAGACCAACCGACACGTCTGATAGATGAATGACACAGTGGAATGTTATTCAGCCTTAAAACAAAATGCAATCCATACATATATTATGGATGAAACTTGAGGACATTTCTCAGTGAAATAAACCAGCCACAAAAAGACAGATAATCATTACATGAGGTATCTAAGGTGACTGATCTCCTAGAAATGCTAAGTAGAATGGTGTTTGCCAGGCGCTGGGAGAGGGGGTGACAGGGAGCTGTTCAATGGTACAGAGTCTCACTCATGCAAGGGGAACAAGTGCCAGAGATCTGCTGTCTAACAGTGGACACACAGGTAACAATACTGTAATGTATTCTTAAAAGCGTAGAGTATAAATTCATGTGTTATTTACTACACATACACAAAGACAACTAGTGGGGAATAATTCTGGGGCAATGATTCTCTATTAATTTGGAAAAATTTTTTAACATTTTATTACTACTGAATCCTAGGCTTTCATTCAGGAACATTCTAGGTGTTGATATATTGATATTCTTTGCCCAGGCCCTGCAAAGTATATTCTCCATTTTTAGACTTCACTTGCTAATGTTCTACTAAACAGAAAAGTAACATTCCGTACAGAGATCCTTTTGAGGCTAATTGTTTGCCCAGATACCTTCCCCTTACTTAATTATATTTAGTTAAAGTCATTCACTAGAAGACAGACCTCCAGAGTGTGCCTCTAAGAACTGGGATCTCTAAGAACACTGCTGTTCTGGATGGGAGGGATTTTCCAAAGATTCTGGTCATATGATATATATTTCAGTGAAAAATATGCAGATAATTCATATATGTTTAAAATTATGCAGACCTGTAACTCTTAAAAGATCACCACTAACTTTCTTCTTCCTCCCCCCTCATTTTATTGAGATGTAGCTGACATATAAACTTTGTATTAGTTTAAGGTATACAACGTAATGATGTGATATATAAACATATAAATATTATGAAATGAGCACCACAGTAAATTAACCCCCTATCGCTTCATATAGTCATAATTTTTTTTCTTCATGATGAAAATTTTTAAGATCTACTCACTTAGCAACTTTCAAATACACCTACAATGCAGTATAATTAACCACAGTCACTATGTTGTACATTAACACCCCTGTAACTGACTCAACTTATAACTGGAAACTTTTACCTTTAGACCACTTTTACTTATTTCATCCACCCACAATCTCCCACCTCTGGCAACCCTCGATCTGTTCTCATTTCTCAATTTTTTTTTTTTTTTTTTTTTTAGATTCCACATATAAATGAGATGATATGGTTTTTGTCTTTCTCTGAGCTAAGTGTTTACTGGCAGATGAATGGATAAAGAAAATGTATATATTCACATTTAAAAAATTAAGTATGTTATCCAGCTCATTTTAATAGAAGTAGACCCATTATAAACTCAAAAAAATAATAATGCTGCCACTAGTCTTTAGTGATTATTCATCAATAAAGGAAAGTATTGGGGAAGGTCCACACTGGGGGAGGGGAAGGGAAAAAGCAGAGCTGCAAACACCAGCTACATGATTTCCCAAAATGTTAAGGTCCTTCCTGTTCCTCAACTCCCCCTTCTCAAACAGTATGTCTGGCAAAAGCCTAGACAACAGCAGTTGGGCCCCAGTATCTGCAGAAGTAAAATTCTGCTGTTGGTAGAATTTCCTAGGTTGGAAGGAGAATATGTAAAAATCTTAAAGAATACAAAGGACTACGTCAGGACAGCTACACAGTACGTGCAATCCCACCAGTACTTGGCAAGCTCTAATCCAGCCCACCTACTCCCTGACACCCAGAGTGACTCACTTCCACAGCTGGACCCCGCTGAGGGAGGCCCACGGAGGTGGCAACTCAGTTGAGGCTTAAAAATGAAAGCCTTTAAACATGTTCCAAATAAATAGAACCAACTCCACCGCGCTCCACACACATGTGCACATGTAAGAGTGAGACAGCAAGTGCGCACAAGTAGGGGGAGAGGGAGAAGCAGACTCCCCGCTGAGCAGGGAGCCCAACATGGGGCTCGATCCCAGGACCCCAGTATCATAACCGGATCTGAAGGCAGACATTCAAACATCTGAGCCACCCAGGTGCCCCACAACATATTACTTTTTAATGGGAATTCTTTGCATGTTTTTTGATACTACGATGAATGAGTCTGGGCAAAGAAGGAAACTAACAGACATCAGCTAGACATAAATTCCTGTTTTTTTTTTTTTAAAGATTTTATTTATTAATTCATGAGACACACACAGAGAGAGAGGCAGAGACATAGGCAGAGGGAGAAGCAGGCTCTCCATGGACAGCCTCATTCGGGACTTGATCCCAGGACCCCAGGATCATGACCTGAGCCAAAGGCAGATGCTCAACCACTGAACTACCCAAGTCCCCCTATTCTGGTTTTTCAATAAATTCAAATTAAGTCCTCAGTGATGTTCTCAAGTTTTTTTTGTTTTTTTTTTTGTTTTTTTTTTTGTTCTCAAGTTTAAGATGACAATGTTAAGAGTCTGAAAATAACAACTAATGGAGAGAGATTTATAAATGGCCAAATTTTTGGTGAGTCAGATTCTGGAAGAGTAAGAGTTCATCACTCAACAAGGACCTGGAAGGGAGAGTGTGAGGGACCCAGGCAGAGGGCGCAGCAGGTGTGAAGAAGCCCAAGGGCAAACGAAGGTGGTGCTTGTCTGGGTTGCAGCAGGTTTGGTAAGCCTGGAACATATGTGGTGAGGTGGCTGGTGAGGCAAGATGAGGGGAGAAAATTCACAGGGACCGGAGGGTTTCTTTCAATCACATGAGGGACATCTTTGGAGGGTGCAATTCTGAAGTCTCTCTGGGCAGTGCGCGGAGAGTGGGTTGGAAGGGTTCATCACTGGAAGCCCAGAAGTCAGCTAAGAGGCTTTAGCGAGAATCTAGGAGAAAGAGGGTGCCAGTCTGACTCAAACAAGGCAGTGGTAATGGGAAAAGAGACATTTTCAATATCTGGCTGGTAAAAATCAACAAAACTTTGTGACTGGATATGAGGAGGTACGATGAGGTGAGACAATTCAGAAAAAGATGGAGCCAAGGTTCCCAGTTGACAACTGAGCAGCGGTTGACAGTATTCATTGAGAAAGCACGCTCGGAAGGAGAAGGAGGCCGGATGGGGAAGCACGCGGCTGACTTTTGTGGTAGCTGAGTTCGAGATGCTATGGGTTATCTAAACAGACACATTATGTAAACTCCAGAGAAGCTCAAGGGAAATCTGGGCTGGGGACGGAGATTCAGAAACAGCCAACACACATGATAATGGAAGCTGTGGAGCGGGTGGGATTCTCAAGGAAACCTAATAGAGTCCGAATGAGCGGAAGACGGCCTGATGGCAGAGTCCTGTGGAACAGTGACATTTAAGGGCTAGGAAGAAAAGTAACCCACCACGTCAACGGAGGAGGAAAATCTGCACAGTGGGACCTGAAAAACAAGGTAAGAGTCTTTAGAAGAGGGCACAGTGGTGTCCTGTCAACGCAAGTGACTGCTCAAAAAGCAGGTGCTGTGTTGAGGAGCAAAGAGGAGGTGGCTTCATTGGGGTGGTTGCTGGGGGCCTGGCACTGCTGACTCTAGGCAGAGATGCTTCTTTAAAAGGGCAGAAAAAAATGAGTGGGAAATATCAGAAAGGGAGACAGAACATGAGGGACCCCTAACTCTGGGAAACGAACTAGGGGTGGTAAGAAAGGGAGGTGGGCAGGGGGTGGGGGTGACTGGGTGATGGGCACCGAGGGGGGCACTTGACGGGTGAGCACTGGGTGTTATAACATATGTTGGCAAACTGAACACCAATAAAAATAAATTTATAAAAAAAATTTAAAAATAAAAATATTTAAAAAGAAAACAAAACAAAAAAGTCAGGGCAGAAAGAGAGGAACAAGAAGGGAAACTGGATGGGCACTGTGGGATTGAAGGGTGTCTTTGTCTAAGTGGAAGACACAAGTACAAAGGCTGAGAGCTAAAGGCGTCAGCAGAGAGGAGGCGAGGAGGTCCAGAAGAGGGAGCTTCTCTGAAGGCCTGAGATACTGAGAGGGCACTTGCGTGTCTCCTTCACTAAAGCTGGAGTCCTTGAGGATCAAGACTGTGTCTTGCACTATCTTTCCCAGCACACGTGCCTGTTGTCGCTTTTGAACTGGGCAGTATTTTAAAATAAAGCTGCTACAGGAGTTCTGGGTATAGTGAACTGTTGAGAGGAGCTTAGCAACGACGAGGACTGAAGAAGTTGCTAGAATGCCCGGGACACAGACAATCGCGGGCTGCGGAAATGGAAGAAAGAAAAGCTTGAGGTACAACTCAAAGCACTGGATGACAGGATTTGTTCTGGGAATGAGGGAAAGAAAGGCGGGCATCTAAGAGGGTTCTAAGGATTTAATTCAGGTGTTTGGTAGAATGAATAGGATATCCATGACTTAGGTAAGAAACACAGGAGCAATAACAGATTTGATAGCTGGGCGATAGGCAATTAAAAGCAAACTAAAGATCATCCGAGTTTTCTGAGGTTTCTCAATTACACTGTGTTTATTTGGTGTTCATTTCATGACCATTAGGTATCTGTCCACATCAAGGAAAAATATGTATGTGAATCAAATCCTCTGGCAACTTGTCTTTTATTTGGGGAAATGAGATTTACTCACGGAACCTGAAAAAAATCTGAACACACAACAGAATTAACTATTCAAAAAAGTGTGCTAAAAGAGTTTTTGCTTTGAGGCCAAGGCAGAAATGCCACCCCCCCCTTCCGAAATGGAGGTACTGTGGCACAGGGGCGTGTTCACGGAACCTGACCTGTGTAGTTTCAGGCAGGGTACAAATCACCAAGCCAGCAAACTGCACTAGACCAGCTGAATAAACTAATCCATTTTAGATTTCCTTTGAGATCTCTCTCCTTTCTTTTTTTTAAAAAAGTAATCTCTATGCCCAATGTAGGGCTTGAACTCATAACCCCAAGATCAAGAGTCACATGCTCCACTGACTGAGCCAGCCAGGTGCCCCTGAGGTATCTCAAAATGAGAAATAAGAGGTCAAACAGCATTCCAAACCGAACAAGAGAGAGTTTAGCCAATGAACATAGATGACTACTTGCTGAGAAATTCTATCAAAATAACTGATTCAGATGAATTATAAAGAAATAAACTAATAATGGAAATATACACCCTACACTTAAGGTACACATTAAAAATTTATGGACTTTAGTAGGATAGCCAGATGGAAATAATTTTTCTTAAATGGTTTCAACCTCTATAAAAGTTCACCATATGCTTCTGAATCTGTACTTAGAAAACCTGCATTAAAAACATTATTATTTTTACTATTATTATTATTATTTGCTTTATTGCCTCTTGTATTTGGCAGACACAAGCAAAATTTTTAAGATCATCTTAGCAGCAGCGGATGAGGTGTTAAAGCACAAATAAATATTTTTTTGCGGAGGAACACAGATGATGGAGAAAGAGCAATAAAGAGGAGTTTTGCCTTTGCTTCAAATTTTGCATTATTTTGAAAGGTAACATAGTCCACTCCAGTTAAGGACTGCAAAAATTAAAGACATACATAGAGGGGATAGCAGAAAAAAATTGTTAGTTTGTTTCTAATAAAAAAATCTAGATATACCAATATTCCATTAACTAGGGAAAAAATAGTACATAACATAAGCACAAATCCTTTTAAAATCATGTGTGATACTATCCTTCCCGTTATTAGTGCAATGAGCACACTTTGCCAGCTTTCATATATAGAACCTGAAAAAAATTATGTAACCGTTTAGTTCTAGAGACAACAGGTCAAGCAAGTAGAATGTGAAACTAATTTCATTCGTTTTATTTTCATGGGGGATAAATAAGGTACTTAATAATATATAAGGCTTTAAGAAAGACTTTAATAAAGTATGTAGTCTTAATTTGAGAAGCAACAGGAGGATATCTGAGTTAAATCTGAAGTTTAGTAAGATAATAAATAGCCACGTAAGATTCTTTAAATTGAATTTCAAATATTAACATGTTATATGGTGAAGAAAGACTAGTAGTGTTTGCTCTCCTCAGTTAACTCTTGATATTCATATATATTTTATTTTTTTTAATTTTATTTATTTATTTATTTATTTATTTATTTATTTATTTATTTATTTATTTATTTATTTATGATAGTCACACAGAGAGAGAGAGAGAGAGGCAGAGACATAGGCAGAGGGAGAAGCAGGCTCCATGCACCGGGAGCCCGACGTGGGATTCGATCCCGGGTCTCCAGGATCGTGCCCTGGGCTAAAGGCAGGCGCCAAACCGCTGCGCCACCCAGGGATCCCCAACTCTTGATATTCAAAAAACACTGAAAAAATTACATACAGTTCCATTCTTTTACAAATATAAGAATTGAGAGGAAATATTTCATATTAAAATGTACAAAGCTGATACAGATTTGCAAGGCTGATTAACTAGACTCCATTAGATAAGCAGCTCAGAGACAGAGAGCTTATATACAAAGAAGCAAAGTTAACCTAGTCATTAAAAATATTAAGCATTGTCTCTGATGAAGTAAATACAAATTGAAGCAATTATGACAAACTATGTAACTACCTTAAAGACATCAAATATTAGAAATTATATCAAATACTGATTCAAGCTGTAAAGAATAGAGACCTTCAAATACCTTAGATCACACACAATCTTTTAGCAATGAATACCAGACTGTTTATACCCTTTGATGCACTAATTACACTCTGGAGAATATATCCAAGCATATATCCCAAAGGGGAAAAAAGTATATCACATTATTTTTAGTAAAAACAATGGAAACAACTGAAATGTGCCACAAGCAGGGGATGATACGTAACCCAAAGAAAACAACATTGCTACTGGCAAGGAAGGAGCTCATGCTTATGGTAAAGCAGAAAGTACATAGCCCCAAACTTTTAAGTCAAAAGAAGAAAAAGAATGCAACATGACAGGAAACATTACTACTGTACCAAAATTTACGTTTATACACTCAAGACCAGTGTTTTGAAAACAGCTATTTTTTTAGAGGATTTTTTTTTTTTTGCTGTATAGTTGCTCCTGAAGTTGGTATGAAAGATAAAAGAAGATTAAAATAATTTTTGACATCATTGCTATTTCAAGGGGAGTTTCTCAAGGTTTAGTGTAAGAAATCTTTCTTCCCTTTTTTTTTTTTTTAAACAGTGTCAGGCTTCTCTGGAAAGTTATTTCTGGGAACTGTGAAGCAGACAGCCTTTGTACGGCCATAGCTGCAATTTTATGATAATATTTCCAATGCACACTCATGGGTCTGTGGCTGGAAAACTTAGTTTTGATAAGCTGGAACAGAAGGTTCCAGACTATATTCAAATACATCAAGTTGAGATTCTGATGATCAAATGTTTTAGTATAATAATTTGGCTTTTAAGTTCAACCCAGAATTCTAATACTTTAATCCTTTGCATTTTAATGCTAAGGATGAAAGACTTAAATATGTGGCTACTGTAAATTAATCATCTTTAAGTGACTAAGTACATCATACTTAGACAAACTAAGAGATTTACAACATCTATAATAATTTTGTCTGTTCTTTTTGTTCTTCTCATGAGTTAGGCTGACACCTCAACCAAGGACATTTTATTAAGTGACATTCGGATAAACTAGATTCCTATGATAGAAGTGGGTCATAAAGCAGGATTAAGAAAGACTCAGGTTGCCGTAAAATTTGACTTATTTTTTAAATAGTCTTTATTTTTTTAAACTAATAAGCTCTACATCCAACATGGGGCTTGAACTCACGACCCCAAGATGAAGAGTCACATGCTCCTCCACCTGAGCCAGCCAGGGTCCCCTGTTGCCATAAAATTTTAGAACTGAAGTGAGAGTCAACAGTTTTAACTTTTTCACTGTTTCACATAACTTCCTATGAATAATGGTTAAAAATAAGTTTAAAAAAGTAGTAACATTAAAGGAAGCTTTTCTTTTTTCACAGGCCTCTCTATGAAAACATTACTAACATATCCTTTTACCCACAAAGGACCAAAAAAAAAAAAAAAAAAAAACCCACAAAAATTATGGGAAGGAACTAACTGCATTTAAACAAATAAGTCAGTAAAAAATAGCCGATATGTGATTCACTGATGTAAAGCATTTAAAATAATCTCCCAGGGGAAATTATTTTATATCACCATCTTTAAACTTCCACCAAAATACATTGTATATTTTAGTGGAAATTATTTGTGGAAATAAAATTACAAAGCCCAAACTAAGCTGAGAGCTCTGTACACAGGGATGGCTCACTACAAGGTTGTCTCCTAACCAGCATGAAGTCTGTGCCAGAAAGCCCCATTGCTACACTAAAAAGTACGGTTTAAATGAGATTAATTCTCTGAATTTTGTACCCCATCTACTAAGGCAAATAAATGAAGACAAAAGAGTACCAGTGAACAATATATGCTGGATCTCTGAATTATCTTAGTATTGGTTAAAATATCATTCTTAGATGGGCGAAATACTTAGAAAGAAGTTGTTTAATTGCAGTGTCAGCAGGAAAAAAGGTTAGATATTTGGGTTGTGTGAACCTCTGATATTATTTGGCTATAACATGTTAGTACCTTTGTAGTATAATAGCAACTATTATAAGACACATGGAACGTAGGTAGACAACAGAACAATGTGTTAAGAAACAAAATTCCTGTTTCTAGTATGTTCTACTTAAATTGTACATTTTCTGTTATCAGAGATTTCTTTAAATTTTTTAAATATCAGCTTCTAAGTTCAGATACAGTCATGAAATACTGGATTAGAACTTCAACTAACTTTTTAAAAAATATTTTAATTATTTATTTGAGAGATGGAGCCCGACAGAGAGAGAGAGAGAGAGAGCACAAGTGGTAGAGAGGGAGAAGCAGGCTGTCCACTGAACAGGGAACGTGATTGCAGGACTCGATCCCAGGACCCTGGGATCATGACCTGAGCTGAAGGCAGACACCTAGTGGCTTAATGGACTGCGCCACTCAGGCACCCTTTCATCTGATTTTTTTTTAATCTTCCAAATATCTATACTGCTAAATACAAGGTTCTCATATTGGTGCAAGCAATTTCTCACAGAGGCCAGGTTTTCCCCCTTCTTCAACAAAAAGCCAATTTTATTCCTATTTTCATGTTGTCTTAATTTGGTACTTCATTGCAGGACAAAGAAGGAATAACTGTCTTTAAAGAAACAGACTGTGACAACTTTTGAGTAGCGAAAGAATCATGTTGCCTTCACTAGTTCTAAACAGGTTGCATGACTTGCCGATTTTCCAAACAAAAGAAAACAAAAACAAAAAAACGACCAGGGAGGAATTATTGAAAATGTGCTTCAGTTCTTAGAATATTTTAATTGTTGAACTTTAAATCTGGAGTACAAGAAAGTACTTACTTCTAAGCTGCCTCTCTTTATTGGATTCAGCACCAATAATTTCTTCAGAAGATTTTCACAGTCAGTGGACATATAGAAAGGAATACGGTACTTCCCTCGTAAGACTCGCTCCCGTAGTTCCTTAAAAAGGCAAAGGAAGCACTCATGACTGGCTGCTGAAGTGATCACGCCTGGATATAAAAGATTAGCACTGAATTTCACGGATACCTTCAAATTCTGGCCATCAAAAGGCAAGGAGCCACTGACTAGTGTATAGAGAATGACGCCGAGGCTCCACACGTCCACTTCAGGCCCATCGTACTTCTTTCCTTGGAAAAGCTCAGGGGCAGCATAGGGCGGGCTTCCACAAAATGTGTCCAATTTGTTCCCAACTGTAAATTCATTACTAAAACCAAAGTCAGCAATTTTAATATTCATATCAGCATCAAGGAGAAGGTTTTCAGCCTAAGAGAAAAATAATAAGAAGGACAATGTAAATGCCTACATCAAGCAAAATATTAATTGTTTCAGATCAACATATATTTCTTGCTTCTCTCTCTCTCTTTTTTTTTTTTTTTTGAGAGAGAGAGAGAGAGAGAGAGAGAGAGAGAGAGAGAGAGAATGCCACTGGGAGGAGTGGGGCAGGACAGAGGGAGAGGGAGCAGGCTCCATGCCCAGCACAGAACCCCACGGAGGGCTCAGTCTCATGACCCTGAAAGCACGACCTGCGCTGAAATCAAGAGTCAGAGGCTCAACTGACTGAACCATCAGGCACCCCTTTTGCTTTTCTTTCTTTTTTATTTATTCAGAGAGAGAGAGAGAGGCAGAGACACAGGCGGAGAGAGAAGCAGGCACCATGCAGAGAGCCCGATGTGGTACTCGATCCCGGGTCTCCAGGATCACGCCCTGGGCTGCAGGCGGCGCTAAACCGCTGAGCCACCCAGGCTGCCCTGCTTTTCATTTTTAAGCATATCATCAAATTAGAAGCCCAGCATGGTGCTTCAATCCATAACTCTTCAGAATCACATCTATATAAGATTAATTTAATTTTATTTTTTTAAAGATTTATTTATTTATTTATTTATTTATGATAGACATAGAGAGAGAGAGAGAGAGAGAGAGAGAGGCAGAGACACAGGAGGAGGGAGAAGCAGGCTCCATGCCAGGAGCCCGACGTGGGACTCGATCCTGGGACTCCAGGATCGTGCCCTGGGCCAAAGGCAGGCGCTAAACCGCTAAGCCACCCAGGGATCCCCTATAAGATTAATTTTAATGCTATAAAAAGGAAGCTCTCGTTTATAAGGGTATCCTGCAACTATTTGAAAAAAGTTACTTAAAACACTTTTTCTTCCACACATTATTTTTTTTTAAGATTTTATTTATTCATGAGAAACACAGAGAGAGAGGCAGAGACATAGGCAGAGGGAGAGGGCAGGCTCCCTGCGGGCAGCTTGAAGCAGGACTTGATCCCAGAACCCCAGGATTGCAACCAGAGCTAAACACAGACGCTCAACCACTGAGCTACCCAGGTGCCTCCTTCCACACATTACGGTAAACCCATTTTTTTTTCCTTCATGGTAATAAACATCCTGGAACTGTACCTTAATATGACCTATTTTTAAAAATACAAGTTAACATAACTCTAGCGCTTTGGGGGCTTAAACCAACAAGTTTACTCAAAAGTCCTCTATTTTAATAGAGTATCATTGGTTAATGCAAAGCTCAAGAGTATACTTAAAATAACTGCCAGTCAGGGGTTCTCTGACTACTGAATTCAATCCTTTGTCTTCTCTTATAGAATGCTTCCCCAGCAAAGTTTTGTTCTTTTAGTAAAACTAAACAATACAATACAGCCTCCACTAGACCTTGTTTAAGTTTCCTTTTGCTGTTCTAAAACTAGATTCTCAAAACAAAAACAAAAATAAAAACAAAGGGATCCCTAGGTGGCTCAGCAGTTTAGCGCCTGCCTTCGGCTCAGGGAGTGATCCTGGAGACCTGGGATTGAGTCCCACGTCAGGATCCTTGCATGGAGCCTGCTTCTCCCTCTGCCTGTGTCTCTGCCTCTCTCTCTCTCTGTGTGTCTCTCATGAATAAATAAATAAAATCTTAAAAAACAAAACAAAACAAAACAAAACCCTAAATTCTCTTCTGGAGGTATATTTTGGTAGAAAGCAGTGATTTCCACCCCTATATTTTTAGAAGCTGGTTTTCCAAAATCCTGAATCATTAAAAAAAAAAAAAAAAGTTTTAAATGTGCCTTTTGTAAATATAAGCAATTCAATATAGTCTTTGCTTTTGTACATGTTTTATTCCAAACTCTTTTATAACTGATGGCCTAAGGAATTATATATTATTTTGTAGATATATTTTATGGGGTTACAAAAGGAGTAAAATTTAGCTACAATGAAAACCAGAGTTCTCTCTATTGCTCCAGAGCCAGGCACTCTACCCACCATACAGTTCTTCCCTCCCTCACCCTCCGTTTTTCCTTTTCTAAGGCATGCTAGCTTGGGATATCGGTTTTGAGAAATGGAGGTACATCTAACATCCAAATATATGTGATAATAATGAGGTTCGTTTATGACATAAATAGCACATAAATTTGGGAGATTCATCTTAAATTCTAACACTGATGGGCTGTGTGACAAAACCAAGTTATTTTGATGTTCTGATGTAAGGGCCTGGTCATTGTAAATTTCTGGGACCAAGTGTGAGCAAGCTGGACTTTCCTAGTTTCTGTGATGAGGTCTGGATGGATACTGAAGCACGCAAGCTGCCCTGCAAGAGCTGAACTGGGAGGGACTCTGGGGTCTGCTCCAGGAGCGCACGGGAAAACGTGTCCCCTGACTGGAGGGAAACTCAGGGTGTTGAACATGATTCATTTTTTCCTCAGATTTCTGTTCATATAGCAAATGAGACGATAGGTGGGTGTCAAACACACAGCCAGGGAACAGTCTTCTCCTTTCTCTTTCTCTGTAGAAGTGATTTCTCCTTAAAATAGTTGCAGGAGGAAACTAAGAAATAGAAAATTTTGGAGCAGTAGAAAATCTGCAACCTCAGAAAAATGGAGCCAAAATACAGGATTAGATTTCTGACAAGTGCTTAAGACAGTCGTTTTTTTGTGTTTGTTTGTTTGTTTGTTTTTTTAAGTAGCTCCATGCCCAGTATGGAGCCCAATGGGGCTTGAACTCATGACCCTGAGATCAAGACCTGAGCTGAGATCAAGAGTCAGACACTTAGCCAACTGAGCTACCCAGGTGCCCCTTAAAACTGTATTTTTAAGTAGAATACAAACTAGTATTAGTAACTGACAGAGGTCATGGGGAGAAAAGTAATAAAAGAAAAATAGACTCCTAGGTAAGGAACGATGAAAGTTAAGTTTGGAGGAAGAGAGAAAGAGGGAGGGAAAAAAGACAAATATTTCAGTTCCAGGACTTTTTACTTTTAATAAAAGAAAAAAAAATCACACCTATTCGGTCATACCATTTCTTTCTTTTTAAAATTTATTTATTTATTGAGGTGAGGGGAGTGAGCACACAGGCAGGGGGAGGAGCAGAGGGAGAGGAAGAGAGAGAATTGTCAAGCAGCTCCCTGCTGAGCACAGAGCCTCAGGTGAGGCTGGATCTCCCAACACCAAGATCATGTCTGAGCCGAAATCAAGAGACGGATGCTCAACCAACTGTGCTACCCAGGCACCCTTATTTTATATATTTTTTTAAAAAATTATATACATATATACTTAAGGTATGTCTCAAAATTATTTTATATACACAGTGAAATAATTACAACAACCAAACTAATTAACTTATTACCTCCTCACTTAGTTATTTGTGTGTGTGTGATGAGGGCACACTCATATAAATAAATCTACTGTCTGAAGCAAATTTCCTAGCATACAATACAGTATTAACTTTTTGAATGTGACACCAAAAGCTCAGGAGCCAAAGCAAAAAGAAATGAGAGACTTCATTCAAACTAAAGAGCTTCTGCATAGGAAAGGAAACCATCAACAGAGAGGTAACCTGTGGATTGGGAGAAAATATTTGCAAACTTTACATCTAATAAAGGATATCCAAAATACATAAGGAACTCATAGAACTCAGTAGCAAAAAAACAAACATCACAATTAAAAAATGAGCGGAAGTCCCTGAACTGACATTTTCCAAAGACATACAAATGGTCAAGAGGTATATGAAAAGGTGCCCAACATCACTAACCATCAGGGATCTGTAAATCACAAGCACAATAACACTTCCCACCTGTTAGAATGGCCACCACCAAAAATATAAAAGATAATAAGTGTTGGCAAAACTGTGGAGAAATGGGAACTCCTGTCTAGTTGGTGGGAATGTAGGTTGGTAGAGCCATTATGGAAAACAGGATGGAGCTTCCTTGAGAATATAAAAGTGGAACTACCACATGATCCAGCAATTTTTCTTCTGGGTATAAACCCAGAGGAAATGAGAGAGTACCCTGAAGAGATATCTGTGCTCCCATGCTGACTGCCACAAACTTTTCCTGACTGTTAAAATTTCTTATTCCAAATATGTTAATTTATACTCATCACATGCGTTTGATGTTTGCAAAATCATTTAAAGGCTCCCCCTGTTTCCTTGAACTTTAACGTAGAGAATGAACTCTGGGACTTACAGCAGACAAACCTGGTCGTATGCCCTACCGTGCTTCTGACAGAATGGGATCTCAGGCATTTTTAGTGGGGACAAAGTTCAGATTTATCTATTAAAACAAGCTTATTAATGGTGAATCAAATCCTCGAGCCTTTAACACCATATAACTTCTCCTTCCTATTTTCTTTCTTTTCTCAGAGAAAATACTGCCTTTTATGATGTTGCTATGAAGATGATGTAAAAACTCCTTCCTTGGAGTGTTAGGCACAATTAAGCAACTGCAAAGATGGCTCTAATACTAAAAAACATCTGTTCATGATTAAGCTTTTTGTTATCAACTCAGTGGCTTACCTTAAGATCACGGTGAACAATGCACTTTTGATGGCAATACTGCACAGCAGATACAATCTAAAATAAATATTTGGATAAAAGATACATAATTATTTTATGCTAAAAACACTGCAATTTTCCCCCAATGATCATCTCCAATTGAGATAAATTATCAACTTAGATTTTAAAGTAGCACTGAATAGTTCTTAATAAAGTTAAAATGAGGAAAAGTTCACTTTTAAATGTGGACAGTATAGATAAGCAGCATTCTCTTATTAAAACAGTAAAATATTTGTCAGAGTCCATGAAAATTTTTATGGGCTGCTACATTTCTCTACTGACATGGACAAGTGTGTAGTTTGCAGTTCTGATCAAATGGTTTATTCCAACGTTGGGATAAGAGCTTTGGCACACATGAATCAGTCTATTTTAGGAATTATTATCAAATGTATTCCAGGCATGTTTTTTAAGTAAGGCCAATTTACTAAGAACTTATCAGTGGGGTATTTGGCATCGTCCTGTATTTGTTCATATATAAAGAAATGGGAAAACTGTTCAGCCTTAAGATGAAACCCAATTATCAAAAAAAAAAAAGAGGGAAAAATCAAATTAATATTAAACCTGTTATTAGGTCAATCAGGCAAAGTATTCTTTCCCTAACTAGATTTTGTATGTAATTGTAATTTTTAGCCATTATATAGGGCTCTTTGGGGATAAAAGACTATAAGAGGAGGAACCCAACAGTAAGAGCCAAAGATACAAGTGAGAAATAGATTATAGACACTTTTATGATAGTTGTTCACTACATAAAATACAGAAATTTAAAGAATCAGATAGCAATAAAAGTAAGAACTACTTTGTACATTAATTGTAGCTGATGTACAAGAGGACGGCCATTTTAATGCACAGCAGAACATTCAATCCTGTGGATTCAGTTAAATGGAAACAGAATATGAATTCTGAATTTTGGTTAGGCATTTACAAATGGAGGTAGAAATTAGATTTTTAAAAGTCTAAAGATGATGTGAAGTATGACCATGCTAATAGAAGTGTGGGTTAAAAAAAAACCTTCACAGAAGGGAGATTGGTAGTTCTGTACAACATTATTCTAACATATATCAAAATAGTTCAGACAGAAACATGAATTCAAAACAAAATCAACACACAATGAGTAATATATAATTCAATTAAGTTCATTTTGATTCAATAGTTTATTGAGTACCTGCTATGTGCAAGAAAATGTGCCGGTCGCTAGTGGAATACAAAATGAGCACTACATGGACCCTGCCCTGAAGGAGCTGAAAGTCTGGTTATGAGAAAACATGTATAGAACATGCATATGAGCAACTATAATACAAGGCAGAAGCAGAGAAGTAGAGGTACAGAGAAGTGAGGGGAATCATATCAAATAAAGAACAATTTCAGTTAGAAATGCTGTCTGGACTAGGTGATATTTGATCTAAGCCATCCTGAATGAGAGTAACATTTGAAGATGGGAGATCGGGTGATGGGGAGGCAGGGGTAAGGTGGTGAAATACACTGAGGTTGAAGCAACATAATATATTTGAAAAGCAGGTATGAAAATGGCAATAGTGGGAGTGCATTCCAAACTAAGCTGGTACTACAGAACCACTCAATGTTTTTAAGCAAAGCAACTGTGAATGTTTATGATCAATCTGAAGTGTAAATTCCCCCCAAACAGCAGAATCTTATGATGCATACTTGTAAGTATTAGCTTTCTTAAGCAATATGCTTTAAAATTCTAATATCCAATTTTCATTAAAAACATTTATTAGCCAAGAGATATATACCCTTACATATAAATATTAACACATCTTAATGAATATACTACAAGGTTATTTTTAGTAATATTGGTTTTCGAATCACTTTGTCTTGGTAACAGGGAAGAAGGCATGCTATTGATATTGATTTGGTTATCAAACATGCATTTCGACATTAGACAGAATGGTCTCCATGAAAGCAGTTCTACAGGCATTTCTGGAATAAAAATCCCCTGAGCCTTAAAACCTTAAGAATGGAAAGATAATTAAGAGAATGCTCTGTATTAAGCACTTTATTCTCCCCAAACTCTATGACCTCTGGCTTCTATCAGTTAAATGTGGTGGCTTATAATATTACTTAACTAGCAGGGTACAATTTCTGCTGTGCAAGAGTTCTCCCTTCTGTCTGACTCACTGCCAAGAATCAAGAATCCCCATGCACAACCTAAATTTTACTGAATTATCCTATGGTCGGATTCTCCTATCCCAAAACATTCTGTACCTCATCAAGTAGAATATAGGAACTTCCTTTATGATTGTTCTTCTATGGATCTGAAAACACGATTTACAATCAACCCTGCACTGACCCTAAAACCAGACCTGTCAGTGTTTTGCCATGATGTGCGAATGTTGGCTTGCTTTACAATTAACTTATAATTGAGTCAGGAATTCCCAAGCTTTAAGGAGTAGTCTTGATATTGGAAGAGTTGAATCAATATTGTGATTTTCTTTCAGGTCCTCAAAACTTCAGGAATGCAGAGGTACTTGTATGGTCCATGGCTGCTGAAGTGCTCTTAAATTGTCTTTGGCTGTATCAAATGTAGAGTCAAGGACATATATACATATGTACTTGCTAACACAGTACATTCCTACTGTTAAAAGTTTAAAAAATAACTTCATGATACAGAGCAAAAAAAGTACACATTTATTGTCTTAAATTTATAAAGAAGAATATGCACCTCAAAGGCAAATTAAAAAACATGACCTTTTGTCAAATGACTACAAAATATACATTTTAATATTTAATATATTTAGTATTTAAATACATTTAATATTTATAATAAAATTATAAAGAAAATATTTCCTATTACATTTTAAATAGCATTTGACACTCAACCTCTGCAACATGAAGAATATTTCAAAAAATAAGTCAGACTTTATTTTCCAAAAAAGCCAATTCATAATTATTTGGGTCTTTAAAAAACATCTGTGTTCCAGCCTCCTCTCCTGTTCCCACCCAACAGAAAAGATGGGCAAGTTCTCTGTAATAGCAGGCACCGTCACCTTCTCTAATTCCAGGGTACCCAACACAGTTTTCTCCACACAGTATGATTTCAGTGAATCAATACAGCCAGCCGACTAAAAAGAACAAGAGTAGTAGCAGTCTATAAAATGTAGTAAGATCCCAGTGGAAATATTTAACGTCGAGTGTAATTTTCACACTGGTCGGCTACTAACTACAACTGCGCGACCGATACCAAGAGAACCATGACATTCAAAGTGATGGCCAGTGCTTCATCTAAGGTGAGCCTCCGTCCCGGACTGCAGAGGACCACACAGTACGTGGCTGAACGCCACTCAGGTCTTCAATGTTCTGAGCTCAGTACCAGCTGCCTTTAGATTTCCGGTATTTTAGGAAGAATGTTTCTACAAATCTATCCTGAATCTAAGGGCTATGCCTATCTTTGGTATAAAGCATTTCATAAATTATGTTCCAAAAAGAATGACTCTATGAGATATCAACAATAGTTTTATCAAACTCACTTCATGATCAATGTGGAGAACACTAGGTAAAAAAAAACAGTGAAACAGGTTTTTTAATTGCCTTTCCTCGAGAACTTTCAACTTTTTTCTAATTGTTTATGTAACATAAACGTAATACCTCTTAGAGGAAGACCCTATATCCATGTTCGGTGTTTCCCAAACCTACTGATCACAGATAGATCAGTAGCCATGCTTATAGAAGTACTGAGCTATTTTTAAATGAAATATTTTAAATTCATTAAAGTTTGGACTATAGCAAGTTGCCTGCTGAAATTTTACTTTAGTAAATTTTCTGAACAATTTACAATTCATTATTTGTCACTTCTACAGTAATTTATAAAGTATATTAATTTTAATCACTTCACTCCTAAAAATTAGAAGTAAAATCCTAGATTTTTACTATTTCCTTCTTTCTTTCTTAAAGATTTTATTTATTTATTTGACAGAGAGAGAGAGAGAGAGAGCAAGAGCACAAGCAGGGGCAGAGACAGCGGGCGGGGCTGGGGAAGCAGGTTCCCTGCTGAGCAGGGAGCCCAATGTGGGGCTGGATCCCAGGATGCTGAGATCATGACCTGAGCCGAAGGCAGATGCTTAACCAACTGAGCTACCCAGGTACCCCTTAAATTACTTTTTCTTATTTTATGATTTCTATAACAAGTCATGTTCAATTTGAACCGGAAATATACACATCTTACCTTATTCTTTCACATTTGTAAGGTTTCTTGCCTACTTGACTAAATAAAACTGACCACAGGCTTTAAATCTACAAAGATATGAGTTCTAATACCAAGACGTCCTTAATGACAAAAGAAAATACAATACCATCTTTAAGTAGTATGTGTATATACTGTATACCTGAAGCAATTAATACTTGGTAATAATTATTGGATAAAGGATTAAGTATTTCTTTTCTTTCTTAATCTAGTCTGTATTTCCAAAACTATCAATGAATTAATGAGACTCACCTATAAACATTCCACTATTTATGAACATCTAAAAATAACCATATGCAACTATCTTAAATTTAAATTCAGGAAGAACAATTTCTTCTTCAGTTTCCCATTCTTAAAAAGTGTAAGAAAGCAGGAATTTTTCTTTTTAAAATACCACATACTCTGAAGTCCAGTTTGTGATACTGTCCATTGTATATCACTAAAAACATTAGCAAAACAAAGTTAGAAACTACTTTCCATACCTGCCTAAATTTTGCACGGGCCTCTTTTTCTTTCATTCTTCCATGGGCAACTAAGTAATCAAATACTTCACCTGAATCAGAAAGGTAAAGCAGGCAGTAAAATACACATCGATTAACAATATAAGCAATGTCAAGTTGTGGCCTTGTTTTTAGAGAAGCTCTGGCCCACAATTTTCTGGTAGTTTTACATAAATCACAAACTATTACATGAAGAGAAAAAGGGGGGAGGCTACACATAAAATTGAGTATCCGTAGCAGCTTATGATTTAGCAAAACTCTTTTAAAGTCACAAAAACATAACCGAGAAAACTTGCTTTCTGATTTCAAGTATCACACAAAAATACAGTCAACTCTTTATTATCCATTCTAATAAAGGGAAGCCACAGTGTGAGCAATCAAAAATTACATCTGGCTTTGTATTTGGGGCCTACGTGTCAGACAAAATAACAAGAGTCCTATTACGCTGGATCTCTCTTCAATTCTACTTGTCATGGAGTTATGATCAAATTCCTTCTCACTACTTCCATTCACATTGATTTCATCATCTTTCTTCCTATACTCTGACTATGCTATTCTCATTATACTCATTTCATCTATTTTGGTACTTAACTATTTATACAGAATTAAATCATCCTGTGTACATCTTTCATTACTCCAAGTGAGCTTCAGTCATCATATCTTCCCCACACCCATGACAGAACACAAAGTGGACAGACAATACATACTTGTTGAAATAATTTAAACTAGAAACTATACAAATTTCCTATTAGTTCCATTACTTTAGATGGCTGGAAGACTTTTTTTTCATTTGCCTATAGTCAATACTAGTAAAAAACCCAAATTATTTAGTTACAATATTAAAAATACAATATCTCAGTGTAAGGGAGAAATTTATTTTTTACGCCCTTATAATTTACACTACATAGGTATATATGTATATTAAAAACTCACAAAATGGCTTGAAGAGTTCTTGTAAATACAGGACAGTGGTTAAAAACCTAGGCTTTAGAATCAGACCAATTTTGGTATGAATCCTGGTTTAGCCCTAAGTAGCTACTGGGAGACATTATGAAGACTTAACTTTATTAAGACATACATATTAAGCATAATATGTATGCTGTTTATCGTTAAACGGCATACATATTAACACAGCCTTGTGGTGGACCTTCACAAAAACAGAAGCGTCCACCGATTTTTAGTAGTCTGTAATTTCTCATACCTATCTAGTGCCTATCTCACACAGCTGTTGTAAGGATTAAATGAAATAATGCATGTGCTTATTAGCACAGTGACTGACATATAGTAAGCACTCAATAAATTATATATTTGTATCTATGCATACAGAAAATCATATATATGCAATATCAATCCTATAAATATATAAGTAAAACATTAAAAACCAAATATGTAATGAATGATGTACATCAGATGAAACTAATACATCTACAATGTCAGACAACATATGATATCAAGCATACTTAAATGATTGAATGGGATGATTAAAACAGAATGAGTGGAGCTCTAGTCGACTCATCAATAGTAAATTCTAGATATGTGAATTTAGGCTGGGAAAGATATATGCAAGAGTTCAAAAATATGGACTCCTCTTGAAGTTCTGCCTAAAACATCCACACCCCAGATGTTTACAAGACTTAGTCCTTCACTTATAATGTATTATTTGTTTATGATTTGCTTCCTCAAAAGAATATAATCTTCTTGAGGGCAGGGACATTCTTTGCTCACCCATGTGTTCCTAGCAACTATAATAATAACATCTGGTACAGACAAACATTTAATAAATATTGTTTGCATGAATGAAAAAATGATCATGAATGAAAAAAAAATCAAGACACCAGAGTAGCCCCAACACCTACTTTTAATAGGCTCTTCTGGATTTAATGTGGTTCAAAATCATATAGGGGTTCCCTGCCTACCTAATCACCAAAGATCTTTTGCCCCATTAGTGAGCCAGAATCAAATGATCTAAATAATACTGATGAAGAGGCAGCTGTTTGACCCAACTCTTCATTCGTGTCAGATTCAATCCTAAAATGTTTAGAAATTTCGGAGGAAAAATATTCAGTGTTGATTACAAAAGTTACCCTGCCATTTATAGATTAAAAGGGCAAGGAAACAATTCTAGATTTACCACCACAGAACCATGATGGTTTGTTAGAGGATCACTGATGGCCAGACTCAAAACCTATCACTAGAAATCAAAATTGAACAAGAGAGCACCTGGTTTGGGCTGAATTCCAGTGTGTATATGCACCTCTGTAGGCTGTACCCCATGACCCTCCCAACTACGTTACTGAAGGAGAAGAGTGATGACACCCTGTGTTCTCTGTGACTCTTAACTATTGCCCCCCTTCATTAGTACCAATAGAGAGTTGACTGTACTTACCATTTATCGTTAAACAGCATACATATTAACACAGCCTTGTGGTGGACCTTCACAAAAACAGAAGCGTCCACTGACTTTTAGTAGTCTGTAATTTCTCGTATCAAAGCATGTATAGCCCTTTTCTTTCTCTAGACTTTTTAGAGAAAGAAAGAAAGAGTCTAACTGAACTAAAAATAACACCCAGGGTTCCCACGCCGACAAACTGTTACATAAATGTAACTGAAGGACAGAAAAATAGAGAAATAGTTAATTATGTGGTACCTGTAGGTTCACTAATTTTATTACAGAGCTACCTTTTGTGCAAATTCACATGGCTGTATTAATATTTTTTTTAAATCCTGTAATAATAAACCTTGATGACATAGATTTTCAGGTTAAGTCAAAAAACCTACATCAAAATACTTTCAGGAAACCAAACCCACTAAAACTTTCAATCTGCATTAAAATACTTTCAGGAAACCAAACCCACTAAAACTTTCAATCTGCATTAAAAAACAAAAAAGCTATTAAAATATATGTAACATTTGTAGTAAAATTTTCAGAACTCTAAAAACGTATAAAAATACCTAGTTTAGGTACAACAGACTAGAATAAATCCTCTTTATCCCAGTTACATAAAATCTGAATTACCATAAAATCTATATACTTTTATTAGCTAAAAGGAGTCAACACTAAATTCAACTCTAAGTTTTTCTACTGATTAGCAAAAGAGTTAATTAGCCAAAGTGGTTTAAATAATTTCAGCTGCCCTCCCTCTTTTTTAATTGCTTAAATTCTTAATTTTTCAATTGCTGAAAACCTTCAGGCATTCTTTTTTTACTTAAATGATTTATCTCCAAAAAATTTTAAATGTGTTTCTAAGAAAGCCCTATGCTTAACACAACAGTGATTTTGAGCCAATGTACCTCTCGTTTGAGGGAAAGTGCAGAAGATGATTATATACCAATGTTTAAAACTCACTTCCACTTTTGACACCATGCAAAGTATACATTCTATTCTACAAATGCATCTTATTTCTTCTCTGTCAATTCAATCTTCAAATCAATACTTGTTTAAATTCAAACATTTTATGGATTATCTTGAAAATGAATGTATATTGACAATCTGTCATATATGAATCAGTGAAATAAAACATCTGGCCTAAAGCATACTTATACTATAAACTTTATTAAATACATTGTGAATTTGAAATTTCCTCGTAGCCAAGCACTTCTAATCACAATAATAGACTATTTAGATAAGAGAATCAAAACATTCATAGATAAAATGCAAATTTTAAAGTTTAGGAAAATATCCCTAGGCAATTTTTAACTAAGCCAAAAATTCAACTTATCCAATTATAATTGTATTATAATACAATTATTATCCAATAGGTCTTGAAAGTAAACACTGAATTGTATATAAGATGTATCACTTAAAGGCATTTTATAGATTCATTAACAACAGTGAAGACAGTAAGTGTTAACAATGAACCTTCAGGTGTTGATAATTCTGTATGTCTCATCAGAGATAACTTTTCCATCCCTCTCATCCTTACCCCCACTCGCGTACTCCATGACTAAATAGAGGGTCTTCTCTGTTTCAATAACTTCAAATAATTTTACTGAAAAAAGAAATTAGAGATATCACTCTGTAACTGTTTAGTGCATACTGGATCTGCTTTAAGAAAATTTAAGGTAACCCTAAGGCAGTGGAAAATCTGAGTATTTACTAAAAATTATTACTTATAATTTTAAACCACAAAATTCTCTCAAGGGTTATTACTATTATGGAAGAAAACTACTTACCACAGAGTCATTTGGAACCAACTGCGGGTCAAAAGAGTTAAGTTTCTGGGATTAAAAAACCATTACTTTTTCTAATGAGAATAATATAATAAAAAGGAAAAGCTTAAAATCAGAACAAAATTTTAACAAAAGCTTAAAATGAGACTGTATTATAATGAACCTATCATAAATTGTTAAACAACCTTGGGTAGAAAAACAAAAACAAAAAATTAACATCTCAAATAAACATAAGATTTTTAAATGTGAAAGAAACAGGTGTTTAGGAAATGAGCAGATTAAAAGAAAAATTATTTTTTACCTCTTATCCAATTACTTCACATAATATACATGCTTTTTAAATCTTTCATACAATGACTTTATATATGTTCTCAATATATTTATTTATAAATACAGGGGAAAACCAAAAATTATGGGAATAAATTAATTAAAACTGAATTCAATTTTATTTTCTTTAAAATTCAAATTATTTATTTTGCCTATAAACTATGGTCAAATCCAAATGCATATTATCAAATTTCTTTTTTTTTTTTTAAAGATTTTATTTATTTATTTATGAGAGACAGAGAGATACAGAGAGAGAGAGGCAGAGACACAGGCAGAGGGAGAAGCAGGCTCCATGTAGGGAGCCTGACGTGGGACTTGATCCTCTGTCTCCAGGATCAGGCCCTGGGCTGAAGGTGGCGCTAAACCGCTGAGCCACCCGGGCTGCCCTCAAATTTATTTCTTATAAATACCTCAACAGCATGCAATCAATATTTGGAACAACTGATTGATCCAAAAAATATTTATATGCATTAACTCCAACTCATATATACTATTTTCGTGGAGAGCATAAGACAGGCAAGGTAGGAGAAAATAGCCGTCTGCAGCCTTCAATTAACTTATAATCTATTTTTACCAAAAGTATCACTTCTCAGGTTATCACTCCTTTTATATAGAACATCCTTAAAATAGCCTCAAATTAAAGAATATACTTCATCATGTTTATATAAATTTCATACCTATGTTAGGATGATTCAATATCTTCATTATTCGTACTTCTCGAAATAACTGTTAAAGAAAACAGGTAGATATATTTGTTAAAACTATTCATTTGAAGAAATTCATCTTCCTACAAGACACTAGGAGATCCTGGTAATGAGCTAAGAAAGAACAAGAGATTTGTTTCTCAGGTTCAGTTCTAACTTTGCTGACACTTGATTTCCAAGACAATTTTAACAAGATGAATTCAGATGGTTCTTTGTGTGTGTGTGTGAATACACCATATAAAATAAAACTTACATTTTTATTTGACTACTCTTCATTACTGGGAATAAAAGAAAAATACTGTGGAAATGAAACTAAATGATTCTTCACTGATTTTTATCCAAAACCAACATTCCTTGGGGGTGGGGTCCTGATTCTTTAGTCATCTCTACTGGTTGATCAGACACTTTGTGAAAGATTAAGTGCTATAAACCTACACCAACTAAAATTTGAAAAGGAAACAACTATTTTCACAATATTTTTAGGGCAACTTGCATAATAATAGTAAAGGACAATAAAATTACATTTACCACTTTATATAAAACCAAAGCATAGTCACTTTTTAAAATTCCAATGTTAAGAATCCCCATTCTACAATATACAATATAGGGCCCTTTTTTAAAAAATGTGACCTGACATTTTTTTTCCTATGTTGTCTTTGAGTACATGTTAAGCAAGTCAAAATCAAGCACCTAGTTCAAGAAAACAGAAGAATCAATAATTAATGATATTCCAAGAAGTCCATATTGTGACATATGTTTTATCAGAATAAAATCTAAACTTGATGCTTTCAGAGGTGTTGTTTTTTCCAAGGAAGATATACAAAGGCCAGGAAGAACATGAAAAGATGCTCAACATCATTAATCACTAGGAATATGCAAATCAAAATCACAATGAAGTAACACTTCTGACTCAGGATGGCTACTACTAGATTAAAAAAATACAGAAAATAACAAGTCCTGGCAAGGATGTGGTTAAAGTGTATGCACCTAAAAGAACTGAAAACAGAAACCCAAAGAGATTTGTTGTACACTCATGTTATAATAATACAATGGTATTACTCACAACAGTTAAAAGGTCCACTGATGAATGAAAGAGCAAAATGTGGTATATCCATGCAATGGAGTCATATTAAGTCTTAAAAATGAAAGAAATTCTGACATACACTATAACATGAACAAACCCTCAGGACATTATGCTAAATGCAATAAGCCACTCAAGGAAGGAGAAATATTGTATGATTTCACACTAGGTACCTAGAAGTAAGATAGTCAAACTAACAGACATAGAAGATAGCCAGGGCCTGGAGTAACAGAGGCATAGAGATAGATTATTATTATTTTTTAAAAGATTTTATTTATTCATGAAAGACACAGAGAGAAGGTAGAGACACAGGCAGAGGGAGAAGCAGGCTCCCATGAGGAGCCCGATATGGGACTCGACCCCAGAATTCCAAGATTATACCCTGAGCCAAAGGCAGACACTCAATCGCTGAGCCACCCAGGCATCCCCATAGAGAGGTTTACTGTTTAATGGGCACAGAATTTTCAGTTTGGGGAGATGAAGAAAGTTCTAGAGATGGACAGTAGTAATGACTGCACCTGACACCACTGAACTCTACATTTAAAAATGGTTGAGTCAAAAAAAAAAAAAATGGTTGAGTCAATCTTATGTATATTTTAACACAAGTTAAATACAGAAATATAATGTGTTGATATGCCTCAAAAAACTTCACACCAGTAGGAAAACCTACTTAAGGCTTATCTACCATAGAAATCTTGCCCTAGCCATCCTTGATAATTCACACACAAAATACATGCAGTACAGAAGTCTCTCTATGTGGGTGCACATATATGCACTCATATAAATTTTAATATAATCTATGATGCCTGTAATTTTAACATTTAAAAATTGCACATCAATAAATAGAATGCCGAAGCAAATAAAATTCATGTTCGTCTATGTCATTATTTCAGTCCTGAGAGAAAGAGCACACAGTTTCAACCTTCAGTGTTCAGAACACTGGAGATCATCTCTTTCCTGGCCTCTGCTAGCCTATCCTCCAGACCTTCCTCCTGCCACACTGGCTGCCCAGCCTTTTGTTGGATCCTCTCCTTTCTACTCAATGTTTAAACATGGTGCCCTTCAGGATTTAGCTCTTAGCCTCCTTGTCTTCTTACTCTACATGCTCTTGCTGGGTGATTTATCATGACTTTAAATATCAATTTACTGGTGTCTCCTAAATTTAAATTTTCCAGAGCATTCTCCTTATCCTAACCTTTATATCTAAATACTTAATATTTTCGCAGAAATTCAAACCCAAGACTTGATGTCTCACACCAAATTTGATCTTTGCCCGACTCTCCCCAGCTCTCTATATCCATCTAGCACCTATTAGAGAAAGTTTGTTTTCTTTAAGCCTTTTTTTCTTTAAGATTTTGTTTATTCATGAGAGACCCAGAGAGAAGCAGAAACACAGGCAGAGGGAGGAGAAGCAGGCTCCCTCCGGTGAGCCTGATGTGGGATTTGATTCTAGGACCCCAGGACCGTGACAACCGTGGTTGAAGCAGATGCTCAATCACTGAGCCACACAGGCATCCCAAGATTTTATTATTTTTAAGAACAATTGAAAATATTTTAATTTTTTTATTTTTAAAGATTTTATTTCTTTGAGAGAGTGCACACAAGCTGGGGGAGGAAGAGTGGGAGGGAGAAGAAGGAGAAAGAATCTCAGACAAATATCCACACCAAACGTGGGGCCTGATGCGGGGCTCAATCTCACAACCCTCTGATCGTGACCTGAGCAGAATGAGATGACCAACTGACTGAGTCATCCAGGTGCCCCATGAATATTTACTTAATAATTTAATAAAATATTAAGACATTAATCATTAGAGTTATAACTAGAGACTCATCCCCACCTCTTTTTCCTCCTTCCCACCCTAATAACCATTGCCCTAAGGTTGGCATATAACAAGCTTCCATACTTTTATACTTTTCTATGTGTGTGTATAATAAATAGCAATGTTACTTCTTTGTGTTTCATACTTTATATGAATGGATTCCTACTGAATATATTTCTCTAAACTTATTTTTTCTTCAACACAATGTTTTTTTGTTCTAGTATAGATCTGGTCCACTTACTTTAATTGCTGTGTTCCATTACAAGAAGAAACCACAGTTTATACAGTGTTCTTCTGAGGATGCTTATTTATATATTTTCACTATTTATATATTTTCACAATCAGTGTTACCATGAATATTCTTGACATGTTTCCTTAAATACCTAGAAGCTTAATTTTTTGATAGCGGTGTACATACACCTTGAACTTTATTAGGTCTCATTGAATTTGCCCTCCACTCCCAATTCTGTACATGAAGGCCTAGAACTCAAGAAATATTGAGTGTCTACTCTGCTTGGTCTTTTATTTTTGGGCCCCACAGCCCTTAATGACCCTTTGGGCTGTAAGTCTCTGTTAATGATGACTTTGCTGACTGGAGCTTCTGACAAAAGGAAACAATCTCTACTCAGAGGAGGCCCCATAGGGTTTTGGACTCATTCCCTCCCCAAAATGGCTAACAGGTTTTAAAAAGTAGCTATTAGTTCACCACCAGGCTCTTGTCAAAACTGAACACCTGTCTCAGACAGGTGTCCATTGACCAAACTGTCTTACTCAGGTACATGGACCAGGATTAGGTGGAGAATACAGCATCCGAAGTGTGTGTATGTCTATATATACATTCATATATGTGAACATATGGTTTTACTTTTAGGGCAGTTTTAGGTTCACAACGAAATTGAGCAGGAAGTACAGTTACCACACACCTCCTGTTCCCATACATGCACAGCCTCCCCAACCATCAACATCCTCCACCAGAGTGGTACATTTGTTATAATCGATGAATCTATATTGATACACAGTGTCCCAAATTCTGTAGTCTACATTAGGGTTCATTCTTGCTGTTGTAAATTCCATGGGTTTTGACAAATGTATAATGACATGTATCCACCATCACAGTATCACACAGAAGTTTCATTGCCTTAAATAGCCTCTGTGCTCCACCTATTCATCCTTCCCTCTCCATAAATCTCTGGCAACCACTAATCTTTTTACTTTCTCCATAGTTTTGCCTCTTGAGATCATATAGTTGGAATCATATAGAATGTGGTTTTTCCAGATTGACTTCTTTCACTTAGTAATGACACATTTAAGGTTCTTCCGTGTCTTTTCATGACTTGATAGAGTATTTCTTTTTAGCACTTGAATAACATTTCATTGTATGAATGTACCAGTGTATTTATTCATGAACCTATTGAAGGACATTTTGATTACTTCCAAGTTTTGACAATTATGACGAAAGCTGCTATAAACCCTGTGTAGGTTTGACTGCTGGATTATACAGTATGTTTAGTTTTGTAAGAAACTATCAAACTATCTTCCAAACTATCAAACCATCTACCATTTTTATTCCCACCAGCAATGAGAGTTCTTGCTGCTCCACATCCTTAGCAGTGTTCAGTGTTCTCAGTGTTTTCGATTTTCACATTCTAATAGGTGTGTAGTGGTATCTCACTGTTGCTTTAATTTGCAATTCCTAATAACAGATGGTGTTGACCATCTTTCCATATGCTTATTTGCCACCTATAGATTTTCTTTGATGAGATGCCTGTTCATATCATTTGACCAGTTTTTTAATCAGTTGTTTGTTTTCCTGAGTCTTTTCAAGTCAATTTTTGAGCCTGTTACAATCTCCAATAAAACCAGATGCCTGTGGATAATAGTGAACATGGATTGTTCATCAAATACCTTGTCGATTCTACTTTGCAACATCAGAGAATGGCTTATTCCCATGAGTAGCCCTGAAGGCCCAAGCAGAGGGAGCCAGAAGTCACATACCCTCACTTCTTCCTTGTAGGTGTCAGGGAGGTGGAGGGTCTGGCCTGAGTGGGGTGGCCTCAGCCACTGGAATCCAGGTAGCTATCCCCTCTTCCTTGCCTGGACTTCTGAGGACTGACAGCAGGAGTGGAGCTGTCCGGTGGGATCTTGGGTGTTCTCGGAGGGCAGTCTCCTTAGAACACACTCAGGGTGTAACAACACACATGTATCATCTCATGGTTTCTGGTCAGGGCTTCACTGGGTCCCCTGGTTTCCAACAAGGTATTGGTCTCTCCTCTCGGGGCCTGACTGGGGAAGAATCCATTTCCAAGCTAACCTAGGCTGCAGCTATAGGACTGAGGACTCCGGCTTCTTGTTGGCCCTTGAGAGGAGGCCACCCTTACTTCTTAGAGACTGTTCACATGTCCTTGCCAAGCAGGCTTCTTGAACATGGCCATTTACCTTATTATCAAGCCAGCAAGGATAATCTCCAGGGCAAGTTGGCTGGCAAGACAGTCTTATCTAACATAATGTAATCATGGGAATGAAATTGCACCACTTTTTCCATATTCTATTGGTTAGAGGTCCTGCAATTCAAGGAAAACGAATTATATAAAAGTGTGAACACCAGAAGTGAGGGTCATTGGGGATTGCCTTAAGTCTGTTCAATACAATTAAACATTACATAAACCAATGAATTAAAGTTTGTTGTTTAACAGAACAAACCAAACTGAATAATACTAGATAAAATCTGCTAAAGAAATTGCTGTCCACTTAAGTGCTGGCAAGATAAATGTTAAAGATTAAAAGAAAATCTAGGGGTTTGCTCTCAGATCATTCCTGGCGGTCTTGAGATTTTATTTATGTTTTATGAGAGACACAGAGAGAGAGGCAGACACAGCCAGAGGTTGAGAAGCAGGCTCCCTGCAGGGAGCCCGATGCAGGACTCAATCCCAGGACCCCGGGATCACGACCTGAACAGAGGCAGACACTCAACCAGAGCCATCCAGGTGCTCCTTTTCCTGGGTGTCTTTAAATCCTCCCTTTGTTACTTAAAAAACAACAGGGGATCCCTGGGTGGCTCAGTGGTTTAGCACCTGCCTTTGGCCTAGGGCGTGATACTGGAGATCTGGGATCAAATCCCACATTGGGCTCCCTGCATGGAGCCTGCTTCTCCCTCTGTCTCTGTCTCTGTCTCTCTCTGTGTGTCTCTCATGAATAAATAATATATTAAAAAAAATAAAAAACAAAACAAAAACTGGAAATAGTAGCAAATGTGAGTGGTATGGGTGAGATCTGTGCAAGATAAACAAAGCTGAATGTCAATCAACAGACCCAAACTAGGAGTGGGGAGAAAAAAGTTTGGCCTGAAGTGAAAAGACTGGTTAATGGTTATGCATTTTGTTTAATTTAAATGTTAAATGTCAATGTAATTTTTAAATAATTCCTCCTTTTAACATACTTTTCCCATTAACAGTTCTTTACTGCATGTGGAAAAGGGCTTTCACACCTTACTTTCTCACTGGCACAGGTACTTTCAGAAGGTGGTCTAGGAAGTACAGCATGAACATGCCACACCAACTCTAATTCCAGCTCCTCTTCCCTTTCTTCTGCCTCAAGAAAACACATCAGACTACAAGAGTGGAGACAGTATTGTCACATGGGTAATCCTGAGCTTATTCTCATTAATTTTTATGCGATTATTGGCAAATTTAGTAGTTTACTCTTGGAAGCAAACTGGCTAGACTACATATCCTTCAAACATTTGTCCATAAATACTGGTTTTTGATTGGTTGTTTATTTCATAAACTGGGTTTTTGAGCGGCACTGAGTTCATGAATGCAGTCCCTGATTGAAACCTAGAATTTAGCCATTCTGTTCTTCCAAGAACAGAGATGACCTAAAGAGAGGATTAAAATTATCTTGTGAAAATTGGGGTGCCTAACAAAAACGTGCCTGAGTAGAAGGCTACTGTCCTGCTATCTGAGGATAGATGAAGCCAGAGAAACAGTTACAGGAAGGGCCAAAGTTCTCATCAGAAAGTAGTTTTTTATTCTGGTGAAAAAATAATACACAGTCATTGGGTTATTGCATCTCAAAGATGTCTTCAATATATTGTTCTATCCTTAGTTTCCTCTCCTTCAGTTATCACTGACAACGAGTGCGGAAAAAAACCACAATAAGCAAGAGCATGAATGGGTCTGTGTGGGTTGGGTGTGTGTAGGCTAAAAATGATAGGCAGTTGTGGAAAGAGGAAGAGTGCTTGCTGTTGAAGAAGTGATTAGTGTGTTTTAAGGGGCATACTGACCAAGGATAATGAAATGCCAGTAGCCTGACCCACTAATTACCCTTCCTCCCAAAGAAACACTTCAACTGTCAGCTAGATTTGGGTCATTAACACTAAAAATCCAGAGAATTGGGGCCAACTCAACAGTAGCACATGGCTTTAGTAAAGGTCTAAGATGTCTCCTCCTCTTCATGATTCCCTTCACCCCTTCCCTAAACCGCAATATTCCAGCTGGCTCCATGCACACAGGAAAGGGATAAGACTAATTAATGTCAGAGTCTCTGTATCAGCTACAGAGGAAGAGAGAGACAGAGACAGACAGACAGACAGCCAAAGATACATGATCTCTTAGCCCAGAGCAAACTTTTATCAGCAATGGTGCTAATCTTACCAATGTTGCTCTTCCTTAGGAAAGGTGGAGAAGGTTGAGGGAAGAAAGAGAGCTGAAAATTTAGACCATGCTAAGAAGTTTACTTTGAGAAGGACAGTTATTGTTAAAAAAAAAAAAAAGTCGATTACTGTAGGTATCATACGTCACGTACAAGCCAGGAAAACAGGTTCGCAAATACATGAGGTAGTCCCACACTACTATTTGAATTTCTGATTCTAATTATTAGTTCATTTTTTCTTGTTTGTTTTCAAACTGTGACATCCTGATGTTATAGATGTTAACTTACTACTTCAGCTTTGCTGTGGGCTGAAATTAAGGCCAGAGTTTGTTCGTATTTTGTGTGTTGAATTAAAGAGATGAGTGCCGGGTGAAGGCCTGAGATGAGTTTTCTCTATGAGGCAGGAGGGGCCTTTACTGTTGAGACTTCATGACAGCTATTCTAGTTGTTCAGAGGCCTGGATTGTTTCCTTCTTGGCGTTGTGCCAGGTAACTGAAGTGAGTAAACAAGACAGAGATGTACTTCCCAATTCAGTCCTTTGGTTAGGGCTGAAGGTCAGGGTCAGTCAAACCCCATTAGTGTTCATCAGTATTTGCCTCATTTATGAGCATTTTCTGTTTCTCCTCTTAACTGTTCTTTTCCTTCGTACCTCTTTTATTCCTTTCGCCTCTCTTTTTTGAAGGTGGGAAAATCTGTTCTATTTAGAAGTAGCCATGTGGACATGGCTTGGACAATCCTCGTTCTATTTACACCCAAAGCATCGTAGTCAGGGGCCAGTCAAATGCACATTATCTTCCTTCCACCAGACCCGCTCACCGGGTTGCTCTTGGCTTCATCAAGGTCATAGGACACCTTCACTGCTTGTCTGGCCTTGAAGCAGATGCAGAACAACACTGGGGCCACGGGGAACTTGACAAAAGCAGAGTGTTCAGGCTTGTTCCTGTTGGGAGAGCTCTTCTAGGCTGTCATCAGCCACTGAGAACTGGAGGAGGGTGACATTCAGATCTTCTTGTGCCTTCCCACACAGCCTTCTTGGCCTTTCCAGTGTTTGATTCTGATTTGGGTTTAGTGAGGGGCAAGAGCCCTTCTTTGCCTTCACTGTAATCTCTGTAATAATCCTATCCTTATCTTTGATAGCTGTTTACCAGCCTATTGATGAGACGTGTGGGCACCATTTTACCCTACAAGTGACATTCAGTTCCAAGAGAATGCTGGGTCCACATTTAGATGCCCTCAGAGGTGCCCATCCATTGAGGGATTTTATATATGACATGCCTTTATTAACAGAAACCTATAAATTAAACTTTCAGCTTTTAAGTTTCTAGGATCATCATTTCACTCCTTTTTTCAGCTTTCATGCATCTTATAGACATACCACATATTATACAAAGTTATTGTTAATAGCAGAATAAAAACATAAGTGAATTTCTTAAGTTTATCCTGTGAAATGGTAGTTGGAAAAAAGAGATCTGAATACAATTAAATGAATATATATTAGATGATTTCTAACTAAAATAATAAAATGATCATTCCGTATTTTTTCTCAACCTTGACAACTGATAAGTCAACTGTTTGTTGCAAAGTTAAGAGAAGGATATGCTTTTTAAATTACAAGCTGGGCCACTTTCCCAAGTAATCTATCATCTAGATAGATCACAAGATTATAAGATTCTTATTTCTTATAAACTGGTACCAATTTTATATTGCTTGAGTCCTTCCCAAGGCCTCAAACAATTCTGAGCTCAAGCTGGTGCAAAATAAATGTACTATTTAAGACAGCAAATGATTTCAGACAGAAGATATTAAACATAAAATAGATCAAATTCGAAAATAGTTTAAATTAGAAATGATGGAAACATCATCCATAGTGCATCCATAAGGATGGCAAAAATTAAGAAATCTGATAATATAAGATGTTGGCAAAAATGCAGGGCAACAGTAAATCTCATACAGTTTTAGCAGAAGTACAAACTGTGCAACCACTCTGAAGAACAACCTGACATTATCTAGTAAAGTTGAGGATATGCATGACCTTCAGCCTAGCAATTCTGCTTGGAGAGATATATCCTTTTACATACATCTTCACAAAAAGACAAACACAATAATGATCATTGCAGCACTGCTTCTAGAGCAAAAGTGAAAAGCTATCTAGAAAAAAAAGTGAGACACAAAAACACCAGGAACAATCTACATAACCACCAACAAAAATACACAAACTAAAAAAAAAAAAAAAAAAAAATACACAAACTATACTGTATCTGTTAATAAGAAAATGGGTAAGCGTAGAATACTTATACAGTGGTATGCAATTACAGTAGTGAAAATAAATGAACTAGACTATATAGGCTAACATGACTAAGACTATAAGACAATGTTATGTGAAAAAAGCAAGTTGTAAAAGGTTAAGAGGTTTAAAAATAAATAATATAGAAACACACATTCAGATGCAATGAAACGCCGAGACACCTGCACCCCGATGTTTCTAGCAGCAATGTCCACAATAGCCAAACTGTGGAAGGAGCCTCGGTGTCCATCGAAAGATGAATGGATAAAGAAGATGTGGTCTATGTATACAATGGAATATTCCTCAGCCATTAGAAATGACAAATACCCACCATTTGCTTCAACGTGGATGGAACTGGAGGGTATTATGCTGAGTGAAGTAAGTCAATCGGAGAAGGACAAACATTGTATGCTCTCATTCATGTGGGGAATATAAATAATAGTGAAAGGGAATAGAAGGGAAGGGAGAAGAAATGGGTAGGAAATATCAGAAAGGGAGACAGAACATGAAGACTCCTAACTCTGGGAAATGAACTAGGGGTGGTAGAAGGGGAGGTGGGTGGAGGGTGGGGGTGACTGGGTGACGGGCACTGAGGGGGGCACTTGATGGGATGAGCACTGGGTGTTATTCTGTATGTTGGTAAATTGAACACCAATAAAAAATAAATTTATTATAAAAAATATAGAAACACACATATGAAAAGTATCTTTAGTTTGAATGAGAATAAGAAAGATCAAATTCAGAACAGCAGGTATTTCCAGGTAGGAAAATATAGGAATAGAACCCAGAAATAATGCATAAGGCTTCAGCTGTATCTGTAATATTTTATGTCTTAAAAAAAAAATTAGACATGAAACAGTTTAGTCTAACAAATGTCATAAGAAAGCAACTTTATTTTTTAAATGAGAAAGACATTTCGAAGTCCCCATCCAAAAATTATAAATAGTCCAGTTTACTATGTCAACAAACTGCCCAACTTAGAAAAAAAATAAGAGTATGACTCTTCAAATAACAAAATGACAACATGACTTTTAAAACAGCCTAATGGGGGGCGCTTGGGTGGTGCAGTTGGTTAAGTGGCCAATTCTGGGTTTTGGCTCAGGTCATGATCTCAGGGTCCTGGGGCTGAGCCCCATGTCAGGGTCCATGCTCCGTGCAGAGTCTGCCACAGGACTCTCTCTCTCACTCTGCCTCTCCTCATCCCGAGCTCACTCACACACTCTCTCTCAAAGAAATCTTAAAAAACAAAACAAAACAAAAACAAAACCACAACCCAAAACAGTCAGGTGGTTTAGTCTAAAGCTCAGAGGAGATGCAGATTCCTAGCCAATTCCATTTCCAAGAGAAAATTCTTCCGTGTCCACACTTCCATAAATCTTCTGTAGTTTCTTGGGAATACAGAAATAGATGTATTCTTTACATCCAGTAAAGGCCAAGCAATTAGAATAGAGGTGTTAAGAGTCAGAGACAGAACAGAAGCATCAAAAACAACAAACAAATGGGATGCCTGGGTGGCTCAGCGGTTGAGCGTCTGCCTTCGACTCAGGGCGTGATCCTGGGGTTCCGGAATCGAGTCCCACATGGGGCTCCCTGCATGGAGCCTGCTTCTCCCTCTGCCTGTGTCTCTGTCTGTGTGTGTGTGTGTGTCTCTCATGAATGAATAAATAAAAATCTTTAAAAAAAACAAAAATGAGAAACAAAACTACTGTCAAGGGTAAAACAAATAAAAACTAAAGCAATTCTTTAGGAGTAATCCTTGGTTATGAGTGCTTAATTTTAAGAAGGGCAGAGAGATTTAACATTGTTGGGGAGACAGCACAGGAGTCCCTGATGAAAGGTCTCTAAGGGCTGAAACATGATAAATGAATGAGTAAGAATTAAGTGAAGGGGGTGGTGTGCCTTAAGTTGAGGCTGGGGTGAAGAGCTGCAAAGGCCTGGTGGCTGGGATGAAGAGTACGACCAGCAGCAGATGAAAGAAAGTACTGAAGGTGGAGGAGCAGGAGATGAGGCAGGGCAGAGGCTGTGGGGAGCTGGTGGGCCAAGAAGTGGAAGAGGAGGTAGGGCCTCACACATGTTGCTAATGAATTTGATTTCCAGAACACCAAAAATGGAATGCCACCTAAAAGTTTAAATGAAGGTATTTTGTATCCTTGATGACTTTTTAAACTGTGTGTGTGCTTGTGCATGTGTGCGGAGGGATGCAAAACGGATGGAGAAAGACCAGCTAGAAGCCTACTGGAGTAGACCACAGGTGAGAGAATAGAGAGAATAGTAGCTTTGTCTAGAGTGGTCGTGATGGGAAAAGATAAAAGCAGGCATTCTCAAAAGACATGTAAGACAAAATCTGCACATCTCAAGGACAGACTAGAGGGTGAGGAAGAGCAGAGTCAAGAATTGTTCTAGGCTTCTGGCTTGCACAACTTGAGGACACTGTCGTTCACTGAGAGAGGATGCTGGAAGAGCACCAGGTGGGCAAGGTACTGAGTAAGTGGGGCAGAGACGGAGAGTTCAGTTTTGGACATTTAAAGTTTGGGCTATCTTTGAGAGATTACAAGAAAACTTAGGGGAGGTCTGAGTTGAAGGCATAAATTTGTGACTCTGCCCACAGCTGAGACAGCCTAGGAAGAGAATATAGAAAGAAAAGAGGACCAAGCTTTGCGGGGTTCTAACATCAAGGCCAATAAAAAAGACAATGACTCTACACAAACACAAAAGGAGGAGCCAAAAAAATAGAAGAAAATATATGGAGAAATACAATCTTCTTTCAATAAATTCTTGTTAGATTAAGAATTAATGAACACATGAAGCTGGGCTCAGTGGCAGTTAGCCTGAACCATAAGACAGTTTCCATTTTAAGTTTTTAAAAAATTTTCATTTCTACTGAGTTAAAAAACCCTAAGTCATGATCAAAGATTGACTGGAGAAAGGAACCAGCATCAGATGATGTGTCAGCAACATTCTAATTGATTACCTTACAAAGATATTTCTCCCTGAAGATTATGTACAGCTCTCAGACAGATTCTAGTCTAGGCTGCTAATCTTATCACACTGAAAAGTTGGAAGACCGGAAGTTTCGATTGGAAGGATAATAGCAAATGGATTCTTAATATGCTTTTTTGATTAGCTTGCTCTGGAAAGTATCTTTCATATTTGGATGCAGCATTTGTGTGTTAAACGTGCCAAATGATTGGTCATTGAGCCTTCTCTCCAATAACAAGAGAGGGTCGACATGGTTTAGAAACATAAAATTTTTGGTCAATGGATTACATGAAACAGTCCCCCCCCCCCCCCCCCCAGAAAATCTAGTTATCTTCAACAAATTTCTGGCTATACATTATAATTATTGGTATCGCCTTTTAAAGGAAAGGAACACCTTTTCCCTCAAAATCCATCATATTTCAGTTTGAAAGATATACTTTCCACCAATTCTTCACACTGTACACTAAAGAGACATCTTTTAATAGCCTTGATTTCATGATAATCTGTTTTCAATATTTCCTTCAAAGCCAAATCAAGATCAGAGAGGTGTGTTGCTAACCACTAATTTCATGGCAAAAGAAATACTGAGTATTAGGTATAATCTTATTTATTCACATGGCAGTACCATTCCCTGCAGAATTACTGCCCCCATATACACTCTCTCAAAAAGGGCCCTCCTGGTGTTTTCATCATTACTAATTTGAAGACAACTTTTGCAGTCTACAACCCAGCTCACAAAATGCTAATAACTCTTATCACTTAGATTTTCACCAAAACACAAAAGAATTGGTCAAGACTTTTCCTTCAAATGGCCTGCACATGTGAAAAGAACAATAAAGTGAAATATGCAATAAAGCATGCATATGTAACTGGTATTTCAACATATGTCCAGCAGAGATATTTGTTAAGGAATACTGCCAAAGAGCTTCCTCGGTTTTCTCCTTGATAAAAATATGTGTCAATAATTATGTTTGCTTTGACAAGTTTGGTTTCTTGATAATTTGCTAAAAGAATTTAATTCTGAATATTGCTCCCATGGCTCTGTCTTCCTCTCCACCTGTAGTCACCATGGCAAAAACTATTTTGTAGAAGGTCTGGAAAACTTAAGTAGCTTACCAGAGAGGATGCTGGGCTTTAGCAGAAAACTCACCAAAATTTATTTAATTTTGAAATTTTTTCTAAAGATCCTATTTATTCATGAGAGACACCCAGAGAGAGACAGAAACACAGGCAGGGGGAGAAGCAGGTTCCCTGCAAGGAGCCCGATGTGGGACTTGATCCTGGACCCTAGGATCACACCCTGTGCCGAAGGCAGATACTCAACCTCTGAGCCACCCAGGCATCCTCTCACCAAAACTTAAATAGCTTACGTCACCATTTGACAATATTTTACACAAAAGATAACACACCAGACACTAGGAGTCAACAGATTATCTCATTTCAGACTTTACTACTCAGCAAATCACTTCAGAACCACTAAGCCATTTTTGTGAATTGGGACTATAATGCAACATAGTGAAACAATGGAAAATGTGAATGCAAATTAATAAACAATATGCAGAAGATAAACTGCACCCATATGGCTAATAGCTGAAAGCAGCTAACACAAGACTTTGTCATCCATTTATAAGCTAATGTGTCGAAGTTTAAAAACCTAGTGTAATTTCTGAGAAAATCGTAATTAATCTTACATTTCGAGACATGAACTATAAATAAAATTGCTTCATTGTTTTGCTTTTCTTCCAACATGATTAGGCTGCTTAAAAGATCCTGGGGATCTTTTAAGTTCATAAACCATATCCCAAAAAACTAATTAAAATGTGAGGTGAGACTCATGGCCCAAAGAAGAAGAGGTAAATACAGCATCGAACTCAAATAATTTTTAAATGATGTAAACTCATTAAATTGGATATCATTAATTCAAAACATGTGATACAAATAACATGGGAATATTATTTGAACAACTTCGAAGCCAAATATGTTTAACAATTTCAAAGACCAAACTGTTTTTGAGAGCTTTATAGTTTAGAAGGTTTGAACAGCTGAGGTATCAAATTTAGGTTACTTTGTCTATCACTGATGTTGGCAAAGGAAAGTACTATTTCTTATAAATATGTTGCACACAGAAGAGAACATAAAGGATGGGAATCAGCTTAAATTCAGATTAAATCCAGAGTAAGATTTAATGAAACACTTTTGAAAACGAGATTAAAATGAATCCTTCTTTCAAATATATGTTATCATTATCTGCTTTTTAATAAGTATATCTATGACATGGACAACATATTTGGTTATTTCTAACCTATAGGACTTCACTGTCAATGCTAAGGAAAACAAACAGATTACTTCTCCTTCCATTATTATTATTATTTTTTAGATATGACTGACTGGGAGATCCTACTGGCCAAATGTTGAATGTTCTACAATGCACAGGAACTAACCAAACCTTGATCTGTTGTTTGTTTATTTTCAAAACTCTTAACTGAGAGCAAATCTATGAGCATAACTGAAAATTATTTTTAAAAAATGACATATACACAGCGTACAGGCTACATTTAGTGAATGTCGAGCTTTCCTTGGATTTTATTTTCATAGATTAAAGAAAACAAAATTGCCATCATTCTTTATATGCCTATTTGGAAAAGCAACACTTCATCAGCAACATTAGCAAAATTTACAACAGAAATTACTTGTCATCAAGTACATTTTTTAGTTATTCAGATAAATAAAGCAACATTCAGCTTCGCATTTGCGTGTTTCAACAAGTGCAACTGTAGTTCTACAGCCTTCTCTGGGCCCCTTTGGGAAAGGCATTGTGGGGGTCATATTACTGTGTATCTAACCAGCAAAACAGGCCTCAAGTAGTTCTAAATGTCACTTAAAATCACTCTGTTTACCAGAGCAACTCACAGATTAATGGAGGAAGAGTGGAAAAGCCAGATGGGCGATGGACAAGGCCACTGGGCACAGTTAAGCACTTTGTGCATTTTTAAAAGATTCTCGGCAGAGGGGTGGCAAAATATGTTCCACTGTGGTGCCAGCCGAGGAAAAAAGAGCATCTTTGGATAATTTATCTGCCCAGAGGGGATGCCTTTTTGTAACTCATACAACTACATCATGATTAGCTAACAGACTGGTGCTAGAAGTTTCTCCCAGAAGACATCCATAAGGTATACGATTTCATAGAGAAAAAGAAGAATCCAGCAAACATTTTGTTCTCCCTTATCAGAAATATCAATGCTATGAAAGTTACATTGATTGTTAAATTTAAAAGGAATCTCAGGAAGTAGTACAAAGACCGATCTTGGAGTAGAAATACATAAAATGAGTTATCTGGCAACTGAGCCAAGTGGGAAAGCCTTGATATCAAAGATCCAAATTTTTAATTTAATACTAAAATCACAGAAGGTATAGTTAAACACATTATACTACAAAGTTCGTACATTCAGATTCTGTTTTAGGAACTCAAAATTATCTGTCACATTTACATATGTGACCACGATCCTATTACAGTCTAATAAAAATCACAATCCTATACTAATTTGTCATATACAAACTTAACATATATGGCCTATGTGTTAAAATAATTGCTTCATTCTTAAGGTACTAAAACGTTTATCTGAGAAACTTTTCCAACATAAATAATGAAGCAATCTGAAATAGCTTTCCCAGGTTTAACTAGGGCAATCTCCACCCTAACTCCTTCTTTTCCTCCTCCTGTTTTGCATTTGCACTCTTTCAAGAAGTGCTCAAATTTTTTACTCTATGTTAGCTGAGGGACTAGTTCCTATGGAAGAAGGAAGAAATGCAAGTGAAGCAATAAAAGGAAATCGCCTATGGACAATAGTAACTATATGTTTTTAAACAAAGCAGAATCCTGAGTATTTAGAAACAGTTGTTACAAAATTTTATTCTAAAAAAAAAATTTTATTCTACTGAATTAAAAGGCATAAATTCCTTTCATATGGTGTATGCATTTGAGTGGTAGATACTTCTCAAACTACTTGATAAATATAATTGAAATATTATTAAATATAATTATTATGTTTTATGTATCATGTCTTCATACACTGAGGAAAATTTTACCTAATGGGAAATTCAGGGTAACTAACTTCACAGAATACCATATGTTGATAAACTCAAATTCTAATTACTTACTATTAAAATAATTAAATACCTTTTGTAGACTGGTAGGATTTAGCTGAGTTTTGTCTATTATTTTCACAGCAACCTGAAAAAGAGAATCATTAAACTATATATTTGAGAAAACGTATTTTGACGGATTAAAAACTTGTAAAAAGTCTTCTTCATTCCTAACTAAATGTAATTTAGTTGTCTTTGGTGTTCACATAACTAGATGATAAAGTTGAGACAATCTGGCAGCCTTATGATGTATTATTCCATTGACCTAATGTATTATTCCATTGATGTATTTATTCCATTTAGCATATCTGATTCTTAGTCAATAAAACAACAGCTTTAGAATTTTTTCCACTTCTCTCCCCTTTAAAGTAAAAATCATTGGTATCTTAATCTTTTACTTATGATCTTAATAAGTCACAATTATCAGAGGGAAGAGACCTACAAGCTTTCAGTAGTTTAAATATCATGGGAATAAAATGATTAGAGAAATCAAACACCAGAGCTTGCTTATAGCAGCAGACTAACCAAATGGATTAAATCTAAGTCTCTGCCTAATAAAGCCTGTGTCTGAACAGTTCCTGGAGCCAGAATGGGCAGAGAGGACTAAAATTAACTGGTACAGAGCTAAAGAAAAACTTATTAAAAACAAATTCTAAGTGAGATCTTCATAATGTCTTAACTGGATCCAGGAAACATGAGGTAATATTAACTGTTTTTTAGTTTTTACTATACCAATTATTAAATATTAGTAATAATTATTAAATACACACATTTTTGCTATATACATACACATAATTTAAAACACATGGGATTTTAGAAACCCAATTCTCCTATTGCCTGAGAAAAACATCCGTTTTCAACCGTATGTATAATATGATCTCTAAACAGACAAAAGTCAGTGGGTGATTTTATACATATTTATACCTAATTTATCAGAAGCAGTAATTAATGAGAACTAACTCTGGCCCTGTGCTTGGGTTGGGGAACAAACAAAGTCAGAAATGTTTATAGAAACCATATAATGAAGATAGAAGCCTAAGGAAAGTTCATCTGTAGCACATCTGATTTATGAGAGATGCTACATGCAGGGATGAGTCTTTTCTAAATGTTCAAAGGCCAACTTTTTGTCCCATAATATAGCTCTGTCTACAGATGTTCCATTCACACATACCTCAGTGTTTACCATATTTCAAATGTCATTTATTCCCAGCACCAGCTACAGAAAAGATCTGTAACAAGACTCCAGAGAGGTCCAAGTAAATATTAAAAAGCATGAAAACTTACCTCTCTACCAGTTAGGACATGTCTTGCCAATTTCACTTTGGCAAAGTTTCCCTTCCCTATTGTTTTTTGTAAACGATAATTTCCAATGTGAGGCTGCTCGTCTGTTGCTGACGTAATGGAGTTTCTGCACCGGGGAATGTTCTGTCGGCTACTCGATTTGGTAGGCTGGATGTGCGGTTCAGTGTATCCATCCACAGACGTGTGCTATGAGAAAGGTTACAAGATTTCATTGTTAATGAAATTACATTTGAAAAAGGACAGTTAAAAAGACTACAAATGAAAAAACAAACAAAAAAGACTACAAATGACTTTCATTGATAAATCAACTTCAATGAAAATACATTGGGCTACATGATTTATTTTTTATTTTTTATTTTTTTTTACTTATTCATTCATGAGAGACACACCGAGAGAGAGAGGCAGAGACACAGGCAGAGGGAGAAGCAGGCTTCATGCAGGGAGCCTGATGTGGGATTCGATCCTGGGTCTCTAGGATCAGGCCCTGGGCCGAAGGCAGGCGCTAAACCGTTGAGTCACCCACGCTGCCCGGGCTACATGATTTTTAAGTGAGAGGATTCTGTTTACAATTTCTACTTGACTTTCGCTCACTTTGCCGGGGGGGGAATATAACTATTTAAAATGAAATGTTCAGGGGCGCCTGGGTGGCTGTCACTTAAGCATCTGCCTTCAGGTAGTGACCCCGGGGTCCTGAGGTCCAGTCCTCCGTGGGGCTCCCTGCTTCTCCCTCTATCCTCTACTCCTCTCCACTGCTTGCAATCTCTCTCATGCTTGCTGTCTCTCTCTCAAAAAAATACAAGCTTTAAAAAAATGAAATTTTCTTCATAACTTTACAGAGAGAGTGAGCCTGTGTATGAGTAGGGGAGAGAAGGTGGGAGGGAAGAGGCAAAGGGGAGGGAGAGGGAGACAGAATCCCAAGCAGGCTACACGCCCAGCACAGAGCCCAGCACAGAGCCCGATGTGGGGCTCGATTTCATGACCCTGACGTCATGTCCTGAGGCAAAATCAAGAGTTGGATCAACTGAGCCACTCAGGAGCTCCTAGGTATATGCTTTTTTTTTTTAAGATTTTATTTATTTATTTAATATTTATTTATTAGTTTTAAAGATTTATTATTTATTCATTCATTTATTTTATTTATTTATTCTCATGTATCTCTGAGAGACACACAGAGAGAGGCAGAGACACGGGCAGAGGGAGAAGCAGGCTTCCTGTGGTGACCCTGATGCAGACTCAATCCTAAAACCCTGGGATCACACCCCAAGCCAAAGGCAGATGCTCAACCACTGGGCCACCCAGGTGTCCCTAGGTATGAGCTTTTGATTTAAAAAATAATAAAGAGATAGACAGAAGCCATACGGACCATGACTCCTCTAAGGGTGTATCACCCCTTTAAGCTGAGATGACAACACAGCACAGGACTGCTTCACTAAAAGGGCAGACCGTCTTTAAAGCCAAGACAAACAAGTTCATAAATACAGTTCTGTTTCTCCAAACTGGCTCCATTACTTGTCACACTCACTCTTCCATTTGCTGGAATCCAGTGCAGTCAATCGACCACCCAGTTGCCTGTTTCAGGCATCCTAATGCGCCCCTGCCCAAGCCCCTCACTCAGTTCCCCAGGCCTAACCCAGAGCCTCAGCCCTGCCTGCCCGTGACCTGATGCCCGCTGCACTCCTCAGCGCTACTCTCCAGCAAAGGCCCCCCTGTGTCTCGCAGTCCCACACTAGCGACAACTATGATGAGTCCTGTTCAAGGGCAGGCTCAGCACCTGGAGTCCCACGACCAGACTGTTTCACCAGCTCTGATGCTCCTGCTCTTGGTTCAGTGTTGCCCTCATTCTGACACACAGACGTTTCTAGCAGTTTTTGTGAGGACATAGATTCACACGTAATAAACGTTAACATCTTTCTCCAACTAACTTCTTTAAAATAGCTGAAGATGGGTGGCACAAATTGACAAAAGAAAGGAGTGTTTTTTATTTGCGAGGTAAGTGATTTGGCCTTTGCTGTCCTGCCTACACAACTGTAAGCTTGTCTAAAAAATTTTGAGCAGAAAATTTCTTAAAGGCAGTATTAAGGATGACTCCATATACCAATCTCACGCAAAGCATGACTCAAAGTCATTTTCCCATTTGTTATTATTTAAGGATTTAAAAAAAAAAAACAGGAGAAAATCAAATTATGTATGTAAAAGACTCCATAAAACACAAGATCTCCACTTTCAGATTTTTTTCAACTCAGCACAAATTAAAGGGTTGTCTCTGTGTCTTACACACACCTGCAGCCTCAGGCCTCATCGTGAACTAGCGCCTCATTCGTGTATTCTCACAGCAAACTGCTTTCATGCATCTCATCACCCACTCCACTGTACTATCATTATACACTTACTTCTCTGTCTCTGCCACCCTACCACGAGCAATTTGAGGACAGGGATGTTTTCCTTTCATTTTTATATACTCACCACACTGCAGAGCGCCAGACACAGAGGAAAGGCTCAATAAATCAATAAGTCTCAAAGTGTTGTCCCTGAACCAGCACCATCAGCATCATCTGGAAACTTGTTAGAAATGCAAATTTTCTGGCCCTGTTCCAGGCCAGTAGGAAATTCTGGGGGTGGGCCCAGCAATCTGTGTTCTAACAAGTCCTCCGGGTGATTCTGATGCATGCTGAAGTCTGAAAACTGCTGCAATAAATAACATAAGAAGTAGGTAAATACAAAGTTATTCACTGCCTTTTGGAGACTTTTCTATTATCTGAGCACAAACAAGAGATGTTAATTATAATCAATTTCTAAGCATTAACAAGTTGCTATACTCTTTCCCATAAACAGTACTTCTCTATCTGAACTTGTTCTGCAGGGAATGTGGACCTGTCCATCCTTCAAGATTTAATTTTATCTCCTTCTCAAAGAAGATTCCTATGTCTTTCCACAAAGCAGAGGTGATTCCCTCTCTCTTCTGTTGCTATTTTTATGTCCAATACAAATTTCTACTACTAGAACTATCACACCATCTTCTAAGTATGTGTCCGTGGTCTGTTTTCACTGTTAGGCCAGAAGCTCCCATAAGCCCCATAACTTAATATAGTGTTTGGCACACCGAAGGCACCTAGTATATAAAAGCTAAATCAAAGGAACTGGGGGCCCTTGTACTCCTGATGGCCGAAGAGAAGAACTTCTGAGGAATGATTCCTTGCAGTGCAGATATTGATGTGTAAAATACCCACCTCCCAATGCTAGTTGCAAGGCACATCCTGTCATTAAACTATGACAGCCTGCATTACTGGCCTCAAATTTCATGCCCTTCTGTTGCCATGTAACTCTCCAATGTCCTTCCGCTGAGAGTAGGGCTTAGTTTCCTGCTCTTTGGGGGTTCAGTCACATGATCTGATCTGGCCAAAAGAATGAGCTGGAAGTGACAGTATAGCTAGTCCCAAACTAGTCATCAAGAGACTCTGCTGTGTTTCAGATTGCTCTCTTAAGCTTCTGCCATCACCCTGAGAAGGCCTTGCCCAGGCTGACACAAGAAAGATAAGAAATACATGAAGTAGAGCCACTCGCAGCTGAGCCCAGATTAAATCAACTGGTTCCCCAGATGACCCACGGACTCATGAGAAATGATATACGCTTGTCAGTTTAAGCCACTGAGTGCTGGATGGTCTATTACACAGCAAGGCCAGCTGATACACACAGCTATCACTATTTTTATTTTTTTCTTTTTTTTATCAATATTTTTAAATCCAGAGATAAACATAAAGGAACAATAAACAATTAGGGGATTCTTATCAAACATGTTCAAATTCTAGTACTCTGCAACCATAAAAAAGAGGGGTTGCTAGATAATCAATTCCCTAATGAACTCTTTTTTTTTTTTTAAAGATTTATTTATTTATTTATGATAGACATAGAGAGAGAGAGAGAGGCAGAGACACAGGAGGAGGGAGAAGCAGGCTCCATGCCGGGTGGGACTCGATCCCGGGACTCCAGGATCACGCCCTGGGCCAAAGGCAGGTGCCAAACAGCTGAGCCACCCAGGGATCCCCCCCCCAATGAACTCTTGATCAAATAAGCTACATATGGGTAGACTCCTTAACTTTTTTGTATCCCCAGCAAGTACAGTAAAAAGAGGGGTCAGCAAACTTTTTTTTGTAAAAAGCTGCATAATAAATTATTTAGGCTTTGTAGACCATATACTGTCTCTGTTGCATATGCATTCCACCCCCCCCCCCCCCAGCTTCTTAAAAATTTAAGAACCTTTCTTAGTTCAGGGTCATAACAAAAAAACACCAAAAGGCTGGATTTGGCCCCTTGGATAACACACGACCCCTAGTATAACATATACTTTGGGATGCAGGATTAAATTGTTTCTGGATGATCCTACTAACAGAATAGGAGATTCTAGGAAAAGCATGAGTATGGCTATGTCTGTACCTGGAGAGCAGAGGAGAGTATAGAGGGCTTATCTAAATATATTATTTTTTCTCATCCCACCACCTAAGTTGGAAAAGGTAGCATATTCTCCAAAATCCTTTTTAAAAATAAATCTCTTAACTTTCAACATTAAGCATGATCATTTTATGAGCCACCCAACTAATTTAGAATGCATTTGAGTCTTAAATTATAAGTTAAAATAGAATATATAGAAAATATTTTATATAATTTTTTTAAAGATTTTATTTATTCATGAGACACACAGAGAGAGACACAGAGACACAGGCAGAGGGAAAAGCAGGTTCCCTCTGGGGAGCCTGATGTGGGGCTTGATCCCAGGATCCCGGGATCACGACCTGAGCCAAAGGCAGACGCTCAACCACTGAGCCACTCAGGTGCCCCTCTTATGTAACTGATTATAAAACACCCATCCAAAAAGTACCTCCCTCAAAAGCCCATCTTTTCTTAGGATTGCCACAGCGCCACTCAGGAGCAAACTCTTTCCCTGAAGAAACTCTTTGAAGAATAATTTGGAATAACTGATCTTATTCCTTTCTATCAACAGCTTAACTCTCAAATAAAAAACCTGGCAAGGATATGAATTCAGCTCATGCTGGATTAAACAGTGAGTTTAAGAACTATCTCAGCCCCAGGGCTACTAGGTATAAGAAATTATGTTAGCTTAATTATAGAATATCTACAAGTTTTGGTCCCCTGAAACCACAAGTTTAGATCTTGGCATTTCCTTCTTCAAATTGTCCACTCAAGCTTGCCGGAAGTGTGCAGCATATTCAAAGTGATTAAAGGTCATAGTTTCATTAGCTCTTCAACCCTATGTCCCATGGATCCACATTCCAATTCTTCAATAATAGAAATTCTCGTGCCCTCAATATCAACTGAAATGACATGAATTTTTCTACTCACTAGCTATGCATTCTTTGGCAAGCTGTTTAACCTTTATGTGCCTGTTTCCTTATCAGACAAACTGCTAGAAATCATGTCTTTGGAGCAGGGAGGGGGAACCTTAAGGCAGCCACAATATATGCAAAGGAATGACAATGCAAATGGCAGCTCACTTTTCATTAGGAACAATGGAGGTCAGGTGACTGTACAAGATTTTTGACGTGCTGAAAAAAAAAACCAAAACCAAACTGAAACCCCCAATTCTTTATCCAGTGAAAATATTCTTCAAGAAAGCAAGCAAAGACATTTTTAGATGAACAAGAGCTGAAAGAATTTGCTGCCAGAAGACATACAGTAAATGAAATGCTAAAGAAAGTTTTTCTGCCTAAAGGGAAATGACCATAGATGGTAACCTGAATCTACACAAAGGAACAAAGGAATAAGAGATCTGGAAATAAGGAAATATGAGGGTAAGTATAAACAAGTATGTATTTTTTTTAATCTCTTAATTTCTTTAAAAGACATATGACTGTTTAAAGAAAAAATTATAACACCATATTAATGGAGTTGTAGCATAAGCAGACATGAGTATATGTGAAAATAGAAATACGAAGGTAAGGAGAATTAAAATACTCTACAAAACTTACATTTTATCTGAATAAGTACAATATTAACCCTATGGGGACTGAAATACTATACGAATGCATTCTTTAATCTCTAGAGCAACCACTGAATAAAATGCACTAAAAGAAAGGCAGAGACATAGGTAAGAAGTCAAAGAGGAATTGAAATGGAATACTAAAAAATACTGATTAACTCAAAAGTAGTCAAGAAGGGAAGAGAGGAACAACACAATGACAACAACAAACAGATGGGACAAAAACAAAAGAGCAAATTATAGACTTACCAAACAGATCAAGAATTATATTTAACATAAACTGATTATTTCAATTCAAAGAGATTATGAAGTGAACTTTTGAAAAAGGCCCAAATGTATGCTGTCCCCAAGGGATGCACTGCTAGTATGGATACACAGAAAGTAAAATTATGGGGGAAAAAAACACTGTATACGCAAACACCAAGCAAAAGAGAAGTAGGGATGCTGTAATAATGTCCGACAAATCAGACTTCAGCGTTGACAAGGAGTATTGTTAGCAACGAAGTAAAAAGACACACCACCTAATGATAAAAGAGCCAACTCATAAAAGGTAGACATAATAATCTGAAATATAATTATGCAGGTGCTTAATAACTGGAGTGTCAACAGGCAAAGTGATGGAACAAAGTACACAAATCCATGACCATGACTAGAGATTTTAACACCACTCTCTCAAAAGAACCACACACATACATGTCTTGAGGTGAATTTTCATTTTCAAGTGGCAAAATAGTGAATGGTTTCAGTGAAAATAGCAGCTTTATGAATGACAAAAACTTTTAAATAGGAGAAAAAGAATGCTTATTGAAAATGGAAGGCCTGTGGTTTCTCTTCCTGTGTTCCTACGGCAGCCAGGACATTTCTTTATACGCACTTTATATACCGTGGTTGCCTTTAAAAAAACAAAACAAAACAAACTACTTCCTACTAAATCTGTGAGCATCTAAGTGGTAAAGCACTATATCTTTTATATTTCTTAATCAAACAGTGGTTACTGCATGGAATGGACCCACTTGGTGTATTATCTTTTATTGTAAATATCCCAGCTAAATTACAAATAGAAAAAAATCTATTTTATCTCACATATTAAAACCTATTTCAATGAGATGTCAATTGATTTGATGAGAGTCATTACTAAAACAAAATGCCTCCAAAACTTTGATAGCTACTGTCTAATGCATTGCATCAATGCAAAGGGCAGAGCTGCACAGTATGATGACCATGCCTGCCCTGAATAAGTAACTGCATAATTTTTCAAACTTCAATATTATAAGTGATGTTTTAGCTGATTATTTTTAGGAATGGGTATGATTTTTTATTACTTTTTAAGATTTATTTTTTATTTTTAAGATAAAAATGTCATTTTTTTGTGTCATGAGAGACACAAAAAGAGGCAGTGATATAGGCAGAGGGAGAAGCAGGCTCCCTGTGGGCAGCCTGATGCAGGACTCCATGCCAGGACCCCGGGATCAGGCCCTGAGCCAAAGGCAGACACTTAACCACTGAGCCACCCAGGCATCCCAAGATTTATTTATTTGAGAGACAGAGAACATGAGCTTGTGAGCAGGAAAGGGGGGTAGAGGAGTAGAGGGGGAGCGGGGGAGGGGAAGACACACACACACACACACACACACACACACACACACACTCCCTGCTGAGTCAGGAGCCCAACTTGGGGATTGATTCCAAGACTCTGAGATCATGATCTGAGCTGAAACCAAGAGTCAGAGCCTTAACCAACTGAGCCACCCAGGTGCCCCCCAAAATAGGTATGATTTTTAAACCTTAAAAGGATGATACCAATGAAAAAAAGCGGCCAATACAGTTTATTAACAGAGGTCTAAGGAACCAAAAGACTATTTTTGCCAACACCACACAACATATTAAAGAATTATCATTATAGTCAATTAGGGATATGACCAGAAGGAAAAGTTAACTATATGAGAAAAACATTACACTTTATCACCAAATTTGAAAAACACGTAGTACTAAGTGATATGCCTAAAAACCAGAAACAAGGATAGTCCATCAAACATTCTTGCACTCAACATGACAGTAGTGCTAAATAGACCAGTAGACCAGCAATGCCTTTTTTTTTTTTTTTAAGATTTTACTTATTTATTCACTGAGAGGACAGAGATGCAGACACATAAGCAGAGGGAGAAGCAGACTCCCTGTGGGGTGCCTGATAAGGGACTCAATCCCAGAACCCCAGGATCATGCCTGAGGTGAAGGAAGACGCTAAACCACTGAGTCACCCAGGCGACCCCCAGCAATGCTTTTTAAGAAGAGGAAAGTATACAAAAGAAAGATTTATATGTGTCATCTTTCCACCTCTGCCATGAATATAAACACAGAAAATGCAATAAATCAATAAAGCATCTTTTGGAAGTAGTGCTTGAGTTTAACAAAGTTACAAGAGAGAGGAAACATCCTTGATAACTCCTGACTTTCTGCAGGAATCACCTGGTGTGTTGGAACTCCCCCTTTCACATTCAGCTTAGACATTACCTCCCAGGAAAAGTCCTCCAATCACATCAATCTCCCAGTCTCCAATCAGCTAAGCTAGGGTCAAAACTAAGCCCATTTCTGGTCTTTCTAGTTATTTCTAGCAGTGCACTGCCCCAAATTTTGAAATGAATTTTTATTAAAATGATATAGGCACATGGTCAAAAAAGTAAAGGAACCCTAAGAGGTTACTAAGAAAACATCAGTCCCCTGCACCACCCTCCAAACTCCAAGTTTGCCTCCTAGAGTCCTTCCTTTAGCTTTTCCTTCCAATTTTTGCTTCGATGTTTCTAAACATACTGCTTTCATTGCTACTTCTTGATTCATCGGTCACAGACATTCTCTCAGTTTCCTATTAACGGTCAATGAGGATTAAGATCTTTTAGCTCTCCTTCCCCTCCTGTCATCCTCCTAATGCAATATAATCAAATTTTCAGTTAAAAAGTATTGTGTTTACATGATTAGGATTTGTAAATATGAACTCACTGGGAGCCAAGTATTATATTACACCGCTTTCTATTAAATTTCTTTTTTGTCAGCTTCATGGCGATATAAATAATACACAATTCAATTCACCAAATGCAAGCATACAATAGTTGTGACAAACATGTAAAGTCACAAAACACAACAATTAACATGTAAAATAGGTGATCATGTGAGAAGTTCCTGTGCCCAGCCTGCCCTGTCAATGTCCTCCTCTCAGTGATCTTTTTGATATTATACTTTTGTCTTTTCTAGACTATTAGGGAAATAGGTCATGCCGCACAGTTTAACCCTTCAAGTTCATTGTTAACTACTGACATATTTGGAGTGTTTCTAAATTTTGTGTTTGAAGTTTAATTTAATTTTTCCTATATTCATCAGATTTTCTTTGTTCCTTTATTTTCTCCTGTGTCTATTCCACTGGTGGTTCTGTAAAAAGTGTTAGGGGTAAAAGTCAAGGTGCAGTGGGCTGAGGGGCCAATGGGGAATGATACGGAGGTAGTGAGGGCAGATAACGCCCCTGACAAGGTTGACCTTGAAGACAGGGCAACAGTGTGACAGCTGGGGAAGAAAGAGGGTGCGCTCCAGGGAGGTTCTTGTTTATCCGCTTGTTTAAAGATGAGAAGAGACTGGAGCATGTTTCAATCCCAAGGGAAGGATCCAGCAGAGAGAGAGAAGCTGATGAGGCAGGAAAGTGGAAAGATTCAGAGCACATGGAGGGACTGCCCTTAAGCAGGAAGAAAGACACTTCTTCCCTGTAACAAGCAGGAAGGAAGAGAAACCAAATCTAGATGTAGAAACGCTCAAACACTGGATGGTAGGAAGTTGAGGGAGTTCCAGTCTGACGGCTTACTTTCTCTCTGTGCTTGGAGGTAAAGTCATCTGCTAGGAGTGAAGAGAGGCCACACAGGTTTACAGAGAGTAACAAAGATCTGAAACAGTCTCTGTAGAAAGAGGAAAAACGAGTCACCCAAAGAAGCCTAGAGCGGCTGCTGCTGGACAGTACTGACAGTTGAGATGAGAATGGTACCCACAAATTCATCGTGGCTCTCATCTGCATCTCTGAGTCTTTTTTAAAAAAATTATTTATTTGTTTGTTTATTTATTTATTTATTTATTTATTTATTTATTTGAGAGAGACAGAGACAGAGAGAACATGAACACAAGCAGGGGGAGTGGCAGGCAGAGGGAGAAGCAGGACCCTGGGGGACCATGACCTGAGCTGAAGGCAGACGCTTAACTGACTGGCCACCCTGGCGCCCTGCACTGAGTCATTTTCTCCAACAATACCAAAATGTCCACAGACTGGTTACTGAGGAGGCAGACATATGAGTTCATCCTGGTCTGGAGTTTGACAGACACGTATCAACAGAGAGAAAGCAGCAATGTGAGTTCAGTTATTGGTGAGTTACAGAAGTGATGGCCCATAAAATCTAAGCTGGATAGTGAAGGGGAAGACAAAAAAAAGAGTTGATGGATAGGGAGAGGTAGAGGCCAATATACTGAAAGGCTAGATGAGATCAGAAAATGATTAAGGGAAGGCCACCAAGAAGAAAGCCGCTCGATGGCCAGGTACTTGCAGTCAGAAGTATGGGGGGCTGGATTAGTGATACTGGAAGGACAGCTGCCAGGTGCAACTAGCATAGGATGTTTTATTAAAAAAGCACCAAGAATTGTTCTGCCTTTTTCCCCAAATATGTTCTTACATGTGCCTGTTCTATTTTTTTAATGTTTTAAAGGAGTGTGCACTGAGCTTCAAAACCACATTATTAGAATGATCTATGATTTTCATTGGTTACGTTATTCAATTAAAGCTTCTTACACCCCTGTATTTCTTTTTTTTTTGAACCCCTGTATTTCTTTCTCAGATTTGCTTTTATCTAGTTTGCAAATTTTTCAGGTAGGTGTGCATATGATGGACTTTCTGAATCACTGCAGCTCACACTTCTTTAAGTTCACATATAAAACAGCTGTATATAGAATAGGTACAAAGGAACATTTCCCCACTTCTTTCTAGACTTGTTCTAGAAGGCTATGAATCATGATTTACTGATAAGCAGAAAATCATTATAACTAAATTGCGATCCATGGATGACAAAACAATAAAAGAGAGAGGAAACTGTACCGAATTTCCAAGTGACAAAATTTTACCAAGATTTAGCTAAGGAATAGACAGATACAAAGGAGAATTAGTGATACGTCAATGCCAATGTCAATCTCTCATGTCAATAAGGAAATAGTGGTATTTTAACAGCAGAAACAAGTTGGATCTCTAGGAGTGATGCATCACTCCCTACACCAAAATAAATCTTTAAATGATTAAGGATATAAATGAAAAAACAAAAAACACAAAGAAGCCACAAAAGTAAGCACTAGAGAAAAATAAATGATAAGCTAGCAGCTATTTTTATAGTCGGGGAAATGCTTTCTTTCCTGAGAATGACACACAACAGAAGCTATAAAATTTTTTTTTGTTGGGATCCCTGGGTGGCGCAGCGGTTTGGCGCCTGCCTTTGGCCCAGGGCACGATCCTGGAGACCCGGGATCGAATCCCACGTCGGTCTCCCGGTGCATGGAGCCTGCTTCTCCCTCTGCCTCTCTCTCTCTCTCTCTCTCTCTATCATAAATAAATAAAAATTAAAAAAAAGTTTTTTTTTGTTAAATTTGATGCCATAAACTTAAAGAACAATGCACTGGACTCTTTTAAAAACTCTCCTTAAACCAACTAAAGAGATAAATAGATGGAGTAAAAAAAAATATTTGTAACGTGGCAGATACATGGTTAATTTTTAAATACTAAAACCTTTGACAAACCAGCAAAAAAATATTCATGAGAAAATGAAGCAAAGAATAGATATCAGTAGTCCACATAAAAGGAATATGCATGACTTTTAAACATATGAAAGCATAGTCCATCATAAGTTAAACATAAATTAAAAGTACAATGAAATACTAATTTTCATTTATCAGATTAGCAAAGATTAGAGTTTGACACCACTGGTTAGTATATTGTAGTACAAGTACACACACTCATATATCATAGATCAAAGTGAAAACTAACACAAATTCTACGTTAAAGGAGTTTGGCAACATCTATTATTAAAGAAATTCCTATAATCATTGGGCTAGAAATTTACTTCTGGCAATTTACAGAGTCACAAATGAGCTTAAAAAATAAATGCATACAAAGATATTTACTGCAGCAATAGCAAAAGACAGAAAGCATAAATGTCCATCAGTAGAGGACTATGTATATATGGTATGCTCTTTGTCATTGTGCATATGCTTATGTGTGGAAGCATCACAGATTTCAGTAAGCATGAGCATAGAATATGTCCAGAAGATTACCTAAGAGACACAACATAAGTAGTTCTGTCTAGGGAGGGAACTAGGGGACTGGGAAATGTGGAAATCAGAGTAAAGGGAACAATGTCTTTTCCTAATGTAACTTTTTAATATTTGGAGTATTGTTCTATATGCACATATGTTAAACATTCAGCATAATGAAACAAGCATTTAAGACATTTTACCTAAGAGAATAGGTGAAGGGTAGTGGGAAGCAGCATTTACTGAATGTCCACTATGCACTATAAATTGTTAGGCTGGTTGAATAACTTCCCCAAAATTCAATCTAATAATTAGTTGCATTATTGGGATTCACCCTCAGGTGTTTATTACTATAAACATAGAGACATTTTTAAGAATTCATATCTGAAGTACAGCTTCGAGGACAAATAGAATGACAGCGTAACTCCTTCTGTAGAACTCACCACAATAAAGTTGAAAAGAAACAAGTTATAGGGGACGCCTGGGTGGCTCAGCAGTTGAGTGTCTGCCTTCAGCTCAGGGCGTGATCCTGGGATCCCAGGATCGAGTCCCACATCGGCTCCATGGGTAGAGCTTGCTTCTCCCTCTGCTTATGTCTGCCTCTCTGTGTGTCTTTCATGAATAAATAAATAAAATCTTTTTTTTAAAAAGAAACAAACTTTAGTATTTATTAATGTAGCCACACCCCATTCTTCAAACTCCAACTTAAATTAAATGATAACTGGCCAGTTTCAGAGGGGTCTTATTAATAGACCCTAAGTAGGAAGGATGATGACCAGATGCCTAGGCAGACCACAGGAGAAATGGCAAGAAGACTAATATTTGGTGCCTGAAAAAAGAATCACATGGTAAGATTACCTTAACTTTTTCCAACTCAACTTCCTAACTAGTAAAAAGCATGATAAATCTGCTCATTCCTAAAAGACCAAAATCCAAGGAGCATCCCCCTATGGGCTAGATGTAACTCCCAAATCCTTAATACTCAGTAAAACTGTTCTAAGAAAAATACACCCTACCTGAGGTCACCTGTTCCCTCCTGCCCCGCTGCATCACAGTCTCATCCCCTAACCACTCACCACCTCCCTCAAGCTGCTGAAGACCTGAAAAGGGACTGTGAACCTACGAACACTTATACCTAGCTGTCAATTCAAGCTCTGTTTCCGAGAAATGGAAAGGTGAATCAAGGGGAACCCACCCACACTATTCTTGAGCAAATAGAAAGTCTAGATCAAACTCCCCATTCCAAGGATGAACTATAAATACAAGGTTGCAACACTGTAGCTCTGCTTAGACCCCGGAGAGTAGAGGAAGGGAGGACCCCTCTAGGAGCTGAGCACTTACAGAGAACGTGTCCTCCTCACCTGCTCATCATTTACAGGGCAGATTCTGCTCGTGCCAGAGGGCCATGGTTGGTCAGTCTTGCCAATAGCCAAAAGCAAGATGCCAAGAGGATGAGATCAAAGTTCTGAAGACGGATCTTCAGGACACGGACAAGGAGAAATCCCACTGGTCTCTTTCTCTGTGACATGGGCATTTGCCTCCTGCCACTCCCAGTTGCGCTTTGTTGCTCAAATACCCCTCTGCAGTAAGACCCCAGACCAGGGGCTCACCAAACCTCACTGTCCAGAGCAAACACAAGCACTCTTTCCTCTTTCAGGGTCTCCTTCTATTCTCTAGAACCCTGAGGACAGTGCCAACAAGCCGAGATTGTGGGTCGTTCACCACAAGTATTAAAGTTGTATTCTCCAGATATTACCAACGGGGCTCTGGTGGCTCCCCAAATGACCTCACTGTTGTGGCATCAACTGCAACCAGTTGTTGGCTGATCAAAGCCATTCACAGCCTCTAGGTGATGGTCACTGCTAAGAAAACTGATCATCTACCCTATGGGTTAAAGGAGCAAGAAATGGAAGACTATCTGATGAGATTAAAATGTCGTAATCTGCCCCGTGAATTATACTCATTTTTTACATCTACTATTCCATTCCTGATGCAAGAGCTGTTGCAAACAATATCTTATCGATCTATGAAAGCCGAATAGTACACACTTGGGATTTTATATCCTTTTGCACAAAATAGCTAGCTTTGTACTGATCTAAATTATAATATAAGCAGAATTATCCTCTTTCCAAAACAAACAAAAAAGCCAAAACAAAACAAAACACACCACCCCACAACCTTGTAAGGAAGACAAAGAGAATTAAAGAGGAAAAGTATTTTGAAAATTTCTCCTTTGGCATTTGAATAAACTGTCTTGTAGATGAAAAAAATAGTATTATCTCAGGAATAAAAAGACGACACTATGGTTCCACATTACACTGTTAAGTTTAATTTAACAAATACTGATCGATAACCTGTCAATTGATAAATATTAATTGCTGAAGGGATAAACATAATTATAAGAAATGGCCCTATATATTCAAGGTTAGTAGGAAAAACTAATACAGCTTTGCTATGACACGGCAATCACTAAGATAGGTATACTATACAGGGTGCTACCTTTCCATCAGCTAGAGTTGTTTCCCAACATAAATGGTTCTTTCTCGGGCCACCCGAGCTGTAATTAGTAAATCTTCTTTTACCCACCTTGTACCATATGGGACCTATTTAGAGAATATATGTAGGAAACAATTTGCATATACATCTGGACTTTCACCTTTCCAACAATTATCACTATAACTAAATAATTAGTTGTATGTCCCCCGAGGGTAGAGAAAGTGCTGATTTATCTTATCCCAAGCAAACCACTTTGTATGGGAACCTGGCCTACAACCGGCGCTTGTGTAGAAGGAATGAGCGAACATCCAAAAATATATAGGCCTACGTCTGGGCTCCCTTGATCTGGTCACTGACACTCTTCCAACTACACACAATCTTTAGTTAAATATAGTTTCACTCTGAGCTACAAAAAAAACTTCTGGACAAAAAAAAAAAAAAAAAAAAAAAAATCAAGAAACAAAAAAATTCTAAAGTATTTGTATTAAATGAAGACCATAGAGAATAGAGAGAAATTAAATCCCAAGGTAATTTAAAAGCCATTTAATGCCATGGTTTCTGCTCTGTCCCTCCTCAAGCTAATGTTTTTTTAATTAATAAGCACATAATCTATTTTACTTGGTAGTCCTTCTCTTTTCTGCTGCTGTGCTCTAAAAGAAGTGCTGATGGACAATGAAATGGCCAAAAAGATCACACAATGAAGGAGAGCACTCAGTCTACCTAAATAGGATTATCAGTGTTGCTTTAAGATTATTTTTAAGTAATCCCACACCCAATGTGGGGCTTGAACTCACAACCCCCAGGCCACGAGTCACATGCTCCACTGGAGCCAGCCAGGCACCCAGGATTATCAGGTTTTTTTTTAAAGCAAAAAATATCTGGGTTCAAATGAAACATTCCCAGTGAAAGCATGACTTGCTTATTCCTTTCTACAGCCTTCAGCATGGTGATTAAGAGAAATGGTTCTAGAGTCAGGCTACCTGGCTTGAATCCTGGCTCTGCAACTTAATGGCTGTGCAACCTTGGGCAGATTGTTGAACTTGGGTATTCTTGGGTCACCACACATGGAAAAAGATGTGATGACAATACCTTCTTTAAAGAGATAGTTCAACTGTCACCCAACCACACAGGGGGCATTCTCTGAGCACCATTTCTAAAAGAGCTTCTTTTGGGTTTCTCTCCACACTTTAACTCTACTTTCTTCATATGGTTTTACTATCTAAAATTATGTTATTTTTTAAAAATAGTACCGTTTTCATAGGACTTCCCCTGTAACGGCAGAAATGTGTCTGACTCACTGACCTCTACATCCCATGTGCCTAACTAGAAGCAGTACCCAGAATAACCAAGGAGGAACTCAATACATATTTGTGGAGTACGTGGATGAATAATACACAACATTGTGAGGTACTCTGTAAGCATTCAGTAAATGTAAGCTGTTACTACTCAGGTAATTAATTCGGGTAAATAATTCAGGCTTTTATGTCATCTCTTTTAAGTAATTTTCCTCATTGTATTTACAAGTTTTTTTTTTTTAAAGGATTTTATGTATTTATTCATGAGAGACACAGAGAGAGAGGCAGAGACATAGGCAGAGGGAGACGCAGGCTTCCTGTGGGGAGCCCAATGTGGGACCCAATCCCAGGACCCCGGGATTACACGCTGAGCCAAAGGGAGATGCTCAACCACTGAGCCACCCAGGTGCCCCATGTTTGCAGGTCTTATTTACTACTCAGCAAAATCAAAAAGTGCAACACTGCTTGAAAGGAAAGGATTTTTCCTTCCACTGTTAGTTGTCATTTGGAGAAATTATTTAAGTTCATCTCAGACATTTAGTGAGCATCACACTATGAACCACATTCTGCAGGCAGAGTATTGAACGACTGTCCAAATTAACCAAGACATACGTACATTGGCCTCATGTCTGCCTCTGGCCAAGCTACCTACTGAAACGCAGTGGAAGGAGGGATATGGATCCATACAGAATGTAACTGGATTAGGGGAGGTGGGAGTTTAGAAAGGATCCTGACCATCTGATGGAAATCCTCACATGGCTCTATCATGTGGCCCTTCAAATTCCTTCACTCATTATGTCTAAAATTCTACCTTAGCTGTTGTTTTTGTTGATAACAGTCTCACCAAAAGGCACAGGCCTAAGTCCTCCGAAGCCAGGTGTTTCTGAAATGTACCCACATGGTGGAGTTTTGCACAGGTCCTGGGCAAACTCAGGAAAATCTATTTGGGTGTGTACATAAATGCCTGTGAGTGTAAGACTGACAAACATTCTTTCAAAGAACCAACCGTTATTTTGAGGTCATGTCCTTGTATTCATTTGGTGTTGAGCTGTCCTTTTCTTTAAGTAATTATGCTGATGGCTCATGGTGAGTTTTCCCCACTTACTCAACAAAAAGGTTGGCAATCTCATTCCATTTCCAAAAGGTTTTTCATTTATTTATTTATACAAATTTTATCAGAGAATTCTGAAATCTAGAACATCCACATGTAAACAGAACATAATTAAAGCTGCCTGGCCAGGGACACCTGGGTGGCTCAGTGGTTGAGCATCTGCCTTTGGCTCAGGTGATGATCCCAGGGTCCTGGGATCTAGTCCTGCATTGGGCTCCCCATAAGGAGCCTGCTTCTCCCTCTGCCTGTGTCTCTGCCTCTCTCTCTCTCACAAATAAATAAAATATTTAAAAAAAAAACAAACAAAAACAGCTACTTGGTCAAACTCCAAATGCAGAGTACTCGTTTATCCATTAATACACTGTCTCTTCCTCTTTACCCACGCCTGATTTTCATTAACCACTTGTCTGTAACTTGTCTATACTATTCCAGCAGATCTTAATTATAACTCAGACAATATTAAGAAAAATTTTCTGACCACATGTTTAAGAATAGTATGGACCTTTCCAGAAAAAAAAATTTTTTTTAGATTTACTTATACATGAGAGACATACAAAGAGAGGCAGAGACAGGCAGAGGGAGAAGCAGGCATCCCCTTCCCTGGGGAAGCCTGATGTGGGACTCGATCCCAGGACCCCAGGATCATGCCCTGAGCTGAAGGCAGATGCTCAACCACTGAGCCACCCAGGTGTCCCCCAGAAAATATTTAAATCTTGTCATGTGCTGAAATAAATACTATAATCAATCCATGCTCCTTTGTTCTTTGTGACTTTTTTACTTTTCAAGTATCCTTTCTAAGTAGAAATGGGCTCAGAACATTTAGCCCATTTATTTGACACAGTTAACTCTTGTCCCCAAGTCCCCAATATCTTGCACTGGAATATTCAGAGCTTCTTCAACCTTAAAACCTCTGATCCACTAGCCCTCCCCAAGCTCACTACTACTCACTCCTGCCACGTCCTCTCTGACCTCCTTAGGCAGGGGTGCGCCAGGATCCTTTACTACAACCACTGCCTTGCAAGCATCCTCAACTGCCCTGCTTTCCACTCCCTCTTTCCTATGTGCTTGGCAAGCCCTCATGGCCGTGAAAGCCCTCCGTGCTCCTGCTCTACACCTGCACCTGCACAGCCCTCTGTCAGAGACACACACAAGTGGCCACTTGATTTCACTTACGTTTTTGGCCTCCAATCCCAAACGAGGACTCAATCTTTTGACAATCCTCTATACTCTGAGTACACTCACCTTACCCTTCTCTAAAACTTCATTTCATGCTTTCTCCTTCTTCTCCCATCCCCACTTGCCAAATGGTGTTCTGTTTAATAATAGTTCATTAATAATACAGAAACAACTGCAGAGATGCTTATGGTTCCATCCACATCAAAACTCCAGTCCTTCCATAACCTTCATGAAATGGCCCCGCTGTTAGCAAAGACCAAAACTGCCTCCTATGCTCTGGCTTCCATTCACATACAGGACGTCTGAACCACCCAGGCGAACCGTTTCTCATTTTAAAAGAGAAAATTCTCCCAGGACCATAGGTTCCTCACTTCCAACTACGATTCTATTTCTTTGCTTCCCTACACATCAAAAGTTCTTAAAAGAAGGTTTTAGGGGCACCTGGGTGGCTCAGTGGTTGAGCTCCTGCCTTTGGCTTGGGTAGGAATTTCAGGGTCCTGGGATGGAGTTCTGCATCAGGCTCCCTGTGGGAAGCTTGCTTCTTTCTCCCTCTGCCTATGTCTCTGCCTCTCTCTGTGTCTCTCATGAATAAATAATTTTTTTAAAAAAGGTTTTGCATATGTAAGTTGCTGCCACCACTTCTCAATCTTTGCTTCAACCCACTCCAACCAGGCTTGTTTCCTTTGTTTCCCTGGGACCAGACTTGTCAGGGTTACCAGTTATGTCTTGTCAGAAAATCCAAGTTGCCTGTGACACAGTTGACCCTTTTCTTTATTCTTGTGGCTTCTGCAACACAACACTCTCCAGATTTTCCTCCCAAGCTACTCCCAGTGCCCTTTGTTCCTCTTCTCTAACGCAAAATGTTGGCACCCACCAGCGCCCTGTCCTCAACACCCCTTTCTAGCTTATTCATTTCAAAGAACTAGTTTTTGGTATTACCGATTTCTCTTAGTTTCCTTTTTTTTCTATCTCATTAATGTCTGCTCTAATTTTCATTATGTCTCTCCTTCTATTTTCCTTATGTTTAACCTGTTCTTTAAGTTGCAAAACTGACCTGAACCTATTTAGTTTTCTTTCTAAAACTTGCTAATTAATTCTTAGCTCCTTATTTTCTAAAACATGCAATCAGGGTTATAAATTTTCATCGTAATTGTACTTAAGCTGAAATAGTCTATGTTCAGAGAGGGGAGTATATTCTGTCTGGAGCACTCAATTCTATAGGGGTCTACTGAATAAAACCTACTACATCTGTTCAATTTTTGTTCTAATTTTTTATCATTACAGATGTTTTTTAAAAACCATCTATTTATCAATTTTTTAACATAGCAGTTTTGGGGGGCTTTGTGTATTTGAGGGCCGTGTGGTTATATACTTACAGATTACTGAATATAGCTCATTAACATTATCTTTGATGATTTAGGGTACTTAGCTTCTTTATGTCTAACAATGTTCTTCATCTTAATGCTCTGATATTAACATTAGTATAACAAATTTTTATCATCTTTTTCTTCCTTTCATTGTCAAACAGCTTTACTAACTTTTAAATAGTTGTAGTGAGGTTTTATTAGTCTTATCAAGTTATTAGTTATCAAGCTGAGAAACCCTTTCTTTTAAACAGGAGATTTTAATCCTCTTATATTTATTTTGTGATTATTTTATCTAACTTTTGTTTCCCTTTCTTTTCTTCTGTATTTAATTTACTTCAATTTCCCTCCTTGCTCTAAGCTGGCATATATTCTATTTCTTTTAAATTTTAAAATGCATAATATGCTTTAAATTTTAAAAATAATCCACTTCCCATCCTCCTCTCCAGCAGCCCAAGACAAGACCTGGGAAGTTTCAGCACCAATGTTTCTCCTGCCATTTTCCATGTTACTCATATCTATCATTTCTGTTCTCTTTTCTCCCAAGATCCTAAATATAAGCAATTACTCTTTGTTAGTTCTACAGTCAGTGTTTATATTTATCAACTTGGAATGTCTTTGCTTGTTCTAATCTCTTACATCCAACTTCTTTCTTCTATTTCCTTCTTCCTGAACTACATTTTTTAGCAGTTTAAGAGTATATAGATAGAAAACTCTTGGCCTTTTTTGTCTGAAAAAATCTTTTTTCGTTGTTACTCTTAAAGGATTGTTTAGTTAAGAAGAGGATTTGAGGTTGATATTCTTTTTTGCCAAATATGATAGATGTTATATATTTAACATATATTTAATATATTTCTTATTGCTGATGAGAACTATACTGTTCATCTAACCATTGTTACTTTGGAAATCATGTTTTCTTTTTGACTGCTATTCAGATTTTCTTTCTATTTTGAGTTTGCGATTCCAATGGATTTCTTTTTATTTATTCTGTTAGATATTCAGTGTATATCAATCTGAAGACATATATCTCTTTAATTCTGGATAATTTTCAGCTATCACCTTTTCAAAGATTGCCTCTCAAAGATTTCCTTTCTAATCTCTTTCTGGAATGCCTATTAAATGTAAGTTGTACTCTTTCATTCTATTCTCCATGTTTCTTAATTGGTCTTTAGTATTCTCCATGTCTATTTCTCTATGATTCATTCTAAGTCATTTCCTCAGATCTACATTCCAGTCCATGAAGTCCGTCTTAGGTATAATCTGCTGCTTAGCCATTCTACTGAGTTTTCAATTTTAATGACTATGTATTTCATTTCTAGAATTTCTACATAGCTCTCTAAATAGCTTATTTTTTGTATTTGTTCATGATTTTTATTCCTGCCTTAAAAATTATATTAAACCTATATTCAGATTGTTCCATTATTTTCACTTCTTAAAGTGTTAGTTCTCTGTTTTGTTGGGTCTTTTCTTTTCTTTCTTCTTTCTTTCTTCTTTCTTTTCTTTCTTCTTTCTTTCCTTTCCTTTCTTTCCTTTTCTTTCTTTCTCTCTCTTTCTCTTTCTTTTTTTTTTTGTATTCATTAACTCTCCGAAAAGATGGTTTATTCCTCATGTCATCCATAAAAATTTTTGTGTGTATGACACTCCTATGAGCTACAGATTTTGAAAGCAGTTCTGCTAAAGCACTTTTTCATTGGTTTCTACCAGAAGTCTACCAAAGATATGGAGCTATTTTTATGTAAATTTCTCAGTCTGAGGTTTCTAATCCACACACAGCACAGAGTTGTTTTAGTTCTTTAGAGTAACCTTTTCCTCCTTAAAACTTCAGGCGTCACGTAGATGGCAGCTCTCTCAACCAGGAATAACATTTCTTCCTAGTTCTCTTTGCATGGAGATACAGCTATCTAGGTAGGCTTTGAGCTTCATCTAGGAGGCTCATTTCCGGTCCCTTTGTACAGGTGGTGTTGATGCCACATTTCTAGTTCTCATGAGGATTCTGGTACCTTATTTCACAATGCTTACAATGGATCCAAAACCCTGAGGACTGTCATGCTGTTGGCTTATACTCACCATTCTGGATTCGATTTCTCTTCCTTTTTGCCTCCGCTCAGTTAAATAGTTAATAAGCTTTCAAAAAATTGTATTTAAGCCAATACATATGTTTGAAGCAAGAAGGGAGGAAACATGTCAATTCAGTGCACCGCAGTATAGGTATTCTCCTTTTTTTTAGCTACACATTTTCTCTAAGTGAATTTACTCAGTCATGTGACTTTCAGTATTATCTGTATCCTGAAACTCCAAATCTTTTATCTCCAACTGTGACCTTTCCTTGAATTTTAGACATATTCTCTGATAAAAAAAAATACCCAAAATATATTTTTATAAACTCCTACACACCAAGAGCAAAAAGACAGCCAACCCAAACTTAAAAACAGGCAAAAGACATGTACATATACATCAGAAAAGAATATATACAAATCGCATCATAAATAAGAATAAAAACTGCACATCATTAGTCAGTAGGGAAAAGTAAATCACAAATCACAATGAGCTACCACTATATACCCACTGGAATGCCTAAAATAAAAAAGACTGACAACACCAAACGTTGGTGAAAAACAGAACTCTCATATATTGCTGGTGGGAGTATGAAATTTTATAGCTGCTTTGGAAAATATTTTTTTAGTTTCCTAAAAAGTTAAAAATATGCCTCTGCTGTGACCCAACAATTCCACTCCTACATGTTTCCCTGAAACAAATAAAAATATAAGTCCAATAAGACTTGTACAAGAATGTTCATAATAACTTAATCCCTAGCAACCCCAAACTGGAAACAAGCCAAATGTTCATCAACAAGAAGGTGGATGAACAAATTTTGGTATATCCATAAAAAAAGAATACTACTCTGCAACAAAAAGTAATAATTTATCAATATATATGACATGGATGAATTTGACAGACAAGATAAAGAAGTAAGAACAATGCACTACTTGATTCACTTAAATGAAGTTCTGGAACAGGGTAATCTGTAGTAATAGAAACTAGCAGTGTTGAGTGTTTAGAGGAGTGTGCGGATGAGAAAAAGGCAGAAGCAAACTTTCTGGGATAATAATGTAAATGTTCCTTATCTCTACTGGGGGTGATATGTACTTTAATCAAAACACACTGAACTGTGCTCAAAAAAATTCTACGCATTTCTCTGTATGTAAATGTTACCTCAATTTGAAATGGGCCCTGCCAACTGTTTACCTAACTGTAACTTAGATGTCTGGTTTTCATGTGACCATTACATGCTTACATACTAAGGAAATTAATCACACCACAAAGTTCAACAGTGAATATACTCAATTGTTATAAACATTCATGTAATAAAATATATAGATATTTAGCTATTTTTTAAGAAGAGGGAGCTTGCCAAAACTGTTTTGAACACTGCCCAAAAATTTAGGGAAAAAAACTCCAATGTGCTATCTAAACAAATTATACAATATTACTTCCTTGCAAGAGTAGTTATTAAAAGCCACAACCTTCTAAATGCACATCACCAGTTAACATTCTGATCTGATCAAAAAGGGCTCAAATCATCAGAAGCCAGGAATATCCTTGTCATGTGTTGGTCACACACTGAGTCACATGTTAACCCTAGCAAGGCTGCTGTGTTGTGCAACCCCGGGGCACACCTTATATACTCTAATCTATGTGAATGGTGCTCCTGGACTTGTACACAATTACACTTAGTGGTCCTGATCTCAGCTATTCCAAATGAGTAATAAATTGAGGCAGTAATTGATGGGTATATATAAGCAACATAGATTGATTTGAAAAGTCAAATTACTCGTGATCAACATGAGTAATTTGTGCTCAACATAACTGTGGTGGCTTGGTACTGTCAACTTAGCTAAGCTGCAATGTTTCCCCCAAATTCCCTTCCCAATATGGTTCTGAGTTACTGGCCATGAGAAATTTGTACAAGATTTGGAAAATGGAAATGTTCTGCTCCAGGTCTAGGTCAGGTGCTTTTACAGTTCCCACTGTCACTTAAATTAAAACATAGTCACAGTCCCTCAAAAAATTCCCAGAGCTGAGTTAGTTCAAAAGCCCAGAAATCCTCGAATGGTCTTTGAAGAAAGACAATCCTAGTTACCCCAAAGTGCAAACTACAAATCCTCCTCCTAGCTCTCCCTCAAAGGGAACTGTGGCATTTTACTAGTGAGTATGCATTGGAGGATGTGGGGGGAAAAAATCCAAACTGTCTCCAAACTAACAGTAATTCCTCAAGACCCAAAATTCCACTGTTAAACCAGTCAGAGCAGGAGCTTAAGGAAATCAGATGGCCAATGAACTTTTGGACTGGGCCCATTTCACAGTGGAACCAGTGGGTCCCCAAATCCATCCTGTGGTTACTTCCCCAGTTCTGGAATAGCCAGTTGGAATTTATATATTCAGCACCTGCCAGAACCTAAACCCTGGTTCCTGAGCCTGTGAATGAATGTAAGGGCTAAAATGCCAGGAAAGGGCAGGTGAAAGAGAGCAGAACTACATGGTCTTGGCAAAACAGTAAACCAAAAAGCAGGACTGCCTTATGGAGGGGCCACAGAGATTAGTACCACCATGAAGATGCAGTGAGGCCAATTCTCACATCTCCATTCAAACTCCTCTCTCCGGCCTGAGCGGAAGACAGATAAAATCTCAGAAAATGATAATGAATTATCAAAACCTAAGCAGTTGGTAATATCAATTACAATTGCTACTCTAGATGTGGTTTCCTTGCTGGATCGAATCCATGAAACCCTGGCACCTGGTATGCAGCCAGTCACTGCGTGGGTGAATGCTTTTTCTCTGTACCTGTTAGTAAAGAACATTTGAAGCAGTTCGCAGCCTCTTCACTATGCCACTGCAGGGCACTTCAAACTTCCAGCCTCTGTCACAGTCTAGTCCAGGGCTTCTCATCATCTTACCACCACAGACGTGGGCCACATAACCCTTGTTGCATGCAGGGCTCCGTTCTGTGCATCATGGGGTGTTTAACGGCACCTTGAGCCTCTATACACCAGATGCCTGCCCCCGAGTGGTGACACCAAAAATGTCTCTGGACACTGCCAAATGTCCTCCGGGAGGCAAAACTGTCCCTAGTTGAGAACCACTGACCTACTGATCAGGGGCTTTAATTACCTTTACTTGCACAGGACATCACACTAGTCTATTATATTGATAATATTATGCTGGTTGGACCAGCTATGCAGGAAGCTAACAACTACTCTAGACACCTTGATAAGATACATGTGCGCCGAAGGGTAGGCAATAAATCCCACAGAAATCCAGGGGTCTGGCTCCTCAGTGAAACTTGTGGAAATCTAATAGTCTGGGATCTGTCGAGATCTCTCTCCTAGGTGAAGAACAAATTGCCGCACCTGGTCCCTCTTACCCTTAAAAAAACAGACACCATGCGTATGAATTTTGAAAACAAGATATACTTCATTACCAGTATAGGTAACCTGAAAGCTTGCCAGTTTTTAATAGGGGCCAGAAAAACAGGGCTCTGTAACAGGTGCTGGGCTGTCATCAAGCTACTCTATCACTGGAACCCAGAAAACTCACTGGTGCTTGAAGACTGTGAAATCAAGTACTGAGCCCCAACATGTAAATCACAGGGCAAACTTTCAACATTTTGGAGCAAAGTTAGGCCATCCTCTGTAGATAACTATTCTCACTGAGGGGACCTTCTGGCTTGCCATGAGGAGGCAGGAAAGACTGAACAGAGCTGGTCACAGGCTACCTTTCAACGTGAACTTCCCGTTATGACTTGGGTGTTATCTGATTCATCAAGCCAATAAAACCTGGGCTCGCACAGCAACATTCCACCATCAAATGGATGTGCATCATATATTAGACAGGGCTTGAGCAAGTTCTGAAGGCACAAGTCAAGTCGCATGTGCAAGTGGTGGAGCTGCCCCTTGAACCACACTACTGCTACATTGCTTATTTTGTCTACAACCCCATCTGTGGACTCCTGGGGAAACCAGTTGATAAATGTAATAAAAACGTCCAGCTTAGTTGACAGTTGGATATGCTGGTACTACACACAAGTCAGTCACTGCAGCACCACAGACCCACTCTGGGTGGCACTGAAGGAACAGTGGTGAAGGGGAAATGCCCCGGGAGGGGGCGGGTGGGACTAAGCATTGCACCTGTTTGTTGATTTTGCCTACAAAGGGAGTGTAAAGTATGGATCTACAGATTTACAGACTGGCACTAATGGCTTGGCTGAATGATCAAGGACTTAGCAGGGACAGGATTTGAAAATTAATGACAAGGAAGAAGGATGTAAATAGGTCTCCCTGAATGAGCACAGAGTGTGGAGATAGCTGTGTCCCCTGTGAATACTCACCAAAGATGACTCATGCTAAAGATATCAGCCCCTTTCTCCTGCCACCCATCTTCCTAGTAACATGGACTAACAACTCAACCAAGGCTAATCAGCCAACTGCAGAGAATATGACTGAGCTCCCTGAATGACACCAAAATTGCCAGGAGGAGGGGGTGATGTTAGCCAGTTACCTGGTGGCAGGTCGGTTGAATTAGACCACTTTCATCACAGAAGGGGCAGTGTTTTGATCTCAGTGAAATAAATACTTGCTTTGGATAAGAACATGCCTTCTCTATTCAAAATACTTATGGCAAAACCACCATGGGTAGACTTACAGCGCACATTTCCACGATCATGATATTCCACACAGCTTTTAGGCAAGGAACTAATTTTATAGCAAATGAAGCATGGCAATGGGCCCACGGTTGAAGAATTTACTGTTCTTATCATATCCCCAATACCCTGAAGCAGCTGCTTGAGAAACCAGTGGAAAGGCCTTTTAAAGACTGTTATGATGCCAGCTGGGTGGCAATACCTTGCAGAGCTGGGGTAACATCTTCCAGGATGCAATATGTACACTGAATCAGTGACTAAAACATAGGACTGTTTCTCCTATAGCCAGGATTCACAGGTCCAGGGATCAAGAGATAGAAACTGGAGCAGCTCCTCTCCCTGTCACCCTTCATGATCCACCAGAACATTTTTTTTTCTTTCTAGTCTCTGCAACTTTGTATTCTGCTAGCACACAAGTGCTAGTATCTGAGAGGGGAATGTTTCCACGGTGTCACAGCAGTGGTCCATTACACTGCAAGTTGAGACTGCTGCATGGCAGTGTGAATCGGTAGGCAAAGAAGGGGGTTATTATACTGGCTAAGGTGAGTGATCCTGACTATCAAGAGGAAATTGGGTTGTTATTACATAATGGCTTAAGGAAGAGTATGTTCAAATACAGGAGATCCTCTGGGGCACCTCTTATTACTCCCTTGTCCTGAGACAAGTCAATGGAAAATTACAATAACCCAAAAGAGACATGATTTCTGATGGCCCAGACTTCAGGAATCACGTTTGGAGTTACCTCACCAGGCAAGGAACTATAATCACTCAGGTGTTTGTTGAGGGCACAGAGAACATGGAATTAGTAGAAGAAGGTAATTACAAATACCATCTGTGACCATGTGACCAGCTGCAGAAACAAGGACTGTAATATTTAAGAGTAGCTCTTAATTTGGTATGAATCTATGTATAAATTAACCAATTCTTTCTTTCTTTTTATGCCCTTTCCCCATTTCCCTGTCACCTAATGTTGCAGTGTTAACATTAGCTTTGTATTTCAATACTGAGGTTACAAGGTACAAAAACAAGAGTGTGACTCAGAAGAGAAAGGACCATACTCAACAATGGATAAAGGAACTTCATATCTTCTTTTGAGGAGAGGGTTAGCCTATTTTGGGTATACCTAGGATGGGTGCATCATATTGGGTAAAAGCATAATTTTGCTATTATCTTCATTTGGAAGTTAACTATGGTCAAGAGAAGTGTGGCCAAATCCCATACTTCAAAGGGATGGCCAAGGTGACATGGGGTGGGCTGCGATGCCTTCTGGTATGTGATTTTAGCTAAGCTGGAATTCTATTTCCCAAAAGCCCCTTCCCTCTATGGTCCTGGGTTAATACTGGACACAAGAGAAACTTGCACAAAATCTGGAAGGCAGAACTAAAACAGTGGCCGTTTATATGCTCTGAAGGTCAGATTGCCCAGCCAGACACAGCTGCAGCTCATGCCTGGTATAGATGATCTGTTGGCACGTCTTGTGAGCATGGAGCAGCAGTCAGGTTTCATAGCTCTCCAACTCCTGCTGGAGCACCTGCCTCGGCTGCTGTGAGCCCCGGTCCAGATGCTCAGGCAGCTCTGGGATGAAGGGCATCAGCTTATCCTGCAGGTCACCAGCTCAGAGCTTGGAAAGCAGCGAGAGATAGAAACGAGTTCCCTTTCATCCTTACAGACTCACCATGTCCTGTTCTCTCCCACCTCACGTTCATCATTCCTTTCTGACGGTGCAGTGGATTTCAGCCTCTTAATACCAGACTCCAAAGCAGCAATCATATACAGAATACTAAGCCATTGGGTAACTTTATTGTGTAACTTTAATCCTATAGTAAAAGCCTTAATCTATACTGCTCACAGGACTCTGCTTCCCCAATTGAACTCAGATGTAATAATATAGGTAAAACTGCAATGTTCTTTCTTTTAAAAGTTCATGAACACGGGACTGTATTCCTAATTTAACAATGAGGGAAACTTGACTAAGTGAAATTAACTCCTCTGAGTTAAAAAAAAAAAAAAAAAAGACCCATCAAGTATTATTTTTAGAAGAAAAAGAGAAATGTGTTTTCCTTAAAAGAAAAGGAGGACAAACACAGAATTAGAAGTACTTTTCTTAACTCCGTCAAAACCTTGCTCATCGAGCTATCTTCTATAATTTGTAAGGGGCAAAAATATAAGCACTATGATTCAGAAAAGACAAAAGAAGACACTATATTCCGGCATACACGATGACATTATTAAAATTATCTTCAATGTGTAAATGCCTGATTTAAGACTTGCCTTCTATATTTGGGTTCAGTAAATTCAATGCGGTCTCAAGGGAGAGATTCCATTAGCATGTTTAAAGCAGTAATCAATCCAAGCATATTTGTACTCAGCTTGAGGAATGAATGTATTGACAGGAAGAAAATGGTAAGCATGGAAAAAAGGGAACCCCAGAGAATGTGAGTTTAGTTGTGCATTTTAGGACCATGGGGTAGGAAAAAGAATCCACCCCCATGAGCAAATGTGAACTTCCTCATTTTGAGTCTTTGTTTCCTTGGTAACATCACTGACCACCTGCTATTACAAAGTATGTAATGTACACCTGATAACTGAAAACCAACAACCCACCCAACCAGATACGTATTATTCTCATTTTACAGATAAGGATATGTGCATAATAGTTATATTCCTTATAAATGAATAAGTTGGAAATAAATCAACCCCGGGGATGTCTTGTCTACAAGCTGGTGCTCTTAACATTACACAAGCCTACAGGTATGTCTGTTCTCCCTGAGAGCATCGATGCCGCTACACACCTATTCTCCGCTGCACCTGCTCTGATACCTTGTTCACCAAGACACCTGCAGATAGTCTGGCTTCCCACTTGGGTTTCTTATATGAATACAAGCATTCCAGCAAACCAGAAAATTATACTGCCCATTGTAAATTTATAGTTTTAATACTTTTTTGGTATAAAAAAGGAATATAGACTCATGACTTAAAATACAGAAATTCAAAAAAATTAAAATCATGTATACTCCAGTAACCCTGAGGTGAACACTTAAAACTCTGGCATACTTACTTCTTTTATGTAAAAGTAGTAATACTTCTAATAACAGCAGCAGCAAGAGCAGCTAACACTTACATAGCAGTGTCAGGCACTGTTCTAAGGGCATTAGACATAGTCAATCATTTAAACCTCACAACAACCCGAAAGGTAGGCCCTGTTATTACATTTTCCAGATAAAAACCCCAAGGAATACAGGAAAGTAAGTGGCTTCCCAAGATCACAGAGCTCATAAATGGCAGTGCTGCAACTTGAACCCACCTAGTCTGACTTCAGAGCACATGCCCTTAACCCAGAAGTTCTATGGCCTTTACATCAGAATTGGGGTACACAAAGGGCAATCGCTCCCCTTCAGGAGGTAGACAGGGAGTGGCTGAGCCTGTATTTTATTTCTAGAGGCACTCCTTCCAGAGATACTCCCCTCCCCCCCACCAAAACCTCCTCTGGGAGGTCTTTCACTACTGCTTGCCAGAAGATATTAAGAGCTAACACGACTGAGCCCCCAGGGGATAAAAAGAAAACATCTGCTTAAATTATATCTAAAAATAAGGTATTAAATTCTTTCAGAAACTTCCTAGTTCTTTCACTCCCATGAGCACAAAAACCTAACAGCAAACTCATGCCAGAAATTACAATGGATGTTTGTTCTTTAAATCATTAGATTTGATTTAATTTAACACTCTAGTAGTCAAAGCTTTATTCTAAGACCTTCGGGTTCTAATATATTTAGAAAATCTAACAAAATCCAGTAATTATTCTCTAACATAAGCTAATAATCATATCAACTTAAATGTCAATACACTTTCTGCATAAATTTTTTAAAGTACAATAAAAATTTAACTGACGACTTTAAGTTATGAACATGAATACCAGGAGTGAAAGGAAATCTCCCTGTAAAACCCCTCAGACGTTCATAAGAAAAATGACCAGAATGTAAAAAGCAAATACTGTATCTACACAGCACCATCTCAGATTCTTAAAGTACTTCAGAATTTTCCAAAGAATGAGTGAATCTTAATTGTATATATTTACTAAACACCCATCAAGCAGCTATTACATGCAAAGGACGGTGCTAAAGTACTTAAAAAGGGGGGGGGGGAATGCATTTTACTGACATTTTCTTGCTGTTTTTTTTACGTAACACAGCAAGCAGTTCTGAAAACTTCTGAAAGTCAATTATGCCAGATGCCACGGCTGGGTTGACATGGGAATCAGAACCAGGGTTCTTGGTCTCAGGCAGTTTGCAGCATAGTATGTGGGACAGGTTTTAGGAAATCATGGTATAGTTTTAAAGTACCGTCACAAAGCACATACGAGATAGAACCAGTAGCGTGGTAAGGAATTCACCTGTGACTGAACAGAGAACAGAGTCTCCTTCCTTCCAGACATACTCTTCCCTCCCCTTGATTTCTCTCCCCTCCTGGAGAGGGAGGGAAAAGATAAAGGCAGAGGTAATCAATCACCCAAGTTGGTATCAACCTTCTTTCCTCAAGGCTTCCTTACTTAGCAAGTCCTTTGGACACTCATGTTTAAGAATTTACTGAAGAGTGATTTCCCCGGGTTTACACAAGTGGCCACTGGTACATAACTTATTTCCTTCTAGTTTTTGCTACTTAAGCAGAAATCAGAAAGAATTTAGAGTGGCCAGGAGGATCTGTGGCATGATTTAATAGTGCTTGCTGTTCAGGTAATAAATAATCTCTACAAGAAAAGAGCACTCCAGGTTTATAGGTAAGTAGCAAAATGAGATGTACCAGTAATCATCAGAAGGAACAGAGAGAGGTTAAATGACTGACCCAAGATAAACTGGCTAAATAATCATCCCCCTCAGGTCAAATGCAGTCGCCACGTCTATCAAAATCACAGACAGGACAGCATGAGAGAATAATGAATCACCACCCCCAGCCTTTGCTAAATCCCTGTCCTAGTCCCTTTATGTCACACTATCCTTCTGCCCTAAGTCTGGAGAGGCTCTACTTTCTGCTCTACTAACACTTTCATGGTTACTGTGGGCCTCTCTCACCGCACTCCCAGTACATACCATCACAGCAAACTGTGTTTGGGATTTCACTACGAGACAGGAATCTTTCCTTAACCGGCGTTAAAGAAGTAATTATTCTGACACTTGCTAAATGGTAAGGAAGGCTCTATTTAAGATTATTGCAACAGGTATTGAGATCGGGAGAGAGATTAGTTCTGAATCAGTGATGACAGCTGGGGACTGAGCGTGGAGGCACCAGGCAAGGAGGGGAGTGGATGGAAAGTTCCTAAGACGAGCCCGCAGAGTCAGGGAACTGCTGCTAAACTGGCCTACGAGGACGCTGGCTGAAGGCAGGCCAACAACCTCGACAGGGGACACCAGCGAGGGGGGCGATCAGGAACTTGATTGGACACCCAGGTGGTCAGCCATCAGGGAGCCGGGGCTCTCCCTAACCGACTTAGAATTCCTGGCTGAGACTGGGCCTGCAGCCCCTTCGAGGACAGGGCAGATGCGTGTCTGAAGGCCAAAGTGAAAACCTGGTTGGGGACAAGGCTCAGAGGAGCCTACCAAGGAGGGAGTCTTGGGCACTGGCATCTTCCCTTTGCTAAGTCCTTCTCCTGAGGTGCCAGACCACGTTTGTATAAATACCGTACTCAAAGCTCTATTGTGGATCTTGCGAATGCGGGAGACAAAATTTATTTCAAAGTTGTTTTTAAAGGTGTTATTTTTGGGATCCCTGGGTGGCGCAGCGGTTTGGCGCCTGCCTTTGGCCCAGGGCGCGATCCTGGAGACCTGGGATCGAATCCCACGTCGGGCTCCCGGTGCATGGGGCCTGCTTCTCCCTCTGCCTGTGTCTCTGCCTCTCTCTCTCTCTCTCTATCATAAATTAAAAAAAAAAAAAAAAAAAAAAAAAAAAAATTATAAAGGTGTTATTTTTAAGTAACCTCCAAAACCAGTGTGAGGCTTGAACTCCCCAATCCCAAGATCGAGGGTCACACGCTCTACCAACTGAGTCGGCCCAGAGCCCGAGGTCACTAAATTTAAAAACTAGCATGTTTCTAAAACCCTCAAGCACATACACAATACAAATCTAATCACGTTGGCCCTTAAGTGTCTAAGGGCTACCCCCCCCCCCCAAGTTCTTGCTGAGGCTCACAGTCCCTGCCTGGTCCTCTCCCTAACGGCTCCCCCTGAGGCTACAACCCCCTCCTCTCAACCAATGACCCCCCCCCTCCCCAGCCTCCGTGCATGATATTCCTTCAGTCCAGTATTCTCTTCTCCTTTCCACAGAGCCACCTGGCAAAGGAGTATTTATCTTTCAAGTCTTAGTTCAAAGGCCGTGAACCTTTCCTGAGCGTCCCTTCCCCCTCCCCTTTCCTTCTTTATTCTGTGTCCTGATCACTCAGATTGACAAGGACTGTAACTTTCTACTGTGCTGGTTTGTCTCTGCGTCTATCTCCCCGGTCAGGCTCTGAGTCCCTCCAGAGCAGGAACAGGTTTCATTTGCCTTTGTATCCCTCTCATCTCCAATTGAAATGAAGCAAATAGGAAAGGAAATAAAAGCAAACTCTCTTTTGAAATTGTGAAAGTAGCACTGTTGATCACAAAATGAAAGGTGGGCATGCTTTCAAGATTTAAAATAAACCTATTACTATAACCTTTATAGGTAGTTCATTAAAACTTTGGATTGTTGCTCAACTTCTGGCTGGTTTACAACCTGAACTAAACTGATACAGTGGTCAAAACAGTAGTAAATACTACTTTCTCAGAAGAAAGGGCACCGTACTGTGAACTCTGATTTTGCTGCCACCACCTCCCTCAATATGGTTTAACCACATAAAGCCAGAAAAGGAACAATATGAAATTCCTCATTACCTCCTTCCTCAATCTTACACCTACAAATGCCACACACGTGTACCTTATTACCTCTGAGACAGACAATTCCCTGTTGTTTCCTACTGCTGTCACCCCCCACTGAAAGGACTGATGGATCACTTCTCCCACCCTACTTTCTATGATATTAACGGGCAAAAGGCCTTTTTTTCATTTTAACCAAAAAATGATATTTATTATAGTGCTATTATCATCATCATCATCACATAAATCAATGTTTTTTTCCAACGCCAAGTCAGAGAATAACTGCGAAGAGAAAAAAAAAAAGAATTAACTGCAAGGTTGAAAAAGAGAGACTCCTGGATCTCACCCTAGAGAAACTGAGTATCAACAGAGTAGGACAGAGGAGGGATTAGGGAGGGTAAATTCGAAATGGTCTCCCAAGCTGGCTCATAAACTCACTAAAGGATAAATGAATAAACTAGATCTTGATTTATTAAATTGTTGAATGCCAAAAATATGCTAAATACTATGGGAAGTAATATAGGATACGCAGAAATAATACTGAAAGTAGTTCCTGACCTCAAAGTATTTTCAATTTAGGTAGAAAGAAAACGTTTACTCACAGAGAATTCTAAAACAATGATAAATTCTGTTGTATAGAATGGTCTCCAAACTTTAGACCAAGTACCCTCATCTTTAAAAGTTTTAAGTATGGGCTACTACAGGAATACTGACATAAATTACACATGTATTCCATTAAAACACATAACATTAAAAAGATGAAAATTTTGGAAATATTATTAAATTTCAATGGTACAAACTTTTTTAAAAAAGATTTATTTATTCATGAGAGAAACAGAGAGAGAGAGAGAGAGAGAGAGAGAGAGGCGTCGACACAGGCAGAGGGAGAAACAGGCTCCACGCAGGCAACCCGATGTGGGACTCGATCCTGGGACTCCAGAATCACGCCCTGGGCTGAAGGCAGGTGCTAAACCACTGAGCCAACCAGGGATCCCTCACTGGTACAAACTTCTCAGTGATTAGTAAAACACCATTATGCAATATTAATATATTTACTGATTTTTAAAATCTTGGCTTAACTTGTGATACTGAGATCTGAAGGGCTGATTCTAAGTTCAGTTTATGTTGACACTCGACTTCAAGGGCTGTATTCATATTTCAATCAATCCACCATTTATGTGAAAATTTTTTACAAAAGTCATGTCAGTAAGGGCGCCTGACATGGCGTGGCTCAGTAGCTACATCTGTCTTTGGCTCAGGTCACAATCCCGGGGTCCTAGGATTGAGTCCTGCATCAGGCTCCTCATAGGGAGCCTGCTTCTCTCTCTGCCTATGCCTCTGCCTCTCTCTTTGTGTCTCTCATGAATAAATGAATAAAATCTTAAAAAAAGAAAAAGTCATGTTAGTAGGGCACCTTCCTGAGGACAATCAGCAATTTCTGAAAACTAACCATTTTAAGAACCGTATCAAATGGTTTCCAAAATCTACTAAGATTTTTGATCTAGAAGATTTATACACAAGTTAGAAAGTTGTCCACATTTTTAAGGGTGCAGATGAGAAATTCAGAAATGATGTATAATTTAAGGTAGTAAAATCACATAAGTATGGATGCTTCTGGATACCCATTTTATTCTAGTCTTTCCATAGTAGACAAGATAATGTGAAGGTTCTCCAAAATAAGACATGCTTTTTAAAAGTTTACTGCTGGGCTTGAAGAGAAACATCCAAGGGGAAAATAAACACTAAAAAGCTCCAGCTGAAAACAACTACAAAATCCAGTACTGCCCTGGGATCCAAATACTAAGCTTTGGACTCACTACAAGGTTGGAGAACTTAAACTCCTTCGTTGACTTGAGAACCCTTTAGGAAACTAGAATGTCCCAGGACAGGGGCTCCTAGCTGGCTCAGTCAGTAAAGTGTGTGACTCTTAATCTTGGGGTTTTAAGTTTGAGTCCCACATGAGGAGTAGGGATTATTTAAAACAAATCTTTAAAAAAAAAAAAAAGTCCCAGATCAGTAGGAGCAAAACAAACCCTCTCTGGAGGAAGGTGTCCTCAATTTAGACCCCCACATTTCACACAGATAAAAATCAGGCAAATGTGAGTTTACCCACAAAGATCAGCAAATACAGCAACAAACAAGCCACAGTGAATGAGAATTAACAGATACAAACAGTAAAGCTAAAGCCTCAGGGACTCCATATAATGGAATTTCCAGATATAGGAAGTAAATAACTATATGTTAAATGCTTAAGGAAATGAAGATGAAATCACAAAAATAAACAAAGACCAAGAGACTATAAAATAGGTCAGACTGGTTTGACAGAAAGAAGTTAAAACTTTTAGAAATGAGAAGTAAAATTCATGAAATTAAAAATTCAGCAATGGAGAAAGAGAAGAGTGGAACATGCATCCAACATACTGCTAGTTTAGTGCAACACAGGGTGCTGATGGGAACCTCCATTTGCTAGGTGCCTGGGGTATGCTAAAAACAAAGCAAGCTGCTCAGTGTGCTGCTCCTTCAGAGAAACCACAGTACAACAGGCAGATACCAAAGGAAGCAAGCAATTATGGCTCCTAAAAAATGAAACCAGGAAATCCCTCTACTCAGGAATCTACATGCATGTGTCCAGAAAAGACTCAGCTATAGAAAAGGTTTGAGAGCCCTGAGACTCTCCAGCTGGACCGAATAGTGACAATCTTTCCAGAATGAAGCCAGTGTAGAGAGACTGGGAGAGGTAGCCAATTTTTTTTTTTTTTTTTTTAATGTGTGGACATCAACACAGTTATAAGGAACACAAAGAAACAGGGGATTCCCTCTTCCGAGAAAAAAAAAATGACAGTGCTTATATTTTACATTTGTGCATTGGACTCTTTTGAATGAATAAAAAGGAAAGGGTTTGGTATAAAAAAACAAACAAACAAAAACAAAAAAAACCCCAAAGAAACGGGAAATGTCCCAACTGAAGGAAGAAATTACATTTCCAAAACCAACACTAAAGAAACAGAGGTATATGTATTACTGGTAAAGAATCTGAAATGATTGACATAAAGATGCTCAATGAGGTCACAAAAGGATACATGAGCAAAATGAGAATTTCAGCTAAGAAACTGAAAATATAAAAAACAACCAAACAAAAATTTTGGAGCTCAATTTAAGAATTTAATTAGGGAGGTTCAATCATAGGCTTGATCAAGCAGAAGAAAGAATGAGCAAATGTGAATATTTATTTGAAACTGTCCAGTCACAGGAACAACAATAACAACAATAAAAGAAAAAAGAATGAAGAAAGCCTAAAGGAATTACAAGATACCGTCAGAAGAATAAAAATATGCATTACAGGAGTCCCAGAAAAAAAAAAGAGAGAGAGAAGGAAAGTTTTTTTTTTTTTTTCCCAAAAAATGAAAAGTTCCCAAATACGAGAAAGGAAAAAGTCATCCAGATTTCCAGATTCAAGCAATTAACAGGATGAATCCAAAAATGTCTACACCTAAACACATAATCAAATAGTCAAAGACATAATTTTGAAAGCAGAAAAAGTTACTTGTCATGAATAAAGGAACTCTCATAAGCTTATTAGCAGATTTTTCAGCAGAAAATTTACAAATCAGGAAAGAGTGCAATAAAATATTCGAGCTGCCGGGGAGAGGAGGGGAGGGAACTTGCCAGCAAGGAATACTATATCCAGCAAAACTATCCTTCAAAAAGGAATAAATTTTTATTCACAGATAAATAAAAGCTAAGAGTTCATCACCACTAGACCTGCCTTACAAGAAATGCATAGGGGGAGTCATTCAAGTTGAGCAGAAAGACACTAAACAGCCACATAAAAAGCATATAAAAATATAAACTTCACTGCTAGTAAGAAATATATACACAAATACAGAGTACTAAAATAATGTAACAATGGCATGTAAGTAATTTTAATTCTGGTAGGCAAGCTAAAAGATAAAAGTATTTATAAAACTATATAAAATGTTAATGGATACACAGCACAAAAAGATGTAACTTGTGACAACAACAATACAAAGTGTGGGGGAGGAAGAAGTAAAAGCAGAATCTCTGTATGAGATTGAAGCTGCTATCAGCTTAAAACAGATTGTTATAATTGTAAAATGTTTTATGTAAAATGCTACCAGCTTAAAACAGAATGCTATAATTGTAAAATTAGTAAGCACAAAGAAAATACCTAGAGAAGATACACAAAAGAAAATGAAAAAGAAATCAAAGCATGTCACTATAAAAAAAAAATCAACACACACACAGGAAGACAGCAAGAGATTTAAGAAAGACAAAACAGGGATCCCTGGGTGGCGCAGCGGTTTAGCGCCTACCTTTGGCCCAGGGCGCGATCCTGGAGACCCGGGATCGAATCCCACATCGGGCTCCCGGTGCATGGAGCCCGCTTCTCCCTCTGCCTATGTCTCTGCCTCTCTCTCTTTCTCTCTCTGTGACTATCATAAATTAAAAAAAAAAAAAAAAGAAAAGAAAGGCAAAACAAACAAACAAACAAAAAAAACTACAGGACAGGGAGAAAACAAATAGGAGCATTATGTAGTGATAAAAGGGTCAACTGTCCAGGAAGATATAACAATGAAAGAAATTTAAAGACCCAAATCAGAGCACTTAAAATATATGAAGCAAACAATGACAGAAGTGAAGAGAGAAATAGACAGCAACACAGTAACAGTCGGAAATTTCATTAACCTAATTTTCAATAATAGGTAGACCATCCAGACAGGTATCAAGAAGAAAACCAAGGACTTAAACAACACTATAGACTGAATGTTCCTAACAGACATATTTAGAACATTTCACTGAAGAGCAAAAGAACACATTTTTATCAAATGCATATAGACATTCTCCACAATAGAGCACCTGTCAGGTCACAAAACAAAATCTTACAAACTTAGTAATACTGAGATCATATTCAGTATCTTATCCAGACTAATCTTATGCAACTAGAAACCAGTAACAGAAGAAAACTGGAAAATATGTGAAAATTAAGCAACATATTCTTCAATAACCACTGGGTCAGGAAGAAATCAAAACAGAAATTAGAAAATATCTTGAGACAAATACAAACAATATACACTCCTCTTTCCATTGGCAGTGGTGGCAGATTGTGCAGAAATGGCCAAAATCAAGACTCAAAACCTCTGCAGCATGATAAAGGAGGAGTTGCTTAAACAGGTGGAAGATCTGAAGGTGGAGCTGTCCCACTTGTGCATCATCAAAGCAACAGGCGACATGGCTTCCAAACTGTCCAAGATCCAACCTGTTCGCAAATCCATTGCCCATGTCCTCACCTTCATCAGTCAGACTCCAAAAGAGAACCTCAGGAAATTCTACAAGGGTAAGAAGTACAAGCCCCTGGATGTGTGGCCCAAGAAGGCCATGTGCCATGTGCCTCAAGCTGAACAAACAGGAAGAAAACCTGAAGACTAAGAAGCAGTAGGGGAAGGAGCCACTACACCCTGTGTGGTAGTACAGAGTAAAAGCCTCAGCATCGATAACACACACACACACACACACACGCACACACACACACACACACACTCTGGAGAAAAGAAAGAAAACGATACACAAGAACTTACAGGATCCAGCAGAAGTAGGACTAAGTGGGAAGTTCATAGCAATAAAAACCTACATTAAAAAAAAAAAAAAAAAGGGAACACTCTCAAAATTCCCCTCAAAAAACTACAAAAAAAGGGCAGCCCGGGTGGCTTAGTGGTTTAGCAGTTTAGCGCTGCCTTCAGCCCAGGGCATGATCCTGGAGACCAGGGATCAAGTCCCACGTCAGGCTCCCTGCAGGGAGCCTGCTTCTCCCTCTGCATGTGTCTCTGCCTCTGTGTGTGTGTGTGTGTGCACATGTCTCATGAATAAATAAATAAAATCTTTAAAAAAAAACTACAAAAAAGAAAAATCTAACCCTAAAATTAACAGAAGGGAATTACAGCAGATTATAGTAATAATAAATGAAGTAGAGAATAGAAAAATAGAAAAAAGTCAATAGAGTTTTTTTTTTTTAAATATCAACAAATGAAAAAATCCCTGCTAGACTAAAAGAGAGAGAGAGAGAGAGAGAAAGAACCAAATTAAAATCATAGGTAAAAGAGGAAACATTACAACTGATGTCACAGAACTAGAAAGGATAGCAAGAAACTACCTTAAATAATTATATGCCAACAAAGTGGATAACCTAGAAGAAATGGAGAAATTCCCACGAACATGCAACCTACCAGACCAAAAAGTGAAGAAAAAGAATCAGTAATCAAAAACTTTCCAACAAAGAAAAGCCCAGGACTCGATGGCTTTCTCATAAATTCTAATGAACACTTAAAATAGAATCAACCCCAAATGACTGACCATTTGTTAGACTTTTCCAAAAAATGAAGAGAGGGAAACTGTTTGTATGAGGCCAGCATTACTCTAATGCCAAAACCAGAAAAAGACACTAAAAGAAAATCACAGGGCAATAACCTTGATGAATATATGTAATAATCCTAAGTGAAATATTAGCAAACCAAATTTAATGGCACATTAAAAGGATCATACATGATGACCAAGGGGCATCCTAGGATACAAGGATGGTTCAACATAGGTAATCAGTAAATCAAAGGTAATCAGTAATCATAGGTAATACACCTCATTAACAGAACAAATGATGACACAGGCTCATCTCCATTGATGCAGACAACACATCAATATCTTTTTATCATAAAAGAGACTCAACAAATGAGGAATAGAAGAAACATAAGCAATACCGCATATGAAAAGTCCACAGCTAACATCATACTCAGTGGTGAAAACTGAAAGCTTATCTTCTGTGATCAAAAACAAGGCAAGGATGCCCCCTTTTGCTTTACATTCAACATAGTGCTAAAAATCTTAGCCAGAGCAAGTAGGCAAGAAAAAGAAACAAAAGCCATACACTATGGAAGGGAAGAAGTAAATGTAGCTCTGTTTGCACATACCATGATCTTATATGTAGAAAACTCTATGACTTCTACCAAAAAATTCCCCAAAATTGTTAGAATTATAAATTAATTCAATAAAGGTACAGGCTACAAAATCAGCAAACAAAATCAGTTGTGTTTCTATCCACTAGCAACACATGATGTGAAAAGAAAACAATCTTCATTTATAAGCGCATCAGAAAGAGTAAAATATTTCGGAATAAATTTAACCGATGAAGCAAAAGACTTGTACACTGAAAACTACAAAACATCGCTAAAAGAAATTAAAGAAGACACATATAAATGGAACGACATCCTGTGTTTATGTTTTGGAAGATGTAATATTGATAAAATGTCTATACTACCCAAAGAGATCTACAGATCAACATAATCTCTAACAAAACCCCAATTCCATATTTAACTGAAACAGGAAAAAACAATCCTAAAATTCACATGGAGCCACAAGGACCCTGAATAGCCAAAACAATCTTGAGAAAGAACAAAGATGAAGGCCTCACACTTATGACTTTAAAGCATATTACAATGTTACAATACAAAAAACAGTATGGCACTGGTGTAAAGACAGGCATATAGACCAGTGGAATAGAAATAAATCTTTGTATATATGGTCAAATGATCTTTGATAAGAGTACCAAAAATACACAAAGTAGGAAAGGATGGTCTTTTCAATAAATGGTGCTGGGAAAACCAGACCTCTGCATGGAGAAGAATGATATTGGACCTTTTAGCTTATATCATACACAAAAATTAACTCAAAAGTGCATTAAAGACTTAAACATAACACCTGAAACTATAAAATTCTTTAAAAAAAACATACGGGGAAAGCTTCATCACATTGATCATGGCAATGACGTCCTGAATATAACACCAAAAACACAGGCAATCAAGACCAAAGAAGGAAAATAGACAGATGGGACTACATCAAACTAAAAAGCTTCTGCAAAGCAAAGGAAACATTCTTCACAGTGAAAAGACAACCTACAGAATGGAAGAAAACATTTATACCATATACCTGAAAAGGGATTAATATCTGAAATATGCAGGGAATTCTTACAATTCGGATTTTTAAAAATGGACAAAGGACTTGATTAGACATTTCTCCAAAGGAAATGTATAAATGGTCAACAAGTATATGAAAAGATGCTTGACATCACTAATCATCAAGAGAAATGCAAATCAAAATCACAATGAGACTATCACTTCACATGTATAAGGATGGCCAACATCAAAAAACAAAACAGACAATAATAAATGTTGACAAGGATGTGGACAGATTGGAACCCTTGGGTACTGTTGGTTTGAATGTAAAATGGTGCAGCCATTATGGAAAACAACATGGAGGTTCCTCCAAAAAATTCAAAGTAGAGCTAACATATAACATATAAGTTATGTTATAAACATAACATATAACATATAATCAACTTCCAGATATTTATTCAAGAGAATTTAAGTCAGGACCTCAAGAAGATATTTGCAATCTCATGTTCAATGCAGCATTATTCACAATTGCTAAGTCATGAAAACATCCCAAATGTACGTCAATGGATAAAGAAATTTATTATATACATTCAATGGACAATTTTTCTGCCATAAAAAGGGAAGAAATTGTGTCATGCTTTATTATGGATGAACCCTAAGGATATTACACTAAGTAAAATTAGCCCATCATAGAAAGACTGAATCGCATGATTCCACTTAAATGAGGTATGTAATGCAAACTTATAAGAGCAGAGAGTAGAACTGTGGTTGCCAGGGGCTGGAGAGAAAGGAAAATGGGGAGTTGCTATTCCCTGGTATAAAGTTTCAGTCATGCAAGATGAAAAAGCTCTAGAGATCTGCTGTATGCCTACAGTTAACAACACCTACTGTATGCTTAGAAGTTTATTAAGAGAGATTTCATGCAGGGCAGCCCTGGTGGCGCAGCGGTTTAGCGCTGCCTGCAGCCCAGGGTGTGATCCTGGAGACCTGGGATCCAATCCCATGTTGGGCTTCCTGCATGGAGCCTGCTTCTTCCTCTGCCTGTGTCTCTGCCTCTCTCTCTCTCTCTCTCTCTCTCTCTTCTCTCTCCCTCTCTCTCTCTCTTTTTCTCTGAATAAATAAATAAATAAATCTTTCAAAAAAAAAAGATTTCATGCTATGTGGTGGGGTTTTTTTTTTTTACTACAATTTAACACAAATTTGACAGAGGAATTAATAGTGATTTAAATACAGCAGAAGAGATTTAGCCAACTGAAAGATAAAATCTAAACATTACATACCATAACTGCACTGCAGATTATACTATACATTGTAGTACAGAGAAACAATGAGATGGGGGAAGAAATGAGAGTTTAAGACATATGTAGGGTAGAATGAGAAATTTTAACGTATCTAATCAGAGAACCGAAAGAAATTAATATTTAAAGAGAGAATGACTGACTGTAGAACTGATGAAAGAGATAAATCCACAGATTATAAATCAAACAAATCATGCAGCTTGTAGTACAGACAGGCAATGAACTCATGGGAAAAATGATTGAGAAGTTAAGGCACATGGAGGAGTTATGGCCTAACAGAATTGAATCAGAGTCCTCAAATGAACCTCTAAATGAGCAGAAACAAGGTTCAAAAAGATAATAGTTGATAAGTATCTAGAACTAATCAGACAGGAAATCACAGACATAAGAAGCAAGAAGGAAAAAAGGAAATCCATCACAGGGCCATGTGGGTGACTCAGCTGGTTAAGTGTCTAACTTGATTTCGGCTCAGGTCATGATCTCAGGGTTGTGAGACCAAGCCCTGTGTGAAGCCCCTCCTCCCTATTCTATTTCCCTTTCTTAAAAAACAAACAAACAAAACAAAACAAAACAAAAACCTAAATACACTGTATTGAAAGTCCAACACCTAAAGAAAAACCAGAATCTTAAAAAGACAGATGGAAAAGATCACCTAGTTAATGGCAGATGACTTCTGAACAGAAACCATGGAAATCAGCAGACCACAGAATACTATCTTTGGAACAATGAATGAAAATAGCTGTCAACTTAGAATTGGAGACTGAGCAAAACTATCATTGAATAATAAGGGCAAAATATATTTCAGATTTAAAAAAAGAAAGTTTATGACTAACAATCCTTTACTAAAAGAACTTCAAGGCATTCATTGGGCAAAGGGAAAACAACCCCCAAAAGAAAGTCTGAGAAGGAGGAAGAAATGGTTAAAAAAAAAAAAAAAATTTAAAAACCATGTGGCTAATTCTAGCTGTTATTTAAGGGGAGGAGGCAAGCTTAGAGTCCCCCTACTCCTCCACCATCTTAATCCCCACCACAGGGTTGATTTTAACAACCTGGGCCTTAAAAAGAAGAAGAAAGAAGAAAGTAGTAGTAGTAGGAATTCATAATAGCATTTTGGCCAGAGAGAAACAGGAGGCAGTGATGTTTTTCTCACAATGGATTGTCCTGCACACTCACCTTGGAGACCAGTAGTGTGGGTCATACAAAGACAGATGTTCAGCTCCAGCACACAGCAGTACTTGCTATAACCAATTCAGAATTTTTCTTAGAAAGATGAGTCACACCATAAAGGATTTGTGAGTTGGGGATAAGGGGGAAAGAGCAGGGCACTCCAGATGGACAAAATGGCACAGGTTCAAAACAGAGATGAGCACAGCATAGCCTGTTCTTCCTCGTACCATTTCGGATATTCTTTTAAAATTTCTAAGACAGGGGCACCTGGGTGGCTCAGTGGTTGAGCGTCTGTCTGCCTTTGGCTCAGGTCACGATCCCGGGGGTCCTGGGATCGAGTTCCTACATCAGGCTCCCTTCAGGGAACCTGCATCTCCATCTGCCTATGTCACTGCCTCTCTATGTCCCTCATAAATAAATAAAATCTAAAAAAAAAAAAAGATAAATAAAAAATAAAATTCCTAAGACAAAACCAAAACGAACCAAAAATGCACCTCCAAGAAGCAACAGTGGAAGATGTCAGAGATGATAACCACTTAACCTTCTGAAGGCTTCTCCCTTTGCTTGTAGCATGCAATGCTTACCCTTCCCAGTGTCCCTAAGGTATTTTGATGATAAATGAAAAAAATCCAAAAGGGGAATGTTCTAGCACTGATGTGTTACACATTACTACCAGTCACTGTGCTGGGTGCTGGGGATACAAAATAAACGGGACAAAGTAAGTCGGCGATTAGAACACAGTGTGATAAGTACGCAGTGACCTGTGTGGCACACACAGAGTCCTGAGCAACCCAAGGGTAGTGGCAAAGGCACGCTTTTCTTCTGCCTTTCACATCGTGAACACCGATTCCCATAGGACACAGTACTGATGGCCACCGTAGATCCACTAGCACTTGTGATAGTCATCAGAGGTAGTTTCAGATCAAAAGAATCACCTTCAAGAGTTTTATTATTAAAAGATTCTCAATAAATTTAACCAAAGCATCCCAAGAAGGGGTCAAATCAATTTTCTTCATACTGATTAAAATTTCGCCACAGAAAGCTGGTCTGGGCATTTTGGATCCAGAAAAAAAATCGGCGTAACGAGAGTTTTCCTAAAACACGGAAAAACAAGTATATCTTGCTTCATTTCAAAGTACCTAAGAGTAATGGTAATATGTTATCCACATTCACGCTAGAACTATCCAAGTATAATCTAAGAGAAGAAAAAAAAATTTCAAACATCCATTCTTTCTCTGGACTCTTTACAATCTGACATCAAACACATTTTGCATAAATTAATTCTATGACCTGTAACTTATCTTTTCCACCTCTTCTACTTGACCATGAAGTGCTTATTGCATTATCATCATCGGTTATTCTGTGGGACTTAGCCGATTCAGGCCTATCAACACACAAATCCTTCATCTCATAACTCCTGAAGAAGTGCACACAGAATGTTCTGAAAGAAAAGCTACTACTACATACCGCAGTAGTAACAGGAGATCAGGGCTGAACACTCCTCTTTTGAAAGCCCTAATGTATCCTCAACATATATTAGCGACATATATGGGGGGTATATACATTCCCAAGGATACAAAATCCAAATACATTCACATAAACAAAATTTCATATTAACTGCAAATGACAATACAATACAAAGATGGTTTTGTAGAGTGCCGTATCTGTTTAATTCAAAACACTTGTAGCAGTGTTAGACCGTTTTTAGTTATGTCCTTGATATTACAAAGGACCTGGAAGTCTTTATGGTCATATGAATATAAATTTTCCCAACAATCTTTAAAACTGTCACTTGAACTGAAAACGACCACAAACAAATGTACGTTTTGAATGCCATACAACTGCATTAATATACTGGCAAAGAAGCAGGTGTGTTTTTTATCTCACTGATGAGAGGGTAAGTCAGAATGGATTATGACATTTACTGCTAACCCGAGGATAGAGAGAGACACCAACAATGACTTAATGGCCATCCCTGGTGGTCCCTCTGATAAACTCCTATGGCACTTACAAACCAGCTTAGCCCTATTTATGCAGTTTTCTACTGTACACTGTTTGTTTGGGATTATGTTTACTTTTCCCGTGAGCTCCTTGAGGGGAGAGGCCTTATCTTAGATAATACTTCTGTGTCCCTTCCAGCTCAAAAACAAAGCTGGGTGCACATTTACTGATGAACCAACAGCCACAGTGTAGTAGGTGCTTCCCCAAATTGGGAGGTATCAGGCAAGTAGGAGAAAATGAGAACTGGATAGAGTAAGCTACATGGAGATACAGTTCACGTACAACCCAAGGGCAGGGGACAAGACCATCAAAGTGACTTTGAAATAACACGTTCAGAACCAGAGCAAATGAGTTTCTACGGCATAATTATTTTCGGCAGGTACAACAAAATTTATCACAGGGTTATTGCTTAGCTTAAAAATCCACCGGGTTTTTTTTTTTTTTTTTGAGGGGGGGAGGGTCTTACACGTGATGCTGCATTTTGTACTATTCCTCGATGCCTATTCCTATCCTGTACCTCATATCCTTAAAAAGTACCTTATTCATGCAAGTATGGGAAGAGCTCTACTATTCAAAACCCCCAAAAGAAAATAAAAACAATGTATTTTTCCACTCTTCCTAGGTTAACAACACAAGTGTTCCGCTAATAAAAACAGAGGTCATCCTCCCTGTTACTTTTCATTCACACCGAAATGACACACTGAGGGGGATCTTTTCAGAGTTGCTGATGCAGACCTTCTGTTTCAAAAACTCGACTTTAAGATCAACTGCCACCAAATTTTTCATCTTTTCCCCTGACCGACCTTCAACCTCTCCGTCAAAATTACGCATCCATGATGTATTTAAAAAAAAAAAAATACACACACACACACACACACACACACACAGTTTGGGCTGCAAGACCAAGTTGTAATTCACGCTCAGGCAGCAGCTGCCTCACACTGTGCATTTTCCATGCACGATACCAGGGAGGACAAAAGCACGCTCTGAAATACCTTCCCAGCTCTTCTAACAATAGTCTCTTACTAGGATTTCTTCCCCCTTTGCCGCGATTATATTGAGTGTCTGCGTTCCCCTACTCGCCCGAGATGAAACAGTCTGTTTATTCCAGCCGCCGACGCTTCAGAGGTGAGCTGCTGCTATCTTCGCCCTCGTACCTTTTGTCTAAGGACGCAGGAGCACTTGGGATCTTATTTTGCCAACCCTGCGACGGGCACTGCTACACCAGGGGCTGGAGTCGGAGCCAACCACACAACCAGCCGGGGCTGCACAGCCCCCCAAACTGGGTACCCTCCAGCTCCTTCTAAACCCGCTCGGAAAATCAGCCCAGGCCCTATGCACAAGTCAAGAGGGTCAAAAAAAATAAAAATAAAAAAATAAAAATAGAGGTGGGGGGGGACCTTTTCTACAAAGAAACTCACACACTCACACACACACACACACACTCTTGTACTTTTCAGAAGGTGGGGATACAACCGATCCCGGCCTCCGAGTTGAACCCCCAGGGGCATCTGCATCCAGATAAAACAACTCCGGAGGGCAATTTGATCAAAGATGCAGAAAAAGCCTTCCTTCAAAGAAACGCACCGTGTGACACTCGGAGGAGGGGGGGGGAGGAGGAGGAGGAGGAGGAGGGGGAGAGGTGGTTAAAGTAAAACCTGCCCTGAATTGTCAGCTCTGGCTGGAGGCAGAGGACGGGAAGGCGCCGGCCTCCGCGGGCTCCTGGGCGTCTCCGCCCGACCCGGGCCGCCGAGGCCGTCCGGGGACCGCCGCTCCCGCCCCCCGCCCCCCGCCCCCCGCGGAGCTCGGCTGCACCGCCTCGGCCCCGCGCGCTCCGCCGCCGCCGCCGCCTGCCCCCGGCGCGGCCCGCGACCCGCGACCCGAAGTGGGACACGGGGCGACAAAGAGCAGAGTCACGGGGCAGCGCCGGGGGCCGGGGGCCGGGGGGCAGGGCCGGGGCCGGGATGCCCGCGCCCTCGCCCTCGCCCTGCGGGCGGCCGGCGGCGCGGACGCGGCTGGATGCGCCGCGGGGGCTGCGCGGGGCGCGGGGCTCCAGGTGCAGGCGGCGCCGCGGCGCGCTCGGGGCTGGGGCTGGGGCTCGGGGCTCGCGGCTCCCCCCGGGGTGGGGTGGGGTGGGGAGGCGTGGGGTGGGGGGCGGCCCCGGCTACTCACGTTCTCCGTGTCCCGCTCGTTCACCGTCGGCAATGGCGTCCGCGCCGACATCTTGGGCGGGCGGCGGGGTCGGGCCGGGGTCTCGCCGGCCGGGCCGGGGCGCGGGGCCCGCGGCGAGCGGAAGGGGGCGCGGGCGCGGGCGCGGGCGCGGGCCGAGCGGCTCCCGCAGGCCGCGGGGCGGTGCAACAAGCGGCCGCGGCGGGCCGAGGGCGGAGGCCGCGGAGGCAGGGGAGGGGGAGCCGCGTCCCGCGGCGGCGGCGGCGGCGGCGGCGGCGGCGGCGGCGGCGGCGCCGGCGGGGGACGCGGGCGGCAGCGAGGGCGGGCTCCGGGCGAGGGCGGCCGGCGGGCGCGGGCCGGGCGGCGGGGCGGGCGGGATGCGGCGCCGAGGGGCGGGGGGAGCGGGAGGCGGGGAAGGGGCGGGCGGGGAGCTCGCCCCGCAAGAGCCCGCCCGGCGCGCCCCGGGAGCCGCGGCCCCGGCGGCGCCGCCCCGCGCCCCCCGCAGGTGTGCGGCGCCGCCCGGCCGAGCCGCAGCCACGCGCCCGGGGCCCAGCGGCGGCGGCGGCGGCGGCGGCGGCGGCCCGGCTCCCGGCGCGCCCGTCCCGGCTGCTCGGCGCGCTCCCCGCCGCCCTGCCCGCCCTCCCCGCCCACCCGCCGCCGGAGGAGCGGCCCGAGCCGGCAGCGCGCGGAGCGGCGGGCGCGGCGCGCGGCGGCCCGAGGCACTGGGCGGCCGGCGGCGGGTGGGCGGGCGCCAGCCGAGGGGCCTCGCCATTCATTCCCTCATTAGGGATGCGGGGCCGCCCCGCCCCGCCCTCCCCGCCCGCCCCCGCCCCCGCCCCCGGGAGAGCTCGGCGGTCCGGGAGCCTCCGGGGCTTGTGCGTGCACTGGGCTCGGGCGTGGGGGCTGCCGGGCGGGGGCCGCCCCTTTGTCCGTCGCGGCGGCGAGGGCGGGTGCATCGCACCTCGGGGCCGGCCCCGGGCTGACCCCGCGCTCCCCGCCCCGCGCCCGAGCTGGCCCCACCGCCGCCCGCCGGGCCGCGGGGCTCGGGGGCGCCCCAACAGTCGGGCCCACGGCGCAAAAGCCGCCCCCCGGCCCCGGAGGCGCCCGCAGCCCCCGCGGGGTGCACATGCTCGGGCCGGGCCGCCCGCCGCCTGGGGAGCGGGGAGCGGGGAGCGGGGAGCGGCGGCGCTGGGGGTGGCCCGGCGCCCCCCGCAGCACCCCCGGGGCGCTGAGCCCCGGAGTCCCGACGTCTACACTGACGGATCGTCACTTCCTGGGACACAAGGAAGCGTCGCCGAGGCGAGCTGCTTTGGGGAGGGTGGGGAGCTGCCTTAGGTTCTGGCCCAGCCCCTCCTCCTCCTCCTCCTCCAGGTGGCTTCCTCGCCCTTCCGCCCACCTGCCACGTTTATATCCCTACACATCCCCGCGCGAGGCGCTGTCCAGGGCCCCGGAGCCCTCGAAAAGGCAATGCCACTTCTCCCTGCCTTATCTGGGAGCTTACATTTTGCACACTCAGCCTCTAGGACCAAAAAAAATAAACAATTGATTTTAAAAAAACCAACCCTTATCATCTCTCTATTCTTCTTTCCAGTATTTCTCATTCGCTTCCTTGCAAGGCTGGGCAGAGAGGTAAAAGGGGCAATAGACAGAAAAGAGGTACAGCCCAATTTCTGAGCTGCTTCCCTGAGCCTCCGATGGGAATCTTAAGATGATGGGAAATTACCCGCCCCCCTCGCCTGAAGTTCATCCATTTGAAGAATCCCTGCACCAGATGGTTTTTATCCTGACTCATTAAAGGTTGTTTCTGCAAATTTAACACTTGACCCTTAAAACATGTTCCGAAAAGACCCAAAATAGCAAATACAAAGATACTCTGAGGATTGAAAAAAAAAAAACAATCATCTGGTAAATATTCACCTCTTGAACACCATCTATGTATTTATTTCTGTAGCAGTGTGTCTTGTAAACACTTCCCAATTTCGCAAAGCAAATAAAAATCACAAGATCCCTTTGGTGTTCTCTCCACTACTCAAATAAGATTGAGGCTTTGGAACTGTAAGGCTGCATCCTGAATTATGGTGTATAACTGAGGATGCCAAGCTTGCACAGTCCCTCTGCGGAGATCCTGAATCACCAAGATGTACTGAAGTTGCCAGGGCAGAAGCCTGTACTTTCCTGATCAACTAGAGCCACTGCTGCCTATAGGGGTTGCTGATGCAGTGTCAGCAGCACCGTTGACTGCTGCAGCCACTGGAGGACCTTGTGTTTCGATAGTCCCTGTGTCAACGTGGGAATAAACAAGAATCTGTGGAACAGCGCTCAACCCCATTGGGATAGGAATCATTCCTTCAACTGCTAGCTTGGAGTTTGCTTTTTGATGTCCATTCACATAGTATCCTGTCTTTATCCTGGTATTAGCTCAGACAGACACTTGTTTCCATGTTAAAAAAAAAAGTCCATGTGTCTGACTTCTTTAAGATCATAGATGCACCAGGTTGATGGTGTATAGAAAAAGAAAACTGGAGTACGTGGTTCTGTTCAATCACGTGCCAGTTACGATACCCACAGGTCCACCTCCATAAGGTTCTCTATACCTGTAAGGTTTAATGGCTAATTAGAGACAGAGCTCAAAGGAGAGGCCAAGATTCTGGCACAGTGTCTTGCAAGACTTTAAAGCGTATGTTAAAAGTCATGGGCAAATCCCTTAGCTATGTTTGCTATACTGAGCTGTATATTGAAACTTACCGAAAATTATATAGTAATAGTAAGGGATACTTATTTTTAAAATCAATCTGTAGGACACCAGGGTGGCTCAGTTGGTTAAGCGCCTGCCTTCGGCTCAGGTCATGATCCGAGGTTCCTGGGATCCAGCCCTGCATCAGGCTCTCTGCTCTGAAGGGAACCTGCTTCTCCCTCTCCTTCTGCCTGCTGCCCCCTCTGCTTGTGCTCTCTCTGTCAGATAAGTAAAATCTTAAAAAAGATAAGTAAAATCAATCCATAAAGATAGCTTTTTTTAACAGTGGCACTACATTCAAAGGGAGTCTTATCAGGTCGATAGCTCAAGTCCATAATGCTGGCTACCAAAATAGACTAGAAAACCGTGCTATACCCCCCAAACGGCATTCAAATAATCCTTATTCCTGCCTACAATTTTAGGCTTGGTATATGATGAAAATACATTTAGCATAGGTTAGAAAAAAGTCATTGAGGCATTGAGTGTGTGCACCTATATGGATTATCCTCCCCCTAAGGAGGCAGTATTGTGGATAGATTACAATTTATTTAGGTACAGTCCTTAATAATGAGAATGCTCATGAGCAAAATTTTCTTGTGTCACTAAATATAGCTCCTTGTGCCTGTCACTATGAGGAAATGACAAAAGGAATATTTTAAGGCTTTAAGTAATTTTCTTTAGGATTATTAACCAACCTTTAATTTAGAGGTTTCTGACCTCAGTTGCCCTAATACCTGAAAAGGTTCCAGAAAAAAGTTAGAAGTACTGAGAAAGCAAAAGATAAATAAGGATCTATAAGATTCTAAACCTCCACTGAAATGTGCTAAAAGAGCATTGTCCATCAGCAGCCTTATGGGGTGCAATTTTCCAGAACTATACAGTCCTATACAGTAGATATCGGCTACACATGGCTATTGAACTCTTGATATGTCACTAAAGTGGCTAGGGAACTGAATTATTATTTGATTTCCCTTGTAATTAATTTTAAATAATTTAAAAACATATTTGATTCAGTTATTGGTGAATTTTAAATCTTTAAGAAAACACTTGGATATACAAACCTGCCCTTTCAACTAAATACTTTAAGAAAAAAAGATTTTATTTATTTATTTTAGAAAGAGGGAGAGAGTACATGCATGAGGGGGGATGGGGCAGAGGAAGAGAATCTTCAAGCCAACTCCTCACTCAGCACAGAGCCCCATGCAAGGCTTCATCTCAATCTCCCAACCCTGAGATCACTACCTGAGTGGAAACCAAGAGTTGGACACTTAACCAACTGAGCCACCCAAGGATCCCTCAATCAAATATTCTGAAATCTAAATGCAGCTCAAGTATTTCTTTTTTTAAAAAAGAATTTTAGGGGAACCCTGGGTGGCTCAGCAATTTAGCGCCTGCCTTCGGCCCAAGGGGTGATCCTGAAGTCCTGGGATCGAGTCCCACATCGGGCTCCCTGCATGGAGCCTGCCTCTCCCTCTGCCTCTGTCTCTGCCTCTCTCTCTCTCTCTCTCTCTCTCTCTCTCTGTGTGTGTCTCACGAATAAATAAATAAAATCTGGATCCCTGGGTGGTGCAGCGGTTTGGCGCCTGCCTTTGGCCCAGGGCGCGATCCTGGAGTCCTGGGATCGAATCCCACGTCGGGCTCCCGGTGCATGGAGCCTGCTTCTCCCTCTGCCTGTGTCTCTGCCTCTCTCTCTCTCTCTGTATGACTATCATAAATAAATTAATTAATTAAAAATATAAATAAATAAAATCTTTACTTTTTTTAAGATTTTATTTATTTATTCATGATAGACACAGAGAGAAGCAGAAACACAAGAGGAGGGAGAAGCAGGCTCAACGCCAGGAGCCCGACGTGGGACTCCATCCTAGGACTCCAGGATTGCGCTCTTGGCCAAAGGCAGGCGCTAAACCACTGAGCCACCCAGGGATCCCCTAAATAAAATCTTTAAAAAAATTTATTTCATGTGTTTCTTTCTACTTTTCCAAATGTGAATACTGAAAAATATAAAATTACATATGTGACTTAAATCATATCTCTTTTGGACAATACTTCTCTATAAAGCAAAAATGGAAAATAAACAGGTTTAGTTGCTGAAGAATCCAAAGTGTCAATTAGAAACTATTATATTAAAAATTCCCCCCTTGGACCCAACAAACATTATATTAAGTACCACCCTACCACATGCCAAGCACTATACAGTTCAAAGGAAATATTCTTCACCTAATAGTTACCAGCAGTTCATGTTTTTACAGAGCTCAATGAAAAATATGGTGAATTCGTACAAATGAGCGGTAACAGATTACAGTCTTTTGTAAACAAAGAATTTATCCAATATGACAGATTTGGCAGAGTTCTTAATAAATTCATAACACTGTACATTTCTTATATCACATGCTCTAAATGTATCTAATATCTGATAGACTTGGCCAATCAACAGGTATTTACTATTGAGAACCTACTTTGTTTCAGTAGGATACAAGGCTATCTACAGTCTTTCCTTTAACCCACAGAGCAGCTCTGTAAGGTAACAAAGAGTTGTCCCAGCTAAAGAGAAACATGGTTAATGTCCACCAGGAAAAGAACAATCCGTTCTTAAATCAATCAATCAATCAATCAATCAAAGGTCCTGATTGTTCTCCTGTGCTTAACAAGGTGAATTTTGATCCCATGTCAACCATCTACCCATAAAATGTAGACTCACTGAAATGGAAATGGACCTCAAGAGAAAAGATGGATTTGATCTTAAAAACAGTATAAAGCTGCTGCCTTTTCTGTTGTCTATATGGTCATAGAAGGTTTGAAGAGTCCTGGGATTCTACACTCTAGGCTTGCCTTTATGGCTGTCCACGTCAAGCCCCAGTCATCTCAGGGGGAGTTTAGGTCGGGCCACTCCACATCTCACAAACATTGTCTCGGTCTTCGCAGTATTTAACCTCTTGCCATCCCCCAAGCACTCTAGGCTGGGCAACAGCACACTGGAATTCCCGGAACATACCACACTGCTTGACTCCTCTGCACTTCTGTGTCATCCGTTCTCTCTTCTGGGAATGTCCTCCCCTCTTTTATCTCTGATGGACTCAGATTTGGCCTTTAAGAACCTTCTCTTGGAAGGCTTCCATGACATCCCTGCCCCTCCCTACACCTACAGAGTTAATTAATCACTTGGCACCACCTCCAAACTGTGAACATCCTTCTGCTGGTACTCTCCTGGCTCTGTGTACCCGGCTGGTGCCCCATCCAACTGTGAGCTAGGTCAAGGAAGGGAACATGTCCTTTTTTTTTTTTTTAATTGTATTTGAGCATAGTTGACACACAATGTTACATTAGTTTCAGGTGTACAAGGTAGTGAGTCAACCTCTCTGTATGCTATGCTCACCACAAGTGTAGCTACCATCTGTCACCCACACAATGCTTTTCTGTATCATTGACTATATGCCCTAAGTTGTGCCTTTTATTCCCATGACTTGGGAGTATAGTCTACTTAGCTCTCTTTGCCCAGGGCCTAGCACAGTGCATGGCAATTAGTAGGTACCTGGTTTCCTAAATGACTTTTATTGACTTGTTCTATGCTGTAAATTTTCCTGCCCTTCTGCATGCTCTTGAATCCTAAGAAGCATCATGTAGGAATTGAAAACAGAGTATAGGAGAATCACAAAAGTTTCCACCTATGGGCTATCAGAGCAGATAAGAGGTCACACAGTATATAAAATATCTTCCCAATAAGTGTTATTGACTGGGTAGCCGTGACTCTGTTCTGTCTGTTGTGTAGTAATAGCTTAACACAGGACTGCTAATTTTATTACCCTGTGATTTTACTGCAATCATTCGTTTTTATCCATACGTAGGAGTTGCCGATCAGTGCTATTTCAAGAAAACAGTCTTTTTAAATGAGTATCTGCATAAGCCAAGGTGCAGTGACAGCAAGGACTCAGTCAGGAGAAAGCACTTCACAGGTAGGTGAAAAAATTCAAGGTGAAGGAGTGCCACAGCTGGCCCATCAGCCCCAGGAGGAGTCAAGAGGAATCAGGTGGCTCTTCCTCCTAAGCAAGAGCCTTTCAGCGGACTGAGCATTACAGCATCACCTGGCAGTGCAAATTGGGACAGCAAAACAAAGGACAAGACACGTGGAAGTGATTACCGGTGGTGAGTTACACATTGGTCTTTGGCAACATTGAAAAAATGCAGATAAAAATCAGCGTTACCAGTATCATGTTCGAATAAAAGGACACTGGTTACGTAGAGACTCATATAGGTGTGCATACACCCACTTTGCTGTACCTTCCAAACTACAGTTTTGCAATGTCACACGGGAAGCAAAACAATCCTTTGAAAGTCCTATGGGAACCACCCTAAAGTAAGAGTTGGGTTCTTTCCCTTGATATTTGCATCTGCAAATTGAGCATAATGCAATCAACACCCTTTTAAACAACTTTGTAATTTGATTATCTGATTTCGTGGACAGCAGCATACTGAGTGAACTGTCCTCTTATCTTATATTTTTGTACCTATTTCGTTAGTGTTAAAACATCAGTTTTGGGATCCCTGGGTGGCGCAGCGGTTTGGCGCCTGCCTTTGGCCCAGGGCACGATCCTGGAGACTCAGGATCGAATCCCATGTTGGGCTCCCTGCGTGGAGCCTGCTTCTCCCTCTGCCTGTGTCTCTGCCTCTCTCTCCCTCTCTCTGTGTGACTATCATAAAAAAAAAAAAAAAAACAAAAAAAACATCAGTTTTATAAATTTCTTTTCATAAATGTAGTTTATTTAATCTCTTCAAATTGTTTCTGCATTAAGTGCTACACGATATACATTTTGATGATTTTCTTCCTTTCCGACAGCAACACTGACACCATTTGTTACTTTGCTTTTCACTCATCCATTCACTTAAAAATATTGAGCCCTGCTAATGCCTGGCACTATTCTTAGCTCTTCAGAAAGAGCAGTAGACAACATAGACAAAAGTCCCCACCTACATGAAGTTTACATTTTGGTAAGCGTTTTCAGTGTCTAGGCAGTTCAAAACCAGAGGCCCCCATAATACAAATAACATTTTATGCTCTGCGTTGGTGATTTTTCTCCTTTAACAAACATAAGCACCCAGATTTAATTTTTTTTAAAGTAATGAATTGCAGTCGCTTGGTCTTTTCTCCAATCCACAGGTAATTGCTTTCTCTCTTAATATATTGGCCTTTCTCCAATAAGCTTTTATATAAACAGCTTCAACTGGTTCCACAAGTAGGTTGGGTACTTTAAAACCATAATAAAGATGCCTTCCTGACCGGGTGACTTGTATTGGATCTACATTCTGTAATATTATCCGAGCTTTATTATATTGACACCAGTATACCTTCTACATTTCGTCATTATGAACTACTTTACCTTCAATCACTGCTAGTTTGCTTCCTATTTCCATTAACCCCAGACCAACTGTCAATATTTTGGTAGTTCAGCAAGGACCATGTAATAGAGAGGAATCTATATTTATAATCATTTTAGTGATTTTTTTTTCAGGAAAAAAAACGGTTTTGGAAAATGTCTTTTCTGTCTGTCCTATAAAACTTAAGCTCCCTGTTACTCACTTGGGTGGAATATTCCACTTTTCCTGCAGAGTTCTCATAATACTGAGAGAGGCCCTGGGAGCTGTCTTCCCAGTGCTCTTATCTCCAAGGCCTGCTATAGTGCCTAGAAATGGGAGTTACTCAATTAACAGTAATTGAAGAATGAAACAGAGATTTCATAATTTCTCTGAATTTGATTGTAGGTTTTCAGACCCCCAATTTCTTTCAGACAACCTTTGTGTTCTGCTACTCATTAGTGAAGGATCCAGGTTAAGTGTCCCTTGATCTTTCCAAACTGGCTCTCCATTGTCACCCCTTGGGCATTTGCCACACATTGCTTAGTTGCTCAGTTGACAAGGCTCCCAGATTAACTTTTTCCACTATTTGCCAATATCCTCTTTTTCTCATTCTAAAGCAAGGATCCAAATTCCTAAAGTTATAAACATCTCTTTTAAAAAGTATTTAAATCGTGGAATATGCATCTCAGATTACCATGGCTAGAATCTGGGTTTACCTATATGTAAAAAAAATGTATTTCCTTTGTAATATTTTTAACTATTCTTTTGCTGTCTACTGTGTCAGATCAAACCTTAATCCCACCTAACACTAAGCCACAAATCAACTGCATATTTTTAAACACCTACTATGTGCTTAGTGCTAGTCTAGGAGGAGCTATGCACAAGGTCTGGCACTAGCCTGTTGCAATTAATTTTTGCATAAATACAGCAAAACTTAAATTGCAGAAGTTGAGCTGTACATTTCCAGTGATCACTGAGAAAGTATATTGTGATATTATGTTATACTTCTGGAGCTTCTCTTTTATAATGGTCTACAGAGTCTATGGCACATGTTTTGTGTATTCTCAGAGGTGGTACGTCTTTGTCTTTTGGGGGTTTATTTTTAACAAAGACTCCAACTGAACTTTGATAAGTAGTATAAATGATTAAATTAATCTCACATTTTTTATCAAAAATTAAGAATGTAAGAGTGGCAAGAATATTTTCTTGCCTTCATCAAGGTGGGTCGTGCTTTAAAGAAGTACTTAAAACATTGAAAGATGACAGGCTCTCTACAATAAGCACAAAACCTTGAAAAGTGGGACACCTGGGTGGCTCAGCCATTGAATTGAGTATCTGTCTTTGGCTCAGGGCATGATCCCTGAGTCCTGGGATGGAGTCCTGCATCACAGGCTCTCTGAAGGGAGCCTGCTTCTTCCTCTGCCTGTGTCTCTGTCTCTCTGTGTCTCTCATGAATAAATACATAAAATCTTAAAAAAAAAAAAAAACCTTGAAAAGTAACTATTTTAACAGAGGCTTTCATTGTTTTATAATCACTTCCACACATGGTCATGTGGCTCATGCAGTTAAGGAACATGCATCTTGATAGAATGACATGAGGAGTTAAGGAAAAAAATTTAGTGTTAATTGTTAGGTGTCCAAAGGTCCCTAGAGGCAGACAAAAGTGAAAAAGAAGCTTCAAAGAGGAGCATTAGTACATATCATCATCAATTTCATTAAGAGCCAAGATTTACTGGCCAACAGGTACATGAAAAGGTGCTCAACATCACTACTAATCAGGGATGTCCAAATCAAAACCACAATGAGACATCACCCCACACCTGCTAGAATTGCTGTTATCAAAAAGACAAGAAATAACAGCATTGGCTAGGATGTGAAGGAAAGGGAGCCCTTGTGTGTTCTTGGTGGCAATGTAAATTGGTGGAAAACAGCATGGAGGTTCCTGAGAACATTAAAAATAGAACTACCATATGATTCAGCAATTCCATGTCTGGGCATTTATCCGAAGAAAATGAAAACACTAATTGCAAAGAAATATACACCCCCACGTTCATTGCGACACAATTTTTCAGAGCCAAGATATTGAAACAACTGAAGTTGTTTCAGATGAATGAATAAAGGAAAATACACACACACACACACACACACACACAAAGGAATATTATTCAGACATAAAAAAAGAAAGAAATCCTGCCACTAGCAACAACATGGATGAAACTCGATGGCATTATGCCAAGTGAAATAAGCCAGACAAGAATGAAAAATACCTTATGATCTCCTTCACATATAGAATTTAAAACAAAACAAAAATTAAATCAAAAATCAAAACCAAGCTCATAGATATGGAGAACAGATTGGCGGTTGCCAGGTGCTGGGAGCAGGGCCCAGGGGGTAAAGTGGGTGGAATCAAAAGGTACAAATTTCCATTATAAAATAAATGTCATGGGATGGAGTCATGGTACAACATGATGACTATAGTTAATAATACTACATTGCATATTTGAAAGTTGCCAGACAGTAGATCTTAAAAGTTCTCATCACAAGAAAAAAAATTGTCACTACGTATGATGAATGTTAACTAGTCTCTTATTGTGATGATCATTTCCCCAATGTATACAAAAACAAATAATTATATAGTATAACTGAAACTAATATAATGTCATGTTATATCTCAACAAAAATAAACAAAGATAAACTATATTACAAGGAGAATATGTTGGGACACCTGGGTGGCTCAATGGTTGAGAGTTTGCCTTTGGCTAAGGTCATGATCCCAGGGTCCTGGGATCAAGTCCCACATCAGGTCCTCTGCAAGGAACCTGCTTCTACCTCTGCCTGTGTCTCTGCCTCTCTCTCTGTGTCTCTTATGAATAGATAAATAATTTTTTTTAAAGAAAATGAGCCTATACTTACGTGTATTTTCTAAAGCTTTTGTCTATATTATCTCTTGGAATCCACACTAAAAGTCTGGTAAGCAGACAAATATTCTTAGTTCATTCCCCAAAAAAGAAACCAAGCCTTAAAAGGTGAAATAACTCAAAAAAAAAAAAAAAAAGGTGAAATAATTGCCTAGTAGCATATATTTTGTGACAAACCTGGGCCTTCCAACCCTGAACCCTGGCCTCCTTTCATTCATCTATGAGTCTCTCGCATGTACAACCTGGACATCTACCTAAGGATCATTGGTTCCCCTATCCAGTCTCTCATCTCTGCTCCATTTTACCCTTCCTAAAAACCATTGTCAGCCTTCCAAGTATGAGAACATAAGTCCACCTGAGACACGGAGGTGAGAGTTAAGGACAGAAAAATTTGTGAATAACTGTTGTGAATTGATTTGCTATAAATGTGAAATAAAATCAGGTCTGGCCCTAGAGGCAGGATTCAGGTCAAACTGCATTATGTAGCTTATTTGATGTTTTTATATGGATGAAATCAGTTTAGAGTGAAAACCAAGGGCAAACTAGAATTAGGAAAGAAATAATAAAAAGATGTAACTTATAGCCTGGAGGCTGTGTGTGTGTGTGTGTGTGTGTGTGTGTGTGTGTGTAAGCAGGTAATACAGCAGGACACCCATATGCAGAAATGGGGAGAAGCTGCCCAGATGATGATTGGGAGAGAGCTCTCAGGCTAAGTATATTGTTAGAGGCATTGGTTTTTTTTCTCTGAGTGGGAGGAGGTCAGATTGCTTAAGCAATGATCATGCTGGAAATGATGCTGTGTATTGACTCAGTGCACACTTATAGACACCACACCACACAGAAATCCCACCTAGAATTGCTTAGCAGTTAAAGTCTGTGGAAGTTTGAGAAAATGCTTCAGTCAGTGCACTGAGGAAATGATGGCAAGGGTGGGCCAACCTAAAGATTTAGGGACGATTTGGTCCTCTTTGGCAATGGGACAAAAAGAAATAAACTGCCCCAATTAGGAACCACAGTACCTTGGTGGTAGGCAGGGCTGGCTTTGTGGGTTCATGACCCATGGGGTCAGCCAGTGCCCTACACTCCTAAGAGTCCCGTGTTTGGTTTAATGCTCTGCTTTCACCACCCTGAAATTATGAATGATTGTTAAACAATGGGACTTGCCCGGGTCCCATAATTTCTGTTCTAGTCCCTCTCACAAAGTTGTTCTGAGGATGAATGAAATGAATACACGTAAAATGCAGAAAACAGTTCTAAGCATTGCAGTTGTCTCTTGATAATGTTATTTATTGTTTCTTCTCCTCCTCCTTCTTCTTCATCTTCATCTTTGTCTTCACCATCCTCCTCTTCCTCCTCCCCCTCCTTCTCACCAGTGATTATACCCTAGTAATGCTGGGAAAGGAGACAATGACCTCAAGCTGTGTAAGCTTCACTAACCTCATCGTCACCTACCCAAGAGGGTAAGTAGTTAATGAAGGACGAGGGGTGTCCTGAAGGCCAGCGTCAGTTTGAATGACCATCTATTCATCTCAGAAGAGTAAATGTGGGCCATTTCTATCAAGCAACCCCAACAGCCACTGCAACAACAACAATCAGCAGTCAGGAAGTGAGATCTCACAATCTCACATACTAAGCCTTGTACTATAATCACACACACACACACACCATTGAAGTCTCCTATTATTTAACACCTACTGAGCACTCTGCAGTTCCTATACATCATTTTGTTTCATCTCCACAATAATCCAATGGAAGCTGCCCAAAGTCACACAGTTATAGAATATGTGAGACTCCACCACACTGTGATGCCTGCAGAATCACACACACACACACACACACACACACACACACACACACACACATTCCACAAAGCCAAAGGCACCTATAAAGAAAAACAACTGTGTAGAAATACAGTACAGAATGCATCTATTGGAGCCATGAGGAAACAACTAAATGGGTCAGAGTTACATGGGGTTAATTTGAAAAAAGAATGTCTGGGAAGCAGAGCTTTCAGCTGTATTTTTAAAAGACAAAAGGACCCATGTAAGTGAAGAAGAGTGAATCAGGCATCCCCTGAAGAGAATGTAATGACAAATGCATGGAGGCAAGAAGGAACACGCTGTGGACAGGAGATGACATGTAGGTTTGCTTGATGGCCACAAAGTCTTAAGCAATCCAAAAGAACCATTCACGTCCAAAAACATTTAAGGACTCAACTCAGTGTACTTATATGTGAAAAGTTGTCTGTCCCCGAATAGAACCACGAGCCTCTGCTGAGACAGCTTTAAAATAATGCTGGGAACCTCAGCTTGCTTTTTCCAGTTCCTTAATAGTTTTCTCCCAGTGGGACTGTTCAATTCTCCTTGTCTTTGGTCTGCTCTGAATTCTAGCAGCCTCACTCCCTTGGGTCCACAGACCCAAAAAAAGAAAAGTCACAAAACTTTCTATTTCCCTGAGTGCGGAATACAATGTTAATTTATAGTTGAAATGTATTATTGTGTGTTTTCTGACATTCTTTCCCAAAATAATACCACAACTATTTGTACTGAAAAAAATGTTTTGCAGTTCAACATGTGGCAACTCATTTTGGTGAGATACTTTAATGCATTACTGAAGGGACATGTTTGCTTTGCTGCCTGTTATTTTTATAGACACATTTATTTGTGATAGCAAGAGATTTTACCAACAAACAATAAATGAACACAATCCCTACCCCGCCCCCAGAATCTCCTCTGGGGAGGAAGTGGGAGCTGGCCATACCAGGTGGAAGGGATGGTTGGAACTCTGGCTCTGATTGCTGCTTTCAGCATATTTTACTGATGTTTATTTTCTGTGCCTCGATTTCTTTACCTTTTAAATGCTCAGTGGTTGAGTATCTGCCTTTGGCTCAGGTCATGATCCCAGGGTCCTGGGATCAAGTCCTGCTTCGGGTGCCCTGCAGGGAGCCTGCTTCTCCCTCTATGTCTCTGCCTCTCTCTGTGTGTTCCTCACGAATAAATAAATAAAATCTTTTAAAATAAAATAAAATGAATGGAGATAGTAATTTTCACTTCCCAGTAAATGCTTATAAAATGTATTCAAAGTCCTTGTGAAATACAAATAGAAATAAATATACTTATATAAATACAGGCATGAGAGTACTCCCTCCTGTTTATGGTAAAAATACAAAACCTCTGTGATGTCACAAGTCCTCAGAATAGAGCGTTGATCGTTCTCCCCAGCCCTCCCACGTGGCAACCAAAATGCCACTGAAAATTGTATTCACTTATATATGGCTCAACTCTGAGGGAGGAGTCATTGCTCTAGTCTTTGAATTACTCTCCCAGGCTTCTGAGCATGTGTATTTTGCTCTAGAACAATGCTTCTCAAACTATCACGCTAAGGGGCCAGGTTTTCCTCCCCCAAATTTCAAATCTGTCAAAAAATGTCATTTTAATAAAATACAGTGAAAATAAATTCATAGAAAAGTTTAAAAATTTAAATAAAAAAATAAAAACATAAAAAAATGTAAACATAGACATACAAAAGTTTAAACTTAGTAGATTCAATAGACATAAAATCACTCTAATTCTATGTGTCTTTTTTTTTTAAGATTTTATTTTTAATTCACGAGAGACACAGAGAGAGAGAGGCAGAGACATAGGCAGAGGGAGAAGCAGGCCCTCTGCAGAGAGCCCAATGTGGGATTCAATCCCAGGACTCTAGGATTACTACCTGAATCAAAGGCAGATGCTCAACCATTGAGCCAACCAGGTACCCCAAATTCTATATGGTTCTGAGCACTGTCAGTTTGTACTTAGGTCATCGCCAAAGGACAATGAACAATTTGAGGTTTGGTGCCAGGGTGTGGAAGGACCACACTTTGAAAGTACTACTCTACAGAGCTTCCCTCAAGCTCTCCTTGCACCACTCCTACGTGTGCCCACCCAAACACACTTCTTCATTAATGTTGACAGCATGACTCTCCATGGACGAGTCCGTAGTTTAGTGTTGGGGTTCAGAGACAGCATCTCCCCAGGCATTTTCTCCACTTGAAGTCCCAAATTGCCACCGAGTAGTTCCTCAATCACTGGGAAGAGGCATAGCCTTCTTGTAAAGAAAGCGAAATATTCTAGGCTTGCCCAAGCAGCTCCAAAGTCTCAACACCACTCTTGGACTATGTCAGGGATTCCTGAAATGTGCTGTGGTTGTGCTTAGTCAGAGTCCAACACACCCAGGGAAAATGCTAGATCCTCCACATCCCCGTTCTTGGTCCAGAACATGTGGGGCCCACCTGAGTCAGGGACCATAGAAGTCTTTTCTTCTTCCCATCCTTTGCTTTTGGTGACCTCTGCCACCATGATAATGACCGCTGCCTACTCAAAAAAGGAAATATCCTTCGGGTCAGCCATCCTTAGTCCTTGGCAAACATTTTTCTCTAATGACTGCATTCCCATGATATCAGATAACTAGAGAATAAAGAACAGCCAATGGGCATCAATCTTTATGACCTTGAGACTAAAAGGAAATAAACGGCTGGGACTTCAAGCCCCACTCCAATGACGTAACGATGGGAGGTTGCTCACCCTTTTACTCTTGCTTCTGCATAGAGCTACAATTAAATTAAGGATGTTTATTTAGGGATCCCTGGGTGGCGCAGCGGTTTGGTGCCTGCCTTTGGCCCAGGGCGCGATCCTGGAGACCCGGGATCGAATCCCACGTCGGGCTCCCGGTGCATGGAGCCTGCTTCTCTCTCTGCCTGTGTCTCAGCCTCTCTCCTCTCTCTGTGTGACTATCATAAATAAATAAAAAAATTATAAAAAAAAAAAGGATGTTTATTTGGAGCCTGAGGAAGACGGAGATCCAGAGACTCCCTGGAAAGATACGTGAAACGATGCATATATGTGAATTGTTCTGTAACAGAGGGCCTTCGTTTTAATCAGATTTTTAAGAATCGCCTAAAGAGAAGTTTCAAACCTCTAAGCAGCCCTAAATGCAAGAGTAGCTCTTTTTCTACTTCGATTTCTTACAGTGTTAGACTCAAGCCTTCGGTAATATTTCCTGTGCATCTAGACATTATGTTTTCCAAAGTACGAGTTGTGATCTAGACCGTGAATCACAATGAGCATTAAAAAAAAGAAATTAGAACAGAATGAAATCCTCACCAGGGCCTCACCTGTGGTAAGGTAAAGGCTCTTTTGTGACGTCTTTGTCGTGCGTGTGTACTGCGTCTTGGTACGAAATGTATTTTGTACACAGGCCGAGTCAAAAAGAGTTGCCAGCCACTGAGGTACAGCTTTCCTCCTTAGGCGTGAGTGTATACAAGGATCATGTGGGCAGTGAGCAAAAATGCATATTCCCAGGCCCTGTCCACAGAGCCTGCTTATGAGAATTCTGCAGGTGCACATGCTCGGCTGGGGGTGTGATGGGGGGAGGCCCCCGGCACCCTCAGATGAATACTCATCTCAGCACAGGCTGAGAACAAAGGCTTGGGAGTCACACAGACCAGCAGGGCAAGACCAGCTCGAGGGCATGGAGGATCCTGGCAAGTTACTCTGTGAGCCTCAGTTTCCCTATCTGTGAAACGGCATCCAGTATCCTACCACATGGGGCAGCTGTCAGCCTTACAGGAAACAGTGCGTGTACCCACAAGGGGATACGTAGGGCCCAGAGCAAAATGAAAATGCAAGGGCACCTAGTTCAGAAGTGATTCAGAGCATTAGGGCAAGTGGGGGTCTTTCTGAGCCTAGGGTCTTGTGCAGCTGCACACCTACGAAGCCAGCCTTGTGTGTGTAAAGCTCCCATCCTGGGCTGCACATCTAGAAAGCTCTCACAGAAGGGCAGCTGTATCTAGCCAGAGTGGATGTAGGTATACATATGAGGCATCTTATATAAAAGTGTTTTATTTTTATTTATTTATTTATTTTTAATTTTTTAAAAATTTATTTATGATAGTCACACACAGAGAGAGCGAGAGAGGCAGAGACATAGGCAGAGGGAGAAGCAGGCTCCATACACCGGGAGCCTGACGTGGGATTCGATCCCGGGTCTCCAGGATCGCACCCTGGGCCAAAGGCAGGCGCTAAACCGCTGCGCCACCCAGGGATCCCTATAAAAGTGTTTTAAACAAAAGCACCCCAGTATAAATAGACCAAGGCATTACCGGCCCTTGAGCTAACTATTATGATGCTGATATGAGTTGATTCAAACTTTCTTAATTAGGTTCTAGGATGCTTTGGTCTACAGTTTGGTGGTTTGAAAGAACAACTGTGTAATGACAACGGCTGGATCATTCCAGGCAACTCCCAGGTGTGTGGCCTCTGTGGGTGCCCTGCACCCCTCCCCCGTGCAGGGTCACAGGTAGCCGGGCACCACATCCCTTCAGCCGGGGCACCCTGAGTGTGTTGGGTGGGGCGGGGGTTGGGGGGGAAGGCACCTCCTGCCCTTCCCCTCTATCAAAGCATCCCAGGAACTGTTCAGCAGCCAGATGAAAGCCCACTCCTTTGACCAGTATAGGATAAACAAAGCACTTGCAAGATCTAAGACTAATTCTCAGAGCTTCATATGGAGTGGAAATCAAGTATTATTAACATCGATTTAGCGATGAAAACATAACACGTAGGAAAACGCACCCAGAACCGCTGGGTGACTTCTCCATGTGCTTCGGTTGTTGGTACCTCTGTGCTTCCAACTCGCCAAATTACGTTCCCACCAGGCCACTCTTACGTGATCTCCCACCATTTCCACTTAAATGCCTTAACCTCAAACAGGTGCAGAACCAAATGTGGCATCTTTGTTCCTCACAATTGCCTCTTTTCCTCCTGACTTTCCATTTTGTGTTAGTATCCCAGACCAAGACCTTGGAATGTTCTGTAGTTTATCTTTACATATACACCTATTAGACCTAACACACATTGTTTGGATTATAGTTATTTGTGTGTTCCTCTATTGCCCCTACTGAATTCAAGTGCCCAGAGGGCAGCTTTGTGATTCATTCTTTTCACAAGCCCTGCCAGCATCAATAAAAGTCCTTCCTCCGTTTCCTTAGTGATAGAGGGTGGAGGGCACTTTCAGCAAGCCTTGATTGTATAACAACACCAGTCGGCATCCCCATGTCCACCTCCCCCTCCTCCATACTTGGGACCCACAACAAATGTCACAATTTGCAATTCTTGTGTTTCCATTAAGAAATAGTTACTGGGATGCCGTTGAGGTGTATGGGTCTTCTACTTACTCCATTGGGTAACAGGGTAACACTTAATTTGAAAGTACTTAAATTTAAGTACCTTAATCCATTCTTGTATGACTTTTTTGGATGTCTGAATACCTGGGACTGGTTCTCTGGTATATCAATCAGTCAACAGGCTTAAGAATAACATACCAATCAATCTAATATGATAGGGCAGGTGCTGATACACTATTCCAAGGCACAATTCTTGACTTCAAGCTTCAAATTTGAATTGAAGAAATTGTCAATGAAATTTGAAACAAATCAAGGAGTCCTAATGGTTGAAAGAAGTCTTCGTGGAGGTGAGTTTGGGCTTGAGCTTTGAAAGATGAGAAGGGTTTGAAAAGATAGAAGGGAGACAAGAGAAGGCAGTTGGGGGAAACAGCAAAGAGTAAGCAAGGCAAGTCTAATAATGTTAGCATGTATAAGAGATTAGTAAGGAAATCAGCCTGTTTAGGGAGAAAAGGTTATATTTGGGGATAGATATTACCTGAGTTTGTATGTTTAGGTAAGCTTGGAACATAAATCTTGGAATGATGAAAGGACTTTGAACTTAATCTAATAGATGATAGAAAAGCATTACAGACTCTTTTCAAGGAAGCTACAGAAAGAGTACGGGCATAAGAATCTGTCATTGGAACAAAATCTTTTAAAATGTGGGGGTGGGGGAGTGGGGCGCACAGCCCAGGTGGTTCAGCGGTTTAGCACCACCTTCGACCCTGGAGATCCAGGATCAGGTCCCACATCAGGCTCTCTACATGGAGCCTGCTTCTCCCTCTGCCTGTGTCTCTGCCTGTCTCTCTCTCTCTCTCTGTATCTCTCATGAATAAATAAACAAAATCTTAAAAAAAAAAAAAGAATCTGTCATTGGTGTATGTGATGATTTGGGAGAATGAGGATTTTGAGGAGGGCAGGTGGGTAAAGGTTTTGTCATAATCTACATGTGAGATGATGAAAGGCTGGCCAGCATCAGAGGTAGGTAGAATGGAGGGGGGGTAAAGGTAGAAGCGATCTGAGAATTGTTGAAAAGCCTTAATACAATCTCCAAGTACCTGCTGAGTGCTTGCTAAGTGCAAGAGCTTCTGGTAGGCCCTGGGAGATCAATGGTGAACAGAACATGCATGGCCCTGCCCTCCCAGAGGCTGTCTTCTAGTTAAGGAGGCAATCAAAGAAGCGGACATTGTACAGCATTGTAGGGATTCCAACGTGAAGGTGGGGAGTGTTCTCCACGGACACATACAGAATGGCTCCCAATCCTAGTGGGTCAAAGGCAGTGGGGAGAGTCAGGGAAGACATTTAAATAAAATGACATCTGATATAGGAGGGTAGGGTTGAAGAAAAAAAAAGTATTATAAGGATAGGAAATTACATGCCAGAAAATGTTAGTCACATGCTCAACACAATAGACACAGAAAACAATATGCCTTAGAAGCATCTCTCAATCTTCAAATCATTTCTCCTTGACTGGCACTGTGCTAGGACCTAGAAGGGATGCAAAATGACAATGTGATGATAGGACCTTGGGGTGAAATCTTCTTTTTGGACTTGAAGCTAACAGGGACTGATCAGGTTTGTATTCCTGCCCTTTTCTCTGAAAATATAGGAAAAATATAGGAAAAAGATATCAAGATCCTTGATCTAAGCTGCTGTTGCCTGAAATACACTTCACAATACCCTTCAAAATATGTAGAGAAACAACAAGGTTTCGGAGAATAATATGTACATTGTAGTTGTTATAACTACAATGATATCCCATTATCTGCTTAAGGTTGGAGACCAAAATTGTTTCTATGGTTACAAAGACGCACTTGAAAAAGGGTGAAAGGGAGGATGGATGCACCAGCCTGTGCATTCATGGCCAAAGTGATGGCAGGGCAGGTAAAGTGTATGAAACAAGCTTATGGACCATTAGAATTGATGGTGTCCTCCTTACTTAGTAAAGGGAATACTGGAAGAGAAGCAGATTTTAGGATGAAGGTAACGAGTGCAATCGAACACAGTGGGTTTGAAGTGCCTATGAGACCTCCACTTGGAGATACCCAATTTGCAGATGAATCTGGAGCTCAGAGGAGAGGTCAAGACATTTTGTACAATGAATACTTTCTTTAAAAAGAAAAAAGATCTGGAGCAAATATTGGGAAGTGTTAACATCTGTGAAGTTTTATTAGTGGAGATATATGAGTTTGAATCACCCAACAGAACAATTTTCCTGAGTTAATTTACCTTTTGATTAAATGAAGTATTCCAAACATAAGGAAACAGTAATGAAATCATTTAACAAACATACCTATCAATCATCTGCAGGCCTGAGCCTTTAAATCAACTTACCCAGAGACCATGAAGGCCAGCAGATGAAAAATCCACTCTACCTCCTCTCCCCCAACCCTTACCCCAGTCTCTCTTCCTTACCTATTTTCTCCTCCTTCCTATTTTGTCCTCCCTTCTCTCTCTCTTACCTTCTCTTTTCTCTTGACAATTATTCATCATCTCTAGCTGGTATAGGTCTTATATGATGTACCTTTCCCTTCAATAAGACTAAGTTCACAACGTCTCCCTCTGTATCACCCGAGCTTTCCACAGCCCATGATAGAGTCTGAGAAAAGGATGGTGATTTGTTCACAGAATTCATTTACTCAGGTGCTACCTCCTTTCCTCTTTGAAGAGGCTCTAGCCTCCAAATACAATTTGTGAATACCGCTCATACCCCCAACAGAAAACACTGCACTCCAGATTAGCCAAGCTTCATCCTGTAGCTCTCTTGCTGTGATCCTCATGCTGAGGTTGCTCTTACACTTTTGCTCGCCCCCTCATTTCCTCCTTGGCTTCACGCCTGCGTTGAAGTCATTCAATGTGGTCATAAGAGATCAAACATTATTGTCAGTGTGGAACCCCTCAACATCTAAAGACTGGGATAAATATTTTAATCCGCCTTGACCAGGAACAGCATGACCAACACCGTATGCAAGTGAGCACTCTATTAGGAGGTCTACTTTCTTATCTTTGTTCAACTTGAAATCATTTTTTCTGACCCTAAAACACCTAATCTTAAATCTTAAATCCAACTTCTTGAAATCTTCTCTGGTTATTGTAACTCACATTACTATTTTTCTTTCCCCAGGGACCATAGCTACTATTAAGTCAACACAATAGGAATGAATCATGTACTTACTTGTGTTGTGCTTACATGATTTCATCTGAGACTTTTGTGTCCCCTAGATCCTAACACAGTGCTAATCAAATTGCAGTTTGGTTGACATGAATATTAATCCATCCTTATATCTGTGTTGGGAGTGGAGAGAAGAAAACTCAGATATGATAAAGGTCGGCCAGAATGTCAGCAAGTTTTTATGTGAGCACTAGGGAGTGACAAGACAATTATTATGTCCTCATCAGCCTGCCCATACATCTCACTGCTGCCATACAGCTTGTCAATGACATGTGCATTATCGGTCACTTAGTCCTTGAAAAGAACACGGACTGGGACGCAGAAAGGGCAAAATAAAGCCCTCCTTGTACATCTACCCTGCAATTTCCTTATAGAGTTCAGGTTCCCAGTTTTACAATTCATCTCCCAAAAGGTATTCATTTCCTGCAGCATAAACTATTAGGAAAGCATATAAGTAGTGTTATCTTTTTCTTAATGAAATTTATTTTTGTGCTTTTCAACTGAGGCTTCATCATGACCTCAGTGAGAGCAAATGTGAATTTAAGCATAAGGAGAGGAACTATAGGTGATCCTGCTGTGTCTTTAAGATGGGCTAAGGGATTGGGTTTTTGTAAGATAGATAGGTCGGTAGATAGACAGATGATAGTTGGTTATTATGTGTATACAACTTATTGTGCATTTACTCTGTGCCAGGTACTGTGTTAAATCTACTTCAAAGATTATCCCATAGAGTGAATATGCTATTACTCTATTTTAGAGGTGATGAGATGAAGTAATAGAGGCTAAGTCATTTGCTCAAGGTCAACATCTAGAAAGTCATAGTATCAGCATCTGAAACCAGACAATTTGGTTCTAGATCCATGCTCTTAACCCTTCATGCTTAATGTTCATTTGGATATAAAGATGAATTTCAAATCTACCAAACTCTTTCTATATTTTTACTTTATTATCAGTAAAATATGTGAGAATGCCTGAAAAGTTCTTTCTCAAGGATGTTGCGTATGAAACTTGGGCAACAAGAGGAGTGTGAGTAAACACGCTCTAGCATCTCCTCCAACTATAAAATTATCCTAAAAAGTTACTGCATAAGGAAACCAAGTTTCTTTTTTTTTTTAAATAAGATTTCATTTATTCATGAAAGACAGAGAGAGAGAGAGAGAGAGAGATAGTCAGAGGGAGAAGCAGGCTCCCTGTAAGGAGCCTGATGCGGGACTCCATCCCAGATCCCAGGATCATACCCGAGCCGAAGGCAGATGCTCAACTGCTGAGCCACCCAGGCATCCCGAGGAAACCAAGTTTCATTGGTATTTAACTTTAAAACTAAAAGATAAATATAATCCTTCTGGGATTATTTTTTTAAGTGCTAAGTAGCTAGAATTATATTCAGAGTATTTGAAAAATGGCCTAGCAAAATCGGTATGTTCGGAAGACTTCTAACCATATCCCTTCCACCCACACATAAGAGCCAAACACACATATTCATGCATTTAATTTCTCTTTCTCCTTCAAAATCTCTGCTCAAGGATAGTCTTCCCTGGGAATCCCTCTCTTTTTTTTTTTTTTTTTTTTTTTTTTAAATTTTTTTTAATTTTATTTATTTATGATAGTCACATAGAGAGAGAGAGAGAGAGGCAGAGACATAGGCAGAGGGAGAAGCAGGCTCCATGCACCGGGAGCCTGACGTGGGATTCGATCCGGGGTCTCCAGGATCGCGCCCTGGGCCAAAGGCAGGCGCCAAACCGCTGCGCCACCCAGGGATCCCCCCTCTCTGACTGCTCCTACCCGGCCAGCCTCATCCATGTCCATTCAATGCATGCTTTTATCATGAGATTTATGACACTGTCCTTGTCATCATTGATTTTCTTGCCACTCTCTTCTGCTGAACTCTATGGATCTTAGGGACTGTAACCCTGTCATCTTTGTATATTTGTTTCTAGTGCAGTATATGGTCCAAAAAGATATTTGGTATACATTAATAACTAATAAATAAGCTATAATAATATAGAGCCCATACATCTGAGAAAAGGACCTTGATCTTGTTGTAGATGGCTGGTGGTTGAAGCAGGCGCACCTGTTTCCAGCTTGTGCAAAAGCCCACTGCAGTCAGAGAAATCCCCAGTTTGCAAAGCCTTCTGATTTTCAGGGCAGAAGACCATGGAGAGCACTTGTTCTCACCTGTCACTTTGAATACAAAAACGAACATCACCAGATTCCCAGGACCCGCTGCTGTTGACAAGCACCATCATGAATGGTTCCTCCCCAAGTCTTCTTGCCTGCTGAAGACTGAAGGGGTCCGAGGTCAGAAAGGTCTGAGAAAGGAAGATGGCCTTGCTATCCTGTGTGCCCTCAGCATAAGGCTTTCCTGCCACATACTTTAAGGAGAGATTTTAGTCTGAGATCATAAGAGTAACTGCTGGATGTAGAAGTTGAGTTTTCCTCCCCTCAGGCTCTCCCTTCCTACCAGATGATCCTAATTCATCCCTCAAAATGAGCTCCGCCAAGAAGCATTTCAGCGACCTGCTCCACAGTCACATTTAAATGCCCTCCTCTGTGCTTGCAGGGCCCCAGTCAAGCTTCCTTAATAGCACTTATTACCCAGGTCAGGAGAGGGGCTGGTCGGCTGCTCTGTTTCCTCTACTAGGTTGGCAGCTGTAGAGGGCCAGAACCATGTCCCACATTCTGAGACTTGGCAGTTGCACAAACAGACTGACCTTGCATCACTTCTCTGTTTCTTCGGGGGAAGGGTGTGAAGGGAGAGGGTACTCGAGTCAATACCCTTTGGGGTCCCTCCTTGTTCTAATGGGCTGTGCTCTGGATGAGGTCCATGGGTGGGTGTCCTGCTGCTGCAGAGAGCAGAAAGATTTCAGGGTCGCTTCACTGTGTCAGAATGAAGCCTGACGATGACGGCAGCCTAATTAAACTCCTAGAGCCTTTCCACCTCCAGAGATCTAAAATGGAATTTCATTAGATGCCACCTTCCCTTCTCCCTCCCTCAAAGCCCTGGTCCCCTGCCCAGCCTACATTTGAGAAAACAGAGCGCCCTGAGCTGAGCAGCCATCTGAAGGCTGATGTTGTAAACACTCCCTGGGACTTCATAACAGTTGGGAGGGCTGAACTGCTGTCGAATCAAAGATGAGTCCAGCTGGAACAACCGTTATAGATTTTACCGGCAGTGGCTTTCGACAGACTGGAATCGAAACGATAATTGGTGAAGACATCTTAGAGGTCACTAGTGAATAGGAGAAAGCTCCCTGGCTCTCTATAATAGCAGTCTCTGCCTGGGCGAGATAATAACCTTGAGGAGGGTACCTTGAAAGATGAATTCATGTGGGGAGAAATCTGGGAACACCTCTAAATAGCAGCTTATAACCTTTCAGAAACAGTGCTGTAATGAGAGTGAAAGATTTCTCTTTACAAAACCCTTTGCTACCAACTAAGGTAGCCAAATAATTGCACCGCTGTTTTATCAAGAAACTAAAGTCCCAAATTAACAAATAAGCCAAAGTCATTAGCGAGTATGTTTAGTAATGAACGTAACGTTTCTTAGTGAAGTAGAGAGGATGGAGAAGGTAGCTTTTCCTTCCTGGCTGCAAATGACCTTAAAGGCATTGTTAAATAATAAATGTCCATTAACTAGTCTTGAAATAATTGCATTTAAACCAATTTTATGATCATCTAGAACCACATTTTATACCATAGGGCAACAAGATAAAAGTGCTCTGTAGTGCAGGTATTAGCCAATGACAGAGGCAGTCTTGTGAGAAAGATTAACTTTCAGGACATCAAAAGACTCCAAATGTCCCCAGGATATGGCCTCGCCAGTCTGTGGCATCAATCTTCTGTTCTCCCATCAAGGGATGAATTAGGAACCAGATCATATAGGTGAGAAAGTTGTTCAAAATGTCATTCTTAAAAGGCAAATACGTGAGTCGACGGGGAAGAGAGACTCTTTCTCCAGCCTCTGTCACAAATGCTGGCTTTCCCAATGAGCTGTTCATCGCCTTAGCTGGTAGAGGAAATCTGCTATTATTTGTCAGCACCCTATGTATCAAAGAATCGAGCTGTAGAAATTTAGGGTATCATTCTATTATTGGCGGTCTGTCAGTATCTTCTCTTTGCATGTCACTTGTGACATCTATCGTCATCATTATCACATGAGTTTTCATGTCCCTTCAAAGTGTTCTAACATGGTGGCAGTGCTTGGGGTGAAGAACTCAAGAGAGAAGCCCTCCCTTCTCCCCTGTCTGTATACTCCGAGTTGAGAGAGAAAGAAGGACAGGGAGAGAAATTGAGATTTTTATTCTAAAATAAGAAATTGTAGTTTACATTATTTGAAGTAAGAATTTTTATCCTTTTCAGGAGAACCAGGGAAAATATCCATAGGGAGAAACCTAGTATGTCATGGCACCATGGACGGTCCTATAAAGAATTCAAAATAAAGAACTTATGGCAGGTATAACCAAATATGGACAGAATTTCAAATATACCAGTTGCTTTGGTGATAGCCCAGGTGAGTATGGAGTGTACCTGTCTGTTATCTGATGCTCTACCTTAATGAACTATCATTAGGACAAATGTTCCTGTGTGCTCCTATGATGCCATAAACAATAATAGTACACTATAGGCCAGGAGTACAAATGCTTTGAAAGAAAAATGCTCCTGCTTTAATGAGAATGGTCAATAATTGTGAACCCTCTGATCTAGTCAAGGAAGGTGGGATAATCGGCCAGGAGTCAAGCCAAGAAAATAAAATCAGTCAGCAGCTTTCTCTTTCATATTTTGAAGTTTCTCCCATTGCACCCCTACATACTTATAAGAGTCCAGAACAGGCTGTGGACTTGTATTTTTTATTTTTTTTATTTTTTTAAATTTTTATTTATTTATGATAGTCACAGAGAGAGAGAGAGAAAGAGAGAGAGAGAGAGAGAGGCAGAGACACGGCAGAGGGAGAAGCAGGCTCCATGCACCGGGAGCCCGATGTGGGATTCGATCCCGGGTCTCCAGGATCGCGCCCTGGGCCAAAGGCAGGCTCCAAACCGCTGCGCCACCCAGGGATCCCTGGACTTGTATTTTTTAATATCAACTCTAATTTCAAAGGAGCTGCTCCCAAGAATGACAATGAAACACTGACAAAGAATTTTTCAGAATTGCTGGTGCATCCGCCCAAAAGCAGTGTTCCTCCCAGATCAGCAGAAGTCTCCATGGTGGCATTAGTCCACGTTGGCAGTAGCTAAAATGGTTGTGGCCACTCAACAGATGAGCACATTCTTTTTATAAAGTAGCCTAATTTCATAAGTATGTGAGGAACCCTTGCTGGTCTACTGTAAACTATAGCCAATGGTTTGGTTGAAATGTGTGTAGGCATGGAAACAGCCTGGTACTACTGACTTCTAGTCCATTTCCCACATCTATGGGACAAGAAGTTCTTAGGATGAGTGTTCAAATTAATTAGGGAGATTTTCAAAATACTCTCTGTACTGCATAGATTCTGATTTTGTGTGCTTTGTAAAACCTAGTGGACTGTGATGTATACACCAGGTTAGGAACCATCTACCATCAAGATACCATCAGTCTTGAATAAGGAGCTGCTCAGGATGGGATAGGACTTAACTTCATGAACCTGTCTTCACACATGTACAGTGAAGGGAGTTATGCTTACCTGTCTCATGGGGTTGCTATGTGCATTGAACGAACATATTAATGTAAGGCACATAATACACTGCCTGGCACTTGTGTATTCTTTTTTAATTAATTAATTAATTAATTAATTAATTTATTTATTTATTTATGAGACAGGGAAAGAGAGACTGAACATGAGCAGGGGGAGGGGCAGAGAGAGAGGGAGAAGCAGGCTCCTCACTGAGCTGGGAGCCCAAAGTGAGGCTCAATCCCAGGAGCCATAGTCAGACACCTAACCAACTGAGCCACCCAGGTGCCTTGCACTTGTGTATTCTTGATAAACATTAGCCTTTGTTGTCTTTGTATCTGAAGCTGCCTAATTAGAAATTGGAGAATCCAGAAAAGCTGTTTCAGTGAGAGCTGCCTGGAAAGGGGCTGGGAAAGTACAAGGGAAACAAAATTTCTAGCTCCTTTTAAAGTCCAGAGAACATCTGGGCCTTCTCCTATGGTTGACCTCTGAGGATTGATATTTCAGTCATTCACTTTAAAGGGGTCAGCTTAAGGCAGGATCATTTAATATCCATAACTGATCAATTGACGTCATTCAGAAGAACCAGCATTTGCTCAAAGAGAGAAAGAGGAAAGGAAAATATCTCCTCTGTAATTCAGATTTTACTTGGAAGCCCCTGGCTTCATGAATATCCTTATAAAAACTGAAAAGTTCTCAACATTAATATTTAAATTCTGACTTAGAACTCAAGTCAGGATGGTGTATCTGTTACCTATTACAAAATAAATAACCGCAACATTAGTGGCTTAAAACAACCCACTATAACAACATCTATTATCTCACAGTTATGTGACCTAGGAATTCAAACACAGCTTGCCTGGGTTCCCTGTTTCCAAATCTCTCGCACTGAGCTTCATTCAGTTGTCAGCCAGTGCTGGGGTCCAATATAAAGGCTCAACTGGGGAAGTCTCTGCTAGTAAGCTCACATGGTTTTCAATAGGATTCAGTTCCTTGTTAGCTTGGACAGAGGCCACATTCTCCCTATACTGCCATTTGGGCCTCTTCAACATGGCTTCCTTTATTAAAGCCAGCAAGGGAACGTCTGCTAGAAAGACAAAAGTCATCATCTTATGCATATCTTAATCATAGAAGTGACATCTCATCAACTTTGCTGTTCTCTGTTCATTAGAAGTAAGTCACAATCCTACCCACACTCAAGGGGAGGAGATTACACAAATCATGAATCCCAGGAAGTAGAGATCTTCAACGTCCATGTTAGAGTTGTCCTGGCCTAGAAACATTTCCCAAACCGAGTTTCCTGAAACATTATTGTGCCTCAAGACATTAACCGATGCTCTAGAAAGCAAAGTAAATTGGACCAATGCAAGTGGTTGTTTTTCATCTAGATGTTCTGAGAAAGAGAAATGGCAGAACATGCTTTTATATAATCGCTCCAAATATTATGTAATAACCTAGCTACACCCAAGAAAACTTTCCTTGAAAGATTAATACTTAAGACTGTTCACCTTCTATATTCAGGAACAAGCAGCATAGAGTTGTTTGATCCATGTCATCTCTTCAATGACAGCTGCTATATGCTATATATCTTGTCTCAAAATTTCAACATAAATTAATATTTAATGTTTCTTATATATTAAATATTTATACTACACAAACTCATCCTCCAAGATCTGTGGCTACAAGGATGTTTTCAAACAAAGAGAAGAGTCTTGAGATTCTCAAACTGTGCCACAATCAAATAATCAAAGTAATAACACATCAAAATGACGGTTATACCTTTGCTTTCTAAAAATGCCTGGAAGCAAGGTATCCAAAGTAAAACAATGAATCATCGTGGAATAATCTAAGTCAAGAGTACTGAGATTTTGCAAAAGATGCAATTTGGGTTTTTCCTTTTCTCTTGACACATGTGTACAATAGGAGGTATTTGCGATGAAAAGAAAATATAGATTTAATGTTGCACTTCACAGTTGGATTTTGCTTCAATGTCATTCCTACAATTAAGACAATCTATGAAAAAAAGACCCAAAACATGGTCTTCATTAAAAATGTTTGTATTTTTAAAAAGATTTTATTTATTTATTTGACAGAGAGAGAGAGCACAAGCAGGTGGAGAGACAGAGGGAGAGGGAGAAGCAGGCTTTCCGCTGAACAGAGAGCCCTAGAGGGAGACCCTGAGATCATGACCTGAGCCGAAGGTAGATGCTTAACCGACTGGGCCATCCAGGTGCCCCAAAAATGTTTGTATTTCTTATGTCACATTTTATATGGACACATAAAATAAGATTTTTCTTTGTTTTCTTTGTAAATATTCCAATTTTCTGATTTTTGTTGTGGAAATTTTATGAAAGGGACAAAAATATCAAAACTTAAATATTCTCTCCATCATCATAACATTCTAAAGAATATTCCTCATTTTATGTTTAGCCCCTTGTATGTTTGTTGTGTTGATGGAATAAAAAGGTGGAAGAAGCTATGAATAGCTCAGTGAGTTCAGAGAAAAAGGTCACAAAGGAAGGAATGACACAGAAATTTAGAGACATAAGTCATCAGAATTTCTGAAAGACAGAGAAGAGATCTGGGAACAGTACCAGTGAATAATGTAGCTTTGTATTGAGAAGGATGGACAAAAACTTCCTGGTTTTCATCTATGCTTTGCACTGTAATTCTATCTTTTGCTACTTCCTCAAGATAACTTTCAATGGTAATCACGATTCATCTAAGGCTCCTGAAGCCAGATTTGTGTTCCCTTTAGATGTGTCACTGTGCCTTCCAGCAGGCTCTCAGAAAGTTCCCTCCTCTGCAGCATCTTCTATGTCAGTCCTCGGCCATTACTGACAAATTTTTTTCTCAATTTCCATAATTGAAAATTCACTCAAAAAAAAAAAAAAAAAGAAAAGAAAATTCACTCAGTGGGGCATTAGTGTGCTAGGGAGATTTGACGGAAGATTTCGTGGTGGAGAGCAAGGAGATGGCCCTTCACATCACAGATAACTTCATTACCATATGTCCCTTGGGACCTTACTCCCCAAGATGGTCTCCTGGTCAGCCAGCTGCCAGGTGTGCTTGTCTCTGTTTCTCCATCTGCTTTTCCCCTCCTTCTTCTACTGTATGTCCCCCCAGAACTCTAGGTCTTCCAGACTGCCTACCTCTACCCTACGTTGCAAACAAAATACCCTCCCTAGCAATCCATGTAGAATTACGTGTGAATGTTTTTCACTGTCACATAAAGTTAAAAACCATAAAAAAACCTTCAAGTTGATCACATTTTAATTATTTATTATAGCATTTGTTTCATCTGTCATTTTTCTGGTATAAATACCAACCAGGTCCCCATTATATCTCCTGACCTCCTGCCAATGTTCTATCAATACCTTCTAATTTTATTTTTTTATTTTTATTTTTTTTAAAGATTTTATTTATTTATTCATGAGACAGAGAGAGAGACAGAGACACAGGCAGAGGGAGAAGCAAGCTCCCCGTGGGGAGCCCAATGTGGGACTTGATCCCAGTACCCTTGGATCACGACCTGAGCCGAAGGCAGACGCTCAACCACTGAGCCACCCAGGCATCCCAATACCTTCTAATTTTTTTTAATAAATTTATTTTTTATTGGTGTTCAATTTACCAACATACAGAATAACACCCAGTGCTCATCCCATCAAGTGCCCCCCTCAGTGCCCATCACCCATTCACCCCCACCCCCCGCCCTCCTCCCCTTCCACCACCCCTAGTTCGTTTCCCAGAGTTAGGAGTCTTTATGTTCTGTCTCTCTTTCTGATATTTCCCACACATTTCTTCTCCGTTCCCTTCTATTCCCTTTCACTATTATTTATATTCCCCAAATGAATGAGAACATACACTGTTTGTTCCGATTGACTTACTTCACTCAGCCTAATACCCTCCAGTTCTATCCACGTTGAAGCAAATGGTGGGTCCAATACCTTCTAATTTTATTTTATTTTATTTTATTTTATTTTATTTTATTTTATTTATAAATAAATCTTTTTTAAAAATGTTTATTTATTTATGATAGTCACACACACACACACACACACACACACAGAGAGAGAGAGAGAGGCAGAGACACAGGCAGAGGGAGAAGCAGGCTCCATGCACCAGGAGCCCGACGTGGGATTCGATCCCTGGGCCAAAGGCAGGCACTAAACCACTGCGCCACCCAGGGATCCCCAATACCTTCTAATTTTAAAGGGGCTTTGATGTCTAAATGGTTTGGGCAATTTTACAGTAGGATGTAGGGCTGGGATTGGCAACCCTAAGTCCAAGATAGATGGGAAGAAGGTCCAGGAAAAAATGTGGGAAAAGGTGTTAGTTTGGAAGGATGAGTCATCTGTAGAGGGAGAATCTGGAAGTTCCTTCATTTGCCAAGCGTTAGTTTTACACCTACCGTGAGCCAGATATGAGCTGGGTGCTGGGGCTGTGATAGTGACCAAGATGGACATGGTCCCCGCCTTCAAGAAGTCTGTGGTCAAGTGAGGGTGATGATTAATCAAACCAGGAAAGTGAATATCGTGTGCTGAGTGGCGGGGCAGTACAGAGTGAACTAGGGCAAACTCTAAAGCCACCCAACCCATTTAGCCACTTATCCAGGGCAAATGGAGAAGGGGAGGGTGAGTCTTTTGAACAGAGGTAACAGCAAGTGCTGAGGTGAGGAGGGAGGGGCAGCTTGAGTGTCAGGGAAGGAGATCACTTTGGCTGTGACAAGAGGTGTGTGTGTCGGGGGGCAGGTATAGTCAAGAAGAGGCTGGAAAGTTCTATGTTTGGTTCCCACACCCTCAGGGCTGTCACCCTCTGTAATGAATTCGGTTTCCTTCCTTTTCCTTGTGCTCAACTGAAATCTAAGCCACAATCTATGCTTGTGCTTTGCGTCTCTTTCTCCCTGGAGTAACCAGGCTTTCTGAGTCAGAAGCATGCATTTGAATAGTGCCCCTTGGCATCTGACACCAACGCTCTACAGTTGGCACATGTAATCCAATTACGGTTTAGTTTTACGCTCCTCACCTTAATCACATGCCTATCAGAAAAAGAGGGAAAGTTAAACAAAATGGATGTACTTTAATGGTACAAAAGAAATTAATTTTAACAGTTTTTCTGAGCATTTCTTCACCAACCTTTAAAATAACAAAAAAAAAAATGTTAATGTATTATGAATTGGGTTTGGGATCCTTTTTCCTTGATCTCAGTGTTAGGCATTTGGGGATGAAAATAATTAACACAGCATGGAATGAATAACTAGTCATAGCCGTGCCCTGGGGGTACTTATGAAAATGCATCTTCAAAGTGCCCACAGTCTAGGAAATATACAAAGAAAAACCAATATATTCCTGTGATAAGGAGAGAGGCAAAGGGTATCATTACAACCCAGACCTGGAAGGCATCGGGTTAAAACAGTCAGTGGCCGGGAAAGGCTTACAGAGGAGGTGATGGTTCATATCAGGGCACATTATTTCTCTTTGCCCTTCTTCCCTTTACCCCTATTGCTTGATTATTGCTAGTTACCCAGCTTTCTGGGGCCATGTGCTCACTTACCACACCAATGTAGTAATTAGGTAAAAAGACTCTGAAATATAAAGTCATTCTGGACATGGACATAGTCTCTGTCTCAAGCCCCTCCTCGCTGCTGTACCTTCCTTCCCCCTATCTTGTTGGCCAGGGAGGTCTCCTGTAACCATCAGGCAACTGGATGGTAACCTACACGGTTCCTAGATACTCCAGCACTTGTCATCCCAACACAGGAATTGCTGTCTGGAGCAGACAGAAGCTAATTGGAAAAAACCCTCAGGAAGGCATGTGAGCAGGGACCAAAATATACAGACTTAGCAGACATTGGTCAAGGAAGCCACACAAATCACATGAGTCTAGGCATGGGGTATCCTACACTCCTCCGCAGACTTTTAAACACTTGGTTTCTGAATGGAGAATGACAATAACACTTGGGGGTAGTGAAGAGAATCAAATGGGGCTTTGTTTCTCCTCATGCACCTTGTAGCCACACTGACACGGATTTACCCTTTGAGCATTGAATAGGAAAATGTGGACACTGTAGGTAGGCTTAGTTTTCGGCAGTGTCTATCTTTTTCATTCATTTGTTCATTTATACAACGCAAATATATAGAACCCCTACTATATGCCATATACTTTGGATCCAAAGTACAGATAAGACCAGGTCAGTCTAATGGTGGACATAGCCACGCATGGTACCATGACTCCAGTACAATATAAGCATCATAAAGGGCATGCACCATCGTTGTCATTCAGCATTCCACCCCTAACACTTACTGCAACTCTTGCAATGTAAGAGGTGCTCATTAAATATGCACTGGGTGATTTGCATGTGTGTCAAATCACAGCGTGCTATGATAGCATGGAAGCAGGACACATCATGGGACAGGGATGGACAGCGAGAAATGTCCAGCTGCATTTGGAGACCATATCTAGAGCGGCACTGCCTGACGGGATGATCTTGGGCAACAGTGTTCAGCTTCTTGCTTATGAATGGAATCACTGGATGATTTGGATGGCTTAAAAGTGAGTTTCAGAAGGCAAAAGATTTAGGAGCAAAAAAGCAAAGAGGCCTCCTGGAGAGTTGGCTGAAGTAGTGAAGCATGAATTTTAGAATGGCTAGGGAAAGGAAAGCAGCTCGCAGGGGATGAAAATAGTGTGGTCAAAGAACCAGAGGCCTCGATGAGGTTTGAAGATTGGAGAATGGGGCGAAGAAGAGGAAACAGAACAAAGAGGGAGAGATGAATGTACAGATGACCCTTGAACAACACGGGGGTGAGGGACACTGACCACCACCCTCTCTGTGTAGTCAAAAATCTGCATATAACTTTCAACTCCCCCAAAACTTAACTACTAATAGCGTACTGTTTCCTAGATGCCTTACTGATAACATTAATAGTTGATTAACACATATTTTGTGTCCTACATGTATTATATATCGTATTCTCATAATAAAGTAAGCCAGAGAAAAGAAAATGTTAAGAAAATCATGAAGAGAGGATCCCTGGGTGGCTCAGCGGTTTGGCCCCTGCCTTTGGCTCAGGGCGCGATCCTGGAGTCCCGGGATCGAGTCCCGCGTCGGGCTCCCGGCATGGAGCCTGCTTCTCCCTCTGCCTGTGTCTCTGCCTCTCTCTCTCTCTCTCTCTCTGTGTCTGTCATGCATGCATAAATAAATAAATAAATAAATAAATAAATAAATAAATAAATATTTAAAAAAAAAGAAAATCATAAAGAAAAGAAAATAAAGTTATAGGATCACATTCTATTTTTAAAAATATATGTATATATAAGTGGACCCAAGCAGTTCAAACTACTCTTGCCATTGTTCAAGGATCAACTGTATAAGGATGGAATACTCATGTGTAAGATTTCAGAAATGGAGCAGTGGGGGGGTCATATCAATTTCCAGTAGGGATGTTGAGGTGGAGTGGAGGCCATTTAGAAAAGAGCAAAGCAATGTCTACAGTTGGAGCAGTGGACGGGTCATCCTCATTGTGTAGGACCATGGCACCAGTAGCAGTGTAGGGACAGAGCCAGAGGTCAGAGACATCCACAAACCACTGTCAGGGACATGAGTAGGTGATGGCATCAGCATAGGAGAGCCCAGACAAAATAAGCCTCCAAGAGGAGTTCTCAGAAAGCAGAGCTAGACTGAAGGGCTTGCATGCAGTTGGTTGATTTTGGAAAGCCATCTTAGGGAAAGCCATCCTAGGGGTGGAGAATGAGGAGAGTTAAACAGGGGGTAGAGAATGAGGAGGGTTAACCAGGGGGTAGGAAAAGTGCAAGGGGATACTCTTGAGTGGTCATCTCCGTGGGCAACAAGGGCTTGATTCCATCTTTGAAACTTCTAAGAAGCCACATGGAATGAACTTCAGAAGGTATCCCATGGCATCTTCCTCCCATCAGTCAAGGGTTGCCTTGTGGGGCCTGACCTCCCACTTCTTGAGGTTGCACCAGTGTGAGTGCCAGCCAGGTTTCTGCAGGTGGCTCATTTTAAGGCCTCCCAAAAGCCCCAGGTGAGATTAAAAAAAAAAAAAAAAAAGCAAGTGCAGCTGAGGCAATGTGCCGTCAGGTTTACACCTGCCTGAGGTTGGTTGTCACAGCTGGGATAAAAGGTGGCTGGAATAAAAGGTGGGCAGAAGGAATGTGAAGTGGGGCATGAGGTACCTGTTGCAACGGGCAAAGGAGTCATTGTCCGTAAGCCGTAGGTGGGAGCAAAGAGAAGGCCAGTGCAGGCACCAAGGGTGCCACAGATGGATGGCATTCGTGCCCTCAGCAGCTCTGTCCCGGGACCCCAAAGGAATGTGGATGAGAAGCCATCCTATGCCTGAGCAAGACTCCGCTCCGAGGAAGTGGGCCAGGTGGGAAGATCCATGCTCACCTGGGCTTCCAGGTGTCTACCGGGCTCCAGCAGGTTTAACCAGATGGAGAAATCTAATCAAGTCCTGGCTGATTATAACAGTGAGCTGTGACCTAATCAATGGAATCATCATACCAGGAGAACAACATTTGTGCTCCCAAGAGTGTGGTCTGAATGTGGAAACGTGTAAGATACGTCTCTAGCTCTATCTCTAGCCTATCCCTCTGTCACACGTACACATATATTTTTTTTTATGTGTGTGTGTGTGTTTGCTTGAGATTTTTCTGGGGAGCAATTAGAAGGAGAAAAGAAGAAGCCATTAAACCCAAAAGCTCCAACTTATAAAGATGTAATTTATCTGATCCACTTGACAGTTTTATTCCTCAAGGTAAATTAACAAATTAGCATTCTGATCTAGATATAACCCTCTTGGGAGTTTGTTTAGCCAGTTAAGCTCCCTGGAGCTTGAACAATTCTGGGCTTGCCAATAAATCAAGTCTACAGACCTCCAAAGCAGATCATGGCTTGGAACTCAGTGATCACACCAAAGAACGAATGCCTGGGGACCTCCTACCTTCGTGTCTAGCTCACCTCTCTGTCTGATATTTTAATTTTCTGACCTCAACATACTACGTCTGTGACCTACCATCATATGGAAGTAAAATTACGTCTCTGAGGCATTAGTTAACTACTGCTGCATAACAAATTAACACAAAACTCAAAACAATGCAGTTACTGCCTCAGAGGTTCTGTGGGTCAGGAATTCAGGCACGGCCTTGCTACTGCCAGCCCTTCGGGGTCAGTCACAAACTGCTCTCAAGGTGTCACCTGGCATGCAGTCATCTGGAGGCTGGACTAGGTCAGGATCTGTTTCCAGGCTCTCAGGGCTGTGGGCAGAATCGAGGTCCATGTGTGTTGTTGGAGTGAGGGTCTCAGTTTCTTGCTGGCTGTTGGCCAGAGGCCACCTTCAGCCTCATATCTCAAGGGCCTCTCCAACATGGCAGCTTGTATCATTGAAGCCAGCAAAGGAGAGGATCTGCTGGCAAGAGGGAAGCTAAAACTTTTTGGAACTTAATCCCATCATCTTTGCCATATTCCATTGGTTAGAAGAAAGTCACTAGGCAAGCCCACATTCAACAGAAGGAGATTACACAAGGTGTGCATCCCAAGAAGCAAGGATCAGTGGGGGCCATCTTACAGGCTGCCTAGCTACCGCATGTCATCGAAATGGGACGGTGGCTCCCTTAGGGTCCAAACTAGGCTGCTGCAACAAAGAAGCTCAAGTGCAGCGACTTACATGAGACAGAAGTTTAGTTTTCTCTCACAACACAGCAGAGGTCAGCAAGGCTTCCAAGATGGAAGTGGCTGTGCCTCTCCATGGTACAAGGATCCAGATTCCTTTTATCCTGTTGCTCAGCCAACCCCCAGGATGCCATTCTAGTCCCCAGTGGGTCAAAACTGGTTTACACTCAGCTTCGTTCTAATCCTTGGGAATGAAAAAGAAGGGAATAAGAATTGGATCAAATTTATTTCAAGGATGTGATGCAGCAACGAGGTTGCACGGACCCCTCCTACTTGCCTCCCATGGGTGGGAAGTTGGGCACGTGGCCAGATGTAGTTGCAGGGAGGCTGAGAGTTGTGGTCTTCTGCTGGTCAGCTGTGTGCTCTGTCAGTGCTTGAGAAGGGGGTTCCCACAAAGGAAAAGAATGGATATTGGGGAGCAGTGAGCAGTCTCTACCACAGCGGCCAAGGATGAGTGGAGGGTTGAATATTTGTCACTTTCAGATCAGGCAATCGATGTTTACTTGTCTTGGGTCTAACAGACTAAAGCTGTGATGGTACCTAGAAAGTGCTGGATGTTGGCATGGAATGGCTGCAAGAGCTCATTTCTGCTTACTTAAAGTATGAATTCCAGGCCAAATGAGGGGCTCGAGGGAGTGTTCCTTGAACACCTCTTCCCAAACGAGCATGGAAATGTAAGTGCTTTACAGTTACTTCAAACATTATATGGTTATACTTTTATTAATCTATCTTAAATGCTAAGATCCAAACACATGAAATATTCAAATTATTGAGTAATTACTAACATAAGAGAAGGATTCTAATTTTGTATACCTTTCGTCATCGTAGTCTAATAAACCAAGAGAGCCCCTAGTACATTTCATTTATTGTAAGAGATTAATTTCTTTAAAAAGAAAAACTCTACGTGCCCCTATTGACATAAAACAAACCGGTGCCTCATAAATTGTATTAGAAATATGAAGACTGATTAAGTTTTGATTGCCACATTGTCAGTGTCATTCCCAGACACTGGTAGTGGACTATTTCCAGCTGACAGGAGGAGATCCGGAAGTGTGCCCAGGTTTTCTGAATTCTTTTAATGTGTGTTATCTCTCAGTAACACACTTTACCATGTGTGATTTCTTCCCTGTTGTAAGTGAGAAGGATTCAAGGCTTTTTTTTTTTTAATGAGGTTTCAGGGACATGTTTTAACTTAAAGCATTCCCATATGGCACTATTTGCTAGTGTCAGTTTAGGTGACTGGATGGCAAACAAATCCCTGTGGACTTTAACTGTCTTAAACTCTTAAGAGAACCACTGGCCACTGCACAACAGAGGAGCAAATAGGATCCACTAGAAAGTTAGGATAAATTCCTGGGCCGAATTTGTCAAACCTATCAACGCCCCAGCTGCCAAATAGTATCCTAGTCTGATGGTATTTTACCGGACATATTAAGAAATTTAGATGCATCTGGGGTCTTTCACCTTGTTATTGACAATTTTGACCTGCATCTCAGATTTCTGTCAAATCAAAATAGAGCTAGAGTGGTACATCTTTCTTTCTCCACCTTCTATCAACAGGGATTCCGTGAATCTGTTCTGGGAGTTCCTTGAAACTTGTGGAATTGTGTATCATTTGTGTCTTTGTGCAAACACTCAGAGTAGGGTCTTTGACACTAAAAAGGTTAGGAACCTTTTCCAGTGGTTGGATGACACAGTAGAAAAATAAAATCTAAAAAGGAAGAATATGGGCACGTGGGTGGCTCAGTGGTTGAGCACATGCCTTTGGCTCAGATCATGATCTTGGGGTGGGGTCCTGGGATCGAGTCCCTCACTAGGCTCCCTACAGGGAGCATGTTTCTCCCTCTCCCTTTGTCTCTACCTCTCTCTCTGTGTCTCTCATGAATAAATAAAATCTTTTAAAATCAAAAAAATTAAAAAATAAAAAGGAAAGAAATAATTCTCATTATTTGAAAGCAAGTCCTGCATGTCAGGTATTATGCTGAATGCTTTACATAAAATATAACACTTTATCCTCCCAACAGCCCTGTAAAGTATATAGCAACATTCCCATTTAATAGAAAGAGCTCCCAGGAGGGGCTCCTGGGCGTCTCAGTCAGTTGAGCATCCAACTCTTGGTTTCAGCTCAGGTAGTAATTTCAGGGTCTTGAGTCTGAGCCCTGCGTCGAGCTCTGCACTCAGCATGGAGTCTGCTTGAGATTTTCTCTCCCTCTCCCCTCCCCCATTCTCTATCTCAAATAAACAAATCTTTTTTTTTTTTTAAGATTTTATTTATTTATTCATGAGAGACACACAGAGAGAGACTGAGACATAGGCAGAGGAAATGCAGGCTCCATGCAGGGACCCTAATGAGGGACTCAATCTCAGGACCCCGGGGTCATGACCTGAGCCAAAGGCAGATGCTCAACCACTGAGCCACCCAGGTGCCCCTATAAACAAATCTTCAAAAAAAATAGAAAAAGAAACAAACATGATCTGTATTGGGAGCGGCACATCAGTACAGAGCCAGGCTCCACAGATAGATGGGCCAGGACTAAGATTATAAAGCCGTACTGCAGGTACAGGTAGTAGAAAAAAGATGCTCATGTAGGTCGACTGTCACATGGCTAATAAATGTCAGAATCCAGATTTGAACTCATGGTGGTCACACTTCGAAGCTTGTGCTTCTAATTTGCATGAATCTTAACATCATGTTGGGTTAACAAGTGCATGCAGAATCTGCCATATGCTGATGTGCAATATTCACATGAAGACGAGAGGTCAAAGACAAGATTAAGAGTTGGGTTTATTCGTTTAGGCTTAGAATTGGGGTTTTGTTTGTCATTTGTTCATATATATATATATAGCCTTGATGATTGATGGGCTATGGAGGTGGAGAGTGAGGGAAGAGGCTAGGATGACCCCCAAGTGGTAGGTGGTGACTAATATAGTAGGTGGTATATATTATTATATTATATTTATATAATTATAAGTTATAATTATATATTTATTATATATTATTATATTTATTAATAATTTATGATTATATTTATATAATTAGAAATTATAATTATATTTATGTAATTTAATTTATATGAAATATAAATATTTTATATTTACTGAGCACCTCATGTGTGCTAATTACAATGTTAAATGTACAGACCTCAAGATCAAAAGGCATGTTCCTCTTCTCAAGGGGGTTTCTAAGTTAGTGGGACATAGGCTGGCTAACCCATGACGACAGTAGAATGTCAAGGAACTAAAATGAATTTATGAACAAGCTACAATAAGAACACAGGGGAAGGGCACTCCTGGGTGGCTCAGTGGTTGAGCATCGGCGTTTGGGTCAAGTCGTGATCCTGGGGTCCTGGGATTGAGTCCCGCATCGAGCTCCCCACACGGAGCCTACTTCTCCCTCTGCCTGTGTCTCTGCCCCTCTCTCTGTGTGTCTCTCATGAATAAATAAATAAAATCTTTTTAAAATAAAAAGAACACAGGAGGAGGCATACTTAAATCTCCCTGGAAGAACCAGAGAGGGTTTTAAAGGTGAGACTTAAAAAGAAAATTGAAAGGAGAGTAGTTTTTAGGAATGTAAGCATGGAATGATACAGATGAGAGAGGAGAGAAGAAAGAGAAAACATGATGTGATGGGGGAGCAAACCTGGTTTGACATTATAAAGCATGAGAAGTGAGTAGGATACAGTGGCAGGTTGAGGTAAATTGTAAGGCCACACAAGAAGGGATGGCTATGAAAAGCCTCAGGTGCCAAGTACATACAGGGTACAGTGGCACTGACACTGAGCAGGAGAGCGACATGGTTCCATTTTCATGTTAGAAGGATCACTCTGCTAGCACTGGGAAGAAAGGACTGGGGATGGCTGAGATGAGAGTCTGCTGTACCTTCTGGAAAGCTACGGAAATCCAGATGTTGCCCTGAACAAGGACAGTGGCAGTGGGGTTGGATTGTGAGATGATTGGAGTGTCGTCAGTAGGCCTTGATGATTGATGCGCTATGGAGGTGAAGAGTGAGGGAAGAGGCTAGGATGACCCCCAAGTGGGTGACTTATATAGTAGGGGTTAGTGGTGACATTCCCAGAGCAGGAGCATAGCAAAGGGAACACATTGGGTGAGTTTGGTCTGGGACATGTTGACTGTGAGGTGACTGGGAGTAATCCTAGTGGGAATGTCCAAAAGGCAATTCCTTCTCCTTCCTGAAACCTCAGTGTCACGGTGGTGTGTGGTGGCCTTGGGGAGAAAGGGCCTCCCCTCTATTCTGTGCCTTTGCCAATTAGGCCACCAGAGCAAGGCCGCTTTTGCTCTGAATCCCAGAGTCTCAGGTGAATTAGCTCCTTCAGAACTGATCATATCTAACCACCCCCCCCCTTTTTTTTTCCACAGTGGCTCAAAACTACTCAGTGGGACCCAGGAAAGCCTCATGTCTCTTCCCCCCAGGTAAACATGAATCGTGTCTTCCCTCTTCCTTCACTCAGAATGCTGAAGTCCCTGGGTATGTGGATAAGAAAACATACTAATCTATGTCTGGTCGAGGGTGAGATGTCCACATACCCCATCTCCACTGAGGGACTCCCAGCCCTGTCACACTCATGTTTGGAATGAAGTCTAGGGGGACGCCTGGCTGGCTCAGTGGTGAAGCATCTGCCTTCGGCTCAGGTTGTGATCCCGAGGTCCTGGGATCAAGTCCCACATCAGGCTCCTCACAGGGAGCCTGCTTCTCCCTCTGCCTGTGTCTCTGCCTCTCTCTGAGTGTCTCTCATGAATAAATAAATAAAATCTTTAAAAATAAAGTCTAGGATGTGAGTGAAAATGTTGACAGTGGTCAGCTCTGTGTGGTTGGGTGATAGATGGTTTTCATGTCTTTTTACTGACCCTTATTTTAAAGGTTTTCTATTTGTCCATAAAAGATGTAGGATTTCTCATCTCCTGTTGCTAATTTTTACTGCCTGTGCCCACGGAGGCTGTCTCTGCGATGATGATCCGAGCCCATCCCTGGATGCCAGCCTCTGATCCTGCACATGGCTTTTTTCATTTCTGAGCAGCCCCTACTCGGGATCAATGGAAAATCACAGGTCCAGTGAAAGGCGAGCCCCACGTGAAAGAGAACTGATCGCCGTGAGCATTAGTCGTATGGCAGGGTGTGAAAAGGGCACTGTAGCCGGTTGTAATCCGAGTAAAAGGAGAGTCTAGTCTTCATCAGCTGTGACATCATCGCACATCAAATGGAAACCATGGCAATGAGTTAATAATGCGAAACGGTAGTCCCTCTGCTGCTGCGGAGAGAAAGGTAGAACAATGGAAGAGTAGCTGGAAGGAACAGTCACGCAGGACAAGTGTGAAACACTGGATCCTGGTGTCAGTAAAACTGGGCCCCGGTGTGTCCGGGGGTGGAGGCAGGGGGGGCACATGGCACAGGGTTACAGGGGTGCCACTGCCCGGGGGCATTACTCACCTGGTACCTGTCAGCTGACACCCTAGCCTGAATGGGAATATTGTCTGACACCATAGAAACGTATCCTCTGATTCAGTCCTCACCAACCAGGAAGTTAAAAATTAATCGTTGCACTCACACGCCCCCCTACACACACCTGCAGACTTCAGAAATGTCTCCTAGTGAAGGCCTTGTAGGTCTGCTGGCATTGCACCTATTGTGTGGTTGGGCTTTCATTGTTTCACCTCAAACAGCAACACTATTTCTAAACTGTGGCCGGTTCTAGAGGGAGGGTGACTGGGAGGGCCAGGGCTGTCCTTTGCGCATGTCACAGGGCTCTGGAGTATTGTGACGGCACTGGGAACAGAGCAGCCCTTCAAGGCACCTGGCTTCTGGAATTTGCCTTGGCTGTCTCCAGCGTCCCTCTTCTGACCTGGGTTTGCTCCTTTGGAGTCATTTCTACTTGTAGGTGAGGGTGTGAATTTGGGAAACTCCAGGAAAGTCTGTCTAATTCTTCAAACACTTTGACCATGCATGAGCTCAGGCCTAAAATTCTATCATTAGAATCATTCCTATCCTTTGACTGTTGTTAAAATTCTAATCACTCTACAAATAGAGGACAACAAGGTGAGTGAAGGCAGTAATGCCTTCCTCATGAGCACTGGGTGTTATGCTATATGTTGGCAAATTGAACTCCAATAAAAAAAAAATAATAATTAATGCCCTCCTCTTCTTAATCCAGGTCCCACAGGTTCTGCTGCATATGCAGTTCTCCAGATTGTGTGGCCTCCCCGACCTCTGAACTCCTACAGGGTCTATCATTGTGCACTAAGCACCTAGTACCTACCGATACACCTGGATCGTTCTCTGGCCCAGTGATTCTCAAGTTGGGGCAAGTTTGTCCTCCAAGGGATATTTGGCAATGTCTGGCGATTTTGATTGTCACAACTCGGGAGAGTGATACTATTATCTAGTGGGATGCTGCGAAACGTCCTGTAGCACTCAGGGTAGCCCGTACGATGGCGACTTACCCAGCCCACTATGTCACAGTGCTGAGGTTCAGAGACCCTGCTTTACTCAATGGATGTCACTCCTGCATTAATACTGTTTTTAAGAAAGGGGCATCCATGGGTGGCCCAGCGGTTTAGCGCGGCCTTCAGCCCAGGGCATGATCCTGGAGACCCAGGATCGAGTCCCACGTCAGGCTCCCTGCATGGGGCCTGCTTCTCCCTCTGCCTGTGTCTCTGCCTCTCTCTGTGTGTGTCTTTCATGAATAAATAAATAAAATCTAAAAAAAAAATCTTAAAAAAATAATAAATTCAACCAGTTCTCCAATGGGAGTAAGTATTAAGCCTTACCAGTTACCTACAGGTGTAGCGTGAATGACTTGAAGAGATCCTTTGTGAGAGCAGTCTAAAAGGGTGGAAGTGGACCATTTGGAGACTGGTAGAGGTAAGGGGTGGCATGAGTGGGTAGAGATTATTCAAAATTGAAACTCCAGAGGAAATTTTGCTTTCCTTGGGACACGTGCTGAGGGGTTACTCTCTGATATTTTGTTCTTTTCCTCTTACATGGTTGCTAATTAAGTGGGATATATATATATATATATATATATATATATATATATCCCATTTAATCCCATTTAACATATATCCATATGTTATGTATATGTATGTATGGATAGATAGATAAATTAGGTAGGTAGGTAGGTAGGTAGGTAGGTAGGTAGGTAGTAGGTAGATAGGTTGATCGATATCAAAAACCCTTGGCGAGCTTTACTCAGGCCCCATCCTTAAATTATGCTTAGAGTCAGGCCTGGGCCTGTATTTTTCAGGGCGCCTTGTATGCCAGAATGTCCCCTCTTAGTTTCAAGCCAGTGTGCTTGATCATTAGCCCACATGGCATGACTACGCTAGACTTTGTTTCTTAAATGTGGAACTTCCACTTGAAAACAACTAACTGGGGCAGCCCAGGTGGCTCAGCAGTTTAGTGCAGCCTTTGGCCCAGGGCGTGATCCTGGAGACCTGGGATCGAGTCCCACATCGGGCTCCCTGCATGGAGCCTGCTTCTCCCTCTGCCTGTGTCTCTGCCTCTCTCTGTGTCTCTCAAATAAATAAATAAAATCTTCAAAAAAAAAAAAAAGAAACAGCTAACTATTTTGAAGAAGAATTTGAGGTGGTTTGTTTCTTTGTTGTCTTTGCCTTCCTTCAACCTTGGAATTGACTACTTTTTAAATTGAGATATAATTGACATACAGCATCATATTAATTTCAAGGGTACAATATAATGATTCCATACCATAAAATGATCATCACAATAAGTCTAGTTATTATCTGTTGCCAGACATAACAATTTTTTTCTTTGTGATGGGACTTTTTTTTTAAAGACTTTTTAATTAATTAATTAATTAATTAATTTAATTTAGCTAGAGTGCGTACACAAATAGAGAGAGGAGCAGAGGGAGAGGGACAAGCAGACTTCATGCTGAGTGTGGAGCCCAACTCAGGGCTCAATTCCACAACCCTGAGGCCATGACCTCAGCCAAAATTAAGAGTTAGATGATTAATCAACTGAGCCACTCAGGTGCCCCCATGATGAGAACTTTTTTTTTAGATTTTTAAAATTTATTTATTCATGAGAGACAAAGAGAGAGAGAGAGAGAGAGGCAGAGACACAGGCAGAGGGACAAGCAGGCTCCGTGCAGGGAGCCTGATGTGGGACTCGATCTCAGATCTCCAGGATCACACCCTGGGCTGAAGGCAGTGCTACTGAGCCATCCGGGCTGCCCGAGGACTTTTAAAATATATTTTCTTAGTAACTTTTAAATATGCAATACAGTGTTATTAACAACAATCACTATGCTCTACATGACATCCTCAGGACTTATCACTGGAAATTTGTACCTTTTAACTACTTTCACCCATTTTATCCTCTCTGCCGCTCCCCCCACCCCGGCCCCCTAAAACACCACAAATCTATTTTCTGTTATCTGTGAGTTTGCGTTTGTTATGTTTTGTGTTTTAGATTCCAAATGGCCTAATAATTCCTAGTACATTTTGGCGTACTATTAATTAGATTTAAAAGGATAACTTACAAAATTATAAAATTTCACAGGGATGATGAAGTTGTCATTCACAAAATATCCATTTTACTTATGTGTAGTAACTGTAGGCTGGAAAGAATATTAAGGGCATGCTTTCATTTTTAACATTATGCCATATAATTTTCAAAAACTGAATTTATAAAATCACAATTTTAGATCTAAAAAAATAAAGAAAACCAACAAACCCAAACAAAAGAACAAACTGTGACTTTTATGGTTTATGGCTCCTGTAAATTAAGATAGAAAGGCCCTTCTTGCCTGGGCTTGAATCCTCAGTCCTGAGAGATAATAAGCCCCAAGGGCCATCTCTGCTGGTTCTGCTACGAGGCCCTGGAGTAGAGATGGTGTTACCTGAAATACAACTTCTGAATCCTGAACACTAGACCTGCAAGAAAGGAAGAGCAGTTACGCTGAGCCCTTAGTAGCTTTTTCATTATGCAAAGAATCAGAATTTCAAAGCAACTCATTAGCCCTTAAAAAAAAACTGTATCCTTTTATTTATTTGCTCACTCATTCCGTCAATCAGGCCAACATCTGTATTTGAGACTGCTTGTCCATAAAATTATGCCATGTGTACTTGAGATGGTGATATTATAAAAATAGCTTCCTTGGGGAGCTTCAATCTATTAGGGACACAGAACAAAAGGAAAACCGCATAAGGATGGAAAACAGAATAAAACAGAAAATACTTTAGACTCTGTCCAACAAGTCATTAATCTCCTTTTGGTCTCAATTTCCTCATCTGTATAACAAGGAGGTTGGATTCAATGGCCTTCAAAATCCCCTCCAGCCTTCAAATTCTCTAAGTCTGTCATGCTATGAATGTGGATCCTGAGTGCCTGTGTCCTCCATGATAGAGCCATAGTCACAAAAGGATGTCATAGGACAGGAGAAGCCTGCAGGAAATCACCTCCTGCTTCAGGAGATCACCTCCAAGGCTCATCTGCGGCCATCGATCTCTGTCAGCACTTGGGGATGGGTCACGAGCATCCTCCTGTAACCAAAGGCCTTACCCCCGGCAGTTCCTGAGTTACTTGTGTCATGACAGGAGATAGTCTATAAACCTCAGCTTATCTACTGCTGGGATTTGGACTTCATTGGTTCTGCTACCTTGGACCTATGGGCTATCGTCATCCTGAGCACCTGCACACCTACCTAATCCTGGCCTGCCCCCCAGCTCTGTATTAGCTCTCTCTGGGCGGCTTGGCTTGACTTCTGCTCTGTTTTCTTCCAAGCGTTCATTTAACAAATATTTATTAGGTGCGTGTTCATGTCAGGCACTGTCCTTGGTATGAGATACGGATGTAGACAAAAGCCCTGCCTCACAGATCCCATAATCCAGCTCTGCCTGGCCTGACACCATTGGGTCCCTGTCACTTTCTGTTGCTCGTACCACTAGCTGCTGGCTGGAATCCTGCAGTAAAGGAAATAAATGTCCAGAAACTGATGCCCTGGGGCCTGGCTGCCTCACCTCATCTGTGAATTGGACCTCTGTCCATAGGAGTGCCTGCCCACATCTCAGACTAGCGTGCACTTCTCTTTTCTTCTGGATCCTCTGCGTGGGCCTGTCTCTTTCCATGTGGCCCACTGACCTCTCCCGACTCGGGGCCCTGTCTGGTCCTGCCTTCCTCCACCAACTCACTGTCCTGTTCTTGAGATACCAGCGGCAGCCAGTTCCATCTGAGTAAGGACAGAAGAACCATTGTCACTCTCACTGCCTTGGCCATAATCAGGGCATAAAAGTCACATTTTTGTCCAATATGCTCTGAGAGCATCTTCCTTGGGATGTGTCACCACAGCAGGAACCTCTTAAGCAGATGGCTGTATGGTTCATGCAGCAGTGGAACATTAATGGCATTGAAGTGATAGTTAAGAGTGTTACGCCAAACACTAGCATCCAGAGTCATATTTTGCAGAAACTGAGTAATCGGAAATGCTCTGCCAAGACTCATCATCAGTTTGCTCTTTCTCTGCAGTCATGCTGCCAGTGCAAGGATGATGCTGGTGACGGCCTGAAGCCAGCTTTCCTTGGAAACATCAATCCAAAGGTTTCTGCTATGTGTCTCTCAGCATTCCCCTTCCCTCACCACCCTATCCCAGTAGGCGTTGAATATGCAGCACATATGCGCTTCTCTTTGGCTAAGGCTGGGACTTTGCTCTGGTACCCATAAGACTATCTTGCAGACATATGGGCCCACACTCCCTCCCCGGCCTAGCATCCCCTACGGCAAGGAGCAGGAAGGCAAGGCAAGCTGCCACCATATGGGGGTGTTCATCCGGAGTCAGGTGCCCAGAAACCGCCCTAACCTGCCAAATGCACTGTCAGCAAAAGGTCAGGTTTTCTTTAAGAAAGGAGATTTTGAAGCAGTTTCCTAGCCTGAGGAATTCCAGAGGAAAGTTGCAGTGGAAATCGCTATGACCAATGCAGTGAGCTATAAATAACATATTAAAGTCCTTGAGCTTGTCGCCACCTGCTCTTATATCACGTCTCTCAATCCCCACCGTCCTGCCCCCTGCCAGATGGGTACAAGTTCAAGCCATGGGTTGATAACCCAGGTTTCTTTCTCCACTGCTGAAGGTCACCACAAAGACACAAGGCGCTGATAAAGACGCTGTACATAACTACCTCCCTCAAACTCCCAAAGTATATTCTAAATTCCAAGTCAACCCTGGGTGTCCTAGAGTGAGGAGAGCCAGCTTTCCAAACGGCCTTTAGCCAATTGTGCCTCTTTTGCCTCCATTGGCAAAATGAGATCCACATTACCTGCCTGTGATAAAAAAAAAAAAAAAGTTAACTAAGAAGTCCTCTGAGATCACGGGGCAGGTGGGAGCTGATGCTGAGCCTTCCCAGCAGCTGGGGCATCAGCCAGCACTTTGCCTGCGGGACCTACTAATCTTCATACTCGCTTTAGACTTAGAACATTATCCCTAATTTTCACATGAGGAAATTGCATTTTAAAGACCCTAAGCATTTGCTTCCAGGTCACATCATTGGTAAACCGCTGGAATAATAACCCGGAATCCTGTGGCTCTGAAGGCTAATAGCTAAAATATTGTAATTCCCTCTAAAATCTGGATATGTGTGTTTATAGATTGATGTATTCAGTAAATAATTCTCGAGCATCTACTATGCGCCAGATTTTTGTGGTAAGTCAAGAACAAATTAAACAAAACTTCTGGCCTCAAGGAGGTTACACTCTGGTGAAAGGGGTGCAGAGAGAAGATAAAATTCCCAAATGTGTATTGCTATTGAAAACACAAATAGATCCTATGAAAAATATGGCATGAAGAAAGGAGCTGAATTTATTACAGTGATCAAAGCCAGGAAATTCAGCTGTAAAGATAAGAAACCATATGAGCAAAGAAATGGATTTCCATTTCTGAAGGCATTTGTTTAAATTCTGTAGCATCAGTCAGCTATGGAATGCTGTGCATACCTAACAACTTATTTTTTAAAAATTGGATGTCTGATTTTTTTTGCCATAATATTCAATTTCTACATTTCTACATGCATTTTATAGATAAGGAAACTAACTCTCCAGGTGATGAGTCACTCAAAGTAATTCAAAGATAATTCCCATAATGACACAATGCCGTCCTGAGTGGAAAATAAAACAATTGATTTACCAGCAGAAATGTGAGAGAATTTAATGAATGGTACAGGATATGCTCTTAATCTTCCATGCTTTACGCCAATAGGAGTCGGCATCAGTGGCATCCATGTGAAGATCCTATCAAAGTCAGTACCACACATGGCTCAAATCTTGAGTCTGCCACCTACTAGCTGTGTGGTTTTGGATACATTTCATAACTTCTGTGTATCTCAGTTTCTCCATCTGTAAAGTAGGGATAAAATGGTACCTACTTCATAAGGTCATTGTAAGGGTTCACTGAGTTAATACATGAAAAATATTGAGTTGAGTCACATCTGGCACTTGAGTAAATTCTTCATGAGAGATATTATTTAGGATTGTGTGTCTAAGAACATAAAGACTCCTAACTCTGGGAAACAAACTAGGGGTGGTGGAAGGGGAGGAGGGCGGGGGGTGGGGTGAGTGGGTGACAGGCACTGAGGGGGGCACTTGACGGGATGAGCACTGGGTGTTATTTTGTATGTTGGCAAATTGAACACCAATAAAAAATAAATTTATTATTATTAAAAAAAAAAGGATTGTGTGTCTACATGGACTAGTAGCCTAACATTCTGACTCAGCCCATTTGTTCTAATAGCATTTGAGATTTCTTTTCTTCAATGGTGGTTAAGGCCATGTAGAAACAACTTCCTGCCATATCTAAAAGATCATGACATGGCTGACAAAGCTTCTTGGTCTATCTCAACAACAAAATCCGAGTCAAACTATCACACTGTCTGCTAGGTTGCCCAGTACACAGTCATTCACTTAAATGGTTGAATATTGAATTTACCTTGGCCACTATGATTGCCCTGTCTAGACCTGATCTAAGAGTGGCTGACATCCCATCATGATGCAGACCAACAAGTAATGCTTCCAAAGGGGCAAAAGAACTAAATATTAATGAGAAGCACTCTAACTCAACATGAAAACAACTGGTAAAAGCCCTTTTACCTTAATTCCTGGTGCATATTTCATGTCAGAAATTGAGTTAAGAAAGGACATTACACCAGATAGTTATGATCCAGAGTTTCAGTTTGGGAGGAAAGTAATGATATGAAGTATCTTTTTCTCAGGGGAGATTATCTCTGGCAGCCTTTTGAGTGATTTGCCAAAACAGAACACAGACCAAAAGATGAATCCAGTAAGACTTCATATTTGTTACAAATGGGGCAAGTTATAAATTGTGACGTTAGCTAGTGCTTTTTCACATGTACTTGGGTAATAGTGCAGGTGTCCTCAGGGCAAAGAAGGAAATAGATTGATATTGTTTAAGGAATATCTTTTTTTTTTTTTTAATGTCATAGCCTAGGTTCCAAATAATGACCTTGGCCACAAAGAAAAAAAAAAAATCTCCCTAGCACTTTTATCTTGAGCACTGAGCTAATTGAATAAAAGCCTTACTTGGCTCTGAGAAAAAGCTTCTCTTTCTAGCTCAAAATCCATGTGGGCAAGTAGATCAAGATGCTTTCTTATGGCCCTAAAATAAGATATGTCCATGTGGCTGCCCTCACTGCCTCGACTGGAAAAAGGAAAGCAAATTTTTCCTCCTTAGGTCACCAGTGAATAAATCTCTCAACAAAGTTATGATAGTACTGTTTTTTTCTTTTTCTTTCTTTTTTTTTTGTTAAATTGAAGTATAGTTGACATACAACATTACCTTAGTTTCACGTGTACAGCATAGTGATTCGACAAGTCTATACATTATGCTGTTACGCTGTGCTTAGCACAAGTATAGCTACCATCTGTCACCGACAATGCTATTACACCATTGGCCATGTTCTCTCTGCTGTACCTTACTCATTCTGTAAATGGATGCCTGTATCTCCCACCCCCTTTCCCTTTCCCCCATCCCCTAAACCCCTCCCCTCTGGTAACCATATGATAGTATCTTATTGGAAGACTTGTGAAGTGGGCTAAACATTTAGGGCTAGAATAGACTAGATAATAAAAGGTTATATATATGCTATTGTGTATATTAAAAATTAAAGCTACCTCTTAATTTCAGAAAAATGAATACTTCTGCTTAGGCATCAGAATATTTCAATTCAAAATATTTTGGGGACCACATTGTTCACAAAATACCCTCAAATAGCATCTCCAATTTACTAAGAGAGAATCTAGTTCTAAAAATGTATAGAAAACAATGTATAGAAAACTTCCTAGACTTGTTTCAAAAAAAATTTTTAATGCTCTGTATTTGCTCAAATTGCTTGAATGCTAAAGAAACTTAAATATCCCTGGTGGGCTTTAGGTTACTATAATCACCAAAAGATACCTGTGGGTTTTATTAAATGCCTGATGATACCATTTGACCATAGTTTTTGAAATACCAGGAGTCTGAGTATAAAAATTACTATGACGACGACTACTACTACTGTTAAGCAAAGCACCTATATTTATTTAGCCATATATTTGTTTTTTTGTTTGTTTGTTTTTTTTAGCCAAATATATTTGTGATGTGACCCTAGCATAAGGCAAGAATGGAGTACGTTGCTATCAGCAGTGGGTGGACAGAGAGGAAAAGAAGGGGCCAGGTGGACAGAACCACGTAGGAGAGCAAGAGCATAAAGACAGGTCTTGGAGCAAAAGGATAAAAAGAATAAAGAAGTAAAGGAGTAAAGGAAGATGCAAGCTCACTTACGTGTGTTGGAGAGCTCCCAAGCATGATGTCAGCCCCTGCCCAGGTGCTTCTGTAGACTGCAGAGCTGGGGCCATGTACCAGCACAGGTGCCTGTTCTGAACCTGAGTTTTGGAGACCCAGGGGCTGGGCTTGGCTGAAGTAAAGCATTAGATTGACTAACACTGTCTCAGAGAGTATCTGCTTGTCACCACGGCGATAGGTCGAGTCAGTGGGTTTAGCCAAATAATCAGTTTATTTGGCGTAAAAATGTCAGTTTGGTTGTTTGAAATTCATAAATCAATCCATTCAAAGTGAAGGACACTAGAACCTGTATAAACTGTTACAAACAGGTTTTAGGTCCAGTAATCTGGATAAAAGAGCTATAAAATTAATTGAAAAGAAATAAAGCATATACAAATGTCAGATATTATTACTATGCCATTACTTAACTGCACCTCATTATTGGATTCATTTATGTTAGTATTATATTTCCAATTTGGGCATGAAAGCTAAATTGCTATATTCTAGAAGATGTACATTTTGGTACCCATGCTGAATTTTTTTTTTTTTTTTTAACCATGCAAATAAATCCTATTAATTGCCCTTGTTGGCAGTCATGGATTTCTTAGGCCCTTTTATCTGCAACCAAACTAATTGGCCTTGAATCCATTCTGACAACATTTTAATTATTCACTAGTTAATAATTCTTAAAAGCAACTTCAACATTAAAATGTCTCTAAGAGCATGTACTGAATTGTTCAATCCCATATAATAATTTCATACAATATTCATATCAACCTAAATTTTCCCTGAGATCTTTATAAATGTGTGTAACATATTTTTATATTCAGAAGATAACTTTAAAATTCTAATGACTGTGAATAATGTCCTTTGCATGATAAATAAGCACATTCTCCAAACAACTTGTTTCTTCGTATAGTTTGAGACTACCTGATGTCAGTTTTTAAGAATCCATTGTGGATGCCTGAGTGGCTCAGTTGGTTAAGTGTTGGACTCTTGATTTCAGTTCAGGTCAGTGATCCCATGGATTGTAAGGTCAAGGCCCACATGGGGCTCCACACTTAGCAGAGAGTCAGCTGGAAGTTTTCTTCCTCTGCTCCTCTCCTGACTTACTCTCTCTGAAATAAATTAAAAAGAATCTTTAAAAAAAAGAGTCAATTGAGAAAGCAGTAAAGTCTACTCCCTACTGTGCATAAAATAATATCATGGGGAATATGAAGAAGAAAAAGAATTGCACCCAGTGTCCTGCTTATATCTCAATGGAACATTTTGCTGCACCCCTTGAACATGGGAAAACAATTGAAAATAAGAAAAAATACAAACATTATACTCTAATAAAATAAGTTTCTGTCTCAGGTTGGGATCCTCAGATGAGGATTTGTGTGTAAGTAAAGGTAGTTTGAGACCTGGAGAAATGGAGTCAGAAAGAGGAGTCCCATCCAGAGTAGTGGTTCCATCTTACAGGAGAGTTTTGAAGACATCTATGTCATGAGCAAGGGAGCTGGAGTATTTCTATCTCCTACCCATCAGTCATAGGTAATAGGGCATTCTGGATGGAGGGTGGAGAGTAGCAGGGGACTCATAACTTTCCAGGCATTTCCTGCTATCTTACTGGCAGGCAAAGCAGATTATAGCTGCTTGAAAGCAGCCTTCTGACAAGGAGGCATAGAGACTGGCTCCAGGGGGTGGGAACACACCGGTATGCCATCAACGTTTTGAACAGTGTGCCTGGACATAGCCAAGTGTGCTCATAGCACGGGAGTCGAGTAGTGACAACATCCGACCATCTCAACTATGGTGGCACTGGGCTGTAGAGATTTGCCAAATTATTTTATACAGGCAATAATTGCTGTAATAGATCATAGAAAGAAGAGATCCTCTGGTCATAAAAGTATCAGTTATGCTCCCTTTACTATAAATTTTATAGGCACAGACCTGCCCCAGTTCATTGCCCCCTATGACTGAGGAAGGCTCTCTACTCCTGAGACTCTCTTTAAAGAAGCCACTTTCCCAAGGACAGATAGCATTCTTTACAATAACACACTATAAGAACAAAAAAGATTTTTTGATCTCCACTTATTTTATTTGCATTTATTTTAATTAGTTCAGCACTCAGAGGGAGAGATGAGGTGTTACTTATTGGCCCTTCTCAAAGCTTAAAAATGTAATAATAGCTAACATTTACTGCACGCCAGGAACAATTCTGAGCACTTTGCAGAAATGATCGTATCATGTCTTTTCAACAGCTAAATGATGTAGGTCATGTTTACACATTTTATTGTGAAAGCTGAAGTACAGACAGGTTAATGATCTTGCCCAAGGTTCCAACCACTGCAAGTAATAGGGCCAGGATTTGAACACAAGGACAGTCAAGTTACAAAGTCTGTGCCCTTAACCACTAGATTAAAGACAACTGAATTGACAACCAGAGGAATTGCCAAAGAACATCTGTTGCACAAGCACAGTGACTGGATCACAGAAACCACAGGATAGACTTAGTGAAGGTTGTGATGGAAGGTCCAGGATCAGTGAGAGCAGAGGCCGACTGACATAGTTAAGTGAGAACTACCGGGTCTTAAGGCAGCCTAGAGAGCAAACCAGTTCACTGGCCACATCTCAGCAGACACAGTGTAAAAAGACTCAGAGACCAGACCGGGTCTTGGCATCAGAAGATCATTTGGGAGATCTGAAAGGTTAGTTGGACAATCAAAAGAGGCCAACCTCCTGTCTTCTAACAACACAAGATCACAGAGGACTCACCGCCCCCAATAAATTCAGGTTTCACATTGGGTGTTTTACTGTGTTTTAGGTGTAATCATTTATCCTGCTTTGGAGTCACAGGGCTTTTTGAATCTGTGAAATGATGTCTTCCATTACTTTTGGAAAATTCTTAGTCATTATCTCTTCAAATAATGCCTTTTTAAAAAAAAAAAAAAAAACTCCATCTTCTCTCTCTTCTTCTGGGACTCAAAGTGTTTTAAGTTTTCCTTCCCATGAATCTTATTATTTCTTAAGTTCATCACTAATTACTTTTTGTTATTGTAATATTGGAAAGGTTTAAACTCCATGATAACTTCTAGGTGGCTATTGCTGGTGGATCTTAAAGATCTTTATGTTAATTTTGTCTTCTACTACCTTACTATACTTTCTTATTGTTTGTAGTTTTTCATTTGATTCCTGTAAGTCTTCATATTGTCTGAAAATGGTAATAGGCCTATTTCTTCCTTTTCAACTTTATACTTCTGATTTTTTTTTCTATTTGCATTGGAAATATCTTCTCTACATGGATTATGGGCATCCTTGTCTTTGTCTCTGACTTTAATGGAAATAATCTCAGTTTTGGGGTTGAGATAGCTTTATTTATTCATCTTATGAAAGTATCTATCCTGTCCTACTGAGTGGCTTTTTTTTCTAAGTCAAGATGGTTGTTGAATTTTGTCAAAAGCTTTTTCAGAATCTATGGAGAGAATCAATAATTTCTTCCTAACAACTACTATTTTGATGAATTATATTAATAGATTTCCTAACCTTGAACCATTCCTGATTTCCTGAATGAGCTAAACACTACTTGTTATTTTAATGTTCTTTCAGATTCTATTCTCAAATATTTTATGTAGGATTATTGTGCATCAGAATTTAGAAATAGGATTTATCTTTAGTTATATTTGTCTTAGAGAAAGTAAAAGAAAGGATGTTCTTTTCCAAAGCAACACTTTTTGAAAGCCATTGGAATTACCTGCTCTTTAATGGCTTTATCAAATTCACCTGCAACACTATCTTGTCCTATTGCTTTTGTAGAGTTGTAGCTCTTTGACAATTGTCTCTATTTCTTCTACAACACAATCTACAGATTGTTTAGATTTCCTAACTCCTCTGGAGTCACTTTTGGTAAATGTGGTAAATTTCCAGAAAGTTATTCATTTTTATCAAGCTTTTCAAATTCATTTGCATAGATTTGAGTCATCTGTAATGGTTCTTTTAATGTGGTTATTTCTTTTTTTGTCATTTTTAATTTTGTGAATCTGAGTTTTCTCCACATTTTTCTTAAACATCTTTGTATATTTTTCAATGTGGAATGTTACATGCTAAATTTCCTTGGAATATGAAATTGTAACTCTTAACCAATGTCCAACTACAAACCCAGGTATATATAAATAAAAGCTTAGTTTATGATAAAAGTGACACTTAGAATCAGTTGGAAAAATGGACAAATTATATCATGTGAAATAATTATTATTGTATTTGAAAAAAACTTCACACCTACTTGCACTCACTGGAATAAGCTCCAGATGAATCTAAAATGTATGGCAGAAGAAAATGTTGTAGAATATTTCTCCAACTTTGGGGGTAAAGACATAATTTATAAAGAAGGTCAAAAAAGCCATAAAGGAAAATAGTGGTAGATTGGTCCATTTAAAATTTTTTATACAACAAAAGACACCATATATAAAATATGTCACAAGGAGAAAAGATTACAATATATTTATTAATATCTAACATATATTAAATCCCTATAAATTAGTAAGCAAATGCCAAATAGCCAATTAAAAAGGAGCAAGAGATAGAAAAATGTATACAAATTATAAACAATATATATTCAAATTTACTATAACCTGAAAAGTATAATTAAAAATGACAGTGAACCAGATTTTTGCCTATTAGATTGTTAAAAACTAAAATAATTGAAAGTGTCAAATGTTTGACCAGGAACTGGTAAAGGTAGTAAATTAAAAAAAATTTTTGATGGTATGGACCTGCCTATATGTATGTAGGGAGCAGGTGTGATGAAGAACAATTATGTGTGACCCATTTTCAATCAGGATACCCTTTTATATTTCAGTGAAATATTTTGTGGTTCAGAACAGATCCTTCAATAAGAAACAAATATATTTAAATCCTTTCTGTCTTTACTTCACACACATAAAATAAACATACACAGACACATATAATGTATTCCCCAAGTGTTTGTTGACTACAGACCTAATTCTACTGGTCTTGTAAGTGTGAAGTATGGCACTTTCTCATCGCCCTGTACAGGTAAAAATTTGCATTTTCTCAAACTTTCTGGGTCACCATGCCAGTTTGTAGGTCAGCAATGGTCTGAGGATGAAGGTTTTCAGACAATCTCTGGTAAACTGTTCTTCCCTATCCCACACCCATCTCAGACTCCAACAGTCTAGATGGAGCAAAAGGAGGCAGGGTTGGAGGAGAGGAAGAGATATCTGTAGGAAGGTGCTTGCAGTTGGGATATTTTGATTTATAATAAATATATATATTTGGTCTTTGTCCCTGTTTCTAGCACAGGGCTCCTAAAATCCTCAGAATGTCTTAAGTCATAAGAGTGAGAAAGGTATCTTTTATTAATGATGTGATTCATGAGGGAGAAGCAGACTCCCTGCGGGAGCCTGATGCAGACTGGATTCCAAGACCCTGGGATCATGCCCTGATCCGAAGGCAGACTAAAAAAAAAAAAAAAAAAAAAAGATGTGATTTATGGACCACACCTAAGGATGGGAGCTTATTGGCAGCAGAACCACCCATGTGATTAGAACTGAAAGTTCCAGCCCCATAACCTCCTGGAAAGGGTGAGGGACTAGAGGGTTGAATCAATTGCCAGGGGCCAATGATTTAATCAATCATGCCTATGTAATAAAGCCTCCACAAAAACACAAGAGCATAGAGTTCAGAGAGCTTCCAGATTGGTGAACACGTGGACATTTGAGGACAGTGGTGTACTCAAAAAAAGCATGCAAGCTCCATGTCTTTTCCCCGTGCTTCGCATCTAGCTGTTCTTGGATGATATCCTTTTATAATAAATTGGTGATCTAGGAAGATGTTTCTTGCGTTGTGTGAGCTATTCTAGCAAATTAACCTAACCCAGGGAGGGGGTCATTAGCACCTCAAATCTATAGCCTGTTGGGGGTTGGATGGAGGGGGAGGAGTCTTGTGGGAGTGAGCCCTTAACCTGTGGGATCTGATGCTATCTCCAGGTACATATTATCAGAATTGAGTTGAACTGTAGGACACCCAGGTAAAGAACTGTTCTTTTAAAGAACGGTTCTTCATGTTAAAGAACTGCTTGATGGAATTGGGGGTGTGGAATTATAATAGTATAGCCATCCTACTTTAGCTGTAGAAAGGAGCTCGCCAGATAAGTGTTTATGTACTTATTTTGTGTGTGTGTGTGGGGGGCGGGGGTAGGTAGTGGGTTATCACAAGAAACAAACAGAACATGTGACCAACATAAGATTCGTCTTAATGTATTTTCCACGGGGGTGTCTATAGCTTCTATAGAGGGGGCAGAGGAGAGGACACCAAAAAAGCAGGCAAAGATGGAATGACTCAAGAAAAGCAGAATCTGGGGCGCCTGGGTGGCTTAGTCAATTAAGCATCTATCTTCAGCTCAGGTCATGATCCCAGGGTCCTGGGATTGAGTCCCGCATTGGGCTCCCTGCTCAGAGGGTTGTCTGCTTTTCCCTCTTCCTCGGCCCTCCTCCCTGCTCATGCTCTCTCTCTCTCAAATAAATAAATAAAATCTTAAAAAAAAAAGAAAGAAAAGCAGAATCTGGAGAACAGCAGCAAAGGTGGGTCATTTTCCCTTACTCAAAGGAAAGAAGCTAATTTAAGGAAAAACTAGACAAGTTCAGAGAAAAGACAATAAGGGGCCTTAAGGTGCTGGGTTCAGGGTGAGACAAAGACTCCTGCAAATCTAAAGCACTGAAAAAAGATCAGAATGTACTCCAGTGCCCTTCCCATATACATCATTAAATAAAAGCAGTACTAGTGCATTAACTAAGTAAAATATAGGAATTAGCAAAGTTTTTCACAAATATTTGTCTTTTTGTTGGCCCACCGAGCGTATTCATAGGCTGCTCATTGGGTCATCTGTACCCATTAGTTTCTACTGTGAATCTTGAGCTGGATAGAAGCCTGAGAAAAGTCTTGTCCTCAGGACTGAGAAGGCTGAGAGTCGTTGGTTGAAACAAGGTTATTCTCACAGGGCTGCAAAATAACATGGGCACACCGAAAGTGGGGATGATGGGCATTGTAGTAACACTGAAGAACCACCATGGTGCAGGGGTTGGGGGGAGGGTAGGGGTAGGGGTGGAGAGAGCCGTTCACGAGGATTATTTCACAGGCAAGACTATGAGGTGGCAACGGCTACCAGGAAGCTCACTCTGGGGTTCTGTGAGGGGTGCATTAGACTCCTTCTAATTGTCCCAAAGACATTGCACATGTCATCTCTAGGGGCGTCAGAGGTGTCATCCGGTTCTAAAATCTGTGCTTCATGTCTCTATGTCTCCATCCTTAATTGCTTTTCTGCAGGTCTTCAGGAGGCTTGGGACACACTGATCACAACAGCAAAAGGGAACATAAGCTCAAGAAGCAACTTCCCAAAAAAAAAAAAAAAAAAAAAAAAAAAGAAGCAACTTCCCTGCGTTAGTCAACTCAAGGTCATCCTTAGGCCATGCATCTTTCCCACGGTTGCTGCCCTCTCCTGGGTACTTCAGCCAGGCATGACCTGGAGACCCCTGGAATAGCCCACCCTCACGTAAGGTGGCACATGAGGTGGTGCTGCCTACCACTTCCCCACACAGGTTCATTTCCCACTTATCAGACATGGAGGCTCAAAATTGTTTCTGCTGTATTGGATTCCCAGTTGCCGGACTCCCAACTCATCTCTCTTTCTTGATAATGGTCCATCTTTCTCGATGATTGTATCCTGGGAATTAGTAGTCTCTAGTGCCTACCTCCTGACTCCGGGCTTAAAAACCAGTGATATCAGGGCTCAGTTAGGCATCCGACTCGGGATTTCACCACCAGGTCATGATCTCAGGGTCCTGGGATCAAGCTGTGCGTTGGGCCCCCTGCTCAGTGAGAAGTTTGCTTGAGGATTCTCTCTCCCTCTCCTTCTGCAGCTCCCCATTCCTGTGCTCTCTTTCTCTAAAATAAATAAATAAACCTCCAAAAAATTCTATTGAAATAAATTTAAAACACATCTCTACGATGATATTTGTTCACATTAATAAATCAAACTCACTGTTTTGCTTGTGTTTGTAGCTCCAAAAAATTATTTTCAGAGCTTTACAATTCATTCTGGCACACACTTCTGTTTTTTTTTTTTTTTCAATTGGCTCAATCTGAGGGATTTTAGCTCTGAAGCAAGCCACTTTTCTGCATTGAGACAGCCTTGTTTGCTAACCACAAAAGGATCATTTCCTTCAGAAGTGAGTTATATTTCTGCACATGTGCCTTACTTTTTGCACACTAGTTATACGTTGCTTGAATTCCAGAGAGTGAAACCGTTCTAGTCTTGTTTTTATTCAATCACATTGCATAAGAGAAAGAAGATTCTATTAATACTGTATTAAAGGTCAAAATCTCAAGGTAGTCTCTTTGCCAGAGAGATGTATTTGCAAAACAACCTGCCCCTGGCACTCTGACGAGAGGCAGATTCCAGCCAGTAAGGTAGCAGGGGAAACTAGCTGGACCAACAGGAGTATTTCCAGTCATCGGCTACGTATCCTCTAGAAGTTTGGTGTTTTTCTGTGATACTGGTTGGGCAAATGTAACAAGCTTCTCTCTGCCTCCACCTTGATTTGCTTTATTTCTCCAAATATGTACCTGATAGTCTCAAAGAAGTTATAATAGATCCAAGTGATGTAGAGTAAACTGTATGTATCATAATGGGCCTAAGTCATAGACAGTGAAATGGGCCTGATCTGGGAAGTTTGGACAAGACACGCAATAAAACATATTATATAGGATAACCTTGAAGTTCAAAATCTATAGATGGGTCACTCTGTGGACAAGCAGTGAACACCTGAATTTTACATTTTAATTTATTTAGGGGGTACAGATGAATTTAGTCTGGCTGCATCTAATGGACGGAATTATATAGACTCTTGTGTTCATAGCATATAATCATCAGTGATCTGTGCAAAGCCTTCTTCCTTTATATTTTTTTTCATTCATTCAACAAATATATACAAAGTACAAACTACATGCCTGGAACTGTCCTAGGCAGCAGGGCTCTGACCATGAACAAACAAAGATCCTTGCTCTTGTGGTATTCACATTGCAACAGGGCTAGACGGACAAGAAATAAGAGAATAAATACAATGAATAGTAAATTATGCAGTAAAGTACAAAATGGTGTGTGTTATGGGAAGTTTATTTTCCCATATAAGATGCAAAGTCTAAGATCAGAATGTTGGAGAGCCAGGAAACATACCTTTCAACTGGAACCACAGACTTGGCTGCATAAAGAAGTCACTTCATTCTGAAGCCCCAGGGCAAAAGTACATAAAAGAGAACGAGTAAAGACAGAGGTAGAAACTTGGAAAGACAGGTTGTGTTTCAGCAATTCCTAGAGCTCCAAAACATGTTAACAGTTCGTCTAACCCCGCTCCGGGATAATCTGAGAGGGGCATTGCCTACTCATCGACTAAAGTTAATTATCTTTTATACCATAATGTAATTTTTTCTCTTCAAATGAAAGCCAGACAGCTTTAACTAAATCTTAAGCTTAAATTCTAGACCACTCTGCCAGACATGAAAAAAGCCCATTTTAATTGTTGTTAAATTCAATGTTAACAGAAAGCCTTTTTTTTTTCTCATACCCTCTACTATTTAATAAAGAACCTTCCATGTGCCTAGCAAGCCTGATAATGAGCACTTATTCTGTGGTCTTATGTTATCTGTCTCCCCCACTAGCTTTGAACCCCTTGATAGCAGGAACTGTTATTTTGGATTTCTTGAAATCTATCTCAGCACTTAGCATAAAATAATCAATTTTTAAAATATTTAAAGAATGAATTAATGAATATTGTGTAACGCTGCTAGAACCATAGTCATTGCTAGGAGTGATATAATTGAAGAGGTTGATGATGAGTTAGTTTCTTGGGGTTTTTTTTAACATTTAAAATTTTTTGGTGATTCACCCCTCTTTAGTTTTATTCACCTCATGCAAATCTTTTAAAAAGTTTTAACCCAAATTCCAGTTAGTTAACATATAATGTAGCATTAGTTTCAGGTATACAAAATAGTGATTCAACACTTCTATACAATACACGGTACTCATCACAACAAGTACACTCCGTAATCCCTATTACTTATTTAACCCTTCTCCCCACCCTGGAGTTTCTCGTTGTTGTTGTTTTTTTTGTTGTTGTTGTTGTTGTTTTGTTTTGTTTACAGACTCCCCACTGAGCAGGGAGCCCAAAGCGGGGTCTCCATCTCACAACCTCCAAGATCATGACCTGAGCCAAAACCAAGAGTCAGATGTTCAACCAGCTGAGCCACCCAGGTGCCCCAAGTTTCTTGTTTAAATAGAGCTATATAACTTAACTTATCTGGCCCCTGCATATTAGATCTTTCAATCTCTGCTTTTTAAAGGTGATTTTTCTTTTTTTGGGAGGGGGGTATGCTCTCTGGAGTCTATGCTTGTCTTGTCTTTCCCGCTCATCTGTAAGTAGAAAAGGCTTTCATCCTCAACATCCAACCCTACCTAGTGGCTGACTCAATCCTGACTAATGCTGGTTTCCCATTTTCAATAACATGTGTTTGCGCATTGAGGTGGAAGTGAGAGAAGGGTGAAAAGGGAAAATATGAATTTAGTCTGGCTGCATCTAATAAACTGAAATGAACTATGGGTAGTAAGCTCTCTGTCCACCAAGATGCCATGTAGCTGGTTCATTGAGCTGGACTCCTACCTTAGATCCTATAGGGTGGGCCATCCAGAGCCTCCTTTGGAGAATTGCCCTTAACCACAGGAAGCTGCCTTGCCCAAGATTACAACCCTTCTCTGGAGGTTGCCCAGAGGCAAGAACTGATCAGTGTGGAGGCAAAAGACCTGGACCCTTGCCTCATCTGGGATATTTTTGAATGGCCATTCAAGTTTTGAAGTACCGTGTGAGACTGAGCGAGACCTTTGTTATAATGATATCACAGTTTCATTCCTCCCACCCTTCCAGGCATTATTCCCAAGAATACAGTCCAATAAACTGCCTGCATGTGAATCTCCATCTCGATCAGTTCTCCCTAATATGCAGAGGTGAGATAATGGGGAAATGGAGCACAAGCAGCACCCTCTGTGGCAAGGATGAGGATCCAAACACTGGACCTAAATATTAGAGAAATTCACTCTTGGTTTCAAATTCCAGAATGCTGGCAGGAAGCTCTGGCATCACAGGAGGTGGCATAAATGGAGCCTGATCCTCTAGTGAAGGATCCTCTGTTTACCGAGCAGAACCCAGCCCACTGAAATAGCAGCTTCTCTTACCCCTACTTTTGTAAAGAATCATCCAAATGACTCTTCTAGGTCTACTTCCCTTCTGCTGCTTCCAAAGCAAAAATCTATTCTGATCCTCAAGAACAGTTGGTGCTTCCTGTTGCCTGGACCAGGGAAGAAAAGATTATGCAATTTTGCCTTTCCTTTAGAATTTCCGTGAGATAGGCACACCACGCTGGAATAGGAGTCTTTACGACCAGAAGATTGGAATTGCTAATGTTGAGTTTTTAGAGGTAAATATATGTCAGGTTTTATAAGGAAGGATGTCATTTGCTCAGGTTCAAGTGGTGTTGAAAGGCAAGAAATTTGGAGCCAGATCAAAGGTCCTTTCTTTGGATTCTAGGTAGGATTAAGAACAAACTAAAGAGAAATTTGGAGCTAGGTCACACTAGGAAGCTTCTGCCACAATATCTTAGTATTTGGAATGTTAAGAGAATTCTGGTTGGTCTTAAAACTCTGCTGAGATGTTTCACAACAGTCCTTGGGCTTTGCTAACAACAGGACCGGATATTTAAGAGCCACAATTGAACAAATTAGAAGATTGAGAATTAAACCTAAATGAGTTATATAAGCTACTCTCTGGGAATTTCAGAGGGGAGAAAATTGACAAAAATAATGATGTAATTGTACGAAACTTTTTTTTTATTCGCTTAGTTCTACTAAATTTTTGATATCTTCTCTCTAAAATTTTGACTCCGTTTCTGCTTCAGATTCCAGCGCTGTCTCATGATTCATGCAGGAATCAGCTAGTTGGTTCATTTGCCACTTAGTTCTCTTTTTCATAACAGTAGAAGCAGTCCCTTGCCTTTTCCAAATCAAAGAATCTTTGCTACATCTGACTAAGGAGTATTTTTCTCATTAAAAAAATATACATGGAGTGTGTAGTTGGCTCGGTTGGTAGAGTGTGCAACTGTTGATCTCAGGGTTGTGAGTTTGAGCCTCACATTGAGTGTAGAGAGGACTTAAAAATAAAATCTTTTAACAAAGTGTGTATATATACACACACACAGAGACACACATATTTGGCTTGGGAAAGTTTTATTCCAACCGATTGCCAATAATATCCATTGTTAGCTGTTTTCTATCAACATCTTTTTATTTTGTTCAGATTCAAGTTCCCCTCAGCCTGATGAGAATGGTTAGCCTCATTTTAAGTAGATCCACAGATTCCTACAGAAGAGGGCCCGCCACGGCCAGGCATTGTTGGTGAAGTCTACAAGTAAGGTTTCTTGTCCTTGCTGGAGGCAAACCCACAAGCATACAGACAGAAACCACCATGCCAGGCAGAGGGCAAGAAAGGTCATAGGTGCATTGGAGAAAGAGATCTCAAGCATTGTAGGGAATGTGAAAAGGCTTAACGCAGGAAGTGACAGTTGGAGCTAAGTTCCCAAGGATGGGCAGGGTTTCGAGGAGCAGAGATGGAAGGAAGGGCATTTGAGACTGCAGGAGGGAAATAAGCAAAAGCAAGCAGGTAGAAACCAGCCTGTGTACAGAAACAGCTAATAGTTTGGTCTGGCCGGAATGCAGACTATATGTCAGGAATCAGTGAGAGAAATGGCAGGAAGAACAGGAAAGACAGGGTAAGTTTGAAGAATACCTATAAAGAGATTCTGAAGAGCCTGAGGACTCTCAAGTGAAGTGATCTCAGGAAGGGAATACTGAAATAGGATGATTAATCAGTTGCTTCATATCATGTTTACAACAAGACAGGATGAGAGAAAGATGATTGGCAACTAGAGTTGGGAATAAGCAACTTCCACCCAAGCAAGCACTGGAGCAGGTGCGTCATGCTAGTGCAAGGATCTGCTCACCTGCAGTGGACGCCTCTCCTGTGGAGCAGAGCTCCAGGCTCCCAATCCCCCTGTGACCCTGCAACTAGTTTCCACTCATTCTGACTCCATGGTCACTAAGCAGTCTTACTATGTCACTTTTCCAATGTTTATACATCGCCTGTAAAATAAAACCCAAAGTCTATAGCAAGGCATATGAGGCCATGCGCACAGAGTCAAGCCCTGTCTATCTGTCCATTTCTGCTTTTCTTTCTTGTCTACCAATAATAAACCACTTACAGAGTTGGGGGATGCATGAAGGTTTGATCTGACAGCTACAGAGCTGAGGGCCAAGGGAGTGCCAAAGACAGCATCAGAAGTAAAACTAGAATCTAAATCCAACCAAATGTCCATGAGGATGGGCAGAGAGACAGAAGACAAACATGGAAACTGCAGTTCCTCAGGCTGATAATATCATAGGTAGGAGGGAGAACCTAGAGAAATTCTAAGGTTCTGGAAAGTCCATGGTCCCAGGGACTCCTTTATATGGGGTATCTAAGATTTGGGGATCATAATATATCAAGATAGCACACAGGGATGTTTGAGGCTCCAATAAATCAAGGTATGTGGATTGGCTATGGACAGAAAGGAAACTATCCATGGAAAGCAATTAATTCTTGGAAAGTTCTTCCAAGAATCCTTACTCTCACATTTCCCTCTCCCTGCCATGCTCCCCTTCTTCCCCACCTGGTTGTCAAGTTCTTTTCCCTTCTAGTCCAGATGTAAAGTAATGTCATCCTTGAAGCCTTGCCTGATTCTCTCTGCCAAATGAACTATTTCCTCCTTGGAGTTCACAAAGTACGTTGTACATAATCTTAGAGCCAAAGAGATCATCCTTCCAAACTAAGAATTAATGTATATATTTTGACCAGAAATATGGGCAACAGAGTATTTTAAATGGATACTTTCTAGGAAACTCAAGGTCATGAGCACACTGGATTCATAGCATTCCATCATATGACGTCTTAGTTTCCTGTCTTTCTCCCTCAGTTCTGTGCTTTGAAAGAGCAGGAACTAGATCTCATCTACCTTTGTAGCTCTTCCCACGTTAGCAGCATGCTCAACAGATGATAGTTTTCTTGGCTAACAAATATTTACAGAACAAATTATTTTTTTTGAAGGAATAGAAATACATTATTCCATTTCCTAGTTTGTGCTTAATGCTATACATAATCTACAAAAACTTTTCTTTTTAATCCAAAATAATCATCCTTTTAAAGTCTGTTTTATTATACTGGAGTTTTAAGCAGATAGTTTTTCTTCATTCATGAAGGGTTTGGTGCTCTTCCCTTAACATATTTTTTCCTTAACAGGAATCAAAGTATATGCCCTCAGGGAAAAAAGTGTCAACTTTTGCACATCAGCAAAGTTACCTTTCTAGAGGCAGAACTGAGTGGGAGGAGGAACTAAGATAAATTGGCCAAACCACTCTAGAGGGGAGCTAAGGTCACAGATGTAGAAATGGATCTCAGTGTGAGCTGCAAATACAAGCAGAGAAAGAGGAAAACAAACAGTAGGGTTGACAGCAGGATGAGGGGAGAAGTAGGATACAGTTAAATGAGAGGACCTGTCTGAGAGACATGGTTTAGAAATTAATGTCATGCCCCAATTTTGTATTGAAAGCCTCCTCTTTTGAAATGCTTATTGTTTGTTGAGGGGAGAGGAGCTCTGCTGGGCTGGACTCTCACCTCGGTGAACCTGGAATCATCTTTGGGCTGCCTCTCCTCCCTTTGCAGAACCTACAGGATGTAGCCAGTGGCACATCAATAATTATTGCTCTGCTCTTTGCATAGTTGGAGGCCAGTTTGGGCTACTTTCTCTTGAGTGCTTCTTTAATGATATCAGGAACCAGGTCCCAGGATACCACTCTATTAGTTAGAATAGCAGTTCAGTTGCTAGAATGAAGGACAAAACAAAAATCTCCAAGAGGGGTGACATTTGACCTTAGAATCATTTTTTTCTACTGTCTATATTTTGCCAAGATCATCTCATGAGAAAGAGAACAGAATTAGAACAAAGGACAATACACATGAAAATGCTATTCCATAAACCACTCTAGTTATTTAACCAGAAACCCCTTCCCACCCCATCCCTTGCATTTTCTGAGGGCCAACACTTATTTCTGCTTTTCCCAGTATTTACTTTCAGAACTGTGTACCTGATGCCAAGCTACTTAGCCTCACAGCTCCACTGCGTTCTCTGACTAACTCACCTTCCTCACTTGTCTCACTCCCTCCTCTGCCACCTTTTGTGAATTCTCAGAATTTCCTGGACCAAGAATAGCTTTTTTTTTCTTTTAGATTTTATTTATTTATTCATGAGAGACACACAGAGAGAGGCAGAGACATAGGCAGAGGGAGAAGCAGGCTCCTCTCAGGGAGCCCGATGTGGGTCTCAATCCCGGAACTCCAGGATCATGCCCTGACCTGAAGGCAGACGCTCAACCACTGAGCTACTCAGGTGTCCCAAGAATAGCTTTTTATGTTCCTGGGTGAATTTAGTCACTGACTGTTGGCTCTTTCCCTCAGTCCATCACTCCCTGTCCACTTCTACCCACCATCCTGAAAATAAAACTCAAAAAATATAGATGTAGGTCTTATGTAAATATATATTATTTTAGACTAGGTCTATACCTGAAAAATGACCAATCAATTTGGGATATGAGAGAGGGAGAAGACTGTGGCACTTCTTGTTTTAATAAAAATACTGTTTGACTGAAGCTTCTACTTCTTTTTCTATCATTGCACCATCATTGAATCAATAAATATCAATCCTTTCCTGAAATGTAATGATAGGTATTGAAGGGAATAAAAGGATTTATGAGACAACATCTTTAGACTCCAGGAGTGTGTGGTCTAGATGAGGAGGGAACACGATTAAAAGACCATATTGTGACTGGCTTTCCTACAACAAAAAAATCCAGCTCCATTTGATAATGCTAAAATGAAACCCCTGAAAAGACAATCCTTCCTCCCATCATAGACTTTTAATCAATATTTTAGGGCCTTACTTGTAAGTAGCAAAGATCCCCACACATTTGAAAATCTCCAACAGAAGAGAACCCAAAATAAACAGAAGAAACATGTATAAACTCTGAAGGAACAGAAGAAAATGTCGAATGCTATTTAAAAGCTAAAAGAATAGGGGTGCCTGGGTGGCTTAGTCAGTTAAGCATCCAAGATTTTACCATCAGGTCATGATCTCAGGCTTCTGGGAGAATGCTTGAGGGTTTCTTGCCCTCTCCCTCAGCCCTTTCCTTGTTTGCAGACTCTCTCTCTCTCTCAAACAAATAAATCTTTAAAAAAATAAAATAAAAGCTAAAAGAATATATTACTTTCCTAAAACAAGAATACAATGTTAAGAAACAATCAGAAAATTACCAGAAGTTCTCAAAAGTAAAACATGAGCCTAATTAAAAAAAAATCCAATAGAGGAGTTGTATGATATAAACCAAAGGAGTTTCTCATAAAGTAGATCAGAAAAAAAGGTAAGAAATAGTAGAGATAGGAAACATAGCACCAGAAGTCGCAGAGAGAAAGTGGATAAAATGGAAGGGAGGAGGGACGCCAGGGTGGCTCAGTAGTTGAGCATCTGCCTTCGGCTCAGGGCATGATCCTGTGGTCCTGGGATCATGTCCCACATCGGGCTCCCTTCAGGGAGCCTGCTTCTCCCTCTGCCTGTGTCTCTGCTTCTCTCTGTGTATCTCTTATGAATAAATAAATAAAACCTTAAAAAAATGGAAGGGATGAAAGTATCTAAGAAAGAAAAGCTTTAAGAAAAATTTCCTGAAATAGCCCCCCAACAAGTTCCTATAAAAATGAATGAAAAGAAGATTCAATAAAGATACATTATCATGAAATTTCCCAGTACTAAGGTTAGAATCTCCACAAAACTCAAAGACTGGTCACTTCCAAAGAACCAGGAATCAGGATGGCACCAAGTTTCTCAATGGCAATGTTGGTAGTTAAAAGACAGTGGGCATATATGGTCAACTGATTTTTAACAAAGATTTTCGACAAGATCATTCAATGGAGAAAATAGAAGTCTTTTCAACAAATGGTGCTGAGAAAGCTGGGTACCTTTGTGCAAAAGAATGAAGACAGACTCTTTATACCATATATAAAAGTAAATGCAAAATGGACCAAAGACCTGAATGTGAGAGCTGAAATTTTAAAAATTTTAGAGGGAAACAGAGTGGATAATAGTCATAATATTATATTTGGCAATGATTTCATGGGCATAAAACCAAGAGCATAGGCAACAACAACAAAAATAGATAAATAAGTCATTAGGGGCACTTGGGTGGCTCAGTTGGTTGAGCTTCTGGCTCTTGCTTTCAGCTCAGGTCATGATCTCTGTCCTGGGATTGGTCCTGTGTCAGGCCCCCTGCTCAGCAGGGAGTCTGCTTGTTTCCCTCTCCCTCTGCTCCTGCCTCCCACTTGTGCTCTCTTTCTAAAATAAATAAATATTTTTTTAAAAAGTTAGACGTCATTAAAATGAAAACTTCTGTGCAAATGATACTTATAGGAGAGTGAGAAGGCAACAGAAGGGGAGAAAATATTTGCAAATCATATATCTGATAAGAGATTAATATCCAAAATATATAAAGAACTCCTGCAACTCAAGAACAACAACAACAAAAAAAACTCTGACTAAAAAAAAAAAAAAAAAAGGCAGTGGGCTAGAATATACATTTCTCTAAAGAATATATGTAGATGGGATGCCAGGGTGGCTTAGGGGTTTGGCGCCTGCCTTCGGCCCAGGGCGTGATCCTGGAGTCCTGGGATCGAGTCCCACATCGGGCTCCCTGCATGGAGCCTGCTTCTCCTTCTGCCTGTGTCTCTGCCTCTCTCTCTCTCTTTGTGTCTTTCATGAATAAATAAATAAAATATTTTTAAAAAAAGAATATATGTAGATGGCCAATAAACATAAGAAATGTTTCGACATGACTTGTCAATGGGGAAATGTCTATCAAAATTACAATGACATATATTTCATATTAGCATAAATAATATGTTTATCCTAATATATTAATATATGTCAGCCATTAGTGGGTCTAAAGTGCTATCTCATTGTGGTTTTGATAGATTTTTTTTAATGGAAAATAACAAATTTGTGAAGATATGGAGAAACTAGAATCTTCATGCATTGCTGGTATAATGGTATAGCCACTGTGGAAAACAGTTTGGTGTTCCTCAAAGAATTTCATATAGAATTAAAACGAATCAACAATTTCACTACTTGGTATATCCCCCAAAGAATTAAATACTGCAACCCAAACAGGTATTTGTACACCAATGTTCATAGCAGCTTCATTCGTAGTAGCTAAAAGTTTAGAGGCAACCCAAATGTCCCATGACAGATCAATACATAGATATAGATAAAATGGAATATTATTTGGCCTTAAAAAGGAATGAAATTATAACACACGAATGAATCTTGAAAACATCATGCTGAGAGAAATAATCCAGGCACAAAAGGACAAATATTATATGATTCCACTTATACGAAGTATCTAGAATAGACAAATTCAGAGAAACAGAAAAGGGAATGGTAGTCACCAGGAGCTGAGGAAAGAGGGGAATGGGACGTTATTGTTTTATAGGTAGAGAGTTACTGTTTGGGATGATGAAAATGTTCTGGAAATGTATGGTGGTGATGGTTGCACAACACTGTAAATGTACACAATGCCACTGAATTGTACACTTAAAATGGTAAAATCTCATGTTTTGTATATTGTACCAGAATAAATAAAAATAGAAAGAAAATGGAAAATGCCTACATTTCTAAAAGCTGTCAAAATAATGCTCTTTCAAATCAAACTATCATTTAAAAATGAAGATACAATAAATACATTTTTAGTCATACAAAGATTTAAACAATTTATCTCCCATAAATTCTCTCTTAGGAAGCTTTGAGAAGACATGTTCCAGAAAGACACAGGAGGACACTGGGGAACAGAGACACTAGGAACCATGAAATAGAAAGTCCACCACAGGAAAACAGAAAGAGGGAAGTTGAAGATGAAAGGAATTTTTTGAAGACTACTGGGAAGAAGGCAGTTTGGAAGAGGAGGGCAAAAGTCTCCAGGATAGAGTCTCCAGGAAAAGCACATAATTTCTAGATTCTTTAATATGTTTGACCATTTGTAAAACCTTATCACACCCTTATAAGAAATAATAAAAAATGATGTTTATTGAGTGAATTTAACTCCAGGACTTGCGGTCTTAGCCACTGATATATATCTCCCCCTGTTATCCCAGATCTAAAGAAACAGGTAGGAAAATCAAGCTGGAGACCTGGGAAATTAAGGAAATGAATAAAAAGATGCATTTAAAATCAAATTTAATCAAATTTTTAATCAAAAAGCAAATTTAATCATAGCACACAATTGGACTACTGGCAAAATCTCACATAGTTGTAATAACAAATGTAACTGATTTCATAGAAAATGGTGATATCGGCTTATTTAAAGGATGGGGGGGGCGGTGAAAGTGGAGGTAGTCCTACAACAGGTCTGCATCCTCACCTGCCAAAGAAGGAAACGAGTATACAATGTCTAGCACTGATCATCGAGGAACGGTAGTAAAAACCTATTGCTTAGAAATATGGAAGTAAATCACCAAAAGTGGTGGATGAGAGAATCAAAAGCCTCTGGGGGGGGGGGGGCAGCAAAGAAGGGTGCACAGGGGGCTGCTGTTTCTCAGGATAAACTCTTCACACACATTGTACTTTGTGCTTTGGTTCAAACAGTAAAATTATTCAGTTCTAGGTTTCACACGCTCCTATGAAGGGCGCAGGCGCGGTGTGATTCTGTGCCTCCAGAATGAGGGCAGCTCCTGTGGGAAGGCACAGCAGGGCAGGTAACAGGCTAACTTTTCCCCAGGAGAGCTCTATGGACTAAAGGATACATGATTCTTAGAGGGCCAGACCCTCTGAAAACAGTAACTCCTCTGAGAAACCTGCTGTGGCCCCGCCCAAAACCCAATAGGCCCTCCTGCCACACCACCGTCCTAGCACCTACCCCATACCTTGTTATAGCACTTGTCCCCTGTGTCATACTTTGTACGTGTAGGTCTTCCTTATCAGAATGTGAGCTCCTGGGGCGCCTGGGTGGCTTAGATGGTTAAGCGTCTGCAGTCAGCTCAGGTCATAGATCCTGGGGTTCTGGGATCGAGCCTGCATTGGGCTCCCTGCTCAGTGGGGAGTCTGCTTCTCCTTCTGCCTCTGCCCTCTCTGCCCTGCTCATGCTCGCTCTCTCTCTCTCAAATAAATAAATAAAATCTTAAAAAAAGAAAGAAGAAAGAAAGAAAGAAAGAAAGAAAGAAAGAAAAGAAAGAAAGAAAGAAAGAAAGAAAGAAAGAAAGAAAGAAAGAAAGAAAGAAAGAAAGAAAGAAAGAAAGAAAGAAAGAAAGAAAGAAAGAAAGAAAGAAAGAAAGAAAGAAAAAGAAAGCAAGCTCCTTAGGGCAGGAACCGCATCTCATTCAATGTTCTGGATCCAGGCCTTACCATCAAGTCTAACATACAGGAAATGCCCAATAATTATTTATTGACTGAATTAATGCTATTCAAACCCCTAAGAGTTCCCTAGGATAGTCTGGCCACTGACAATCATAATTCCTCCAGCGAGAGGGACCTAAATCTCTGAATCTATCATCCTGCTTTCCAGTTCATGATGGTGGACTAGCCACACATATTTACTTCCCCAAAACTCACTGAAATAAGATCCTGGACGTACAAAAGGGAATAAACTCATAAGAGTTAAAGATACAAAGGGGTGGACGGAAGACAAATTTTAACTAGTTTCTAGAAGATGGAAAACATAACAGACAAAAAAAGGGGAAAAAACTGAGAATATACTGCAAGAGGATTTCAGAGAGGTGGGGGCCGATCTTGCTGATAGACGCCTGGGGAGCATCCGGCCACAGGGTCAGTTGTCTCTAGAGGGCAGAGGGAGAAGTTTTTGGAGTGGGAACTGGCATCTGGGATGGCTGTGGGGACGGGAGTGTGAAAGCTAAGTTCAATCCCATTTATCTTACTTTTTAATTAAAAGTTTTTAAAAATCCTATTTATCTTAAAACTGAAAAGCCTTCTAGTCCCTACACCCTGCTCTACCCTACCCAGAGCTCCAAACTAGAATCTGCATAGCATCATAGGAACCACGCACCAGCTAATCAGCCCTGGCTCTTCTTTCTTAAACAGAAAGGAATGAGGACATCAGTGTTTTATCTCTTGTAGGATATGAGAAAGCAGCATGGATGCAGACGGCCAAAATAAACACGTACAAAAACAGACCCTGGAGATGGCACAGATAATTCAGAGAACAGAAAAGAGCTAACAACTACTAAACTCTTCCACTTCATATAGTCAGAGAAATTTGAAAAGATATTATATAGTATCTACAGAGTAATCAAATGATATGAAAAAGGGGAATATAAAAATTATTGTCACCATACGAACTGCAAATAAAATCAAGAAAATCTCTCAGAACAAATAGCTCAAGGACGATCTAAAAAGTCTGACTAGATGACAGACTCAAGAATTTTAGGAAAAAATGGACAGAGAAAATGAAGGAAAGGACATCTTTCAAGGAGAAATAAGTTGAAAATTTCTAAAGTTAGAAACTAGATTCTTGGGCAGCCCAGGTGGCTCAGTGGTTTAGCGCCGCCTTCAGCCCAGGGCCTGATCCTGGAGCCTCGGGATGGAGTCCCAAGTCGGACTCCCTGCATGGAGCCTGCTTCTCCTTCTGCCTGTGTCTCTGCCCCTCTCTCTCTCTCTCTGTGTCTCTCATGAATAAATAAATAAAATATTTAAAAAAAAAGAAATAAAGAAAGAAGAAAGAAACAAACAAACTAGATTCTTTAGAGGGAAAAGGCTGATTGAATGCCAGCCCAGCTAAGGAGAACAACAAAAGTCCTTCTACTTCTTCTATCCATTGATATGGCGAAATTTTTGGACACCAAAGACAAAAGAGAGATATTAAAACTCTCAGAGAAAATAAAACAAGTCATTTAAAAAACGAGAAAAATTGTTGGCCATCAGGTTTCCCCAGAATCATTGGATGTTCAAATGTTTGTCTTCAAAATAGTTTTTAATGTAGAGTTGTAACCACAGCATATTATGAAGTAAGTGTGAGAGGCAGAATAAATATTTTCAAGGATAAAAAGTTCATCCCCCTTAAGAAATTACTCAATGATATATGCAGAAAACAGGAGGTAAACCAAGAAAGAGATGACATCCAGATGCTCTCTCAGGCATACAGAGAGGAGAATCCTGAGACGTCAGCTATGAAGCTAGCCTAAGTTGGACCAAGGACTTGAGGGGGTGGGGGAATATCTCTGAAAAAAGATGCTATAGAGTAGAGAAGATGAGTTAAAGATAAGACCAACTTGAAGAGATGATGAATTATGAGAAAAGGAACCAAAACTTAGCAACTCCAGGAAAAACAGAAAGCTATCCAAGAAAGACATGGATGAAATATTAAGCAAACAAAAACATCTTGAGATTTTAAGCAACTGGTACAATGTAAAAAAGAATCTCATTTGACCTTGAAGCTAGGAAGAGTTTATTTGAGTTAGCTCATAGATCTTTCCACGGGGGTCCCAAAAAGGAATATAATCCCAGCCTTCAGCATAAAATAGAGCAATCAACATACTATAAAGCATGTATTGATTTTTAACTTTCTTTTTTTTTTTTAATTAAAAATGTTTAAAGAAAGGGCACAAGAGAAACGATTTTTAACTTTTAGAGTCAACTAGAGACTCAGCACAGATTTGGTTATTGTGGTGGGAATAAAAGTAAATATTAACCAACTTGACACAACGTAAAAGTAGAAATGTTTGGCCAGCGTGGGAGATGAAATGGGGAGAGAAAAAAATAATAGGAAACATAAAGGAAATACCTTCATTTTATGAAATGGAGAATCAAATGACATAATAAGAAGTAGAGATTTTATTTTATTTTTTTAGAAGTAGAAATTTCAGATTAGAGTCACATTTGAAAGTAACTGACGAAAGAATAAAAATAATAAAACAAACAGCGATAGGAAGACAAGGGGAGAAAATAGAATAATGTTAGTGAGTTCAATATTTAACTTCCATATAGAGGAGTCAAGAGATATAATATGTAGATAAATCAAGAAAAAGGAGTGTAAATACATAATTTAGATGTTTGGATATATCCAAAGAACTAAAAATCGAAATAATGAAGAGAGCTTGCTCCTGGAAAGTAGGGTTGTGGATGGAGAGACCATTGCTTTTTACCAGAGGCTCTCTTGTGGGTTTTTTTGGGGGGGTTATAAAAGAGTAATTCTGGTCCAAAAAAAGTGATGGCTCCTCTGAGGACTTTGCCCCCTTTTCTAGGGCATTTCCGATGTCCTGCTGATGCTTCCCATGAACTGCCTGCCTGAGACCTTTGGCGCTCCACATTGACTCCTCTGTCAGAGGCAGGGGAGATCGGCTGCCCTTGGCAAGTGGCCCACCACAGGGAGGGGTATAGAAATCCAAAACAAAACCCTGACCACTCATCTCAAGAACCCAACGGTCTTTCAGATCAACCCACACCCCAGCTCATCTTCTGATTCAGGCTTTAGCTCCATCCCTCTTGGTCGGAGCACTTTCACGATGGCAGTTTTCCCAAGCATTTGACAGTCCTCTGTTTTCCTGGAACTTGCCCACCGGTGCCCTTGGGTCCACGACGGTGGCCTCCTAGTAGTAAACACTGCTGCTCGACCTGTTTAGTCTTCCTGAAACACACACAGCAGCACACACACACACATACACACACACCTTCCTCACTACCATAGGTTCTTTCATTCTGCAGAGGATATAAGAAAATGCCCAACGATGTTTGGGCTCCTTGTTAAGGGTATATCCCATGCTCCTCGAACCCCTTCTCCCCTTTATCTCGCTTGGTGACTTATTGATGAGGCTACCGTCAAGCTCTTTGGGTGCCTCCTGCCTTTCTCCCTGAATTCCCCTCCTCGCTTTCTCCCTCCTGCATCTTAAGATGTAGCCTGAGGCCAGCTTCTGACTCCCCTTTTCCGCAGGCAGGTCCTCTGTCTGCTTCATTATCCTTTTCCTGCTTCCCTTTGGGCCTGGAGTCCCCTCCCCTTCCTCCCACCAGTTGTCCCATCCTTGGCCTTCCCCCACCACCCTTGCCTGGCTCTTAGGCATAAACCCAACAAAAATATGTAAATAGCATTCAGGCAAAGAGAAGGGGTGTCAGAAGGCGAGACATGATTAATTGCCAGATGTATTGTGCAGACGATAATTGCCATAGGAGTTCTGAGGAGACAATGTGAGCATGCTAATGAGCCTTTTCTTTTCCTGACCAGCAATTCTCTCACTCTGTCTGCTGTCTCTTTATTCATCACTCTGGTTCTCAAGATGTGGTCCCTGGCCCAGCAGCATCAGCATCTCCTTGTTGGAAATGCAAATGCTGGGGTCCTGCCCCCACCCCCACTCCTCCTCCCCCTGGGCCTGCTGAGGAGGAAAGCCCACACTCTGCAGTTTAACAAGCTCTCCAGGTAATTCCTATAAACGCTTCAGTTTGAAAACCACAGGCCCACGCTTGAAAACACCAATCCAAAAAATATATATATATTAAAAAAAAAAAAAAGAAAAGAAAACACCAATCCAAACTCTTACGGCAAAAAGTGGTTTGAGTGAAAAGAATGACAATAATTTTTAGGAGCGAAAATAGGCAACAAATTATTTAATATCTTAAGGCTCAAGGACACGGGTTTCACAGCTGTCACAAGCTTATCTTGCCACTCAAAACCGACCGCTTCCCAGAGGCCGAATGATGCTCATTCCTTGCTACTTTCCAGTTAGGGGATTCCTTTTCTCTAACTCTAAAACATTTGAAGACAAAAATCAAACCCCACGCCAGATCTTTAAAGACAATAAACATCAAAGTAGATCCCGAATTTCACCTCCTCTGAGCAACTTCCCATTGTTTCATTCTTCATGGAGAAGAACCGCATGACGGGCAATTAGAGGCCGCCTGCCCACTAACCACTGTGCCAAGGGCCCTGCAAAGATTCTCACTGAATCCTAATAACAATTCCGACTCAGGCTCACTCAGCTGGGAAGTGGCAGATTGAGGATCCGAGGGTGACCGGAAATGATAAACCCGATGGTTTGTTCTCATCCGTTTAGTTACATGTTGCTTTGGAACTACTGACTCCTAGTAGGTAGACACCTTTGATCTCTCATCCAATAAATTAAGGCAGATCAAGGGCAGAGCACACATCAGTGTCTGGTTTGGGTTCTAATCATCCAGACAGTCCCTGGGCTTTCCAGGGAGTACACGGAGGAGTGGGGACCCTTTGCCCTCTATCACTCTCTCTCTCACACCACTCCATGGAATCGAAGACAGGCCATTAGGGATCATTTGTGCTTGCAGAGGTAGTTGGTGAGTAGCGAGAATCAGGTGGAGCTATGGCCTTCTAGGGTCATCCCACATGATTACAGAATTAGGTTCACTGTTCTCCTCCCCCCCGCCCCATGCCCATGCACAATACTGTAATGTTCTGTATGGGTTTGTATTAAGGGTTCCCAAGGGAGGAATGGAAGCTGCATTTATTTCCCCTAATCATAGCTCACTCTCATGCCCTGATTTCTTGACCCGTCTCCTCCCCCTCTCCCTCTGCATCTATCCTTCCAGTGGAGCAGATAACTGCTTGGGGGAATATGCAGGGAAACTCCATGCATACTGGATTAGGGAAATGTCATTGTCAGGGTTTTCCAGAGAAATAGAAACAATAGGATGTGTGTATGGACACAAAAAGAGATTTATCATAAGGAAATGACTCACATGGTTATGGAGGCTAGCAAGTCTTAAATCCGCAGCGTGGGCTGGCAGAGTGGAGACCCAGGAGAGCTGATGAGCCAGTTCCAGTCTGAAGCTGGTCTGCTTTTGAACCAGGAAGAACTGAATAATGGGGATGAAATTTGAAGGTAGTCTTCTGAAGGAATTCTTTCTTGCTTGGGGGAGGCTGGCTCTTTTGCACTATTCGGGCCTCGGGCTGACTGGATGATGCCCACCCATATTAGAAAAGGCATTCTGGTTTCCTCAGGTTCCACCAATTTAAATGTTAATATCATCCGAAACACCTTCACAGAAACACCCAAAATAATGCTTGACCAAACATCTGGGCACCCCGTGGCCCAGCTACATTGATGCATGAAGTTACCCATCCCAGGAACATCCAAGATTAGGCTGGAATAAGAAAGCAAGTCTGCAAGTAGAATCCATAGCTGGCTTATCCTGAAGGCTGTGTCATTCTGATCCATTAATTTTGTCCTCATTGTCTAGTAGAAGCCATACCACATAACAAATGAGAAACCAATATTTATATTGGTTGAATGAATGAAATAAATATTAGTCCAAAATTAATGAAAGCTTCCTGACATCTAATGGAGAGAAAGGTGAGATACATTTTTAGTGCAGTTCCTTGCCTCTAATCAGACCTTGTCTAAGGAACGCTCATTCTCTGGACCTGAAATTACTGATCTCTCCATAAGCTCTAGCAAGACCTGGAGAAATGAGTGGAAAGACCAAGTGATTGGTTTTAGGTTGATCTCTGCAGATGGGAGGCAAAAAACTTCTTTCCCCCCTCCTTTTCCTTTATGACTGACCAATCAGGTGCCATGATCCACAGTTGGGCATCATGTAGTAATTTAGAGAAGATAATTCATCACATCACACCACCCACAGCAATGACCTATTTCTCCTGTGGGAGAACTCAGCCAGCTTCAGAGGGGTATTGATAAGTTAATAGATTGACCAGTTTCTCCTCTTGGGCCCAATTACAAGATTTGATGACCAGCTATGCTCCAAGTCAGGGAGAGACGATTCCTAGGGTCCTGCTGCTTAAAGCAGTTTATCCCCAAAATGATACATAAGAATCTCCTGGGAAGCCTCTCAAAATCATAGGCATTTTAGCCCTACCCCCAGAGATCTAAGAAACCTGGGGTGAATCTGCATTCTTACCAAGCAGCCCCAGGAGACTGACGTATGAGGAATCAGGGACACACACACACGTGTCTGACTCACATGAGGGAGAACATTAGCTTGTTTCTTTCAAGGATCAACTCAGCTCATACAGAAAATGGTCATATATTCTGAGAAACTTATTACACTATACTATACTTTATACTTTCTTGTTAATATTATTTTCATTTCAATAACCTTTACTGTTTATGTAGCACTACTATTTACCTATGATGTTGTTTGATCCACCCAACCACCCTTTATGAAGTAGGTAGAGAGAAGTATAATTACCCCCCAGGAGAGACTGATAAGAGACTGAGACTCAGAGAACAACCCATTAGGATGGTTCAAATGGTGAGAATGTGCAGCTAATATGTGGCAGAATGATGACAAATTATTTGAGAACACCAGAATAATTTTTATGTGGTCCCAAGAGTGAATATTAGTCGAGCTCTGGTATTTCCTCTTACACTTGAACATTATTTGTCATTGTTTGTACAGCGTGGATGGTACCGCATCCTAGATCCTTCAGAAGGAGAAGCACAAAATCTGTTCTCAGAAAATTAGTCAAGATGGCCCTTCCTTCATCCTTGATCTGAATCCTGGCTCTGAACTTTGCTCATTTTTAGAGATTTCTATCAGGATTGTTCTCACCATTTCCTACTGCTTGTATTTATTAAGATGTGGGGGGATCCCGGGTCTGTGTGAGCAGCTGTGGATACCCTCCAACTCTTGAAGACACTCTAGTATTATTGCAGCAAGTATCTGGGGCTGCCCCTCAGGACTTTTCTCCTGAATTCAGCTTTGCTCCTGGTTTGAAGGCCACATTTGTCCTACACAGGTGGCAGATAGTACTCTCTAGAAAAATTGAAAATTCTCTTAATGGGAAATAGCATTTTTATTAGCAGAGAACACACCTGCCCCATCTTTTGCTCTCATACATGAGGGCTCTTATGTGCCAGTTTTCCTGGGAAAGTCTTCTTTTATGCCTGGTTTCTCAGGGTAATTATTAATAGCTTTCCTTTTCACTCTCGGAAGTGTCTCTCATTGGACAATAAATTGGACGGCCATCCTACTCATTTGACCTCTCTTTACAGGGATTCAGCTTATATGTTTTACAGTAACTGTAGGCATTTGGTGCTCCTTAACATTTGTTGGGCAACATTGCCCAGGGAGCTTGTTAAAAATAGATTCAAAGTCCTTCCGCTCCCTTCCACCCCACCTCCGAAACTATAGAAGCAGCACTTTTGGAGTAGAGATGAAGAATCTGTATTCTGAGAAAGTTCCCTAGTGATTCGGATCATGTTCTTCTACAGATCTAAGTTTGGAGCTTACTCCTCAATTGCATTTCTGCTCTAGCCCATGGAAGCTGTGTGACCTTGGGCAGATTACTTAATTATTCTTTTTCCAGCAGTGAGAGTAGGCAAATGGCTTAAAAAAAAAAAAAAAAAAAAAAAAAGCACCCTGAGAATCTCAGTGACTTACCACAATATAGGTTTATTTCTCATTCATGTTTTAGTCCAGTACAGGTTGGAAGGGAAAGGGGTTCACTTCACACAGATACTCAGGTCCAGACTCCTTCTATCAGGCTCCATTGTCCCCTCAGAGTTCTCTGCTGGATCCTCTAAGCCATGGTGGCAAATGAGGGAAAAAAGGAGGTTTGGAGGATTGTGTAGAAGGTTTTTATGGGTCAAGACTGGAATGGCATACATGACACCCATCCATAGTCTACTGGACAAACTTGGTAATATGGTTGCCCCAGCCATAAAGGAGGATAAAAACATCATGTAATTGTACACCCTGAGAAAAGTGTTTGGATGAACAATTATTTAGTCTTTTCCATAGACTCGCATACTCTCTCACATGGGCAATCCATAGGGGACGACCCAAAGCCCAAAGCTCCATCCAGTCTCTGTACCCAGCTTAAGGCTAAGATCTCCAGAGGATGCACATCCTTCCGTATCAAGTCCAGGTGCAGCCTCTTCTAGGCTATAGATCTGGGACTTTAGATTAAAAAGTAAACTTAGACACCCCCCTCCCCAATACATGTAATGGGTTAGGGGAAGGATATCCTCAATAGGAAATCCTATTTAGAAAAGAGTAGAAGGGAGACATGTAGCATTTGCTCATAGCTAGACCAGCACCAAGAAGGCTCCCTCCCCTGAGGTAGGAGAAGTATTTTCATTAGACCCTAATTTTGCTTTCTGGAAAAACTCCTTTGTTCCTCATTCTCTGTGACCTCTGACTCTGCCATCTGTGGTATGTTTTTATTTACTTATTTTTTTTCCGATCAATAATCTGTCCATGTCTGAAGGGAACACGGGGGTATGTTTCCCTTGGGGGTTTTAGAGGAGTCCACTTCCTACTGAAGCAAGTTTGGAAGCCCAGTGGGTGTTTTACATTTTGGAAAGACTAGCCTCATGATTTCTCTGGCAAAACAACCTTTCAAACACTTCATAGGCTCCTGGTGTACTTGTCACCAGTCAGTTCCACAAGCCAGTAGCCACAACCAGTGTCTTAACTAGATATAATCCTCAAACCTGATTTCCTTCTTTCCTTCTTTGCCTCCATCCCCCTCCCTCTCTCAATCTCTCTCTCTGTCCTATGGCGACTACCTTGACATCATCTGAGACAATAAGCATGAAGGACGCACCTAACCTGATTTTTGTCAAATGGCTGAGTCACTTTGTTCAGTTGAGAGTCACTAGATCTTTGTCACTCGTAGGTTTTTTTCTAAGTGATCTTACCTTCTAGGATCTAGTTTTTCTCAAATCCAATGCCCCAAATTCCTGGACTTCTTCTACCCCCCTTTTATTAGCTAATAAACTGGCTAGTTGATTCCTGAGGTTTTGTTTTGTTTGGTTTGGTTTGGTCATACCTTGTTGAAGATAGTCAATAATAGTGACGTTTTCACTGACACTTTGGTATTTTCCAACAATTTCCCCTAGAGCTACAGTTTCAGTACGCATGTCAATTGCCTTCCAAATTAAGGGAGGTGACAGTTTTACCAAGTGGTTCATCACTGAATAACATGGGTTGCCACCTTTCCAGTCTTTGATATCAGTTTCCTTGCTACCCATTACCTAATTTATAAGCCAATGTCAGATATTTGGGATATTTGCCAAGCAAAACCCCCACTTTAAGGCACCAGGGTAAGTATGCTAATATAACAAGCAACTAGAATAAATATTTTATTTTCTGTGTATGTCACCAGGGTGTGCTCTGCTCCCAACGCTCATTCAAAAACCCAGGCTCCACCTATTTAGTGGTTCCAACAAGTCTTTGGTGCCTTGGAGTTATCGCTGGATCCTTTGCATTCATTTAACAGATAAAGAGAGACAAGTTGCAGGATTGGGTGAGTTTTTATAGGCCAATGGTACATACCAGGTATGCTCACACCCCTCTAGCTATCTCTAGTTGCAAAAAGACCTGGAAAAGATAGCCTAACTCTACATTCAGGCAGGATAGAGATAACTAATCGGTAACTAACAAGTCTTTGCTTACCTTATCTGTGAAATGGGAATGATAACAGTACCCATTTCATAAGATTGTTGTTGGATTACATAAAATAATTAGTGTAAAAGTTAGTCAAGCCTCAGACTCACAGTAAATGACCAATACATATAATATTTATTATTTTATTATTATATACCTTTTCAGTGTTGGCAGAAATTAAACATTCTGTGTGAAATGTTTCTGCCTCACTTGAAATGATTAAACTCTCAACTACTCAACCATTCCATTACGAGAGAAAATCCACCAAAACCAGATTCCTGCCTCAGAGATCAGGCTATTGTTGGGAGTTCACAGATAATGGACACTAAGCACTTTTAATAGAGAGGGTCACACAGGCAGGGACCCTCCACAGAAAGTCCTCAAGGGAGAGGAGCTAGAAAAGAAAGTGAGAAGTGGTCAAGAGTAAGGAAACAGATGTCTGGAGAAAACGTACAAACTGCTAGAATTCTGAGCTAGCCATCACCTTAGGGAAGAGGCCTGTCTGCAGTGCAGGAGTCTGGAGCATGCCCTGTGTGCCCCGACTATGGCCATGGAGGCATACGACAACAAGCATGAGCTGCCACTGCATACAAAAAACCTGGGACCCAGGATTTCCATATGTAGATATTGTTTAGAAGGCATTTTTCCAGAGGAAAATGGTATTAGTAATGGTTTGTTTCCCTAGGCCCACCCATGAACCCCTATCTTGCTCTCCAGCAAGGAATACAGTTTAACAACCATACATATGGGTAGACTTGGAGGTGGATTCACGGGCCTGGGGAAATCTGAAGCCCTGTCACACAACTTATGTATGACTCTTGTCTTTGCATCTGTTTCTGACTTCAGGAACCAGAGAGCAGGGTAACAAACAAGAAAAGTGAGAGGTTGGGTCCTGGTGGCATCAGGCAGGGAACTCGAGATTCTAAGCCCAGCCTGGCAGGATTGGGGCAGACAGTTCAATGACATAGAGAAAATACCACCCCCACCCCCCGACCTGGTGGCATTACGTGGTTATTACTATGATCAGAATTAGTTCCACCCTCTTCTCCATTCTGATCACCTGAAGCGTCCAGTCTGATGTTTTGTTTTCTCATTTTGAACAAAAATCAGAGTCACAACTTTCCCCTATTCCCTGAAGCAACACATATTAGGCTTTTCAAGTGTTTGTATGTGTAGGAGCTCCAGAAAATAGTCATAAAAGCTTATCCTCTATGTTGGTTTCCCTTATTTAATCTTTAATTTCCCACATTTAGATCTGGCTTCTTGTGTTTATGGAAGCCTGAAATGAAGTTTATTTCCATTTCCTAGGGAAAAGCAGAAGGAAACCATTCTGTGCATTTCATCACAAGAGCTGGGATTGGTGGGAAGGAGAAAGAGGAATGCTTTTGGGAAATTCTTGCTGTCTTTATTTTTCTTTTCTGATTTTTTTTTTTTTTTTTTTTTTTTTTTGCTGTCTTTCTACTTTTGTCTTCCCACACCAGACCCATCAACAAACATCCTGTCCTTAAATGGCTGCATTCGTCTCCTGTAGCTGCCCCACAAATAACCACAAACGGGGTGGCATACAGCACCAGAAGTTTATTTTTTTTACAGTTCTGGAGGCCCGAAGTCTGAAATCAAGGTGTTGGCTCGGCTGTGCTCTCTCTGAAGGATGCAAGCAAGAATTCTTTGCCTCTTCCAGCTTCAGGTGACTGCCAGTGTTCCTAACGTGTGGCTGTGTCATTCCAATCTCCCCATTGTCACGTGGCCTCCTCTTCTGTCTGTGTCACATCTTTTTCTGCCTCATTCTTTTAGAGATACTTGTCATTGGATTTAGTGACTACCCAGATAATCCAGGATGATCTCCTCATCTCAAGATCCTTAACTTAATTACATCTGCAAAGACCATTTTTCCAAACAAGGTTCTGAAGAATGGGTGTGGACATATCTTTGAGTGAGCTCCATTCAACCCACTACAATGGCCAACATGAAGCGTGGGGTGAGGCCATTCCTCAGCAAGTGTAGGCAGGGAGGAAATGGAGGCAGTTGGGTAGTGAAAATCTGAGCAGCTGCATAAATTTATCTATTAAATAATGAAGGATGGGGCACCTGGGAGGTTCAGTCAGTTGAGCATCTGACTCTTGGTTTCGGCTCAGGTCCTAATCTTGGGTTCATGGGATCGAGCTCCACATTGTTGTTGTTGTTGTTGTTGTTGTTGGATGCTATGCTCAGCAGGGAGTCTGCTTCTCACACTCTCCCACTCTCTTTGCCTCTCCCCCTACTCATATGCACTCCCTCTCTAAAATAAGTAAATAAATTTTTAAAAGAAACAATAAAGGATATAGATGGGGGAATCTATCTTGTTCATCTCCAAATAATGTTAAAATAATAAAAGCTACTATTCATTGAGTACCTACCTACTAAGTTCTAAGTGGTATGCTGAGTGCTTTACATATATTATCTAAATTAATTCCTTCATAACAATTCAAATACATAGTTACTATCTTTGAGCTTATTTTATAGGTAAGGAACCTGAGGCTTATTGGAAGTCACGTAGCTAGTACATGATAGGGTCTGGTTCAAGCCTGGATGCCTGTCTCCCTTGGAGCTGTGCTCCAAACACTATGCATTACTGCCTCATATTGGAATGTCCGAGGTATGTGAAATAGGCAATCCCCACTCAAGCCAGGAAGAGAGACTGCCTCCAAAATCTTCCCAGTGCCTAGACTTTTCCAATACCATACAACTACCGATTCACTCCGGTTCATGCCTCCACTCTTCCCCTATAACCACTCAGGACCACACCTCAATGTATATGAAAGGCTGGGATCCACCACCTTGCCCATTAACCCACATTAACATGCCATCAGTTGTCAGGAAATCCTTTATCTAACATAAATCCTTCTGGGTCTAGTTGAAACTCATTTCTCGTTGTATTCTTTGTAGTGGAGATGGAAAACAGCCAGAAAGTCAGTATCCTCTGTATAGAGCCCTGTATCTTCTTCAGATCATCATTAAGTTAGGTTCACTATCTATCTGTCTGTACACATGTACACACACCTTTTCCAAGCTTTCTTTAATCACAATTATTTGTTTTTGACCTTTTTTCTTTACTTAAGTACGTTCTACACCCCATGTGAAGCTTGAACTCATGACCCAAGATCAAGTTGTTGTATTTTGTAAACTTCCCCCCAAACCCCCAAATCTTTATTCTAAACTTTCAACTTCAAACTGCTTTCTTAAAAAAAAAAAAGAAAAAGAATTCTTGGAGTGCCTTGGTTGGCTCCATCGGTTGAACAACTAATGCTTGATTTCAGCTTGGGTCAGGATCTCAAGGTCATGGGATCAAGCCCCCCCTCCCCCATCAGCCTCCACCCTCACTGGGAAGTCTTCCTGAGATTCTCTCTCTCCCTCTGCTCCTCCTTCTGCTTGCACTGATGTGCTCCCTCTCTAAAAACAAATATATCTTTAAACAAAATTCTTGATTAATTTATTAAATTATTTTTTTATAATGCATTTCTTCAAAGCATTTTCTTTTCTAGAATTAACATTAGAAATAAATTGTAGGGACGCTTAGGTGGCTCAGTGGTTGGACGTCTGCCTTTGGCTTGGGGCATGATCTCAGAGTCCAGGATCGAGTCCCACACCCGGCTCCCTGCAGGGAGCATGCTTCTCCCTCTGCCTGTGTCTCTGCTTCTCTCTCTGTGTATCTCTCATGAATAAATAAAAAATCTTTAAAAAAATAAAATAAAATAAATTGTATTACATGGAAAAGACATTGATTCATGTATCCAGATCTGGATCTACCAGATAAGGTCATTAATATCTGGAAAATCTGACCTAAACTGATCTCTCTCCATCCATGGTCATTTAAAACCCAGTGACGTGCTCAACTTTCTAGTTGACAGTCATTCTACCCTAAGAGGATGACATTCCTACCTCTGACTCTCCTAGGTCCCTCTTCCCCACAAGTTTGCTGACTGTCACTGTGATTCTGGAAATAGCCCGGCTGCTCCCAGGACTCACTTTCTTTGTGTGGTAATACATAGGAATGATCCCACAGCTTTTGGTTAATGGGAGTCACTCCAGCTTAAAGGAGGCCTTGGGCCTTGACAGATTTCATTTAACTAAGCTTTCACTATTCCCCTTTAACTTTGAAGAGTAAGACTCCATTATTTTTAACAGGTGGATAGAATCTTTCCTTCCGTGGTTCTTCATCATCAATACTTTTTTCTTTTGTTTTCAGTGAGATTTATCCAATTAGATTTAGATTTATGTAACTCTTGGTACATTTTGAGTCTTTTGTTTTCTTTTTCTTTTTGTTCAAAGTTACTAAATTTGTTGGGACCTCCAATTCCCGGTAGGTGCCCAAGGTAGGGGAGGCTGCGTGGCAGGTCTTCTGCTCCTGCCCCACTTCCACCTGAAAAGTACAACTTTTTAATCTGTCCTATATATCGAGATTCTGCTATGGATTAAATATTTATCCTCTCCTCCACCACCAAATCGGTACGTTTAAACCCTACCCTCTATTGTGATGATATTCGGCGGTTGGGCCTTTAGGAGATAATTAGGCCATGGGGGTGGTTTCTTCATGAATGGAATTAGTGCCCTTAAAAGAAGACACATATGAGAAGTGACCTGTTTTTCTGCCATGGGAGGACAGCAAGAAGGCGACCATATGCAAACCAGGAAGCAGACTCTCACCAGACACTGCATCTGTCAGCACTTGGTTTTGCACCTCCCAGCCTCCAGAACTGTGAGATATATATATTTGTTGTTTAAGGCACCCAGTGTATGGTATTTTGTTATAGCAGCCCAAGCTGACTAAGAAAGGTTCTGAATATAGTTTGTTTATGGGGGAAAAAAAGAGTTGCATTTCTTTAAAGGAGAAGTCTAACAATCAACGTCAGGGTAAGACCTCTCTGAGAGACTGAAAACATAGAGACGTATTATAGACCTCAGGTCTGTTGATACGATTTCCTATTCTGTTATCCTTTATCCTCTTAACATTGTGTTAAGAGTTCTTACTATGAAGAAATACAGCTGTTTTGTAGAGTGCATTTTTCCAGATTTCTGACTCTAGCTTGTATAAAAACCTATGTAACATAATTGAAGATCACTTCAACCCAAAGATGACACGTAATGAACAAAAACCTAAGGCAATAAGGAGGGAGATAATGCTAAGAGCATCCAAATGAAGATCATGTGCACATTTTCCCCTATCTTCCTTTTCTTTCTCCCCCAACACCTGCAAAAGAATTTGAGCCACTTATTTTATATCTTCCTTCTTGCCTATAATCTCCATAGGTTTGCAACATTGCCAATTCTACAGTAATCACGATGAGGTTATTGTTCCATAATAATATTTCTTTAAAGCAACTGCCAAAAAGCTTATTATGTTAGTTTCTGTCAATGGGGTTGGAATTTTTTTTTTAATCTGTTTCTAGCCATGCTTCATTTTGTTTGCCTCCCAGTATCTGGAAACAATTCTTGAGAAATAAATAAATAAACAATGGAACAAATTGAGAAGAAGTAATAAAAAAAATATGCTAACAAAAATGTGAATGCAATTTAGGAGCTGAGGCTGTATTTAAATATAACCTGCTGATTAAGGTTTAGTTTTCTGAGCAGTTTGGACAGATATTTGCTAGTACCACAGATGTGCCAAAAGGCTTCTCAAGTAAATATTGACTTCAGTGGACAAAGCCTAACATTTCCTCCAGCTTCTCTGACACCAGTAAGACACTTGCTACATAGTATGTGCACGAAGGTGGAAGGGTAGGTAAGCAAGCTGTTGGCTGTGTGGAGGAAAATAGGCAATAGTCCACAGAGGATAGAACATTCCTCATTGCAGCGGTTCCCAAATCTGGGGCAGGATTTTGAAAATATGTACAGGTTCCTGGCCAGGTTCCAAGTCAGAAAGTTTGGCAATTGTCCAGGAATCTGTATACTTTTTTAAGCCCCCAGGTGATTCTGATATACAGGCAGGTTTGGGGAATTACGGATCTCAAGGCTCCTAGCACAATTACAACTACTGGTCTAGCACCTACCTCAGCAGGACTCGTGGGGGCCAAGATAGAATGATGTGAGGATGCATTAACCTTATGTTCTACAGAGAAGGTCCTTCAAGGTTAGGGCTGGAGCACATGGCCACTGTGTCCATTTCTTGCATAAATAGCGGAATGTATCCTGCAGGCTGCCAATTTGGCACCCATTTGGAGCATTAAATTCACTCAGCAATTCAGAAAAGGAGGCTTTTTAAAAAACATCATTTCAGTTAGGGTAAACTTCAACTGAGAATGCCCATATGCTCTTTGTTGAAGACAGCTGTGCTTGCTCAAACACTAACAACCACACATAACTACACCTTGTATTTTCAATATCAAGGATCTGAAGGTTCTTGTGAAAATCAATCAACTGTACTTGGAAAATGCCAACCACAGGCAGAATAATAGGAAAAGCACTGGAGTTCATCAGACGGGGTTTGGACACAGCTCTACCTCCTTACCGGCCATGACCATGGGCACAACAGCTTAGTCCCATTTCTTCAGTGCCCTGCTCTGTGTAATGGAGGTAAAAATAACAGTACTTCAAATATAAAGTTATCATGAAGTTATAATAACATGCTACAGGTAAAGCCCCTGTGTCCTTGGCTGGCACAAAGGAAGCAGTCAAAAGTGTCAACTCATAGAGTTATTATTATCATTATTATTATTATGTCTGACACATAGCCAATACTCAATACATCATCATGATGACTATGATGATGTCAACTGAGATTATTCCTCCAACTCCTCATGTCCACCAGCCACCACCCCTGAGGATTTAAGGAGAAGCAATTAGACATGCCGCTCCTTAGTGTCAAGTTTATATAAGAAGGGTTGTGAAATAACTCAGCAGAGAGGCAGCCATCAGTTCTCCCTCCACATGATAAAGCTGATGAAACTATTTCACAAGAAAGAGCATCAAAGTTATGTCAATGGAGAAATAACAATTTCTCCCGAAGACCAAAAAGGAGGAAATCATTTTTCGTGATGGTGTTTGATTTTCAAACCTTCAAGGCAACTACCCACAGTCTGGAGAAGAAGCCCTGGGATTTCTACCTTCCCATACATGGGACTAGATCCTGAGGGACAGGCAAACACAGAGATGGTCCCCCATCCCTCTGCCGTTGACTTTCAGTCATGAGGCTGTGGAATTTACAAGACCTGAGAAAGAACTTGCAACTTGATCTACAGGGAAGGCGTTCAGAGGGCAGGTGAGGACACTGGAAGTGGGAAGCAGTACAAAGGAAAGGGCTCTTAGATGAGCAAGGTGAGTGGAATGTTTAGGTTGAAGCAAAGACTGCAAGGCACCCTCCAATTGCTTAGTAACATCAAGGTAAACCCCTCGTAGCAGTGAGAACGTGACCCCAGAGGGGCCAAGAAAATAACCTAGAGAAAATGCCAATTCTCCCTCCATCTACTCCAATGTGTCTATGTTGGGATGGGAGGGTTCTCCACACATGCAAACAATTCTTGGACACAAACTGGTGTCCTACAATTCAACTCAACTCGGACACTGTCTACACAGAGATAACATCAAATCCCACAAGTGAAGGGCTCAGTTCCACATTTGTAGATGCCAATTGCAAGTTCAGGGAGTCATCTGTGCTTCTGACTGGCCACAGATTGGATGTTGCTGTAACCTCCTCCTTACTTTCAATTAATTTCCTACAGTGACTCACAGGATTTAGAGATACATTTTACTGTGAAGGGATGTATCAGGCAAAGTATGTGGAATGAGTGAGGAGCCTCCAAGCCCTCTCCAAGTGTGCCACTCTCCCCAAATGTCCATGTGCTCACCAACCTGGAAACTCTCCAAATCCTATCCTTTGGGTTTGTATGGAGGTTTCACTACATTGGCACAATTAATTAAATCATTGGCCATTGGCAATTGATTTCACTTCCAGCCCTCTCCCCTCCCCAGGGTGAAAGGGTGGGCCTGAAAGTTCCACCTCTCTAATCACATGGTTGGTTTTTCTGGCAACCAGCCCTAACTTCACACGTGGTGTCCTCGAAGTCACCTCATTAACATTACAAAAGACATAAGACTTCTTTACACTCTCATCTCTTAGGAAATTCCAATGGTTTAAGGAGGCGCTCTTTGCCAGAAATGGAAATGAAGAACAGTATATATATATATTCATTTCTTATGATAAATCGCAATATCACAATCTTCTTTCTCTATGCAACTTTAGAATGATCACTTAAAGCCTTTCATTAAAAATGTCTTATGCTTTTATTGAGGTCCAGTGTGAGGGTTACTTCAGGGAAGGTCAGGAAGACCCGTGTTTCTTCTCATTGTTCCAAGGGTGCAACCCCCTTTGTAGGCCGGGGGATAGCCAGATGTCACCATTCATAACCTATCACCCTATACTGTGTTGGGCCCCCAAAAAGTTAGAGATGCTCTTATGGACAGAAAATGGAGGGGCTAATTTATAGTCAGAGTTGAGCTGGTAATTGTTTTGGTAGGTACTGTAGGACCTAAAGGGAGTACAAACCATGTTACGGGCAAGGCCTTTCCAGGATTTAAGTAATGAGCCATTTGAGCATACTACCAAAGATGGTTGTGAATTTTCCAGAAACTTTCTAAATACATAGACCAGCACTTTGCATGGTTTGATTTGCATCTTGGCATGACATAAGAAGCTCCACCAGTTGACCCCTCAGATATGAAGATAGGTTAAGCTCTTTCTGCTTATATATTATCAGCAGAAAAAAAAGCCATATAAAAGGTGACAAAGAGTGACAATGCCCAAAGTAGTTTCCCATCAGTGTCTCATTTTTGTCTTCAGAACCTCATTATCACCAGCAAATGAAGAAATTGGGTTCGACGGAATTTCACTTGATCCAGGTCACAAGGCTGCCCTAGAGTGATGGACTCACACTCAAGGCTCCTGATTCCAGTCTCATATCCGTTGGCTTTGCCATTCTGAGCCCCCCTACCAGGGAGGGTCAGCAGTGATCAGAAGTTGTCTCATCTCCCAGAAATACTGGGAGAAGAGACCACTGTACACAAACTGGTCTATAAGATTTTAACATATTTGATGTAGAACCTAAAAATTCAGCTTCTCATACAAATTATTTTTTTACATTTCTGTTTTGTTTTCCAAGCAAATAGTTATTGAACTCTTATTTACTCAATTATTTCCTGACTCTTCTGAGTGGAGCACAGTGCTGGATGCCCTGACACAAGGTAGATGTGGACCACTGCACAGAAGGATGGGTGCTTGGCTTTCAGTTGGGATCCGCTTGCACTTGGACAGAGAAAAAGTGTGGCCGGACAGTTAGACTTAGTTTGTGTCACGGTCAAAGGGAGAACTCAAGCCTTGACATTCAGGATAGCATGAAAAGCAGAGAAGCACCACACCGACCCGAAGCCAAAGACTGGACAGCCAAGTAGGCTTTAGCTACTGAGTTAGACTGAACCCATGTTGCTCTGACCCTAACATGAGACTCAAGTCAGTGATCCCCAAGACCTATTTGGTTAAAATGTCTTTTAAAGTGGGACTAGCCCACGACATCCATTCTGCTTCCTCAGCATGGAGCGGTTCTCCCCTTAATTATTGGTGCCTGATGGTATTGCCTTGTTCTACAGAAGTGTGCGTGTGTGTGAAAGAGAGAGAGAGAAATGGATGACCTCTCATTGGGAAGTCCAGTCTCTGCATTTCCTCCAATCCCAGGGCCTGAGCACCACAGAGAGTTCCAAGATTCATCCTTGACTCTAGAGTCCTCATAAATATCATATGTACTTTGAAATGTGTAGTTGCTGCTTTATAATAAACAGAAATAGAAGGATTGTGTAGGAGAGTAATGAAAAAGAAGATTCGAAAGATAAAGTTTGGGCCAAAGTATAAAGACCCAGTATGATGGGCCAAAGGAAGGTTTTAGGAAACTGTTTTTTTCTTTTGCAATCTATCTGGATGTTTAGCCTCTTGTAAACCAAAGATATATGTAGCTGACTACTCTTCAGCCAAAGATTTTGATAGCATTGAAGTGTTGTTTTTGTACATTCGCCACAATTTATGCAAGGAATGCATTCCCCAAAGGTTGTGTTCGAGTCACATGTTGCAAATCAAATCATATTTTACATGTACTCAGAGACCTTGCTATTGAAAAAAAACAAACCCTTGTAAGCAGTTTATCTACTATGTGCATATCTCAGCGTGTCTATGTGAGTGTGTGTGTATGTACATATATAACCACTTTGTCTTGGCTTAAAATTGTGGTTTACTCATCCACTAAATTTATCATTTTTTAAACTCTTGCTTTTCTGTCCTCTCCAAGAAGTTAATAACCGCCTGAGAGAGTGAAGAAATACGGCCCTGAGTATCTGCCTAATAGTCAGACGGGAAGAACCAGTTCATTGTCACTTACTTCGTGCCCACCACAAGCTACGCGAGGTGTAAAAATGCCTAAAGAAAGTGTGTTTTATGTTCAAGGGTCTAAGAGGGAGGAGAGAAAGAACTGCCTGGAATCTCCCCAGATGTCTGTGTGGAATATTGTTTGTCTGTTTTGAAGGACACGGGGAGCTGGTGAGATGGGAAAGGGGAGGGAGAGGCTGTTTGAGGCCATGTCTGTGACAGGAGGAGAAGGAGGAGGAGGAAGAGGAGGGAGAAGAGGGAGAGGGGAAGGGGAGGAGGGGGAGAAGGAGGGGGGAAGTGGAGGAGGGGGAGGAGGAGGGGAGGAGGAGAGGGAGGAGGAGGAGGGGGAGGAGGAGAAGGGGGAGGAGGAGAGGGAGGAGGAGGAGGGGGAGGAGGAGAAGGGGGAGGAGGAGAAGGGGAAGGAGGAGGAGGGGGAGGAAGAGAAGGGGGAGGAGAAGGGGGAGGAGGAGAAGGGGAAGGAGGAGGAGGGGGAGGAAGAGAAGGGGGAGGAGGAGAAGGGGAAGGAGGAGAAGGGGAAGGAGGAGGGGGAGGAGGAGAAGAGGAAGGAGGAGGAGGGGGAAGAGGAGAAGGGGAAGGAGGAGGAGGGGGAGGAAGAGAAGGGGGAGGAGGAGAAGGAGGAGGAGGGGGAGGAGGAGAAGGGGGAGGAGGAGAAGGGGGAGGAAAGGAGGAAGGGGAAGAGGGGGAGGAGGAGGGGGAGGAGGAGAAGGGGGAGGAAAGGAGGAAGGGGAAGAGGGGGAGGAGGAGGGGGAGGAGGAGGAGGAGGAGACGGCTAAATCCAGCTCCAGAAACTCCTCCACAGATCAAAGAGCCTTTTGGCTGAAGCAATGCTCCTGGACTTTCTGGACCACTCAGCTCAGCCAGACCAAAATGAGCCTGTTGCTTGAATGACCCCCCTGCTTGCTCCCACGTCCCCACTTGGCTGGTTGGCAGGGACCTTACTCCCACGGAGAAGCACCGCTCACATTTGCACCCAGGAGCCATCTGTTGGCTTTCCAGCTGGCACCTGCTGGCTGGGACCTTCTCGGAATAGTTTTCTGGTCACCCTGAACCCGAACAAGCCCTTTAACCGGCTCCCGGCTCAAGGCCCTTTGTCCCAAGACCCACAGTTCTGGGATGACCCGTCCCGGGGCAGAGATTAGCGCTGTGCCAGGGTGATAAGGGGGCTGCGAGGGGCGAGGGGGGCCGGCACCCCCACCTGCCCCACTGCGTGCTCACGGCCTCCCTCCCCACACAAATTCACCATCCATCGCACATCCTGACCTGCTGGGCACATGGGGCGTCTGTCTGATAATAAGTGTACAACTGGGGCTGGGTTTGTCGACCCTGAAACGCAGGCATACCAAGTCTGAGGGTGTATTTATGTGGTTTAAATATGCATTTAATGCAGCCCAAATGATAAGAATTTCCGTTCATCATCTAAAATTCTGTCTATGAGTTTGACCACTTTTTTTCGCAATTGCCAGACTGTGGATTGCTGGGCTGACACTTCTTGGGAGTAACCCGTTCCCCAAAGACAGGATTTTCTTCTCCTTCCCAAATCCAGAGTACCCTTGTGGGGGTTAGGGAAACCACAGTAAGAACCTCAAGATCTAGGGAAAAAGCAAATGGGGCGAGGAGTGACTTTGAGGGGTGATTTATTCTTTGTCTTTTGCAAATGTGCTCTTGGCATCAAACCATCAGAGTTTGAGGACAATGACATATGAAGAGGAGCGGGACTCCATGCACCAAGCAGAGATGAAAGTAACCGAAATGTCCCCCTGGAGTACTTGTACGGTCATCTTCCCTTCCAGATAGTCGTTCCACCACTGGCGCTCATTCAGATTGGTCCCCCTGAGATTTCCCTACTTAAAGCCACTTCTACCAGTATTGTATAAGAAAGGAGTCTGACCTTTTAAGAATTCCCATATGATCTCACACAATTCATAAGGAAGATCATAAAAATGTCTGCTTTTGATTTTATTTAAAATTTTTATTTGTATTTATTGAATGCTTACTAAGCTCCAGGCCTTGTACTGAGGATTTTGTAAACTTTATCTTGTTCGATTAATCTGCAACGCAACCCCTCTCAGATCTGTATTTTCATTTCCATTTCCCAGAGGAGGTAACTGAACCTCAGTGTGGTAGACGTGCCCAGTTTTTTTGTCTGGCTCTGCCCTCCTTCCTTTGTGCACCAGCCTTTCTTCCACTCTGAAGGCTCCTAGGGTTTAAATCCCAGCCCTGTCCAATCACAGAACCACACAGATAGGCACGGGACTAAGACAGGCCAGTTGGAATCTCCATCCTGAGAACTTAGGATTCTGAGTGGATGTACATTCCAGAACCCAAGGGCAGTTATGGTGGAGTTTTCAGAGCCCAGTCCCGAGAGGCAAGAGGCTCCATGTCATTGCCAGGGTCCCAGGAACTGCACTAGATGTTATCCTTCCTAGGGCCTGCACTCCAGCTCTTCCCTTGGATTCTAGGAATGATCCCATTCCCTCTCAACAAATTCTTTTGGGGAGTGCTTACGTTAGCCAGAGCTGGTTTCTATTCCTTGTAGCCCAAGAGCAGCAACTGACACACTTGAGAGTGTCCAGTCATAGCTCAGATCTCACAGGTACTGAGCGGCAAAGTGGGGATTTTCACGGGGCCTGTATGACCACCGAATTCCACAAGTAGCCATGAGTTGTGCTGATTCATTTACCCCGTGCCTCCTTCACCTCACAGCTTTTATAGCTCTTGTACCAACAGGTTTTGTGATTTTTGCTTTTCTGTTTAAAATGTTGGCCAGTTTCTAACTAGTCCATCATCTCAGCCAATATCAGCTTTGTTTTGTTTTCTTCCTTAATTTTTGCCAGAAAGCACCTTAGTAATACTAGTTCTATAATGTTGGATGAGTTACCTCACCTACCTGGGCGTCTGCCTCCTTAACCATTTATGACATAAAAGGGTGATGGGAGGGATCCTGGGTGGCTCAGCAGTGGTTGGGCGTCTGCCTTCGGCTCAGGGCGTGATCCTGGAGTCCCAGGATCGAGTCCCACATTGGGCTCCCTGCATGGAGCCTGCTTCTCCCTCTGCCTATATCTCTGCCTCTCTCTCTCTGTGTCTTTCATGAATAAATAAATAGATAAAATCTTTAAAAAGGGGGGTGGGCAGAGGGAAAGTCATATAATGACAGGGAACCTGCAAAGGAGGAAGGATGCCAATAATTGGAGGGTCTTCTCCACTTAGCAGAGGTGATAGAGATGGCCAGGTGAGCTTCCAGTTGCTACGATGCAGCCAAACTACCCAGAGGCCTCAGGGAAGATGATCCACGGCCTTGAGGATGATGGGGGACAACTGAGTTTAATCATTTTTCAAACTTCCGTTCACATTCTCACGTCAAGCTTTCCTGAGCATGCACCTCCCAACATAGTTCATTATTTTTGTAAATAATAAAGTTACTACTGAACCATTATGTCATGTTATAAAACATACACAAAAAATAAAATTCAAAAGAATACATTTAAAAGCATGAATATGTTATCATATTTCATTTCTGCATCTGCACGGTTAGGGTACCCACGTCTACTTTGAGCACCACAGACTTAGGGGGTCCAGAGACAGAAATCCTTGTAATAAGTCTAGATAAATTCCCTTGGATTATGATGTTGATGAAGGATTTTTTTAAAGGCCTCCCTTATCCCTGGAGTCTGCATAAAAAAATAATGTTCATGTTGCTAATTTAGCACATGAATGAATTCAATTTTTTAATTGAATTGAATTTTTTAAATTTAATTTTAATTTAATTATATTCCTATCAAATTGTGACATTCTTCGGGTGCCTGGGTGGCTCAGTCAGTTAAGCAAGCATCTGCTTTTGGTTCAGGTCATGATCCCGGGACGCTCTGCATTTGGCTCCCTTTTCTCTCTCTGCCACTCCTCTGCCCCCACTGGTGCGCGCTCTCTCTCTCTCTCTCTCTCGATCAAATAAATAAATAACATCTTTTTAAAAAAAATTGTGACATTCTTATGGGCAGGAGCTATGTCACACTTACCTTTGCGTTCCCAATGTGTGGCCCTAACACAGTGATGTGACACAAGGACGTGCCCAATGAACAGTGTTCAATTTAATAGAACACTGCCCCTTGGGTAACCTTCCTTCCAGAGTTGCCAGGCCACACATCTGCACTCCTTCATGTTGCTCGGGCAGGTGCTGCTGAGGAGGCCCTTGGAGCATTTGGCTACGGTTCCAAGCTCAGCAGCTCTGCTCTGAGCCCAGTGCTTTGCTCATCAACAGCCAATAATCAACACGTTTAAAACAAACCAAATACAGAGAAAGAAGGAAATCTCTAAAATAGCAATATATTAAAAGCTAGCTTTGCCTTTCGATGCAATCTCTCTCTGTTGGAAGAACAGGCAAGGTTTCCAATATGGACCTTCTGAGTTTAATGGAAAAGACACTCCTACGTGTCTCTGGGTTCTCCCCGGGAGCTCTTATGAAAGAACCCAACATGACATCAGGATCCCTCCATGGTGAGTTACATTTCTTGGGTCTGTAGTTCTTTGGTTCTGGAGGCATTTAGATTTCACAATCAACGTCTTTAATTGTGCTCAGGTCAGGAAATCACACACATGTTTCTCAGTGTCTCTAATCCCTCGACTCTATATTATTAGTTTATGAAGGCGTAGGTTGCATCTCACATTTTTGTGAGATTATGCAATTCAGTCTTCCTTGGCATCCCAGAAGAAGCCTGGGAAAACTCACAATTTCAAGCTTTTCTCTTTCCCTGAGGAGGAAGTGGAGCTCCATTCCTTTGTCTCTGCTCTTTCGCCCCCATGGAGGACAGAGCTGCAGAGGAGGACAGTGGACCAAGTAAGGTGCAGCCCTCACCTCCTTGGGGAGGGAGCTCACTAAGGGGGGAGGAGGGCTATTCCCCACCCCCACCCCCACCCCGCATTGACAAATGATGAAACGAAGGAGTATCAGCCCACATCCCCTGCCTGGTGAATGAGGTAGAGCAACATGCAGCAGGAAGGAAGAGAAAGAGACAAAGTGAGCCTGCAGAAATCAAGGAACGAAACATGCCCAAGCTGCCATCCTTCACCGAGCAAGTTATTGAACCTGACATAGAGGCTATTTCTTTTGAGATGGGATCTTAGTCCTAAATCCAGAAGGCTCTCTTCATGGACCCTCCAGCCCAGCCCTACGAAGGCCAACAGGACAGTTCCAGAGGATTTATTCACCTCTCCTCCAGCTCAAATGCTGCCTCAGCTGTTTGTGGCGGGCACTTTCAGATGCAAATACAATGTTGGTCACTCGATGCTAATCTCAGTTGCCATTCTGGTTGCTCCTCTGTCCAGGAGAGAACAGCAAGGCCACTGCCACCGTGCAACGTGCAATGATGCAATGTCACGTCTCCGTGCCCACTGCACTTAAAAAGATAAAAAGAAAGAAAGAAAGAAAAAGAGAAAGAAAGAAAGAAAAAAGTCCTGATAGCATTTCCCCCTCCAACAGAGCCAATTAGTTATGGGCTTTCTTTTGGCTCAATGCTATTCAGTGGAAACCAACCAAACGGAACCCCCAACCCTTCCCCTCCCTGCAGTTCCCCAAGAAATTCACAATGCACGCACCAAGGGAGCGTCTTGCCTGGGTTGGATTTTTCTCTCTGAATCTGTGGGCAAAATATTACTGTAGCATTTGCGTTCCTGAGCTCTCCTGTCCCTCTCCACGGAAGACATTGCCTCCTTCCTTCTGAGCCTGGAAGCCAAGAAAATGTTCGCCCTTGAAATGTTTGCAGTTCTCTCCTTGCACTGGGCTTGGTCCCCATCGTGGCCAGATTTGCAACATGAGATTGAGTGGTCTTCAGGGCTGTCAGCAAAATAATATCACCCCTTTGTGGAGGGGTGACAGGCCATACAAAGAGTGCGGCTCATTTTATCTGCTCACGCTGGTTGCCAACTTTGTAAAAACACAATTGAAATATTTTCCCACAGCATATATGCTAATTGAAGAAAATGTATTAAACATAGAGAGGCCAGACTTAAAGGTAACCACCAATCACACTTGATGTGTACATCTTGCTTCTTTTTTCCCCCCTGTACATTTTCTTTTTGACCCAAAAAGAAATGACTGTGCGATGTACTGCTTTTTTACTAGACAAGATATACTGTATATTGTTCACATCAGATACTGTTCTGAAAATTCGTGTATAAAGGGTTTTTATGGCTATTTTGTAATTTACTTAACCAATCCCCAATTTGGGGAAACACTTTTTTATTGGAAAAATTATTTGGATCAAATCTGTGTTTTGGAAACATTTGTGACTGTTTCTTGAAGATCAGTTGCTAGCAATAGAATTGCTATTTCAATGATAAACAAAATGACAAATCTTTTGACGCATTCCCCAAAAGATACCAATGTACAAGGCTGCCAGCTATGTGTATAAAGTATTTTTAATCTCCAGCATTTTGATAGGCACCTATCAAAATGTGTCCGTTATTGTTTTAGTTGGCATTTGCTTAAATAGATATTACACTAAGCATTTAAAAAAATGTATTACTCATTTGTAGTGCCTTTTTTGAGGCTACTCCATTAATGACTTTTATCTGTCTACCAGGAACTGAGTATTTTCCATATTGATGAAGAATTATTTTCATTTTTTAAAAGATGTTATTTATTTGAGAGAGAATTTAAGGAGGGGGAGCTGCTGGCAGAGGCAGAGGGAGAAGCAGACTCCCCAATGAGCAGGGAGCCGGATACCGGGCTCAATCCCAGGACCCTGAAATCATAACCTGAGCCGAAGGCAGATGCTTCATGGACTGAGCCACCCAGGCTCCCCAATGAAGAATTTTTTACAAATTGAATTCTAGAAGGCAATCCTCTACATGCTGCAATTCTTTTTCTTAGTTTAATATTTGACTTTCAATCTTGTTGATTGTGTGGGGCAGATAAAATGAGTTTTCCTTTTTATATGTTTACTAAAAACATTTAAAAGTGCAGAGAAGCAATAATATCAATAAAATACAATCACCTAAATATCACTACCCACAAATAACCAAGATACGCAGAAATTTTCACTTTTAGTGTAATGTAAGTGTTTTCTCTTATGGTTTCTACCTTTCTTGTTATTCGTAGAAATACCTTCCTTGCTCTATAATCAGCTGCATTGTCTTCTATTCCTTTTTAGTTAGCAGCTCAATCTTTAATTTGGCTGTAATAGTTTTGGTAGAAGATAAGGGTGTAGCTCTATGGGTTTCCAAATTCTCTTTCTTCTGCCCAGGGTATTGCTGTCTATAAAATAGAGATATTTCGTTCTTTTCTTTTTTTTTTTTCTGGAAATAGTGAGTAAGCCAAGTAGCTCTGGTAAAAGCAAGGAACTACACCAACAGCACTAAAGCCTGATCAACACGTGTGGTTACATACACTAACCACGTCAGAAGAGGATCCTACGATGGGTGGTGCAATGATGGGCTAGCCCAAGATTGCAAGAGGTGAGCTGGCTCCTTTTCTAGCCCTCTGCCTTGTTCTCTTCCACCACCTAGCACTCCTGCTTCCACCTCCTGAGAGGTGAAAACACAAAGATGAGATGGCATTGAGGCATAATGAAGTAGGTGAACCCAACTGGGCAATTTGGTGACCAGGACTTGATGGCCATGAGGTTGGACAGGTTGAGACACCAACGAGGACGTCAGACTTCCCTCAGTGCCAACTCTGGATGAGAGTACATAGCTACGGTTCTATGTATTTGGAAGAATGTTAGTAGCCTTAACATGAAATAACTCGCCTACCCCTACTCATTACATGAGAGTTACAGTTTTATGGTTTAACTTAGACTATCCGCTCCAAACTCCCCGCTGCCCATGTCTCTGTTGGAAGAACCTGGCTTACGTTAGCTGCCCTCATAAGGTGGAGAACCCAGGCGAGCTGGCTTCTGCTTATTTGTCTCCCTGTTAATGCCCTGTCTGACCTGGGCTAAGATAAATTTCCATTAATCTATTTTGCTGCTTCTACACAATCAGCTCCTCTGTGCTAGGTCTCAGGAAACACTCCCTAGCGGCCCTCCATCTGTTGGGTGGGCACCCTGAAAGCTAACCCTAGGCTGTTTAATGGGAAGCTATGTCTATACTAGTCTCCCTGGGATAAACACAACTGGGAATCCGTTCTTGGCGTGCCTTCTCCACTTCGGGGCGAACATACCGCAAACTGCTGCTCACCAGACTGGACGCCAGGCCTGATCCCAAGCCTGGTCTTCCTTGCCTTCTGGCCTCCCTGGCCTCCTGGCAGCCACGATCAGATGTCAACCATGGCATCTTTACTACCAAATTATCTGTCACTCACAATGAGAATTCCACATCAGTTAGAATAAAACCTTGAGTTCGTGTCCTCACTGTAGAAACTGATAATAATTTTTTAAATGCTTGGTGAAATAATGGTTTTCCTCCCGAGTCTTTTGGCTGATTCCTTTCTTTGGTCTCACATGTGTTCATAATTGCTCAGTGAAGCAGTTCTTCTTTTTATAACGGCTGCTTTAAAATCTTTGTCAGATGATTCGCACACTCCCGTCAGCTCGCTGTTGGCATCAATTGTCTTTCTGCATTTGAGTTGAGATCTTCTCAGCTCTTGGTGTGATGAGTGAGTTTTGATGGAAAGCTGGACATTTGGAGCGTTGTGTTGTAAGACGCTGGATCTTACTTAAATCTTCTGTTTTAGCCAACTTCCTCTGACACAGCTCCAACCTAAGAAATGCAGTGGAGTAGCAGCTGGGGTCCCCCTTGCCCCCACCCCTTGGCCTCTGTTGACACTGGAGGGCGTTACTCTGAGTTAGTGCTGGGCAAGGCTGGGAGTTCCAACTCCCTAGTAGGCCCCACTGATCCTCCCTGGCTGGGAGGCATTAGAGGGCTTCCCATGTGGCTTCCACTGAGGGGGGTCTTAGTATCAGTGGGCAGTGGTGAAAGTCCACTCCATGAGGTCTCCTCTGACTCCACCCCAGGGAGGGGAAGCATGCCTGAGTACTACCGAGGAAGAATGGAAGTTCCAGTTCCCTAGTGGACCTTGTGGGACATTGCTCCCATTGGAAGGGCAGGGATTTGGAGCACCCAGTCATAGCTGTGAAGGTGGGAAGCTGGCCTCCCCTCTGGGGCCTTTGCTAATGTGGGTGAGGTGAGGTGAGGCCACCGTGTTTTCCGTAGTGTTGGCAGGAATTAAGCAATGATTAATTATTGTGTAATGGTTTTCTGCCCTGCTAGGTTGCCCTTTTCCTGGTCCTTTGGCTAGAGAGAGTAGGCTTTTGTTAGGGCTATTTTTGGCCTGTACCAACTGGTGTCTGGGGACACAAGCTTCTTGAGATATTAGGCCTAGAAACATGAAGCACAGAGAAAACTCGCCACTCTGTCATTTCTCAGGTCCCAAGGTTCTTAACAAGCCCGCTTTCTTGTCTCTTCAGAATCATCTTAGAGGGATGCTTGGGTGGCTCAGTGGTTGAGCATCTGCCTCTGGCTCAGGTCGTGATCCCGGGGTCCTGGGGTCGAGTCCCACATTGGGCTCCCTGCATAGGGCCTGCATCTCCCTCTGCCTATGTCTCTGCCTCTCCCTCTGTGCCTCTGATGAATAAATAAATACAATCTTAAAAAAAATCATCTTGAGTTGTTTTTTATCTAATGCCCAGGGTTTTCATTGTACTTAGTGGGAGAGCAATACCCCAAAGTATTTCTACTCCATCATTCCTGCTATTCTCTTTAATCTTAAAACAAATAAAAGCAGTAATGTAGATACATGAAAATATATATCCACGCATGTGAAATATATATATTTGAAACACATATACACATATTAATGCCTACCATGGGAACACTAAATCCCATGCATCTTTCATCTAGTTTAATTTGCCTCAGTATTTAAGTAAATATAAGTGATTTGTGCTCAGAAAGATTCTCTACAGAAAGCGTCAGAATCAGCTAAATATGGATTGTCACTTTCGTTCAACATGTAATTAAACTCCTCACTGTCAATCCTTTCTTGGTTACAAATCAACAGTAGTTCTTATAATTATATCTTTGTAAGGAAAGGCAGTCGTTCTTTCTGATGCCAGCAGTTTGGAGCAATATGAAAGTAAGTTAAGGTCTTACGTGGGACTTCTATGGAATATCCAGACTGTATGTGTGTGTGCGCGTGTGTGCGCGTGTGTGTGCACATGCATACATATGTATATCTACATCGACATTTATCTATCCTTAATAAGAGCGAATGTTTAAAGTCATGGCAAATTTCCTTGAATGTCCTTTAAGAAAGAAGCATAATTTGTGTCTTTCTGGAATTAAAATTGAGAAATACAATGTAGAGATGTCTCCTACCCAAGCACTCCTGATCAGCATAGATCTTATCCAGAAAAGCAGGTGGAGTAGTAAAATAAGTGTCCAACTGAAGGTCAGGAGTCTGGACTCGCTATTAGAATCACAGTTAAGGGGTGCCTGGCTGGGTCAGTTGGTTAAGCATCTGCCTTCGGTTCAGTCATGATCTCGGGGTCCTGGGAGGGAGCCCCTTATTGGGCTCCCTGCTCAGTGGGGAGTCTGCTTTTCCCTCTCTCTCTGCTCCTCCCCCAGCTTTTGCACTGCTCTCTCTTACTCTCTCTCTCAAATAAATAAAAACAATCTTTAAAAAATAATTACTAAAAAACCAAAAAGAATCACAGTTAAATTTGTCTGACTTAACCAGTTGTTGGCCTGCACTGCTGAGCTTGGGTATCCTAGACCTGGCTTTTATATCTGCCAGGACTCAGGCAAGGGGTGGGGGGCGGGAGAGAAATGTCAACATGTAGTGACAGGGCTATAAAGTAAATCCAAGAGGGGCCATGAGTCTCCCCACAACTGAATCACCAGACTTGCTTTATAAGCGCCGGCTGCCTCCGTGCTGCACAGCAGAGTTTTCTCCCCATGTGGCCTCACCCTCTCTCTCTTGGGATCCAGGGCAGAGGCCCCCATCTGTCTACACTCACTTGGGAGACTCCGCTCTAGGAAACTGAGAAATCTTTCTGTAGCAATCAACACGAGTTCATCTCTGATTGTGGCAGTGGCAGCTTCGTCCTCCTTGTAGAGAGCTTCGACAGCACTGGGGACTCTAGGCTTCCCCTATGTGGCAGATGAATCCAATTTGCAGCCCTGACAAATCTCAATGGAGCTCAGCACTGGGGGAATGCTTGCACAAATGTGGCTTATGGGAGGCCCCACTGGATGTCTGCCTTCATGCGGCCTTCTTAATTCACACCCTCAGGCACCCGCCAACCCATAGAGACACATTCACAAACACAGCCCAGGAAAACCCATCCCACCCTGCCTCCAACAGCCCAGGAAAACCCATCCCACCCTGCCTCCAACACCACCATCCTGCGTAACCCTAAATCTATCGTCGAGGAACTGGTATTGCTTGCCTTGCGGACTTGAGTTTTGCCCATGGCTGCCAGGGTTTAACATGCAACTCCTTCTAGAAGACCCTGAATGGTTTTGCCCTCCTGGCTCTCCAGCTACCTTCCCCACTCCCACCCCCACCAGCGCGGCTTCAGATAGGAGAGCTCCCAGCTGTCTGAGGACATCCTGACTATACGTGGCTTCTCTGAACCTCAGTTTCTTCATTTGTAAATGATATGTTATGTCATGTTGAAGGCTTGTTGAAGGCTTTGATGAGATGTTGCGTGCCAAGGATCTAGCATGGCCCTTGGTGCCTAATGTATCCTGTCCCCACATCTCTGTCTCTGTCTCTGTCTTTACGTCTCTGTAGCTCTATCATTTCTCTCTGTCTTCAGCTTTGGGATGGTCTCAGGAGAATTATGCTTAATCCTAGGCACCACTCACTTGCAGAAGGGCATTGATAAATAGAGCATCCAAAGGAAAATAAGCCCCAGATGGAGAAAACTGTGATAGTAATAACCATTATTGAACACCAGCGTGTCAGACCCTTGAACTACGGAACTTATAGTCATTTTTGTCAATTGTTCTTGACAAAAGTCCAAAAGGTAGCTACTATTATCCTTATTTTCCTACTAAAGAAACAGAGACAGAAAAAAGTCCACTAATATCAGAGTCCAGAAGGGCAGAAATGGGATTCAGTTTTCCAGCTCAATCCGATTCCAAAGTCTTTCCACTACATGCCTCTGATTCCCACCATATGATGTGAGGGGCAGATGAGGGGACTGACAGTATCAACAGGCTGTCAGAGAAGGAGGGAGGAGAAGGAGGAAGAGGAGGAGGAGGAGAAGGAGGAGGAGGAGGGTAGGACATCCAGAAGTCTTTATGAGCTTGTCCTTCTCCAAGGTTCTATGATGTAATGACCACTAGGAGATACGACCAAACTAGAGGAAACTGTATCCCGTGGTCCTGCTCTGGGTGAGGGTCTAGCTCCAGCGACTTGACTGTCAGTGGATTATTTGTTTGGGGGGGGGGGGGTTTGACCACCACCTTTACCTTTTTCTCTATATGCCATAAAAGGAAAGTTCTCTTCTTCCCCTAATACACGCTCAGTACATTTATGAGGTGCTGATTTTCAGAGGAAATAGGTCTTGTCATTAAGAATTGCTAGGAAGCCTATAGGTAGACAGACCCGCTGGTCAGACAGACTAAGGAGGAACAAAGCAGCACCTGAAATGGCCCCTAGTAATACAGATGATTGCCAATGTGTGGTGTGGTGTGTGCTCACTGCGCACCAGTCCCCCGTTCCATGTACTTTACATGTATTGGCTCATATAATTCTCATTACAACCCCACAGCAGTTTCTAAACAATATTCTGTGCTTATGATTTCATGGATTATAGAATATTCTTGCCCTGGGTGTATGATTTTTAAGCTCAAATGATACCTCTTTTTTAAAATTAAGACAAATCCTTTCACACTTATTTTTTTCAGTATGGCCTTTAACAGTGTGGACTCTGAAGCCAGCAATGCCTTCTGGGTTTGAATCTCAGCTTGATCACTTCTCTGTACGACTTGAGAATAACACAAAACTTACCAATAAGGTTATTAGGAGAAGAGGAAATTTAAGTAAATTGCCCAAAGGTCCACGATAGTGATACAGCTGGGACTTCAACCCTAGTCGAGTTGTCTCATGTCTCTGTTCTATAATGGGACTGTTGGTGTTAGCTTGGTCCTGATGGGATGTCCTCACAGAAAAACCTTTTTCCTTTCTACCTAAAACCAAATGGAAGTCCAGATCCACAGGACTTTGGAAGCCTAGGAAAGAAGGTTGGTTATTTCAGTGAGTGAGATGGGAGGTCAGTACAGTGTTTTGTGCAGAGAAGTGATGTGGTTGGCTTTTTTTTTTTTTAAAGATTTTATTTATTTATTTATTTATTTATTTATTTATTTATTTGAGAGAGAGAGAGAGAGAGAACGAGCAGGGAGAGAGACAGAGGGAGAGGGAAAAGTTCCCTGCTGAGCAGGGAGTCCCACTAAGGGCTTGATTCCAGGAGCCTGAGATCATGATCTGAGCGAAAGCCAGACACTTAACCTACTGAGCCATCCATGTGCCCTTAACTTTGGTTTTATTATTATTATTTTTTAAGGATTTGATTTATGTGTTCATGAGAGACAGAGAAACAGAGAGAGAGAGAGAGAGAGAGAGAGAGGCAGAGGGAGAAACAGGCTCCCCACAAGGAGCCCAATGTGGGACTCGATCCCAGACCCCAGGATCATGCCCTGAGGCAAAGCAGATGCCCAACTGCTGAGCCACCCAGGCGTCCCCTGATTTTGGTTTTAAAAGACCATTCTGGTCCCTGTATTGTAATTGGACGTAAGGAGAGAAGCAAGGAAAACAGTTTGGAGACTTTTAAGATAATCCCAAGAAGGATAATGGTTGCTTGGACCAAGACTGTAGCAGCTCCGGAATTGAGAAGTGATCAGTTTTGGGGAGAGACCACTGAATATGCTGAAGGGCCAGATGTGGGGTCTGTACAGAAAAGATCTGTCAAACATGATGCCTGAGTAAGCATAAGCCTACACCTTTAGGCTAGCTGAGACCTTAGCATTCAACCATTCCAATCCATACATTCACTGTTTTGTGAGAAAACAGAGACCCAGAAAGACGAAGTGGCTGCCCTGGTCACATAGGAAATTTGACTCTAGAGTAGGGTTTCCTGGATCCCAGCCCTCTGCCCTGTCCTCTTTCCTTGTTGGCATCACCATAGTTGTCTTCATCCTGGAAAACTTATTACAGGCAGTATCCCCTGATGCTCTGACTGCAAAGATATGGAGACTAAAAATTAGGAAATTAATGAATTTGCACTTTTAAAAAAATGGTTTCTTCATCTTTTTTTAATATTTAATTTATTTATTCGAGAGATCTTGCATGTTCTCTCAAATAAGGGTGGAGGGGCAGAGAGAGAGGGAGAGAGAATCTCAAGCAGATTCCCAGCTGAGCACAGAGCCTGGTGCGGGGCTCAATCTCACAACCCTGAGATCATGAGCTGAGCTGAAACCCAAAATCAGGCACTTAACCAACTAAGCCACCCAGGTGCTCGCTCCTGTCTTCATCCACTTTTTGAATAGTTTTTTAAAGAATAGTTTTAGTTTTAGAGAAAACTAGAGTTCCAAATACCCTACACCTAGTTTCTCCTATTTGTAGTCCCTTATATTAGTATGACAGATTTGTCACAATTAGTAAGCCAAAACTGATACATTATTATTAACCAAAGCTCATATTTTATTAAGTTTTCCTTTGTTTTCCCTCATGTCCTTGTCCTATGCCAGGATACGACCCAGAGAACCACATTATATTTGGTTATCCTATCTCCCGAGACTCCCTTTGGTTATGACAATGTCTCAGACTGTCCTTGTTTTTGATGACCTTGACAGTTTTGAGGCATACTGGTCATGTATTTTGTAGATTGTCCCTCAGTTGGAATTTGTCTGACATTTTTCTCATAGTTAGTCTGGAGTTGTGTTTTTAGAAGGAAGACCACGTGTCATTCCATCACTTTGCATCAAGGGCATATACTATCGGTATGATTTATCGCTGTGGATGTTAACCTTGACCACCTGGATGAAGTATATTTAATCAGATTTCTACCCTGCCAAATTACTCTGTTATTCCCCCTTTCCATATTGTCCTCTTTGGAAGGAAGTCACTATATGCAGCCCACACTTGAGCAGAAAGTTGTTCTCTACCTCTCAAAGGTCGAATGTCTATATAAATTATTTGGAATTCTTCTGCATTGCTTTGTCTATTCTCGCCCTACTTGTCTATTTATCTAATTGTTTATTATCTCTGTATGGACTAGGCAGGACACCAACAGTGTCTGCTACATTGGACGCAGAAAACAGATCGATGAACTGGTGGACGATGAAGGCTTTTTTATGGTTGACAAGAGAAGTTGTAACAGCAAGCATATGTCCACACAAGAATTTATACATGAGCACTCACAGCAGCATTATTTAGAATAGCCAAAAGGGGGAAACCACCCAAATGCCCACCAATTGTTAAATAAATACACAAAATTTGATATAGCTTCGCAATGGAATATTATTCAGCCATAAAAAGGAATGAACAACATAGATGAATCCTGAAAACATGCTAAGTGAAATAAACCAGTCAAAAAAAATCAGATATTGTAGGATTCCATTCATATGAAGTGTCCAGAACAGTAAAAATCTGTAGAAACAGAAAGGAGATTAGTGTTTGCTTTGGGCTGGGGCAGTGGATGGGATAGGGAGCTAGGGAGATGATAGCTAAAAGATACAGGATTTCGGGCAGCCCGGGTGGCTCAGCGGTTTAGCGCTGCCTTCAGCCCAGGGCCTGATCCTGGAGACCTGGGATCGAGTCCCACATTGGGCTCCCTGCATGGAGCCTGCTTCTCCCTCTGCCTGTCTCTCTCTCTCTCTCTCTCTGTCTATGAATAAATAAATAAAATCTTTTTTTTTTAATAAATAAAATCTTTAAAAAAAAATAAAAGATACAGGATTTCCTTGTGAGGTGAAAAAATGTTCCAAAATTGACAGTGGTGATATATTCACATATCTGCGAATATGCTAAAAGCTGCTGAGTAATATACTCTAAGTGAGTGAATTGTACAGTATGTGCATTGTATCTCCATAAAGCTTTTTTTAAAAAATTGTAATCCAATGCAAGTTAAGAAACAGAATTTGATCTCCTTTATTCTAACATGAAGCTAGATTGCACTTTAATTTGGATTCCTGGTTATCTTTGGTGTGGAAATGAACAGAAACAGACCCTTTCAAAATGCTGGACAACAGTTCAAAAATACCCATACTTGGTTCTAGAAAACATTAAAGTGATTTTGAGATAGTTGATTCCTCTTTCTAATTATGTCCCGTATAGGTGACAATATAAATTTACTTTCCTTGCCTTCATAGACAAGAAACATACAGTGGTGAGGTGGCTGTGGAGATGGAAAAGACATTTTCTAAGTGGAAAGTCAACTAGAGATAAAATGTGCTTCAAATAATTCACCAAGAGGAAGACCTATATGTGACTAATGGACAGTTGAACACACGTACACGCATACACACCACAGCACAAAATGTTTCGCCCTTAAATTCAGCTGACTCTCCTTCCTTCCTCTGTCTTCCTTCATTAGCTTGATTACCACCTCAGCGATGAATAAATGACTCCACACTGAGCAGCCTAAGGCTCAATGAATGGGCCATTTAAACATTAAATGGAGCCAGATAGACATAAGGGGAGATACAGCTCTAAGCATATGAATTTGAACTTTTTGGCAGATTCTGACCAGCAAATACAGAATGCTCTTACTGAGGAGAAATTAGCTCATAATTTGTCTGTGGAGTTGGCCCAAGGCAACCACTTATTTCCAAGTTCCATCTGCAGCCCTGCCATCCCCGTAAAATGGGGTTGGCATTCTCCCAGTCACAAGTTTTCCAAGAGGACTCAAGGAATTGCCTCCAGTGATTCACACAACCTGGTGCCCGGCTCCTTCCTCAACGTAGGACTCACGTAAAGGCAACAAAAACTTTCTGCTGGGCTGGGGAGTTGCGCGGAGGGAAGCACTCCACTGACTGAGCCAACAAGGGGGTGACGGAGGTGTGCAAAAGGAAATATTTTCCCTCTAATCAAATCATATGCCGCAGAGACAGGAGGAGAGAGAAGCTGGTTCCAGTGTCAACATGAGGGGCTGATACGTGTCAGAACACTTGAGAAAGAGAAGGAAATCTTCCAGGACAAACAGAGTCTTGTTATTCCACAAGAAGACAGGCAGCTGTTGGAGGCTGGTGCTCCATTTCATGGGGCAACATCCCAGGCTGGACGCTCTGTTCTGGGCTCTGATATAGTGAGGAAGTGAGGGAGGGAGAGCTGTGAGGATAAGCTAGGTAATGAGTAGTTTCAGGCCCAGTTTTCTGGACCACTGTTCCTGACTAGCATCTGCTGACTTTTCTTCCCTTTCTGCTCTCTTCCCAATCCACCCTTCCCAACCCTTGACGCCACTCAGACTTTCCAGACCAGTCCTCATTTCCAATACTCTAGGCCATGACCCCATTAAACAATCAAAGTTGCTGGAAATTCTAGCCCTTTACCACCCAAACTCCATCTCTTAGACTATTTCCTGCATCTGGAAATGGATCAGAAGCCAGCAGCATATTGGTACCACACACCTCTGCTTGGAGGACCTGGAAATAGACAGAAGGGAAGTATGCAAATGAATTTTGTCTCCTACAGACTCCTTTTTCTTTGGTGTCAGAGGAATCTATCTGCTTGCTGAGCAGAGACCATGGTCATTGTGAATGCTGGGTCATGGAGGAGAATGGGAGGCTAGAATGAAGAAAATAAATGTTGAAACTCAAGAAATGATAGTTTTAGAGTATCAACACTCTCTCTATTGGCACATTCAATTAAAAAAAAAAATGTAAGTCATGTGGGCAGTCTGGGTGGCTCACTGGTTTAGCGCCGCCTTCAGCCCAGGGCCTGATCCTGGAGACCCAGGATCAAGTCCCACGTTGGGCTCCCTGCGTGGAGCCTGCTTCTCCCTCTGCCTGTGTCTCTGCCTCTCTCTCTTTCTCTCTCTGTGTCTCTCATGAATAAATAAATAAAATCTTTTTAAAAAATGTAAGTCATGTGCAAATCCAGAATAACCTTTTCCTGCAACTGATCATATTCTAAAGTACTTGAACATCACTCTTAGGAAAACTTCCAAGGGATACTCTTGCTCAAACTCACCACTCCCATCCCCTTCCCTTAAACCCAACACTTGGCACTATCCACTTCATTAAATGGCACTTCCTAGGAGTTTGGCAGATATTTCTGCTCACTTACCCTAGGAAATCCATCTGCCAGGTGCTGTGGCCTTATTGACATGACATTTTATTAGAGAGCTTGTCACTGACACAGAAAAACATCAGTCTAATATGTAAAACAAACAAAACCGCCACAGAGCTACGGAATCCCCAGTTAGTTGTTTGGTAACCTAACAGTTAATTCAGCACTTTCTTCTCTTTTCTCCTTTTAGAAAAGTTCTCCACATTTCGTAGCAGCTATTCAAGGCATTATGTGACTGTCCCTTTCTTACATTCCTGGCTTTTTTTCCTACCACTCTCCCTAACGGCAAGTGCTGTGGCTAAGCTGGGCAGCTCAGCATTTCCTGAGCGTGCTCACTTCTTTCTCACCACTGTGCCTTTGTGTATGCACTTTCTTCTTCCCACAAGGAGTGTCTTCTTTTCAAAATCCACCTGTTAAAATCCTACCTATCCCTCAATATCCAGTACAAACACCAGTTCATCCACAAAGTCTTCCCTGATCTACACTCCCCAACTCTCTACTACTTTAATGAACCTCTCTTTCCCCTGTGGCCATATCAGTATACATGATTATCAAATTCTGCCTAACAGCCATCCATAGTTAATTGCCAGCAAGTATCTCTGTCACTCAAAACATACATTTAAGGAACTTTAAGTTGTCTATCTCTATAATTATCATGGTACCTGGAAAGTCACCTTGCCTAGAATACTTAGCAAATTCATGTGATAAACTGACAGTCGGTAGGACTGCACCTCCAGATTTTGTGAATATTTAATGAGAAGGGATGAAAAACTGTGTATAAAATTTGTAGAATTTGTATAAAACACCTTCTTTTCTTTCAAACCAATTGACTCCAGCTTTGTGGCTGTTCTGTTGGGGGACACAGGATTAGAGCATATTCTCATGGGGAGAAGTGAAAGATCCTTGAAAAGAGATAAACATTTCGGTTGTTTCATATTGGGAAATGAGAATAATTCTTGGTCAGGGAATGAGGAATAAGAAGTCTGGCATGAGGGAGAAAAGCCCCTTTTCTTTTGGAGCCTGAAGAGAGCAGGGCTCACACTTGGATACGGAGATGCCTACAAACAAGTCCAGTGGTAGTAGGTGAGCTTCCCACGGCCACATAGATGTTAGCTGCATGTGAGGCAGACAACAGATCTGATATAGACCCTCCCAGACATCCTGGCCCTGTGCAACGTGGTTATTTCCTTTCCATTATCCTCAAACTTTGATACATTTTTATTACCAATCTGCTGCACAACATAAAACTAGAAAGAAAGCCAATCTCACACCTGAGATTAAGAAGACAGAAGAAGAGCAATACCTGTGCCCCTAAGTCAAAGGAATGATTACAATAGTGGTAACTCAGCATAGAAGTGATTCCAGGGGAAATACAGGGTGCTAGAAGAGGTAATGGAGTATATATAGACAGTTGCATGCTAAAAAATATGTGATATTACATACTTTGTAATTAATCACTTCCTAATTAACAAGTATGCTGAGCTTTTTATATCAGGTGTTCTCAAAATGTTTGATAACTGTAATTTATTCAAGCTACTGTGAACACACATCAGAAATTAGCACAAGTTGTGAAGGTGCCATTAAACATAAGTACCCAGAATGATTTTAGTACTTTTCTTCAGGGAATATGTTACTTGAAAGATAGATGTCTCAGAAGTCAATACCAGATTAGGTTAAAGATAATTAATTGCAAAATGTGTGCAAAAGAACAACTCAAATCAACTTCTGAAATTTATATGCCAAAAAATTGAGTATCTACTGTGGGCTCTGACCACACATTGAGAAATAGATCCCTTAGATTTTTAAAACACACTCCTTATTTTGAGGAGCTTGTAATTTAGTGAAGAATATGGGCTCCTTAACAGATAATTAGAAAATAATTTGGAAAAAAAATGATAATAAAAAAGAAAAAAGAGAAAAAAAAAAGAAGTTGGTAGCTGCACTGATTGGGATATGTGAAGGATTATATGAAAGTTCCAAAGGAAAGCTAGCTATTCAATACTTTCTGATGACAAATCTACAAAACTCCTTGCTTTCATAAATTTCACACTATTCATTTTTAAGTTATGTGAATAGACTTTTATTAAAGATGATAGATAGATTGATTGATTTTAGAGAGTGAGCACCTGAATTCGCATGTGTGCGCATGCATGTGGGCTGGGGGAGGGACACAGGGAGAGAATCTTCAAGCAGACTGCTGGCTGAATCTGGAGCCCAACGCAGAGCTCAATCTCATGACCCATGAGATCATGACTTGAACTGAAACCAAGATTCAGAAACTTAAACCAACTGAGCCACCAAGGAGCTCCAAGTTATGTGAATAGACTTTTTTATCGCTTGCAATTATTTTGCTACCATCCTAACCACTAATATACTTGCCTTTGTGGCTGGAGTTTTCTTGTAATTGATTAAATTCCAAGTATCATATGGAGGGGCTAAGAGACCTGGGCACTCCCAGAATGGTTGAGTGAGGACCTTGGTAAGTCTTCCTTTATAAAGCACTGATAAGACAAAATTATCTATAGCAATGATATCAAAACAACAAGAATATACAAATTGAAAAGAATTTACTGAAGAAAACTCCTAATCCTCAGTAAGAAGAGGGGGCTCTGTAGCACTTTAATTTGGAACCCTATCTCCCAAGTCCATGATACAATTAACTAAGAAGACAGGCAACCTTACTGCTATAGAGAGGGCTGATTGATTTGAAGCTCCCCAGAAAAATCCCGTACCTTAGGGCATTGTCAAAAACAATAGCAATTAGTAGCAAACAGTTGGAAAGGCAAATACTGTAGCTGCCTAAGGCTATAGTACTGGTTAGGAAAAGCAAGAGATCAGACAAAAATTTAGAAGGGATATTTAGGGAAATGAGACAGTCATGGGGGGGGGGGGGGTTGAAAAGCTCCAACATAAGGGATTTAGAAGATTATGCACATGTATAAGGATGCATGCACACTCAGAAAAGAGGGTCCCAGGGCCCCTAAATGAAGAAAAAATAGAAAAGTGATAGGTAAAATGGTGAATCATCTAAGCTTTTCTTTTTTTAAAAGATTTTATTTATTCCTGAGACACACACACACACACACACACACAGAGAGAGAGAGAGGCAGAGACATAGGCAGAGGGAGAAGCAGGCTCCATCTAGGAAGCTTGATGTGGGACTCGATCCCAGGAATCCAAGAACATGCCCTGAGCCAAAGGCAGGCGCTAAACCACTGAGACACCTAGGTGTCCCCCATCTAAGCTTTAGATGTGTGCACCTACCCACACAGATCCCTTGGCAGTAGGTGGAAACCTTGCTGGCTCAAGACGTTTAAGGTTAACTTCCATTCAATCATTAGATAACCACTCAGTGATGCTGAGCCAGAATTGACTGCTAGGATGCCTGGCTTAAACATAAAAACAATAGTTGAAAATCTCAGTGACTTTAGTGGCTACACATTGAGCAGACTCTATCAGTTCAGGAAAGTCACTAAGCAAACAAACAAAACAGCAAAAATAACAGCCCCATGGGAGGATTCAAAATCCAAATGTTACAATATATTATCTAAAATGTTGAAACAGGAACAGGTAACCCATACACAGGAAAATAAGCAGTGAATAGAAACTGTCTCTAAGAGAGCCCAGATGTTGGACTTAGTAGGAAGAGACATCAAATTTGCTGTTATAAATCTGTCCAAAGAATGAAACCGTGTTTAAATAATTAAATGAAAGTATGATAATAATGCTTCACCAAGTAGAGAATGTCAATAAAGTAATATAAATTATTAAAGAAAAAGAGCCAAATAGGAATTCTGGAGTTGAAAAGTATAATTAAAAAAATGAAAAATTCACTAGAGGTATTCAAAACCAGATTTGATCTAGTGGAAGTATCTAAGCACATGAACAAACAAAACAGTGAACCATCTAAGCTTTGGATGTGTGCACCTACCCACACAGATGCCTTGGCAATGAGTGGAAGCCTTGCTGGCTAAAGACGTTTAAGGCAAACTTCTAACCAATCATTAGATAACCACTCAGTGATGCTGACCCAGAATTGACTGCTAGGATGCCTGGCTTAAACATAAAAACAATAATTGAAAACCTGATCTTTGGGACGCCTGGGTGGCTCAGTGGTTGGGTGTCTGCCTTCGGCTCGAGGTGTGATCCTGGAGTCCCAGAGTCGGGTCCCACGTAGGGCTCCCTGCATGCAGCCTGCTTCTCTCTATGCCTATGTCTCTGCCTCTCTCTCTCTCTCTCTTTAGGTCTCTCATGAATAAATAAATAAAATATTTAAAAAAAGAAAACCTGATCTTAGAATGAAGAAAAATATACCAAGGATCAGAGACCTGTGAGATACTAATAATTAAACCCATCTTCACATAATAGGAGTTCCCAAAAAGCTGGGGAAGGATTATGTAGAGAGAGAGAGAGAAAGAATGAGAGAGAGAGAGAGAGAGGCTGAAAAAAATACTCAAAGAAATAATGTCTGAAAACTCCCAACTTTGATTTTAAAAACATTCAATCACACAGCCAAAAATTCAGCAAATCTCAAGTATGATAAAGTCAGAAGAGAGTCACACCTGAACACCCCATGGTCAAACTATGAAAAGACAAGGGCCGCTCAAGAGCTAACAACTGTCGATCAAAATTCTATATCCAGCAAACCCATCCTTCCAAAATGAAGGCAAATCAAGACATTTCCAGACAAGCAGAGACTAAGAGAACTAGCAGACCTGCCTTACACAAACTACTAAAGGATTTGCTTTGGGCAGAAAATAAATGGTAACTTGAATCCACATGAACCACTACAAATAATTATGTAGGAAAATTGAAGAGACAATATAAATACACTTTTTGACTCTTAACTGTTTTGAAAGACATTATATGAAATAATGTATATAAAACTGAAGAAAATGATGATTCCAGTATCTTTCCTTTTCAATCTCCAATGAGGATCATGGCTCTGGTGTAGATCTGGGTACCCTTGCTGGTGGGGTTGAGACCTATGAGGTCAAGGCTACCCAAAGACAGCAAATAGTAGAAATAGTAAGGATCAAAGTATCTCTGCTTGAGGCTTAGAACTTACCTACATTGCTGTCCACCTGTGGTGTCCTCTCTAACCTCATGGGACATACATGTTTCACTTTTCCCCAGAAGACTTCTCTCCTTGGAACCACATTCTTTCCACAATCTCCCCTATCTGACCCTACTGAGCAGTTAGACTCCTAGACTTGGTCAGTTTGGTCACCTTGGTCACTTTGATGCCTTTATCTTGGTTTGACAGAGATTATTTTAATTCCCAAAAAACCAAATAGTTGCGGAGGAAAAGTTAAGATACCCATAGAATCTCGATGAGAAGTTGTCTGTTGTGTTCCTCTCTGTGTATTTGACACATAAAGTTGGAATGAATATTTGTTGGCTGAAGAAATAAAACTCAGACAGTGAAGAAGTCCTGGTGGTTTACCATTACGGGTTTCTCAAAAAATAAAAATAAAATAAATCATAAGCTTTCAGTGATTATGGACATCTTGAGAAGCAACAGTAAATGGCAGTCTAAGACCATCTTTCTCCCTGTTATCCTTCCTTATCTTATCTGTTACCTTGCTCTTATTCCTCCTGTCAGTCATCAGTTAGTATCATTTAGGTCTGTGGAGATGACAGGACAGAAAAAGAAAAGCAAGTGGGTTGGGAAGGAGGGAGAAAAATTGGAAGGAGAAAATTCTGGAGATTGCTAGTTCTTTCTGTTGGAGAACCTGCAGTTTTCCATTGTCTGCTCTTTCTCAAAGGTATCAGAACCTTTGGCCTCTTGAGTTCTACTGTCCAGCTTGAGAAGCATTATTTTCAGTCACTGCTGCTAGACATTAGAACCATTAATGAAAGCAAAATAGATTTTTCTAGGAGAGATGCCAAAAAAGAAGAAAGAAAGAAAGAAAGAAAGAAAGAAAGAAAGAAAGAAAGAAAGAAAGAAGAAAAGAAAAGAAAAGAAAAAAGAAAAGAAAAGAAAAGAAAAAAGAAAAGAAAGAAAAGAATACATACTATCAAAAGCAAGGTAAAATCTGACCATTTAATTTGGATTTTTTGTATTAAATAGTTATTGGCGATTACACTGCAGTTACTTTTCAATGCATCTATTGAAGATTAATTGCTCTTAGCTCCTATTTCCTCTACCCTTTTCATCTCTGCATTTAGGAGGTAGCCGCCTGGAGTTGTTACTCTAGTTGCTGTGGCAACTGTTCATCAGAAGCTGGTGCTGAAGACCCAGGGAACAGGGTAGAAAAGGAGGAGCAGTGGTGGCTGCAAACTCTGGGGTTATCAGTCCAAAAGATGGCTGGGAAAGAGGCCTCAAAGGAGTCTGTTAGAGAGGCAGTATTTCTCCAGGGAGAGCAGATACTCCCTCAACCTCCCACAGACCTCCAACACTTAAGTGCTTTACCATGACCTAAAGGAATTAACAAGTCAAAATAACTGAAATGGGGAGTGAGAGGGCCAGCTGAGAGGGAATGGTTCCAACTTCTCTTTTTGATGTAAACTTCTTCAGAATGACTGCTACAGCAAAGTTTCCTAGAACACACTAGGCCTGTTCCGATGCCCTCTGAAATGTGAGACATACATATGCAAGATATGTCAAGGACAGGGCTGTGCTCTGTGCTCAGCACCATCTGGAGGCATTAGCATGAGTGAATCCACTTGTCTTTTTTGTCCTTTTGTGAATTCATTTTCTAAACTTATGCATCCTGTTTCAGGCTGTTCATGCACAACAAATTTGACTTTTAGAAAAATCTAAGACCATCCAAAACTGTACTTCTCTCTTCACTCATGTCAGAGAAAAAATATTAAACTTTGACCTAGTGACAGAGCCATGACTCTGTGCACATGACTGTTTTGATCACTACAATAGTCAAGAAAGTCATTTGACTTATCTTTAACCTACTAAATTTTTACAAAGATTTAACTAGTGGGCGAAAGCATATGTGTCTTACTAAATGAGACCCATAAGTTCCATTCTTCTGCTTCTGCTCATCGCCAATATGGACACCCCTGGTTGGTGAGTACGAGTCTGGGCTCCACAAATAAGTATTTCTATACAATATGAAACAAAAACTTCACTCAGAGCAAAGAATTTTCTAGTGGATACGCTGATCCCAGAATTTATGGTACCACCATATTTAAAATCAGTCCAAAGATTTGATAAACCACGTGAAGAACTTGAAGATACTTTCTATGCTTAGGAAGAGATTGTGTTATTAAGGAACATTAAGGAAATTAAATGCTGTAGCTTGTAGGGCCTTTTTTGCTCCATTCAAATAAAGGGATGAAATGAACAAAGATACTTGGATCTTTAATGTCCACCACTGGGCAGAGTTTGGGAATGCACAGAACTAGATGCTGATTTCTGTGATTCCTCTCTGTTGGTTTGTGGCCCTAAGAAAGTTGTTCAATCTCTCTGAACCTCAGTTTTCTGAGCTATAAAATGGAGATGATAATAATAGCACCCCCACTGCAGGAGGATGTAATAAGAGCTGAAGAAGATGGCGTTTGTAAGAGGCCTACGGGTGAGCAGCCGTTACTGGCTTGAGAGAAACTGGTCATGCATCTCTTCCCAAGTCTTAGAGTCAAGTCTTTCCAACTTTGGTAGCTTGACCTTGGCCATAGTGGGGGCATTTATACCGTGGAAACTGGCAACACTACAAATCAGGGCTTGGGTTTTAGTTTCACGGAGGCAGTTCACTGGCACATGACCGGATCTGTCCCCACAGTATATGCTCAGTTGCAGCTGCTTGTCACACACTGGTGATGGTCCCCAGTAAGTGTAAAACACCAAGAGTCCTGAGCTAATCCATTTAGCCCTGAACATGGAGAAAAACAGCTGTAAGTGAACTCAGTCAGCTTCCTCAGACTGGGTGGCTGAGCTGGAGGGTGGTAACCTCACTAATACTGCCAGTGATCACAAAGGAGATTGAAAGGGAGAGCATGTGATTTGTCAACATAGATCCTTTAGAAGAGAACAGTGATGCCAGTACTAGCCATGCTTGCACAGGAGTGGTGGCCTGGAAGATTAGTCAAGACTCGGATGGTGGAAATTTGACAGTCATCTCTGAAGAGCACAGTTTCTGCTTCTATCTTAATATAGTGTTAAGCAAGACAGTTTCCCTCGTAAACTGAGAGTCAAATTGTGTGTGCTCTCGTATTTGTACTAAAAATAAGAGACTTCCTGAAATCGCAAATCTTGGGAAATAGGTCTTATCCCCAGTATTGATCCATACAACCTTCTGCAAGCAAAGCTGGCCTGTTTGCAGGGAGATTATCAGTTTCTGAGTTCATGATTGACCACATCTGTCTCCTCAGCTCCTTTACCGGTAGTTACTGATGAGGGTGAGTTACCAACCAATTCTCTCACTCTTCTCTCCTCTTCTGTTACATCTCTTTTCTTTTCTTTCTTTTTTTTTTTTTTTTAAGTTTCTTTCCAAATCTAGAAAAGAACTAACTAGCAGAGAGAAAGTGATGTCCCCACCTGGGTGAGGTGGGCATTAAGGCAGCACAACCAGGGAAGGCCAAATCCCAGAGGCCTTTAGGACAGCAGGAGGTCGGGACAGATGTCTGAGATGTTGGCTAGACTCAAGAGGTCTAGCAGCGAGTAATGAAGACCCAATCCCGAGCCCTGGTAAAGTAAATTGCAGGTTCCAGGAGAAATGTGCTATGGGAAGTAAAAGGCAAGAAAGGACCCTCTCTCTGAGAAACTAGGTTATTGGGCAGGTTTCAAGGAATCAGGGCAGCATTCTGATGTAGGGAGGTAGTGAAGGAAGAAACCTCTTGCTGGAAATGCAATGCGAGGCACAAGGGGGAACACAAGTCAAAATACCAGAAAAGAATTGGCAAAGAGATTGGCCCAGGAATCTTTGACAATCAAAGCAAAATTTATATAGAAAGTTGCTTTGGGGTGCCTGGGTGGCTCAGGCGGTTTAGCATCTGACTCTTGATTTCAGCTCAGGTCATGATCTGAGGGTTGTGAGATCCAGCCCCATATTGGGCTCTGTACTCAGTGGGGAGTCTACTTCTCTCCCTCTGCCCCTTCCCCTGCTCACACACACTCTCTCTCTCTCTCTAAAAATAAATAAATAAATCTTAAAAATATAAAATTGCCTTGGTGGCACCATCTACTCTGAAAAAAATGTAGTGATACAGAGTTAGGAAACCAAGTAAGTTATTATAAGACTTAGCAGTATGTCTACGTAGAGCCCTCTGATCAAAGGTGCTTTTTAAGCCACTGAAATAACCCAGCTTTTTCAAATTACAATGATTAAATCAACTCTAAGCACTTTGTGTATAGGCGGCAGCTACCCTGCTTTCAGTGATGATGTTGTTCTAAGGAAATTATCAGAATTTTTATTCTTGAATTGATAAATACGGCCATTTACGGATGACCACTGTTGATTTCATATGATTTCCAACTGAAACATTTATGTTATTCAAGTCACAAATAATTGAATTTCACCAGAGACAGATCTCCCAAGATGTGGGTGATTCAGACTGGTCTTCACAAAGCATACATTTGCCAGCAGGACCAAACTTACCCATAAGTAGATAATAGCATTCATTTGGTGAAATCCTTCTCCAGTCAGCTAAATTCCAAGACTTCAAGCTCTTGCTGTTAGTTACTGACTCTGTATTCATGACAATATTTATTGAGCACCTACTATAGGCCACATAATGAGCAAAACTCTGGCAACATAAAGACAGATAAGCATTGGCCCCTGCAATTGAGGAACTGAGTTGAAAAAACACACTCCTCCTGTGTTTCTCTCCTTCACTCACACACTCACAACACTTCTGACACCAAATGTGTGCATTTTCCCCATATAAGGCAATTCTCTGTGACACCAGCTGGGTGTGATTCAATTCACTTCAATTCCAACACTAACCAGATTTAGTGCAGACCGCATAGGTTAAGCATTAGTCCCACAAGACTTTCCCCCTTCCCTGAGACACCTGCCTCAAGTCCCACCTTGTCAACTGTACTTTTGATCAACTGGCTATAAATTAGAGGTTCCCATGACTTTATCCTTAGGTTCATTTATTAGAAGAGCTCACAGAACTTAGGGACACTTTTTTATCTTTACCTGTTTAGTATATAATACAGGGTATGAGAAAGAATACAGATGCGCAGCCAGATGAAGAGGTACCTAGAGTGAGTTCTGGAAGGGTCCCAAGTTCAGCAGCTTCTGTTCCTGTGGAGTGCACCACTCTCCCAGTACAGAGACTTTTACGGAGGCTTCATCACATAGTCATAATTGGTTATTAACTCTACTTCCAACCGCTCTGCAGAGAAAGGGAGATGGGGCTGAAAGTCCTAAGCTTCTAGTCATGGCTTGATGTCTGTGTGACCAGTTTCCATTCAGAAACCTACCAAGAGTTGCCTCATTAGGAGAGAAGACACTGCTATCCACTTAGGAGATTACAAGGGTTTCAGGAGCTCTGTGCCAGAAACTGAGGACAGAGGCATATATACATATTCTATTATTCCACAGTAACCCAAGTGTGAATAAAGAGTATAAGTGGGTATTGAGTGAGTAGTATTTTAGGAAGCAAGGAAGAGGAGAGAGCCCTAGAGCCCTGGATATCTGAATTATAAGCCAGCAGAAAGGGAGGGAGGATCAGGACCAGGTTGTGGGCCAGGGTGGGGGGTAAGGGGCAAGTCAGCAACAAAATACTACGCAAGTGCAACTTTGCACATTCACGTATCTATCAAATACTTACTAAATTATCTATTCTGTCTGCGGCGACTGGGTGGCTCTGTTGGTTAAGCATCTGACTCTTGACCTCAGCTCAGGTCTTGATCCCAGGGTCTTAAGTTCAAGCCCCACATTGGGCTCCATGCTGGATGTGGAGCCTACTTTAAAAAATCTATTATGTCCAGTAGGAGTTGGAAGTGCAAGTGTGAAAAATCTTCCTCATCTCATGAGAAGGCAGATTACTAAGAGTAATAATTGCCATAGCAATAACACAAAAAGATAGAGAGGGACAATATAAGTATACATGGCATTTACCTTTTTTATTTCGCTAGAGTATTCCCAGCACCTAGACCAGTGTCTACCATATAGTAAGACTCAATAAATACCTTTTGAATGAGTGAATAAATATAAGGAACACCTAATCTAATTGGGAGTGGGCACTGAGTGTCTGGGAAATCATCCAGCAGGAAGCCACATTTCAGATGGGACCCTCGAAAAGGAGTAGGATATAGATAAAAAGGAGCTATGTTCCAGGAGCCAGCAATAGAAAGTTGAGAGAGAGCCTTGCAGGTTTGAGAAACTCTTACAGATGAAGTATAAGAGTAGGACAGAGACACCAGCTTAAAGAGTTTGTACTTTTTTCTGCGTACAATGGGAAACCATTGAAGGATTTTAATCAGGGAGAGATACCATCTATTTTTGATTTTAGAGGGATTATTCTCACTACCATGTGGGAGACATAAGCTTGGAATCAGGGAGGCCAGGCGGCAGGCTGTTGCAGCCGTCTGGATTAGGGTAGTATCTGCAGAGACAGAATGGTGAGTGAACTTGGCAAATATTTAAGAGATAACCCAGGGCTAACCCTTACACACAAAATCTTTTGAAAACTCACATTGTGGAATCAGTCCATCAAAATGAGAACAATCACAATTACTTAATTTGTTTGTGACGGTTAAATTTACGTATCAGCTTGAAAGGTGTTTTGGGATGAGGTTAACATTTAAGTTGGTAAACTTCTGGTCAAGCAGATTGATGTCCATAATGTGAGTGGGCCTCATGCAATCAGCTGAAGGCCTGATAGAACAAAAAGATTGGCCTCCGCTAGGAAGAAGGGATTCTCCAGCAGACTATCTTTGGACTTAATCAGCTCTCCTGGGCCTCCAGGCTGCCAGCCCACACTGCAAATTTGGACTTGCCAACACCCATAATCACACGAGCCAATTTCTTATAATAAATCCATCGTCTATCAACCTGTCTATCTATATCTATCTCCTCCTATTGGTTCTCTTTCTCAGAGAACACAAACTAATACATCTTTGAATCAAGAACACAATAAAAAATGGTATGGATTGCTCAGATGTTTAATCTCAAGAAGCCATCATCAAAATCCACTCTGGGCAACATATGATCTCAATATATACTAGAAATTCAGCCAAATGCGAATATGAAATTGTATCAAACTTTAAAACAAATCCAAAGCCGATGATACCAAATGGTATCTCACTTTCACTGTGACTCTGATTCATGACCTTGACAGCACACTTTTTAGAAATTAAGTATGTGATTGTCAGAGCTGGGTGAGAATTTGCAGATTGTGTAGCCTGACCCTATTATTTTTTAGCTGTGAAAATTGCCTAATTTCATCAGCATCCATGAGCACTGCCCAGCATTAAATAGCCGGTAGGAAGCTCTGGAATGTTGCTAATGGCCAGCTTGGAAGAGAGTGGTAGAGCACAGCCCTCCTCAGCTAGATGTGTGGGAAGGAGGGACTCCCAGAAAGCATGTGTATGGGGTGTGCTATCCATGGCTGATTAATTAGAACAGTTCAAACACAATATTAATGATGCCAGTGTGATGGGCTTAAGTCTCACGAGCTAATTAACATCAGTTGTATTATTTTGTCACAGTCAGAGTTACGAGGCCCAATTCATTTTTTCCCTCAGAAATATGTGCTATGGATCACAGTTTGCAAGAGAATGTGGCTGATGCAGAACAAGTTCATGCCACCGCTCACAGAAATAATTACAGTGGAAACCTGTAGAGTTCTACTTTCTCAGCATCCTATCTGGCCTCATTGCAATAGGCAGCATTCTTTACTCAGAGGAACGCCCTTCCTGTTGCATGAAGTTCCAGTGGGGCCACCCATCAGAGTCCTCATCCACCCACAGGCATACATATCCAATCCTAGCCAATGAGATCTTCTTTCCTGGGGACACGGATCTTGATGGGGACCCAGGGACCTAAGAGCTGTTGCGGCTGCATCATTCAATGGTTATGTCCCATGGTTCCTCCTGGTGACCATCCTTGGGCTCTGTGGGGTTCTCTACTAGGAGTCCTGCAACTGACCTAGTTCTAGTTTTTTCCAAGACCGGGTTGCTCAACTTTTCTTTCAGTTTCCTTCCAATAAATGTCTGTTTCTTACTTAAGGTGGGTCTTTGTTGCTTTCTGCCAAATGCTCTGATGCAGTAACTCAACATGCCTACTTTTCAGTGAACCATATCTTATTCATTTATTCACTCAATAAAATGACTGCCTGCCACATTTTGGTAAAGTTTTACATGTATTGGATTTTTCTTATCATAAAGGCAATATACATATATAAAATTTGAACAATAGAGCAATACACCAAGTAGAATGCACATGTGTCCAGGAAACCCACCTCCCGTAAAGAGTAGTCACTGCATGATACAGGTTGATGTACATTTATCCAAAGTTTTCTTAAAATGAGGTCATACTATAAATACTGTTGTGATACTCATTGTTTCCTTTTAACAATATAATAATGATATCTTTCTACGTCAGTGTCCATAGATCTACATCAGCCTCTTTAATAGTTTCATATTATTTTATTTCATAGATTGTTTTAAGGTAGGGATGTGGGACGGCAGGAACTTTCGTTCATTGCTGGTGGGAATGCAAAAAGGCACAGCCACTTTGGAAGACAGTATGGTGGTTACTTATAGAACTAAACATATCCTTACCATACAGTCTAGAAGTTGTGCTCCTTGGCATTCATCCAAAGGAGCTGAAAACATATGTCCATACAAAAATCTTCACATAGACATTTATAGCAGGTTTATTCATAACTGCCAAAACTTGAGAGTAACCAACATGTTCTTCAGTAGGTAAATGGATAATAAACAGTATACATCCAGGCAATGGAATATTATCCAGTGCTAAAAAGAAATGAATTATCAAGCCATGAAGAGACATGGAGGAAACTTAAATATATATTACTAAGCAAAAGAAGCTAATTTGAGGGGTGTTTGGGTGGCACAATGGGTTGAGTGTCACTCTTGGTTTTGGTTCAGGTCATATCCCAGGGTCATGAGATTAAGCCCCACGTTGGGCTCCACACTCAGCAGGGAATCTGCTTGGGGTTCTCTCTCCCTCTGCCGGTCCCATTCCTCCTATTTCTCTATCTATCTATCTATCTATCTATCTATCTATCTATCTATCTATCATCTATCTATCTCAAGTAAATAAAACCTTTAAAAAAGAAACTAATTTGGAATAGCTACATACTAAATGATTCCAGTTGTATGACTTCTGGAAAAAGTAAAACTATGGAAACAATAAAAAGATCCATGGTTGTCACAAGTTAGCAAGGACTGAAGAGGAATGAAGAGGCATAGTAGAGAGTTTTTAGGGCAGTGAAAATACTCTGTATGATACTATAATGGTGGGTACATATCATTACACATTTGTCAAAATTAATGGAATGTACAACACCAAGAATGACCCCTAATGTAAACCATGGGTATACAGTCCTGGTCATAATGATGTGTCCATGTAGGTTCATCAACAGTAGCAAATGTACCACTCTAGTAGGGGATGTTGATAGTAGGAGGAAGGAAAGAAGAGAGGAAGAGAGGGAGGGAAGGAAGGAGGGAGGAAAGAAAGATAGAAGGAAAGAAGGAAGGAAGGAAGGAAGGAAGGAAGGAGAAGGAAGGGGAAAAGCCAGACAACCAGGAGCCTGGTGGAGGTGGGAATGAGAGGGCAGATGGCATTAGGAAGGCTTTGGTCATGTGTGCTCCCAGCTGTGTGGGCCTGCTAGTCTTTTCACAACTGCTGGCCAGTGCCTTCCCTCAGCCTCATCTTGGGAATGTGATCCCTTTCATATGTACTCAGTGAGTGCACTAGATATGACCCCTTGATTGGATGTGCTGAGATCTCTGAAAACAACCTAGGGAAAGATCAGACACAGCCAGCCTTGGATAATGCTGTTTTCTAGCGCTTGCCATTAGCTCAGTCTAAACTGACTCCATGTGGAGGAGTTGGCTCCTGTGCTCTAGGGAAAGTGCCTCGAGTCCTGCTACTATTTGATATTTGGGCTCCAGAGTCTCTGGGTCTGGTCCTAACATTTGGTTTGTATTACATATGTGTGGCACAGATCTGTCTGAGGGAATTATACTCTTCCTTTTAGGGTGGGCTCACTGAGAAGGCAGAGAGGGGTCAAAAGATGAATCACTATTTGAACTCAAATATGGCCAATTGGTTGTTGACATAGCAGATAATACCTTAGAACCTGGTGACGTGGTCACCTTAGAGTGCATGAACCAAGGGAGGGGATGCTGGGAATAGTCTGGCATGGAAAGCAGAAGTCCGACCCCCAGACAAGACAGGTAAAATATCGTGGTCAGAAATTCTAAAGAGGAGCATGGTTCCAGAATAATTTAAATATAATTCTAATAATATAATCCCAAACTATCCTTGACGACTTTAGTGGGGCCAGGACAGATCATTTGTGTGTGGTTTACTTAGCTGACGTTTATTGAATTCTTAATGTATGCCAGGAAGCATGCAAAACCCATTATAAATATTTTATCACTCAATCCTTAGATGACTATATTTATTAGGTAAAGCTGTTATGCCCATTTCACAGATGAGAAAATCAAAGTTCACATGGTTATATAAATTGGCCAAGGTCATACAACCAGTAGGTTTCCCAAATCTGGATTTGAATCTAGAGAGTCTGACCCCAGAGCTCTGCTCTTAACCATTATCGACGCGAAAGACAGGCATAGACCTGAAAGGATACTACCAGGATGCATAAGGCCCAAATTAAGCCCAAATTAGGTTATGAAATTACTAACTTTTTAACAATTTATATTCAAAGCAGTTCGAAGAAGGCAAGAATAGGCCCACGTGGGGGAGGAAGCAAATTATGCAGCTCAGGTTTCCAATTCCAGATGACAGACTGAGATTACCTGGAATATGGTATCAAAAAGGTTTCTGAGGCAGTGTCCAGGCTGAGCTGGAAAGGTGCTGACATTGATACCAATATTTGCCAAGGATGTGGGGATTGGGGAGGAGTAGCACATGTGCTACATATTCATCATTCCCAACAGAGCCCACAGGGTCAAAGGAGAGAGAGAGAGAGAGAGAGCAGAACTCCTTCAAGGAGATAGACAAAGGTTGAAATAGATTTGTGGCCCACATTAGAGAGATCTAACCATGAAAAAACACGTCTGTCCCAGGAGGCAGGCTGCACGGGGCACAAGGGTAACTGGTAAAGGTGGAATTCCTTTTCCAGAAGAACAAGATCTTGGAAGAAACTAGCAGTGACTCAGTGACTTGGGTTGTGGTCTCAAAGAGGAAAGCAAGAGCCAGAGGCATGGTCCCTAGACAAGTTGGAGCGAGGTTGGCAACCTGGCTGAGTAACACTGTTCTACAGATGGGTCGCTTGTCTGTAGGCGTCTCTCCATCCAGGGTCTGAAATTGTTCTAGAATATAAAGAGGGACAACTGGTTTATTAAGGGACCGTGTTTATTTGTAAAGCTTGAGAGAGGACAGGGCAAGAAAGCAGTACGCCCTTATACCCATTCGATGGAGAGAAACGGAGGCAAACTGGAGAAAGGAGAAAAGGCCTGGAGGCTTTCAGTCGACCACTTAATTAAACCGAAGCAACAACTAACATGACCTGTATTCGAAGCTAATGCCATCTGCACCAGCCCTCTTTTTGGAATTGCGGCATCCAGATTAAGGGGGGAATAATCTATATTTTGCATTTATAAAAGCACAGCTGGGGAACTGTGGCCAGGTCTGGACACTTCACACTCAGGAGGTCAGGGCTATAAGGTACAGTTGAAGTCACCAAAGCTGTGTACTGTTTTTGTTTTCTGGTCAAGGGCAGACCTTTGAGGAACATGGCAGCTTCTTCTAGACAAAGGGCTGGCCTTTGGAGGAAGGATTTGATTTATTCATAGTAATTCCTGAGGGAAGAATTGAAAACAGCAGCTGACAGTTACAGGGAGGCTGATTTCTCTTCAGTAAATGAAAAAAATTTCTAACCATTAGGACAGATTTCCCTCAGATTATTTCCCCACAGACGACTCTTCCATTGAATGTTATTAGCAGGCACCATGGGGGCAAATTCAGGAAACCCTGGGTTAGATGAAATTAAACGGGTTTCTTCGTGGCTGGACTCCTCAAATGCTTTACTGTATTAGAGTTAATATGCTTACAATTTCTCCAAGAAGAATATTTCCCAAACTGAATCGACCACCAAATCAAACTCAATCTTATTTATTAATTCACTTTTCAGGACTCATCTGTTACTATCTCCTGAAGCAAGTACTCTGTAAAATACTTTTGGGAATGCTGGATGAAAGCTATCAACAAGGAAATTGGTTGCTTAATGAAGAAAGTTAGCAGCCTGTCAGCATTCAAGCAGATATTCTTCAAATTCTGGGAAAAGGGTCGTAGAGGGAATTACTTCACAGAGAAGCAGTTGGGATTCGATGACTCTAGGGTATATGGTCCTATGATACCACTGCCTGCTTTAAAGACATTTGTCCCACAAACAAATGTTTTCAAAGATGGCTGAATTAATTGCAACCTTAACAGATCCCTAAAACAATATAGGGGTCGCCACAGGAAATACTCAGCCAGTGGTACCTCATGGGATTTTGTAGGTCTTGCAAGAGCATGCTGTTGGCAAATTCAGGTTTGTAAAACTTTATGAGGCTGATGCCACCCCCACAAAATGCCTTATTTTTTAATTTTAATTATTTTTTATTAGAGTTTGATTTGCCAACATATAACACCCAGTGCTCATCCCGTCAAGTGCCTCCCTCAGTGCCTGTCACCCAGTCACCTCATCCCCCTGCCCACCTCCCCTTCCACTACCCATTGTTCGTTTCCCAGAGTTAGGAGTCTCTCATGTTCTGTTACCCTCTCTGATATTTCCCACTCATTTTCTTTCCTTTCCCCTTTATTCACTTTCACTATTTTTTATATTCCCTGTATGAGTGAAACCATATAATGATTGTCCTTCTCCGATTGACTTACTTCACTCAGCCTAATACCCTCCAGTTCTACCCATGTTGAAGCAAATGGTGAGTACTTGTCATTTCTAATGGCTGAGGAATATTCCAGTGTATACATAGACCACATCTTCTTTATCCATTCATCTTTCGATGGACACCGAGGCTCCTTCCACAGTTTGGCTATTTTGGACATTGCTGCTAGAAACATTGGGGTGCAGGTGTCCTCCATTTCACTGCATCTCTATCTTTGGGGTAAATCCCCAGAAGTGCAATTGCTGGGTCATAGGGTAGCTCTATTTTTAAGCTGTGATCATCAAGACAGTGGGGTATTGGCACAAAAACAGACAGATAGATCAATGAACAGAATAGAGAACCCAGAAATGGGCCCTCAACTCTATGGTCAACTAATATTAAACAAAGCAGGAAAGACTATCCACTGGAAGAAGGACAGTCTCTTCAATAAATGGTGCTGGGAAAATTGGACAGTCACGTGCAGAAGAATGAAACTAGACCATTCTCTTACACCAGACACAAAGATAAACTCAAAATGGATGAAGGACCTAAATGTGAGGCAAAAATCCATCAAAATCCCAGAGCAGAACGCAGGCAACACCCTTTTTGAACTTGGCCACAGCAACTTCTTGCAAGATACATCCATGAAGGCAAGGGAAACAGAAGCAAAATGAACTATTGGGACTTAAGATAAAAAGCTTCTGCACAGCAAAAGAAACAGTCCACAAAACTACAAGACAACCCACAGCATGGGAGAAGATATTTGCAAATGACATATCAGATAAAGAAAGGGCCAGTATCCAAGATCTGTAAAGAACTTATTAAACTCAACAGCAAAGAAACAAACAATCCAATCATGAAATGAGCGAAAGACATAAACAGAAATCTCACAGAGGAAGACATAGACATGGCCAACAAGCACGTGAGAAAATGCTCCACATCACTAGCCATCAGGGAAATACACATCAAAACCACAATGAGATCCCACCTCACACCAGTGAGAATGGGGAAAATTAACAAGACAGGAAACAACAAATGTTGGAGAGAATATGGAGAAAGGGGAACAACCCTCCTGCACTGTTGGTGGGAATGTGAACTGGAACAGCCCCTCTGGAAAACTGTGTGGAGGTTCCTCACAAAATGCCTTATTGAACTTGTGGAACATTCCAGCAGTCTTGTACTGTCATCTCAAGTTGAGCTCTGAAAGCTTTTTCCGGTTCTTGCTCAAATCTTGCAGAGTAGCTTTTTAATGATATACCCATGACATCCCCTAAAAGTGATTCTGCTCCTCAAACATTCATACCATCATTAAGTCCTTTTAGAATGAGAAGACGGTATATACACTTTAAATAATTTAGCTTAAGAGTGTGTGTCCTGTCATAAGCATAACACATGGTGGCATAACTAGTTTTTTTTTTTTAAAGGTGTTGGCAAATTGAACACCAATAAAAAATAAATTAAAAAAAAAAGGTGGGTCTGGGGGCACCTGGGTTGAGAGTCTGCCTTCCACTCAGGTCATGAACTTGTGAGTTGGAGCCCCACATCAGGCTCCCCGCAGGTTCAATGGGCGGTCTGTTTCTCTCTCTCTCTGTTTCTCTCTCTCTCTCTCTCTCTCTCTCTCTCTCTCCCTCTCTCTCCAAAATAAATAGATAAATCTTTACAGGAAAAAAAAAAAAAAGGTGGGCCTGGTATAAAATCTAACTTCCTTGGGTTGAACAAACAAGACCCCCACCATTTTCCTTTCAAGCAAGGGGTTTAATTACACAAGGTGAGGTTCTAGGGATTTCCATAAACATCCTGAACAACCAAGCCTATCATCTGTCCAGCTGGTTAGTAGCCAAGCCTGGCAAGAGGTCACTGCATTGGGTGCCCCCCTCTGAGGACACGGGTTGTTGCATACACAGCCCTAGCCTCAGCACCCCTGGAGGAGACACAGAAGTGGCTCTTACCTATTTTTCTCACTCCTGTGCATGGCCACCTGCTGGGAGGGGAGAAAGAACAATTCCTCATTGCACCCCGAGGCCTCTTGTGATCTGGTCCTTATCCACCCTTGTAACCTCACCTCCCAATCCTCTCACTTTGCTCACGTCCAAGCTAGTTCTTGCCTCCGGGCCTTTGCATGTGCCCTTCCCTCTACCTGAAATTCTCTTCCCCCAGCCTTTTGCTTATTTTACTCTCTCACTTATTTTGTCTCTGCTTAAATGTCACTTCCTCAGAGGATTCTTCCCAGATTACCCCCAAGTAGCCCCCGGTCCTTCACTGTGATCCCCTTACCCTGCTTGATGCTATAATAGCAATTGACTACCTAACGTTTTGTGGATTTGTTGCCTTTGTTTTCTTCAGGCAGGTCAAAAAGTCTAGTCCTCGAGGGAGATGACATGCCTGGAGAATGGACCCTGAGGAACTAGGCTTTGATCCCCTCAACTGCAGCAAGCTGTTCCAAACAGCTGAGGTGATTCTCTGTCACCTGTTTCTGGTTGACAGACAGGCATCAGTTACAGCCAGTTGTATGGGTGGTCCTAGAGGACAGAAAACCCTCATGAGAATGGCAAAAAAGACCCTTTCCTGGCACCTTTGTGTCTAATCAGTTCACATGGCGATCCTCAGCTGCTGGGGGTCCTCCCAGGGCCCAAAGCTCAAGAATACTGCCCCTCTGGCTTGAGTCCCACCATCTCTGCAGGGGAGTCTGCATGCGGTGCGTTGCATCTCTTACATGGAGAGAACCCAGATTTTGGCATCTTTCCATCTCTCACTGTCCCATTTGGACGAGTGAACAGAATGGAAACTTCCGTCTTGCTCTCAGCGCAAAAACAGTATACATAATAGGCCCTCAACGGTATACATAATAGGTCCTCAATACCTAATAGGCCCTCTTCATGAAGAAGAGCAATGGGAGACGCTCTAAGAGTGAGGGGAGAAAGGTGTAAGGTCAACAGGGAGGACGAGAGGTCAGCCTTTTCCTCTGGAGGAGAATGACTCCAGAGGTGTGCTTAACTTTGTGACAGTAGTCTCTGGCGCTGGCCAACAGCCTCTTACCTGGACATGCTACCCAGCCTTGAGGGGTCAATGGCCCAATTAGGGGGTTGCCCCGGTGACTCGGTTGAGATTCTTCCCTGATAATAAAATCCTCTGAAATTTACATGATTAGAAGAAATGCCCTTGGGGCACATGGGTGGCTCGGTGGTTAAGTGTCTGACTTTGGCTCAGGTCATGACCCTGGGGTTCTGGGATCAAGTCCTGCATTGGGCTCCCTACGGGAGCCTGCTTCTCCCTCTGCCTATGTCTCTGCTTCTCTCTCTGTGTCTCACGAATAAGTAAATAAAATCTTTAAAACAAGAAGAAGAAGACATCCTCTTGTTGTTCAGGAAAACGTTAAACCCCTCGCTCCAGATCTGAGCCCAATCTCCCTCTAATCGGGACCTTCAGGACTAGCCATCAACCTATGACCTTGAACTTGCCCCCACTGAATCTAAGCTATGACTTCCATCCTCTGCCAAGGCTCACACCCATTTCCTGGCCCAGCTCTGCTCCCGGGGCTTATCTCTGGCTACTCTTCTGGGCTCTTCCTTGTCGCCCATGAATGGGAACTGGGCATGCACCTCCACAGAGTGTAGACACCATGTTGGGAAACAAGACCATCTCCAGAAAGTCAGGAAGGGCTCCAGGGGAAGCAGGCTGATCATGGGGAACTGACCAGGTTAAAAACGAATACTTGAATCAGACGTAGAGGTAAGGAAGTTGAACTCCAAAAGCTGTAAGTTATAACCCTTCGATCAATACAGAAAACAGGAAAGACTTCTATTTGCCGCAAGTTAGCTTGTGTTTAAGAGACGCCATTTGAAACCACACTCCATTAAGGAGGGTTTGTGTAGGTGGGTTGCTCTGAGACAAATCCTGCCTCTCACTATGCTTTCAAGGAAGGATAATGAAGCAAACAGAATGGACAAGCTGACCTTCCCTAAACAGGTCAGCAGACAAGAGTTTTTTAAGCCCAAGTGAATTTATTTTTTTAAATAGATTTTATTTATTTATTCATGAGAAAGAGAGAGAGAGAGGCAGAGACACAGGCAGAGGGAGAATCAGGCTCCCTGCGGGAAGCCCAATGTGGGACTCGATCCCAGGGCCACAGGATCACGCCCTGAGCCGAAGGCATTTACTCAACCACTAAGCCACCCAGGCGTCCCCCAAGTGAATTTAAACACAGATTGAAGAGATGCAAAAATGTCATAGAGCAAAGAAGGGCACTTCATGAGCTTCCCCACTGCCCTTGTACCTGGAGTCCCTCGGTGTCTGAGGGCACCTGGTGCCGGTCTGCCCTATTCTCCTCGGGGCTCTGGGTGTGTGTCCTTGATCTGGAGGGACATCGGGGTCACTTGGTTCTGATCTGCCCCATGGTGGCTCAAAGTCACCAGGCCTATACCGGAGTCCACCATCCAGGGATGGTGGCAGGGCATGTGTGCACACCCACATGTGCACACCACAAAGGGCAGCAAGATAGCGATTCCTTCAAGGGAGGGGAGACTCTTGACAAAAATCTCCAGAGGGGAGATGGTATCAGTATCTGGTTTTAAAAAGCTTGCTCAACGTGCTTCTGGTTTACTCATACAAATTGCGGGAAGTGAAGCTTCACAGCAATCTCTGCCCTGCTCTGCGTTAGCAGACAGCAGAGTGGGTGAGAAGCCTGTAGGAAACCACCAGGCTTTAAAAAAAAAATCATCAAGAACCACCCCTTGAGTTTGTGCCTGTCCTTGGTGAGGGTGTCAGAGATGGAGACAGCAAGGCAGGGGTGTCCCAGGGCCTTCTGTCCGCAAATAGCATGAAAGCCTCTGTGTTTGGAGGGAAAAAAACTCTGACCCCTTAGCAATGGAGGCCACAGGCAAATCTGCTTGCAGCCACCAGCTGGTACTAGAAAGGTTTGCCTCTGCCTCCGACAGATGATTGCACCCACAGATGTCTGATCTCCACCTAGAAGGGATTTCTGAGCAAACAGCAGATTTGCCTCAGACAGCAGCTTAGTGAGTCATCACTGATGTCAGGCCTCGCACCAGCTGAAAACGTCGGAGGAAATGGAGCTGGATGGGCGCCGGCTGTGGACTCTGGGAGTGTGGCATCCGGACGGGGAGGCCGAGCACTGGAATCCGTGTGATCGGAATTTTAATACATTGAGATTTTCTGCAAGAATTGTAGGGTGTCGGGGCTCGTTAACTGCCAATCAGAGCATTGATTTCAGAGCTGAGAAAAATTCTTCCACTTAAAAAAAATAAAGGCACTGAGGGCCCAGACTGGCTTTACTTGGCAGGAGCATAAAGTTTTTTTGTGTGTGTTGGGTTTTTTTGTTGTTGTTGTTGTTGTTGTTGTTAAGTGAAACTGTCGAGAGGGAAAGGGACCTCAGAAATGATACAGTGTAGGCAATGGAGAGGTCAACTTCTACAGCCTCCAGAGAAACTGCATTTGAGTAAAAGAAGTTCAAGGGCTATTCTGTTTAAACACTGGGAAAAAGATGTATTGAATATATTCCAAACCATCCTAATACACACACACACACACACACACACACACACACGTGCTTACACACTTCCATATGGGGACCACATACTTGGACTCTTCGAATCTTTGTCTACAGCAGCCTTACTGCTGATTAACTTGATCTCGGCAACTTCTGAAAATCCTGACACTTAATCCCTGCTCCAGATCAATTAAGTTAAAAAGCTCTGGGAATGGGACCCAGACATCAGTATGTTTTAAAATCCCTCCTGGGAGATTCCAATGCGTAGTCAAGGCGATGAACTGCTGCTTTGGAGAGTAGATTCATTATTCATTCATTGAACAAACATTTACTTAACATTTAGTGTGTAGAAGGCACTGTACTAGATGCTGGCAATTCAGGCACCGTTGGTTTTTTTTTTTTTTTTTTTTTTTTTTGAGAGAGAGAGTTGAGAGAGACAGAGAGAGAGCATGAGCCAGGGTGGGGGAAGAGGGAAAGGGAGAAGCAGACTCCTCGCTGAGCAGGGAGCCCGATGCAGGCCTCGATCTCTGGACCCCAGGATGGTGACTGGAGCTGAAAGCAGACATTCAACCGACTGAGCCACCCAGACACTGTTTCATTCTACGAGGTTGTGGAGTTTCTCTATAGGCAATTCGACAAGGTCCTGCACTCAAGGAATTCCCAAGTCTAATTAAGGAGATAATGAAGAAGAAATGAGCCCAGAGCAGTGACTACTAGGACAACACCCCAGCAAAGGTTGCCACGGGGCTCTAGGCCCCTCACACAGGTGACCGTGTCCATTCTTTCACCAAACAGTTGTTCAGCATCTATCGTGTCTGTGTGCCAGGAACCTGGGGATCGGGGAGCATCAAGAAAGAACATGGCCCAGGCCCTCTGAGATCTCAGAGCCTGAAGATGCCAAGATCTGGGCCTCGATTTCATCTCTCTAGTAGCTGGATTTGGTATAACCTTATGGAGCCCCTGTTTGCCTGTCAGGTGGAAATAATAATAGTATCCACCCCTCACTTCATTATGGGAACTGAATAAGAAAGTGTATATGCTTGTTACCATTTTTGACACATAGTAGGTGCTCGAATCTTTCTTTCTTTCTTTTTTTTCATTGTCTTTATGTGTATGTGTAATTAAAACCAAGGATTTCTCTTCATCTGGGCCTTAGTACGTTGGCCTGAAATAAAATGGCGGAGTGGAAAGTTCTCGAGAGAGTGAGAATGGGACAAGATGTCTGGGTGTGACTCAGCTTTGGGCTCTAGGTCCTCAGCACCGTGAACATAATGTTCTGTCCCCACATGTGCATTTCCATTTGACTCACTGGGGAGATTTCTTTAGGGACACAATTTTTAAAATTATTTTTAGTCGTAGCCAGGAAAATATCAGAATCTAAATCTTAGTATCTGTTTAAAAAAAAAAAAAGTCCCAGCCACCCCAGAAAGCTAGAGGTGTTTTTCCACATAAGATGGATGTGGGGACCAGTTTTTTCAAGAGACAAATCAGGGCACATCTGATAGTGTGGCCGTACCACACCAAAAATCAAAACAATATGATAAATAATAATCATTACACACACATGATTACCAAATTAACATCAAAGGATGAAAACAGGCATTAATTTGAAATTCTGTATTATTCTATATTGTCTGCCTTTCTGTCATAGAAATGCTATTATTTTTTTAAAAAAATAGGACTAGTTAACAGTGTGAATTGCTAGCAACTGATAGTAGGACTAACTAAACAAAAAATACGTGTAGGAAAAAATAGAACAATATTCTCATAGTGTTTCTTCCAATACCGCAATTTAATTTTAACTCATCATTGGATACTTAAATTTTATGCTGCATTATTGCATATGCTTAAGCTATATAAATTTCTTATAAATAAAAAGAGCATAACCACAACAGGACTAACTAAACCATTATCAATATTAAAAAAAATAACAATGACGTGTTTCTTTCTGTCTCATGATGCAGTAGGGAATTTTACTCTGTGTTTCCATTTCCAATAATACTTCGCCGGCCTGCCTGCCACCTTTCTACCCTTCTTTTCTTTCTGTAGTGATAAACTGAATACAGTGGAATTCACTTTGACCTGCAGCTTTGCTCTTACCAGACTCACATTATACTGAGTCCTGGTGTCAGTCCAGTGTGCTAACCTCTAGCTCCATATCCCCACAACGAATGTCTTTGAACTTGGAACCCTTAGAATTTTATGTTTTAGTGACCACAGGGTTTGAGACTTCTAGGAACTCATTTCCAATTCTGCGAACACGTCCACCCACTTTGTATCTACAGGCTCATTTTGATAGACCAGCTTTAGTCTTTCCGGCCCTTTGCATCTATAAATTCATCCCACAGACTACCAATGTCTAAAATGTCCATCATTTGTAAATGCTACAAATCCCACTGTATGTCCTTGTAGGTTAAACATCTCCTTCTTGGGGAAGGTAGTTTTAAAGTGCAAGAGGTGGTTTGAGCTTGTAAAGGAGAGGCTAGATTCCAAATAAATTGTAGTTTTAGTAAAGATACTGAGAAAGTCCTGTTGAACTTGGCTGTCCTTTGCTGGTAACATTTTTTTTTTTTTAAGTTTTAAAGCAAAATTCCAAAAACTGAATCATTTCTTAAAACTCTGAGTTTGGGGCGTCTGGGTGGCTGAATCGGTTAAGTGCCTGACTCTTGATTTTGGCTCAAGTGATGATCTCAGAGTCATGAGATGGGGCCCCGTGTCAGGCTCTGCACTCAGCGGGGAGTCTGCTTGAGGATTCTCTCTCTCTCTCTCCCTCTCCCTCTCTCTCTGCCCCATCTCCACTCGTGTTCTTTCTCTTTCTAAAATAAATAAAGAAACCTTAAGAAAAAACAACTATGAGTTTTTATCACCACCAACCCATAACATCAAGCACCTCAGATACAGTCAGTTTATCTTCTAGGCTCTTTGGATTCCTCAGAGACAAACTTGCTGTGGAGAAACAGTGTGTAGGTTTCTCTTTTATTGTACTCTTTGTCTCCACTCTTAGCCCTCATGCTTTTCCAAACTATAGAACATTCTTCCACCATACTTTGAAAATGTGATTTTATAGCAGGTCAACATTTTAATATCTTTTCAATGGCCAGCACCTGTGATAGCAAACCTGTAGGTACATATCTAAGGACATCTTTGATTTCTGTAAAGTCAAAAATCTCATTAAGTGCCTTGGTGCATTTTGCAGAAACTAAAAATCGACCAACAATTTTCATTATGAAAGTTTCAGTATCACAGATAAGCAAACCCTCCCCCTTTTTTGGAATTTTTTTCTTTAATTTTGAAGATGTAATTGGATTTATTAAACCATTCATATATTGGGTGACATCCCATCTTGCAGGTAAAGAAATGCTCTCTTTAGCAGTGTTGTATGCAAGGCATGCGGGATCTTTTTAGTATGTAAAACAGTTTGATTTTATTTGGTAAGAAGTTTATAGACTGAATGGAATTTGCCAAGACTCACATCTGCACTGTCTCCTGAATGCATGTGGAGGAACCAAGTCTAGTTTTTATTTGGATATCGAGAATCTTAGTGGTGCTTTCTGCAGTTTCATTAAAGTCTTCATAGAAATCAAGAACATGACTTGGAACTCCATTTTTCAAATCAAAGGACCTAAAAACTAGGGACAACACACTTGTTTGATGCTGTGATTTGATGCATCACTTGCTATACTATAGACAGCATGATGGGTGGTAGGATCTGACCAAATCAGCCGTACACTGCAAGATACCAACACATTTGTTATCAAGATGTCTTATTTTGCTCACCCAAAGGATATTTTCATCACAATCTCTGAATCAGAAAATATGTCTTTACAAAGTTTCATAGAACAACCAAGAGAATGCTGGATAATGCATGTTAGTGTGATGTGCAAGCTAATTTAGTGACCACTATTTTGGGCTGAAAATTGATGTCATTTGGGGATATGAAAAACTTCTGATTAAGTTAAAAGCTAAAGTTGTGAGTTTTGATATCTCTATGTGCTTTCAATTCTCCTTTTCTACCATTCTCAGCTACAAATTCTTTTCTGCACATTATGTAGATTGTTCTCTTTGAATCACTTACGTCCCTTGTCCAGTTTTATGTGTCCTTCCATCAATCAATCATAGGAAGAACACAGTCGGTCATATCTGGGTCATGCTGGTGTTGAATCACCATTGTTCTCATTTTTATCGTCTGAACATTTAGCAAATATGGTCACCATATTCACAGTGTGAAAACTTCAGCAGTTGATACAAAGCATGACAGTTAATCCACAAGCAAAGCCAAAGGTGAGCTGTTAACACTCACGACGACAATGTCCCTGAGCTGTACACTTAAAGTGGCATGACTCAGGGATGCAACGAGGGGTGATCCTTTAGTGAGAACTGGAAATCATGCTTGTCAATACCACAGTCTGGGGGAAAAACGAGAGTGACTTTGGACAGTGACTTAATCTTTTGACACCAGATCAGTATTGCTTTCAGATCCCATTTTTGGGGGCTACTATATAGCTTTTGTTCCTCCCACCCTCAACCTTTCACACCCATCACCAAACTTTAGGACTTTTCCCATCCTGAAAGTGGTTTCCTGGGAAGCAGGACTTTCAATGCTAAAACCAGGCCAGTGCTGGGCAAAGAAGGACTGTTGATCACCCTGTAAGATTGGTCCTGTCAGTGACTTAATGGTGATGCCAGAGCATGTCACCACAACACTGAACAGTAGGATATGTCTGGGTTCTAGACTCCAAGCTGGAAGTAACTCTTGTTTTACTTTGGTGACGTAAGATGTTAAATGTTTAAGAAACATTTTAGATTCCATTATCATTACAATGATTATTAAATATAAAAGATGAAAACAAAGTAAAAGTTTTTTTATTATCAGATATAATGAAATATAAAATTTATATTGGCACTACATTTCCTTGACAGATGAATCATGATCAAACATTCCCTATATAAGGGTGTGGCTACTAGCCCGTAATTTTATTTTTTGCTAATGAGTTAAAAATAATTTAAACAAAAGAAAAAAAAATAAAAATAAAAATAAAAAATAAAAAAAAATTTAAACATTTTATAAGATGAAAGGAGCATTGATTGTAACTGGAATAAATATTTAATAATACAATTTGATAACATAGATTTTAACTACTAATTTTGTAAAAGAAATCATATAAAAGTTTTATCTATGGGTTTTAGCTAATGTATCCTGAAAAAGCTTCCTGTTACCGTTAAAAGAATTAATGCCACTCCCTATATTGTTCTACAGAGTTGACTTGCCTCCCAGCTAGCTATAGACTGAGGAAGCAGGTATTCTTTTGAAAATGGCTGGGAAAAAAAATTGACATTTAAATGTCTTAAGAAATCTATGTTAAACATTTAGTATTTCTTACTGATGGTCTCTGCTTCACTTTGACAAATCAGGGAATGCAAGGGGCAAAACTATTAAGCAAATGGTCTCTTCTCCTGCCACTCCAGTCTACCACATATCTGCATCAGAATTCCTAGCACAGAGAATGCAACCCTCCACCTTCAGACAAAAACAGGAGTAAAGCCAGGAAAGAGGGCACCTGGGTGGCTCAGTGGTTGAGCGGCTGCCTTTGGCTCAGGTCCTGATCCCAGGGTCGTGGGATCAAGTCCTGCATGAGGCTCCCTTCAGGGAGCTGCTTCTCTCTCTTGCTTATGTCTCTGCTTCGTGAATAAATAAATAAATAAATCTTTAAAATACATAAATAAATAAAACCAAGAAAGACAGAAAAACGTGAGCAAAACCAGGAAATCCTAGGGTTCACAGTGACTTTTTATCATCAAAGGAAGCCCTCCTTTGGCTTGGCATCTAGAAGTTTTTATATCCCAGGGCAATGTGCCCATAGTGAGGTTTAAAATGGGTGAAGAATATGAAGAGCTTTTGTGAACACAGCTGTGTTCTCTAGGAAAGAATATCTCAGAGAGGAATTGAGTACCTGGAAATTGATTTCCTTAAAACTCTACACTGTATATCCTTAAAAAAAAAGGAAAGAAAGCTTTTTTTCAACACCAGAGATGCACATACCACAGTTTGAAGAGCAGAGTTTAGTTTTGCAGCAAATCATATCTAGATCCCAATCCGAGCAATGTCATTACTAGTTGTGTGATCTTAGGCAGGTTGTTTAGTCTCCCTGAGTCTGTTTTCTTACCAGTAAAATGGGCATAATGGATACATATCATAAAGTTACAGTGACAATTAGATAAGATGATGTATGTGAAGCTACTAATACACTACCTAGTTAATACAATGGGGCCTGGAATAAATAGTTTCTATTATCACTATCATCATTTTGATTTTGGTGCCAAAGTTACTCTTACTATCCCTCTGCAGGTGGTGTAGGATTAAAAGAATTAAATGGGCACCAAAAGAGATCTGTAACGAAGCTAGTCAATTTTCCTAAAGGCCATGATGACCTATTGTTTTATAGTTGACAGTGGACAGGAATTAGTGACTCGAATCAGAATCTGTTCTTTAGCCATTTGGTATCATTTTTAGTGCAGAGAATTGTTTTGTCATTCACGATAATCCTATTAAAGTCATTGTAAAATCCCTTGTTTAAAAACCCCTTTAGGATTTTACTTCATTATTATAATCAAGGTGCTCGCGCTCATGGAGTGTACAATTGGGTAAGTAGAACACTTTACAAAAATTACTCCCTACTAAGATACAGACCAGAGACCATTCTTTTAGCCTATGAGTTTGGGAAGCAGATTCACCAGGGTCTAGGTCTCAGGACCATCCTGGTTGCCATTTTTACCAGCTAAGATGCTTGATTGATTCAACTTTTTCCTAATTTGTAAGGAGAGATAGTAAAACTTTACAGAGTTAATAAAGAAGAGATGTGTAAAGGGGCACCTGGGTGATGTAGTCAGTTAAGCACTGGACTCTTCATTTTGGCTCAGGTCATGATCTTAGGGTTGTGAGATCCAGACCCACGTAGGGCTCTGTGCTGAGCATAGAGCCTGCTTAAGATTCTCTCCCTCTCCCTGTGCCACACTCCTCCCCACCCCCCAGCTCACCCACATGCACACGCACTCTCTCTCTCTCTTAAACAAAAGAGAGACGGGGCAGCCCCGGTGGCTTAGCAGGTTAGCACCATCTTCAGCCTGGGGCGTGATCCTGGAGACCCGGGATCGAGTCCCCTGTCGGGCTCCCTGCATGGAGCCTGCTTCTCCCTCTGCCTGTGTCTCTGCCTCTCTCTCTCTCTCTCTCTTTCTGTCTCTAATAAATAAATAAAATCTTCAAAAAAAAAAAGAGAGAGAGATGTGTAAAGCATGTAACAAAAAACCTGGTATGTGGTAGATGTTCAACAGATGTGAAAGTAGTGTTATTAAAGAAGACAAAAGAAAAACCTTGGCAAATTATCATACCAAGTAGAGAGTAAAGATTTTATTTTTTAAAGATTTTATTATTTTTAAAGATTTTATTATTTATTCATGAGAGACACACAGAGAGAGGCAGAGACAGGGGCAAAGGGAGAAGCAGCCTCCCCTTGGGAAGCCCGATGTGGAACTTGATCCCAGGACCCCAGGATCCCGACCTGAGCCAAAGGCAGACTCTTACCCAGTGAGCCACCCAGGTGCCTCAAGTAGAGAGTTAAATACCATGAAAAGCAGTCAAGGGGCTGGGATGGTTCCAAGAAGAGAGAAGGACAGTTTTTATTCTGGAAAGGGGAAATGGGGAGGCTGCCTGAAAGAGGTGGCATTCGAGATGGCCAACTCCAGATGCAGTTGGATGAGTGAGTTGAGCAGAAGAGACATCATGGTGAAGGGATAGGATGAGAAAAGGCAGAGATGGAAGATTCTATGGACAGATTCAAGAAATGAGTAATTTAATGTGTTTAGGTAGCTGATGAGAAGTGCAGTTAGTGCCTTGTCTATTTCCTTTCCCACCTCCAACCTCAGGTGGTAAACTGGAGCAGTGGTTTGGAGTCATATGTTGGAGAATCTGGAATGCTGGATCTAGGAGCTGTGGGAGGGAGAGCCGGAGTCAGAACTGGGGGAGATCTCGGGTTGGGTGAGTGCAGGCCCTTATCCACAACACGGAGGCTTTCTCTTCCTCAGCCATGCCTCACCTGAGTTGGATCATGTAGGGACAGATTTCAGAATACAGTTTGGAAATGTACTTTGGCCAGTATTTCTCAAACCATCTTTCAGGCACACAGAAAACTCCCAGAGTTAACACAGACACACCACAAAATAGTCCACTATAATCACACAAATTTAGGGAACTCAGATGTTGTGTCCCTCTTTGCAAGTTGCTCTGTGAATTAACGTAATAAAGATCCTAAGAGGTCCTGAAGCAAATGAAATGATGTCCTTAATTTAACTCAGCATTTTCCATATTGCTTACAGCAGAGCACACTGTCGGCTTCACAGCGGAGGTATTAAAAGCCCATGGAACAGGGTTCTGCAAGGACCTACTTTGGGAAATGTATCTCAGGCCGGACCTAATTAGGTGTCTGCATGATAGTTTGGGTTGGGAGGAGCAGGGTGAGGGGGGTGGGAGCCCAGGAGGCTGCAGGGAGAGAATGACCCACCGTGTGTAAACCAGGCGGATTGACCCAAGGGTCACATAGATAAGCTACACTGTAGAAGATTAATGACCAGACAAAAGAATTTGATCATCCTGAAATTTGGCAATAATGACTAACACTTTCTTCCTTAAACTCTAATTCTTGTACGTTTTGAAACTAACTCTTCAAATTCCGTTTGCCGGCTCTTTTAAGAGAACTCCGGACTGCTTTCTCCTGGTTTTGAAGGACAGTTCTGTAGCCTGTCCCAACTTGAGGGTGAAATGGTTAAACAGTAAAATCCAAGATCTCTGAAGTCAGAGGGATTTTTAATAACCTTGCTCCTGGCATTTCTGACTTCTTCCTGATTTTGAGGGCCTTTTCAGTTCAGATTGGAGCTACACACATTTCTTCCCACCAAAAATCCAGAGGCTATAAAACAAGTCTCCCCAGGTCCCATCACTTTGCCTTCCCCTTCTTCTACTTGGCAGCCTGTTAAAGGCATTTAAACAGGCAGCAGTTAAAAAGCATTTAGAGAGAAAGAAAATTGGCAAATGACAATAATACAGAGAGATGCCCCATTTGAGTAATATGTATCCAGGAACAGACACTTTTCCAATAGTATTAAAAGATAGGCAACTCCTCTAAACTGCCATTAATATGTCTTCAGTACTTAAAATCTGAACCTTGAGCCACTGCCAAAAATAGAAACTAAAAATTCTCTATTGATAAGATAGGGTCCTAAATATAAAAACAGTATAAGCCATAAACAAAAGCATCTGTAGAACCTGGCCCAGAAGGAGCAAACTATATCAGAACACAGACTACTCTCCTAGACACACCCAAACAAAGATTATTATAATTTCCACCATGGAGGATTTTGAGATTAATTATTTGAACCACAGTAGATGGTTTATATGGTTTGTTGTAGATAATTATGTTTGGTTGAGTTTATCATAAGGCAAACTATACACAGCTAATTCATATGCAAATTTAGTCATTCTGAATTAATGTTGTCTGCTGTGTTTATAAAGTCTATAGTTAAATAATCTCCTTAAAGAAGTACATTGATACACATATCTATAGTAAGTAGAATTTCATTGACAATTGCAGATAAGATTTTGGTTTTTAGAGTGAAGAACAGATAAGCAACATGCCTTGCAATGGGCTAGCTTAGCCAGGCTTACTGTGATCTACTGTACCACATTTATTGGTGGTGTGGCTTTCTCCAAATGCCTATGACAGTATGCTAGCAACTCCAAAACTGAGCATTAGCTGGGCTTGGCTGAAATGAAACTCTAAAGGCAGCACCCTGAATCTCCTCCTAGATGCATTCATGCTCTGATCTGAAGGGCATTCAGGCCTTATTATTCTCCTTCTGCTGTTAAAAGTATATGTCACAAGACTGGTTTTGATTTTGAAAAGTAACACCGCCATGCGATGCCCACTCTCCCTCATAAAAGAGGAACTATTGATATACCTATTGATATACTCACCAATCCCCCAGAGCTGATGGCGGTTTCAAGAAAATATCAATAAGAGCCAGCAAGATGCTCTACAGCTATGAAGTATTAAGAGGATGTCCAAGTAGGAAACGGTACCACCAACCACTACTCAAGGTCTCAGCATGCTACAGACCCCACATGACACAAATTTCATCTCAGAGAAGACGGATCAGAAGTAATGAGAGTTACCCAGAGGCTCATGACAATTCTGGGCCATGGGTGGCAAAAAGAAAGCTCTTTTCTCCCAACTCATTGTGCCATCCTTGCAGCCTCACACTTCTCACATAGTATTTTCTTTCCAGCTTGTTCATTTTGCTCAGAGAATGCAAGGAAAAGACATTCACCACAATTGAAAAGCATTTTCGAGGAGTGATTGCCCATTCTTGCTTTCAACAGCTTCTACTCATCAGGAGCAGAGAAGGGGGAAAAAGAATCCACAAAAATCCAAAACTGGGATCAAGGCACGCATACTTTGAATGACCTATGCTGAGGGGAGGAAAGTGTCTCCTAGAGCAGTGATTCCTCGAGGAGAAACTGGTGTTGGAAAGAAGGCTTACTGCCCTGGATATACACCAGAAGCATCTGGCAAAGGAGGGGAACGTGTTTTACTGTAAGACTTTCCTCCCACTCTGGGAGAATTTGATATACCCTCATGGGGGCTTACTCGACATTCTCTATTCACTCGTGTTGAGATTCGTTGTACTGGGGAGACGCTATTACTGCTGATGTTGTGCAAAGCCTTCAGCTATGCTGAATCAACAAGAATGGACCGTGAACCACTGCGGTAGAGGCTCTTCACCTCAAATAAGTTGGACTTTTTGCTGAAGGAAAGAGCTAAAGCTTTGCTGGGAGAGCTGTGTCTAATAAAAACAGCTGAGTAGTGTCCAAGGTCAGGAGCATCTAAACCAGACCATGAAGGACACTGAAGGATCTGGTTGCCAGGTGGAGGGAGAGCTCAGAGAACACAGAGCAATAAATAGGCAACAAGGTCAGCAACGCAATGAGTGGTTAGGGTCCCGTCATGGAATTAAGGTCAGAACAATGGCCAGAGTCAGGGTAGGGAGCTGGAAGACAGTGGGTGGAGAGTCTGAGCTAGGGTAGAGCTCAGCCGAGCAGGACCAGGGGCCAAGGGCCAGCTGACAGGAGTATTAGATGGATATAAATGCCTGGCTGCCTCACTGGGGAGTCTCCCTCCTGAAGAGGGCCTTCTGCTTCTCTCACAATCTGCTGACCCAAACAGGTTCATGCTTTGGGGGGCAGATCTGCTGACGGGTATTACCTAATTAATTACCCATGGAAAAAAAAAATACCCATGGGCCCCAGGTGCCACTCAACATCCTTACAAATACCCTTTTACTTAAAGAAAGAAGGCACATTTTTCTTTTGTTTGGTTTTGGTCTTCATATGAAATCATGACAATATTTGTCTTGTTAAGGGCCAAATTTTACAGCAAAATATTCAGCCTTTCCCTGTGTAAGATTTAACCCCATGTTTAAAGAACTTTGGCTTGTTGATGTAGAAATTGTGTTCATATCCGCAGCTCCTTATTAGCGTCTTCCTGTGAATCAAAAGTAGAAGATGGCTAAGCACCCATTTTCTTCCTGTTCCCTGACCTGGCAAATCTCATTCCTTTCCTGCTCTTTAGCTCTGCATGGATGTAAATGATGGCAAGACGACATGCCTGTTTGACAAGCACTACCAGACACATGAGAGAGCTGACTGGACGTCTGACGGTCAGAGCTTAATTTTGTGATAAGCCTAAGGAGTGGCAAGATTCAAGAAGGGATGTTTGGCTCATGTTTTTGCAATGCTATATTGTAAGAACCACCACGGTGTTGTGCTATGTGTCTCAGTTCCCACTGATATCTCGCGCCACAAGGCACATTTAAGATAGAAACGCTTCTGACTCCAAGTCTCTTGGTGTTTTCTTGTTCAGCTACGTTGGATTTGGACCATTGCTTCTGAGACTCCATTTACGTATTTGAACACACTTCATCAAATGAACTAAATCTAAACTTCCAAAGTCTTCTAAAAGGAGGTGAGATCCATTTTACTTTTAAATCAGCAGGGGTCAAGCCTTTGATTGGAGAAAGCAGGAAAAAAATGTGTGTGATTAAATCAAGTGGTAATGGGTGTTCGAGCAAGATTTTTGCCATAGATTTGGCCTCCATCCTGAACTGCAGCAATAAACACCTTTAGCATCCTTAAGTATAACATATCTAAACTAGTAAATTCCTATAAACATGAGGAAATCAGCCCCCTTGCTTTCTTTACTGAACAAAACGTATTTTCTCATTAAATTATCAAGATATCACTGAAGCTCAGTGTTCATTGTAATAAATTTACTATGAAGTATCTTGGTAGATAAAATGATTCTTTCTTCTTACCACAATAATTATTATTAAAATAAAATGCAGTAAATGCATTATAACCTATCAACAGAAAGAAGTCACCAGTTTTATATTGGGATTATCAACTTCCAAATAACTGGACTATAATAAAATGTGTACAAAAATTGTGCTGACTATAATTTGGTCTTTTTGATTATGTAAAAGGTACTTTAGAATTGTCATTATAAACATTCATTGAGCTGGGGTTGGGTCAAAGTACCATTTAGAAAGTGCTCTTGAATTCAGTTTGTTCTAATACTACAATTTACTGCAATTGAAGAATAGAAGTTATATATCTAGAAATAAAATATATCAGCTTGGTCTCCAGTGCCACCTAAGTCACAGCCCCAACAATCTTTTCTCAAATACCTCTAAGATGCCTGATAATATATTTAAAAAGACAAAATCTCACATTACCACCTAAAACTGTAACTCTGTCATACTTTTGCAAATATCTTAGAGGTATTTTTATTAGTAAAACTGATGAAGAGCAATTTACAAAACAATCAGCCTCTCATATTTACTTTGCTGCTGAAAACATAGCAAACCTGTCAATCTGAAAAAAGGGAGGAAGATGATTTATGGTTTTTCTGACTGCTAACTCCAGTTTGAAGTGGCAAATTCTGGACTAACGAGAAAATTAGGTAGAAAAATCCAGGGGTAAAAGGTTAGGGTTTTAGAACATGGTGGGTCAAGCCATGGGGGCAGATTATCAGAGTAGTGGCTGATTAGACACAGTCCAGTCATTACATAATGCTCTTTAGAAACATAGTCAAAAAAAAAAAAAGAAAGAAAAAAAAAAAAGAAACATAGTCAAAATTTACCAGAATACCCAAGATTTTTATTTATTTATATATTTTTTAAAGATTTTATTTATTCATTCATAGCAGACACACACACAGAGAGGCAGAGACACAGGCAGAGGGAGAAGCAGGCTCCACGCAGGGAACCTGATGTGGAATTCGATCCTGGGACTCCAGGATCATGCCCTGGGCTGAAGGCAGGTGCTAAACTGCTGAGCCACCCAGAGATCCTTCCCTAAGATTTTTAGATTGTGACTACCAAAAAGCAGGGATTTTGTTTCTAGTTCACTATAACATCCTCAGCATCTGGCACACGGAACATGCTTAATATAAAATGAAAGACAAGAAAAAAGGAAGGAAAGAGGAAAAAAGAAAGAAAGAAAAGAGAAAGAGACAGAGAGAGAAAGGAAGGAATGAAGGAAGGAAGAAAGAAAGAAGAGGGAAAGAGCAAAAGAAAGAGAGAGAGAAAGGGGAGAGGGAGGAGGGAGGGAGGAGAGAGAGGAAAAGAGAAGGGAGGAAGAGAGGAAGAGCTGGTATAGACCTGCTTACATCCAAAGTCGGATCCTAACACCTCTTTGGAGACAAACTTCTATTATATCTACACAACAGCATACCTAACATGTGGTGTGGTGCTAGCTGCACACCCACACAACACACTATAAATTTATATTTGAAAAATATGTCCTTGTCCTATGCCATATTATCCTGCTGGGATTCTTGTATCTACTCAAAATATAATCAGTAGGCAAGGCCACTCCAAGCTGCTATCTCCTCTTTTCAGGGCTATCAGGAACAAAGTAAAAAAAAAAAAAAAAACTCCCTGGCTCCTCCCTACTCCACTCCACCTGCAACCCAGTTTTAAGGGGAGAAATTCAAGAATGCAAGAGATATCATGTCAAGCATTGAGCCATTCATGCCAGAGAGACCAAATAGAGGCATTTGCTGCTCATGTGAAGACGTCTGTAAGGAAAAGGAAGTAAATGAACCTTTAGTATAATAAGGCCAGGACTATTATTTTATCAGAAGTAGTCAGAAGTAGGGTCAAAATCATGCAGAAGAAAGTCAGCAACTAAGTAAAATTAGTTCTCTCCATGGTGCAGTATGACTGTTCTCGGGTAATTTAAGAGAAATTGGCCATGGTTCTTGCTGCTGGAGAGAAACTGGGATGGTGTTGGCTCACCTAGGGAGCTGACCTAGCACTTCCCCACCCCAAGCCCACCCCCAGCCACATTTGGCTGAGAAGAAACCTGACTTCCATCACACACACCCCCCCTCCTCAGGGTCCACAGAAACCTGTGGGAAGATTTTACTGTCTCTGACTGAAGCCTGAGGCAGATGTATCTATGAGCCTCAGAGGGATTGGGGCTTGGATACTTAACTTGTGGGGAGGTATAGTGTACCCACAGGAAGAAAGGGGTCCTTACAGAGGACCTTCCTTCCTCATGGGGGAGGGACACATGGACGATCAGGGAGACAGAGTTGGGAGTGACAGACAACTCAATGAGGCCAGCACTGCCCTCTGTTCACCCTGCCTCATCCATCCCTGTACATGATAAGGCACCAAGTTAACTAAACAAACTCATTGCTCCTGAGCCTCTGTAATGCTTTGGGACACTCTGTTCAGCCCTTTGTTCATGTTTCAGTGTGTGAATTTGGTCTCAGGAGGATGAAAAAGGCAATGCCGAGGACTCCTATTCAGTCACCTCCAGAAGACTGCACACCCCTACCTTTCAGTTTGCCAGCCTCAGTGTCTCTCAGGAGGAGAGTCTATGGACTGGTGAGTGTGTCTAGTCAGGCATGAGGGTCAGACAGGGTCTGCTAGAAATCTTTTCCCATGGGAAAAAGGAAGGGGAGCTCCCCACAAGACAGAAAGGAAGCACCCCCAGAAACTCTTCAACACAGCTTCCTGTGCTGCTTTACTACACATAAGGGAGGGATGAAATGGGATAGCTTACCCTTCTTACATCTTAAGACTTAGTATGTTAACTCCTACTGTTCAAGGAAAGATGTTGGTATGGTCACCTGTGGGGAGTTACAACCAACAGCAAATCCTTCCAACTTCTTGTGTCAAAAGGTAGTACATTTTCCTACTCCCTAAATCTGGATTGGCTTGGTGACCAGCTTTGACTAATAGAATGTTGTAGAAATGACATTCCATGAATTTGAACATAGGCCTCCAGCGGCCTTACGGCTTCTACTCTTCACCTCCTGGAATGTGATGCTATGGGAACAAGCCTAAAGTAGCTTCCTTGATGATGAGGAACCATGTGGAGAGAGACGCTACAGGCATGAGGGAGCCAGCTCATATCATGTGGAGCAGAGATGACCCATATGGTTTTAAAGCAAGTCGGGAAATCCTTTGATACTTCTCTTGTAACATGGTGGAGTTTAATTCCCTCCCCCCTTGAAAATGGGTTGGCCTTAGTGACTCCCTTGTAATGAATATAATGTAATTCAAGTGGGACTGTGACGTCTGAGATTGGGTTAGAAGAAAACAACACAATGCCCACTAGACTCCCTGTGTTCAGACACACACCATGGGTGTGTCAAGCCAACATTTAAGAGAAGTGGCTACCCTGGAGCCACCATGCTGGAGAGAATATATGTAAAAAATGCAAGGACTCCAAGCGCCCCAGCTGTTTTGAGCCTGCTCAGCATCAGCCACCAGACATGGGTGAGTGAGCAAAACTTCAGAGGATGCTCACTTCAGATGAACCCTGAACTTTGAGACATTCTATGCTGATGCCAGGTAAAGCAGAGATAAGCTGTTCCTGACAAGTTGAGCCTGAATTACACATTTGTGAGCAGAATAAATGTGGTTATTCTCAGCCACTCAGCCCTAGGATGATGTATTAACTAACAAGATATAATAAATACGATATTGCATTTTCTTCATCTGGTCTGTCATAATTTGGTGAGTTCTGGTTAGGGTATGCTTAAGTCTCTGCAGCATGAGTCAGTGAGGAAGAAAGTAGAACAAGAAGAGGGATGAAGGCTAGAGATACCTACCTTGGGTGCAGAGGTTGCTGAGGGGTCCAACATATGATGTTTAAAGGGCAGGGGTACTCAAGGGAAGCGGGGTGGAGAGGAAACAATCTAGCAAGTGTTAAGTACACATTTTCAGGTAGGCAAGCAGAGACCGCCTGGTAGTCATCCAATTCTTTATCCCAGAGGGACTTTCTTTTCTCTTTTATTACCCAATCAGAAAGACAAAAGTAGCACACTTGAAACTTTTAGAAGGATGAGTAAGCACTCAGTTACTTGGACTATGTGTTCAGAGAACAGAAAAGTTAGACATGAAAATTACCTTCACATAATACTATTCATATTCATTCACCTATCACTAGCTGATCTCACATTAGGTAGAAAGTACTGGACTAAAGATGAGTCACAGGTATATTCTATGGCCAGAAAATGGTACCAGCCTATTTCCTAGAAATGAATGAAAGGGATTTGTGAAAATAAAGCACTACTCTTCAGAAAGAGAAGGGTGTAGACAATGCCATAGTTAGAATATGACAGTCAAATCTCTAACAGCCCAAATCTCACATTCCCTCCCAGCAGTGGTTTTGAAAAATCCATTGTACACTCTTGTCTTCGTGGACTCGTCACTCAAGCAACAGCATCATATTTTTGTATAGGTTATGCTGAACCTCTAACCATGAGAGAATCTTGTGTTCTGATCAGCAGGGATGGAAAGCAATAATGGAACTGAAGCCGTATGTACTGAATATTTGTCAGAGACGGAAGGGTAATGTGTCGTGTGTCTGTGACTATCTGAAATAATCTCATATTCTCACTGTGGAATGTTACTACAGATTTTCTACCAATTTGCCAAGAAGAATATGGAGAAAGACAGTAGTGTCAGAGAACTGTGTTCAAAATAATCTGTTGCTGTTGGTTACTAAGACTTGGAATAAATTGAACTATAGGAATCTATGCTCCTTTTTGATTTTCAGATGGTTGAAACTTTCAGAAAAGGGACTTAGTTTATTTTTGGGTTTTATGGTTCAAATATTTCTCAGAAGGTCAGTAGGCCTTGGGAAGGTTTATATCCCATATTTAGATTACTAGAGCTACGTTTTAAATAAGAATGTTTGGGACTTATCAAAAAAACTGCACTTACAAAAAAGAACTCTGAGATAAATAGGACTTCAACTACCAAGCCAACCACTTACACATGTCCATTCAGGGGCATCATCACACATTATTTCACTTCATGGAAGCTATTGCTCACACTCCATAGAACTTTCCAGTATCCTCCTATAATTTGTTTGGGTTTTTTTCTCTCCATCCTCACTCTCTGCTTACCCTTTGGACTTGACAAAGGAATTTGGCTAACTCAGTGTATACATTGGGATTTTTGCAGTTGCAAGTAACAGACTATTAAACCAAACTGGCCTAAAACAAAAAGGGAATGTATTGGCTCATGTAACTGGAACTTTCAGAAGTTCAGGCACATCTTGTTGCAGGGGCTTAAATGACATCACTAGGACCCGTTTTTGTTTTTTTTTTTTCTCTGTCCCATGACTCAACTTCTTCTGTATTGATTCCATTCTCTCCTTATAGTCCCCAGATGGCTGGGTGTCACCCACTCTGGGAACAACTTCCTTCTAGGTTCAAATGTGGTAGAAATAATCTGGTATAAAGCCAAGAGATCCACACCCATTAGACCAGTCTAGATCTCATCCCTACCCTTGTATCAAGAGAATAGGATGCACTAATTGGTTTGGGCCTCAATCTAGTTTCTACTAGATCTACTAGATGTACCTGTGCCGGATCCCCACCTAGACTACAACAAATAAAATGCAGAAGGAATGGATTCCAAAAAGAAAATAGGGGCTGTTGACAGAAACAGAAGGTTGGATACTGGGAAGACAACAAACACCCAGGACATAGGGTTTTGACCATTAACTCTGCCTACATTCAGGTCATACTCAGTAGTCCAGCTGTACTGTGCTCTTTACCTCCTGACTTGCTGTATTTTCTTTCTTTTTCTGCCTTCCTGCATGCTGGGGTCCATGGAATGGAGTCGGGCCACACCTGCCTATCATGAAAAAGCGTAAATGAACTGTAGGACACAGATACGTAGTTAAGGTCTTGGTCCCGGTCCAATGAAACAACCTAGTAACAATAGGTTTGCTACAGACCTATAGAAATGAGTATTAGTGCTCCCAAAGTGTATTGATCATGTAAGCTGAAGCCCATCTGATTTTAAACATCTATCCTAAGAAGAAAGACAACAAAACATCTGCAGCAGATATGTAGGACCCAGAAGCCCTTAACAAGCCCTCAAATCCTGGGAATGCTTTAATCTTTTTTGTCTTAAAAATATGGAAGACTTCTCCTCCAAGCAATAATCCCTTTAAAAGTACTAGGCACCTGATATGGTCATCCACCCTACAGAAAAGAAGTCCAACTTCTGATATATGAAAGACTGTGAGCTGAGTAATCAAGTAAAAGAAATAGACTTATTTAGGTTTTTGTTTTTAAGTATATGAAGAGAGCTGAAAAAAAATAGCACATCTTATTCAACATGCCTGCATTTATGAAAGTCTGCTAAGGGCCAGAGCTGGGTCTATAACATTGGAATGACATAAGTAAGATCCCTGCCCTCAAGGTTAATACACATTGACACACACATTCATACATGCATTAATAAATGCCCCCTAGGGCAACAATAACCCTGGTTGAGACCCACTGCACCCTTCCCCCCTCTCTCTCAACATTCCCACCTGGAAAGAAGGTGAACAGGCCTGGGCTTTGCAACATTCCAGGTCCTGCTTGGCATCTTCCAGCTGATGACTCCTCCTTCCCTATTTTTGTCCTTCCCATTAAATCCCTCTGTGTCGAGGCCATCATGGCACTTTTCTGCTGCTTTCCCTACTGTTGTGAAAGGGCTGTGAACTGGAGGAAGGCTCACTGAATAATTTAAAGACATCTTCTCACTTCCAGAAGCAGTGCTCCAGTTACCTAAGATAGCATCAGGCCACCCAGCTCTCTGCCTATGTCTGAGGCAGGTGTGTGCTGGTGGTGGCTTCAGCTACGCCAGCCAGTGAATCAGCAGAGGTGACAACTACCCCCAAATGTTCATGAATTATCGACTTCACTCTAAATTGAGGGATGATGTTGTGTGTGGAAGAGGAGCTGGTTAGGTTAGTTGGTCAGCAGCAGGAGAGCAGGCAAAAAGGATCACCTCCCGGTGCTATGACAACAAGTCATGATTGTGTTAAAAAAACAAAATTCAAGTGAGTACATTTGAAGACCTTGTTGGCTTTATTAAATGATTCATGAATAGGGCAGCATCCCACCTAGCAAGTAGGGAGATGCAGAGGAGTCATACAAGACGGAAGGAGGGTGGAGCAAGTAAATTATAAGCAAAAGAAAAGAAAGGATTTGTGGGGCACCTGGGTGGTGTAGTCACTTGAGCATCCAACTCTTGGTTTTGGCTCAGGTCAATCTTGGGGCTGTAAGATCATCAAGCCCCATATGGGGCTCTGTGCTCAGCATGGAGTCTGCTTAAGATTCACTCTCCCTCTCCTTCTGCTCCTCCCACTTGTGTTCTCTCTCTCTGTCTCTCTCAAATAAATGAATAGATCTTTTAAAAAGTTTTTGGTAAAAGAAAGGATTGTTCCAGGGAAGATCACTTTCCCTTAGGGGCAAGGGCAAGGGGTCTCATTATGCAGATTACAGGACCTTCCTTTGGGGGATAGATTCCATCATTGGTGCTCACTGGAAAATTCTCTATTGGTAGGTTAGGACTTAGATTTCTAGGATGAGTTGAAGCTGCAGTTAGGTTAGGTACTAAGCCCCGGTTTGGTGATTTGGGCTGGCCCAACTAATACCTATTTTGAGCTGGCAGTTTTCTTTTTAACGATTGTTTACATTTTTAAAACCAAGTATGGAAGTTTTGCCTACTTCCTTCTTACTGCCACCAGGGTTCTCTGTCATTTCAGTAAGCTCATTCTACATTCACCAGGGAATCAGAGAATCACAAGCCACTAATGCATTTTGAGTCCTAAATGTGAAGTAAGACTCCTTCTGTGAAGAAGACAAAATGCAGGAATATTTATAACTCCCAAACTAGCCTTGTTAATTCAAATCTCTGACAAAAATTTGTTTTAAACTTTGCTTAAATTATGATTGCACTCGCAAGATTTCTAGGTGTGATGGTTGAAATGTAGTGATTTATTTTTTTAAGTTTTTAATTTTAATTCTAGTATAGTTAACATATACTGTTATCTTAGTTTGGGTGTACAATGTAGTGATTCAACAATTGTAGACATTGTTCCGTGCTCATCATGATAAGTATACTCTTAACCTCCCTCACCTATTTCACCCATCCATCCACCCACCTCCCCTCTGATAAGCATCAATTTGTTCTCTGTAGTTAAGAGTCTGTTTCTCGGCTTCTCTCTCTCTCTCTCTTTTTTGTCTTTTGCTTGTTTTGTTTCTTAAAGTCCACATATGAATGAGATCATATGGTATATGTCTTTGACTGACTTATTTTGTTAGTGTAATGCTAGCATTACACTCTCTAGCTCCATCCATGTTGTCGCAAATGGCAAGGTGTCATTCTTTTTCATGGCTAAATAATATTCCATTGAATATACCACATCTTCTTTATCCATCCATCAGTCAATGGACACTTGGGCTGCTTCCACATCTTGGCTATTATAACTAATGATGCAATAAGCATAGAGGTTCATCCATATTTTTGAATGATTATTTTTGTGTTTGGAGGGTAAATACCCACTAGTGTGATTACTAGATTTTTTTTTTTAAAAAGAAATGTAATGATTTAGTCAATACTGAATAGAAGCTAAGTTTTTTTTTTAAGATTTTATGTATTTATTCATGAGAGACAGAGAGAGAGAGAGGCAGAGGGAGAAGCAGACTCCCTGCAGGAGTCTGCAGGAAGCCCGATGTGGAACTTGATACTGGGACTCCAGGATCATGCCCTGAGCCCCAAGGCAGATGCTTGACCACTGAGCCACCCAGGCATCCCAGAAGCTAAGATTGAAGGAAAAATGGAAACAAATCCAAAACACAAGGTCCTCTTTATATCCACCCTGTGAAGGTTGCTTTTATTAATTTAATTAAGTTCCTGGATTAATTTAGATAAGCCCCTCTTGACTCATTCCTAAATCATGCAGGGAGCCCAGCATAAGCCTAAGCTGGGTTCACTCTAAGACTCAGACAAGTCAGGGCATGTTGCAAGGATAGATGGACGTGGGAATGGGGCAGTGTTCAACAGTATTTACTTAGATGAGGGATAGAGGAAGCTTCTGGAAAAGATCTTTTTAAGAAGGAGATCTTTAAGACAAATATGTTCGATACAGGATAGAGGTCCAGAATGAGATGGGTAAAACAGCACAAGGAGTGAAGCAGGGGGCCTCTGAGAGGTTGAGGGTTGAGGGAGCTCCAGATGCATGGTTTTAAGACTCCCGAAATATTACAATGCTAAGAAATACCAATACTGGGTTATACAAGCAGGCACATTTTTTACAAATTCCCATTGACAATTTAAATTTACATTTGCATTTAATATGTCAAAAAATTTTAACACCAAACCAAAAGCACATAACAAATAATTGTGCCATTCTCAAGATAAAGAAAGGATTTATAAACATTCCTAATTCCGGGGATCCCTGGGTGGCGCAGCGGTTTAGCGCCTGCCTTTGGCCCAGGGCGCGATCCTGGGGCCCCGGGATCGAATCCCATGTTGGGCTCCCGGTGCATGGAGCCTGCTTCTCCCTCTGCCTATGTCTCTGCCTCTCTCTCTCTCTCTCTCTCTATCATAAATAAATAAAAAATTTAAAAAAATTAAAAAAAATAAACATTCCTAATTCCTAATTCTGTACAGGCAAGGGGACCAAGCACAGGAGCACCAGGGAAAGGCTGGCTGGTAAATGTTGTGTGGCTTCAGTTCTGACAGCATCTATGAGATAGTATGAACAACCTGGTTTGGAGTCACCCCCATGACTGGCCCACACGGGTGGCTGCATCAGTCCCTCAGAGGACTCGTCCATCTGTCCTCAGTGACCAGCCTAAAGCTTATGCCTCAGATGCTACAGGAAAAAGGCAAATGGAAACCACAGGAGCTCTTTGTCCATGAGCTCTGAGAGATGCTGAGCTCACAAACCTCTGGCGCCGACAACCTCTTTGGCAACTTTGCTGACTTTGGCAGCCACAGGAGTCCTCAGACTTTATGGCCTCAGCCAGGCATCAGCAGCTTTGGCACAGGTGTGGCTGGGCCATCACAGCAGGGGGAGTGCCCACTACTGACACCAGCGGTGGCTCCCTCCTCCGGGCATAGTGACAACAGGGCTGTCACTTTCAGTATTGGTTATAAGAAGGATCACCAGTGAGAGCCAGTTCACCAGTGGCTGAAGCCCTGGGGTAACCAGAAGAATCTCTCTCCATCACTTAATCCTTCTGTGTCCTCTCCTGTTGGGTCAGCCTCCCCCAGAGAGCACACAGTCTGTTATCCCGTGGCTGATTTTCAAGGAGCAGACCATGTGGGGAATCACTGCCTATGACAGGGTGGTAAGTCTATTTAATTCGGGGATTTCCTCTTTAGAAACCTACTGGTCCACAGATAAAAGGTCCATTCTTCAATATAAGCTTTACTTAGACATTTTTTGGATGTTATAACTTTGATTCTACATGCTGGCTCTTTTGTCTTATTTCTTTTTTTTTTTTTTTGTCTTTTGTCTTATTTCTAGATGGGTTCAGAACTTAGGAAAGAGGGGGGCCTGGGCGGTGCAGTCAGTTGAGCATTGAACCTTGGTTTTGGCTCAGGTCATGATCTCAGGGTGGTGAGATCAAGCCCTGAGAGGGACTCCTCACTCAGCTTGGAGTCTGCTTGGGTTCCTCTCTCCCTTTGCCCCTCTCTCCTGCTTGCTCGAGCTCTCTCACTCTCAAATAAATAAATAAATAAATAAATAAATAAATAAATAAATCTCTTTTTTTTAAAAAAAAGAACTCAGGAAAGGAAATGCTATTAATTGGGCCTCCCAAACACTCCCGAGAACCATCATCATCATTAGTGTATTCTCAGGGTTTGTGTATTATTTGGCCCTGGCAGACACATAAAAATATATTTGAGATAATGAATGAATGAGAACATATGTAAAATACTCACCCAGGGGCAAGAGCAGAAATATCTGGTTGGAATTTGAAGGGTGTGTCATGAGTGGGAAGAAGGCAGATCCAGAGAAAAATTGTTGTTTGCTGCAGTGACTCAATTTTTTTTTCCCTAAAGCTACTATACCCCAGGAAGCATAGCTTGGCTCATTTATTGATTTGTAATTTCAAGAAATATCTTTTAGCAATTGACATGCACCAGAGAAAGAGAATTCTCACCTTTAAGCGTTCATATTCTCATTGGGTACGCAGACCTGGGTGCAAGTAACTGGGTTTCAGAATGATTTACCAACAAGGTAAACCAGTTACTACAGTGGCCTAGAGAAGGTGACGCTTCTGCCTGTCAAGAGAGTTAGGAAAGTCTTAAAAAGTTGAGGACCGGGGAGCTCCTGAGTGGCTCAATGGTTGAGTGTCTGCCTTCAGCTCAGGTTGTGATCCTGGGGTCCTGGGATCAAGTCCTTCATCAGGCTCCCTGCAGGGAGCCTGCTTCTCCCTTTGTCTTTGTCTCTGCCTCTCTCTCTGTGTCTCTCATGAATAAATAAATAAAACCTTAAAAAGAAAAATAAAAGCTGAGTACCAAAAAATATCAACTAAATTTATGGACTCACAAGATGGAAAAGAAAGAAATGTTGAGCAAACCACCACGTAACCGGCAATTCTTTGTGAAGCAGCAAATGGCACATACCTCAGTTCGAATGAGCCAGGAGCTCATTCATTTCATGAGTATTAGTTGAGGGGCTACTATGTATAAAGAGCCACCCGGGCCTCTGGCAGATGCAAGTATGACAGACAAAAGACCAAGACGCTTGGAACTACACGTGAAAGGGGAATGGGGACCTTCTCTGGCTGTTGTCTCAGGACTGAGTTCTCAGTCCCAGGCTCTGCACAGGCCAGAAGCTTCCTTCCTACAGGGATTCCTACAACACGCATGGGTGGGTATCAAGTATTTGGGCTTTGATCCATACTCAAATCTATGACCCTGGACATCTTAATGAAGAGGTTCCAGTCAAGGAAAATCTCTTATCAAACTTCTGAGCAGTTTTCCGTGTTATAGGCAGTGGAAAAGATAATTACCTTCAGATAAGGATTCCTTTGCTCCAGAAACTTCAATTGTCATGGAAATGGCCACTTAGATTCTGATATCAATTCTGATGTGTGTTTTTTTTTTTTTTCCCCACCACACCAGCAAGCAAGTCTCAGAGGCCAGCTGGGTGTTTTACGATTTCAGCTCAAGTCTGACACCACCTGAAGTGAGCATCAGATTCCATGGGTTAAGGGTCTAGTCCTATAAGACTCTCCCCCTTCCCTATCTGTCCCCCTTCAGAGGCCAATGGTCAGTTCATCTTATTATCTGTGCTTCTGATGGGCCAGCTATAGATAAGAAGTTCCAATAACCCCCTCCTTTGGCTTGATTAACTTACTAAAGCAGCTCCCAGAACTCTGAGAAGCATTTTACTTATAGGATAACTAGTTAATTATGAAAGGATATAACTCAGGAACAGCCAAATGGAAAAGATGCATGAGGCAACATATGGAACTTCCATACCCTCTCCTCTAATGGCGAATGCCACTCTCCCCACATCTCCAGGTGTTTGCCAACCGGGAAGCTCTCCAAATGGTGTCCTTTTGGGTTTGGATGGAGGCTTCATTATATAGGTATAATTGATTAAATTACTGGTTATTGGTGATTGATTCAATCCCCAGCTCCTCTCCCCTCCATGGAGGTCAGGGGGATGGGATTGAACGTTCCAATCCTATAATCCTGTGGTTGGTTCTTTGGGCAATTTGCCCCTATTGTTAGGTGCCATCCAAAAGTCACCTCATTAACAAAACAAAGGACAACTTTATTGCTCTTATTCACTTCGGAAATGCCAAGGGTTTTGGAAGCCCTGTGCTAGGAACAGGGGACAAAGACCAAATACCTGTTTTTTTACTATAACTCACAATATCCCACCACTCAACCCACAAGGTAGATAATGGCAGAGACTTTTATATTACATGGGCCCTGTCTCCCTGGCCCTGTCTAAGATGGTCCATCTTAGATTAGTAAGATAAAGGGTGACCATCTAAGATGGACCATCCTGTCTCCAAAACTAAAACTGGGGCAGGAGACAGTTGCAGACTGTATATGGCTACCTGAATTGGAATAATATGAACTTGGACACTGTGCTGAATTGAATAATACAAACTGAATTGAAATGCCATAATAACATTATAAACTTGGACACTGTATTTCCACTTGTGTATGCAGAAGCAGGGGCCAGTGTAAGAGAGGAGACTGAGGCACAGTGAGGAAGAGCCAGGAGGAGCCTTGCTGCCTATAGCTTAAGTCCATTTTTGCATAAGTTAGTTTAGTGGAATCTTCTTTGCTACCAAGAGTCTGAGGCAGAAAGAAAGAAAGAAAGAAAGAAAGAAAGAAAGAAAGAAAGAAAGAAAGAAAGAAAGAAAAGTAGAGCGGAGACCCTCTTCTGGGACATATGGTTTGTCATTGTAACTTACCAGCTGCAAAAGTTTCAGTTGAGTTACATGGTCCTATAAAGTGTATGCAAGTGTGTGGAGATTGCTAAATAGGACCTTGGACCCATCATCCTACAAAGTATTGCTTGCTTTGGGGACATGCAGTTGCTTGGGTAGACGGGCTGCAGAGCCCCCAACACACTGGCAAGGATGGCAGGCATGGATGTTACCTCCAACAGAAGGAAAAAAAAGGAAAACAAATTGGGCTGAGTTTAGCAACGTCGCTGTGACTGCGCTGATCATGCCCTTAGGTGGCGCTCTTCTAACCCAGCTGTGATAATAAACACGGGAGCTCTACTCAGCTGTGGGATTGGTGCAGGAGAAGGAAAGTGCATGGGACTGAGATGGTCCCTGGGTCATGTCGCTTGTTTTCAGGTTCTGGGATTGGTTTGTTGGTTTCCCTTTCATTAGAACCGGGAAAAATACCAAGTGCCCCAGCGCCCCAGCCACTTGTGGCAGCTGTGGGTCTGCTCCCTGAGCAGGCAAGGTCCTCTTTGGGGGTGTGGGGGGGTTCCTGGCCTCACTCCTTCTCTGTCCCCTTTCCAAAACTGACCACATCCCACTTCAGGTGGGGCCACCCCCATTGGTGGCTGGACTGGTGGGGAGGGTGCTGCACAGTGCTGGGGCCAGCCCCAAAATGCTCCACCAGTAGTCTCATTAGGTTCACAGCATCAATTATTTTTTTAAAGATTTTATTTATTTATTCATAGAGACAGAGAGAGAGAGAGAGAGAGAGAGAGGCAGAGACACAGGCAGAGGGAGAAGCAGGCATCATACAAGAGAGCCTGACGTGGGACTCGATCCAGGGTCTCCAGGATCACGCCCTGGGCTGCAGGCGGCGCTAAATCTCTGCACCACCGGGGCTGCCCCACAGCATCAATTATTGCTGTGTTTTTAGAAAATTTAAGTGAACTGTTTCAAAGCAAAAAAAACCCAAAAAAACAAAAACCAAAAAACCAAAAAACAACCTAAATCATTATTTTCTAAAGAGACTGTGTTTCTGAGGATAGAGGCTACCTTCTAGGGCCTGGGGGTTGCACATTTTTCTAAAAGGAATGGTAATTTCTGGAACCTGTCACATGAGGATGGGATGACCCAGAGGCAGACAGAAAAGATGCAGAAGGCGGAGAACCTTTTACCTCTGAGGGATTGGGGGACAATGAGGCTTATGGCTCAACAGAGGGGGGCAGTGTGAGGCCTTTCCTTCGTGGGGTGGGCAGGAAGAAGGCTGTCCTCCACGCCAGTGAGGCAGGCCAGAGACATACCAGCTTCAGCAGGTGAGCTCTGACAACAGTTGTATCTCCACTCATTTTAGGTTTCTTTGCCTTGTCATTTCCCTCTGTGATATTAAAGCCTTCAGTAAAGTTTTGTTGTTACAGTCTGACCTTGGCCTAATTCGAATTAAGGGAAGGGTCTGTGTGGAGTAAGTAGTAAAACGGAAAACAGACTCTCCTCATCTTGATGTCAGCTTCATGATAGCAGTATTGATGGAAGAGAGAAGGTTCTGGAACTGCAGGAAGTGGCAATCAGGAAAGTGAATGATGGCCCATGGTGGAGTGGAGTTCAATAGTCCAGAATAGTGCAAAGCAGAGACATGGGGGTGGCAGGATTGGCCTGGAAACCGAGATGGAACAGCCTTCCCTCACCCACCTCCTCCCAACATGCTAGAGGGAAGCAACAATCATGGCAGAGACTGGCTAGGTAGTACACAGTAACATTTCCCCCTCTTGAGCACACCGGAGACTACATCTTCCAGGCCCCCTTGCAGTAGCTAAAGAACATGACCAGAAGTGACGTAAGCCACTTTCAGGCCTGGACCGTAAAATCTCCACGACACCCTCTACTCGGTCTCTCCATGCTCGCTGCTCAGCTCAATTCAGATGCCACACAGAGGACTCAGGAGGATGGAAGAGGACAGCAAACCCCAAAGATGGAAGGAGGACGAATCCCCGAGTCATCACTTGGAGAAGAGCTGCCAGACTTATTTTGAGTTGCAATGTGAGCAAAGAATAAACATTTACTTGGTTAAACCGCTGAGATTTTGAGGTTGTTTTGTTCCTACAGCCCACATTAATCACTCTAACTAATATAACAACATAAAGAGAAGTCCTGTTATTACTCAGACAAGGCCCTTTGAGCCATCAGAGATTTGGGTTGCAGAAACACAAATCAGACATAGATCCTTCCTCCAAAGAGCTAGCACTCCACTAAGAGGGTAAGACAAAAAGTGACAATAGAAGGATAAACAGAAGCCTAATAAATGACTTTGCGATGAGGCACAAAGCCTTGAGGAAATGTTTAAGCAAATATTCTTATAGTACCATTCCCTTGTCAGAATTGCCAAGAGTTTCACAAGTGGTGAAGTCATGGAGATCCTACCCATTTTTCTCTCTGATGAGCTCATAGGTCTTTGTTTATAACCTTTATTTCTTCATTGCCATGGTTTTATCTTTTACTTCCCCATGGCTATTGAAAACAAAACAAATTAGAGAGATAGTCTACTAAGTCAGTTCTTACTGAACCAAGAAGGAAGCTTTACTCACACGATGCCCTGTAAGTGTGCAGAAATGCAAGCCAAAGTAAGACTAAAACTTTTTTTAAGACCTTTTTTGACCTGGTATCCCTAGAGGAAAAGCTGTTCACATGGGGTATATAGACTTTATTTCTTTTAATCCTTTCCCACTTCCCTTGGGACCTGAATAAGGCACCGAATCAGAGGTTTGCGATGGCAGTTCTTGCTCTCTTGGACTGTCAGGTGAAACTGGGTGAAAGAAGAAATCAGGCCAGGTAAGGTGGGTTGGTGACTTTGTCCCCTCAATTATTTTTAAATCAAAAGTAAATAATGATACCTACTAAACACAGATGAACCTAGAAGACACGAAGCCAAATGAAAGAAGCCAGGCACACATAAAAATACATACTGTACAATTTCATTTATATGAAATATCCAGAATAGGCAAATCCAGAGAGATGGAAGCAGATTAGTAGTTGCCAGGGGTTTGGGGTTGGACAGGAGGGAGGAAGAGAGAGGGATAGAGGAGTCACTGTAGCTTAATGGGTACAGAGTTGCCTTTTGGGATGATGAAACTGTTCCAGGACTAGAATACGATGATGCTTGCACAACAGTGTGAACGTACAACACGCCAGTGATTTACACACTTGAAAATGATGATAACGGTGCCTCCTATGTTAAACGAATTTTACCTCAGTTAAAAATATTCTGGCTTTTTTTTTTTAAGTAACTTCATATTATCTGTCGCCTTCCTTGCCCCACATCCTTCTACTCTGTCTCCTACTCATCCTTCCTGAAATTATGGTATTAATAATGGTAACGTTAATAACGGTAGAAATTAAATGCAACTCACTGAGACCAGACTGGCAAAGGCACAAAACCCAACTTTAGGGGAATCGACTGTCCACCAAATCAATGGAAACTCTGAAAGGGGAAATCACATGCTCTCTAGTCAAGTCCCAGGGGAGACTGTGCTTCCCACTCGGAGCAGACGTACAGCTGTAGGTTCCTGGATGGGAGATTAATAAACAAAGAGTAAAGGAGCCTACCTGGGTCCTTTCTGATTCTCTCCCAAATGCATGTTAGTGTTATTTATGGTTCGATCATGTTTACAATCTTCTTCCCTTCCAGAATTGGTTTCTGTGGCAAACCAGACTTAGTCAGTGAAGTAGAACAGAGTGACTCAAGGACAGAAAAGGAGCTGAGGTTGGGTTGTGATTGTCACACTGATGTCTGGAGAGCCACCCTGTCCCTGTCACTGATGCTGTGCTCAGCTGGGTAGGAAGCCAGGAGGCTTGAAGAAAAGAGACTAGAGACACTTGATTTAACCTCCTGCCCTCCTCTCCCATCTCAGTCACACCTTCTCCTCAGTGAGAGGGCTTAGTGCCTCCGCTTGAGCTGGGAGATAAAGGGCAGGTTGGCAGGAGGCTGTGTCACTTCAGAGAGGGGCCCATCTCCTTCACAGAGGCCGTGGTCTGTTCTGTTAGATGGTTTCCAGGCATCTCAGAATATATAGCTAGCATGGTGTCAGCTGACTTTCTGTGGTCCAGCACAACAGAAAGTGGAAGCCGTGTGGTGATTTTGATTATTTAATTCTACACCCTAGCCCTGCTTTGAAGAAGGTAGGAAGGGAATAAAGCTAGGTCACTGCCAACCCCAAAGATAGAGGTGAATGGAGCTGGCTTGGCTCGGGAGAGCAATCATGACATTTGGGAGGAATTTTGCAAGCCAGTTCTTAAAACTATTATTTTAAAAATTATACTACAGCTGAGTGAAGTCAGTCAGTCGGAGAAGGACAAACATTATATGTTCTCATTCATGTGGGGAATATAAATAATAGTGAAAGGGAATATAAGGGAAGGGAGAAGAAACGTGTGGGAAATATCAGAAAGGGAGACAGAACGTAAAGACTGCTAACTCTGGGAAACGAACTAGGGGTGGTAGAAGGGGAGGAGGGCAGGGGGTGGGAGTGAATGGGTGACAGGCACTGGGGGTTATTCTGTATGTTGGTAAATTGAACACCAATAAAAAATAAATTAAAAAAAATTATACTACAAATATAACCAGAACTGAAAGAGCTCTCGTTTTAATGGTTATAATTCGTATAAAGGTGATAAACGCTAGACAAACTGTAGATGACATCGCAAATGAAATGACAAGAGGTGCCTGGGTGGCTCAGTTGGTTAAGCATCTGCCTTTAGCTCAGGTCATGTTCCCTGGGTCCTGGGATCCAGAGCCAGGTGGGGGCTCCCTCCTCAGCAGAGAGCCTGCTTCTCCCTCTCCCTCCAGCTTTTGTTCTCTCTCTCTCTCTCTCTCTCTCTCTCTGTCTCAAATGAGTAAATAAAATATTTTTTTTAAATGTGGGGCGGGATCCCTGGGTGGCGCAGCGGTTTAGCGCCTGCCTTTGGCCCAGGGCGCAATCCTGGAGACCCGGGATCGAATCCCACGTCAGGCTCCCGGTGCATGGAGCCTGTTTCTCCCTCTGCCTATGTCTCTGCCTCTCTCTCTCTCTCTCTCTGTGTGACTATCATAAATAAATAAAAAAAAATTTTTTTAAATGTGGGGCACCTGGGTGGCTCAGGTCATGATCTTGGGGTCCTGCGATCTTGAGGTCCTTCTCCCTCTGCCTGCATTTCTGCCTCTCTCTGTGTGTCTCTCATGAATAAATAAATAAAATCTTTTTTTTTTAATGTGTAATGACAATAAACGCTGGAAAAAGATTTAGCAGGTTGGGCTGCAACCCCATTTGTCACACAATAGTTAAACTGCAACTGTAGGTTGGCTATAGATACATGAATGCAGCAAAAAATCAACAAAAGCATTTTGTAAAAGTCAATTGGCTATATGGGATTTACAGTAAAGCATGTTGCACACTGCATTATCATTGGTAAATCATATGCCACACTCCCTTTGTATCAGTGAAATTCATAATAAACTCATACACTCATTTTTTGGGAGCCAGTTGTTAAACATTATCAACACACCACTGCCTAAGGGCCTATAATCCTAGGAGACCTGAATCAGGTCGTGGAATGAAGTGAAAGAAAGAAAGAAAGAAAGAAAGAAAGAAAGAAAGAAAGAAAGAAAAGAAAGAAAAGAAAGAAAGAAAGAAAGAAAGAAAGAAAAGAAAGAAAAGAAAGAAAGAAAGAAAGAGAAAGAAAGAAAGAAAGAAAGAAAGAAAGAAAGAAAGAAAGAAAGAAAGAAAAGGAAAGGAAAGGAAAGGAAAGGAAAGGAAAGGAAAGGAAAGGAAAGGAAAGGAAAGGAAAGGAAAGGAAAGGAAAGGAAAGGAAAGGAAAGGAAAGGAAAGGAAAGGAAAGGAAAGGAAGAAAAGGAATGGTGACAGGGAGGCAGGCAGGGAGAAGAAGGATCATCCTTCTCCTTGCATTGCAAATCTAAGGTAGGAAAAAGGACAGATAGGAAAAATACAGGGCTCTCTTTGCAAAAGTAGAATAGGTGTCCTCCTATCTGATATGATTTGAGAGGGACTCCAACACCTGCCAGCCCAGGGATATCTAGCCCTGCGGCTTGCTCGAGCCTGCTTCTCGAAATTCACAGGATGTGAATGTCCTTTCCCTGGCTGAGCGTGGTCCCCTACAGCTTTCTCTTGCCTCTAATATCACTCATTAGCACCTTGCCCACATCTGCGTATAAATAACTAGATATGACCTTGAAAAGCACTGAACTTCTTCCCAGGGAGATGAGACATAATTAAAAGTTCTGATGTGGGGAAAGAACTGGAAAAATCCCAGGCATTGCACTTGCCTTGGCAGTATGGGCCACAGAAAGGGGAATCACGGACAGCCTTGGGTGTGGACACTGAAGGCGCATGGGCCAGCATAAGGGCTTTGCAAAGGCGAATAGAGATGCTCTGGAGGCCACTTCACCTGCGGGCCAACTTGATGTGGACGCTGGTACTGAGCTTGCTCATGGGACCCCGCACGAAAAATTATAAGGTTAGAGTGACTCCTAATATAAACTATGGACTTTGGGTGATAAAAACATGTCCATGTAGGTTCATTGATGGCAGCCAGTGGACAGCTCTAGAAGGCCATGCTGAGAGTGGGGAGAGGCTGTGTGTGTATGGGAACAGGGATGTATGGAGAACTCTGTACTTTCCACTCAATTTTGCTGGGAACCTAAACCTGCTCTAAAAAATTAAGGTCTACTTAAAAAAATAACAGAGTTAGGATCCCAAGTCGTTACCTTGTTTACTCTTCTAGTCTGCAGCTGCCCACCCAGAAGCGTTCTTTCCCTGCCCCTCACCATTTCACGATCCTAAAGTGTCCCATTCTGTGCTGGCAATGTTTCCAAGGATTACCTTGGAAAGACATAATCACAGCTTAATAAATAAGCAGGTATAAATGTGTGCATTTATACATGCAAAGTGGTGGGAAAGATGAGAGAAAGCATGTCCTCTGCAGCCCCAGCAATCACATAACAGAGCTAATAAATACTCTTCATGTTTTACTCTCTTAGAGCCATCACCTCTTTACCCTTCGGACCAAATATGTGACTCCCCCAGTCTTTCAAATATATAGCTCCATCTCTTTGCAGATGTAAATTTTACTTTGTTTACTGTGAACACCCTGGTTTTCAAAATATACATGTGAATCTATTTTCAAAGGTTTTTTTTTTTTTCTTTTATTTCTATTACTCCTCCTCTTTACAAAATGAATACTTGGCTTAGTCTTCAAAACTGTTATCAGACCTTCAAGGTTGTTTTACTTGTGACCCAAAGGGCTTCTTCCCTTGTATATTCCTGGAAGGCCAGAGGGTACAGAGGATATTAATTAGGTGTAAAATAGACCCTAAAACTGACGTCAGAATAGCCTGGCTGTTCTTCACTCCCTTTATCTCTTCCTGCATATATGGGAAGGATATGTGTTTTTAAAACGGGTTAGGGGGCACCTGGGTGGTTCAGTCAGTTAAGCATCTGCCTTTGGTTCAGGTCATGATCTCCAGGTCCTGGGATCAAGTCCCACATTGAGCTCCCTTGGTGTCCCTTGGTGTTAGGGATGAATCACCGAGGCCACACAGGGCAAGGTTAGCTTTTAGGGATGACCACAAATACCAGGGTCGCTGGTGCCAGGGTGAAGTTGCTTCAGGAGGGTGGTTCACACTCCCCCTATGCTGGGCCTCACCTGTCCTGCTTGCCACAGTGCCATCATAGTGAAGAGTCAACCTTCCTCTCTGGGTCTGCTCCAGCCCAAGACAGCTCCAGGATGGCTCCTGGCCATCCAGATCACTCTTCCACACCTGGATCTCAGTCAACAGCTGTTCCCTCACCCACCAACTTTGCAAAAATGCAACCAAGGAGTCTAAGGAAAATATATTTTAAAAGACATCCCTGTGTCTTTTCTCACATAGGCTATTGGCTCTCAAGCATTGGCATCCATGGGTACTTGCACTCCATATTCAAAGATGGGATCACGGGGCACGTTGCACGTGACTCCAGACTGCCTCTACTTCTCCACGATGTCACCTTTCAGAAGTCATTCCTCCACATTTCAGTCTAAGTGGGAGTCTTTGTCCTTAATGCCTTCAACTCTCGAACAGACCCACAGGATGGCTCTATCTTCCCAGGGTCAGCTCACAGATGAGTGATTTCTGTCTGTGTCACCAAATTATAGAGGAAGAAACAGACAATTGGGAAACTGAGTTCAACTTTTGACACATGTGAAGGCTGCCTACATAGCTACAGGCTAGCAGGGCCGATGACTTGGGCGAAGCGTTCTTAGTTAATGAAAAGAATTCAAAACCACGATGACATAATGATTACCAGTGTATCTCCTGCTGCGTGTACACACTCTGGTGTCTCTGGGAGGCTTCCTGGGAATAGCAGCCCTATAATTGCCAAATAGAAGAATTGCAGGGGGCAGGTGACCAGCTCCTTAACTGACTGGCTCCACTCCTCGTCTAGATGTGAAGAGAGTAGATGAGACCAGGCATGGGGTCATGTGCTTTCATGCCCTGTAGCTGTTTCTGTGCACAGGCTCATCTTTTGCTCAGCCCGTTGGCAAAGCTGATGCGATCTGTCAGGCAGCACACGTGGGAGCCCCAAACAGCAGGTGCATCTCCCTGGAGCAGAGCTCCCCACAGCAGGAGTGTTAGAGGGCCGTGGCCCACAATGATCCTTGCTGAGGTGTGGCTTCTGGGCTGTGGGGAGAGCCCAGCAGCAGAAGCTAACCCACCAGAGAGGAAACACAGAGGCTGGAGGCTACTTCGTGGTCCCATTAGTTCCCGTAATGCATTCTCTCTCCTGAGCCCTGCCCTCCCGGCAGAGCCTGCAGACGACTAAGAAATAAAAATGAAATAGAAAATGGCATGTGCCTGTTTGCCTCCGTGGTTTTTATCTCTGTTCCCGCAGAAAGGGCTGCGATCCCTCAGAGCTGCAAATAGCCGGGCTTGCCAAGGCCACACTGGGGCCACTCCAGGCCGTCAAGCATCACTCCTGCCGGAGCACCTTCCAATGCGAGAAGTTCACCCACTAAGGAAGGCAGGAAGGAATATGGGCTCAGTCCCTACTTCCAAGGCTTCTTGTCTTTGACCTTGTTTTTCTAACCCAAACTCTGGACATGTGGTCTGAAAAGGGATTTTTGCGCTCCCAGGGGCATGAGTCAGTGGGGAGAAACGCGGTTTAGAAGTACAGATGTTGGAATTTCTGGTACATTTTAAGAGCAGCAAGAAACAACAGTAGTTCTCAAGTCAAAGGGATGTGATGAAAAATTATATCTGCACTACTTAAAACCTGCAACCTTGGACAAAGTATTTTACTGTGACAGTTTTCTCTCCCGTAAAAGGGAGGAATAATACCCATCTGGTACAGCTGTCCTAAATGTTGAGACAATATATAACATAAGAGAGAGGAGAAAAAGCATCACTCTAAATTACCAGAGTTGCTTTCTAAGGAATAGGAATCCTACGGACGGTCCTTTGTTCTTCTGAGCGTCTTCATGGGTATGCTGGCTTTTCTTAGTAAAGAAACAAGAATTTGGACTTTGGGAATAGTCCAGGAGTGATTCCCTGAGGAAGGGGATGGAAGCAGGGAAAGAAATTAGAATCTGGTGAGATGGTGTGGGGTTGGGGGAGGAGGACCTAACCTTTAGAGACCTTAAGGCTTGATAGACCAGAGTTCAAATCCGGCATCTAATACTTAGTAACTGTGGAGCTTTGGGAAGTCATTGGCCTTTGCTTAGTTCCATTTTTCCCCACAGAGAAAATTGGGATCATAATTCTTCCCTCTTGGGGCTCTCGTGAGGAGTTGATTAGGTAATTATTGTGAAGGATCTATTGTTGCTATTGTTGTGAATGGCACTGAGACTATATGGTCTGATCCCCACTGCTGGAGACAGCTTGGCAGAGGCACATTCCTTGCTCGTTCAGCTAAGAATGGGCACATTCCTGGACCACTTCTGCAGAGTCCAGTGTCACATGGGATACAGCTGGGAGAGCCCCAGGGAACACCTCCACATTCTGGCAGGAGCTGCCACAGCCAAACTCCACCTAAATCTCAGGCCCATCTCCTTCACATTCTCTCCTTAATTTTTTTTTTAATCCAGGAAAGCTACATTTGCCTTCTCGAATGGGATGACAAATGTAAAAGACCCAGATTTATGTAAATAAACTAATGTATGTGAAAGTATTTTACAAACAAACTCAGGAATGTTATGCAAAAGTAAGGCCTTGGAATTATTATTACCAGAAGTAAAAGGCTTAATGCATACAAGGCTGGATATTCCTTTCTTTATGTCAAGTATGGTTCTCTTCATCTAGGCATTAAGGAGTTAAAAATAAATCCTCTCTGGAGCTCCACATAGTTCTCCGGGGTAGCTGAAAATGAGCACCATTTCTATACATGGCACAGCTGTCTGGCTTGTGCCCTAGTGGACCCACCTGCTATAACCTGGAAGCTGTGTTTACCTCCTGTGCCCCCCAGAGAACCAGGAACCTCCAACCCAGTGGCAGAGCGTATCTGCTGGGCCCATGACACAATAGTGAATAAAAAAACAACAAAACAGAAACAAAACCAAAACAGAACATACAAGTATATACAAATATCATTCAATTCAATGTCTAAACATATGTACACATGTGTGCTGAAAAACAAGAGTTAAAAAATATATCAAAAGATGAGATTAGAGAAGATTTGCTTACAATGTGTGCTTACTATCTTTAGAATAGATAAAAAAAAAACTAGAAGAGAAATCAAGCTGTCTCTGGCTTATTAATTAGTATCTGGTGACAAATATGATTTCTTTACCTGTTCTCTTCCTCCATCTAGATTTGAGTACCTTGAGACTAGAGATGCTCCCTGCTGTTTCTTTTTGTTTACTGCCTGATGGTACTGGGCTTTTTGCACACGAAAGCAGTTGACCACTAAGTCTAAGAAGAACAGCTGATATCACCATTTCTGTAAAGCCCTATGATTAATCTGTCAACAAAACGACTAGCAGCTCCCTAGGTGAAATCCTGCAGCATTGAAGGTGACAAAATTCCCAGCGCAGAGGAATAGCCAAAAAAAAAAAAAAAAAAAAGGGTCAAGCACACGTGAGTTCCAATCCCGACTTTGCCAGTTAATAGTCAAGCAAGCTGACTTGGCCAAACTTGATCAATAATAATACCACTCCTCGAGGTGATTATAAGAATTAAAGGAGGTACAGTGCCTGGCAAGTTGTTGGTAGTTTCTCTTCCCCTTCTTGAAAGCATGGATCATTTTACTATGAAAAAGATATTGTGAATAATTAAAATTGTCACCAGCTCCCACGGTTCATTAAATATCTTCTTTGGAGGAACTCAAAGGATTTAAAATTAAATTTTAAATGGTATCTGTGTGGACAGAATCCACCCACATCTGGAAAACTAGAGGTTGAGCCTTTGTTCTTGCTGCCAGCAATCAGGTTGTTCAGTGTTTCTCTGAAAACCTCTTGCTGTTTCATCAAATCTGATTGGGGAGGGACACTCGATTCCCCAGGGTCTGGGGTTAAGCGTTAGATATAAAAGTCACATAGAGACCAGAAGAGATGAATAATATGCCTCAGCTCATTTATTTTCAAAAGCTTTTTGAGGCAGCAGAAGAGGCGGATGGGAGGAACTTTGAAAGAGTAACCAGTTTTATGAGGCGAAAGGATAGCATTTTCATAATTTAATACTGGAAAGCAGGATTATCTTTGAAGAAATAGATATTAGAACAGGAGTAAATGTCATCTCTTTTGTTTCTCTCTTACAGTACAAGGACATTGCAATGACTGTCTAGGCCATATGAAAGTTTATTTTGTATCCCACCCCATCTCTCCCAATCATCCCTTGTGCTGTGACTCTTTGGTTAAGCAGTGATATTTTTTTTAAAGTATTTTTCTTAGTGATCTACTACATATTTTTTTCATATTATCAAAACAATTCTATATTCTTTCATTTTGACCTATGAAAACTGAACCTTTGCATTGCCCCTGTTTTGAAGGTGGTAGCAATAATTCATTTGGTCTATTGGTGCATTTAGCAAACCAGTCATATTGGCAAAGAAAAATTATAGCAATAATGATTGGATTTTGGTGTGCATTATTCAATGTTATTTAATGCTAATCTGCATAAATTCCACTTAAATGACGCCATTCCCCCACCACACTTTGGGAAACACTGCTTCTGTCCTTCTATCATCCATGTTCCAGGATCCTTGATCTTTATACTATCGAATCCTTAGATTATGGTTTTTGTACTCATAGTCTCAAGATGGCTCCTCTATGTCCACAAGATAAGACATCTTCATTCAAGAGGAGGGAAAGGTCAAGGACCAACAGAGTAAGTGTTCCAGCTAGTTTTTTATTTTTCATAAGGAAACAATAGTTTTCCTAGCATTTCTACCCAGTAGAATGCAACTTGTGTCTTACTGGCCAGAATGATGTTACAGGTTCATTCCCAACTACAAAGGAAGCCGGGGTGGGGGGGTCATCCTCATGAGATGTATTTCCTGTGTAAATGTATCAGGTATCCCCAGATCCATTTTCATCCTTGGTGACAGCCCTCCTGGTGTGCTCTTTTGCCTGCCTCCAACCTGCACAGGATATGCTCTAGGCTTGACGCTCAGCCAGAAACATAGGACACTTCCATTTCTTCCATCCTGGGAGTTTCATTCCTCTAATGCAAGATCCTTTGTTTCTTGGATGCTTAGTTCTTGGTTTGCCCTTTCTCTCTCTCTCTCTCTTTCTCTCTCTCTCTCTCTCTTTTAAGGTCCACATCATTCAGTAGCTTTCTAAAAGGGAGAAGTAAATTTTGGAGAACTTACATGTCTGAAAATATCTTTTATCTAGTTCTAGTGTCGTATTTGAATGATAGCTTGGATGAGTAGAATTCCAGATTGAATATATAGATGTGTGTGTTTGTGTGTGTGTGTGTTGCTTTTGAAGTCTTTGCTTCATTGTCATCTAATTTTCAATGATGTGATTCAGAAGTCTGATTCCATTCTTATTCCAGAACTTGTTGGTATGTTCTACTTTTTCTCTCTGGGGGTTTTCAGCATGCTGTCTCACGGTGTTCTAAAAGTCGGCTTGGTTCCTTATTTATTGCGTTGGGTACTTGTGAGCCTTTTAGTCTGGAGGTGAATGTCCTTCAAGCCTAGGAACAGTTCTCATACTTTTTCTTTGATCATTTCCTTCTCTCCATTTTCTCTGTTCTCTTTTTCTGGAATGACTGTTAATGGCATATTGCATCTCCTGAATTGCTCATTTTATTTTCTCGCTTCTGTTGTCTCTCATGAACCATTGCTTTTACTTAGAAAAAAGATTTTATTTATTTATTCATGAGAGAGAGGCAGAGACATAGGCAGAGGGAGAAGCAGGCTCCCTGTGGGGAGCCCAATGCGGGACTCGATTCCCAGGACCTTGGGATCACACCCTGAGCCAGAGACAGATGCTCAACCACTGAGCCACCCAAGTGCCCTTGTTTTTACTTTTTATTCTTCTTTCTTATGATTAGTGTTTGCATAATACATCTTTTTTCATCACTTAACTTTTAACCTGTGTCTTTCTTCTCAGAGTACATCTCTTGTTGTGGGGAGAGGAGCACCTGGCTATCTCAGTCGGTGGAGTGTGTGACTCTTGATCTCAGGGTCATCACTTTGAGCTCCACATTCGGCAGAGAGCTTACATTTCTTTTTCAAAGTAAAAGAACAAAAATAAAGTATATCTTTTGTAAACAAATATAGTAGGATATTGCTTTTTATGCAGTCTGACAATTTTTTGCAGATTTGGAATTCTACTTTGACTGGCTGTCCAGAGACTTGAAATATAAGCTTGTAGAAAAATGATTCCCAAATTAGGAATAGAGAGCAGACTGCCAGAGTAGATATGCATAGAGGTGAGTATAATTCCAACACTTTGCTAAGTGAAATAATTTGTTGAACCCAGAAAGCTTCAACAGATCATGAAAAGCAATGTTTAAGATAAAAGGCAACCTACTCAAAGGCTAACATGGGCTGTGGATAGAAGCAGCAGCTGGGGCTCCTTTTCCAACAGCTGCAGAGCCTCGCGAGTTTGTACGTCTTTGATGCAGAAGATTATCAACATACTCCTCATACTCCCCCATATTCTGCCGCTGTCTTTCTCAGGTGTTGAGAAACCAGCCTAAACATCTCTTCCCCAAGGATCACTTCCCTGACCTAAACTAGGTTCAAATTCCCCTGCAGTAGGATCCCCTAAATACCTGTGCTCCCTCCCCATACAACATGCATCACAAATAAAATAATTTGTCTAATTAATCTGTGTTCTTTGGTAGATCAGGGAAACTTCCCGAGGGCAGGGATCATGTCCAGAGTTTCCAGGACCCAAACCTGATCTTAGCGAGATGCTCAATAAACCGCTGTTGACTTGAGTTGTTAATTTTAGTGGTGATGCACACACACGTATGTATGTTGGGAGCATGTTGGTATTTGAGGGCTCAGTGTGGAGAAGTGAGATGGCTGGGTGGAAGCTTAGGTGGGGTCCAGCTGCAAGATATTCTTACGGCGTATCTTTTTACGAAAAACCAGGCACTGAGGGAGTCAGATGGAAGAGTAGAAACAGAAGGTTTCAGAGCTGAGCAGTGAGGTACTTGGTCTATGACATTCCTTATGTCACCCTTGTTGAATAGAAGACAGGACAGAAAAGTCAGTGTCACAGAGCAATCTCTGCTTGTCTGTGGTTGGTACAAAAAGATGGAAACTGAAAGTCTTTGAATCCTGGCCATCATACAGTCTAGCCAGGACCAAATAAGTCATTTTACATGCTCAGTGCTTCGCTTTCCTCTTGGTGAAAATGAAAAGGCAGAAAGTGTGTTTATGGCAGTGATAGCTGTTATCTTATTTTCCCCAGAGAGTGAAAGTTTATCGTTTATCTTTAGGTGTAAGAGAACCAAACCAAACACAAGAACACACTGTCTTGATTTAAAAAAAAAAAAAAAAAAAAAAAAAAGGTTCTCAACATGGGGGGAGAGGACTACGCAGCAGTGACATTTGGTTTGAAAAATTTGGACAGTTTTTCAGAATTCTTCAAAAAATTAGATACACATGAAAGAGAGGGAGTTTGCTGATTTTTCTCTATGTACTCTGTGTGTGTCTAAAAAATACAAAAATGAAATGGGTATGGAAAATGTTCTTAATTGGTGAATTTAGGTGAAGGGTAGATGTGGGTGTTTCTTTTAGTATTCTCTGATTTTTCTCTATGTTTGAAATTTTGCAATTAAAAATATCATCATAATTAATAAAGGCAAAGCTGTGTATTTTTAAAATATTATATTTACTCCATCCAGGGAGCTTGTTAGAAACATTATTTGCCTAACTCCACATTCCTCTCCCCAAATTCTATCTCCCTACTCACCTAGAATACATAAGAATCTCTGCTGGTGTGACATGGCCAAACCCTCCCCCTAGACATCTAGTTAGTCAACTAAGAGCCACTGCTCCAAAGGCAGTGACATTGGAGCCACCTACCAAAGCAGGTTATGTGCCATCATTCTCCTGGAGTTTTACAGGCTTTGAAGTTTTAGCTATAATCTTCCTTAGAGGCAAATGGTTGAAGCAGATAAGCCTCTCAAGGTCCTTTGATTATAAATGTGTCTGAATGCTGAGGGGTAAGGCTTTAGAGTCTCTGGAGTAAGTATTACAACTCTCTTTCTTCTCCCTTGTGATTTGACCACTTGGATTTTTGAAGCTGGCACATACCTTTTGTTTTGCTCTGCTTTGTTTGCTTTTCTGCCTCCTGAAAGAGCTATGATCCGATCTGCCCCGCAAAGTTGCTAGTGGCAGCATTCCCAGAAGCTCCCACCTCCAGATGATGTCAGACTTCATGTGACCCAACCACCACACATCCAGAAACATTACATCATTCCAGGATGTGATTCCTTCTAATGCAGAGCTTGTCACCGTGCTGCTGTTGCTGCTGTGACCACTAGGAGCAATAAGCCATAACCTCAAGTGGAGTCAGCTGTGTCCAGGTCAGCAGTCAAGGCTAGAGCAACAATAGACTCACCTGAAGGTCATATTGCCCTCACCAAGACATGGTGACTTCTGGGGCAGACCACACAACACGTAAACATCTATAAGACATTCTACAATTGACAATCAAAAATGAGAGGAAGGTGGCGTTTTCCTGGCCAGATGTGGTAGCACATGGTTGATGTTCTGTGGAGTCAGGTATTTTGGTCTGTCAGGGATGGGCAAATTATGTGGGCAAATGTTAGAATGAATCATCACTGTTGACTGTCCAAAGGGGACTGACTCTGAGTCTAAAACTCACATATGGACAGGAACAGTACAAGAGGCCCTTAAAGGCTGGAGGGTATTATGCTGAGTGAAGTAAGTCAGTCGGAGAAGGACAAACATTATATGTTCTCATTCATGTGGGGAATATAAATAGTGAAAGGGAATATAAGGGAAGGGAGAAGAAATGTGTGGGAAATATCAGAAAGGGAGACAGAACGTAAAGACTGCTAACTCTGGGAAACGAACTAGGGGTGGTAGAAGGGGAGGAGGGCGGGGGGTGGGAATGAATGGGTGACGGGCACTGGGGGTTATTCTGTATGTTGGTAAATTGAACACCAATAAAAAAAAAAAAAGAGGCCCTTAAAGGGCATTAAAAGACAAGATCTACTTTAAAGATATTTGTCAGCCACAGTCACCTCAAAATAATTAGAGGCAAAGTCTGGGGATAGAGGGAGAAGATAGTCAATACCCATCTGTCAAGCTAAGTATAACCAGTACAATAGACCTTGAGCTTTTCCCATGTGCCAGGTGCTATGTCAAGCACATAACCAGGTAAGGAGGTCACCCTTTGCCTTACAGTGGTCTTAACCTTATGTCCTAGGGGGTTCCCATCAGAGTCCAATTTATCACTGCTCCCCACCTACTAACACTGAGCGCTACTGGCTCAGCTTCCTGCCATCTGGAGCAATTCAAATACATCTGCATTTGGATCAGCTCGAGTGCTTCCCAGAGGCAAGCTCAGGCCAAGGAAGGATGGCCTCAGTCACATGGATCCCAGGAACCTGCAAGCATTTGGCCGCCATGTCAGATCTGAGGAAAGCGGGGGACTATTAGTCCCACACCAGTTCACCAGGAACTGCAATCCAAATGTCTCCTTCTGCCATTATTTCCTCTGAGCAACAAGCCTTTGGTTTCTTTGCCATCTCTACAGCCTCGTGTAATTTCTCTCATGTGCTGCCTCATCTTGCATCTCTGCCTCTTATCTGATCTGGAGAACTGAGAAAGCTCTTCCCCAACCCACCCCCAGTTGTACTTTGACTCAGTTTCTAGAAACTAGATCAAGAGTCCAAGAGGGATTTGCCTCCCTACTTCCTCACGAGGCTGTGTTCCCTGGTCTAGCTTCCCCAGTGAGCTGAGGCCCCTTGATGGCTGCCTGCTGCCTCAGCTCTGGTCTCCTAGCAACCCTCAGCCTTCACAGTTTGGGACGCGGAGGTGTCACAGGGAGCCAGGGTGGCAGAGGTGAGAATATGACGAAAGCTCTGGCTCCCAGGCCCTGAAGTAAAGAACTGCTGCCTCACAATCATTGATATTACAGAAGGGATTGGCTTTCCCTGGCATATTTAAGAATCAGCCCTAAGGGTAGCAAATCATTCGCCAAGGAGTGCAGGGCTGTGCTTTGGTGCCAGAAGCAGAGACTTCTATTTGAAAGATGCTTAATGATTCCTTACTTAGTCTGCCCTAAGGACTGATGAAAAAACAGTAGGGTTGAACACGATATCCTTTTGGTACAAGGACAGTTAGACTGACTTGTCCTTCATCAAAGATGTACTTCACTTGTTCTTTGGGAATAATGCCATTTTAAAGCTAGACGATATCTTAGGACCATGTCACTCAAGTAGAGTATTTTTTATAATCTGGTAAAACGAAGCCCAAAAAAGTTAAATTACTCACTTGGGGGCTCTCCCAATAAGGAAAAGTTGGAGTTTAATAGAACGCTATCACCTGAGCAGCTGAAGGAGCAGCCCAGCGCTCCTTCTATGACCTCACGCTCCCTTCCAGAGACAGTGTAGATGTGCTCTGAGCCACACTGGTTCACAACATGGTCAAGGGCATGAGTTGCAAAACAGCTGGATGTTTTCAGGGGTAAGTCTTATGTTATAGACAAAACAGGACTAATTGAACCATGTGACCCATGTGCTTTGCCTCACTAACAACATGTGCTTCCTGGTTGAGCTAACCGGGACAGAAATCAGTGAGGGAGTATTTTAAAAATGTTAAGACTAGACTAATCACTATCCACCCATGAGTCTGGTTTTGAAAGATGGACCTCTGGCTTGATGTTGAGTTTGGAAGTCAGAGGAATGGTGTTATTATCGTACACCAAGTTTGAACTGTCTCTGTGCTAGTCAAAATTCTTCACTGTGACAAAAATGTAACCAAACTACCTTTAAATAACAAAAAAGCAGGAATAGGCTCATGTAGGTAGGGTAACTCAGGGAACCTGTGAATCTGTAGGAGCCAGGGCTGAAGGACTAAAACTGGGATTTGTTACTCCCTATGGCTTTCATCTCTGGGTCTATGCTTAACTCTCTTAATCTCCTCTGGTAGCAAGTCTTCTCTATTTGACTAGAGGGATGTCCACGGTCATCCAACTTTGTATTCTTCTGGCACCATGCCCCCTGAGACATGACAGTTATTCCTTTGATTTCAAACTCCTAAAGACATGGGTAGGACCCTAATAGACCCAGCTGGATTTCATATCCTCTCTTGAATCATCACTGCATCTGGGAGGAACATGAAGCTGTGATTAGCCAGACCTGGGTTATTGACCCACAACAGGCGAGGGATGGAAAGGGTAGTTATAAGCCTCAGATGTAACAGAAAGCTTGCCCTCTTATGTAACAGAAAGACAATAGCTAGCACCAACCATCCACTACATCTTGTTTTTTCTAACTGCTGGCATTCAACACGGTTGCCATTATGTCATGCTACTCCTCCCTCCAGCCCACAAGCATAGATATGGACCATTAATAAACTTGGATGATGATGCTGGCAGTCCAAGGAATTCTTGGCGAGCTAATCAGCCTTGTCAAAATTGATCTATCTCAGTGGACCCTGCAAGAATCCTCCAAGGACGTATGGGCAGGAGACAGTGTGCTGCAATGAAGAATGCTAGAAGGGAAAACAAGGGATCTGGGTTTTGTCACTGACCAACTCTGTAATCTTAGGCAAGTCCCTTCTTCTCTCTATTTGCTTATAAAACTGGAAGAGTTGGCGCAGGAGATCACCAAGACCTACCTAGCCCTCATACTCTACAGGTACATTTCCGGTGCCCCAACAGAGCAGGTCACTGCCCCCTCTAGTGGTTAAATTAAAGTAGGAAAAGAGGTCAAGTGTATTGAAGAAAGGAACAACTTCCTCCACAGTTTGATGGGCACATTCCCTAGGAATAAGGTCAAAATGCAAACTTCTGGGTGCAGGAGGACATCATTGCTTTGTCAGATGAAGCCCTTGAGAAGTGCAACAAGAGAGCCCTCTCTCCTGCCTGGCAACGTTGTAGCCACTCCACCATCCATTCATTCACCATGACACTATGTGTCCAACCAGTAGGTGTTGGGAAAAGGAAACTGATCATAGAAGAGTGAGGGGGAAAAAAAATGGGTTATAAGTAATAGCTTATTAAACTCAGTAAGAGTAAATATCTCTGTAGACAGAGAATGAGAGGGAGAGAGGTTAGCCTCACAAATGCTATTGATCAAAACTCATTTATTCCAGAAATGTTAATTGAACATTCACTGTGTTCTAGGCATTAATTGTGATTTATAGCACTGAAGATAAGAGGAGTCACAATTTCAGCCCTCCTGGAGTTTATATTCTAATATATAACACAAACATTATATAAATATTGATATAATAAGTTCCAGAAAGTAGAAACCTAGTGTGTTCTCTGTGCTCATATCAGAGGACACAGTCCTTGACTTTGGTATCAGAGGTCTTCCTGAGGAAGTGATCTTTAAGCTTAGTTTTGGGAGTACTACCCCTGTGATTTATAATAAGAAATATATACATTGGTTTCTTCCCCCAGTTCCTGACACAAGATTCCCGAAAATCTTGTAACATCCTGGGCGATAAGGGCATCTTTTTTTTCAAATAAACGACTCTGGCTGGGCTCCTAGATGGCTCTTGGATGAGGACTGGTCACTGGAAAGACCAAGTTATGATTGGAGGTTGGCATTTTCAGCCCTACCCCACACTCTGTTGAGATGGAAGAGGGGCTGAAAATAGAGTTAATAATCTATCACGCCTATGTGAGGATGCCTCCATAAAATCCCAATAGTATGGGGCTCAGAGAGCCATGTCTATTTTACCACAATTATTTTTTTAAAAAATACTACTACTACTCTACTATTTATACAGCAGTGGCCAAAATTCTCAACTACCTTGGTGTGTATCTTGCCCAGAGTGTGAGAATATTTAGTAAGAAAAGATAAGTCAGAAAAATTATGGCACACAACCCACAACATAGAAGTCCTTGCTCTTGGGTGAGAAAAGGAAGGGGCTCTTTTTCCATTAAGCTAAGCAATTTATCTACTTCTGTATATGTCTATTCCTATTTCCTATAACTTCAGGAATTCTATTTTATTCTCTCTATCTAGGATCATAAGCCCGATCTAGGATATAGAGAATAAGATTTTCAACATAATTAATCATAGTATTCGGTGAAAAGTTAAATCCAGCTTTTGTCTTTATTAAAACAAAAAAAAAATTAGCAGGGTTTTCCTGGGTGGTTCAGTTGGTTGAGCGTCTGACATTTGGTTTCAGTTCAGGTCACCATCTCATGAATCATGAGATGGGAAACACTCGATGGCCTCCATGCTCAGTGAGGTCTGCTTGAGATTCTCTCTCTGCCCCTCCCTCCACTTGCTCTCTCTCTCTCTGTCTCTCTAAGGTATATGAATGAATTTGTAAAAAAATTTTAAAGATAAAAAGATTATATTAGCCAATGAGTTGGCCCAACCCATAATTCTCAGAAACATTTAACACAAGGAATAAAAGCAAATGTAATTCACTAGTACCACTTGAAAGTGCCTGGTAGTAACTGTAATTTGCAACATGCCCTACCTACAGTCTACAAAAAGCTGTAACCTACTGCACATTATTTTATTTGACCCTCATAATAACCCTACAAGGGAGTTAAACAAGTATCATTGCTCCTATGTTAAAGGTGAAAATGAAGTCTCACTTAGGATAAATTACATATCCAGGGTTAAATAAAGAATAAAAGGAAGGGCAAAGACTCAAACCCAGAAGGCAAAAATCCATTTTCTTCAACTGTGTTATGAGGCGTCCCTTAGCACTTAGAGCAAACTGCTTAATACAAAAAGCAGGCCAAGGACTCTATCCCTTTTAAATATATGCACTGATTTCATTCGCATTCAGATTTTCATGCTTTGCACTTTCACTATATTTTTTTTTCTTCAAAATGGAAAAAAAACCTCGAAGCTTTATTCTGAATAAAAGTCAAATTTGAATCGTAAAAAAAGAAAGACTAAGAGAGTTCTGTTTCCTGCTGGAAGGAGGACTAAAAGTATCTAACAATCTTTCAGCTTTTCATCTCAAAATGCTGGGTAAAATATAACAAATCCTCTGTTAAGTCATAGTTGAGGGGGCATGAAAACAAAAGGAAAATTGCTTGGGCTGGGAATGAAAGGGAAGCTGACCACAGAGAAAGGAGCTTGCTGGCTCTGCGGGGACAGCAGGCAGTGTCAATCAGCCCCAGTTAATCAGGGGGATTTCAGCGTCCACCTGGAAAATGATTATGCCTTGGGCTTGTTCAGTAGGGGGCTTGGCTCAGAGATTGTCCTAAGATCTTAGGACACTAAGGAAACTAAGATTTTATTATCTATCTATCTATCTATCTATCTATCTATCTATCTATCTATCTATCTATATCTTAAAGATTTTATTTATTTGAGGGAGAGTGTGCAAGAGCCAAAGGAGAAGGGAGGAAGGGCAGAGGGAGAGGGAGAAGCAGGCTCCCCTCTGAGCAGGGAGCCCAACACGGAGCTGGATCCCAGGATCCTGACCTAAGCCAAAGGCAGACACTTAACCAACTGAGCCACCCAGGCACTCCTTCCCCCTTTTGAAAGATTTTATTTATTTATTTGAGAAAGAGAGAGAGAGTCTAAAACTAAGATTTTAAACGGAGTGCCCTCTTAGCAAGGGAGTAGTTTGAAAACAAATGCACCTTCCAGCATAGAGATTTAGCAAGAGAGCTTATCTGAGTAGACTTGGCTCTATGTGGAAGAAATCCTCCCCCCAAATTTACCACCACCCCGGGATCAAGGTTGGGAACTACTATTTATTGTGACCTACTGTGTGCCAGACACAGTGCCAGGACCTTTTTTCTTAAACCCTGTCACGTAAGCAGTTTGAACAACACTCAGTGGGCACTGAGGGACACTCAGAAGCAAGGCAGTGCAGTGACACAATTATCGAGGGTGGAAGAATGACACAAATTCATTTGTCTTCAGCCTTCCTTTCAATGCACAAAGTGGTAACATCTGGGAAATTACCGAATGCTAGAAATGTCAAACAGTAGGGGGTAGAACCACCTAAAGCTGAGGACCGTCTATATTTACTCCAAGCTTCACATTTTCTGAGGGCCCTCCAAAGAAGCTAACTGCCATGTACTCCTTTGTTTCCTTGGATAAATGCAATACCATTCCTGGAAAGTTTACCGACTAGTTAAGAAATACTGTAATTGGAGAGATCCCTGGGTGGCCCAGCGGTTTGGCGCCTGCCTTTGGCCCAGGGTGTGATCCTGGAGACCTGGGATCGAATCCCACATCAGGCTCCTGGTACATGGAGCCTGCTTCTCCCTCTGCCTGTGTCTCTGCCTCTCTCTCTCTCTGTGTCTCTCTCTGTGACTATCATAAATAAAGAAAGAAATTAAAAAAAAAAAAAAGAAATACTGTAATTGGAGGTGGCTGATTCTGGAGCCCAACCCAGGTAACTCTAGTAGCATTTCTACATACAGCATGTCCTTTGACAAATGGGATGGTATCTTAAAATACAAGATGCCCTGGGGTGGGAAATTCTAAAGAATAGCAAGAATTTTCTGCTTTTTCTCCATCATCATCAACATTATCATCATATCTTCACATTTTATATGTATATACATAAAATATATGTATATATAATACTATACTATATTATATACATAATATTATACTACAGAGATTATATCACTCCTCCCCACCGTCTTAATATCAGTTTATCGAGTTACCTAACATTGAGCCATAGACATATACATCTCTTCAAGAGAAGCAGCTCAGGGACACCTGGATGGCTCAGCGGTTGAGTGCCAGCCTTCGGCCCGGGTGTGATCCTGGAGTCCTGGGATCGAGTCCTGCATCAGGCTCCCTGCATGGAGCCTGCTTCTCTCTCTGCCTGTGTGTCTCTGCCTCCTTCTGTCTCTCACAAATAAATAAATTTTCAAAAAATCTAAAAAAAAAAAAAAAAAAAAAGGAGAAACACCTCAGAACATTTGATAAAGTAAGTGTTGCTTTTTAGATTTTTGATTATTTACAATTACAGAATTGTTAGTAGTTGTGTTAAGGAATGAGTGGAGTTTTTTTATGTGTAACTACTATGATTTAGGATTATGCAAACTTTAAGAACCATTTATATGAAAATAGAATAAACCTGTGTTTAGGTGTTTGCTTTATAAAAATAATCTCAGAAGGACTTATTTCAAATAATGAGATCCTTTAAATGCAATCTTTATAGTGGTTCTGTCTCAGAAAGTCTGAGACCAGATAAAGTATTCACTGTATATATGTGTACATACATATATATACATATATATCCATACACACATATGACGAAGTGCTTGTATCCAGAATATAAAGAACTCTTCACAACTCAATAAGAAAGTAACCCAATTGGAAAATGTGTAAAAGCCTTAAGCAAACACTTCACAAAGGAAGATGCATGGATGGCTTATCAGCCCATAAAAATACACTCAACTTCATTAGTTATCAGGAAAAAAGCAAATTAAAATCATGACGAGATATCGCTACAGAATCATGAAAACAGCTAAAATTAAAATGACTGACAATACCAAGTGTTCATGATAATGTGTAACAACTGGTACTCTCAGGTGTTCTTGGTAAGAGTGTAAAATGGTATAACCATCTGTCTCTAAATGTAATAATACAACTATCTTCTGATATGGCAATGCCAGTTTTAGGTGTTTACCTAAAAGATATAAAAAATATATGTCTACACAAAGGCTTGTACATGAATGTTCAAAAAAAGTTTTGTTTGTGATAGACCCAAACTGAAAACAACCTCAAGTCCATTAACAGGTGAGTGAATAAACAGATTGGATATAACCAAATGGATATAAAAATGAACAAATTTCTGATATATACAACAATATTGATAAATCTCACAGAGATTTAGTTGAGTGAAAGAGGTCAGACACAAAAGAGTGTATACTTTTTTATTCCATTTATAGGAAGTTCTAGAACAGCCAAAACTACCTTATTACTATAGAAGTCAGTGCTGTTCTGGGCCAGGGCTTGGATTAGTGCAGGCCAGGATTGACAGCAAAGCAGCAAAATGAAACTCTCTAAGATGATGGAAATGTTCTCTCTATATATATTATACATTTTAAAGTAATCTCTATGCCCAATATGGGGCTCAAACTCACGACTGTGAGATCAAAACTCACAAGCTCCATGGACTGAGCCAGCCAGGCACCCTGGAAACATTCTATATCTCGACTGGGCCAAGGCAACATGGATGTACATATTTGTTAAAACTCATCAAACTGTACAATTAAAATCTATGTAATATACATTTCAATAAAGTTGATTTTACAGGAATAATCATTATAGATTACTAGCCACTTTCTGTTATAGTAAAGGACTTTTGATACTTTATGTTATGATTCCTAACTTCCTTCCAGAAAACATATTACTGTAAAATCAGTGGTTCTCAACAAGGGATGATTTTGTTTCCTAGGGGTCATTTGGCAATATTTGGAGATATATTTAGTCATCACAATGTGGGACAGGAACAGGAACAGTTCCTGGCATGTAGCATACAAAAGTCAGGATATTTCCTCTTAACTATAGGGAGAAACTGAGAGTTGCTGGAGGGGAAGTGGGTGGGGAAATGGGATAACTGGGTGATGGGTATTAAGGAGGGCATGGGATGTGATGAGCACTGGGTATTATATGCAACTGATGAGTTACTGAACTCTACATTTGAAACTAATGATGTATTCTATGTTGGCCATTGAATTTAGAGAAAAAAAAAAAAAAAAAAGGCCAGGATATTTCTAAGTATCCTACAGTATACAGGACAGGGCAGTCTCCACAACAAGGAGTTATCAGGGCCAAAATGTCAAAAGTGCCCTGCCAGAAAACACTTTCTAAAATTATATTCTTCTGTGCACACAAAGGTTTGTGAGGTTAAGAGACTTAACTCGTTGAATGTGAGCATGTGTGCAGTATCACTAACGTGCAGTGCATTGATCAGAGGGACAGTTTGCAGTTGGCAGCCCTAATAAACTCTTCATCCTACAGGATAATGTCAAGTTATTAAAAATGCACTGCTTAAGGCTGAAGTAGTAAAAATAAAATTCGTATTTTAAAAAATCCATCTGGAAAAAAAAATCCATCTGGGACACCTGGGTGGCTCAGCAGTTGAGCGTCTGCCTTCGGCCTAGGGCATGATCATGGAGTGCTGAGATCGAGTCCCACATCGGGCTCCCTGAATTGAGCCTGCCTCTCCTTCTGCCTGTGTCTCTGCCTCTCTGCGTCTCTCATGAATAAATAAATAAATAAAATCTTTTAAAAAAATTCTTTAAAAATCTCTGAAGACAACATTTCAGGGACAAAAATGTAATATAAAGAGAGGCTATAAGCTCATTGAAATAGCAATGAGCCTCTTAATATTTGTGTTCAGAATTCACCCCGACAATCTATTTTAAGTAAAAACAACAAAATCAGATTTAGAGGATGATAAATACATACCTTTGCCTTTGAATGTCTTATACTATTATGGAGTTCATTTATTAAAACACCTGTAAAGTGTCCTTTTCATATTCATTACTGACTTTTGTTAAATATTTTATCTACAGATCCATGACTAGTAATATTAAATAGTTTAAGTTGTAACATATAAAACATTCAAAGAATTTCACTTACTAAGATATTAACATGCATTAACCAGGACTCCATTCAGCACTGAAATATTTATTAATACATTAGTGAATTATTTATTCCCTTGTTTTATTCATTGCTTAACATCTCAGCACTTTCGAAATTTAATTTCTTTAGGAAAAAAAAATCTCAAAATGGATTTTGTCAGGTTTACAGAGCTTAATGTCATACCTTACAAAATATATTGTTCTCCAAAGGGTAAGTATTTTTTAGGAAATATAATTTAGCAAGAATGGCTGCATATACTACAGAGTCATGCACTCAGAGAGTACACAGTGTATGAAGATGCAGTGATGATGGAAGATGGAGAGAGAAACAGAATAGATAAAGGGAAATAGAATGACAGCAGATGCTCAAGGATTCATGGTACATGGCTAAATTAGTAAAATGCAAGATGAGATTACACCTGTTTTTAAAAAATAAAATGCAGGTGGCTCATTTCCACACATAAAATCTATATTCATTTCATAGCAACATAAATGATAGTAATTTTAATAATTGACACTTATGATACATACCACACAGAGTCTACTTTCGGATTAAATGAGGGTTGGCAAATCGTTTCCTTATCTTCATGGTGAAAGCACATATGATGTGTGAGACTCCTAGAGTTACACAAAGCATAAATTCCATAAGAAACACTCCTTGCTTTTACTCCTTTTCTATATAAATCATCACTCATCAAGTATTCGGTAGGAATAGCAAAACTGTTTTGTAGCTATGTTTTAAAAATTACTAGCTGCAAAGGAAATTACTGGACAATCTAAAAGTCATAGCGTTGATTTTTCAAATTCTATAACAACAAATGATTTATTTTCCTGCTCACAAGTGATTATCCAGCTCTTTGTCTTTTCAAACATAACATTTATTCAGAATAAGTGGTTTTCAAAATGGATTCAACACTGCAGTTTGCTTTGATGTTTGATCTTTTAAAAACCAGTGCTTGTTATCTCCTAGCATTTTTGCCATTTACATCGTCACCATAAATTATCTGCTGGCCATTTGTATTTTGAGTTTAGTGAATGAGTAATTTATACACTCCCTGATCATTGGTTTCCTACAATGTCACAATTAAGTTTCGCCCTGTTAAGTAGCAGGTAGATATATCAATACAATGGCTTTTTTCTGATAAGATATAAATAACCTAACTGGCAAGAGAGACAACCATATATGTAGTTCCATGTTACTGTTTTTCTGTTAAGAACAGAGAACTTATCATGGCTCACATAGAAAGTTTTAAAATGTGCTTCAGTTTCATTAACCTTTAAGTTCAGAAGCAACTCAGCAGGAGAGGAAGGGCATGATTATTAAGAAATAAATCATTAGTGGGGCCCCTGGGTGGTGCAATTGGTTGCGCGTCAGACTCTTGGTTTCAGCTCAGGTCTTGATCTCAGGGTCCTGAGATCAAGTCCCCTGTCGGGCTCTGAGCTCAGTGAGGAGTCTGCTAAAATTTCTCCCTCCCTCTTCCTCTACCCCTCCCTATGCACTCGTGCTCTCTCTCTCTCAAATAAATATACCTTTTAAAAAAAGAAATCAGTAATAAACATGTTATAATTTTTATATAAATTGACTAGCAGACTGAAGTATAGATGCAAGTGTTATTGTCAAGAAATTAATTCATTTAAAATACTATTGACAATATCATAGAAAAGTATGAGGCTAGCTGCATTTTTTTAAAAGAAAATGTGTGCATTATTCCAAAAGATTAGAAACAAACTAAGAGTGAAACAGTATTTAGGTAAGAAGGTAATCAAATAATTCCAAAAAGATCTCTTTTGTATTGATTCAGTCCAAAATCCCCCAGACTACGATTTCCACAATAGACAGAGCCTACTGAGGAAATTTCTTTGTCTCATGTTCTAATTGTAGAAAATATGTGAGACCTCATTGTCATATATCATTGATTCTAAGATATATTTTTCCACATTTTAATACCTTTGAAAGGGAAATACACTTTACCAAAAAAAAAAAAAAAAAAAAGGTTATGTTATAGTCTAACTGACAATGTTTCTTATTCTTTGTGATGTATAAAATAATTGTCCAGCTTTTAAGCAACAACATCTTAGATTCAGTGAAATATAGTCTAACAAGTGGTTTTGGTAGAGGTAGAAAAAGTAAATCCCAATTTGTAGGGTTTGCTGATTTCTCTGGTGTACAAATTCTCATTGTGGCAGATTTTAAGACACTAAGCTGAAAGCAATGGTTTACAAATTTCTTCCAAGTTTACTCTAATCAGCTCTGGCTCGCTAGTAGAAAGCAGCTTGAGTACAACACACCACTGTTAGTAAATGTTAACTAATGATTAAAAAAATTTGGGGGGCGGGCAGCCCGGGTGGCTCAGCGGTTTAGCGCCACCTTCAATCCAGGGCATGATCCTGGAGACCCGGGATCCAGTCCCGCATTGGGCTCCCTGCATGGAGCCTGCTTCTCCCTCTGCCTGTCTTTGACTCTCTCTCTCTCTGTGTCTCTCATGAATAAATAAATAAAAATCTTAAAAAAAATTTATCTCATGATCATATCTTATAAAATTTTATTTTCAGTATTAATTCAAATGGACTTGGGCAGGAGGATTTAAAACTGCTAAAATTATTATAAAGCAATATATAACAGTATGGCTAGCCTGCTTAAGAGAAGGATGTGCAGGGAAATAATAAATCTGGTCAGTATATTTGTCTACAAGTACATTTTGAAATTCTACAGTGAACTCACACTTTTAAGTCACAGTCTATAAATAAAAAGCATGAATGTGATGGGCAAAAATTTAAGGATTTTCTGAGAGGAGGAGGAAAAATGCTCAATAAGAAAATTTAAGGATTATTCTAAATTTGGGAGTGTTGCAAACAATAGCAAAGACTGAAAAAGAATGCTGAAATTTTTTAAAGCTTAACAGAAAAGAAATGAGGAGAAAATAAGTTTTAATTTCATAACATATAAACCATTACATTGACAGAAAATTACTTCCTGCACTAAAATTGGGGAAAAAAATCAAAGATATCCAATTGTGATATGCAAGCTGTAACTGGAATGCGTTTATAAGACAACAGGCAAAAATGCCAGCACAGCTAATAGAAGACTTAGCCAGGATAGTAGAAGTTAAATTCCATTACACGGGCTCAAGAAACTATCCACAGACTTGTTGCTCTAGAATTTTCTTGGTTAATTATTGCTTCAAATTTGTAGGGTATTGGTTGCTTTTGTAAAGCAAAATTGATCCTTTTTGGAAAATGGTTTTATTTTAGTTGAACAATTAACACTGAACATATTTTGTATTTCTGTACTGTTTTTTTTTTTTTTTTTTTTTTTTCAGAACATACATCCATACTAAAGAGTATATTCACTTTGGGTCAAGTGTATGAACATGAGTCTCTTGGGCTCTGATTCCATGAACAGGTCTTTCTAGACAGAGTCTCATGCTCTATGCAGTCAGATCTCTCTAGCAAACATGCTGATGTTCTCAAAACACCTCTTCATTAAACAGAAGTTGATAGGAAGAGGAACCAAGAATAGTTTAAAAGGGATTCTCTTCCTCCTTCACCTTGCCTCTCACCTCCATGAAGTAAAATGTCAAAATCTGTTTTTTCATTTCTTCCTGCTTAAACCATACTTATCTTACAGATGTAGTTCAGACCTCATCCTCTTGATGCAGGCTTCCCTGACAAGTCCTGGTGACAGCAATCTCTCCAGAGTTAACCATGTTTGCCTGCATTGCTCTCTTTTGGTATTCAATCAAAGGGGCCCGTTTTTATTTACATATTTTGACAGATATGTCTTGTCTCTCAATAGCCCTGAGGGCAGACAGGATCTGCATTTCATGTCATTTATATACCACCCACTGGAGTGCTGAGCCATTCCTTCTTTCTCCCTCTCTTCCACAGATGTTTATTAGCCAGCTACTTATTAGTCAAGTACTTTGCGAGGCACTGGAGAAAGAAACAAATTTTAATAAACTGTAGTACCTATCTTTGAGTCTGTTATGATATTGCCCCCTTTACATCTCCAGCTTTGACATTTTCCTCTTAGCTCTAGACAGGCTACAGGATATTCAATCTCAGCATACACTATGTCTTCTCCTCTTGGGTTTTGAGCTATTTCCTGTGTGCCTCGGAATACTTTGCCCTCCTTGTTCCCATCCTATCCTCCATCCACTTTATATCTAACACCTACTCAATCTTTCTGACCTCAGTTTAGAGGATACTTCCTCCAGGAAGCCTTCTCTGATTCTTAAAGTGAGGTGCCCTTTTTATGTGCTCCTCTGTATGTTCAACATTGCATTTTCAAAACGGAGTTATAATTGCCTGTTTATTTACCTCTCATTGGAGTCTATTATCTACTAGCATAGACATGTCTCTGTTGTGTACTGAGTATGAGTTGTGTGTGTGTGTTTAGCTCCTGATACCTAGTAGGTACTTTTTTAAATGTATTGAATGAGTGAATAAATGAATGTCACAAAGGTAAACAGGTCATAATCCCTGCCCTTGAGGACATCACCATCTAGTGGGGGAGACAGAAATGCAAACAGTTAACCATATAATGCAATGTGCTACGCTTTATAATAGATAGGCAGATAAAAAGCTATGGGGTTCAAAGAGACTGATTTTTGCCTGAGGAAATCAGGTCTTTCACCAAGGAGGTGAGAACTGAGCTGAGTTTTAAAGGATTTCAAAGTGTACCGGGTAAAGGAGCAGCATATAGCAGGTGTTCAGTAATTAACTACTTTAGAATGTTCCAGCATACTTCTATGCAGGTCTATAGTCCTGAATGGCCTCAAATCTTCCAGGTGCCATTTCGTGTAAGCAAGAGAAGAATGGAGCATGGCTGAGATCAAAATACTCAACTAATTAGGATAGTGGTAAGGATTGGATTTGTAAAAAGATTTGAAAGATGCAAGTATCAATCAAATCAGTGGCTGCTGGAAGGATGTTTCTCACTGACAACACCTAATGGAACAAAACTACATCAAGAAGAATGAGACACTGGGTCTCCTAATGCCAGTAAATGTAAGGAGGAGAAATGGAAGGACCTGAAAGAGGGGAATGCTTCACTGAACACGTAAGGGGAAGTTCCTCAACCATGAACTCTAGTAGTTTGGGAAAGCTTTACCAACGAGGAACAGAAAGCCAACATACAACACAAATCTAGCTTCTAGTGGGAATCGTCAAGCAGGTCAGGTGGAGCTAGGCCGGATTAACACATTGTGATTCCCAACCTACAAAATCCTGTCCCCTCCCTGCAGCCCTTTAGACTGCAGACAAGATGTGAAAAGTGGTATTCATGAAGATAAACAAAAGGAGACCTTTCTCACCTTTAAGTGAACTAAGCAATATTGATTAGCCCTGAATTTCTGGAGGAAATGAAATCTGTGGACATTTAAGTTCACACAGTCCACCTCTCTGGATTTGCCTCTGACCATGGTGTCACACTTCACCTTCTAGAAACAGCTTCTTGTGTTTCTCTGTACACACACGTCATTGCTGCTCCCAAGCCTTTGGTGATGTTTCCTTTGCTCAGGTTACTTCCTCCCTTCTCCCTTTCCACCATCATCAGCCAGCTAAAACCTATTTTGCTCTTAAGACTCAGCTCAGATGTTACCTACAAATATACTTTTCCAAATCCCAAAGCTGTGGTATCATCTCCGGCTGTGCACCTTTGTCGCATTTTTACCTGTTTATGTCTTGGTAAGCCACCATCTCCATCAGCACTGGGTCTTCTTTATATTTATGTCCACAGGGCCTCCAGTTACTCCTAGTACCTAATGAGCACCTATAAGATGGCCCTTAAATGAACACATTAAACAAGTGACACTGTATCAAAGATTTACAGAAGTCACACTGTCAGGAAGATAATTCTGGCAGCAATGTGTAGAATGATTGGGGAGGGAAGGCACCAGAATCAGAAGGAAGAGGAATCAGAGGGCTATAAAAACAGTTCAGGCAAGTGGCCATGAAGGTCTGGATTCCGGAGATGGAGATGAGGATGGAAACAAGAGGGCTCAATCTGAGAGAAATTTTGGACCCTAAATCAGTAGAATTTGGTGACTGGCTGATGAACAAGGGGAGAAAAAATATTTTAATTTAATTTATTAATTAATTAGATAATTTGAGAGAGAACGTGTTGTGTGAGAGGGGAAGGGGCAGAGGAAGAGAGAAAGAGACTCTCCAGCAGACATGTTGCTGAGCAAGGAGCCCAATGTGGGGCTTGATCTAATGACCTTGAGATCATGACCTGAGCAAACCAAGAGTCGGACGCTTAACCCACTGAACCATCCAGGCGCTCTGATTTAATTTTTTAATTTGGAAAGCCTTTTATGTATTAAGTAATCTCTACCTCCCACGTCGGCCTTGAGCTCTACTGACTGAGCCAGCCAGGCGCCCCAAGGATATTTTTAGTCTTTTTGTTATTAAATGATCCACCAACAGAAGAAGAAATACTATTAACAGAAAGAAAGGGGCCTGGAATAACAGCAACTTTGAAGAAGGAACTGGAGCAGAGGAGAAAGCTAAGAAGAAGCTAGTAAAATATCTAGTTACAAAGTGATCAAAGGGGAGGGAAGGGGCCGGGAGGATGCTGCTTCATTGAACCTAAGATTTGGGAAACCTGTAAGGAAAGGGTGAGTCAGGGTTGGGAAAGTCCAGTGAAGAAAGATGTCAGTCTCAGCTGAGTTCATAAATCCCAATGTGATGGCTTTCTGGGTTTGGGGTCCCAGGTCCCTGGACTTAGGGTACCAGGTCCTTCCAACGATTTGTCCTTTTGTTGACCCGCTCTTGTTTTTCCCTTATGAAAATCACTGGTTGGAACTTTTAACTCAGCTACTCAATAACCCTGGGGATATTTCTTTATTTCATAGAACCTTTTAAGGAATTGTTCCAGTTGTGCCAAAAAAAAACCAAAAAAAAAAAACAAAAAAAAAAACAAAAAAACAAGAAATATTTGGTCATCTAAGATATATTTTTCATGCCCAAATGAAACCAAGAGTATTTAAACAACTCAAAATGTCCAGGTAGTCGGTCTAATGTCTTCTGAACTCTTCTAATGAAAAAGAGTCTCAGAGAAATGAAAATGTTTTTATTTAAATAAGGCATATGGGACAGAACAAGCTTCCTTCATGAAGAGTTCCTCTTGGTTATTTAGGTCGTACTGTGTCAAAATTAGGTTCTGCTACAATAACAGAAAACCCAAAATAACGTAGCTGAAACACATAAAGATTTATTTTCTCATGTAAAAGAAATCCAGATGTGGCTGTTTAAGCATGACACAGTGGCTTCACAAAACAGAGACCCAAGCTCCTATCCTCATGCTCAGCCATAGTTGAGGTCTCTTCATTTGTCTGAAATTGGTGCTGGAGTTACAGCCATAATGTCACATCCTATGAAAGAAACAGAAAAGGAGAAGGAAAGACCAAAAGGGGTTTTCTTAGCTGTTTGTTCCTCTTTCAGGTAAACTTTCTGGAATTTCCTTCCAACAATTTGTGCTCCATCTCATTGGCCAGAATTCAGTCATATGGATACATTCAGAGTCCAGAGAGATTGGGGAGTCTGAGGACCAGACTGAGGAACCAGAGAGATTTGTTTTTAAATCTCGGCATTTAGTTGCTCCAATAATAGATCTCTCAGAAAAGAGAAAAAAGGAAATGGATAATCTTTTCCACAAATGCCCATTCTCATTGTTTTAAAGATGGTGGCAGGACGCCTGCATGACTCAGCAGTTGAGCACCTGCCTTCAGCTCAGGGCGTGATCATGTAGTCCTGGGACTGAGTCCCACATCGGTCTCCCCGCATGGAGCCTGCTTCTCTCTCTGCCTATGTCTCTGCCTCTCTCTCTGCGTCTCATGAATAAATAAATAAAACCTTAAAAAAAAATAAAGATGGTCGCTTATTTAGCAGGCAAGTCCTAAATGCATTAGGGTCAAGAAGATGGAAACTTATAGATGGAATTAAAACAAAAACAAAATCAAGCTCACAGAGAGATAACAGATTGGTGGCTGCCAGAGATGGGAGGTGTGTGGGGTGTGAGCGAAATGGGTGAAAAGGTCAAAAAGTAAAACTTCTGTTCATAAAATAAGTAAGTCAGGGGAATGTAATACACAGCATCATGACTATAGTTAATAATACTGTGTTGCTTATTTGAATGTTGATAAGGGAGTAGATCTTAAAAGTTCTTATCACAAGAAAAAAACTATGTATCATGACAGATATGAACTAGACTTGAAATGATCATTGTGAAAAAAATAAAAGAATAAAAAAAGAAATGATCATTGTGCAACATACACAAATATTGAGTCACCCTATTGTACACCTGAAACTAACATTATATGCCAATTTTATCTTTAAAAAGTTATGAATGATACACACACGAAGAGCGAGATTTAAAAACATTATGGTACCTACATTTTTAAAAAAGACTTTATTTATTCATGAGAGAGAGAGAGAGAGAGAGAGAGAGAGAAAGTGAGAGATAGAGAGTCAGAGACATAAGCAGAGGTAGAAGTAGGCTCCCTGCAGGGAGCCTGATGTGGGACTTGATCCCAGGACCCTGGGATCATGACCTGAGCAGAAGGCAGACGCTCAACCACTGAGCCACCCAGGTGCACCAGTACCTACCTTTTTTAGCTAACTATGTTAATATCTTCTCTTATGCCATTATAAGGTAGATTTTGGCCCAATGTAAATATTGGAAAATACTGAAAACAGAAGTATCTTTTCTTACATTCAAATAAGCAATAGAACACTTAAAGCTTAGTGAAGTTGGTTCTTCTTTCCATAATTGTTAAATCCCAGTAAAAAGAAAGCTGCTTTTTCTCTATAAAAAGTTTCTCCTTTAGCCAGAGTTAGAGACAAAGAGATGAAGTAACTAAGCCCCTGTGGCTGTTAGAAAAATAAGCTACCTCTGAAGTTGGTAATCTCTGCCAAGGAAACAGAGTTTGCTGTTCTATAAGCTGGATAATCACTGGTGACTTCCTACCCCCTAAATGCAATCACCTCTTCTTAGCTTTCACTCCCTTCAAATTCTTTATTGAACTCAACACAATAAAATCATCTGGTCACGAAATTTTCTTCTGCCTCCCTTAGCCTCTGTGACATAGTCCTACTATATATGGTTTACTTCTTTGTTTTTTCCAGTCTGCTTTACTAGAGCTCTTCCTCTATTGCCCTTTAAAAAGCAGCTCTTCTAGGTTGTTTCCTGGGCTACCAATCTTTCTCTCCCCGCGGAGTCCAGTGGCACTTTTAATCCCTGTCCTTCAGTTTAACTTCTGCAGATGGCTTCCATTGGTAGGTCTATCTCAGGACTCTCTAATCCTGTATTTCTAACTTCTGCTTATTTAAAAAAAACAAAAAACAAAAAACCACAAAAAAAAAACCACTTTTTTTTTTTTAAACATAGCTCTTCCATAGGCACTACAAATTTAACAATCCAATACTGCATTCATCCAATTCCTGTTGGCCCCCAAATCCATTCCTAGGAGGTTCTCTTTTGGTGGCTGACATGCCACTGCCATCTCCATAGTTCTTTACACAATGTACTTTAAAAAAAAAAAAAAAAGATTTTATTTATTTATAAGAGACACACACACACACAGGCAGAGTGAGAAGCAGGCTCCATGCAGGGAACCTGATGTGGGATTCGATCCCAGGACTCCAGGATCACATCCTGAGCTGAAGGCAGACCCTTAAAGACTGAGCCACCCAGGCTGCCCAAACAATACGCTTGAACATCAGTCATTTTGCCTCTCATCTTCCCTCCCTACTCCCTGTATCTAATCATATACTAAAAATCCACTGATTTGGCCTCTAGAGCTGAATTGACTTTCCACTGTCACTATTTCTCATTTAGAATATTTTAATGCGATCTTGAGGTGGTTTCTCTCTTTAACCATGCCACATACTGCTACTCATCATGTCCTACCTCTTCTAAAAATATCTTCAATTGGCTACCCCTTGTATATAGAATAAAATTCAGATTGTAGTATGGGGACGTTGAGATTCCCCATAATCTGGAACAATCTGTTTATCAGCTTTCATACCTCTTCCTCACCACTCCGTTTCCACAGGACAAGCCTACCAATCAAACTTGATTTCTCCTTTTTTCTGCCACAGCCCTTTAGGAGTACCAAAAGTCATCCACATCAGTCATCACACTCTGCTTTTTGTTAGAGTCATTTGTGGTTGTTTCCCGGTTAGGTAGGAAGTCTCTGGAGGCCTGGTGCTTATCACCTCACTATGCTCACATCACCTTCAGTATAATAAGATGTTTTCTGCTGCAGATGTTTATTGAGTAAAAACTAGTTTAGCCCTAGCTTCTGCTCACGCTTCAGTTCAAGAGTGGCCTTCTGCACAAGGAGGTAAGCTTTCAGTGTCCATTTATCATCATTCCCCGCTCTCCTTCATTCCACTTAAGAGATGCTCAGTGCTCTCACATTCATTTCTGTCCACCCACGCCTCTTATTGGGGCACCTACCTAAATTCCTCCTTCTAAGCAACTCCAACTCTGAGACCTTTTCCCTCTCAGCTTATGAGAACCACGCATCCCTGAGACAGACTTTAGAGTCCATTCTCTTCATTTTGTCGATGAAAACACAAAGGCCCTGGAAGATGACATGCATTGCCCAAGTTCATGTGATTTATTTGTGGTCTCTCTGAGATAGACCCACGGTCTCCCGACTCCAGGACCACTACTCTTTCCTTTATGCTTTGCCTCCCATCCTGGATCCCAGCACTTGCAGATTCAGGCTGCTGTTAAAGATGGGCAAGGACCTGCTGCTGACCATGTTCAGGAAGCACCTCTCTCTTAACAACAGTTACCAGCGCTCTCACAATAATGGATTCTAGGGAGTTCATTTAGCACCCCCTGTGATTATTTTGGTCACAAAATTTGGATTATTTTGGTGCTTTTCCCAGCTTCCGAACTCATACCTCAGAGAGACAGGATCTATTCTGGGACGTGTAAAGCCTGCACATTTTCTGCAATGTGCTTCCTTGTGACTGTGTGGTTAGTGATGTTCACTGTCTAACACAACCCTCCCACACTCTCAGAAACCATGGCAGCAGAGCTCCAGAGGCATCTCCCTGCAGCTTTACAACTTCCTGGGGGAAGAGTTCAGTTCATGAAAGTGTTGTAATTTCTGTGAAGGGTATCTAAAGTCCTTCAAAACACTCATGAATGAGCCTTTTCAATACCACTTGGAAGGAAGTCAGGGACTTCGCCATTGAAACCCTGCAGTAATGAAATTCAATGGCCACAACACAGGAGATATATGAATGCCTCACGGCAGAACAAAGGCCAGCTGAATCAGCCGAGGGCAGTTTCTTCCACAAAATGCATTTACCTGAATAGGAACTTGAATGGTTTTCAGGGAACGACATTGTATCCTTCCAAAAAGTATCACGTGTTCTTTGTTCACCCTCTAAAGCTAGGAATATAAATTTAAACCTTATTCTAGTTTGGTACTGGTGCCATATTTTGGGGGTTTAATTACCAGGACGGGATGATCTGAGGAAGCATGCATTTTTTTTTTTCTGGATAGGAAACAGAAGCATCGAAAGCTTGCCTTTTCTGCAAGCTTGCATCACAGAATTATAGGTCACTGACGCTTAAGGAACTTTATAGCACATTTAATCCAACCATGTATTTTACAGGTGATCCCTGTTAACCTGATAACAGAGATCATCTAATTTGTGAAAACCAGTCTACTCTAGAAAAAGGAATTAATGGAGTAGGAACCTGGGCACTAAATTATATTATTAGGACTCCGTGTGTACAGAGGCCTGACAGACATGAATGCTCTGGACTTCATCTATTTGCCCTCCACTAATTTTCCTCCCATTTTCTGTCATACAAAGTGGACGATGACTTTGGGAAGTGGTTTCGGGAAGCATGGGAGCGCCTACGGTGCTTTGCGCTAACATTAAAATCATTCCCTTTTGGTTTTAGAAAAAATAACGTAAATGTACTTCAAGTCTTCTCGGTGACACTTAGGTAAATCTATTTAAGAAACGAGAGGGGCACCTGGGTGGCTCAGTGGTTGAGCGTCTGCCTTTAGCCCAGGTCGTGATCCTGAGGTCCTGGGATGAGTACCCATCTGCTTCTCCTTCTGCCTCTCTCTCTCTCTCTCTCTCTCTGCGTGTCTCTCATGAATAAATTAAAATCTTAAAAAAAAAAAATTAAAAAGTGAGATGAGACACAGTGTTTCAAGATGGCATTGTGACTACCCAACCAATGTACAGAGAAAAACTTTATAGAATATAGAGTGCTAGGGACACCTGGGTGGTACAGCGGTTGAGCACCTGCCTTCAGCCCAGGGTGTGATCCTGAAGACCGGGGATCGAGTCCCACGTGGGGCTCCCTGCATGGGGCCTGCTTCTCCCTCTGCCTGTGTCTCTGCCTCTCTCTCTCTCTATCTCTCATGAACAAATAAATAATCTTTTTTTTTTTTTTTTAAATAAAGTGCCTTGTAAAAGAAGCGGGCCACTCTATTGACTTTAGGTAGACACTCCGTTCCATTTACTCCTTCGGTAACTATTTACGAAGCAGGACCTGCCAGGTCCTAATGCTGGATAGTGGGGACGTAAAGAGGAGTTGAACGAGGTCCCGACCCCCAGGTGTCTACAGCAGAGCCCGTTCCTGATTCTGGCAGTGGCAGCCCTCCACCTGCACCCCAACAAAAAAAAACGCCACCAGGTAAGGGTCCCCTGTCTCGTCCGGTCTCAACACTCTGTACTTCTTCCCTTCCTGGCATTGTCAACGATTTCAGCTAAAAGAGAGGAGTAATTAGCCGCTTACTACCTGTCTGCTCCTGACATTCTGGCTCCGTGGGAACAAAGTATCTCGTCTCTTTTATTCTCTGCTTCGTACTCAGCGCCTCGCGCGGCGGGCGTAGGAAACACCAGCAACCAACAGTTGCTGAATGGAGGCAAGAACGTCGGCATGAATGAGAAGCCAACTGAACGTCGAAGACCTGAAGACACCGCAGCACACCGCGTACTACAGCGGGGCGTGCAGAGTACTACGGGGATTCACAGCGGGAGCAGGGAGGAGTCGGTCCGACCGGAGCTCATTTCCAGACGAGGACGTCACCGCTGCAAACTCCGATGCTTGCGCGACTCCGTAACCGGGCTCCGTCTCCCGAGCAGCAGGATCGCGCCAAACGACTCCAGGGCTGGCGTGCACGACGTCCCATGAGGTCACCCGCGGCTCAAAGCCAGAACGACGATCAGGGCTCGTTCCCGGGTGCAGGCGCGCAGCCTCCACGTCGACGCGGGCTCCCCCGGCGGCCGCCGCCGGCCACGCGACTCGGGCCCCGCCCGCCCCGCCCCGCCCCCCCGGGGGCGCCTGGGTCGGCCCGCGCGTGCGCAGCTCCTCGGGGCGGCGGGCCGGCGCGCGCTGACAGCTTCCGGTTTGGAGTCCCCGCCCCTGCGCGGCGAGAGGCAGTGCGGGCTCGGCTGTGGGAGCCGAGGGGCGGCGGGGGGGCAGCGGCAGGGCGCGGTGAGGTGAGGCGAGGTGGGCGCCCGGCCGGGGTTCCCGGAGCCATGGCTTGCTCCATTGTCCAGTTCTGCTACTTCCAGGACCTCCAGGCCGCCCGGGACTTCCTCTTCCCTCACCTGCGGGAGGAGACCCCCAGCGGCGCCGTGCGGAGGGACCCCAGTAAGTGCCCCCCGCCTGCCGCTCCCGTCCCCCGCCCCGCCCCGCCGCGGCCGCTGCTCGGCGGGCGCGGGGCCCCTCGTCCCCCCGCGCGGGGATCCCCGGCCCTCCTCGTCCTACGGCTCCGTCCGCCCTGGCGGCGTCCGTGTCGTCCTCCTGTCGCCCAGCCTTCTCCTCAGCCGCTCGCCCTCGGGTCAGAACCGCGCCGCGCTTCCGGTCGCCTCTGCCGACCCCGCTCCCCGCCCCTCCCCCCGCCCCGCTCCGGCCCGCCGGCCCCGCGGTCGCATCCTCGCTCCCGAGCCTTGCCAGCTGTCAGCGCTGCCCCCGGTGCAGCCTCCGCCTCCCCGCTCCGAGCCTGGGACTGGGGCCTTGTGTCGCCCTCCCTCCCGAGAAAGTGTTGCTCACCGCCCGGTCTCCCGTCTTCCAGCCCCTTCCCCTCCCCCCCCCCCTCCATGCAGATGTACAGAATAAACGATTGACAAGTGAGTGACTCCTGAGGTGGTGAGTAAGCGTCTCCCAAATAAGGAAAACCTGCCAGGAAGTGAGCGCGAATCTAGAGCAGGAACCAAAATTACGGTGCGAGGGCCCGGAAAAGTTGATTTCCTTTAGGGAGACGAGACGCCTGCCACCTGTGATTATCATCAAAAGCGTGTTAAACAAGCCCCAGCCCAGGTAGCATCAAACCCCCAAGTCTGCTGTATGAGATATGGCTTAGTTTCTCAGAATCTTCCACATTTCCCCTGTGGAAGGGGTGTGCGTTGTGCAGTTTATTGGTTTCTTCTTCGCATCTCCCACCTGAAGGATACTCGGTTCTGTGGTACGGTGCTGTCGCTTTGTGCTGTAGCGGGATGGTGAGGAGAGGTCCACCGGATATGCTCCGTGCCCTGTGAGTAGAAGACCCCAAATCTGTGCCCATCAAGTAGGGCTGCAGATCAAATGAGGTTGGTGGTCTCTGCCCTCATGGAGCTAAAGTTTACTGGGACAAATTAACAGCAACCATTCCGTGTGATATATATACACACACATATATACACACGTATATATGTATATATGCACACACATACACATGTATATGCATGCATACGCATATGCACACATATGTATATATACATATATATGTGTGTATATACACACCTGTACATATATGTATACGTATCTGGCACTAGCAGACACTCCTTGCAGTGGCAATACTCAAGCCCACCTTTGAAGTAGTGGTTGGTTAGATACACGGGGACACGTGATAGAATGTGCCGAGGAAGAGAGGCCTGAGATGACGTGACATTTAGAAAACTAAGAATTGCCGCTTGGCTGAAGAGGAGGATGTGGGAGAGCTGCGGCTATAAAGGTGTTTGATCACAAGAAGCCTGTGGAAGCAGTGGGATGTCTTAGAAAGGCTTCTCAGCAGAGAAAGGACATGGGCAGGTTTGTACTTCTATTCATCAAAGTGTTTGGATACCTGTTAGGTACTTTGGTCGCGGTGTGGTGAGATGGGAAGCAGGGAAATTGGAGGGGGGGAGGGTGTTACAGTCCCTCAAAAAGCGACGTGAGCCAGAACTCGGGTAGCTTCAGCAGGACTTGAGAGGAAGAGATGGGTTGGAAAGCTATCAAGGAGATAGAATCTGTACAGGATCTCGTGAAGATCTGGTGATGGGTCCTAGCTGATGAGTGAGAGAGTTGAGAATGCCTTTGGCTTGGGCAAGGGTGTTTAATGAGAGAGGGTGAAGGAGATATTTGGACCCTTTTGCATGTGAGATGTTTGTGGTATGTCAAAGTGAGGGGTCCAGTCAAACACTAGACCTAGAGGTCTAAAACTTAGTAAGGATCCCCGGCCAGAGGTGTATGTTTGGGAGTTGCCAGCCAAAAGTGTCAGTTCAGTCTCAAAGATTATGCAGAGAAGTGAGTACTGGTTATGCACCCTTAGAGGAGCCTGGTGTATAAGAATCGTGTAGAGGTTAATGGGAAGAAGCCTGAGAAAGAGGAAAACCAGGTGAGAGCAATGCCCAGGAGTGGAGAAAGGAGAGGATTTGATGAAGGGGAAGAGCGGTCAGTAGCTGCAGATGCAGCTGAGGTAAGGGTGCAAAAGTGCCCACTGGTTTTAGGAAAGTAGAGGTGACTGGGGCCTTAGGACAGTCTCTGTGCATTGGTGGAGGCAGAAAGCATATTTACAGGCTATTGAGGAGATAAAAAAAAAAAGTTGACTTTTTCAAGGAGCCAGGTGTGAAGGATAATAGATATAGGAAGAGGATGTAGAGGAAACAACAGGTTTTCTCTATCCCCCTGCCACTCCCCTGCTCTTCGTTTACATGGGCAATGGCACCAGGCCTCTTATATAGATCTTCCAGCCTCCACTCTTGGTTTCTTGTAATTATTTCTCAAAAACGGAATGAACATTTAAAGGCAATTTAGGTCATAACATGGGATCCCGGGTGGCGCAGCGGTTTGGCGCCTGCCTTTGGCCCAGGGCGCGATCCTGGAGACCCGGGATCGAATCCCACATCGGGCTCCCGGTGCATGGAGCCTGCTTCTCCCTCTGCCTGTGTCTCTGCCTCTCTCTCTTTCTCTCTGTGTGACTATCATAAATAAATAAAAATTAAAAAAAAAATAAAGGCAATTTAGGTCATAACATGCCCCTTTATAACTCTCTGTATTGCACTTAATAGAAGTTCCAAAGTTCTTATATTGTTTTAAAGGCCCTTGAGGTCCTGCCTCCTGCCACTTCTTGCAACTCATACTACTCTCCCCTTACTTTTTGTGCTTCACACACAGTTTGTTGTTAAACCAGTCAGGCTTATTTGTGTTTGAGGCCTTTGCTCTTGCTCTTATCTCTGCTTTGGATGCTGTATGCAGATCTTTGCATTCTAGCTGCATCTTGTTAGTCGAGTCTCCCCTCAAATGCCAACATCTCATGGAGGCCTTTTCTGATCACCTAATCTAACATAGTTGTTCCTGCTCCCTTGATCACATTCGTTACTCCCAGCCATATTGTCTTATTTTTATTACTAGGTCTGTGCTATCCAGTATGGTAGCCTCTAGCCACATCTGGTTGTTGAGCCCTTGAAATGTAACAAGTGCTACTAAGGAACTGAATTTTTAATTTTACTTAATTTGAGCTTAAATTAATTAAAATCTGCCAAGTGTGTCAATAGCCGGATGTGGCCAGTGCATACCATAGTGTATGACGTAATTATAGATGCTAAAATTTAGGCACATACAGGTTGAATAATTGTTCAAGGTCACACAGTGAAGGCTAGTCTAACGATAGGAGCTCAATCCAGGCAGTTGGAGATACGTAGTCATACCACCAAGCATCTGGATTATTTGCAATATGCTTATAGGTTTACAAGTGTGATTTAATTTATCACCCTTTTAATTCAAATTCTGAGGTTTGTGTATGTTAGCGTTATTGGGGCTATCATCAATTCAAGTAGAAAATAAATGGAGAAAGAACATCTTAACCAGGGAGCCCCTTTGCCAAACTGATATTTTACAGCTAAAATAGTGCTTTGATTTACAAGTAAAGATAATCAAAATATGCCGTCCTACTGTTGATAATTTTGTTGGAATTCTTGGGATGACTAGGGCTATGGATTTCCATAATCGCTGCTGGTCTTTCTCCCTGCCCCCACCCCGCAAACAAAGCACCAGGTATTGTAAAGAGCTCTTCATTAAGACAACCTGAACTGAGCAGGTGGGACCTGCCTTAACACCATCCAACCTGAACTGAGCAGGTGGGACCTGCCTTAACACCATCCAACCTGAACTGAGCAGGTGGGACCTGCCTTAACCTGTTGATGGTGTTTGGCCTTGCTTGGCTTCACTTTATTTGTTATAAATGATTATTGGGAAACAATTCATGAGAACATTTTATATTCCTAGCTTATATAGTTTTAATTTCTTAGCTCATTTCTAGAGGATATATAAAACCAAAGCAACAATAATGATAATCTGGAAGGCTTATTAGTTTAATAATTCTTTTATTTTAATGTGGACAGCTGGCATAGACCTAATGATACCTGGTACCTGGGGACCCAGAACTCAATACTACTGTCTTCCATATTTGAATTGTCAGAGAATAACATTATGACTTTGTTACTTTGTATTCTCAATTATGAAATGAATCTATTTTCTGTGGCTTTAAAAGAGATCTTGAACCCTACTATTTTCCAATGTTTACACTAGTGATAACTGTTAATAATTGTTTCTACTCAACAGATGCTATTTCAGACAAAATATTTGGTCTCATATTTTGAAATTTCAGAGGTGGGTAGTATTAGGGGTCCGCACATAAACTACAGTGTCATAATCTCCAGCGAGACTGGAGTTTTAACCAGAACTTTCTGATATTTAAAATTGAGTTGGACAAAAAAAGAAATACATGTACGAGAGGGAGAATCAGAATATTTGGAGGTAATTTGGATATTAGAATATTGTGGATCCTGTAATTTACCTGGTAATAAAATAATTTCCTAGTGACATACTAAACAAGTAAGACAACTTTCCTTCTTGCCTCTTTTACCAGAAAGACTGAAGATAAAGCATGCAGGGAATTACATTGGAGTCATCAATTAAAGTCATATTTTTATACAATCACTGAGCAAAGTGTGCTTTTTAGGGTAACCTAAAGTCATGGGGTCAACTTTACATGATGGGATAATACAAATGGCATAAAATACCCATTTTTTTAAAGGCTTCATGAAAAATCCTTTCTCTTGTTTGAGATCCTACTGGGAGAAAAGACATAATCTGAAAGTAGAACGTTTATAGGAATTTCCAGAAATTTATGGATTTAGTGGATTTTATTAGCAATTTAAGATTGGAAGAGGCTCTCACAGATAAAATTTGTCATGAGGAAATTGAGACATGAGTAGTCTTTAATTTTTTTATGGAGCTAATGTTTGATGAGTACTTCCTATGTACTAGGTACAAAGTAGTCTTAAAGGGTGAATAAAATAGGTCCCTATCCTCAAGGAACATTCAGTCAATAAAGGAAATAAGTATGTAAAAGGAGCATTAAAAGTGTTGTCCTATAATTTGGCACATGACAGAGATGGAAGGAATGTTTATTCTACATGGGGGACTCGGGGAGTTGTCTTAGAGAAAATGTCATCTTCACTAAGTCTTAATTGGGTTTTTTTTGTCTTAATTGTTTAATAGATGCTTGTCAGGTGGAGAGAAAGTGGTCAGGCAAGGGATATGAACAGATGGGGTTTAGAAAACTGCAAGTAGAAAATTGTGAGAGTGGGGTACGATAAGGGGTGAAGCTGCAGGGATTGTCAGGAACTTAAATTTTATACAGTAGCAGGGTTGTCAGATGGAAATTAAGAGTATTTTGGAGTTGCATGGAAATTTGCCTAAGGGTTACTTGGGAACAGATAGTTTTAAGTAAGTTAATTTACAAATACTTTTATGAAAGTACCTACTTTTCTATCCTGCCCTCCTTGCACTTTACTAAATAAAGGCTCACCTTTCATACATTCTGAATATTATTATTCCAAGGTGTTTAAAAAAAACAAAAACTTCTCTTTTACTCAAGGGACTATGAACTCCCCAATCCATCTCATTGGGACATTTCCAAATAATTTTTGCTATTTATGTTTAATAGTCATCAAAATTTGTGATATATGTATGTTATTCTCAGTTATCAACTTCTAATAATAATTATAATAGCTCAAGAAAAAGCGTTTTTTTTTTAAAGGTTTTATTTATTCATGAGAGACAGAGAGAGAGGAAGAGACATAGGCAGAGGGAAAAGCAGGCCCCATGCAGGAAGCCCAATGTGGGACTTGATCTTGGGACTCCAGGATCACACCCTGAGCCAAAGGCTCAACCGCTGAACTACCCAGGCGTCCCAAGAAGAAACATTTTAATATGTGGAGTTATTACAGGAAAACTTTTCTCATTTCATGTTTTTGCAGAGAAATTTTTGGATTAATCATAAAAATAATATTACATTAGAGTAGCACTCTGGAGGAAATGGAATGGAAATAAGAATTTATGGAGAAAAGAGGATTTATTAAAATTACTTTTAGAGAACAATTTTTTAACATGGTGTCTATCATTCCGTTATATGTAAAATGTGAATAAATTTAAAAGGATGTATACATTTATATTAAATTGTCAATGTTTATTGTACATCAGAAATGACATTTGTGCAAGGGATACATACCATTGAAAACCTCTTGGGGTGTATATAAACAAAAAGTTTGAAGATAATATTCTATAAGTCTCAGTCATTCCCAACCTTTTTTTTTTTTTTTTTGTCATAACACACATGAAAAATGAGACTTGGTATCTGAATAGTGAAAGCAATTTTGAAAAAAAAAACAGTTGGAGGACTCATACGTCTTGATTTCAAACATTACAAAAACTGCAGTAATCCATCAAATCCAAGTAATCGAACTGGTACTGGCATAAAGACAAATAGACCAGTAGGCTAGAGTCTGGAAATAAACCTTTGCATATATGGTTAAATGATCTTTGACAAGAGTACCAAGACCACTCAGTGGGGAAAAAGGGCAGTTTCTTCAGCAAATGGTATTGGGAAAACTACATATCCATAAACAAAAGAATGAATTTGGACCTTCGTCTTATATACAAAAATTAACTCAAAATGGATTAAAGACTTAAACGTAACACCTAAAATTGTAAATGCTTAGAAGAAAACATAGGGGGAAGCTTCATGACATTGGACTTCATAACTAGTTCTTGGCTATAACACAAAGTATAGGCAATGAAAGCAAAAACAGGCAAATGGGAGTATATCAAACTTTAAAATTTCTGTGAATCAAAGGATAGGATCAACAGTAAAAAGGCAACCTACAGAATGGGAGAAAATATTTGTAAATCATGTATCTGATAAAGGACTAGTATCCACGATATATAAAGTGCTGAACTGAGCTACAGCTCAATAGTAAAATAAACTGATTTAAATCTGGGCAAAGGACTTGAATAGACATTTTCCAAAGATGTCATAGAAATGATCATAAACCGTGAATAGATGGTCAATATCAGTTATCATAAGAGAAATGCAAATCAAAACCATAATGAGAGATCACTTCATATCCATTATGATGGCTATTATTAAAAAAATAACAACTGGTGGCAAGGATGTGAAGAAATTGGAGCTCTATACTGTTGGTAGAATTGTAAAATGGTGTAACTGCTATGCAAAACAGTATGGAATTTCCTAAAAAAAAAAGAATTACTGTATAATCCAGCAACCTCATTTCTGGGTATATATCCAAAAGAGCTGAAAGCAATGTCTCAGGGATATTTGCACACCTATGTTCATAGAGGAAATAAATTCAGTTCTTTAGTCATACTAGCTACTTTCAAGTGCTCAATGACTACATATGCCTAATGGATACCTTACTGGACAGCACAGATATAGAACAGTTCCATCACCAAAGAAAGTTCTTTCTGTTGTGCTGCTGTGGTGAGAATCTTCTGAGACTTTCTGCTTAGACAATAAACATACAGACCTGCTGCTTGGGTATTTATTTTTAATTTTATATTGTCCCATTTTGTAAAATATATATTCTGGAACTTTTTTTTGGTATACTTAATTATATAATGTCAACATCTTTCCAAGTTTGTATATGCAACTCTATAGCAATTTTTTCTAATGGCTGCACAGTGTTCCAGTGAAGACTCCACCAGGCTATATTTAACTGTTCTATCAACGAACATTTAGATTATTTCCAAAATTTTTGCTATAAGAAAATGCTGCAGTAAGCATCCTTATGCATGTCTTTATGTAGGATGTTGGTGTTTCTATATGTACTTTTCTAGAATTAGAATTGCTGAATAATAGAAATTCACATTTTATTTATTTATTTTTTTAAAGAGATTTTTTTTTTATTTTTTTATTTATTTATGATAGTCACAGAGAGAGAGAGGCAGAGACATAGGCAGAGGGAGAAGCAGGCTCCATGCACCGAGAGCCCGATGTGGGATTCGATCCCGGGTCTCCAGGATCGCGCCCTGGGCCAAAGGCAGGCGCCAAACCGCTGTGCCACCCAGGGATCCCGAAATTCACATTTTAAATGCTGGTTACAGTTGCCAGATAAATCTAAAAATTGGTCAGGTTCATTCCTATCTATGGTAAACAGAAATGCCTCTTTACACATGTATTTGTTGACACTCTGTGTTACTAGTTTGAGTGTTGCTTTTCTGATATGTGAACAACAGTTCTCCTGTTTTAAGATTATTGTCAGGCTTTATCTGTATTTTTTTTTTTTTTGAAGCAGCAGGTAATAGCAAAGTTAAGCTGGTATTGGAAGAATTTATAAAGTTTTCTCACAGAGACTAGTTGAATATTAGAATGGGTTAAATAATAGTCTTGAATTGTCTTCTTTAGACTATGCGAAATTAGCAATAGCTAGCATTATTTACATGCCTTCACCCATATTTTGTAATGGCACACCCTCACCTTATGTGCTTATCCTTTTCTGCTGCTCTGGTTATGATAAACCAGTAACACATAAGGAAACAATTGTAAAAGATGCAGAAAAAAAAAAAAAGAGAAAAAAAAGACAGGAAAAAAAGATTTAAAAAAAGGAAGAAAAGATGCAGAAGTTTTTTTCTGATATACATAAGGTATTATTGACTTTAGTGGTTTCCTTTGAAAAACAAAATGGATAGAAAATGGAATAGGGCAATTAAATTTCATTGTCTATATGTACTGTTTTTGTTAAGGTGGGTCTAAAGATTTCTTAGGTTTTTGGGCAAAGGGAGCATGTTTGTTTTGATAAACTTAGAGCAGAAGGATATAGCATTTCTGCTTAAAGATATTTTCAGTTCTGTCATTTTGTCAGTTGTCTATTAGGGCATACTTTCTTATGTGATATGAGAGGTCACTTCTTGACAACAGGGGTCATTAGAATTCTAGAACTGAAAGAGCCCTTAAAGATCTAGTTTGACTTAATTGATTTGAAAGAAAGAGACTCTGCTTGTTGAAATGGGATGCCCTCATTTTAGATTGCTACATATTTTTATGTGCTGAAAAGAATATGCTAATACAAAATTTATTTTCCCATTTCCCTAGAAATATAAAAAGATGAATAATTCTGAGCTATAGGAAATTAAGCAGCTTCTCTATTCTTGTTATTTTTTTTTACTTTTATTGGTATATGATGGGTTCTTTGCATTGGCCAAGAAGAGCCAGCTAAAATTTGTTGAAGTTTTTTTTTTTTAATATTTTATTTATTTATTCATGAGAGACACAGAGAGAGAGAGAGGGAGAGGCAGAGACACAGGGAGAGGGAGAAGCAGGCCCCATGCAGGGAGCCCGATGTGGGACTCGATCCCAAGACTCCAGGATCACGCCCTGGGCCAAAGGCAGGTGCCAAACTGCTGAGCCTCTCAGGGATCCCGGAAGTTTTCAATTATTTACAAATCATAGGTTCTAGAGGTTCTTGCTCTTCACAGGAACGAGTATATTTTTTGTCGTGTCTCAGAAGAATGGAAATGAATGTGTTTCTGTGCTAATAAGATCTTTTATTAGACCATGGAGATTAAATTAAGTTTTTCTTTTCCAAACATTTAGTGATTTCAGTTTCTCATTTAGTTTTTGATCTTGACATACTCATATTGGAAAAACCAAATACTGCCAAATTAATTGCCCACTTCAGGATTCAATTTCCTTTCTAGCTTCCGGTTCTTGTTATATGAGAAACACTGAGTTTATGAGGACAGACTGTTCAGAAGCAAATCAGAATAAGGTATTTTTGGAATTAAAAAGAGCTATGGAAAGCAGAAGTTGAATTTCTTATTTGAGCTTTTGTTGGTAGAATAATTTATTCACTGGAAATACTCCTAAAAAGACATCTCTAATTTTTGATGACTGAATTAAAATGTGTTTTCCCTATGTTTCAATGACTATAACATTTATCAAGTGAGAGACTGAGTAGCTTTTTTATACCAGTATAATCTCTTCAGGGGAAAATATTCTCTCCAGAAGGAGAGATAGTTACATTTTACATGTTGAAGTTAAGTCACTGTTTTTTTTGTTTTGTTTTGTTTTGTTTTGTTTTTTTCATTCAGGCAAAACGTTGAACTTGATAAGGATAAAAACAACACTTTATGCTTATGTTATCAATTCCTCTGGGCATTTCACAATAGTCCTCTTCAGGAACAGATATAAAGTTCAGCATTGAAAAGTCAAGTGGCTAATCTGTGGGGAAGTAGTTGCTTTTTGTTACTATTACGTATTACTTCAGTTTGCTTGTTTTTTATTTCTCTCACATCATATAAGTTGGTTAGAGATCTGCTTATGATTTTTTTTTATGTAAAGAGCAAGAATGATTGAAGATGTGGTATGAAACAAGAATGAAGGGTAATTTCATCAAATGAGGTGAACTAACAAAAATTTTAAGCTGGCTAGCTTCTGTAAAGACTCAGAATCCTAATGTAATCCTTGATTTTCTGTGAATTATTTTTTTTAAGATTATTTATTTATTTATTAATGAGAGATAACAGAGGGACAGAGACACAGGCAGAGGGAGAAGCAGGCTCCATGCAGGGACCTGACGGATTCCCAGTCTCCAGGATCAGGCCCTGGGTTGAAGGTGGGGCTAAACCACTGAGCCACCAGAACTGCCCAATTTTCTGTGAATTTTAAGGGAAGTTGGCTAAGAGTGTGAAAATGGATTTTAAAGGAAGCTTCACTCTTCAAGAAAGGCTTGTCCCCTTTATCCCCCCCCCCCATTAAAAGATTCAAAACTAAGCAGAAGTATCTCATGTACTCAGAAATGCCAGTTTTTTCAGTAGGTTGTGCAGGAAATGCGGTGGGAAACCCCAGTTAAAACATGAGCCTTTGAGGGATGCCTGGGTGGCTCCGTCAGTTAAGCATCTGCATTCAGCTCTGGTCCTGATTCCAGGGTCCTGGGATTGAGCCCTGCATCAGGCTCCCTCCCTGCAAAGTGCGGTGTGTGCTTCTCCCTTTCCCTCTGCTCCTCCCCCTACTCCTGCTCCCTCGCTCTCTGTGTTTCTCTCAAATAAATAAAATCTTAAAACAAAACATGAGCCTTTGAAATATTTAGCTTATAGCCAGATGCTATCCTGATGTAATATAGTTGTAAAATAACTGCTTTAGGAGCAACATCCGGCACATGAATCATAGCATGAACGTAGCAAGACTAGGGAAGCATTCTTATAATCTATTTTTAGGCTTCTCCAATAAGCAATATTTGCCATTTTTTAAAAGCTTTTTTTTACAGATAAGTTTATTTTTACTTTTTAAATTGTAATTCCAGTATAATTAACATAGTGTTATATTAGCTTCAAGTGTACCAAATCAGGTGTTCAACAATTCCATTTATCACCCAGTGCTCATCACAAGTGTGTTCCTTAATCCCCATCTCCTATTTCACCCATCCCCCTACCCACTTACCCTCTGTTAATCATAAGTTCTCTATAGTTAATAGTTTCTTTTTTTTTTTTTAGTTAATAGTTTCTTAGTTTGTTTCTGTTTTTTCTTCCCCTTTGCTTGTTTTGTTTCTTACATGACACATATAATTGAAATCATGGTATTTATCTTTCCCTGGCTTATTTCATTTAAATGTCACAGTCTTTGAATCCATCCATGTTGTTGTAAATGGCAAGATTTCATGGGTTTTATGGCTGATATTCCACTGTTTATGTATACCACTTCTTTATCCATTCATCTATTGATGGATGCTTGGGCTGTTTCAGTAATTTGGCTATTATAAATAAGGCTGAAATAAACACATGAATGCATGTATCCTTTTGGGTTAGTATTTTCATATTCTTTGGGTGGACTTACTGGATCATATGGTAATTCTATTTTTCATTGTTTGAGGAACCTCCATACTGTTCCACAGTGGCTGCACCCTTTTGTATTCCCACCAGTCATGCATAAGGGTTCCTTTTCACCACATCCTCATCAACACTTGTTGTTTCTTGTATTTTTGATTTTAGCTATTTGGGCAAGTGTGAGGTGCTATCTTGTTGTGGTTTCGATTGGCATTTCCCTGATGAGGAATGATGTTGAGCATCTTTTTATGTGTCTGTTGGTCATCTGTAGATCTTCTTTGGAGAAATGTCTATTTGCGTCTTTTGCCCATTTTTAATTGGATTATTTTGTGTTGAGTTATATAAATTCTTTATATATTTTGGATACTAACTCTTTATTAGATATGTCTTTTGCAAATATCTTTTACCATTCAGGAGGTTGTCTTTTAGTTTTGTTAACTGTTTTTCTTTGCTGTGCAGCTCTTTGTTTTGATGTAGTTCCAACAGTTTATTTTTGTGTGTGTGTGTTCCTTGCCTCAGGAGACATATCTAGAAAAATGTTGCTTTGGCTGATGTCAGAGAAATTACTGCCTGTGTTCTCTGCTAGGAATTTTTATGGTTTCAGGTTTCACATTTAGGTATTTTATCTGTTTTGGTGTATTTTAGTGTATGGTGTGAGAAAGGGTCCAGTTTCATGCTTTTCATATAGCTGTCCACTTTTCCCAATACCACTTGTTGAAGAGATTGTCTCCCATTGTATATTCTTGCCTTCTTTATTGAAGATTAATTGACTGTATAATCGTGGGTTTATTCCTGGGCTATCTGTTCCATTGATCTATATATATGTGTCTATTTTTGTGCTAGTATCCTACTCTTGATTACTACGGCTTTGTAGTATGTCCTGAAATCTAGAATTCTTATACCTCACTTTTTATTTATTTTTTTCCCCAACATTGCTCTATTTGAGGTCTTTTGTGGTGCCATTACAAATTTTGATTGTTCTAATTCTGTGAAAAATGCTGTTGCTATTTTGATAGGGATTGCATTAAATGTGTAGACTGCTTTGTCTAGACATTTTAACAATATTCTTCTAATTTATGAGCGTGGATTATCTTTCCATTTGTGTTGTCTTCAATATCCTTCATCAGTGTATTATAGATTTTAGAGTACATGTCTTTCACCTCTTTGGTTAAGTTTAGTCCTAACTATCTTATTATTTTTGGTGCAATTGTAGGTAGGATTGTTTTCTTAATTGCTGTTTTTGCTGCTTCATTATTAGTGTATAGAAATACCATAGATTTCTATATGTTGTTTTTTGCATCCTGTGACCTTACTGGATTAATTTATCAGTTGTAGTTTTTGGTGGAGTCTTTCAGGTTTTCCATATATGGTATCAGGTCAATTGCAAATAGAGTTTTACTACTTCTTACAAATTTGGATGCCTTTTACTTCTTTATGCTGTTTAATTGCTGTAGCTAGGACTTCCAGTGCTATAGTGAATAAAGGTGATAAGAATGGACATCCTTGGGGCGCCTGGGTGGCTGAGTGCTTGAGCGTCTACTTTTGGCTCCAGTCATGATCCTGAGATCTTGGAATCAAGTCCTGTTTTGGGCTCCCCTCAGGAAGCCTGCTTCTCCCTCTGCCTGTGTCTCTGCCTCTCTCTCTGTGTCTATCATAAATAAATAAAATCTTAAAAAAAAATGAATGGACATTTTTTTCTTGTTCCTCCTCTTAGGGGAAAAACTCTGTTTTTCCCACATTTTTCGCTGTGGGTTTTCCATTTGGCCTTTATTATGTTGAAGTATGATCCGTCTAAACTTATTTTGTAGAGGAATTTTTTTTTATCATAAATGGATGTTGTCATTTGTCAAATGCTTTTTCTGCATCTATTGAAATGATCATATGGTTTTTAACCCTTTATCTTACTGATTTGATGTATTACCTTAATTGATTTGTGAATATTGAGCTATCCCTGCATCCTAGAGATAAACTCCACTTGATAGAGAATGATAATTTTAACAGTTGTTAGGAGGTTCTATATGCTGAGCACTGTTCCTAGTGCTTTGGATATAGTAACTCTAACAACTATATGAAGTAAATACAGTTTTTTAAATATATATTTTATTTATTTATTCATGAGAGAGAGAGGCAGAAGGAGAGGGAGAAGCAGGCTCCATGCAGGAAGCACGATGTGGGACTCTATCCAGGATTCGGGGATCACATCCTGAGTCAAAGACAAACGCTCAACCGCTGAGCCACCCAGGAATCCTGAAGTAATACAGTTATCAACTCCATTTTGCTAAAGAGGAAGCTGAGGCAGGAAGAAATTAAATAAGTTGCCTAAGGTTATATAACTCTTTAGGGGTAAAACTGGGTATCCAACCCGAACAACCTGACACTAGAGACCTAATAATTAGGACCTGTGTTGTCTTATACTTGTAGCCATTAGCCGCATATACTTTTGAGCACTTGAAATGTGGCTAGTCCAAACAGATGTGCTCTAAGAATAAAATACACATCAGATTTTGAAGACTTAGTATGGGGTAAAAAGTAAAGTATCTTATGAATAATTTAACAAGATATCATTTCAATATTTAACATTGACTACATATTGAAATGATATCTTGGCTGTATTAAATAACATCTGTTATTAAAGTTATACCTGATGTTTTCTACTTTTAAAATGTGGCTACGAGTAAATTTAAAATGAAATGTGTGGCTTGCATTATATTTTTATTGGACAGTGCTGCTAAGGACAACTTACCAATGAGTCGAGTCTAACTGGGAAGAAGAAATAGAAGGGTGGTGCCAGGCAAAGGGAAAAAAGATATTTAGGATCAGATTAGACTGGCGTTTGTCTTTGAGGGTAGTGTTCACAGAGTGATCCATGGACAGTCTACATCAGATCTGCAGGGTGAGGCCAACCCTGAAACTTTAGTCATCTTTAATTCATTATTTGCACCTCTTGCAGAGTTTTTAGGGCTGCCTAGAGAGAGGAATCTGCAGAAGAGACAGTAACTCTGGTTTTATAAAGGCAGTGAATATGAAACCCAAACTCTTTAATTTTCTGGTCAATTTTGTTGAATTGGACTTAAGCAAAATTAAAGAGAAAAAAAACAGAAAATTGATGACAGTTAAAGATTTGCTTTTCAGAGATTGGGTGTTTGCTACTTGCTTATTTAATAAATGAGGGAAACACTTAAAATTACCTTATAATTTAGCCTTTGACTGAAATGAGTGCCACTTAGCTCAGTAAGCAAACTGGGTAAGTGCCATTAGCTCTATGTTTTAGTGATTTGTTTGGAGTGTTTGGAATGTTTACATTGGATCCTGACCACCCTAAATAAGTCGTAAGTTCTGTTCCCCTTATTCTATAGTACACTTTGGTAAACTGACTTACCTCTTAAGTTGTACCACAGCTTGGTGTTAAAATTCAAAATATCCTATGGGCCAGGGTAATTTTAATCTTTTCTAAGAGATACATGGTGAACTATTAGCTTTTCTTTATAGTAACTAATAATAAAAAGTTAGTGTGATTTTGTCATGAGTACATAGAATTTATAGATCTTAAGGTCTTAAAGTAATGGTTCATATTGACATTAAACAGTGCACAGTTCTTAAATATATGTTAAATATATTGCTTTTATTATCCACAGTCTTCATTAAGGATAAATTAAAAAATGCTGATAATGGGAGCAACTGAAGAATGTCAACCTTCATAGAAAAGTTACCAGAGGGAAAGACTGCCTGAATAAAATTGTTTACCTGAATGGCAACTTGATAAGACATTCACCAGCTTTTTTTTTTTTTTTTTTTATATACACCATCCTTTTTTTTTTTTTTAATAATGTGCTTGGCCTGCTTGCATAGGCATAGGAATAACCTAACCTCGGTAAAGTGCTAAGATGCCAACACTTTTTAACAGCAGACAATAGCTATCAAATAGCAGCCTGCAAAATAGTATCAAGTGATTTTCAACAGACCTTAGGAGGCTACAAAATTTATTATTACTAGCACAGAGTAGAAATAGCCATAAGGGTAGTGCCCAGTTTGCAAATGTTTCCCTTTAAAATAAAATGTTTTCTATTTTTATGTTGACTAGAATCTAGAATGCATTTTATAGTATTATAAATAGATTCAGGATTCCAGACCAACCTTCAAACGCATCTTTAATCTTCCTAATAGTTCTGTTTTACCTTTTAAACTCTGTGCCATGACTTCTTTAGAAAATGTATTCCCATCATTGGAGGAGATACCTGGTTAAGTCCCCTTTCTCTTTTGTTAATAGGAACTTTTCAGTCAAAGGCCTTGAGAAACAGAAATCTCCATAAACACAAATATCTTGTATAAAGAAAGTATTTCTCAAGATCTTTCTCTTCCTGGATGTTTGGAATAACCACATAAAGAGATACTGGGTCTCTGCAGGGGCAGGAAATCCAAATTGGTGCTATCTTTTGATTGTATGAGTCATTTGTGAATTGACTCAGGTACTTTGTATTCCAGTACAGAGGAGAAATAACACATTTTTCATAGTATTGTAGAGCATTCAGCAGAGGTTATGTGCACCAACTAAGCTCTTTGAAGGCTTATTTGCTTTTGTCTCTACACTTACCACAGTGGCCAACACATAAAAGATGCTGTGTTTGTTGAATGGATGATTGAATGAATGGAGTGAATCATTACCTGACCCCATGCTTTCTCTGAGATTGTGGTATTTCGATAGATTCTTTCTATAGCAATATTAAAATGGAATCACAGATTTTAGAGTGATAAGCTTTTTAAGGTTGCTTTCTCAAACAAGAAAAACAGCATTTTCTAAAATTCTGTAGATGGAATGGTTTAGTTGCCATGAGCCCACAATACAGCAGTTGTTTTTGGTGTAGTGGAAAAATTAGCAGAAAAAAGAAATTGCCTAAGTGAATTAGATTGCCAAAGAACAAACTAATTTTCCAAGTTATCAAAAAAATTTCCAAATCTGATAACAGAATGCTTCTATTTAAAAATAATACATAATAATCTTGCTTTGGCCTTGACTATAAGTCTCATGTTTCCTAATTTTTATGCTTCTTCATAAGCCACAGAAGAAGTAGGTAGAGCAGAATACTTGTGAGCTTGGGCTTTGGAACTCTGGAAGCCCTTTTTCAAACCCCACTCTGCCACTTAATTCTCTGTGATCTCGGTCAAGCTATATAAACTAAGTAATCTGGTTGTCTCATTGTAGAAAGGGGATGATAATTCTTGTCATGCTTAAGTGAGTTTATGTCTATAAAGCACTTAGACACACAGAAATGCCGAATACATGTTAGTTGTTACACGAAAACCCCTGTATGTAAGTTGCCCCTTTTTGCCTTTGCTCATGCTGACCTTTCTTTCAAATATATTTGAAAAGTTCCTTGCTGCTTTTTAAAGGCTTAGGTTAAGGTGACTCCTCCCTGTATATTGTCATCCCTCTCATTCTCTCATCCTTTTTGTGGTAGTTGTTATAGTACTCACCGTGTACTATAGTTATGTGTTTGTCTGCTAGTAGACATTAGATCATAAGATCTTTAAAGACAAGGAATGTTTTTGAATTTTTCTTAGTTCCTACCAGAGGGCATGGCACATGGTATTTAACAGAGTATTTGTTAAATTGTTTAATTGACGTGTATATGGAAATCTTCTATAAGTTGTGCGGTGCTAATCGGATGATAGCACTGTTTTAGGACTTAATATATGGCTAGCAATGTGCTTGGCATATTAGGAAGTAGTTTCCTGGTATTTTAGTACCGAAGATGAGAATATTATCACAAAGCTAATTGAGCAGATTCCAAGTGCCAAACTGTTAACTTTCTTATCATCTGTATGTAAATCATTTTAGCAACTTTTAAACCTTATATGTGCTTGAAAGTTTTGTGTCCTTCTTACTGTAAGCATCCTAGATACCAGGTTCAGTCCCATCTTTTGTTTTTTTTAAAAGATTATTTATTTGACACAGGGAGAGAGGGAGAGCGTGCACAAACAGGGGGAGTGGCAGGCAGAGGGAGAGGGAGAAGCAGGCTCCCCCATTGAGCAGGGAGCCCATGTGGGGATCATGACCTGAGCTGAAAGCAGATGCTTGACAGACTGAGCCACCCAGGCATCCCCCAGTCCCACCTTTTAAAATGATTCTTCCTTAGAAATTTGAAGCTGATTGGTTTAAATTCAGTATTTTATTTATATCTTGTATTTTAATGGCTAAGTCTTTAGAACTGAAAACTTATGGTTTAGGCACTGAGGCCTTTGGTATGCTTTTTAATTTAAGTCCTTGAAACAGGGCAGCCTGGGTGGCTCAGCGGTTTAGCGCCACCTTTGGTCCAGGGCGTGATCCTGGAAACCCAGTATCTAGTCCCACATCAGACTCCCTGCATGGAGCCTGCTTCTCCCTCTGCCTGTGTCTCTGCGTCTCTCTGTGTGTCTCTCTCATGAATGAATAAATAAAATCTTAAAAAATTTAAAAAAACAAATCCTTGTAACAGCCCTACTAGATGTAAACACTTTTATTTTCTATGCTTTTATGGAGATAAGTAAAGCTTATAGATGTGGGGTAACTTGATGGTAAGGGCTAGTTCCAGGATACGAACCTAGGCAATTTGATTCTGGGGGCTAAATTTATGGTTTTTCAAGTGCCTGCCCTTTTTATATTTTCTTTGAACTTTATCTGTTTTTTAATTTATTTTGAGTTAATAGATATAAAATGTCTAATATTTGTCTTAGAGTAGTTGCTCAAAAAGTGATAGCTTTATTCCTCTTCTGATATGATATATCATGAGATAAATACAAAGATAATTATAGAAAAGTAATAGGAGCAGTGTGAGGGATCATAATCATAGCTATGAGATTTTTAATTCCTTATTGCAGTGTTTGTTGAACATCCTCTTTTAATCTGAGAAAGTGTTCTTGTGTAAGACATCACAGAGTATCAGAAAATAAAAATCATGAACCTCTTCAAAATTCAGGGTCTTTTTCATTGTCTTATGAAAAACCAGTTACATGAGGACATCTGTATGGAATTTTAGGTGTGTTTTTTTGTCATTGTGTTTAATTTGTCATGTCTGAGCAACAAATGTTTGTCATTTTAAGGATTTTTAAAATTCACTTTTGTGGTTTGGTTTAAATGTGGATAAACCTAACATCCAATATCTTGAGATCAAATGGCTTGCAGTTTTACTATTACATAGGTTGGGAAATTCAGGACAAATGTTTCTTAGTTATTATTACATATAGAAAAATCCTGCTATTATATAGTTTACTTTTTTTCTCCCTTAATACCAGAATAATATTTATATATCAGGTGTTGGTTCTATTACATTTAGAGAAAATGTTTTATAAAATGTGTCAAGCTCTGTATTTCATGTAAGCACTTTTCATCTTTTTTAATAATAGGTAAATCAACAAACTGGGAAGATGATGGTTGGGGAGCATGGGAAGAAACAGAACCCCAAGAACCTGTAAGTCATAAATGTATGCATGTTTGTTGAAAGTGGCATTTTCCATTTGTAATGATGGTGACATATTCCTGTGTTTGGTTGTCATTTTAAAACCTTCGTCAAGAAAATCTTTGTGCTTACTTAATAATACCTATGTAGATACCTTTCTTAAGGACTTAACTTTATAGTTAAGCAGGCTAAATGAAAAATAACTGCTTTGGGATTCTTTCTCCTTCATTAGTTATTATTTTAGACTCCTCCACTTATTTTTTCAATAAATATTTGTCCAGTGTCCACCATATTCTAGGCAATTTTCTGGTTGCTGCAAGTATAGTAATGAGTAAGGTACATGAAGTCCCTGTGTGTATTTTCACCTATGACTAATAGAAAAAGCTAACCTAAACTGACTTAATAACAAGGACATTCATTAGCTCATATAGAAGGAAGTCAGGGTAGTATGGACTCATAGATGATTTGATCAGGAGATTCAACTCTGTCATCAAGGACTTAAGTTCTTTCCTTCTGTCCACCTCTGCATATATGGTGTTGACTTCATCCTAAAGATTGTTCCTCTCATAGATGGCATGTGCCGCCATGTTTCTTCATTCATGACCAGAGGGAGAAAACGACTAGGGCTTTCTGTGATTCTTGTAGGAGCAGGGAACAACTTTCTCAGAAGCCTCTAGTGAACCTGGCCTATATCTCTTTGGCTGGAATAGGCCAGAAACTCATTTCTGAACTAGTCACTGGCAAGGGATATGAGATTTTTCATCAGTTCTACCATTCTCTGGAGGTGGAGGATTAAAGTGTCTGCTTCTCCTGAAGCCCATGACTGGATAGGAGTGGAGTTAATACCCGAACAATACCAGGATTTTTTATGAAGAAAGAAGAATAAACATATATATTGAATAGGTCTTCTTATCATCTCTGTTCCCAGCAGCTTACACTCAAATGGGGAGAGAAACTTTTTCAAAAAGATAGATAAAAGTATCAAATAGTGGTAATCAAAATTACATAGAGGATTCAAATGGTGATGTGGTGGCAAGTGATCAAAGGACTATGGTTGTTTGGGTGGAAGGTTTTTCAGAGGATGGGATATTGAAGCTGAGATCTGAAAGACAACAGGGAGCCAGCCAGGTGAAGGTCTGGCAGTGAGCATTGCAGGCAGGGCAACAGCTCATGCAGAGGCCCCATGGAAGGACTGGGCTTGGAGTTCAGCAGACATGGATAAGGCCAGTGTGGCTTGGCAGGACTCAGGCTATGATATGGGGTCAGAGAAGTAAGCAGGCCTGATGTAAGGCTTTGTGAATTTGGAGTTTATTCTAAATGTGATAGGAAACCACACATAGCTGATTTCTTTTATTTTTCTTTAAAGGTTTTTTATTATTCATGAGAGACACACAGAGGCAGAGACATAGGCAGAGGGAGAAGCAGGCTCCCTGTGGGGAGCCCGATGCGGGACTTGATCCCTGGACCTTGGGATCATGCCCTGAGCCAAAGGCAGACACACAACCGCTGAGTCACCCAGGCATGCCTAATTTCTCATTTTTAAAGGTCATCTTGGCTGCTTTTTGGAATAGGTTGAAGTGGAGAGCAAAAGCTGAAGCAGGGAGACCAATTAGGAGGCTCTCTTGGTAATGTAGTTGAGAAATGATGGCTTACCTTAAGGTGGTATCAATGAAGATGAGAAAGTGAGAGATTCACAGATAAGTTTTAGAAATAATGATAAGACTTTCATGTAAATTGGTTGTGAGGGCTGAAGGGGAAAAAAAACAACAGGGATTAACTTCTTTGATGTGGTGTGGAGAAGGTAAAACATACTTGATAAGATGTTGTTACTCCCTAAGGCTGGGTAATAGATACCATTTTCTTTATCTTTGTCAGTGTTTGAAAATGTCCATAATAAATTATTTTGTTTGTTTTTAAAAATACCCCTCCCAGATATTTGGCTTTTGAGCAGCTGGCTAGATGGTATGTCACTTCTAGAGTTGGGGAAAACTAAAGGAATAGGTCTGGGGGAGAAATGAAGGAGCATTGTGTTGCAGGAAGCAGAGCATGCAAAGGTCATACCAATCTATGGAAAAACTCCAAGGGGAGATTAAGAACAGGAAACCATTTCAGAAGGCCTCCTGAATTGAGATGTATTGAATAGGAAGTAATGCAGCTCAAGGAACTTGGTTATACCATCACTTAAGCAAACACACACCTTGTTCCTTGCCTCTCTAGTGCTGTGTTAACAAGGAGACTCAGCAGTACTCTGTCTCTGTTTTTACTATGATCGACTGTCTTCTGCTTACTCAAGAGTTAGACTATTTCATGACTGTTGTTTATATCTTTGACTTGTCTTAGATTCTTTCTCTGCTTTGTTTCACACCTAGAGCTCATATGAGGATTTGATGGGGTCAGTTCATCAGTATTCAGTATAGGATATTTCCAGAGGGTGGGGCATAGTGTTTATGCTGGGCTACTGCATGGGATGTCAGCCCACCTACCACTGTTGCCCTCTGGCCCGACATCCACCAGCAGTCTGGTTAGCTATGGCAAGAATGGGAGGCAGAAGGAAGGAAGAGGAGAGGTATGTGTAAAGAAGTTTGGATGCTCTACATGGCTTTATGTGAGCAAACCTCTCAGAAGGAGATGACTGTGCTTTGAGAATTTCTCAGAAAACGGTAGTGTAACTAGCAGCTGCTTTGCATGTGGTGTTGGATACATTTACTTTTAGTATTTGTTCTCTAGAATCCTATAACTAAGTGACAACAAGCTCCTGAGTAAGTTTGAAGTTTTCTGGAATAAACCTCACAGACATTGGTTGTTAAAGTGGACACATGTATTTATAATCTCAGAGGAGATTCCACTGGGACAGTTATTGTTAAATACGTAAGATGGTGCTGGTGCTGAGTTATGGCACTTACTTACAGACCCAGAGGTCCACATTTTAAGTGTCTGTTGATACATAGTTGGTTCTTTCTGGAATGGATTTTTACTTGTGAGTGACATAGTTGAGGAATTGTGTGTGAGGCTAGTTTTCCTCACAAACATCTCCTAGATTTTCTCTGATAATTTTAAGGGAGTTAGATGACAGTGTGTCAGACCTGCTTTCTGGCTCATCTAGCAGTGTGCCTTCCCTAAGCATACACTTCTTTATGGCATTATAACCTAACATAGTAGAAAATTATTGCAACTACAATTTGGGGTCAGAGAAGCAATAGGCCTGGGGTAAGGCTTTATGCATTTGGAGTTTATTTTAAATGTGATCAGAAACCACACTATTTCTGTTTTGGAAAGCTCACCTTTGCTGCTCTGTGGAATAGGTAGTAGTGGGTCTTTTTATTAGTTGTGCCTCTCATACTCATTAAGGTCATGGGCCAAGAGTTTATAGTATTTCATTTCGATGTGCCACTTTTCCAGCTGATTCTGGGTGATGTGGCCAATGATTCCTAGTTAGAGTGTGTATGTTTAAACAGACTTCCTTTAAATCTGTTAAAGTGTGCCATTTTCTTTTTATTGGCAAGAAAATCCAAAATCCAAGAGTAACATTTTTTAACTATTTCAGTGAAAGGCTGAAATATGCTTCTACTCATTCCAGAGCACATTAATTTTTATATAATGTAGCACATTTCTTCATTTGGATAAGATTTGAATGTTTACAAATGGCCCATGTGGATGAGGGTAGCTTGTTGTTCTCTTTGTCTTAATTGATTTGCTCACCTAGCCAATTTGACAGATACAGCAAGTGAGAGTTGACAATAATTCTGGGTGTAGCAATCATTCCTAACTGTTCTTATTATCCTCCTATGAACCCTTGTACCTTGTCATGATCTTATGTATGTGGTGAAGGAGAAGGTATTTGAATGACAACAAAAGTGGGCCAGGACAGTGATATTGAGATGTTACCTGGATGTTAAAATGATCCTGCTGTATTTAACAGTGTGTCTTGAATTTGGATCCTGTCCTCCAAATAAGACAGCATCTTTGTTCAGGGAGACTGTTTGGTGAATGAGAACAAAAATGGCAGTGTGGCCAGGAAAAAGGATATGACTTCTGTCTTCTTGCACTGCAGCAGCATCTAGAACTGTCACACATAACATCAGTATGACGTTTTGCCAAGTGAAATATTTTATTCCAGGGCAATTAGAAATGTTAACTCAGCTGAGGTAAGAGATTTCTGTTATTTCTATTGCTGTCTAGGATTATGAACAATTTCAAAGGCATAGCCAGCTCTAGAGGTGTAACAAGAATCAGTAAATTTTGACAGATGTATGAACTGCATGCTCTGGTCAAGGTAAGAGATGTAGCCACCTTATCAGAATGGAGAGGGAACATTGCACTGTTTCTTGTTAGGAACAGATCGTGGACTTAAAACCTGCCCACCCTGAGAGTCTTACTGGCAGGTCTTGTCCACATTAAAGTTGAGGCCAGTGTTGGAACAAGAGAAAGGTCTCAAATTAATTTATGGCTGTGTCAGGGTGCTGTATGTAACTGCAAAAGTAGTATAGGGTTCTCTACCATGGGCCTGTGGTTATCATGACCAGCATAGGAGAGTAGTATGACATGAGAGCAGTGGTGTGTTTTGGTAATAAGTGCTAAGGGAAGAAAGCATGTTCTGATGTTCTTTATCAGCAGAAAGTATACATCCATGACACGGGCAGGCTTCGAGCTTTAAGGATGGCTTCAGTTAGACAAGAGGACGGTTGTCTTTCTCCTGTAGATATTTCATGCCTGTATGAGTCCACTCAGCTGCCATAACAGAATGTCACAGACTGGGTGGCTTAACAGAAATTTATTGTTTCACAATTCTGGAAGCTAGAGGTTCAAGATCAAGGTGCTGTCAGAATTGGTTTCTGGTGAGACCCCTCTTCCTGGCTTGTAGATGGACACCTCACTGTGTCCTCACGTGGCCTGTCCTCTGTATGCAAAGAGAGACAGCAGTGAGTCCTGGTGTCCTTTCTTCTTACAGGGATAACCAGTCTGTCAGATTAAGATTCTGCCCTTATGACCTCATTTAACCTAGTTACCCTCTTACCTCCAAATAACAGTTACACTGGGGGATTAGGTGTTCAACACATGAATTTTGAGAGGATACAATTCAATCTGTAGAAATGCCCCAAATAATGGATCCATGTCAAGCATAATTCTTATGTGTGCAAGTGCAAAGAATAAGGTTAAGGAATTCCTACTTGCCCATAAGTAAATATACTAAAGAATTAAAAATGCAAACAGAACAGACTTTCAAGATGGGAAAAAGAAGGCAAAAGGATATTCTGTACTAAATTTTAGGTGAGCATAATGAAGGGGTAGTGTCTTGCTTGGAGAAATTAGAAAAGAAGAGAGTTTCACTATAACACCTACCAATTAATGATCCTATAATAAATAGTAAATAGCTTCCTTGGTTTTTTTTTTTTTTTAAAACAGTGTTACAAGGGCTGTTAGTTTAGATTATATTTTGTTTGCTTTGGGAAAGAAGTGATTAGAGAGGAAGATTTTTACCTAGCTTAATGCTATAATGGAAATTGAGGCAGTTAAGGAAGAAGCTTGACAAGGTTTAATTTAATTTTAGTTGTAAGGCAGATTAATGAGCTTTCCTTCATTGGTGTATTGAGTCCCAACTGTAGGAAGTATAGAGTCAAGGATTTGTTTGGCAGTGGTTTCTGAAACAGGAAGCACAGAAGGTTCTGCGTTAAGGCCCTCAGTTAAGGTAGAAAGTGGGGAAATTTTCCATTCAAAAGACACTTTAGAATATGTTCCATCTGTTTGCAGAAAGTGATATATTACAGTTTATAGAGGCAATTTGATTTAGCAGATTAACAAGGAATAAAAGCCAGATAGAGGGCCCTAGAGGAATGTTTGTTTACAGACTGAGAAGTAGGATATGGTGTGACCTGATTAGAGATTCTTAGAACATTAATAATCTGGGATAATACTGGAAAATATTTTGCCTTATTTTAGTGTCATTAGACTCTGGCGTCCTCTACCACACAAGAGACATAGCACCAGATTGGCCAGAGGCAGAGGAGAACACTCAAGTGATACTAAAGTTATGTTTAGGTTCTTGTACAAAGGGGGAGATGGCTACAGAGGTTCTCCTTACTAAGGTGGGCTCTCATTAGGACTTTGACATTAGACTCTTAGAAATACCACTTTTGTGGGGTGCCTGGGTGGCTCAGTCGGTTAAGCATCTGATTTAGTTTCCACTTAGGTCACGATCTCAGGGTTCTGAGGGTGAGTGAGTCTTAGGTGGAGCTTTGTGCTGAGCACGGAGTCTGCTTGTTTTTCTCCCTCTGCTCCTCCCCCAGCTGTGTGCTCGCTCATTCTCTCTCTCCTCTCTCTCAAGTATATAAAATCTTTAAAAAAAATTAAAAGTACTCCTTTTGCCAATGACCTTCCTGTTGACATTAATACAAGCTGGATCTAGCCTAGTGATTCTCAGTTGGGAGGTGATTTTGTCCCCTTAGGAGACAGTTTACAATGTCTAAACACATTTTTGGTTGTCACAGCCTGGGGGAGGTGTATCTAAGTGGATAGAGGCCAGGGATGCTGTTAAGCAACTTAAAATGCACAGGGTAGCCCTCCAGAATAAACAGTTGTCCAGCACAAAATGTCAGTTGTCCCAAAGTTCAGAAATCTTGGTCTAGCATATTGCTTTCAGTATAACTCTCGATCCTTCTTTCTGCCATTCATCCTGTCTGCTTCTAAATTCCCTTGGCCTTGGGGCACCTTCGTAGTGTAGTCCATTATGTGTCCAGCCCTTGGTTTCAGCTCCGGGTCCTGAGATTGAGCCCTGCTTTGGGCTCTGCAGTGAGTGCAGAATCTGCTTGAGACTCTCTCTCCCTCTGCCCCTCCCGCTCATGCTCTCTCTCTTTCTCTAAAATAAATATTAAAAAAAAAAAATAAACAAAATCCCTTGGCCTCTTTTAGGGGCTTCAGAAATTTTGATCTATGTGGCTATTAATTTGTTTTTAGTAGATTCTAGTCAATTGGTTTGCTGGCTTGAAAAGTGCAATCAAAAGATTATTTGCCAACAAAGAAAGGTGACTGTTAGTATTTCTTCAGTGTTTGGCCACAGATCAACCAGTAGTCCAGGCTCAGTCTTGGTGGCATTATTTATGCCTAAATGTTTGAGGGAGACTTCTCTTTGGTCTTCCTGTTGTAGCCAGCCATCACTGTTTGATGCTCTTGCGTGCTCTTCTTTTGATTTCACATCTGCACTCCTCAGGCCCTCTTACAGGGTAGCTTGTTTGTGTTGGCTTAGTGCTGGGCCCCTGGTCCTCTGCCAGGGAGGGAGGGACAGCGATCTGACTGTGCAGTAGGGCAAGGGGTCTGGAGACCTGACTGCTGCTCAAACATACTTCAACCAGGTGTCCAGATTTTAGCTGCATTTTTGCCCTTCCTTCCCCAGTGCCCTGGTACTGTTCTTAAGCCTGTGGACAGTTCTGTGGTGCAGCTGGGCTTGTTGCTGCTCTTTCTTCCCTTCAGATTTTAGGAAGTAGTTTTCTAGGGACTGGGAAATCAGTTGGCACCTGCCCTTCTGCTTTCTAGCTCTAAGAATTTTGTGGCTTGTCCCCTAACCCCACCCTCTGGCCTCATTCTTCTTCCCTTACTGACTTTTGCCTTTAAACTCTGCTACTGCTGTTTTTAGTGGGGTTTTCCCATCACTGGGAAGAGTGAGGATAAAATTCAGGTGTTTCTTTTTTTCTTTACCAGAAAATTCTGTGGGCTTTGTGTTCTACTCCTTCCTTTTTCCAGTTAATATAATTGGGAGATTTTTCCCTGTGTCGGCAATATTGAAGTTTTGTATAACATTTTGTTTGGGAATGAAAAGTCTGCTACCTTAAAAAACATTTGAGAAACCTGAGCATTATGTATGTTAATAATAGACCAGAAAAATGAGAAAAACCCATTTGTATAGTTGTTTACCGTTTGTTTCAGAATTGCTGCAGCACGTAGGTCTCTTGGTTTAAAAAGCGTAGATGACCATTTTACATCTACAATTTAGGTAATAAACAACTGAGAATTACATTGAATGGTCTGACTGTTCCGTGATTTCACCTATGAAAGCACAATGACAGTGACAGTATAAATTGCAGATGATAGACTTACAATGCTAAAATCGAAACCTTTGAGAAACGATTCTGGCTACATCAATGGCCATCTAGTCACCACAGTAGCTGATAACACCAAAAAACATTTGCCACTATGTTTACAGAGTAGTAATTTACCAGCTCTGTGGCGGCTAGACATAATTGAAAGGCTTGTTAAATTACTGCAGTTTTTTACCATCTGCTGCATTGTGAAAGAATAATCACTTGACAAATTTGTGGGCTTAAAAATCAAAAGAAATATATTTTTAAAAATATATGTTTTGGCTCTAGTTGTTTAGACTGAATTCCTTTTTATAATCTTCATTGGTGGTGGCTTCAATAGTTGTGCAGATTAAGAAACATTCTTACTGGTCTCAATTCAAAGAAAAATCCTTGAAGTTTGGGCCATATTTAAATAAAATAATATATTCTCTCCTTCTGTTCCCCAAACAGGGATAATGTTTTATAGCTAATAGATAAATTTAATGTTATTTATGTTATAATGTAATGATATAATAACCAGGTAGGTACTAGTTTTTTGTAGAAAGCTAAGGTAAGATAGTCCTTGGTAGGTAGTGCTGTTTTTGTTTGTGGGTTGTTTTTTTTTACTTTTTATATGTCCTTGGGAAATTATCTTTTCAAATGATGCTGTTTGTTTAGAATCAGTAGCTTCAAGGGGGCAGTATTAGTGATTACAGGCCCCATTATTGTGGAGAAGGTTCTCAGAAAACCTAGGCAGATGCCCTTATGGTAGAAAGCAAAATGATTAGCTTGCATCTTGTTAGTCACTGAATGTATGCTGATGCTCTGTGTGACTTTATATTCTTATAGCTCCTTTCCTACCTGAGCTCTCTTGATGAATTGGAAATTTTGTGTGAGTAAAATTCTTGTAAAAACCAGTGCTAGTTCATGGGATCCAGCCTGGAAGAGATTTCCTCATCTCTGCTGTACCAATACTTTCATCCAGGTACTTTTGCTTGGACTTGAGGTTCCCCTCAAAGATCTGACCCAAGAATTCCTTCAAGAAGACCCACATTCTGTTTGTATTTCTGATATAAATATTTGTCTGTTTTCCTTCCTGGGGTTCCTTTATCAACTATCTAATTTAGGGCTCCCTAGCCTATCCTCCAGCCTTGCTTCTACCCTCTATTGCCTAGAGCTGTGGTTCTCTGCCCAGGGGCAGTTTTGCCCCCCAAGGCATATTTGGCAATGTCTGGAGACACTGTTGGTTATTGCACTTGAGGGTACTACACTACCATGAAGAATTATCCTATGCAAAATGTCAAAAGTACTGAGAAACCTTTGCTTAGAGCAATGTATTTCAAACTGTTTCTTGACTTTGATAAAATCACTGTGTTGTGTCTTGACCAGCACTTTTGAAATAATGAAATAAAATAGAATTTTAAAAATTTGGAGTACATCTCAGGTTGTAAGCGTAGATATTATTTTGGGCATCTTTTGTCTATTTTGTTATGGTGCAGTGAGGAAGGGGAGAGAGGGTGAGACCAGGAGGGATGGGGGGTTGGGGAAGAAGAAATTGAAATCCGTTGGGATGGGAAATCATTTTTATTGCTACTTGTGGAAGTTTCTTTTTTTTTTTTTTTTTTTTGGGGGGGGGCATACACAAAGAGAGAAGATTTGACCAGATAGCTTCATTGCTCAAAAAATGCTTCAGCGAGTGCCGGTATCCTCAAGATCAAGTGTGAGCATTTCAGCATGGTAGATGAAAGCTCTTCGTCACCTACCTGCTGCCGCTGTGTCCCCCTTTACCTTACACTTTTGGACTCTGCTTTGACAGCAGCTCCTTGCTGGCTCCTTTGCCTCTAGGCCTTCAGATATGTTGAGTTCATGGTTTTCTAGAGAAATACGACACAGGGGACTAGTCTGGGAATGTCTGCCTCCTCTTCCTCTCTGCTGCTGCCCCCAGTCTGGCTACTTTCTACTCTCCCAGCAGGATTTAGCTTAGGAGTTACATCCAATAGGAGGTTTTGTTGTTATTGTTGACATCCTACCCCCCTCCCCCAACCCAGTCTGGTTTGGTGAAAATTCTCTTCTCTCTTCTTTCTGCCCTAACACAGGGCTGGCACACAGAAGTGTGTAGCCCTACTGGAGTATATTGTGGAGGATAGATTAAAGCTGGGAGAAGGATGTGAGACCACTGAAGATCTGGTCATCCTCAGGGATTTTGACCCACAAACAGTTGCTTCATTCCTCCTCTTATTTGGATTATTTGTCCAGACCCCTGATTTTAGAGGTTAGGAACCAGAGTTGCTAGGGAAAGTGTCCAAGGACTATATGAATGTGTATTACTTAAATTTATTACCTATGGCATTTGTGTGGTTAGCGACAGTCCACTTACTCTATCCAAGCCTTGGTTTCCTTTCTTGGACAATGAAGATTTTGAATCAAATGATCTCTGTGGTTCCTTCTGTTTCTTTATACGACTTTGCAATCTCACCAGCTGGCTGAGAGAGGTTATGACACATATGTGAGGGGGAGATTGTTGATCCCAGACAGACGGTTTTGGGGTCTTTGATCATACTGTCTTGTACCTACTACTACAATTTCTTAATTTGGTGATGAAAAAAATTTTTTTTACAGGGGACTCTGGGTGACTCAGCTGGTTAAGCATCTGATTCTTGATTTCAGCTCAGGTCATGATCTCAAGGTCCTGAGGTTGAGCCCCTGTTTAAGTCTCTCTCCTTCCCCCTTGGCCCCTCCTCTCCCTCTCTAAAAATAAAATAAATAAATTTTTACAGTATGTTTCTTTGGCTAGATCAGTAGTTCTCAACTTCGGGGCATTTTGCTCTGCAGAGTACATTTGGCAACATCTAGAGACATTGGTGGTTGTCCCAACTGGGAAAGTGCTGTGGGTATTTGGTGTGTAGAGGCTAGTGATGCTGCTGAGTGTCCAGCAATGCATGGTCCAGCCCCAAATGTCAGTGGTGCTGAGGCTGAGAAACCCTGAGGAACTATTAATCATCTGTTAAGGTTTTAGTGCTTTCAAGGCAGAGCTTGACTTCATATTTCTTAACATTTATTACAGTATTCATGACTTTTTAAATTTAATAAATACTCCATGTACACTTATTCTGTGTTTAATTATATTAAAAGGGAAAAAGCTATTTAATGGCTCTCTTTAAAGAGAGACTAGTTGAACAAGAATATTAAATATGTGATAAGCCTTTGCAGAAAAGGTTCCCGCAGTCAACCATGTGGCTGAATTGGATTAGGTTAGACCTCACTTGATCCACATCACTTCTTTACTTCTTCAGTCTCTGAGGGGCACTTGCCTTTTGGTCTACAAGTGGGGGAGCTTCTCATCATCTCTTTAGTTCTGGATGCATAGCAGCAGGCACTACACCTGGTTACTCCAGGTGACAACAGCAAGGAGAGCAGCAGGTAAGATCCAAAGGTGCTGTGACTGGTGTGCTTAGAGGGACCAGCTTCCCTTGGCAGTGCAGTGTGGGAAGCAGCACAGAGGGTTGGCACTTCAGGGGAACTCCAAAGCTTGAGTGCACATTCCTACCCCATCTGTGTAACCCCGGGGGAGGCTATCTTGATAAGTATCTGTTTCTCCATCTCAAAACTGGGAGACTAACATAACCTTTTGGGAGTTACCATAAGAATTAAGATTTACGTGTAAAGCACTTACCACAGATTCTAGCACATAGTAGATATTTGCAAATGTTGCAGGGAACATCTTCCAAATCACTGATACGATGCCTGTGCATTTGCCTTGAGTTAGGTTACCAAACCCAAAGTCACATCAGTGCCAAATGTTTTGTCGATAGATAGGCTCACAGACCTCTACTCAAGATGGTGTGGAAAGATTTCCTTATTGTGAGAAGAGATGTCTGTCACCTTACTGTGGCCTGGTTTCTACACACCAAATTGCTTGGGTCCAAAGTAGCAGACTCTGTAGAACAATTTAGGACACGTACTTTTCCATCCTTTTGTTCTTTATTTGCCTTCATACATAACATGTTCATTGTTGATGTGCCATCCTGATATACATAGGGATTTTTTTTCTCTTTTTGAGGTTAAAGATTTATTGAAAGAAATTCGATTTATAAAAGGCTTCTTCTCCCACTCTCCCGGTGATTTTCAGTTTTACTTCCTAATACTCTGGCATAATTGACCCTCTTTGGCAAAATAGCTAATAAAGGTTATGGAGAAACAACTAGTTATGGTGAAACAACACATTTTTACTTCTGTGTATAAGTTTAAGGATATTATTCGTTTGGTTACTGTCCGTAGGGGCTTTTAATCTTATTCAATCTGATACATTGAATAGTGTGTCTTACACACAAAGAATGGTGTCTTTGAATCACATGTGACCAGGAGCTTTTGGCTGTGTAGGTGTCTCGCTGCCCCCATGCCCTGCTCCGTATGACTGGGCATCACAGAACTATCGAGCTTGTGTTAAGAGCTCACCACCATTGCATTTCATGATAAGCTGGCATCATACCCAAGCAGCAGGACTTAAATCTAGAAATTTATGGTGTATCAAACCCTATTGGTGATAACGTAATGTAATATAACCATATGGTAGTATATTCTAACCTATTTTTAGAATGTGTACCTCCTGCTTGGATGTGCCCCACTTTACCATGGCAAACAGGGCAGAGTGGCTTTTTGTCCCTCTCTCGTGAGGAAAGATGGAGAGATAGAGAGGTCATAGAAAAGAAAATGCAGTGAAGAGTGACAGAGTTTGGTTTTCTCTCTCTTTCAGTAAAACCTGAAAATGGTTGAATTGCCAGAAACTAGATTGCTAATTCATGTGAAGTTTCTTTTTTCTGGCTTCATATTCCTAGAAAGGTACATTTATGAGGTGGCTAAGCAGGGTTAGGCATGGAACCAATGATTGGGGTGTAGTTTATCTGAATTTGCTTCCAAGTGGTATTCGTTTCTCGTGCTTTCATCTTGATTAGTTCTTACAGGGTAAAATTAAAATTCATGCTTGCTTCTGGGATCACTTGTAGTCCATCTGCTAGGATGGTAGCAGACAGAGCTGAGTTCTAGGCCCTCTTACATCTCTCTAACTTGTATTTTCCATGGTTATGTCAACTGGAATCTTGAACTGCTAAATCTTAGTATTACTTAAGGGAAAATGTTCCAGAGGATACTATTACTTAAAGATACTAGCTTTGAATCGGTTGCTCACTGGCATACAGGGTCGTGAAAGAGTGATTGTAGGCTATTCCACTATCTTTGTGAATACAAGAGACGTGGGAATGCTGTTTCCACTCATCTGTGTGTCAGTGGGCTATGTGATGTGTGGACTTGAGTCCAATCAAGCATGGGCATGGCCAATTAAAAGGCCCGGAGTCTAGTGTGGGAGAAATAAAACCACAGTAAGTAGGTAGAGAGTACTAAGACTTTTGATTGCGATGAGTTTGAAAGAAGGTTAAAAAGTCAGCAGGATGGAGGGATAAGAACTGGGACTTGGGACAGAAAGGAAGAAGAGGGAAAGTACTTTTGAAGGATGCCAGGAGAAATGTCTCAAGGACACACTGGCTCACATGTTCAAGCAGTGTCTGTGGGAAGGTTAGCCTGGGATAGAGTGATCGGTAATAGTAATCCTTTGAGAAAAGTCTTTCATTGACTGTGAGACTAGAGTCAAATCACAGGCTAAGACAGGCTTCTTTTAGAGCTGTTACAGCTCTATACCAGGATGAACAAGCAGGGTGATGGGATGGAAAGACCACCTGAATTAAATGTCAGGAGGCTTGGATTCTAATTTGGGTTCTGATACTGATTTTGTGGCAGGAAGCATATCCTTAACCTCCCCGAGACTTTTTTCTTCATTATAAAATGAGGTTTTGAACCAGTTAGCCTTTAAATGCCTTGGATCTTATTCTATTCTTTTACTCTGTGTCTTTTCCAGCAAATATAAACATGTAGATCTAATCCTTGTTAGTGGCATTATTTTGAAAATGTAAGAGAGAAACAGAAATAATGTGCTTTCATGAAAAGTAACTTTTAGATAATTTTCAGGATCTATTGTTTGAATATCATTTGGGAAATGTGATAAAAGGAGAAAACCTGATTGTATAGAATTTGCTAAAATTTAAGCTGTCTCCTTTTTTCGGAGCAGTGTGTTGATTCTTTCATATTGCACTGAGATGGAAATTTTAAAGTCTGAGAGTAATCAGAGTTTTAGGCACCTCTGATTTCTTCCTACAATACTTAAATATTCCTGGTGTGACTTGCCCTGCTTCTAGCCACCTACCTGAAGATGAGCTACTCTAATCACTTGAAAAGTCCTGAACCTCAGAGTAGGTGCAACTGGAATCTCTGTTATTAGGGAACACAGGGCAGCGTTGCCTTCAGCTCACAGCTGAGCCACTAGGAGTCGTTTTGGGGTGTGGGGGCCTAAACAGAAATTATAGGCCCAGGGTAAAATGAACTACAACTAACCTTTACTTTATTACTTTTATCTTTAGAGGACGAATTTTCTCCCTTATTTATATATAGAAAATTACACAGTAAGAACAGAAAGCTGGATAGTAAAATTCCTTAAAAAAATGGAGTAATAAAAAAAAATGGAGTAATAAATAAAACAAGGAATTTTTCCAATATTCCCCTTCTCCCTATCTTTCAGGAGAGGATGCAGCTTCCTTACTTTGCTCACTTTGCATAAGAAGAAGGTTCAAGGTTTATTTGATTCCTATTTACTAAGTTTTAAAAAGCATAAGTGTATAAATTAAAGAAAGAAAGAAAAGTAAGAGGGAGGGAGGGAGAGGAAGAAAGGAAGGGGGGAGGGAGTGAGGGAAGAAAGAAAAGAAAAAGAAAAGGAAAAGAAAAGAAAAGAAAAGAAAAAAGCAAAGGAGGGAGGGAGGGAGACTGCCTACATCCTCCTCTCTCCCCATCTCTCCCTGATTAATTCAGTCTAAGAGTCACTGGGTAGGGCTGAGGGTAGGAGTCCCTATGACAGAAAGCTTAGAAGCCATAAGAGAATAGATCAATAATTTACCTACTTGACATTAAAAAAATTCTACATGGAGCAAATTCAGCTGCCACATGGACTGGCAAGTCTTAATGTTCACAAGGCTAATTTTCTGTATATGTAAAGAATATATATACACAAATATACAAATAAATAAGAAGAATAGCAACCCAACAGGAAATCTGCAAAGGAAAGGAACAGACTGGTGGTCCTGTTCTCAATAAGAAGGCAGTATATTGAGATACCATTTTCCATCTGTTACACTAACAAAGATCCAGAAATCATCTTTTGAAAAGTCTGTGGGGAAGCAGACACTTTCAAAGCTTGCTGGTTGGAGTATAAATTAATACTACCTCCATGGAATGCAATTTGGAAGTACCTAGCAAATTCACTAATACGTATTACCTTTGACCTGGCAATTTCACTTATAGGTATTTATCCTACTAATAAACTCCTGCACAAACTGGCAGGAGTATAAGGTTTATTCACCATGTCATGATTTGTAGCAGCAGCAGAGTGTAGACATCACAGATGTCTACAAATAGGAGACGGGTTGAATTATGGTGTGTCTATACAGTGGAATACTATGCAACTTAAAAATAAACTTCATGGGAAATGAAGTCTGAAATATATGTTAAGAGAAAAACGGTATAGAGAAGTGTATAATGTGCTACCATTTATGTAAGAAAAGCGGGAAAAGAGGAGTAATCTATTTGCACAAACTGTCACTAGAAAAACATACTGATCACACTGGTTGTCTCTAGAATGAACAACTAGGAGGCTAGAGTATTAAGAGTATGAGAGAGACTTTTCAAAGACCTTTTTAGATCTCTTGAATTCTTAACCATGAAGATTTTCCTCTAATTATTTTATAAATCGTTTTTCAATTAAAAATGAAAACACCTTTCAGTTCAAATGAAAAACTTTCAGGAGAAAGTATCACATTTATCACATATTTTTATTGATTCTACAGCCATAAGCATTAGATAATTTTTGCTGTGTAGCTGCAGATAATTTAGCTGTCTCTCTGAATTTAGATTATTCACTGAATTTAATGTCTTACTAGTCAATATGTGCTCGTGTTAAAATTTCTTGCATTAATATTTAAAACTGAGATTAGTTTGTAGTGGCTATTTTCTTTCTTGGTCATCTGTGACATGTTTTGATAAGGAATCTTACTGAGACTTTTAAAAAGAAATGGGAAGATGTTGTTCCCCCTCGTCCCTCAAGGCAGATAGACTGAGATGCAATACTCTGGATATATTTGAATACACTCAAATATATTTGAGTGTAATATTTTGAATATAATATTCAATTATTATTGAATAATTGAAGTTTTACCCGCAGGAAGAAGAAGGAAATAGTTGCAAAACACAAAAAACTTCCTGGCTGCAAGATTGTGTTTTATCCCTATCTCCAACCAATGATCTTATGGTTATAGCTCGAGGGCAAAAAGCAGTCTTTCTAGTGCGTAAGTACTCTTATTCTTTTCAGTGTACTTTATTTTAATGCATAGAGTAGGACAGAAATGGATTAAGTAGAAAGAAATCATGTTACTTATGTTGTATGGATTGTATGGTGGCATTCTATAGTGTGATTCCTGTTTTGTAAAGCACTTTTTATTTGTGTGTGTTTCTCACTTTCTTTTCTTCTTTTGGTTGATTGTTCCTCTCTTTTTCTTTCTTGGCTCAGATACTTTAGCTGTGGGTCTGTTGCACTTCAGAGACCTAAGCAAGCATTGCCCAGTTCTTGCAAGGGGCAGTCAGAGCTGAAAAGGCTGCTGACCCCTTTTTAGTACTAATATGAATGAAGTGATTTTCAACCATGACTTGAAAACTCATAGGACTCTAGTTTCTTATTTGAGGCATACATTTTCAGTTCATAATTTCCATTGAAGATTAAAATTAAGATTTACATATGAGATGAAAAACCTCATCAAAATCAGATCATCTAGTAAATGGCTGTGGAACGGTCTTAAAACCAAATTTATCCTCCTATAGCATAAATCTAATAAAAAAGTAAAGATGAAAGTCATTTTATAAGTACAACAGATGGGGTGCTACATAAGAATTAATAACTCTGTTCTGCAAGAACTAGGACATTAGATGAATTTAATTGGAGGAAGGAGAGAATAAAGGAGAGTAGCCTGGGTTGAGTTTTATAAAAATCTTTTAAAATCTCTTCAATGTTGGTCTATAAAGAGACCCAAGCCCATTAATATAGAACAATTACATTCTGTACTCATTCTAAAGAGAAACCATGAAATTCATAAATCATTGTTTTAGTATACTGTAAAGTGATTTTATATGATAATTTTTTCAGCAAAATGGAAGTACAGTGATAAAGGAAAGGAAGAAATGCAATTTGCTGTTGGCTGGAGTGGTTCTTTAAATGTCGAAGAAGGGTAGGTACTAGTTAATTTTTTGTTTCCCTGTGCTTTAAACGTGTATGTGAAATTGTTTGATCTCTAAGAAGTTTCACCACTGGGATATGTAGTGAATGTATATTCAACCCAAACTAGAGGTTGTAGAGCATGATTTGGTCAGCAAATTTAAGTTATGTGATTACTTTTTTTTTTTTAAACTCCTATTTGCAGGGGAGATTTAAAGAAGAATTCAGAATCCCTTACTTTCTACATTTTGCCATTTCCTGTGTTCATCACTAATTTTATTTCACCAAAAAGTCAAAGGCAGTCATTATTTTCTCTGCTTTGGTGGCATTGGCCTTGTACTTAAAGGGGACAGTACTCCATTAATTCTTAAAACTCATAAATACTTGAGAAAGGCAAGATAGTCAATTCAGGTTCTTAAGGACCCAGGAAGGCAGTTCTCTGGTGTGATTATATGGTGGAGCTGCTACCCTGGATCCTGGAGCCAAAAACTGTTTTCACTTTAAGGTGTATGGCTGAAAGCTGCCTGATGAGAATGAGTAAGATCTTTTAGACTTTGGGTTTAGATAAAAGACAACCACGGGGAAGCCCACGGGGAAGCCCAAACCAATAATGCTTGGCACATTGTAGATATTCATTGGAATGTTTTCTACTCTTATCAAAACAAATGATAGTATTTCTCCTTAAGTCATTTAGTCTAGCATTTTGACGACATTTATGTCAGAGATGCAAAGCAAACACAATGGTTCAATTACTTTAAAGACAACAAACAAAAGATAAATTTTCTTCAGTGGTTGCCTAACATAATGTATGGGGCAGGAGTGTTTATAGTTTCTTGAATAAGCTGGTGATGGGTCCTGAGGGTTGACAGGTTAAATTAAAGTCAGTCAGTAGGAGTCATTTTATTTTTTTTTTTATTTTTTATTTTTTTTATTTTTTTATTTTTTTTAGTAGGAGTCATTTTAATTTTGAGGCTTAGTCTCTGAGCTCCTGACAGATTTTTCAAGTCCACATGTCACAAAGAGAATCTTTTATGTAACATCCAGTGGAGCATGTGCTGAGAAATGGGTTGTCTGGGGGCAATTTCTGCAAAATATCAAGGAAGAAGCCAACTAGTTAAAATGCAGTTCATCCTTAGAATAATGTACTTATAGGAATATGGTTTGCCTGTAATGTGACTGACATTCCTCCCACGCTCTGCCAGTGCTTTGCTGATGGAGAGGAGAGGGGGGTAGGAAATGACTGCTCGTGATGATTTGCTGTTTCTCAGTTTTGTATATAATCAGTTGTGTACAGTAAAGTTTTGCTTTCTTTTATGCTTTTTATGACAATACAGAGTGAAAAATACTGTTTTTTATTGCCCTCAGGAGAATGTGACTTTACCTTTTATGTGAATGATATTTTTTCTTTTTAAGAAAGAGAGAGAGCACACACCATGAGCGAGGGGGAAAGAGGGGCAGAGGGAGAAAGAGAATCTTAGGCAGGCTCCATGCTCACTGCAGAGCCCAATATGGGGCTCAGTCTCATGACCTTGAGATTATGACCTGAGCCGAAATCAAAAGTTGGATGCTGAACCAACCCAGCCATTCAGGCATTTTTTTTTTTTTTTTGAGATTGTATTTATTTATTCATGAGAGACACACGGAGAGAGGCAGACACAGGCAGAGGGAGAAGCAGGCTCCCTGTGGGGAGTCTGATGCAGCACTCGATCCCAGGACCCTGGGATCATGCCCTGAGCCCAAGGCAGACACTCAGCCACTGAACCACCCAGGCACTCTTATGTAAATGATTTTCATGATTCTACTTACAGTAGAGTTTCACCATATTTTTACTTATGCACTGAATAAAACTGGTCCACAGAGCTCATGTTCCACTGGTTGCCCTTTAACATTAAATTATAGGGAAATAAAAGTAATTGATAAATTCATTAAATAAGCATATAATTCTGCTTTTCTTTTTAGAGAATGTGTAACCAGTGCTCTATGTATCCCACTAGCAAGCCAAAAGAGGTAAGGATAAATAAGTTATTTGTTTGCTTTGCTTTGATTTATGAGCTATTAAAATCATAAATTTTGTTTGTAACAGGAGTTCCACAGGGCGTCCTGACTGGACCTGCATTGTGGTGGGCTTTACTTCAGGTTATGTACGCTTCTACACTGAGGTGAGTGTTGTACAGTAGAGAACACCACTTGACTGGAATATCTAGTTATGCATCCCTATTATACTTGTTCCTGACTCATTACATTACCTGGTGCTTGGGAATGCGTAGTTGCTGCTTCATGGGGGTGGAAGCAGGGACGGGGAAAGGTTGTGGTGGAAAGTTCTGGTAGAAGCTCTAGAGAAAAGGAGCTGTATTCTTCTGAGAGAGAGTACCTAATATCCATGGAAAACTGTTGGGAAATGACAGTCTTTACCTGGCCATGCTTGTTCCGGTCTTTTGGTAAGAAATAAGAAAACAAGCAAGGCTCTTCTCTGTGCTCCCTCCCTAGAATGGTGTGCTCTTGCTTGCACAACTTTTGAATGAAGAGCTGGTGCTACAGTTGAAGTGCAGAACCTATGAAATCCCACGACATCCTGGCGTGACCGAACAGGTAGTGTAAAAGATTGTGTTCCGAGTAATAGTGGCTTTACTTTGAGGTAGTGTTTTCTCTCTTTATTGGGAAACTTAAAGCTGTCTTTGTCTTGGGGCATAGTTAGTTAGCTGTGTTGTCATATTCCGGAGATATAACCTGTTTATAACTGAGTAAAGAATCCCAGGCTTGCTTTTACTTATTTAATGAAATATCATACATTTTGTTCTACAGTACAATAAAACACTTTAGTCAGAAGCCCAAAAGAGTTTCTTATTTTTGGAATTTGATAGTAACTTAAGGCACAAATGTGGTATATGTTTTTTTATTTGGATTTAGGTGTCAGAATTATACACAAAAAAGAAAAAAATTCTGACTCTATTTTTAATACTACTACTACATTGTATTTATCTGTTTCTCAGAAAGGGGGTGAAGTTTTTGTTGATAGTGGAAAATTGATTCACTGAAGATTTGGGTGGAAGATGATACATACAGTTTTGTATCTAAGGCTCTCCAAATGTACGGCTTTCACTTTGCAAGTGCTCTGTGAGAGTTTCATAGTCTCACAGTCAAAAAATAATAATAATAATTGTGGAGCCATGTAAACTAATATGCTCTTATTTGGCTCACAGTATATACCATCAAATCTATGTAAATATATGCCTTCTTTCTTTTTGCTGTCCTGTTTCCAAAAGGTTTCAGGTAAACAGATGCATGTGTTGAGTACCTATGTGGACTTAAATTGTATGAGAGATGGCCTGGAGCTATGGGGACTGGAGCTGTAGAAGAAACTTAATCTAGTAAGAGAGACTAGACTAATTCCTATTAATACCTTTGAGTGCATTAATCAGTAATACAGAGCAATACCTAGTAAATTGCTATTTTACATGGCCTGAAATAGATTCTGAGTAAGTTTGGAGAAAGAAGAGCTCAATTAGAATGAGGACAGTAAAAGAAACTTTCATTGAGGAGGTGAGATTTAAATTAAGCTGCCAATAATGGTTATAGAATCTAATTAGTTGATAGGAAAAGAGGCGAAAGTATTTTAGGTAACTAGGAGAAATATAAAAGGGGATTCAAATGTAGGACTGTGTATGAAACAACAGAGAAACTTAGGTCAGTAAGTAGTGAGAAACTGTTGAATAGGCAGAGTGGCTACATTTCCATAAATTTAAAAACTGAGTAAAAAATCAGAATTGATTCAGGAGATGAGCTGAGCAACTAAAGATTTATGAGAAGGAAGTGATGTATCAAAGGGATATTGAAGGACTCTTTCTTCAGGAGAAATTGGAGTTTTGAGAGTCTGGAATCAAGGAGGCTAATTATCTGATTTTTTTGAAGTTATCTATATCAGACATGCAGTGTTGGGACCAGACTCTATAATGGCTGTGTGAAGAAAGAGAGAGGGCCAGTCCAAAAATCATTTTACAGGAACAGTTGACAGGATTGGTTATTGTATAGAGATGTGGAATAGTGATGAGGAAGGTGAGTTGACTCTTTAAGATACCCATGCCAAGGAGTGCCACTGACACTTCCGAAGTTGGAAGAGAGAACTGCTTTGGCAGTGAATTAGGGTTGTTAAATTTGGTTTTGGACATGTTGAATTTGAGGTGATGGTAGGAAATAAAAAGAAAGTACCAGTATGGCTGTAATGATACAGAATTCCTACACAGGCACAAAGACTAGATTGAGGAAGATGGTTGAAGTCCTAGATAATGAAGAAGTTCTCCCAAGTAAAGGATATAGGAAAATAAAACTTGAAGACTGAAAACTTAAATCTTAATAATAATCACCATCAGAAGATAGGAGAAATAAAACCACTGAAGGAAATGAAGAAGGAGCTCTTGGAAATCTAAGAAGATAATCTGTTCATTGAAGATACTTCTCAAGAGCTGTTTTCTATTAATTCTCTGGATAGTGAAGGTTCTTTAAACCCTATAAGCTTAGTTATGTCTATACTACTCTTTTTTTTTTCTTTTTTTAAAGCTAGTGGGAAAAGATCACATTTAAATACTCGTTCATGAGTCAAGAAAATGTATTAGTTGAAAAATAATTTTTACTGAACATGAAGACAGAAGTCTTTGTTTTTACTCTATTCTACATATGCCTCTTTTGATCTGATGCATAAGTTTATATATCAAAAGTATATATTTGCATCTTCTTCATTATACTTCCAAATCTGAAAGAACACAGAGCAGATTTCTTCTGATTCAATTCTGGGGGCATTGAGTATAGTAGAAGTGACAGCAGGGCATTGCACGAGAAGATTCCAAATGGAATGTGTCTGGAATGTCAGAGAAACTCCTGTGTCTTCTGCACAAACATCTCCATCATCTAGCATAATTTTTACAGCTTTTGGACCATTGGTGTCTGTATTAGTATCTTCATTCTTCAGGAGGACTGTCTGGTTTTGGAGATAATTGACTTGCTGGTGATTAGCTCCTCCAAACCAATAAGGAGGCTCTCTCCTTGCTGTCACGGTCACTGGGCCATACAAGCTTAGCTTTGTGACCCTGTTATGTCAGCACCCATGCCAGCTCCTTTCCCCTGGCTCCTATTCCTTCTGGCCCACAAATCTCTTTTAAAAACAGAAACAGCCTATTGGTCTAGTAGGAAAAAGGGTAAGGCAGTTCTTACAAGAAGATATATAATTGGTCAAAAAGAATATGAAAAAATTTTGAATGTAAATAATAACCTAAGAACTAGCAGCAACTACATTTGGATAGTTTTTCACCTTTCATATTGACAATGAAACTGTTAATGACAATATGGAGAAGCAAGCACTCTTGTATATTGTTGGTGGAAGTGTAAACTGGCAGGTACTTTCTTGAGGGCAGTTAATAATATGGGTGAAAATTGAGAACATTCTGACCCAGAGACCCAGTTGAAGAAATTTACAGCAGTGTGAGAAGATATGCACAGGAAAATGTTTATTGCAGTGATATTTATAATAATGAAAATGTATTAATTCATTCATAAATATTTAGTTACTGCCTATTATGTGCCCAGCCCAGTTCCAACCACAGAGAATTCCTTGGGGAACCAGACACCCAGGGATTTCTCCTTTCATGGGGGGTGGGGGGTGGAAACCAGAAATAGACAACTAGAGATACTAGATGGTTCCAGTGTCTAATAGATAATAGGAAGGAAGTAATCGTGTGGATGAGATAGTAATGAGGCAGAAGGATGGAAGTGCTGTCTGAGTTAGAGGCTTGCGAGCAGCCTCTGTATAGAACTATATTTGAGCTGAGAACTGAATAATCAGAAGAGTTAGGCCGGTGATGATCTGGGAGGTAAGGTCTAGGCACGTTCAGAGCTCTGAGGTGATGATGGCCTTTGTTCATTCAAGGCGCAAGGGAGGGAGAGGTGAGATGGCGTTAGAGATGGGTGCCCCATCTTGCAGGCCTGGATAAAGAGGCCAGACTTTATTGTAAGTGCAGTTAGAAGCTATGGGAGGGGCTTAGGAGAGTGGTTTGATCTGCTTTGTCTCCCAAACTAAATGTCTATCACTGGTTCACTGTGTTTTGGAATATATGATGCAGTGCTGCATAGCCACAACAAAAAATGATTGCTCACTTAAATGGAAAAATATCATTGACACATTGAGTAATAACACATTCTACTATATACTTTAATATATTGTTTGTATTTGCACAATGAGTATATTTAATTTTTATGAAACTTGTACTTTTTTGTTAATCTCACCACCTGTCCTGAAAGCATTATATGTCATGTGTAAGAAGGCTCATGTTTGGGATGCCTGTGTGGCTCAGCGGTTAGTGTCTGCCTCTGGATCAGAACATGATCCCGGAGTTCCGGGATCGAGTCCCACATCGGGCTTCCTGCATTGAAGCCTGCTTCTCCTTCTGCCTATGTCTCTGCTTCTATCTCTCTCTGTGTGTGTGTCTCTCATGAATAAATAAATAAATAAATCTTTAAAAAAAAAAAAAAAAAAGAAGGTTCATGTTTGAGAAGAATTTTAAGTGCTTAGCCAAAAGGCATCCTGAAATTAGTTTTGCATTTATTTTTACTTTTTCTCTGTTTGGTAATGTTTTATATGCTGAGTGATTGACAGTTATTTCTATTTTTCATTAATATTTTCACAACATCTTCTATTTTTCATTAATCTTGACATTCACCTCTAATACAAAAGTAGGTAAGGTTATTTGGGAATGATGAAAACGTAATAGTTTCTTCTTTCTTATTTCTTGAATAGAATGAAGAGTTGAGTATCTTATATCCGGCTGCCATTGTGACTATTGATGGATTTAGCCTTTTTCAATCTCTTCGTGCTTGTCGGAATCAGGTAGCAAAAGGTAATTGTTTGATGAGATGTATCTAACTTCTAACATCTTACTTAATTTAACCTACTTAGAGAATTAAACATGTGCTCTACATTAAAAAAGACCTCTGTACTAGATTTATGGAAAAAACTTCCTGCTACTGTAGAAATGGGAGTGTACTGTTGGATAGATTGATGAGTAAGTAAAGGCAAGGACTGAAAATCTACACTTTCTACGTATTGGGGTGAGGGATTGCATTGCGTCTACCCATGGAATCAAATTTCTCACTAGATCAGCAGCTCTCGGGCTGGTCTACTAGAATCCTGTGATTCTGCATTGCTTTCATCCTCATGAAGTTGAAGGGTACCACTTTGTGCAGGGGAAGGTTTTCTTTCTGGTAGGCAGGACTCAACAGGGAGTCAACACCAGCTTTGTTTGCTAACCTGGAATGCTTCTGAATGGACTAGTTAGAGGCCTGAACAATGTGTGTGTGGGCAACTACATTATTTCTAGACTGAGGGGTAAAAAGTACAGAGATAATGAAGAGTTCTCACTCTTACTACTCAGAGTTTACATTCTTTGAAAGAAGACACAGAATGGAGTTGTATTTCTTCAAATTCAAGATGCCATTATTTGGAGACACACTAGTATTTTATGTACCACAAAGAAGCAAAAATGCTGCCAGAGAAGAACACATTATCAAGATCCCGATTTTAGAAAAGCCTTAATTAAACCCAGTGAAAATAGCAGTGCTAGTGCAGACTTCCTCCTTTTCTTCTGGGTTTGGTAGAGGGGCCTTAATGGCCCTAAGACAGAATTTGTTTAGTTTGCAGATTGATGTGATTGGTAAAATCCTGAAGTTTGGGTTATGTGGGTTTTTAATAGTATATGCTTTTCTACTAGGTCAGAACTTGTTTGAATTTTTATACTAACTTTCATAATCTTTTAAATTATTTAAATTTAGCCGCAATAAGCATCATTATCTTGAGGTCATTTAAAGTAGTTACTGCTAATATATTGCCTAAAGAGACTGATAGTTTTCTGCAAGTAAGAATTCAGTCAATGAAATAAACTAGAAATAGATGATTATTATTGGTATTGTCAGCCATTTAATTTTTATTATTTTTGAATTCCTGTTTACTTTTATGTTTAAGACCATAAAGCCATTTTGTCTCCTTGGAAGTAAGTAAGCCATTTAGTGCCCTCTTATCATAAGTTGCTCTAAAAAGAATTCTGATTGCATAGCCAAGAAGTTGTTGTGTGCAAATAAACAGTAAATTTGCTGATAAATAGGATCTTGTGCCTGAATCTTTGGCAAGAGGTGTAATATTGCTTTTTCTTTCATTACTCACTAGGAAGAAATACTGGACAGTGAGGGGCCTTTTATTAATTCTTTCTGGTGATACTTTTGCTGTTAACATACCTTTCTATCAAGGCTGGCCTTGGTTACTTGCCTTAGAGACCTTGCTATATATATGCACTCCTGCCATGCATATCATCAGGTTTTTAGTTTTTCCCAAGTTAAGGCACTGGTAGCTATTCCCAGATTTTATCCACTGTCTTTCTCAAGGGGAAGAAATTGCTTATTTGTCACCAATTTCAGTTTGAATTCACCTTAAATTTTAGTAATAGTCTAGGGTTTTTAACAGCCTTCTCTAATTACACGAATGTTCCAAAATCTTTGTGGCGGTCAACTCACCCTTAATATTTGCATTTTTCAAAAAATAAAAAAATAAAAAAAATAAAAAAAAATATTTGCATTTTTCATGTATTGTCTTGGCATGAATAAAGTTCACTTTAGCCTTGTTTATATTGTCTTGCCTCACTATTATCATTTAAATTTTATTTATTTTTTCATTTAAATTTTAGAGTGAAAAATGAAGTTATTACAGTTGTAATGGCTTTTTATAAAACTTCATTATAGTTAAGTTTGATTTTTTTTTCTTTAACAGCTGCAGCATCGGGCAATGAGAATATTCAACCCCCACCATTAGCTTATAAGAAATGGGGTCTCCAAGATATTGACACTATTATTGATCATGCTAGCATAGGTAAGCATTACTAGTTCACATTTTTATGGAATTTACTACTTCTACTTTTTAATCAGTGTGTCTCATTTGTTAGAAATGTACATTTATTCTTATGTGAAAAGAAAAATGCATCACTTGTAGTGAGATACTTGGAAGTTACTCCAGACTTACGGATTATCATAGGTGTATGTGTTTAAGAAGTGGTAACAGTTTTAATAATTATGTCTTCAGCAGCAATATTGAACAGTTTTAAGTCTTTCATTATTTGACTTAATTTTTTTTTGCAGATATGTTTAATCCATGTAATTAATTACCATATAGCTCAATCTTCTAAAAATATAACCTTTTAGGATGCCTGGGTGGCTCAGTCAGTTAAGCTTCTGCCTTCTGCTCAGGTCATGATCCTGGGGTCCTGGGATAGAACCCCACATCAGGCACCCTGCTTAGTGGGGAGCCTGCTTCTCCCTCTTTCTGTGCTTTCCCTGCTTGTGTGCTCTCTCTCTCTGTCAAATAAATAAAATCTTTAAAAAAAAAATGTAACTTTTAGACCAGCAGAATATAGATAAAAATGTATCTCTCCTTGTAAGCATCTTTGAAGACTCACTCTGTTGGGGATTGGGAATGTAGAAAGGAAAAGACATGGTCTCATCAAGGAAGTGCGAGTTTAGTTGGAAGACATATGTGAAAATAATTGCAGTACTATAGCAGTAGTCAACAAGTGGACTAGCTGGAGTGAGAGCAGAGGAGAAGCCCCTAACACTGAGCGATGTAGGGAACCAGGAGGCTGACTTCAGTCTGAAATCGGAAGAAAGAGTAGAACTTGATCAGGAGGCAGAGCGGACACCCAGGACTCCAAGATGGCATCGCCCATACCAGTGAAGGAAAAGAAGCTCATGGAGGTGAAACTAGGAGAGCTGCCAGGCTGGATACTGATGCGGGATTTCACCCCTAAGGGCATTGCTGGAGCATTTCAAAGAGGTTACTACCGGTATTACAACAAGTATATCAATGTGAAGAAAGGGGGCATTGCTGGGATTTCTATGGTGCTGGCTGCTTATGTGCTTTTCACCTACTGTGGTTCTTACAAGGAGCTCAAACATGAACGGCTACACAAGTACCACTGAAGAGGGCCCAGTGTGGAGGCACATTTGGCATTCCTGACCATGACTTTTGCCTGGCATCCTTGAATCCTTCCATTGCTTAATTCACAATTAATATCCAATAAAAGTTGACTGGTTAAAAAAAAAAAGAACTTGATCAGGAGAACGAGCACAGAGGTGGCATTTGAGCCAACATGTGTCCGTGGGCTTGGGGGTGGAAGTGCATCACCTGCTGTAAAACTAATGGGTACTAAGGACAACCAGCTAGCACACATGTAAATAGGAATCAGAGTTTGAAGGGCCTATATACTATGTGGAGGAACTTAGATTTTTCTTCTAGCAACATTGAGAGCCATTGAAGAATTCTGAACAAGAGGATGGTATTATCACTTAGCCTGTTAGAAAAATCACTTTTGTGGAAGTTTTTTAGAGGTTATACTGTAGAGGTCAAGACTAGAAACTAGACACAGTAAGGAAGTTGTAATTATCTTGGTAAGAAGCAATCAGTTTCTGAATTAAGGTAGTAGAAATGGGGGGTAGAGAAGGAAATATTTTTTAAAAATTGTTTTTTCTGTTTATCAATATATGCTTGTTAAAAAAATTCAAATACACATAAATATATAAAGAGAAAAAGAAACAATATCCCCTTAACCCTACCATTCAGAAATACCATTGGCATTTTGGTATTTGGTAAACATCTTACAGACTTGTGTGTGAAATGCATGTATAATATAGATATGGTTATATGGTAATGGGTTTTCACAAATAGGATAATATCATACCAGCTATATTATAGCCCTTTTCTAATTAATCAGAAAGAGCCTTTCAATCAGTTTTGCTAAATACACATTTTTATCAGGATCCTAATAGAAGACAGATGGCACCCTTGAAATAGGACAATTGAAACACATTTTATTTATAGAGAAACTATTTAGAAAGATGTGGTGTGGGAGAACCATAAAGGATAGTACAGCATGTCAGGGCTTCTTAGCAGCCCACTGTTAACCACTCCTTGCCAGACGAGGTGAGGGCCTGGTGTGGTTCCAGAACTTGGAGATGATGAGTAGAATCAGCATCTTAAGAGCAGGTTGGCTTTTGCTCAAATGTCACAGAAAATAGGTATCCTGCCTTCAATTTCCCTTCTGTCTTTGATCTTCTGATGAGGCTTCCCATTGTCGGAATCCAAGTGGAGGTCAACATAATCTTCAACACTGGCCCCTAGGAGTGGGTGGGGAGAAAAGGAAAGAGTACAAATCTGCAGGGTTGGACAGAACATACCTGATACCCAGATCTCTTTGTTTATTGTTGCATAGTTCTCCTGTGGAATACTCTACAGTAAGCGCTTTACTGGTAGACAGTTCATCTTTACTTTTTTTGCACAAAATTCCAAAGTGTTGAGTTCAGTTCAAGGTAGCTTCCCTGTTCTGTTAATTGAACTTTGGAACATTGAAATGGGCTAGGAAAAATGATTGGATAAAAAATATTATTCTATTCATTTATCTCCCAGCCTACAAAATGATTTTTTTTTAAAAAAGATACAATGGACTTTATTATGCATGTACATCTTTATGTAAAGTTTTAATGAATTCATTCAACAAAGCAGTGAATACTTATTATGTCTTTGGTGCTAATTAATATTGGAGCTAGAAATAAAAGGCAGAGAGGACCCTGCCCTGATGGAGCTTACATTCTGGTGATAGGGAGACACACAATAAATAATTAAACCAAATGAATAATTTGGTAATATCCAAATGTTGGTATGTGTCACGAAGAAAATAAGCAGAGGGTTTTGATGGAGAGTAAAGAGAGAGGGCACATCAGGTAGACTGGTGAGGAAAGGTTTCTCCAGGGAAGTAACATGTGATGGGTGAGAAGGAGCCAGCTATTTGAAGAGGTGTAGGAAGAGCATTCTGGTCAGGGGAAACAGCAAAGACCAAGGCCTGTGGGGCCTCAAAGTCCAGAGAAACAGGAAGAAGGTCCATATGACTTGATTGTAAAGAGTAAGGGTCAGTGGAACAAGGTTAGAGATGTAGACCGGGGTCAGATCATGTAAGGCAAGGAGTTTGGATTCTATTTTAAATACAGTGGATGTCATTGATGAGTCTGGGTATGGGATATTTAAAATTATCCTGCTGACCTGCTGCTTAGAGAGAGGCTTGTAAAATTTTTATTTTACTTTTTACTTTTTAGTAAAGGCAGGGAGACAAGGAGCTTGTTGTACTAGGGGAAAATGACAACTTTGCCTATGGTGGACGCCAGTAGAGTAGGAGTAGACAGAATTAAGATACATTTTGCAATTGGAAAAGGATGGTTATGAGAAATGACAGAAAAGAAAGATTCAAGGATTTCTTGGTTTTTTTATTTTATTTTAAGGATTTCTTAGTTTTTAAATCTAAGCAAATAGTGCATGATCAGACTTTACAAAAATAAGAATAAGGAGAAGGAAGAGGCTTGAGAGGGACAGATCAGAGTTACGTTTTTTTAACAGGTTAACTTGTGACACAATTACACATTCAAATGGAGGTGTCAAGTAGGCAGACATATGTGTTTGAAGTTTAGAGAAGTAGTCTAGATTATTGATGAAAATTTGGAATGCTTTATAGAATTCAGGAAAAGGAGAAGGTCCTTTGAATTTGACAACACAGAGCACTGCATTGAATCTGATATGAGCACTTTATGATATGAGCACTGGACCAGAATAAATTAGACTAAACACACTTAAAATTTTTGATACCAGTGAGGATGAAGGCTAGATTGGAGTAGGTCAAAGGAGAAATATTTCCACTCCTACTTTCAAAAATTAGAAACACAAGAACAGGAAACTGAATCACAGCATCTCCATTTTTATATCCAGTCTTCACCTCTTCCTTAAAATTCATGCTCCTTTTCTAGCTCCTACGAAATTTGTCCACCTTGCTATCTAAACTTAACATATCCAAAAAGAATTCTCCATTTCCTCCCCCAAATTTGTTCCTCCTTTTTTCTTCCGTATCATCTCTTCTTTTGCTCACACCAGAAGACTCTGAGTCATCCTTGACCTCTCTTTTTTCTCATGTTTTTCATCCAAACTCCCATTTGTCTCTTTCTGCGCAGTAGACACTATGTGGCCACTGCTCATCTCCATCATTGTTAGTGCGGTGGTCTTAGCTACCATTGTGTCTTGTCTGAACTGTTGAGGAAAAAAACATTCTAACTGGTCTTTCTGCTTCCTTTCTTCCCTCCCTAAAATCTGTTCACCAGTTAGCAGCTAATATTCTTTTTGAAATGTAAGTCATGTTTTTGTCACTCTTCTGCACAAAATATTATTTATAACGCCTTCCTGTCTTATTCCTGATAAAATCCAAAGGTTTTACAGAGGCATCCAGGCTTGACATTGCCTGCTTTATAGTACATCTTTCACCTTTATCTTCTTTGGTATCCCCTCCGTGTGTTCCACCATGTTAACTCTTTGTTTTCCCTTAGACACATCAAGCATTCTTCCACTTGAGAACATTTGTAATTGTTGCTCCTTCTGCCTGGAAAATTTTACCCAGCTAGCCACATGGCTTTCTCACTTCATTCAAGCCTCTGCTCAAATATTATTTTGTCAAAGATGTCTTCTGGAGCCACTATAATAGACCTAGAAAATTATCCAATGAGTTTGACTTTATGGAAATTTATTTAAGATTTAAATTAGTATTCATATTATAATAATGGTAATATTTAATTCTTAATTTTAATAGTGGTTTAATGTTTAATAAATTATATTTAAAATTATAATTTATAAATATTATATTTTAATATGTATTTTTAACTATAAATTATAATTTATAATATAAATTATATTAATATTTATACTAAGGTGTTTCAAAGTGTGGAAAGACCTCAGATTTTCAGGATATACAAAAAAAACTCACATCTAAGGAAATGTTATTACAGTAGGCAGCATGTCTCAGCAGTGAGTAATATTTACATCATTCTTAATGAAAACAGTAAATGCGAATTTAATAAAAAATTGAAATATGTGTATATTGGAAAAATATGAAGGGAGAAAGAGGGGCTTTCAATAAACTGTATCTTCATTTACCTTAAATCAATGAAATATAATGCTAAGATTAGTTACTCAGGTCCTCTAGATTCCACCCCTTATGCCGCAGTATAGACAGCAGGACAGCTCTCTATACCACAGGGATGTCGTCAGTAAGATGTAGACTGTGGGAAATGAGTGGCATGGAGGCGTCGGGGTAAGGGTCGAGGAGGACAGTAGGATTTGGGGCTGGTCTTGGATGTCCATTTGTCTGTGAGCCTTACTTTGAAACCCAGATGTATTGTTTTTTTCTGGCAATGGTCAGCTGTTCTGCTGTAAACAGTGGAGGATGCAGAAAGTTTAGTTCATCCAGATTAGGATTTCGCCAGTTGAGTGTGTGTGAGAGAGACACACAGAGCAATTGTAGGTGTCTGCAAGAGAATGATTATGATGCAACAAAAATCTAAGCCAGATAAGGGGAATGAATGCAGAAGTTACTCAGTAGTGAAAAAATAGTAGAGTTAGTGAATTAAAACTCTTGATGATATGGTGAAATTATTATAGGGCTTACTAAGTAGGATGGAAAGCCACGAGTTGGTTGTCAAAAGGTGCTATGCTTGAAATCAAGGTTTCAGAGGCTGTACAGTTGACAACAGGATCTAGATGTGCCTGGCACTGAAAGTAGATGACTGGAATTGTGGGAAGGGGAAGATTGTAATGGTGAGGATGGAAAGAACTGATCAGCCATCACCTCTTCAGAATAAATTAGACTAAACTCACTTAAAATTTTTGATATGTATCAGGAAATTGTCCTCTGGGTAGCTTAAAGCGATTTATACTCCCACCTGTAGTGTGTAGGAACATGAGGAAGTTATTTTAAAACTTAAATTTCGGCAGCGGAACCTGCGCCGGAACCATGTTTCGCAACCAGTATGACAATGACGTCACTGTTTGGAGCCCTCAGGGCAGGATTCATCAAATTGAATATGCAATGGAAGCTGTCAAACAAGGTTCAGCCACAGTTGGTCTGAAATCAAAAACCCATGCAGTGTTGGTTGCATTGAAGAGAGCACAGTCAGAGCTTGCAACTCATCAAAAGAAAATTCTTCATGTTGATAACCATATTGGTATCTCAATTGTGGGACTTTCTGCTGATGCTAGACTGTTATGTAATTTTATGCGCCAGGAGTGTTTGGATTCCAGATTTGTATTTGAAAGACCTCTTCCTGTGTCTTGTCTGTATCTCTAATTGGAAGCAAGACCCAGATACCAACACAACGGTATGGCCGGAGACCATATGGTGTTGGACTGCTTATTGCTGGTTATGATGATATGGGCCCTCACATTTTCCAAACCTGTCCATCTGCCAACTATTTTGACTGTAGAGCCATGTCCATTGGAGCCTGTTCTCAATCAGCTCGTACTTACTTGGAGAGACATATGTCTGGGTTTGTGGAGTGCAATTTGAATGAACTGGTTAAACATGGTCTGCGTGCCTTACGAGAGACACTTTCTGCAGAACAGGACCTAACTACAAAGAATGTTTCCATTGGAATTGTTGGTAAAGACTTGGAGTTTACGATTTATGATGATGATGATGATGATGTATCTCCGTTCCTGGAAGGTCTTGAAGAAAGACCACAGAGAAAGGCACAGCCTGCTCAACCTGCTGATGAACCTCTAGAAAAGGCTGATGCAATGGAGCATTAAGTCATTAACCAGTCTATATGTGTATTATCAAATATGTAAGAATGCAGGAGCCCTTACTGAGGACAGTAATCTATACTTTGAACCAAAAGATGCAGCGTGGTCTTCTGGTATGTTTTAGGAATCGGTCCAGATGTGTTTTTCCCAAGTAACTTGTCTGAACCATATAATGGTGTGCATTTTTCTTTGAGAGGGTCTATATAATCATTTTCTAGAAAGTATAGTTATCTGTACTAATGTTTTTATATGAAGAACATAATGTCTTTGTGGTTTTATTTTTTTTATTTTTATTTTTTTAAATATGGAACGCTTCACGAATTTGTGTGTCATCCTTGCGCAGGGGCCATGCTAATCTTCTCTGTATCGTTCCAATTTTAGTATATGTGCTGCCGAAGCAAGCACGTCTTTGTGGTTTTAAAGACAACTGTGAAATAAAATTGTTTCACCTGCCAAAAAAAATAAATAAAACTTAAATTTCAATTTATGTGCCACACAATTCACCCTTTGATTTCATTCTGGTAGACTCAGACCAAACTTGTACAGATTTTTATCATGTAGTGAAAATATTTTTTATGTTGAATCATGAATTCATTTATGAGCGTGAGCCACGCACTCTGATCTTTCAGAATAGTCCAACTTCTACAAGTTACTTGATCACTTTAATTCCTAAATCCAGCTAATAGTTTGCTCATGAATTCCTTGACAGTATTTCCTTTCCCAGGACTCTTCTTCAGGTACAATGTGTTTTTTGACCATTTGCAAGCAAAGTAGAGGCAACACCTGTATATGGAAATTAGAATAACTCATGTTCCATTCTATGGTGTATTTGAGTTTAGCACTTCCCAACTGGGTATCTTCACATCCCAGATGAGTACTCAGTTATGGTATGTGTGCCTGAGTCCACATAGGTTGGAATCTTAGCAGTACATCTTTACTCCCTAGATCTCTAAGCTTATTTCCCCCTGTCTTTTTCTCCCTACCACCCTCCCTGGTGAGTTTACATGACCTTGGTTTTTCCTCTGCTGCTCCACACAGGCATGTGATCGGTGTCTGCTTTGCTCTTAGAGTCTTGGGGAAATGAAAAGTTAACTCTCCCTTAGAAAAGGTTGGGGATTTCTGGACTACAAAGTTAACGTTTGAAAGTGTTTGTGTTTGCTGTGTTAATAGGGGTATGGGAGCACAGATGCTCTCTGACCTTTTTGGTGGAAACCAAAATTTGGTAAATTAGCAATACTTTTATGGAATCCAGTATAACAGAATTTGATAAAGTTTTTAAAAATGTGATCCCCTTTGAGCCCACACTTCTGTCTATAAGAGTTTTCCACACAGACATGTAGGTGTGCAGAGACATATCAAAGATATATATTGCAGTATCATTTGTAGTGACAAAAGATGGGAAACAACCTAAATATCCATCAGTAGGTCAAATCAATTATGGTATGGTCATATAGTAGAATATTCTGAGTGATTGAGAAGAATGAGGCATGTTTCTTTGATATTTTATTAAATAAAAAAATAAGGCACACATCTGCTTACTTGGTATGTTGTCATTTATGTATGTAAAACATCTCTGGAGAGCAGCATTAGAGCTTGTTTCAGTTGTTGCCTCTAAGAACCAATTAATACCTGGAGATCTACAGACGGTATACTTTTTGTACTGTTTGAGTTTTGTATCATTAAAAAATTAATATTTAAATTTTGTTTTGTATTTTATGGCTTAGAAAAATAGATAGCACTTTAATATCTTATGAATATTTTATGACATTGATTTTGTAGATTTTAAAAGTGACTTTTATTTGTTAAACTAAGCAGTTTGCATCTTCAAATGGAATTGATATAAAAATTTAATGACCTAAAATGACAATGCCATTTCAGTGTGTTCAGTTCATGTGTTGTTGCTGTTGTTGTTTTAAAACAGGTATTATGACTCTCTCCCCTTTTGACCAAATGAAGACTGCCTCCAACATAGGTGGATTTAATGCAGCAATTAAAAACAGTCTACCTGCCATGTCTCAGTACATCACCGTTGGGTCCAATCCATTTACTGGCTTCTTCTATGCTTTGGAGGTAAGAGTTTCATCACTGATCATGAGTAAGACCTCTCTTGGTTTCTCAACTTGTCTGCAAATTGGATATTACAAGTTAGCTTTAGAAAGATTAAGTAATTTACATTTCTATGTTTCAACTGAAGCTAAAATTAGTCTATGCTGACTTCCTTCTAAATTTTTTAGGTGAACTGAGAAAGTACTAAAGTCAGTGTAAAATAGATTCTTCTGTTTCTGATGCCCCTGGTTCTTGGATAGTTGATTTGTCTTTAAATATTGATGTGATAATTGGCCACTCAGGGTTATGAATGTCGGCCCACCAGGGATTTGAGTAATCAGGAATTGTAAAGCGGCCAAGTATAGTTGATGTAAGTGGTGGAAATTGTTTCCTAAAATAGGGGACAGTTAGGTGCTGGACTTGCTTGTCTTTTATTTCTTGCTTAAAAAGCCCACCTCCTCAGAATTGTCTAAGCTTTCTCTTTACTTTAATAAAAAGGCATATTAAAAAAAAAAAAGAGGGGCAAGAGCCAGTTGTGTGTAGATAGGAAGTCTATGGCTCTGACAGAATAACGCCATCTTAACATCCTAGTTTAAACTTTTTCAATTAAATTACAATTAAAGGAGGGAAATCCTGAAGACAAAATAGCTTACTAGTGATTTTATTTCCTACTGTAGAGTTAAAACGTTTGATTGTATCTCTGCCTCCTAAAAAAGATTTTATTGTATGGTCTGAAAGATGCTGAATATTTTTACTAGTCCAGACTTTACAGCTCTTCAAAACTTTTAAAAGTAAGCCCTGTTTAGAAAATATGTTTTATGTCTTTGTCAGCCATTCAGTTTTCTCTTTCACGTGTCCTATGTTCCAGGGGAGCACACAACCCTTGCTGTCTCATGTGGCACTGGCGGTCGCAAGTAAACTCACTTCTGCTTTATTTAATGCTGCCAGGTAATCCTACCACAGTTCCCTGTAAAATTATCTGTATCTTGCCCAGTTTTAACATCTGTGTTGGTAATTTGCACAGTAAAATGCTGAAAGCATCGGTTTTATTCTAAATTTTCTTTCTGTTCAGTGGTTGGCTTGGTTGGAAGAGCAAGCACGAAGAGGAAGCAGTGCAGAAGCAAAAACCAAAGGTGGAGCCAGCCACCCCATTAGCTGTAAGGCAAGTCTGTCGTGTTCTTCTCAGATTTTCATATTTTAAAAAATGTACTGTTAAATTTATAGTCTTTCAGTGTGCTTAGTTGACTGTTGATCTAATGAGGTTTAGGAGCTTCTATCACAATATAAAGTCCATGAGGAGAGTGAGTCTTCCCCAGTTTGGTCACAGCTATCTCCCTGTCCTATAGTGGGTGCTCAAGATGTATGTGCTGAGTGTGCTTTTTTTTCTTTTTTTTTTTTTTTTTTTTTTTTTTTTTAACAAACACCTATAACTTTAGCTTAGGTTGCAAGAAAATTAGTTTTGTGACAGCTGATTTTTTCTTTAAGTTTCGTTTTTCAGTAAGCTATATAAACTTTAAAAATGCTTAGTGATTTCTTTAAAAAACATAAAAACAAGGATTCCCATGCCTTCAAGCAGTCTTTAGAATGCAGGGTTGTGCTTTTTTGTTTACTTCAGTAGTGCTGTAGGATAGTGTATTTGTCAGGCTTTGGGGCAAGAAGGCATGATTCTTGCTTGATTTTGTTTTTAAATTATTTTTATTACCTAATAGAGAATACTATCATGAAGGGAAACAATTCTCTCCCCATTGTAGATGTTTGTCAAAGAGATCTATTAAAATTTATTGAAGATTATCCTCTAAGATTTTTTTCATCTTTTTAAAATATTGGAACACCTCACATTTTCTAAATTCACTGAAGAATCAAGAAGTAGTCCAGATGGCTCTGTGCCTCCAAATAGATGTAATAACATCAGGGCACTTTGTCTCAGGGACTTGCTCTAAGTGAGCACACCTGCTTGTTTTGCCGTACCTCTACTTTTATCTTACAGTTCTAGTAAGATTGGTTATAGACCAAGAACAGTTGAGAGAAAATTATTTAGAAGAGGGGGAGTTCTTTAGGCAGGTACATTGGTGTCAGAAGAATATGATATCTAGCAGAAAGAAGAGATTAGAAAATCGAACTTAGACAAAAGATGCCTTTGTGGCAGCAGAGTATTCCAAAATTTAATTGGTTGTGAGGGCACTATTTCCTATGACATGACAATCAAGAAAAGATAGTTTTACTTGATATTCTCTAAAAATAAAAGATGGATATCTATATAGAAAATCTTTGAAATAAAATTTAGGTATTTTTATTTTATAATGGAAGAAACTTCTTATGCATTTCGTGTTGCAAAATGTCTGGTGTGATTAGTTAATAAACAGTAATCAGTGCAGGGCTTACAATTTTTTATTAAAAATAAATTTGGTCTATTTTGTTAATGCATTTCATGATTCTGTCAGTTTTTTCGAGATTGGAATTTGATTTGAGCTTTTTATTTTCTTTTAAATATCAGATTTGGACTTCCAGATTCTAGACGCCATGGTGAAAGTATATGTCTGTCTCCATGTAACACACTGGCAGCAGTAACAGATGATTTTGGCAGAGTGATTTTATTGGATGTAGCTAGAGGAATTGCAATACGCATGTGGAAAGGTACTTTCTTATAAAAATCCAGAAAAAAAAAGTTATTTTTTTTACCCCAGTAGTTGAGCAGTATTATTATCCTTCAGCTTCTAGTGGACAGCATTGCTTAATCCATTATGTTTATGCTGTCTTTTTTTTTTTCCTTTTAGCATGAACTCATGTTAGTAACACTTGATCTAGTAGTCCAATTGATCTGTCCTTTAAGTCTGATCAAATTATATAGGTACTTTTAGTCTCTTCCTTGTTTACTTTTCAGTTCTTACTGTCATTGTCAAATTCCCATTGTCAAATTTCTTGCCCCTGTTAAATTCATTCCACTTCACAAGGTCATGCTTAAGTCACACGTTCTCTTCAAATCTAGAATGCTAAGTCTTTCAAACTAAAGATGTCAAAACCCATCTTTGCTGACTTGACTTCCATATCCGTATGCTTGGGTTAGTTTACTTAAATTTCTTGGTAATATGTCAGTTAGGAGTTGTAGTTAGCTGCTAATAAAAAACCCAAGTTCAGGATTAATATGATATGCCCATGATATCCTCAGGAACCCAGTTTCACTTCTTGAACCTCCCCACCCACTCAAGGTTATTTTATGGTTCAGATGGCTGCTGGAGCTCCAGCCTTCTTATCTGCATTCCAGGAAGGAAGAAAGGAAGAAGAAGAACTACCAACTGAGCCAGTCCACTTTGAAGATGATTTTTTGCCAAGCTTTTTCTGCAGTGCATTAGCTGAGACTTAGTCATATAAGTCATACCCAGCTATGAGGGAGACTTGAAAATGTCTAGGCACACTGTCAACCTGAAAAAAATAAAATCTCTTTTGACCAAGGAAGAAGGGAGAATGCATTTTTTTGAATCATCTGGAATAGTAACGTTCAGCACAGATTACTAATTAGAAATTACAGTTGTGATGCAGTCTAGTCTGTGTTCAGCAATGTGAAGAATAATGGATTGGAGGACATTAAGATACTCTGGACAGGTTGAGACCCTTATCACCTTCTTGCCAGAGAATTCTTGCAGTGGTTGCCTGTTATGTGTTTAGGTGTCTGTAGATCTAGATTTCAGCACTGCAGATACATCATTTCTCCTTGGTGTTTGTCTTCTGAGATTACATCAAGGGTGGGTCTCAGCAAGACTTTTCCAGAATATAGAAGACATAGGTATATCAGCTGGTCCAGATCCAGTGTAGCGATCCTGTTGCTGGCATTGTTGCTTTTTCCTTTGGCAGCTAGTGCTGTTTTCCCCACACCTGGAAGAGAGTGGGGTCAGTTGCCTGTGGAAGGGACTGAGTTGGAAGACTGTGTTAGCTGCATCTGTCTCTCATAGGCTGGGGCTTCCTGCCACCACCTTGTACCATATTCTCCCCATCTGCATAGCACCAAGGGATTTGAAAAGCAGGAAGTCAAGTTGATCTCTTTCTCTTATATTTTAATTGGACTTTTATTTAAAATCCAAACCTGATAACCTCTCCCAGGTTTTTTAAAGGGAGAGGGTTTTTTTCTTTTTTTAGATTTTTTTTTTTAAGAGAAGGAGGGGAGAGAATGGGATAGAGGAAGGGTACTCAAAAAGTCATAATGATTTTTTTTTTTTTTTAAGGAAAAAAGTGATCGGAAGCAAATATAACAATGTACTAAGATTTAATAAGGCTTTGGGATTGAGTCAGTATTTATTATAATTATTGCTTCCTATTTAAGATATTTCATAATAAAAAGATAATGTACTTTTATAGCTTTTCTCAAACCCCTTGCTGAAATATCCCACAGTGCTTCAGAAGGCTGCACTTGAACCTAGATTAACTAATTAGCTTCCCTTTTCCTCCGTCTCCAAGGATATAGAGATGCACAGATCGGTTGGATCCAAATCGTGGAGGACCTCCATGAAAGAGTACCAGAAAAGGCGGATTTTTCCCCCTTTGGAAATACTCAGGGTCCAAGTCGAGTGGCTCAGTTCCTCGTGATCTATGCACCAAGAAGGGGAATCTTAGAAGTGTGGAGCACACAGCAGGGGCCTAGAGTAGGTGCTTTCAACGTGGGAAAGCACTGCAGGTAAGCTGTAAACCCTGGCATTTTCCTAGTGACAAAAAGGAATGCTTTGATTGAAGTTTTTATTAAAGCTCCTTATTAGATTGCAGGTTGTTTGAGAATTGCAGTGTTCTTTATTATGGTTTTCCCTGCAAGTGCCTGCTATCTAATTAAGGATTAAGGATTTAATAACAAAGCCTTACTGAAAAGGCCATGATATGCTACTGAATTTAATAAAGTTACCTGGAGTGCTGCCATTTGTCCCCATCCCTTCCTCAGGCTGTCTCCATGGCTCAAAAGGAGAGATTCCTTCAGATTCCTGTGGTGACGATGTTAAGTGAGGGTGAAGGCTGTGTTTGCCATTGCTACACAGGCCTGACTCATTTCATTTCCTCGCACATTTTACCAAGGCAGAACTTTACCAGTCAGGATCTATTTTTATTATTCTTTGGTATCAGGTCGTGTTTATTTTTCTTATTAGTGCTCCTGAATTGATAATAACGCAGGGGTCCCTACCTATCGTAAAAGCACTTGTGGCATTTCCCCTTTTTCTCTAATATTCTTACCATATTGGTTTGCAATTTCCTCAGGCTTCTGTATCCTGGCTATAAAATAATGGGCTTAAATAACGTTACCAGTCAGAGTTGGCAGCCACAGACTTACCAGATCTGTCTTGTTGATCCAGTGTCTGGAAGTGTGAAAACAGTAAATGTTCCTTTCCATTTAGCCCTGAGGTAAGATTCATGAAGTGTCCCTCCACTGACTTTTCCATCTCTTATTTTGCTGTTTGCTTTGTAGTTACTGTTCCTTGTTTTCTCAGTAGACAGATATCTTTGAAGTTAAGTAGGAAGAATATAAAACGAGAGAGTTGGAGTGTGTCAGACGTAGAAGGAAAGCGATTTCACATTCTATAAGAATTTGTTGTATTTTCTGTTTTAGTGACAAGAAGTGCGAACGAGCCAAGGACATGCACCTCGTGAAGAAACTGGCAGCCCTGCTGAAAACTAGATCTCCAAATCTCGGTGTGTGTCCTTTGTAAAAATAACACATGCTCCTATGTCATTTTCTAAATTTGTAGTGTATTCTACACGCAGCAATCAAAATATTTCAGTTCATTTGCTAGCTGTTTTAATTCCTGGAGATAAGGTGAGGTGCAGATTATCATGTATACTTTTTATTGGAATTGCTCTATAAACATGAGGCATACCCTCTGGGAGATATTAAAATTTGTAACAATAAAACAATAATGTGAGAGCAACCAGGAGTCTTTTAGGCTGATGGTTACAAATATGTGCATTATTCTTTCAGAATACAGTTTACTTTATAATAAAAGTGAAAATTTTAATTTTTTCTTTGTAGATTTGGTTGAAACACAAATAAAGGAATTAATTCTTGATATTAAGTATCCTGCAACAAAGAAACAAGTATGTATGATATGTGAATGTTCCTGCTGAGTAGCTGTGACATATTTCTCTTAAGAAAGTCTTTATTTTCCTTTTTTCCTCCAAACATGATAGAATAACCTCCTCTTTTCCTGTTTTTATTCATGCATCCTTTTTATATTCACATATAGAAGTTCCCATTGTCTTTCCTTTCCTTCTTTCTTTTTTTTAAAATGAAGTAACATTACCATACACATGTGTCCATGTTTTAAACATACACACACATCTATACATGACATGTATTCTGACTAAAGAATAATAACGAACACATGTATGACCACCCATCTTAAGAAATAGAATGTTACCAAGAACTCTGAAGAGCTCTACGTACACCTTTTCAAGCCCCTTCTCTCATTCCTAAGGTAACAAGTGTTGAGAATTTTGTGTTTCTCTCTCTTTTGCTTTTTATAGTTATATTTCTGTATAGCTTCTTTCAGACATTGATGCATTTTCTGCCTTTTAAAACTTTATATAAATGGAGTCATGCTCCATGTCTTCTATGACTTCATTCCTTCGACATTATGTTTCTTTGAGACCTCTATGCTGATGCATGTAGCTGCAGTGGATGTGCACTGAGTCTACCACTATACTTTATTCACTCCTCCTGTCAGTGGACATTTAAGTTATTTCCAGTTTTTTCCTATTACAATGATACTGTGATTGTCCTTGTACATCAGATGTCATGTATCTTTATTTCCCCGGGTGCACATATGCAAGAACTTCTCTTGAGTTTGTGCCTAAGAGGGGAATTGTAGGGGAAGAGCTTCTCTGGCTGTACTCGTTGATGAAAAGATTGCTTCTCAAAATACTTGCACTAATTTATGTTTCCACTCATACTGTGTAAGAGGGCCTATTGCTCCACAGCCTCAGAGTCCCATGGTATTGTCAGACTTGTTGCCTTTTGCCAGGTGGGTGGTTCTAATATGATAACTCACTGTGATTTCTTTCATTCTCACCTTCTCCAAACTCCTCATAATGCTGCTCAGGTTTTAACTCTATCAATTCTTACATAACCCTTCAATCCCCATGGATACCTCTCAACTCCTACCCTACTTCTAATCAGAACTGGAGAGCTAATGGCTACTTGTTCTCTAATTCATGTATATGAATCACAGCTCACCATTTTTTTCCTTTTTACCTCTTTTGAGCTCCTTCAAGTAGGGACCTCCCCAAATATGTCCATTTCATAATCCACAATGACTAGAATAATGATAGATATGTGGGAGAACTTAGCAAATACTGATTTTTTTATCCCCTTTTATTTTCATATTGCAGTGATTTTTCTTAAGTGCTTTTTTATTTTATTATAGAACAGGCAAGTCCCTGTGACTTTTTTTTTTTTTTTAAAGAGACGGGTGGTGGTGAGGGAGTGGGGGTAGAGGGAGACGGAAAGGATCTTAAGCAGGCTATATGCCCAGTGCATAATCCGATGAAGGGCTTGATCTCACAACCTTGAGATCATGACCTGAGCTGAAATCAATAGACTTTTTTTTTTTAAGATTTTATTTCTTTATTCATGAGAGGCACAGAGAGGCAGAGACGTAGGTAGAGGTAGAAGCAGGTTCCCCATGGGGAGCCTGATGTGGGACTTGATTCCACAACCCCAGGATCACAACCTGAGCCAAAGGCAGACAGACGCTCAATGACTGAGCCACCTAGGTACCCCTAATAGACATTTAAATGACCAAGCCATTCAAGTCTCTGTGACTTTAATTAAGTTTTCCATTCTACTGACAGGGCTAATGGGTTCTCATTTTTTCTCAGGGCAAAGTCTTAGTTATGAAAGATGACATTCCTATGATAGATAGGTGGGCATCCAAGAGAGGTAGTTTAGAGAACCTGTAGTAAAAAAAGGAGGGTTATAACTCAAACAAGCCTTCTCATTTTGGTGCCATTTTTTTTCTTATCTTACATCATGGGATAAAAAATTGGGAAAGGTTAGCATACTACAAACTGTCGTGACTTTTTAAAAAACTATACTAAATTGTGTGTGAAACTCTGAATTTTATAAAAAATGCTGAAAGTGAAAGTTGTGTATTGTTTTCAGCACTAAAAGAAAAAAAAATATTTGAGGCTTTGGAAGAGTGAATAATAGGCAAGCCAGCTGCTAGATAGATCAGAGATAATTACATTTTGCTGAGTATTTGCCTTTTTCAGTCACTTTCTTTATATCCACCATGTAGTTGCCTCATCATGGGTTTGATCACCCTCTTGAAACACCCTCTGAGCCCATTTCTTACCTAGACACACATACGCACACACACAGGTGCTTGTGTTACAATCTTTGCGTCATGCTACATTCTCAGCCTACTTTTGAAATTATTTACTCGCATCAATAAAAAAAAAAAGTTTAATGAGCTAATATGAGAGGATAAGTATGAACTTTAACTGCTGTGTCTACCCATTGGTTATTCTGATGGTTGCTTCTTTAGGCATAAAGAGAGATTTTGGAACTGGTGGTGGAGTCTCTTAAGTATCTACTGAGGGAGGGGCAGGAAGGGGAAGGTGGGGTGAGGTAGGGAGCATGTATATGGCCCAGATTCAGCTGGCCATGGTCAGATGCAGTCATTAACCAGGAATTAAGTTGTCATCAGCTTTTATCATTGACACAACAGTAACAGCCTCTGCTTTTCATTTATGCCTGTGGAGTATAGACTTACACTCTTCTTATCAGTGAATAGCTTTGTCATGGTCCCTGTTTCATCTTACCATTCTGTTAAATACAAGTTGCCTTCTAGTTGTTTCATTCTGAGTGTGGACTTTTTGTCATTCCCCCATAATGGGCATGAGATGAAATTGGTTGTATAATACATAAGATGCAACTCTCCTCAGGTATGTACAGGCAAACATCTTAACTATGGAACTTCCCTTGAAAATTTGGGGTAGTAAAGGTGTTGGTATAAATATAAAATTTAACAAACAAAACCATTGCCTTCTAATTGTTAGAATTGCTCAATATCTTTCTCCTAGGCTTTGGAAAGCATTTTGGCAAGTGAACGTTTACCATTTTCCTGCCTTAGAAACATCACTCAGACTTTAATGGACACTTTAAAAAATCAAGGTAATAAGCTTTATACTGATTGGAGGTTCTGGGCTTCAAATTTTGTAATTGATTACAAAAAGCTATTACTGCTTATGATATCATCATGTTACTTCAATGTGGAAATAATACATATAAGAAATAAGAACACTTATTTCATACCTTTAGTATTTGGAGACTTTTTTATTCCCTATTTGCTGATCTTCATCTCAGCTTTCTCTGAATATATACTGTTTCTTTCTGTTACTATTTCTTTTAAAATATTTCTACTGTGAGGAGAGACACCAGTATAGGATGGTGAGAAGTCATTATTCTGATACAGTTGTACACATGTGAAAGCCATCAGCATGAGAGAAAGTTAGCTGGTGGTATGCAAAAAATAGACAGGCTTTCTTGCTGTCACTAGTCTTTTATTTAACTTTGTGGGAGGAGAGCAAGTTCTGTAGATGAAGCATTCTTTAAATTTTGTTTTGATTGAATAATGATTTTTAAAAAGTAGGCTTTGAATTAATGTTCTGTTTAGTGTGTGGAATCCACATTTTCTCCTCCACTTCCTCTTCCTCAACCTTAAGGACTTCCAAAATCAGACTATGAGTAAATTATTAGTTCTGAGTTTGCTGGTTGTTTCTTACAGCTCAAAATTTGTTTGAAAAAAAAAATTACATCCTCTAATTGTGGGATTTTTAACTCCATACTCTATCCAGCTGACCCGGCAAAATTCAGTTTATCCTGAATTCCTAACATCAATTAAATTATAGTGTGTAATGTGTAGACTTCATCTAGCTGTGACTTTTTGCTTGTCATGTTAATTGTATAAAGCCAACTTTATATTTACATACAAGCCAATTAAAGTGGTTTAATAAACAGATCATAGTATCCCCTTTCATGACTTTAAACATCGTAGTGTTGAGATTTTTTTCAACACATGTTTAAAGCTGACTTTTGGAAAATAGTGAATTTCTTTAGTGCATACGATTTGTTAGAAATATCTCTTTTAAAAAGCAGTGTGCTTGTAAAGCTTGATGCTTATAAAGCCATACCTCAAGGCTTTACCAGAGTCTCAAAATTTATTAAATCAGTTTGTCTTGCAAACCAGATACCACTGATGGAATTCTGTAAAATCACTAGTTTCAAGTTCTACCCATAATTGAGATGCTAAAAAATTTTGCCTATTTAATTTGCTATGTTGTATTGTAGCTATACCAACTCTTGGAGGTAAAGTGTCTGCCTTTTAAAAGAATAATTGTTTTAAATTAGATGATAAATATTTAAATTATCATGCAGAAATATAGAGTATTTCTCTAGCATTAATCTTTTTTTAAAAAGCCTGATTGACAGAGAATTTTTTTTTTAATTTTTATTTATTTATGATAGTCACAGAGAGAGAGAGAGAGAGAGGCAGAGACACAGGCAGAGGGAGAAGCAGGCTCCATGCACTGGGAGCCCGATGTGGGATTCGATCCCGGGTCTCCAGGATCACACCCTGGGCCAAAGGCAGGCGCCAAACCGCTGCGCCACCTAGGGATCCCTGACAGAGAATGTTAAGTAGAATTGTACTTTGGTTTCTTTACCAGCCTTGAGAATAGATCTGTCACAGTCCAGAGTTTGTGCTTGAATCCAAGTATCTTTAACCACCACAATGGTAAAAACCAGGCAGCTTTCTATTCATCTGTCCTCTGTCTATTGGCATAATAGGCAACATATAAGTTATGGGGTAGTGAAGAGTATTTTCAAAGCTGTTTTCAGATCATTTTTTAAAAATTTGAGTATTAGACTAAGATAGCTCTTTTTTTCCTTTCCTCTCTCTGTGCCTCCCCCACCCCCATCCCCCACCACCCCAATACTAGTATGCCTTATGTCTTTTTAAAAAAATATGGAGGGCAGCCCTGGTGGCCCAGCGGTTTAGCACAGCCTTCAGCCCGGGGTGTGATCCTGGAGACCCAGGATCGAGTCCCATGTTGGGCTCCCTCCATGGAGCCTGCTTCTCCCTCTGCCTGTGTCTCTGCCTCTCTTTCTCTCTCTCTCTCTGTCTCTCATGAATAAATAAATAAAATCTTAAAAAAAAAAAGTGGACATTTTTCCATGATGGAAAAATTAATCTTTGTCTTAGTAATGTTATATCTTAAACATCTCAGTATTTAATAAAATAGAATATCAGAGAAGTATATAATACTATGACTATTAATGAAAGAAAAACCTTTTTGTGAGTCTTTTAAACATGTCTCTTTAATGTATTTTTTCTTCCACCTTTTAGATCTTGAGTCTGTTGATGAAGGATTGCTACAGTTTTGTGCCAATAAACTGAAATTACTCCATCTTTATGAGTCTGTCAGTCAGTTAAATTCCCTTGATTTTCATCCAAACACACCATTCTCAGATAATGTAAGTCCATTCCTCATTATACAGAATATTCTGATTATTTTTAATTTTTTAACTGATAGTAAAGAAGTAGAAAATTAAAGATTTTTATGAAGTGGAAAGGTGTATTTTCTTTACAAGACCTGCTGGTTCTCTGTGCCTTAGTATTTATATTAATTTTGCTATTATTGTTAATCCATCTTCACTATCCAAGAAACATTTGATTTCTTTGAACTCACTTTTTAAGGTTGCTTCTTACAACATAATGACAAGATTTGCCAATTAAAATATATTCAGCTTGCTGAAGTAGCAAAACTAATTTCTTTTAAAGAAAATTAAAAAGATTTTGCCAGACAGAAGAGACTGATTTTTCTGTGGTGGTGTTGTGAACAAACTCATATAGCTTGTTTTGTTGTCTACTACATAATGACATATTTTTTTAAAAAATTCTGTCTTGGGGCACTTGGGTAGCTCAGTGGTTGAGTGTCTGCCTTTGGCTCAGGTCATGATCCCAGTGTCCTGGAATTGAGTTCTGCATCAGACTGAGCCTGCTTCTCCCTCTGCCTATGTCTCTGCCTTTCTCTGTGTTTCTCATGAATAAAATATATTTTTAAAAAAATTTTGTCTTACATCAAAGTGTTTAATTATAGTAATGTTCTGTGTTTTCATTCTGCAAAACACAAAAAAATGGCAGCACCTTATAATCTTCATTATAGTGCAGTATCACTCATTTTGGGGGCATGTGTACAAAATTCTTACTTTTCATACAAAGAAATAAAGTTTCCTTAATAGAGAATAAAGAGAAATGTAGTCCTCTCTTTCCCTCAGATAACTGTGTGACTATGGATGGGTTGCTTGCCCTTAGGGCCCATATCTTCCACTTATCTAAAGGAAAATCATTATTTCAGTGATTTTAGTGATTTGTCAAATCACTGATATTACTTATGAAAAGATATCTTGTGTATCTGAAATTTAATGGAAGTTTAAAGTGGAAACCTTTTATTTTAAATATATGTGAATACAAATTTTTAAACAGAAATGAAAGTTTTTCTCTCTGTATTGGAAACCACTTTATACATTCTAACATCTTTTTTATCCTTGGGATTATAGATGGATTTCATAAAGCATTTTAACAGTCTTCATATTATTCTGCAGTTGTCTTTAAACAAAGCCATTTTTCAGGATCTTTTTATTTTTCTTTCTACTTCAGCATTAGTAAAAAATCATTTCAAACAACAAGAAGGTTCAAGTTGACTGAATTATGTCTATAGGATTGCCTAGACATTTCATAGATTCTTTCATGCCTAAATGTTTCATAAGATCCAAACTTTCCTACTTTGCCAAAGAAGGTTAAGTATATGCCATTAATAATCCCCTACAGAATTCATTTCAACTTGATATCCCCAACACAGCATGCAAAGATAAAAGAAAAATTAGAAAATTTAAAATATCAGTTGCCTGATTGTTCTTTTTTAAAACACTTTTTAAGATTAAAATTATATTTGCTGTGAATTAATTTAGATCCTTCAAAAAATGTACAGTCAGCTTCTAAGCTGAATGGCTAATCTTGTGCATATAAAACTAAAATTCAAGTCTGGAATTTTTGTTACTGTGGGGTTCATATAAGTTCATATAAGCTCCTATAAATTCAGTATAGCATTGAACTACTGGTGTGTGTTCATAGCAGTCTGCAGTTCACTACTTGTTTTTAAAAACAACAGCCTTGAGTAAATAAGTAAATGAAAGTTGCATTCTTAAGAGCAGGTTTATCGTGCAGCATGGGGGGAAGAAAGTTTTGCTTGCTATGGTGAATTTATGGTCTTTTAAGCGTGTTTGTGTGTGTGTGTGTGTGTGTGTGTGTGTTTATCCCTAATTTAGAAAAATAATAGTAATATCAGGAGACGTTTTTGCACATGTGGTCTGTAAAAATAGTTTGAAAGGCTGGCAGGATGTATCTGTGACTTTTCAATCTCTGTATCCCTGAGAGCCATATAGAGGATATATGTCTAAGATACAATGAGGCTTGATTTCCAGTATTTTTTATTGTATTGTGTTTATGCTGCTTAATAAATAAACATTGAATTTCAGATAGGCCTTTACTTAGTCACAAGAGTTGCAGTTGATACTCTTGCAGTTTTTTTCCTCATTGTAAATTTAATACAATTTTAGTAAAATCCAAACATTTTAGAAGAATATAGAGTATTCTCAATAAATTGTATAAAAATGGTACTCTTAGTAATATGTAGTGTTTCAAGGTTAGTTCAAGTTATTTAGCATTGAACTCATGAATTTGTGAGTAAAATTTTAAGCAGAGTACATTATACCTATCACGTAAATTAACAAGTCATCATTTGCTTATGTGCTTGCATTTCACTTGAGATGATGGGGTTGACTCCTATGGCAGAGTCATGGGAAGAGATATGATGTACTCAAAACTTTTTTTTTCCTATTTTTTTAAGGACTTGGCTGTGTTACTGAGGCTTGACGAAAAAGAACTGCTTAAACTCCAGGCATTACTAGAGAAGTACAAAGAGGAAAAAACCAGAACTACTACCGTCCGATTTTCTGATGATAAAGATGGTGTGTTGCCTGTAAAAACATTCCTGGAATATTTAGAATATGAGAAAGACACGATCAACATAAAGAAGATAAGTGAAGAAGAGTATGTGGCTTTAGGTAGGTGGAATGATAAACTGCTCTTTGAATCCTGCGTCTTCCAGAGGAAAGCCTGGGAAGAGTTTACAGCATCTCAAAGATTTAGTTTGTTTTAAAATTAACCTAAGAATTTAATGTATACTGAAAAGTTAATAAAAGATACTCTGGATATGTAGGCACTATGTCCTAAGTTTTATTGGCTGATACATATACTAAAGAGACAGTGTTAGATATGTAATGATTTGCTTTCTGCTTTAAAGTCAAGCAAAATTGAGACATTAATTTCTTTTTCTCTCATGCTGTTTTGCTTCTCTAGAGATCCTGATTCAGTTCAGGAAGAATGTTAGTCCAAATGATAAGTAATCATTGGTTAATGCATTTTGCTTTTGTTTTACTACTAGGCAGTTTCTTTTTTTGGAAGTGTTTGCATGGAGAAAGCTCTACCGAGGATATGTGTCACACTCTGGAGTCAGCTGGACTTAGCCCTCAGCTGTTGTTGGTAAGCTTTCTTGTTTTTGCACGTTCTTCATCCCTGCTCATGTCATCCAGAAGCGTCAGTCCTTTTTTTTTTTTTTTTTAAACCATTGTTTAAACCATATCATAGAACATATATGAAAACTTTCCAAAAGTGACCGAGGAAATTTATAATCACTATATTTAATTGAGTAATACTATTTTATTTTTCTGATTCCCTGTAAATTATAGCAGGCATATTCCATGGTCGGCCTAAAATTAATTTAAAATCTGACATGTATAGCAGATTATGATCATCAGTGAAAATGATCACATTAGAAGTAAAAAAGATCTTTAGGGAACAAAATCACCTTCCCCTTAGAGCAATATGGAATTGTTACCAAACATTCCCAATTTTGAATATAGGTTAGGTTTTAGTCTCTGTGCTATAATAAATGTAAAACAAAAGAATCACTCAGTAGAAAATGACAACACTAAATGTTTGCCCTTCTGCACAAGACAGGGGAGGTGAGCTTGCCGTCCTCCCTTCTCTTTAACCTAACCTCTCACATACTCACATACATATTCCATGTCCCCACTAACACCTTACATTTTGTTCAGGATCTGGGCAGTCTCCTCTGTGAGCTTGATGACTATGTTCATGTATTGTTTTAACTGAACATTTACATCCTTTAAAAACAAATTCCAAAAAATAAATAAATAAATAAACAAACAAATAAATAAATAAAAACAAATTCCATTTTTTGTTACTTTATAGTATGTATGTCAGGAAGTAAGGCACTTAAAGATATACATAGGTTTTACATGGGTATTCATAACCAATTTATTTGTAATAGCCCCAAACTGCAAACTATACAAATATCCTTTGGTGAGTGAATGGCTAAACTGTGGTACACCTTTACCATGGAATACTCCTCAACAATAAAGAAGATTAACTATTGATTCCCACAAACCTTGTGAATGAACCACAAGGAAAATACACTGATTAGAAAAATGCCCATCTTAGAAAGACATGTACTTGCATGATTCCATTTTTGTAACAGTCATGAAATAGCACTGTTCTAGAGATAGAGAAGAGGTTAGTGGTTGCCAACAGTGAGGGATGAGCAAGGGGAGTGATGGATTGGCTGTAAAGGGTTGACACAAGGGAGTCTTATGCTGCTGTACATAGTTGAGTGCTTGATCGTGGTGATCAAAAGCTACACATTTGATAGAATTGCATGCACACACACATGGGTGCATGTGTTACTGGTGAAATTTGAGTAAGCTCTGTGGATTTTACCAATGTTAATTTCTTGATTTTGGTATTGTGTAGGATGTCAGCATTAGGGGAGGCTGTCGAAAGGATGCGTGGGACTTTGTTGTGCATTTTTTTGTACCACTAGTGAATCTGTATTATAAAATAAAAAAAAGAGGCATATCTTATTCAGAGTTGAGTACAGAATACTTATTTTTACTTTGTGTTCAATAGCATCAATAAAATGCATTAGATCTGGGGTTCAAGAAACCTTGGGAAAAAATGAACCTCACATCTTACCTCAAGCCATACGTAAAGATTAACTCAAAATGGAACATAAATATAAGAGCTAAAACTATAGAACTTACAGAAGAAAACATAGGAGAAAGCTTGATTTGGGCAGAGATTTCAAGGGATGCAAAAAAGCATGAACATGAAAAAATATTGATCAATTACACTTCATCAAAATTTAAAACTTCTCTGTTTTAGAATTGTTAAGAAACTGAAAGGCAAACTCTTCCTTTAAAACTTACTTAACTTATTTAAATGAATTGAATATACATTAAGAAAGAATTTGTACCATTCAATAATAATACAGTAAGGAAAGCAAATGATTTGAACAGTCACATCACCAAAAAATATACATACAAATGGCAAATGGTCACCTGAAAGGTGATCAGCATCACTCGCTATTAGGAAAATACCACATAAAACCATAGTAATCTCTATCTCACGAAGGTGACTAAAATGAAGACTACTTATTAGTAGCATTAAGTGTTGAAGACGTGGAAATCAACTGTCACCACCGCTAATGGGAATGCCAACTAATGCAACTTTGGAAAATAGTTAAAAAGTTTCCGGGACACCTGGGTGGCTCAGTTGGTTAGGCATCTGCCTTTTGTTCAGGTCATGATCCCAGGGATTGAGTTCCATGTTGGGCTCCTTGCTCAGCAGGAAGTCTGCTTCTCCCTCTCCCTGCTCATGCTTTCTATCACTTGCTCTTGCTCTTTCTCTCTCAAATAAATAAAATAAATAAATAAATAAATAAATAAATAAATAAATAAATAAATAACCTTTTAAAAAGTTTCTTATAACGCTGAACAGAGATTTACCATAAAATACAGCAATCTCAGTCCTAGGTATTTATCTATGAGGAATGAAAATATGTTCACAAAGATTTGGAATAAAATGTTAATAGCAGTTTTGTTCATTATAGCTCAAAGTGCAAACAGTCCATATACCTACCAACTGATAAGTGGATAAGTTGTGGTATATCCATACAGTGGAATGAACTGATATGCAAAGTAACTGTGTAATAAATAAATGAATGAATCTCAAAAACATCACACTAAGTGAAAAGATCCAGAAACAAGACTATCTACTGTATGATTTTAGTTGTATGAAATACTAGAATAAGCAAAAATATAGTGACAGAGCAGATGGGCTTTTGCTGGAAGATGAGGGTGGGACTGGCCTCAGGGAACTTCAGAAGGTGAAGATATGCTTTACTGTGTTTTTGGTGTTGGCTACCCAACTTAAAATGAGTGAACTTTATTGTAAACATGTATGTGTTGTAATAATGTGATATGTAGGAAATGTCACTATTTTAAATCTATAAAGCTGTGATCTTTATATATATTATTGTGCTATAGAATTTATAAAATGAGTTCTAATTTTAAATTCTTTTTAAAATTCTCTGACTCTGAGAGATTGTATTTCATGCATTCCAAATGAGTGGTCGCTTTTTCCTTTGCTTTTCTCAAATACTTTGTGGTTAGGTGTTTTTTTTTTTTTTTCTTAAGTATTCTATCAATAGCTGAATGCTTTTAAGCAGTTGTGTAAGTTTTTAAAATCCTATTGAGTACAGAGAAATGCATTTTCACTGAAAGCATGTAATTAATAGCAATGAATCAGAAGGAAAGGGGAAACCCCTTCAAAAAAAAAAAAAAAAAAAGCTCAAGAATTAAAGTAAGGAATTGCATACAGGAGTGCCTGCGAGGGTCAGTGAGTTAAGTGACTGCCTTGAGCTCAGGTCATGATCCTGTGGTCCTGGGATTGAGCTCTGAGTTGGGCTCTCTGCTTAGTGGAGAGCCTGCTTCTCCCTCTCCCTCTGCCTGTCCCCCCCCCCCCCACTCCTGCTCTTGCTCTCTTTCTCTTTTGCTCGCTATCTCAAATAAAATATTTTTTAAAAAAAGAAAAATTGAATGTACAATAAGACAAGCTTTTTAAACAAGCCTGCTTGTTCATTTTGGTCATATTGATCAGAGAAAACAGCAGCTAGCACATTCAGGCTGTGACTAAGCTGCCTGGCCTTGGACAAATTAAGTGCAGGGGTTCCGTGTGCCCACTTAGTATGCATCTTGCTTACATCTTGCTGATTCCCAAAGCCGTTAGTGCCAGTGCCAAAATATTAACTGATGACATTTTTAAATTTAAGAATTTAAATTTAAATTTTAAATTTCAAATAGTTTTTTTTTTAAAGAATAAATGTCGGGATCCCTGGGTGGCGCAGCGGTTTGCCGCCTGCCTTTGGCCCAGGGCACGATCCTGGAGACCCGGGATCGAATCCCACATCGGGCTCCTGGTGCATGGGGCCTGCTTCTCCCTCTGCCTATGTCTCTGCCTCTCTCTCTCTCTGTGTGTGACTATCATAAATAAAAATTAAAAAAAATAAATAAAATAAATAAAGAATAAATGTCTATTGTATTACATTAAAAGAGTAGTAGATTTTTTTTAGGAATTAGGCATATAAAAGTCATAAATAAAAGGTGTTAGGTCTTTCAGCAAAATATATTATTGGTGTTATAAAGACATTTGAAATGCTAATAATGTTCCTATTTTCTGAAATATTTAAATGGGGGTTTTATTGGAATTATGTTCGTGAAGAAACTTGCTATCTATTATCTAGTTTGTGTGTATATATTTTTTTAGGTTGTGTATATTGACAAATTTGGAGATAGTTCTAGATGTATTATGCCCACCGATTTTTCTGTAAAACTTACATTTGATTGTCAGTATTTTATTATTTTGCAATTCACAGACAATAGCATGATAGTTTTTAAAATGTTTAAAACTATAATTACCTTCAGTGGAATTTTATCAAGTTTTAATTCTGTGTACAAAATAGACCTAATTTTCAGGAAAGACTAGAAAATAAGGCTCATTCAGAAAACTGACAAAATAAGTTTAAGTAGAGACAGGGCTAACAGATGTCTTCTTCATGTTCTGTCAGCATTTCTGCTGAATGGGGAGGATTAAAACATCTGGGATGTTAATATCACAGGAAGAGGAGGATACTTAGCAAAAAGTAAAGTTCATTAGAGATTAGAAATATCTACCAAGAACCTGAGGGATTTTCTGTTTCATTCTTACATATAGTTTTTACCAAGTCTTAGATACTGCTTGACTTAGAAAAGAGAAATTAACTAAATTTCCTCTCAAAGTTTCTCTTAATAAAAATCTAATACTCACATATCACCTGGTAATATGTCAATTTGTGACATTTATATGTAAAATAACATAGTATACATTTATAATATGAATATCCACACTAAATAATATGATGTGACATTCTTTGCTATTCTTTGAAAGGATATTTTATATTTACTACTTCTAGAGATTGCTATCTTCTGTATATTGTCTTTTTATGTTATGTATGTCTATATGTTTTTATATGGTATCTTATCTCTGTATTCTCTTTGATTATTTTTCTCTTTTTACCTTAAATTTTCCGGAAGCTTAAAAAACAATCTATTGCTTTTAAGTGATACTAAAATTATATCATTGTGTTCTGATGGCTCTCGTGGCATCCTCTGTTTCACACTGACTTTTTAGATGCTAACTGAAGCATAACTAATTAGATTTTTAAAGTTAATGAAAAACAAGGGGAACATCCACTAGGTTAAAAGCAAAGATTACCTTGCATCAGAGTTAGAAACAGGGCTGACAGAGAGAGATAGAAGGAGAGTTAAATAGAACAGGGTTTTTTGTTTCAGGATTTACTAAATAAAGGTGATGGTAGATAGGGGGAGTGGTTAGTTGGAGAGAAAAATAGAAGAGTTTATAGTATGAAGAGAGATTCAGGTCGTGGCATTTAATTTGTCTAAGTATGATTTAGTCTGCAGTAACCCTTTGGGTTGCCCATGTTTTGAGCATTTTGAAACTTTGTTGCTGGTGTAGAGATGAATCAAGCTTTGCAAGACATAAACCCATAGATGTGTTTAGAAACCTGGTGTGCTCTTAAAATATTCTGGTCATATATTTTGTGCCTAAAATTAATCAGAATGAACCCAAAAGATAAATTCTACCTTTCCCCCTCATTTCCTTTTGATTTGTTTTCATAGCCCATGTGTGTTCAAAATACCAAGACAGGCTATTTTCCAATTGGTTTTGGAGTGTCTTTGTTGCCTATACAGGCAACTCATTTTTTAGCTTGCCTAGTAGTTACAAGTAGCAGTGTTGTGTGAGGTAAGGAGAAGGTCAAGAAGAGAAGAGGGAAATCACCTTGATAAGTAGATAAAGTCAGTCAAAATTTTGTGGACCACACAGGGTGTGTTGTGTGGCAAGTGGAATGAACGTGGTATAATATGACCCCATTTTTATCAAGCGGTGACCATCTCTCCCCCATGCCAGCCCCATAATGCTCTGTGTATAGCTGTACTTAGAAATACACAGACAAATATGAAAGCACGTCTTACACATATATTGTCTTACAAATCTACAAATTATGAAAGCACATGTTTGGTTTTAAAAAAACAGGTTTCTGGATAGGATGAGATAGAAAGGAGGCTGACATAGAGACATAGAGGGTTAAACTGAAAAAGGATAATAGACTCCTTTTGAAAGTATATTTTTTACTTGTACATATTATACATACGTGCCTATATATACAGGTACAGTTTTTTAAAGAGAAAAAAAACATGCATGTGAGAGTCAGGCACATCTTGGTTCAGACTTCAGTCCTGACTCATTAGCTATATGGTGCTGGGTAAGTTACTTTTCCTTTTCATCATTTGTAAAATCCGGGAGACCATCCCTGCCACAAGGTTGTTGGGATTGACCAGGGTGATGCAAGTACTTCCATCTTCTGGCCTTTGGGTTGTTCTCCTAAGTTAATTTCCTTCACACACTACTTCAACTTCTACTTTTCTGAATTTTTGAAAACTATTTGTACTAATATATTTAAACTGGTAGTCAACCTTTTATTTTCAAGGTTTTTTTTTTCTTACATGAATGTCCTGCAGAATTAAAGTAACCACGCCTTTCATAAACACCCGTACTGACAGGTGTGATGCCATGCCATTCAACTTCTCATAATCCCAGAATTATCTATGTACACATTTTGTACATCTTAAAATATTTAAGAAGATATGTTTGTTCATAGGCATCTTAAAAGTCACTTATATTGACTTCGGTGTTTTTGCTTAAAATCTGTTTCTCATAACTTATTAGTGAGTTAAAAACTAGAATCTGATAGTTTACATATCTGTTCACCATTGCCAAGTCCACAGCACCTTGTGGCCAATGTCGAATAAGGTCCACAGCTCCAGATCCTTCCTTTCCTCCAATCAGCCGAGTGGCTTCTTGCCAATCTACAGCTAATTTAGGCTAACTTGGTAGTAATCTTTCTGGCAATATGCTCCCTAATCAAAGCTTAACCTGGAAGGCAGTACTTATCCCAAAGAAGAAATGGAAATGGTGGAATTTACATATCTGACAGATGATAAAGAATCTCTTAAGTAGACAGAGTACCTTGTTCTACCCCTCATGTTATGTGACGTAATAAGCAGCCCCTTATTTTTCACCCTGAAGGACGAAATCACTCATAAACACATGTGTTCTCTTGAAAATTACAACATTTTGTTTTTCTTATTACTGAGAATGACTTAAATTTAATTTCAGTCTCTGCTCCTGAGTGTTTGGCTTTCTAAGGAAAAGGATATTTTGGATAAACCACAATCTGTGTGCTGTCTTCATACAATGCTGTCCCTCCTAAGCAAGATGAAAGGTAACATGCTGGTGGATGTTGCAGTTCCGTGGGCCCTGAGATGCAGGCTGCTGCTCTTAGAGATGTAGATTATTATATGAAAAACCACATAAATGGGAGGGGAGGATACTTTCTGTTAGTAAAAGGAGTGTACACTACAGTGTCCAGAACATTTTTCTAGGGATCTTTTTAAAAATATTTTAAAATATTTCTATTAATATTTCTATTAATAAGTAGAAAGCTCTCAATGCATTCAAAGTATGCTTTATAAAAATTAAATTCATATTTCATCATCAAAAATAATGTGATACAGGCAGCCTGGGTGGCTTAGTGATTTAGCGCCGCCTTCAGCCCAGGGTGTGATCCTGGAGACCCGGGATCAAGTCCCATGTTGGGCTCCCTGTATGGAGCCTGCTTCTCCCTCTGCCTGTGTCTCTGCCTTTCTCTCTCTCTTTTTCTGTCTCTCATGAATAAATAAAATCTTTAAAAAAATGTGATATGAACAATGCATTATTATTTTTTATTTTTTTTAAAGATGTATTTATTCATGAGAGATGCAGAGAGAGAGAGAGAGAGAGAGGCAGAGGGAGAAGCAGGCTCCATGCAAGGAGCCTGACATGGGACTCGATTCCGGGTCTCCAGGATCAATCACATCCTGGACTGAAGGTGGCGCTAAACCGCTGAGCCACGGGGGCTGCCCTTTATTTATTTTTTTAATAAGATTTTATTTATTTATTCATGAGAGAGACACAGAGAGAAAGAGTCAGAGACACAGGCAGAGAGAGAAGCAGGCTCCATGCAGGGAGCCCAATGCGGGACTTGATCCTGGGTCTCCAGGATCAGGCCCTGGGGTGAAGGCGGTGCTAAACCGCTGAGCCACCCGGGCTGCCTGAACAATGCATTTTTAATTCATTGAGGTAAATCATACGATCTTTGGTAGAGGCAATTTTTAAGATTCTTTTTGACCTCATTAGAATAATCTTTTATATTATATATAATATATATAGTCTGTTTTATTAGAACATTATTTAACATTTTATTAAAACATTCAATAGTAGTTTTCAGCAATGATGAAAATATTCCAGAGATTTAAAGTTGATTCAGAAGCAAGACAACTAACACAACCTAAATAAATGGAATATAAATATTCTGATAAAAGAAGTTGTGGAAGGTGCTTGGGTGACTCGGTTAAGCGTCTGTCTGCCTTCTGCTCAGGTCATGATCCTGGAGTCGTAGGATCAAGCCCCATGTCAGGCTCCATGCTCAGCAGGGAGCCTGCTTCTCCCTCTCCCTCTGCCTCTTGTGCTTATGCTCTCTCTCTCTCTCTCTGTCAAATAAATAAAATCTTTTAAAAAGTTGTGAATTTCTTTTCTAATTCAGAAATATACAAGTATATCACTGAGATATTTAGTTTCAGTGTATGTTTAATGTTAAAGATTGAACAGAAAGAATTGACAAGTTGAGTTTCTTTAACTTTCTCTTTTTGCCTTTAGTGGCCATCGACGAGACCTGGGATTCCCAGTCTGTGTCCCCTTGGTGGCAGCAGATGCGCACAGCTTGTATTCAGTCTGAGAACAATGGCGCTGCCCTGTTGTCTGCACACGTTGGGCATTCCGTTGCCGCACAGATCTCAAACAGTATGACTGAGAAAAAAGTAAGTGAGAAAGGGGCGTACTTGTCCTTGGATAAGCTGGATTTGTACCTGCCCAGCCTGCTGAGGGGCTGCTTTGCCTTGCCTGGGGCTGCAGTGTCTTTGGTGTTATGGAACATCTCGAGTTTGAAATATGTGTCCAGCAGGTTCTCATTTGTCTTTTGCGGAGTGAGGGGTGCAGCCCTTAACTTGTTTATTCAGATGACATGCATATTTGAACTTTTCCATTACCTCGTACTTTTCATCTCGAGGGGAAAAGTACTGTAGTTGGAGGGCAGAGATGTGACTCTGCCAATGGCAGGTGATTTGTGGTAAGTCCCTTAAACATGAGCTTCCTGCTTCAGGTTCCTCATCTGAAGGAGGTCAGGGTTCCTCATCTGAAGGAGGCAGGTTAGACTGCATTATTTCTGAGGTACTCTGAAGTTCTGTATAGTTGTATTTATAGCCCTCCCCTTTTATAAACAAAAGTTGTTTTGGGCAAGTAGCGTTGAAGGATTCAAATAAAAGTTTCCTTTTGACCTTTTGCTTTGTGGTTTTCCCTCATCTCTTGAAGACTCAAATTTATTAAAAAAACAAACAAACAAAACAGACATCTCTTGTATCTCATGGTAGATCAAATAATTTTTTTCCAGAGGGATGTTGCATTTAATCAGATGAGTCACTGAAATAGGCCTGTAGAGATTCACTTAACATTGTGAATCTCAGTAGTATGTATGCTAAATTTAATATTACTGGCCTAAGATGTTTATGATAATGGAGAGAAAAGAAATTTGAGGCACATTTTGTATATCGGTGGGTGCGTTCTCAAAAGTACACTACCAGCACTATCCCGGTACTGACAGAAAAAAACGTGGCCCTTGTCAAGGATGGCTCTGCACACTTGTCGAAGTACACACTGGGTGAATCAGGCGTTGCTGCAGGTCTTTCTGTAAATGTCCAGACTCTGTCACTGTTGCCCCCAAGTCAGTCATGTTCCATCCAGCTACGTAGTAATATTCGGGAATCTGCATCTGTGTGCTGCTGTGATGTATCCTTACTGTCCGTCAGCTTTCAAGTTAAAAGCTCATTTAAGTGAATGCTGATCCGGAATCTTTGCCAGAGTATCACCGGTACATTTTGTGTTAGTTTTCCCAGACAGTTTTGGGTGCTGATTCTGAGGCCCTCACTGATTCCTGGGAGGCCCTTTCTCTTGACACTGAGTATTGGAAGCTTCTGCTGAAACAGCTGGAGGATTGTCTCATACTTCAGACCCTACTTCACAGCAAAGCAAACACATCAACCTGCAAAGTGTCGTCGCTGCAGGCTGAGCCACTCCCAAGGCTTTCTGTCAAAAAGTTATTAGAAGGAGGAAAGGGTAAGCTGATGTTTATTTATTTGAGCATTGTGCCTATGTATCTGTATGTTATGGTGTGGGCATTTCTGGTAGTTTTTATAGAAATGATGCAAGAATAAGGAAAGAGAAATATATTCAGATTTAAAAAATTAACCCACCACATATTTCTTCTCAGTCAACCTTCTCAGAGTTTTATCTCGTTGGTCCCCTGCTCAGGAATCCCCACTACTTCCTCTGCCTTAGAAAATTAGCCATTCTCAAAGAGTGGTCAAGAGGACCTCAAGAGCCCTCCCTTTCCCGACTTCATGTCTGTGGGAGGCTAGATTTTCCCCCTGTGCTGCAACCAGAACAGATCACAGTAGATGGAATGCAGAAGTTGATTGGAGAGGGGGGCGCCTGGGTGGCTCAGGCCATTAAACTTCTGACTCTTGATTTTGACTCAGGTCATGACTCAGGTTGTGAGCCCTGCGTCTGGTTCCACACTCAATGGAGAGTCTGCTTGGGATTCTGTCTCCCTCTTCCTCTGCCCCTCCCCTCCACCCTGCAAGCTCTCGCACTCTCTCTTTCTCTCTCAAATACATAAATCTTAAAAAAATAATAATCTGATTGGAGAATCCAGTTATAAGGAAAACAAAGAGGTTTGCAAAGATGTAGTGTTATTCCTCTCACTATATGTCTTTTCTTGCTTTGGGATATAGAGTTATTTTCATAAAATGTTACTACCATGTAATAGGTTTATCATTTGTATTTAAAATGAATTAATAAAAATATTTTAAATTTTCTGTTTTGATTTCTAATACCATAAATATCAAAAATATGATCCATAAGCTAAAGTTCTTCATCAGTAATTTTTAAGAGTTTAAGGAGATCGCGAGACTAGAGAACTTCTGGAACAAATATAAACACCTTCTGTAAGAACTTTTCGCTTTGAGTCCAACCCATTTTTCCATTTCTTGCTTGTTGCTTGATTATGGTTTGAATGAAGCATCTGTGATTTCCCGTGTCTGGATCTGAGCCTTCCCCCCCAACCCACCTGTCTCATGCTGGATTCTAAATTGTACTTACTCCCCATTCAAGGCCTAGCTCAAAAGCTACCTCCTCCAAGAAACTGCTCATGATCCATTAGCTGCAAATTTTCTCTTCTTCCTAATTTCCACAGAACTTTATACTTCTGTGATTTATTACTGTTTACTGTCCTGGAATCATTGTGTTTCTGTGCTTATATCCTGCACAACTGTAAGCATCTTAAATTTTTAGTTGTCCTTATGTTACTTTCTTTTTACCAGCAGCTCTGTCAGTCATTTGATACTGGAATGTCTGTATTCCTGGATTTATAAATACCCATATATTTATAGATTTTTATATAGTTAACTTGTTTTCTCATTCTTTTTTTTTTAAATTTTTTTTAATTTTTATTTATTTATGATAGTCACAGAGAGAGAGAGAGAGAGAGAGAGGCAGAGACACAGGCAGAGGGAGAAGCAGGCTCCATGCACCGGGAGCCCGATGTGGGATTCGATCCCGGGTCTCCAGGATCGCGCCCTGGGCCAAAGGCAGGCACCAAACCGCTGCGCCACCCAGGGATCCCTGTTTTCTCATTCTTTATAAGATTTGTAAGCTTTGGCCTGAGAGGCAGGCTTTAGGAGATGCTCTCAAGGAACATAGGCTGTGGATGCCATCTTGGCCTTGTCTCAGTTTGCCAGTATAACCAGAAAGAACTTAGACACTTGTATGGAACCCTGATTTTGGTGACTGCCACCCAGGGGACACCTCCAGATCACCCGGCTCTGGTGACCAGTGGGGCTTATGCTTGCGGTCTCACAGGACTATATAGATTTACATACTTTTTAAAAGCTGATGCCTGATAGGGCACCTGGGTGGTATAGTCAGTTCAGCATCTGACTCTTGGTTTTGGCTCAGGTCTTGATCTCAGGGTTGTGAAATCAAGCCCCATATTGAGCTCTGTGCTCAGCCTGGAGTTTGCTTGAGATTCTCTCTCTCTCTGCCCCTCTCACTTGTGTTCTCTCTGTCTCTCTTTCAAATAAATAAATCTTTTAAAAAACAACAACTGGTGCTTGAGGGTTCTGGCTTTCTGGCAGCCTGAATCAGGTTGTTAAGATCCTCCCTTATAGGACACTGGCAGGTCTTGGCATAGCCTCAGCTCCTGGGAACTATTAAAAATATACTGGGTAGCTTGGATAAGCCCAGAGGTTTGAGAGACAACCAAGAGCCAAGGCAGGATTGAATGACAAGTTGCATCTCCTACACAAGGCCACTCCTTCGAGACTGGGGGAGGTGGGTTCCATCTGCTGTGTAGAAACCAACATAGAGCTTCAAGAAAAAGAAAGAAATAGAGAAATAGGTTGCAGTGAAAGAACAAAATAAAACTTGAGAAGAGGGGTGGAAAAAAACAAACCTTAATCAAATGGAGATGAGTCATTTACCTGATAAAAAGTTCCATGTTATGGTCATAAAAATGCTCACCAAACTGGAGAGAAAAATGGATGAAAACAGTGATAACTTCAAGGAGATGGAAAATAAAGGAAAGGACCAAGTAGACATCACAGAGCTGAAGAATACAATCCCTAAACTCAGTATCCCCCAGAGGGTTTCAGCAGCAGACTCGGTGAAGCAGAAGAAAGGACCAGTGAACTCAAAGATGGGGGTGTAGAACTCACCCAGTCAGACTGTTACAGAGGTAAGTTGTTATATCTAAGCTCATGGTAAGCACACAGCAACAACCTTTAGTAAATGTGCAAAAGGGAGGGAGGACTATAAGCACACCACCAAAGAAAGTTATCAAACCACAGAGGAAGAGAGCAAGAAGAATAAAGGAAGAAAGGAACTGTGAAAACAGAAAACAATTAGCATGGCAACAAGCAGACACCAATCAGTAATTAATTATAAATGTGCTAAATTCTCCAGTCAAAAGACAGAATGTGGCTGAATGGGTAAAAAAAAAAACCTACATACATGCTGCCTTGAGACTCACTTTAGATGAGTCAACACACACAGACTGAAATTGAAAGGATGGGAAAAGATACTCCATGTGAATGAGAACCTTTTTCTTTTTTTTTAAGTTTAAATAAGTTTTTTTTTTAAAGGCCTGTGAAAAATTCTGAATTGTAAATCCTACACTCCATGGTGCCACCTGCTGATAGGGTAGGACTGTCACTGTGACATTAAACCTAAGTAACAGAATTGAGGGCTTGATTCTGGAATGGAAACAACCAAATGATTTGCGAGTCAAACCTAAGAAATTGGAGTACCCAGCTCACTGCTATCATTTATTATCACTGATAATTGTGATTTCACTGTGAAGTGTTCTTTTTGTAGAAAGGTTTATATTGAGTCAAAATAGGAAGAAAGACTAGGTTTTGGTAAATTACAGAAGAATGTATAATTTATTTTAGGTAATAAACAGAACTCTTTGTCTTGAGTGTTTTTCAGTTTACATTTATAATTTTTTGACAAACACGAGGTAGCACCATGGTTCTTAGACATGGCTAAATTTTGCCCTTAAGTATTCCATGTAGGCAAATTAGTTGACTATTAAAAGTAATATGTTGCCCTAAAAACCCTAGAAAGGTCATGCTAATCAGTCTATTTCAATTATATTTAAATGAAAGTGTTTTAGGGGTGCCTGGGTGGCTCAGTCCATTAAGCATCTGCCTTCAGCATGGTTCTGGGATCTAGACCCAATGTCTGAGTTCCCTGCTCAGTGGGGAGTCTGCTTCTCCCTCTCCCTATCCCCCTTCCCATGCTTATGCACTCACTCTTGCTTGCTCACTCTTGCTCACTCTCTTAAATAAAATCTTAAAAAAAAAAATGAAAGTGTTTTGAAGATGTATTATTCATCCTTTCATCTGTGTCTGGTACAATACGTTTTGGATTTGTGGACAATGATACTATGTGGTGAACAGACAAATCTATACACTTGTATTTATCTAATAATTTATAGGAGTATAGAGATGCTTTTAGGTATCAGGTATCTCACTTGCCCTCACTGTCTTTGGTAAACACTGTAAATTTTCATTTTCTTTCTTGTCTCCAAACTGTAGGTGGCATTGCAGACAGTGTAGCCAAGTGGATATTTAAACAGGACTTCAGCCCTGCAATATTAAAACTGGCTAATAAGGAAAGAGATGCAGAAAACCCAGATGAACCCAAAGAAGGTATTAACAGAGGTTTATTTGAGGTGTCAGAGGTGGAGATGAACCTAGGAGCTATACCAGGTAATACATAAACATGGAGAAATATGGAATCAGAGCAGAGGAGAGGTGGCTGAGTCTTTGTTAAAGAAAGAATAACAAATATATTGCTCTCTTGTGGCTTTCAGACTTGCTGCATTTAGCCTATAAACAGTTTCCTTGTAGCCTTGAGCTAGACGTGCTACATGCACATTGCTGTTGGGAGTATGTTGTTCAGTGGAATAAAGATCCAGAGGTAAGATTCTTGCTCTTTCTTTCATTTTAATTCTGTGGTTGTGCTCATGCTGTGCATATGTGGGACTGTTTGATTCAGGAACTTACTGTAAACACTGGACTTTCCCCCTTTGGGATACCTCTGTTCTAGGAGATGTGCTAGGCCTTTTTCTTGCATTCTCTCTCATGATCCTCACAGAGAACATGTGAGGTGTGGATATTGTTACGAGGAGAACACTAGGCTCAGAAAAGTTCAGTTCTATGCCCAAAGGCACATTGCTAAGTCAGGGTTTGGACCAGGATTTAAGTGTAGGTTTCTCTGTGGTTAAAGACACTGTGTTTTGTCCTACTCCTGGTTAGGTTATGGTAAGTATATTTTTTATTTACTTTTGAATTCCTACATGAGATGGCATATACTAGAAGGTTTTTAATATGATAGTTATCATGATAAAAGGGTAAAGATCCCAATGTAAACTTAGTGTCTGCTTCTTTAGATATATATCCCTGTGTGTGTTCATCACTTCTCTTAGGTTTGCCTCAGAAAAATCAAGAAAGCCACGTTGTGTACAAGGCTGACTCTAGTCCAGGATTAGCCTAACTGCCCTTCCAGCTCTGTGCTGGGGCATGATTTTCTGCTGCTTTTCTCTCCAGGACATTCATAGTCTGCAGCAGAATAGGGAGAAGGGCCCTGGAATTTGTGACAGGAGACCTGAAATTTGTGACAAGTGTCTGCGTTTGGGCCAGTCACTGAATCTCTGAACCTGTTTGTTTCTCCCTCAACCTATTTAAAATGAAGGTGTCAATCCTTCAGGATTGATGCCAGGATCAAGTAAAATGTAAAAACAGGATTATAGTCCTCTTTGCCAATAAGTCCTTCACTTAGGTCTCCCTGGTCAGTGCTCTGGTGAATTAACCCTCTCAAAGCAAAATACTTTATCGTCCTTATGTCAAGTTACATGTCTCACTAATGAACTAATTCACACTAATACAATAATGATACTTTTCCTCCAAAAAGAATGTCTTTAATATGTAATCACTTACATATTAAAGGAAAATATTTTTTAATATAAAATGCTTTAAACAAAGGAATGGTTTTTGATCAATTAAATGTTAACCAAAAAGTGATGTTAGGACAGGGGACCCTCTTGATGCCCCTTGAGTCACCCTCTTCAGTAGCCCACTCTGCAGCCAGATGGTAATTATGTTGGGGCTCTCTACTTAAATGGAAAATTTTTCCTACATGAGAAAACAATGTTAGGGCTATAATAAGGACAAAATAATTTCTAAAATCTGGATAAATTAATTCCAGATTCAGGTCTAACAAAGTGCTATGTAAGAGGAAAACTCGGTTTTACATCATTTGTTATTAACCAAAGGCAGCCTACAGACACAGAGAGCCACATCGCCTCTCCTCACTAGCTGTATGACCTCTGGGACACTTCTGAATCCTTTGTTCTTGATTTTCTACTAAAAGTAAATCAGGACTCTAGCTGTCTTATAAAGTTGTAGCAGTTTATAGAGAAAATGCATGTATCGTGCCTGACATTTTGATTAATGTTATCATTGTCAATTGAAATTGTTTACATTTCAAATAAGTGGTCATTTTTCTTTCTTTTCTTGTTAATTCTCCTTGCTCCATCCAACCCCTACCCCGATTCCACCATTTTTCACACACAGCTTCATTAGGATCAAAACACTTGAAATCGCCTTTGGAAAATTGCTAACACCAGGATATATTAGCAGAGGTGACATGTTTGATGTTTGTACAGCCTATAAAATTATTTAGGAACTCTCTGGGTAATCTCATCAGTTTTACATGCTATATTTGAGTGTTAATGTGTAAGCAACTACCTTGATTAGAAGGAGTTGAATTTCTGACATCCTCTCTGATCATGTTTCCCATCATTGCTTTAGTTTTTTTACTTGGCACCTATCACTAATCTACTATATATTTAGCTCCCTTGGTAGAATGTAACCTTAGTGAGGGCTAGGATTTGGGTCTCTGTTCATTACAGTATCTCTGGTGCCTCAAATAGCCTGGCGCATAGTAGTTGCTCAATAACTATTTGTTGAATAATGAATGAATGATATTTGTGAAGAAGTAAACTCACCATTTTCACATCTGTGTGAAATTCAAGTATTTATTAGACAAAATATTGCTGTTATGTACAAGCCACAGTAAATTTTGATTCTAGATGTCAGCATATATGACCTGGGGGTTTCTAGGTATCAGTCATCATATAGGTAATGTGAATTTAAGAGAGACCATTGATACTATCCTATGAAAAATCATCTCTTACCTAATACTTCCATGTTCTTATCACCACATTCTTCGACAGCTTCATGCAGAAATTTATGTAAAAAGTCCCCATTTGTATTGGAAACATCTGTTAAATGATACCTCTTCTTTTCTCTCTCTCTTTTTTTCTCCCTCTATGTAAGGAAGCACGTTTTTTCGTTAGGTCGATAGAACACTTGAAGCACATTCTTAACGCACATGTTCAGAATGGTAAGTAAATAGATGCTAAAACATAGCTGGTGGGGACCAAAGAAGCAGGAATCTTTAAGTTCACATTCTGTTCAGTTTTTATTTGATGGTCCTACCATCCAACACATAACTGTGTATGTGTATTGTGACATGCAAAGCACTGGCTCTTTTAATCACTTGGAAAAATGCTATGCAGAAGGGGATGAGAGGGGAGAAGTAAGGAGAATATTAGACATAAACCACTGATTTTCTGTTTTGGTCACAGGTAGATAAGGAAAAGAGGCTATGGGCTTCTCAGGACTGAAGTTGCTGATGAAAAAGTTTGGTAGCCAAGAGCCTAACAAACTACCTAGTACTTCTTTTAAGTCCCTGTAACATGGGGACTACTGATGTCTCCTTGACAAAATGTCACAAATTGTTATGGAAAAATTGTAAACAGGCTCCTGGGTCCATTAAATAGATAGATGGGTTTCCCTGGAAGAATGAATGGAGGAGCTTGGCACGAGCCTAGTTATTTTACTAAGTGGTGAAACTAGATGTTGAGCGACATAAGACAGAGGTATCAAGTTGGTGTCTGCGTGATGAATTTTGGGGAAGCTACTCATTTATTCTTTACCAGTACTAGTACTACCTTCTCACAGGTGGTATGATTCAAATTGGAGAAATTCTAAAATATTTCTCTCATTTTATGTGACGAGAACTTGAAAATTTTATTTATTCATCTCTTAGATCTTACCTTCTTAGGAGGAAAAAAGAAGATTTAAAGTGACTCATTTGGAAAATATGGTCTAGAGAATTCTATCCTTAGTTGATAATTTAAAATTAAGCCACTACTAACTTCAGGCTAGTATTTCTTTAAGTAAGAACTTACCCGTTTGTACAGTGAGTCAGCCTCCTGGCCTCCCCACAGCCTCTGAGGCCCTCACCCCTAGATACAGAAGCAGCCACCTGGGTAGTACTGACCACATGGGAAATGTCATGTTTAAGCTGCCTAACTGACAGCACTTTCAGAAATGTTGATGCCATGGTTTATTGAGTATAGAAGTATATAGCATATATTTCTTGTTTGGTTTTTATATTTTTAGTGTTTTAATACTTCCTTATATGTCACTTTAGTTGGTGGTTACATAGGTAAAAATTGATTTTGGGCATTGGGTTGTTTCTCTTGTTTGGCTATTTTGAATAAAGCTGTTCTCAACACTCATCTTTGTGTTCCTTTAGACAGTAGAATTGCTGGGTCATATGGTAGACATGTAGTTAGCTTTAGAAGATAAGTCCAAACAGGTGGTTTACCAAGTGGTTTCCAAGTGGTTTACCGCTTTCTGATGCCCCCAGCAATCTATGAGCATTCCAGTGGTTTCCTTATCTTCTCCAACACTTGGTGCCATCTATTAAAAAAAAAATTTTTTTTTTAGTCTTTGTGTTGGTTGTGTATTGAAATTTCTTTGTGATTTTAATTTGTATTTCTCCCATAACTAATTATATAATTATCTTTACACTTACTGGCCATTTAGATATCATCTTACGCAGCTCAGTTCTAATTATCATTGAAGATAAAGGTTTTTATTACTTTATAAATATTACATAAGATGTAAGAAACGATATCTACATAAATAGCCCATATAGTTTTATAAGTTTAAGGAAGACAGTAATTTGTTAAGAATGATAAAATCAGAAACAGACAAGCCTTCTATTTACTACTTTTACTTGCCATCTAGGCATTGCTCTGATGATGTGGAATACGTTCTTGGTTAAAAGGTTTTCTGCTGCTACATACTTGATGGATAAGGTAATTTTAAATTTCATGTACGTGTTTATTTTGTTTCCTTAATTATTGATACTAGAGTATTTACAGTGGGCCTTGTTAGACTATTTTTTATTTGATATTACATTTTACTAATGCTCAGTTAAATGTCGTGCCTAGTGCTGGCATTTTGATGACCTGGAGAAGAACCTTCCAGATCCTTGAGAGTACTGTACTTTAAAAGCCTCTAAGCAAAGAGAGTAGGACTCATGGTTGCTTGAGGGAAGGAGTTGCACCTTATTTTTAATTAAAGTGTACAGATGTACAATTTACTCTTCAATCTTTGGATGTAGGATCAAGGTATTTTCTTTGAATGGGGTCAGCTGCCATCCTACTTTTAAGTTTTCCTATGTAAAGCTCACCCCAAAGGCCTTGCATATGATTTCTAGATCCCAGTTCTTTAAAGTTGTGATGCAGTCTGAGTGCAAAATCTTTAGATTTTAAAATTTATGCTCTCATCTTTGTAGTTGCTTCCTCTGCATCTAATCCAGTAGAGCTAGGAGTCAGCTACTCTGTATGTCTTTAAAGCATGCAACCTAGTATAACAACTCCCTTTTTTCCTCACATTTTATCAGTTACTTAAGTTACATAATTAGAATATTACATATTAAAACCAGCCTAAATAGCTTTAGGGACAAACATAGCATGTGGGCATAGAACTCAGCTGATGGGAGCGGCAGCTGCGAGCTTGCTGGGTGCCCTGGGCCCCATCAGTGTGTTCCCAGGCCAGTCAAGAATGTAGGTTTATCTGGCATCAGTTACGTGGATGTCAGGAGAGTTATCACTACAATTACAACACGTTCTTTCAAATGTACAGTGACAGACATTCCTAAACCCTGAGCCACACTACATTCAGACCCCTTGGGCCACAGCTCCACTGAAAATGCTTTCTTTGCTGTTATTGGTAACCGGTTTTATAGTGAAACCTGATTTTTCTTGTGTGCTCACCTTCCTTGCCCGCTTAAATGTTTCTTTTTTTCCAACTTGCTCCTTGGGGCCTTTCTGATACTGCTCTGTCCTCCTTTACGTCTGACTGTCGCTCTTTTGGGAGAACAATAGTGCGAAGCCTTTTGCATGTATGTTACCATTGAGTTTTATAGTATTCTCACATCAGCGGTCACATTTGAGCCCCACAACTTGGATTTGAATTTAAACTGTCCTGAATAGGAGGCAGAGAGTTTTGATGATCCATTCGATAAATATTTATTGTAAGGATCTCTTATGTGCCAAGGACTGTGCTAAGTCCTGTGGTTACAGAGCTAAAAGTCTCAGCCCCTGCCCTCCAAGAACTCCCAGTCCAAAAGATAAATAGGGTGCTTCAGAGACTGAGAAGAGGAGGTAAATAAATAACAAGTCAAAGGGAAGGCTTCTGAGCTGAATCTTGGAGGACAGGTATATATGAAGCAGTGGGTGAGAAGAAATCATATTCCAGCCGAATACATGTTTGATGCAGAGCTGCCGGTAGGTTGGTGTGCTGGAGGACGGGCTGTAGGAAGGAGCTCCGGGGAGCAGAGCGTGAAGCATTTCCCATGCGGGCTGTGGATTTGGGGTTTTCTAACAATCTGTGTAAACTGCTTAGCCTAGGGTCTGGCACATCTGGTGAGGGCTCAGTAAGTGGTAGCTGTTCTTTTATCTGGAAGACACTGGGGCAGTTTTAAGCAGAAGACTGATATGTTCAGATTTGCATTTTAAAAGATGATTCTTTTAAAATGGTGAAATATGTGGGGGTTGGGATGGGCTGAGTTTGGTTGTTTGAAGGCCACTGCAGTGACCTCAGGGAGGTAATGAGGCAGGGGCCTGGGTACTGGAGCCCCGTCTCCCCTGATTTATCACTGCCTCCTGGGAATTCTTATCAAGTGACGTACCTTCCATCTCCCACTTACTACCCTCTCTAAAGTATACAGTAGAACTTACTAAGTACTTACTGAATCGAGAAAATCAGCCAGTTTTCTGAGTCAGGAATATAACTTCTGTCTGCATTAGATTGTTTTTCCCCTCCTTGTGACCGTTTAGAATTATTGTGTATCTTTATCAACAAGCAAAATTCTTAGCTCCTCTTTATTCAGAACCTTGAGTTTGGTTCTGGGTTTTAAGGCAACAAGTCGTTTGATTGTACAAAGTGAGGACCAAATTTTTAGAGGGTTTCTTAAAATTTAATTCAAAAATAAGTTTTGCAAAAGGATTACTTGTGAGCCCAGTGACATATTTTTCATAATATAGTTTTAAGCTCCACTACAAAGTTAATTGCATTTTGTTATAAATGAGTAGAACCAACATTTATTTATAGGTGAGTTTGTATTTTTTGTTTGCTTACTTTTTACTTTCTGTGCCATAGTACCATAGTAATGCCTTTTTATTTAAACTGTTAAATAAATATAGTATTTTATATTCTGTTTTCTTAGGTTGGAAAATCACCAAAGGATAGGTTATGCCGAAGGGTAAGTGAATCTCCCATAACTAGAGGTACAGCTGTTCATCTTGCACTTTGCATAGAAAACCTTGTCTCGGGCATGCGCTAATTGTGTTCCTTTGTAAAAACAGGATGTGGGGATGAGTGACACAGCAATGACATCTTTCCTTGGCTCCTGCTTGGATCTTCTTCAAACTTTAATGGAGGTAAAAGAGGTATATTTTCATTCTGAACTGCCTCTGAGGTATTAAATGTTTTTAAAATCTTTGGACTTAGGAAAGGAGTATAGAAAGAAGTTTTTTTCATTTATTCATTTCTAAGTTTTGACTTAGGCTCCCCAAATAGTGTTTTCTTACAAAAAAGTTAGATTTGATTTTTTTTGTTGTTGTAATTTGGGAGAGAAAAGGGCTTTGCACTTCCCTGCTTGTAAGCTGTTAAGGTATTTATTTTGCAAGCTGTCGTTTCTCCGATTCTGAACACGATTCTCTGTTCTCCACACGTGTAGGCCGATGTGAGCAGGGATGAAATGCAAGTGCCTGTCCTGGACACGGAGGATGCGTGGCTCTCTGTCGAAGGACCGATCTCCATAGTGGAACTGGCCCTCGAACAGAAACACATCCACTACCCTCTGGTGGAGCACCATTCTGTCCTGTGCTCCATCCTGTATGCGGTTATGAGGTTTTCTCTGAAGACTGTGAAGCCACTTTCACTCTTTGATAGTAAGGTAAGTGCCCGAAGGACTTCCGAGCCATCTCGCCGCTGAGGGATTAGCAGGCGCAGGCAGGACAATAAGCAGGACTGTCTTGTTCAATAGAAGTTGCTCAGTACTTCTGTGACGTGTCGGGGGTCACCCGCTGTGGGGCGCTCTGCTCGCTGTCCCTGGCCTGTAGCTCTGGCTCACCTTCACTGTTCTGGTTCCGTCATTTTGCCCTAGCAGCTGTCTGCCATTCTCCTTCTGCATCTTCTTGGACAGACTCATTTACTCCCTCTTGTGTATCTGCAGGCCTCACCTGTTAACTAAATTCGAACCGTATATATATTTTTTAAGATTTATTAGAGAGAGAGCGTGTGCACATGAGCACAAGCAGGAAGGACAGAGGGAGAGAGAGAATCTCAAGCAGACTGTTCTGAGCACAGAGCCCAGTGCAGGCTCCGACTCACAGTCATGAGATCATGACGTGAGCCAACATCGAGAGTCAGACGTTTAACCTGCTGCCCCACCCAGGCGCCCCTGCGGCGCCTATTTCTACTGAATGCCTCTTAGGATGTGCTCTGCGGCTTCAGACACCCCTTACCTGGCATACACCTCCACCCCTTGCCCCCACCTGCCCTTGACCTAAACTGCGGTTCCTCCTGAACCCCTAGGGGGCTGGTGCTCACTGTGGGCCCCAGCCTCAGGTGCAAAGCCGTGAGGTACCCTAACTCACTTCCCTTCGGGCCCCCCATCGGCTGTCAGTCATTCTTGTCACCTCTTCCTTACATCCTATCTGTCCCTCCCTCTCCATCACTAGGGCTCTAGTCTGTTTAAGGAAAAACCAAAATGAAGTGCCTGGCTCAGTACTCCCCTCAACAAGGGGGTTTGTGAAGCCAGAACACAGCCAGAATTGGACAAGCCTGTGGTGCCACCAGCCTCAGTGCCTCTCACGCTGAGGGGCCTGAGACCATTGGCGACTCCCACGCACACAGAGGCAGTGCACTTGGGCTAGTGAGGCGAACCCCAGCTCTGCCGTCTACCAGCCTCAGCTTTCTTATTCAGAGGCGCTCATTCCAGGGCCTATCCTAGGGTTGTTGTGAGGGTAAGTGACATATGCACATGAAGTGCTTGGCACCGTGTGCAGTGTAGTAAATGATAAATGGTGCTTCACATGTGCATGCATCTCCCCCACCCCAAAGGCCGTGTAGAGCTAGACCCTTAGAATAACTTAGACCGCTGCATGGGAACTATAGAGTCACAGACTGTGTGTGGGTCAGTATGTGCAAAAAAAATTTTTTTTGAATTTTTATTTATTTATGATAGTCACACAGAGAGAGAGAGAGAGAGAGGCAGAGACGTAGGCAGAGGGAGAAGCAGGCTCCATGCACCGGGAGCCCGACATGGGATTCGATCCCGAGTCTCCAGGATCGTGCCCTGGGCCAAAGGCAGGCGCCAAACTGCTGCGCCACCCAGGGATCCCCCAAAACTTTTTTTTAAAAGATTTTATTTATTTATTTGATGAGGGAAGAGAAGGAGCCAAGTCGGGGCAGGGAGGGGCAGAAGGACAAGCAGACTCCCTGCTGAGCACAGAGCCCAACGTGGGGCTCAGTCCCAGGACCCTGAGATCATGACCTGACCTGAAGACAGACGCATAACTGAGCCACCGGGTGCCCCTGTGGAAAAACTGTACACCAGTGATGTCCAAAATGCAGTGGGTTGCCCTAGGATGCCTGCTGTTCCTCATCGCTAAAGGATGAGTAGCTTCATCCTAACTGGCAGTCACACTAGATGACCTGTAGTCGGAGATTATTTCATCTAGAAAGTCCAATAGAAGACACTTGGGATGACCTCAGGTGGAAACACAGTAGTCCGGGACGATGGCGTTGCTTGTTAACCCAGGTAACCTGGTGGGAAGCGGTAGGCCTGGCACGAGGGCCCGAGCCTTTCTGACCTCCGGAGGCCAGCACTCTTTGCTCTGTATCACATTTCCTCCCAAGGATTTTCTGAAACCCAGCTTTCTGATGTTCTGCTTTGGCTTTTCAACAGGGTGTCTTCAAACAGTTGAACAAGTGTTAATAAAAGGATGCAGAGACACACTGTGTCTTACTTACCTATTACTGCAAAACAAAGTACCTCAAAATTTAGTGGATGAAAACAACAGACATTTACTGCCATTTTTGTGGGTCGGGAATCTGGGTCCCCCCCCCCCCCCCCCCCCCGCCCATTGAGTTGTCTGTAGCTCAGTGTCTCACGCGTCTGCAGTTGGGGTTTCAGCCCATCTCAAGCCCCCACTGGGTGGAGACGGGATCCCCTGGCAATCCTACACGACTGTGGGCAAGACTATTCTTGCCACGTGCACCTCTCCAGAATAAGGCAGGTCACACCATGGCAGTCGGCTCCCTCCGAGCAAGTGAGAGTGAAGAGGAGCACCCAGGGCAGAAGCTCCAGCCCTTTTGTAATGTGATCGTGAACACGGCACGCTACTATCTGCCTCACTCTGCCGGCCAGGCATGCGGACCAGGAGAAGGGGATCGTACGTCAGGGGCCACCCACCACATACTGGATAATTGCTCTAAGGGGTAACTGAATACAGTCCTAAAATGTTACTGTTCGAGAAGACAGATCAACCATGAGTCACTGATGAAATGACTTCAGTTTTTAAATCTTTTGTCCTGCCCTTAATAATAATCCATACTCATCTGTTTTCTTGGTATTTTCTCTCTCTTTAGGGGAAAAATGCATTCTTCAAAGACCTAACTTCAATTCAGTTATTACCTAGTGGGGAGATGGATCCAAATTTTATTTCTATACGACAACAGGTAAATTACATTGATTTTATTTTTGTTTCTCAGAAGAAAACAGTAAATCAAAAATTTAGCTGACCTTAAAGGATGACCACTTTCAAGGTATTCTTGAAAGCTAATTTCCCTTTCAGTGGTATGTTTCTTTTTGGTAATCTTTTTAGTTTCCATGGAAAAGCCAACCTCATTGACAGGAAAGCCAGTTACTTGGCTTAGACATTTTTTTACTGATGCACACTGACCGTGCTCTGTCCTCCTCCGTTTGCAAGTTCTTACTGAAAGTCGTCAGTGCGGCTGTTCAGGCCCAGCATTTAGCTGTGAAGGACGGAGAGTCCTCAGAAGAGGCACCGACCACTCCTTTTGGGAAAGACCAAGATTGGCCAGTTCTAGCTGTGGATTTGGCTCATCACCTGCAAGTCAGTGAAGATGCTGTTCGAAGGCATTACGTGAGCGAACTCTACAACTATGGCGTGGACCACTTAGGAGAGGAGGTGAGCTCACCCTGTGAGCGGGGGCTCAAATGACCAAAATTAGAGTTGGAGTAAAGGCTCCAATAAAGGTTTTTGCTTTTCCTTTTGTTAGGACTTCTGAACACAAAAACAATAGAATATTAAAATCTAAAACTGTAGGGCACTTGGGTGGCTCAGTCGGTTAAGCATCTGCCTTTAGTTCAGATCGTGATCTCAAGGTCCTGGGATCAAGCCCCACATCGGGCTCCCTGCTCAGCAGGCAGTCTGCTTCTCCCTCTGCCTCTCCCCCTGCTCGTAATCTCTCACTCTCACACGCTCTTTCTCTCTCAAATAAATAAATAAAATCTTAAATATAAAACTGTAGTCAAACTCCTGTTTCTGGTCTGTGTTTAATAAACCCCTGCAGTGTGCCAGGCCTGTACTGTGCAGAGGCATAGCAGCACACAAAACAGACAAGGCTCCTTCCTCATGGAATTGATGGTCTATTTAGAAGCCAGAAAACATGTTGGATTTTTTTTTTTTTTTTGAGCCAGCATGCAAGCATGGGTAGGGTCGGGGTGAGAAACTTAAGCAGGCCTCACGCCCAGCAGGGAGCCCAGTGCAGGGCTTGATCTCATGACCCTGAGATCATGATCTGAGCCAAAATCAAGAGTCGGACACCCGACTGAGCCCCGCAGGCACTGCAAGCGTGCTAAATTTTGTACTGAGTGATAAACGTTGTGAAGAAAAATAGGATCATGTGAATAAACAGGAGCTACTACATATGGTGGTCAGAGGTGACCTCTGAACTGAGTCCCAAGGATAAGATGCAGCCAGTCACCCAGGAAACTGGGGCAACAATGCCTGAGGCAGAAGTGATGAGAAGGTCCAAGGACCTGGGGCGAGACTAGCTTGGCAGGGCCCGAGACCAGAGGGCCAAGTGGGGGACCACGCATGGCAGGCCAGGATACAGAAGTGGGAGGACTGGGCAGGTGGGCAGGTGGAGATCACATACTTCATAGTGCATGGTTTTTCACAGTATTTTCAGAAGCCGTTAGGTTTTAAGTAGTCATGTGATTTAATTCCCTTTTTTTGCCATAAACTTAAAAAAATGATTCTTACAGTCATACTGAATTAAAAAATTAGGGTGATAGGCACTAAGGAGGGCACCTAATGGAATAAGCACTGGGTGTTGGCAAACTGAATTTAAATAAAATATTTTTTAAAAATTAGAGGAGATAAGAATGAGGCAGTGAGCAGAAATTTGAATTTTGAACACGAAATTTGATTTGGACTTTCTTTTGGGTGTACACATGGCCACAGCTGAAAGATGAACTAGAAGCTCTTGACTGGCAAAGCCTTTCCTAGAGTAAGCCATGTGCTGGAGTAAGCCAGCCGTGTGCCAGGGTCAGCCAGCCGTGTGCCAGGGTCAGCCAGCTGTGTCCAGGGTCAGCCAGCCATGTGCCAGGGCCAGCCAGCTGTGTCCAGGGTCAGTCAGCCATGTGCCAGGGTCAGCCAGCCGTGTGCCAGGGTCAGCCAGCTGTGTCCAGGGTCAGCCAGCTGTGTTCCAGGGTCAGCCAGCCGTGTGCCAGGGCCAGCCAGCCGTGTGCCAGGGTCAGCCAGCCGTGTGCCAGGGTCAGCCAGCTGTGTCCAGGGTCAGCCAGCCGTGTGCCAGGGTCAGCCAGCCGTGTGCCAGGGTCAGCCAGCCGCGTGCCAGGGTCAGCCGGCCGCGTGGCCGCTCTTACTGTGCCCCCGTCCATGCGCCCCCCGCAGGCCATTCTCCAGGTCCAGGACAAGGAGGTCCTGGCCTCGCAGCTGCTGGTGTTAACGGGGCAGAGACTGGCTCACGCGCTCCTCCACACGCAGACGAAGGAAGGGATGGAGCTGCTCGCCAGACTTCCACCCACTCTCTGTACTTGGCTCAAGGCCATGGTAAGTACAGGAGGCTGAGTGACCGGGTCACTGGGTGCTCTCCTAGATGCACGTTTACTAACAGTTGGGGAGAAACTCTAAGCGGCAGGCCTAAGTGGGTTCCAGAGCACTTACTGGGCAATCTCTATCCCGACCCCTCTTAAGGGAGGAAGCGTTACTGCTGTGCGGCGCTGATGGGTTATTCTTGTGTCCCGTTTGCAGAATCCCCAAGATCTTCAAAACACGGACGTGCCAATCGCAACAACGGCTAAATTAGTAACTAAAGTAATCGAGCTTTTACCAGAAAACCACGGGCAGTATGGTTTAGCCTTACACCTCATTGAGGCTGTGGAAGCCATCTCTCTCCCTTCCTTATGACCCTTCCGTACTGAAAACGGTCTAAAACCGTGTGACTCTCTTAGTGCATGGTAATTTTACATAGTAAGATCTGGAATTTTATGGAGGAAGTGTATGTCTTTCTTCTTTTGTAAAATAAAAATACATACTACTTTTTAAAAGTGCAGTCCTGGCTAAATTCCACTCCTTTGGTTAACATTGGAGATAAAATACAAACAAATATCAATTATACCATTAATTACTAACACAGATGTTTTACTGTTTATTTCTAATTTAAGCACTTAAGTAGCTTAATGGGTAAACTTTGCTATTTCAAATGGGTTATAATTTACAGATTATGTTCTTATTATCAGATTCTATATTTCGTACTCGAAATGTTATTGTAATTAAATTTAAATGTGTTCATGTATAGTCCCCATCAGTAAAATTAGAGCACCATCCCACTCGCTTTTGTTGGCATGCTTAAATCCAACATACTGGGCTGCCGCCTGGAGTTCTGGATGCGGACAGGTTCTTTCCCAGAGGTTATGCTGCCGCCACCGGAGGAGGATGACCTTGCTTTGGAGGAGGAATGGGTTCGAGATCATCATATTCATCAGAAGGGACACTGAACAGAACCCTTAACCTGTTGTACTTGCCAAAGTTGAGAATCTGAGATGCAAGCAACAAAGCAAAATTAATTACAGTGTAAGTTAAGATTTACTTTTTGCCAAGATTCAAAGTTGTATCCACATCAGGTAATTGTAAAAATGTATTATCTTGTAAAATTTATGTTTAAAAACAAGGGCAAAGATGCTAAAAATTTAAGTCCAATTTATTTTTCCTACGAGTGTTTAGAAATGTCTGCTTCTGGGATACGGTAACGTTATCTGTTCTTGGGAATAATACAGAAAAGGTCTAGTGATATTACAGCTTTGCAAACCTACCTCACAGCTGGGTTGAGAGAATAAAATACAACTAATTTTGTACCCTAGAGTGCCTAGAGCAGTCCAAGTGCTGAATAATTATTTGTCGATTAAAACCAGATTAACCAAAACTCTATAAAAAGTGCTTTGAGCTCTACAAATACCAAGTATTTATTACAGTGTATCTTTGGAATGTAGCCATACGGTGCAATTATCGATCTCTGTCATGGATCACGATTGTTATTCATAGTAACTCATTGTGATAAAGATGTTGCTTCACGTATTTGTAAGAAGCCAACTTTAGCAACTTGTGGAGTTGAGGAGTATGCCCCTCAAGAATATAAAGAAAAGTCTCATGTTTGAGAATATCCCAGTGTAAATTCTTTCTAACTGAAGGATCACACCCAAATAAGAATAATTGTATAAAACTTAATGATTACCATTTACTTTAAGAATCTTGAAAGATAAAGCTTTAAGATGTCTTGAATATTTGGGTGAGGGCCTGGAAGTCTGATGGGAGATACACGCTCCGTCCAGTAGCAGCACAGAACAGGTCCTTTACGCTGGTCCAGCCTCTCAGCCTCTGCTTGGATCTCCGCCGGCCCGTCCAGACGCAGTCATAGATTTCTTGTAAACCGGCCTAGCTTTATGTAGTCACGTTACATGCATTCTAAAAGATTCGTTCTTCCTGTGATTTTTCTAAATACTCAGAAAGTAGTTACGAATTTTGGAGGCTGGCCAAAGAAACTTTAAATCCTCACTTTGATTCTATTATCACTTTTGGGGGGGAGAGGGAGTACCTAATAAACATGTTAGATGATAAAGCTGGTTAGACTCATTCTGGTAGGAAACATAAACTTGGGGATTGTTGAGATTATTAATAAGCTGAAATATGGCTCATAGGATCATAACAAATCATTGAATTACAAACCTGTAGTTACATTTGTAATCCTAAGATTTACCATTCAAGGAATTTTAAGGCAATTCTGAGTTATAAGGTTAATAAGAAAAGCAGTTAAATATCTTACTGTTTCATCAAGGGCTTTTTAAAAATAAATCTGAGAGAAAAAATACCTATGTACACATTCTGTAACAATGAAGAGCCACAAATAAAAATTAGATTTCATGAAGAATGGGTGATTTCTGAAACAAAGGTGGGTCGCACTTCCTGCTGGGAAGCCAGTAACTAGTAGTGTCTCTCCAGAGAGAAGTCCCACCCACGCCCCACGCCCCACACACCTTTCTTCACCTAGGCATCAACAGTAACCTAGGCATCTGTACCTTGTTAAATTCCACTGCATAATGCTGAAGGAAACAGAAGTGTTTTCAAATAATCATAACTTCTACGTTACAGGTTGTGTTTAGATGTAGAACTTAGAAGAGCCACGTAAACATAGGTGAAGAGGAACATAGCACCGACCTTCTAAATGCTTCATACTTTTGCAAAAAGAAAATAAGAAATGGAGAGTTTCACCTTTGGTAGAAAAATTCATCTAAGGTCAAAGTAAGCACTATTACATTTAAATTGCCTTTTTTTTTTTTAATGGTTGATTACAACTTAAAATCAAAACAGATTTAATAATATTAAGCTTTCATGGAATATAATGTTCACTTAAGAGTTGCTGTGGTTCATTCATTTAGAAAAGACAGGTATTTTTAAAGTACTCCATAGCAACAGTGAAAACCCTCCGTCACCCTGACAGGAATGAATTTGTTGGGCTTCTAAAAGTTAGGTGTCTGCTGAATAGAATTAGTCGTCCCTGTAAAGGTTTTAATCCAATCCTGAACTGTTTATAACATGCTGTTACCTACTGTAATGTACTGTAAGTAATGACATTCTGTACATACTTCTATTTTCTGTGTCTGTTCATTGTTGTGAACTTATGTATATTAGTGAAATAAATTTTCAGCTTTCATGTTTCAACATTCATAAATATAAGTATTTATATTGTGTTTCCTCCTCTTGTGCAAGAATAACAAGTTCGGTGATGTTTTCTTTCTAATGCAAACAAAAAAACCTAGCTGTTGCGCAAAGGATAATGTTCACTAGTGAGGCCGAATGAAATCTTTTTTCTAAGGGAAACACACCTCTGCCATTCTCCTCGGAGACCATATTTTTTTACTTGATTTTTGCAACTTCAGAATCCGTCAATTTCCAGATGCCTTTATTTTTAGACATTATAGAACTTAAATACTGAGTCAAGAAGCTTTATAAAATATAAAACTTTTCTGGTCAGCCACATTTAAAGTCACACATTCTTCAGTGTATCTGTTCTCGATAAATCCATTATGGATATGTGTAGGTCCATCTGCATATTTAGATTTTTCTGCATATATATATATATATATATATATATTATCTAATACAGGAAAAGCTTGTAATTCTGAAATTGCCCCTTACGCTACTACTCCTCCACTCACGACCTAAATCTAGGCTTGCTCTCCCCGGTGTTGTGAAGAGTCCATCAGAACTCTCAACGCCTTCTTGCTCACAGAGCTGCCGCCAGCACGCTGAGCTCTTACTTTCCGTTGACGACTTCTGCGCACCGGGGGCAGAGTGTATCTGAAGACTCAGCTGTGTACTTCCAACAACGAGGGCATTTTTCTTTGGTAGTTGGCATGACAATTACTTTATATGAAGACTCTTCGCGAATATCACCACCTGTGAGAAAGATTCAGGAAGACACTGAGGGGCGTTCACCTGGTCTCCCTATTTCCTATCGACTGACTGGTTTTACCAGTGTTCCTTTTTCAAAGCTTTCTCCCTCCCTTGGGTAAAGCCAGTCCGTATGACTTCGTTTCCCACGTTCCGTCACCAGCTGTGACATGGACTCGCACCCCGACCACTGAAGACCGCTGAGGAAGCAGAAACCCCGAGTGAGAGGTTAACGGATTCTCCCCGGGTCTCGGAGTTCGGATCTCCTCGGGCAGCGCAGGCCTCTAGCTCTTCATCCGGGCACCGTTCTGATAAGTGACCCTCCCGCTACAGCTACACAAGAGTTGTAGAAAGAGCCAAACCACGGTGACAACTGCAGTGTCCCCACATAAACCTTGGTGTAGGGGCGTCTGGGGTTGGGCTCCAAGCAGGATGTGGAGCCCGCCTAGGACTCTCTAGCTGTCCCTCTGCCCCTCCCTCCACATCTCACCCCTACCTCAAAAAAGAAAAAAAAAATTCTTGGTTTAGACAAAAGGAGACAAAAATTTCTCCACTGTCAATACTCCCAGACTTCAGAGTGAATTAGTTACAGTAAGGAAAGTTACTTTCTAGCCGTCATACGAAGAATGTACGTTCACACTTTCAAAAGCTGGTGAGCATCTTTACTACCTGGTCAGTGCTTCCAGGCCTCACATGTAGACTGAGGCCCATAACGGGGCCTCCCGCCTCCTGAAGGCACCTAAACACCTCGAGGAACACAGGCAGGTCACCGTTCCCACAGGGTCATGTTCCCAAGTGCACCGCCGCAGGGAATGAACGAGGCCGACAAAAATCCTCTCTCAAATGCCCGCGAGCCGTCTGCTCACGAGGTGCCACAGTGGGAAGGGCTCCGTCCAACTTCTTAGCCCTGCGTTAAGAACGGCTAGCTCTTCATGTACAGTGTGCAAGGGAGAAATTTCAGAGTCCACACCGGGGAGGGGGCGACCTAGGCAGTCCTGGGATCCTGGGTGCCAAGGAAGCAGGACACGAAAGAGGGAGGCCGCCCCGCGTCACCTACCATGACCCTTAGCCAAGGGAAGGGAAGCCCTCGCCTGGCTCTGGCCCTGTTCCCAAGTTCATCAAGCAGGACACTTCGGAGAGTGGGTTTACAAACTTGGCCAGGTGCCATAAAAAGATGTTCCAAGAACATATTTGCCTTTAGGATCAGGTCTGATCCACCGCAAAGCTGGAGGTGACTGGGATTATCCCTGTTGTCTGGGTCCCACCGGTTCCTCTCGTCTCCTCCTTACCTTCTAGGTTGATCAGGAACGTCCCTTGGCGCTCGATTACATCCGTGGTTACGAGCGGTGGATCCTGAGAGAGTAGAGTTGTCTGGGAAGCCATCATTAGCTCGTTCAGCTGAGAGGTGCTGGAAGTCTCCTCCGCTTGCAGCATCTGGGAATAGGATGTCAGAGTGACCGTCTATGGGTTCACTGCAAATTCTGGCATCCAATGCGTGACCCTTTGGTACCATGATCTCCTAAGTTGATCTTATTAAATCAATTCTTACAGGAAGGAAAGGGATTTTTGTTGTGTTTTGTTTTTAGTTTTAGAGAACAGGGGGATGGGGGAGGCAGAGAATCTCATGCAGACTCCCTGATGAGTGGTGGCCTCCATCCCACCACCCTGAGCTGAAGTCAAGACTCGGCCACTTAACCTACTGAGCCACCCAGGCGTCCCTAGAATGAGAGGTTTTAACTAAAATATTTTCAGGCAACAGCCCATCTCTGTACGTAATATACTCTACGCCAGGCGCTTCACTGTGCTGGGTGCTAAATGTCCGCCGTCTCTAATCACCACAGTGTTTCTCATCCCCATTTTCCAAACAAGGAAACCTGCTCAGAGCAGCTACTTCCTCATGGTTCTCAAGCAGTAGGTGGCGGAGCTGCCCGTCTAGCCCAGGTCCGTTACCTCGGAGCCCAGGCTTTCCCTGTGTCCTGCCTCCCACCCTAGGAGAGGTGTAAGGAAACTAAACGGACCTGCTTTTGGCAACACAGACCAATGGTGGCAACTGAATAACACAGAGACTATGTACTGTATTCTGAAGTGAATAAAGTTAGATATTTGATAAGCATTTTTACATTTTTCCTTGTAATTCTCTTCAAAATGAGTTTATAACCCAATACAAACATTCCTTTAAAAAAAAAATAAGGGGCACCTGAGTGGCTTAGTTAAGTGGCAGACTCCTGAGTTCAGCTCAGGTCACGATCCCAGGGTCATGGGCTTGAGGCCCGTGTCAGGCTCTGTGCGAGTGTGGAGCCTCCTTGAAACTCTCCCCTGCCCCCCCTCCCCCTCGGCTTGTGTACTCTCTCAAAAATTTTTTAAAAACTCAAGAAAAAACAGGCAATTCTGAGAGCTTAATTTGGTCTTAACAAGTTCATGCAGTTAGTAATTCATAGATGCAGGATTCCAAGTAACAGATACTTAGTGTAATCCCTAAGAAAAATACATTATTTTTTAAAATCCCAAACTACTTTTTCCAATATAAATGATCCAAACAACCCGTATTTTTTTTAACTTAAGAACTCATGGAGTCAAAAGACACACAACATGTAGGAGGAAAACCCAAAACTAGGCTATGTAGCCTTGGCTAGGCCACAGTTTCAATGGTCTTCAGTTCCCTTGCTTATAAAATAAAGGAGTCAGAGCCTCCCAGCACATACACTTTATTTTTTTAAACATTTATTTATTGGGGCACCTGGGTGGCTCAGTGGTTTAGTGCCACCTTCAGCCCAGGGCGTGATCCTGGAGTCCCGGGATCAAGTCCCACATCGGGCATGGAGCCTGCTTCTCCCTCTGCCTGTGTCTCTGCCTCTCTCTGTGTCTCTTGTGAATAAGTAAATAAAATCTTAAAAAAAAAATTATTTTAGAGCACACATGTGCAGGGGGTTAGACAAAGGGAAAAAAAGAGACAGAATCTCTAACAGACTCTGTGCTGAGCGTGAGCCCAGCACGGGGCTCAATCCCATGACCCAGAGATCATGACCTGAGCAGAACCGACTCAATCCCATGACCCAGAGATCATGACCTGAGCTGGACACTGAACCGACTGAGCCATCCAGGTGCCTCCCAACTTACAAATTTTAAAATGTGAATGAGTATCTTACTGAAATAATCTACTGTCTGATCAACAATCTCCTACAGACTGTAAACCTCAAATCTAAAATTACATTACTAAAATTTTAAACTGAGCTTACTGACCAAATGAGTTGGTCATTTTTAGCAAACTATGATAGCAGTAAAACTTCAAAGAAAATATTAAGAATCCCGGGCAGCCCTGGTGGCCCAGGGGTTTAGTGCCGCCTTCAGCCCAGGGCGTGATCCTGGAGACCCAGGATCGAGTCCCACGTCGCGTTCCCTGCATGGGGCCTGCTTCTCCCTCTGCCTGTGTCTCTGCCTCTCTCTCTCTCTCTCTCTCTCTCTCTCTGTGAGTCTGTCATGAATAAATAAATAAAATCTTAAAAAAAAAGAAAGAAAATATTAAGAATCCCAAGAAGAAAATCCTAATGGTCTCTTTGGAAATAAAAATAGGATGAATGCTTTGAGATGGCATGGTAACTTGCTGGAGCAAATGAATTTTCTTCAAATCTCCTGAGAAGGACAGTCCGGGTGGCTCAGCAGTTTAGTGCCTGCCTTCGGCCCAGGCTGTGATCCTGGAGACCCGGGATCGAGTCCCACGTCGCGCTCCCTGCATGGAGCCTGCTTCTCCCTCTGTCTGTGTCTCTGCCTCTCTCTGTGTGTCTCTCATGAATAAATAAAAAACAAAAAAATAAATTTTTTGTTTTTGTTTTAAAAAATATCTCCTGAGAAAAAGAGGGAAATATTTTTTTAGATTTGCTTTGAACCTGGTCCAGATGGACAAAATTCACAGAAAACTAGGCCCTTAACACAAAATCCTCAAGTTTTGTGTAGTGTAATAATGTCATTAGTTTCTATCACTTACCTAAATAGCCCTGAGAATCTGCATTTCAGATAGGACTTGTTGCAACTTCCCTGGCCCCACTAATGAAGGACGTAGCAAGAGAGTACATGTTTTGTAAGAGAAGGGAGAGGAAGTATTGAAAAGGGGGAAACAAAGAATCCGTGATAGTATTCAGGATTACAAGATTACTAACCTAAAAAAATCTTACTTATATAGAGATTTTTAAAAGCCAAATGTCAGGTGAAACTTTAGGACACTAACCTCACTTCCAAAGGGACAAACCGCCACTCACCTCTATTATCTCAAAAAGCAGCCCAGGCTCGATCACAATGATAACCTCGTACTCGGCTGCGTTTTTACCAGGGATGCTTCCAAGGAACGAATCTCGCATGGCACACGTGCTCTCTATCGCCTCCTCTAATCCAGGCTTCTTCCAGATAGAACTAGTTCTAATCCACCCAGTACGAAATACACTCTTGGGTTCTTTGAAACAAAAGAATAATAAATAAACAAAAGTAAAATAATTTACATATATTCTAAACTGTAGAGAACGCACTAACCATTAAATATTTTACTGTTCATGGGAAATAAGAATTGGTATTTATGGCAAATATTATGGAGCCATTCTAAATGCTTACCAAACATTTATATTCACCTTTGGAAATCTAAACAAAGGAAAATACATATAATAAGATCCCAAAGGGAAAAAAGGATACCTCAAAGAAAGTAAAACAGAAAAAAAGATCCCAATATTAACCATAGTTGTCTCTGGAGAGTAAGATTATGAGTGGCTTTTCCTCCTCTTCTGGATTTTTGTAGTTACTGATTCTCTGAAAGCTTAATACAGAGGGAAAAAACTATTATAAAATCATTCATTAAAAGGCACTACACTTGGTTTTTAAAAGACCTAAAATATATTTCAGACATTTAGATATTGAGGAAAAACCGATTTTGCAGCATAGTCAAGCCGCTCACACACTGCAGAAGGCACCCTGTCAAGGTGGCCTGACGGCCACCCGGAAATCCATGCTGCTCCGCGACAATCAAGTGCAGAAAAGTCTAAAGGCCCGAGACATGTTCTCTACAAAGTGCTCACCGTGGGCGAGAAAGTGCCCCTTCCACGAAGTGGATGAAATCAGAAGTCACGACCCTCATCAAGGGTCCTTCTCATTTCGAGGACCAAGCGAGTATTCCTTACCTTTAGCATAAGGTACGTGCTGGAACACTTCTTCAGCCAAGTGAGGAAGAATGGGAGCAAAAGAACGAACCATGACATCCAGAATTTCGGCCAATGCGGTCTGGCAGGAGCGCCGTTTGGGGTCGCCTGCCTTCTCACAGTAGAGCCTGGACAAGACCAACGTGCTCAGCAGGGGACAGGAGAGTGCCGAGCCAGGAGGACGCAGGACGCGCCTCGGGCGGTTCACTCCTACAGCAGCTAACCCTACGTCTAATTTAAGAATAAGATGCTGTCATAGGACTTTATCTGTAAGTCCTCTATTCCACTTTCCTCCGTCCGGGTGTGCTCACCTCCTCCAAAACCTCTCTTAGCGGCTGTGCTGCATCCAGTTCTGTCTTTGAGAGAGCTAACTGCGCGCTGGAGGACGACTAACATGTTAGTTGATGGTACGTACCTTACAATCTTATCAGCGCGTGCAGAGGACTGGGAGTTACAACCCTTGAGGTGCTAGGGGTCGGGGCTGACCCTCACGTCGGCTTGGTTGCTATCAACGAAGTCCAAGCACCAAGCCTTCCCCTAAAAGGGTCTGATCTTAACGTGATGCTATTGTGGTAACAGGTGCCTGTATGTTGGTCTCTCCTCCTTAAAATTTACAAACTCCTGAGAAGAGGTACTATATTCGTCACCTCATATTAGCACCCGCTCCCTCGATCAACATGGCACAAAGCACATTCCTTGTATGATCTCTTTACATCATCACACTATGAGGTGTGTATGCTCACTTGACTCAAGAACTCAACTTACTAACTGCACAGCGCTGCCCTTCTTGCTCACCCCTGTACACCCAACACTTGCCAAGTAGACACTCAAGAAAGATCTGAATGTTTTATTTATTTTTTTTGAATGTTTTAATATTCAGTCATACATACCTGTCTTTGATTATGCTGAAATAAAAGTTAGAGAGCTCTCTGGTATAAAATGCTCGTAACAGCCGAACAACTTTTCCAAAATCATACTGTTTATATGAATCGGTAATCTAGGGAACAAAAGTCAAAATCAATTGGAAGTTGGGGTAAGCAAACAAAAATGCAAGCCATCATGGGCAAAATGTGTACCTTTTCAAACGATGTTTCAAAGGCAGATGGATACAAAACAGGAGACATGCAAGAGTGACTGAGGATCCTTAAGACATTTTGGGGTATCAAATTCAACAATCAGAAAATGATGAACATTCTATTCTGGAAACTATATAAGAACACTCCTCAAAAGAAGGGATCAGGTTTTAAATGATCTGAGAAAGGGGAACCCTCCTGCACTGTTGGTGGGAACGTGTACTGGAGCAGCCACCCTGGAAAACTGTGTGGAGGTTCCTCAAAGAGTTAAAAATAGACCTGCCCTACGACCCAGCAATTGCACTGCTGGGGATTTACCCCAAAGATACAGATGCAGTGAAACGCCGGGACACCTGCACCCCGATGTTTCTAGCAGCAATGTCCACAATAGCCAAACTGTGGAAGGAGCCTCGGTGTCCGTCGAAAGATGAATGGATAAAGAAGATGTCGTTTATGTATACAATGGAATATTCCTCAGCCATTAGAAACGACAAATACCCACCATTTGCTTCAACGTGGATGGAACTGGAGGGTATTATGCTGAGTGAAGTAAGTCAATCGGAGAAGGACAAACATTATATGTTCTCATTCATTTGGGGAATATAAATAATAGTGAAAGGGAATATAAGGGAAGGGAGAAGAAATGTGTGGGAAATATCAGAAAGGGAGACAGAACGTAAAGACTGCTAACTCTGGGAAACGAACTAGGCGTGGTAGAAGGGGAGGAGGGTGGGGGGTGGGGGTGACTGGGTGACGGGCACTGAGGGGAGCACTTGACAGGATGAGCACTGGCTGTTATTCTGTATGTTGGCAAATTGAACACCAATAAAAAATAAATTTATAAAAAAAAAAACCCACACCATATGAAAACAGCAAAGTGCAAGTTGCCAGTGTTCCCTCATTTATGCCTGAAAAGTAAAATTGGGCAAAAGCCCGCAGGTGTGTGTCTCTGACGTACGGGTACATGGGAGCAGCCACACGTCTAACTCTTGAGAAAACACACATTATCTGGGTTTATTTATAATGAGAAAACATCTTACGAAACACACAGAATAGTCATTTCAGGTATTTCTATACTTTGAGGGATAACTGCAGATAAAATAGAGGCCTACTTTATTCCTTCCTGTTGGGAGAAATATCTAAACCTAATCTTGGGAGGGAAATGGGGTCTGAGGGGCAGCCTGGGCCTACTGTTTACACCAGGTGCTGCTAGTTTTTTGAAAAACCAGGAAAGGGGCAGCCTGGGTTGGGTGGCTCAGCGGTTTAGCGCCGCCTTCAGGATCGTGGGACTCGATCCTGGAGACCTGGGATCGAGTCCCACGTCAGGCTCACTGCATGGAGCCTGCTTCTCCCTCTGCCTGTCTCTGTCTCTCATGAATAAATAAATAAAATCTTAAAAAAAAAGAAAAACCAGGAAAGAACTGAAACTTCACATACCTAAAGTCAACCTGGCAATGTTGGGAAGGTGCAGAACTGGTCAAGTGTAACTCTGCTTAGTGCTACAGCCACTACTTCTAATAATGTCTGTTCTGCTTGCACACAACTCACAATCTCAACACTCGGCAGTGCTCATATTTCTGTTTTCCAGAAGCTTATTAATTTGTACTTACCTTGTTTGCTAAATCCTGCAGCAAGTGCAGCATGTACTGGTCTATGACATGCATATTATTAACAGGAATGGAGTCTGTTTCTGGGTTGAAACCAGCGACATTTCCCAAGAGAAAGCGGAGTGTATTCCTGAGCTATTAATATCGAGAAAAAATATGCAGTCAAAAAATATAGGCCTTCAATTCTTACTGAAAAGTTATTTTATTTTTCTATGATTTTTATACAACTCATGTTACTTTCTTAATGGGACATTTTATAAAGATCATTCCTGAGACTAATGCAAAAAAAAGAGACTCTCATTTCAGTAGCTGAGTTGTAGAAACCACCACTGGACTTTACACGTGGACTGACATTTCATTATATTTCTTCCTAACCTTTTACAGGCAAATCAGCTATTAGTGGCCCAATTTGTTCATCTATATAGGTAAGAGTGTTATTTTCACCTGCTTCACAGGCAAAAATAAAAATAACTGGAATAAAAGGTGAAAGGTCATTGAGCACATGAAAGTATATAAAATTAATTTTGTATTAGGCTGTATTTTATAAAATACCAAGTACAGTACATAAAACTTTAGGGTTACACTATTAATATTTTTAAACACAAGATATCTTTAAATGCTCACAACGTGTGGAAACTCATTTTCACTTTTTTGTGATACCAAACAAAATGTTCCTCATTTTTTTTTTAAGTTATTTCGCTAACTTCGTATTCAGAAATAGGAAGAAGAGGGACTCTGACCTTGCTAATATCATCTCTGGCAGCATTAAGTACAGACGGGCTGATGGTCACTTCAGTGAAGACGTTGGACTCGGCCACCCACCAGCGCAGGACATCAGCACCGTAGGGAGGCTCTGCGCTCTGATCCTTTCAGTGGACGAAAAAGACATAAACGTTTAAATGGCTTTCAATTCATTAGGTGAACAAATGTTTTAGGTATTCCTCTTGAGCACTATTTGAGCACGACATGTGGATAAGATATACCTGCACTGTCATGAAATAAGGGCTAACAACCTCAGGAGTCAGCTGCCTGTGAAAAACAACACTGGGCCGAAGAGTGCACGCTGCAGTCTGGTTGTGTGTGCGGATGCGGGCGAGCCTGACACATCCATGGACTAGAGCTGGTGGCGGGAGCGGGGCCCTGATGCCTCAGCGATGGTGGAAGGGGTCTTGGAAGGGCTGCACTCCCTTCCAGGACTCACCTTACACACAGCAAGGATTACTGGACATTAGGATGGCAGTAAAAAGCCAGAGGAGTAAAATAACAGACAAGTAATTTCTGAAACTAACTCCAAAATAAATTATCAGCAACCCCAGATTTGATGTTCATTAATGACTTGCTTTAAAGTGTATAATTTCCAAGAATAGTGAAACATGAAGTTGCAATCTAAATTTTTTTCTTACACTGTTTCCATGTAACCGTAAATTTTTGTTTTAAGTAAATTTTAACAAATTTTTGAAGTTTAATTTTAAAAAAGGGAGGTCGTGCCTGGGTGGCTCAGTCAGTTAAGCGTCTAACTCTTGATTGTGGCTCAGGTCATGATCTCAGGGTAATGAGATGGAGCCCCGTGTGGGCTCCATGCTCAGTGAGGAGTCTGCTTCTCTCTCTCTCTCCCTCCTTCCCTCTGCCCCCTCCCCATGCTCGCAGACACGTGCAGTCTCTAAAATAAATAAATCAATCTTAAAAAAAAATAGGGGAGGGATAGCATGGCTCAGGACCTCAGGACCTATAATATAGATTCAAACTTGAAATTAGTCAACTGGGCCACAATCCCAGCACTTCCCTTTTTCATTAAAATCATGTATTATTTAAGAGTTTACATTTACACTAAATTCTACTCCTGAAGCCAGTATTACACTACATATTAACTAACTAGAATTTAAATAAAAATTTGGGAGGAAAAAAAAGAATTTAGATTTAAAACATGATAAGTCATCTGCTATTAGCCTAAAAGATAGTTTTGTTGTTATTGTCATTTTACATTGAAATAACTACATTAAGGTTTTGGCTGCCAATTTAAAAGTCTTAAAACAAAAGTTTTAGGGCTACCTGGGTGGCTCAGTGGTTGAATGTCTCCCTTTGGTTCAGGGTGTGATCCTGGGGTCCTGGGATCAAGTCCGGCATCGGACTCCCTGCAGGGAGCCTGCTTCTCCCTCTGCCTATGTCTCTGCCTTTCTGTGTCTCTCATGAATAAATAAATAAAAATCTTTAAAAAATAAAAAATATTTTAATTAAAAAAAAATAAAAACAAAAACAGGGACACCTGGGTGGCTCAGCAGTTAAGTGTCTGCCTTCAGCTCAGGGCGTGATCCCAGGTCCCGAGATCAAGTCCCACATCGGGTTCCCCGCAGGAAGCCTGCTTCTCCCTCGGCCTGTGTCTCTGCCTCTCTGTCTCTGTCTTTCATGAGTAAATGGATAAAATCTTAAAAAAAAAAAAAAAACAGTTTTAGAGAACCACCTACTTGTCCTCCATTGATGACCACATCAGGATCGATGACATTCCCAAGAGACTTGGACATCTTTTCTCCCTTCTCTCCAAGGGTAAATCCATGAACGACCACTGTCCTAAGAAGACAAATCAGCCAATTTTAAACACAATTATAATGACCTCATTGAAGATCACTTATAGCTTAAAAAGAGTATCTTAGCTTGACAAAAAAAACAGGATTTTTCTTGACAGATTATGGATGAAAGCTTTTCTTAAAGTCTAAATCTCAGCCGCTTATGTATCAAGACTGATAGGAACTCTCTACTTATACACAGAAAAAAAAAATTTTTTAAAGATTTTATTTATTTATTTGAGAGAGAGAGAAAGAGAGAGAGGCAGAGACACAGGCAGAGAGAGAAGCAGGCTCCATGCAGGGAGCCTGACGTGGGACTTGAACCTAGGCCCCCAGGACCACACCCTGGGCCAAAGGCGGCGCTAAACCGCAGAGCCACCCAGGTTGCCCACACAGAAAAATTTTTGATGTTTACATTCAATACATAAATATTTCCTGAGGTCAGCCCAGGTGGCTCAGCAGTTTAGCACCGCCTTCAGCCTAGGGTGTGATCCTGGAGACCTGGGATCGAATCCCATGTCGGGCCCCCTGCATGGAGCCTGCTTCTCCCTCTTCCAGCGTCTGTTCCTCTCTCTCTGTCTCTCATGAATAAATAAATAAAATATTTAAATAAATAAATTCCTGAGCATTTATTATGTATTGATTTTGATCATTAAAACTAACCAGGAAAAAGTATGTCTTAAAAAGAACAGATTATCATTTCAAAATTACTTTCAAAAAGACAATTTGAGGCAAATATATATCTGTTGTTCTACTCGCTTTTGAAAGCATGTTATAGGGATGCCTGGGTGGCTCAGTGGTTGAGCATCTGCCTTTGGCTCAGGGCGTGATCCCAGGGTCCGGGATTGAGTCCCATATTGGGCTCCCTGCATGGAGCCTGCTTCTCCCTCTGCTGGTGTCTCTGCCCCTCTCTCTCTCTCTCTCTGATGAATAAATAAATAAAATCTTTAAAAAAAAATAAAAGCATGTTATATTAGAAACAAATATGTAAATTGTTCTGGGATGCATTTTCATTGTGAGGCAGCAAAAATCTTAAGCTATTTAAGAATTGTTCTGATTCTCTATCCACTCACTTAAATAAGGAAAATCAATGATCTATAGCTTATTAAGAATATCTAATCTAATACAATTCACAACAGGAATGTTCATTAATCATTTGTGTATAAGAATATTTGACCTCAAGCTGTCTTCAGTCAACGTAGAATACCATTCTCTACACCCCTGTGTAACAAGTCTTCCCATATATTTTTTTTTAATTTTTATTTATTTATGATAGTCACACAGAGAGAGAGAGAGGCAGAGACACAAGCAGAGGGAGAAGCAGGCTCCATGCACCGGGAGCCCGACGTGGGACTCAATCCCGGGTCTCCAGGATCGCGCCCTGGGCCAAAGGCAGGCGCCAAACCGCTGCGCCACCCAGGGATCCCAGTCTTCCCATATTTCAAGATCTAGCTGTTTGCAGATGTCGCCACTGTTCCAGTCAATGCTGCTGTTACTACTTCTTGTGGGAACGACAGTGTGTACCAGCGACAAGACTTCTCTGTATTGTCTTTGTCTCTCTTTTTTACTTCAAATTCATTTCTCTCGGGATCCCTGGGTGGCGCAGCGGTTTGGCGCCTGCCTTTGGCCCAGGGCGCGATCCTGGAGACCCGGGATCGAATCCCACATCGGGCTCCTGGTGCATGGAGCCTGCTTCTCCCTCTGCCTATGTCTCTGCCTCTCTCTCTCTCTCTGTGACTATCATAAATAAATTAAAAAAAAATTAAAAAAAAAAAAAAACAAATTCATTTCTCTCATAAAACAAAAGACTAAGCTAATAAAGGAGGTGTTCTCCTTGGAGATAGGCAGGTCTGGCTCCAGATTATGCAATAAAGCGAGTCAAGGGAATTTTTTGCTTTCCACTACATTACACTGTACTATATTAAGTGTGCAATAGCGTTATGTCTAAAAAAACAATGTACAAACCTTAATTTAGAAATACTTTATCACTACAAAATGTTAACTATCCCCTGATATTTCAACAAATTGTGATCTTTTTGCTGGAGGAGACTGATGGCTGCTTACTGATCAGGGTGGAGGCAGCTGCCGGCGGGGGTGGCTGGGACAATTTCTTAAAATAAGACAACGAAGCCTGCCACACTGACTCGGCCTTTCATGAACAACTCTGTACCATGTGAAGTTTGATAGCGTTTGACCCAGGACAGAATTACTATCAAAACTGGAGCCAATCCTCTCAAACTCTGCTGCTGCTTTATAAGCTAAATTGATGTAATATTCTATCTAAATCCTTTATGGTCACTTCGACAATCTTCACAGCCTCTTCACCAGGAGCCGATTCCATTTCAAGATACCACTTTCTTTGTCCATCCATAAGAAGCTTTCCTCCTCTGTGAAAGTTGTATCATGAGATTGCACAATTCAGTTCTATCTTCAGACTCCACTTCTGATTCTGGTTCTACAGTTTCCACCACATCTGCAGGTACTTCCTCCATGGAAGTACTGAACTTTCAATTTGTAAAAAAAAAAATGCAGTATCTGAGAAGCGTAATAAAGTGAAGTATGCCTGTATGTACTGCTCGGGGCAGAGCTTTGCACACTGGCAAGTACCCAGCAGAAGTACTCAGAGTGCGAGGACTTGTTTGGCTTAGGTATAACACTTACTTAAAAGGTGCTTTTTTCCTTGTTGCCACACTTGTTAGTAAAGAAGACTGAAACCAACCACCAAGTTGGTCTTTTCCTTCCAAGTACAAATCTGCTCTTTGGTCGGTACCTCAAAAATTAATATTAAAAAACAGAGAAGGTAAAGTTAATTACAACTGGAAAATGAAAATAAATATGTATCAAAGTATAAAATAATAAAAAGCAATCGTGTTATTTACTTCTTGTGTCGGGCTATACCTGCACTAGCTAGATTGCATTCACTTGAGCTATTACCCTCACTGCCTGTTTATTAATCAAGATAAAGAGAATAAATGTTGGGAGTATGATCTCCTAACCATAAGCAACTTAAAACACTACCTAAATTAGGGACTGATTAATAATAATTACCAATATCAATATTTCCAGCTAAATCTTTTATGAAAATGAGCACCTAATAACTTATACGTGAAAATACTCTACGTGATACCGTAATGATGGATTCATGTCCCATTATCCACCTGTCCAAACCCATACCATGTACACCACCAACACTGAACCGTAATGTGGACTATGGACTTTGGGTGGTTACGATTTGTGGCTGTAGGTTTATCCTTATAACAAGTGTGCCACTCTGGTAGGGGATATGGATGATGAGAGGGGCTGTGTGTATTTGGAGGCTAGAAGGATATGGAAAATCTCTAGCTTCCTTTTAGTTTTGCTATAAACCTCAAATTGCTCTAAAAAAATGGTCTTTTAAAAAAGATATCGCAAAAGAAAAAAATATAAGTCAAATTTGCTGGGACATATGTATAAGCAAGCTTGAGAGCTGTGGTCTGCATTCAATAATAAGCCACAGTTAATTCAAGAGTTAATAATCTGAGATAAAAGACCATTTGGCAAACATCGTAACAATCATTTCAGTCAAGAATCATCTAGGGTGCTTAACCAGTAGGTAAAAATTTGGTGAGAAATGAGGATATTTCTAGTCTTACGTATCTCCCTATGAGATCCTTACTAATGTAACAATTCCTATAGGGAGATGGGGGTGGGAAGTGAGAGAAAACAGGCTGATACCACCTCCAAGTGATCACAGTGCAACATCACCAGCAAGTTCCTGTGTGACCTCTGTTAGGACGCACTGAAAAGGAAACAGGATCTCTCCTGTGATATTCCTGCCCAAAATGCATAGTCTAAATGTCACCATGAGGGACAAATGCAAAGTGAGGGACCATGTACAAAATAATCTGTACATTCATGAATGTCAAGGACATGAAGGACAAGAATAAAATGAGACTAAAGTGACAGGACAACTAAATGCCACAAATGACTCCAGGCTGACTCTAGGACTCTTTCGATTTTTTTTCTTTCCCTAAAAAGGAGATTACTGGGTGAAATCTGAATAAGATCTGTAGGTAGGAAGGAATCAGTGTCAACTTCCTGATTTTGATATTCATATTGGTTATATAAGAGACTGCTGTGTTTTTAGGAAATATACACCAAAATATTTAGGGATAAAAGAGCATCAGGTTTGCAGCTTACCCTTAAATGGTACAGAAAAGTGCTTATACATATAGAGAAAAGACATATAAAGTAAACATAGTAAAAACCTAACTTTGGAAAATCTGGATGAAGCATATGTGCTACTTCTTTACTCTGTCACTTTTCAGAGTAAAATGTTTGGTTTTTTAAAAAGATTTTATTTAGGGACCCTGGGTGTCTCAGCAGTTGAGCGTCTGCCTTCAGTTCAGGGCATGATGCTGGGGTCCTGGGATCAAGTCCCTCATCGGGCTCCCTGTAAGGAGCCTGCCTGCCTCTCTCTGTCTCTCATGAATAAGTAAATAAAATCTTAAAAAAGAAAAAAAAAGATTTTATCTATGTATTTAGAGAAAGAGAAAGTGTGCATGAGTGGGGGAAGGGGCAGAGAGAGAACACCACATAGCTCGATCTTACAACCCTGAGATCATGATCTGTGCCAAAACCAAGAGTTGGACACTTAACCAAATGAGACACCCAGGCACCCCCATGTTTTTATTTTTGTTTTTAAAATAAAATCTTTAAAAAATAAAAATAAAAATAAAATAAAATAACATGAGGTCTTTGGGAAAGATTACTTCCATATTCAAACCTACACTCACAACTCTGAGAAGCCCCCATAACCCCTTTTAGTTGTGAAATGTAGATTTGTTCTTCTGTCCTCATATTGAGGATTCAGTGTTATAATCCTTATGTGACAATGGGTATCTGGGTAGAGGCAGGAGGCAAGATTAAAATAATTAAATGAGGCCAGCTCAATTCATTCAACATTTCTGAAAACTTACTACCTGACAGGCACTGTACCAGACACTGGGAGAGGGGGAATATAAAGAAATCTGGTAACTGCCTTCTTGGACTGATCGTTAGTGAGATGGATTTTACGTTAAGTAAGAAATAACTGTGTTAGATGTTAGAAAGGCAAAACTACAGTTCAGTCAGTCTGTGCAGCCAGGAAAGTCTAAGAGGGTATAAAAAGGCAAATGCATACATGCAATAAGAACAAAATGTTTTGGCCTCAACATCTAGAGTGCTAATTCTATTCACTACTCTTCTTCCTCTCCTGATCTGTAACCATCTGTGACCTGAAACTTCTATAACACCAGGACTCAAACCCCATCCCACCCAGAACGTTCACTTCCTGCTGGTGGCCACATTTTGGATATGGCAATAATCAATGAGATGATCAATAACAGAATGTCAGTGGAAATCTGGCGTGTGGCGTGTACAGGGGTGGAGTCTTGGCTTAACCTTCCACGGTTCCCGTTTCTTCTTCACCAAAATGAGGACACTAAAATCTATTTACCTTATACGGTTGTTAGAGATGAGAGAGTAACAGGACATGCTTTGGACACAGTAAACGATCAGTAAATGTTAATTATTACAAAGATTTAGAGTACTCGTATTTCCTGAGGGCACATTTAGAAAGGAGTTTTTTTAAACTGCTATAATATGAAACAGTACTTGTGAAAATATGATTAGTTATCCTAAACTATTTTAAAAATATATAGTTCTGATCCTGAACTAGAAATATATGTTCTAACATTCTAATAAAACAAGAGGACATCAGCCAATGAAGAGCACAACAGAACAGCTAATACTTATCAAGGGTAAAGTCTCAATGCCTTTTCCAGGTGGAACTGGGTAAGAAGCAAAAAGTGTCATCCTAGAAAAGGAGGTGCACTCCCAGAAAATTTCTGCAAGCCAGAGCCTTTCAAGGTAGTTGGTGAAACCAGTGGAAAAAGATGATGTGGGTCAGGGGTGGGGGAGGAGTTTGGGCGTAGCAAAGCTCTGGACAAATGAAAAAAAAAAATAAAGCTTGTGGAAACTTTCAAAACGACGGGAAATTTAGTCTTGGATGAGAAGAAATAGGAAGAAAAGTGAAACTCAAGTGCTGGAATATTCTGGAATTACTGTACAACCTCATATAATGAATTATTGGGACTATTTCCTATTTTTGCAAGTTTATTTTTAGTAGTGATTTTTTTCTAGGAACTGTACATTCTCACTTCAAGAAATCTGTAAAACACTGAAAAGTCCAAAAAATATAAAATCACATATATCCCACTACCTAGAGATCATCACTTTATTGCATATTTCCTTACAGTACTATCTGTGCTCATCAACATTGCCAGGAGTTTGTTAGCAAATCAAGACATCTGCCTACATCCTGCTTTTGTGTTCGGCACTTTTAAAATGTAACATGCCCTTAGATGAAACCATACCCACAATTATTTTTCAAAAACATGACTGAATGGCTGCATATCATTCTGTCACATGAATGTGCATCCTATTGCTTTAGTCACTTATTGACACAAGGACAATGAGTTACTGTGTCAAATCATGTACTGTTAGAAATAACACTGTAATGAACATCCTCACACAAATTCTTCATCCAGATCTGATTACCTGTACAGGAGAGATACCTATAAATAGAATTTTTTGGGCAAAAGATAGAAAACCACTCAAAAGCTCTGATGCATAATGTGAAATCCTTTCCAGGAGTTTGCACCAAATTAATTCCAAAAGCAGTGTACAAAAGGGAGGAATGGTGCCAATTTTTTTTCTATTTTTTTTTTTATCTTTTATCCTCTTTTTTCCCCCTGAATAGACCTTTTCTTTAAAAGCTTTATTTACTTAAGTAATCTCTACCCCCAATATGGGGCTGAAACTCATGACCCCAAGATCAGGAATCACATGCTTGGAACACCTGGGTGGCTCAGGGGTTGAGCGTCTGCCTTTGGCTTGGGGGCATGATCCCAGAGTTCCAGGATCAAGTCCCACATCGGAATCCCTGCATGGAGCCTGCTTCTCCCTCTGCCTGTGTCTCTGCCTCTCTCCCTCTGTGTCTCTTATGAATAAATAAATAAATAAAATCTTTAAAAAAAAAAAGTCACATGCTCCTCTGAGTGAGCCAGACAGGCACCCCAGAGCTTTTAGTAAAATAAAAAATCAGAACTTTCTTATCGAGGTAGAAATAAACTTGGGAGTTGTAAAATTCCAGGAAAACTGGCAGTTAACCACGTGGGAAAAAGTTAGTATTTCTTTTTTTTTTAATGTTTTTTTTTTTAATTTTTATTTATTTATGATAGTCACAGAGAGAGAAAGAGAGAGAGGCAGAGACATAGGCAGAGGGAGAAGCAGGCTCCATGCACCGGGAGCCCGACGTGGGATTCGATCCCGGGTCTCCAGGATCGCGCCCTGGGCCAAAGGCAAGCGCCAAACCGCTGCGCCACCCAGGGATCCCAAAAAGTTAGTATTTCTATAACAGTAACTATCTCTCTTGGGAAAATTATAAAAATTCATATTTAGAGGGAATAATAAAGTGTTCCAAACAACAAACCTCTAAAATTATGATTGAGGGATGGCAGTAAATAAAGAATTAGCAATTAGAATTAGAATTATTTACAAAAAAATATCCAAGCAAATCAGCCCAAAAAGGGGGAGTAATCTATAATTTTCATTACTAAGTTCATTTAACTTATTAGCTTAATTGATATTTAGCAAAATTACTGTATTTAAGAAGGCCAAGTTGTAGAACCAGCACAAAACCATATTTGTCAAAACCACTGCTTTACCAATGTAACATGCGAAAATAATTTAAACCAAAAATAATTTGTAAAAAATGTTAAAATATAATTATTAATTTTTAAAATCAGGCTTTTAAAAAGTATTATATATGTTCTTAAAAGGGTGACCTTTTAAAAAAGTCATCTATAAATCTAAATTATCTTAGTTTCTCTTTCAAAACATGATCTTTTTTCTATTTACTTCAAGTCATTTCTTTTTATTTGTTAAAAATACAGAGGGGCCCCTGGATGGCTCAGTCAGTTGAGCATCCAACTCTTGGTTTGGCTCAGGTCTTTTTTTTTTTTTTTTTGGCTCAGGTCTTGATCTGAGAGGTCCTGGGATGGAGCCCTGCACTCACCAGGCTGCATGCTCAGCGGGGAGTCTGCCAGGGATTCTTTCCCTCTCCCTCCCCCTCTGCCCCTCCCCTCTTCTTTACAGTATGCTCTCTCTCAAATAAATACCTAAATAAAATCTTAGAAAAAAACAGAAATGCAGTAGGATAAGTATTTTAAAACTCGCAACACCTCACCAGGTGAATGGATAAATAAGCTATGGCACATCCAGAAAATGGAATATTACTCAGCGCTACGAAGAAATGACCCATCAAGCCAGGAGAAGATCTTAAATAACCACTGATGCATGTTATTAAGTAAAAGAAGTCAATCTGAAAACTACAAACTGTATGACTTCAACTATATAACATTCTGGAAAAGGCACAACTATGGATATTAAAAAGATCAGTGGGGATCCCTGGGTGGCGCAGCGGTTTGGCGCCTGCCTTTGGCCCAGGGCGCGATCCTGGAGACCCGGGATCGAATCCCACGTCGGGCTCCCGGTGCATGGAGCCTGCTTCTCCCTCTGCCTTTGTCTCTGCCTCTCTCTCTCTCTCTCTCTGTGACTATCCTAAATAAATAAATAAATAAATAAATAAATAAATAAATAAATAAATAAATTTTTTTTTTTAAATTAAATAAAAAAAATAAAAAGATCAGTGGTTCCCAGGAAAAGAAGGGATGAACAGGTGGAGCAAATTTTTAGTGCAGTGAAACTATTCTGTGAGATACTATAACGGCAGATCTATGTCATCATACGTTTGTCAAAACCCTCAGAACATATGACACGAAGAGAAAACTCTAATGTAGACTGTGGACTCTGGATGATAATTTGTCAGTGGAGGCCCATCAACAGTAAAATGTCCCACTGTAGTGTGGGTTCACAGTGGAGGAGACGGGGGGGGGGGGGGGGGGCACAGTGTATGGGATCTCTGTACTTTCTCTAAAACTGTTCTAAAAAATAAGATCTACTTAAACTTTTCAAAAAACATTATTTATTTATAAGTCACTAATAATTAATGCCTTTGGTAAATGTTTAATGAACGATCCACTTAAAAATGCCATTCCCTTTCAGAAAGTGTTCCAGTTTCAGTTTCTGAAGTACTATTGGCCTTGAACTCACAATGCAACAGGTACTTGACCGGGTGTTAAAATTCATAAGCCAAATCTTTCACTGCTATAAAACCCATCAGCGAAAAATAAAACCAGTTCATATGCTGTAATCACCAAATTCGTCTTGTTAAACATCAATAGGTACTGATGAAGACTGGTAGCTAAATTAAGCTCGAAATCAAGCTGATTGTATTTTGCAATAATACATTCTTAGGGAAATATGCAGACACTGTATCATTATTAGAATTAATATAAGCATTTGAGAATGAAAAGTACAATAACCCTTCTCAGAAAAGCCTTTCTCTCTCTCTCTCTCTCTCTCTCCACCTCCTCTCTTTTCCTTTAACAGAAAATCACCTTTGCTTATGGCTTTTCAAACAATGAATTTACTTAGTACCTTGGCTCTTTCCCACTTCATTCTATCTTCTGCAATTTTTTATTGCAAAAAATAAAAGCTCAGGAAAATGGGATAAAATATAAGCTAATCAATCTAATTCTTATTGACTAACCTCATAAGATTTTTGACTGATTGATTTAGGGGAAGAAGAGGAGGAATAGGAGATCTTAGGAGAAAAAATAGAGACTACAGTTTAAAATTGGGCTTATGTATTATCTTTATTATTTTTTTAAATGTATTATCTTTAAAAGTAGTTTATGTTCTTCTATGCAGGCAACACACGTTTAAATGATAAATCAGTTTTCCTTCTTTGAATTAATTACCTAAATACGACAAAAAAAAATGATATGGTGCTTAGGTGCATTTTACCATTAATTTCATTCAATGAACTATTTCCATCACAAATAATTGGTTAAGAACCTGACACCCTAGAAAGAGTATGACTAAGCTCTATCGGTACCACTGACAGCAGCCAGCGAGGTTTTAATGAGCCTTCATGTAGGCTACCCAGTCAATGGCTCGAAGTATAAAGCATACGTGCTGCGTGGAGTAATGTGAAACCACTTCAGAAATTAAAATACAACAATGTCTGTAGCAGCAACTCTCATGAAGGCCAAAAAAGTTAATGCACTCTGATCTATGTAAACACTGTTTTGCATATGGTATACTTTTTTTGAAATTCAGGATGCTGCCCCAGCGTAGCAGTAGATAAAATCTTCCTCCTATTTACAGCACTGCTTAACCTATCTACTTATGTAGTATTATTTGCCTGTATTTTCAATGTAATTTAGAAACAAAGTACTTAAACTTGCAGTTTTTTTCTCTTAGATATGGTAGGAGAGACTTAAGAAATAATAAATTCTAAAAATTATTAAATAAAAACTCCAAGAGATGTTCCTAACAGGTAACTTACTTGTGGCCATTATGAATTACTATATATATTTTAGTTGTAATATAGAAGAAATGTGAATTTACATGGATTTTGCTTTTCAAATTCCCCAAGTTATTAAAAAGACCCAAAGGAACTTATTTACTTACTAGGAGTCATATGTACATCCTCTCAATAGTGAGGTCCAATACCAGAAGTATACCTCAAGTAAAACTTGGGGACAATCCCCTTCAATCTCCTAAGAATGGCCAGCTGCACAGACCAGCTCCTCTCCCACATTCTCCTGCTCCAGAAAGCAAGCCAGATCTCTTGGGCCAAAGTTGCCCCTTGGCAGCAGAGTGAGGAAGTGTCTGATCCACCCTCACTTCCTTGCCACCTACCTTCCTGTCTTTAATCTCACTGTGACTTCAAGCTTTACTTTTTTAAATGTTTTATTTGGGAGAGAACACAAGAGTGTGAGAGAGCAAGAGATAGCGTGAGAACACCTAAGAGACAAGTGAGAATGTGTGTGAGTGGAGGAGGGGCAGGGGAGATCCCGCTGAGCAGGGAGCCAAACATGAGACTCCATCCTCACACTCTGGGATCATGACCTGAGCCGACTGAGCCACCCAGGCACCCCATGACTTCAAGCTTTATTCTGTTTTAGCTCTGGTGTTCACTCAGTATCCTTAAGGTCATCTTCTTAACCATCTAAACACAACCTTGGATGTACGTCTTCTCCTACCTACCAGGTCTCTCTTTTCTCTTTATTCAGTGAGTTACGAGTGTGCCCAAACTCTGAGTAAGTATAAAATCAGTCAGCTGTCTGTACAGAGGGTGAAGACCCGTGAAAAGGCAAGGTCGTATAAGAAAAACGAAATCCAAAAATCAGGGTTCCTGAGTTCCAATCTGATACTACTAAACTATGTGACCATCACCTAACTTGGCTGTAATTTAATCTCATTTCCTGTTCTGAAAAATGACAGGGGTCAGACTTTCAGTGATTTCTCAACTTTACAGAACTAGTGCCTTGAGGCTGCCAAGTGAGTC